>NC_064620.1:328210285-333010285 GCF_023898315.1 Schistocerca nitens | reverse complement strand
CGTAAACAGAAAAGGAGAGATAAATTACTTTGCAATTTTTCAAAATTGTACGTTCTTCATTAATAACTTTTTTTATAAAAGATCGGTCATTAAGAGTTTTTTTGTATTGAAAACTGGATTTTTGTTTCCAATACATACTCTTGAGACAAAAAATGGCGCTCTACGAAGAAATTATCCGAATGGGACAGAAATCGGTGGATGTGATGTACATGTACAAACAAACGAATGATTATACATTCAGGCAGATTGGACGATTTATTCAAGAGAAAGAGCGTAACAAATTCCACAAGACAAAGACAATAACTTGTTGGTCCACCTTTGCCCCTGATCCAAACAGTTGTTCTACTTGGCATTGATTGACAGAATCGTTGGATGTTCCCGCAGGGATGTCGTGCCAGATTCCGTCCAATTGGCGCGTTAAATCGTCAAAATACCGAGCTGGGAGGAGGGACCTCCCTTAATGGTCCTAAAGTTGTCAATTTTGGAGAGATCCGGCGAGTTTGCTGGCCAAGGTAAGGGGTTTGGCAAGCACGAAGACAAATGGTTCAAATGGCTCTGAGCACTATGGGACTTAATATCTGAGGTCATCAGTCCCCTAGAACTTAGATCTACTTAAACCTAACTAACCTAAGGACATCACACACATCCGTGCCCGAGGCTGGATTCGAAACTGCGACCGTACGGGCGCGCGGTTCCAGACTGTAGCACCTAGCAGTAGAGACTCTCTCTGTGCGCGGACAAGCATTATCTTGTTGAAATGTAAGCCTAGGATGGCTTGCTGCCAAGGCCAACAAAATAGGCTGTACAATATTGTCGATCTACCACTGTGTTGTAAGGATTCCGCAGATGACAACCAAAGGGATCCTGCTGTAAAGAGAAGTGGCAAACCAGACCATTACTTCTGGTTGCCGGACCCCATGGCGGCCAACAGTCAGATTAGTATCCTCACCGCTGTTCGGGACGTCTCCAAACACATCTTCGCCATGGAATCTCATTGCCCGGAGTAGAAGTGTCTTCAGTGATGAGTCCCATTTCGAACTGAGCTTCGATGGCCAGCGAAGATGTGTCTGGTGACGCCCCGGACCCGCCGCAAGCAGAGAAATGTAATTCTGTGCGTCTAGTCGATTACTTCACAAATACCTCAAAACGGATGCGTGTTGAGTGCGTCATGATTAAAAAAAATTGTCTGTCTTCACACGTATATCATTGATATACAGATATATATGACTCGAGTTGTTCGTCAGATCTCAGCAGCAGAATCTACAATCGACCGTTAAGATGAAATGAAATGTTGTTTCATGAAAACTGCGACTGCAGCCATTAAGTTTGTCTTTTGCGGGCAGTGTATGAAAGAAAACTTACAGGGAGTTTGGATGAGAAGATCAGGAAGACTGAATAAGGCTGGTTTTTTATTTTCGGATGGCTTAGTTGGTAAAAGCGTTGCCTCCTAAGGGTAAGATCCGTGTTGAAGTCCCGATCCGGCACAGTGTATTAACATGCCAGGAAGTTATATTTCAGCGTGCAGACAGAGAATGTTCGCTATGCACGGCTGGCGTGTATCTGTTAGCGCCCTCGGTTAGTTTAGAAATCAGCGCGTCTATGCGGAACTGAACTTCTTGCCCCGTAAACGGGGGCAACTGAGTAAAGAGGACATCGTCTTATGAACTTTGCAGCTTGTTGTTTCAGGCGATGAGGGGAGAAGTACGGTGCCGCACACACACACACACACACACACACACACACACACACACACACACACACACACATACACACACGAGAGAGAGAGAGAGAGAGAGAGAGAGAGAGAGAGAGAGAGAGAGAGAGAGGAGGAGGAGATTTGTTTGTAAAATACGTAAAATTGACTAGCAGCACTGCGAATTTCGGTAGATTTGCGCACACCTGGGTAAGACGCGGAGAAGCACAACCGCATAATCATTGCATATTAACTCTCTCTTGCACTCTGCAGAAGTGATTTATTAAGCACAGTAGGCAGAAAATTAATCACCGCCAGGACATACCAAGCTAATATTGTTTCAAACGCTCCCTAGTCATGATAATCCTTCAATTCGGGGAGGAAAATACTCCACATGGCTCTTCGGGTATGCCGTATTCAACTGAAGTCACTCCTTGATGATGAATAAATCTCGTAGAGCTATCAAATTGCGTGGATGTTCATTGCAACGTTTCAGCGCTGTGCCAAATACTGCGACCGAGCGAGGAGGCGCACACTGCACTCGCATTCGGGAGTGATTAAGACACTGACTCGAGTTTTGACGGTTCAAATATCCGATCTGCCAATATAATTAGGCATTTCCTGTTTTCTCTAGCTCGAACCTAAGGAGCGCTGTGGTCGCGTATCACTTTTGTAATCACGCACCGTGTTATCATTTCTATGCGCTTACCAGCTTTGCTGGAAACCGTGTCAATGGTAGTTTTCACGTTTTTAGTACGTCATTTATAAAACCTCATTTCTTTTCAGCCAAATACCATGCGAGGGCTTTGGAACACTTCTGCAGAGCCTGGGCTCTTGCTGGGATGAGCGGCTTTTCGCAGGTGTTTGTTGTTAGACCGATCCCTAGCTTAACCCGAGGTCCAGGTTGGGTTCGAGTGTGACAGTTTGGTTGTGAGGCGGCGAAATCCACGACTGTGAAAAGCAAAAGCTACTTGAAGTTTTCTGGGCTTCGCAGAAATATCACCGCATTCCATCTTCACAGAAGGACCACTCTGCATGACTGTCGAGATAGTAGGGCTGACACTGTGCTAGCTGAGAATACTTGGAAGGGAATTCCCGGTTCTGACATTTGGTTTAGAACCTAAGTCTCTATAGCACCTTCAAAGATGTCACAAATCTGGTGTTAATTTTAGTTAAAGCAGAAGTGATTTTTTTCTAAGCTGATAATATTGTCCCGACCTGGAAACAGTTTCCAACTTATCACGTAATTTCTCGAAAACTATTAGACTCATTGAAATAGTTTTCGCTTTCATATAGTTCCAAAATACATCTTTCGGTAAGAGCATCTATCCAGAGTTACGTATCGCATTGCGTTTGCTATGTAAAAAAAAGTCAATATTTAACTTATAACATGTAGCTCCCACAAAAGTATTGTAATAAATTCTAAAATTCACGTACGGTATTGCTTCGGACTTTTTGACATCCTAGGGAGAATCAGCCTTGACAAAATTATTTTTTTTTTCCATTTGGTGTACATAACATACGAAATAGCTTCAAACTTCAGGAAGTATGTAATAATTCCAGTCCGAAAAAAAGCAAGTGCTTATAGGTGTGCATACTAGGTTGGTTGGTTGGTTTGGGGAAGGAGACCAGACAGCGTGGTCATCGGTCTCATCGGATTAGGGAAGGATGGGGAAGGAAGTCGGCCGTGCTCTTTCAGAGGAACCATCCCGGCATTTGCCTGGAGTGATTTAGGGAAATCACGGAAAACCTAAATCAGGATGGCCGGACGCGGGATTGAACCGTCGTCCTCCCGAATGCGTGCATACTAGGAACAATCAATTCATTAGTCATGGTTGCAAAATATTCACAGAATTATTTACAGCATAATAGAGAAAGTGATACAAGCTTACCTCTGGGAAGATCTGTCTGGGTTCCGGAGAAATGTAGGATCATGAAGGTCAGCAGTGGCGAAAGGCAGCAGCAGAAGGGAAGCGGCCGAGGTCGTCCACGGCTGGGGGAAGTTCACTGCGAGGTGTTGATTGTTGAGGCCTTCGTAGACGATCAAACAATTTGTCAGACTACCCGTGTGACTATGTAGACTTACCCGGCGTTTTAGTATATCAAATTGTTGTCAGGTTTCCAGCCGGATCAAACTGTCATCTGATCACAATATTTCAGCGGTCCACCTGGCCGCCATCATCAGGTGAGAAAAGCTACGCTGCTCTCGCCGATAACTGACTCCTCTCGCAAATGACTGCTCCTTTACATGCATCGGAAGTACAACACCACATGCGCTAGATACATTGCGCACGTGCTCAATCACTCCTGCTGCCCCCTGGTGCCACAAGAGTTGCAGCACCTCCGGTGATGAATACTGTCGGAAACGATATGTCGTTACAAATGATTATTCATAGCCCGCCGATTCAGATGCCGTTGTTTCTTCACGTCTGATAAACAGGATTCCACGGTTAATGATTTTATCTGCTAGTCTGATTTCGACAGATTCTTTTAGAACACTATCCCAATACTGCGAAGCATTTGCAACTACTTGCCTCTCGTTATATAGCATCCTGTGTCCCTCTGTAAGGCAATGCTCAGCCTCCGCAGATTTGTCTGGTTGTAATAATCGCGTATGGCGGTGATGTTCAATACACCTTTCGTTGACGGTACGAATAGTTTGGCCAATGCAAATTTTCCCGCACTCAGACGGTATTTTGTAAACTCCAGACTTCCTCAAACCTAAATCAACTTTGACAGAGCCAAGAAGTGCTCTAACGTTAGGTGGCGGACGAAAAACACATCTGATCTCATATTTCTTCAAAAGTCTACCTATCTTGGCGGACACATTCCCAGCGTACGGAAGAAAAGCCACACACCTAGAGGTTTCTTCAGAAGGATCAGGTAGAGGTCCAAACTCAAAAGCACGTTGAATTTATCGGTCCGTATAGCCGTTATTATTGAACACGTCCTTAAGATGTTGCAGTTCCTGTGGTAAATTTTCAGCATCCGAGACAGCATGTGCTCGTTTGACCAAGGTCCGAATGATTGAGTGCGTGCGCACTGTATCTAGCGCATGCGCTGTTGTACTTCCGATGCATATAAAGGTGCAGTCACTTGCGAGAGGAGTCAGTTATCGGCGAGAGCAGCGTAGCTTTTCTCACCTGATGATGGCGGTCAGGTGGACCGCTGAAATATTGTGCTCAGATGACAGTTTGATCCGTCTGGAAACCCGACAAGAATTTGATATCAGACTACACGTGTTTATCAAATTGTTTGCCAGTGTGCTGGTAGTTTTTTTTAAACGTCGACTGCGTTTGACATGTTTGTGAGAAATTTTGATTGATATGCTCATTTGACAAACAAATGTGATCTTTATGCGTGCGTTTGTCAGACAACAGCTAGTTGCTTGTCGCACTGTTATCTGAAACTTTGAGGTATCTGTCTGTGGTGTCGTTCGTCAGAGATCGCACGCAAAAGTCGGTACCTCACTAGAGCGCCGTAATTAAAGACAGTCGCTGCCAATCGCAGCCGCGCATCGAAGACATCGGCGTCGACACGCCCCCTAGTGTTCTCTTACGCAGTCGCTGCCGAGAAGTTATTTATGTCCGAGCGTATTGCCTCTCAGCCCAGCCTCTGTGTAACCAGCGATTACTTGTAACAATCGCTACGGCAAGAGTATCGTATTAGCACAGATCCGGCTGCGTGCGAAATTGACTATGAGGTGAAACTATCATGCTTCAATGAACGAAATCCTAAGTGTTATAAGTGCCAATATTAATTACATCTCATCTACGTATACAATAATTGTTTACAAACTTAAATATTTACCATGTTCAAGTTTCAACAAATTACTATTAATTTGTGTGTGTTGTTGGATTTGGCCGACCTGGTCCTGAACTAGGCTTGCTACACAATACATCACACTGGCAGCTGGAGCAGATTTCGAAGATTTTAACTTTGAACCTGCAGTGCTCCTCCTCTCCTCGTACATTGCTCATTCGTATCAAAAATAATTCGCGAAACGATACGCACCGCATGACAGCTGCTTCAAAAGTGAGTTTGGCCGGCCGCTGATGACCGAGCGGTTCTAGGCGATTCAGTCTGGAACCGCGCGACCGCTACGGTCGCGCCGGTCGGAGTGGCCGAGCGGTTCTACGCACTTCAGTCTGGAACCGCGCGACCGCTACGGTCGCAGGTTCGAATCCTGCCTCGGGCATGGATGTGTGTGATGTCCTTAGGTTAGTTAGGTTTAAGTAGTTCTAAGTTCTAGGGGACTGATGACCTCAGCTGTTAAGTCCCATAGTGCTCAGAGCCATTTGAACCCGCTACGGTCGCAGGTTCGAATCCTGCTTCGGGCATGGATGTGTGTGATGTCCTTAGGTTAGTTAGGTTTAAGTAGTTCTAAGTTCTAGGGGACTGATGACCTGAGATGTTGAGTCCCATAGTGCTCAGAGCCATTTTTTGAACATTAATTTACGTCCATGTCTTAACTTAATCATACCTCGTCATGTATAATGTATCCGAGAAAACAGCGGTCAACCTGCTGCAAAACTATAAAGCACGCTCGCTTTGTTCATGGCTGGTGTTTCGAGCAGATCTCCACAAGAAAACGACAAAAAAATTCAATTTTGGCACTAAAAGCAAACTGTAATTTTTCGCTTTCATTGGTTTCCTGAAACAGCTTTCATACTGGCTAAACGAGCTGATGCGACATCAACTGATGAGCAGTCCTGGTTGGCACTGGGTTACAGGATATAGGCGACACAAACGAAAAAATGTCATAGAAAGGAAAATAAAAATATCGTTCCGATGATGAACGTGATATGACAAAAGATAAAAAATTTAAAAAATGTTATATTTAAACTATTTAATTGAAAGTAATGTTAACAGCCAGAATCAATTTGATAAAAATTTACAAATAAAAAACTGTGTCACCTGACGATATTCGAACCCACAACCTTGTGTATCGTAACCACAGCTCTACCGGACTACTTTCCATTTTGGTGTTATATTAATTCCCCAATAGCCGTAGTTGCAACGATGGAAATGATCGTTTGGCGTCATTGGCCGGGAGGCCCCTTACGGGGCAGGCCCGGCCGCCTTGTTGCAGGTCTTATTACGTTCGACGCCACATTGGGCGACCAGCGCGCCGGATGGGGATGAAACGATGATGAAAACAGAACAATATCCAGTCCCTGAGCGAAGAAAATCCCCGACCCAGCGGGGAATCGAACCGGCCCCCCTTAGGACGGCAGTCCGTCACGCTGACCATTTTTTTTTCTTTTCTTTTTGTTTTGTTTTGTTCGGTATTGTTCATTGCGTTTGGTCTGGGCGGACGTCACAAGACATCCGTTCAAGTTGATCGTTGATTCTTTAACTCAGTTTTTTATTATAGAGGGCGAGCAGCCCTCTGACCGAACACGCTGAGATACCGTGCCGGCTTACCATTCAGCTATCGGGGCGGACGTTGCAACGATGAGTTGCTGCCTTCAAAGAGCTCGGCCACATGCAGTGTCTTATGAAGCTTATCTACTGTAGGTCAGTATCTCTGATGATGATAATTCAAAATGTGACGCCAAATGGCGTCTCGTACTAAAGGATCCAGTGGGTTTTGGCTAATGCTATATACGAAACGTGTGTATTTCGTTACCATCGCTCTGCGGTGGTTATCATGTCTGATGATGATCGAAATAAAAGGGCAGACTGTAACACCTCGGTTCAGTTTAAAGTGATAAAAGCTACAGAAAGAATAATTTAAAATTAAGAATAGAATTATTAGAGGGGAAAATAGTGTAGAATCAGAGTTCGGTAATTGCAGATCAAAATTATAGTATATCAGCAAGTAGTTTAACGTCTATGTTCAGCAAAGCCACGGAAGCTCCGTCATGGACAAGGCATTGACGTTAAACTCTTGTGATGAAAAACCTATAAATAGGCCTGATCGTCATTACTGCCGCCTTTCTTCCTTGGTTGTTTTGTTAAAGGGCGAGGAGCCCGTGTGAGTCAGCGAGACAATAATTAGATTGGACTTTATCGTGTTAAGATTCACGATAAACTGTTAGAATATTACGGAGATTAAAAGTGATGTAGTGTACGATCTCTGACTGTTGGTAGCAACGCAGTGTTAAGGGGATTTTGGGACTTTAGTGCTAGATTGGAACTTTACGGATATATAGACGACAGAAACTCAAATTGTCCGCTGATACGAGTGAATTCAGTGGTACCGGTATTCAGATATTAACGTGTGGACTTTTGAAAGTGTAGTGTGCCGTTAGTTGCGAATCTGGACGTAGAGCGCGTGCATATCGGCAATTGCGGCCTACTTAGATTCCTCCAGGCTAGGAACCTTTTAAATAGACCATCATCGATCACCATCTTAATCCTTGAATATAGAGTGAAAGTGAAATAGAAGAGCGTTGTACTTATTTCATTTACCTAGTAGTAATCAGTGAAGGTTTTACGGAACCAAAGCTACTCAGCAGTACGTCAGCACCATCTAGCGGAAAGCTAACTGAAGTGAATGTTTACGTGTTTTACGGATTGCTTAATATGAACTTTTGTGACTCTTTTGACGTCCCCACTCCCTCCAAAAGGTGGCGCAGGCTGTCTTAATTATAAAAGGGGAGAGTTTTAGCCGCGGGCAAATTACTAAATAAAATCGATATTTACAAGACTCGCAGTAATAGCAAAACACAAGGCCCGCACCTCATCGGAGAGTCGTCGCTGTCACGTCGGGAAGTAAAGCCGGAAAACGTACCGACGATACGTATCTACGAGCATACGTCGATGTGGAGTACCTAAAAAGGCAACCACAAGAGAGTTGGGGATACTTCAAGACCCACAACCCTGGTTCCAAACACACCAAGAACAAAAGCCAGACAAGGAATATGAATTGAAGTGGTAATTTTTTGTGGCAGTTTTGCAAAGGCGAACCGTTCTGGCGTGAGGTTCGACACACTGATTGTAGGAAGACAGCTCCAACGTGTGAGATGTCAACTATAAAGGAACTGTAACGGGACTATAGCTGTAGCCCAGAGTAGTCAGCGTATACTGTAGACGGCGGCCAGCTGCGCCGACCCCGTCCTTCCGGGAAGCGCGGACACGGTGTGTGGCGGAGCCGAGCTGCCGGCGGCAGTGAATGAGCTAACAAGCGGTGGACCCGGCCCCCAGCCGCAGCAACCTTGGCCGCTTCCCTTCTGCTGCCCGCCGCCGGTGACCTTCGCAGCTGCCTCGTTGCCCTCCTGCAGTACCAGGTGCTTGGCGCACACACCTCCACGCTGTATTACACTACTGGCCATTAACATTGCTACACCAAGAAGAAATGCTGATGATAAACGGGCATTCATTGGACAAATATACTAGATCTGACATGTGATTACATTTCCACGCAATTTCGGTGCATAGATCCTGAGAAATCGTACCCAGAACAACCACCTCTGGCCGTAATAACGGCCCTGATACGCCTAGGCATTGAGCCAAACAGAGTTTGGATGGCGTGTACAGTTACAGCTGCCCATGCAGCTTCAACACGATACCACAGTTTACCAAGAGTAGTGACTGGCGTATTGTGACGAGCCAGCTGCTCGGCCACCATTGACCAGATGTTTTCAGTTGGAGAGCGATCTGGAGAATGTGCTGGTCAGGGCAGCAGTCGAACATTTTCTCTATCCAGAAAGGCCCGTACAAGACCTGCAAATGCGGTCGTGCATTATCCTGCTGAAATGTAGGGTTTCGCATGGATCGAATGAAGGGTAGAGCCACGGGTCGTAACACATCTGAAATGTAACGTCCACTGTTCAAAGTGACGCCAATGCGAACAAGAGGTGAGCGAGACGTGTATCCAATGGCACCGCATACCATCACGCCGGGTGGTACGCCAGTATGGCGATGATGAATACACGGTTCCAATGTGCGTTCACCGCGATGCCCCCAAACACGGATGCGACCATCATGATGCTGTAAACAAACCTGGATTTATCCGAAAAAATGACGTTTTGCCTTTCGTCCACCCAGGTTCGCCGTTGAGTACACCATCGCAGGCGCTCCTGTCTGTGATGCACCGTCAAGGGTAACCACAGCCATGATCTCCGTGCTGATGGTCCATGATGCTGCAAACGTCGTCGAACTGTTCGTGCAGATGGTTATTGTCTTGCAAACGTCCCCATCTGTTGACTCACGGATCGAGAGGTGGCTTCACGATCCGTTACCGCCATGCGGATAAGATGCCTGACATCTCGACAGCTAGTGATACGAGGCCTTTGGGATTTAGCACGGCGTTCCGTATTACCCTCCTGAACCCACCGATTCCATATTCTGCTAACAGTCATTGGATCTCGACCAACGCGCGCAGCAATGTCGCGATAAGATAAACCTCAATCGAGATAGGCTACAATCTGACCTTTATCAAAGTCGGAAACGTGATGGTATGCATTTCTCCTCCTTACAGGAGGCATCACAACGTTTCATCAGGCAACGCCGGTCAACTGCTGTTTGTGTATGAGAAATCGGTTGGAAACTTTCCTCGTGTCAGCACTTTGTAGGTGTCGCCACCGGCGCCAACCTTGTCTGAATGCTCTGAAAAGCTAATAATTTGCATATCACAGCATCTTCTTCCCGTCGGTTAAATTTCGCGTCTGTAGCACGTCATCTTCGTGGTGTAGCAACTTTAATGGCCAGTAGTGTATTATTAAACCGTACGTCAGAGCGTGTAGACATCTGGGCGATTTGTACTCTACACATTCAGACCATTTCGGCTCTATTTTAAGATCTGGAGAAGGCGTAGTATGACAGCATTCGGAAGGCAAAACTAGCTGTCAAACTACACGCATTGAACGTCCTTCCGGACTATTGTTTGAAGTTACGAGACAGCTCTCTACCGAATCGCCGATTCTTTCTCTAAATCGGTGGCCAGCATTCTATCATCAAGATTGTCGACGGGGATACTGTCGGAGGGGATGCCACATGGATGGGTGTTGTCCCATGTACTGTTCATCCTCCAATCTGCCCCTACTACCTCAGGTTACCTTTGCCCAATTCGCGGGCGACACGGTCCTCTGACAAGTAGTCGGCGTGTCAGCGCAGTCACCTGCCGGATGCAGCGGCAACTCACACTAGTTGAACAGAGGACACACAACAACCAGATCCTCTTCAATGCAGGGAAGACCCGGGCGGTGGTGTTTACAAGCCGTCGACCCGAGCTCAGGGAGAGGCTGATCCTCGCTAACACGGCGACCAACTGGACAGATGGCGTCCACTACCTGGGAGTACGATTTGATAATAAGTTTTTATTTAAACGCCACATTCGGGGCAAAAGATTATACATGTAGGCTTTATGCTCTTCTGGCTAGCACCTAAATGAATGTCCGCACCAAGCTCCGTCTCTACCAGGCAACGTTTCTACCCGCTCTCTTCTAGGGATGCTCTACGTGGGGAACGGCGACTGTAGCAAGTGGTTCAAATGGCTCTAAGTAATATGGGACTTAACAACTGAGGTCATCAGTCCACTAGACTTAGAACTACGTAAATCTAACTAAGGACATCACACACATCCATGCCCGAGGCAGGATTCGAACCTGCGACCGTAGCAGCCGCGTGGTTCCGGACTGAAGCGTGTAGAACCATTCGTCCACAGCAGCCGGCCGCGAGTGTATCAAAAGTCAAACTTCTCCAACTACTGCATGTTTCCGTCTCATCTTGAAAGCACCATGATAGGCCAGGGTCTGCGATCTTCACCTGGGACGTAACGTGGCAAACATCCACTACGAGACTGATGAGCGGACGAGAAGACTACTGGATAAGGTCGACGCCATTGTATCAACTACACGACACTCAACTACAGAGGGACCATCGCAAGAGAAAGCTGGCACCGCGTCAAAGACCTCCGAGGAATAAGTGAAGCGCCCATGTTACGCCAGCCTCAAGCATTGACAACACCGTAGAAGGGTTTAAGGACCCATAGAGCCCACAATCCTTTTCAAGCAGAATAAAGAGAAATGGACCCTTTCGCAAACCAAACAGGAAGTCCTACTGCAAGTATGATAGTACTTCTGCATATAAGAAAAAAAGAGAGGGAGGAGGGAGGGAGAGAGAGAGATTGAGAGACAGAGTGAGAGAAATTGTGAGACGGTTTGAAAATGAGACTGGCCCCTGCTGATTCTTGTTTCACGGACATTAGGACGTGGTCCAAGTCATGTATCTGTACCTACACGTATGTTTCCATGGCCATTAATGTTGTACGAGGGTGAGTCACATGAAAACCTTACATTTGTAATGACAAATCGAAATTTCGTGCCGTCATCCTGTAAGTTGGTAAGCGTGCTACAAACAGCGTGCCGAATGGCCTGTAGGTGGCAGCATAATGTAGATGCACACATACCGTCGCAGTATCACTACAAAGATGGCCGTCCCACTTGCGACTTGCACCAAGGAAGAACAGCGTTCTGTTATTCGGTTTTTGCGTAGTGAAGGTGTGAAACCTATTGAAATTAATCGACGAATGAAGGATCGGTACGGTGATGCATGTTTGTCACAGCAGCAAGTCTACGAATGGAGTAGGAAGTTCGCAAATGGTGTGACTTCAGTGGAAGATGCTCCTCGTTCAGGTCAGGCACAACGAGTTGTGACTACACAGAACATTGCAGCAGTTGAAGCCATAGTGAAGGAAAACCGCCGAGTGACACTGAATGACGTTGCAGCATGTTTACAAATTAGTCGTGGGTCAGTACACGACATTGTGCATAATGTGCTCCAGTTTCACAAAGTGTCTGCAAGATGAGTGCCACGGCAGCTGACTCCTGAAGTGAGAGAACGACGTGTTGATGCTTGTGAAGAACTTCTTCGGCGCTTTGAACGAGATGGCTTCCTTGCAAGAATCGTTACTGCTGACGAAACCCGGGTTCACTTCCACCAACCGGAAACGAAGAGAGCGAGCAAGGAATAGCGCCATTTCTCATCATCAAAACCAAAGAAGTTTCGAAGAGAACCATCAGCAGAAAGGTTATGCTGACCTTGGTTCGAAAAAGGCGTCATTTTGGAGCATTACATGCCTACAGGGACCACTGTCACCAGTGCATCATACACAGATTCCCTAAAAAATCATCTGCGGCCTGCAATCAAATCAAAGCGACGTGGATTGCTGTCCGCAGGTGTCCTTTTGCAACATGACAATGCAAGGCCCCACACTGCCCGTACAACAGTTGCAACAATCACAGACCTGCATTTTGAGTGTCTTCCTCATCCACCATACTCACCAGACCTTGCCCCACGTGATTTCCATATGTTTGTACCACTCAAAGACGCAATGGGAGGAAAGAAGTTCCGTTCTGATGAAGAGGTACGCCACGCGGTGCATGAGTGGTTGTGCGGACTGCCAAAAGAATTTTTTCCTAATGGAATTTATGCACTTTGTAAGCGCTGGAAGACTTGCATTGAGCGTGGGGGAGATTATGTTGAAAAGTGATACAGCTCTGTACCACCTGTGCACAATAAATAATATTTAAAAAAATATTTAAGGTTTTCATTTGACTCACCCACGTATATTGCCGACAACATATTCCGACACAATTGCCCGGCAATATTGCAGCCACACGAATTGCAGCCACATGTACATCACCATTACTGGCTAGTATTCTTCCCCCCCCCCCCCACCCACCCACCCACCCCGTCCCGCCCCCAGTGTTTGCGGCAATACATTTCCGGACCAGAAATATATGCCAGGGGCCACGCTACTGCCACACAATCGGCGAACGCGAGCCGCTGGAAATGAGTAGCGATTTATTGCTTTTAAGTGCGCACACACGATGCCTTTTTCGAGTTCAGCTTCGCGCATGCGCATAAATTTCCAACAGCGCAACAACGAAGCGCATTTGTGCACGCGTAGTTTCCTGGAAATGGAGGCCGTGCATTGTGCTTAATGCGCATTGCTTCCCAACTTCGAAGTGAATCTTTGCGCTTTCTCTAGACAGAAATGTCGAAGAAATAATTTTTTGTTAGTTAATTGTGATAATTTTTAATTTCATTGAGGGACACTTATTCTGTTCCAGAACGTTACCAGGACTTTGCAACAAGGTTTCGAATGTCTTATAAAAGCAGTTTGTCCGAGAATTACTAAAAACCGACACCAATACAGAACTGTGTATACCAGTTACAAAACAACCTTCGACCATCCTTCGGTTTGTAGTTACTGCTCACTCGTAAGGAAGTTAAAGGTGTCTCTTTAAAGTTCAATGTTCATCAGTAAACTTCATGGTAGTACAAGCATGCAATGCTGAAAGATTTCATTGAGGGTGATTTGAAAGAAGTACACAATTTTTATTTTCATTTCGGTTTTTGTTCACCAGCGCACACCACTGCTTACAGTATCAGTTCCTGCTCAAGGAACGTCTCGAGGTAGTATAAAACTTATGGCATAAAATGTAAACCATGTGAATGAAGAGCCGCCAGCGCTTCCATTCTTCCCATGCAACTTTTTTGCCTCACGTGTGGCGTAGGTTCGAAGACTTCGGAATATTTTGTGCGCTTCATCAAGCGTGACTCTGAGCTCGTCGACAACAGCTTGCTAACTCGTTTTTCAGATTGCGATCTTTGTATACAGTAATGTCGACGTCCCATGGTTATGGTCGTAGATGAATCGCATTTATAAAAGTCAGAGTTGTCTCGTTTGCCCATTTCTCCATTTCTGTACACAAAAAACTGCTGAAAACAAACAACTAAAAAACATGTCGCAATATTTTTATAATTTTAGGTGGTATCCAGCTACTAACTAGCTACTTTTGTTTATACGTAAGGTGCACTTTCAAGACTTACAAGTTAGGTAGACTGATATTAATGTGATCAGCATATGTACTGGGTGGTATTACTTAAAGTGCAGCTGCACTTAAGGTCCACTGTGGGCTGTAATTATCTTATGGCAGCGAAACTTGGTGGATAATGCCTTAATGCGGAAGCGATTTACGCAAGTAAAACATTAATTCCAATTTTGGTCAACAGGTGGAAACCTGACGCTGTACAGCATTTCGTCGACGTCTCTGGTGCTATTAATGTAAAATTGTGTAAGCGGTGGTTAATAGTAAAATCAATATTATGCCTTTCTCACTTGTTTGGCGTTTACTACCCGAGTCCTATTCCTACCCCATGAGATAAGGAAATACACTCCTGGAAATTGAAATAAGAACACCGTGAATTCATTGTCCCAGGAAGGGGAAACTTTATTGACACATTCCTGGGGTCAGATACATCACATGATCACACTGACAGATCACAGGCACATAGACACAGGCAACAGAGCATGCACAATGTCGGCACTAGTACAGTGTATATCCACCTTTCGCAGCAATGCAGGCTGCTATTCTCCCATGGAGACGATCGTAGAGATGCTGGATGTAGTCCTGTGGAACGGCTTGCCATGCCATTTCCACCTGGCGCCTCAGTTGGACCAGCGTTCGTGCTGGACGTGCAGACCGCGTGAGACGACGCTTCATCCAGTCCCAAACATGCTCAATGGGGGACAGATCCGGAGATCTTGCTGGCCAGGGTAGTTGACTTACACCTTCTAGAGCACGTTGGGTGGCACGGGATACATGCGGACGTGCATTGTCCTGTTGGAACAGCAAGTTCCCTTGCCGGTCTAGGAATGGTAGAACGATGGGTTCGATGACGGTTTGGATGTACCGTGCACTATTCAGTGTCCCCTCGACGATCACCAGTGGTGTACGGCCAGTGTAGGAGATCGCTCCCCACACCATGATGCCGGGTGTTGGCCTGTGTGCCTCGGTCGTATGCAGTCCTGATTGTGGCGCTCACCTGCACGGCGCCAAACACGCATACGACCATCATTGGCACCAAGGCAGATGCGACTCTCATCGCTGAAGACGACACGTCTCCATTCGTCCCTCCATTCACGCCTGTCGCGACACCACTGGAGGCGGGCTGCACGATGTTGGGGCGTGAGCGGAAGACGGCCTAACGGTGTGCGGGACCGTAGCCCAGCTTCATGGAGACGGTTGCGAATGGTCCTCGCCGATACCCCAGGAGCAACAGTGTCCCTAATTTGCTGGGAAGTGGCGGTGCGGTCCCCTACGGCACTGCGTAGGATCCTACGGTCTTGGCGTGCATCCGTGCGTCGCTGCGGTCCGGTCCCAGGTCGACGGGCACGTGCACCTTCCGCCGACCACTGGCGACAACATCGATGTACTGTGGAGACCTCACGCCCCACGTGTTGAGCAATTCGGCGGTACGTCCACCCGGCCTCCCGCATGCCCACTATACGCCCTCGCTCAAAGTCCATCAACTGCACATACGGTTCACGTCCACGCTGTCGCGGCATGCTACCAGTGTTAAAGCCTGCGATGGAGCTCCGTATGCCACGGCAAACTGGCTGACACTGACGGCGGCGGTGCACAAATGCTGCGCAGCTAGCGCCATTCGACGGCCAACACCGCGGTTCCTGGTGTGTCCGCTGTGCCGTGCGTGTGATCATTGCTTGTACAGCCCTCTCGCAGTGTCCGGAGCAAGTATGGTGGGTCTGACACACCGGTGTCAATGTGTTCTTTTTTCCATTTCCAGGAGTGCATTTCCATACATCTCTCTTGTTTTCACGGCGCCAGATTTGCACCTGGTGGCCGAAGTTGGAAATAATTTTTTTCCGGCCTAAATAGGTTCCACAATAACGGATTAGAATATCTGCCAAGTTTCGGTGTCGTAAGACAACTGAAGCCCACACAAGACATCTGTAGGTAGCTGCACTGTAATTGTAATCACTCAGTACATGGTGACACACGCAGGTGTAGCTATTAGAGACAAAATGTAACTATACGCACGTGTGCAAATTTTGGAGCAAAGGAAAAACAATGTTGTTTTCGCCGAGACACGTGACTACATCGCTATCGGTGAGAGAACTAAGAAACAAAGGTGAGATCGAGAGGGAACCATTTAGAGACTAGGGAAGAGATGGATATTGCTCTGCAATACGAAATATCCTCCACCCTTGACGGACAACACTGGCAACGCATCAGCAGTACGTCAAAAACTACCTGTAGCAGCCTGCAATATCGGCGGTGCTGCCCGGCCATACCGTGAAATTGCCGGGCCACAATGCAGCAATATTGACGGGAACACTTAGCGGTCAATTACTGTCGACATAGGGCTCGTATAAACGCACCTTAATGCTGGATACAGTATCAGAGGTTATAAACACTCAGATAGCTGTTTCAATCTTAAACAAGCTCAGCAAGCCGAAATGTTTGTACGTATCAGCACCAACGGTCGTATCGCGATTTTGCCGTTTTTCAAATGGTGCAAGGCGTCGAGTGCAGCGACAGTCCAATGAGACGTTTAACGCACACTGTGTTCGGAGGGTGAGGTATAGTCTATTCTCGACAAGAGGAACGAACTCTGAGGGTGTGCCCCTCGGGGCGAGTGGGGAGGGGGGGGGGGGAGGGCGGCAACAACAAAGCACTGTTCCGTCAAGCAGCGCTGACAATGACATCTATTGGCAGCAGTACCACTTGTCAATTGCTATGTCTACGAAAGTAAAAACTAAGGCTGGGGGTAACAAAAATTTACAGGATTCGTGAAATCCAAATTGACAGTTTCATGTTAAATAATGGTGCTTGTTGCTACCAGTCTCGTATCAGATTTCATAGACAATTCGAAATTAAAAAGAATCAATAGTAAAACTTATTACATTGTGGCCATGATTGCAGTAGTTATTGTGGTTTTAGTCATGTATTGAACGTCTGCATCCCAGGGTAAACGACCGCAGGGTGTTATAATACCTGCGACCCTATGCTGCACATATATCGTTTCAAAAAGTCTCCTTGTAAGGTAAACTGTACCAAGAATTGCTTTAGCTCCACAATACCCTTTCTTCCAGAAGTGTTATTACACGCAGGTTTCGCAGGGGAACTTGTGTGAAGTTTGGAAGATAAGAGATTAGGTATTGGCGGAAGTAAGGCTGTGAGGACGGGACGTGATTCGTGCTTGGTTCTCTCAGTTGGGAATCACGCATTTTTAGCTCTTCAATCTTCATACTATTGAAACTAGGGTTACCAACATTTTTTTGTCAAAATAAGGGAGACTTCGAGCCGACAAAATTAATAGGCCTAACACAACTTATTTAAATCTTAAAACAGGTTTATTCGTGGACGAACCGAAAAACTTCTTCATAACAATTATAAGATGAAGGTATGCAGAATTTTTTACTTAAAACTATATTTGTTTACACTTGTGGCAGCAGTCTGAAGTTTGCGATCGTTCTTTACAAACTGGACAAATTCTTCATATGTGTAATAAAAATTATCATTTATTTGTCGTTCAGCTTTCAGTAAGTCTAGACTGCAACGACCCCTACCGTCAGACCATTTGCTGTTCATCAAAGAAAAAATTCTTTCAGTGTGAGCATTAGATGCCGGTATACTGACAACAAAGCCAAGAATCTTATTTATCTCCTTGGCTTTAATTCCTTTTGCCTCTGGCTCAATCACCACGGATACCCCTTTTCAACTGTGCTACTGTCGGTGGCAGTTTTTGTATTATATTTTTCAAATAACAAAATTCATTGTACAGGTTACCCTCATTTATGTCTACCTGAATATGAGTAAGCATGTTCTGAAAATCATTAAAATCAACCGAATTCCTTAGGAACAGTGGGAGCAAGGACTGAATTATAGCATTGTCAGAAATGTTTACACTTGTGCAGTGTAAATATGAATGGTATCATAAAATACAACAAGATTATTTTGAATTCTGTTCTGATTGACAGGATCTAATCTATTTAAAATCTTGTGTATACTGCTTCCAAAAATCGAGACATCTTTTCTTTACAAAATTTTCTTTGACAAAGCTCCAATGGCACTACAAGACTCCATTACAGTTAAATCTGAAATGCCGGCCGAAGTGGCCGTGCGGGTAAAGGCGCTGCAGTCTGGAACCGCAAGACCGCTACGGTCGCAGGTTCGAATCCTGCCTCGGGCATGGATGTTTGTGATGTCCTTAGGTTAGTTAGGTTTAACTAGTTCTAAGTTCTAGGGGACTAATGACCTCAGCAGTTGAGTCCCATAGTGCTCAGAGCGATTTTTTTTAAATCTGAAATCCCTGGATATTTTGAGGTTTCCAAAATAATAATTCCAGTGTAAGAAAAAAACTGAAGATATGCTTCGAGGATTAACATTTTGCTTGGGTCCTCATCACTAAAATACAATTTCAAAGCTCTAGGTGTTCCATTTGTGCTTTGAAAATGACTTATTATTGGCTCCCAGTTCTTTATTAGCCTATCAACAGCGGGCGTGAGGAACAGCTACCTAGTAAGCACATGCCTTAAAATTTAACACTAATCAGTACGAACAAAATTAAAAAAGTACTTAATTCTTCCCTGAGTTTTGCTGACGCTGAGAAGTGTCCATAAATATTAACAACTGACATTTCTATGTCTACATCTAAGACTTCAGTAGCATATTTAGTGCCATTATGGATTACGTGATTTGTGCAGTTTGCTTTAAATATTTTGTTATTTTTCTGACTCAACAATTTCATCACGTTAAATGCGAACATTTTTAGGTTAGGCTTTACCGTGACTGTTACTGACATTAAATGAAACAATAAGTTCACTGTTACCAGTCACAGTTTTATTTATTTCCACGACGCGTTTCGAAGGTTTAAACCTCCATCATCGGGTGGATTTACATTAGTAAGTATTACATTTGTGTGTGTGTTGTGTTACGATTTTTGGAGGAACTTGTGGCACTGCCTAGTGGAGAAACGAGACACTATTTCAGAATATGGTTTAGGATAACTTTTGACGAAAAATTAAACTGATATCTAATGGTAAACATTAAATAAGTAAACTACAGTACCTTCAGTGATCACAGGTTCCTTTTGCTGTCGTAACACATCACATGTATACTGCCACATTTGTAAACAAATATGACGTCTGGAATCAGCTGGGTGCAAAGTTCGTATAACAGAAGTGAAGACATAATCGCAAAGTGCAAAGAATATACATCATAACAATATTATTATAGAATAATTGCTTTAAGCATTTGGCGGTGTTTGTTTTGAGGTGTCAAATATATGTGTGTGTACTTCAGGTGGTACATAAATCCGATTCTGACAAGTTAGAACAGCAAACATTCGTACTCGTTTACACAATCAGGTGAAATGTTAAAATGGCTTAAACTTCATACTTATTGATAAGAATTAGGTGAAATGTTACAGACTATAATTACAATGATCATATTGGCTACAACAGTAAAATCATACATACATTACATTCTTTGATTGGGGTTAATAAACAGATGTGAAGTGAGGGGCTGGAGGCAGAAGGAGAGGTAGAGAGAGAGAAAAAGTGTGTGTGTGTGTGTGTGTGTGTGTGTGTGTGTGTGTGTCTGTGTGCGTGAAAGGGAGAGGGGGAGGGGGGAGAGTGAGAGATAGAGAGAGAGGGAGAGGGAGAGAGGAAAGAGTGATTATTGAGAGGAAACATTTACATGGCAAGGAGTCTTAAGATTGCATGTTGCATATAGTAGCTGCCTAAAGGTTGGAGTAAAACATTGGTTAATGCTATGAAATATGCAGATAGATATACATTTGTGCCAGTAGTTGATGTACATACAGTTTTAAGCTGACAAGGGGTACAGGCTGTTGGTGTGATGAATTATCTGTGAATGAGGTCAATCTCTTGTACTCTTGGCAGCTGTCAATATTTATGGTAAATATTAGGTGTGTGTGTGTGTAAGTGAGTGTGTGTGTGTGTGTGTGTGTGTGTGTGTGTGCATTTTTATGAGTGTAGGCAGTTGCTGAAAACGGAGATGATACTATTGTAAATATTGTCATTTTTGTCATTTAAGATAGATTCTGGTTGTTTCATTTGATGTTTGTATATTTGGAGTGTTTCAAGGATGTCTAGTTTTCTGCCTTTTGGTTGGATGTGTAGGATGCTAATGCTTGTGTTGTTAACATGGTGTTTTGTTTCATGCAAGTGTGTAGCTATTGCTGATGTGTGATATTTTTTGTTTTTTAGTGCTGCCATGTGTTCCTTGAACCTAATCTCAAATGATCTGCCTGTCTGGCCTATGTAGAAGCAGTCACAGTCCAAACATTCAATTTTGTGCACACCTGTGTGATGAAGTGGGTTTCGTGTGCTGATGTTGTGGGGTAACTTCTGTCCAATCTTGTTGTCCGTTGTAAAGGATATGCTTATGCCTTTCCGTTTGAAGACATTGGCAATCTGGTATGAAATGTTACCCAGAAAGGGGATTGTATGGAAGATGTTATTTTCTTTTTGTTTATTGTGTTGTGATTCCTTTGCCATTATTGAGTGTTTTAGGGTGTCTACTATGGAGCTGTTATAACCATTTTCAATAGCTGTTTGTTTTATTATTTCAATTTCTTTATCACATTTATCTTCTGAGAGTGGTAGTTGGATAGCTCTATTAATCATGTACCGGAATGCTGCCATTTTGTGTGCTGCGGGGTGGCAAGAGGAGTTGTGGATTGTGGTATGTGTTGTGGTAGGCTTCCGATAAATTTCAAATTGATGTCTGTTATTCTTTATTCTAATGGTAAGGTCTAGGAAATTTATACTGTCATCTTTTTGGTGTTCAACTGTGAATTTTATGTTTTCATGGGAGTTGTTGAAAAACTGATTCAACTCACTGATGTCATCTTTAGTGCCTTTGGTTAAAATGATGGTATCATCTACATATCTGTAGTAGTAGATGATATCTTTGAGGAGGTGGTGATTGGAATTCAGGATTTTGTCTTCTAGGTTACTTATAAATATTTCTGCTAGCAATCCGGAAAGATTTGAGCCCATTGCCAGACCATCTGTTTGTTGGTAGATTTTATTGTTAAATTTAAAATAGTTGTGTGAAAGTGTGAATTCAAGCAGGTCCATTAGTTCATTAATGTGAGTAGAATGTAACAGCCAAAAGAACCACACATTCTACACTCCCTTCCTCAACAACACGAACATAAATTTCACTGCAAAAGAAAAGGCACTACTCTGCAAAGGCTTAAAGCACAATGTTCAAGCTCCGCTGGATCAAAAGAACCGAGAAAAGCTCATCACTTGTGCAACACAGATCTCGACCATCGCCCTTAAGAAGCAAACTGACAGAATATCAGCCTGCCACAAAATTAACGAAATCATTGAAAAGGAGATTGCAAAACCTTTCCCAGCATACAAGAAAAGAGAAGAAGCCCTTACACGTACCATTAAGAGTAAATTAAACGTGAATAATGCGATAATTGTAAAAGCTGACAAGGGCAGCACAACTGTTGCAATGGACAGAACAACATACATAGAAAATACTTTAGACTTCTTCCAAACCAGCAACATAACTGAAATACATAAAGATCCAACAGCCAGAATACAAAAGGAGATTAAACACATTTCAAACAACATCAACTTTCTACTCACCATCCAAGAGGCAAGAAACATTGTAAGAATGAGCCCACAAGCACCTTGCCTTAGATCACAACCAAAGATCCACAAAAATGGGACCCCCATCAGGCCCATAGTGAACTGTAGGAACAGCCCAACATTCAAGCTCAATAAAATACTCTTCAGAATTCTCAATCAAGCATACACATTCAATAATGAGAGAACGCTTAGAAACACAACAGAATTTACACAATATGTCAAAAACATACAAGTACCTGATGGAGCCACACTTGCCTCATTTGACATACAAAACCTATATTCCTCTGTGCCAATAGATCCCACACTACAGATAATTAATGCCAACCTACATAAACACAAAAATATCCCTTCAACTCACATTAATGAACTAATGGACCTGCTTGAATTCACACTTTCACACAACTATTTTAAATTTAACAATAAAATCTACCAACAAACAGATGGTCTGGCAATGGGCTCAAATCTTTCCGGATTGCTAGCAGAAATATTTATAAGTAACCTAGAAGACAAAATCCTGAATTCCAATCACCACCTCCTCAAAGATATCATCTACTACTACAGATATGTAGATGATACCATCATTTTAACCAAAGGCACTAAAGATGACATCAGTGAGTTGAATCAGTTTTTCAACAACTCCCATGAAAACATAAAATTCACAGTTGAACACCAAAAAGATGACAGTATAAATTTCCTAGACCTTACCATTAGAATAAAGAATAACAGACATCAATTTGAAATTTATCGGAAGCCTACCACAACACATACCACAATCCACAACTCCTCTTGCCACCCCGCAGCACACAAAATGGCAGCATTCCGGTACATGATTAATAGAGCTATCCAACTACCACTCTCAGAAGATAAATGTGATAAAGAAATTGAAATAATAAAACAAACAGCTATTGAAAATGGTTATAACAGCTCCATAGTAGACACCCTAAAACACTCAATAATGGCAAAGGAATCACAACACAATAAACAAAAAGAAAATAACATCTTCCATACAATCCCCTTTCTGGGTAACATTTCATACCAGATTGCCAATGTCTTCAAACGGAAAGGCATAAGCATATCCTTTACAACGGACAACAAGATTGGACAGAAGTTACCCCACAACATCAGCACACGAAACCCACTTCATCACACAGGTGTGCACAAAATTGAATGTTTGGACTGTGACTGCTTCTACATAGGCCAGACAGGCAGATCATTTGAGATTAGGTTCAAGGAACACATGGCAGCACTAAAAAACAAAAAATATCACACATCAGCAATAGCTACACACTTGCATGAAACAAAACACCATGTTAACAACACAAGCATTAGCATCCTACACATCCAACCAAAAGGCAGAAAACTAGACATCCTTGAAACACTCCAAATATACAAACATCAAATGAAACAACCAGAATCTATCTTAAATGACAAAAATGACAATATTTACAATAGTATCATCTCCGTTTTCAGCAACTGCCTACACTCATAAAAATGCACACACACACACACACACACACACACACACACTCACTTACACACACACACACCTAATATTTACCATAAATATTGACAGCTGCCAAGAGTACAAGAGATTGACCTCATTCACAGATAATCCATCACACCAACAGCCTGTACCCCTTGTCAGCTTAAAACTGTATGTACATCAACTACTGGCACAAATGTATATCTATCTGCATATTTCATAGCATTAACCAATGTTTTACTCCAACCTTTAGGCAGCTACTATATGCAACATGCAATCTTAAGACTCCTTGCCATGTAAATGTTTCCTCTCAATAATCACTCTTTCCTCTCTCCCTCTCCCTCTCTCTCTATCTCTCACTCTCCCCCCTCCCCCTCTCCCTTTCACGCACACAGACACACACACACACACACACACACACACACACACACACACACACACACACACACACTTTTTCTCTCTCTCTACCTCTCCTTCTGCCTCCAGAATTCTCAATCAAGCATACACATTCAATAATGAGAGAACGCTTAGAAACACAACAGAATTTACACAATATGTCAAAAACATACAAGTACCTGATGGAGCCACACTTGCCTCATTTGACATACAAAACCTATATTCCTCTGTGCCAATAGATCCCACACTACAGATAATTAATGCCAACCTACATAAACACAAAAATATCCCTTCAACTCACATTAATGAACTAATGGACCTGCTTGAATTCACACTTTCACACAACTATTTTAAATTTAACAATAAAATCTACCAACAAACAGATGGTCTGGCAATGGGCTCAAATCTTTCCGGATTGCTAGCAGAAATATTTATAAGTAACCTAGAAGACAAAATCCTGAATTCCAATCACCACCTCCTCAAAGATATCATCTACTACTACAGATATGTAGATGATACCATCATTTTAACCAAAGGCACTAAAGATGACATCAGTGAGTTGAATCAGTTTTTCAACAACTCCCATGAAAACATAAAATTCACAGTTGAACACCAAAAAGATGACAGTATAAATTTCCTAGACCTTACCATTAGAATAAAGAATAACAGACATCAATTTGAAATTTATCGGAAGCCTACCACAACACATACCACAATCCACAACTCCTCTTGCCACCCCGCAGCACACAAAATGGCAGCATTCCGGTACATGATTAATAGAGCTATCCAACTACCACTCTCAGAAGATAAATGTGATAAAGAAATTGAAATAATAAAACAAACAGCTATTGAAAATGGTTATAACAGCTCCATAGTAGACACCCTAAAACACTCAATAATGGCAAAGGAATCACAACACAATAAACAAAAAGAAAATAACATCTTCCATACAATCCCCTTTCTGGGTAACATTTCATACCAGATTGCCAATGTCTTCAAACGGAAAGGCATAAGCATATCCTTTACAACGGACAACAAGATTGGACAGAAGTTACCCCACAACATCAGCACACGAAACCCACTTCATCACACAGGTGTGCACAAAATTGAATGTTTGGACTGTGACTGCTTCTACATAGGCCAGACAGGCAGATCATTTGAGATTAGGTTCAAGGAACACATGGCAGCACTAAAAAACAAAAAATATCACACATCAGCAATAGCTACACACTTGCATGAAACAAAACACCATGTTAACAACACAAGCATTAGCATCCTACACATCCAACCAAAAGGCAGAAAACTAGACATCCTTGAAACACTCCAAATATACAAACATCAAATGAAACAACCAGAATCTATCTTAAATGACAAAAATGACAATATTTACAATAGTATCATCTCCGTTTTCAGCAACTGCCTACACTCATAAAAATGCACACACACACACACACACACACACACACACACACACACACACACACTCACTTACACACACACACACCTAATATTTACCATAAATATTGACAGCTGCCAAGAGTACAAGAGATTGACCTCATTCACAGATAATTCATCACACCAACAGCCTGTACCCCTTGTCAGCTTAAAACTGTATGTACATCAACTACTGGCACAAATGTATATCTATCTGCATATTTCATAGCATTAACCAATGTTTTACTCCAACCTTTAGGCAGCTACTATATGCAACATGCAATCTTAAGACTCCTTGCCATGTAAATGTTTCCTCTCAATAATCACTCTTTCCTCTCTCCCTCTCCCTCTCTCTCTATCTCTCACTCTCCCCCCTCCCCCTCTCCCTTTCACGCACACAGACACACACACACACACACACACACACACACACACACACACTTTTTCTCTCTCTCTACCTCTCCTTCTGCCTCCAGCCCCTCACTTCACATCTGTTTATTAACCCCAATCAAAGAATGTAATGTATGTATGATTTTACTGTTGTAGCCAATATGATCATTGTAATTATAGTCTGTAACATTTCACCTAATTGTTATCAATAAGTATGAAGTTTAAGCCATTTTAACATTTCACCTGATTGTGTAAACGAGTACGAATGTTTGATGTTCTAACTTGTGAGAATCGGATTTATGTACCACCTGAAGTACACACACATATATTTGACACCTCAAAACAAACACCGCCAAATGCTTAAAGCAATTATTCTGTAATAATATTGTTATGATGTATATTCTTTGCACTTTGCGATTATGTCTTCACTTCTGTTATACGAACTTTGCACCCAGCTGATTCCAGACGCCATATTTGTTTACAAATGTGGCAGTATACATGTGATGTGTTACGACAGCAAAAGGAACCTGTGATCACTGAAGGTACTGTAGTTTACTTATTTAATGTTTACCATTAGATATCAGTTTAATTTTTCGTCAAAAGTTATCCTAAACCATATTCTGAAATAGTGTCTCGTTTCTCCACTAGGCAGTGCCACAAGTTCCTCCAAAAATCGTAACACAACACACACACAAATGTAATACTTACTAATGTAAATCCACCCGATGATGGAGGTTTAAACCTTCGAAACGCGTCGTGGAAATAAATAAAACGGTGACTGGTAACAGTGAACTTATTGTTTCATTTAATTTCATCACGGATTTATTTTTGCCATGATTGACACTATCATTATCGGCACTATATGACGAAATGTTATTTGCATTTATGAATGAGATTCAAGACTTGTTTTTTATCAAAGCATGAATATCACTCGTACTCTCATCTGCACGTTCCACCAAGTCTAATAGTTTATTTATGATGCCAACACAAAGTTCAATGTACCTGATCAACCGGAAACGTTTTCCTGTTCTTGAAATTCGGCGCATCGGAAGCCACATCTAGGAAATCGCTTCAACATCTAGGCGCTAATACGTCTTTTTGCAACAGACTCTGTTTTCGTCTTACCACAATGTACTTTTTTTTGCCACATCGGAATCCATAAAAATGTTCTTTTCAAGTTTATTTCCATACTCCATGCTAATATAACTTCGGTTGTGTTTCACTGTAGGATACAGAAACGATAACACACACACTGCATCGTTGTCGGTTTCGCCACTAGTGAGACTATCACTTAGGCACTGAAAATAGCAGGATATCTTAGATGTGTTACGTCTTCTAACTCTGATTTTGTGTCCTTCGGTGGTGGCGTGCTGTTGACAGTCTGTTTTACCACCATGTGCTACGCTGAATTCATTCTTGCAAAGAGTGCAATACGCTTTAGAATTATTTCCTTTTACGGGATAAACCCAAAAATGAGTTTCTTCCCACTTCTTCTGATACCTACAAAAGTACTTTCCTCTCTTTTTATGCGGAGTTTTGGATTCTTCCATTCCGCGTACCTCGGATTAGGCGGAACGACAAAGAGCAAGATAATCGCAACGTGAGTCGCGACCCTTTGTTATGTTTTGTGTTCCCTACATATCGGTGTAGTAACTGTATCGATAATACTATGCCGTATTGATTAATCGATGTTGTAACGATCGTCGAGCAACGAGATTTGAAAAATCTTAATCGGTGTCATTTTCTCAAATACGGGAGACGGTAGTAGGCATAAAAATTCAGAAGAATACGGGGAGTTCCCATATAATACGGGAGAGTTGGCAACCCTCTTTCGAAACCGACTGACGATCCTGCTGACATATAACTATCTCGCGAACATTTCATGAAATTAACAGTAACATCTGGTATTAACGCCCGGGTTCCCGGGTTCGATTCCCGGCGGGGTCAGGGATTTTCTCTGCCTCGTGATGGCTGGGTGTTGTGTGATGTCCTTAGGTTAGTTAGGTTTAAGTAGTTCTAAGTTCTAGGGGACTGATGACCATAGATGTTAAGTCCCATAGTGCTCAGAGCCATTTGAACCATTTTTTTGGTATTAACGAAGCCAGCCAGCTGTTTGAAATACGCTCAGCCATTAAAAGGCAATTTTCTCGCAAGTTTTCTAACCTGAACGTTTTCTCTAATAGCCTGTAATTACATTTCACTCTGGACAGAGTGTATCATTTTCAGGGATGACAGCCACTGCATCCAGTCGGAACAGCAAACGAGCAACTGTGGTTTCCACTGCAACGCTGGATGAAATAGTTGGTATCAGCAAAGCGAAACATACGAAGGCAGAGCTCGTAGTCATTAAAACTTCTCACATCGTGCTCTGTAAACAGAAGCTGCACCGAAGATCTGCATTTTACAAAATCTTTTTTTAAGTTATGTGAAGTATGTCACTTAAGCCAGTATCAGAAACACAGCTTTCTCTATGATCAAATTCTAATTCCAAATTTAAATCGTGAAACTATAGAGCTAAGCGTCTCAAGCTCACTGGAGCAAGAACAGACTGAAGGAATAAGTGACTGTAATCGTCAATTAATCTCTTTTGTATTAAGGCTAAAAACTAGTTTCGCCCTGAAAAAGAGTACTACACCAGTTATTCAAAAGGAATCACTTGAGTTATTACTAGAGCAAAAATTCCGGTAATCTCTGTCAGCTAGAGGAACTACTTACAAAGTAAAGAAAGATGATCGTTTGCAGATTTGAATAGCATTCTTCCCAAATACAAGTTGGCACTCTAGACATTGCGTCACTAATCACCGACATGATAAAAAAGGTATGCCATGACTTAAATTGAACTTACATCGAGATAGTATACTTGATTATTATTTCTGTTTGTATTAGCTCTAAATTCGTCTCCGAACTTCGTTGACTGGAAATATCGATAGTTACCTACACAGGAGAACAAAAGTTGTTTGAGATTAATTGTAGCCAAACAAGAGCATTATAGCGTTTTATAATTAAGACACACCCAGTAATATTAGTGGTCGCGGAAATATGTTGGTTAATGAAGAGGCACTGAGCCTGTCAGGATGTAAGTTGCTATGATAAACCTCGTTTAATGTGACAGTGTTCTTGCGTACCACAAACATCGTATTTGTTGTTGATATAAAGCATTAATAATAATATTAAACAATGTAATGTGGTATTCTGGCTGAATCACGAGGTATGGCAAATGGCTCTGAGCACTATGGGACTCAACTGCTGTGGTCATAAGTCCCCTAGAACTTAGAACTACGTAAACCTAACTAACCTAAGGACAACACACAACACCTAGCCATCACGAGGCTGAGAAAATCCCTGACCCCGCCGGGAATCGAACCCGGGAACCCGGGAATTACGAAGTATAAAATTAATTTGGAGACATTATAAATTATAAGTTCTCGTATTGGAAGTCAGATCTGCAAGTAGAGAGACCTGTAGAGACTGAATAAATGTCCCTAACCGTTCTTTTCCGCCAACCTGTCGTCTTCTAAAATTGTCTCCCCAGCGCAGAAGACAGCTCGTCGGTCGTGGGATTTTCTTCGGCGGAGGCCGCTATGCTGTCATCTCGAACCTGTGATTGTGCTTTTTTTTGTGGGGTGCCACTTTCCCAGGTTAGTCTCTGTATCGACAGAGAGCACGATTCGTAGTACTGACAATGATGGTAGGCGATACCTCTCATTAATGTATTCTGTTTGTTTATACACTCCTGGAAATTGAAATAAGAACACCGTGAATTCATTATCCCAGGAAGGGGAAACTTTATTGACACATTCCTGGGGTCAGATACATCACATGATCACACTGACAGAACCACAGGCACATAGACACAGGCAACAGAGCATGCACAATGTCGGCACTAGTACAGTGTATATCCACCTTTCGCAGCAATGCAGGCTGCTATTCTCCCATGGACACGATCGTAGAGATGCTGGATGTAGTCCTGTGGAACGGCTTGCCATGCCATTTCCACCTGGCGCCTCAGTTGGACCAGCGTTCGTGCCGGACGTGCAGACCGCGTGAGACGACGCTTCATCCAGTCCCAAACATGCTCAATGGGGGACAGATCCGGAGATCTTGCTGGCCAGGGTAGTTGACTTACACCTTCTAGAGCACGTTGGGTGGCACGGGATACATGCGGACGTGCATTGTCCTGTTGGAACAGCAAGTTCCCTTGCCGGTCTAGGAATGGTAGAACGATGGGTTCGATGACGGTTTGGATGTACCGTGCCCTATTCAGTGTCCTCTCGACGATCACCAGTGGTGTACGGCCAGTGTAGGAGATCGCTCCCCACACCATGATGCCGGGTGTTGGCCCTGTGTGCCTCGGTCGTATGCAGTCCTGATTGTGGCGCTCACCTGCACGGTGCCAAACACGCATACGACCATCATTGGCACCAAGGCAGAAGCGACTCTCATCGCTGAAGACGACACGTCTCCATTCGTCCCTTCATTCACGCCTGTCGCGACACCACTGGAGGCGGGCTGCACGATGTTGGGGCGTGAGCGGAAGACGGCCTAACGGTGTGCGGGACCGTAGCCCAGCTTCATGGAGACGGTTGCGAATGGTCCTCGCCGATACCCCAGGAGCAACAGTGTCCCTAATTTGCTGGGAAGTGGCGGTGCGGTCCCCTACGGCACTGCGTAGGATCCTACGGTCTGGGCGTGCATCCGTGCATCGCTGCGGTCCGGTCCCAGGTCGACGGGCACGTGCACCTTCCGCCGACCACTGGCGACAACATCGATGTACTGTGGAGACCTCACGCCCCACGCGTTGAGCAATTCGGCGGTACGTCCACCCGGCCTCCCGCATGCCCACTATACGCCCTCGCTCAAAGTCCGTCAACTGCACATACGGTTCACGTCCACGCTGTCGCGGCATGTTACCAGTGTTAAAGACTGCGATGGAGCTCCGTATGCCACGGCAAACTGGCTGACACTGACGGCGGCGGTGCACAAATGCTGCGCAGCTAGCGCCATTCGACGGCCAACACCGCGGTTCCTGGTGTGTCCGCTGTGCCGTGCGTTGATCATTGCTTGTACAGCCCTCTCGCAGTGTCCGGAGCAAGTATGGTGGGTCTGACACACCGGTGTCAATGTGTTCTTTTTTCCATTTCCAGGAGTGTGTTTTAAAATATCACTTTTTACACTGTCTTCTACGAAACTCGACATAGCTTTCTTAATAGTACGATAACTTTCCTGACTACTTCCGATATAGAGTACGACATGTCCGTCGGAAACAGAGATAATGTCCGGCTCTGATGAACACCCGAAACAGAGTGACTAGCGCAGCCGAAGCACTTGGTCTCCCAGGCGCGCCACAGCGACCCGAAGGTGTCCGAAGCACTTCGCTTGCAATATCGTTACTCTCATGTTTCTCAAAACTAGTGAAATTTAATAAAGAAAAACGGTAGATTCGTAGGGTAACCATGAGAGGTTGTCATACTGAAAACTGGGTAAAATACAATGAAAAGTATATAAATAATTAATAAGACAGGTTAGGCGTTTTGGTGCCTAACATCCGAATGTGCCAACCAATCAGAAGCAAGTTCAGTACAACTGGCGGACTCTCCCACGGGAATAGTACATACTGTACCATCTGCGCTTGTACCTCACTCCACTTTTGCATGCCGGCCGGGGTGGCCAAGCGGTTAAAGGCGCTACAGTCAGGAACCGCGCGACCGCTACGGTCGCAGGTTCGAATCCTGCCTCGGGCATGGATGTGTGTGATGTCCTTAGGTTAGTTAGGTTTAAGTAGTTCTAAGTTCTAGGGGACTGATGACCTTAGAAGTTAAGTCCCATAGAGCTCAGAGCCATTTGAACCATTTGAACCACTTTTGCATCATATGCTACATCACGTGTGTCAAGCTGCATCAAGGCGAGCTTCTCGCAAGATAAAATACTGGCGGCCGCAGCCGGGAATATCTCAACATACTATTACAAAAATGTTGGTAGAGTCCTTGCCCGGGTAAGGCAAAAGTCCCGAGTTCGAGTCCCCGTCTGGCACACAGTTATAATCTGCCAGGAAGTTTTATACACTAATGGCCACTAAAATTGCTACTCCACAAAGATGACGTGCTACAGACGCGAAATTTAACCGACAGGCAGAAGATGCTGTGATATGCAAATGATTAGCTTTACAGAGCATTCACACAAGGTTGGCGCCGGTGGCAACACCTACAACGTGCTGACATGAGGAAAGTTTCCAACCGATTTCTCATACACAAACAGCAGTTGACCGGCGCTGCCTGGTGAAACGTCGTCGTGATGCCTCGCGTAAGGAGGAGAAATGCGTACCATCACGTTTCCGACTTTGATAAAGGTCGGATTGTAGCCTGCGGCGATTGCGGTTTATCGTATCGCGACATTGCTGCTGGCGTTGGTCGAGATCCAATGACTGTTAGCAGAATATGGCATCGGTGGGCTCAGGAGGGTAATACGGAACGCCGTGCTGGATCCCAACGGCCTCGTATCACTAGCAATAGAGATGACAGGCATCTTATCTGTATGGCTGTAACGGATCGTGCAGCCACGTCTCGATCCTTGAGTCAACAGATGGGGACGTTTGCAAGACAACAACCACCTGCTCGAACAGTTCGACGACGTTTTCAGCAGCATGGACTATCAGCTCGGAGACCATGGCTGCGGTTACCATTGACGCTGCATCACAGACAGGAGCGCCTGCGATGGTGTACTCAACGACGAAACCTGGGTGCACGAATGGCAAAACGTTATTTTTTCGGATGAATCCAGGTTCTGTTTACAGCTTCATGATGGTCGTATCCGTGTTTGGCGACATCACGGTGAACGCACATTGAAAGCGTGAGTTCGTCACCGCCATACTGGCGTATCACCCGGCGTGATGGTATGGGGTGCCATTGGTTACACGTCTCGGTCACCTCTTGTTCGCATTGACGGCACTTTGAACAGTGGACGTTACATTTCAGATGTGTTATGACCCGTGGCTCTACCCTTCATTCGATCCCTGCGGAACCCTACATTTCAACAGGATAAAGCACGACCGTATGTTGCAGGTCCTGTACGGGCCTTTCTGGATACAGAAAAAGTTCGACTGCTGCGATGGCCAGCATATTCTCCAGATCTCTCACCAACTGAAAACGTCTGGTCAATGGTGGCCGAGTAACTGGCTCGTCACAATACGCCAGTCACTACTCTTGATGAACTGTGGTGTGTTGAAGCTGCATGGGCAATTCTACCTGTACACGCCACCCAAGCTCTGTTTGGCTCAATGCCCAGGCGTATCAAGACCGTTATTACTGCTCGAAGTGGTTGTTCTGGGTAGTGATTTCTCAGGATGTATGCACCCCAACTGCGTGAAAATTTAATCACATGTCAGTTCTAGTATAATATACACTCCTGGAAATTGAAATAAGAACACCGTGAATTCATTGTCCCAGGAAGGGGAAACTTTATCGACACATTCCTAGGGTCAGATACATCACATGATCACACTGACAGAACCACAGGCACATAGACACAGGCAACAGAGCATGCACAATGTCGGCACTAGTACAGTCTATATCCACCTTTCGCAGCAATGCAGGCTGCTATTCTCCCATGAAGATGATCGTAGAGATGCTGGATGTAGTCCTGTGGAACGGCTTGCCATGCCATTTCCACCTGGCGCCTCAGTTGGACCAGCGTTCGTGCCGGACGTGCAGACCGCGTGAGACGACGCTTCATCCAGTCCCAAACATGCTCAATGGGGGACAGATCCGGAGATCTTGCTGGCCAGGGTAGTTGACTTACACCTTCCAGAGCACGTTGGGTGGCACGGGATACATGCGGACGTGCATTGTCCTGTTGGAACAGCAAGTTCGTTTGCCGGTCTAGGAATGGTAAAACGATGGGTTCGATGACGGTTTGGATGTACCGTGCACTATTCAGTGTCCCCTCGACGATCACCAGTGGTGTACGGCCAGTGTAGGAGATCGCTCCCCACACCATGATGCCGGGTGTTGGCCCTGTGTGCCTCGGTCGTATGCAGTCCTGATTGTGGCGCTCACCTGCACGGCGCCAAACACGCATACGACCATCATCGGCACCAAGGCAGAAGCGACTCTCATCGCTGAAGACGACACGTCTCCATTCGTCCCTCCATTCACGCCTGTCGCGACACCACTGGAGGCGGGCTGCACGATGTTGGGGCGTGAGCGGAAGACGGCCTAACGGTGTGCGGGACCGTAGCCCAGCTTCATGGAGACGGTTGCGAATGGTCCTCGCCGATACCCCAGGAGCAACAGTGTCCCTAATTTGCTGGGAAGTGGCGGTGCGGTCCCCTACGGCACTGCGTAGGATCCTACGGTCTTGGCGTGCATCCGTGCGTCGCTGCGGTCCGGTCCCAGGTCGACGGGCACGTGCACCTTCCGCCGACCACTGGCGACAACATCGATGTACTGTGGAGACCTCACGCCCCACGTGTTGAGCAATTCGGCGGTACGTCCACCCGGCCTCCCGCATGCCCACTATACGCCCTCGCTCAAAGTCCGTCAACTGCACATACGGTTCACGTCCACGCTGTCGCGGCATGCTACCAGTGTTAAAGACTGCGATGGAGCTCCGTATGCCACGGTAAACTGGCTGACACTGACGGCGACGGTGCACAAATGCTGCGCAGCTAGCGCCATTCGACGGCCAACACCGCGGTTCCTGGTGTGTCCGCTGTGCCGTGCGTGTGATCATTGCTTGTACAGCCCTCTCGCAGTGTCCGGAGCAAGTATGGTGGGTCTGACACACCGGTGTCAATGTGTTCTTTTTTTCATTTCCAGGAGTGTATTTGTCCAATGAATTTTAATGGCCAGTAGTGTGTCACCACACACTGCTCTACGCAATGAAAATTCATTGCGTAAACTGCATTTTTTAATTATGTAATTGTTGCTTTAGCCGTATCCCATAATATTGTTCAGTTCTGTACTGTAGTTTTGTGTTGCTTCTGCACGAGTAAATAAAAATCTCCTCGTCGCTAGACATAAAGCAGCAGACGTCGCAAGTAAGCCACGAGAAATGGCGTTGCAGGCAGTGAGAATACACTACAAGAAATGTTTGGGGCCAATGCGGGCAGGGAACATAACTAGAAACGAAGATGCGAACATGTTGCGAACACCGCAGGGGAGATGTTTCCAGTGGCAGTTTGTGCACTCGGACCAACCGGCTATCTCCACAGTCGCGTCCTCGGCAATGAAGACGCACCATTGATGTCTGCGGGGCTGTGGGCAGCTGGAAGTTCCGGGCGAGACGAGGGCACGCGAGCGCTCCGCGGTGCCCCCCGCGGCTCAGTTTAGGGTCCTCCGCTGCCGCTCCACGCCCCTGCCGTTAATTTCCCTGCCAGGCAGCGGCGACTCTCGCAGTGCGCCTAGCAGGGTGCCACGTCGCCAAAATAAACCGCCTCCTCATGAATACTGCCACGCACGACTCGCCAGACACTCTGTTAACCTCTGCGTCCGACACTTAATAGCGTCGCGTGTCTGCTGCGCCACCAGGTCTGCCTCTCGGCCTCCGTTTCATCCCGTGCCTTCTGACGCACAACGTCTTACTTTTTTTCCCCTTTAATATCAGTAAGGCTCGTTCCATGACTGTAGTAAATCACAGCGACGCGTAAAATTATACGTAAACTTCGGATATAGCGTCCCAGGGACACGCAGGCAACTGGGCTAAAGCCCAACGTAGTACTTTGTAAAAAACGCGGATACACAGGCAGGAAGGTTGGGATTTAACGTCACGTCGACATCGACGTCGTTAGAGACGGAACGCGATCTCCGACTGCTGCAACGATTGGAAAAGAAATAAGCCGTGCCTTTTCTGCCTACGGTGATTTGGGGATATCACAGAAAACATAAGTTCGGATTGCTGGAAGCTGATACGAACCGGCGTCCTCTCGAATGCTACTTGATTCTGGGTTGGGGTTGGGGGTTGGGTTGTTTGGGGGAGGAAACCAGACAGCGAGGTCATTGGTCTCATCGGATAGGGAAGGACGAGGAAGGAAGTCGGCCGTGCCCTTTCAAAGGAACCATCCCGGCATTTGCCTGGAGCGATTTAGGGAAATCACAGAAAACCTAAATCAGGATGGACGGACGCGGGATTGAACCGTCTACCTCCCGAATGCGAGTCCAGTGTGCTAGCCAACTTGATTCTGCTAACCACTGCGACACTACGCTCGGTACAGAGATTAAATAGCAACAGGGGTAGTCATTAAGTTTTACATATCACCTCGAAAAACTAAAATTATGTAATTAATTTGTTGTTTGTTTGTGGGTTCAAGCCCGCAGTCCTGGTAAACAATCTAAGCCCTGCTCCAGAAGCTGCTGAAAAAGCGGAAACGATATACTTCTGTTCACTGACGATGTGGAATATCATGCGGTGACTATTTTTCGGCAAAAATGGAAATGCCCCAGCTGTGTCACGCTAACCCAAATGACTACTTTACCTGTCTGGATCGACGAGTTTAAAGAGGCACTTACGCATTTCCTTTTTTTTTTTAATATATTTTTTTTTTTACGCCAAACTATCTCAGACAATAGCATACAGATCATCACCGTCTCGTACTCGGTAATATTAGTTCTAATTTTTTTTAAATTAATTCCTATTGAGCCCTACACGGCTCTTGTTCATCCCATTGAATGTTTGTCATCTTCTATTACGGTAGTGCCGCCTCGTTTTATTATTCAATTTACTGGCGTCACTAACTTCCTGCCCTGCTTGCCCATGAGTGGCAGCAGCAGCGCGTATCGATAAGAGCACTGTCGTATGATCTCTGGAGCGACCGATAGTATTTCCGGGTCGCCGTGTGTCGGGTAGAGAGTGAGTGGGAGACGCACCAGCAGCGCAGTCGCGTCGGACCAGCAGTCGCGGACGGACCAGCAGTCCAGTCGGTCAGTTGGCGTGGAGCAGCAAGCAAGCCCCCGTCGCGCGGAGTCGAGCTGGAGCCGCTGGCGGCGTGCACGCGTGGTTGGAGTGTGAGGTGCTGCTTGTGAGTGCTACGAAGTTCGTCGCCCACCGATATTGGACATGAAAGTAGAGTCGTGACTTAACTTAATATCGAGCCTCCACTGTTTACATTTCTTCGTTTGATCCTGGTTGTCGTTTTTGAGACATTCCTGCGAGCAACAACGTGTGTGTATTTAAGGCGACTAAGATTCCAGCCGTCTTCCTGTGAAATTTAACTTAATTTATTCACTGTTATGGAAGTTCATCATTGGTATCTTCGGCGTTGCGGCCGTTGACGTTCCGGTTACCTGCCCTGGTCGTTGACGTAGGTTTAGGCAGTGTATTTTCCTCCTCGTGTTGTTGCTGTCCAGCGTGGCGTGTAATTCGACAGCTCAGGTGTTGGTCGTTGCGGGCGCCAATATTGTGTGTGTCGTGTATTGAAATCTTGTGGTCGTTTTGCTGGTTACGTGGAGCGGAACTGATGGTCGATTGGTCGATCGACTGTCTGACTGTTGGGTTGCCTCCAGATTAAGAAGTCGTTGGACAGGTTGCCTGTCTCACCTAAACGGGCGTTAGTGTTACAATCCTAGGCCGACCCTTGGAAACTTCTGAGCGTCGTTCCTTGTGTGTTATGTAGTAATTTCCCTGTTTGGATTTTAGTTATTTGGTTGATGTGTGGCCTTCAGCCGAGTATCAATATCTCTTAAATTAACGTTATTGTCTTGCTCTTAAAGCATGATATGGTTGTATTTTTATATGGGGCCTTCAGCCGAATTTTACTGGAGAGGTTTTAAGATAAGGCCTTCGGCCTTTTAGATTGAAACTGTTTCTAGACGTTAAGCCGTTAAACATATTTCTTGATATGTGGCCTTCAGCCGAGTATTAATATCTCTTAAATTAATGTCCTTGTCTTGCCCTTAAGGTATGAGATTGCTATGATTTATTTTATATGAAATGTTTTAAGATACGGTCTTCTACCCTTTAAAGTTGAAACTCTTCTTCTAGGGCTTAAGCCATTAAATTATTTGTTGGTGAGGGGCCTTCAGCCGAGTTTTAATATCTCTTAAATCAGTCTTCTTCTCTTGCCCTTAAGGCATAAGATTGTTATGCTTTTGAATGGGACTTCAGCCCAATTTGTATGAAATGTTTTAAGATAAGGCCTTCTGCCTTTTGATTGAAACTCCTCTTATTGCTTAATATGCGACCTCCAGCCTAGTTCCATTAAAATTAAATTGCTAAGGCCTTCAGCCGATTAGATTGAAGATTTAGAAATTATTCTTGTGTGAAATCTCCAGAAGAACCTTGTATTTCAATTCTGCTTAAGCCTTGTGTCTTGGATTTTGAATGTGGCCTTCAGCCGATCTAAAGTTAATCAAATGATCTCGATTAAAGTTTTGAGTGTTTTGCATCCTTGTTGTAATATTGTGTGTTGATAAATAAAGTTTGTATGTTGAGTGTAGCTGAAAGGAACTCATTTTGGCCCCTTTCCACAACGTAATCCGCTCTGTCCTGTTAGCCCAGTCATTTCAGCTATCTTTCACCTTACTTATCATTATTATTCGGTAAAATAAAGAACTAAAACTTAGACATACCAGGTGTAGTGTATGCCATAGAGTGGGTAAATACGGCCCAGTCACATTAATGTGAACACCAGTCAAAAGCCTGAATCACCAATTTTTGCAGTGCAGACATCCAGGAAGAGAGTCAGTGAGGTTCTGGAAGGTACGGTCAGGGATGTGGAGCCATGCTGACTCCAGTGCAGTGGCCAGCTGCGTTAGGTTTCTCATTTGAGCATCCACGGCGCGTACAGCCCGATCGAGGTGGTCCCACAGATTCTCGATTGGGTTTGATGTGGGGAGTTACGTGGCCAGAGAAGCACGGTATACTCATACCAGCACCCTTCGAACCACGCACGCACGCTGCGAGCTGCGTGACACGTTGCATTGTGCTGCTGGTAGATGACAGAGTGCAAACTGCATGTAAGGGTGGATATAGTCCTCAAGGATAGGTGCATACTTGTATTGATCTGTTCTGCTTTCTAGAATGACGAGATCATCCAGTGAACGTCACGAAAACTTTTCCCTACGCGGCGCGTACGTCAGGAAGATTGTCCTGCACTCGCTCGTTCGCTCAAACAGCAGACAAACTATGTTTCTGCGCGTGTTAACTCGTTTATAGTTCTAAGTTCTAGGGGACTGATGACCACAGCAGTTAAGTCCCATAGTGCTCAGAGATATTTGAACCATTGTTTTTGAATCTTTCTAAGGTTAGATATTTCTGGTTCAATTAGATGTTAAATGAACTGGAAAATTCATTGCGACACTTCCAACCGTCATAAAAAGTGCGCTGCATAATTTCTGAGCTGTTACTAGAACTGACGAATGTACCGGGTGATCAAAAGGTCATTATAAATTTGAAAACTTAATAAACCAATAAACCATGGAATAATGTAGATAGAGAGGTAAAAGTTGGCACACATGCTTGGAATGACATGAGGTTTTGTTTAAAAAAAAGCGAAGTATTGCTACACACGTGAAAGATCTCTGCGCGCGTCGTTTGGTGATGATAGTGTGCTCAGCCACCACTTTCGTCATCCTTGGCCTCACAGGTCGCCAGACCTCAGTCCGTGTGATTTTTGGCTTTGGGGTTACCTGAAGTCGCAAGTGTATCGTCATCGACCGACATCTCTAGGGATGCTGAAAGACAACATCCGACGCCAATGCCTCACCATAACTCTGGACATGCCTTACATCGCTGTTCACAACATTATTCCTCGACTACAGCTATTGTTGAGGAGTGATGGTGGACATATTGAGCATTTCCTGTAAAGAACATCATCTTTGCTTTGTCTTACTTTGTTATGCTAATTATTGCTATTCTGATCAGATGAAGCGCCATCTGCCGGACATTTTTTGAACGTTTGTATTTTTTTGGTTCTAATAAAACCCCATGTCATTCCACGCATGTGTGTCATTTTGTACCTCTGTATCTACATTATTCCGTGATTTATTCAGCTTTCAAATTTATACTGACATTTTGATCACCCGGTATAGTGTGTACATTCTGAATTCAAAAGATGCTCTCCACACCTCCTCTACTTTCTTCTTTATCTTTCTACTTCATCTTTTATAGAGAACGGAACAACTACACACCCATGCTACAAACGTAGAGTTCAGATAATAGATGGGCCGTAAGGTCAGAATACTGGAGCCACAGCAGGCAAACAGGTTCGTGTTTTCATGGCTGTGACCTGTCGCGAAGAGAAAATCAACGTGAGCCACTTTGCTATAGTGTGTGTGAACTATGACACGAAGCTGGCCGCCTGACTAAGCAAAAGGAGAGCGCTGCTAACCTCTTTGCCTTTGCGAGAGGAACGAGGAATAAAGACGCGACCCGTTGTTTTGGCGCCGAGGAGCTAACTTAATCCCCGCGGCGTTAAACTCGCACCGGCTGACGTTAACTCAATCGGCCCGCCGACAAACTCGCTGCTTGGTAACTCGGTTTATGGAGCCGGAAAACTTGGACGGAAAATTATGGCCCCTCGACGGCGGAGAGCGACGCAGACGTCTTACCTTCCCTTTGTAGAACGGTGAACAAGCACTCCTCGAAGCTAGGCAGGTAAGATGTGTGTCGTATTCAGCGGAAGACTTGGGCACCAGTGCGGAAAAGAGCAACTTTCCGCTTGCACTGCCGCTGCAGCACCGGAAGGAAGCTAGCGACCTTGACGCGACCTTCGTCAAGGTCGTGAGCCACCGGCGCCTGCTAAAACGCTGTTGCGGATCACCTCCTGCGAGAGCACCTTAAGCCGTCTTCACACAGTACGTGAAAGCGAACGTGGGACTGTTAGAGGTACGTGACGTCGCAACGTGGAATTCGAGGCCTACGAGAAAGACAGGCCGCGGCGTGTACGTCAGGAAGGTAGTCCTGCACTCGCTCGTCCGCTCAGACAGCAGACAAACTACGTTTCTGCACGTGTTAACTCGTAACTAGGCCTGTCCGTGCAAACGAAAACATATCTGCGAAGCTACTCCGTATGGTCGTCTCTTGGTTAGTGGTGTGGTACAGTGGCGAACGCCTTCCGTCAATCTGGGAAGACGGTATCTTCCTGTTGACCCGATGCACCGTGTAAATTGTAACCAAGAGGGGCCCTGTTACGCATCCTTTTATAACGACTGACGTTAATTGTTTATTCCGAAGGCTCACACCAACAGATGTTCACAGCAGGAATGCTCTACAGTGGTGCAATTATTTATTGCCTCACCTTCTGTAATTCAATACTTTCGTTATGGACGATCAATATCTTACGTAAATTGGCTCGATTTCCCTCTGTTTCTACAGGAAGCAAATATACACAATAATTTGTATCAATTTTATATTATTCTCTTAATTTATCTCTATAAAATTACTTGTTATTTACATTTTAACGCTTTCTTAAGGAACCGGGTGGGAGTGCATATGCTGTGTGATCTTTTTATTCCGAGCTATAGGTATTAATGTCAGAATAAACCCTGAATATTAATTTTGCGACTGAACACTGATAGATTTTAGTGCTTGTAAGTACACAGTTAGCTCATGTGAATACACTTATCATTTAATACTTGGCGGGTCCTCCACTTGTCTTAATCATCGCTTTGCATCGTGTACGCAAAGCCAGAATTAATTTTTTAATGTTTCCCTCACTCAAAAGTTCTTGTAAACACACACACACCACACAAGAATCTGCCTAATCGGTGGCTTCGTTTTTTGCGACAGCATTTTTCATAACCTTCCAGCAGTTCTTAACAGAACTGAGATCGTGGCTGTTGCCAGATCATTGTAACGTTTGAACTCCATTTTCTCTAAGGAAAGTTTTTATCTGAAATGTAGAAATACGTAGCAATTAAGTTAAAACATCATCTGTTTCACGATTGATACAAACATTGGTCACAGGACTAACCATGAAAGATCAGTGATAAGGAGCAGGATTATCGTGTAAAATGCAACTGGAAACATCTTAAAACTGGTCTCCTACTGTGGTCATGAGCTTCCTTTCGAAGATGCTGATGTATGCATTTGCGTTCTATGCCATTTATGAGGTCCAGACGGTAGAAATGTGGCTCCAGACCATCTGTTCTTCTGGATATTTGACTGTGTTATACAGGAAGGCAAAAATTCTTCCCCTACCCTGCGACACAGGATCACTTTGTCACTGGAGCCATGCAGATTAAATGTAGACTCATTTGAAGATATTACTCTGTTCCACATCTCCAACGTCCATGTCACATGTGCTTTCGCCCATTTTAGCCACTGTTGTCGCATTGTTTTTGTCAATAAAGGCCTCTTTCAACGTCGACTGGCAGTGAGTCCTGCTTCAGCAGACTGTTTCCACCAGCTCTCCCGATTACTGTGGCGTCACAGATTTCAGTCTGGAACCGCGCGACCGCTACAGTCGCAGGTTCGAATCCTGCCTCGGGCATGGATGTGTGTGATGTCCTTAGGTTAGTTAGTCTTACGTAGTTCCAAGTTCTAGGGGACAGATGACCTCAGATGTTGAGTCCCATAGTGCTCAGAGCCATTTTTACACAATACTTAACCTAAATTATCCTAAGGACAAACACACACACACCCATGCCCGAGGGAGGACTCGAACCTCCGCCGGGACCAGCCGCACAGTCCATGACCGCAGCGCCCTCGACCGCTCGGCTAATCCGGCGCGGCAACGCTCTTTCCCACTTCCTTTCTTACGATCAACATTCCCTTTCTCCCCGTATATTCCAGTAACCTCGAAATTGCAGACCGATTAAAACCTATCTTTGAGGATATCTCTCTTGTGCTGAGATCAGCTGACGCATAAGCAAGTATAACAGCTTTCTTCTTTGGCGTTAATTCGAATGACCTGTCCACCTTTCCACTTCATTGTGTCATCACAAAATGACTGTATGAACCCAGCTTCATTGTAGATAACAACAGTGGCAACAATGAGTTGGATATTGTTGGACTAATGTGATAGGAAGTGAAACAATAAAGGCAAGAAACGTAATATTTAGCCGTGCGGGGTAGCCGTGCGGCCTAGGCGCACTGCCACGGTTCGCGCGGCTCCCCCCGGCGGAGGTTCGAGTCATCCCATGCGCATGGGTGAGTGTGCTGTCCTTAGCGTAACTTCGTTTAAGTTAGATTAAGTACTGCGTAAGCCTAGGGACCGATGTCCCATAGAATAAATTTCCAATTTTCCGTAATATTTAACAACAGTGGACTGGTATAAACTGAAGTAAACAGCCGCCAAACACAAGATTGTGAAGTACTAATTGGCGATGAAATAGATAAGTCCACCGCTGCACTTTATGAGCGGTTTCCGCTTGGCGCTGTCTGGTGCTAACTGAGAGAGCGGGCCAGCGTACGGTTGGCGGTTACTCTGCGCAGGGTCGCGGTAGCGGTTTGTGGACCAGTCGGCCAGCGCCCACGCTGCCCGCATTGCCGAATGAGTTATGTGAGGAGTGCGTGGGTTCCAAGGTGAGCATTCACTCTCCTGACAGACGTTTCCCTAAGTCTGTAACGCCGCTGTCCAACAGCGCCACCTTACAGCGTTATGACCGGGAAGGTCCTCTTTTTTTCTATATGCGAAATACTCCACAGTCTTGTCTTACCTGTTTTAAATATTGTGCAGTCTTAGTGCTCGGACACGCGTTGTTGGAATGTCAGATAAATCGCGTTGCAGAAAAAACCTGAATGCTGTTTCTAACGCAGAAATTGTGCACGACAGAAGTAATGCATATTTTACGCCAAAGGGCTCTTGCCTAACGGTACAGCGCCTCAAGGGAAAAAGAGATTTGTATGTAAGGAACCATATCGCAGAAATAAAGTCGAAAGTGAAGCACTCGTACGTGATGCTCCTGCTGTCAAATCTCAACTTTATTAGGAATCAGGTGTTGCCTTTTTATTATTATTTATTTAGATGAGAAAGCCCGCCAGGTTGGCTGTACGGTCTAAGGCACGGTTTTCCCGGCGGGAAGGAGCGCCTGGTCCCCGGCACGAATCCGCCCAGCGGATTTGTGTCGAGCTCCGGTGAACTGGCCAGTCTGTAGATGGTTTTTAGGCGGTTTTCCATCTGCCTCGGCGAATGCGGGCTGGTTCCCCTCATTCCGCCTCAGTTACACTATGTCGGCGATTGCTGCGCAAACAAGTTCTCCACGTACGCGTACACCAAAATTACTAAACCACGCAAACATAGTGGTTACACTCGTCTGGTGTGAGACCTTCCCTGGGCGGTTCACCGGGGGCCGAACAGCACAATAACCCTGGGTTCGTTGTGAGGCGGCCGAGGGGTGAAGTGGACTGCGGTAGTCGTCATGGGGTTGTGGACCACTGCGGCTGCGGCAGGGACGGAGCCTCCCCGTCGTTTCTAGGTCCCCGGTTAATATACAACATGAATCCTGAAGGGAAGAAGACATTCATTTCGAAGAACACTACTGAGAAAGTTTAGAGAACCGGCAATTGTAGCTGACTGCAGATGTAGTCATGTAGGTGTAGATGTAGGTTGATACAAGATGGCCTAGACAAAATTTCTAGTTACTGTGACGAATGATAGCTGCTCTTAATGTAGAGAAATGTAAGTTAATGCAAATGAGCAGGAAAAACAAACCCATAATGTTCGAATTCAGCATTATTAGTGTCTCGCTTGACATTGTCACGTGGTTTAAATATCTGCGCGTAACGTTGTGAAGCGATGTGAAATGGAACAAGCATGTGTGGACTGTTGTAGGGAAGGTGAATGGTCGACTTCGGTTTACTGGGAGAATTTGACAGTGTGCTTTCATCTGTAAAGGAGACCGCTTGTAGGACACTGCGGGCTGTTCTTGAGTACTGCTCGAGTGTTTGGGATCCACACCAGTTCGGATTGAAGGAAGAGGCAGTTCAGAGGCGAGCTGCTAGAGTTGTTACCGATTGGTTCGATCAGCATGCAAGTGTTACGGATATACTTCGGGAACTCAAGTATGAATCCTGAAGCCCGCCCGGTTAGCCGAGCCGTCTAATGCACGGCTTTCCGGAGTGGGAAGGAGCGACTGGTCCCCGGCACGAATCCGCCCGGCGGATTTGTGTCGAGGTCCGGTGAACCGGCCAGTCTGTGGATGGTTTTTAGGCGGTTTTCCATCTGCCTCGGCGAATGCGAGCTGGTTCCCCTGCTACACTGTGTCGGCGATTGCTGCGCAAACAAGTTCTCCACGTACGCGTACACCACCGTTACTCTCCCACGCAAACATAGGGGTTACACTCGTCTGGTGTGAGACGTTTCGCCCGCATCTCGTGGTCGTGCGGTAGCGTTCTCGCTTCCCACGCCCGGGTTCCCGGGTTCGATTCCCGGCGGGGTCAGGGATTTTCTCTGCCTCGTGATGGCTGGGTGTTGTGTGCTGTCCTTAGGTTAGTTAGGTTTAAGTAGTTCTAAGTTCTAGGGGACTGATGACCATAGATGTTAAGTCCCATAGTGCTCAGAGCCATTTGAACCATTTTGAGACGTTTCCTTAACCCTGGGTTCGGTGTTAGGCGGCGGAGGGGTGAAGTGGACTGCGGTAGTCGTAGTGGTGTTGTGGACCACTGCGGTTGCGGCGGGGACGGAGCCTGCCCGTCGTTTCTAGGTCCCAGGTTCACATACAATACAATACATCCAATAGATGAGAAAACCCTCAACGCAACGCACGTCGTCTTTATCTTTAATACTTCTCCAGTTTGTGCAAAACCATGCACCCAGTCCAGCACAATGTAGTTTAGTTCTGAAATATTTCTGTGTATAACGCTGTAACAGTGATAAAATTTTGCTGTAGTATATTCACGATGCGCATCCAAGAAATTCATTAGTGAGTTACACCATGTTGGATAACTAAAAGCTGGCGTCCTACCCCGGCTTCGTAAGCGTTGGACTAACAAGGGAACCTCCCCATCGCACCCCCCTCAGATTTAGTTATAAGTTGGCACAGTGGATAGGCTTTGAAAAACTGAACACAGATCAATTGAGAAAACAGGAAGAAATTGTGTGGAACTGTGAAAAAATAAGCAAAATATACAAACTGAATAGTTCATGAGAAGATAAGCAACGTCAAGGACACTAGAAACGCAGGAGCGCCGTGGTCTCGTGGTAGCGTGAGCAGCTGCGGAACGAAAGGTCCTTGGTTCAAATCTTCCATCGAGTAAAAAGTTTAATTTTTTATTTTCAGTTTATGTGACAAACTCTTATGTTTTCATCACTTTTTTGGGAGTGATTATCAGATCCACAAGAAAACATAAATCGGGCAAGGTAGAAGAATCTTTTTACCCATTCGCCAAGTGTACAAGCTAGGTGGGTCGACAACATATTCCTGTCATGTGACGCACATGCCGTCACTAGTGTCGTTTAGAATATATCAGATGTGTTTTCCTGCGGAGGAATCGGTTGACCTATGACCTGGCGATCAAATGTTTTCGGTTCCCATTGGAGACGCACGTCCTTTCGTCTACTAATCGCACGGTTTTGCGATGCGGTCGCAAAACACAGACACTAAACTTATACAGTGAACAGAGACGTCAATGAACGAACGGACAGATAATAACTAGGTAAAAATAAAGAAAGTAAAATTTTAACTCGAGGGAAGACTTGAATCAAGGACCTCTTGTTCCACAGCTGCTCATGGCTCACGCTACCACGGGACCACGGCGCTCCATAGCTTACATCGTCCATGATGTTGCCTATGTGGCCCATGGACTACTCCGTTTGTATATTTTGCTTATTTTTTCACAGTTCCACACAATTTATTCCTGTTTTCTCAATTGATCTGTGTTCAGTTTATCAAGGCCTATCCACTGTGCCAATTTATAACTAAATCTGAGGTGGGTGCGATGGGGAGGTTCCCTTGTAAGTACCTGCAGCCGGCACACTTGTTTGTAATGCGTAGTGAAATACGCAAGCCTTCCTCGTAGATCAATCTGTCTATTAGTGAAAACCGTATCAAAATCTGTACAATAGTTCTTGAGATTAGCTGTAACATTGATACAGATAATCGCGGTGGCGGACTTTAGTTTATGATATGTATAGATTAAGGTATATTTTTAATAACATACGCGTACATATCCGTTTTCTAGTATCCTCGTAAGTTTTGAATTGCGACGATGCAGGCTAAGTCAGGAAAACAATGCAATAATATATCAGACAGGCTGTATTAAAACCTAAATATTGTATATTATGAAATTTATTCGCAATTGTAGGATCTTTCTGACATTAGCTGCATTGGGTTGAAGATATTACTTATTGGTGGCACATGAAAATTTGTGGCGGATCGGGACCCAAACACGGATTTGCCGCATGTTGCGAACGGTAGCGTCAACAACTTCGGCCATCCAAACAAGCTTTCAGGATCAACCCAAACTTCCATGTCATACAGTCTACGCCCCCATCGCTCGCAACTTTACCGGGATTCCCGCCACAGGGTTTCAAGGAGACAGAAGTATTCAACTTTAGTATTACGATCGTCATTTTACCTGTAGAGGCTTTAAATACTAATTTTTAACAATACGGACAAATTTTATAATATTAGTACAGCTGCAAGATTGCTTCCAAATGGTTCAAATGGCTCTGAGCACTATGGGACTTAACTTCTTAGGTCAGCAGTCCCCTAGAACTTAGAACTACTTAAACCTAACTAACCTAAGGACATCACACACATCCATGCCCGAGGCAGGATTCGAACCTGCGACCGTAGCGGTCGCGCGGTTCCAGACTGTAACGCCTAGAACCGTTCGGCCACCCCGGCGGACATTGTTTCCAATATCTGTTCCTTCAGACATTATGAAAAATAACTGTACATTGTTGTGAGCCAGTTCCTGTTGTTATTAACATGTACAGTTGCTGATGAACCTGGATGTGATTAGTGCTAGTGTAATGTGTAATTAATTTTATTATTTTTTACTATCTGACGTGGGAACTGTGATTGTAAACATCTAATTTTGTCCATTATAACCTCTGTCAGATTCGTCTTGGTAGAGTAGTCTTGAACAGCGGACGAGTAGTAAATAATGTATTATACATCAAGATGTGGTTTTAAGTCGTTTTAAGAAGTCGTTTTAAGAACGGTCTTTTATGAGTATGCTGTTCTACGTAGTGCGATGAGGTATGGGAACTTTCACGCTGTTGTAATTCTCGCCTAAGTCATTACAGGACAGAAGACAATAACATAATATATTACATGTTACTAAGTCATCTCACTTGTTTCGTTGTATCAATTAAATTAGAATGTTAATGAAACAAAACAATTGAACGAGTGATGTGTATAGCGATCTATATCACGTTTAAGTTGTGCAATTCCTTATCAAGAACAGACACACAGACTTGTTATATGCAGTCTGTAATATCTGTACATTTGAAGTTAGTAAATCATGATGAACTGAGAATGTTTACCTCCAAATGTAGCGTCCATACATGTGTGATGTTCATGTGTGGATGCTACATTTATATTGCCATGTTTATTTGCTTCGTGGCCAGTAACTTCCACGCTAGCCTCGTTGTTATGCTTGACTTGTGTACCTTGCTGATTGATAATGGACAAGCCATCCGAAAGTAGTCATCAGTAAATAAATAAAAGGTCCTCCGCAACTTAAAAAAATGGTTCAAATGGCTCTGAGCACTATGGGACTTAACAGCTATGGTCATCAGTCCCCTAGAACTTAGAACTACTTAAACCTAACTAACCTAAGGACATCACACAACATCCAGTCATCACGCTTCGCAACTTAACAGCGTTCCTCTAACAGTTAGTCGTACTTACACGTCACACATGCTTAAATATATCATGCAAATACCTTGTCAGAGTTGTATGTAATTGCTGAAATGGATCCCAAATTGCTTCATTATTCACTCCACAAAAGATAGACAAACTGATTGAGAGTAAAACACAACAGTACCTATGTGACGGCTACTGCACTGCTGTAGTACCTACATAGTATTCTTGTTATGATTTATCATAATAATAATAATAATAATAATTGTTATGTTATCATCATCATTATTAGTAGCAGTAGTGCAAGTGGTCGCGCACAAAGTATTGGTTGCCTGGAGTCCTCTAATTTCTGCTACTTCTAGTTCAGAAATAAAGAGTTCAGCAATCGGGTGATTTACAAACAATAAGTACAGAGCGCACGTTTTAAATCGGTTGATTTTATATGGCTGTCCAATTGTCGCTAGGTTGAGGGATAGCGTGCAGGAAGCATGTTTTGTAACAAGTGTCTACCCTCAATGTGGAGAGTTAGCTTCCTGGGTTGGGTTGTTTTGGGGAAGGAGACCAGACAGCGAGGTTATAGGTCTCATCAGATTAGGGAAGGACGGGGAAGGAAGTCGGCCGTGCCCTTTGAAAGGAACCATCCCGGCATTGCCTGGAGCGATATATGGCTGCACGACGAGAATTAACGGACTTTAAACGCGGAATGGTAGTTGATGCAAGACGCTTAGGACACTCCGTTTCGGAAATTCTTAGGGAATTCAGTATTCCGAGACCCACAGTATCAAGAGTGTACCTAGAGTACCAGATTTCAGGCATTACCTCTCATCATGGGAAACGCACTGCCTGACGGTCTTCGCATAGAGAGATGGCAGAAATCAATGTGGGACGTACGAAGAACGTATCCCTTAGGACAGTGTGGCGAAAGGTGACGTCAACGGACTTTGGCAGAAGGAAACAGACGCGAGTTCCTGTGCTAACATCGCAAAATCGCCTGCAGCGCCTTTCCTGGGCTCTTGACCACATCGGCTGCACCCTAGACGGCTGGAAAACCACGGCCTGGTCGTACGAATCCCGATTTCAGCTGGTAAGATCTGATGGTAGGGTTCGAGTGTTGCGCAGACCCTGCGAAGTCATTGATCCAAGTTGTCAACAAGGCATTGCGGAAGCTTGTGGTGGCTCCATAAAAGTATAGACTGTGTTTACATGGAATGGATTGGGTCCTCTGGTTCAACTGAACCGATCTTTGCTGGAAACGTTTATGTTTGGCTACTTGGAGACCATCTGCAGCCATTCATGTTCTCAAAGAGAGATGGAATTTTTATGGATTGCAATGCTCCACGTCACCGGACCACAATTGTTCGCAACTGGTTTGAAGAACGTTCTGGACAATTTGACCGAATGATTTGGTCACTCACATCGCCCGACACGAATCCCACCGAGGATTTACGGGACATAATCGAGAGGACAGTTCGTAAACAATATCCTCCACCGGCAATGGTTCAAAAATGGCTCTGAGCACTATGGGACTCAACTGCTGTGGTCATAAGTCCCCTAGAACTTAGAACTACTTAAACCTAACTAACCTAAGGACAGCACACAACACCCAGCCATCACGAGGCAGAGAAAATCCCTGACCCCGCCGGGAATCGAACCCGAGAACCCGGGCGTGGGAAGCGAGAACGCTACCGCACGACCACGAGATGCGGGCCACCGGCAATAGTTTCATAGATATGGACGACTATAGAGGCAGCATGGCGCAATATTTCTGCAGGGGACTTCCAACGACTTGTTGAGTCCATGCAACGCCGTTCAAAAATAGGTCGGGCACGATATTAGGAGGTATCCCAGTGTACAGCTCTTGTGGTACCGTATTCCTAATTTTCGAATAGATTTCAAGGTCTGAGGTAGGTTGGGAACCTCTGATCTAGCAAGACAGAATGTCCAGTTTACGGTGTTAAAACCGAGAGAGTAGCGGCATCGATCCGTCTGTCTCGCTGACAGGAATAACGCGCAGGTAGCGAGCTGAGTGGCGCGCCGAAGAGAGACAGAGTGAGGGAGGGAGGGGGAGTGAGAGAAAGGCGACCACGAGGCGCCTATACATAGCGCGGCTATCACTAAAATTATCTCAAAGGCTGAGTTCGGCGACCTGCGTGTAGCGGACAGCGGGGACAGGTCGGCCCGCGCCGTTATATACGGCCTGCTTGAACAGCTGCTAAAGCCGCGAACCACAACAGACATAATTCACGCTGCCGCTGTCCCTCCTCACAGGCAAATCCGCGGTTTTTTCCCGTCGCGGCCGTTTATTTCTGCCGCGTCCCGGCTCATTTGTCTGTCCTCTTCTTGTCCCGCCGCGGCCGCCGGCACTGTCTGAAGTCTGCGGCTCCTCCCTCGCCTTGTTTTCTCCGAGGGAGATCACACGGCGGCGAGCGGCTACCCCTGCGGACTAATGACGCCTTCTGTATTGCTGTTGTCACTCGCATCGTCTTTGGCAACTATAGGGTTCCGGTCTGCCAGTGAGGATGCGTTTGCTTCTCTCGCTCAAGGTATTAACGTTTCTTCATAGCGAACGAGAATTGTCCAAGTGTGCCGTCCTATGTTGAAGCTCACCAGAAGAAATGGCTCTGAGCACTATGGGACTTAACATCTGAGGTCATCAGTCCCCAGAACTTAGAACTACTTAAACCTAACTAACCCAAGGACATCACACACATCCATGCCCGAGGGAGGATTCGAACCTGCGACCGTAGCGGTCGAGCGGTTCCAGACTGAAGCGCCTAGAACCACTCGGCCACACCGGCCGGCCTCACCAGGAGAGAGTAGGGAGGAAGGTTTAGAGTTTAACGTCCCATCGACAGCGCGGTCATTAGAGACAGAGCATAAGATCGGATTACCAGAGATTGGGTAGGAAAAACAGCCGTGCCCTTTCCCACCCTGGCATTTGTCTGTAGTGATTTAGGGAAATCACGGAAAACCGAAATATCGGTGGCCGCACGGGGATTTGAACTGTCGCCCCGAAAGCGAGTCCAATGTGCTCACCACTTTTGCAGCCTTGTTTGAAATTAGAAGTGGAAGGAATAATAAAATAGGAAAAGGCTGAAAAGAAAGTGACAATTGTTGCTGGGAAAGAAGAGAAGTTCAATAGAGAACTCTGTAGCAAAGGAAAGGAAAAGTAGTATTGAGAAGAGTGAGCTGCAGAGGAGCTAGCCATTGCGGTAGAAGGTGGACCATTAGCTGTCTTTTGAAGTTTGAAGGGATTTAAATTTCTACACTACTGTCCATTGCTACACCACGAAGATGACGTGCTACAGACGCGAAATTTAACCGACAGGAAGAAGGTGCTGTGCTATGCAAATGATTAGCTTTTCAGGTTGGCGCCGGTGGCGACACCTACAACGTGCTGACATGAGGAAAGTTTCCAACCGATTTCTCATACAAAAACAGCAGTTGACCGGCGTTTCCTGGTGAAACGTTGTTGTGATGCCTCGTGTAAGGAGGAGAAATGCGTACCATCACGTTTCCGATTTTGATAAAGGTCGGATTGTAGCCTGTCGCGATTGCGATTTATCGTATCGCGACATTGCTGCTCGCGTTGGTCGAGATCCAGTGACTGTTAGTAGAATATGGAATCGGGGGGTTCAGGAGGGTAATACAGAACGCTGTGCTGGATCCCAACGGCCTCGTATCACTAGCAGTCGAGATGTCAGCCATCTTATCCGCATGGCTGTAACGGATCGTGCAGCCACGTCTCGATCCTTGAGTCAACAGATGGAGACATTTTCAAGACAACAACCATCTGCACGAACAATCTGACGACGTTTGCAGCATCATGGACTATCAGCTCGGAGACCATGGCTGCGGTTACCCTTGACGCTGCATCACAGACAGGAGCGCCTGCTATGGTGTACTCAACGACGCACCTGGGTGCACGAATGGCAAAACGTCATTTTTTTCGGATGCATCCAGGTTCTGTTTACAGCAACCTGATGGTCTCATCCGTGTTTGTCGACATCGCGGTGAACGCACATTGGAAGCGTGTATTCGTCATCGCCATACTGGCGTATCAGCCGGCGTGATGGTATGGGGTGCCGTTGGTTACACGTCTCGGTCACCTCTTGTTCGCAGTGACGGCACTTTGAACAGTGGACGTTACATTTCAGATGTGTTACGACCCGTGGCTCTACCCTTCATTCGATCCCGGCGACATCCTACATTTCAACAGGATAATGCACGACCGCATGTTGCAGGTCCTGTACGGGCCTTTCTGGATACAGAAAATTTTCGACTGTTGCCCTGGCCCGAATATTCTCCAGATCGCTCACCAATTGAAATGATCATTGTTCATAGGAAGGAGTGATATTGTCAAAACAGCGTGCATCACAAATGTTTCGTACACAAGCAGTCATCGCCAGTTCCCGAGGACATGAGCTCTAATATGAAAGAATGTAGAGAACAAAAAAAAAAAAAAAATGGCTCTGAGCACTATGGGACTCAACTTCTGAGGTCATTAGTCCCCTAGAACTTAGAACTACTTAAACCTAACTAACCTAAGGACATCACAAACATCCATGCCCGAGGCAGGATTCGAACCTGCGACCGTAGCGGTCTTGCGGTTCCAGACTGCAGCGCCTTTAACCGCACGGCCACTTCGGCCGGCAATGTAGAGAACAGTATCACTGTAATAAGGAGGGAGAGTATTAGTGACTACGTGTTTCTTTTTGAAGTCGAGAGGACATACGTTTTTATATTTCTGTTGTGAATGAAGTGATGCTGACATCTTTTTACAGACCACAGTTGTGTGTTCAGTCCAGTCTAAGTGATGGTCCGGGATTATCCTCATATTCTTTGCAGAAGAAGAAAAAGTTATTTCTGTGCTGTTTACGATTAAGGGTGGAAGAGATTCTTCAAACTGTGTAGTAATAAGTCTTTTGTGAGCGACTAAGATTGCTTGCGTTTTAGATGGGTTGAGTTTCAAACCTATGTTCTGCTCGCATTCTGATAAAACAACTAAGACAGCACTTAAGTTCTAGATGGCTGTGTGCAGATTTGTTGGACTTGCACTTGGGTCCAACTGAAGGTCATCAGCGTACAAATGATATTTGCAGTGGGAGTTAATAGTCGACACATCATTAATATGCAATGAGAAAGGTAATGGGCTCGATACTAATCATTACGGGATGCCTGATACGTGATAATTCATTCTTCCATTTTGACCTTTGTGCCGGCCATTACACACTCTTTCCAGAATGAGATTTTCACTCTGCAGCGGAGTGTGCGCTGATATGAAACTTCCTGGCAGATTAAAACTGTGTGCTGGACCGAGACTCGAACTCAGGACCTTTGCCTTTCCCGGGCAAGTGCGCCGGCTGCGGTGGTCTCGCGGTTCTAGGCGCGCAGTCCGGAGCCGTGCAACTGCTACGGTCGCAGGTTCGAATCCTGCCTCGGGCATGGATGTGTGTGATGTCCTTAGGTTAGTTAGGTTTAAGTAGTTCTAAGTTCTAGGGGACTGATGACCACAGCAGTTGAGTCCCATAGTGCTCAGAGCCATTTGAACCATTTTTTGAAGCCGGGCAAGTGCTCTAGTGGTAGAGCACTTGCCCGTGAAAGGCAAAGGTCCCGAGTTCGAGTCTCGGTCCGGCACACAGTTTTAATCTTCCAGGAAGTTTCATTACACATTGTTGGTTGCATGTAAGGTATGAGTGGAACAATTGTGCATTACTAGTGTTAGTGAATGCAGTCTCGACCAGTTTTCGAGGAACAGTGTGAAGAAAACTGTATACAGTAGACACATGGGACGTACCTCACAAAAGACCATTGCCCAGAGCGGCAAACAAGATGGCCATCTTCATTGGGTCAAACAACGCAGAAACTGGGCAGTAGAAAATTGAAGGTGCGTATTGTGGTACGATGAATCACGATTTTACCTCTTTTCGAATGATGCAAGATGCCGAAGGCACCAACATCCCTGTGAAGTGTTTAACCCACACTGTGTGGAGGAACTAGCTTAGGCTGGAGATGGATCTGGAATGCCATGGGGATGTTTTTGACTACCGTGACTTATCCCAACCGTTCAGGTTACCATGGACATGTTAATTTAAACATTTTCGATGGCAAGTGTTGCTGTTCCTTCTACATCTTCAACATGAATATGTTGTGGACACTTGTGTCTTCCAAGAACACAACAGTCATATTCGCAGGGCTGCATGCATACATTCCTGATTTGGCGAACACTCTGTGACCCTATCACATCTGGACTAACCCATCACATAATCCAATCTTCGCCATGAAGAAAATGTGTGGGAGTATGACGGACAACAGATGAGGCGTAGGAATGAACATCCCTGCAATTTGGTAGCTGTATCCTAGACGAAATGAGGCAGTATTATAAGGTATCAGCCTGATATCTCCTGGCGGTTACTGTCTGGTGTTCTTGTATGAATCGAACCAAACACTCAATGAAAACCCTGAACAGATATGTTTAGCAGTTTTGTAAAGGAGCCTTAGTAGAGTTCGTAGAATGGCAGCTAATAAAGAAAAGTCTTGACCGTGCAGTGCGCAAAACTATGTGGCTGCCACTGCGCTTCCTTCCCTCTGTATCAGACAGCCATGGTGTGGCAAACTGCACACAATCTGAATGTGCGGACCGCGTGCAAGTTGAGTCTCGGCCTGCCTTGGCTTTGCTCGGTGTTTCTCGGAAGTATCTGGCACACCGCGACATTTCAGTTAATATTGAGGTGTGGCGTTTTTCGGTCGGCACAACTCTCTCCAGATCGGCAGAATCGTTGTGTCAGTAGTTTCTTATTTGTTAGTTGTATACAAGATGTTCACAGGTTCAATGGCTAATTGTACATAAAAAGCCAGTCTAGCGATCTACCGTCACAAGCCTTTAAAACAGAACGGGAATGACAGAAGAGAGCATGAGAATTGTCAGTACCTATTATGCAGTCACATAATCGACGGATACTAAAATTTGGCCCCTCAAACCACGCGGCGACTGACTGTATTCATTGTTCCGTAGGTACCTACATCAAGACGCACTTTGTGCTAAATCTTCAAGCATGAAGCAGTAGAAGAAGTTGGTGGTATGAGTAGCAAAATTTCTTAAGTAGCACGCATTATTCCACTGTCAGTTGCTACAGTTTTCAGCAGAATGGATACTTTATATATTAATGAAAAGTACGTTAGTTAAGTGAAGTGGCATGCTTAGAACGATTTTTCGATTTAAAACCCGCTGGTGTTGAATTTATGAAGGAAAAAGGAGTGCAGGGACAATAATTATAAAATATGAAATGTACTGCAGACCTTTCATTTTTAATGGACTCGACTGCACGCTGCCCATAGTAAGACATTGCAAGGTGAGAAACAACTTATTTCTGATTTGGTGGGAATGCATTAAAAAAAAATACCGCGTTGTGGAAGGGACAAATTCTGACAAAGATGTCATACACTTCCCTAAGCTCAATGGTGTTAAAGGAAACGTAATGTTTGAAGAATTCATTGTGGCCTTGAAAGATTACCTAAAAGTTTTGAGGACACTGCCCATCTTACATATGTCTTTGAGCTGTATTCGAGACCGTTGTCAGTTTCAGTTGAAAGTGCCCCTGTGCATATATAGATGTAGCTGACTGATCTGCAGTGTAGTTCCCATTTTGAAGACAGGTCGTCTTCATGTCAAAACTGTCCAAGGCATCTACATTCTTTTCCTCAAGTAGACTTTCCACATCTGTAGAATGAGGTTGCAAAAATGCTAGTGTGTATCGACGTACATGTGTGTGGAAGAGGTTTTCTGTTATTATGAAGCTAAATAAGTCATGATTATGTGACATCCTGAGTGCAAAAATCTGTGAAATTTTCAGTTCCTGTGAGTATGCTGACAGTTTGTACCAGATGAAATTTTTTTATGTCTGTAGCACCCCAGAAATAATTAAATAATACTTAAAATTTGTTTTGTTTGTTATCTGTGTTGTTAAGAAATGCGAGGTATAAAACCAAAGTTAATGCAGTGTGACTGCATTGCCCTTTAAATAGCGGCGCGTTCGCTGTTTCCCCCCGTTTCTCCTCCTCGCGCGCGGACAGCATCCCGTGGCGGTGGGGGAAATGTGAAGTAAGACCGAGTGCTATGACAGTCGTGCCAAGGCACGGCTCACGAGGCGAATACTTGGCCCTGCACTCTATACTGACGAGACAAAACATTATGACAATTTGCTTAATAACTTGTTTATCGATATTTGCAAGGAAATACTTCACTGATTCATCGTATCAGGAATCCGACAGTTTGTTGGTTGGTTTGAGAAGGTATGTGGCATTACACGTCTATGCGTAGATTGTATAATTCGCTAAATAATGGGTCGCAGATTTGTGTACGCGGTGATGGAGCCAGATAGCGATCCAGATGGCTTCCATACAAATTACACTCCTGGAAATTGAAATAAGAACACCGTGAATTCATTGTCCCAGGAAGGGGAAACTTTATTGACACATTCTTGGGGTCAGATACATCACATGATCACACTGACAGAACCACAGGCACATAGACACAGGCAACAGAGCATGCACAATGTCGGCACTAGTACAGTGTATATCCACCTTTCGCAGCAATGCAGGCTGCTATTCTCCCATGGAGACGATCGTAGAGATGCTGGATGTAGTCCTGTGGAACGGCTTGCCATGCCATTTCCACCTGGCGCCTCAGTTGGACCAGCGTTCGTGCTGGACGTGCAGACCGCGTGAGACGACGCTTCATCCAGTCCCAAACATGCTCAATGGGGGACAGATCCGGAGATCTTGCTGGCCAGGGTAGTTGACTTACACCTTCTAGAGCAAGTTGGGTGGCACGGGATACATGCGGACGTGCATTGTCCTGTTGGAACAGCAAGTTCCCTTGCCGGTCTAGGAATGGTAGAACGATGGGTTCGATGACGGTTTGGATGTACCGTGCACTATTCAGTGTCCCCTCGACGATCACCAGTGGTGTACGGCCAGTGTAGGAGATCGCTCCCCACACCATGATGCCGGGTGTTGGCCCTGTGTGCCTCGGTCGTATGCAGTCCTGATTGTGGCGCTCACCTGCACGGCGCCAAACACGCATACGACCATCATTGGCACCAAGGCAGAAGCGACTCTCATCGCTGAAGACGACACGTCTCCATTCGTCCCTCCATTCACGCCTGTCGCGACACCACTGGAGGCGGGCTGCACGATGTTGGGGCGTGAGCGGAAGACGGCCTAACGGTGTGCGGGACCGTAGCCCAGCTTCATGGAGACGGTTGCGAATGGTCCTCGCCGATACCCCAGGAGCAACAGTGTCCCTAATTTGCTGGGAAGTGGCGGTGCGGTCCCCTACGGCACTGCGTAGGATCCTACGGTCTTGGCGTGCATCCGTGCGTCGCTGCGGTCCGGTCCCAGGTCGACGGGCACGTGCACCTTCCGCCGACCACTGGCGACAACATCGATGTACTGTGGAGACCTCACGCCCCACGTGTTGAGCAATTCGGCGGTACGTCCACCCGGCCTCCCGCATGCCCACTATACGCCCTCGCTCAAAGTCCGTCAACTGCACATACGGTTCACGTCCACGCTGTCGCGGCATGCTACCAGTGTAAAAGACTGCGATGGAGCTCCGTATGCCACGGCAAACTGGCTAACACTGACTGCGGCGGTGCACAAATGCTGCGCAGCTAGCGCCATTCGACGGCCAACACCGCAGTTCCTGGTGTGTCCGCTGTGCCGTGCGGGTGATCATTGCTTGTACAGCCCTCTCGCAGTGTCCGGAGCAAGTATGGTGGGTCTGTCACACCGGTGTCAATGTGTTCTTTTTTCCATTTCCAGGAGTGTATATCAGGAGAACTTGGTCGCCGAGACACCAACGTGAGTTCGCTATAATTCTCCTCAAACCACTGTAGCATGTTTCTGGCTCCGAGACACGGACAATTACGCCGCTGAAAGATGACATCGCCATATCGGAAGACATCAAGCATGAAGGGATACAGGTGGTTCGCAACAGTCAGCGTTTCTTAGATTACTATCACAGGTCCAATGTAAGCACAGAAGAATGTCTTCCATAGCATAATACTGCTCGCACCTGCGGGTGTCCGCGGCGCTGCACGTTCTGAGCCGCCGTTCACCTCGATGACGGCGTTTGTGGAGGCGACCATCCACCTAGTGTAGCAAAAATTTGATTCATCCGAAGAGACGACATGTTTCCATTGATCGACGGTCGAATTCCGATGGTTCCGTGCCGACTGCAATCGTAATTGACGATGTCATTAGGTCAACATGTGAGCAAAAATGCTGCAGAGCTCAATGTTGAACAATGTACGCTGAACGGTGTGCTCCGAAACACTTGTGGGCGCTCCAACATTGCGCTCTTTCGTCATAGATGCCACAGATAACCATCTATGGCTCAAATGGCTCTGAGCACTATGGGACTTAACATCTATGGTCATCAGTCCCCTAGAACTTAGAACTACTTAAACCTAACTAACCTAAGGACAGCACACAACACCCAGCCATCACGAGGCAGAGAAAATCCCTGACCCCGCCGGGAATCAAACCCGGGAACCCGGGCGTGGGAAGCGAGAACGCTACCGCACGACCACGAGATGCGGGCGATAACCATCTATCTTAGAAGAAGACAAGCCTCCGAACCCAATGTTTGGTGAAAAGTCGTGGGCGTCTAACCACTGAGCGTCTAGTGGTAGTTTCACTGTCCTTCTACTTCTTTCTGTAGATTCTTACGACAGTAGCACGTGAACATTCGACCAGTTTCGTCGTTTTCGAGGTAGTCGTTCACAGGCTGTGCGTTTTAACAATCTGTCCTTTTTCAGGGTCGCTTATCTCAATGGATTTCCCCGTTTGCAGCCCAAACGTCCGCTAGAGTGGTCCCCGTCGGTGTCTGCTCCGCTTACATACTTTCCATACGGCGTCACCTGGCTGCCACGCCACCAGGCGTCGTCCAACGTCGCGGTGGGCAATGGTCATAATATTTTGTCTTATCAGTGTATGTAGCAGCGTAGAGCACAAGGAGGGGTCTCTGCGTTGTGGTACCACGCAGTGTCCGAATTCTGAAAATGTGTACTCGAATACAGCTCTTAGCATGTTGCTGCTCTGCGTCAAAACTACTTCCTCCAGTTAGTAAGAGCAACAAGGGAAAACATGCCAAAATGTATTGTCCTGGTAATGTACATACTGCGATGTAGCTGACTGTATGCATGAGTGTTTCAAAGCAAATCTCGTTCAAGGCAAATCATGTGTAAGAATGGCGTGTACATTTTTTTTTTCAGAAAAATATCATGGTCCAGTAAAATTGTCTGCAAATCTGCTAGTTTTGTTATATCATAGTCCATCTTTTACGGAGAGTAAAAGCAGGTTCTAAGTGTTTCAAATGGCTCTGAGCACTATGGGACTTAACATCTGAGGTCATCAGTCCCATAGAACTTAGAACTACTTAAACCTAACCAACCTAAGGACATCACACACATCCATGCCCGAGGCAGGATTCGAACCTGTGACCGTAGCGGTCGCGCGGTTCCGTACTGAAGCTCCTAGAACCGCTCGGCCACAACGGCCAGCAGTAAAAGCAGGTTTCATTCGTTTCATATGATGCTTCCCATGAGTTCATTCATTTATTGCTACATGCTATGATCGTCAGAAAATTTGTTAACAGCAACCGTACAGCTGCCCCAACCACGGCGCCTGAGGCCCATTCTGTGAACTATCATCGCAGATCTTATGCTCCTCATTTCAGAATTTTACTAGGAGCATTGTCACATAGTCGTTTATTTATGTAGACTTTTGCACAATCACGTTACTTACATATCCAAATAGATGTCCTGAACCGTAGCTCCTGTATTCCGGCATTTGAAGTAACAATAGCTTTGGCGTCGGCTGGCGACAGACCAAGGAATGTGTGGTGGAGGCGGCATTCGTGAGAGATTTAATTTTGTCGTCGCCAAGGACACTGATGACGCAGAAACGGTGAAATGTAGAGTCTGTTGTCTTGCATTTCTTACTGCTACTCCCGAAATGCATCTTTCGCAACCCTTATTCGTGTTAGTATGCTCACATCGACGCACAGTGGTTTTTATATAAATCTCAGAATCCTGAAGAGAATCCCTGATTTTACTGGTCTATAAGGAGAGGGAGCAGAACACACGAGCCTCTTTATTGGTTTGTAGTTATTTTTCCTTAAGAGATGGAGGGAGTTGTCACAGTGGTTGGCTGCTCTCTTGGCAGCTCAGGTTCAAAACTCCACCGGGCCATCAACAGCTATGCCTTCCGTGGTCTCCGTACATAATTTCAGGTGAATTCTAAGATGTTTCTCGTGAAAAGGCCGCGGCTGATTTTCTATCCCAGTCTTCTCCAGTCCAAGCTTGCGCCAAGTCGCTAAAGACGAATTTGTCGTCGGGATATTAACTCTAATCCCGCATGGTATCAGCGCCAGAAGACTATACCTACATGCAGAAAGACTTACACAGGATTCAGGATAGACGCAGGGACTGGCTGCTGATTTTGAACGCATATAAACGTTACTTATTGTTATAGGTGGCGGAATGACGTCCAATTACTCATCGATTACGCAACCGGCGATAATTTACTGCAAAAAGAAAAAAACCGTAAAATACCTAGGAGTATTGTCTGAGGCTACCTAATGTGGAATGGCCACATAAAAGAACTAGGAGTAGCAGATGCTAGACTGAGATTCAGTGGGAGATTTTTAAAGAAATACACACATCAAAAAAAGTTTTGCATCACTACGGTTTCCAAAACTCCTGAAGATAGACGTTGACTGTGATTATTGTATCACAGACACAGTCCCTTTGACTGTTCAGAGATGTCACTAAACCCACCCAAAGATGTAAACAATCATGCATGAGACGGCCGCTGTGGCCGAGCGGTTCTAGGCGCTTCAGTCCGGAACTGCGCTGCTGCTGCGGTCACAGGTTCGAATCCTGGCTCGGGCATGGATGTGTGTGATTTCCTTAGGTTAGTTAGGTTTAAGCAGTTCTAAATTCTAGGGTACTGTTGGCCTCAGATGTTAAGTCCCATAGTGCTTAGAGCCATTTGAAGCATGCACGAGCAGCTCCTATTAGACGGAGGGGGTCCGACAGCCGATCAGTTCCAGTCTTCCACCAGGAAGGAAGTACACGGCTCGTGTTGTCTGTAGTTAATCCATGCCTAGACCGTCAATACCGCGGTTCGGTCACGTCCGCACGGTTAGTTTGTGCCAGGAGGGCTCTCAACAAGGGAAGTGTTCAGGGATCTCGGAGTGAACCAAAGTGATTTTGTTCGGACATGGAGGAGAACTGTTGATGAAATGCCTCGCTCAGGCCGCCCAAGGGTTACTACTGCAGTGGATGACCGCTACCTAAGGATTATGGCTCGGAGGAACCCTGACAGCAACGCCACCATGTTGAATAATGCTTTTCGTGCAGCCACAGGACGTCGTGTTACGACTCAGACTGAGCGCAATAGGCTGCATGATGCGCAACTACACTCCCGACGTCCATGGCGAGATCCATTTTGCAATCAAGGCACCATGCAGCGCGGTACAGGTGAGCCAAACAGCATGCCGAATGGACTGCTAAGGATTGGCTTCACGTTCTCTTCACCGATGAGTGTCGCATATGCATTCAACCAGACAATCGTCGGAGACGTATTGGAGGCAACCCGCACAGACTGAACGCCTTAGACACACTGCCAGTGAGTGCAGCAAGGTGGAGGTTCCCTACTGTTTTGGGGTGGCATTACGTGGGGCTGTCGTATGCCGCTGTTGGTCATCGAAGGATCCGTAATGGCTGTACGATACATGAATGCCATCATCCTACCGACAGTGCAACCATATCGGCAGCATATTGGCGAGGCATTCGTCTTCATGGACGATAATTCGCGCCGTCATCGTGCACATCTTGACGGTGACTTCCTTCAGGATAACGACATCGCTCGACTAGAGTGGCCAGCATTTTTTCCAGAAATGAACCCTATCTAACATGCCTGGGATAGATTGAAAAGGGCTGTTTATGGACGACGTGACCCACCAACGAATCTGAGGGATCTACGCCAAATCACCGTTGAGGAGTGGGACAATCTGGACCAACAGTGCCTTGATGAACTTGTTGATAGCATGCGACGACGAATACAGGCATGCATCAATGCAAGAGGACGTGCTACTGGGTATTAGAGGTACCGGTGGGTACAGTAATCTGGAACACCACCTCTGAAGGTCTTGCTGCATGGTGGTACAACATGCAATGTGTGGTTTTCATGAGAAATAAAAGGGCGGAACGATGTTTGTGTTGATCTCTATTCCAATTTTCTGTACAGGTTCCGGAACTCTCGGAACCGAAGTGATAGAAAACTTTTTTTGATGTGTATACAATTCATCCACGAAAGAAGTCTTACAGATCTCGTTCGATCGATTCTCAGATATTACCCGTCAGACCAAGATCCTTGTCATGATGGATTATTACAAGAGGAATTAGGGCTCATACGGACACATACTGACAGTCGTTCTCCACACGCTACATTTGCGAATTGAACAGAGAAGGGAAAAATTGATAAGAGGTAATTGTGCATGGCGCACTCACACTAATGTGATGACCCGTCAAAAGCCGGAATAACCATCTGTCGCAGCGCGGATGTACAGGAAAAGATCGTTGAGGAGCTAAAGGTTATTGACAGGGATGTGGAGCCATGCCGACTCCAGTGCCGCGGCCATCAGTGCTAGGTTTCTCTGTTGAGAATCTATGGCACTAGCTGGCCGATCCAAGTGATCCCACAGATTCTCGATTGGGTTTAAATCCGGGGACTCTGTTGGCCAGAGGGGACCATTCGACTCATCCTGGTCCTGTTCGAACCACGCGCATAGTACTAATCGGCATGGTCCCCAAGGATAGATACGTATCTTTGTTGATCCACTGCAACTTCCAGACGAGATCACCCAGATAATGCCATGCCATGAAAGCATTCCCCTGACCATAACAATCCCTCCTCTCGCCGGAGCCCTTCCGTCGATTGTTGCAGCAACGTACACCACAATGACCATCTGTCCGATGGAACATGAAACATGATTCATCTGAAAAGGCCACCTGTCACCACTGAGTGGTCGTCGAGTTGCGTTACTGGCGTGTAAATTTCAGCCTCCGTCGCCAATGAACAGCATGAACGAGCTGCCTATTACGGAGGTCCGTACCGAGCAACGTTCCCTGAACGGTCGTTTTGGAGATACCATTGATAGCCCCTTGATTTATCTGGGATGTCAGTTGCTCAACAGCTGCTCGTCTATTCACCCGTACACATCTCTGCAGCCATCGTTAACGTCGTGGTGCACACACATACCTCGGCGCCTGGTCTGGATTCCGCCATTTTGCCGTGCACGGTGTTGTTTAACCACGGAGGGACGTGAACAGCTTACAAACTTAGCTGTTTCGGAACTGGTTACACCCATGGCCCGAAATCCAATGATCATCCCCCTCTGGATATCAGACAAGTTGTTCCGTTTCCACATTACGACAACGACTGCACTGTTTTCCGCGTCTTTTCGAGAGTGGGCAGAGTAGTTCATAGAAGTAGCCTCAGATAAACGCCATTAGGTGGCTTGTGGAGTGTAGATGTTGATGGAGATGACATAGTCGTTGTCGAGACGTTAATCGTAATCTTATATTCTCGGATGCAGAGAGCACTATTTTTCTATGAAAATGGCACAGTTTTAGTTTGTTGAAAAATCTTGCCGCTCAGTTACAGGTTTTCTCTCTTATTCCCCAACATCACCTAAGTTTGTAGGCTAGTGTATGCTAAACATTGAAAACCAAACCACCAATCTGTTTGTTTACAAAATTCTTTCTGTTCATGCTGCTGCATACTGTTAAGCCAAAACATTATTGCCACTGCTCAGTGACGTTGGATGTCGCCTGGAGGAGTTACGGGCACGTGATGCAATAATAAAAGTTTGTAAGTGGTGTAGATACGGACTGGAGTTCACCCTAGCGAAGATATGGGCAGCAAACGGGGAAATCCATTGAGATAAGCGACTTTTGACAAATGGTAGATTATTATTACGCAGAGCCTGTGAACTAATATCTCGAAAACGGCAAAACTGGTCGAATGTTCACGTGCTGTTGTGAGCATCTGCGCAAAGAGGCAGGAGGACAGTGAAAGTACCACTATGCGTTAAATCGTTGGACGTCCACGACTATTCACAGGACGTGGGGTTGGGAGGTTTATCTGCTCTGTAAAGTAGGATAGATGGTGATCTATGGGATCTCTGCCGAAAGAACACAATGCTGGTGCACGCACAAGTGTTTCGGAGCAAACCGTTCATCGTACATTGTTGAACATGGAGCTCCGCAGCAGACCACCCCTACGTATTCACATGTTGACCCAACAACATCAACTACGATTCTAGTGGGAACAGAACAATCGGAATTCGCCCATCGATCAATGGAAACATGTCGGCTCGTTGGGTGAATCACATTTTTGCTACACTATGTCGATGGTCGTCTCCACAAACACCGCCATCGAGGTGAACGGCGGTTCAGAACGTGCAGCTCGCCGCGGAGGCAGGCAGGTGCGAGCAGTATTATACTATGGAAACATTCTCCTGCTCTTGCATGGGACCTGTGGTAGTAATCGAAGACATGCTGACAGTTGCGAAGCACCTACATCCCTTCGTGCTTGATGTCTTCCGATACTGCGATGTCACCTGCAGCAGTATAATTGCCCATGTCTCGGAGCTACAACCGTGCTACGGTGGTTTGAGCAGCATTATAGCGCACTCACGTTGATGTCTCGGCGACCAAATTCGCCTGATGTAAATCCTATGGAACCCATCTGGGTCGATATTGGGCGCCCTCACTGCATACGCCCGTTATTTATGCTAATTACATGACCTGAGCATAGACATCTAATGCCACATACCTCCATAAACCTACCAACAAACTATCGGATCCCTGGCATGTAGAACGAGTGATGTATTTCGTCCCAAAGGCTAACAAACAAGCTGTTAAACAGGTGTTCATAGTGTTTTGGCTCAACAGTGTACGTACTCATGGTTACCAAATCCGTAGTTACTGATATTTGTTTTTCTCTCTTTTTCAGGTGAGTGTCTTCTCGCCGAGCTAGACTCTGTTCTAGAAGCTTCAAAGATGCAATAACGATGTGTAAGTACTCATGCTGATAAAGGAGTTTCTGTATATCAAAATTGTCTTTGTGGTTTGTTTAATTTTGCCGTGTTTCATAACTTTTAAGAGATACACAAAATCAGTGAAAAGAAGGTGTACTTTTAATTCAAGTGTTGCACCTCTGTTTTCGTATTTTCGTACCCCTGTATGCATTTATTGCGTTTTCGTGTGTGTGTGTGTGTGTGTGTGTGTGTGTGTAAATGACATTAGATGCAGGAAGCGTAGCTAAAAAATCGCATCAAGATCTCTGCTGTGAAACTTACAGCTATATTCGATACGTGAGGTTCCTTGAGGTTTGAGGGATCAAGTGTGCCTATTAATATGTTGAAATACTAAAACCATGTTATTCAAAGATATACTGTGGCGTAAAATGTGCACACAGCACATATAAGCCAACCAGCTGGGCCAGTCATTGATAAAACATGTACGCCTGAGATAAAAATGTACCAAGTACCGAGTCAGCAAATCTACAGCGCTTACAAATTACATGGTTAATTATTCACATAGATGTGCTGAAATGCCAAGAAGCGAAGACTCCAAGGTAAAATTCCTCTGGCAATGAAGGTGTGAAATGAGTGGTGTTTGCATGAGTTATAGAGATTGAAACTCTTGTCTCGGTTGAGCAGTTTGTCTGCCAATTATACTGACACAGCGTTCTTGAACACTAAGCTAGAAAATGGTGTGGCTATGGCCAGTATCTTGACATTCCCATAATCCATGGAAATAGTCTACAACTAGGCCATCCACGGCGTGCCAAGCTGCACTAGCCGGGTTGTGTGGGCCACGCGCAGACCCAGGCTTGAGAAATTGAAATTCCGACATTAGTCGGAATCGTCCATTGAAGTAAGTTCAGTGGCGACAAGTGGAAATTTGTTATGGACAGGGACTCGAACCCGAATTTCCCGCTTTAGGCGAGCGGTTGCCTTAACCGCTTTGGCTACCTGATCGCGCTCTACGTCCAACCCAAATTCTCAACTTGTCGCACACTACGTACATACAGGGTGTTTCAAAAATGACCGGTATATTCGAAACGGCAATAAAAACTAAACGAGCAGCGATATAAATACACCGTTTGTTGCAATATGCTTGGGACAACAGTACATTTTCAGGCAGACAAACTTTCGAAATTACAGTAGTTACAATTTTCAACAACAGATGGCGCTGCGGTCTGGGAAACTCTATAGTACGATATTTTCCACATATCCACCATGCGTAGCAATAATATGGCGTAGTCTCTGAATGAAATTACCCGAAACCTTGGACAACGTGTCTGGCGGAATGGCTTCACATGCAGATGAGATGTACTGCTTCAGCTGTTCAATTGTTTCTGGATTCTGGCGGTACACCTGGTCTTTCAAGTGTCCCCACAGAAAGAAGTCACAGGGGTTCATGTCTGGCGAATAGGGAGGCCAATCCACGCCGCCTCCTGTATGTTTCGGATAGCCCAAAGCAATCACACGATCATCGAAATATTCATTCAGGAAATTAAAGACGTCGGCCGTGCGATGTGGCCGGGCACCATCTTGCATAAACCACGAGGTGTTCGCAGTGTCGTCTAAGGCAGTTTGTACCGCCACAAATTCACGAAGAATGTCCAGATAGCGTGATGCAGTAATCGTTTCGGATCTGAAAAATGGGCCAATGATTCCTTTGGAAGAAATGGCGGCCCAGACCAGTACTTTTTGAGGATGCAGGGACAATGGGACTGCAACATGGGGCTTTTCGGTTCCCCATATGCGCCAGTTCTGTTTATTGACGAAGCCGTCCAGGTAAAAATAAGCTTCGTCAGTAAACCAAATGCTGCCCACATGCATATCGCCGTCATCAATCCTGTGCACTATATCGTTAGCGAATGTCTCTCGTGCAGCAATGGTAGCGGCGCTGAGGGGTTGCCGCGTTTGAATTTTGTATGGATAGAGGTGTAAACTCTGGCGCATGAGACGATACGTGGACGTTGGCGTCATTTGGACCGCAGCTGCAACACGGCGAACGGAAACCCGAGGCCGCTGTTGGATCACCTGCTGCACTAGCTGCGCGTTGCCCTCTGTGGTTGCCGTACGCGGTCGCCCTACCTTTCCAGCACGTTCATCCGTCACGTTCCCAGTCTGTTGAAATTTTTCAAACAGATCCTTTATTGTATCGCTTTTCGGTCCTTTGGTTACATTAAACCTCCGTTGAAAACTTCGTCTTGTTGCAACAACACTGTGCTCTAGGCAGTGGAATTCCAACACCAGAAAAATCCTCTGTTCTAAGGAATAACCCATTTTGTCTACAGCACACTTGCACGTTGTGAACAGCACACGCTTACAGCAGAAAGACGACGTACAGAATGGCGCACCCACAGACTGCGTTGTCTTCTATATCTTTCACATCACTTGCAGCGCCATCTGTTGTTGAAAATTGTAACTACTGTAATTTCGAAAGTTTGTCCGCCTGAAAATGTACTGTTGTCCCAAGCATATTGCAACAAACGGTGTATTTCTATCGCTGCTCGTTTAGTTTTTATTGCCGTTTCAAATATACCGGTCATTTTTGAAACACCCTGTAGCATCCCCTGTCCATTACCTTCATTGCTCGCAGCTTGAGGCTGATTCCCGCAAGGGATCGAACGAAGAGTGCACCTGCACTGAATCATTATTGATTGCCCCAAGGCAATTCGGGTGTGTCCCAAGGAACAAACACCACACATATAAAAATATAAGCCTTCACGTGAATTAATAATGATTCGGTGCAGATGCAATCTTCGTTCGTCTTGCGGGAATCATCGTGAAGCTGCGAGTAATGAGGGTAATGGACAGAGGACGCTACGACGCTACATATGTAGTGTGCCACAAGTTTGGAATTCGGGTTGGACGGGAAGGTGCTCGGATGGCTGAAGCTTCTTAAGCGACCACTCGCATAAAGCTGGAAATCCGGGTTCGACTTCCAGACCAGAACAAATTTTCAACTATCGCCACTAAACTTATTTGAATGCCCGATTGCGGCTAGTGTCAGAATTCCAATTTCATCGCTTTCTTTTACGTTCCATATTTCTTTTCGAGTAATCATTGGTTCTTTTATAGACACTATCTGAATACGATATAAGTTTCCAATTGGATATATGTCACAATCAGGCATTTCTCCGGAGGTAACATCACCTGCTGTACACCGAGAATACTAGCAAATGTACTGTAGAGTCAGTCACACCACCCTCCACATTACGTTTGCGCGTCTGCCTTGTGAAGGCTTTTTCTTGGAGGGCAACAACTTCACACACTGCCCACCACGCAAGTACATTACGTCAGAAGAACTCCACTCGACGGCAAGGCGTACCGCAGCGGTGTTTGTACAGGTCGGCCATTACGCCAAGTCACGCACGTCTCTTCCCACTCATAGCAGCTGGCAGGTTCCTGCAACCGTCCCCCGTCTCCATTCTACGGTTTGCTCCCAGTGGGCGGGCGAGACGTTACCCGGAGCAATGAACCCTGGGCGTCTAGTACTGCGACACAGTTTCTGCGCGGGAAATCACGGTGCGTGAAGTCACGTACTTTGTCGTATACACAAGCTGTTTTTTACAACAGAAAATAATTTTCTGTTGACTATGTTAAGAGTTCTTGGGCATTGGTACGGCATCGCAGTTCGAGGCTTTCGGAAAAAGGGCTCGAGGGAACGTCTATAAAACGATCACACCTCTGCTTTATGTGGATGTAAAACTGTCGTGTGACTAAGGCCTCGCATCGGGTAGACCGTTTGCCGATTGCAAGTCTTTCGATTTGACGCCTCTTCGACGACTTGCGCGTCGAAGGGGATGAAATGATGATGACTAGGACAACACAAGAGCCCAGTGCCTGAGCAGAGAAAATCTCCGACCCAGTCGGGAATCGAACCTAGGCCCTTAGGATTGACATTCTGTCGCGCTGACCACTCAGCTACCGGGGGTGAACTTTATGTCGATGAGACCTCCGCGGTGTGGCCACATGGAGTGAAGAAACAGAGGAATTTCCACAGGCGTCACAACAGCATCCACTCTTAAAGCGATTTCGCAGTGGAAAGAGAGGATAGGTGTGCCGTTCTTTGTTGTCCTAGTCTTCGGACAGTCCAATTGAAAATTAAGTGTACATAAACCAAGAAATGCCGAGTACATTCGTATTCTGAACACCACCCTGGGGGGAAAAAACGGCAGTTCTCAGAACGAAACTTCGTGGCAGATTAAAACTGTGTGCCGGACCGAGACTCGAACTCGGGACCTTTGCCTTTCGCGGGCATTTATTTCCTTAAGCTCAACTGTCAGAGCCTGCGCAGTCCATCAATATTTTGTAGGTCATTTAGACACAGGTTAGCTCTTGTGATTATGGCATTACGCCTTATGTTGGAGGATGACGCTGAAACCATTATCAGTACATCTACTCTGCCCCAGATGAAGTCACTGATGACAGTGCCACTAAAACAGAGTTATTAAACAGCGTTTTCCGAAACTCCTTCACCAAAGAAGACGAAGTAAATATTCCTGAATTCCATTCAAGAACAACTGCGAAGATGAGAAACATAGAAGCAGATATCCTCGGTGTAGCAAAGCATCTTAAATCTTTTAATAAAGGCAGGGCCTCCGGCCCAGATTGTGTACCAGTCAGGTTCCTTTCAGAGTATGCTGATACAGTACCTCCATATTTAGCAATTATATACAACCGCTCGCTCACAGAAAGATCCGCACCTAAAAACTGGAAAATTGCTTAAGTCACACCAATACCCTAAAATGGAAATAGGAGTAATCCGCTGAGTTACAGGCTCATATCACTAACGTCGATTTGCAGTAGGGTTTTGGAACATATACTGTGGTCGAACATTATGAATTACCTCGAAGAAAATGATTTATTGAAACGTAGTCAGCAAAGATTCAGAAATACTCTTGATTTAATAGGTGCTATCTACAGGGGATGTCAAATTGATTACATATTTTTAGACTTCCAGAAGGCTTTCGACACCGTTCCCCACAACCGTCTCCTAACCAAATAGTGTGCCTATGGAATATCGTCTCAGTTGTGCGACTGGATTCGTGAATTCCTGTCAGAAAGGTCACACTTCGTAGTAAAAGACGGAAAGTCATCGAGTAAAACGGAAGTAGTATCCGGCGTTCCCCAAGGAAGTGTTATAAGCCATCTATTGTTCCTGCTCTATGTTAACGACATAGGAGACAATCTCAGTAGCCGTCTTAGAGTGTTTGCAAAGATGCTGTCATTTACCGTCTTGTAGAGCCATCAGATGACCAAAACGAACTGCAAAATGATTTAGATAAGATATCTATATGGTGCGACTAGCGGCAGTTGACCCTGAATGAAGATAAGTGTGAAGTTATTCACATGAGTACTAAAAGAAATCGGCTAAATTTCGAGAACGCAATAAGTCACACAAATCTGAAGGCTGTAAATTCAACTAAATACTTAGCGATTACAATTGCAAATAACGTAAATTGGAACGATCACATAGATAATGTTGTGGGTAGAGCAAACCAAGGAGTGCGATTCATTGGCAGAACACTTAGAAGGTGGAACAGGTCTACCAAAGAGACTGCTTACACCACGCTTGTCCGCCCAATTGAGGGGGTATTGCTGTGCGGTGGATCCGCATCAGGTGGGACTGAAGGATGACACCGAAAAAGTACAAAGAAGGGCAGCTCGTTTTGTATTATAGCGAAATAGGTGGGATGGTACCACAGACATGGTACGTGAATTGGAGTGGGAATCATTCAAACAAAGGCGTTCTTCGTTGCGACGGGATATTCTCATGAAATTTCAATCATCAGTTTTCTCCTCTGACTGCGAAAACATGCTGTTGGCACCCACCTACAAAGGGAGAAATGATCATCACGACAAAATAAGAGAAATCAGAGCTCGCATAGGAAAATATGCAAACCAATCAGTTTTTATATGGTTTATTGTACCATTAACTACAGTTCCGGAAAAAAATAGTACACTAGAAAGACGACGTCGATTTTGATCCGATGACAGCTTATGCTCGTTTTTTCTACGCGCCGTTCGAGACTGGAACGGTAGAGAGACAGCTTGAAGGTGGTTCATTGGACCCTCTGCCAGGCTCTTTATTGTGAATAGCAGAGTAACCACGTAGATGTAGATGGCATAAGCTGTCATCGGATCAAAATCGACGTCGTCTTTCTAGTGCACTATTTTTTTCCGGAATTGTAGTTAATGGTACAATAAACCGTATAAAAACTGATTGGTTTGCATATTTGTGTCCAGATATATCGCTAATAGATAAAAAAGTAAAATATATGTTTATGCACGACAGTAACTGTAAGAGTAAATGAAATCTCGTCTCGTGTGAAACTGTTCCACGTATGGCACTCGTTTACCATCATGAGACGGCGGCAAACGCTGTGGCGCACGGTGCTGGAGACGAGGAGAGTATTGGATTCGGAGATTGACGCAAGGGCCGTTATCGAATTCCGCGCGCTGTCAGCCTGGAGCACTGCGAGAGGCGCCGGTGTCTCCCCTCTGGTAAGGCGAGAGGCAGCGGGCGCTACGCCCGGCGCCCGGAGTCGTCTGTCGCAGGAGCGGTGTCTCGCCGACACGGCTACGATAAACACAGCGCCGGCGCGCTCCTTGAGAGTTGCCTTGCAACCGTGCACGACACGCCGACGGAACGGAGACATCCCAAGATCTCCACGGCCCTTTGACAATGGCGGCATGCAGTCGTCCTCGAATTGCCAGTGGTAGGCAGTGATGGAATCCACTACCGTTTCACTGAGCGTACACTACTGGCCATTAAAATTGCTTCGCCAAGAAGGAATGCAGATGATAAACGGGTATTCATTGGACAAATATATTATTCTAGAACTGACATGTGATTACATTTTCACGCAATTTGGGTGCATAGATCCTGAGAAATCAGTACCCAGAACAACCACCTCTGGCCGTAACAACGGCCTCGATACACCTGGGCATTGAGTCAAACAGAGCTTGGACGGCGTGTACAGGTACAGCTGCCCATGCAGCTTCAGCACGATACCACAGTTCATCAAGAGTAGTGACTGCCGTATTGTGACGAGCCAGTTGATCGGCCACCATTGACCAGACGTTTTCAATTGGTGAGAGATCTGGAGAATATGCTGGTCAGGGCAGCAGTCGAACATTTTATGTATCAAGAAAGGCCTGTAGAGGACCTGCAACATGCGGTCATGCATTATCCTGCTGAAATGTAGGGTTTCGCAGGGATCAAATGAAGGGTAGAGCCACGGGTCGTAACACATCCGAAATGTAACGTCCGCTGATCAAAGTGCCGTCAATGCGAACAAGAGGTGACCGAAACGTGTAACCAATGGCATACCATACCATCACGTCGGGTGATACGCCAGTATGGCGATGACGAATACACGCTTCCAATGTGCGTTCACCGCGATGTCACCAAACACGGATGCGACCATCATGATGCTGTAAACAGAACCTGGATTTATCCGAAAAAATGACGTTTTGCCATTCGTGCACCCAGGTTCGTCGTTGAGTACACCATTTCAGACGCTCCTGTCTGTGATGCAGCATCAAGGGTAACCGCAACCATGATCTCCGAGCTGATAATCCATGCTGCTGCAAACGTCGTCGAACTGTTCGTGCAGATGGTTGTTGTCTTGCATACGTCCCCATCTGTTGACTCTGGGATCGATACGTGGCTGCACGATCTGTTACAGCCATGCCGATAAGATGTCTGTCATCTCGCCTGCTAATGATACGAGGCCGTTGGGATCAAGCATGGCGTTCCGTATTACCCTCCTGAACCCACCGATTCCATATTCAGCTAACAGTCATTGGATCTCGACCAACGCCAGCAGCAATGTCACGATACGATAAACCGTAATCGCGATAGGCTACAATCCGACCATTATCAAATTCGGAAACGTGATGGTACGCATCTCTCCTCCCTACACGAAGCATCACAACGTTTCACTAGGCAACTCCGGTCAACTGCTGTTTGTGTATGAAAAATCGGTTGGAAACTTTCCTCATGTCAGCACGTTGTAGGTGTGGCCACCGGCGCCAACCTTGTGTGAATGCTCTGAAAAGCTAATAATTTGCGTATCACAGCATCTTCTTCCCGTCGGTTAAATTTCGCTTCTGTACCAAGTCATCTTCGTGGTGTAGCAATTTTAATGGCCAGTAGCGTACTTTACGTCATTGGTCCCTTTCTTAATTTACATTCATCGTGAATCGCTCGCACTCGCTTCTAGTGACTGAAAGAGGTCCACTTTACTGCAGCATGTAAGAACCAGCGGAAAATGCTCCTACCGGAGCACAAAAAAAAGGGCGAGGATGCTCCTGTTTTTTAGAAGACTGACTGAAAACTGGGGATGCCAGATGCCGCATTCTACTTTTCTCAGCAACTCTAAAATTATTCCCAAAAAATTCGCTCTCCTTTTAAAATGCAACTCTTATCGCACTCTCACAAGCTACCGTAACTGTAACGCACTCACATCCACTAACCCGTAAATCTAAGTCGCTCTTACCCACCCACTACCACTTAGCCATTCACACTCACTCATTCAGCCCAGCTCATTGTCATTATCTCTTTGTGTCTCTCTGCCACTGTCCCCTGTCTCACAGCTACAGTCCCCTTCGTTCTGTCCTACTAAAGCAGTCTCCTCTCACAGTGACTGTCTTGCTCTCTCTCTCTCTCTCTCTCTCTCTCTCTCTCTCTTACTGCTACTATCTCATTCATTCATTTCCACTGTTGCTGTCTTTACTCATTGTCGCTATCTCTCTCTTCCTCGTTGTCAATCTCATTTGCTCTCTCTCTTATCATCACTGGCTCTCAACCACTTCCAATTCCTCTTCTCAATATTCCTCTCTCACTGGCACTGTCTCCTTTATTCTTTATCTAGCGCTGTTCTGTCACTGTCAACTTTGTTCCGCTACCCCTGTGTCCTTCCTTTTCTCTCACACTGCCATTGACTCCTCTCTTTCTATACCACAACCACTGCTGCTACCTTTCAGTATTTGTTACTTTTTCGTCTCTTCCCCACCGCCACTATCTTCTCTTTCAACATAAAAAAGCGTGGATATCTTTCGCATGCTAAAATCTTTACGAAAATTTCTAAAAGTGTTGAGAAAGGTAGACTGAGGCAGGTGGTACTCCATTTTTCAGTCAATCTTTCAATAAACAGGAGAAAATTAGCCTTTTCCGTGCTCCGATAGTAGCATTTTTCCGCTGGTTTACTTCTTTTTCCTGCTACAGCAGGGCAGCATGTCATACATATGAAAAGAACTTTATGGATCAGTAAAATTTCGATAGTTTACTTATGTGAAATTTAAATAACGCAAAACTATATAATTTCACATCTCAGGCCGGATTTTATGTGCACAAATATTTGCATATGCTTTTGTACTACAACAGTGTGGCGCTGCCAGAATGGTGATAACGCAGAGACTTTACAGAATATTTCGCCGTGCTACGTTTTCGCCTCACGCCGGATTTTATATGCTGATTTCACGTGTACAAGTAGGGCAACTTTGGACCGCTGTATCTCGGAAAGATGCCAAGAAAATGTGCGAGATACAGATTTCACGAAAACATCGTAAAAATTTCAGTCGTTTGCTATACGTATCCGTCCTCGATTCTGCCGCTCGGTTTTGGTACCAAAAAACCGTTTTTACGGATTTTCTCAGTAATCTCCCATGAACTAAATGATACCTTCATAAGCTGGAGGAAGAGTGTAATGTTAAAACTTTGATGCTCTACTGTAAGATAGTTACAGTAAGACGATCCTTCTGTTGAATATACTAATGGTCCCTAGCCCATGGACTATTCAAAACACTTGACCGTACCTATCACCAACAGAAATCGAGGTATGAGCCCTGGAAAAATCCCATTTTTATGCGTTGCATTTTAGAACGTATTAGGTAGCGCATGCTGTTCCATGTGTATCGATGCGCAGTATTACAGACTTGTATCATTAGTCTGTTGCAGAATCGCTGAGCACTTTCTAACCTCTAGTACGCTGTGTGAAAAAAGTCACATGTTTTGAGGTATGGCAGCACTCATCTAAAAAAATAAAACTCTGGGCAATAAACGTAGGTGCGGGATCGTACGCTGTGCCGAGGCAGATTTTATTCCTGGCGTATAGGTGACTTCAGCGCAATAACTACGGTGGCAGCTTGAACTAACCTCTGTAAACAACAGACGTTTATTTGAGCTGTCAATTGTGAGCAGTGGTAAGTAGTGAACGTGCTGCCGTAATGTGTCAACGTTGTTCCATCATAAATCGCAATGGAGTAACATTTCTGAATCAGTTGCTCAAGACATTCTGAGAACGTCCTGAAGAGGAGAAACGTGTGTGCAAAGCTTGTCCCTCGCATCTTGACCTCCCAAACAAACGCAACGATGCGTGGACGCATGCCCCGACTTGACTGAAATACAAAACGCGGACCACTCTTTTTTGGAAAAAATCGTCACGGGTGACGAGACTTGGTGTCGTCACTATAAACTTACCAAAAAATGACAAAGTGCAGACATTGACATCAATCCGTCGGTGCTGGTTGGAAGCTGAGGGGCCGTAATCCCGGCTGTTGCACTTTTGTCCTTGGAAATCTACGCTTCGTTAATGCCGTGAAAACAGTTCGTTGCCTGCCTCTAATTATTTCTTGTTACATCTTTACTACTCCACGCTTCCTTCCTTTGTTCTCTTCCCCCTCCATCAACGAACTAGTAGCTCTCTGCGAAGTTCCAGCAGTCGCTACTTCCTTCCTTCTCGAAGATTTAATGAGCTCCTCTTTAACTACCTCAGTCCGTCGATCCGCGAAATGAAATTTGCGACGACTGCGTACAAAGGAGTTACAGAAGATAAATACACCTTTGTCTGCAACCAGTCGTATTAATTTTGTTAAGTGTTTCGAAGTTCCACAATCAGAGGTGCACTTACAAAATTCTTGTGTTTAATTTGTGTGTGTGTGTGTGTGTGTGTGTGTGTGTGTGTGTGTGTGTGTGACTTCCCGACGTAGATACATTTTTAGTGGAGTACTGGAACGCAAGGAATGAAATACATTGTTATGTATGATGCATTAGACCTACATACAAAGTACCGTGTTTCATTAAGCTAAGATGCTGTATAGTGGCCGAAACGACTTTAGGTTACCAATAATAGACTCGTTCAAAAGCGTGTTTACCTGGGATCCTAAACAGAAAGACTATTTAAAAGTTGGGAAACGTTTTTTCATGGAACACATGCAACAATCACTGTACTACTTTCAACATATTCAAGCAGTTGGAAATTGAGACGTTTTTCATACTAAGGCATCGACTTTTGCTGTCCTGTGTAGTAGTCTACCATCAAGTGCTGGAAGCAGTGTTTGGCTGTGGTTCGAATAGTTCGATTCTGGACCAGACTGGAATTTCTGCAAGTACAAGAAAAAGAGTACTCAGTTATACGATGAACTAGTGACGACTTGTTTCTAATATGTTGTGATATGCACAAACCTTCCTCAGAAATTAGTCTATCTGTTGATGGAAACCGTATCGAAATTACTACAATAGCACCTGAGATTAACCTTCACATACAAAGAAACGCGCCAGGGGACTTTGATTCTGGTCAAGCTTCACTGCTATGTGGAGTTGCGCCGATTGCTCAGTGCTTTTCCCGCCAGTCACCTCTGTAGCTGATCAGCTCGCACGTCCCATCATTCCCGTGAGATGTCACTCCAGACGCTAATTAAATAGGGAACAGATAAAAATACATGTATTACATGCGTGTCATTCTTGTGAACAGAAGACTATATACACAGACCTTCGTCGTACAACAGCCTGTCTATCAGCGAAAATCTTTTGAAATTCCGTGCAATTGTTCCTAAGATTAGCCATAACAAACAGACGAAAATACACGGCGGGAGATTTTAGTGTATAATATGTACAGATGTGGCACCTCCCGTTGGAACGACTGAGAAGTATTTGGTCGAGCAATGTCATATTGTAGTGTAACACTCGCACTAAAAATCCCGTTCCTCCCTTTTGCGAACGTTCAGTTGCAGTTTCGTGTGTTGCAATTGAGACCTGTTATTGCAGTGGTCGGTTATCTAGTATCCCCTGCGGCATCTACTCCAGAAGGTCTCTTTGTTGATAGACGACTACACTATTCCCAACGTATATTTGGACAACTTTCGAAAACTGATCCATGAAACGCTGCATTTTCTTGCAACTGACAGCGAATTTGTACTCATCTCTGTGCTATGTGGGACCAGAAACATTAGCTCAGATTTAACATTGGTGCTGACGGACGAAATTATCACAGCCGCCAATTCCTACAAATCCCGTGGGAAGACTTCTGGTAGTAGTGTTCGGAAAACATAGGTAGAAACGTCACTGACAACCAGCGTTTAAATCATGCCTGGAGATGTGCTCAGAGAGACGAGTGGTTAAGGCGATCGTTCCCAAAAGGCTAGAAATTGGGTATTAAGCCCAAGTATTACATCAGTTTCCTTGTTCACGACGTTTTCATCACATTGGGGTTCAACATTTGGAACTGTTTTAGCTGATATCATTTTATGTCTAGAATAATTTTCACTTGGCTTCCGCCGGATCGGCGCTGAATGAGTAACGCAACAATTTTTTTTCTGAAAGTAGGTTGGTTCTACTGATTCCAGTACACCATATTACTCCTCACTGTTTTGGGTACAAACACTATTTCTCAACATAATCTCCGTTCAAAGCAACGGCGTTAAGCCACCTTCCTGGGAGGGCCTGCATGCCCACGTGACACAACTCTACTGGTCGATGTCAGAGCCAACGTCTTGCTGCATCAGTAACTCCCCCATCACTCACGTACTGCTTCCCGCAGGTTGGCTCCTTCATTGGGCTGAACAGACTGTAGTCGGAATGAGAGTGTCGGCGCGTTCAAACATTGCTGGTGTCATAGCTGCGTGCGGCCTACCGTGACGCGAGGGATCGGACAGGTTTGCGCTACCTTGTTGCGATTATGGCAGACTCTTTTCCCAATGACTCACCGTGCTTTTTTTACTGCCAGGTCTCCGTAAACCTTTTGCAAGCGCCTATGAATATCTTCGAAGCTTTGGATCTCCGCCAAAAGAAACGTAATGATAGCTCTTTTCTGCCTGAAAAGCACTCCCTTAGATGCCAGTCTGAAGGCTTCGTATAGCACCGCAACTTATCGGAACTTCATGAAACTACAGGAGTTGAAGCGGGAATCTTCCACGATATCCCACAGTAAATTTCGCCTTTTTTCAACTGAAATTGGCCGAGAAAAAAAAAGTGTTTTATTACTATGAACGTCACCTCGTAAACTACTAAACCGACTTTTCGGCTGTATTCTAACAGCCTTTCTCTGGCCAGACTGATGTTACAGGAGGAAAGGTGTCCCTGTTTATTGTAGACAATGGGTGTCAAAACCTCATATTTGTGGAACTTATATTCTAGGACCAATAAAGTTCCACAAATACGACGTGCCGTACTGAAACCGTTTATTTTCAGTTTCCCCCTGTAAAAGAAGTCCTACCGTGAGGAATGCCGTTGTAATACTGCCGAAACGTCGGTTTAACAGTCTTCTATTTTAAAGAGTTTTATGCGGTGATGCGCTACAACACAAAGGAATTACTTCAGAAAATATTTTGGATTCGTTGTTGTAGTCGATAGGTATTGGTTCTGAATGTACAGTTAAAAAATTTTTTTTAGAAATATTTGAAATTACGAATTATTTGCACACTTAAAAATTATATTATTAATTACGCTACCCTGTACTGTTTATTACGTTTATTTCTGGGTTCATTTATGAAATAATAATCAAAATTAATAATGTAACGAAAACTATTAGGTATTCATTTGTCAAGAAAAATTGTAAACCCTTTGAAATATTATTTCCACAGAATGTGAGAGTCGTAACCTTGCCTCTGATGCGATCGGATGTATTTTAGTATAATAGGTACGAGCAATGTAATTTCGACTTTGTTAATATGAAAAAGCAAAATACTGTACGATATACTAAAATGAGAGAAAATCAATGGAAAATACATTTACGTAAAAAATTCTGCAACAACAATCTTCCAATTTTTTTAGATGAAACCAACCGTCAGGACCTGATGTTAGATTTTCAGTTTCAGGAAGCAGACCCCTAGACAAGAAGCCATCTCAACATGACACGCTAAATAAACTTGAAAGTTTATTTTAATCTTCGCTCCTCTCAAATCTTCATATAAGACTTTGCTTATTAATTACTTGGATTGGGTATTGTTTAATGTGGACAATAGATAGAAGAAGGAAGGAGGGGGGGGGGAGATTACAACACCCAAGAACATTTTAATTATCATGTACACTAAAGCACCAAAGAAACTGGTATAGGAATACGTGTTCAAATACAGAGATATGTAAACAAGCAGAATACGGCGCTGCTGTCGGCAACGCTTATGTAAGACAAAAAGTGTCTAGCGCAATTGTTACATCGGTTATTGCTGCTACAATAGCAGGTTATAAAGATGTGAGTGAGTTTGAACGTGGTGTTACAGTCGGCGCACAAGCGATGGGACAGCTCTCTGAGGTAGCGATGAACTGGGGATTTTTGCGTACGACCATTTTACGAGTGTACCGTGAATATCAGCAACCCGGTAAAACATCAAATAGCCGACATCGCTGCGACCGGAAAAAGATCCTGCAAGAATGGGACCAACGACGACTGAAGGGAATCGTTCAACATGACAGAAGTGCAATCCTTCCGCAAATTGCAGCAGATTTCAATGCTGGGCTATCAACAAGTGTCAGCAATAACCGATGTAACAATTGCGCTAGACACTTTTTGTCTTACATAAGCGTTGCCGACAGCAGCGCCGTATTCTGCTTGTTTACATATCTCTGTATTTGAACACGCATTCCTATACCAGTTTCTTTGGCGCTTTAGTGTACATGATAATTAAAATGTTCCTGGGCGTTGTAATCTCCCCCCCCCTCCTTCCTTCGTCTATCTATTGTCCACATTAAACAATACCACTCAATGAAACATCGTCGCCGGCCGCTGGTGGCCGAGCGGTTCTGGCGCTTCAGTCTGGAACCGCGCGACCGCTACGGTCGCAGGTTCGAATCCTGCCTCGTGCATGGATGTGTGTGTTGTCCTTAGGTTAGTTAGGTTTAAGTAGCTCTAAGTTCTAGGGGACTTATGACCTCAGCAGTTGAGTCCCATAGTGCTCAGAGCCATTTGAACCATTTGAAACATCGTCGATATGGGCTTTCGGAGCTGAAGAACGATTCATGTACCCTTGATGACTGCACGACACGAAGCTTTACTCCTCGCCTGGGCCCGTCAACACCGACACTGGACTGTTGATGGATACAACCCCATCAATCCATGGGTACTGCATGTCAGCAAAATGGCTCTGAGCACTATGAGACTGAACTTCTAAGGTCATCAGTCCCCTAGAACTACTTAAACCTAACTAACCTAAGGACATCACACACATCCATGCCCGAGGCAGGATTCGAACCTGCGACCGTAGCGGTCGCGCGGTTCCAGACTGTAGCGCCTTTAACCGCTTGGCCACCACGGCCGGCGGCATGTCAGCAGGGGACTGTTCAAGATGGTGGAGGTTCTGTAATAGAGTGGGGCGTGTGCAGTTGGAGTGATATGGGACCCCTGATACGTCTAGCTACGACTCTGACAGGTGACACGTACGTAAGAACCCTGTCAAAAAATTGCTCTGATCACTATGGGACTTAACTTCTGAGGTCATCGGTCCCCTAGAACTTAGAACTACTTAAACCTAGCTAACCTATGGACATCACACACATCCATGCCCGAGGCAGGATTCGAACCTGCGACCGTAGCGGTCGCGCGGTTCCAGACTGTAGCGCCTAGAACCGCTCGGCCACCCCGGCCGGCGCATCCTGTCTGATCGCCTGCATCCATTCGTGTCCATTGTGCATTCCGACGGACTTGGGCAATTGCAGCAGAACAGTGCGATATCCCATACGTCCAGAATTGCTACAGAGAGGCTCCAGGAACAATCTTCTGAGTTCAAACACTTCCGTTGGCAACCAAACTCCCCAGACATGAATATTATTGAGCGTCTCTGGGATGCCTTGCAACGTGCTGTTCAGGTGAGATGTTCACCCCCTCGTAATCTTACTGATTTATGAATAGCCCTGCACGATTCATGGTGTCAATTCTCTCTAGCACTACTTCAGACGTTAGTCAATCGATGCACGTCGTGTTGCGGCACATCTGCGTGCTCGCGGGGGCCGTACACGATATTAAGTAAGTGTACCAGTTTCTTAAGCTCTTTAATGTATTTGAAAGAGCTTTATGCAATGACGCGGTGCAGTACCATGGAGCATTATAATCATCATGTAACAACTAATTAACTGATGAGTCCTCGGTACGCTGTTGCACGTGGCAATTGCCCTGTGATACACTACTGGCCGTTAAAATTACTACACCACGAAGATGACGTGCTACAGACGCGAAATTTAACCGACAGGAAGAAGATGCTGTGATATGCAAATGATTAGCTTTTCAGAGCATTCACACTAGGTTGGCGCCGGTGGCGACACCTACAACGTGCTGACATGAGGTAAGTTTCCAACCGATTTCTCATACACAAACAGCAGTTGACCGGCGTTGACTGGTGAAACGTTGTTGTGATGCCTCGTGTAAGGAGAAGAAATGCGTACCATCACGTTTCCGACTTTCATAAAGATCGGATTGTAGCCTATCGCGATTACGGTTTATCGTATCGCGTCATTGCTGCTCGCGTTGGTCGAGATCCAATGACTGTTAGCAGAATATGGAATCGGTGGGTTCAGGAGGGTAATACGGAACGCCGTGCTGGATCCCAATGGCCTCGGATCACTAGCAGTCGAGATGACAGGCATCTTATCCGCATGGCTGTAACGGATCGCGCAGCCATGTCTCGATCCCCGAGTCAACAGATGGGGACGTTTGCAAAACAACAACCATCTGCACGAACAGTTCGACGACGTTTGCAGCAGCATGGACTATCAGCTCGGAGACCATTGCTGCTGTTACCCTTGACGCTGCATGACAGACAGGAGCGCCTGCGATGGTGAACTAAACGACGATTGTGGGTGCACGAATGGCAAAACGTCATTTTTCCGGATGAATCCAGGTTCTGTATACAGCATCATGATGGTCGCATCCATGTTTGGTGACATAGCGGTGAACGCAATTGGAAGCGTGTATTCGTCATCGCCATACTGTCGTATTACATGGCTTGATGGGTTGGGGTGCCATTGGATACACGTCTCGGTCACCTCTTGTTCGTACTGACGGCACTTTGAACAGTGGACGTTACATTTCAGATGTGTTATGACCCGTGGTTCTACCCTTCATTCGATACCTGAGAAACCCTACATTTCAGCAGGATAATGCACGTCCGCATATTGCAGGTCCTGTACGGGCCTTTCTGGATACAGAAAATGTTCGAATACTGCCCTGGCAGCACATTCTCCAGATCTCTCACCAACTGAAAACGTCTCGTCAATGGTGGCCGAGCAACTGGCTCGTCACAATACGCCAGTCGCTACTCTTGATGAACTGTTGTATCGTGTTGAAGCTGCATGGGCAACTGTACCTGTACACGCCATCCAAGCTCTGTTTGACTCAATGCCCAGGCGTATCAAGGCCGTTATTACGGCCGGAGGTGGTTGTTCTATGTGCTGATTTCTCAGGATCTATGCACCCAAATTGCTTGAAAATGTAATCACATGTCAGTTCTAGTACAACATATTTGTCCAATGAATACCCGTTTATCATCTCCATTTCGTCTTGGTGTAGTAATTTTAATGGCCAGTAGTGTAGTTAAAAGTGCTAGCCTGATTACGGGGTTGTCCCGCGATACACGGAGGCGGAGCTCATAGGCGTGGTCCCTCGACGTGGCGCGGCGTGGCTCTGGCAGCGGTGAGCTATGGCCGGCGGCGACGCTACAGACGTCCGCTAGACGGCCCGTAGCTCACGCGCTGTCACCCGCCCCTGGCCGTCGCTGTGCGTCACGCGCACGCTTCGCCTACGACGGCACACGCCTGCCTGTCACTCGCGTTACGTCACGCCACACAGCTACAGACAGCGCACGAGAAGCGCTGCAGTAAGTGCTCCTAGCTGTGACGTCTTCAACACTGCGCTCTCCACACACACGGTTCAATCGGCTGCAACTAACTTTAGTTCTATATATTGTTTTTGTTAGCGTTGCTAATTTTTCACGAACACGTTAGTTCTGAGACGAGTGATGTGGTGTGCAAGTAAGCTAAACTGAAAATTTGTTAGATTGCCGGCCGAGGTGGCCGAGCGGTTCTAGGCGCTACAGTCTGGAACCGCGCGACCGCTACGGTCGCAGGTTCGATCCTGCTTCGGGAATGGATGTGTGTGATGTCCTTAGGTTGGTTAGGTTTAAGTAGATCTAAGTTCGAGGGGACTGATGACCTCAGAAGTTAAGTCCCATAGTGCTCAGAGCCATTTGAACCATTTTTTGTTAGATTACTAACCCCACAAATCATGGTTGTGTAGCAAATGCTGAAAAGCCGCAGATTTAGTACATCTAACTCGAATTTACATAGTGATCGCTTAAACTTCAACTACACTCGCTATTTAGACTGACATTAGTAACTTCGTGGTGTAGTTTTCGATCCGAAGAACGAAAACGACCAGAAACTTATTTACTTCCATGTTTCTCTAAACTGTTATTAAGGAGTTAATGTTTTCTTTTGGGCCCGGCCCGCAACGTATAATAGTCATAATATGACATTTTATAATGAATAATTCCAGGTAATCTGCATATAGTTTAATTAGTATTGTCTCTTCTTACTACAAGCTTTTTTCGGCTATAGCGCCATTCTCAGATAAACGTCTAGTTGCAACTGAAGCCAATAGCGCGCCAGTAACTAAACTATCGACTGTTGGTATATTGCCGGATCGTTGCAAGTCACGTAACTTCTATTGTATACAGTTTTTTTGTGGAATTATTTTGACAGCTAGGATAACAGTTTACTCCCATTGATGCTTCGTGGTTAAACATAAACAAGGAAATTTAATCTTTACTGATAAAGAAAACATGATATTACCAAAAACTTAGGATCTTGCATTAATATGGGCCTCTTAAAGAGAGTTTTTGGAATAAACTTAAAAAACAAAGAAAATTATTTCAGCAATGTTCAGAAACAGGTTTCGGGATCAAATGAATAAACTATAAAGAAAATTGGGTAATACTTTCACTTAAAAAACTGACAATAGATGCATCAGTGAATAAACTAAGCACTTATTTTCGTAGATCACAGTCAAGACACACCACTTTGTCAATGGCACGTATTTTACATACGTATTTTTGACACTTAGAACATGTGTTTGTAGTTTTCTTATCTTTAAAGGGTGGACATACGTTATATCTTTTACGTAATATCTTTTACGTAATATCTTTTACTTTATTGGCTGACTCGGTCCCGCTTACACTTGCACTTCCGTGTAACCGAGCCAGTTATCATTTTAAACAGTTTTGCTAAGAGCTTTGTCCATTGCAGTCTGCAAGTCCATAGTAAAATTTCTGGAAATCATTTTCCTCTCTTTGATATTTGCTTTGATCAATACCATGCCGAGATGTTTCACAAAATCTCGATACACCATTTCATGGTTTTCTTCGCTACCATTTTCTTCTCCGCGTCTTCAGCGTCTTCTATTTCACTGTTAGTTTCATGATCAGATACTTCTCTATCATTGTCACTGAACTCGCCTTCATCTTCAAGACAGTCTGGTGTATCCGATGAGTCAGCAGCCTTCTCTAACAAATAATAATTTCAAAATTTGATCATCGTTCAAAAGTCGATCCATTCTGTCAAAACAATTTTAAAAATCGTGATGAAAAGAAAGAAAAGTTACGTTTATAGCTTTGTGGGGTAGATTTCGATCGCAAGTAATACGTATCTGCGGAAATAATGGTCGCTGGTTAGCATGCGTCTCCACACTGCAAAAGCACAACCGGCACTAAGATTTCATTGAAGCTAAATGGCAACGTTGTGATACGAACAGTATTGCAAGCAAAAGAATGACGCGTGGGATAATAAATTACCTTATGAATGTAGTACCTGTTAAGTACGACTCGTGTATAGCCCTCTATGATTGAGACACTACGCGTCACTGGTATACAAGAAAATTTAATAATAATATCACTCGTGTGGTCGCAAATATATAAAACCATTCGGCAGAGATGCCTGAAATCTGTGGGCATATTTTATAGAATGGACAAAAATAAATTCATCAAAGGATTTCTCTACATTATTAGTTCAAAAAAGACCCAATTCGGCTGATTAGAATTAATTAGGAGAGTTTTACAAGACATTAGCATCATAGAAGAAAACATAATAAATCATCTAGCTTTTGGAATTCTAGTAACGAGGCTGTGATTTCTGACAAGCTAAAAAAGAAGACTGCAGGAAATGGTCAGAAGACTGAAAAAATGACAGTGAATTCATGAAGAAGTTTTTGGGAGGATGAGAAGGCAGAATCCATCGATACTAACTACCAAGCTTTGGAGTACTCCTTAAGTGGCCAAAGCGAAAAGTAAGTAAGAAAAAAGGAGACTCTTAATCAACACATCACTAAAGCGATTATTTCGTAAGAAATTGAAATGCCGCGATTTTACTGAAAATAAAAAACTGGCAGTGTTTCTTTGTTTCCCAATCCGTATAGAACGGGTAGGTTCCACGTGGTCAGGGAAACTGCAGAGTGATCTAGCCACTGGTGTCGTTAACGCGTAAATCGTCAGCCAGAGGCGATTCGTCCGTTGAAACCTACGTCTCCGGCAGTCCATCCTGGGAAGGTTGCGCCCTGCGCCCTCGCGTGGAATGCGCGGCCGGCGAGGCAGCTGCGGACAATGGCGGCCCAACAGGACCGGTCCAGGAATGCAGCCCTGTGGTCGATCGCGCGCCACACATCGCCTACGCCGGTCCACCTGTCCGCGGCGCGATTCTCCTCCAAATATAGGATCGCCCCAGACAGCCGTACACAACGGCGGCCGGGAAATCACTTCGCAGCCCGCGACGGCAATTCATTCGTTTGTTCTGTTCCTATCGCTGCGTTTTCCACGCTAGCTGTGACGTATTCCAACCAGACCCAGTTATCGACTGGTAACTCTGTTGGCCTGCGATTAGGGAGACGAATTATTTCACAATGCGTTGTAACGGATACCTGTTGAATATGAATGTTTAATGAATATACACTGACGGAAACAAATCGCAACACTAGAAAGGAACTGGGCGACATAAACGAAATACAGTAGGAGTGTTTATACACATGAAAAATGTTATCTATTCGAATTTCGCATCAGTCACATAAAACTGGCGCTAGTAGCATCACTTTGAGGATGGGATGCAAATGAGGCTTGCTTTAAACACACCCTGTAACGGTAGTGAGCGTTTGTTACCTTTGAGACTGGACGTGGAGTGTTGACGTTATTCAAGAATGCCTTTAAGAGTACAAAGGCGCCATTATCAGCACCTCGCTAAGTTTGAATCAGGTCGCGTAATACACTACTGGCCATTAAAATTGCTACGCCACGAAGATTACGTGCTACAGACGCGAAAATTTAACCGACAGGAAGAAGACGATGTGATATGCAAATGATTAGCTTTTCAGAGCATTCACACAAGGTTGGCACCGGTGGCGACACCTTCAACGTGCTGACACGAGGAAAGTTTCCAACCGGTTTCTCATTCACAAACAGCAGTTGACCGGCGTTGCCTGGTGAAACGTTGTTGTGATGCCTCGTGTAAGGAGGAGAAATGCGTACCATCACGTTTCCGAATTTGATAAAGGTCGGATTGTAGCCTATCGCGATTACGGTTTATCGTATCGCGACATTGATAATCGCGTTGGTCGAGATCCAATGACTGTTAGCTGAATATGGAATCGGTGGGTTCAGGAGGGTAATACGGAACGCCATACTGGATCCCAACGGCCTCGTATCACTAGCAGTCGAGATGACAGGCATCTTATCTGCATGGCTGTAACGGATCGTGCAGCCACGTCTCGATTCCTGAATCAACAGGTGGGGACGTTTGCAATACAAAAACCATCTGCACGAACAGTTCGACGACGTGTGCAGCAGCACGGACTATCTGCTCGGAGACCATGGCTGCGGTTACCCTTGACGCTCCATCACAGACAGGAATGCATGTGATGGTGTACTCAACGACGAACCTGGGTGCACGAATGGCAAAGCGTCATTTTTTCGGATGAATCCAGGTTCTGTTTACAGCATCATGATGGTCGCATCGGGATGAACGCACATTGTAAGCGTGTATTCGTCATCGCCATATTGGCGTATCACCCGCCGTGATGGTATGGGTTGCCATTGGTTACACGGCTCGGTCACCTCTTGTTCGCAGTGACGGCACTTTGAACAGTGGACGTTACATTTCAGATGGGTTACGACCAGTGGCTCTACCCTTCATTCGAGCCCTGCGAAACCCTACATTTCAACAGGATAATGCACTACCGCACTTTGCAAATCCTGTACAGGCTTTTCTGGATACATAAAATGTTAGACTGGTGCCCTGGCCAGCACATTCTCCAGATCTCTCACCAAATGAAAACGTGTGGTCAATGGCAGCCGAGCAACTGGCTTGTCACAATACGCCAGTCACTGCTCTTGATAAACTGTGGTATCGTGTTGAAGCTGCATGGGCAGCTGTACATGTACACGTCATCCAAGCTCTGTTTGACTCAATGCCCAGGCGTATCAAGGCCGTTATTACGGCCAGAGTTGGTTGTTCTGGGTACTGATTTCTCAGGATCTATGCACCCAAATTGCGTGAAACTGTAATCACATGTCAATTCTATTATAGCATATTTGTCCAATGAATACCCGTTTATCATCTGCATTTCTTCTTGGTGTAGCATTTTTAAAGGTCAGTAGTTAAGGTATACAAGAAGCGGTGGATATTCCTTCTGCGATACTGCAGAAAGAATTGGCAGGAATGTAGCCATTGCACACGGAGGGCAGAGTGGAGGGCTGTTGTGTTTTTTGATGAAAGCTCGTTCTCCCTCGGTGCCAGTGATGGTTGTGTATTGGTTAGGAGCGGGCCAGCTGAGGGCCTGCGACCAACCTGTCTGCCTGCTAGACACACTGGAGTGACGGTCTAGGGTTGGATTTCGTATGACAGCTGGAACACTCTCGTGGTTGTACCACGTAACTTGACTGCAAAATTGTACATCACTCTAGTGATTCGTCCTGTTGCATTCCTATTCATGAACAGCACTGCAGGGGGTGTTTTCCAACAGGATAACGCTCGCCCACATACTGCTACTGTAACCCAACATGCTCTACAGAGGGTTGACGTGTTGTCTTGGTCTTCTAGATCACCAGATCTGTCTCCGATAAAGCCATATGGGACGCCTTCGGACAACACCAGCATTAACTGTACCTGTATTGACCGGCCGAGTACAACACGTATGGACCTCCATCGCACGAACTCATATCCGACATCTGTACAACACAATACACGCAAGCAATGCAGCCTTACATTCGACAGACTGGCAGGTACACTGCAACAGTTCACATTTGCAATGGCTTTCTATCGCTTAGACTAGCGCTTGATCTTGCAGTGCTGATCCTTGAATATGTCATCTAAAAAAATATATTCCCAAAATTTCATTACTCAACATTAGTAATTTTGTGGTGTTCCGATTTTTTCCGTCAGTGTATTTTATGATATTCCGACCGAATTCTGTCCCATAAACTGCGTCTGATACTTGATATTATATCATCATAATCATTAACTCTCTCTTTCAGATTAATAAATTTTAACTTTGACGTCGAATGGACTCACACATAGGACCCTACGTCCTAAGCATAAAAATATCAGATATCTATTTCGAAGAAATAGTTCTTATGGCTGTATTTCGTTAATTTTTTAAGTATCGACAGGTTCGCCTCATTTGAGAAACAATAAGGTAAAGAAAGGAAGATTTTTTTCTGCGACTTCTTTCAGAAATCGTAAAATTTAAATTCTGATTCATCGTTACTCAGTCAGTCAGCGATACTGTTTAAACAGATAGTCAATAAATCAAAAACTTTCTGTTTGAAGGCATTACTGCAGCGTATATGCAACTCACCGCGCCTCCGATGCGGGTATATAACCACCGACGTGTAGGCAATGGAGTGACGGGGTATTCGTGTCTTTCCGACGTGCTTGCGGTAAATGCGGAAATGTGAAGTACGCCGACGTTATTACCAAATGCTTCCAAGTAGGAGCAACGTGCTGCACAATGGCCAGGAATGGTCAAAGATTCTTGTCGGACGAGGATGTGCAGCAGGCTGTTACGGACTTCTTAATGCAACGGAAAACGGTATTTTACCAAACGGGTATCTTCAATCTGGTGAGTCTGTGCGATGATTACTTCGATGCTCACAGCCATTTTGCCTGATACGCATGTCGATTCTGGACTATACGGTATTCGAAAGGAAACGTTTTGGTCAACCTTTATAGTAAGAACACTTGCGAATATAATGTTTCAACACGAGTATTACATATTATGATTTTCCAGAACATTCGGCTGCGTACGTTTTGTTACCATACAATCTGTACTTCCTTTCTACCCCTGTAACACCAAAATATGTTTTTGTAACTTCATGTCGTTGCAGTATTGTAAGACCAGACTTCCGTAGCCACTGTCATTATCAGCGAAATTCTTCACGGTTTGTGACCGCATTGTCAGTATGTAAAATTCTCCGACGATTCGACCACTGTTGCAGATGTCCTTCCTCTGGGTGTTTAAGCAAACAGCCGTAAGGAAGTCCGTGTGCAACAGTGATTGCTTTCCAGCACGCCATAGTTAAAATGACCCAGAAAATATTTCATGAACCTTAACATAGGCAACTTAACTCACACCATTTGCTCTCAATGTGGGTGATGTAAGCTCGGTTACCTATCTTAAAGCGCGTGGAAAACTTTCTACACCAGTTTTATTTCGCCCAGCCTGTATAGCTGTAAGCTTACAGCATGATGCAGATCAAAAAAATGGGCAAATATCTCTGAGCACTATGGGACTTAATTACTTTGGTCATCAGTCCCCTAGAACTTAGAACTACTTAAATCTAACTAACCTAAGGGCATCACACACATCCATGCCCGAGGCAGGATTCGAACCTGCGACCGTAGTGGTCGCGCGGTTCCAGACTGAAGCGCCTAGAACCGCTCGGCCACTCCGGCCGGCCATGATGCAGATCAGCTGCTTTCTTAATTCTGGTTACAGATAGCAGGTTAAAAGAAGCATGTAATAAAAGGTGAAGAGTATCAAATTTCAAAGATTATTTTAATGAATAAAATGCGTTTGTAACTAAGAAATGAATAAAAAGAAACTGTAAGCACATGAAATACTATGATTCAGGAACAAGTAAGAAAAAGTGAATACGTAGTGAAAAGATTGAAGAGGCGTCAGCAAAATTAAACGAAGAAAGGAGTGTAAGGGGCATGCTTATTAGGAGGAATGAGAGGTCTGTGATTCATTTAAGTACAAAAAAATCACAAAAAAAGATATACTTCAGCAGTGACTGTGATGCCCTGGTTTCTTGTTTTATGCTCTTTCCATTTATTTCTGTACTTGTTGCTATATCAAAAGTACAAACATGGTATTTCAGAGCAACAATTAGGTACGCAGTACGTAATTGGAGAGAAAATGTAGATACCAGGAAAGAATAAAGTATATTTAATATGAATGAAGGAAACAAAGTAGAGTACAGAAGCAAATGGGAAGAGTACGTAGCAAAATTGGAAGAAAGCAGAACACCGAAGATACTGCTGAAGTTCAGGCCAAAAGATAGAAGGTGGAATATCGGTCAGCCGAGAAGAATACGGACAGAGCAAAATATCAGAAGGTGGTATAAAGAAGAACTGGATGAATCCTTGATGAAGATGATCATGAAAACTGTTGCTTGTATGCATTTACATTGTCGCACAGACTGAGAATTTGAATATCGTCGTACATGAGAACTTAAAGCAAATTAGTCGTACCTAAAGTAACAAAAAAGGAAGGCTTCGGGATTAACTCAAAACCATAATAGCAAACCGTTTATATCCGTTTACAGTTTCATGTCACTGTCGAGTACAAGATAAACAGGAAACACAGTCATGATTGAAATTCTTCAGACGGCCGTTTTCTCCGCGAGGCTCGCAAAGACAAGAATCTCTGCCTTCGCCGTGCACGGCGTAATGGGAGAATAAGGAATAATATCTGGCCGCAGGTTTTCTGTTTGTGGCGAAGCGAGGATGCTTGTTGCGGCAGCGACGAGCTGGAATGTGTGGGACTCTTTCGTTGCAACTTACAACGCTCACAGCGGGAGATATCCACTTGTAATGCCTCTTTTCCAAGGAGAAACATCCCTGTAGAAAAAACATTATCGTCGCTGCTGTCTGCTACGTGTGAGACTGCGCTCACAGTGGCACCGCCATCGGTGGATTCCGCCGACAACCAACGTCGGCCGAAGGCGGCCGATTTTTTAAATAAGTACGCCACTACGTGAGCGGTCACAACGTAGCCGACCTCGTCGCTCGGAAGTACGGAGAGTGAAGTTCAGATCAGTTTGTTTTCTCCAGTCGAATCGGATAACGTTCTCACGTAATAAATATGGACTACAAGAAACTGTTAAGTGTAGTTGAAGAAAGTAGGATGGAACACATAATCAGGATATAGCTCGGAATATATGGACTGAAATCGCAGCTTTATTGGAAACCACACGTCAGTAAATTCTCAATCGGAAATTTAAAGCGTAAATTATAGCCTCAAAAAATAATTGGTTCAAGAGAAATGTTCAAATGCGTTTGAATTCCTAAGGGACCGAACTGCTGAGATCATCGGTCCCTAGACTTACACAGTACTTAAACTAACTCATGATAAGAACAACACACATACCCATGCCCGAGGCAGGACTCGAATTTCCGGCGGGAGTGGCCGCGCAGTCCGTGACATGGCGTCTCATACCGCGATGCCACTCTGCGCGGCGGTTCCAGAGAGAAAGGTGGCGTATCTTGTGCTTCAAGTTGCTGTAGTGCCTCATTTTTGGATTTTGGTTGGTAGGCATTAGCTGGGTACAAATTACTATTCCTGTTTATTGGTCTTTTTATGCCAGCAGGATGGTCATACTGTTACGTAAGGTCATTTGCAAATGTGGTGTATGTGTTTCCACTTTTCACTGCTTTAGGTTTTCAAAGTATTTTGTTCTAAAATTTATGTTTGTTTTTCACACCAACACTGAATGACAGTCGTTGAAGGTGAATCGAAATATTGCTGAATGTATATGAAGTTACGCAAGTGTTTGTAATCTCGCTTTTCAATGTCCCACGAACCATCTTGAGTATGTAATAGTACCTTCTCTTCCTCCCGTATATATTCATAAAACTTGGCTGCTTGTACCAGTACTGAGAAAAGAGTGTACGCCACGTTCTTTTCGAGACAGATACAGTTCACTTACATCCATTCGGCGTCATTTTAATAGGGAAAGCCACAATGCAGCCGGCCGGTGTGGCCGTGCGGTTCTAGGCGCTTCAGTCTGGAACCGCGTGACCGCTACGGTCGCAGGTTCGAATCCTGCCTCGGGCATGGCTGTGTGTGATGTCCTTAGGTTAGTTAGGTTTAAGTAGTTCTAAGTACTAGGGGACTGATGACCATAGATGTTTAGTCCCATAGTGCTCAGAGCCATTTGAACCATATGAACCACAATGCAGCGCACGGACGCGTCGTGGAATCCATCTCGCCAAAGCAGTTTAAAATATGTTCTAAACCCATTGGTAATACATATTTTAACCAAAGATAAACTCCGTGATCACGCACTGTGACCAATTTGTCGGCCGATTTTATCGGGCCGCCTTAGGCGACTCAAGGCCTAAGTCTGCTATCTTAGTGGACGGGCGTATGAAACCGTAAAACTTGAGATAATTTATTACTGTAGTTAAGACAGCAACACGCTGCTAATTGGCAGGATGAAGAGAAACAACCTGACCACAAGGTCAGAGCAGGGTAATGGACATCGAGAACGAGCAAAATTGTCCAGATAGCCGTAGGCGGGAAGTGCAAAGGTGTGGAGCTACGGTCGCAGAAAGACAGTCAGTCAGTGACAAGGTCGCGGAACCGTGTGCATTTAAACCGACTTGGACCAGCTACTGCCTTTTAGAATGAGGAGAGCAGTTGCTAATTAAGTTAGAGTGAAGAAAATGATTTCAACCGAAAGATCAAAGCTAGCAAACTTTAAATTCTTATCTGTGGCCGGTTACGTTAGTCTCGAATTTTTTATGTTGTTTGTTTACTCTGTATAGTTTAACTAGTAAATCAAGTACGTTAAAATTACCGTAGTGTCATTAATTTCTTATGATAATAAGCTGCACTGCAAAAACAGAACTGCAGTATGATAGTCAACATGTGGTACTGTAAGCTGGAAGATTCCTTATAATAATGATATCTAAAGGCCACATGTGTTAATTTTTGTTAATGAACAGAGAGCACGGACGAACTTTTATTATAACAGGTACAACAGCTCAATAAGCGTTAACTAAGGCAGTGGCGAAATAACAACTCCTTTTTTATAGAAGTGACTCGAAATTCGTACCTCATATGTCACCACAAAGTTGATATCGTCAAAGAAATGATTGGTTCACCCTCTCGTAAACAACCATCATAGCATCACACAGCGACAGAATAGTCGGCCAAAACCGCTCTGCTAGGCTCAGACAAACGCCTTCATCTATTAGACATACAGGAATTAAAAAAAAAAGAGAAGAAAAAAAGAAAAAAAACACGGGAACACCACGAGAAATGCATGCTTAAACATATATGTAGATGCTGGCCAAGCCTGCAGCTGGGGCTGTTGTATTTGGCCGCGAACGGCGCCTGTGCATTACCCTCAATACGTTGCAAGTGTCAGCCGTGGTTAGGTTCAAATGGTTCAAATGGCTCTGAGCACTATGGGACTCAACTGCTGTGGTCATCAGTCCCCTAGAACTTAGAACTACTTAAACCTAACTAACCTAAGGACATCACATACACCCATGCCCGAGGCAGGATTCGAACCTGCGACCGTAGCAACAGCGCGGCTCCGGACTGGAGCGCCTAGAACCGCACGGCCACCGCGGCCGGCAGCCGTGGTTAGGACAGAGTTCTGTGTTGTTGTGAGTGCATCACGTCGGAATTGAGTGAATTCGAACGTGGGCTAACTGTTGGTTCTCGTATTGTGAGTGCTTCCGTAGCCAAGGGAGACGAAATTTTTGGTGTTTCAAAGTGCACCGTATCGAAGATCTGTACTGCATACGACGAAAACGAGAAACATCATCCCCTAAGTCACAAAGTGGACAAAAGTGTGTATCGAGTGATGTGACAGACGGTCATTGAAGAGCATTGTGACGAAAAACAAGAGGACTACAACTGTACAAGTCACTACAGTATTGAATGTCGCGCTCGCGAACCCAGTCAACGTCAAATCAACACGAAGGGAGCTCCATAAGCAGGGAATTACAGGGTGAGCTGCAATTGCAAAACCAACCATCAGTGACGCAAATGCCCATAACCGAAAAACCTGGGGCTGAAGCCAAAAAACCTAGACTGTGGTGCAGAGGAAGAAACTCATTCGGTCGGATGAGTCTAGCTTCACATCGATTCAAACTTCTGACGGAGTTTAAGTCTGGCGTACGTCGTCCCTGGCCTACGAAGCAGACTGCTTGTTGCCAAGAGTGAAACATGGTGGGGGTCCGGTGATGATTTTGCAACCATAACATGGTGTTTCATGGCTTCCATGGTTGCTCTGCAAGGTCGTATTACTGTCAGGAATTACGTGACCATTTCGGCTGATCAGGTCCATCCTGCGGTACTATCTTTATTCCCCAACGGTGAAGGTGTGTTCCGAGACGACTGGGACGCTGCTCACACAATTCATATCGTCCAGAACCGGTTTAGTGACCACGAGGACGAATTTTCGCGTCTCTGCTGCGAACCACAGTCACCGGAGCTCACTGTAGCTGAGTCATTGCGGTCTACTATTGAGAAAAGCGTGCATGGCCGCTATCCACCTCCATCATCGTTATCTAAACTTGTCAATATTTCGCAGTAAGAATGTCATAAGATTCCCTTCAAAACCATGAAGGACGTGTAGCCTGAAACTGTTTTGAACGTCAACGGTTTTCCTACACATTATTGAGCATGGTAATGTGTTGGGTTTTTGGTATTTCCGTGTTTTTGTCCACCCCTTGTACTTCCTCAAGCTCATCGCTGACTGGCTGTGTTTCATGGACGTACGTACTAGAGACGTTGACGAAATATCGACCATCGAATATCGATATCTCCCCTATACATACCGAAAAATATGGTCGAATTTTCCTCCGCATTATCGATATGCCGTTGTCAAAATGGCAATATTGAGGACTAATATTATTTATATTATTTTTTTTGCAATGTTCCGTAAATATTTGAAATTGTTCTATTGAAATTGTAGTAGAACATAGTTTTACTTTCACTGAGCGAAGGGGTCTTATTACTTTTTGAGTTTCCATCACGTCCAATCTTTCTCTTTGACTGTGTGAAGCAATTATAGTCTGATTGCACTAGGGAGGGGCGGGAATAACAAGATTTCCGATATGACTCGCACACCAGATGCGTTAAAAAACAAGTGTGCTATTTCTTCACATAAGCATTCTTCAAAAACAGTTCATGAAAATGGTGAACAAAAATCTAAATTTCAAGACTGGTGTTTGCGGCGCTGGAGACGTGTGAGTGGCCGAGAGGTTCTAGGCGCTTCGGCCTGGAACCGCGCGACCGCTACAGTCGCAGGTTCGAATCCTACCTCGGGCGTGGATGTGTTGATGTCCTTAGTTTAGTTAGGTTTAAGTAGTTTTAAGTTACAGGGGACTGATGACCTCATATGTTAAGTCCCATAGTACTCAGAGCCATTTGAGCCATTTTTTGAGACGTGTGAGGGGGAACGATGACGTAATCGGCACTCGGTGATATCTACAGAAACTGCGACGTTTGGTTCCACCACGCAATTTTACTACATCATAGTGATAAAGGTGTATTTTGACATGTAGCCAATGACTAATTAAGAAAATAAGGTATGAGAGGTTAACTGGAATGAAATATTGCAAGGCAATGCTCCATGTACGCAGCTGTTAATAAACAGCACGACTTCCATCAAAACAGTATTGTAATACAAGTTTTTCATCTGCACAATGTCCCATTATTGTTGTATTGTATTGTGTGTCAACCGGGGCCTAGAAATAACGGAGAGGCTCCGTGGTCCACAACCCCACGACGACTACCGCAGTCCACTTCACCCCTCCACCGTCCCACACCGAACCGCTCTTTCAGGGTTACTGTGCGATTCGGCCCCCGGTGGACCCCCCAGGGAACATCTCACACCAGACGAGTGTAACCCCTATGTTTGCGTGGCAGAGTAATGGTGGTGTACGCGTACGTGGAGAACTTGTCTGCGCAGCAATCGCCGACATAGTGTAACTGAGGCGGAATAAGGGGAACCAGCCCGCATTCGCCGAGGCAGATGGAAAGCCGCCTAAAAACCATCTACAGACTGACCGGTTCACCGGACCTCGACACAAGTCCACCGGGAGGATTTGTGCCGGGGGCTGGCGATCCTCTGGGTGTTGTGTGCTGTCCTTAGGTTAGTTAAGTTTAAGTAGTTCTGAGTTCTAGGGGACTGATGACCATAGATGTTAAGTCCCATAGCGCTCGGAGCCAATTGAACCATTTGAACTGGCGATCCTTCCCAATCTGGAAAGCCGTGCGTTAGACAACACGGCTAACCGGGCGAGCAAGTTCCATTATTAGCTAGCTTTTCAAATTAAGTATTTTACTTTCAGTTCTTGCAAGCAGACTGTTAGCTTGTTGATGTACGGATTATCTAATACTAAATTATAACTTAAATATACTACCATAAAACAAGCAGTTTATTTACAATGTGCAGCTGATATTATCGTAAGTCAATATGGTTTATCCACTGATATATCGATACTTATTTTCGATATATCGGTGTCGATAACAATACTTTTAAATATCGATATATCAGATAATTTTAAAAAGTATCAACAGTCCTAGCACCTGCACAACGGTGCATTTCACAGATCTGTGATTATTTGGAAACTTATGGTCTGCTCGCCGCTCCCTCCTCTACTGTGATCTTATTATCAGGTCACTACTTAATTTATTTCATGGAAGCAGAGGTCCCACTGGTTTTTCAACGTCGAAGATTCATCATCAGAGTGTAGTACATGCTGTATTCAAAGTCCCCCGTTTTCGGATTAGGCAGTATGATGTTTAGTATTACTGTAGTAACTTCTAACCAAACTCCGTGCCTCAGTTGTGCGACTGGATTCGTGATTTCCTGTCAGTAAGGTTACAGTTCGTAGTAATAGACGGAAAGCCATAGCACTTCCAAGGAAGTGTTATAGGCCCTTATTGTTTCTGATCTATATTAACGACATAGGAGACAATCTGACTAGCCGTCTTAGATGGTTTGCAGATGATGCTGTCATTTACCGTCTTGTAAAGTCGTCAGATGACTTGCAAAATGATTTACATAAGATATCCGTATGGTGCGAAAAGTGGCAGTTGACGCTGAATAAAGAAAAAAAATGGTTCAAGTGGCTCTAAGCACTATGGGACTTAACAGCTGAGGTCATAAGTTCCCTAAACTTAGAACTACTTAAACCTAACCAACGTAAGGACATCATACACATCCATGCCCGAGGCAGGATGTTGATAAATACAAATAAAACAATTTTTGCGTCAGTCTGTTATTTATCTTGCCACTACGCGTATCGATGGTTCACAGCACCACCTCCAGGTGGAGGATTGTTTAATTATGGAGCTAGTGTTGGTGAAGAATACAGACGTCTTTTCACGGCAGCAGACCAAGGGCAATGTTCGTTATGTTGCTTCTTGTGCTAATGATAAAAATTGTTTTTTAGAAACAGCGCTTTTAAGTTTAAAAACCATGAATTTCTGACAATGAATTCTTCTTACTGTTGTGGCCAGTCGATACTACAATCGCCCTGCCACAGCTATGGGTTCTGTGATTGCCCGTTGAGGTGGAAGATTAAACTAGAATACATGAAATATTATATTTCAGTCTTGATCACACCATTTATGTTTCAATGATATAGGTAACCGGTTTCGGTTATTTTTACATAACCATCATCAGACCCATGGCTCTCTTAATAGGATGGTAGGCGGAACTCTCCTCAGCTGCTACGAAGTTAACTGAGGAGAGCTCCGCCTACAATCCTAAGAGAGCCATGGGTCTGATGATGGTTATATAAAAATAACCGAAACCGGTTACCTATATGATTGAAACATAAATGGTGTGATCAAGACTGAACTTAAGTCAAAATATAATAATCTATTGATCACTATATTCCAAAAATGTTTACGAAAAATGAAATATTAGTTCACATTATTACATGAACGAATAAATAATTTACTTAACTTTGACACATCTCTTTGCCATAGGAGTACTGGTAATTTACAACCGCCATGGATTAGCAGAGCATCACGTGATACACTAATTAACGAACTGTTCTCTTGAGGTACACTTTTTCACATTTAAATGAAGAGATCCTGTTGTTATGAAAAGTAGTCTGTACTCTTCCTCAACACCAGCTATGTAAGTAAACAATTCTCCACTTGAAGATGACGGTGTGGACGGTGGAAACACACAGTGGCAAAAGAAATAAGTGACTGATGCAGAAAACTATTTTATTTGCAGTTTCCTTGCCTCATTTTAATCTATAACCGATATTTGTAATGTACGTCATTTGTGCTGTGCAGCAAATATCAATTCCACTCCTGCTAAAAGCTCATGTTGTAATTTGTAACAAGATATACTTGAAACATTTATGTGGTTTGTTGGTAAATTGGTTTGGTTCGGTGGTTCAATGCGCAACACCCGGAATAAAAATCGATATCATTACAATCATCATCATTTAGTTATCTGCCTTGCGGCAGGTTTAGACTTCGTAGCCCTCCATGCGTCTCCGTCCTCTGCCACAAATAAGAAGCTATTACAATACTATTTCCAAGGCGCACTTCACATGGCCCTCTAAAAATTCAAAGGTACAACGCAAAAACCCTATTCTTTCTTAGATATATTTTGTCAATTCGTCGCTTTATTCGCCTCTCGCAACGTTTCATTTATGTGAAGAATGTTTAGTGGCATCATTGTTCGGGATTTACATTACACTAACTTTGTGGGCAGCTTGTTACTGATAAATTTTCCAAAGCTCAGTGTCGCTTCAGTCAAGCAGCTTCTTTACCGAAGAGAGATGAGCATGCCTAGAAAGTTGTTAACGAACTATTTCACCACTCACAATATTGGGGGGGGCAATTACTACCCGTACTGTACTATTGACGGCCTCGTTTCAAGAAGCATGGACGTACGTATCACATCGAAAGGCTTCAACCTCTAAACCAGTAATGAATGAACAAATTAAGATATAAAGTGGAGCTGTGGAAGATATATGCCCTGAAATGTATTTACAAACTCGTCGACTGTAGACTTCGTTTATGTTGATTAAAGTATGCCCCAGGAATCGACTGTAGTTCGTTCGATCACCGATTGTCAGTTATCTCTGCTATTTTTTTCTTTAGCTTGTAGTAGCGGTTATTGACTCCGTTTCCACGTATGTAGTTGCGGCATTGCGATTGATGGTCTGTAATTTCATTATATCAGTTGCGAAGCTTGTTTGGAGATAATACGGCATGGAAGAAAAGCAGGTGGTAATGAATCAGAAAGAATTCATGGTTGAGGACAGTGAATATGACTAAGCATGATTTTGCAAAATCTATTCATTGCGACTGTTAAGCGCAACGAGGCGTTTATGAAGCGATCGATGATTACCATCTGGCGCACACAAAACTCTTTGCCAGTTTGCTCTCCGTTATTACTTTACGCTTACGTAGACTCCGAATAGGCAGCAGTGGTAAGATTGGCCCTTCTACGCAGAAGGCATCGTAGAAGTAACAATACAGTTACTTCCACACTCTTTTTACTTCGTAGGCGATAAACAGTTTCTGGTGGCGGGCAGTCGTGACATCAGAGGCTCTGCCCACGTGCGAAGGCCAGTCCTCTCGTGCGCCTTTAACGTCAGACATCCTCGTTACGCCTGTGCTAAATAAAATTCGTATCACCGACATTAACAGCCTGGAGCCACGGCGCCAGGCAGCTACGAGTCGTAACTTTCTTGTGTGGCAGAGATTAATGACTGTTTCTCGCCCGGAACGCGAAAATCAAAAGGAGTACTCTCTCTCTCTCTCTCTCTCTCTCTCTCTCTCTCTCTCTCTCTGTGTGTGTGTGTGTGTGTGTGTGTGTGTGTGTGTGTGTGTGTGTGTGTGTGAGGACGCGCGCGCGCTCGCGTGCGTGCGCTTGCGTGTGTGTTTCTGTGATATATGCCATTTGGGAGTAGAAAAATGGCTCTGAGTACTATGGGACTCAACTGCTGTGGTCATAAGTCCCCTAGAACTTAGAACTACTTAAACCTAACTAACCTAAGGACAGCACACAACACCCAGCCATCACGAGGCAGAGAAAATCCCTGACCCCGCCGGGAATCGAACCCGGGAACCCGGGCGTGGGAAGCGAGAACGCTACCGCACGACCACGAGATGCGGGCATTTGGGAGTAGTCTCCACTTTTTTAAGTCATCCAAGGAGAACTTTTCTGACTTCATTTCTTGATCAACTAAACAATTCATTACACTACATGCACTACACACATGATTTAGCAATTAATTATGTCATCCGAATTCGCCGGCCGCTGTGGCCGAGCGGTACTAGGCGCTTCAGTCCCGAATCGCGCTGCTGCTACGGTCGCAGGTTCGAATCCCGCCTCGGACATGAATGTGTATAATGTCCTTAGGTTATTTGGTTTAAGAAGTTCCAAGTCTAGGGGACTGATGACCTCAGATGTTGAGTCATATAGTGCTTTGAGCCATCTGAACCATCCGCATTCAGAAGTCTTACTAGGATGATTTTCAGTATTTATAACTTGGTGCTACACAAAGCTAAAAAATGGCTCTGAGCACTATGGGACTTAACATCTGAGGTCATCAGTCCCCTAGAACTTAGGTTAGTTAGGTTTAAGTAGATCTAAGGACACCACACACATCCATGCCCGAGGCAGGATTCGAACGTGCGACCGTAGCAGTAGCGCGGTTCCGGACTGAAGCGCCTAGAACCGCTCGGTCACCGCGGCCGAACTACACAAAGCTGTAGCGGCTTAATAGGTCGCATTACAAAGTTTTAGTTCCAAGGTGATCAGTTCATAAGCGCGCGCACTGCAGTACTGTCGTCACACTCAACTATCAGTCAGAACTCAACATTCGCTCTCTCGAGACGCGATTGCTGTATTCACACTTAAAGAATGGAAATATAGCTGCGATCAGTTCTGATAGGTTTAGTATATGAATGGGAAACCAAATATGTTTGAATTAACAGACTACCTGAAATAACTGTCCACATTTGCAACACACAAGCACCACATAAATTAATTAATGACTAAGCCCTCTGTTGTTAACGACGCCAGTACTTTAAAGTGCGCAGACCATATCTGACCGTTGGAAGTAATGACCCGTACCGGACACGGCAATAGGTTCCAGCCTGAATACGCTTCAGTGTCTGCTGTATCAATTGACTCCACCTGTGTATTGTACGACACTGATTTTGCATGGAAAACAGTTCCTGAACCTATTCAATACAGTTCTGCACTGTCGCATAACAAACAATATACGAACTTATAGAATAACGGACCAGTTTTATGAAAAAATACAGAAGTTTCCTCGAAACAGAACTCAGCACGTCGCCTTTAACGGAGCACAGTCATCAGATATAAAAGTAATTTCGCGGGTGTTCCCAACGAGCGTTATTGATCACTGTATGAGTATATGTGAACGATCTGGTGGACATCGTAGGAAGCTTCGTGAATGGAGTAGGAAAAGGTAAAATGGTTGGATACCACACGCTACGAAGATTGGTTTGCGGAATAGATGCAGGATGTACGGAAATTAATTAACGATTTTGTTGGATTAATTACTCTATTCTTACCATTTATGGCGGCATATTTTTACCACAAGATGCATTCAGCATGAGCATCATTCACATCCCGACAAAACTTCCATCTGCTACTTGTGGCACGAAGCTATTCCGGAGCATTTGTGGTGTTATAGCTGCAGCAGCTTACCTGGTTCGGTCTCGGAGCTCCGCCAGTGAGTTGATAAGCGAAACATACGTCCCTTGATGAAACGCTAGACAAAGAAGTCGATGGGTGTGAGATCGGGAGAACGTGCCGCCCACATTATCAGTCGTGTGCCTCCAATCAATCTTCCAGGAAACACATCATTCAAAAACGTACTCACATTTATGTCATAATAGCAAGGTGGTGCTCCGTGCTGTTGGAAGTAAACATTATGCACACGTTCATCCTACACAAGTTGTAGTAGAAGCATTTCCAAATACATTTACGCATTGATAGACTTTTCGGCGAAGTAGAATGAGCTATAGATTTGCTCAAAGGATATTCCAATTAACACATTAACTTTGGAGAAGTTTCGCTGGAATTCCAGGTTCTCTAATGATGAGGCGTAAGCCCAGATGATGCAGTTATTTCGGTTAAGCTTTCCACATTTGTGGAAGGTTGCCTAGTCGCTGAATAGGATCTGGTTGAGGATGCTGCAGTTTTCATCTGGTTCAAGCAGATCCAGGTACGTGTTCATAGGCTCCGCCAAATCCTCGTCATGTATGTAAATGGTGGAGAATCTGCATATGGTAAGGCGTTGTTTTAAGCGTCTATCGCAACGATTTATGTACCATCGGGGATGGAATGTCCACTTCCGGAGCCGATCTCCGCACCGATTTTCGACAGCGTTCAATGGGTGTTATAATCTCTTCAATTCGGTCAGCAGAGGCTGATAGAATGCCTAGTCCGGGCTCGTTCTTCACGGCACAAGGGCGCTTAAACTTGTTCATTATTTATTGAAATGCCTTATCAGCAGGACCAGGTCTATGCAGTCGGCGATCAAATGTCGTCCGACTTTCACCACACGACAACGTGTGTAACCGCCACGTCACAATCGCTATCCTCTCCTGCACATTTAACATCATCCTTGTTCATGAACCTGCAACAACAGAACATTTCACGAGTGTACGGTGAATATCAGGAATCCGGTAAAGCATCAAATCTCCAACATCGCTGCGGCCGAAAAAGATCCTGCAAGAACGCAGCCAGATTGAAGAGAATCGCTCAACGTGACAGAAGTGTAACCCTTCCGTAAATTGCTCCAGATTTCAATGCTGGGCCATCAACAAATGTCAGCGTGCGAACCATTCAACGAAACATCATCGACATAGGCTTTCGGAGCCGAAGGCCCTCTTATATACCCTTGGTGACTGTATGACACAAAGCTTTACGCCTTGCCTGGGCATGTCAGCTCCGACATTGGGCTGTTGATGACTGGAAACATATTGCCTGGTCGGAGGAGTCTCGTTTCAAATTGTATCGGGCGGATGGAGGTGTACGGGTATGGAGACAACCTCATGAATCCGTGGACCCTGCATGTCAGCAAGGCACTGTTCGAGCTGGTGGAGGCTCTGTAATGGTACGGGCCGTGTGCAGTTGGAGTGATAGACTCCTGATAAGTCTATATAAGACTGTGAGAGGTAACAAGTGCGTAAGCATTCTGTCTGATCACTTGCATTCGTTCATGTCCATTGTGCATTCCGACGAACTTGGGCAATTCCAGCAGGAAAATGCAACACCCCACAGGTCCATAATTGCTACAGAGTGGCTCCAGGAACTCTCTTCTGAGTTCAAACATTTCCGCTGGCCGTCAGACTCACCAGGTATGAACATTATTAAGAATATCTGGGATGCCTTGCATCGTGCTAGATATCCACCCCCTCGTACTGTTGCGGATTTATAGAGAGCCGCGCAGGATTCATGGTGTCAGTTTCCTGCAGCATTACTTCTGACATAAGTTGAGTCCATGACACGTCGTGTTGAGGCATTTCGACGTGCTCGCTGGTGCCTTACACGATATTAGGCAGGTGTACCAGTTTCTTTGGCTCTTCAGTGTATATATCGCAGTAAAACACACAAATGTGAGATAGCCCTGGCGTATGTTCTCTTGTATGCAGCTTATCTGAGTGAGATGGCACGAAGCAACCTTGCTGTAGGACAAGGAATGAACACATGAAAACACACTGCAGTTAAACGAGATTACGTCCTCTCCCTAGAGAGCGAGCAATGACTAAACGACAGAATGATAAGATGCTAGCCATGAGATGAATGTGCCGAAAAAAGAAACATGGGCTGAACGACAAAGCTTGCCTCACTACGATTCGTGAGGTCCCGATGCCTGGTGCTCACTGTACCAGCGGCCTAATTGCTCCGTAGCAGCCAACATGATTGCTGCAAGCTTCCGAACGCGAATCATGCTAATCTACTCAGACCGCCCTAATTAACGACCAGGTGTTACGTGCTGAGAGACTAGGCTTGAATAACAAGAACAGGGTAACTTACGCGTTACTACTTCCCGTGAAGTGAAGCCGTCCAACATCAGCAATCGAATGGCCCTCGAGCGTATTAACTTGGGCGCCGCACCGCAGTGTACGTTCACATTTCACAAGTAGACTCCAGCAGTCAACATGGCGGTGGGAGGGAATGAATAGTTGACGCAGCCTCGCTCCGGAGAGCAGCTCGGTGTCTTTGTCTCTCAGGTTGGGACACTAGTTTCGGCGCGAATTCTCCGAACGATGAAAAACTGGTATGTCTATGCCACCGCGTTGCTTCACCTTACTTTCAAACGTTACTGACAGAAACTGCTAAGGTAATTTACCATTTCGAGCTTTTTCTACATTAACCGGATGGAGAAGGTGAAAATTTTTCGGCCCCTCCATCTGAAGATCCTCCATGTAAGCAGACCTTCGATGACAACCGTTGGGCCGGAAAATTATTGTAATTGTATAAATCGACCGATTTAGTTTTATGACTTGCTAATCAAAGGACCGTTCGTTCTCAAATTCTTACCAATGCGTTAGAAATTTTTTAGGCGATTCGAATCTGTGGTTGGAATTATCAAATTAACTTTATTTAGCTCTCTTCCTTTGTGATGCCAACACCCTCGCCGCAGTGGTGGCGCCGGTTCCCGTCAGATCACCGAAGTTAAGCGCTGTCAGTCTTGGCTAGCACTTGAAAGGGTGACCGTTAAGTCTTCTGAGCGTTGTTGGCATGTGGGGTGCACTCAGCTCTTGTGAGACATATTGAGGAGATACTTGACTGAGATGTAGCAGCTCGCAACTCGAAAACGGGAGAGCGGCGCGCTGATCACATGCACCTTAAAAAAAAAAAAAAATGGTTCAAATGGCTCTGAGCACTATGGGACTTAACATCTGAGGTCATCAGTCCCCTAGAACTTAGAACTACTTAAACCTAACCAACCTAAGGACATCACACACATCCATGCCCGAGGTAGGATTCGAACCTGCGACCGTAGCAGTCGCGCGGTTCCGGACTGCGCGCCTAGAACCGCTAGACCACCGCGGCCGGCACATGCACCTTCACATCCGTGTTTCTTTGTGATGGGAACTGGTCATTACAGCCATTGTGGCCACGCCCTGTGCATTCTGTGCCGTCAAAAAGTCCTTGCGTTAGAACAGGAAGGTTGCAATGCCAAAACTCTGTAGTCAAATGCAGCAAGACCTGCGGATTATGAAGATCGATGCAGGTCTTGGATATGGACTCTGAACATAAATAAACGTAACGTGCTGCGTGTAAATAGGACAAGAGACGCATTGCTATACTGTTACTCTATTGCCTAGAAATCTCTGGTTTGGAGAAGGTGTGGCCAATATCTATAACTCCAGATGTAGAGTGGGAGATTCTGGTTCAAATGGTTCAAATGGCTCTGAGCACTATGGGACTCAACTGCTGAGGTCATTAGTCCCCTAGAACTTAGAACTAGTTCAACCTAACTAACCTAAGGACATCACAAACATCCATGCCCGAGGCAGGATTCAAACCTGCGACCGTAGCGGTCTTGCGGTTCCAGACTGCAGCGCCTTTAACCGCACGGCCACTTCGGCCGGCGGAAATTCTGGGTTCTGTGCATACGACCCCTGCCTGCACACGAAGATTAGCTTAGCAAGTAAATGTTTCTCATAGGAATGTCGGAGACTGTTGCGAGAGCAACCGATGTATCCTTCTACATCGACTGTACCCTTCTACAACGGCCCGGCGCAGTGTCCGCGTGGCTTAGGGCGTCATGTCACGGACTGCGAGACCTCTCCCACCAGAGGTTCGAGTACTTCCTCGGGCATGGGTGTGTGTGTGTTGTTCTTAGCATAAGTTAGCTTAAGTTAGTTTAAGTAGTGTGTAAGCAGTTTGGTCCTTTAAGAATTCACACACATCTGAACATCTTCTACAACGACAGCACTTCACTTCATTCCGGTGAGCCACACCTCTTGCCGAAGACACCTATATTGCCCATATGAATCAGGTGAAGAGTAACACTTATACTTACGCTTTCTCAAAAAATGCTGCCGCGTTCATCTGTCATACGCTGAACATCCACGTGTATCTCAACCCTTGGTACAATCCACAGACTTGCCACGACACTTGCATTCGGGGAAAAAAAGGAGGAGAAGAAAAAGAAGAAGTAGAAGAATATAGAAAACTGCACTCACCCACCACACATCCACGAAACAGCACCCACGCAGTCATCGAGTCATCTTATTCATCCACAGACGGCGGCAGTTGGCGCTGTTACTTCCTCCTCTGTCACCAAACAGCGTGGCAACAGGCTCGAAGATCCCCTGTTGACACCACTCTGAAGGGTGGAGTTGCACTAGGAGGGGTGAATGGTGGTGGTGAAGCACCGGAGGGCGCAGTGGAAAGACTGTTGATGATACAGAAAGCCTTATCCACTCTTGCTATATGCTTTGTTGTGATTCTGCGAGGCAAAACACGCCTCACTCTGTTGACCGTGGCCCGCAGTAACGTGTGGGCGGCGGCTTCCGTTCGCTGTGACGAAGCTGCGTAGGCGCCCTGCATTGCTGCCGGCAGGCCCGCAAGCTGCCAGCGACCTCTATACGCCACGGTCGCGACGTCAGCCGTGTTCTCCTTCCCGTCGGCGATGGCGGATGGAATCCCCTCTTGGTTCCGCACTCTTTCGCTGCAGCGGTGCGCAGACTGCTGTGCACGGGATTCGATCCACTACTCTCTGGCAGGAGTCCGACGGTAGCTGGTGCTGTGGTACTAAGTCCTGGAGGGGTGGAGGGTGAGGGGGTGGAGGGGAGGGGGAACGACTACAAGGTTGCGATCGGCACCAGGTGCGGGCAGCAGGTTGACGGTGCCGTGGCACTAACAAGGAGGGGTCCCCAACGGTGGGATTGGCTTTTTGAAACCAAAACTTAAGTCAAGGTCCAAGGAATCACACGCAGCAGCCATTAACCCTGGAGGTCCCTTGTTTGAGAGCAATCGACGAAACAAAATTTCGGAATTTCGCGTGGTGCTCTACAACCTTATAAATCGAAGCAGATCAAGGACTGCTTGTATAGCGTAATGGTGAAAATACTAATATGTCATGTAAAAGATTGTTGGTTAGAATCTTGTCAGGTACAATGCAATCTTTTTATTTTTAAATCTTTTTCGAAATGACTTCGATCATTATTTTTATTCAATTAAATGATTTAAACGTAGTTTTTCCTATTCCTTTGTCAGATCATATTCCTTATCGTATGAAATACATCATATACTCTCATTTTTCTACCTGACAATCTTTTTCCATTTGGAATCTTTGTTTGTGTGATTTTGATTCCTGTCATGTACTAACTTCGATTTAATTTCTTCCACTTTATCATCTTACTATTTCGTCCACGTTGTTCCTTTTATTATTCCTATTCCTCATTTTGCTGGAATTTCATTTTACTTACAATTCGTGATTTCTTTTAAATAATCATCCGCTTATTTTGTCCATACTGCAATAAGAATTTATGTTTTAAATGTTCCTGTGACGAGTGCCATACAAAAAGATGTACATCTTATAACGAAACATACGTTCTTAACAGCACTGCACAGTCAATATAAATGGATCATTTCGTCTTTTGTTTTGTAGCTGACAGATCGGTATTTTCACGTATTGAAACATTATCGTAGATAAATAAAAATAATGAAATTCGCATGCATAAAGATTCCAAGTGGAAAAAGAATTAAAGGAAGAAAAAACAAGAGCAATTACAGAAGTTAATACGTTAACTAAAATGAGGTGACCAAGGAATAAAAAAAATGCATGTAAACTAATTAACTGCATAAAAATAGTGATGAAAGGAACTTCGTTATAGAGTTAAAAATAAAAAATTTCAATCCACCTCGCAAAATTCGAACCGAGAACCTTTTGTATGCCATGTTAGTGCCTTGGCCATTATCCTAGTCAACCAGTTAACAAATAGTCAGTATTTTTAAAGCTATACAGCATCACGCGAGATCCCTAAAATTTTGTTTCGTTGGTTACTCGCAAACGAGAGCTCACCAGGGTGAGTGGCTGCAGGGTGTGGTTCCTTGGACCATGACTTACATCACCGTATAGATGGTTTCAAAAAATCGATCCCGCCGCTGAGGCCGGCCGGGGTAGCCGAGCGGTTCTAGGCGCTTCAGTCTGGAACTGCGCGACTGCTATGGTCGCAGGTTCGAATCCTGCCTCGGGCATGGATGTGTGTCATGTCGTTAGGTTAGTTAGGTTTAAGTAGTTCTAAGTTCTAGGGGACTGATGATCTCCGATGTTAAGTCCCATAGTGCTCAGAGCCATTTGAACCATTTTGAAGACACCGCTAGGGACCTCCGCTTTTAAGTCCCATAAGGATCTTGGTGGCAACAGAGGCAGCCCGGTCTCTAACGAGGGAAACTCCGCATCGCACCCCCCCCCCCCCCCCTCAGATTTAGTGGTGAGATGGCCCAGTGGACAGACCGTCCAAAACTGAATACAGATCAAGCGTGAAAACGGGAAGAAGGTGTACTGAACTGTGAATAAAGAAGCAAAAGCGAAACAACGAACGGCCCGAGCCCAAGATCTGCAACATCGAACATACTTGAATAGCCATGCCGTCGTGGTTATGTGGTCACGGTGTTGGACTGCGAATGTGGAGATCTATGTTCATATCTTCTTCGTACCCCATACGTTGTTTTTTTCCACAAATTTATGAAGTATAAGTCCGTCAACTGACGTGTCTGTTCGCTGTATTCAACTTTGCATCCGTCGTGGTGTAAGGTAGGGACCTCCGTACGTCCGCACCGCCTATTTGTTCCACACATGTACCACATGTTATGACTTTTGCGTTGCGTTTTGGAACTTTTGGGTCTTGAATTCCCTCGTTGTAAAATACTGTAGGTCACACCAGCATGCTACATCTCGGCTGCTTGCACTGTTCATCACATTTACTTGCGACAGTAAATATATTCTTACGACATGACTCATAATCTATAATCAAAGTTTAGTACGACAACTGACACAACTGCAGAAGGAGAATGCCGCCAATGATCGGACGGAAAGTTCATAATTTTGTGAAAAAAATGACACACGAGAGAGATTTTAACACAGATCTTCCTCTTCGCAGTCCAACTCCATGACTACGTAACCACGACACCGAGATGTTTGCTTTTGGCTCGTTGTCGCACATCTTGAGCTTGGACCGTTCACTGATTCGATTTTACTTCTTTTTTCATAGCTCAGAACACCTGATTTCTGTTTTCAGGCTTGATGTATGTTCAGTTTTTGATGGGCTCTTCAATGGGCCATTTTACAACTGAATCTGAGGAGATATGGAAGTAAACTTGTCTAACACTTTGTCTAGCATTACTGTTTTCCAACTTATTTACAACTAACGTGCGTGCAGGTTTACATGCACTATGCTGTTAAATAACATGCGCATTCTTTATTTGCTACAAGAAAACAAGGACGACGAGCTATATCTTCTACTTGGCCGTCTGAATGGCCACCTGTACTTGAGATTCGTGCAGAGAGTTATACCTGAGTTGTCGGAGAACGTAGCCTTGGCTGTTCGTGAGAGGATGTGGAAACAACATGATGGTGCACTGCCTCACTTCAACTGTGTGTCTGCAATCGTCTCAGTGCTGTATTTCCTAGTCGCTGGATTGGAAGGGGTATCCCCTTGGTTACTTCCTATGGGGATATTTAAAGTCACTTGTAGATGGGACCTCAGTGGATACAGAGATGGAGTTAGTTACCAGAATTGGAGCTGCCTACGATGTGATTCGCAACACACCAGGGATACTTGTCAGGGTGCGTCAGAAACTTGTTCGTCGACGTCATGCTTGCATGGAGGTTGATGACCATTAGTTTCAGCACATTTTGTAAGATAAAGTACAAATGGTACGTTTGTGTCAGTGATGGCATTTGCAGTTAACTGTAACAAACGTAAAAAAAAGTACACAGTAGTATGATTTTATTACTATTGTTTCCTTAAGCTGGCTTCTCCGACATTAAGTTCCGTACCTCAAATTGTTCAGTGGAGCATCCTCTATATCCAGGTAACTTTTTGCACGCTCTTACGGAAACAGTCTGGTCCCTTTAATCTCACAAACCAACCAATCTTACGGAAACATCCTGTAAGACAACGAACAAAATATCTTTTTTTTAAAAAAATTTCGACTGGCTCGTACCTGTTCCACTTTTTAAAAATGTCAAACAACTTTGTAAACAATACTTGGGGCCTCGTCTCGCAACAGTTTACTTACACCATATTCTTCTTTTGCCTTTGGTGTGATCTCGGTGGTACAGTCGGGTCATTAACGACAGTGTAGGTTTAGTTTACTTGTCTGTCAACCTTTATAGGTGAGAGGAGAGGGAGGAACTCTCATTGGTTGTGATACGTGTTCGGTTACAAGAAGTTGGTAGTTCTCGTGGAGCTGGCAGAGCTGATCTGCTGAAGTACCAAGTTATTACTTTTAGAAGAAAGATTAAGGAAATGCAGACCTACGTTTCTAGCATTTGTAGACCTAGACAAAGCTTTTACAAAGTTGACTGGAATACTTTCTTTCAAATTCTAAAGGTGGCAGAGGTAAAATACAGGGAGCGAAAGGCTATTTACAATTTGTACAGAAACCAGATGGCAGTGAGACAGGGTTGTAGCCTCTCCCCGATGTTATTCAATCTGTATATTGAGCAAGCAGTGAAGGAAACAAAAGAAAAATTCGGAGCAGGTATTAAAATCTATTGAGATAAAATAAAAACTTTGAGGTAGGCCGATGACATTGTAATTCTGTCAGAGACAGGAAAGGACTTGGAAGAGCAGTTGAACGGAATGGACAGTGTCTTGAACGGAGGATATAAGATGAACATCAACAAAAGCAAAACGAGGATAATGGAATGTAGTGATTTAAGTCGGGTGATGCTGAGGGAATTAGATTAGGATATGAGACACTTAAAGTAGTAAAGGAGTTTTGCTATTTGGGGAGCAAAATAACTGATGATGGTCGAAGTAGAGAGGATATAAAATGTAGACTGGCAATGGCAAGGAAAGCGTTTCTGAAGAAGAGAAATTTGTTAACATCGAGTATAGATTTAAGTGTCAGGAAGTCGTTTCTGCAAGTATTTGTATGGAGTGTAGCCATGTACGGAAGTGAAACATGGACGATAATTAGTTTGGACACGAAGAGAATGAAAGCTTTCGAAATGTGGTGCTACTGAAGAATGCTGAAGATTAGATTGGTAGATCACATAACTAATGAGGAGGTATTGAATGGAATTTGGGAGAAGAGGGGTTTGTGGCACAACTTGACAAGAAGAAGGGACCGATTGGTAAGACATGTTCTGAGGCATCACGGGATCACAAATTTAGCATTGGAGGGCAGTGTGGAGGGTAAAAATCGTAGAGGGAGACCAAGAGATGAATACACCAAACAGATTCAGAAGGATGTACTGGGAGATGAAGAAGCTTGCACAGGATTGAGTAGCATGGAGAGCTGCATGAAACCAGTCTCAGGACTGAAGATTCAAATGGTTCAAATGGCTCTGAGCACTATGGGACTTACCATCTGAGGTCATCAGTCCCCTAGAACTTAGAACTACTTAAACCTAAGTAACCTAAGGATATCACACACATCCATGCCCGAGGCAGGATTCGAACCTGCGACCGTAACGGTCGTGCGGTTCCAGACTGACGCGCCTAGAACCGCTCGGCCACACAGGCCGGCAAAATTATTAACGTTTTCTACGGTCATGACAGTAGGTTTCATTCGGAGACACGACAATCTCTCTCTCCCCCTCTCTCTCTCTTTGTGTGTGTGGGAAAAGGGGAGAGTGTGGTGTGAGAGGAGCGTGGCGGCGCCACGTGGAGTTTGGGGGCGGCAGCCGCCGCGCTGTCAAAACATATCAAGTGGCGGCGGCCGGCCGGCAGATGGGCTCCGGCGTGTCCGCCCGCCCAGCTTCTCCGTCAAAACAGAAACACGCCGCGTGGCGCTACGCCCAGAAACTGCTACACCAGCGGTTCTCTCCCCTCACACTGCCCTCTCCTCCCACCCCATACATATTCATGCTGCTTACCGCGAGATAGCAGCACACAGCCACTGCCTGCGGCTACAGTTGCAGGGAAACGTCAGCATCACGTTGACCATCTGCGTCAGTCTCTACAACACCTCACACAAAGTTTTTGAACATTATGACTATATGAACACATAAAATACACAGGGTGCGGAAGCCCAAACTGAAGGTGGAGCTTTCTTGGCATAGAAGCTGAAGAACGAAGGGTCAAATCCCGTAGCCATCCTACCGTATACAGGATGCTTTTAAGTATCCGTGTCACATGTTCCTACTGAAGGTATTGTTGGTCAACACCTGTAGAAAAGTTCTTATAAGTACACTGAAGCACCAAAGAACCTGGTATAGGCATGCGTATTCAAATACGGGCAGAATACGGCGCTGCGGTCGGCAACGCCTGTATAAGACAGCAAGTGTCTGGCGCATTTGTAAGATCGGTTACTCCTGCTAGAATGGCAGGTTATCAAAATTTAAGTGAGTTTGAGCGTGGTGTTATAGTCGACGCACGAGCGTTGGCACACAACATTTCCCAGGAAGCGATGAAGGGGGGTTTTCTCATATGACCATTTCAAAAAATGGTTAAAATGGCTCTGAGCACTATGGGACTTAACATCTGAGGTCATCAGTCCCCTAGAACTTAGAACTACTTAAACCTAACTAACCGAAGGACATCACACACATCCGTGCCTGGGGCAGGATTCGAACCTGCGTCCGTAGCGGTCGCTTGGTTCCAGACTGAAGCACCTAGAACCGCTCGGCCACTCTGGCCGGCTGACCATTTTACGAGTGTACCTTGAATATCAGGAATCCGGTAAAACATCAGATCTCCGATATCGCTACAACCGGAAAAATACCCTGCAAGAACGGGAACAAGGTCGACTGAAGAGTATGGTTAACGTGACAGAAGTGCAATCCCTCCGCAAATAGCTGCCGATTTCACTGCTGGTCCGTCAACACATGTCAGCGTGCGAACCATTCAACTAAACATCATTGATTTCGGCTTTCGGAGTCGAAGACTCTCTCGTGAACCCTTGATGACTGCACGACACAAAGCTTTACGCTTCACCTGGGCCCGTCATCATCGACACCGTACTGTTAATGACGGGAAACATGTAGCCTGGTCAGACGAGTCTCGTTTCTAATTGTATAGAGCGGATGGACGTGTATGAGTATGGAGACAACCTCATGAATCCATGAACACTGCAAGTCAGCAGGGGACTGTTGAAGCCGTTGGAGGCTCTGTAATGGTGTGGGGCGTATGCAGTTGGAGTGATATGGGACCCCTGATACGTCTAGATACGACTCTGACAGGTGACACATACGCAGGCATCCCGTCTGATACATGCATCCATTCATGTCCGTTGTGCATTCCGACGAACTTTCGCAATTCCAAAAGAACAATGCGACACCCTAAACGTCCACAATTGGTACAGAGTGGCTCCAGGAACACTCTTCTTAGTTTAAACACTTCAGCTGGTCACCAAACTCCCAGGACATGAACGTTATTGAGCATATATGGTAAGCCTTGCAACGTACTATTCAGAAGAGATATCCACCCCCTCGTACTCTTACGAATTTATGGACAGCCCTGTAGGATTCATGGTGTCAGTTCCCTCCAGCACTATTTCAGGTATTAGTCGAGTCCATGCCATGTCGTGTTGCGGCACTACTGCGTGCTTGGGGGCTCATACACGATGTTAGGCTGGTGTACCAGTTTCTTTGGCTCTTCAGTGTACACACTGACGAAAATCTGCCACACCAAAAATAGTTAATGTAAAATAATGAAATATCAGGAATGCATTTGTCTAGCAACATATTTAAGTGATTAACATTCCAATATCACAGGTTAATCTAAGCGCGAGATCAGCCACTGCAAGTGTGAAATGTTGGTACATTAATAACTGGTGAAATCGCCAGTTTATTGAATACAAGAATGCAAACGTACATGCATTGTGTCGTACAGGAATTGCTTGTCAGTTTGTGGGACGATATATCCTGCCTGTCGGACGGTTGACGCTGGAGTTGTCATACGATGATGTCTCGTATGTGCTCCTCTTGAGACAGATCTGGTGATCGATCACTCTGTAGGCATGATGGGTTACACAAGTGGTATGTGGACGAGCGTTATCCTGTTGGAATACACCCCTTGGAATGCTGTTCATGAATTGCAGCATAGTGGGTCTATTCACCAGACTACCGTACAGCTTTGAAGTCAGTGTGCGTGGGGTAACCGCGAGAGTGCTCCTGCTGCATTACGATATCGCACTCCAGACCATAACTCCAGGTGTAGGTCCAGTGTGTCTAGCACGCAGACAGGTTGGTTGCAGGCCCTCAACTGTCCTCCTCCTAACCAAGACACGGCCGTCACTGGCACCGAGGAGGAACCAGCTTTCTTCAGAAAACACAACGGATCTCCACTCTGTCCTCCAATGAGCTCTCACTTGACACCAGCGAAGTCGTGAATCACGGTGGTTCGGGGTCAATAGAATGCACGCTACAGGGCGTCTGCCTCGCAGCTGTCCATGAAGTAATCGACTTATAACAGTTCTTTGTGTCACTGTGGTGCCAACTGCTGCTCAGATTGCTGCAGCACATGCAATACTATGCGCCAGAGCCATACGCCGAAGACAGTGGTCTGCCCTTCCAGTAGATTATTATTGAGAAGGTGGTTCCATGAAACCTGTGACAGGAACTTAAGTGTTGTTTGCAGACTACCGATGTATATGTACGTGCCACGTGGGCGTCCGGATCCCGGTCTTCTTGCGACTGTGCATTCGTGTGACCACCACTGCAAGCAGTAATATACAGTGGATAAATTCCTGCCACGTCTTCATGCATTATCGCAGAAGGAGTTTCTCTTAGCTGTATTACACGACTTCTTCACACGCAGTGAGATGTTGGTAATGGCGTCCTTATCGTCTTAAGGGCATTCTTGACTAACGTCAGCTCACCACGTCCAGTCTCGAAGATAACTAACGCTCACGACTATTAAAACGTCTGTTTAAAACAAACCGGATGTGCTACCTCATAGTGGCGCTACTGGCTTAAAATTTAAATAGACGTCATCTTTCAGATGTGGAAACGCGCCTGCGAGCTTTCGTTTATGTCACTGAACTCCTTGGTGTCGCGATTTTTTTCCCCCGTCAGTGTAAGTCCTGAAATCAATGTCTCTTGCAATTTGGGTCGATGCGGATCAGCGGTTCATTCGTGGCAATCATGGTACCAACACTTAGCCATTATTCCTGCAGTCAGGTGTTGAATTGTAGCATACAGGATCGCGGATATCCGTGTCGGCGTAAGTTTCTACGCGCTAAGTAATTATTGCTGCTGACAGCCACGTTCGGATAGATCCGTGCCAATAAAAAATTTTAAATGTCGTGTGGCTAGGGCCTCCCGTTGGGTAGACCGTTCGCCGTGTGCAAGTCTTTCGATTTAGCTCCACTTCGGTGACTTGTGCGTCGATGGGGATGAAATGATGATGATTGGGACAACACAACACCCAGTGCCTGAGCGGAGAAAATCTCCGACCCAGCCGGGAATCGAACCCGGGCCCTTAGGATTGACATTCTTTCGCGCTGACCACTTTATTTTTACCCACCCAGCTACCGGGGGCGGAAATCTGTACCAATGACCACATGAGATGGTAACATTTACTCGGACGCAGCTGACCCATCTGGGAGTCGTCATAGAGCCTGTGTGTATGTGAGGCGCGTGTGTGGTGTGCGCAAGGCAGCAGATGGGCGGGAGCAGAGGCCGGGATACGGCGGCTGGCAGGCTGCGCCCTGCAGTGTTCGCTTCCGGCCTCTCCGCAGGGTCACCGGCCGCGCATCCGACCCAAGCCAGCCGCGTCAGTCCACAAGGCGGACAGCGCGGGTCAGCAACAGGTCTCTGCCTCGCCTCATCTGCCTCAGTGACCTCTCCTGGCCTCGTCTCACGTCTCCGCCCATTATCCTTATCTTGTCCCACACCAGTAAAACCTACCCTCTACGGTCGATTCTTTGAAAACTGAACTCCCGTTTACAAGGTGTTTCAAAATTAGACTACTTTCAGAGGTGATAGTATGGACCAAGACAAGAAAAAATGTCTGGTAAACATGGGCACTAAAATGCATACCTTAAGACCTACGGGCACTGATTCAATAAAAGAGATATGTTTCACACTAGCAAAGATGAACAATCGCTCATAGCTCCTTAGGTACGCATTTTAGATCTCATGTTTACTGGACATTTTCTCCTTGTTTCGATCTGTACTACCACCTCTGAATGCGGTATACCCTACAATCTTAGCAACAGCAGTACCTGTACATGTAATCCAGTGACAGAGGTATCAGAACGGCTTCCACTTGTAACTTTCGTCTCGTTCGTTTCCGATACAGGGACCCTTACCTCAAACTGATACATTTATCCTTCTACATCACACTATAAAATTTTTAAGATTATAACGAAATCTCTCTGAAGATACATATATTCACAGGCGTTAGTGCTATAACTTTGACGCTCTGCACGGTCGTTGGATGACATTTCCGGACATGAGTTTCTATTCAAAATATTATATATTCACTCCGCTCTACAAGTCCTAAAGTGTGTAACGCTAATTTCCGTACACCCTATATGGTTCAAATGGCTCTGAGCACCATGGGACTTAACTTCTGAGGTCATCAGTCTCCTAGAACTTAGAACTACTTAAACCTAACTAACCTAAGGACATCACACACATCCATGCCCGAGGCAGGATTCGAACCTGCGACCGTAGCGGTCGCGCGGGTCCAGACTGTAGCGCCTAGAACCGCTCGGCCATCCCGGCCTGTAGGAATTAGTGACCATGATGTCATCATAGCGACTATGATTGACACAGTTAATAAATCTATCAAGAACGCTAGATAGAGCAGATAAGTGGTTGTTAGCATCCCACTTGGACAGTGAACTGACATCATTTAGTCCCAATACGATGGACGTAGAAGAATTATGGGCGCAAAGTTGAAACGGGTTGTAAATTGTGCTGTGGGGCAGTAAGTGCCGAATAAGTGAATTAAGGACGGAAAAGACCCACCGTGGAAACTCGGAAAATGCTGAGGAACAAAGACTGTTGCACTTTCGGTTCAAAAGAGGACCCGGAAATAACAACAGGCAAAACTTAGTACAGATTCGAGTGTCTGTAAAAAGATCGATGTGCGAAAGATATCACTACCACCGTGATACCTTAGCAAAAGATGTTACCGAGGATCCGAGAAAATTCAGGTCCTACGTAAAATCGCTAAGCCGGTCTAGCGCTTCTATCCAGTCACTCGTTGACCAGCCTTGCGTGGCAGCAGAAGATAGCAAAAGGAAAGCCGAATTTTTATATTTCGCGTGTAAGAAATCCATTGCGCAGGAGAACCGTACACACATACCGTTGTTTGACCATCGCACAGATTCCCGTACAGATGGCATAGTAACAGTGGTTCCTGGCGTAGAGAAACAACTGAAAGAGTTGAAAACAAGTAAGTCGTTAGGTCCGGTTCGAATCCCAATTTAATTTACAAAGAGTTCTGCACACCATTGGCCTCTTACTTAGCTTGCATTTATCGCGAATCTCTCGCCCAGTACTGAACTTCAAGCGTCTGCAAAAAGCAGCAGGAAACTGCTGTATATAAGAAGGGTAGATGCGCAAAATTATTAACCAATATCCTTGACATCGTAGTGCTGCAGAATTTTTGAACTTACTCGTATTCTCAGTTCAGACATACTAAATTTGCTTAATACAGAGTCCGGATTTAGAAATGAGCTACGCTTTCCTAAAGTTCTCCCAAAGTCGACCATTCCCCTACACTATTACATTCCTTACATGCTCGTTCAGTTTCATATCGCTGTGCAAACTTACGCTTAGGTGATTAACCGACGGGACTGTCTCAAGCAGCACACCGTCAGTGCTGTATTCGAACATTAGGGGTTTGTTATTCCTACACATCCACATTAACATATGTGTTTTCCTACATTTAAAGCCAGCTGCCATTCATCGTACCAACTAGAAATTTTGTCTCAGTTATCTTGTACCCTCCTACGGTAACTCAACGACGACATATTCCCGTACACCACAGCGTCATCAGCAAACAGACGCAGATTGCTGCTCACAGTACCCGACAGCTCATGTATGTATGTAGAAATTAACAGCGGTCCTGTCACACTTCCCTGGGACACTCCTGACGGTACTCTTGTCTCTGATGAACACTTGCTCTCGAGGACAACGTACTGGGTTCTGTTAACGTAAGAAGTCCTCGAGCCACTAACATGACTGGGAACATATTCCGTATGCTCGTGCCTTCGTAACAGTCCGCAATGGGGGACCGTGTCAAATGCTTTTCCGAAATCTAGGAATATGGCGTCGTCTGTTACCCTTCATCCGTAGTTCGCAGGATATCTGTGAGAAAAGGGCAAGCTGCGTTTCACACGAGCGATGGTTTCTAAAACCGATGTTCGGGGCGTCTCCAGAAATGTCTTGGGCCTGCAGTCTCGTTGACTGGAATAGAATTGTCTTCAATGATGAGTCCTGCTTCCAACTAAACCCTGATGATCAGCGAACACGTGTCTGGTGAACCATGGACAGCAGTGGGATGCGAAACTGAGTGACAGTCTAGGATGCATTTTTTTGTCATCCGCGGCATCCTTATGGCAAAGCGGTACGTAGACGTTATTGCGCGTCCCGCTTTGTTACCCTTCACGGCAAACCATCGTTGGCTTACATTTCAGCAAGATAAAGCCCGCCCACACACGGCGAGAGTTTCTACTGTTCGTCGTCATGCCTACCAAACACTACCCTGGCCAGAAAGGTTGCCGGATCTCTCCCCAACTGAGAACGTTTGGAACGTTGTGGGAAGAGCCCTTTAATAATCTCTGGATTTTGACGATATAACGCGCCATTTGAATAGAATTTGTCCCGATATCTTTCAAGAGGACATCCAAAAACTGTATAAATCAGTGCCAAGCCGAATGACTGCTTGCCTAAGAGTCAGTAATGGACCAAACTTTATTGATTTGCTCAAATTGTGAAGCTCTTTCTCTTGAATAAATCATCAAAATTTTCTGAAATTGCAATGATTTGTTTATCTGTATACGTACATCACATATACTGATTTCGGTCTGATAAGAATGATTCCTTCATGGTGTATTTCTTTGTCGTCATACCCAGATTTCGTTGATGTAAACAAAACAGTATTTGTAACAAACTCATCGATTGTTCCAGCATGTAAATTACTGAGCCGACTGCCTTTTCCAACTGAAGCTTTCATTGTTTCTCGTGCAGTTTATCAGTCAACGCAGTCGGTCTAAAATGACTGGTATGTATCCATACATAGTCGACCCAAACGATTTCTTGAGGTTTGCACTTCATACTTAACTAAAAAAAAGCAGCATCTCCAGGACACGATATACTCCCGTTTCAAGCAGAACTCTTGTTCCAGAAAACTTTAGAGGGCATATCACATACATTTGAAATTAACAATACCACATTTTACATTGCACCGTTATCACGAACTGGATCGGTAGTTCACCACCCGCGACAAAGCACTTGCAGCCGCTGAGAATTATTGCACCACGCGCGACTCTTGAGTAGTATGGGTGGCAACGTGGCACCATCACGGTGGCAACGTTTACGAATTCCAGAGCTCGTATTGGCGGTAATGTGTACCCTTCACACAATGCACTCCACGTCAGGGACTTGCTTTCTGACTGTACTTACAAAATGAATAAAATAAAATGCACGTCGTGTATAAACCCATTGGTTACGGGTGGAGAGGGTGCGCGGAGCCACTCTAACAAGGGGAGGCCGCCAATTGTGAAATTCAGATTCGATTCATACTGCGCATAATAAAAGCTCATGGCCAGAGGTGTAATGTGGCAAAGCACCAAGATGCACTTCTCAGCCGTTGTCGAGAAAATCGACAGTTAAAAGAAACCGTTGCGGTGAAATACTCTCTACGATTAATAATTTTCTATAGCGTAGTGGCGCAGCGTTAAGCGCTCGGGTTCGTAATCCGAAGGTCGCCGGATCGAATCTCGCGCTATGCAATTTTTTTTATTATTAGTTTTTTGTAATTAATATATATATATATATATATATATATATATATATATATATATATATAACTATTAATGAATTGCTTATGCATGTTGGTGAAGGCGGATCGCTCTCCAATTGTACCGCCTCCATTTTTCCGTTTTTTTAACAGGGTGTACCAAAGCTCTCCCGTCCGCACTGATTTTCGACGATGTTATAAGTTGCGCTAGAGACCGCATCTACCTTCTTTCGAAGTTAGCAGACAACTACGCTGTTATGCGGCGGCTCGTTTCGGCCCATTTAACATCTGTCCTTCAAGTGTAACGAGCGAGTAACGGAGTTTATATTTCATACCTGCCGCAGCAAATTTGTGTTCGTGGGGTCTCTATTCTAAATCGAACGTTTTACTTACGCTATACGTATTCGTTTCGGAATACCGTTTGTACGTCTTCCGTTAACTATACGTGGTTAACATTATGAAGACAAATAATATTTGTGAAATACAACTTTGTTTACGGAAAACATAATGATGTTCGAAGTCGCCAGTTTTTCCACGACAAACGACTTTCAACAACTTATTATATGCATAATTGTTGCAACTGATTGCCGGGAATTATATATGAATTACAAAAAACAAATAGTAAAAAAAAGGTTCCATGGCGCGAGATTCGATTCGGCGACCTTCGGATTACGATCCCGAGCGCTTACCGCTGCGCCACGACGCTGTAGAAAATTATTAATCGTAGAGAGTATTTCACCGCAACGGTTTCTTTTAACTGTCGATTCTCTCGACAACGGCTGAGAAGTGCATCTTGGTGCTTTGCCACATTACACCTCTGGCCATGAGCTTTTATTATGCGCAGTATGAATCGAATCTGAATTTCACAATTTGCGGCCTCACCTTGTAACTGCAAGAAGCACCCGTCGTCAGCTGCTGGTTCGCACAGGTATACTAATGGGTTATGAAGAAAGAGCAGATTGGCGCCTGATCAGTTGAACAAGCAATAACGTTACAACACACAAATTAGCGTTTCTGTAATTATAAAAACGTAATGTAGTACATGTGTAAGATTACAACGACCGTTACAAAAGACAGGTACATTTAAACTTAAATAACTGAAACAGAGATTAAATATTAAAGATGCAACTAAAAGGAAGCTAAAACACGATGAACTGTCCTCTGTGTGCTGTAGATAGAACTATTTGATCGTGCATATCATGCCAAAGATTATAGGATAGGCAGTGCGGCCGCGGTGGTCTCGCGGTTCTAGGCGCGCAGTCCGGAACCGCGCGACTGCTACGGTCGCAGGTTCGAATCCTGCCTCGGGCATGGGTGTGTGTGATGTCCTTAGGTTAGTTAGGTTTAAGTAGTTCTAAGTTCTAGGGGACTGATGACCACAGCAGTTGAGTCCCATAGTGCTCAGAGCCATTTGAACCATTTGATAGGCAGTGCAGACATCGACGCAAATAAAGAGCAGAGCAGGACATGGCCAGCGGCTAAGGAAACGTACACTCGGTAGTGCCGCCGATCCAAAGATAAACATGCGCCTGTTGACAGGAAGTAAACGAAATGTGTTTAGCCGCGTGGTAGTCGTAAGCCATTTAAATGCACCAGTGGCGGCTCGTGCCCATAAACAGTCAATAAATTTTATAGCCGAATTACTGCGAATTGTTGTTATATAATCTTCATTCTTGTCATCTATATCAAAGCAAAGGTATCTCTGAACAGGTTTCTTCCCCTTAATATACCACACTATAATGACAGACTGACTTTTGCACGTAGTATCTCGTAGTATCTATTGTTTCATCTGCCTGCACAGAAACAAAAGTTTCTTTTATCAGTTCTTCGGTGTAAACTTTTAATATTTTTTGTGTGATCTGAAATTTAAAAAACCTCTCTCACACCGGCCTGATTTAGCTTCACTGATCAGGATGGTAAAAAACATGCGTATATTAAGGGAATTTTCATTCACAAAGCAGGCTTATCACATTCACACAGTTCAATACTGTTCTATCCTGATTAAATTGAGCTTAACTTAAATTCCATAAGGCAGTGAAGCAATTTCGAAGTCTCGGTGCGACGAAAATTGTCAGTCCATCTCCTGAAAACATTTGTAATAATTATTAACTTTCGGTGATCACACGGGGAAGACCGGAGATCTGCTGGTAAGACCGTGTTAGCCCATTTATTGAAAGTAATAAACTGGATATCTTGAGCGTACATAACGGCAGGTTCGTCCAGTTTAAGTCAGACGTTCCCCACTGACCCCGTGCAACACAGTATAATAAGCAGACACTGTCAATAATAATCAGTTAAATAATACGCGAACACACTTACTTTAGTTCATGTATTAAATTCCTTCTCATACAGAATCTCAATAAGATGGCGACTAGCTCAACAATACATACATATACATTTTCGTTCTTCCACGGCTAATCGGCAAGATCTGGATCCCTCTTTTCATAAGAGAAAACATAGATAGCAGAGAAGCTATTCCATGGAGTAAATGGACGCTCCAAGGAATAATAGGGCTTGAAACTACTTTGCATTGATAATCGGTAAGATAAGAAGAGATATTTCCAGATATGTACTGAGTCATATAATTTATGAAATTTCTGAAAATATCGCGGAGAGACCGCTGCAAGAGACATTACAAACTCCATACATGCAGTCTAAAAGTTCATGTTGTATACTGCGTGACGTATATTCACAGATGGAAGTACAAGGGGTAAAACTGTTGGATGTGAGGTACGCCAGTTATGCAAACTACCGTTTTTCTCAGTACCCAAACATGTTTCGGAACCACTATGCCATCATCAGTGGGTTTTCGTTTTTATTTATTCTGCAATGTGAACATTTTTGTTAAATGATTATAAAATTATGTGCAGTTTTAGTTCAAACAACAGATCGTTTCTTTTTGTAAATACCTTTACAATTGGTGTGCATGAATTTTCTAGATGACTTGTGTGTTAATTACTACAGGTAACTTGTCACCAGCAACCAAACGATATTGATGAGATTTTTTTTTTTTTTTTTTGCTGGGAGTTAACATATCTTCTAGAATGTAATTCAGTTTTTCACGATGTACAAACGTATAATAGGCGCGAAAACATCGCGAAGAACTGAATTACATTCTAGAAGATATGTTAACTCCCAGCAAAAAAAAAAAAAAAAATCTCATCAATATCGTTTGGTTGCAGATGACAAGCAACCTGTAGTAATTAACACACAAGTGATCCAGAAAATTCATGCACACCAAATGCAAAGGCATTTATAAAAAAACGATCTGTGTGCTGCCCCATAAACATTCTTCATTCTGTAGTGAGCTTCTACCGGTGTTTGTCCTCCGGCAGTCAAGGAAAGAATAACGGCACGTTGGTATTGTTTGGACACATCTCGTAATAAGTCGAAGTCGCCGTAATTCGCGTTTCCGCATTTACCGCACGCACGGTAGGCTAGACAAAAATGACACACTACTCCCTTCCCTACATGTCGATGCTTATATACCAGTATCGGAGTCGCACTACTTCGCATATATAACCTACAGCAACCCCCTGGAACGGAAGCTTTTTGATCGCCCCTTACATTTTTACGTTTTTGGTTCTTGTACATATTTCATGTTACACTCCTTTCCCTACAGCTTACACTAATTCTCTAGAGAATTTCAAACGTGTTGCACCATTCCATGTCGATGAATGCTTTCGCGTCTTGATTTTTCGTAAACATTTCTTCCATTATCAAGCACAACTCCAGAACAGCCTCTCTGGTGGCTATACCTTTCCTAAACCGAAACTGACCGTCATCTAACAGACCCTAATTTAAGTACCGCATGTTGTACACGGCGGGATTGTGTGCCAGCACGCGATCCGTTGGATGGTCCCGGCGTGGCCGGCCTCTCGCCGCTGCACGCACCGCGGTGTCAGCGTTCTGCTCGGACGGTTCTGCTTTGGGACGCAAGACTGCGGGCTCAACTGAGCGTGGGGAAACGAGTTGACGCCCGGCCACCAGAACGTAATACGCCGGCGCGACCGCGGCCGCGTCGCGTGTCCAGCCGAGGACGAGTCGCGTGGGACTGCCGAAACGTGAGACGGGCCGCAGGCCGATCTCTCCGGAATATAAGCCGTCTCAGATTGTGCCCGGAACTGGGGCATCTTTAACGAGATAATCATGTCGCGCCTCGTTTCTGCCTTCAGGTGTCGTACCTTTTCATGGACCGTAGGGCAATCCCCGAGCACCCTACAGAAAAGCTGAAAAATCTGTACTGTAATACACATATCTGCATCTACATACACACTCCGCAACCAGTGTACAGTGCTTGGCGGAGGGTACACTGTACTACTATTCATTTCCTGTTGACTTGCAAATAGAGCGAGGGAAAAGCGACTGTTTAAATGCCTCCGTACAAGCACTAATGTCTCTTACCTTCGTGGTCCTTAAGCGAAGTCGCAGCAATAGAATCGCTTTGAAGTCAGCTTCAAATGCCTATTTTCTAAATTGTTTCAATATGTTCCTCGAAAAGAGCGTCACTTTTTCTCCAGGGATTCACATTTGAATTCTTAAGGATTCTCCATAATACTTCGGTGTTGTTCGAATCTACCGGTAGCAAATCTCCATTACTGGCCATTAAAATTGCTGCACCAAGAAGAAATGCAGATGATAAACGGGTATTCATTGGACAAATATATTATACTACAACTGACATGTGATTACATGTGCTCACGTACTCACACTGAGCTGTGAACACTTCCCAGTTTATCAATGGGGAATAATTGAAAATGATCATTGCTATTAAAGGTACCTTGCGTGCAATGGTCGTGCCAGGCACGCGATATTGAATCTTTATGCTACAGTTAATGGCGCGAGACCTGCGCGAGCCGGCCGAAGTGGCCGTGCGGTTAAAGGCGCTGCAGTCGGGAACCGCAAGACCGCTACGGTCGCAGGTTCGAATCCTGCCTCGGGCATGCATGTTTGTGATGTCCTTAGGTTAGTTAGGTTTAACTAGTTCTAAGTTCTAGGGGACTAATGACCTCAGCAGTTGAGTCCCATAGTGCTCAGAACCATTTGAACCAACCAGACCTGCGCGACCTTATAGCAACCGTTATAGTTCTGCATTATTCTGTTACACTAGGGGTGATTTCACGCAATGAGAGAGAGAGAATGTAAGCTTACAGGACTCATTTATTACACAGTTGGAAATTAAACAATAATACAACCAAATGGGGGTGGGGGAAGAAAAATTCGCGTTCAGCAGCCTGCTCCACCGTACGTTCATAACAAGCCACGATAGCAGGAGGAAAGGAATTTTAGTAGCGATCGCCGTATTATCAAATAGAATTCCATTTAGTAAAGGAATGGCTTGCATTAATGCAACGACCACCACCATGAATCAGCCACAGACCAAGTAGATGCTACTGTGCGTGAATCGCTAGGTAGCCTCCCGTACTAAAGGAATAAAATCAGCAAGACGCGGAACTATTCACAGTGACCTATAAGGTTCCCTCTGGGCCGCAGGGCGCGAATCTACAGTGCACGTCGGCACTCATGCTTACCGAACTTCATCTGGAAGCAGCACCTCCGGTTTCCGGCACGGTCACACTAGAACTGACCTACTGCCCCTTTGTCCACCACCCATCCGCGGAGGGTGGCTGGCGCCCGCCCGCGAGAAACGGGCGCGCACCTGAACTGGCGAATCATAGGGCCGGAATTTCACAGGGAGGTGACCTCGCGACGTTAATATTGAGCAGAAATAGCGGTTACAAGGTTGGTAAGGCAGGTTGGGGAACTGAAAACAGGAGAAACTTTGGCCACTACCGAATGTTCAAACGACACCACGTGCGACCCTGGCGATCGGAAAAGGGATGGAAAACGGGAAGCCATCATGGCTGCTAGAAATACTGCTGCTCTCGCCCATAAATAAAGAAAATTTCAAGCGCCAAGCTCCTCTCACAGATCAGTGTGAGATAAACTGTAAAAATCGTCAAATAAATCAGGCAACCCTTAGAAATTATTAATATTGCCTGAATTACAGAATGCTGGGATCAGAAATATGAAATACGAGCACTGAGTGGTGAATGAAGTGCACGTCTTTCGAAGTGCAGCTGTCTGCCGTTTCTGGATGTCGCGGTCAGTTGGAAAGTGCGTGGAGCATTGGGGAATTCTGTTTACCATAAGCACACACATACAGACCCGTATTTGCTAGCGTCTAGCTGCCACCACCCATCACAAACTACGGGCGTCCTTCGAACACTGACGCACCGGGCACATATTGTGCCTAATGGAGAGCACTGAATCACGTTAACCAGCTCATCCCGTGTGCCGACGACGTCCCGTCCGAGTCCACGTCAACGTCCCGTGTGAGGACGGCTTTAGAACGACCCGCTATTACACACCAGAGCGAGACGTGTTCGCCGCTAACAAGTCCCTGCTTCCCCCTTTGCATCCGATGGCTTTCCCCTGTAACATCTCCGAAAGTGTGCGCGGCGGCGTCCTCGAAGAGCAGCAAGATGCAAGCTATAATCAAACTCAATCAGAGGTGCACGACTCATTCCGATTTTCAATTTAAGTTGCTCCTCCACGGCAGGCAGTCAACGCGGCGGCGTTAGCGCTGCCTCACCACGCGGCTCCATTCTTCACGCAGGGGGTGGTCGAGCACGCCGAAGAAACCGCTCTGGTGATTGAGTTTTCGCCGAGGAAAGGGTGAGGGGTGTAGTGGTGGCGCGGGTGTTAGAGAGAGCTGCGGCGAAAGCGACGAAGGGGGTGCGCTGTGCGACGCGCGGCCGTAACAAGTGGAATCCAATCAGCGCTCTCCGAATGCCACACCGGGGTTCCCCCGGCGCCCATTTACTCGCGAGGCGAGAAGATTTTGATTGGTTAACCGAGGGTGCCAAAGCGTGTGAATCGCCAGCGGCTTAATTGCGAGAGAGAGACGGGTAAGAGAGATTCGTGGGCGAGACAGAGATAGAGCGACAGAGATAGGTGCCTAGAGAGAGGGGGGAGGGGCAGAGGGGTCTGAATTGGACGTGAGGTGGTCCACGTGGCGTTAATTCATCAGGAGCTCGTTAGGGGCGCGCGCGTCGAATGCAAATCGTTAATTACGGGGCCGCCGCGGTTTCAGAATTTCTCGCCTCTGCCGACCACATGGCTCGCGACCCGAACTGTCACGGAAGGCAACGAAGGTCGGCTGTGATATTTGACGGGTAACGGGGGATGGGAAATTGTTGTTGGGATGACAACGCGAACCATTTCAGTATTCAAGGCACAATTTGTTGAAGATTATCAGAAAATTAGCGTTATTCCCACAGTTAAGTGAGAGCGTACCGACCACCGGCTAGTGTGCAGCGTTACCCCTGTTGCGTACCAAATCCTGAAATTTAACTAGCTGCAAGTTTTTGTATCCGGTGTTGATAGTTTCGTGTTTTGCGCGGACAGAGACGAGGAAATGAAAACACCGACTACCAGAAAAGATCGGGTAAAAGATAACTTAGTTCGAACGTATTTGCGCTCTTTTAACACAGAACATTCTAAATCCTTTTGCCCAGTCCCTTTTTGTACTAGTTGTTGTTGCTTTTGTTGTGGTCTTCAGTCCTGAGACTGGTTTGATGCAGCTCTCCATGCTACTCTATCCTGTGCAAACTTCTTCATCTCCCAGTAACTACTGCAACCTACTTCTTTCTGAATCTGCTTAGTGTATTCATCTCCCTCTACGATTTTTACCCTCCACGCTGCCCTCCAATACTAAATTGGTGATCACTTGATGCCTCAGAACATGTCCTACCAACCGGTCCCTTCTTCTAGTCAAGTTGTGCCACAAACTCCTCTTCTCGCCAATTCTATTCAATACCTCCTCATTGGTTATGTGATCTACCCATCTAATCTTCAGCATTCTTCTGTAGCACCACATTTCAAAAGCTTCTATTCTCTTCTTGTCTAAACTATTTATCGTCCATGTTTCACTTCCATACATGGCTACACTCCATACAAATACTTTCAGAAACGACTTCCTGACACTTAAATCTATATTCGATGTTAACAAATTTCTCTTCTTCAGAAACGATTTCCTTGCCATTGCCTGTCTACATTTTATATCGTCTCTACTTCGACCATCATCAGTTATTTTGCTCCCCAAATAGCAAAACTCCTTTACTACTTTAAGTGTCTCATATCCTAATCTAATTCCCTCAGCATCACCCGATTTAATTCGACTACATTCTATTATCCTCGTTTTGATTTTGTTGATGTTCATGTTATATCCTCCTTTCAATACACTATCCATTCCGTTCAACTGCTCTTCCAAGTCCTTTGTCTCTGGCAGAATTACAATGTCATCGACGAACGTCAAAGTTTTTATGTGTTCTCCATGGATTTTAATACCTACTCCGAATTTTTCATTTGTTTTCTTCACTGCTTGCTCAATATACAGATTGAATAACATCGGGGAGAGACTCCAATCCTGTCTCACTCCCTTCCAAACCACTGCTTCCCTTTCATGCCTCTCGACTCTTATATCTGCCATCTGGTTTCTGTAAAAATTGTAAATAGCCTTTCGCTCCCTGTATTTTACCCCTGCCACCTTCAGAATTTGAAAGAGAGTATTCCAGTCAACATTGTCAAAAGCTTTCTCTAAGTCTACAAATGCTAGAAACGTAGGTTTGCCTTTCCTTAATCTCTCTTCTAAGATAACTCGTAGGGTCAGTATTGCCTCACGTGTTCCATTATTTCTACGGAATCCAAACTGATCTTCCCCGAAGTCGGCTTCTACAAAGCGTTTATACTCAGCATCTCTCTCTCACCGCCACTGTCTACATATGTTTCTCTCTCGTTGATTTACAGCACATCCCACTGTCACTGTTTCCTCTCCCAGTTTCACTGTCCCATTTTTGGCTATCTTTCCCACTGCCATTTTTTCCACCATATCTTTACAGCTCAAAAATTCTTTTAACTCCAACTTCTTTTTTCCCCTGCATCCACGTGTTTAGAATTTTCGTACGTAAGGCGCCTCCCTCCCTATACTTGGTCGCTAAAGTTCACCAGTCCTGGAGGGTCCAGATCCCCGAAACCTATGTATAGTCTCCACTCACCTGTGTTTTTCACTTCCACTGTCTCCGCTCTGTTACCACTACTTCTATCTCCACTTGCTCCTCTTTCTCTTTTAGAGACTTTGTCTCTCACTAACAATGAATATCCCCCTCTGGTTACCCCAGCTATTGTCTTCATCCATCTCTGTTTCTGTTTCACTACCACTTTCTCTCTCGCACCAACTCTGTCTCCTCTCTCTCTGTCTCTTCCGCCGTCGCTCTCTCTCTGCTACTCTGTTTCAGCACAAAATAGCGCGAATATGTTCGCATGCCAATATTTTTGGTGAGGATCGCAGACTGCGAACTGAGACAGCTGGTTTGCCACTTTTCCGTCAGTCTTTTAAAGAGGAACACGTTCGCCGATTTTATGATCTGACAGTGAGCTTTTCCAGCTGGTTCCCTTCTTTTCTCCGCTACAACAAGGTGGTGTTGCTTATATTAAACGAATTCCGTAAGTCAGTATTATATACTTCGCCACATTTATATACTTTGACACGTGTAAACAACAAATAAGTACGCAAAATATAGTTTTAATAAAGTCGTTTGCTTTATATTTTTTCTAAATATTTTACTCATCAATCGCTATTCATCTAAAATTCCCTGCACATGATTTGTATCTTAAAAAAATGAAAGTCTCATTAGAAATTACAGTCTTTCCAGTGTTACTGACTTTGTGGCAGTCATTATAAGTATTTTTCAGGCGTGTTAAAACACTTCTTAACCCCTCTTTTGTCACTACAGTACCAACTGAGCTCATATAAGCGTGATGCGACTGTTATAGAGAGGCGGCGCATCATAAAGTTTTATTGGTGAAGAAATGCTCACCAGAAACATAGTGTGGTATCCTCAGAACCCTTGCGATGACCGTAGAACCGTTTCCATGTGTCACTACTAAACTACGAGTGCTTTCACACCTCAGACCGAATATTACGTGCATATTTTACATGCGTAAGTACGTTAGCTTTGAACCTCTGGATCTCGGTAACTGACAATGATATCGACTAAATTTCAACGTCTCTGAGAACATCATCTTAAGAACACGTTGTAAAACTTTCGATCATTTGCCATGAATAAAAATAATACGTGTGACCACATCCAAAATTCACGGTTTCTCGGGGATTCAACCGCCCATGAACAAAGGTGTTTTTCTAAGCCATCCAAGGCTCACTCTAGGCCACACCTAATACAAAAGAACCAACTGCTTTGATCAGTTTTCCTGGACTGGAGGAAGTGTGTAATGTTGAAATTTTGACCCTGTTCTGTAGGGTAGCTACAGTATTGTCATTCTTGCGACAGGCATACAAATGGTCACCAGGCCAAGTACTGTCCAAAACAGTTATCTCTCAATCAATAGAACGTAAGATACGACCCCCTAATAAATGGCATTTTCGCGCGCGGTTTTCTGGAACATATCAGTACTCTGCACGAACCGCTGAAATACTGAAAATAAAATTTTCTTTACCCGTGGTAGCAGTTAGATAGGCAACCTGTAACTATGATTGGGAGACCGCTTCAGCTATTTGGTACCATATGATTTTCATCCGTTCACTCATTTTACGTAAGGCCAAAATGTGTTAGATTTTTCCGTCAGATTACTCGGGAAAATAAGTTTCCTTGATTTAAATACTACAGCCTATCTCACAAGTTCGTGGACGTATCAGAAAACGGCTGTAGTATGAAACACAGAGGCGCCTTTCAACCCAAAGGGAGGCCGGACGTAGGGGGACACACGTGTGCGTATGACCTTCCGGGCTCTACGGGGAGGACTCATTAAAAAATTGACTCTGTCGCCCTGTTTGTAGGCATCTGCCGGCTCGCTGCAGGGAGAAAGGGGATCTCTTTCAGAGGCGCATCTGTAATAGGCGAGATTAAAGGGAGGGAGGTGTAAACGGCGACCGGAATAGACACTTCCGCAGCCGACGCCACGCACTCAAAACAAGCGCTGTTGACGGAAGCCCGCGCCGCTGTTCGCGCTTCTGATTTATTTGTATATGCCCATTTCGGAAGGAATGTACCTTCTGCCCCGCGATAAACCGTGCTGGGGGCTCTTCTTTCAATACGGACGTGTGGAAGCGGAAATGCGTGCTCGGGTGCGATACACTGTCTCACAGAATTATTCGGTCTTTGGTTTACGATAACGTATCCTTCTTTAAGCATTAAAAGGGATGGAAGTATCGGTAGAGCCTTTAAAAGGTATATAGCGGCGAAACACAACAGAACAATAAAGAAGTCATCATGTACGTGGGCTCAAATGACTGGAATGCGTTTCTTGGGCAGTAGGCTCGGCTAAAATTTCTGTACCCGCTGAAAGACTGGACAGCCATCTCTGTCCTGAAGCCTGTGGCAAAAAAGTGCAACTATTTTATGCTATTTGGTATTTTAAAACGTAGTTATTGACCACTTAACAAACAAAATTCTGTTACAAAGAGTTTTGATTCTGGGACATGCGACGCCCACGCAGTTTCACACGTATCGTAAAATGTAACGTTCGCAAAGTACATTTAGTAGCTAAAACTTTTTTATGCGTTATTCATAATAGAAATTGTTTGTTAAGACGTGCCGGTCGGAGTGGCCGAGCGGTTCTAGGCGCTGCAGTCTGGAACCGCGCGACTGCTACGGTCGCAGGTTCGAATCCTGCCTCGAGCATGGATGTGTGTGATGTCCTTAGGTTAGTTAGGTTTAACTAGTTCTAAGTTGTAGGGGATTGATGACCTCAGAAGTTAAGTCCGATAGTGCTCAGGACCATTTGAACCATTTTTTTTGCTAAGACGTCAATAAAAACGTATTAAAATACTAAGTAATGTAAAACAGTTACATATATTTGTGACGGGCAGGACTGTCTTGGAAACCATCCACATGCCCATTTTGCGTACGTCTGTCAGATCATCGTGGTTCGACATGGTGACGCAAAGAGTAATGACGTTAGATAAGAAAACATAGATTACGACAACCGCAGGGCTCGTGCTGCATTCAGTGCGAAGTTATAGCTTCCTTCACTCATTTCGCATCTGGAACTGGACTGTGAATTGAATCATGTAACTAAGAGAGAGATCAAGTGAAATCCTTTAAGTTTAGTTTTAATAATATATATATATATATATATATATATATATATATATATATATATATATATATATATATATATATATAATCTCCATTTGAGTTCCCATAGGTGAAAGACAGAAACAAATATTACTCCTAAATTACCAACATGTAACTTTTTACAATTATCAAAAAGTAAGATTTGAAGTTAAAAAGACAAAAACACCCAAGTTGGAAAGAAGAAAAGTCATTACTCAAGAAAACAGTTAAAACTTTGTTTTAGCTTAGAGAAACAAGGATTAATTTTAAGAATATTAACAGCGAGGAATGGTAATCTAAGAGGAACAGCACTCCGTCTTCAGATAGGAGGGGCACGGGGTCAGCACACCCCTCCCGGTCGTTATGATGGTATTCTTGACCGAAGCCGCTACTATTCGGTAGAGTAGCTCCTCAATTGGCATCACGAGGCTGAGTGCACCCCAAAAAATGGCAACAGCGTATGGCGGCTGAATGGACACCCATCCAAGTGCCGGCCACGCCCAACAGCGCTTAACTTCGGTGATCTCACGGGAACCGGTGTATCCACTGCGGCAAGGCCGTTGCCCCAAGAGGAACAGGGTTTGCATGTAATTTTTAATCCTTTAACGTTTGAATTAATTTCTACATTAAAAATGAAAATAAAGACTCTTGGTGCTTTAGAGATACCCGAAACACTCAGGAGACTGCAGCACTTGTCAGAAGCCTTGGTAGCTTCACCCAGAATAATCATCTGCCGGCAGTGACAATCATAAGCTGTTAATCTTCCAGTCATTCTCACAGCATTGGTATGAAGCGAATTCACGATACTCGACACTAAGGGTTGGGTTGTTTGGGGGAAGAGACCAAACAGCGAGGTCATCGGTCTCATAGGATTGGGGAAGGACGGGGAAGTCGGCCGTGCCCTTTCAAATGAACCATCTCGACATTTGCCTGGAGGGATTTAGGGAAATAACGGAAAACCTAAATCAGGATGACCGGACTGGGGATTGAAACGTCGTCCTTCCTGAATGCGAGTCCAGTGTGCTAACCACTGCGCCACCTCGCTCGGTCGACAATAAGCGGTTATACATATGTTTCACATTATCAAGAAAATTGTTTATTAAACAAGCCATTGAAGTCCATTTAAGTTAACCTACCTTTTTCTACTCCTTGTAAATTCTATTGAAACCTTTCTGAAAACAGGCGAAAAGTAAAATATAATGAAAAATAAAGTGTCAATGTCTGTATCCAAATGCTTCGGATTCGATTCTGGGTCAGTCAAAGGATTTACATGTCATTTATTACTTTCATCTTTGACAATATTTGTTACTATCAAAAATGGCCAGTAGCTTCGTGGTATGGAGCCTAAATTACAGCATAGGTCCTGGTATAACTACCTGCGCGCAGAGTTGACACTCACATTGACAATATATCTGTATACATAACGTGTAGCCAACTTGATCCTTGACGACGACTTTTCTTATGTTCAAGCAGATCCCGTTGGATCATGCGGATCAAGGCATAGTTTACAGAGTGCTGATTAGAAAATCTGTAAACAAAAGAATTAAGGAATTGATAAAACACGAAAAATATGGCATAGAGTATAGAAACAAATAACACACTACAAAGCAAAATTCTGAACTAGTGCAAGGAACTCCTAAACAGAATAGAAGGACTGAGTCACAAGAAAACCTTTCAACTTAGACTCAAATGCTTCGGGTTCATCATTGATCAATTTTTTTCAGATTTGCTGGAAGCCTATTGAAAATGAAACCTGTGGAATAGTGCACATCATTCTGTACAGTGTTTAAGCCACTGCCATACAGGTGCACGTCGTTGTCCAGTTTAGTGTCCACTGAATGAATATTGCAGTTTCTTTTGAATAAGCCAGTATTGTCAACAACAACTGTCTGATGGTGGAATAAACGAGGGACTTTTCGAAAGTAAGTTTCGTCATTGATTTTGAAAGAAAAGATGGTACACTAGGTGACACGAACAAATGTCATCAATTCATACCCGTTGCTAGTTCAACAACAACGGAAGGGGCACCAGCGGAAGAGGACCGACGCGTGCGCAGAGCGCCGAAGGAGGGATAATAGCAGCAGACCGGTAAGCCCGAAGTCATTCGAGTACACATCACGATGGCAGACGGACGTGTACTGACAACGTGGTCGCCGCCGGAAGTGCGTGCTGTTATCCGGAATGAATGAGCACGTGGGACTTGAGTGTCCGCCATCCTTGAACGTCCACAGTTCGTTTATGGTGAAGATGTCATGTCTCGTCAAATGGTTGGTCGATGGTATTGCATGTTCAGAGAAGGAACGCGTCAGGTCTGGCACATACACTGCGTACAGGCCGTGCTCAAGCCCATCACATGCTCCATGACGTGTTGGGCTACCGGATAGTATCTGCTAGATTGGTGCCGAAAACCTGACCCCGGATCACAAAAGTGGAAGAGTAGGAATCAGCCTCAGTGACTTGATGCGGTATGCTCTAGCGGGAAATAAGTTCCTGTTCAGAATCATTACAGGCGATGAGACATGGGAAATCACCTTACACGAGAAGCCATGTCCCCCTCAGTGCCCCGGAAGAATCGCAATTCACCAATAAGGAAAACATTCAAAGTTTCACCCTCCGCAGGAAAGACTATGGCCACAGTGATCTGCAATGCGAAAGGTATGATTCTCCTCGATTTCCTCCAGTAAGGGACCCATCAATGCAGCACGCTACTGCGACACCCTCATCAAACTCAGGTCCGCTATTCAATGAAAGGCACCATGTCTCTTGAGGGGAGGCGTTGTGCTCTTGGACGACAGCGCAAAACCACACAAAGCGAGGCTCAGACAGGATTAGACTCGCCGCTTCGGATGGGAGAAATTCGATCACGCAGGGTACAGCCCCGACCTTGCTCCATCACACTTCTACCTTTCCCCTACACTGAAAGCTCCACTCTCGGGGTGTGACTTCCAGACCAATGCTGGGGTGTAGCAGGCTTTCCGACAGTTTCTTGCACCGCCAGGTACCAAGTTTTACCAGAGGGGTTTCTTCAAAATGATTGCACGTTGCGACTTATCTCTCAGTGTCGGTGTTGACTGTGTCGACAAATAGTGCAAGATGTACTGTTCATGATGGCACTGTTTATATGTTTTTGGCAATAAAGTTTTCTTGTGACAGACAATGAGAACTGCGAGACACTTGAACAAAGGCCTACATGAAGTTCACGAACTCACAACGCAGTAAGTGTGATCACCCGTTTTTGGGCTAAGAATATTCTTGGCAATGACACAGAATTGCCCCAAAATATAATATACAGAAACGATTTTTTTTTTAAATTGCTGTCAATGCTCACAATATGTAAATATCACCCGTTGGACTATCATGGCTGAGAAGCCGTATGCTCTGTTATCAGCAATTACGATTGCAGTAGAACCCCATTTGTTATACGTTATTATAAATGACTTTGTATTATCTGTGTTAAGTATACTGGCTTGGCATTTTATGATAACTGATGTTGATTAGTAGAATAATCGAGTCTGATACTATATGAGATTATCGTTCAACCGACGGCGTAACTTTTTGAAGGAAGATTAGATTTTAACATCCCATCGACTACGGTGTCATTAGAGATGGAGGACAGCTTCGCGCTCTTTTCGAAGAAACCATCCCGGCATTTGCCTTAAACGATCTGGACGTAAATCTGCATGGGCGGATGTGGATTTTAACCACCATCCTCGCAGATGCGAGTCCACTGTCTTACGTAAACTTGTCGAACAGTCACGTACACTACGTTCCTAAAATAAGGCCTCCTCCTGGTGCACGTGCTAAATGGTAGCCAGGTTTCATAATAGGAACTTACACTTCGAACGCCTTACTGTGCATCAAGATCAGAAACATGTCTCGTGATTTCTGTCAATCCATTGAAAACACTGGAAGGGCAGAGCTAACGGGACTGCACTGAAAACGCGCACGTCTTGCGCCGTAGAATGCCAGCCCGACAGCTGGGAATAATGCCCTTTTCCGGGCTACGTAGCTTTCATTTGCCGTCGCTTCCGGAGCGCCATTCTGCTGTCGCGACGTGGTATGCGTGTTGCAGTGCACGACCACACGCGATAGCATACAGCGGAAGGGAGACAGCTGCTGAAGGCCCTTTTCTGACTCCACGTGGCGCTCATGTCACATCCTGTGTTATTCCAGCAGGTGTAGTTGAATATTGAGCGAGTATTTCTCTTCTGACGCACAAGGGAGTAGATTTTTTTTCGCATGAGGTACAGTGTGACAGCGTTGGTTCAAATTTCTGCTTGGACTGCACAATGATACTAGCCCAGTAATTACTCTCTTGCAAAACATCTACTTTCTGTGATGAATTCTTCTCGGGTTATCAGCCGAGTGGAGGCAACGTTTCAATGAGTTTCGTACCCATCATCTTCTGGCCAGAAGATGATGGCTACGAAACTCATTGAAACTTTGCGACAAGACGACATCACCACTCGGCTGATAACCCGAGAAGAATTCATCAGTGCCACACGCCGAGAAAGACTGCAATCGCATATAGCTACTTTCTCTCTCTACGTCCAAAGTGTACTTGCCATCTTGTAAAACCGAGTGTCAATTTCAACGCAGCATTGTTTCACTTGTAATGGTGATGTAGTAGCTGAAATGCCCTTGAATGAAGAAAAATCACCACACTTTCATAGGATTTGTCGATTTGGAAAAAGTGTTCGACAGTGTAAAATAGCACAAGATGTTCGATATTCTGACAGAGAAATAGGAGTAAGGTATAGGGAAATGTTTGTAACATATAAGGGCCGGTCAAAAACTTTCCGTTTGAGGGCGTCGTTGCTTGCAGCATATATGCAGCGTAGTGCGACTCCGATGCGGGTATATAAGAACCGCCATGTGGGCAAGGGATTAGTGTGGTACTGGGTCTTTCCGATGTACGTGCGGTAAATGCGGAAATATTGATTATGGAGATGTTATTACCAAACGCATCCAAACGGGACCAGCGCGCTCATATTTTTTCTTGGCTCCCTAAGGACGAAAACCACCGTTGTGGAATGGTGCGATAAGGGGTGCTGCTGCTTCGTGATAACGCACGTCCCCATATCGCAAATGTAACGTAGATGTTGCACCAAACCAAGTGGCACGTCCCCATATCGCAAATGTAACGTAGAAGTTGCACCAAATCAAGTGGGACACACTCGTGCACCCGTCGTATAGTCCTGACCTCTCCCTACGCGTTTATAACGCCTTCAGTCCTTTGAAAAAGTCCTTGAAGGGTCGACGATTCCTTTCGGACGAGAATGTGCAGCAGGCGGTTACGGACTTTTTCGCCCTGCAGGAGACGGTGTTTTACCAAATGGCTATTTTGAAGCCGGTTCGTCGGTGGGATTATCGCCTCAGTGCTCACGGCGATTTCGTCTGATTGGCATACCGATTCTAGACCGTACGAGCTTCGGTGACGCCTGAGATGACGCCTGAGATGACGACTAGTGTTCGAGCTTCACCACTACGAGTGTCCACAACATCTCCTGAAGTTGCTGAGCTCCTTACTGATGATGAAGTCCCATACTCCGTGACGGGGCGTAGGGGAACGATGCGGGAGACCCGCACCGCCGTACTAGGCAAGGTCCTAGTGGAGGTGGTTTGCCATTGCCTTCCTCCGACCATAATGGGGATGAATGATGATGATGAAGGCGGCACAACAACACAGTCATCTCGAGGAAGGAAAAATCCCTGACCCCGCCGGAAATCGAACCCGGGACCCCGTGCTCGGGAAGCGAGAACGCTACCGCGAGACCACGAGCAGCGGACTGAGCTCCTTATTAAATAATAAGAAATTTTATGTTAGACAGATATAAGACTAGTGTCAGGTCAGTTGAGGCAGGAGTCCCCCAGGGAACTGTTCTGGGACCCATCCTGTACAGTATTTTTACGAATGACACGCCAAAGAGGGACAGCACCCATCTTGTCCTCTTCGTGGACGACACTGCTGTCTATGCGAGTCGACCGAACTCCAGTTACATACTCCTCATTATTCAAACGCACCTCGACCACATCACGCAGTGGTGCAATTCTGGAAGATAAAAGTCATTCCGACTAATTGCAATGCCATAATCTTCACAACCAGATGAAGACCTCTCAACCGTCAAATCCCTATCGACGGACGGGAATTCCCCTGATGTGGCAGGGTTAAATACATCGGTCCAAAATTCGACAGCAAGCTCTTGTGGAATGCACACTTCTCCGACGCCTGTAACTGGGGTGGACTGCACCAGTTACACCCGCTCTCAGGATTATAACTGATGCACTCTGGTTCGTCCCGAACGCAGTTATACACAGAGACGTAAACAAACCCACCACCTCATCAATGATTCAACAACAAATCAGATCATTCTACACAAACTCAGGAAACTCAGGAAAGTCACCTCATCAGCTCATTTCATCCTTAGGCACTCACCCATTACAGGTCAACTAGAAACACCCGAGAAACATTATTGCTCGTCAAAAATGGTTCAAATAACAAGTCTGTTTGTGTGGCCACCCTCCGCAGCAGGCATATAAATACTTGTTTTGCAAATCAAACTGCCTTTTCCTCCTGCTAGTTATTTTATTTATCCCATACGCGTTTCGCCTTCTACTGTTTTAAGGCATCATCAGTGGGATCTATAACGATACAGTTTTGTTAGTTATAGATTATCAAACAGTTCACTTCGCGATTTTTTGTAAAAATGTAATTACTTACGATTTGCTGATCTGCGTTTCCTCACATCTGGTCTGGAGGTCGCACTACCAGTTTTATCACTGTTCTGTATTCACCTCTTCGTGTTTTCGCCATCCACTCACTGTTCAGCATGTTTCTCACTCTTTTTGTGGTGGACTATCGTTCTTCTGTCACTCGATGCAACTATTTCGTCGTACACTTCTTTTCACAGCGTAAATATTGCGACTCCATTACGTGTTTCATCGTCTTTGGTATGTTTACCTATGTGTCGCCAACCTAACGAAGTATATGTTTGTTACTAACTTCTGTTTATGCTGTTTATACCGTGTGTGTGCGTATGAGTGAGAGAGAGAGGGGGGGGGGAGATAGAGCCGATTTTTTTTTTGTGAATATAAACAGTGATAAAACTGGTAGTGCGACCTCCAGACCAGATGTGAGGAAACGCAGATCAGCAAATCGTAAGTAATTACATTTTTACAAAAAATCGCGAAGTGAACTGTTTGATAATCTATAACTAACAAAACTGTATCGTTATAGATCCCACTGATGATGCCTTAAAACAGTAGAAGGCGAAACGCGTATGGGATAAATAAAATAACTAGCAGCAGGAAAAGGCAGTTTGATTTGCAAAACAAGTATGGTTCAAATGGTTCTAAGCACTATGGGACTTAACATCTGAGGTCATCAGTCCCCTAGACTTAGAACTATTTAAACCTAACTAACCTAAGGACATCACACACATCCATGTACGAGACAGGATTGGAACATGAGACCGTAGCAGTCGCTTGATTCCCCACTAAAGCGCCTAGAACCGCCCTATCACAGGGGCCGGCCTTATCGCTCGTCAGTTCAGGGTTTAAATCTCTCCAGCACACACACACACACACACACACACACACACACACACACACACACACATACCAGAAACAAAACCATGTATGACAACCCAAACTCCGACAGGAGTCATCAAGGCAAAGCCCACCGGTTCTTCAAAACCAAATGGACAAGAATCCAGATATGAGATGCGGTAGGGTACGGTTGCGAAGAAAGTGCAGTTTTCGTGAGCGTTTGGTAATCTACGCCAGCGAGAGAGTTACTTCCGCGTTCGGCCCGCTGGCTGACGGCGCTGAGCGAGTAGACTCGGGGCCGGCGGCGCGTAGACAGTGGCCGTAGGTGTCCGCTATATCCGTCCCAGGGGTCCTAAATCCGGCGGCAAACAAGCGGCCCTGCCTCTGCCGCTGCCGTGGCCGCCCCGGCAGACGGGCCCGCGTGCGTCATCAGGTGTGCCACCGCCGCCCACACGCCTGGCAGAAGACACGGGCCGCCACCGCCGCAGCTGGTCCCAGTTGTCTCCGCCAGCCAGAATAGACGGGCCGGACACCCCGCTGACCAGAGCTCTGCAGGCGCGTGCCCGGTCCGCGTGGTGTTCACGCGGTTGCACTGTGCGAGAGAGAGGGCAAATGAACTTCGCACAGCTTGGCGGAAGTTGCCGAAGGAGAGCGACACTGCCGCGCCTAATGACACGGCTGCCTTGCGCGTAGCTACGCGGAACTCACGCTGACGCTCAAAGGCTCGCGGAAATAAAGCGCGTGCAGGACACGATGTTCTCTCTCTAGGCCTCACACTGCGTCGTGATCAAGGCCCCACAATCCTTTAAGTGATCTACTCTGGGCACTTCAGTCCGGAACCACGCTGTTGCTGCGGTCGCAGGTTCGAATCCTGCCTCGGGCATGGATGTGTGTGATGTCCTTAGGTTAGTTAGGTTTAAGTAGTTCTAAGTCTAGGGGACTGATGACCTCAGATGTTAAGTCCCGTAGTGCTCAGAGCCATTTGATAAATAGATGGTTCGTTGTGTTTCCTTTAGTATTGTTTTCTAATAACTGTCCTGCGTCACGCATAATTCAGTTCCTCATGCAGAAGCGGACGAGTTAAACATCTGAATTGAAACTGTCATAGAACGGAAACGGTACTTTTCCGGACATAGGTTCCCATTGGAAATATTATGTACTCACTTCCCTCTACAGGTCATGGAAGTTTGTAACAGGAATTTCCTAACAGACTGTATAACAACACTAAACGATAAAACTTAAACATCGCTTTATCGAAACCACTTACTGTCTCTCATTGCGATGCATAAGTTTGAAATTTGTTAAAGTTGTCTAAAGCCTTGCTCTGTAATGGTGCAAAAGCATGGCACCCTGCGTCTTCACCGGTGGACTCCGTGATGTCTCAGACAGCAAGGCGTCGATATATGCGTAAAGAGGACTCAGCTCTGCAGCACATGTCAGGTATAATGTGGGTTAATCGGCACCAAATTTCACCACAATATTCTGTCCAACAACACTGCAGATGTTTCAAACGATGGGTAGTTCATCACCCCCCCCCCCCCTCTCATGCACATTTCACCCATTCTTTGGACCGTCTGCGATGGATGTCAGAACCGCCGCACCTTATGTTGAAATCACCCGAGTGTCTTATGAGTGGTGAAGAAAAACCATATTGCTGCTCAGAATCGATACAAAAAGCCCTGCGGAGGTGGTATACGGGTAGGCAGTGAAACCACCCCTTGCCTCGGGGCGTTGATTCCCACACATTTCACTGTCGAAAACGACAGCTCGTAGTGCGATGAGCTGCAGGTCGTCGTACTTGACGACGTTCGGTACTGCTGCCATCCCCTGGCTGATACAGCTCTACTCTGAGGACATAGTGGGTCTGCAACATTACCGAACGGGGTCTGACCGCTTCGGACTGTAGTGCGACCACAATCTTCTCTCTGGCATACTGGTGGAACCATTAGAGAGCATTCAAAACCATTCGAGGGAATTCGAACATGATCCAAAGCAACAAAGGCTGCTTACGCTTTTTCAGCTCTCCTATTTAACATCCTCCTTTGGCGTGATCATAGCGGGCGTTGACACGTGTGTTAACGAAACGCAAAGGGCCCCTCTAATACCCACTTCTGTTCGGCAACACCCACGGTGCCACCCAAACACCTTTCTTGAGCACTTTAACAATTTACATGGCAGATACTTTGTAACGTTCCTCAAAAAAATAAAACTTTACTATAACGTTGAAAGAATGTCTGAGCTGTGGAATGGATTAAAAACTTGAATTGTCGTGCAGCGTGTTGTAACTCCAAGTGGTGTGCTTACTCTATGTTATTGTTAGCGAAACTTTGTTTGAACTGATTGGGCAGTGCAACTCCCAATACCAATAAAGAAACATAGACGCTGCAAAATGCATGAAACCCCTAAGGAATTGAATCCTCTGGCTCTGTTAAAAAATGACGACTTTGGTCCCTGTGCACATAACAAATAAATTAAATTGTCCTACCTCTAAAGCAGCAACGGCGGAACGCGATATATTCTGGTCTCTCACAAAAAATTAAATATGCTAGCTATTGGCTCAGCGATGTGCAATGCTGGCTGTAATACTTTGAAATGAACATGAAATTGCTTTGGCTGATAAATGAAATCATTGTGAAAAATCCAAGTTCTTTGAGAAACATATGACGTGGACAGGGAGTCGGTACTGATCGTGATGAATTACTAACACTGATTTATTTTAGCAAAGTTATATTGCAAGTTAAGTTCGTCTTTTCAAAACCATCAAACAATTGAAGTTACATTACTCAAAACTGATTCACAAAAAATGAGACTTAAACAGCAAGTATTATCTAACCTCACTAATCCAACGTAAATGAAAATCATCAGATTACATTTAGCTCTGTCAACAAATCATAGAACCATTACAAAAGTGAAATATCTAGCTAGCCTATTTATCAAATCAATTTACGTACAATCGCACCAAAAAGTATTGGCACACGTGCGTATTTATCGTTGATGGTTACAAACGTCGCACCTTCCGGTACACAGCACATGTACGTGGTACCTCACATACCAGACATTACAATTCTGCCCACAGTGTCTACCATTAACAAAGAAATGCAGTGTTAAGGGCAAACATGGATCTCCTCTGCACACAAAAAGTATTGGCACAGAGCATGGTTTCTCGGTATATTGCTGGGTTTTCAGGTACCGGAATGCCATCTGCTGACGCAATAGACACTGTGTGTTGTTGACGGCCCACTCGCTAGTATGTTGCTGTATTGAGCGACAGTGGTCAGCATGGGGCTGAAGAAGAAGTAACATTCAAATCAAATGGCTCTGAGCACTATGCGATTTAACTTCTGAGGTCATCAGCCGCCTAGAACTTAGAACTAATTAAACCTAACTAACCTAAGGACATCACACACATCCATGCCCGAGGCAGGATTCGAATCTGCGACCGTAGCGGTCGCTCGGCTTCAGACTGTAGCGCCTAGAACCGCACGGCCACTCCGGCCGGCAAGGAACATTCAGTGGCGTTGCGTGAGAGAGTGGTATTGCTCATTTCACGAGGGAGAAGCTATCGACAAATCGGAGCAGAGGTGTCTGTTAACTACACCGCGGTACGAGCCATCATTCATAAATATAAAGAGACTGGAACAACAGTGAATAAGTGTCGTCATGGACGTCCAAAAGTGCTTACAACCCGAGAGCGTCACCGTATCATCGCAGTTGCTCAGAAGGAACCTGCTATAAGTTCAGCAACTATGGCTGAGGTTGTTCAGACAATGTCCGACTAGACGGTTAGTGTTCAAACTACACGAAATGTGTTGAATGCGGCTGACATGCATGGACGTTCTCCCAGGAAAAAGCCATACATATTGGAAATTAACCGGCAGAAACGCCTGCAGTTTGCCAAGGACTACATCAATAAGATGCTGGAGTTTTGGAACACTGTGATATTTAACGACGAATCGAAGTTCAGGTGTTCGGATTTGATGCAAGAAAGAAAGTTTGGCGCCAGCCTAATACGCACCTCGCCATCAAAATCATGCATCCCAGAGCCAAACACGGTGGGGGCGGTGTCATGGTCTGGGGCTGTATGGCGGCGTCCGGTTTTGAAAATCTAGCTGTAATCCACAGTACAATGGATCATATGAGATACATCGACGTGTTGCGAGGTAATGTACACGCTAGTGCACAGACATTCAGCCCTGCTGGGAGGTTTCGTTTCCAGCAAGACAGCGACCCAAAACATACCGCTGTGACAACCCGGGAGTGGTTACTGTACAATGCCTCTAGAAGGGTTCTAACACCACCTCAGAGTCCTGATTCGAACCCCATTGAGAACCATTGGGCTCATCTTGACACACAAGTCAGAAAAAGGCGCCCGACCGGTAAAAACGACTTGGAGAAAGTGCTCCTGGAGGAATGGTCGAAAATTACCCCTGATATCACCCGGAATTTAATACAAAGCATTCCTAGGCGTTTACGTGCTGTTATAAATGCTAAAGGGATGCACACTAGCTATTAGAAGGAGAACATCAATGAAGAATACGAACACACTGTCCAATTCATACGCGTGTGCCAATACTTTTTTGGATGCAGGAGAGCGATGTTTATTTTCATAACACTGTATGTTACTTTACGGACAGGTGATCTGGACATATTTGTAACCTATGTAACGTAAGGTGGCACATGTCTGGGTACTGTGCTGAAATATATGTTTCGTTTAACTTTCAGCCACTAAAATGTAACTGTGCCAATACTTTTTGGTACGATTGTATGTTCTGGGGTTACTCAACAATTACAAATTATCAGCCAAATCATCTATACTAAAGCGCTGGCAAAACAAAAATCATAGTTATTTAACATCTTTACCTTGCTTGCATGAAGACTTCTGCTTCCATGTTCCACAATATTGACATACCTACATTAATCTAACACTTGGTGGCTTCACAGAGCACACCACAAAAACTGCCTACTCCTTCGTCTTTTGCTCACAGCAGTTACCTACAACAGTGCGCCCAGCGCTCTCTTACTCCAGCACTACAGTCTCAGACCAGAAACAGTATCTTTGGCTCTGAGGTCGTGCACAGTTAGCCATTTGCATTATCAAGCCTATCAGAGACATACATCTTTTATAGTATACTAGTTTCATTTTAATTTATATTAATATTCTTATCATATTCTGGCACTACATACAAGTGTGCCCCAGCAGACTCTTTTCAACTTCAGCCGGCCGGAGTGGCCGTGCGGTTCTGGGCGCTACAGTCTGGAGCCGCGTGACCGCTACGGTCGCAGGTTCGAATCCTGCCTCGGGCATGGATGTGTGTGATGTCCTTAGGTTACTTAGGTTTAAGTAGTTCTAAGTTCTAGGGGACTGATGACCACAGCAGTTAAGTCCCATAGTGCTCAGAGCCATTTGAACCATTCTTTTCAACTTCAACATACAATCAGCCTCGAAACTGTTCTATCACCTGAGCATGAGATGCAGGCAACCCCGCGTCAGGTTTGACAAAGGGGCTGGTAACTCCCAGGGGCTAGAGCAGCCGAGGGTCTGAATGGGATGGGTATTGAGGTCCAGCTACGCTAAGATGCACACACTCACACACACACACACACACACACACATATATATATATATATATATATATGGCAAATATCGAAACTGTGGCTCATTACCTGCCATACACGAAGTAGCTAGTCTCTCGTTATGAAATTCACAGCTTCAACAATGCGATGTCGTAGGCTTTCAATAGTGTCAGGCATAAGGGACATAAAAACGCTGTCTTTTACGTAACCCCACAGACAGAAGTAGGGAGGTCACCGGCGATGAAGTTCATCTTCCGCTCCTCCTCTGCCAATCCAGCCTCCTGGAATGGTGTCATTCAGGTAACGTCGGACGTGCTTAGAGAAATTCTCTAATCACGTCCTGGAATGGTGTCCTTCAGACAATGTCAGGCAATGCAACAATCCGTCGATAAGTCCGTCCAGATAACCTCAAATACGCAGTGCGATTTCGTTTAAATGACTGAAGCTCTTGGGCAGGAGTCCGTACTCTTTGTTGAGGCATGGTTGTACCCTAGAATGAATGTTACAAACAGTGTTCATCTCTAAACTCAGCGCCGTTACCACTTGCAGAATCAAAAAAGAGGGTGCACAGACAGTCCTCATAAGCGCCATTGATCGCCGATGACTGCAACAGACAAAAAAATGGTTCAAATGGCTCTGAGCACTATGGGACGTAACATCTGAGGTCATCAGTCCCCTAGAACTTAGAACTACTTAAACCCAACTAACCTAAGGACATGACACACATCCATGCCCGAGGCAGGATTCGAACCTGTGACCGTAGGGGTCGCGCGGTTCCAGACTGAAGCGCCTAGAACCGCTCGGCCACACCGGTCGGCTGCAACAGACAAATCACAAAATCTGATACTCCTCCGTATCTATATATTATGACCTGCTGCCACTGAACGCAGTCCTTGTGGCTGTTGCATATATTTTTTTTTTTCCGGCAGTGTATATACCTTTCACTGCCTCGTGTTCCACCGAAACCATTGTCGATCATAAGGAGAATCACTCACGGTAACTTGGTAATAAGTCAAAATGGGTAATGATACCACTTGTGTTACTTTAAGCTGCAATATACGAATATAATTAAAAAATGTCATCAGGCGGCCACTGTGTTTTCCTCCAGATAGTCCGTGTGAGTTCTGCTTTTCCAGCACTCAGCTTGATAGGCTGGGCAGCCTTGGGACGACGGGTAGTTGGCAGCCCTGGCAGAAACTCGGCAGTGGTTCCTGGAGCCGCCCGCTGTTTGCTTTGTGGGCGGGGCAGTGTCTGCAACAACACGGGTCGCGTTGCGAGTGCCTCCGCTAAGCAGACAGCGGAACAGTTTGCCACAGCCGGACCGCTACAGACTGTGCTTTTGACGTCGAGCCGGAGCCCAGGCATAGCGTCAAGTTTGTTATAGCCTCCTCTCACGGGACGTCAAAACGTTCGTGGACGAGGAGCTGCTGACGTCATAGCTTGGGCTCCATGTTCCACTACGTGGCGATGCGTGAAATAGAAAATCTGCCGGCCATATTTTTTCCTCGAGGAGGGAACGTGGCCGAGGATATATCACATCTGTCTTACGTCGTAAGCAAAACTTAGGAAACACCATTCTGGACTTAGTCATTTGGAGTCGAACCCTGTATTTGGAGATTTTTATATTATAACATACATGCTGTGAATGTAAACTGTCTTAGTGTACCGGCACATTGAGAATCTCTGGAAAACTCGTCGTTTTTGGTACTGTTTGTTGTAACGAAATGACAATAAACTACATACCAGTGACTGAAGGTGTCTCGTATTTGATCTTTTACGTATTGTGCACTGAAGCGCCAAAGAAACTGGTATAGGCATGCGTATTCAAATATAGAGATGCGTAAATAGGCCGAATACAGCGCTGCGGTCGGCGACGCCTGTCTAAGACAAGTTTCTGGCGCAGTTATTAGATCGGTTACTGCTGCTACACGAGAAATAGGACAGCATCTCCGAGGCAGCGATGAAGTTGGGATTCTCCCGTACGACCATTTCACGAGTGTACCGTGAATATGAGGAATCCAGTAAAACATAAAATCTCCGACATCGCTGCGGCCGGAAAAGGATTCTGGAAGAACAGCACCAACGACGACTGAAATGAATCTTTCAACGTGACAGATTGCTGGAGATTTCAATGTTGGGGCATCAACAAGTGTCAGCGTGCGAACTATTCAACGAAGCATCATCGATATGGGCTTTCGGAGCCGAAGGTTCACCCGTGTACCCCTGATGACTGTACGACACAAAGCTTTACGTCTCGTCAGGACCTGTCAACACCGACATTGGACTGTTGATGACTGGAAATATGTTCCCTTCTCGGACGAGTGTCATTGCAAATTGAACCGAGGGGATGGACGTGTACGGTTATGGAGATAACCTCTTGAATTCATGGACCCTGCATGTCAAAAGGGGGCTGTTCAAGCTGGAGGAGGGTCTGTTGTAATGGTATGGGGCGTGCCCCGGGCAGAGAAAATCCCCAACCCGTCCGGGAATCGAATCCGAGACCCCGTGATCCAGAGGCAGCAACGCTAGCCACCTTTTTTTTTAAATTTTGTTCGATATTGTTCGTTGCGTTTGGTCTGGGCGAACGTCACAAGACATCCGTTCAAGTTGATCGTTGAATCCTTGACTCAGTTTTTTTTTTATTATTATTACAGATAGCACGCAGCCCTCTGACCGAACACGCTGAGCTACCGTGCCGGCGCATTTTGTTCGTCGTTGATCGTTGTGTTTGGTCGTTGCGGACGTCACATGACATCCGTTCAAGTTCGTTAGTTGATCCTTCCACTCTGATTTTTAATTACAGAGGCCAACCGGCTCTCTGGCCGAACACGCTGAGCTACCGTGCCAGCTAGCCGCGTGGTTAGAGGCACCATGTCACTGTCTGCGCGGCCCCTCCCGCCGGAGGTTCGAGTCCTCCCTCGGGCATGGGTGTGTGTGTTGTCCTTAACATAGGTTAGTTTAAATTAGTTTAAGTAGTGAGTAGGTCTAGGAACCGAAGACCTCTGCAGTTTGTTCCCTTAAGAATCCACACACACACACACACACACACACACACACACACACACACACACAACATGCATTTAAGGTATACTGGGGCAGGATGTAGTGCCCTTAAAGCACCTCGAATGTACTGAGAACAATTACTATGAGCAAGTTTGTTGTTATGCTAAGTACACTTTGTATGTCCGTAATACAATAAATGTGCATTTCCGACCATTGGTTCCCTATCTCAGTATAATCGGTTGTGGACCAATTGTCACCTGTTTCAATTTGATCCAAAAGGTTTGAGACAACCGCTGTGGTTGTGTAGATTGTAGCTGTTATCAGATGCTTAGATACGTTAATTTAAGTAGTGTAATACGTCGTTTTATCATTGACGCTGAAAACAGAATCTCTGTCTCCAGCGTCACACCATATACTGACATAAGACGATTTTGTCAGAAATTGTTTTAATTGTAAATTGATTGCTATCATAAATTTTGTATAAGCTGTGTATGGAATTTATATGATCTTCCTGTTTCTTTCCAGGTGAGTGGCAGCTGACAACGTCATTACGAGTCTCTCGCAGAAAAGAAAAACGTACGTAAGTTGCAGGCCTAAAAATAAAACATTCTTCGCTGTACTGAGCTGTTCTATTTTCGTCTTATGAGTAATTTCTTTGGTAAGGGTAGGCAATGATTGTTTAGAGATACAGCAACATTTGAAAATTTACGAGTGATTGTTTGTTACAGTCGTAAATGACGAAAAATCTTTCATTCATAGGAAAAAGACAACGTTTTTATCGCTTGTTTGTATGTCAACAAATGGCGATTGAACAAAATTTCATCAAATCGAGAAATGTGGAGGGAACCTTTGCATGTCTCCCTCGGGCATGGGTGAGTGTGTTGTCCTTAGCATAAGTTAGATTAAGTAGTGCGTAAGCTTAGGGACCTCAGCAATTTGGTCCCATAAGATCTTACCACCAATTTCCAAATTTCCATAATTAGCTTAAAGCTACAAACATGGCGATCTTACACGCATCTAGGTAGAAGAAAGAGTGTGAAGTAAGTAGGGCTATATGTAAATACGAGGGCTATCCACAAAGTATATTACGTTTTGGAATTAAAAATAAATAAAGTATTGGAAATTTTTTTTATTATATACAGATGAAAGCCACACTTAAATAACACTTTTCTACATAGTTGCCATTCAAATTAAGATACTTATCGTAGCGATGGACGAGCTTGGAAATTACTTCGTCGTAAAATTCGGCCGCCTGTGCCTTCAACCACGTGGTTACCTCTTCTTGAAGCTGTGCGTCCTCATCAAAACGCTGCATAGCCAACCACTTCTTCATTGATAGGAATAAGTGGAAGTCGCTCGGTGCCAGGTCGGGACTGTACGGCGGTTGAGGAAACAACTCCCACTTAAAAGATTCGAGAACTTCACGAGTGGCATTTGCCGTGCGGGCCCGGGCGTTGTCGTGAATCACCAAGATCTTTGAGCCCAACTTTCCAATGCGCTTGTTTTGTATTGCTCTTCTGAGGTTGTGCAGAGTTTGACAATACCTTTGAGAGTTTATTGTAGTGCCTCTTTCCAGGAAATCCACAAAAATCACACATTTTCTGTCCCAAAAGACTGTCATTACGTGGTTGAAGGCGCAGGCGGCCGAATTTTACGACGAAGGAATTTCCAAGCTCGTCCATCGCTACGATAAGTGCCTTAATTTAAATGGCAACTATGTAGAAAAGTAGTATGTAAGTGTGGCTTTCATCTGCATATAATAAAAAAAATTCCAATACTTCGTTTATTTTTAATTCCAAAACGTAATGTACTTTGTGGATAACCCTCGTACTTTTGTTTCATACAAAACGATAACGATGTTAATCCATCAACTCTAACACATCGAGTTGAAGGATGTACGTTTACCTCTGCATGCTGCTTAATGAAACAACAAAATTTAATTTATTACAAAACTTAGGGGTTTCGAGAATCCTTCCAACCTTGACCCGAAAGCTAATGATGATGTTCTTTTGGATGCCAGATAAATCGCTCCGTTTCCGCATTACGACGACGACTGCACTGTTTCCGCGTTCCCGAAGCTAGTGCTGCCATCTGCCGTCTTTAGGTGGTCACTGCACGATTGCCCATTGACGTCGAACGCAGGTGATGGTCACAGAAATCTGGCTGAGGCGTGTGTAAGTCACCCTGTATATAACTTTGCAGACCGAGCGAGGTGGCGCAGTGGCTAGCACACTGGACTCGCATTCGGGAGGACGACGGTTCAATCCCGCGTCCGGCCATCCTGATTTACGTTTTCCGTGATTTCCCTGAATCACTCTAGGCAAATGCCGGGATGGTTCCTTTGAAAGGGCACGGCCGACTTCCTTCCCCGTCCTTCCCTAATCCGATGAGACCGATGACCTCACTGTCTGGTCTTCTCCCTGAAACAACCCAACACAACTATAACTTTGCAGCTTGGTTAAGGGTATAACGTCAACATCATCAGCCCCAGTGTATGGCTGCCAAAACTAAAAAAAAAAAAAAAAAATAAATAAAAAAAAGTTTATAGATTTCAAATATTTCTGCATAGGTGTGTCTACACACACACACATACACACATACACACTTTGGCGAATGGTAAACTGATGTGCTTTACACCCATTATCCTAACTTTTCACATGCATCAGAGCACGACGCCCGTATGGACACCTTCACGGATATCCCCCCCTCCTTCCCCCCTCACTGAAGTATATTAATGTTGAGACATCCATGTTCGGCTTCGGCTACTCAGTTGTTGACGTGTTACACGGAACCAAGCTGAAAATAAATATTTTTGAAGTATACATGTGCTCCGAACGATTGAATATACAGGCTGTGCCAGGACGAATAGTCAATATTTAGCGGTATGACAGGAAAGATCATTTAAAGCAGAAAACTTTATATGGACATGTGCCCTCTTTGTGATAGGTTACGAGATGGATCACATTTAACGCACGTTTTTATATACTTTCTGTGTTATTCAATGTATTGTCAGATATACAAGATATATATACAAGATTTACTAAACAGTAAGCATGCGTTTTATCAAATTATCGACTGAAAAATATGTGTTTTAAAGACGCCGGCCGGGATGGTCGAGCGGTTCTAGGCGCTACAGTCTGGACCCGCGCGACCGCTACGGTCGCAGGTTCGAATCCTGCCTCGGGCATGGATGTGTGTGGTGTCCTTAGGTTATTTAGGTTTAAGTAGTTCTAAGTTCTAGGGGACCGATGACCTTAGAAGTTAAGTCCAATAGTGCTCAGAGCCATTTGAGCCATTTTTTGTTTTAAAGACACCCAGCTCTAGGCATTATCGTACATGTCACATTACAGATGTTATACAGTTACAAATAAACATTAGAATATCGCACCGTCAGCTTGCAACAGTATCTATTTCGTGCAACGTGCTGGAAACTCTGGTAAACACTTTACGATCAGGAATTCGACGTTTTGGAAAGCGCCGACGCTGTTCATAAGACAGCAACTGGAGTGCTACCGTCGGAAAAGCCGTAAACGTACACCATATCTGCGTATTCTTCTTTGATGTGCACATACCTGGCATTTTAGTCAGCGCGTGTACAAATATAGTTAACAGATGATTCTTTCTGATACACTCTTAGGCCATCGCATTTTACTCACAACACGCCACGGATATCTGCGCGTTCAACGGGATAGTTTAGTGCCAGAAAGACTTCCCGGGTGAAGAGGTTGAAATAAAGGAGGTAGGTTGGGCTGGAATGGAACGTTATAGAGGTTGGGTGGGTAAGAGACACAAGTGCGCGCCAAAAACAAATATACATAAATGTGTTCTATCTAGAAAACTATTCGGAATAGGGCATATATTCATATGGAGTCTTTTTGCTTCAAATGAGCGTTTCTGTCATATCCTTCAATCCTGACGATTCTCCTGTGACACCCTGTGTTTAATCATACAGTAAGATGTCTTGTCGCTTTCTGTATACGTATCATTTTAATTTCATATTTGTAAATCTGAAGATGGCCTGTGACGTTTGAAACCAATTATAAACCATATTATGTCGCAGCTTGACTGTAACAAATAAACATGCAAATATTTATTTTTCGCCTAATGTGACTCCAGATCGTTCTTTCTTTCCCCGTGCTAATTGAACAACGCACCTGTACGCTTTTAGTGGTGCCAGAGTGTTTACATTTCTGTGTTGCTGACAGTCGGTTTTTGTATGACGGTCGCGCATAGCGCCCGGCAGTACTGGTGGGAGGATTAGGAAATGTATGTCAAACACGGTGGCCTGGCTGTGTGGCTGCGCCGTACTTAACACAGGCTGTAACCAAAATGAAATCGATGGCCGCTGTTTGCGCTGGCAGCCGGCAGCCGGCGAGCGGGTTGGTTTATTTATGGAGATGTGAAAGCAGGACAAAGCGAGGAGAGAGAGAGAGAGAGAGAGAGACGCAGAGGGGGTGATTTGTAAACGGCGTTCAAAAGCGCGGTTGAAAGCGCGTACGTTTCTACACCCCATTAACGCAAACAGTGGATGAACAATGGCAGTAAGAGTATGCGAGGTGCGATACAACGCAGATAACTTTAATGCGCGTTGCTTGACAACAGGTGTAAAACGGTTTTGGTGTTTGTAACGAAAGGGTGGCGTGCGAAATGCAGGGACACCTTCAGAGGATCGTTGATTGATGCAGCGATAAGCAGTCAATCCTGAACGTACACAAATCCAAAGCGCTGTACATAAGAGGGTTGTCTCAGAAGTACCTAACCTAACAAACAAAATACGAAAAGTTTGGGAGAAACACCATTATTTCTCCACATAGGCACCCATGAGGTCGATATACTTTTCCCAACGATGGTCAGTAGCTACGACACGCTGATTTTAGTGAGAACTGTCGAGTTCCAAAAATAGTCATCAACCTGCAGACTACACCGCTTCGTTTTTGGCAATCATTTTACCTTCAAGACATTTTTTCAATTATGAAAGCAGAAAATAACCAGAGAGGTCTAAATCTGGCCAACAACGTACACGAAGAAGCAGTTCGAACTATAACTGATTGAGTTTGGCCATAGCAACAATGGATGTGTGGACTGGTGCATTGTTGTGATGAAAAAAATGTTTCTTCTTCGTAAATGCGGGCGTTTCCACATGATGTCGTCACCCAGACACCGCAATAAGTTCGCATACATCTCGTCATTGATTGCTTTTCCTTCTTGAAGAAACTCAACGAAAATTAGGCATGCGCATCCCAAAGAACTGACGGCATGACCCCACCTGTAGATGGAATTGTTCAAATGGCTCTGAGCACTATGGGACTTAACATCTATGGTCATTAGTCCCCTAGAACTTAGAACTACTTAAACCTAACTAACCTAAGGACATCACACAACACCCAGCCATCACGAGGCAGAGAAAATCCCTGACCCCGCCGGGAATCGAACCCGGGAACCCGGGCGTGGGAAGCGAGAACGCTACCGCAAGACCACGAGCTGCGGACTACTTTTCGCAATAAAACTCATTAATACGATTTGCTTGAATTTTTGTCTAGTGATCCGAGACACTAATATTTATGACAAAAATAACATTATAAGTGAAACACTTCCCCCATGAACCATGGACCTTGCCGTTGGTGGGGAGGCTTGCGTGCCTCAGCGATACAGATGGCCGTACCGTAGGTGCAACCACAACGGAGGGGTTTCTGTTGAGAGGCCAGACAAACATGTGGTTCCTGAAGAGGGGCAGCAGCCTTTTCAGTAGTTGCAGGGGCAACAGTCTGGATGATTGACTGATCTGGCCTTGTAACATTAATCAAAACGGCCTTGCTGTGCTGGTACTGCGAACGGCTGAAAGCAAGGGGAAACTACAGCCGTAATTTTTCCAGAGGACATGCAGCTTTACTGTATGATTAAATGATGATGGCGTCCTCTTGGGTAAAATATTCCGGAGGTAAAATAGTCCCCCATTCGGATCTCCGGGCGGGGACTACTCAGGAGGACGTCGTTATCAGGAGAAAGAAAACTGGCATTCTACGGATCGGGCCGTGGAATGTCAAATCCCTTAATCGGACAGGTAGGTTAGAAAATTTAAAAAGGGAAATGGCTATTTAAATGGCTCTGAGCACTATGGGACTTAACTTCTAAGGTCATCAGTCCCCTAGAACTTAGAACTACTTAAACCTAACTAACCTAAGGACATCACACACATCCATGCCCGAGGCAGGATTCGAACCTGCGACCGTAGCGGCCGCGCGGTTCCAGACTGTAGCGCCTTTAACCGCTTGGCCACCACGGCCGGCAAAGGGAAATGGATAGGTTAAAGTTAGATATAGTGGGAATTAGTGAAGATCGGTGGCAGGTGGAACAAGACTTTTGGTCAGGTGATTACAGATTCATAAATACAAAATCAAATAGGGGTAATGCAGGAGTAGGTTTAATAATGAATAAAAAATAGGAGTGCGGGTTAGCTACTACAAACAGCATAGTGAACGCATTATTGTGGCCAAGATAGACACAAAGCCCATGCCTACTACAGTAGTACAAGTTTATATGCCAACTAGCTCTGCGGATGATGAAGAAATTGATGAAATGTATGACGAGATAAAAGAAATTATTCAGGTAGTGAAGGGAGACGAAAATTTAATAGTCATGGGTGACTGGAATTCGTCAGTAGGAAAAGGGAGAGAAGGAAACATAGTAGGTGAATATGGATTGGGGGGAAGAAATGAAAGAGGAAGCCGCCTTGTAGAATTTTGCACAGAGCATAACTTAATCATAGCTAACACTTGGTTCAAGAATCATAAAAGAAGGTTGTATACCTGGATGAATCCTGGAGATACTAAAAGGTATCAGATAGATTATATAATGGTAAGACAGAGATTTAGGAACCAGGTTTTAAATTGTAAGACATTTCCAGGGGCAGATGTGGATTCTGACCACAATCTATTGGTTATGAACTGCAGATTGAAACTGAAGAAACTGCAAAAAGGTGGGAATTTAAGGAGATGGGACCTGGATAAACTGAAAGAACCAGAGGTTGTAGAGAGTTTCAGGGAGAGCATAAGGGAACAATTGACAGGAATGGTGGAAAGAAATACAGTAGAAGAAGAATGGGTAGCTCTGAGGGATGAAGTAGTGAAGGCAGCAGAGGATCGAGTAGGTAAAAAGACGAGGGCTAATAGAAATCCTTGGGTAACAGAAGAAATATTGAATTTAATTGATGAAAGCAGAAAATATAAAAATGCAGTAAATGAAGCAGGCAAAAAGGAATACAAACGTCTCAAAAATGAGATCGACAGGAAGTGCAAAATGGCTAAGCAGGGATGGCTAGAGGACAAATGTAAGGATGTAGAGGCTTGTCTCACTGGGGGTAAGATAGATACTGCCTACAGGAAAATTAAAGAGACCTTTGGAGAGAAGAGAACCACTTGTATGAATATCAAGAGCTCAGATGGCAACCCAGTTCTAAGCAAAGAAGGGAAGGCAGAAAGGTGGAAGGAGTATATAGAGGGTTTATACAAGGGCGATGTACTTGAGGACAATATTATGGAAATGGAAGAGGATGTAGATGAAGATGAAATGGGAGATAAGATACTGCGTGAAGAGTTTCACAGAGCACTGAAAGACCTGAGTCGAAACAAGGCCCCGGGAGTAGACAACATTGCATTAGAACTACTGATGGCCTTGGGAGAACCAGTCATGACAAAACTCTACCATCTGGTGAGCAAGATGTATGAGACAGGCGAAATACCCACAGACTTCAAGAAGAATATAATAATTCCAATCCCAAAGAAAGCAGGTGTTGACAGATGTGAAAAATAGCGCGAATTCTTTACAGACGAATGGAAAAACTGGTAGAAGCGGACCTCGGGGAAGATCAGTTTGGATTCCGTAGAAATGTTGGAACACGTGAGGCAATACTAACCTTACGACTTATCTTAGAAGAAAGATTAAGAAAAGGCAAACCTACATTTCTAGCGTTTGTAGACTTAGAGAAAGCTTTGGACAACGTTAACTGGAATACTCTCTTTCAAATTCTGAAGGTGGCAGAGGTAAAATACAAGGAGCGAAAGGCTATTTACAATTTGTACAGAAACCAGATGGCAGTTATAAGAGTCGAGGGGCATGAAAGGGAAGCAGTGGTTGGGAAAGGAGTGAGACAGGGTTGTAGCCTCTCCCCGATGTTATTCAATCTGTATATTGAGCAGTAAAGGAAACAAAAGAAAAATTCGGAGTAGGTATTAAAATTCATGGAGAAGAAGTAAAAGATTTGAGGTTCGCCGATGACATTGTAATTCTGTCAGAGACAGCAAAGGACTTGGAAGAGCAGTTGAACGGAATGGACAGTGTCTTGAAAGGAGGATATAAGATGAACATCAACAAAAGCAAAACGAGGATAATGGAATGTAGTCAAATTAAATCGGGTGATGCTGAGGGTATTAGATTAGGAAATGAAACACTTAAAGTAGTAAAGGAGTTTTGCTATTTAGGGAGTAAAATAACTGATGATGGTCGAAGTAGAGAGGATATAAAATGTAGACTGGCAATGGCAAGGAAATCGTTTCTGAAGAAGAGAAATTTGTTAACATCGAGTATAGATTTAAGTGTCAGGAAGTCGTTTCTGAAAGTATTTGTATGGAGTGTAGCCATGTATGGAAGTGAAACATGGACGATAAATAGTTTGGACAAGAAGAGAATAGAAGCTTTCGAAATGTGGTGCTACAGAAGAATGCTGAAGATAAGGTGGGTAGATCACGTAACTAATGAGGAGGTATTGAATAGGATTGGGGAGAAGAGAAGTTTGTGGCACAACTTGACTAGAAGAAGGGATCGGTTGGTAGGACATGTTTTGAGGCATCAAGGGATCACAAATTTAGCATTGGAGGGCAGCGTGGAGGGTAAAAATCGTAGAGGGAGACCAAGAGATGAATACACTAAGCAGATTCAGAAGGATGTAGGTTGCAGTAGGTACTGGGAGATGAAAAGCTTGCACAGGATAGAGTAGCATGGAGAGCTGCATCAAACCAGTCTCAGGACTGAAGACCACAACAACAACAAGTGAAACAACTTGGTTAAGTATAATAACTACGAAAACTGAAAGTGTTCACAGTGGAAGCAGTTACATACAACAGAAATTTTGACTTACAGGAGAATTACACTCCTGGAAATTGAAATAAGAACACCGTGAATTCATTGTCCCAGGAAGGGGAAACTTTATTGACACATTCCTGGGGTCAGATACATCACATGATCATACTGACAGAACCACAGGCACATAGACACAGGCAACAGAGCATGCACAATGTCGGCACTAGTACAGTGTATATCCACCTTTCGCAGCAATGCAGGCTGCTATTCTCCCATGGAGACGATCGGAGAGATGCTGGATGTAGTCCTGTGGAACGGCTTGCCATGCCATTTCCACCTGGCGCCTCAGTTGGACCAGCGTTCGTGCTGGACGTGCAGACCGCGTGAGACGACGCTTCATCCAGTCCCAAACATGCTCAATGGGGGACAGATCCGGAGATCTTGCTGGCCAGGGTAGTTGACGTACACCTTCTAGAGCACGTTGGGTGGCACGGGATACATGCGGACGTGCATTGTCCTGTTGAAACAGCAAGTTCCCTTGCCGGTCTAGGAATGGTAGAACGATGGGTTCGATGACGGTTTGGATGTACCGTGCACTATTCAGTGTCCCCTCGACGATCACCATTGGTGTACGGCCAGTGTAGGAGATCGCTCCCCACACCATGATGCCGGGTGTTGTCCCTGTGTGCCTCGGTCGTATGCAGTCCTGATTGTGTCGCTCACCTGCACGGCGCCAAACATGCATACGACCATCATTGGCACCAAGGCAGAAGCGACTCTCATCGCTGAAGACGACACGTCTCCATTCGTCCCTCCATTCACGCCTGTCGCGACACCACTGGAGGCGGGCTGCACGATGTTGGGGCGTGAGCGGAAGACGGCCTAACGGTGTGCGGGACCGTAGCCCAGCTTCATGGAAACGGTTGCGAATGGTCCTCGCCGATACCCCAGGAGCAACAGTGTCCCTAATTTGCTGGGAAGTGGCGGTGCGGTCCCCTACGGCACTGCGTAGGATCCTACGGTCTTGGCGTGCATCCGTGCGTCGCTGCGGTCCGGTCCCAGGTCGACGGGCACGTGCACCTTCCGCCGACCACTGGCGACAACATCGATGTACTGTGGAGACCTCACGCCCCACGTGTTGAGCAATTCGGCGGTACGTCCACCCGGCCTCCCGCATGCCCTCCCGCATGCCCTCGCTCAAAGTCCGTCAACTGCACATACGGTTCACGTCCAAGCTGTCGCGGCATGCTACCAGTGTTAAAGACTGCGATGGAGCTCCGTATGCCACGGCAAACTGGCTGACACTGACGGCGGCGGTGCACAAATGCTGCGCAGCTAGCGCCATTCGACGGCCAACACCGCGGTTCCTGGTGTGTCCGCTGTGCCGTGCGTGTGATCATTGCTTGTACAGCCCTCTCGCAGTGTCCGGAGCAAGTATGGTGGGTCTGACACACCGGTGTCAATGTGTTCTTTTTTCCATTTCCAGGAGTGTATTAGTCTGACTCTGAGAATAACGCTAGTGGACAAGCGTTGGTGCTGAACCTGTCAGGTCAGTACTATAGTAAACGAAAATCAATAACGTTCGAAGCACATAATTTACGTCTTATATCTAAGGAATACTTTCAGGACACTTATTAATATACTGGGTGTAACGGGTATAAATGCAAATATTTTTATGTGTGGTACCTTAATATGGACACACATCAGTGTGTTGTCTGATTTTTTTCTCTGTGTGTAACAGTGTTCCGACAAACGTGTCACAAACTTTACGACCTGATCTCTTCTGCACAGTCGTAACTGCATTGCTAAGTGGTTCGAATTCTGCCTCGGGCATGGATGTGTGTGATGTCCTTAGGTTAGATTTAATTAGTTCTAAGTAGTTGTTCTTGATTCGAATTGTGGAATATTTACTTCGTCTTCTTTGGTGAAGCAACTTTGGAAAATTGTGTTTGATAACTTTGCTTTAGTGACGCTGTGATCGATAATATTACTACTGGTATCGCACAGTGAAGGTATTGATTGTGTTTTGCCGACTGCGTCCTATCATGTAATTGTTCCTGTTTCGCTAATTCCCTGATCCTCTCATTCCTTCACTTGTGCATCTAGTCAAAGTGCTGTTGTAAATGTGTGTGCGCCCCGAGATCACTACGGTGGCTGTGAAGGTCCTACAGCAGCTTTGAAAAGTGACTGGCAACGGGGCTCGGGTGATGCCATGATAGGCCTAGCATGCCAATAGTGGACAGGAACGGTACTTTCAATAATGTAACAAGCCGCAGGAAAAAAAATAAGAAAAAATTCTAATTTGACGAATCTGAATACCGTTTTTGTCTTGAACTGCAGCTTGTGTCAGCGCTTTGGGTGGTACACCTGCTGCGCGTCAGTGTGTGGGCAGGGCACCGGATGCTGTGCTATCTCCGCTCGTTACTCGGCCACGGCAGATAAGGAGCTGGGCTGAGCTGGCTTTTTAACGGCCGGCTGGCGCGCCGCTCGGATTACGGAAGCGGCTCCGAGCCGACGGATTCTGAGAACGGCGCCGCCGAAGCTGCCTACTTACTTCCTAAAAGCCTGCCCTACTGCATCGCAGGGCACCAAAAGCTCCCTCGCCTCAAATCTGCTGGTCTACTCCTCGTGTAGCGAGTACCTTAAATATTACTTCCTAACGTTAATACTCGTACAGTGTCAACAAATTTGTTTTAGAGTTGATTTTACGCAGCAACTGTATAAATCGGTGGTCGTCAAACTTTTTTGGTCAAGAGCCAATACTGACATAGTGGGGCGGCACTTCGGGTCACGTACATACGAGGGTCACTCCAAAAGAAATGCACACCATTTTTTTAAACTCCATCTTTTATTCTACATGTTTGAAAGTTTTACAGTGTGTAGATACATCCTTTAGGAACAATATTTTCATTTCTCCACATAATTTCCATCCCTCTCAACTGCCTTACGCCATCTTGGAACCAGCGCCTGTATACCCGCATGGTAAAATTCTGGACCAACCTGTTGGAGCCAGTTTGGCATCGTGCACAGGGGAGTCATCATCTTCAAACCTTGTTCCACGAAGAGAGCTTTTCAGTTTCCCAAAGAGATGACACTCACATGGAGCCAGGTCAGGACTGTAAGGCGGGTGTTTCAGTGTTGTCCATCCGAGTTTTGTGATCGCTTCCATGGTTTTTTGACTGACACGTGGCCGTGCATTGTCGTGCAACAGCAAAACATCCTGCTTTTGCCGATGTGGTCCAACACGAGTCAGTCGGGCTTGAAGTTTCTTCAGTGTCGTCACATATTCATCAGAATTTATCGTGGTCCCACTTGGCATGATGTCCACAAGCAAGAGTCCTTCGGAATCGGAAAACACTGTATCCATTACTTTTCCAGCACAAGGTGGGGTTTTGAATTTTTTTTCTAGGGTGAATTTGCATGATGCCACTCCATTGATTGCGTCTTCGTCTCTGGTAAAAAATGATGGAGCCATGTTTCATCGCCTGTCACAATTCTTCCAAGAAATTCATCTCCACCATTCTCGTACTGTTCCAAAAGTTCGGTGCATACCGTTTTTCTTTTGTCTTTGTGAGCCACTGTCAACATCCTGGGAACCCACCTGGCACAAGAATTTTTTAACGCCAAAACTTCCAGTATTCTGCAAACACTTCCTTCCCCTATCCCAGCGTTGCGTGACAATTCGTTAACTCTTCGCACATTGTGTGGAGTGTGTGCAGTACGAGGCCTGCCGCTGCAAGGACAATCCTCAATATTTCCGAGCCTGCTTTCATCACGTAACCTGCTTGCCCACCGACTAACTGTACTGGATCGACAGCAGCAACTCCATACAACTTTTTCAACCTCATGTGGATGTTTCACACTGTCTAGTTATCACAGCACAGGAATTCTATGACAGCACGTTGCTTCTGACGAACGTCGAGTGTAGCAGCCATCTTGAAGACATGCTGTGATGGCGCCACTCACGGGAGCAGGTTGAACTAAGTTTGAAAACAAGCGGGAAGGATGTATCTACACACTGTAAGACTTTCACACATTCAGAATGAAAACAGTATTTTTAAAAAAAATAGTGTGCATTTCTTTTGGAGTGACCCTCGTAGATACCGTAAGGTACGCTACATAGGGTAACTTGCTGTGAGGCCCTAATAGACAAGCTATAGCAAAGGCGTGATAATTTGGCCGAAGGTCCCCAAATAATGATCATTAAAAGTCGTCACTGTTCGGAACATTTGTTGTCGGCTATTGCCTGTTTCAGATTCGTGTCACGCTCACCGTTCCCACAGTTGTGGCACTGTAATTGCCTGAGAAAATACTGACTGTATGAGTGTATGATTAACTGATTAATAAAACTAACTGTACTTCTATTTAAATGCATTATACAATTTGAGGCATGAATAAAAATTTTTCCTAAATATTTTGAATGTAATTTCTCTTCTGCTCATCGTATTGTATTACGACAGCCTTAATATCGTGTCATAAAAAATGGCTCTGAGCACTATGGGACTTAACATCTGAGGTCATCAGTCCCCTAGAACTTAGAACTAATTAAATCTAACTAACCTAAGGACATCACACACATCCATGCCCGAGGCAGGATTCGAACTACTTAGCAATGCAGTTACGACTGTGCAGAAGAGATCAGGTCGTAAAGTTTGTGACACGTTTGTCGGAAGACTGTTACACACAGAGAAAAAAATCAGATAACACACTGATGTGTGTCCATATTAAGGTACCACACATAAAAATATTTGCATTTATACCCGTTACACCCAGTATATTAATAAGTGTCCTGAAAGTATTCCTTAGATATAAGACGTAAATTATGTGCTTCGAACGTTATTGATTTTCGTTTACTATAGTACTGACCTGACAGGTTCAACACCAACGCTTGTCCACTAGCGTTATTCTCAGAGTCAGACTAACAATTCTCCTGTAAGTCAAAATTTATGTTGTATGTAACTGCTTCCACTGTGAACACTTTCAGTATTCGTAGTTATTATACTTCACCAAGTTGTTTCACTTATAATGTTATTTTTGTCATAAATATTAGTTATTTTTCTGTTTTCTTTGTAACTTATTATCTCTGTCTTTTTCGTAGAAATTAAAATTTTAATCACATCCTTTTTTTTAAAATTCCCTAACGTCAGTTTTAGTTGCATGATAGTTATTCGAAATTTAAAGGTGCAGGATGAAATTCACTTTCATAAAATGCATCACGGAAAATACTTTTCATCATACAATTCAGCGTACATAGCAGCGTACAATATTGGCCACGATGAAACTTAAATCTCATTCAGCTACCAGGAAGCATGGCTAAACATCAAGTGATCAGAACAGAATAGAAAGGTGCATGATTTTTTTACATAGTTATCTTTGTTTTTACAATTAGAAAAACTGTTGGTTGTTCTACTGGTTGTTGGCCGTAGGCTAATGTGGTCGCTCTGACCGCCTCGTCCGTAATCTGCTTCCAGTGAAGTACACACCGACGTGTTACTCCGATCCGCGTGCATGATCATTTAACATACGCAAGACACACTTTTGTAACTGTGTTTTGAAGCATCATAATAGGTATTATTTTCCTTAAAAATAGAAACACCCTTAAGTCGTTCTGGAGGCAAAGGCAGAAGCTTGCTCCAAATTTCCGTCAGACTAGACTCTGTAAGTATTTTTGTTTGTTACCGAACAGCGAGCTACACTCTTAAGAAGCTCGTAACGTTAGTTACCGTCTTTGGATTCGGCTGTTAGTTGGTTGATCCATATTACTATAAAATACGACTGAGAACCAATGGCCGCACGGATACTTGATTCGCGACTCACGCGCCCTGCAGGCGGCAGTTTGACCACCATAAACAAAACGATCTTTTCTTGATGTAAACTTTTCTAGACGTGATACGCTTTTTAAAGGAGAGGCATTTTCTGTGGATGCACTTTGTGGGCAACTTCCTTTTCTAATGAGGTAAAGAAGAAATTGCAGTCCGGGATCTAAGTTCAAGTTAATTCCGGTTACACGACAAATGTCAAAAATATAAAGGCTATAAATTCAGCTAAATACCTAGGGATAACAATTAAGACCAGCTTAAATTAGGAGGATCACATAGATAGTGTTGTGGGGACGTCGAACGAAAGACTGCGATCTGTGTTAGGACTCTTAGAAGATGCAACGTATCTACTAACGAGACTGCCTCGCTAGGCTTGTCTGTCCTCTGCTAGAGTATTGCTGTTCGGTATCAGATCCCTACCAGAAACGGTTGATGGGAGACATGAAAAATGTTCAAAGAAGGTCAATTAGCTTTCCATTATCGCGAAATACGGAATAGAGTTTCACGGGTATGACACTTGAACTGCAATGTCAGCCAGCGGCGTTTTTCGTTGTGGCTATATCTTTTCAGAAAATTTCATTCATCAACTTTCCCCTTGAAATGTGTGAACATTTCGCTGACACTCGTCTAAATTGGCAGAAATGAACATCGTAGTAAATTACGAGACACCAAAGTTCGCTCGGAAAGATTAAGTGTCCGTTTTTCCAGCGCGCTCTTCGAGATTTGAGCGGTAGAGAAACAGTTTGAACGTGGTACGATGAATCCTCTGTCAGCCACTTACGTGTCAATTACGGAGCGTTCATGTAGATAAGGATGTGGAAGTTTTTATTTAGTCTTGTTCGGAATGAGCCACCTCTATTAGGGTCGTAAAACTGAAGTTCCCAACAATTTTTGAATCAATAACAGTAATAATAGCAGCAGCCTTATTCTGGATCAGTCATAAATGCGTGAGTCGAATGTGGACGTAAAACTGCGACTCACGTAAGAATTTTTCTCGTTTCGGTACGGCAACATCGTGTAGCAGTCTTCGTGCTGTTAGGTGGCTACTACGGCTCCACCTCATATTCATCCTTTACGTGAGAACTTCAACCTGGTGTGGCGGCTGTTTGACGACAGTATGAAACAGATTCTTTCCACAAATATTAATCAAAGATTTCTTTTCCCCCTAATACCGCTCTTCTCCCATCACTCAGGAGCAAATTGTAATTAATACTTTTCGTCACTTGTATCTCTGATAAAAATTTAACTGTGAATTTAAAAAAAACGTATGTAACGGGACCGTTAAAAGTTGAATAATATACAATTCCGTTTTTTAATTTATAAATCTCGGATTTTTTACGTACTTAAAATTGTACTTTTTGCGTGTGAGGTAGATATCACGAAAGACGCATTTCCACTTTACTTACACAAATTCGGCACATTATCGCGTCAAAATTTTCTGTTTCCGGGAGTGTAGACCCTGTTGTGTTCATTGCGATGTGAACAAGATAATAACTGAAAATAAACAAAAAGTCATAGCTATACACAATCACACAGATGAAGAGAGAGAGAGAGAGAGGGGGGGGGGGGCGGCAGGGTGGAAGAAAAAACAAAAATCAGCACACAAAAGATTGACATTCCCTCCACATACAATTAAGACAGCAGGCGCCAAGTGCGCAAACAGTTCTCCCGTCAAAACTGTCACTGTTATTCTGTTGACCATCTTAACTGACGACAAGATTACCATTGAAATGTTCACATGACACAAAATACTCACAGAAGAGAGTCTGAAAAAGCAGGAAAATGGAAATTTCGATGTGAATATCAGCTGAATTTTCGTAGGTGAAGTGTAAGTGCGTCTTTCAATCTGTCAGTATGGGCGTCCGAGCCCAGTGGTAGGTTCAACGCCACTAAAGGTTATGATAAAAGTTCTTTTACCGTTTCATAACGACACTGCTTAACGCTCAGAATGATCTTATTCAACCTGACACTGGTCTACGTACTTATTGACTTGCCTTCACGTTCTCGTGGTCAGTGACAATATGGGCAGTCGGCGCACACAGCCGGAAGTGCAGTCGAACAGTGAGGGAGATTAGCCGTAATGAATGGGATGGAACGCGTTTAGAGGAGGAGATTAAGAGGCTGGAGACGGTGTTTCTCTTACACCGACAGCTCCCTGCAGACACGGCGCTAACGCGCTGTCAGAAAGCACAATAAGGCAGCGGCGTCGACCGGCTGTACAAATAGTGCGGGAGCGTTCGCGGTGCTAGGTTGTTTTCAGAAGGCGATGGGAACGAGCGGAGCTGCCGGCACGGGCAGGCGGTGGATTACTGCCCGCACGCCGGGATGAACAGCCATCCGGGCGAGAAGCGATCGGCTCTCTCTGTATGTGTGTGCGTGTGTGTGTGATGGGAAAAGGGATAGGGGTGATTTGCTGGTCCGAGGCGGAAGGCAGGCATCTACCGCGAACGAAGGAGATTCCGGCCGTGTATTTCACAGGATTAGAACTCGTCGAGAGCGAGAGGTGGAACAGAACGAGCCAGAATAAGGCAGTAGTCCTTTCTCTCTGCGCTGAATAACGGCAGGATAGGAAAGAGGCAGTCAGTAAGACCTACTTACAGTATTTGTGCGCTGTCGTTGCCAGAAAGGAACAAGATTCTGTTCCTTTAATATCGGAGTAACTTTTCACTTATATACGGTAATGTAATCAAGCCAATGATATGTTAGGAATCGTACGAGACAGCGGTTATCAATTACTTTGTTTAGCTGAAGAATAGTACATATAAAAAATCTGTGTCCATAAAAATCAATTGAGGAACTGAGAACCGTAAGGTCCTACAGCACATCGCCATCGATTTTGAGATGCTCCTGACATCTGTTAATCATGTAGTTAACCAGCTTAATCTACATCTGTAGCTGCACTCAATATATATGAAAATTCACGAAAAGCTGTGTCGCCGATTTCTCGGACACTCATTTCCAAGCCGGCCGAGGTGGCCGACGGTTCTAGGCGCTACAGTCTCGAACCGCGCGACCGCTACGGTCGCAGGTTCGAATCCTGCCTCGGGCATGGATGTGTGTGATGTCCTTAGGTTAGGTTAAGGTAGTTCTAAATTCTAGGGGACTGATGACCTCAGAAGTTGAGTCCCATAGTGCTCAGAGCCATTTGAACTACTGGAACTCATTTCCATATGGGCCCAAAACAACATGCGTAATTTTGTTGCTCTGCGCTGCCCAATTGTTATATAGGGTTGATGGGATAACTTAGTATCTTCATAATGTACGAGCAGTAATATTTCAGAATTGGAGGTGTATCAGCACTTTTATCTGAACCTAAAGCCACAGAAACTGCTCACTGACAAGGGAACCTCCCCATCGCACCCCCCTCAGATTTAGTTATAAATTGACGCGGTGGATAGGCCTTGAAAAACTGAACACAGATCACTCGAGAAAACAGGAAGAAGTTGTGTGAAACTATGAAAAAATAAGCAAAATATACAAAGTGAGTAGTCCATGTGCAAGATAGGCAACATTAAGGACAATATGAGTTGAGGAGCGCCGCGGTCCCGTGGTTAGAGTGAGCTAATGCGGAACGAGAAGTCTTTGGTTCGAGCCCTCCTGCGGGTGAAAATTTTACTTTCTTTATTTTCGCAAAGTTACGATCTGTCCGTTCATTCATTGACGTCTCTGTTCACTGTAATAAGTTTAGTGTCTGTGTTTTGCGACCGCACCGCAAAACCGTGCGATTAGTAGACGAAAGGACGTGCCTCTCCAATAGGAACCGAAAACATTTGATCGCAAGGTCATAGGTCAACCGATTCCTCCACAGGAAAACACGTCTGATATATTCTATACGACACTGGTGACGGCATGTGCGTCACATGACAGGAATATGTTGTCGACCCACCTAACTTGCACACTTGGCGAATGGGTAAAAAGATTCTTCTACCTTGCCCGATTTAAGTTTTCTTGTGGATGTGATAATCACTCCCAAAAAAGTGATGAAAACATAAGAGTTTGTCACATAAACTGAAACAAATGAATGCAACAGTTTCACAGTCGCACAGTTTTCCCTGTGCTCTGTCAAAACATATGTTTTTTACGTTTTCAAATGTTTCCGTGTGTAGACCGTCAAATCCTGCATGTGTCCAAGCAAATCTAAATATGTCCTGGAATTTTGGAGAGCGAAATTGATTATGTGTGAGTGCCTGAACTTTAATAATTGTCTGAAAATAAAAAATTAAACTTTTCACTCGAGAGAAGACTTGAACCAAGGACCTCTCGTTCTGCACCTGCTCGCGCTAACCACGGGACCACGGCGCTCGTAAGCTCAGATTCTCCTTGATGTTGCCTACCTTGGGCATGGACTACTCAGTTTGTATATTTTGCTTATTTTTTTCATAGTTCCACACAATTTCTCCCTGTTTTCTCGATTGATCTGTGTTCAGTTTTTCAAGGCCTATCCCTGTGCCAACTTATAACTAAATCTGAGGGGGGTGCGATGGGGAGGTTCCCTTGTGAGAAGTGGTGGTAACAAGAACCGTGTAGTGCTGGAATAGGTCATAACTGTGTGTGCGGTGCATTCCTTTCTTTATGTTCTGATTCTGTTTTCACATTAATTACAAACTTTAAAGCTGTAAAAAGGCACTAATGTTGCTAGCCTACATACAGGAGTTCTGTGAATTAACATTAATAATAAATGTAATATCAAATATTAATTAATGTTTCATAACATAAAGTGCTTGCATTAGTTTTTCGTAGAAGTATAGAATGTTAGGAATTCGTTAAAAAACAAGTCAGACGTATCAGACTTGTCGTTTGTCGGTAAATTTCCTTAAAACTTGGTTGCTATGCTTTGGGCCCTTGTGGTTCTCAGTGCCTCAGTTATTTCACGCATAAATATTTATGTTCCTTATAGTTAAAAACATGTTGAAGCCTTAACATAAGATTTTGTAAAACTAGTTGTATTAATTTTGCTAAATATGAACCAGTGATTGTCTCTGACAAAGATGTAAGTTCTTTGCTTTGTATAGTATCTGTATGCTTCCATTGTGTGGAGACTTGGCGGAAAGTGGTGATGAATGGAACTGGAGTATTTTTGTGAGAGTGCAAAACACATGTATTATTTGATTTGTCTGTTCAAATTGTGCCTTTACAAAGTGTGAAATATTACAGAGAACAAACGTTTAAAAGTTCAGATACTTTTCTTGCTTTAGTACTTAGAGAATTATCTGATTTTTCACAACCCTTTCATCATTTAATTTTCTCCATGCCAGAAGAAAACCTGCAGACGTTATCGTGCCTCGAAAGAAGATAACGAAGCCAATAGCAAGTTAATCATCTAAGTAAAACTTTATATTTTAATACTAGCTGAGTACCAGGTATTGCCCTGGTACGTACTGACTTCGGTTTTGTTAATCCATTTGCTCTAGCTCTTCTCTTTGTCCATCTCCTTTTCCTCTTCTCTCTGTCCACCTCTTCCACCTCCACTCTCTCTCCGTCTCCTTCTTTCCCTTCTTTCTGTCCATCTCCTGCATCCCACTCTCTCTCCATCTCCTTCTCTCCCTTCTCTTTGTCCACCTCTTCCACCCCGCCTCCCCCCTATATGTCCATCTCCACCTGTCCCTCCTATCCCTCTGCCCATCCCCTCTTCTTCTCTTTCCCTGTCCATCTCCTCCTCTTTCCTCTCTGTGTCCATCTCCTCTCGAAAAACTTTTCTCATTTCACTTGTTTGTAGTGGTTTTTATCGAGAAAAAGTTTCGTTAATGTTTGAAATTATGTGTAAACTTTATTGCAAGTCTGTAAGTTCCCTAATTCTCTAATAGTGGATAAATAAAATCTTGAAAAGCTTTGTGTAGCTACACTTCTTTTTCTCCTCCGCCCGTACTGGGACTCTTTCCAGACGGTGAGTGATATGAGTACCAAGTTTGGTTGAAATGGGCATAAATAAAAAAAAATGGTTCAAATGGCTCTGAGCACTATGGAACTTAACTTCTGAGGTCATCAGTCCCCTAGAACTGAGAACTACTTAAACCTAACCAACCTAAGGACATCACACACATCCATGCCCGAGGCAGGATTCGAACATGCGACCGTAACGGTCGCGTGGTTCCATACTGTAGCGCCTAGAACCGCTCGGCCACCCTGGCCGGCTGCGCATAAATAAAGAATTGTGATGTTGTTTTGTTATTTAGACGTTACGTAACTCCTGAAGCCGTATCCCTTTAAAGAGATCCATTACACACAAGCGTGGATAAGAGATCACGTGGATGCACTTGATTTAACAATTTGTGTACAAACATACCGCTTATGTGTAAAGAGCGATAAGTTCTTTTTATTTCCTGTCTAAAAAGAAATATATTTGGGATTGCGCAAGGATTATTCGACTTGATTCGTGCAGTGTGTGTGTGTGTGTGTGTGTGTGTGAAAGAGAGAGAGAGAGAGAGAGAGAGAGAGAGGGACAGCGGGTGTAGTGAAGGTGCGTAAAGACATAACGATGTATTACGACTATCAGTGAAGCGTGACACGTAATACCACACGCCGGAGGGTAACTGCAGATAATTTCCAATTACATCACACGCGACTCGTCATCAAACCTAGCCCTTGGCCTTGCACGCAGTCGTTCGAATTCGCTTTAGCTGTGCACTGGCCGCTTGCCTTGGGCCGCCTTCAGGCTGATGGTACCGCTGCAGACGCGTTAACGTGCCGTGTAGCGGGTGTGCCAAGCGAAGCGGTCGCTGGGACCGCAGCGCGACCAAACAGAATCGCAAATTGCCTCCCATTCGAGACTCTGCAGCGCGTGGGACGCAGGTGCCCCTCCTTAAATGATGGCTCGTTTTGCCCCGTTCGCTACAGCCCCGCTAGGCAAAGACCTTACATAGTTTTCCAAGTCGGTGCTTTGTGTAGTTATATCATAAGCTGCACGTTTTAATAAAGTTTATATAGCTGTTTAGCTGTTTAAATATGTCTTTCATGGAAGTTACATATGTTGTAATGAATGCCTAACGATTTCACCTGATACACATCAGGAAAGACATACACCTTTTTTTATGAATAAAAGTCTGTTGATTGCCTTTTTTTACACATCTAATACGTGTTTTGTTGCGAAAGATCCATCGTCAGGATTTCCAAGGTCACTCACTTGCTATGCAAAACCTATTGGTCCTACAGAAAAAATAAACGGGACCTTTCTGTAGAAAAATTTAATTCAGATACATTTTGCACAGGGTCACGTTTTTGCTAGTATTTTCCAATTTAGTTTTCGAATTATTGAAGAAAAAAGTTTAAAAGTGACCTTGAAACGAATTTTTTTAATAACTCGAAAACTATGGCCCTTAGCAAAAACGTTTCCCAATACAAAAGTTAATGAGATCAAATTTCCTACAAAAAGATACTCTTTATTTCTTCTGCAGGAATAATAGTTTTCGCTTAATGAGTGAGATAATATGAAAATCTCATGTGTGGTTTCTGAACGCACTGCAGGTTGCATAAAGCCTATCGGTAGGTGCATCTCAGTCACCCGATATTGGCATAGAAGGAATAAAATATGTTCGTGGCACCGTCATTGCCATTTTCAATACTGTGGCCGACGATGAGACTGGAAACAGCAGAGAATACATGGAACCACACTCGGACGTGACTTGTAATAACATTGTCCATTCAAAACGTGGAAACTCTAGAATTTAAATTGAAGTAAATGACGTGTATTTTAAATTAAGTGCTTATTTCATATGACGTAGAAATTTTTTCCTGTTTATAACTTGTTTCCTATCTGAACAGGTCTAGTGCAACACGGAATTAATTATGATATTTCGTTAATAAGCCGTATTCCAGAATGGTGTATTCCTTGGCAGACGTATCCCAGGCATGTACGCATAAGTCGAACACATTGAGACACTTGGAACAGGCCAGTAGGTGGCAACTTAAAGCACGGCCTAACTCAGATAAAAAATAAATAAATAAATAAATAAATTCTTTAACTGGAAGAATTATCCCTGTCAATGAACTTGAGTATACGAAAGGCAGAACTGTGATTTCAACTGTGTGCATGTAAGAGCTAAGAATCAAAGTGGTATTTGATAGTAAATTTCTAAAGGATGGTGAAACTGTCGTTATTCAGTATTTTTCCAGTCAGTAATAGTAGATATTCGTAATAATGACTTTAAACATGGTCGTATTGGTTAAAGCATGCGGCCCTTATTAGAAGCGAATATGACGAGCAGCGAATGTGAGCTATACTACTAACTAAAGAGGTGGAAAATTAATTAAATTGCGACGACAATTCACTTGTAGAGACCAAACATACTGAGCACCATAACATATCCTATTGTGAAGTCAGATTCCTTCTGCATTAGATAGCTACATTACTACCCTTCCCACCTTCTAGATCCAAGAACATGATCAAGCACTTAATCGCTGGTATGCTTTCGTAAATTACCTAAATTAGGCCCTCTGCAGTGAGAGTCTGCAGAATCACCTCAGAGCCGACATGCTCTCGAAATGCGCCGGAAGTGAAACTGCGCAGTCGGCGTGTCGTTAGGCACAACTCAAACACCGTTGCACTTGCCCGAAGGAAATTAAGAGGCGACAGGCGAAGAGGCCCTTGAACTTCTTAGTGAACTTCAGTAATTTAGGTAATATCGAGATAATTACCACCCGGTGCCTGTAACCTTCCCTCACCTCGCAGCGAAGCCGCGAGCTGTTACGCTGTAAATATCTTAATGGAGCGCAGTATTTCATCACAAGCACCTTTCGGTTTCTGTTCAATAACGAGGTGTCGTTATTGTTCCGCTTTGCACTCTTTGTGCCGCCCCTAGATCCTGAGTTGGACTGCCGCCTCTCCAGGCATCTCGAGCTGTTGGCCGTGGAGCGAGACTTTTCGCAGAAACACTCTAAAGAGCTGATGGCTCTTTCATCTGCCTTGGTAACGCAGACACTTTTAGCGAGTCCGTCTTCAAAACAATCTCGCAGCCTGTGCGTCAGGCATGGCTGTTCCGAGTGTCCGTCCCCCTGGCGCCGCTTTGTGTTTGGTTCTCGCCTCCGTCACAGACACGGCGGTTCGCTTACTTCTTTTCACCTTAAATATCTTTTACGGCCGTAAAGACGTTGGTTGTCTGTTTTCACAAAAAAAAATATTCTAGTAGATAGTACTCAACTGGCCATTACCAAATCTGGAGACTGAAAATCTATTCTGTAGAAATCTTACGAAATTTACTATCATTTGCGAACCTGGATTGACTTCTGCTGTTTGTGACAGGCTAAAATTTGAGCCGGACAGAGATTCGAACGCGGATTTCCTGATTATCGCGATCGGTTGCCTTAAAAACTGCGGCTATAATAGCACGCCTCCTGGACCGACGCAAACTTCCACATGTCATGGAGTTCACCACCCTTACGCTAGCACGTTTGTTCACTCCCGCAAGGGGAGAGACATTTATTTTATCGTCATTTTAGCCCCCCAAGGCATGGAAACATCATTGATGGATACAACGTCCGTGTTTATACAGTGTGTGTATCTTCACATTCTAATGTCATTACCGAGTGAGGTGGGGCAGTGGTCAGCACATTGGACTCGCATGCGGGAGGACAGTGATTCAAACCCGCGTCCGGCCGTCCTGGTTCAGGTTTCCTGTGACTTTCCTAAATCGCTTCTGGTAAATGCCGGGGTTATTCCTTTGAAAGGGCACAGCAGACTTCCTTCCCCATCCAAAGTGACCGATGAAGTCGCTGTTTGGTCCCCTCCCTCGAATCAAGAAACCAACATCTTATGTCATTCAGACGCGCATGCAGACATTGTAAGCATCAACTATTTGTACGAATCAAAACGGGTTCCGAAAACAACGATCGTGTCAAACCCAACTCACATTGAACACAAGGGATACAGCTTCTACGGCCCAATGAAGTTCCAGTGGCTGGACATTGTGTTTCCACTGGTCATTCCATGGATTACGGAAAAGTTAAGATACTGGCCACAGCCTCACCCTACTAGGATTCAGTGGTCAAGGAAGCTGGGGAAATACGATCAGCAAACAACGTGTTCAACCGAGACGAGGGTTTCCAGTTGGACATATCATGGCAGTCGCTTATTTCAAGTCTGCGCTCTCAGAGGAAATATCGTTCTAAGTCTTCCCTGCCCGCCATTCGATCATATACCATCCACAATAATCAATCACAAACTTCGTAAATACTGTGGATTCGCAGATTCTGCGCTCGCCTTGTTTCACTCTTGAGCGCACAAATTTTTATCTATAACCGACGCTGCCTTGTAAATATAATAAGGGGAGTTGTCATGACGTCAGAAACTTGAAGTCGACGGTCGCCATGTTAGTAGCCCCAGACATGAGCCTTTGGTGAAAGTTTTTGGAGAAAACATGCCAGTTTGCATAACTTATAAGTGTAATAGTCATTATGATTATAGTCTAAAGTTTAAAGGAATCACCGGCCCGTGTGGTCAAGTGGTTCTAGGCCCTCCAGTGGGCAGCTACGGGTCCAGTGGAACTCGTGCAAGACACCATGGCGGCCAAGGAGTATCGTGCATTGGTTGCAGACCATGTACGCCCCTTCATGACGATCATGTTTACCGAGGGCAGTGCCACTTTTCAACAAGATAATGTGCCTTGTTACAGGGCCAGGAATGTGATGGAGTGGTTCGAGGTTCACAGTCTCGAGTTCCAGTTGATGTGTTGATGTCCTGGCTCGCCAGATCTAAACCCGATCGAACACATCTGGAATGTGATTGATTGTGGCGTCAGAGCTCACCGCATTCCTCTCCTGAATTTACGAGAATTAAGCGACGTGTGTGCAGATGTGGTGCCAACTCTGTCCAGCGACCTACCAACGCCTCATTGCTTCCATGCCACGATGCGTCGCCGCTGTAATACGTGCCAAAGGTGGACATACCGGCAATTAAGTGATGATCAATGTTCTGGCTGATCAGTGTATCCGGGATGCAGGTCCGAAAAATGATGGAGTGTTACGAATCGTTCTGTTCGTCCGCGAGACGTAGAAAGCAGTAGATGCCAAGCGCTCAGGTTGATACCATGTTCCATGCCTTCCGGACTGCCGTCTAGTGAAGAAAATACGAGCTTCCGGAATATCAGCGCAACTATGTTGCCGAATTGGAGTTTCTAGCAACCGGAATGCAGCATGTCATTCTCAACGGAGAGAAATCTTCAGACATTAAATCAACTTCGGGCATACCCCAAGCGAGCGTTTTTAATGCATTATATGTAAATGACATTGTAACATAACATCGGAAGTTCTATAAGGCTTTTCGCAGATGATGCTGTTGTATACAGAGAAGTCATAGTGCTTGGAAGTTGTAATGAAATCCAGGAAGATTTATAGGGGATCTATGCATGGTGCAGGGGTTGGCAGTTGATCACCAACAGAAAAAAATGTAAAGTATTGCCCATAAAGAGGCAGAAAGACCCTTTATTGTATGATAAACAGATTCCAGAGCAGTTACTGGAAGCAGTCACACGCATAAAATATCTAGGAGAATGCGAACAGAACGATTTAAAATGCTGCGACCAAATAAAATGAATCGCGAGTAAGGCAGATGCCAGACTGAAATTCATTGCCGGCCGGGATGGCCGAGCGGTTCTAGGCGCTACAGTCTGGAACCGCGCGATCGTCACGGTCGCAGATTCGGATCCTGCCTCGGGCATGGATGTGTGTGATATCCTTAGGTTAGTTAGGTTTAAGTAGTTCTACTTTCTAGGGGACTGATGACCTCAGATGTTAAGTCCCATAGTTCTCAGAGCCATTTGAACCATTTTGAAATTCACTGGAAGGATCCCTAGGAAATGTAGTTCAGCTACAGACGAAATAGTTTACAAAACCCTCATTCGATCAGTACTTGAATATTGCTCCACAGTCTGGAATCCGTAATAGATATGATTAATACAAAAGATTGAGAAGATCCAAAGAAGAGCAGCGTGTTTCATTACAGATTCATTTAGTAAGGGCCAAAGCATCACGGAGATGTTCAGCCAACTACAGTGGCAGACGCTGCAAGAGAGGCGTTCTGCATCAAGGCCTGGTTTGCTGTTAAAGTTCCGAGTGTCTGAGTTCCTAGAAAAGAGAGTGAATATACTGCTTCCACCCCTCATATCTCGCGAAGAGACCACGAAAGTAAAATCAGGTATCAATCTGAGTACTTACCAAGCGTATAAACGCACATCTTGAAGGACAGGTATCGACAACTGGTTCTGGACCAATCTTGTAATTCTCTGCTCTGCTGTGATGTCGCATGATCTTATGATCTTTAAGTCGTGCGATGAAATTCTTTACCTGTCGCAAAACGTAAACGTCACACGGTTGGCAAAGAGACCTACATTTCGATGGTATCACTTTCACAGTGCAGGTCAGCTGAGCATCATCTACGGAAGTCCTGTCGTAGCCTGTCATGTATCACGATGAAAATAGCTTTCATTACATTTCATATACTTACTTGATTCTTAATCACACCTCCCGATATTTAACTTTTTAAAAGCAGGAAAGAAAGGTATTCCTGTTATAAGAACATTATCAGATAGAGCGAAAAAAATATCGAATGGAAAAGAAGCCACAACTATGAATTCAACACAGACCACCGGTAATGCCTTGACCGCCCGACCGCCGTCCCCGAATGTAGAATGACGAGTGCCCAGGCTGCAGTATGACAACCCCAAAACGTTAATAACTCGAATAGTCTGAACTATGAACTCCATATTATATTAATAAAAAATGTTTGCTTTTAGACGCTCTTTTGATGTGTGCCATTGAAAATACGATTGTTCGTCGTCCACCGTTATCTCGGTTTCTTCAAAACTATGGAGTGTCTAGCAAAAAAAGTGAAAGACGTGTCTCTTGATTTTCATTATAGAACGTCTTTGTAAAATGTCATCAGACTCGATCACCCACATGTCAGACCCTTCCCCTGTTAGTCACGACTTGCCTTAGAGTCCTGGTTGTTTCAGCTTGAGAGAACGAGTCGACGAGTATGAAGCCATTGCACCGCCATAGTTCTCAGATTTGTCACACTAGCGGAACTACAGCGGCTAGGAAAGAAGACAGGCGGGAAAGATTGACATAACAGTGGCGTCTTCATTAGTAAAGTATGCTTGCCAAACTAGGTTCGTAGTCGCTGCGTTTCTCGTCTCTAAGTATTACCAGAGGTTCTACTGCGGGGTGTGTGGAAATAGAATAGCATCAGTGATGCAAGTGAGATGGTATAAGACTGTAGTTCATCCTGACACGAGAGAGTTACATGACCTGAATTCCTACTCATCTACGACGGGCGTTCAATAAGCAATGCAAAACTTTTCTTCCTTGGCTAATTTCAGTTGAAAAAATGCGTAATTTGTTGTGGGATATCGTGGTGCGTTCGAAGCACAGAGCTCTCACTGGGTCACTCACAGCCACTTACAGAATATCTACTGAAAATAGACAATAAACAAAAGCACGGTGAGTCGTTGGGCGAGGTGTCTCTCATCATCGCAACAAGGTCTCGAAAAACTGTCCGATTTCCCGCGTGCTGGGCGGCCGCAGGCAGCTGTGACTCCTGCAGTGCTGGAACGCGCGGACAACCTCACTGGAAGTGATCGACGGATCACAATCAGATACCTCGCTTCTCAACTGGAGGTCTCTATTGCTAATGCTGTCACACCTATCCACCAGTTTAGATAATCAAAGATATGTGCCCGCTGGGTCTCTCACCACGTAGCAGAAGACCATAAAGAGCATCTGTTCGGCCCAATAAAGGATGCAATCCGTGGAAGCTGTACATGGATGATGGGGAGGTTATTCATGCGGCAATACGTAGGCTGCCCGTGGATGATTAGAGTGGTACAAAAAAAATAAAAAATGGTTCAGATGGCTCTGAGCACTATGGGACAAAGCAGCTGAGGTCATCAATCCCCTAGAATTTAGAACTACTTAAAGCTAACTAACCTAAGGACATCACACACAACCATGCCCGAGGCAGGATTCGAACCTGCGATCGTAGCGGTCGCGCGGTTCCAGACTGAAGCGCCTAGAACCGCTCGGCCACGCCGACCGGCGCCATGTTTCCAGAATCAGATTTCACTCTGCAGCGGAGTGTACGCTGATATGAAACGTTCTGGCAGATTAAAACTTCTTGCCGGACCAAGACCCCAACTCGGAACCTTTGCATTTTTCGGACAAGTGGCGTAAACCTGACCCCGGATCACAAAAGTGGCTCTAAGCACTATGGGACTTAACATCTGAGATCATCAGTTCCCTAGACTTAGAACTACTTAAACATAACTAACCTAAGGACATCACACACATCCACGCCCGAGGCAGGATTCGAACCTGCGACCATAGCGGTCGCACGGTTCCAGACTGAAGCGCCTAGAGTGGTACCATGCTGGCGTACAGGCCCTGCCAGTAAGGTGGCGTAATGCCGGCGCATTGTTGGATTTTTTCTTTTTTTTTTAGCCGAAAGAGTGGGGAGTAATATGGTCTATAGGAATCCTGAATAAATTCAACCTGCTTTAGGGAAAAAAATGTTAAAAATGTTGCGTTACTTACTGAACGCGACTTTATCAAGTCTCTCTCTCTCTCTCTCTCTCTCTGTGTGTGTGTGTGTGTGTGTGTGTGTGTGTGTGTGTGTCGGTGGTGCGAGTACGACGAGAGTTGGGGCCGGTGACAGGGGGGGATTGTGGCCCTCAAGAACACGATAATATTAACGCTGTGGACCGTGCAGTGATCCGGTGTACCTGAAACATGAGGTTAGCCAGCCACGCGGCGTGTTTAGCGCGTGTTTCCGGGCGAGCAGCCCCCGGTGAATACAATCAGCTCGCGGGCGCTTCCGATGCGGCGAGGGGCGCCGGCCGGCACGCATATTCGGCACGTCATTGCTCACTTCCACGCGGCCGCCCCGCGTTCCCAAGCCTCGGCCCGCTGCGCGTTGTTTGGTCAATAAAACGAAACAGGATAACGTTAGGGAACAATAAAATTTACGGCGCATACGCGGGGGCCGGCGAGTGCTCTCCACTCGCTTTCGCTACTATGCGGGAGTGCTAGCGCAGTCGGGGCTCCCTTGTATCGCTTTTATTGCGGCCTTCTGCGCCGTAAAACGAGTAGCCAGCAGATCTCCGCGGCCGAATACCTGCATCAGGTCCCTCGTGCTCTCCGTAATGGGCCGTACGTGCGGCCAGTCGCCGCTCGCTGTTCCCAGAGCGGTTTAGAGCTGCTCCCGTTAACAGCGATCGTGTGAACACCAGCTGCGTCTTTCAGTACAGCCCCAACTGCTGCGCTCTTGTTGATATCGCCTCTGTTGACTTTCGGCTCTAAACAACAGTGTGTCTGGCGATATATACGACTGGACTGGAGATTCGGGACAGTAAGAGCCCAATATATTTCCTCTCGCCAGAGCAACCAAACCGGAACCGAATGCTGTGTTAGGCGTGTCCTTGGGTGGGTTGTGGCCATCGCTACTATTCACGATATGCAAGGCGAAGCAGAACTCCGACGAACTTTCGCAGATGGTACTACGCACCAAAACAAGACAAAAATAGCCAGTAAACATGGGCTGTAAAATGCGTACCTTAATGCTGTGAGCACTTTTACATTTTCGCTACTGTGAAACACATCTCTTCTACTGAAGAAGGGTTCATAGATTTTAAGGTACACATTTTAGAGCCCACGTTTATTGGGCATTTTCTTCTTTTCTCCAACCGTACTGCATCCTAAAATATGGAAAGCAAAAAGCATGCAGTAGAAGAGATTTGTTTCACGGTTACAGGGTGGTCCATTGATCGTGACCGCGCCAAATATGTCACGAAATAAGCATCAAACGAAAAAACTACAAACAACGAAACTTGTCTACCTTGAAGGGGGAAACCAGATAGCGCTGTGGTTGGCCCGCTAGATGGCGCAGCCATAGGCCAAACGGATATCAACTGCGTTTTTTTTAAATAGGAACCCCCATTTTTTATTACATATTCGTGTAGTACGTAAAGAAATATGAATGTTTCAGTTGGATCACTTTTTTCGCTTTGTGATAGATGGCGCTGTAATAGTCACAACAGTTGGTGACAGGTAGGTTTTTTAAATTAAAAGACAGAACGTATGTACGTTTGAACATTTTATTTCGGTTGTTCCAATGTGATGCATGTACCATTGTGAACTTATCATTTCTGAGATCGCATGCTGCTACAGCGTGATTACCTGTAAATACCAGATTAATGCAATAAATGCTCAAAATGATGTCCGTCAACCTCAATGCATTTGGCAATACGTCTAACGACATTCCTCTCAACAGCGAGTAGTTCGCCTTCCGTAATGTTCGCGCATGCATTGACAATGCGCTGATGCATGTTGTCAGGCGTTGTCGGTGGATCACGATAGCAAATATCCTTCAACTTTCCCCACAGAAAGAAATCCGGGGACGCCAGATCCGGTGAATATGCGGGCCATGGTTTGGCACTTCGACGACCAATCCACCTGTCATGAAATATGCTATTCAATACCGCTTCAACCGCACGCGAGCTATGTGCCGGACATCCATCATGTTGGAAGTACATCGCCATTCTGTCATGCAGTGAAATATCTTGTAGTAACATCGGTAGAACATTACGTAGGAAATCAGCATACATTGCACCATTTAGATTGCCATCGATAAAATGGGGGCCTAATATCCTTCCTCCCATAATGCCGCGGCCGGCCGCGGTGGTCTCGCGGTTCTAGGCGCGCAGTCCGGAACCGTGCGACTGCTACGGTCGCAGGTTCGAATCCTGCCTCGGGCATGGATGTGTGTGATGTCCTTAGGTTAGTTAGGTTTAAGTAGTTCTAAGTTCTAGGGGACTTATGACCACAGCAGTTGAGTCCCATAGTGCTCAGAGCCATTTGAACCATTTTGAACCATAATGCCGCACCATACATTAACCCGCTAAGGCCGCTGAGGTTCCACTTGTCGCAGCCACCTTGGATTTTCCGTTGCCCAATAGTGCATATTATGCCGGTTTACGTTACCGCTGCAGGTGAATGACGCTTCGTCGCTAAATAGAACGTGTGCAAAAAATCTGTCATCGTCCCGTAATTTCTCTTGTGCTCAGTGGCAGAACTGTACACGACGTTCAAAGTCGTCGCCATGCAATTCCTTGGTGCATTGAAATATGGTACGGGTGCAATCGATGTCGATGTAGCGGTCTCAACACCGACGTTTTTGAGATTCCCGATTCTCGCGCAATTTGTCTGCTACTGATGTGCGGATTAGCCGCGACAGCAGCTAAAACACCTACTTGTGCATCATCATTTGTAGCAGGTCGTGGTTGACGTTTCATGTGTGGCTGAACACTTCCTATTTCCTTATATAACGTAACTATCCGGCGAACGGTCCGGTCACTTGGATGATGTCGTCCAGGATACCAAGCAGCATACATAAAACACGCCCATTGGGCATTTTGATCACAATAGCCATACATCAACACGATATCGACCTTTTCCGCAATTGGTAAACGGTCCATTTTAACACGGGTAATGTATCACGATGCAAATACCGCTCGCACTGGCGGAATGTTACGTGATACAAATGTACTTATACGTTTGTGACTATTACAGCGCCATCTATCACAAAGCGAAGAAAGTGGTCCAACTAAAACATTCATATTTCTTTACGTACTACACGAATATGTAGTAAAAAAAGGGAGTTCCTATTTTAAAAAACGCAGTTGATATCGTTTCACCTATGGCAGCGCCATCTAGCGTGCCAACTACAGCGCCATCTGGTTTCCCCCTTCTTTGCAGTTTTTTCGTTTGATGCTTATTTCGTGAGATATTTGGCCCGGTCACTGTCAATGGACCACCCTGTAGAAGACGAGAAATTGCTCATAGCTTTCAAGAGAAATGCTTTTTAGAGGACATATTTATTAGACTTTTTTCCAATTTAGTTTGTTCAGTTCGGTTTCACGCTGTACAGGGTGACCAACATACGAGAGTCGTTCAATAAGTAATCCAACACAATCATATAATGTAGGCTTTCACGGCCGGTGTTGTCTTCAGTTGAAACTTCCGGGGTGAGAGGCGATGTATAACATTTCCACATGACGTTTCGTCTGCATCTGCGGGAGACATCTTCTGAGGTCGTCCGGCTACTGCAGACGAAACGTCAGGTGGAAATTTTATACATCGACCACGCCCTCTCAGCCCGGAAGTTTCAACTGAAGGTAATCCAACATACTTTTCCTTTCTCCACCAATTTCGGTTGAGAAATTCGTAATGTGTTCTGGGATTTCGTGGAATATCCCGCTTCAGCCCCTATTGTTTCATGAAGTTCCAATAGGTGGCGGCGATATATGAAGCCTTCGAAATGGCGTCTGTAACGAAGGAGCGTTCCAAGCAGAGAGGCGTCACTGAGTTTCTTTTAGAGGAAAACAAGAGCATCGTACGTATTCATAGGCGCTTGCGGAATGTCTACAGAAACCTGGCAGTGAACAAACGCACGGTGACTCGTTGGGCGAGACGTGTGTCATCATCACAACAAAGTCGCTTAAACCTGTCCGATCTCCTGCGTACTGGCCGGCCGCCGACAGATGTGAATCCTGGAGTATTGAAAAGTGCCAACAGTCTCATTCGAGGTGGTCCACGGATCACTATCAAACGTCTCGCTCCTTAACTGGACGTTTCTGTCGGTAGTGTTGACACTCTCGTCCAGTTGTTGGGGTAATCAAAGGTGTGTGCCCGCTGACTTCCTCACCACCTAACAGAAGACAATAGAGATCAACGAAGGACCATCTGTACGGAATTGTTTGCTTGTTACGAGACTGGTCGTTACAATTTTTGGACTAACATCGTCCAGGTGATGAAACATGGCTCCATCACTTCGAACCGGAAACGAAACGGCAGTGCATGGAATGACGCCACACCACCTCTCCTCCGAAGAAAAAGTTCGAAGCCTCACCCTCAGCCGAAAAAATATGGCGACGGTCAGCTGGGACTCTGAAGGGGTTATTCTGTTTGATGTCCTCCTCCCTCGTGGTGCAACGATCAACTCTGAAACTGAAACTGGAAAACTGAAAACTGAAGAAACGACTTCGGCGTGTTTGTCGCCACAAAAATGCAAACGAACTTCCCCCTCTCCATAGCAACACAAGGCCTCAAGGAAGTCTGCGCACCGTAGAGGAGCTCACAAAACTCCATTGGACAGTTCTTCCTCGTCCACCCTACAGCCCGGATTTTGCACCTTCCGACGCCCATGAAGGGTGCACTCCGCGGGAAGGAGTACCTGGATGATGGGAAGGTTACTGGTACAGTAAGACGGTGGCTCCGAGGCCGCCCAGTCGAGAGGTACCATGCAGGCATACAGGACCTGCGAGTAAGGGCCGTAAGGCCGTCTCATTGAACGGAGATTATGTTGAAGAATAGGGTTTTGTAGTCGAAAGAGTGGGGAATAAAATCAGACTGCTTTCAGGAAAAAAGTGTTGCATTATTTATTGAACGCTCTTCGTACATTTGCATCAGGCTATTCTGTATGTAGCCACTACAGTTATGGGCGGCTGTCGTCCCACAAAGGGCATCAATACAAACAGCGAAATGTTGAGGTATGCTGGCTGCGTACTGGCTGAGATCCTATGCTATGAGCTATAGGATTTTATGCTGTATATAGCGAATCCTGTGTTATTTCGTATGGTAGCTGGAACAAACTGCAAGTCAACGCATTTGTCTCTGATGATGAGAAAGTATGATAAAGACTGGTCTTCTCCCAAGCTCAGTCTGATATCCTGTTCAGTTAATATTATTATTGTTACATACATATATACATATCACCCCTTTATTTCAAGATTGTTGGTGCTGTGGAACCCCCCCCCCCCCCCCCTCCCCCGGCGCCCCTCCCTTCCCCTGCCACTCCCATGGGAAGCAGACGACTTTTACAGCATGAAAATGTTTGTCTTCTTGATTGGGTGATCTGGGCACATTGCAAATGAATATATATCCATGGCAAGGATCCAATTGTTATTTTATGTGTCATGAGTTTCCCTCCAACCCTGCTCCGCTCGAGAATAGTGCATGGGAAGAATGACTGTCGGTAAGCCTCTGCAATGGCTCTAATTTCTCGACTTCTCTCCTCGTGGCCAAAACGCGAGATGTATGTGGGGGGGGGGGGGGGGAGGCAGTAATATGTTTTCCGACTCCTCCTGAAAAGTGCTATCCGGAAATTTCAGTAGTAAATCTCTCCGTGATGCACAACGCCTCTCTTGTAATTAATACGCGTTAAAATGATCCCAGAATTCCGAGCGAGCGCTCGTCCTTCTACCTTCAGAGTAGCTGCGAATACCGATGTCGTGATTAGGGGGAATCACTCCCTCTCACCTTCGCATGATCGGATCATAGTCCCTGGTTATAACAGCGACATACACTCATGCTCGTAAATTAAGGATAATTGCAGAATGTGGTGCCACACAATGTGGCACTACACACAACTGGCGCTGATAGCATAGGCACATAGGGAACACACACGACACAGATCTGTAAGTCCACAGTATTGGCGATAAGTTGAGAAACCCGTCCCGAAACACATGTGCTACAAAACGCCACTGTTTCCTGCGCATGTACCCCGATATCAATATGGGATATGATCACCATGCACACGTACACAGGCCGCGCAATGGATTGGCATACTCTGGATCAGGTCGAGCAGCTGCTGGGGTATAGCCTCCCATTCTTGCAGCAGTGCCTGTCGGAACTCCTGAAGTGCCCTAGGGGTTTGAACACGTGCAGCGATACGTTGACCGAGAGCATCCCAGACGTGCTCGATGGGGTTTAGGTCTGGAGAACAGGCAGGCCACTCCATTCGACCGATATCTTCTGTTTCAAGATACTCCTCCACGATGGAAACTCGGTGGGGCCGTGCGTTATCATCACTCAGGAGGAAGGTGGGACCCACTGCACGCCTGAAAAGGCGCACATACTGGTGGAAAATGACGTCCCGATAAACCTGAGCTGTTACAGTTCCTCTGTCAAAGACATGCAGGGGTGTACGTGCACCAATCATAATCTCAGCCCACACCATCAAACCACGACCTCTATACAGGCCCCTTTCAAGGACAGTAAGGGGTTGGTATCTGGTTCCTGGTTCACGCCAGATGAAAACCCGGCGAGAATCACTGTTCAGATTATACCTGGACTCGTCCGTGAACATAACCTGGGACCACTGTTCCAATGACCATGTACTGTGGTCTTGACACCAGGGTTTACGGGCTCTCCTGTGACCAGGAATGCAGCTTGCAGGTCTCCGGGCGAATAAACAATGCCTGTTCAGTGATCTGTAGTCTGTGTGTATGGAGACAAGTGTTCCAGTGGCTGCGGTAAGGTCCCGAGCAAGGCTACCTACAGTACTCCTTGGCTCTCTGCGGGCACTGATGGTGAGATATCGGTCTTCTTGTGGTGTTGTACACTGTGGGCGTCCGTACTGTAGCGCCTGGACACGTTTCTCGTCTGCTGGAATCGTTGACATAACCTTGAGATCACACTTTGTGACACACGGAGGGCCCTTGTTACGACCTGCTGTGTTTGACCAGCCTCCAGTCTCCCTAGCATTCTAACCCTCATAACGCGAGCAGTATGTGGAGTCCTTTGAGCCATTTTCAACACACATTCACCATTAGCTCGTCTGAAAACGTCTGCACACTTACTCGCTGCACCGTACTACGACATGCACCAACACACATCTGCGTATGTGGACTGCTGCCAGCGCTACCGTGCGACGACCGCAGGTCAAATGCACTGCATGGTCACACCACGAGGTGATTTAAACCCGCAAACCGCCCACCGGAGTGATGTTTCACCATGTATCAGCATTATCCTTAATTTATGAGCGTGAGTGTATATCAAAGCCGACTACACGGAGCACCAACGGAGGTAAAACCTTCTGCGTATTCAGGTGGGTACAAGTATACGCCTCCGGGATACGTCACCCCCGTACCGCCGACACAGCTACGGCAGGCAGAGCGCCGGTGACGCAGTCCGCGCGTTGTATTAACGCGGCGGCCGTTCTGCGGTCCTCCAAACGGATTAGCCCCCATTTGCGGGCGTCCGTAATTCGCATCCGATCAGCGGAATCCGCTCAGCGAGGCCGTGGCCGCCGCTATCGCAGCCGTCCCACACGCGGCCGCTCCAGTCTGAATCAAAATAACGAACCGGCCGACAACAATTGGCCGCTTTGTGCTGCGCTGAATTCGGCTGTCCGGCCGGAAGGGGGGCTTCATTGGCGCCAGTGCATTCCCAAATCCGCAGCCCACTGTGTCGAGTGGAAAGCGCGGCCGCGCGAGCAGGTGACTGACAAATGTGTCGTCATAATGGACAAGTGTGTCGTTTAGCGCTCTGGATGCCGTTATACACTGCCACAACGGCGGCGCAGTTTTGTCTGCGGCCGAAAACTGTTATTTAGCGGATTCGCTGGGCTTTATACAGACTCGTTTACATTCTGATAACTGCTTTGGTATGTTGCTGTTGGCAACTCGTAGCGGAAGCAACAGAGGTAGTACATTGCACACAAAATAACCTGGACAATACTTGCGCAGACTGTAGGCTGGGGATGGGGCAACGGTAGTGGTGGGGGTTCCGTTGTCTTTTTTTTTTTCGTGTTTCATACAGGTGTGCTACCGCTACGTGGCTGGGCTTCCTGGTTTTTGGGTGAATTGGTTATTTGTTATTTATTTGCTCGTAAGAAGGGCTGCAGGATTCCTCAGTCATTAAACCCTTCTGGAGATGGTGATGGCTTTGCTACATCACAAGCAGCCATGTTGTATAACGTGAAACATCGTATTTGGTGGTCTTTTTCTCTGATAGAGTACGTGGTATGAATATAAGCTGTTTCAAAGCGTCAGCAAATTGAGGATCCCTCGAAAATGCGTCGATTTTGCTATGCTTTGTTGTAATAAGATGGCAGGAAGCTACACATCGACAGGTAAAGGCTTCCAGTAGTTGATGCTTTTACTGTTAAACTTCTGCTGCGGCGAAGTCATTTATCAAAAGTGCGTCGTTTTTGGTACAATTTTCGTATTATATATATATATATATATATATATATATATATATATATATATATATATATATATATATCAAATAAGGGCATTTATAGTTACGCTCTGCCGGCCGCGGTGGCCGAGCGCTTCTAGGCGCTTCCGTCTGGAACCGCGCGACTGCTACGGTCACAGGTTCGAATTCTGCCTCGGGCATGGATGTGTCTGATGTCAAAAATGGTTCGAATGGGTCTCAGCACTATGGTACTTAACATCTGAGGTCATCAGTCCCCTAGACTTAGAACTACTTAAACCTAACTAACCTAAGCACATCACACACATCCATGCGCGAGGCAGGATTCGAACCTGCGACGATAGCAGGCGCGTGGTTCTCGACTGAAGCGCCTAGAACCGCTCGGCCAGCGAGGCCGGCAGACACTAACACTTCGTACGAAAAATGACGTGGACAGCATACTGGAGGAAGTAAGCAAAATCACGAGAAAAGTTCTCTGCACAAAACTAATAGAAGGATAAACATTACACTCTAGGAAAACCGCAGAGAAACTGTCAAACCGAGTAGATGATGTCAGAAAAAGAAGGTTGAACTTCTACGGGCATATCAGCAGGCTACTACCAATAATACTCACCATCAGAATTCTGACACTCATACAAGGGGTCACGGCACCAACAACAACAACATGGATCACACAAGTCAAACTTGAACTAGAAAGAGCACAAATCAATCCAATGGAAACTGAAAACGGAAACACATAGAGAGAAAACACACATGTGGAATGTGAGGTCAGAGAACTAAGTCCCAAAGAAACCGTGGACGAAGTGAGCTGAAGAGGCACCACGGGAAAAAATAGGAGAATCCTGGAAAATCGACACGCATTCGACGGCATGCACTAAAAGTTCGTTCTAAAACACCGCGGATAAAAAAAGAGATTTTACGGGAATAATACCTTGGGTTCTACTGGCGATACAAAAGTAGGGTTAAATGTTTTGGATAACGCTTGGGCTAGGCGCCATTTGTAAACCCAGCAGAAGGATCGTCTTACTGCAACCATCTTACAGTAGAGGATGGAAGTCTGAATATTACGCACTTCCTCCAGCGTTTCCAAATGGAGCAAATCGGTTGGTTCTTTTTGCATTAGATGTCGGTTATGGACATAAAATACGCACGTAAAATCCGGTGTAAGGCGAAAACGTAATTTTATAAACTGACGTAGCACGGGTAAATATGCTGTACAGTGTTTCCTTTATTATCAGAAGGGCGCTAGGGAGCCCGTGTTGTAGTACTGAAGCATTTGCAAAATTTTTGTGCGCATAAAATCCGGTCTGAGGCGCAAAATTAGTTTACAAGTAAACAATCAAAATTTTATTGACCCCTAAAGTGCTTTTCATATGAATGACACGCTGTGCTACAGCAGAGAAAAAAGGGAACAAGCGGAAAAATGCTCCTATCCGAGCACAAAAAAGGATGATACGCTTCTGATTTGAAAGACTCTAACAAGGGGAAGGCCTCAGACTCGGCCAGCTGATTCGGCTCAAATCTGGCAGGTCGCTTGTGTACGACCTAAAACGAAGGAACCTAAGATTTTTTGGGACAACACCCCCGCGTTTTTGAGAAAATTACCCCTAAAGGTTATGACGAGCAATCGCCTCAAAATTGGCGGGATCGATAGATAATTGTAAATAGAGCATTTTTTATCATCAGTATGGGGTCCGAAAACACATACTTTTCCAGAAATCGAGGTAAGAAACTTTTACAGCTGCTGCTTCTGTACCCACATGGTAAACGCTTTTTGCCGACAGCGCCGATACCGCTACGGCTGTGGTAACTGTCTGGAAATTGGAGAATCCGGGTTCGAATCTCGAAGAAATCTAGCGGATGTTCTTCTTTTCTTTTGTATTTTTCCATATCTCAATTGATAGGGATAGGAGGATTAATAATGTAAGTAAATCAATAAGGAATGATAGTAATAAGGTGGGCAAATAAATTTCTCAAACCTCTTGGGATAGTAAACAACTAAAATGTTACTCCAGGTCACTTAACAGTGGCTCTTCCAGTCACTGTTTCGTGTCCTCACTTTTCTTCGAACAAATAGATGGATAGTACTTGTCATATAAACATTCGAAACAAATGTACTCACGGCACCAAGAACATCTACTGAATGCTATGTTTCGACAGCTAAAGTGCTCCTTCCGAAGAGTAGGCGACAAACAAACTTGATTTACATTTAAAAATATATCTTTTTCGGGAATTAATTTTGATGCGTACCACGCATACGATACCATTGCCTGAAAAATCGGTGCTGAAAGTTGGTTACGAATTATGTTGTGAATAGTTATTGCATCCGTGCGATTGTGCAATTCTCGCTAGGTTTCCAGAAGCATACTGCGATTGTGAAGCCTGGAAATAAAGTTTTTAACCTGGCGATAGAAGTAAACATCACACGGCTGGCACACAGGTGTGCAGTTTGGCGGTATTACTTTTACTGTGCACGTCGTTTGACCCTCGCCATCTATAAACATTGTGTCATATATTGTAGTATTAATTTGTACACTCCAAGAATGCAATTTTAGACAAAACTTGTTATCAGAAACGTATGGTTTTCAAACATTCTGAAGAAATGTTCTGCAAATCGCATTCGTCAGTTTCCCGGATTTGGAGCAGGTAATGTAAACATTTTTCAACGAGTCGGTTAAACGATTGACCTCTGCTATAACCCGAGGACCAAATGTAACATTAGTTTCTTGTTAACACAGGAAAACCTTAGGCAACACTTTTCCAGAGGCTGTGATGGCATATTGCGCCGTGTACGAATGTGTTAGTTTGTTTTTACTACCCGCTACGAACAAGGGTTCAATTATCTCCCTCATGCTATAACGTGCGTCGAACGTTCACCCGATACTCGCATCCTGTTTGATCGGTGTTGATCACGTAATCACGATTAAAACCGGACATAAGTGACGCCGGTTGCGTGCTGAAAAGAGCCGCCACTTTCTGTATATCTTCTATATTTTGTACATCCTTATGAGACAAGTATTTAGTGACGTGCCGTTGACGAATTTTATGCTTCGATTTGAAATTCCTTGCCCAAGATAATGATGACACAAACGTAAAATCTTTGTTGGCCGTATACTGAAGCGCTGCACCTGCAGCCCACTCCTGATGTGTTATCGTTGTTACATTCTCGTTACGTCAACGAGATTCGACAAATCGGTCGTATGTCCACTTATTTACCGCCTGGTATTTGTCGTATCTTGTCCCTCCTTCAACGATATCACTTTCCCACAATATCAAGTCGTGCTTCCTTTTCACAGCGCTGTTGTTGCTCCATTCTTTTGCAGTGTTTGTAAGTTCCAATTTGAATGATTCCTGGCTAGCGCTACCGCCTTTGCTTTTACTTCAAGGGGTATAGCGCCGTAGTTCAATCGTTTAGTAACCGGTTCGTAATACTCATCGGGAACAGATGAAGCACATATTCCCAGTGACGTGGAGATTTCCAAAGTGTTATGACCATTTTGCGATTCACTAGTCGGGATATCTTCCACTGAATCACCTTCTGCTTCGTCTTCATGGTATAGTACTTCATTATCAACTAAAGTCGTTTCCTTAGTCAACTCCAAAAATCGCTCGACGATAGCCGCTCCTGTCAATCTGGAACGCCAAGAAACAGAACTGAATGCTTCCGGTAGCGCATTGATAATGCATCTGTCTTGCAACACTTTTACAATCCAATACACAGCGTCGGTAACTTCCTGCTTGCCACCGTCTGTGACAGACTCCCAACTATATATTACAGCGCTAGTCGAAGGATGTTCATCCTCCATTATTCAGATTATGCACCTGGAAGATATGGCACAACAAACAATAGCTAGTTACTACGGCATAAACAGACGAGCTAATTACAACAAACTACATACAGTACTCGTCATATGTTACTTATGGAAGAACACTGTATTCACAAACAAAACGTATTTCATTCGGCGCATTAACGATGGAAAAATCACTACATGCATCGGCGAAGTTCGCGGCAGCCTAATAACGGAAAACAGCTCTTTCCGATTGACTTCTATAAGGCTCGTGCTGGACACCTTCACTCTTCCAGGTGCACAACTACGATATGACTAAGAGGCAACCGGGACAACATAACTCTCCCCGCGTGCATTCTGTCCCGTGCCTCGCGGTAAACAAGCGTCGCGTGGTTGGCAGCACTCCTACTCGGGAGCTCTTTTCATGTGACAAGCCTTAAAAGTTTAATACTTTACTAACTCACGGCGTTTGGGAAATTAGTTTGCCTACCTTATTCTTATCATGCCTTATTGATTTACTTACCTTATTAACCCTCCTATCCCTATCAATTGAGATATGGAAAAATACAAACGAAAAGAATAATATCGGCTAGGTTTCTTCGAGATTCGAACCCGGTTTTTCCGATTCCCAGCCAGTTACCTTGGCCGTTGCGCTATCGTCGATGTCGGCAAAAAGCGTTTACCATGTGGGTACAGAAGCGGCAGTTATAAAAGTTTCTTTCCTCGATTTCTGGAAAAGTTTGCGTTTGTGGACGCCATACCTGATGAAGAAAAGTGCTCTGTTTACAATTATCTATCGACCCCTCCAATTTTGAGTTGATTGCTCGTCATAATCTTTAGGGGTAATTTTCTCAAAAAACGCGGGTGTGTTGACCCAAAATATCTTAGATTCCTTCGTTTTAGCTTGTACACGAGCGACCTGCCAAATTTGAGCCGAATCGGTTGGCCGTGTCTGAGGCCTTCCCCTTGTAAGTGAGAAGTTAGATGCCAGCTGTCTCATTCTACATTTCTCAGCACCTTTAAAAATTTTCTCAAAAATTTTGCCATGTGAACGTATTCGAACTTTCTTATGCTGCAAGAGAATGAGACAGTGGCAGTGGGAAAGAGATGGAAAAGTAATGAATACTGCAAGATAGCAGACGGCAGTTGTGATTTAGAAAGAGCGGAAGAGACAATAGCAGTGTGAGAGATAAGAGAGGGACCCAGTGGCTGTGGAACATAGTTGACTGTGACAGCAGACAGAACACTGCTAGGAAAAGAGTGAAGGAGAGAGTGGGAGAGCAACAAGAAAAAGGAGAAAGTGAGGAATAAAGAAAAGGAGAAAATGGAAGTGGGGGAGAGCCAGTGATAATGAGAGATAGTCTATGAGAATCACAAGGAAGAAGAGTCTATGACAATGTCAGCGAAGAAGAGAGAGATGGCGGCAGTCAGAAGAGGCAGAACAGTGAGGAGGAATAAATAAGGTAGTAGCAGTAAGAGAGAACAAAGGGAGTCAGTGAGAGTGAGAGGAAAAGTAGTACGACAGAGCGATGGAGACTATGGCTGTGAGACAGGTGACAGTGACAGAGGAACACGAAGAGGTAATGATAATGTGTTTGACTGAATGAATGAGTGAGAACGGGCAAGTGGGAGTTGATGGGTGTCAGCGACTTACAGCGACGAACTAATGGGTGTGGGCGAGTTACAGTTAGGGGAGCTTGTGGGAGTGAAATGTGAGATGTATGTTGAAAACTCCGCGAATATGTTCGCATGCCAAAGTAGTTGGTAAAATTTTTAAAGGTACCGTACTGAAGGTGTTAGACTTGCTCCTGTATGAGCAATTTTCTGCTGGTCAGAAAGAATGCTCAAATGAGGCAGTATGCTTTGTTGTATGTTCCTACTGTGTGACAATGCAAATAATAACATATAACTCATTCGTACAATTCAAGTAATTGCCTGAGCACAGTACTGCATCGAAGAGGTGGTCGATATAAAAAGGTAATGCTGATTTAGTGACACGAGTACTTCCGCTTCACCAGCGGGCTACTCAGTCCTACGTCACCGGGTTCCGTTAGCTGGAAGGCGTAGCCACTTAGTCGGGAATGTGTACAGGAGCAGGAGGAGGCGGCACCACTGTGCAGCCAAACGGCGAACAGGTGTTAAAGCGCTGGGCGCGGTCGCTGGCTGGCCAGAATGGAGCTCCGGCTATCTTCTCCTCTCCCAGAATGCAGCGCGGCGCAGGGACGCCGTGGCCGACCTTGAACCTGCCTGGACGCCGCCGAGCTGCTGCCCCCTTCCCCAGCACGGGCGACCTTCCGAGCGACCAACTCCCTCCCCCACCGCCACCCCCGCCACGCCTACCTGGACCCGCTGCACCGGCCGCGATGCTGCAGCGCGCGCCAAAGCCTGCCAACGTACACGCACCAAAGTCACTGCTGTCGCTCTGTTAAATACTCCCCGGCAATCTTCTCTTTTCGGTTGTACTAACAGCTGCTGCAGCGGAAAGGTGTGTACATAAACGGCTCGAAAGAATTAGGCGAACATGTCTATCAACGTCCGGTATAGCCTGAGATCGCTTTCAGTGTATGACACAACTGAAGTCATTCCCCATGTGTCGGTCGTGTCACGCATTATAGTATCAGGTGAGCCATCAGAGGGAACTGAGTACCGCTGTCCCAGTATTCTGTAAAGATGCATACAGACGGCAGTTGCTGCAAGGGCAGTCTATGTGATCCAATAAGGATGTACTTTCCCTCATTTTGCTGTAGATTCGAATGTGTCTCTGTCTGTCATCCGAAGGTTGTAGGCACGCTACAGGGTGACAGCTGAGTACAGAAGGTGGGTTGGACAAGCTCTCCGACGCATTACAGCCCCACTTGAAGACCGTTATCTGGCCATCTCTGCGATGCAACGTCGTGCAGCTACCGCCAGAGCACCGCAAGACAATCTCAGAAGGGCCACTGCAGCCGCTGTGTCCGATATGATTGTAAGGAACAGCTTACGAGAAAGGACTTACAATCCACATATCCTTTTCGGGAACACTACTTGACACGACGAGAAGTCGCAGCCCGCCTTCAGCTCCGCCATTCCCATTACAACTGGCAGCTTCGTCACTGGCGATATTTCTTGTTCAGATTTCCTCTGACGCAAGGTGATTGCTGTGATCGTGTGTGAAGACGCCGTTGTCCAGGGAATCGACAGATTCGGCGACCGTTGTGTGGTGGTGTGGGGAGCCTTCGGTGTTGACAACCGTACAGATCTGGTCGTTGTCCACGGTCGCCCCACCACCGGGCAGTACATCGAACATATACCGTTGGGTCATGCGTTGGTTGCTGCATATGGTGACGGCACTGAATTCCTTCTGATACTCGATAATGCCATGGCCCACGTGGCGGGCGTCACCAGGAATGTCTTTCAAAACCGGGACGTAGGAGTAATGCAATAGCCAGCGGTGAGTCCCGACCGAAGAACTATTGAACGTGTGTTGAACGTGCTTAACAGCTGTGCTCGTGGTCATCCTGTGCCACCACAAACTCTCCATGAATCATCAAGAGCTCTCATTGAAGAATGGGTACTGATACCAAAGGGCAACCTCTGTAGAATTAACCGGAGCATGCCACGTAGGTGTCAGGCGGTGATAAACGCTCACGGAGAGCATACAGGTTATTAAAGCTCTCAAAATTCAATGAAACCACCCAGGATGATGGGATGAACTATTGTTCCTTGTAACCTCCCCGGTGAATTTTGAAAAGACAATAATTAAATGTTAATGGGAATAGAGCCAAGTGTAACCTTCCCACAAAAATGAAAGAAAATATTTAAATGAGAATGGACATCGTGCTAAGTGTAACTTCCCAGGAGAAATATGAAAGTGAAAAGAATTGAATATAATTGCAAATAGTGCCAAATGTTAGCTTCCCACAGTAATAAAATTCAATGATAATAAAAATGTGCAAAAAATGTTAAGTCCCCACAAAATTAACGTTAAGATCAACCTGATAAATTTTATAAGGTCATCTGCGCTGACCTTTGGCCCTGTGCAATAATCAACCTGATAAATTAAATCTGGGAGGAAAATCAAAGTAAATATTGTTTCAATTGTAATGATTATTTTCTTAAAAGATTGCTTTGAGAACAAAATTATTATTGGGGCAATTCTTGAACAAATTAATTACAGTTAATATACATTACATTATCAGATGTGCGCAATGCTGCTTCATTACCGTATTTAAAAAATATTCCTCGTCCTGAACCTTGACCAGAGACCCATGTCGACGCCCGCCGACTCCTCACACACAACTCCGACTGTCTCTCGCGCGCTACTAGCACAGACGAACTACATGCTCTCGCGACTCGCTACGTACAACAACTGCCTCGCAACTCCACTACATGCTCTCGTGACTCGCTACGTACAACTGCCTCGCAACAGAACTGAACTCTCGCACGGTCAAGCGCAGACTAGCAACGATAAATAACTCTCTGGTCAGAGATTCTGTCATGCCTCGCCATCGCTGCTACTGAATACATACGTGTTTCACTACTTATTTTTCGATACCTGTCAGACATTTCACTTCTTGTTATGAACGAGGATATAATGATGTTTTATTGTATACTTAATTTGTGAAAGATGAAGGTAAGTCTGTCGACTATCTTTATTTCGTTTTAATTTTGTCATGTGGTCTTCAGTCCGAAGATTGATTTGTTGCAGCACTCCATGCTAGTCCAACATGTCCAAGCATCCTCATCTCCCAGCGACTCACCCAAGCTACATCCACCTGAGCTTGCTTCCTCTATTCAGGCCATAGTGTATCTCTACAATCTTTACCCTCCACACCGCCTTCCGCTACCAAACTGACAATTCCTTAAAGTCTGAGAATGTGTCCTATCAACCGATTCCTTCTTTTAGCCAATTTCTTTTTTCCACTTTTCGATTCAGTACCTCCTCATTTCTTATTCAATCTACTCATCATATTTTGTGCATTCTTATGTAGTACCACATTTCAAAAGCTTCTTTCTCTTTTTGTCGGCCGCGGGACTGCTACGGTCGCAGGTTCGAATCCTGCCTCGGGCATGGGTGTGTGTGATGTCCTTAGGTTAGTTAGGTTTAAGTAGTTCTAAGTTCTAGGGGACTTATGACCTAAGATGTTGAGTCCCATAGTGCTCAGAGCCGTTTGAACCATTCTTTTTGTCGGAACTGCCTATACCTACATTTCACTTCCACAGAAGGCAACACTAGACAAATTCCTTCAGAAAAAACTTCCTAACACGTAAAGTAGTATTAGACATTAACAGATTCCCATTTTTCAGAAATGCTCTGCTTGCTGTTGCCAGTCCTCGTTTTATATATTCCCTACTTCGCTGCCCAAATAGCAAAACTCATCTACTAATTTTAGTCTCTCGTTTCCTAATGTAATTGCCTCAGTATCGCCTGATTTAATTCTAGTATATTCCATTACCCTTGTTTTACTTTCAACTGCTCTTCTAAGTCCTTAGCCGTCTCTTACAGAATTACAGTACCATCGGCAAACCTCAAAGCTTTCATTTACTTTCCCTAAGCAATTCCTTTTCCAGATTTTTCTTTGGCTTGCGTCACAGCTTGATCAGTGTACAGACTGAATAACATTAGGGATAGGCGACAGCCCTGTCTCACTACCCTCTCAACTATGGTTCCCGTTTCATGTCCTTCGACTCCTATAACTGCAGTCCAGATTAGGTAACTTTTCAATCCCTGTATTTTATTCTTCATACCTTCAAAACTTCAAAGAATGTTGTCCAGTCACTATTATCAAAAGGTTTTTATAAATTTACAACTGCTAAAAACTTAGGTTTGTCTTTCTTCAACCTATTCTCCAACATAGATGCTAGGGTTTGCATTGCCCCACATGTTTCTATATTTGTCCCGTATCGAAACTGATCTTCCTGAAGATCGGCCTCACCAGTTTTTCCATACTTCTGTAAATAATTCGCATCAATATTTTGCATCCATTACTTATTGAATTAATGGATCATTGCGTTCGTACCTGTCTTCTTTGGAATTGTAAGGGATTCTTCCTTGGGTATTAGGAACTACACCTAATTCGTGCATTTTTCACGCTAGATGAAATAATGTTGTCATGGCCAGCTATCCCGAGGATCTCAATAATTTTTTGGGAATGTCAATTACTCTGTGACTCTTATTTCCATTTGGGTCTTTCAGTTCTCTATCAAGTTGTTCTCGCATTGTCGTATCTCCCATCTCATCTTCATCTTCCTCCTCTTCTCTTTCCATAATATATTCCCCAAGTTTTCCCTCTTATACAGGCCCTGTAATATATTCCTTCCACCTTTCAGTTTTCTCTTCTTTGCTTCTTCAGTTTAATTCAAGTTTTTAAATTCTGTGTACATATGCTCAATTGGTCAGTGGTAAAGCCCCAGGTAGTGAATTCAAAGATATCGGCTTCGATCCCTAGTCAATCCTAGAATTTTTATGTGCTACTTCTCACTTCTTTTACATACGGTAATGTTGGCTAATGTGAAAAAGAGTTGCACCACGGTTCAGAATCCACGCTGAACTGGAAGTCCCCCTATAAGGGGCTGGGCATGACAGTTCAGACGTCAGAAGAAGGCAACGGCGTACCACCTGTATACCTCTAGCAGACCGCTGCTGCGTTCAGCTTAATCTTCGCGTTGATGACAGCTTTACCTTTTTGCCTACAAATTCTGGGTTCCAAGCTTCACTCGAGGCTCTTCGTTATGACCTGACGAAGCAGTCACACCTCAGTGTTGAGAGCATCTGCCTTACTGGCGGTCCACGGTGGAGTTCCTCTACGTTGTTTGGTTTCCATTATACGAATATCGTCAACAGGCTGAAGCAAGGAAAAATTCAAAATAATAGTCTATAGTGCAAAACTTGTAAGTGGCGATATACCGGAAATGAACGTTTTTATTTTCAATGTGTACGTTGGTGCTTAGATGAGCACCGATGATAAGGTTGAGATCGTGTGACACAATACTATGTATTAAGTGTTCTTTTCTCTTCCGTTCTGATCAAACATGGGAATAAAAAAAACTTTTACAAGTGGACTGTTACTATTAGCGCTTAAACGCAGAGAAAAAGACACATACATAGTATCCATATAATGGTCGCATACACAACTTAAACTCACGAAAAGTGGTTAGAAGCGAACGGTGATAACGAGGACAAGTGAGTTTTTTTATGCCGAACAGCCCTTGCTTTTCGGCAAGCCGCGTAATTGTGTAATATGACGATTTACAACAATAAACTTATAGCTACGCTTTCGTCAGTGTCGCGCACAATGAGGAATTAATACGGCTCTCATCGTTTCTGAGAAAATTGAATATCCCGTTGTTGTTGTGCTCATTACAGATAGAGCACTATATATAATTTAAATAACAACAAAATCTGATGTAACACTTCCCTAATCGAAACATAATCTACTGATATGTGTTTCAGAAAAAGAAAAGAAAACGCTAACGATGTCACAACTGAGGTGAAACATGTTTTGGCGTTAAAATGGTTCAAATGGCTCTGAGCACTATGGGACTTAACATCTTAGGTCATCAGTCCCCTAGGACTTAGAACTACTTAAACCTAACTAACCTAAGAACAGTACACACATCCATGCCCGAGGCAGGATTCGAACCTGCGACCGTAGCAGTCCCGCGGTTCCGGACTGAAGCGCCTAGAACCGCACGGCCACTGCGGCCGGCTGGCGTTAAAACAAAACATTGAGTTTTGTACTTACAAAAAGACGGACACATCCTTAAGTCGTTATTATTTTATGCAAGCACGGCAACTGAGCTCAAAACTGCAATACGATGGGTCAGAAATAGTGCAATATTTTAACATGCACTCGAGAGTGGCTGTAAATCATGATGTGTAAAAAAAAGAAAACTATGAAACTTCCTGGCAGATTAAAACTGTGTGCCCGACCGAGACTCGAACTCGGGACCTTTGCCTTTCGCGGGCAAGTGCTCTACCAACTGAGCTACCGAAGCACGACTCACGCCCGGTACTCACAGCTTTACTTCTGCCAGTACCTCGTCTCCTACCTTCCAAACTTTACAGAAGCTCTCCTGCGAACCTTGCAGAACTAGCACTCCTGAAAGAAAGGATATAGCGGAGACATGGCTTAGCCACAGCCTGGGGGATATTTCCAGAATGAGATTTTCACTCTGCAGCAGAGTGTGCGTTGATATGAAACTTCCTGGCAGAGCACTTCCCCGCGAAAGGCAAAGGTCCCGAGTTCGAGTCTCGGTCGGGCACACAGTTTTAATCTTCCAGGAAGTTTCATATCAGCGCACACTCCGCTGGAGAGTGAAAATCTCATTCTGAAAAGAAAACTATTTACAGTCACATGGCGAAGATTCCTTTCAAAAAAATTCTACGTGACTGTGGTCCCTGTCAAAGGGTAAATCATTAACATGATTTTATCATCGATTGACAACATCTGTCACACATTTCAATCGTCGACGTGCTGTTGAAGCGATTGTAGTAGGTAGACGCGTTAGAGTTCACAATCAGTTCTGAGCAAAACAGGTCAAGAAGTAAAATCCTGAATTTTTCCAAACTGGCTTTGATGCCTGGGTTCAACGACGGCGCAAATGTGTACAGATATGTCGTGACTATGACGAATGGTAGTGTTTCGTAGAGGACAGTACAGCGTACGATCTGTCCTTTTTCCGCTGTTCTATGTTCATTATTACATTTTTATGACACAGGATTAAATATAGATAGATACGGTTAGAGATGGCGGAAACGGCCACATAGCGGGTTCATATATTGTTATAATCATCTTGTATTAAATATTGAACAAATGTTTGTACGAACAAAAGCAAACCTCGGTCTGCGATACAAATCTATCTTTACATGGGATTCACGAACTCGATCCGTATTCTTTTAACGTCTGTTTTCATATTATTGCAGACAAGTTTTTTATCCCGTAGAAAAAACAAAGGTTCTATACTGGCGGGAATGGAACTCTGGCAAATTACAGAACCAACCCGCATATCGAACATCGCTCGAGAACGGAAAACGTTTTCTTGTTAATTCAAGGAATAAAAAAAGAAGGTAGCTGTGTTCTGTTTACCTGTTCTTCCATCAACAGCCTTAGGCGAGGCTACTAAGAATGTTGTTTGTAGCGTGCGTTTTTTGATAGTGTGGAATGTGGATGAATGTTAGAATATCCCACCTCGTGTGTCAGTATTCGGTTTTATTGGAGCCAGACACGTGGATGAATTCGTACGCCGAAGTCGGCCGTTCATTAGAGCAAAATTTCCGCCTTCATACTTTGCCCGATACACTTTTACTGGGATTCCGCCTCTGTAAATAACGGCCCCACCCGGCGCACCACACAAACACGGACCCCGCCCCCTCGCCATTAAAGAGCAGTTAGCTGCTGATGAATAATACATACCTCCGGCAGTTGGCCGCTAATTGCGAGCTCCGTCTGCCGCCACTTTCTCCGGCGCCCGCTGCGAGGCGCCACGGTCGCCCATTTGACCCCCGGCGACCCGCGCCGTTCTCGCCAATTGGGAAGCCCTGCAGGACACCGCCCCCCGGACACGGCGGGGCCACGAGGCGGTCGTCCGTCGGTCGGTGCCTAGATCCTGCGATTCAGAGGGACCACGAGCAGGCTGTCGGTGCCTAGATCCTGCGGCGCAGCGCGCGTTCTGTCGCGTCTCTCTGCCCGCAGGAAATATCGACAACCTAGCCGCAAAATGCGAGCTTTCCCCGCGTGCGCTTTCTATTGGATACGAGAATACTGTCCCAGGCGTAAACCACCAGCGTAGGGGCCCATTTACCCAGTTTTATTTCGCTAAATTCCGATTCTCGCAGGTCGAGACATTGGTGGTTAGGGATGGCGGCTAATCTGAAACAACCGGTTTTCGATTGTATCGTTTTGTTCACGCCAGTTTAACCTGACTGTTGAAACCGCTCAAAACAGCCGGTTACTTAAATAACCGATTTTCGTTTTTTCCCCTACTGTTTCCTGTAATAAATGGAGAAGTATAACAAAGACTGAAAATTTTGACTCTCAGTTTCAAGATACATAGAATCAAAATATCATAATGTTAACATGTGAACACGAAAACTGAGCCGCGCGGGATTAGCCGAGTGGTCTGGGACGCAGCAGTCATGCACTGTGCGGCTGGTCCCGGCGGAGGTTCAGGTCCTCCCCCCGACATGGGTGTGTGTGTTTGTCCTTAGGGTAATTTAGGTTAAGTAGTGTGTAAGCTTAGGGACTGATGACTTTAGCAATTAAGTCCCATAAGATTTCACACACATTTGAACATTTTTGAACGAAAACTGAGGTACCGATTTTTAATATTAAGTATACAAGAAGGCCAATGAAACTTATATAATTGGAAAGGTACTTTGCCATAGATGTCCACAAACAAAAATTCACGCGTGTGCGTAGCTGTTAAGAAGGAAGTAGATGCTTTCATATTCATAACTCTGTTGATACCTTTTGTGTCATGCATTAAAAACTCCAGTGAGTCAGTATCGGAAATTGAAATTCTGACAACTTCTGTCCAACGACCGTATAGGTGCTATGCTAGAAATGACACACGAAATTAATAACGTTTCATGAAATCGCGTTCTCCAGACCATGTTTACATGGTTCATTTGCAATAACACACGCGTACGAGGCAGTTACAATGCGACAAGTGCTAGATCGATGTGGAAATCAAAATATGTACGATTTCCGCATTCCCTTATTGCACGGAAACTGTATTTGTTTTAGGAAAGCGCTGGAAAGAGCACACTAATGGATCGGAGTGAAAGGCGCAGAGCGAGACAGAAACAATTTGCACGAAGAGATAGTAATCGGAATGTGGGCTTTCATAATAATAATGCAACTGTTTTATTTAACGATACATTTAAATGTGCGCTGGAGGTAATTCTATATAATTTTGACAGAATTGCGGTCGATGAATTTACAAAATGGTTCAAATGGCTCTGAGCACTATGGGACTAAACTGCTGTGGTCATAAGTCCCCTAGAACTTAGAACTACTTAAACCTAACTAACCTAAGGACATCACACACATCCATGCCCGAGGCAGGATTCGAACCTGCGACCGTAGCGGTCGTGCGGTTCCAGACTGTAGCGCCTTTAACCGCTCGGCCACCCCGGCCTGCGATGAATTTACAGTACAGGTTTTGTAATGCAACACATTCTGCATCAGAGGTTACTCTACGTGACACAACGGCTTTCATATTACGTTGTCATAAGGGAAAAGTTATAATATGCCAGCGTTAACACAAAATTTGTTTCTCAGCGCACTTCACCAAGGGCGTGCATCAAACGATCCAAGAATTCAACAGATATCGAAAAATTATTTCAATAACATGGGAATATTCCGATAATATAGAGATATTTCAGTAATAAAAAGACACACGAAAGTAACAACATTTCATGATATCGCTTTCTAGGAACGTACACATTTAAATTTCACAGATCGTTCGTCTGCAGTAACACACACATACAGGACAGCTATAATGCCACAACCGCTAGGTCACTACTGTTGTCAGCAGTTGAAAACAAAACATCATAGTAACGAAGCTACTGAGGGCAACACAGACTGTACTTAACGTTGTTTGTTGGCGTCGTTTTTCCGCTTAGTTTTGTCTAAGAGTAAACGGAACTAACTTTCTACTCATTTTCCGCCCCATAAAAATTATTGTATTGTATGTATATATTGTATGTTAACCGGGGACCTAGAAACGACGGAGAGGCTCCGTCCCCACCGCAGCCGCAGTGGTCCACAACCCCACGACGACCACCGCAGTCCACTTCACCCCTCCGCCGCCCCACACCGAACCCAGGGTTATTGTGCGGTGCGGCCCGCGGTGGACCCCCAGGGAACGTCTCACACCAGACGAGTGTAACCCCTATGTTTGCGTGGTAGAGTAATGGTGGTGCACGCGTACGTGGAGAACTTGTTTGCGCAGCAATCGCCGACATAGTGTAACTGAGGCAGAATAAGGGGAACTAGCCCGCATCCGCCGAGGCAGATGGAAAACCGCCTAAAAACCATCCACAGACTGGCCGGTTCACCGGACCTCGAAACAAAATCGCCGGGCGGATTCGTGCCGGGGACCAGGAGCTCCTTCCCGCCCGGAAAGCTGTGCGTTAGACAGCACGGCCAACCGGGCGGGCCCATAAAAAAAAAATAGTAAGCTCCTGACTTTCAGTTTCTTCATTTTGAACACCTACAACTTCCCTTATTATCTTCGGTTACGCCTCGAAGGAGGACACTAATGGGACGGACTGGAAGACGAAGAGCTAGAGAATACAATTTTTTCGTTGACAGATTAATGGGAATAATGTCGACCTTGGTAATGATTGCTTTGACAGGTAGTGTTCAGACAAGAACTAAGAATCTGCATACGAACAAATTCCAATTAATTTTATATATATATATATATATATATATATATATATATATATATATATATATATATTGATGTGTCGACAGAAGTGCCAACACAGTGTGGTTTGAGGAGACCGATATGCACGCTATAAGCTCACGCAGGATGGCGTGAGGTCTGAAACAGGATACGTAATGAATGCTATAAAGAAAAGTACGTAGCTTCTGGAATACTTAACTTTAATCCATCATTTGTATACATCGTTCTTGATGAGACATGCTTCATACGATAAGTATCAATTGCTATGGCGCCTTGCTAGGTCGTAGCCATTGACTTAGCTGAAGGCTATTCTAACTATCTGCTCTGCAAATGAGCGAGGCTTCGTCAGTGTGCATCGCTAGCTAAGTCGTCCGTACAACTGGGCGAGTGCTAGTCCGTCTGTCGAGACCTGCTGTGTGGTGGCGCTCGGTCTGCGATCACTGACAGTGGCGACACGCGGGTCCGACATGTACTAATGGACCGCGGCCGATTTAAAGCTACCACCTAGCAAGTGTGGTGTCTGGCGGTGACACCACACACACACACACACACACACACACACACACACACACACACACACACACACACATATATATATATATATATATATATATATATATATATATATATATATATATATATATATACTCCTGGAAATTGAAATAAGAACACCGTGAATTCATTGTCCCAGGAAGGGGAAACTTTATTCACACATTCCTGGGGTCAGATACATCACATGATCACACTGACAGAACCACAGGCACATAGACACATGCAACAGAGCATGCACAATGTCGGCACTAGTACAGTGTATATACACCTTTCGCAGCAATGCAGGCTGCTATTCTCCCATGGAGACGATCGTAGAGATGCTGGATGTAGTCCTGTGGAACGGCTTGCCATGCCATTTCCACCTGGCGCCTCAGTTGGACCAGCGTTCGTGCTGGACGTGCAGACCGCGTGAGACGACGCTTCATCCAGTCCCAAACATGCTCAATGGGGGACAGATCCGGAGATCTTGCTGGCCAGGGTAGTTGACTTACACCTTCTAGAGCACGTTGGGTGGCACGGGATACATGCGGACGCGCATTGTCCTGTTGGAACAGCAAGTTCCCTTGCCGGTCTAGGAATGGTAGAACGATGGGTTCGATGACGGTTTGGATGTACCGTGCACTATTCAGTGTCCCCTCGACGATCACCAGTGGTGTACGGCCAGTGTAGGAGATCGCTTCTCACACCATGATGCCGGGTGTTGGCCCTGTGTGCCTCGGTCGTATGCAGTCCTGATTGTGGCGCTCACCTGCACGGCGCCAAACACGCATACGACCATCATTGGCACCAAGGCAGAAGCGACTCTCATCGCTGAAGACGACACGTCTCCATTCGTCCCTCCATTCACGCCTGTCGCGACACCACTGGAGGCGGGCTGCACGATGTTGGGGCGTGAGCGGAAGACGGCCTAACGGTGTGCGGGACCGTAGCCCAGCTTCATGGAGACGGTTGCGAATGGTCCTCGCCGATACCCCAGGAGCAACAGTGTCCCTAATTTGCTGGGAAGTGGCGGTGCGGTCCCCTACGGCACTGCGTAGGATCCTACGGTCTTGGCGTGCATCCGTGCGTCGCTGCGGTCCGGTCCCAGGTCGACGGGCACGTGCACCTTCCGCCGACCACTGGCGACAACATCGATGTACTGTGGAGACCTCACGCCCCACGTGTTGAGCAATTCGGCGGTACGTCCACCCGGCCTCCCGCATGCCCACTATACGCCCTCGCTCAAAGTCCGTCAACTGCACATACGGTTCACGTCCACGCTGTCGCGGCATGCTACCAGTGTTAAAGACTGCGATGGAGCTCCGTATGCCACGGCAAACTGGCTGACACTGACGGCGGCGGTGCACAAATGCTGCGCAGCTAGCGCCATTCGACGGCCAACACCGCGGTTCCTGGTGTGTCCGCTGTGCCGTGCGTGTGATCATTGCTTGTACAGCCCTCTCGCAGTGTCCGGAACAAGTATGGTGGGTCTGACACACCGGTGTCAATGTGTTCTTTTTTCCATTTCCAGGAGTATATATATATATATATATATATATATATATATATATATATATATAATTAATCGAATTTCGACTGCAGATGATAGTAGTTAAATTAAACAGGCAAATGAAAGGAAACTTAGACCATCCACCACTCGCCGCTTTTCTTCGGAAAGTGATAGGTTGTTGAATACTACAAAAAATCACCAGTATTTTCCGGTTGATTCCAATTCTATGAATATCTTCTCAAAAATAATGTTATAATCGGGTTCATACCACTATTTGGGTATTACCAATACTCAGTGCTAAAGGGTAAAAACTGAGGTTGAAGCACTCTTATTTTTAGCGTTAATTTGTCCGTTTTCAAGGGCTACAAGCAGATAGAAACATAGTATGTAGACACAGGCAGCAGATCAGCTACTTTCTATTCTTACTACATTCTAAGAATGAATTGTTGGGTTTCTTTTTTACTACCGTTACCAGATTTGCATCGTCTTTTATTATTTCAAAAAAATTTGATCTTCAAAAGCAAATGATGCATTGTACTTCATTGCAACGTCATTACGTAAAAATATTTCGAGACTACGGTTGGTGTCATCCTGCAATACAACCGAGGTCCGGCGACGAAAGCGACAAACCCTCCTTATAGAACAGGTGCGGGCAAGTCATGCACACTGCACGCACACGTCTACCTGTAGCCACTGACACACGGCGGCAGAGACATCATTGGCTCAGCCATGCTGCACCAATTCTTTTTCCATGTGTTTGTTGCTCGTTTTTGTTGGCGTTGTTATTAAAATAGCACCGATCACTTTTCCCATTTTGTATAGTAACGAAGTATTTCAAACCAATGCAAATTTTACGAATAAAATTTACTTCTTTTTTTACCTATTGGCTTATACAGCCGGCTCACAGCGGGTCGCAGGTTTCAAGTCCGTTATTACATTTCCGGCTGTGAGACGGGCTGAGCAGCTACAGCTTCTTCTTACTGTCTTTTCTTCCCTGTTCAAAGATGCTGCAACTTATTATACATTATTGTAAAGGTGAGAAATCGAGGCCGGCCGAAGTGGCCGTGCGGTTAAAGGCGCTGCAGTCTGGAACCGCAAGACCGCTACGGTCGCGGGTTCGAATCCTGCCTCGGGCATGGATGTTTGTGATGTCCTTAGGTTAGTTAGGTTTAACTAGTTCTAAGTTCTAGGGGACTAATAACCTCAGCAGTTGAGTCCCATAGTGCTCAGAGCCATTTTTTTTGAGAAATCGATCTATTTAGTGTTGTAATAACACATTCGCGTTTTTCGATATTTTGTGAGTTATAAGCAATCGTTTTCAGTTTTCGTGAGATTCATCACACCCCCACTTTCCCTCTGCCGCTCCCCCGTCCCCCCTCCCGGTAATTCTGTCAAGAAAACGTCATCCAGAAATTGTGGGTAGTGTGCAATGCAAGGAAGAAGAAAAGTGATATACGGTATTAATGTGACAAATGTCTAGCGTTTTTTCGGATACACCACACCAACAAAAACTTGTAAAACGCTATTATCTTCACTCCTCGTCACCTCAATAAATAGTGAGGATACGTATATAAAGAACTGCTATCAGAAAATTTATGGAATTTTGAGAGTAATGTTGAAACGTCCCCTTAGAAAAATTATTCACGTGACTGGGCTTAAACTGACACACAATGTTTTTAGCGCAACGCAATCTGACTTACAAAAATCCCTACAAAAGAATGGCCCTGACTAACATTAACCTATACGTTTCACAAATCACTTACCTCACCAAAAATCTTCGTTACTCGAACTACTGCAATACAGCGAGCGCCACTACTGCCAGCTAAATAACAGATTCAAACTACGGAAGGCACTAACTACTGATAGGCATAGTTAGCAAATGAAAGAGTTTAATAGAGAACAAACAATGTATTTACCTCAATAGTGTTCAAAAGTCATAATGTATATAGCAGTTCATGATATCCAGTATTACAAACTTCAAAAATCCGCCATCTCTCTCCTCACTTCCACCACTGCTGGCGGCTCACCTCCAACTGCGCAACGCCACGCGCCGCTCACATCCCGCTGCCCAACACTACAATGGCAGACAACAATGCAAACCAGCCACAGACTGCACACAGCACAGCCAGCGACTTTCATACAGAGCGCTACATGGCGTTACCAATGAAGAAAACCTAAACAGCCGACTTACAATGTGTAACACAAAGATCCTGATCCTCATAAATTTAAATAGCAAATATAGGGTCGACTATGGGGAAAACCATTAACGCCGGCAGTTGTGGCTGAGCGATTCTAGGCACTACAGTCTGGAACCGCGCGACCACTACGGTCGCAGGTTCGAATCTTGCCTCGGGCATGGATGTTGTGATGTCCTTAGGTTAGTTAGGTTTAAGTAGTTCTAAGTTCTAGTGGACTTATGACCTCAGCAGTTGAGTCCCATAGTGCTCAGAGCCATTTTTTGAAAACCATTAACAACTCAGTGGGTTAAAAAAAGATTTGTTTAAAAACGAAGAATTTTAGCACTGCTTCAATGGCTAAAGGATATTTCGATTATTTTACTCGATTATTAGAAAAAAGTAAAAAACACCTGCTGTAAAGGAGACCAAACAAATACCGAAAAATACCGGTTACTCGGAACTAAAATATCGGTATCGGTTTTAACCGGTCTGTTCCACTCACTCCAACGTACGGGAAATGCAAAAATGTTCAAATGTGTGTGAAATCTTATGGGACTTAACTGCTAAGGTCATCAGTCCCTAAGCTTACACACTACTTAACCTATATTCCCTCCCCCCCCCCCCCCCCCCCGCCCCCACATGAACCACGGACCTTGGCGTTGGTGGGGAGGCTTGCGTGCCTCAACGATACAGATAGCCGTACCGTAGGTGCAACCACAACGGAGGGGTATCTGTTGAGAGGCCAGACAAACGTGTGGTTCCTGAAGAGGGGCAGCAGCCTTTTCAGTAGTTGCAGGGGCAACAGTCTGGATGATTGACTGATCTGGCCTTGTAACACTAACCAAAATAGCCTTGCTGTTCTGGTACTGCGAACGGCTGAAAGCAAGGGGAAACTACAGCCGTAATTATTCCCGAGGGCATGCAGCTTTACAGTATGGTTAAATGATGATGGCGTCCTCTTGGGTAAAATATTCCGGAGGTAAAATAGTCCCCCATTCGGATCTCCGGGCGGGACTACTCAGGAGGACGTTGTTATCAGGAGAAAGAAAACTGGCGTTCTACGGATCGGAGCGTGGAATGTCAGATCCCTTAATCGGGCAGGTAGGTTAGAAAATTTAAAAAGGGAAATGGATAGGTTAAAATTAGATATAGTGGGAATTAGTGAAGCTCGGTGGCAGGAGGAACAAGACTTTTGGTCAGGTGAATACAGGGTTATAAATACAAAATCAAATAGGGGTAATGCAGGAGTAGGTTTAATAATGAATAAAAAAATAGGAGTACGGGTAAGCTACTACAAACAGCATAGTGAACGTATTATTGTGGCCAAGATAGACACGAAGCCCACGCCTACTACAGTGGTGCGAGTTTATATGCCAACTAGCCCTGCAGATGACGAAGAAATTGATGAAATGTATGAGGAGATAAAAGAAATTATTCAAATAGTGAAGGGAGACGAAAATTTAATAGTCATGGGTGACTGGAATTCAGGCGTAGGAAAAGGGAGAGAAGGAAACATAGTAGGTGAATATGGATTGGGGCTAAGAAATGAAAGAGGAAGCCGCCTGGTAGAATTTTGCACAGAGCGTAAATTAATCATAGCTAAAACTTGGTTCAAGAATCATCAAAGAAGGTTGTATACATGGAAGAACCCTGGAGATACTAAAAGGTATCAGATAGATTATATAATGGTAAGACAGAGATTTAGGAACCAGATTTTAAATTGTAAGACATTTCCAGGGGCAGATGTGGACTCTGACCACAATCTATTAGTTATGAACTGTAGACTAAAACTGAAGAAACTGCAAAAAAGATGGGAATTTAATGAGATGGGACCTGGATAAACTGAAAGAACCAGAGGTTGTAGAGAGTTTCAGGGAGAGCATAAGGGAACAACTGACAGGAATGGGGGAAAGAAATACAGTAGAAGAAGAATGGGTAAGTTTGAGGGATGAAATAGTGAAGGCAGCAGAGGATCAAATAGGTAAAAAGACGAGGGCTAGTAGAAACCCTTGGGTAACAGAAGAAATATTGAATTTAATTGATGAAAGGAGAAAATATAAAAATGCAGTAAATGAAGCAGGCAAAAAGGAATACAAACGTCTCGAAAATGAGATCGACAGGAAGTGCAAAATGGCTAAGCAGGCATGGCTAGAGGACAAATGTAAGGATGTAGAGGCTTATCTCACTAGGGGTAAGATAGATACTGCGTATAGGAAAATTAAAGAGACCTTCGGAGAAAGGAGAACCACTTGCATGAATATCAAGAGCTTTGATGGAAACCCAGTTCTAAGCAAAGAAGGGAAAGCAGAAAGGTGGAAGGAGTATATAGAGGGTCTATACAAGGGCGATGTACTTGACAATATTATGGAAATGGAAGAGGATATAGATGAAGATGAAATGGGAGACATGATACTGCGTGAAGAGTTTGACAAAGCACTGAAAGACCTAAGTCGAAACAAGGCCCCCGGAGTAGACAACATTCCATTAGAACCACTGACAGCCTTGGGAGAGCCAGTCCTGACAAAACTCTACCAGCTGGTGAGCAAGATGTATGAGACAGGCGAAATACCCTCAGACTTCAAGAAGAATATAATAATTCCAATCCCAAAGAAAGCAGGTATTGTCAGATGTGAAAATTACCGAACTATTAGTTTAATAAGTCACAGCTGCAAAATACTAACTCGAATTCTTTACAGACGAATGGAAAAACTGATAGAAGCCGACCTCGGGGAAGATCAGTTTGGATTCCGTAGAAATGTTGGAACACGTGAGGCAATACTGACCCTACGACTTATCTTAGAAGAAAGATTGAGGAAAGGCAAACCTACGTTTCTAGCATTTGTAGACTTAGAGAAAGCTTTTGACAATATTGATTGGAATACTCTCTTTCAAATTCTGAAGGTGGCAGGGGTAAAATACAGGGAGTGAAAGGCTATTTACAATTTGTACAGAAACCAGATGGCAGTTATAAGAGTCGAGGGACATGAAAGAGAAGCAGTGGTTGGGAAGGGAGTGAGACAGGGTTGTAGCCTCTCCCCGATGTTATTCAATCTGTATATTGAGCAAGCAATAAAGGAAACAAAAGAAAAGTTCGGAGTAGGAATTAAAATCCATGGAGAAGAAATAAAAACTTTGAGGTTCGCCGATGACATTGTAATTCTGTCAGAGACAGCAAAGGACTTGGAAGAGCAGTTGAACGGAATGGACAGTGTCTTGAAAGGAAGATATAAGATGAAGATCAACAAAAGCAAAACTAAGATAATGGAATGTGGTCGAATTAAGTCGGGTGATGCTGAGGGAATTAGATTAGGAAATGAGACACTTAAAGTAGTAAAGGAGTTTTGCTATTTGGGGAGCAAAATAACTGATGATGCTCGAAGTAGAGAGGATATAAAAAGTAGACTGGCAATGGCAAGGAAAGCGTTTCTGAAGAAGAGAAATTTGTTAACATCGAGTATAGATTTAATAGTCAGGAAGTCGTTTCTGAAAGTATTTGTATGGAGTGTAGCCATGTATGGAAGTGAAACGTGTACGATAAATAGTTTAGACAAGAAGAGAATAGAAGCTTTCGAAATGTGGTGCTACAGAAGAATGTTGAAGACTAGATGGGTAGACCACATAACTAATGAGGAGGTACTGAATAGAATTGGGGAGAAGAGGAGCTTGTGGCACAACTTGACTAGAAGAAGGGATCGGTTGGTAGGACATGTTCTGAGACATCGAGAGATCACCAATTTAGTATTGGAGGGCAGCGCGGAGGGTAAAAATCGTAGAGGGAGACCAAGAGATGAATACACTAAGCAGATTCAGAAGGATGTAGGCTGCAGTAGGTACTGGGAGATGAAGAAGCTTGCTCAGGATAGAGTAGCATGGAGAGCTGCATCAAACCAGTCTCAGGACTGAAGACCACAACAACAACCTAAATTATCCTAAGGACAAACACACACACCCATGCCCGAGGGAGGACTCGAACCTCCGCCGGGACCAGCCGCACAGTCCATGACTGCAAGCCGGCCGCGGTGGCCGAGCTGTTCTAGGCGGTTCAGTCCGGAACCGCGCTACTGCTACGGTCGCAGGTTCGAATCCTGCCTCCGACATGGATGTGTGTGATGTCCTTAGGTTAGTTAGGTTTAAGTAGTTCTAAGTTCTAGGGGACTGATGACCTCAGAAGTTAAGTCCTATAGTGCTCAGAACCATTTGAACCTTTTTTGAACCATGACTGCAGCGCCTCAGACCGCTCGGCTAATCCCGCGCGGCACGAGAATTGTATTGTAACCGATTCCAAACTGTGTGATTTGCGAACCAGATACAGCCGACAACTGCCACCGGAGCGCTCTGCGATCGCGCATATCACGTAGAGACACGCGTACCATATGCACAAGCCGTGACGCTTCTGAGCGTCCAGCAACACGGTGAACCCGGCACTCCCAACGTTGACGTTCGGATGGACAGTCCGTGTGTCGGCGGCTGAAAGTCATCCAGAGATAGGGGGAAGAGAACGGGTCCGGTGTGGCAGAGAGGCCAACGTGGCTGCTCGCCAGTTGTCTGTCACCAGTCTCGGCTGCGAGTACGAGGGTTCAGTCAGCCGCGTCCCCACCAGCACCCCAGCCTCTCTTAGGGTGCCCGGGGCTGCGACACGAGCCGCCTCTCCCACGCTCGGCGCCCGGCGCCCACTGTGTTGTCGAACACACACACACACATACACACACAGACACAGACGCACGCACGCAGCGTCATCGCCCCTGCTTTGTCACCGCCTCTGCCACACGCTGCACTCCTGCCTGCACTTGAGTTCATCACCATCGCCGGCGCATCAGAAGCCCCTTTACACCGACGCGAACACAAGCGAACGTGCAGTAACGAACGAGAATTCTCTCTGGTGTAAACGTGCTGGGCGCGCTTGTGTAAACGGCGTTCGGTCGTGTTGCGTTCGCATTCGCTTGTGTTCTCTCTTGTTCCGCTGGTTGTCGGTCTTCTAGCGAACCCTCAAAGCAAGTTCGCGACCTCTCCGTTTCGGAACTGGCAGTGCACAAAGGTCTCGTCAGATAGTTTGTATAGTGTTGTTGATACGAGTTACGTGAACCATGGAATCGTACGAAGACAAAATATAAAATGACTGGTAGAAGAATATAGATATTACACGTGCATTCAAGAGATACACTGCACAAATCCCAGAAGGAAAAGAAATTGCGAAGCACTCAAAAGTCCTACTGGGGATGTGAGACAGACGATAAATTCATTAAATGCTTACTTCAGACGAGAACGGAGAGAATAAGGACAAATTCTGTAATTCTTTTCATTAAAAAGGAACAGTACAGTAAATTTCCTTGATAGTAAACAGGTACGAATAAGTGTCTATTATGCTGATTACAATTAAAATTGTACGAAACACCAGATCAGTCTTACTAGCCGCGCGCCATTATCCGAGCGGTCTAGGACGCAGCAGTCATGGACTGTGCGGCTGGTCCCGGCGGAGGTTCGAGTCCTCCCTCGGGCATGGGTGTGTGTGTTTGTCCTTAGGATAATTTAGGTTAATTAGTGTGTAAGCTTAGGGACTGATGAGCTTAGCAGTTAAGTCCCATAAGATTTCACACACATTTCAACAGTCTTACTATTTTCGTTCGTGGTCTCTGTAATTATGTGGCCTATATATCAGTGTTATTTTGGAGCACCATAGCTCAGGAATAACAAGACCCAGCATGCTAACACACCAACTATTGTATGTGCACTTACTGCTCTTTCATGTTTTCGTGTTTTCAACAACGATGATGAATGAAAATGTTTTACCTGTGATCAGCGATCTGTCTTCTAAGAAACTGTATAACAGATTTTATTATGTAGTCTAGTTGATATAGATCGTATGTACTACACTTCACATTTCAATAGTTATATTTTATTGCCATTATCTTCTTTGTATATTCTTTAAATAAAATCTTTGTCGTGCTTCGAATATGTCACTGCCGACACCAAAAACTATCTCATATACAGTAGCTACTGAAATCCGAAATAATCGCTAACGTAAATGTCTCTAGTTGGTAATAAATAGATGGTAAATCCTAATCTTTCATCAGATTATGTGCTTTGTCGACAGTTAGTGTTTTGATTTTAAATCTCCTCCTCAGTTGTAATGAGAAGCCATCGAAGAGCTTCAGCCGACGTATGTCAAAGTTTCGGAATAATACACTACTGGCCATTAAAATTGCTACGCCAAGAAGAAATGCAGATGATAAACGGGTATTTATTGGACAAATATACTAGAACTGACATGTGATTACGTTACCTCTGGGCCTAATAACGGCCTTGATACGCCTGGGCATTGAGTCAAACAGAGCTTGGATGGCGTGTACAGGTACAGCTGCCCAAGCAGCTTCAACACGATACCACAGTTCATAAAGAGTAGTGACTGGCGTATTGTGGCGAGCCACTTGCTCGGCCACCATTGACCAAACGTTTTCAATTGGTGAGAGATCTGGAAAACGTGCTGGCCAGGGGAGCAGTCGAACATTTTCTGTATCCAGAAAGGCCCGTACAGTACCTGCAACATGCGGTCGTGCATTATCCTGCTTAAATGTAGGGTTACGCACGCATCGAATGAAGGGTAGAGCCACGGGTCGTAACACATCTGAAATGTAACGTCCACTGTTCAAATTGCCGTCAATGCGAACAAGAGGTGACCGAGACGTGTAACCAATGACACCCCATACCATCACGCCGGGTGATACGCCAATATGGCCATGACGAATACACGCTTCCAATGTGCGTTCACCGCGATATCACCAAACACGGATGCGACCATCATGATGCTGTAAGCACAACCTGGATTCATCCGAAAAAATGACGTTTTACCATTCGTGCACACAGGTTCGTCGTTGAGTACACCATCGCAGGTGCTCCTGTCTGTGATGCAGCGTCAATGGTAACCGCAGCCATGGTCTCCGAGCTGATAGTCCATGCTGCTGTAGACGTCGTCTAACTGTTCGTGCAGATGGTTGTTCTCTTGCAAACGTCCCCATCTGTTGACTCAGGGATCGAGACGCGGCTGCACGATCCATTACAGTCATGCAGATAAGATGCCTGTCATCTCGAATGCTAGTGATACGAGGCCGTTGGGATCCAGCAATTACCCTCCTGAACCCACAGATTCGATATTCTGTTAACAGTCATTGGATCTCGACCAACGCGAGCAGCAATGTCGCGATACGATAAATCGCAATCGCAATAGGCTACAATCCGACCTTTATCAAAGTCGGAAACGTGATGGTACGCATTTCTCCTCCTTACACGAGGCATCACAACAACGATTCACCACGCAACGCCTGTCAACTGCTGTTTGTGTATGAGAAATCGGTTGGAAACTTTCCTCATGTCAGCACGTTGTAGGTGTCGCCACCGGCGCCAACGCTCTGAAAAGCTAATCATTTGCATATCACAGCATCTTCTTCCTGTGGGTTAAATTTCGCGTCTGTAGCACGTCATCTTCGTGGTGTAGCAATTTTAATGGCCAGTAATGTAATAAGAAATGCTAGAGCTGCAATTCTGCGTTAAGTGCATTACCGCCACGAATATCACGCTTACGTACATATATAGACACTTAAGTGTTACTTTTCTTGCCGTCTCCAATGACCTCAATGTTTACGAGATCTATTCTTAAGTCATTTCGCTTAATTCTTTCAACACTGCGCTCGTGCAATGCAAAGTTATCCTCAGTATTACAGTTTCTCTTGGGGCTTTAACTTTATGGTGTTTTACTCTGTAAGCTGATTATTATCACCGAAAACCAATAACGCAGCGTTCATAGTTTCTGTTCGTTATCCCGTGTTGTCTTCCGTTCCCGTGTCCGGCTATCCTGATTTAGGTTTTCCGTGATTTCCCTAAAGCGCTCCAGGCAAATGGCTGGATGGTTCCTTCGAGAGGGCACGGCCGACTTCCTTCCCTAATCCCATGAGACCGATGACCTCGCTGTTTGGTCTCCTCCCACAAACAGCGCAACCTCTTCCGTTCCCTCTAGTGTAAACGCTTGCTCACAGGTACAAGCGAATGGTGGTGAACGCTGGCGGATAGTCTGCGAATGCGCGTTCACCCGTGTTGTCTTTCATTAACTTTGGTGGACCACCGGGACCGACCACCGTCTCATCCCCAGCCAATGGCTTCATTAGAATGCGGCACGAAGGGCTGTCTGGTCAGAACACCTCTCTCCCGGTCGTTGTCGGCTTTGCAAATCTCGGAACCACTACGTCCTCCCACCAAGGAAATATTCCTGGCGGTATGGGGAATCGAACCCGAATCCTCTGTAGTGGCAGTGTGCCATGCTGGCTACTCAGTATTTCTTTAGTACTAGAGTTGCAGTATGCTCCCACCTTTTCCAGTACACGAGGAAATCAATGAGCCCCTGCAGGTAGGTTCGTTGTCGACGCTTTATACGGTGGAATACTGGAGAGGATATCAGTTTAAAATCGCGACTCTGTGTTAAAAATTAGCACGCCCGCAAACTGGGGATAGCTCCTTTAATTTTCGCCGCGCGGGACTGCAAGAGCTGTGGAAGACAGTTGGGTGGTATAGGCACAAGTGACTGGTTACATCACGTGTGTTTATTTATTTATAGTTGATACATGCATTTTTCAGGCAACTGTCAACAGCATCGATATACTTGCAGAAATGCATAATATACACTGTGCTCTCTTACAATACATTTATTCACTACCGGTTTCGATCACGAACCATCTTCACAGTGGAAAAATGTCTGTTGTGACAACTTCACATGGCATATGCGCTGCTTAACCAGGAAAATAGACGCCATTACTAACTTGAAAAACGTATGAAAATGATACTTAACGCCGTAATACAGGCGTAACCAAGAAGAAGAAAACGTTGAACACATGAAAATACGTTAGAGCAGTAAGAGCAGGCCACCATTCCTCAGGCATAACGAGACCCAACAGGCTAACACATCAACTCTTGTATGTGCACTTACTGCTCTTTCATGTTTTCGTGTTTTCAACGTTGTCTTCTGCTTGATTAAGCCTGTGTTCCGGCGTTAAGTATCATTTTCTTACGTTTTTCAATTCGGCAATGGCGTATATTTTCCTGGTTAAGTGGCATGTATGCCATGTGAGCCGGCCGGTGTGGCCGAGCGGTTCTAGGCGCTTCAGTCTGGAACCGCGCGACCGCTACGGTCGCAATGTTCGAATCCTGCCTCGGGCATGGATGTGTGTGATGTCCTTAGGTTAGTTAGGTTTAAGTAGTTCTAAGTTCTAGAGACTGATGACCTCAGATGTTAAGTCCCATAGTGCTCAGAGCTATTTGAACCATTTATGCCATGTGAAGTTGTCACAGTAGATATTTTTCCACAGTGGATATGGTCTATGATCGAAACCAGTACTGAATAAATGTATTGTGAGACAGCACAGTTTGTATCATGGATTTCTCAAAGTGACACGTACAGTTACAGAAAGAGCCTCTAATAGAAGATTGTATGTAAAATTAACTCTGAGCTGAATACGCCTTTGCGGTGACCTTGAGAGTGACGAGATTTTCCAACGAAACGATTCCTGTCATTAAACGAGAGTCAAGGCGTACGTCTCGAAACAGATGAGGTTTGCCTTTTGTGGTAAACGGACTGTACTTTGTGGGTGGCAGCTAAGGCAGCGGTCATATTGCGCACGTATTATTCGGCACGTCCTCCGCTGTCGTAAAGGGATTATTGCCTCCATTGTCGTTTGTGAAAATAGTTTCAGCGACTGAGCTCAGCTTGTGGTCGCTAGGAAAGTGCTTTGCTGCGTTTCCGCTCGCAGACCTCACGGCTCTGTGTCGGCACCCCCCCCCCCCCCCCCCCACTCACCCCGCTCTTTCTTTCTCTCTCTCTCTCTCTCTCTCTGTCGCGTACGCGCGCGAGCCGCCAAAGAGCAATTGTTACGGTACAGAGGCGGAATGCAAAGTGGTGTTATTCCCTTCATTTCGCGCTTTCGGTTTCATGCGAGCTGACGGGACAGCGAAGGTGAAATGCAAATGACGCTCACGAAATACTAGCCTGCCGATCACGAACTGTTGTCTTCGACACTCACCATCTTTCCTGTAGAATACAACGAGACCCTTGACCATACCTTCAATCAACCGTTAATTGATATTTGGCGTGCGCAACAAAATTATACACCCAGTCAGTCCAAAATTTTCAAGATCGGGTTATTAAAAAGTAGAGAAATGTTAATATGGTGGTTTTAATGCTTGAGGTGTTCTATATAGTCTCCACCCCTCAGCCCCCAACCCAACCCCCATCCTCAACCCCTCACTTCAGTAGAACGCATAGCACGTTCATACAATTATGTGAAAATATTAGGAAAATCTTTCTATGGAATGATGGCCAACTCGCGTGTCATACTGGCTTGAGAGTCGATCATTTGCGGCAGTAGTGTAAGGGCACAAAAGTATGTGAACCCCATAACTTTTGACATCTTGCGGATTTATTGGTTATATTTCTTTGAATGCTGTTGAATGTAACGTAGATACACTAATCTAAAATATATGGCACTAAATCTATCGCGCTGTGCTACATTGCTACTCCTTTAGACTCTGTGAATCTTGGCATAAGGGTCGCGAGCACACTTTCAGTTGTCCTCATTGTAAGGAGCTTCTGCGCATGCGCAACTGGCGCGACGTAATTCTCTTACCGGCCAAACACATACGGATTTGATAAATAACGTGCATGCTTCATGCCGTGCGCAACTAGCCCTTACCACTCAACAAGTTTACATCAGTGCCACTAGGTGATATCACACTGCACCAGGCTTTTATCACCATTCGCATGTCATAAATCCCGCCAGACGGTAGCACGCTTCTCATATACGCTCACTATACAGTAAAATTAGATCGGAAAGAGTATGTGTTGGAGGGTTGCCCATAAAGTAATACACCGCACTTTGTTTCCTTCAACAATTCTTTATTGGTCATAATGAGAATTTCATACATCATACAATGGTGTTTTATCTACACATCCTATTTTTGAACGTAATCTCTATCCCATTGTTTGGCCTTCCTCCAGCGCGAAACAAGGGCATGTATGCCCTGTCGGTACCAATCGTTGTCCTGGTGGCGGAGCCAGTACTTCACTGTGTGTATCACCTCCTCATTGTCCTCAAAATGTCTTCCAGGAATGGCGTCCTTTAATGGCCCAAACAAGTGTGAAGCTCACTGCAACATGTCACGTGTGACAGCCATGGATGGTCTCCCCGACTGCTGCAAATCGTGGAGCTCCGCAGAACCGCCTTCTGATGACCTCACCCTCCATGCCCAGCGACTAACTGTAATTCTGTCGACAGCAGATGCTCTATAGACTTGGCACAAGCGTTTGTGAATATTCCCCACAGTTCCTTGCTCTGCAGTGAGAAACTGAATGACGGCACGTCGCTTGTAAAGTACCGGGTGATCAAAAAGTCAGTATAAATTTGAAAACTGAATAAATCACGGAATAATGTAGATAGAGAGGTACAAATTGACACACATGCTTGGAATGACATGGGGTTTTATAAGAACAAAAGAAAAAAAAAGAAAAATACAAAAGTTCAAAAAATGTCCGACAGATGGCGCTTCATCTGATTAGAATAGCAATAATTAGCATAACAAAGTAAGACAAAGCAAAGATGATGTTCTTTACAGGAAATTCTCAATATGTCCACCATCATCTCTCAATAATAGCTGTAGTCGAGGAATAATATTCTGAACAGCACTGTAAAGCATGTCCGGAGGTATGGTGAGGCATTGGCGTCGGATGTTGTCTTTCAGCAACCCTAGAGATGTCGGTATATCACGATACATTTGCGACTTCAGGTAACCCTAAAGCCAATAACCGCACGGACTGAGGTCTGGGGACCTGGGAAGCCAAGCATGACGAAAGTGGCGGCTGAGCACACGATCATCACCAAACGACGAGAGCAAGAGATCTTTCACACGTCTAACAATATGGAGTGGTTCTAATAAAACCCCATGTCATTCCAAGCATGTGTGTCAATTTTTACCTCTCTATCTACATTATTCCGTGGTTTATTAAGTTTTCAAATTTATACTTTTTGATCACCCGGTACATCACCTACAAACGCCGTTTTGAAACTGCCAGGCGGCTAACCATCTGTAGGAAGCGACAGAATCTTCGCGCGCTCACTCAGGACACTTCAAATAATACATTCGTAGGGAAAAAAATGCGGTGCACTACTTTCTGGGCAACCCTCGTAGTTATTATGACACAAAAACGTATTGTGTAGGGTTTTGAGTGAGATATAGTATTTAAGTTATGGATTTCATCATACGATACTCAGTTTGAGGCGCCGAGAACCATAAAGCACATCATCGTACATTGTGAGACTGTATCATTTACTTGTGCTTCTGACATCTGTTGATCTTATGGTGAGTCAGGTTTGCCTGTATTGTAGGCCCACGTTTTATATATGAACATTCACGAAAAGCTGTCTGGTTTCTCTGATATTCACTTACATGTGGGATCGACGATTACGTGCTTTTGACCCTTATGGATCTGATCACCCCATTTTATTCGAGTCCAGTGACCATGTTAGTAGACAAAGTTGGTTGTTTACAGCGCAGGAACCGGCTTTCGTGTGCAGTGTCAACATGAGCTCTGTTGATGATGATGTTTAGTTTACGGGGCGCTCAACTGCGCGGTCACCAGCGCCCGTACAAAGTCCCAATTTTTACACAGTCCAATTTCTACTCAGTGCAGTCCAGCTACTGTCAATAATGATGATGATGATGATGATGATGATGACGAAGTGATGGGGACAACAAAAACACCTAGTCCCCGTGCAGAGAAAATCCCCAACCCGGCCGCGAATCGTACGTGGGACTTCGTGATCCAGAGGAGCAACGCTGGCCACTAGACCAGCGGAGAGCTGCGGACATGAACTCTCTTGATCTTTTTTAAGAAGCAAGTCAGAAGTATGCTGCTAGATTTGTTGGTGAAGGATTTGATCAACATTCGAGTGTTAAGGAGATACTTTCCTAACTCAAATAGGAATCCATGGAGGGAAAAATATGCTCTTTTCGCGAACTGAGATTGAGAGAATTTAGAGAACAGGCGTTTGGAGCCGATTCCAGAACGATGCTGTTGCCGCCAACATACTCGTAGATATGATGTATCGCGAAGATAAGAGAAATGAAGGCTCGTATGGAGTCATATAGACCGATATTTTTCGCTCTCGCTCCAAAACTGAGTGGAATAGGGAAGGACGTGACTCGTAGTGGTACGTGGTACGGTCCGCCATACACCATAAGGTGGCTTGCGGCGTGAGTATGTAGATGTAGAATGAGAACCGGGCTGTTTATTTCAACATTCCGGTGACCATGTTGCGTTCTGTCTTCTGCAGCTTCATGATGAGTAATTGTGACCATTCGTATCTTCCAAGACCAATTACGCGGTCTTAAATCGCATAGACAATGTATGGGACTATCTGCAATAGCGAGGGAGACGCAGCAATCCAAATCCACACAGATCTCTAACTTTGCGGGGTCTGATTATTAATGAGTAGCTTTAGCTACATATGGCATACACGAAGAATCTTGTAGAATCTTTTCCTTGTCCAACTGAAAACATTATAAGAGCTGGAGATGGTGCTGCATGAAAATAGTGTTTTGTTTACTTGAAGTGATTAATTTGTTGTCCGGTGTGCTAACACCCCCCGTCCGAAGAGTTCAGAGTCCGATTTTATTCGTAACGTACAAGAAATGTCAGTGCAATAAACAACAATGGCACCTTGAACTCAAAAATGGTTCAAATGGTTCTGAGCACTATGGGACTTAACATCTGAGGTCATTTGTCCCCTAGAACTTAGAACTACTTAAACCTAACTAATCTAAAGGCATCACACACATCCATGCCCGAGGCAGGATTCGAACCTGCGACCGTAGCAGTCGCGCGGTTCCCGACTGAAGCGCCTAGAACCGCACACCTTGAACTAACAACTGCAAACAACAGATGTACATCTGACCAATCAGCTGCGAGCAGGCAGTGTGAATTAGTGCACATGCGGGCGAAGTGTCTCAACGTTGTTGTGTCACAAAACGCAGGACTCTTAATCAGGTGTTTAACTTGCTGAGCGCGTGACGATTTTCTGGGCTTTCCTTTTTGGCAGCAGTCCCTCGTGCTAACCTGTGTATGCGAGTGAAATGGCAAACGTGACAACAAGAAGAGGGGTTTATGATCAGACCAGAGTGTACAGCAGCCCGTTGCGAAGGACAGATGTGATATGATTTTACTGTTACATGATTTTACTGTTGAAACGTTTATTTTTTGCACTGTAGTAAATTACCCCTAATTTAAACACAGGCCGTATTCAGTCTTACTCACATTACTACTATCAATGCTCACTTTTCTTCCTCTACATTTATACAACAAACTCCACAGAGAATTCAGATGTCGCAAACAGTGTCACTATGCTAATAATATGGTTCAAATGGCTCTGAGCACTATGGGACTCAACTGCTGAGGTCATTAGTCCCCTAGAACTTAGAACTAGTTAAACCTAACTAACCTAAGGACATCACAAACATCCATGCCCAAGGCAGGATTCGAACCTGCGACCGTAGCGGTCTTGCGGTTCCAGACTGCAGCGCCTTTAACCGCACGGCCACTTCGGCCGGCTCTAATAATATGGATGAATGCGTTTTCAAAAGAGGTCATTGTGGGGAGCTTGTGTGGCAATGCCTTAGGTGTTTAATGTGAATTAAAAAGAAAAAAGAAACAGCATCGACGTTAGCTAACTACTACACGTATTACCACAGAAGCAGGCCTGGAGAAGCGAATAAAATTCGGGAAGAAGAAATTAAAACTTCGTGGTTTGTCGATGTCATTGTAATCCTGTCAGGGATGGCAAAGGACTTGTAAGATCTGCTAAACGGAATGAGTATTATCTTGAATAAAAGGTAAAAGAAGGCTAATAGACTATTGCCCAATTATGCTAGAAAATGCTGCGGGAATTATATTACGAAATGAGACATTGGTAGTAGTTCCGTTTCATATTTTTGGACAGCAAAATAAGTACGATGGCCGAAACAGAATGATGCAGAATCTGAGTAACAAAAAAAGTATTTCTGAAAAGAAGAAATTCGTCAACATGTAATGCAAAATTAAATGATGAGAAGAATTCCTGAAAGTATTTGTTTGGAATTTAGCCTTGTACGGCAGAGGAACATGGACGGTGAAAAGTACAGACAAGACCAGAATAGAGGCTTTGAAATTTGGTGCTATGGAAGAATGCTGAACATTAGATTAGTAGATCGAGTAGCTAATTAGGAGATACAGGGGCGGTTAAAAATACGGAAACACGAAAACACAACTCATTACTATGCCTAATAAAAAAAGAAAAAGACTGTTCGAACAGGCCTTCAAGACCCAGAGGTACCTACCGCCCTCCGTGTCATCCTCAGTTCTTAGGTGTCACTGGATGCGGATACGAAGGGGCATGTGGTCAGCACATCGCTCTCTCGTTGGCCTCGCAAGGGCTGAGTGCAACCCGCGTGCCAACAGCACTCGGCAGACCCGGACGGTGACCCACCCAAGTACTAGCCAAACCCGACAGAGCTTACCTTCGGTGATCCGATGGGAACCGGTATTACCACTGCGGCAAGGCCGTGGGCACCATGCCTAATATGGTGTAGGATACCTGTTGGTTTTCAAAACTGCTTCCAATCATCTCGGAATTGGTAAATACAGGTACTGTATTGTTTTTAAGGGAATCATGTATCTTTCTCCTGTAACACAGAGGCGAGTTCACGTAACTATGATGGAGGTGGATAGCGATCACGTAGCCTCTGCCTAAAGTATAACACAAAGGGTCTATAACATTGAGATCTGGTGAGTGTGGTGGCCAGGTCAGATGCGACAGTTCATCCTCTTGCTAACAAAACTAATGCTGGGAGATACGAGCTTTATGGACAGTCGTATTGGAACACTGCATCACCATTGGGGAACAAACGTTGGATCTTGCGATGGACTTCATCAGCCAAAATGGTCACATAATCCTTGGCATTATGCGACCTTGAAGAGCAGCCAATGGGGCTCATGGAATACCACGATATAGCCAGCCAAATCACCACCGAACCCCCACGATATTTCTCCCCAGGGACGTAAACTCAGCCAGCAGTGTGAAACAAGACATATCCGAACAAATTACTGTCTTGCACTGCTTCATAGTTAGGTTTTATGGCTTCGGCACCACGTTTTCGTGTTACGGATACTTGTACCACTAAGGTGCGGTCTTGTAATTCCAGCTCGGTCTGCAGTTCCCTGATCGTGGGGATCCATTGATGTTGATTTGTTGCTGATGGTGTTGGCAAGTGCTACATTCAGTGTTACAGTGACTTTAGCATCCGACGTCCCTTTTTCTTTTTATATCAGAGCCGTCTTCAACGACCGTCTCTCGCGATCACTCAACACACAGTTTCTTTCACGTTGTGACTCAGCGCATGATGTTTTTCGCTCTCGCTGTATGCGGTATAAATCTTCGATACGGTTCCTGTTGAAACACCTAACTCTTCGGCGACCTGGCTTACGGAAGCACTCAGCATAGAGCACCAAACTATCTGCCCACAGTCGAATTCACTGATCTCCGGCATGATGCACTCACAACTACACAGAACGCTGTTCTGACCACAACGGACACTTGCAACGTATTGAAGCATCGCACAGGTGCCGTCTGTGGTCAAATACAACAGCGCGATCTGCGCTAATGATTAAGAATGCCATTCTCGCGCTAATTCCAAATCCGAACTGGGCAGAAGAAATCATTCAGACACAATTAGACTAAAATAAGTAATAGATTGGCAGAACACATATTGAGCCACCAAAAAATAATGAATCTGAAAATAAATGTAAGTGCGCGTTTAATAAATTTATGGCGGAAGAAGAACGTGTCACTCTGTGACTACTTAAGGAGTCTTAAGTGAATGTAGTTTGCAGTAGTTATGTAGGGATTTGGAGAACTGCACAGGATCGAAACAGACTTCGAACTGAACATCACAACTCCATTCGTGACTGGTCCATCGGGGCCTGTATCAAGCACTCCTCAAGAGCGACAAGCGGACACTAGCTGTCGGCAGCAAGTACGAGGTTAGCCTGACTGTCTGGAGAAGGGCCGCGCTTGATGAGTAAGAAACATGAATACGGACGCCGCGCGAAGGGGACAACTTTCCGAGAAGCGTTCTGTGTCCGCCCGTCCAGCACATGCACCCATCAGAATAGAGGCGACTGTTTTTTGTGGCTGCGGCAGAGCATTACCATTTAAATGTACCGTTTAAACTTTAAAAGGCTGCGCCAGCGCGTCTCCACGGCCAACGGTACAACTATCGTGCGTTCTCCCTCCTAACTGATTCATGAAGAACGGCCGCCTCTGCCACAAGGCGACGTTTTTATAACCCTGTCTGACCCTGTGCGCCGTAATTTTTAATTTTCCTGACGGTTCTTTGAACGCGTCTTATTCATAGGTATTCTGTTGCGTCTTTATCCCACTCTTTCTTTCATACAGCAGTTTCTCTATTTCTTTCAGTACAAAACGAACTTTCCTCCGTTGACCCTTCCGACAGGCAGAATGCGCCGTTGTACGTTTAAGCGTTACTCCAGTTCAGGTTCGTTTCTCACATTCTCTTTATTTCCTTTCTCCTCTCCTCTCTTTTTGCAACAATGACTCCTTACCACCGGAGGTCCGAGTCCTCTCTCGGGCATGGGTGTGTGTGTTGTCCTTAACATAGGTTAGTTTAAGTAATGTGTAAGTCTAGGGACCGATGACCTAAGCAGTTTGGTCCCTTAGGAATTCACACACATTTGAACATTTACAGCAATGACTGTTGATACTTCACTCTATAACTAGATGGTATCAAAAATGGTTCAAATGGCTCTGAGCACTATGGGTCTTAACTTCTGAGGTCATTAGTCCCCTAGAACTTAGAACTACTTAAACCTGACTAACCTAAGGACATCACACACATCCATGCCCGAGGCAGGATTCGAACCTGCGACCGTAGCGGTCGCGCGGTTCCAGACTGCAGCGCGTAGAACCGCTCGGCCACTCCGGCCGCCTAGATGGTATCGCTTAAGAGGCTTACCATTCTGCAAAGCTTTATTCATGATGCTTAGGTTGTTAGTTTACTTATACAGGGTGGTCACAAACAATCTGAAAAGCTTGTAAGGATGTTCTGAAGTATTTGGGAGAGCCAGCCATGACAAAACAACTCGTATTTCACCTGGTGTGCAAGATGTATGAGGCAGGCGAAATACTCTCAGACTTCAAGACGAGTGTAACAGTTCCAATACCAAAGAAAGCAGCTGTTAACAGGTGTGAATATTGCCGGACCGCCAGTTTAATAAGTCATGATTGCAAAACATTGACACGAATCAAATGGCTCTGAGCACTATGGGACTAAACATCTGTGGTCATCAGTCCCCTAGAACTCAGAACTACTTAAACCTAACTAAGCTAAGGACATCACACACATCCATGCCCGAGGCAGGATTCGAACCTGCGACCGTAGCAGTCGCGCGGTTACTGACACGAATCGTTTACAAAAGAATGGAAAAACTGGTAGAAGCCAATCTCAGGGAAGATCAGTTTGGATTCCGGAGAAATGTAGAAACAAACGAGACAATACTGACGCTGCGACTTCCCATAGAAAATGGATTAAGGAAACGCAAATCTACGTTTGTAGCATTTTAGACGTAGAGAAATCTTTTCGCTGTGATGACTGGAATACACTCTCGGAAATTCCGAAGGTAGCAGGGATAAAATAAAAGAAGAAAAATGTCATGTAAAACTTCTGCGGAAACCGGGTGACAGTTATAAGAATCAAACATGCAAGGGGAGCAGTCGTTGATAAGGGAGTGGGACAGGGTTGTCGTCTATCCCCGCTGTTTTTCAGTCTTTACACTGAGCAAATTGTAAACGAAATCAAAGAAGGATTTGGAGAAGAAATTAAAATTCAGGGGGAAGAAATAAAAACTCTGAGGATTGTCGATTACGTTGTAATTCTGTCGGAGTCAGTAAAGGATTTGAAAGAGCAGTTAAACGGCATCGACAATGTCTTGAAAGCAGGATAAAAGATGAATAACAACAAAAACAAAACAAGAGTAATGGAATGTAGTTGAATTAAAGCAGGTGATCTTGAGGGAATTACGTTAGGAAATGAGACACTAAAACTACAATGCTGTCCTAAATTAAAGCAATAAACGGAAATTTTGCAAGTTTCGTTTATTTTGCCACAAAACATTATAAACAAGGGTTACTAAAGTAGGAACAATGTAAAGAAGAAAGAACGTAAACAACTGTAACATGCATAACGCAAACAAAAATGTTCTTCATTCTTCTCAATTTTACGAATTTGAAAACACATTGGCTGGTCCCGGCGGTGGTTCGACTCCTCCCTCGGGCATGGGTGTGTGTGTTTATCCTTAGGATAATTTAGGTTAAGTAGTGTGTTAGCTTAGGGACACAACCTTAGCAGTTAAGTCCCGTAGGATTTCACACACATTTGAACTTTTTTGAAAACACATTCCGACAACTGGTAATGTGTTCAGTATGGAGTGTGTCCACTCTTGGCAGTAATACAGGCCTGACAACGACGGGGCATGCTATGAATGATGTCATCGGTCTCATGCTCAGGCAATAACGCCCGTGCCTCCTGCAGAGCTGTTCGCAAGTCTTGGAGAGTGGTCGGTGGATGCTGACGCGATGCAGCCCGTCTCCCTAGTGCATCCCAGACATGGTCTAGGGGGTTCAAATCGGGAGAGCGAGCAGGCCACGCCATGCGTGCAATAACTTCCGCTCCCAAGGAAAATCAGCCACCTGAGCTCTATGAGGTCGGGCATTATCGTCCATCACTACGAAGTCTGCGCCCACGGAAAGTCGGGACAACCACACATGAGGTCCCTAGATCTCGTCACGATACCTAACAGTAGTTAAATCTTGCAAATACATCCGTAAAAGTTCATGAAGAGAGATTCGAGAGGTCAACATAACCCCTGCCAACATCATTAGGGATCCTCCTCGATATCGGTCTCTTTCCAAAATGTATAGGTCCCGAAACCGTGATCCACTTTCCCTGCAGGTGCAAATCTGCCATGAATCAATTTCCAGCCGGCCGGGATGCCGAGCGGTTCTAGGCGCTACAGTCTGGAACCGCGTGACCGCTACGGTCGCAGGTTCGAATCCTGCCTCGGGAATGGATGTGTGTGATGTCCTTAGGTTAGTTAGGTTTAAGTAGTTCTAAGTTCTAGGGGACTGATGACCTCAGAAGTTAAGTCCCATAGCGCTCAGAGCCATTTGAACCATTTTTTGAATCAATTTCCAGACCAAACCGGAACTCATCTGTGAAAAGAACATCGGCCCACTGTTCGACCTTCCAGGTGGCATGATGACGACTCCACTCTAGACGTGACAGAGGTACTGTAAGTATCCTGTTTATATGTTTGTATGTTGACAGCGCGTTAGACTGCATTAATATCACTGACAGCGCTGTGCGCCCTCTGAGACTCTGTGGCTGGTCGGACGCGCAATTGGGAGTGTATAGTCTGCAGTGATATTAATGCAGTCTGAAGTGCTGCCAACATACAAACATATAAACAGGCTGCTTACAGTACACACATAGCATATTTCCGGCAAGGACACACTACCGAAGCCTTCTGTAGAGCGTTAGCCTCGATGCAGCACGTCCAGTAGACACTGAGATGTCAGATGTAGTTGCCGTGCAGTAGTAAGGCGGCACCGTCGTGCCCTTGAGGTCAAATAACGATCCTCTCTTTATGATGCAACACCAGGTCTGCCCTGTCATTATCTTCGAGATAAAATTTCGGTCTGTATAAACTGGTACCCCATCCGAGAAGCAACAGGGTGAGTCACATTAAGCCATCGGGCCACATCAGTTTGCGACTGGCTGCTTCCATTCTTCCCATGGTCCTCCACCGCAGAGAGTCTGGTAAGCGTCTTCACTATGCCATTCTGCACCGTTTGTCACTGTGTACACAGCAACTGTGGACCTGGGACTACCCGGCAAACACTAACCCGTTTAATAAGTGCCCTGATGTCATCGTCGGCGTGGTTGTTCGTTGACCGGAATTCCATCGTGCGTGTAGAATACGGACGTACGGACGTCTGTTGACAGTTTGTGTGATAATATCGTAAATTAGATATAGGATGGGGAAATAGCGGTTTGTTGCTTTAATTTCGGACAGCAGTGTAATAGATGAGTTTTGCTATTTGGGCAGTAAAATAACAGATTGTGATCGAAGTAGAGATGACATATATGGTAAACTGGCAATGGCAAGAAAAGCCTTTCTGAAGAAGAGAAATTTATTAACATCGAATGTAGATTAACTGCTAGGAAGTCTTTCTGAAGTTATTTGGCTGAAGTATACCTTTGTACAGGAGCGAAACGCGGGCGATGAACAGTTCATTCTAGAAAATAATAGCTTTCGAAATGCGGTCCTATTGAAGAATGGTGAAGATTAGATGGATAGATCATGTAACTAATGAAGAGGTGCTGAATTGGTGAGAGAAAAATTGTGGCACGGCTTGACGAAAGGAAGAGATCTGTTGATAGAGCACATTCTAAGACTTCAAGGGATTATCAAGTTAGTATTAGAGGGAAGTGGGGGAGGGGTGCGGGGGGAGGTAAAAACTGTAGAGGGAGACCAAGAGATGAACACACCAAACAGGCTCAAATGAATGTGGGTTGAAGGAGTTATTCTGAGACGAAGAGGCTTGCACGGAGTAGATCAGCGTGACAGCTGCATCGAACTAGTCTTCGGGCTGGAGACCACAACAATATCATATATTTGATCTTGAGTCTCTGTTTCCTGAGATACCAATAGTCCAATTTTCACAAGCTTTCTTTGGTCCGACAAATCTAGCTTTCTCTCGGAATGTTTATATTTTCTTTCTTAAGAGTCAGCTGTGTGATTTGTGTAACAGGCGCCGGCCGGTGTGGCCGAGCGGTTCTAGGCGCTTCAGTCCGGAACTGCGCTGTTGTTACGGTCACAGGTTCGAATCCTGCCTCGGCCATGGATGTGTCTGATGTCCTGAGATAAATTAGGTTTAGGTAGTTTTAAGTCTATGTGACTGATGACCTCAGATGTTAAGTCCCATAGTGCTTAGAGCCATTTGAACCATTTTAGCTCAACAGCCATGAAATCTCGAATGAGACTCCGTGCCGGAGCAGACTCGAAGATTAGACTTTATATCCTATGATCGTCTAGGTCTTTGGAGATGTTGGAAGAATAGCACGCTGTGACTAAGAACCGGTGAGAGGACAATTTTTCCCATCAACCTCTGCTCATGTACTGAAGATGTATAGAATCTGTATCTGTACGTACTGCAGTTGTTATGCATGGAAACAACTGAGTAAACTGCTTTTGTGTGTTTGCTTATTGAGCACTGAGTGTTTTCCTAGAGGCAGGCCTCGTGTATCTGCCCATTTCCGTGTTACCAGATAAGAATCACCACTTGTTTGTTGCGTGACCATAATAAAATAGTGAAACGTATAATATTACATTTTGTGCTTGTTCAGAAGTGGGAAACTGACTTACTCATTCATCATAAAACCGTTTCCGTGACAGAACGTCAGGAATCTTGATAGTATCTTATACTACGGTAATCCATCACTTGGTGGTAGAAGTAAAATTACAAATTTGTTACGCTTTTCTGCTAAAAGAAGCAGTTTGGATGTAAGTGATACTTCTTGATTAATAAAACCGTAAAATACTCGTGTCTGTCTGTTTTCAAACACGTTAATCTTCGAAAACTATTAGACGGATTTCTCCGGGGTTTCACTAGTAACTCCAGCAGGCTTGGGACAACGGATAAACATTATTTCATCAAAATCCGATCACGGAAAGAAAGATATCGTAACTTAAAATTTTACTGAAATTTTCTTATCTGTCTGTCTGTCTTGTCTGTTTGAACACGCTGGTCTACAAAACTACTAGACGAATTTTCGTGAGTTTTTCGCAGGTAACTTGAGTATACCTTTGGACACCGTACAGGCTTTGTTTCATAAAAATCGGATCACGAAAAACAAATATCCGCACGTATTATAAAAATGTATGTATGTTTTTTCTACATATTCTCCGAAAACACTGGACCGATTACAACCAAACGTGGTACGCGTATCACTTATTGACAGGAGTCTACTGGGGCACATTTGTGTGTGGCACCCGAATATGATTTTATAAACGATGTATGATTTTGATAGGCTTTATATCGCCTACTGTGTAAGACCACAGACCCAGAGATACTGCTAGGGTTGAAGTAAGAGAGCGCTTGGCGCACAGTTGTAGGGAGCTGTTGGTGAGCGAAAGACGATGGAGTAGGCAGTTTTTGTGGTGTGTTGTGTGAAGCCACAAAGTGTTAGATTAATGTAGGTATTGTTGAACTTGGAAGCAGAGGTCTTCAGGCAAGCAAGGTAAAGATGTTAAACAATTATGATTTCTGTTTCTGCCAGCCCGTTAGTATAGATGAGTTGGCTGATAATTTGTAATTGTTTAGTAACACCAGAATGTACGTAAACCGTTTTGATAAAAGGGCTTGTTAGAAATTTCACTTTGTAATGTTTCTAAGATTTGTTAACAGAGCTATATGTAACTTGATGATTTGCATTTATGTTGGATTAATGAAGTTAGGTAATACTTGCTGTTTAAATCTCATTACTTGTCAATCAATTGTGAGTAATGTAACTTCAATTGTCAGATGTTTTTGAAAAGACAAAATTAACTTGCAATACGATTTTGCATAAAAAACCTGAGTGTTAGTAATTTACCATAGTCAGTACCGCCTCCATGTCCAGGTCATATATTTTTTTTAAAGAAGCAGGATTTTCTTAAATGTTTCCGTTTGTCAGCCAAAAGAATTTCATGTGCATTTCAAAGTATTATGGCCAGCATTGCACACTGCTGACCCCGTAGCTAGCATATTTATATTTTTGTGAGAGACCAGAATATATCGCGTTGCGCAATTGCTGCTCTAGAGGTAAGACAATTTAATTTATTTGTTATGTGCACAGTGCCCAAAGTTACCAGTTTTGAACAGGGCCAGATGATTCAGTGACTAAGGGGCTGAATGTATTTTGCAATGACTGTATTTCTTTATTGGTATTGGGAGTTGCATTTCCCAATCAATTCGTGTAAAGTTTTGCTAACAATAACACAGTGTAAGCACACCACTTGCACTTACAACACATACACGATATGAAACTTCCTGGCAGATTAAAACTGTGTGCCCGACCGAGACTCGAACTCGGGACCTTTGCCTTTCGCGGGCAAGTGCTCTACCAACTGAGCTACCGAAGCACGACTCATGCCCGGTACTCACAGCCTTACAGCAAAGGTCCCGAGTTCGAGTCTCGGTCGGGCACACAGTTTTAATCTGCCAGGAAGTTTCATATCAGCGCACACTCCGCTGCAGGGTGAGAATCTCATTCTGGAAACATACACGATAATTCGAGTTTTGTATCCATTCCACGGTTCATACGTTCATTCAGCGCAATCTTAAACTTTTTATTTTAAAAGAACGTTACATTATTGTCTGGAAAGAATCGATGTGGGGGTAGGAACCACATATCTATCAAACGGGTGGGACTGAAAATCGAGTAAAGGTCACGACGCGAGAATATCCGGATTTAATTTTCGCTGTTCAGTTTCTCATGGGGCATGACGTCATGACGTTTAAATTTTTACAGCTTTGGTACTAACTATTTTCGCAAGACAATTAGCGAACACTATCCACATATACTGCTGAATGTACCTAAAAAATTATGATTTTACGGCACATAGAAAGTGAGAAGAGAAGATCGACAGGCAACGGGAAGGAGATAGACAGGAAGAGAGAGGAAGAGTAGAAAGGAAAGAGGAGATGGTGTGAGAGAGAGGGGGGGGGGGTGGAGGAGATGGACAGAGACAGGGTCGGGAAGAGATGGGGAGAGAGAAGTCGAAGGAGGAGATGGACAGAGAGGGGGCAGAGAAGATAGACAGACACAGGGAGAAAGGAGGAGATGGACTACTGGAACTGAAATAAATACGTACCTGGGCAACGCCGGACAGTGAGCTACTATTATGATAATGATTAAAAAGAAATAAGACTTCTTGATGAAATGAAGTGTAAGAATGTATGGAAACAAACAGCGTACTTCCAATTGTTTCTAATATTGATATTGGACTCATTCCATTCAAGTATGGAGTGTGGGATGAGCGACTGCCTAAAAGCGTCTATTCACTCTGTAATTAATCTAATCTTCATCTTCGCGATTCCTATTGGAGTGATACATGGGAGGTTGCAGTATATTGGGGGGCGGGGGGCGGGAATGTACCAAAAATGTAAGAACATGTATTTAAAAAGATCATTACAGCAATAGTTACTAACATACTGATCTAAAATTTTGCATCTGCAAAGAATAAGAACTTATATTAATGGATGAGTGTAGCAAAAGACCCAGAATTAATTTTTTGCCACAAATATTATTTTTTTATTTTTGTCTTTTTATATAAAACCAGAACTTTATTGCGGGGAGCTAAGGTTATAAGACCACTGAAGTACAATCACTAATTTATGTTAAAAATTTTAAAATTTTATTATTTACAGAGTTTTGAGTTTTGCACATTCAAAATAAAGTTTTTTCTGTATACAATCCCATAACCCAGAAAGTGATCGAAGGATATTGTATTTTTTAATTCCAATGAGACAGCAACATGTTTCAAACAGCTCCCGAAAATGTTGTAGCATTAGCGCGTATACTTTTAAGGAAAAGGCTTCTTATAATGCAAAAAATTTAAAATCAAGAAAACGTGTGTCAAATATTTTCTTTTCATACTTCTACAGGTAAAAAGCTTAACTCAATTTTAAAATCCTCCATACTGATATTCCTCCCCCTCCCAGGTTTCTCTTCCCTCCCCTATCAATATGTCTGGCCTGTATTTGTAGGTAAGACACTGCTCTGCCAATTTCCTTGACCCTGCTCTCATCGATCGTGTAAAATGCTTTTGTCGTAAACACACCCGGTTCTATACCAACTCTCTTCATCACTTCAATGCTGCCATTATTTCCCTCATTAAAATATAAAACTGCACCATAAACAATTGTTTAAGTACATCAATTCTGTAGAATGCCCTTTATAAGTATCTAATCCAAATTAAATACTGAGGCTTTCATTTGTATTGTGTGTTTTCCCACGAAGATCCTTCCTTAGTATATCGAGGTTTGCAAGAAACCTGAACAAGGGCTTAATTGCACTCATAACAGTCTCAGGAAATAAGTGTTTATGTGAATACGTCTAATTTCTTCTAATTTCTTTTGTTGTAGTTACACCAATCGTCTTTCGGGCGCAGATTGTACATTTGTGTTTGGTCAGTGAACAGTTTGTGAAAAAAATATTTACTCTCACATCTCACTTAAAGCCTCTAAATTGTTTGTATTTTTCCAAATAGGTCTCCCATAAAATACCTGAAGAGAGTCCGTTTCTTTCAGAGTAAGCCGGCCGCGGTGGTCTCGCGGTTCTAGGCGCGCAGTCCGGAACCGTGCGACTGCTACGGTCGCAGGTTCGAATCCTGCCTCGGGCATGGATGTGTGTGATGTCCTTAGGTTAGTTAGGTTTAAGTAGTTCTAAGTTCTAGGGGACTGATGACCACAGCAGTTGAGTCCCATAGTGCTCAGAGCCTTTTTTTTTTTTTTTTCAGAGTAAGCCTGCCTTTCCACGCTGGTGGTTTTCCATCCCCAAACACTTCATCTTTCTTCTCCTTCAGAAAGCGACGAAGCCTACCAAGAGGCCTCTTTTGGATATGGCCAACACATTCGTTCTGTTGAAGTATTATATGTTTTTTTTTTTTTTTTTAAATCTGTTGCAGGTTTGAAAGAAGAAAAGTCCCCATAACCAATGCATGACTGCCAGCGCAGAGTTAAAAAATTTTTCAAGGCATCGTTAATGCCGCTACCCGTACAAAATTTGCACACAACATAGATTAAAGTCATTAGATTAATAAAATATTTTTGAAAAATCGATTTTTTTTGCCCAAATCTATTACGTCCCGTCGTAAATTTGGTTTCTGAGACTTAATAAATACACTTTCATGGATTTGCCAGATCACTTATTTCAGCACCCCCATGACGCTGATACATTCGTCAAACAAACCTCTGCGATTGGTGCTGCCCGTCTCTTTGTGCGTTCAATATCTCCTGCTAGTCGTATTTGGTACGGATCCCACACACTAGGATGGGTCGCACGAGTGTTTTGTAAGCAATTTCCATTGTGGCAATTCCCTAGTGTTGTACCAATGAACCGGAGTCCACCACTTGCCTCATCCACGACAGAGCCTGTGTGATCATAATATTTCACATCTCTGAAATTGTTCCCGCCAGGTATTTGTATTAGTTGACCGATTCCACTGATTCGTTGATACTGTAGTCATAGGACACTACGATTTTTCGGTTTCTTAAGTACAAAAAATTACATTTCTGGACATCTAAACCACGTTGTCAGTTTTTGCACGACTTTGAAATCTTATCAGAATCTGATAATTGTGTTTCATAGAGCTATGAAAACGTGCACAAAAAATCTTTGATCCAGGATGAGAATTATTACGGAGCGAAAAAAAGAAGACATTGCCGCGGTTGGAAATGTTTATATTGAGTTGTTTATTTAGGCGTGTTATAGTGAAAACAAGTAAGAGGAAGAACTATAACTGGATTCACATTCGGGAGGACTACGGTTCAAACACGCGTCCGGCCATCCTGATTTAGGTTTACCATGATTTCCCTAAATCGCTTCAGGCAAATGCCGGGATAATTCCTCTGAAAGGGCACCGCCGACTTCCTTCCCCATCCGTCCCTAATCCGATGGGACCGATGGCCTCGATGTTTGGATCCCTCCCCCAAATCAACCAACCAACCATCTACTATAATATATACAGAAAAATTCCTTGTTAATTTTCTGCGACCCTTAGTATCTCTAATCCTCTCCACGATCTGAACCATCTCTTCATCCTTTCCGACCCTACTTCCCTCATCAGTGTGTGTGTGTGTGTGTGTGTGTGTGTGTGTGTGTGTGTGTGTGTGTGTGAAAAGTGGAGGACAGGAGAGACGACGGGTGGGTGGGACAATGTGAAGGGACTTAAACACGTGAGATGATAAGCAAATATGGAGGCCGAAGACCGGCGTTCCATAAACGTATGGGGAACCGCCTAACCAAACAGAGGGTCGCCGAAGCCCGCAGAAGCGAGGGCGTGTGTCGCCCAAGGGTAAATACAGTCACTCAGGGGGAGGACTCCACGTAACTTGGTAGTCACTGCGCCGTCTGAGCCGGATAAAAGGACTGCCGAAATTTTTAATGAGTTTCTTTTGAAGTATAAATAACGTAAGAAACTGCGAAGGTAAAAGTCATAGAGGCCAATTATTCTGATACACAATATTGCATCTTCGCTCATTAGAGTTCCGCCGTAAGATTCTCGTTATAATGAGCTTAGCTGCAGTATTTCCGAAAGGACAAAGGATAGGGTGTCATAATTATAAGACGGCCAGGGGCGCCGCAGTTTGTAGAGAAGCGTGTCCTGGGTCTTTCCTTTAATCTTTCTGGAGGAATTTGGTGTAGGAGGTCCTAACGAGCACTTACCTCTACGGAGAAATTTATGTAGTTTGCAGAAAAGAAACACGAGAAATAGTGGACATACTCGTATATTTAAGGTTGAATAACAAGTATACTCTTTTTGTTTTACTGATTTTCGTTGATTTCAAAACAGTTTTCTGCGTATTGGGCCCTTTTCAGGAAACAACTGACTAGTATCCGAAAGGGATACTAGTTCTTAGGTAACCAAACATTATAAGCAAAGAAACAATCCATTTGCAGAGAGTGTTGTGCATTTGACTTGTTTCGTAGCGTTGAGAAATTACACTTTACATAATGGAAAATTCTCAGTTTAACAGTTTCTCAGCCAATGTCACTCCCTCAACAAACTTAGCTTTATAACCATTTAACCTGTAGTATTGTGTAGTTTATTTATTATGTTCATAATTTTTCAAGTTTGATACACACTTCTCTATGCAAGTGGATTGTCTCTTTGCTTATAATGTTTGGGTACCTAAGAGCTACTGTCCCTCCCAGAAGCAAGTCAGACTCACAATTTACCTTAAATCCACGCGCATGCGCCATGACAAAAGTCATCTCTGGGATTGAGACGATGGGAAAAACTGAGAGAATTCATGTGACCCGTAACTGCCTCATTTACGTCACGGAAAACATTTTTACGCGGTAATGAATTACAAAATGTGCCAAAAAGGGAGTTTGCAACATGCTTAGCTCTGACAAGACCATAATTGCCTCGCGTGTATAGAGAGCCAGAAATATACAGCAATACGCCTGTGTAAACAACGTTCCGAGACCTGTAATCCTCCCTGTACGTGTATAGACTAATGGCTCTCGATATACGCAAGCAGCCAACCTAGAGCTCTCAGTGCGATAAACGTGGGGTGCCCGTTTTAACGTTTGTCTTTGAATCTTATTTATAGTGACCGAGAAGGTCCTTTCAAAGGAAACTACCAGCGTTTGAACTTGGAAGGCAAGTCTATCGGGAGGTATCAATACCGGAGGCATACACGTTATTCAAGCTCTCAAAATCCAGTGGAAAGCACTCAGGACGACGGGCTGAATGATTTTCTCCACTTTGTTTTCGGAACTTGTTGGACATCTCAGTTCTTTTTATACAAACGATTGAGGATACAGTGGTGTTTTATTTTGTACGTAATTTGTGAGACAAAGGCATAATTGGTAACATACCCAGACCTCATTTATTGCTCAGTGGAGTATGGTAGACGCCCCGTAATCCTTCCGAGGATATATGGGCGAGTCACTAATTATCGTCACCTAGAATAACTCCGAAAGTATTATAGTAGGTGAAAAGTTTGTGGGACAAATGTTGCATGGGACAACGGGGGCCATAATATGACGTTGGTTCTTTGTTGCTAAGTGGGGTCGCTTCAGAGATATGAAGGTCAACTTTTTTTTTATGGGATGCTATAGTTTGGTACTTCTTTTCTAATAGCGGCTGTCGAAACGAATCCAATGATGTGGAACATAACCTCTTTGAAGGTCAACGAAGGTCAAAAAGGTGGCATGAACGTCCATTTACAGAAGGTGTTCGATGGTGGTGGTGGTGGTTAGTGTTTAACGTCCCGTCAACAACGAGGTCATTAGAGACGGAGCTCATGCTCGGGTTAGGGAAGGATTGGGAAGGAAATCGGCCGTGCCCTTTCAAAGGAACCAACCCGGCATTTGCCTGAAGCGATTTAGGGAAATCACGGAAAACCTAAATCAGGATGGCTGGAGACGGGATTGAACCGTCGTCCTCCCGAATGCGAAAGGTGTTCGAAGTGATGACCATTGGTATCAATGCGGTGTTGCAATCTTCTTATCATGAATTGAGTGGTATTCCTTATCACTGCGGCACTTATTCGGAAATTACTATTGCAAACTTCTAGGACATGCAGAGGGGAGTGACTACGTAATATTTGGAAGAGGAACTCATGTCCGGAAACGAACAGTTTCCGTTCCACGCCGGTTTCAGTTCAGATGTGTAACGCGTACACGTCTTCTGAGAGAAAGAGACAAGTCTCAGAGTTGCTTGTCCTGGTATGAAGTAGGGTAGACTTGATGACGTGTATAATATTTGTAACAACGTTGGTGGTCGCCACATCGAGCCGCTGTTTTAATCATCAGTACTGTTCTGTACGTACAGTACGCGATGTATTAAGCGTTAACACAAACAAATGTGCTTGAGTGATAAATGGATATTTCGTTATGTTTCCTTTCGAATTGTTACCTAATAACAATGTTACCTAATAATTGCGTCACGCCTAATTCCGTTTCTCAAGTGGAAGTGGATGAATTAAACATCTGAATTGAAACCGTCGTTCAACGGAACGATACGATTCCGGATATGATATCCTGTTCAAAATATTATTTACTCGCTCCCCTCTACAAGTCCTAGAAGTTTGCAGCGGGAATTTCCGAACACCATATAAATGTTCCTATTAAGTAGTTTTGGAAATTTTTCAGACTCTTCAGATGGGGCACATGGAAGTTAAATCTTTATTCCTGCTGGATGTTTCTGGAGACTGGCTGTTTTTAATTACTTACTGTCCGCAGATTAATCACTTTTCATTTTTAACGAAAAAACGACACCATATGTCCTTCAGCATCCACCAGCTGCAGAACTCAGCTGGATTCCCGGCTGTTGGGCTGCTGCTTTACGTGCGCCCTACTCACGACCAATTGTTTCGACTCATCTCCGCCAGACAACTGCTTCTATGAAACCAGCTCCAGTTGCAATCGGCTGGTACCCATTAATAAGATTCCTAAGATTTCATTTAGTGGTGTGGTCAGCTCTGTAGGTCACGCCACACAGGGAAACACCTAGCCTTTGCTCCTCCGCGACGACTCTCGCCGGATGCCAGACTTCTCGGCCACATGCCGCCGGTCCTCAGTGGACGGCGCGCTTTGAGGGCAGCTGGTCGCGACTTTGGCTAACGAGCGCGGCTAACGACTGCCGCACAAATAGTCCTCCCCGCTGCTGAGGGGACGCTGCCGGCACTGACGTCACGGGAGCGCCTTTTCGCCTGCCGCCCCCTCTGAAGCAGCAGACTCGCCGCCGTGGTCGTATGATTTCGCCTGTTGAAATGTTGAAACAATAGCTTACGCAGCTCTCAGAAACCTCGTCCGATCTTTTTTTAGATCCATGTTTCGCAAATCATACCTTGTGGTTATAATTAAACTGAGGCTGTGCGAGTGTTGCTGTGCGGTCTGTATACATCGCAGGACGCCGTAACATCGGAGGTATGTTCGTTAACCGGTGCGCTCACGGATTGTGCTGAAAAACAATAGTTCCACTTTCTGCCACTACGTGAAAATATGGCGCTGTATGCAGTCAGAATTTGATGTGTGAACAGGAAAAGGAGAGAAACGATCAAACACATGATAACGGTGACCCTGGCACGTTTATGAGGCTATGGTCACAAGTTACAACATGTGATCAGTGAAGCATCCTGACTCAGCAAAATGCTGCATCTGTAACACGGCATGGTCGGCAGTTACTCACAGCATATCCAGTGTGATCAGAGCGATATGTCGTCATACGCTAATCTTCAGACGAGGAATAGTTCGGATACATCCCTGATAGATACGATCTTCCAGATATCCTCACAACCAGAAGTAACGTTGATTTAGGTCGGGGGAACAGGAAGACCACACATCTTGAAATTGCCTAGAGAATCATCGGTCGTTACCGAAGGTTTCTCTCAGCAAATATTTCACCTTGCAAGCGACATGCGGTGTCGCCCCATCTTGCATGAAAATAGTGATGTGGACACAGCTGCGTTCTTGCAAACCTGGAATCACGTGACGCACAAAGAGGTCAGTATAACGTGCAGATAAGATGTCATTTCTTCGAAGAAAAACTGGTCGAGAATGAAGTAGATAGTGAAGACACACCACACTGTCACATACGCATTCACGGCACCGTGAACAGTAAAATGTGCATCGTCCGCCCAAAGAATATTCTCCGGCCACATGTCATCCATTTCCATGTGTGACAAAAAACGAAGGGCAAACGCACGGCATTGTAGCCAATGCTGGAACTTCATTTGGTGTACATTTTGAATCTTGTGGGGATAGTAGTGTAAAACGCGTCGAAAAATCTTTTGTACTGTTGACCAGGTGAGAGGGAGTTACTGGGAGACAGCTCGAGCACTGGCTATAGAATAAGAGAGATGGTCTGCACTGTCGGCTGTAGCTACAGCAACTTCATCATCTGCCACGGGAATGGGCTACGTCCCTCTCCCTGCTGTACTACATAATTCACCTGTTGCTCCAAATTTCTTGATCAGTTCTGTACCCTATTTGACATGAGTTCTCTTTGCAGCTGCTTTGTCGGCGATATTCGCGCAATGCAGTGCTGCTGTTACTGCCATTCTGATAAAATAGTTTTACCAGCGATACACGGTCTTTTCTCTCAATAGCCATTGTGTTTCGAGCGGAAAACGTCAACCTTCTTAACCCTTTACACCAACAGTCCGCTACGGTCGCAGGTTCGAATCCTGCCTCGGGCATGGATGTTTGTGATGTCCTTAGGTTAGTTAGATTTAAGTAGTTCTAAGTGACTGATGACCTCAGATGTTAAGTCCCATAGTGCTCAGAGCAATTTGAACCAACAGCCACTTAAAAAAATAAAGCACACGTCGCCAAGTGACAAACAGTAAACTGACGTCAAAACAGGAAACACTTCACATTCTGACTGCTTGCAACGCCATATTATCACCTGGCGGCAGAAAGTGGAACAACTACCTTTCTCAGGAAACTCAGGAAACGCACCGATTAATAAACATACCTACGCTGTTTCACCGTCCTCTGATCTATGCAACCCACTTTTCGACACTCCGAACATAGCCACCCACTATGTACACTGGTGATCGAAAACGTTATAGCTACTTGCTTAATAGCGTGTTGGTCCACCTATGAAACGGAGTACAGCAGTTATTCGGCGTATTATGCAATCGACTTGTTCTTAGAGATATGACGCGCCAGATGTCTACCTACTGGCCACAAAATTCTCGAAAATTGTTGGTTCGCGGGCGCCTGACAGTGTCCTAAATGAGTTTCATAAGATTCATAGCTGGCGAATTTTGTGGCCGAAATTTGAACGTGAGTTCACCATTATGCTCCTCAAACTACTGTTTTACAGTTGTGGCTTTGTACCATGGAAAATTATCCTGCTGCAGGATGCCACCTCCGTCGGCGAAAACATCAAGCACTCGCGGTACAAGAAAGATCGGGAGAATGAGGACAGGCAAAAGTTAGTAGAGATTCGTGCTACTGTAAAAAGAGCGATGCGCGAAGCATACAACCACTGCCACCGTCATACCTTAGCAAAAGATCTTGCTGAAAACCCAAGGAAATTCTGGTCTTACGTAAAATCGGTAAGCGGGTCGAAGGCTTCCATCCAGTCACTCACTGATCAGTCTGGCTTGGCAACGGAAGACAGCAAAACGAAAGCTGAAATTTTAAATTTATCAGTTGAGAAATCTTTCACGCAGGAGGATCGTACAAACATACCGCCATACCGCCGTTTGAGTCTCGTACAGATTCCCGTATGGAGGACATAGTGATAGACATCCCTGGGGTTGTGAAGCAGCTGAATGGGTTGAAAATAAATAAATCGCCAGGTCCTGATGGGATTCCAATTCGGTTTTACAGAGAGTACTCTACTGTATTGGCTACTTACTTAGCTTGCATTTATCGCGAATCTCTTGCCCAACGTAAAGTCCCGAGCGACTGGAAAAAACCGCAGGTGACGCCTGTATATAAAAAGGGCAGAAGAACGGATCCTGAAAATTAAAGACCAATATCCTTAACATCGGTTTGTTTCAGGATTCTCGAACATATTCTCAGTACGAATATAATGAATTTCCTTGAGACAGAGAAGTTGCTGTTCATGCATCAGCACGGCTTTAGACAGCATCGCTCGTGCAAAGCGCAACTCGCCCTTTTTTCACAAGATATCTTGCGAACCAAGGATGAAGGGTATCAGACGGATGCCATATTCCTTGACTTCCGGAAAGCGTTTGACTCGGTGCCCCACTGCAGACTCCTAACTAAGGTACGAGCATATGGGATTGGTTCCCAAATATGCGAGTGGCTCGAAGACTTCTTAAGTAATAGAACACAGTACGTTGTCCTCGATGGTGAGTGTTCATCGGAGTTGAGGGTATCATCTGGAGTGCCCCAGGGAAGTGTGGTAGGTCCGCTGTTGTTTTCTATCTAAATAAATGATCTTTTGGATAGGGTGGATAGCAATGTGCTGTTGTTTGCTGATGATGCTGTGGTGTACGGGAAGGTGTCGTCGTTGAGTGGCTGTAGGAGGATACAAGATGACGTGGACAAGATTTGTGATTGGTGTTAAGAATGGCAGCTAACTCTAAATATAGATAAATGTAAATTAATGCACATGAATAGGAAAAAGAATCCCGTAATGTTTGAATACTCCATTAGTAGTGTAGCGCTTGACACAGTCACGTCGATCAAATATTTGGGCGTAATATTGCAGAGCGATATGAAGTGGGACAAGCATGTAATGGCAGTTGTGGGGAAGGCGGATAGTCGTCTTCGGTTCATTGGTAGAATTTTGGGAAGATGTGGTTCATCTGTAAAGGAGACCGCTTATAAAACACTAATACGACCTATTCTTGAGTACTGCTCGAGCGTTTGGGATCCCTATCAGGTCGGATTGAGGGAGGACATAGAAGCAATTCAGAGGCGGGCTGCTAGATTTGTTACTGGTAGGTTTGATCATCACGCGAGTGTTACGGAAATGCTTCAGGAACTCGGGCGGGAGTCTCTGGAGGAAAGGAGGCGTTCTTTTCGTGAATCGCTATAGAGGAAATTTAGAAAACCAGCATTTGAGGCTGACTGCAGTACAATTTTACTGCCGCCAACTTATATTTAGCGGAAAGACCACAAAGATAAGATAAGAGAGATTAGGGCTCGTACAGAGGCATATAGGCAGTTTGTTTGGGAGTGGAACAGGGAGAGAAGATGCTAGTTGTAGTACGCGGTACCCTCCGCCACGCACCGTATGGTGGATTGCGGAGTATGTATGTAGATGTAGATGTAGAAGGGATTCAGGTGGACAGTAATAATATTCACGCAGTCCTCAGCAGATTTTAAGAATGGAATCAGGCGTAATTTGCTCAAGTTTTTTGGGGAATCAGAGGTTTTCATACAGGTGCTGAAAAGCACCGAAACCCACTCTCTCGCTTGATCACCGGATGTTTGATCTGCTTCCTTCTGATGTCCCCTACCAATGCTGAATTGGCCGCCTTACAGATATGAATGGCTGTGTTCAGCTCTTACATGCAAAAATACTGTAGAAGTTAATCTGTGTCCAGATCGTGTGCCCGTACAGTTTCGTAAGCTGCAATTCAATGCAAATACGATCATTTGCAACTTGAACTTTCATATCCCGTAAGCGACATTTGTATTGCTGTATTTCATTCTGGCATTGGCTAGGCTCTCACGTAACCGGCAGTCTGTGGTTCTGCACGCGTTGGGCGCACGTCGACTTCCCTCTTGACGATTAGTGAACTTGCTGCGCGCCGAATCATTAGGGGCTTCAGAAAGCCTCTCGTGTCGCACCCCCACAGACGAAGCCTCAGAACTGCGAGTGGGGGGGACGCAGGGCAGCGGGAGACGCCGTCGGCAAACACTGCACGCTGCTCTCCTTCACCCCCAACACGACGACTCGAACCTTCCGCTGACCCTTGCTTCACTTGTCCATCACTTTCTGCAGGAGCCGGGCAAATGTGCTCGAAGAATCCTTCGCGCTAATAGGTGAACGCACAAACCTCATCTCCAGTATCGGCACTGCTGGCCATTAAAATTCTAACAGCACGATGGCTGCACGTATCAGACAGGATGTGTGCAGCATGCTTGACTCTGGAAATGATTACCATTTGAGCGCAGCCACACAGTCTGGTAAGAGTAACGCTACAGGTACGATATTGTAGTGCGTGTGTTATTCAGATTACAATGCAAAAGTCCTTTGGACATGAATGCATGTTCCTTTGAACATGCATTCATGTCCAAAGGACTTTTGCATCGTAGTCAGAATAACACAGGCACTGCAATGCCGTGTTTATCTGCCGACACCGGGCCAGAGACTTTCAAATACAACGTCTGACCTGTGTAGGAATATACATAATAGATGTACGAGTACAGGTCGTAGATGAATGGTTGGGGACATTTGAAAGTTTGGGTCTGGGCGTAAGTCGTGCACGGATAGCCTAATGGTAAGGCGACTGCTCGCGATAAGAGGGCAATCCGGTTTCGATTCCCGATCCGGCTCAAATTTTCATTGTCGTCATTCATTTCTACGGCAGATGGTTGTCCTTATTTGCAACTGCAAATTCATTTAATGTAAATCTATCTACAAGTATTCGACAAAACTATGGAGACACCAAAAAAACAACATATTATGGTGCCTAATACGGTGTAGGAAACCCAATGACAAGCAAAACAGCTACCATTCGCCTCGGAATGGATAAATATGGGTCTTGTATACTATGCTTCCTGCAAGGTAGTTGTAAGTTAAGGTAACGATGATGGTGGTGGATAGCGATCACACACTTTTCTCTCCAACGTAGATTACAAAGGCTGAATAACATCGAGATTGGTGACTGAGGTGGCCAGGGCAGGTGCAACAATTCATCCTCGTGGTCACAAAACCAGTCCTGGACGATGCGAGCTGTGTGAACAGAGGCGCTGTCTTCTTGTATCTCAGCGTCACCATTTGGGAACAAAATGGTTCAAATGGCTCTGAGCACTATGGGACTTAACTGTTGAGGTCATCAGTCCCCTAGAACTTAGAACTCCTTAAACCTAACTGCCCGAGGCAGGATTCGAACCTGCGACCGTAGCGGTCGCGCGGTTCCAGACTGTAGCGCCTAGAACCGCTCGGCCACTCCGGCCGGGCATTTGGGAACAAACATTATACTATGGGATGGAACTGATCAGTCAAAATCGTTCCATAATTTTTGGTAGTAATGCTATCCTGCAGAGTAACCACGAGATTCTTAGAATATCACGATATGGCTAGCCAAATCAGCATCGAACTCTCACCATGTATCGCTCATGGAACGTAAATTCGGCGCGAAGTTGGAAGCAGGGTGAAACAAGACTCATTTGGCCAAATGACTTTCTTCCATTACTTCATAGTCTAGATTTTGTGGCTTCGGCACCAAGTTTTCCTGTTACTGGGATTTGCATCACTGACCTCTGGTTTTGGAAGTCCAGCTTGCCCTGCCATCCTCTGCCTATGGAGCTCCCTTCGCGTTGTTTTGATGCCGGCAGGATTTGACAGGTGTGACATTTAGTTTTGCAGTTACTTTCATAACTGTCGTCCTCTTATTGTTCGTGAAACTCCTTTTCGATAGACATATGTCGATAATGGAAGCATTCACCATACAAGCACCAAAAATGTGCCCACTTTCGAAGTCATTTAGCTCCGACGTAATGAACTCAAAACTACATAGAATACTCTTCTGATCACGACTGATACTTGCAACGTATTGAGGATAATGCGCAGGTGCTGTTCGTGGTTAACTACAACAGCGCAATCTGTACGCTTGGCCAGACTTTGCATTTGCGTTCAAGCTTGCGTTTCTCTTGATATCTCCATATGTTTGTCCAACCCGAGTACATTCTGTGGAGAAGGAGGGATTAAGCAGCTGTTTTCTCATCCTGAAATCGCATTTTACTGCTTGTTGTTCGTGAGAAAATATTGTTATGCCTCGTGACAGAAGCGGAGTCGTCTACGTCGTCGGAATTCCACAGCTGCAGGTTGGTGGCCTATGGACACTACCGTTTATCGTTCTGCGATATTGCTACTCGTACTACTGCCAGTGAAACATGAAATCGATGGGGTCAGGATGACACACTCTGTGCCGTGAAAAATTGCAAAGGTCTCGCCTGACAAGCGCCCGAGAGCAAGACATATACAATCTGACCAAAAATATCCGGACATCGAGTGTACACACTGCTGTAAAATGCTTTCATAATCCTTCCACATTTAGCGCTTTCTTAAGCGCAATAACCGGACCACATCCTAACCACGATAAACATCTCCATACCTTAAATCTACCTCCTCCGTACCTCAATGTTGGCTCTAGATATGATGACAGGTAATGTTCTTCAGGCTTCCGCCAAACCCACACCCTTTCATCGGATTGCCAAAGGGTATAGCGTGGTTCATCGCTACAAATCACTCGTTTCCAATGATCCACTGTCCATTGGCGTCGCTCTTTACATCAGATCGAGCGATGCTTAGCATTGAGTACAGAAATGTGGTTGTTTATCAGGAACGGCTCCATCTGTGTACCCCATTCATTTTACCTGCTGACGTACAGTGACTGTGTCAGCTGGACTGCTGGAAGTGCTTCCGAACTCACGAGTGATTCACTCAGCTCATTTCATACAACCAACCTCCGTTATGCTCGACGGTCCTCATCGGTCAGTACATGAGAGGTCTGTCTACTCTTGGTATTCCTGTGGTTGCCCTTACACTTCACAGTCACGTTACCTTCAGTCAGCCTGGCCAGATTTAGAACGGTTGAAATGTCCCTTATGGATTTGTTACTTAGGTGACAACCGATGCCTAGTTCACATCCTGAACGACCAGGTCTGCTGCTACTGCTTAGCTACATCCACATCTACAATTGCGTGATTACTCTGCTATTCACAATAAAGTCCCTGGCAGAGGGTTCAATGAAGCACCTTCATGCTGTCTCTCTACCGTTCCACTCTCGAACGGCGCGTAGGAAAAACGAGCACTTAAATTTTTCTATGCGAGCTCTGACTTCTCTTATTTTATCGTGATGATCATTTCTCCCTATGTAGGTGGGTGCCAACAGAATGTTTTCGCAGTCGGGGGAGAGAACTGGTGATTGAAATTTAATGAGAAGATGCCGTCGCAACGAAAAACGCCTTTGTTTTAATGATTGCCACCCCAATTCACGTATCATGTCTGTGACACTGTCTCCCATATTTCACGATAATACAAAACGAGCTGCCCTTCTTTGTACTTTTTCGATGTCATCCGTCACTCCCACCTGATGTGGATCGCACACCCCACGGCAATACTCCAGAATAGGGCGTACAAGCGTAGTGTAAGCAGTCTCTTTAGTAGACCCGTTGCACCTTCTAAGTGTTCTGCCAGTGAATCGCAGTCTTTGGTTTGCTCTACCCACAATATTATCTATGTGCTCGTTCCAATTTAGGTTATTTGTAATTGTAATCCCTAAATATTTAGCTGAATTTACAGCCTTCAGATTTGTGTGACTTGTCGCGTAATCGAAATTTAGCTGATTTCTTTTAGTACTCATGTGAATAACTTCACAATTTTCTTTATTCAGGGTGAATTGCCACTTTTTGCACCACACAGATATCTTATCTAAATCATTTTGCAAGTCATTTTGATCATCAGATGACTTTACAAGACGGTAAATGACAGCATCATCTGCAAACAATCTAAGACGGCTACTCAGATCGTCTCCTATGTCGTTAATATAGATCAGGAACGATAGAGGGTCTATAACACTTCCTTGGGTAACGCCGGATATTACTTCTGTTTTACTCGATGACTCTCCGTCGCCGGCCAGTGTGGCCCAGCGGTTCTAGGCGCTCCAGTCTGGAACCGCGTGACCGCTACGGTCGCAGGTTCGAATCCTGCCTCGGGTATAGATGTGTGTGATGTCCTTAGGTTAGTTAGGTTTAAGTAGTTCTAAATTCTAGGTGACTTATGACCTCAGATGTTAAGTCCCATAGTGCTCAGAGCCATTTGAACCAACTTTCCGTCTGTTATTACGAACTGTGACCTTTCTGACAGGAAATCACAAATCCAGTCGCACAACTGAGGCGCTACTCCGTAGGCAAGCAGTTTAGTCAGAAGACGCTTGTAAGGAACGGTGTCGAAAGCCTTCTGACAACACGGTAGTCCCCACCTTCCTTTATGCTTGTGGGTCCGCCTCTGGTGATACCTAGTGGTCAGATATGCGCTACATACGCCTTTCCGGATGTTTTAAATCAAACAGTGTACTGTTCTACCGTGCTGGATCGCACAGTGACATCATGTCAGCGACCATGGGTAGGCTCGTCTTAGACTATTCACCTAAGTATATTGTTCGGTGACTCTTCTGAAAAGAATATTTCGTTATAGTGGGTTTGTTCCGATGGCCAGCTCCCGCTGCAGCTGTTACAGCGTGCTGAAAAGTAACGCCTCCGATTTTTTTAATGTGAAAAGTCTTAAAGGTTTTTAAATAAGAAAAACGTTATTAACATTCTGCATCTTTATTCTTTACGCCTACTTCTTTATTTCTCAGCATGTCATCCTGACTACGAATGAATTTCTCCCAGCGAGAGACCAGTTTGTTGATCTCTTCACTATAAAATGCCCGATTCTGTTTACGGAGACACAACCTCACTTCTGCTTGCACCGCTTCATGACTGTCAAAGTGATGTCTCCGAAGCTGTTCTTTAGGTTTTGAAACAGATGACAATCGGGTGGGGCCAAGTCGGGGCTGTATGGAGGATTATCTCTAACAGTGAACCCAAGGCGTCGGATTGTTTCACATGTCGCAGCGCTCGCGTAGGTCTGGCATCGTCAGGTTGAAGGAGAGAATGCTGCATGGGTGGACCAACTCTTCGGATTCGAAAATCTAGTACAGCATGCTTTGTCTCACGTAAAGACGTAGTTACATTACACACTGCCATTTTACCGCTACAATTCGGAGCACTCGTGCGGCATAGGGATGTAGGTTTGTGGTAAGATCCTGTGGGACCAAACTGCTGACGTCATCGGTCCCTAGCCTCACACACTATTTAAACTAACTTAAGCTAAGGACAACACACACACACCCATGCCCGGGAGAGGACTCGAACCTCCGACGGGTGGAGCCGCGCGAACCGTGCAAGGCGCCTCGATCGCGCGGCTACCCCGCGCGGCAGGCAGGGGAATACAAATACGAGGTGTGGCTAGAAAAAAACCGGACTAGTACTGGTGAAACAATAAAACGAATGCAATAAGGCTGAAAGTCGCGTGGCCTGTCACGTGACTCTCGCTCCGCCTACTGCTCGAGTTTCATCTGCCTCCTGCACTCAGTCTGCCCGTGGCGTCTGTTTTAAGTAGTTGACGTTTTGTCTGTGCGTCGGAAAATGTTGAGTGTACAGAAAGAACAGCGTGTTAACATCAAATTTTGTTTCAAACTAGGAAAATCTGCAAGTGAAACGTTTGTAATGTTACAACAAGTGTACGGCGATGATTGTTTATCGCGAACACAAGTGTTTGAGTGGTTTAAACGATTTAAAGATGACCGCGAAGACACCAGTGATGACACTCGCACTGGCAGACCATTGTCAGCAAAAACTGATGCAAACATTGAAAAAATCGGTAAACTTGTTCGACAAGATCGCCGTTTAACAATCAGAGCAGTGTCTGAGTTAACAGGAGTTGACAAGGAAAGTGTCGAACAAGTTTACCGATTTTTTCAATGTTTGCATCAGTTTTTGCTGACAATGGTCTGCCAGTGCGAGTGTCATCACTGGTGTCTTCGCGGTCATCTTTAAATCGTTTAAACCACTCAAACACTTGTGTTCGCGATAAACAATCATCGCCGTACACTTGTTGTAACATTACAAACGTTTCACTTGCAGATTTTCCTAGTTTGAAACAAAATTTGATGTTAACACGCTGTTCTTTCTGTACACTCAACATTTTCCGACGCACAGACAAAACGTCAACTACTTAAAACAGACGCCACGGGCAGACTGAGTGCAGGAGGCAGATGAAACTCGAGCAGTAGGCGGAGCGAGAGTCACGTGACAGGCCACGCGACTTTCAGCCTTATTGCATTCGTTTTATTGTTTCACCAGTACTAGTCCGGTTTTTTTCTAGCCACACCTCGTATGTAGATGTGAAAGATAAAGGTGTAAAATGTAAATAACTATTGTGTTGTATAAACAAGTTTAAGAGTTTTAACCTAAAAGATTCGGAGGTATTACTTTTAAGCACGTCGTCGTGTTACTTACATATTGGAAAGGTGTTATTGCGGTTAAAAAACATATACTGCCTGCCTGATAGTTTCAGAAGAGTTAGATTGGAGTACTAGTAAATCGTAAAGTGAGAACTGTAGATAAGTTGTATAAATAAAGGAAGGTTTTATGGTATAGTTAGTTGGGCCCCCTCATAAAAAATTTGCTCAGCAAGGTAACTGACATTTTTACTGTTGTATGCGAGTATCTGTACCTCACAATCACAAAGAACTAGTGTTATATATGTGAGAAACGCGTGTTCTGGCGATGAGTTGTTTTGTTCTTTTTATGTTGGGAGAGAGCTGCCATATAGCCTGACCGATTTGAACAGCGTAAACAGGCGGAACCCGATCCTGTATTTGTTCTGCAAAGACGGCTACTTACGGAACACCAGACACCGAAGGGATGATTGCAGTAACTTGTAACAGTGACAGCCATGGAAAGCATAGAGATTCGTCATGAATAAAATAACATCTTGGTGATGTGTGGCAGTGTACGGAACATTCAATTTCTCCTTGTCTCTCAGGCCTGAAACCACTGGCAGCATCTGCTAGGAACACTGCGCGGTTACAAACCCCGCGCCTGGATGAGGCAAACGCACGCACCCGTTGCAGGCGCTTTCATTTTGCGAGGCTTCTGTTTTAGAACGATGTCGCTGGCGGCAGCTGCGTCCCTGCGTGCTGTGCATTCCCTGCTTCCTCACTTCCTGTGGTCTGCTGCAGCTGATGCACACCCACGGCAGACGAGCGTATGCTGCAGTTACGTAATAAAAAGGCTTCTCACAATAAAACCTTCCAGGTTGCGCTCGCAGCAGCTATTCTGACTACATACTCAGTGGTACCTCATGGTAACAGATTTATATGTGGCGCAGCGTTTAGGTACAAGAACCAAAACTGGAAGACCAAGAACGAAATCCTCAGATTAAAGAGGGTGTAAGACGGGGAGTATGGACTTGGGTAGTAGCTGTACCCAATTGTAGATACAGACTCAGATCACAATTTACACTGAGGTCACAAAAGTCGAGGGATACCTCCTAATGTTGCGTCGGACATCCTTCCGCTCGGCGTAGTGCTGCAACTCGATGTGGAATGGATTCAACAAGTCGTTGCAAGTCCCCTGCAGAAATACAGAGCATGTTGCCTCTATAGCCGTCCATAATTGCGAAAGTGGTACCGTTTTGTGCACAAACTCTTCTGTCACTTATGTCCCGTAAATGTTCGATAGGAATCATGCCGGGCGATCAGGGAGGGGGGAGTCAAACCACTCGCTCGAATTGTCCAGAATGTTCTTCAAACTTCAAACTAGTCGAAAACAATTGTGGCCCAGGGACATGTTTGGGAACAAGATGTCCATGAATGCCTACAAATGGTCTCCAAGTAGCCGAACGTAACCATTTCCAGTCAATGGTCAGTTCAGTTGGAATAGAGCACCCAGTCCATTCCGCGTAAATACAGCCCACACCATTATGGAGTCACCACAAGCTCGCACAGGGCCTTGTTGACAACTTGGGTCGTTGGCTTCTTGGGGTCTGCGCCACAGTCGCATCCTACCATCAGCTCTTACCAACTGAAATCTGGACTCAGTTGACCAGGCCACGGTGTTACAGTTGTCTAGGGTCCAAATGTGGTCACAAGTCCAGGAGAGGCGCCGCAGGCGATGTCGTGCTATTAGCAAAGATTCCCGCTCCGGTCGTCTCCGTAGCCAATTAACGCAAAATTTCGCCACACTGTCCTAACGAATACGTTCGTCATACGTCCCACATTGATTTCTGATATTATTTCACCAAGTGTTACTTGTCTGTTAGCGTTGACATCCCTACACAAACGCGGTTGCTTTCGTTCGTTAAGTGAAGGCCATCGGCCACTGATTGTACTGGCTGAGAAATAATGCCTGAAAATTGATATTCTCAGCACAATCTTGACACTGTGGATCACAGAATACTGAATTCCCTAACGATATCCGAAATGCATTCTTCCATCCTAATAGCTTCCACTACCATTCGGCATTCAGAGTCTGTTAATTCCCGTAGTGCTGCCATAACGTCGAAAACTTCTCCACATGAATCATCTGAATACAAATTACAGCTCTGCCGATGCACTGTACATTCATATTTCGAGTGCGCGATTCTGACGTCTACTGTATATGTGCATATTGCTATCCCACGACGTTTTGTCACCACAGTGTATGTGCCCTGGTGGTTATGTAAAAGAACCAAGAAGGATTAATAAGGCTTAAAGTTTGGATTTTTTAAGGGTGTAAGATGGGAGAGTATGGGCTTGGTAGTAGGCGTACCCAGGAGCAGATACAGGATCAGATCGCAATTTAGAAATGATGAAGAGTAGGCTGAAGTTAATAGACCAGTCAAGTACAGTCAAGCACAAAGAAGTGGGATACGAATGCACTAAGGAATGAAGAGATACGCTTGAATTTCTCTTGGGCTACGGATACTGCAAGTAATGAATGCAGTTTAGTGGAAGAGGAATGGACATTTCTAAAAAGGGCAAGCAGAGAAATTGCAGAGAAAAACATATGTACAAGCATATGTACAACTGTGAAGAAACCATGGGTAACAGAAGAAACACTTCAGTTGATCGACGAAAGAAGGATGTATCAAAATGTTCAGGGACTTCAGGAAAACCGAAATAATAGTCACTGAAGAGTGAAATAAATAGCAAGTTTAGGGAAGCTGAGGCGAAATGGCTCCATGAAAAAGTGAAGGAATTGAACAAGAAATGATTGTCGGAAGGGCTTACTCAGCACATAGAAAAGTCAAAACAACATTTGGGAATATTAAAGGCAAGAGCGGTAACATTAAAGAGTGCAATGGGAATTTCACCGTTAAATACAGAGGAGGGAGCGGATAGGTGGAAAGAGGACACTGAAGGTCCCTCTGCGCGGGTGGGGTGGGGTGGGGGTGGGGGGGGGGGGGGGGAAGGCAGGTGGACTTTTCGTATCACGTGATAAAAGATCGAACAGGAGTCGGTAGGGGAGATATAGGAATTCAATATTACAGTCAGAATTTAAAAGAGCTGTGGATGACTTAAGATCAAATAAGGCAGAAGGGATGGATAACATTCCATTGAAATTTCTAAAATTATTGGGAGGAGTGACAACAAAACTACTATTCACGTTGGTGCGAAGGATGTATGAGATTGGCGATATAACATCATACATTCGGAAAAACATTATCCGCACAGTTCCCAAGACAACAAGAGCCGACAAGTGCGAGAATTATCGCACATTGAGCATAACAGCTCATGTATCCAAACTGCTCACAAGAATAATATACAGAAGAATGAAATAGAAAGCTGAGGATATGTTAGATGACAGTCAATTTGGCTGTAGGAAAGCTAAAAGCACCTCAGATGCATTTCTGACGTTGCAGCTGAAAAATAAAGACACGTTCATACTGTTTGCCGACCTCGAAAATGTGTTAGACAATGCAAAATGGGGCAACATCGAAATTCTGAGAGAAAGAGGGGTAAGCCATAGGGAAAGACGGGTAATATACAACATTGTGCAAGAACCAAGAGGGAACAAGAAGACTAGAAGACTAAAAACGAAGTTCCCGGATTAAAAAGGGTGTAAGATAGAGATATAATCTTTCACCCCCTACTGTTCAATCTATACATCGAAAGCAAAGACGGAAGTAAAAGAAAGGTTCAAGAGTGAGATCAAACTTCAAGGTGAAGGGATATCAATTATAAGATCGTCTGATGACGTTGCTAACCTAAGTTATAGTGAAGGAGAATTACAGGCTCTTTTGAATGGAATGAACAATCTAATGAGTACAGAGTAAGGACTGAGAGTAAATCGAAGGAAGACGAAAGTAATGAGAAGTAGCAGGAATGAGAATTGCGAGGATCTTCACATCAGAATTAGTGATCACGAAATAGACGAAGTTAAGGCATTCTGCTGTCTAGCCAGCTGAATAACCCATTACGGACGGAGCAAGGAGGACATAAAAAGCTGACTAGCACTGGCAAAAAAGGACGTTGTTGCCCAAAAGAAGTCTACGAGTATCAAACATAGGTCTTAATTTGAGGAAGAAATTTCTGAGAATGCACGTTTGCAGCTCAGCGTTGTATCGTAGTGAAAGACGGAATGTGGGAAAACCGGAACAGAAGAGAATTGAAGCATTTGAGATGTGGTGCTGCACACCACACCAGTCGCCAACAAACAATCTAGTGTATGAAACTTTTGTTACTGAATGTTTGCCGTTCATACCGGGTGCACACAAGAACCGGATATTTTTAAGGTTACAGCAGCGTTACTGACTTTCAACGTGGGTACGTTTTGGGCTCATTTTGCGTTCTTTAGAGTTTTGGCTGAGTTGGACTGCCAGAAGCATATCTGAAGATGAAATCTATAATTTCGAAATCAATCGTGAGAATTAAATATCAACAACAATTCAGCTCAATTGTGTCTGCCATTCTCCTCCTCCTCCTCCTCCCGAACAGGCCATGAAGGCCCAAAGGTACCGACTGGCCGCCGTGTCATCCTCAGCCCAGAGGCGTCACTGGATACGGATATGGAGGGGCATGTGGTCAGCTCACCGCTCTCCCGGCCGTATGTCAGTTTCCTAGACCGGAGCCGCTACTTCTCAGTCAAGTAGCTCCTCGGTTTGCCTCACAAGGGCTGAGTGCACCCCGCTTGCCAACAGCGCTCGGCAGAACGGATGGTCACCCATCTACGTGCTAGCCCAGCCCGACAGCGCTTAACTTCGGTGATGTGACGGGAACCGATGTTACCACTGCGGCAAGGCCGTTAATTGTGTCTGCCATTACAGTATATTACCGAAAAACAGCTGTTCGCTCCCAAAGTTCCATCCACGACGTTGAATCACACCAAAACAATGGATGAAATCAGCGCAACAGTGCAAGGCCCAAACAGCGCACAGGAAGTAGCCGCGCGTGTTTTGGAACCTGCCGCATGAGGGGGGGACTGGGTGTTTCTGCGACTTGGAACTCACGGAAAACGGAGATCTCTTTCAGCTGCCCGTGTTTGGCTTGCGCGAATACGCGAGACCGCCGTTCCCCGTCTTTTGAGCGCGGGTCGTAGCCTTTCAGAGACGGCTTAGCTTCGGTCTCGCGGGCAGAACTGAGTGACTCGTGTATTTTGGTAACGTCCGCGAAACAGCGCCCCGCCCTGCCCCGCGCTATGCACGTGCAGACACCGCAGACACTGGCAGCTGCTTCCCTCTCAACCAAAACAGCGAGGCAGCCAGCTAGGCCCTGCCGTTTATTTTCGCTGAGGAGTGACTCCGGCTGCAACAGCAGAAGGACGCGCACCACCTGTTTTCGCAAAAGCGGCCCTCCTCAGTTTATTGCCTCCGTCAGGGCGAACGGGTTTTTCTGTTGTTCGGGACGTTTTTATAGTCGGCGAGAAGTGAACACGGTTTACTGTTTCGTTCGCTAAACACGTGTTTTACCAGCTACATCTACATGGTGCGTTTCGGCAACATACTCATATATGTGTGGAAGCTTTTTGCTAGTGACTCGTGTACAATACGTCATTGGTGGCACTGTCGTGTTGAGGAAAACATATTTCGTAAAACACATTACCATGATCAGCGAGCGTTTATCATTTTCCTTAGGCGCTAACATGATTATTAGTATCTTCTTCGTATACAGTGCGTATCACCAAGGTAAACTTACACCCCTTTGAAACTTCCTGGAAGATTAAATATGTGTGCCAGACCGAGACTCAAACTCGGGAGCTTTGCCTTTCACGGGCAAGTGCTCTACCATCTGAGCTACAAAACCACGACTCACGACTCGTCCTCACAGCTTCAATTCCGCCAGTATCTCATCTCCTACCTTCCAAACTTCACACAAGCTCTCCTGCCAACCTTACAGAACTAGCACTCCTGGAAGAGAGGATATTGCGGAGACATGGCTTATCCGTGCTGTAAGGACGGGTCATGAGTCGTGCTAGGGTAGCTCAGCTGGTAGAGCACTTGTCCACGAAAGGAAAAGGTTCCGAGTTCGAGCCTCGGTCCGGCACACAGTTTTAATCTACCAGGAAGTTTCATATAGCGCACACTCCGCTGCAGTGCGAAGATTTCATCCTGGTTACGCCCATTTATTTTGAGAACGGTTCAAGATATCGAAATGAGAGTTTTCACAACTGAGAGGAGAAAAAAGAACATGAATTTCTTTCTGTACGTAACACTCCCAACTATTGTATTTTTATATACCTCCGTATGAAACTTAATTTCTCGTATCTTATCTTCGTGGCTCCTACGTGAAATGTATGTTGACGGCCGTAGGATCGTTCTGCAGTCAGCTACAAATGCTGGTTCTCTAAACTTTCTCAGTAGTATTCTTCGAAATGAATGTCTTCTTACCTTCAAGATTCATGTTGTATTATTAACCGGGGAATTAGAAACGACGGAGAGGCTCCGTTCCCGCCGCAGCCGCAGTGGTCCACAAGCCCACGACGACTACCGCAGTCCACTTCACCCCTCCGCCGCCCCACATCGAACCCAGGGTTATTGTGCGGTTCGGCCCCCGGTGGACCCCCCCCCCCCCCCCAGGGAACGTCTCACACCAGACGAATGTAACCCCTATGTTTGCGTGGTAGAGTAATGGCGGTGTACGCGTACGTGGAGAACTTGTTTGCGCAACAATCGCCGACACAGTGTAGCAGGGGAACCAGCTCGCATTCGCCGAGGCAGATGGAAAACCGCCTAAAAACCACCCACAGACTGGCCGGCTCACCGGACCTCGACACAAGTCCGCCGGGCGGATTCGTGCCGGGGACCAGGCGCTCCTTCCCTCTTCGGAAAGCCGCGCGTTAGACGGCTCGGCTAACCGGGCGGGCTTCAGGATTCATTACTTGAGTTCCCAAAGTATATCCGTAACACTTGCATGCTGATCAAACCAACCGGTAACAACTCTAGCAGCTCGCCTCTGAACTGCCTCTTCCTTCAATCTGAACTGCTGTGGATCCCAAACACTCGAGCAGTACTCAAGAATAGCCCTCATCAGTGTCCTACAAGCGGTCTCCGTTACAGATGAAAGCACATTGTCAAATTCTCCCAATAAATCGAAGTCGACCATTCGCCTTCCTTCCACAATCCACACATGCTCGTTCCATTTCATATCGGTTCGCAACGTTACGCGCAGATATTTAAATCACGTGACTGTGTCAAACAAGACACTAATAATGCTGTACTCGAACATTATGGGTTTGTTTTTACTGTTCATCCACATTGACTTACATTTCTCTACATTAAGAGCAGCTGCCATTCGTCACAGCAACTAGAAATTTTGTCTAGGCCATCTTGTATCAACCTACAGTGTATCTTCGACATCGTCTTGTACTCAGCAGCATCATCAGCGAACAAATATATATATATATATATATATATATATATATATATATATATATATATATATATATATAATGGTTCAAATGGCTCTGAGCACTATGGGACTTAACTTATGAGGTCATCAGTCCCCTAGAACTTAAAGCTACTTAAACCTAACTAACCTAAGGACATCACACACATCCATGACCGAGGCAGGATTCGAACCAGCGACCGTAGCGGTGGCGCGGTTCCAGACTGTAGCGCCTAGAGCCGCTCGACCACTCTGGCCGGCATCAGTGAACAATTGCAGACTGCTGCCAACCCTGTCTGCCAGGACATTTATGTGTATAGAAAATAGTAATTGTCCTGTCACACTTCCCTGGGGCATTCCTGATGTTACCCTGGTCTCCGATGAACACTCACCGTCGAGGACAACATCCTGGGTCTGTTACTTCGAGCCAGTCAGATATCTCACAGCCTTTTCGTACGCACTTACCTTCGTTAACAGTTTGCAGTGGGGTGCCGTGTCGAACGCTTTTCTGAAATCTAGAAAAATGGAAACTGCCTGTTGCAAGAGCAACTACTCTGAGCAAGTACACTGATGACAGAAAACTGAAGTACCGAGAAGACGTGGTCGGACGACTATGTAACTTCGTACACGAACAAACGATCGGCGGGTTTTTAGATGACCACAGTTGCAGTTTACTGTCACAGGCAGAACCGCCACCAGACTATATTAATGTCGTTCGTGTTTAGTGTTTTCACCAGGCCTGGAGAGGTATACAGGATGAAGCAGCTAAGACAGGCCATACAAAATATATCCAGAATAAATAAATATATCAAGGAGTGGTATTCGCGAATTTATAGTGGACAGTACGGCGAATTGCCTGACGGTCGCAAGTAATTTTTGTCCTTTATAGTCCCCGAATCAGTACAAAAATTGGTTCAAATGGCTCTGAGCACTATGGGACTTAACATCTGAGGTCATCAGTCCCCTAGAACTTAGAACTACTTAAACCTAACTAACCTAAGGACATCACTCGAGGCAGGATTCTAACCTGCGACCGTAGCGGTCGCGCGGTTCCAGACTGAAGCGCCTAGAACAGCTCGGCCACACTGGCCGGCCAATCAGTACACTGACTGTATTTTTTATTAGTATGTACTTTTTTCTCTGACATTTGAAAGAAACTTCTGACAGAACTTTAAGTATGTAACATCTTTGGCACTTGATCAAGTAATATCAAGATAACAGTGGCACAGACAACTGTCCCGCCATCAGGAGAAGAGGTACCACAAACATCTGCCATTTTTCACCAGGTGTAAACAAACATGTAACTCAGGTGTCGTTCTTGTGTTACCCGTGCACCTGAGGTCCACCAGTCTGTTTTCTGCTGTTATACCAGCCAGATAATTTGCTCGTAAAGCTATTCAGACATTCACAATGTATACTACAGTCGAAAAACTGAATATCGTTTATGGCGAATGTCGTCAAACTATAAGAGTATCGGTGTGGTTTTGTGCTGAAAAATATCCAAATAGCGCCATGCACTCACGACGTGTCTTTGCAAACATTATAAAACGAAGTTCTAGAAACTGGAAGTGTGGAGAATAAAATACGCCAAGGAAAAAGAAGGGCACCTGATGAATGAACTGATACTAACATTTTAGCAGCAGTAACACACAGTGTAAATGTCACTAACAGGCATCTCGGAAATACGAGAGTTGCCAACCAAACGAGTGTTCTGAGAACACTTCATTCCATTGCATTTCACCCTATTCACATTCTGCTGCATCTACAGCCTGATGGGATCAACTTCCAAAAATGTTTACAGCTATCCGTATGTTATCTACGAAAAGTGCGAAGTGATCGCAAATTTATGCACACCACAAGAGACGAACGCCGTATTGTAACATCAGGCACAGCACAACTCCTTGTCATCTGCGTAGCCATCCGAGAGCAAGTCACTGACTCGCTGAAATATTCTGTGTCATCCCGTACCGTTTTTAGGAGACTAGCAACTTCGGTCTCTTGTATTACCATTCCGTGAGTAGGCTGCCGGTAACACAACAGTAATGGCTGCGTTTCGAGTGGTGCTGCGACCGGAAAACATAGATTTCTGATCAATGGCGTTGCGTTGTGTTATGTGATCAATCGCTAGTTTGCACTATACCGGATGGCCGTCGTCGACATGTATTGTAGCGACCTGGGAAGAGGTCCTATTCCTGCAATATCTTGTAGGGGCACAGTGGTGTTACCTCGGGAATTTTTGAGGTCAAGGCTGGTAGTGACTTAGGGAATTGTATTATGTAATAGAAGGTGGAGGGGAGGGAAGGGAAAGAAACTAAAGATATCAGCTGCAGCGGGACTTTATGCGGGTAAGCGGTGACGAGTGAAAATGCGTGCTGCACCGGGCCTCGAATCAGGATCTCTTCCTTACTAGGCAGTTCTGTTAACCAGTGCGCCACCTGGACCCAATGTTTATCGCAAATACACCGGCTATCTCGGTACATTCCCCAGATGATCAACACCCCTACGTGGTGCCACTTATCCAGTCCCCATCCACGTTCGTCTGTGCTCTCTAAGCTTAGATTCCCACTGGAAGTCGCACTGAAAGTTGTGTATTAATTGCCCAACGACGGGAATCAGTTATATGAATGCGTGGTGTTTGTTCTTCCTGACATGTCTGAAAGAACAGATACCACGCATCCACATAATTTATAAAATTTTGTTCTGCAAAAATTGCCCGAATCTGCATCTTCGTTCGCGGCAGCAAGCACTTTGTCAAGTGTTGGCGAAAAGAAAATCTTCATATCGCATTTCTATCAAAGTCATCAACACTTACTGAAAGTTTCCTTTCTTGGGAGACTTAAAATATTTTGTGGCCTTGTTCTCACTTATCACACGATAGCTGAAGAACGACCAACACCTGTAGATGCAGCTGTTTTCAAAACAGTATCGGTCATAGAGTGCTCTGGAAACAGCAGCTGCGTTTTGTACGCGTTAAGAACCATGTAGTTCTTTGGAGAACTTAATGATTTCTTCTTCGATCGTTTCTTGTGTGGACTCAAAACTGACAAGTCGACCTCGGTCGCTGCATGTGAAGAGGATGACGTACTGAGTTTACTCTTACGTGCTACTAAAGGAAAGAAAAGAATGGCTGTTGGGTGGGACAGAAACAATGTGTACTGAATGTGATTGCAAACTCTGATGCTTACGCTAGTAAATCAGAAACTGTTCTTTGAAACGAGATGAACTTTACAGTCACAATCTAAGATCACACACTAACAACTTACACTCGCAACGGACGCGGCCACACTGAGCGAGTGCTGCCAGTATTGTTCACCCCTGTGGTCGCGCGCCTTGATGTGTTTACGCCCCGCCTCTCATTTCCATCAATCGAGTATAGACGTATCGATAAGTGCTTGACTCCTCATAGCAGCTAATGCATAGTAGCATCTTACTGCCCCGATTTAATTTCCTCACTGCAGCCTTCCGTACTAAGGTTGGTACGAGGTCTGTCGATTAACTGAATCCGCCCCCAGAGTCGCAGACAGTGACTGCATATGAATTCTGCGTCCCCTGGTGACATGTATGCGTGTTACTCACTCTCCCCCCTCCCCTTCCATTGGAGACAGTATAAAAATGCCGTCTCCCACGTAGCTGTGAGTGGAGCGCGGTGCGCCATGTGCAGTCGACGAAGATGCTGTCGATACCACTCTGTCATATGCCGTAAACCTCGTTTCCTTATCTTTAGGTGATTCACCCAGTATAATGAAAGAATCTCGTTTATGAGGGGGTCACTGCTTAGTTTCGATAAAACCGTTCGACAACTGATAATTTGTTTACTATACCACAGCTCTTTGAGAAATACTGGGAATTTAACAAAAACATCCACTGTCTCTTCATTGACTTACAGTGAGCCTACGACAGTATCCACGGAAGTAGCCTCAACAACACATTACGAGAATTTAGTTTACCCAGTAAAATCATTAGGATGATACAACTCTGCATGGATGGCTCCCAGGCAGCAGTGAAGTTCAGAGGATCAATATCCCCCACCTTTCCAATTAAAACAGGCTTAGGACAGGGAGACGCTCTTTCATGTGTCCTCTTCAACCTTGCATTAGAGAAAGTGGTTCGGCAGAGTAATATACACTCCTGGAAATGGAAAAAAGAACACATTGACACCGGTGTGTCAGACCCACCATACTTGCTCCGGACACTGCGAGAGGGCTGTACAAGCAATGATTACACGCACGGCACAGCGGACACACCAGGAACCGCGGTGTTGGCCGTCGAATGGCGTTAGCTGCGCAGCATTTGTGCACCGCCGCCGTCAGTGTCAGCCAGTTTGCCGTGGCATACGGAGCTCCATCGCAGTCTTTAACACTGGTAGCATGCCGCGACAGCGTGGACGTGAACCGTATGTGCAGTTGACGGACTTTGAGCGAGGGCGTATAGTGGGCATGCGGGAGGCCGGGTGGACGTACCGCCGAATTGCTCAACACGTGAGGCGTGAGGTCTCCACAGTACATCGATGTTGTCGCCAGTGGTCGGCGGAAGGTGCACGTGCCCGTCGACCTGGGACCGGACCGGAGCGACGCACGGATGCACGCCAAGACCGTAGGATCCTACGCAGTGCCGTAGGGGACCGCACCGCCACTTCCCAGCAAATTAGGGACACTGTTGCTCCTGGGGTATCGGCGAGGACCATTCACAACCGTCTCCATGAAGCTGGGCTACGGTCCCGCACACCGTTAGGCCGTCTTCCGCTCACGCCCCAACATCGTGCAGCCCGCCTCCAGTGGTGTCGCGACAGGCGTGAATGGAGGGACGAATGGAGACGTGTCGTCTTCAGCGATGAGAGTCGCTTCTGCCTTGGTGCCAATGATGGTCGTATGCGTGTTTGGCGCCGTGCAGGTGAGCGCCACAATCAGGACTGTATACGACCGAGGCACACAGGGCCAACACCCGGCATCATGGTGTGGGGAGCGATCTCCTACACTGGCCGTACACCACTGGTGATCGTCGAGGGGACACTGAATAGTGCACGGTACATCCAAACCGTCATCGAACCCATCGTTCTACCATTCCTAGACCGGCAAGGGAACTTGCTGTTCCAACAGGACAATGCACGTCCGCATGTATTCCGTGCCACCCAACGTGCTCTAGAAGGTGTAAGTCAACTACCCTGGCCAGCAAGATCTCCGGATCTGTCCCCCATTGAGCATGTTTGGGACTGGATGAAGCGTCGTCTCACGCGGTCTGCACGTCCAGCACGAACGCTGGTCCAACTGAGGCGCCAGGTGGAAATGGCATGGCAAGCCGTTCCACAGGACTACATCCAGCATCTCTAAGATCGTCTCCATGGGAGAATAGCAGCCTGCATTGCTGCGAAGGGTGGATATACACTGTACTAGTGCCGACATTGTGCATGCTCTGTTGCCTGTGTCTATGTGCCTGTGGTTCTGTCAGTGTGATCATGTGATGTATCTGACCCCAGGAATGTGTCAATAAAGTTTCCCCTTCCTGGGATAATGAATTCACGGTGTTCTTATTTCAATTTCCAGGAGTGTACATCTATACAGTGGTCTCCGATTCGAACACTGTGAAGTAAAACTCCTGGCTTATGCAGATGATATAGTGTTGCTGAGTGAAACTGAAGAAGAACTGAAAGACATGTACAGATCTCTCAGGCACAGTGTCAGCAAAATGGGGCTTTTGATTAACCAAGAGAAAACCGAATATACGGAAATAGGTCGAGTCATAAACCCAAATCCTTACTTTGAAATTGACCAGCATTATAAATTCAGAAAATTTCTCCAGTTTGAATACCTTGGATCACGTTTCAACAGTAAAAATATCGTAACAATCGATATAAATGAAAGAATAGCCTCAGGGTCAAGATGTCTGTACTCACCAAGCAATCCATTAAAAAGTAAAGCTTAGTCAATCACCACAAAGATGAAGATATAGAACACTATCATCTGCCCCGTAGTACTGTACGGTTCAGAAAGCTGGACGCTTACAAAGAATGAAAGAGAAAAACTGAATGTTTTCGAAAGAAAAGTAATGAGAAAAATCTGGGGACCAGTGTTGGAGAATGGTGTATGGAGAATTCGAAAGAACAGTGAAATTTATCAGTTAATAAAGCAACCCACTATCAACCAGAAATTAAAACGTAGGAGACTGAAATGGGCTGGACATGTGGTTTGATTGAAAAAAAAAAAAAAAAAAAAAAAACAGAATCACCAAGAAAGCATTTGAAGGAACTCTCCATGCAACAAGACCATTGGGCCGACGCAATACAAGGTGGAAAGATGACATAGAGAGGATATCTTAGAAGGAAGTGTGGTGTCACCGCCAGACACCACACTTGCTAGGTGGTAGCCTTTAAATCGGCCGCGGTCCATTAGTATACGTCGGACCCGCGTGTCGCCACTGTCAGTGATTGCAGACCGAGCGCCGCCACACGGCAGGTCTAGAGAGACTTACTAGCACTCGCCCCAGTTGTACAGCCGACGTTCATAGCAGTGGTTCACTGACAAATTACGCTCTCATTTGCCGAGACGATAGTTAGCATAGCCTTCAGCTACGTCATTTGCTACGACCTAGCAAGGCGCCATTATCAGTTATATTGAGCTTATTATAAAACCTGTACCGTCAAGAGCGATGTACACCAATTATGGATTAAAGTTAAGTATTACATCATCTACGTACTTTATTTGCAATTCTCAAGACATTGTCCTGTTCTAGACCTCACGCCAGTCTGCGTGTAATTAAACGCGTGCATTTCGGCCTCCTCTAGCAACACGGTGTTGGCTCTTCTGCCAACACTTCAGAAAGATTAAGGAAAGGCAAACCTACGTTTCTAGCATTTGTAGACTTAGAGAAAGCTTTTGACAATGTTGACTGCAATACACTCTTTCAAATTCTGAAGGTGACAGGAGTAAAATACACGGAGCGAAGGGCTATTTACAATTTGTACAGAAAGCAGATGGCAGTTATAAGAGTCGAGGGACATGAAAGGGAAACAGTGGTTGGGAAGGGAGTGAGACAGGGTTGTAGCCTATCCCCGATGTTATTCAATCTGTATATTGAGCAAGCAATAAAGGAAACTAAAGAAAAGTTCGGAGTAGGTATTAAAATCCATGGAGAAGAAATAAAAACTTTGATGTTCGCTGATGGCAATGTAATTCTGTCAGAGACAGCAAGGGACTTGGAAGAGCAGTTGAACGGAATGGAGAGTGTCTTGAAAGGAGGGTATAAGATGAACATCAACAAAAGCAAAACGAGAATAATGGAATGCAGTTGAATTAAATCGGGTGATGTTGAGGGAATTAGATCAGGAAATGAGACACTTAAAGTAGTAAAGGAGTTTTGTTATTTAGGGAGCAAAATAATTGATGATGGTCGAAGTAGAGAGGATATAAAATGTAGACTGGCAAGGAAAGCGTTTCTGAAGAAGAGAAATTTGTTAACATCGAGTATAGATTTAAGTGTCAGGAAGTCTTTTATGAAAGTATTTGTATGAAGTGTGGCCATGTATGGAAGTGAAACGTGGACGATAAATAGTTTAGACAAGAAGAGAATAGAAGCTATCGAAATGTGGTGCTACAGAAGAATGCTGAAGATTAGATGGGTAGATCACACAACTAATGAGGAGGTATTGAATAGAATTGGGGAGAAGAGAAGTTTGTGGCACAACTTGACTAGAAGAAGGGATCGGTTTGTCGGACATGTTCTGAGGCATCAAGGGATCACCAATTTAGTACTGGAGGGCAGCGTGGAGGGTAAAAATCGTAGAGGGAGACCAAGAGATGAATACACTAAGCAGATTCAGAAGGATGTAGGTTGCAGTAGGTACTGGGAGATGAATAAGCTTGCACAGGATAGAGTAGCATGGAGAGCTGCATCAAACCAGTCTCAGGACTGAAGACCACAGCAACAACAACATCGCAGCATTAGGAATTTGTACAGGATGGAGAGAGGCTGCGAGAGATAGAAGATGGTGGAAGCAGACCGCTGATGCAGCGTGTGGTCTACAGGGCCTGTGATCGCTGAGATACTTATACACTGGTTAATGCGCGTAGTATGTGTTACGTTATACACCTTGAAAAGTGCTGCATTGGCACTGGCGATGCCTATAGTGAAGGATGATTTTCCCATGGTCCTTTTTCTTCTTTTTTTTTTTTACTTTTTTTCTGTGCTCGGCTGTGAATCATTTTCCGGCGTGGCACATCAGAGGCCGTCCGACGGCCGGCTCGTCTCTCCCTCCCTCTTCCGGCTTAATTTCTGCCCCAGGCCCGCCCTGCCACCCGGAGCACTAGCAGAGCAGTGTTTCTCGTGGCGTTCCGTGCCGTGCTGGCTGGCAATTAACTTCCCCAATTCGTTCCGGTAGCGTCTGCGCGAGTTACGACGTGCCGGCCCGTGCCGTGAGTTATGATTCCATTTTTCATCTGCGAAGCCTCACCCTCTCTCTTTCTCTCCTAAAAAGAGGAAGAAGCAGAAAAAAAAGAACCGGTGGAAGAATTTTGCCGTGCTGGCCCGCGGAAGTTGCGTGCTGTGCTCCGCCGAAAGCCAGTTGTCGGCCGGCGGGTATGAAACTGACGTTAGCGCGCGTTTAAAATGCGCGTGGCGCTCCGCGGGGCATAACGTACGGCCCACCAGGCGCGACGCCGACTCGTCTTAAATTCTTCGTTGCGAGTAACGTCGTCGCGGCGCTGGGTGCAACTTACCGGCATCATTACTTACGCGAATGCACGGGGAGAATAATAAATACCTGGGCTATCCGGAAAGCAACCTGCATCCGCCTATAGCTAAAACACTGAAATAGTTTAACGAAACTCATCAGAAGAATCTCACAACTACATCGTGTTACTTCTATACATCACCACCATTAAAATATAAGAATCTGTGTTACTAAGTGGCTAAAACGGTCTCACAGTCACCTGGTGCCGTTGCAGATCGCTTATCTGCCAGCTTCCAGTAGTAACAAAAATTTGATTTCCAGCATCCCACATAATTATTGACCAAATTTAATGTAAAATGTTCTCATAATCCACTCATTAAGAGGTATAATCTTATGTTAAAGGTTTAACGCAATAAGTCAAGCATTAAGGTATAAAAAAAATTAAACTCCGTAAGAAGAAGCCATGAAGGCACAACGGTACCGACCGACCACCGTGTCATCCTTAGCCGACGGGCGTCACTGGATGCGGATATGGAGGGGTATGTGGTCAGCAGACCGGTCTCCCAGCCCTATGCCAGTTTACGAGGCTGGAGCCGCTATTTCTCAATCAAGTGTCTCCACAGTTTGCCTCACAAGAACTGAGTGCACGCCACTTGCTAACAGCGCTCGGCACACCGAATGGTGCCGGCCGGTGTCGCCGATCGGTTCTAGGCGCTTCAGTCTGAAACCGCTCAACCGCTACGGTCGCAGGTTCGAATCCTGCCTCGGCCATGGATGTGTGTGATGTCCTTAGGTTAGTTAGGTTTATGTAGTTCTAAGTTCTAGGGGACTGATGACCTCAGAAGTTAAGTCCCATAGTGTTCAGGGCCAATTGAAGACCGAATGGTCACCCAATGCTAGCTCAGTCCGACAGCACTTAACTTCGGTGATCTGACGGGAACCGGTGTTACCACTGCCACAAGGCCGTTGGCATTAAGTTACACGGGTCAACAAAATTAAGCGACCTCTTAATTGTCTCACATTGCGACGCATAATTATGAAATTGTATCCACATATATCAGTCAATGTACTTTCCTCTGTAGTAGTGTAAAAAAAATGGCGCCCTGCGATATCACCCTCGGATGCGGCGACACTTCAGTCAGCGAAGTGTGGACACATGCGAAAAAAGGCCACCTCTCAGAAGTTCATGTGGCGTGTCTAACAACCCTACCACAACAAAGGTCAAAATTTAATAATAACTGTGGTGTTGCTCACGCTGCTAAATACTGCATTTTCGGGCAACAACAAAGTTATTATGTGGCAGGTGTCATTAGAGCACAGTTAATAAAGTCATTTCATGTAATAATGAATAAACTAGGCACTCATCTTCTCGTGTTTCCAACGCTGGTCTCGTTGTAAAATCATGGCTCAATCGTCGAAAATCTAGGTGGTGATGATTCCAAGCTCGGATGCAAAAAGGCCTAGGTTTTATTCTGCTATATTCAAAAGTTTTGTAGATGCGCTTCACAAACCATTCTTGAAGATTAAACCCTTCAAAGTTAGCACAATAGTGATGTAAAAAAAATAATAATCAGCACTCCGAATTTAAGTTACACCTCCTTTTTATTGCTTTTGTTGCAATATCACGTAACACACAAAACATCACTTCACAATACAAAACATACTTGAAAACATCTTCCTCACTGTAACAGTTCACATTTTATAAGCTGACTACGTTATGCGTCTTTCCAACATGACGTCCAAGACTTGACTTTCTCAAGGTCCGACTCTCTAACGACTGCTTACGCGCCCAAAAATCAGAGTTACAAGTACGTCAAAGATCATAGTGACAAAAGAAAGAATACACATAAGAATTATATCATTGCAATATAAACATATCGATGTATCACAAATGAAATGAAATCTCAATGTTGTCTCAGAAATATGTTAAGTAGTTAACAGAAACACAGTAGTATATTACTGGTATCGAGAGGTTCAGATGAGATGCCGTAATGGTTACGTAATTCAAGTACCATTACACGTATAAGGTGAGTTAATGACATCACATTGACTCCAAATTTCACCTCAGTTCTGCCCCAACGCCAACTCGGACGTGTCACACAAGGGGTAGGTCGTTACAGCCCCTCTGACCCACGCTTCACCTCTTCTTTTGACGCCTGTGCAATGAAAGTCAGAAACACGAGCCTCGATGTCGAAATCACAAGATTTTCTTATGGGTAGCCGAGGAAAACATTTTACTTACCGTCACTCAGAATCGACACGAAAAGGCCTCAGGGGGTGGCATACAGGGCGTCAATGAAACCACACTTTTCCTGGCGTCGTTGATTTCACGGTCGAAAAGGACAGTTCGCATTGAGATGACCAGCAGGAGAAAATTTATTGACAAATTTTGCCTCTGCTGCTACTCCGCGGACTATTCAATCTACACTCCTGGAAATTGAAATAAGAACACCGTGAATTCATTGTCCCAGGAAGGGGAAACTTTATTGACACATTCCTGGGGTCAGATACATCACATGATCACACCGACAGAACCACAGGCACATAGACACAGGCAACAGAGCATGCACAATGACGGCACTAGTACAGTGTATATCCACCTTTCGCAGCAATGCAGGCTGCTATTCTCCCATGGAGACGATCGTAGAGATGGTGGATGTAGTCCTGTGGAACGGCTTGCCATGCCATTTCCACCTGGCGCCTCAGTTGGACCAGCGTTCGTGCTGGACGTGCAGACCGCGTGAGACGACGCTTCATCCAGTCCCAAACATGCTCAATGGGGGACAGATCCGGAGATCTTGCTGGCCAGGGTAGTTGACTTACACCTTCTAGAGCACGTTGGGTGGCACGGGATACATGCGGACGTACATTGTCCTGTTGGAACAGCAAGTTCCCTTGCCGGTCTAGGAATGGTAGAACGATGGGTTCGATGACGGTTTGGATGTACCGTGAACTATTCAGTGTCCCCTCGACGATCACCAGTGGTGTACGGCCAGTGTAGGAGATCGCTCCCCACACCATGATGCCGGGTGTTGGCCCTGTGTGCCTCGGTCGTATGCAGTCCTGATTGTGGCGCTCACCTGCACGGCGCCAAACACGCAGACGACCATCATTGGCACCAAGGCAGAAGCGACTCTCATCGCTGAAGACGACACGTCTCCATTCGTCCCTCCATTCACGCCTGTCGCGACACCACTGGAGGCGGGCTGCACGATGTTGGGGCGTGAGCGGAAGACGGCCTAACGGTGTGCGGGACCGTAGCCCAGCTTCATGGAGACGGTTGCGAATGGTCCTCGCCGATACCCCAGGAGCAACAGTGTCCCTAATTTGCTGGGAAGTGGCGGTGCGGTCCCCTACGGCACTGCGTAGGATCCTACGGTCTTGGCGTGCATCCGTGCGTCGCTGCGGTCCGGTCCCAGGTCGACGGGCACGTGTACCTTCCGCCGACCACTGGCGACAACATCGATGTACTGTGGAGACCTCACGGCCCACGTGTAGAGCAATTCGGCGGTACGTCCACCCGGCCTCCCGCATGCCCACTATACGCCCTCGCTCAAAGTCCGTCAACTGCACATACGGTTCACGTCCACGCTGTCGCGGCATGCTACCAGTGTTAAAGACTGCGATGGAGCTCCGTATGCCACGGCAAACTGGCTGACACTGACGGCGGCGGTGCACAAATGCTGCGCAGCTAGCGCCATTCGACGGCCAACACCGCGGTTCCTGGTGTGTCCGCTGTGCCGTGCGTGTGATCATTGCTTGTACAGCCCTCTCGCAGTGTCCGGAGCAAGTATGGTGGGTCTGACACACCGGTGTCAATGTGTTCTTTTTTCCATTTCCAGGAGTGTATTTCAAGGGCATTGCGAGGTTGCAACTTCATCGACTGTGGTTCAAATCGCTTTAAGCACTGTGGGACTTAACATCTGAGGTCATCAGTTGAAACATCCCCTTAGAAAAATTTGTGAATTACTGTGCTGGTAAACCTCTACGTTATTTGATTTTCAAACAGCTGACCAAAAGTGAACGTACTCAGACATTTCTCTCTTTACTTATTCTGATCATCACTAAACTGACACACAATATTTTTAGCGCAACGCAATCTGACTTTCAATAATCCCTACAAAAGAATGGCCCTGACTAACAATAACCTATACCTTTCATGAATCACTTACCTCACAAAAATCTTCGTTACTCGAACTACTGCAATACAGCGAGCGCCAATACTGGCAGCTAAATAAAGGATTCTAACTACGTAAGGCACTAACTACTAATAGGCATAGTTAGCAAATGAAAGAGTTTGATGGAGAACAATGTATTTACCTTAATGGTGTTCAAAAGTCATAATATGTATATCAGTACATGACATCCACTCTCACAAATTTCGCTTTTCTGACGGACACACGTCCAGATCGTCCTCTCTCAAAACTCTGCCATCTCTTCCCACATCCACCACTGCTGGCGGCTCACGTCCAACTCCGCAACGCTATGCGCTGTTCACATCCAACTGCCCAACACTACAATAGTGAATATTCCAACAATGCAAATCAGCCACAGACTGCACACAGCACAGTCAGTGATTTTCATACAGAGCGCTACGTGGCGTTACCAACATAAAAACCTAAACAAGCCTACTTACACAGTCCCCTAGACTTAGAACTACTTAAACCTAAATAACCTAAGGACATTACACACATCCATGCCCGAGGCAGGATTCGAACCTGTGACCGTAGCAGCAGCGCTGTTCCGGAATGAAGCGCCTAGAACCGCGCGGCCACAACGGCCGGCCATAGAGTGTGCTCTTGCCCTTTGCAGCGTAGTGCGATAGATGTTTTTGTTGTAGCATAGTGGACGGGACAACTAGGGACCGTTCAGTACCATTCGACGAAATTTGAACGTGATCCAAAGCATTTTTATGCTTTATCATCCCTCCTTTTCCACGCCCTCCTGTGGCGTGATCACATGCTACATTTTTGAAAAACTGATCTTTAATTTTGTTGCGCAGTGCTAGACACTGTGTAAGTTCTTGAGGCAGCATAACTCAGGGCGTGCAAATTGCCCAGACTATATTCATCCAGTGTTTGAGAGTGAGAGCGCTTAGCAGCTTCCAACAAACTTAACACATAATTTAAAACCTTTTCGCCGGCCGCGGTGGCCATGCGGTTCTGGCGCTGCAGTCCGGAACCGCGGGACTGCTACGGTCGCAGGTTCGAATCCTGCCTCGGGCATGGGTGTGTGTGATGTCCTTAGGTTAGTTAGGTTTAAGTAGTTCAACGTTCTAGGGGATTTATGACCTAAGATGTTGAGTCCCATAGTGCTCAGAGCCATTTGAACCATTTTTTTAAAACCTTTTCGAAACTTTTTTCCGCTGACACCCCCGACAAAATAATGAAAGGAAAAACAAGCTTACCGCTTACCATATTTTCGCTGTTCAGGCAGTAAAGTTTCAGCGTTAGGTATGACTTCTTAATTTATTCCTTCTTCAATATTAATTCTACTCGCAACACATTTTATAGACAATGTCTACATGTATCGCTCAATTTTCCTGCAGTTTATATCATTGAACAATAGCAGAATTATATCATTGAACGGTACATAGCTCAGGACATATGACGTCATATACATTGAGACGCGGTATATCAATTAAGTACCTGTCAAAGTGTACCGTTGTGCGATACATAGTTCAGGATTTAAGACGTCATAGACATTGTGGTGCGTGAAAAACTCGCTTTTCTAAAAATGTAGTGGATATTACGTGACTATACTCATCCTACGCTTTATTATATGTATACGCTCGATTCTTCGAAGCATGGTGCGGGGGGGGGGGGGGGCGTTGACTGGTTCATTAGAAAGGCCATATAACTACATCGTATTACATCTACGTAGCATCATCATTCAGGTTTAAGAATTAATCGTATCTCTTAACGAGTTGACCATTGCCATCTGCATAAAATTTTGCTGCCTGAGATAAACGGCTCTGAGCAAAAAAATGGTTCAAATGGCTCTGAGCACTATGGGACTTAACGTCTGAGGTCATCAGTCCCCTAGAACTTAGAACTACTTAAACCTAACTAACCTAAGGACATCACAAACATCCATGCCCGGGGCAGGATTAGAACCTGCGACCGTAGCGATCGCGCGTTTTCAGACTGTAGCGCCTAGAACTCCTCGGCCACCTCGGCCGGCTGTCTGAGATACCGCCAGTATGTGAAAGCTGCTATAAGTTGTTCATCGGAGTGAAATGTTGGGAGCCAAGCCACTTCTTCATGTGCACGAAGATATGGAAATCACTTCGATCCAAGAGTGAGGCGTAGGGCGGATGTTAAATAACTCCCTTTTAGTTGACTCTTGAATTACGTTCGGCGGGCAGTGTGTGGCCAACCATTGCCTTGCAAAAACGCAACACTGTTAATCAAGCGATAGTGTCACTTGGTTCAGTGGACCTTCTCAGTACTATCAGCTTAGCTATGCTAACACGTTTGAAATTATGTTAAAATATTGTGTGTTACATTTATACCAAATCATGTGCAGTATTTGTCCTGTTGTGTCTAAATAACAGACTAAAAGGCAATGACCAATAAATAAGTACTGCTAATATCCATCAGTTTGTTTCAAAGCTGATTGTCCTTCCATAAACAAGTTCTCTTTTCCGTTCCAAAAAACTGCTGCCTTTAACTTTTTGGGTGGCGGATTTAATATGCTACTCAGCGTAAGTTGACTTGATATGTAACGACTTGGAACAAAATGCATCACCAACTGGACTAATTGCTCGTAGCGAGCGCTTGGCTAGAAACACAGTCGAAAAAGTAGTAACGTCGCCGCAAGCGCACAGGACCAGTCCAGAGTGCTTGCCAAACACGGGAAACCGTACAAGGCTGCTAGGAAAGGACATTCTTGTAATTCAACAAAAATGGCTCTGAGCACTATGGGACTCAACTTCTGAGGTCATCAGTCTCCTAGAACCTAGAACTACTTAAACCTAACTAACCTAAGGACATCACACACATCCATGCCCGAGGCAGGATTCGAACCTGCGACCGTAGCGTAATTTCAACAGCAAACTTTACCGTGATGTACAACGTCTCTCTTGTAACGTCTGCCAGTGGAGTTGTCTGAGCATCTCCGTGATGCTTCCGCGATTATTAAATGAACCTGTAACGAAACGTGCAGCTCTTCTTTGGATCTTCTGTGTTTCCTATGTCAGTCCTATTTGCTACGGATTCCAAACTGGTGAGGAATATTCAGGTATTAATCACACGATGGTTTGTATGCTGCGTCCTCTGTGGATGGACTCCACTTCTCGAGGATTCTTTCAGTGAATCTCAGTCTGTCATCCTAATCACCTGTGGTTAGTTTTGTGTGGTCGTTACCCTTTAAATCACGAAGTACGCATATTCCCGAGTATTTTATTCATGCGACTGCTTGCAGTGGTTATTCTGAAATCGCGTACTCATGGATCTTTCTACCTGTTTGTACGCCACAATTGTTTGCGCTGAGTGTCAATGGCCAATAATGCATCAAGCATCGATTATTTAGTTACAATTTTACTGCTTTGCCACTTCCCTATATGCAGAAGCAACATAGACAAACAATGTTATGTACGTTCGACGTTATGCCATTTATATGTCGAAGATAATGGTCATATAATATTTTTTCCAAGCACTGGGCACTGCGTTGAGTAAGTAATGCTACACAATTATTTTCTCGGCCAGTTTCGGTTAAAAAATGTGTAACTTTTCGCGAGACATCGTGGAATATTCTCATTTCAGCCTCTATAGTTTCGTGAAGTTCCGATAGGTAGCGGCGCTATACGCAACCTTCAAAGTGGCGCCTGTAACGGAGATGCATTCCAAGCAGAGAAATCTCACTGAGTTTGTTTTGGCGGAAAAGCAGAACATCACAGAGATTCATAGGTGCTTGCAGAATGGTTACGGAGACTCGGCTGTGAACAATAGCAGGGTGAGTCGTTCGGGTAAGCGTGTGACATCATGGCAACAAGGTCGCGCAAACCTGTCCAATCTCCCGCGAGCCGGCCGGCCGCACACAGCTGTGACTCCTACAGTGTTGGAACGTGTGGACACTCTCATTCGAGGTGATCGATGGATCAGAAACAAACAACTCTCTGAGCAACCGGGCTTCTCTTTTGGTAGTGCTGATACACTTATCCACCAGTTGACGTATTCAAAGGCGTGTTCTCACTGGGTTCCTCGCTGACTAGCAGTAGACTTCCGAAAGTTCGGACCAGTGAACTCTGCAGCAAGCACTATGTGGAGGATGGGGAGGCTCCGATGTCGACCAGTAGAGTGGTTTCATGCGGGCATACAGGTTTTTTCAGTAAGCTGGCGTAAGGCCGGCGTATTGAAGGGAGGTTATGTTGGAAAATAGATGTTTGTAACCAAAACAAGTGGGGACTAATGTGGTGTATTGGAATCCTGAATAAAACCAACCTTCCTGCAGACAAAAAATGTTGCGTTGCTTAGTGATGTTAATATGTAGGGGTGAAGGGATTAACAGAGGACTGAAAGAGCTGGAGAACCCCTCAACCAGTCGAAAGTCAGATGACTGGTAATGTACGGGGCATACTGAAATGCGCACATGCAGTATTTTCTCCGGCGTAGCTCACGTAAATGAATTAAAAAGTAGCAGATGCATTCCAGCTTGTAGACTTAATGGCAGCTGAGTAGCGTCCATTCCGTTCCTCACTGCATCCTTTCCTCTCTTATTCACAACTTTTGTTCTACTCTGGCCTGTCATTACCCCATGGGCGCTTAGGTCACTCGCTTCCGAATCGTGAGTCATGACCACTGCTATTCACGCGTTTCCTTGACTACATTTGTGAGCTCTTGAAGTGGGTGGGAGCACGAGGGGCGCCAGCAGAGAGGAGAAGTTACGTAATTACCGCGTGTGTTTCTTTTTCTGCTGCATTCAGTGGTAGCAGGAGCAGCTCCGGTGCAGGGCAGCCACCCTAACACTAATTAAGAAGCGCGCCTCGAAATAGACGCGGCGGGTTGGGGTGGGGTATGGGGATAGCTAGAGGGCGCTGCAGCCGGCGGCTATTGTACTGCCCTCTTGCGGCCTCTTGACTCGCGATGCTTCGTCAGGGCGGTGACCGGGCCTGCTCAGATGGCCCGAGAGCCGGATACACCCCACAGTCTCGCTGAGCTTTACCACCTCTACCGTTGGGCTTAGTGAACTACTGATAAAGTGCGGCCCTGGAGATCGTAAGGTCGCAGGATCGAATCTCGATCAGATGCATGAATTTTTCAGCATGCCTTTACGCTAGGTGTCACCTCTCACGAGAAGAACACGGCAAGTGCCATAACCTGATTTCCCAGAAACTTCGTTCCGTGGAAGAGGGGTCGAAATAAGCGGCCACGTGTCTCAGCTTATCTGTACAAACTCTGCCGTTTCTGAGAAAACGACGATCAAAGTTCTCGAGGTATTTCACGTACCTTTTCAGCGAGTAACTAGCTCAAACGAAGCGATGGCAGAGCGGATAGCGCCCCGTCTTCGAAATCAGATTATTATATTTATCTTTGTTTTAGATTAACTGCCGGCCAGGGTGACCGAGCGGTTCTAGGCACTACAGTCAGGAACCGCGCCACCGCTACGCTCGCAGGTTCGAATCCTACTTCGGGCATGGATGTGTGTGATGTCCTTAGGTTAGTTAGGTTTAAGTAGTTCTAAGTTCTAGGGGACTGATGACCTCAGCAGTTAAGTCCCATAGTGCTCAGAGCCATTTGAACCATTTTTAGATTAACTGCCCACGTCCATGGAAGATTAAAACACAAATGATTTCCAATGTATATTTAAATAATGTTGTGTCTGTAAATTGTATGTCTGGTGAATGAATCTAAAAAAAGAGAAAAACAATAAATGAATGAGAAAATTATTTGAAATTCTGTTCGGTGGAATTCCTGTAGTGTGTCTTCGTTCATTATCAGTTGTAGGCGCCATTTTTCGGTAAAGTGATCTATTATGCGTGCTTTACCGCAAAATTATTGCCAAATCGTGAAATCTTCAGCAGTGTCAACGACGTTTTTTTAGCGAGTGACATTCATAGGAATAAATGTCACTGTCGCAAATTTCGCCTTCGCGCGATGATCATGGTGTTCGAAATTTCTGTGTTTCGAATGTTTCTCACAGTCGATGCTGTCCAAGGTAATGCACCCATCAAAACTTTCTGGCGAATAAAGATAAGACTACACTATATGAATAAATATAATAATTTATATAAGATTATGAGGATTTAAAAATATGATAACAACTGATATCATTTAACATCTATGTCAATAACATTCATGCTTTTTGATCGATTATTATAGGCGCCAATGATGAAATCCAAATCAGCATCGATGATTTGCCAGAAAAGTACATCCCTAGTTGAGAAGCAGTAAACGGCCAATCATCTGGCGTGCGGTGCCAGTGTTCGCGCGTCTCGGGGCTTCCCCTGTCAGGCAGCTGCGCTATAAAATAAAACCGAGTACCCCCTCCCCTTCCGCCATTCCGCCCCTCTTTCCAGACCACACGGCTAGTGGCGTCGTCCCCGTGTCTGCACGTCGCGTCGCGTGCCCTGGAGCCGTAAAGTTGCTATTTCCGTCTTTCACTCCCTGCTGAGACATAAAGGGCCAAATCGGTAGCCCGCGAAAAGCGAGCCCCTGTAAAGAGCCTTATCTGGGTCGTCCAGTTGCAGGCAGGCTGCGACGCGTTTCTCAGTTTTTGTGACGAGTTAAAAACAAGTTCTTTACGGTTCTTGTTTCCCACAGAACAGCGCTCTAAAAGACGTGTCAAGGTCACATCGCCTGCCTGTAGTGCTACAAGCACGTGGAAGGGTCAAACATTAACAAACATTTGTAAAACAATGTCAAAAGTGTTAATATGCTCGTACATTCATTTATTGCTCCGTGTCAGAGCAAGGTAATAATGAAAGTAACTACAAATGTAAACAAAAACTGCGAATGTCTTAATGATTTGAGTGTCTGAAGTGGAATGTGAGTAAAAAAACACTGACTCCGAACTGATAAAGTGATACTGGCAGTACTTATAATACTGCAGCTGCTGGCGCTACAAGTGATAAAAATAATAAAAACAATAAAGGCAATAATAGCAATAATGATAGTGGCAGATATAAAAAGAATTTTTAGAGGTCAAAAAAAGATGTAATCTGGTGTAACGAGTTCTGGGCAAGGCAATTTAAGGACACTGGGAAATAAGCAACACCTGATGTAAAAAAAAGAAAAAAAAAAAAAAAGTACAGGGGTAATCAGTGCATACAAGGGCAATGATAATTCTTATTGTTACCTTAGCAGGTATGTCACTAACTACCTTATTAAGCTGGAGATGTTATTCAGTACTCTAACATAATATGGGACCTTCCTGGCAGATGAAAACTGTGTGCCGGACCGAGACTCGAACTCGGGACCTTTGCCTTTCGCGGGCAAGTGCTCTACCGACTGAGCTACCCAAGCACGACTCATGCCCCGTCCTCACAGCTTCACTTCTGCCAGTATCTCGTCTCCTACCTTCCAAACTTCACAGAAGCTCTCCTGCGAACCTTGCAGAACTTGCTAGTTCTGCAAGGTTCGCAGGAGAGCTTCTGTGAAGTTTGGAAGGTAGGAGACGAGATACTAGCAGAAGTGAAGCTGTGAGGACGGGGCGTGAGTCGTGCTTGGGTAGCTCAGTCGGTAGAGCACTTGCCCGCGAAAGGCAAAGGTCCCGAGTTCGAGTCTCGGTCCGGCACACAGTTTTAATCTGCCAGGAAGTTTCATATCAGCGCACACTCCGCTGTAGAGTGAAAATTTCATTCTATAATATGGGAGGTTTCTCCAGAGTAGGTTTCCTGCTACTAAGAAGGACTTAGAGAAAGTGACTGAACAATGGACTGTGACAGGAAGAATTTTGCTCTGATGGGAACGGGATTTATGCCAGGTTGTTCAGACAACAGCGTTCAAGTCGTGGAGAGCTGTGGGGGGACAGTGTTTGCTGAAAAGACGGTGGAAAAGTCAGAGGGTATGGAAATATCTGCGCTTGCTTGCATGCAGTCAGGATAGCTGTGCGTATGACTGTGAGATACGTTCAAAGAATCGAGCATCACAGATATAACGGACACAGGCATTCATAACCAGTTCTAGGCACCATGAACTTTGCTGAGAAAGACCTTGCAGGTAACCATCGCTATAATCAATAATTGGAAGTATAAGTGTTTCTACACGTATATCTTTCAGGTCAAAACGGAAGAGCTTTTTATAGTTTTATAGGGCACAGAGATATGCCGATGCCATCTTGCACAATGTAGTTACCAGCTCCACGAATTTAGATTTTTATCTGTTACTACTCCCAAACTCTTTACTGAAGAAGAGACGTTGATACTTGTTCCATTTAGGGTTGAAGATGATGGGGATTCTCGATATTTCGTTAACTTTGTTAGAGGGAAATACATAATTAATGGCTTCATCCAGAATTTCTCTTCCCTGAGGCAGGCAAGTGGATGTGTTGCGAAAAGCCTGATGGTCTTGGAGCTTTGAATAAGGGACGGTTTACAACCCTGCGGTGAGCTGCTGGTGTATAGAACTGCTCAGCCGGGAACTGGCCAGGTTCCACTGTCTGGGAGTCGGTACGGGTCTTTGATATTACAGCACAGTGACTGCAGGACCCTGAGTATTGATGGCGTGACCAGGCTGCACATCCTGTAGGCCTGTAGTTCCCAACCTCATACCTGATCATTATTATTATCATCACTGTTTCGTAAAACTGTAATACTGATTACATACGTGTTTACCAATAATTTTATTTCAGATACTAGCAAAAATAAGTGAGACGGTGTGTTGGAGGTTACAGTTGGTGAAATGAATGTATGAACAATATCTTCGTTGTTCCTCACATAGACCACCTACTGCTCATATACTTCGTATCATCAATGTGTGACAGTAAAATTGATTCATGTATGCTTATATATTTCATGAAAATGCCTTCTCCGAATTATATGTAGTTCCCACAATGGACCAGAAACTGCTTCATGATTCACTTCGCTGCAATAAACGATCTAACTCGGATCACAACACATCTGTAATTATCTAATGGCTGCTACAGTGTTGTACGGCAGTGGTCAGACGCAAAGTGTTGGAAGCCTGAAATCTTCCAATTTCTGCCATTTCAGGAGTAAGGAGTCCAGGAATCTAGTGGTACACAAGCAGTAGATACAGAGTACACCCTTTGACTTGGTTGATTTTAAAAAGGGCTTGCAAGGTGCAAGATGCAAGTAAATGTCACTAGGGAGAAGAATGGTGCCGAAAAAGCACGTTTTGTAATAACTGTCTACCTTCAATGTGGATAGTTAACTTTTTTTTCTGAGGAAGAGTTCTAGTTAGCACTCGCGATGTATTGAGAATTACTCATCTTTCTATAAATATAAATAAAATGTTGTTAGGATTAGCCGGCCGAAGTGGCCGTGCGGTTAAAGGCGCTGCAGTCTGGAACCGCGAGACCGCTACGGTCGCAGGTTCGAATCCTGCCTCGGGCATGGATGTTTGTGATGTCCTTAGGTTAGTTAGGTTTAACTAGTTCTAAGTTCTAGGGGACTCATGACCTCAGCAGTTGAGTCCCATAGTGCTCAGAGCCATTTGAACCATTTTTTTGTTAGGATTATGCTGTACCAGTTGTCTCATTGACTTATTATTTCGGCGTTTAATAAGACACCTGCGAAAACTCATTATCATTTATCTTCCATCATTTAAAAACAAATGCGTTAAAAGAAAATTCTTTTTCATGCTAAAGTTTAGTTAGGCGCTGATGTTGTTGATTGTGATGCTGGGGGCACGGGTGTGTGTACTAGACAAAATCTGATTGCACTCAGGGGTAACAGTCTCAGAAAGTTTGGGAAACATTGCCGTAGGCTGATGCAAACACGCGACACGCCATTTTGCCGCATCCAGTGTGGGAAAATTTCAGAGTCTTTCATTCCAAATATTTTCGGCCGATTAGATGGCTCATCAGCATCGGCGCTGTGGCGCTAGTGTCTGAATCGATGAGTGGCGACATAATAAAGACAGTGTATCAACGCCTGGGGATCACGGGGTCCCTGGTTCGATTCCCGGATTTTCTCCGCCCGGGGACTGGGTGTTTGTGTTGTCCTCATCATCTCATCATCATTCGGGCAGTTCCGAGACTGGAAATGGAAAGATCTGAATCTTGCAGATGTTCAGCGCCCCACGATGTTCAGCGTCCCACAAACCAACATTAACATCATCAACTCCTGGCCAGTTAACTGACATACAGTTTTTGCGTATTGAAGGAAATTCTTGCTCATCACTGTGGCGAAAATCGTTAATACTCCCCTCCGTGTTGTCGGCTTATGGGGATGGAGAGGAACGTGGAGAAACGGCAGATGGTGCGGTGACGCGTGGCCATGAGGTCACATCGAGAGGGGGACAAGCGGCCTCAGCCTGCGTAAAGCATTAGCGCTGCCTTTGCTGTGAGCAGCTCACAATTTGCGAAGGTCTAACCTGCAACTTAAGTTGCTTCGTCAGTGGCTTCAGCTATTTGCACCTTCGATCCATTTTCAACTTGCGTCTGCGAGTTGCACAGATTCGGAAAGTCGATCGCGGTTCCGTAGCAGACTTCCATATCGTTTGACGTAATAACCAGTACATTCCGTACTTACATGACCTTCACTCAACCAATCATTTATAGTACTTTTGCTCACTTCAGTATGTAATCCGTTGTGGAATTGAATTTCTAAAATTCATTCTGAGCTTACATATTTTTCTTTGCTCTTCAAATAACTGATTGCCAGTCACCTAATTGTGATACAAAATTTTAGAAAATAAACTAATAAATTAAAGGCCTAGGGTTTTATTCTCTTTTGTCCTACATCAAATTTTGTCAGGCGAATCTAATTAAAATACAAATATGAACGATTTCTTTTGCGTAACTGAATTGCGCTCTCACTGTGGCAATATTCCATTATAAAGCAGGCAGCCTCATTTGAAACCTTTTATATATGCGGTGTGAAATTTACTTCATTTGCATTAAAAATGGTAAATGAGAATTCCTCTCATTTGTGTTTACCACAGTATCGAGATCACAGAGAATTTCGGTTACTGTAAGTAACAGTTTGTTTAATGTTATACAAGGCTTACATTGCCTTGTATAATATTTCGTTGTTGAGTGCGTAAGTGTGATACGCACTCAACAAAGAAACAATATTTAGTGTGGTAGGCAGTTTTGCCTTGTATAATATTTCGTTGTTGAGTGCGTAAGTGTGGTAGGCAGTTTTGCCTTGTATAATATTTCGTTGTTGAGTGCATAAGTGTGGTAGGCTTTTTGCATACTCGACAGCCGAGCCCCTGCATGTCAAGCTCACACACACAGAAGCCGGTTAGACTTCAAAGACTCTGAAAAGATTAAATAAAACAGAAAGTATACAATTCGTTTGAATAATATTACGACAGAAGGGTGGATTAAATACTGTAGAAACCTACATTATGATGCTAATACAGAAACGAAGAAAGGAAAATGCCCAGAAATAGAAATAAAAGGTCTATGTGACGTAATAATAAAAGAATTCACAACAGCTTTGAAAAAATCGAAAAGCAACAGATTTAGATGGGACTAATGCAGGAAGAGTTTTGCTACATCTTAAATTGTTACGTCTGTTTAACATGTGCTGGAAGCAAAAAGATTTACCACGAAAATGGAAGAAAGCAAAAGTAATACCGATGTAAAGGAAATGAGAAGAAAAGATACTTGGGAATTACAGAGGGCCAAGTCTATTTGATACACCATATAAATTTTATGCAAGAATTGTAAACACAAGGCTACAAACAATAGGAGAATATTTGCTAGCGGAGAAACAGGTCGGATTTAGTAGAAACGGACGATTAGTGATTGATGTACTTTTTATTTTACGACAGGTTTTTGAAAGGTGGAGACAGCTCAACAAAGAGGTACATATGGATTTTATAGATTTTGAGAAAGCTTTTGATAATGTGGTTAGATGAAAGCAATGAAGAATAATGAAGCACAGAGACTACACTTTAAAGCTTACATCAGCTATCAAAAATCTGTGTTAAGAAAGATACGCAATCTTAGATATAGAAGGCATTATATAGACCCGATGCAAATAGATAAAGCAGTAAGGCAAGGTTGCAGTATATCCCCTGCGCTGTTCAGTATTTACATTGACAGTGCATTTGGCAGAGGGAAATCTAGAATAAACTCAGGGGTTCATCTAGACAATTCGGTAAAGCTAAAATGACTCCTGTATGCCGATCGCCTTACATTGATTTTTTTCGAGAGAAGATGATTTACAAAAAAGAAGTTTATGAACATAATAAAATATGTACAGAATATAATATAAAAATATTATCCGTCAAAGACATTTTTTGGCAAGTATTCATTGAGAACTAACATAGTTGTAATTAAAAAGGAATAGAATAGGTAAAATATTTTAACTATGTTGATTGTAAAATATTGTATGAATGTAAATAAGCTACGATGGTTAAATAGATTAGATCTAGAAGTAACTGTGGAACAGTCAATGGAACTTTGTAGCATAAAACACAGAAAGATACACGACTGAAATTTTGTAAAACATACGCATTGCTAATCCTTTAATATGGAAGTGAACCTTAGGTACACAATAAAAGGCAAGAAAGACATAAACAAAGGAGTGGAAATGAGATTTACTAGACCAGTGAACGGATTTAAAAGGACACATGAAATATGAAATGAAGATATTCTAAAGGAATTAAAAAAAATGGTGTGTGGAAGAAGATATGGATGGAAACAAAAGAAATGGAATAAACACCTACAAAGAATGAACACAGAGGGACTACCGCACAAAATGAAGAATTGTACAGCAAAACGGAAAAGGGATCCTGCCGAACAGAGAAAAATATCGGAACCGTACGAGGCCGCAATTGGCCTAACCTGGAAAGTGGAGAAGAAGAAGAAGAAGAAGAAGAAGAAGAAGAACTTAACGCCGTAAGTTCTGCACAATGTTTCGGCAAACAGATTTGTTGCCATTCTCTGGTGCTTCCTGATGACTGCTGCTTTGCTCGGGATAGTGCGTCATATACGTTGGCCGTTACGTCCTCCATAACTTCGCTCATATGGCTGTCGGGACAGTCGCAGTTGCCACGATGGGTGGTGTCCAGTGGTTTCGGTAGCGACGTCCGGCTGTGAACTGCGGTGCTCATTCTCGGTGCTATCGCCTTCTGATGTGGACTTCACGGTACGAGAACGCTTCGCTCAGTGCAGTGTCCCACTCCCGACGGAGTTGTAGGCCACAATCTTTGATAATTAATCCGTCTACGGCCCTAATTTCAATGGCCACTTTAATCACGAAGATTCTTAGGCATCTTCCTCCTTCTGGCACTGCATGATTAATGTGCCATCGAAATTAGGGTCCAAAATGATCTAATTAACGAAGATAGCGGCCTACGACTGAGTCGGGTGCGAAACTCTGCACTCAGCCAAGAAAAAGCATAGCTTCTCCGTACCGTGAATTCCCCGGAGTGTGATAACGTGAAGATCGAGGGCCACAGTTCGCAGCCGCGCATTTCCACCACCACCACACACTGCAGCGGTTGCACAAAAAACGACACGAGCAGAGTGGGGGAGTGGATAACGACCAAAGTATGCAGGGTGAGTTAGCAGAAAAGGTGTATGCTTTGAGAGGCGATAATATTAGATATTCTGAACAAGAAACGTCATCTGAACGTATATCCTGTTATTAACAATTTCGGAGGAAACTAACGAGAAAAGTTGGGGATCGGATAAACGCAGGTGATGGAGCATAAAACATTGTGATTTAATGGTTCGTTTAATGGTGTACGTTTCCTTATAAAAGATGTTCAAATAGTTCACCATCAACTGCAATGTATTTTGCAGCTCTCATACATAGCTGCTGTGATGCTGTTCTGACCTCATTCGTACGGTCCTTTACTTGAGCACTCGCATGTAAAATACGAGCGAGATGTTCCTCCCGTATGTCCACTCTGCGCTTGAAGACTTCGCTCTTAAGTCAACCCCACGAATAGGAAGCTAATGGAGTAAAATCTGGTGACCTCAGTGGCCAATAAATGACCCCAAGGCGACCGATCCAATGCCCAGGATATTTTCAGTGACATACTGTGTCACTGGCCGTACAGAATGTGCAGGAGCACCGTCGTGCTGAAAGTACATACGACGTCGTATTGCCAAAGGAATATCGTCCAAGTATTCTGGTAACATGTTTTGGAAGGAAATCGAGAAAACGTACTCCGGTTATCTAAAACAACTAGACCGATCAGTTGGTTATTAATAATAACGCACCACACTTTCACTCGGAAACGTCATTGACTTTTTTCACAACAGCCTGCAGATTTTCATCTGTACACAGGTGAGAGCTGCGCCGTTTCTGGTAAATGTTGACTCTTCAACCTAGAAAACACTTGAAATACAGCGTTCATTGGCAATGACCCACTGACAAAATTCCTTTGCTTTAGCATGCAGATGATTTTGCTGGTGATACGGATTCAGACCCTGCTCGTGTACTGTACGCATCACTCGTGTTTGTGGAATACCAAGCCTACAGCAAATCTTCTGGAGCTGGTAGCTGGGCTGCGTTCTACCATTTCAAGAATGCTCTCAACTTCACTAATTTCTTGCTGGACCTTAAATACAACGTGTACACTGGGAAGCCTAGCGCGCTCACACAGTCTGTCAAACACCCTACTAAATATCCTGCTATCCGGAACTCTACGATTACAAAATCGTCGTTCTTATTCACGACCAGCGGCTCTGGAATTACTGTTGCAAAACCCGTAGAGAAGGATCATGTCACTACACTCGGCATGTGTGAAGACCTGTGGCGTTTTCACTACACGGACCTGTACAATTTTGCTGTACTCGTAACAACACTATTCTACATTGTAGTACTGAGACTTGAGTTATACAAGGTGTGCAAAGCGGGGCTCGTCACCTCACCAGGCGCAAATGACGTTGCAATGGTCAATAAAGACAACACTACGTAACCTAATGTCACTTTGGTTCTATTCGTTTGCGACTGCTGGTGAAGATGTACAAGTGATTGAAGCCTGTGATTTTCAAACAGCTGTACAGCGGATACGGTTAAGGAAAGGGCATATGTTCATTTAAAGGTTTTTGTTCAGATTCACCAATACCGTCGTGCCTCAAAGGATGTTCCTTTCCTTCTGAATCACCCTGTATAGGACGCCTATCCAAGAAGAGCAGCAGTCATTTGTAACCATCTGAAAACGTCAACAAATGTGTTTGCCGAAAACTAGGCTGCAGCGCGAAACGTACCCTAATAATCTTTCACAATTGCACTCGACAGACTATCAACACGTTTACAGGAAGCGAACTCCAGCGAGGTGACAAAAACTCAGAGGAATACACAGTGCAGCGTTTACATTCGTGTGAAACTTACGATGAACAGAATATGAAATAAGAGCTGTATAAAAATTGGGGCATACAGTTAGGACGCTGCTTTTTTTTGGTTAAAGTACGCGAGTCATAGCGACTTTGGTGCCATACACCGCATCTGGCAAAACTGCCTCTACACCACGTGTACTTTCTATACTAATAAGCCATCTGACAGCTGTACTGTCACAACCAGCTTTGCCAGTGGACACATCGCCTGCTAGAGCAGCGGCGGCTGACTGCATAGCACTGCTGTGTTGCAGGATTGTCTACCATAACGCCCTATCGGATGCGACAGCAGGTAAACGCTCCACACAGCGGAAGTTCTTTTCTATTGAAGACGTACAACAGTTTTTGTCTGTTCCTGGAGAGCCCCGCCATTGATGAACTCGCCTTTCCTGATTGCCCAGTTTCAAACAGTCACCTTAGAAGTATCACAAAAAATAGCTTTGTACGTAGGTGGAAGAAGAGGGCAACTGTGCAAATGTTCTGACAGGTTTAAAGTACCACTTTCACAGTCATAAAATGAGCTGCCGCATTAAACGTATAAAGCGCAAATAGTTATTGCTTTGTGTAGTTTCTTCTACTGCTTGTTCACTCCTTGTTTGTGCTACATTTCAACTGGTATATTGTGTCGCACAGGCCACCGACTATTTATGAACTGAAGAATTCCTTCCCATATTCTCCTTTGTTAAGAAAGTATCTTTTTATTTTACACATCATTTTACACATCATTCGATATTTCTGTGATTTAATTCTAGTGCCATTTGGCGTCAGAGACTTACTTACTTACTAATAATTGGAATGAAAGATTTCAGAATTCACCTAGAAATATAGTTAACCACCAGTATTTCACAAAAATTGCAGGTGAGTTACGATTTGTGAGATCCTAAATCGATTAAATAACGTCTTATCCCGCTGTCCCTCTCAAATTCAGTTGATAATTATATGTGCGATGGGTCGTGGGTGTGATATAAACGAAGTTGTGAGCCAGTAACAAGAAAGTATAAGATATTTCATGGGTCTCCTTAGGCGGTCCAAAATGGTCGTCACAACTAGCGAAGGACGCAAATTTATCCGAAGAAAGAGAGAGCAGCTACGCAAACAGAACGTTCACATTATCAACCGCAATATTTTTATTTTTTCACAAAACGTGATCTAATTCGACAGAGTATGTCGTGCCAAGTCTAAGGCGTTCAGCCTGACCAGATTGCCTCCAAACACGTCTCTAACGATTGTCTTGTTGAAGGCGTATGCGACACTCGTCGGCGAAGAGAACGTGATGCCAGTACTCAGAGGTCCATTCGGCATGTTGTTAAGCCCATCTGTACCGCGCTGCATGGTGTCGTGGTTGCAAATATGGACTTCGCCATGGACGTCGGTAGTGCAGTTGCGAATCATGCAGCCTATTACGTCGTAACACGACGTCCTGTGATTGCACGAAAAGCGTTGTTCAACATGGTGGCGTTGCTGTCAAGGAGCCTCCGAGCCATAATCCGTAGGTAGCAGTCATCCACTATAGTAGTAGCCCTTGGGTGGCCTGAGCGATGCATGTCATTGACCGTTCCTGTCTTTCTATAACTCCTCCACGTCCTAACAACGTCGCTTTGGTTCACTTGAGACGCCTGGACACTTCCCTTGTTGAGAGTCCTTCCTGGTACAAAGTAACAATGCGGATATGATCGAACCGCGATATTGACTGTCAAGGCACCGTTGAACTACATACAACAGGAGCCGTGTACCTCCTTCCTGGTGTAATGACTGGAACTTATCGGCTGTCGAACCCCCTCGGTCTAATAGACGCTGCTCATGAATGGTTGTTTACATCTTTGGGCGGGTTTAGTGACATCTCTGAACAGTCAACATCTATCTCCAGGTTCTGGGAGCTGGGGTGATGCAAAACATTTTTTGACGTGTGTAGTAGAAGCCTCGAATATGTATTCACTGTTACCAGATCCTGAGGCAGCCATCAACCAACAAACGTTACCCTATCAGTTCCAATTTTGTGCAATGCAGTTACGTGTTTATTTGGTATATTAAACTAATTCCGACATGTGTGCTTTCGTACATTGATTCTTATTTTCTAGGACTGTTGAAAAATTGGAGCTAATGTATCCAATAAATAAAAATTGTGTGACCATTGAGAGATATAAATATTGTAGTCACAATGTGGTAGTAAGGAAATATGTTTCGAATGGTCAGTAACATGGAACACTGGCAGCCGCTTGGCTGTTAGGAGCATGTGGAAGGACTCTTTTTTATCTCCCTCTTCCCTCCTTCCCTTCAGACTTCACCGTTCGCAGCCACTCTTCCCAGCTGCCTACTGTAGAAGCTTGGCTCTTCACCTTCCAGTCTGTATGTAACTTTTATTTTCTTTTGTTTCAGGTAAGCCGCCACAGGTGGTGAACGCGACGCCTCACTACGCCAGCGCGCAATGATTCAGCTCTCTTACGAATTCGGATATAGCTGTGCAACACACATCGCAGTAAGTAGTTGTTAGTTTATAAGTCCAATTATTGTGTTTCGACGTCTTCTGAGGACTAGGCAAAGTAACGGAAGCATCTAGGGCCAAACACAATCTGGTAGACTATCAGCCGGTACGGCACATGGAAGCAAATGAGTAAGTGACTATGACATCACACACAACAAGATGTGTATCAGCACTAGACACAATTCACATGTTGCGAGAGGATGGCGAGAGGATGTGTGTTGACGGTAGGTGAGAAGTGCAGAAAGAATTATGCTCACTGGGATCCGCGACGATGTTCTCCTGCAACATTTCTATGGAAGGTCAAAAAAGAAGTGGCGCTGCGTTAACTCAAAATAGAAATTTTTTGTACCTGTTGTAGATACACTTGCGAATAAATCAGTAAACAAATCTTTTACTTTTTGAAATTACAGATCTTCGCTATTAGCTCCATTGAATGTGCACCACGAGGTTTCGTGAGTGAACATTGTGTATCATGGGGCCTAGATAAAGGCCCATTGTTACTGAATGTCTCTGTGTTCATCTGTATACTAAATGTTTCAAAGAGGTTTGAAATTACCACCGTTTTGTTGACGACAGAGTGCGATCCTCGTCTGGAAGTTCGTTAAAGTTTGCCTGCAACTTCGCAACCGTTGTTGCAGAGCATACCCGTCATGCGTTCTTTCATATCCGCCCGTGCTGTAGTGGATTCACGAAAAGATATATTTTTATGTAGCCCCAGAAGAATCCGATAGTAATCATATTCATTACATATAAGGGGAGGTCAAAAAGGTTCCGTTTGAGGGCATTGCTGCAGCGTGTATGCAATCCACCGCGATTCGGATATGCAAGCACCGAGATGTAGGCAAGAGGTTTGTGTAGCCCTCGAAAGGAAACTTTTTGATCTCCTGGCTTATAGATAAGAATAAATATTATCCATCTTCTCCATCTCATTGCGTATTTTATCTTCAGCCATTCGTAGCAGCCATCATCAGTTTAGTTTCCTATTCTTTCCGTATGCACATTAGGTGAACCGTTTTTGGTTGAAAACGTAATAAACATTGAATTGGAAAAGACGGATAACATGTATTCTTATCTAAGTGATAAACATAAGAGAAACAGCTGCAAATATTAACGATATAAGGGATAGCAAGTTCCCTTCGACCAGGTAAAATAAAACGTAAATACCTTTTTGCTTCCAGATATTAATGTCTGCATATTTCGTGTCTCTTCTGGGAGAACAGTAGTTGGAATAATATCGTGCCGTAATGTAAGCTTTGCAATGTGTCACGAAAATAAAGCAGATAACAAGAATAAACGTTAAGAAGACATAGAAGCACAAAATCCATTACTATTACAGGAGTAAGACCGGCGAGAATGGGTTAAAATCCGATGTTAACAGACGACGCGACGGTCCCTTGTATTTGCGCAAGCGCAGTTTTTACCATATTCAAGGTTTTAGAAGTCGACTGTAAGCACAGCCAACTGATCACTGACGCCACTGTCCACCTCGCGACGTGGCTGGCTGCTCATTAACTCGCAAGCATGTTACGCGTGCTCAGAACTATTAGTCGGGCATGACTAAAAAGTCTCTGGTGTAAACAGTCTTAAGACCAGTTCTAACTAATGGTTCAAATGGCTCTGAGCACTATGGGACTTAACATATATGATCATCAGTCCCCTAGAACTTAGAACTACTTAAACCTAACTAACCTAAGGACATCACACACATCCATCCCCTAGGCAGGATTCGAACCTGCGAGCGTAGCGGTCACGCGGTTCCAGACTGAAGCGCCTAGAACTGCTCGGCTACATCGGCCGGCTCGTATTTTTGTGGCGTTTTATTCCCGCAATGGTCTTTTTGTTTACACATCATCGCAAATATTGCGTGTGGTGCGAGAGCTGTATGCTTTGCAGTTTGGCACATGAACTGTGAAAATGAGGTTATCAGGGACTATTCTTTTTACGAAAAAATCGAAATATAGGACAAAATATAGGAACAAACAAAAATAAGTGTGTATTGGGGACCAAAGGGGAATTCATAGTAGACATTCTTATCAAAGTGCGGGTGGTAATTGCTTTACACTCCTGAGAACGGAAAGAATACGAAAGGTGTCAACCAAACGTTTCAGAACACATACATTTATTTGTTCGAAGATACATATACACGCAAACACATTAAAAAACATCTAGAACGCAGAAATAGTGTCCTATTGCTCCACTCTTTGTATTTTTTTCTTTTTCTTTTTCTGACCTTTTGCTGTTGAAATAATTTTCATTAAAACACGTTTATCTATTTACGTTCTTATTCATGCATAGTGTAGGCATTTTCTCTCTAAAACGTAAAAATGCCTTTATGCTTTCAGGTATTTCGTCTTTCTTTCTAGAAAACCCTAATAGGAAAAATATCAGAACCTTGTTTAACATTCCACTGTGTCACGATAACAAAGCAAAGAACACTATAAATATTAAGGAGACACGAAAGTATACATCTATTTCTATAATACGAGTGAGCTCGGCAAGAATAGGTTAACTTTCGATGTTAGCAGACGCCGCCAAACTGCCTTGTTTCTGCGCATGCGCAGTGTGCAGCATACTCGGAACTCCGCGCTCGGCACAGTCTATAGATCATTGGCGCAATACACACACTCGTGATGTGGTTGGTTGCTGAATTACTTGCAAGCACAAAATTTGCACGCGCTTTGAGTAGTCGATTTTAACCAGAAAGTCCCTCGTGTATAACGGGCTACAAAGCAGCCAGTCCCGTCCAGTTCGTGATGAAGCGCCTGGTGGGTTGTTTCGCCTGTGCAGCGGCGACCAGCTGCAGGTAGGGCCACAGTACTTTGAATGGTCCCCCGCGGGATGCTGACCCACCCCAACGGCGGCCGGGGTGCGGCGCCCCGCGGCGACGGCGACAGCTCGTATTTCACGGCGCCCCTCGTGACGTCATCAAGGACACCTCACCACAGCGCCGACGTCACCGCTGCGGCCATTGTTCGCGCCCCGCGGTCTCAATATTTGATGCCGCCGGCGCCATCGCCCCTGCCACACACGTGGCCCCAGTGTTCGCGTAGCGAATGGACAGGGACAAATGGGAGGACTCCTTTATTACTCCGGCCATTGCTCCACCGTGTTTGCGCAACAACAAAAGTCATAGACTCACTGCTGCAATCACCTTTGTTTTAAACTGCGTCATGCGTTTCAGTGGTTATGACGAAGTGGATTCGCAAACTGCGAACACGTAATGACGTCAGCTGTTCATTATATTAAAGATACATGAAAATTTGTGCCGGACCGGGATCGAACACAGACTTCCAACACCGATTTCCCACTTATCGTGAGCGGTCGCTGCACCATTTCGGCTAGCCGCGCACTTCTCCCGGGGCGACCCAAATATTCATGTCGTGGTGTCCGTATCCCCTATTCTCGTATTTTGTGATTCCCGCACAGAGAGAAACAAATTTTTATCATCGTCATTTTATCCGTCGAGGTATGTATGCCAATGATTTACACAACGTCTGCGTTTATACAGCGTTTATATATCACATAATAATGTCCTTCAGGTGTGAATGCACATCATTATGCTGAATGCTGCCATACTGCACCACAAATATTAGTCAGTTCATATTTGAATATAATTTATTGACGTCCATATCCAAATTTCCATATATACTCCGGGAGAGACTATGAAACGCGTGGCGGGAGGTACTCCGAACCAATGTAAGCTTTGAGCAGACTCATAAAAACTATATATAATTATAAAAAATGATTAGCACACAAAATGTTACTTACTTAGCCTTACACTAATTAAAAAGAGCCATCACATTTATTAAAGGCAAACTACTCGCTGTCACAATAACTTGTTTATTAATATTGTGTTTTAACTTCTCTTGCATGTATAAGAAACACAGTTAAATGAGAAATATACTTTCAGGAAACGAACTTCTATAGAATTGTAATGACTGTAAAGTGCAAGATTAAAAGCAGATATTTACGTATTTTCACTAATTTATTGGCTGTTTTCTCTCCTAAATTATTGCTTAATTTTTAAGAAGCAAAACCTTAAATGGAGAAAATTCTCTCAATGGATGCAGCACTAGCAGGGGAAGAAATGAAGCGCTAATAAAGTAGTTGTATGAATGGTTTACTGTTTTCAATAAACAAATCATAGGCATTTAAACTGAGCTAATTAATCGTCGATACGAAAAAATAAAACCCATAAAAGTCAAATTTACCAATTTACAAAAAAAAAAAAATACCTGGGGTTTTCTCAGCTATGGCATTGAGCAGGGGGGAAGTGACTGTCTATATTCTCTTCAGCCTGAGTACATATTACAAGTCCATATGAGATACATATGTGTTAATTACTTTGTGTTAATGCTAGTTAACAATAATCACCCTGGAAAATTTTTTGAAACCATACTGAATTTTTTGCAGATATGATACCTCATGACATAAGCAGGACAATTATACACTCAACTATACATACAGCTTCATATTGCTTTAGTAACAAAAAAAGCAGTCATAAACGTTACACACGTGCTGTAGGTTTCAAGATATGTAAAAATACACGCTGGGTATCAAGACTTTCACCAACTGTAAGTCGTCAACTAATTATAGATAATTCGTCAGAGGGTAAAAATGGTTCAAATGGCTCTGAGCACTATGGGACTTAACATCTGAGGTCACCAGTCCCCTAGAACTTAGAACTACTGAAACCTAACTAACCTAAGGACATCACACACATCCATGCCCGAAGCAGCATTCGAACCTGCGACCGTAGCGCGTCAGAAGGTAAAACCTGTCCCTTGTAACAAAAGTGCAGCAACAATACTGATTCAACAAAACTTGTGCATTTCTTCTGCAGTAAAATGAAGTGATTTTCCCGTTTTATTGACGTGCCTAATATTTGTGAATTGAGCCATATCCTAAAAACAATGAACAAAGATAGCATCTGGAGAAGTATTCAAACGGCTTTTTTTAGTTCATCTGTGGCTGCTGAGTAACTAGCAGCAATGTTCAATTGGAAGTTACTGTAAGTGCCGCTCATCTGAAAACTAAAGAAGGCATATAAGTTTTCTAAGTAAATCGTCTAGTGGATGACAGTAAGTCTTTTAATAAAACACTTATTCTTTCTCATTTATAAGCCTCCAGAACTCGTTTACTTCTCACGTTTGAGCATGAGCACAGTTTCCTCTTGTGATGCAGTTTCTTTATTTTGATCTCTTTGCATAAACTCGTCGTTTTCATCATGAGATTCATCAAACTCTGTTAGACCTATCTGGAACTGAGTAATTTGTTGGCCTACTCAAGGATCTCTTCATCAGTCAAACCTGATAATCAAGTAAATATATGTAATCATACTTCAAGTGACGTAAACAAAGTCGGTAGTGAGTCCCTATGTGTCATATGAGATATTCAAAAGTTTAAAGCTTATAAATCTGTTATAAAATAAATTTATATTCGCTATTACCTGAGGAATGCCTGTACAGTTTTAATATAAAATTAAAACATGTTAAAAAACGTTTAATTAGAAGAAGGTATGTTCTTACCTTTATTTCATCGAGACATGCTGTGCAATTGCAAAATTCGAAGTTTCCAATCAGTGCTGACACCTCGTGGTGCTCAGCAAAAGATTGAACAAGTGAGCTGCCGCAAGAGCGATGTTTATCATACATGATAACATAGATCAGAAAAAATTCAGCTGTGTACGTGAGAGTTCCAGAACCTGTACAGAAAATTGGAATACAGGTCAACATAAACATCATTTCCGCCCTTTTTAATGGTTATGAAAACCACACATTGCATGTTGTACCACCATACAGTGAAACCTTCAGAGGTGGTGGTCCAGATTGCTGCACACACCGGTACCTCTAATACCCAGTAGCACGACCTCTTGCATTTCGTTTTCGTCGTGGCATACTATCCACGAGTTCATCTAAGGACTGTCGGTCTAGATTGTCCCACTTCTCAACGGCGATTTGGCGTAGATCCCTCAGAGTGGTTGTTGGGTCATGTCGTCCATAAACAGCCCTTTTAAATCTATCCCAGGCATGTTCGATAGGGTTCATGTATGCAGAACATGCTGGCAACTCTATTCGAGCGATGTCGTTATCCTGTAGGGAGTCATTCACAAAATGTGCACTATGGGGGCGGGAATTGTCGTCCATGAAGACGAGTGCCTTGCCAGTATGCTGCCGATATGTTTGCACTATCGATCGGATGATGGCATTCGCGTACCGTACAGCCGTTACGGCGCCTTCCATGACCACCAGCGGCGTACATCGGACACACATAATGCCACCCCAAAACATCAGGGAACCTCCACCTTGCAGCCCTCCCTGGAAGTCAGTGTGTCTAAGGCGTTCAGCCTGACCGGGTTGCCTCCAAATACGTCTCCGACGATTGTCTGGTTGAAGGCATATGCCACACCCATCGGTGAAGAGAACGTGATTCCAACCCTGAGTGGTCCATTGCGCATGTTATTGGGCCTCTTGCAGCCTATAGCGCACAGTTTGAGTCGTAACGACGTCCTGTGGCTGCACGAAAAGCGTTATTCAACATGGTGGCGTTACTGTCAGGGTTCCTCCGAGCCGTAATCGCTTTGGTTCACTTCGAGACGCATGGACACTTCCCTTGTTGGGAGCTCTTCTTGGCACAAAGTAACAATGCGGACGCTTTCGATTCGCGGCATTGACCGTCTAGACTTGGTCGAACTACAGAAAACACGAGCCGTGTACCTCCTTCCTGGTGGAATGACTGGAACTCATCGGCTGTCGGACATCCTCCGTCTATTAGGCACTGCTCATGCATAATTGTGTACATCTTTGGGTGGGTATAGTGACTTCTCTGAACAGTCAACGGGACTGTGTCTATGATACAATATCCAAAGTCAACGTCTATCTCCTGGAGTTCTGGGGAACGGGCTGATACAAAACTTTTTTTAATGTGTGTGTGATATCTCGGGACTGGAGAGGGTGCGGCACTGTGCGCGGTCTAATTTCTCTTACCTTTTTCTCATAATCCATAGGCGATGTATATGACGGTGCAGCAGAATTGTTGCACTGTCTTCTTCCAATACAAATGCTGTAACTTGTAAAAGATTCACATTTTAGTTCCTCAAGCACTTCTATGAGATCTAGTGACATGTTGCCATCCTACCAATGCGTCTCTGAATTTTTTCGATGCCTTTCGTTGTGGTTACTTGATAAGGACTGCAAACACTGGAAAAGTACTCTAGCATTGCACGCACTAGCCTCCTCTATGAGGTTTCATTTAGAGATGCATTGCGCTTTCACAGAACTCTTCCAACAAATGTAAGTGTTCCGTTTGCTTTCGCTAATAGGGCTTTTACGCATTTTATGCATATCGGTTTTTAGTCTTACTTTCATATTTGAGCACTACTCGTTTAGTAAGGTCTGATCGGTCGCGAAGTGGAAACCACAGTCAAAATCCTGGGGAGTGTCACTCAGGTGTGCTGGGCTGTGTCTCTTGTGTGCCCAGTGATCACGTCACGTCGTTCTTTCCTTTTTTGAGCGCACAGTGAGCACGTAAAGATGTCTAGAAAACAGTGTCCCCTCCCAAGTGTTAAGTGCGTGCTGAGGGGTTGAGCTTGATTTCAGGCAGTCCACATACCGTAACTGTCATGCATTTCCTTCTTCAATATAATACTCGGCCGCACACTGCAGGGGCAATGACTACGTTCCTCCAGCGTTTTCTACGGGAAGTGTTTGCTTACACATCATAGGGCCCGGACTTGGCTCCCTCTGATTTTCATTTCTGCTCATGAATCGCTGGCTATGAAGACAACCTTTTGGCACAGACAACAAGCTACATTCCAGTGTAGAGAATTGGCAGAAAGCACAAACGGCTGTCTTGTATGACGAGAGTATAGGAAAGTTGGTATAACGCTATGACAGATTTCTTAAGCAGGAGCGGCGACTATGTAGACAAGTAGTTGGAAGGTGTTGCTAACTGTTGCAAACAAAGTATCATTGAAGTTCACCGTGTTTTCCATTTCGCCTGCATTCGGACATTTATAAACGAAAAGCGTTCGTATTTATGCAGTGTGACGCATCATTATTCTTGTAATCAGATACTAAAAGGATCTTTCTCTTTATTATCATGTATTTATTCACATTTATAGAGAACAACGATCCATACCCAGTGGAAATTTGCAAGTCTTTCTGTATTTCCTTGCGACTGTGCAACGACGATAATCTGCATACAACAACGTCATTAGCAATCAATTTTATAATGCTGCCGATCCTAAGAATTGTAAAAGAGAAACGATAACTGTGAGCACTTGTTTATTTCCGGAAAATAATTGACGGTCTGTGCACATTTGTATAGTGATGTTTGCTGTATGGGGAGTTAGCGTAAAACCGCAGATCTTCCCCAATTAGTGGATGTGGACTCTTTATCAGCAGTTAACATTTTCAGAGGCGAGTACTTTAATATAGCGGAAGTATGCAAGAATTTTCGATAGCAGCTCTATGTGCAGAGAAGTATATGTAACTGTAATTTGCGAAGCCAAGGCTGTAATGTTTTATCCTAATTATTCCCTCTTTGCTGATTTTTGTTGTGTGGCCATTAGACCGTGGTCTAAGGCATGTTTTGTGCCCAAAGCCATCCTCACACAAGACGTGTTTCCCACAGTGAAGCTCGCCACCTGTGATTTCCATCGTGCCTGGTGCATGCTTAGAAACGAACTGCTACATCAGACGGATCGCAATGTGCTCCTCTTCATGATTGGCAACCACAGCACTCTCCAGCATCAGTTGTCGGCTGTATCTGGCCCGCAAACTACACAGTTAGTTTAGGAAAATGGACACACGCAAAATTGCTATGTTATCCTTCTCCAAATGCAAGCCACTTCATTCTGTCTGCTGTGTACTCAAATAAAAACTGCAATATCTGTAAGCATGATTCAACGCAAATTTTATATATGTGGGGCAAGGCTGGACTCTTAGCACTTTGTTGGTCTGCAGTAACCTGAGCGATCTCTGTGACGTAGAAGACTTGTTAACAGCGAATAAACGTGCCATTCTGGTTGCTGAATATTAGACCCATATAGCAATAAATTCTCTGTAATTAATATTAGTTTTTATTATGTTGTGTTTTAGTGTTCTTTGAACGCGAATAAATAAATAAATGCAGAAAGGAAAATTCCATATCCACTGCGTAAGGCCATCAACTTTTAAAACTTCGGTTACAAATAGTATGATATAAATTTAGAATAATCTTCCACACAAGATCATAATTACTTTATGATTCTCACTAGTTAGTAAAATCCTGAAGGTAGATAACTGTTTCTATTGCGTATCAGTAAATTTAGAACATCTGATACACAAGAGACTTAAAGAAAGTGGAATATCTCCGTCTGTCTACAGGACTTGAAGATAAACCGAAAACGCATTTATTTAGTACAATATATATGTAACATTTTTTGTTCTTTATGTGATGAGAAGTGTGTGTGTGTGTGTGTGTGTGTGTGTGTGTGTGTGTGTGTGTACTCATCTGTGTTTTTTCACGCATCCATACACACTATTTATAAACGAATTATGTGTTTCGCAATCTGGAAAGATTTTTGGATGGATGAATAAATAAACATTTAATGCGATGAAATGAGGCAATGATTGATCCATGTTCTTCGAAGAAACTCAAATCTGAGAGAGTGCGCTCTTACACCAGTATGCGATTTGTGCTTTTACCAATGGGGGGGGGGGATGATGTCTTACGGGGTTAGTAAAATTATATATGTTACTAGCTTTGACCGTGTCGTTACCCATGGTTAAACAGTTATTTATAAATATATGTTAATGACGAAACTCACTATTCACGCGTATGCACTATCAGAAAAGCCATCCCTTGTTATATCTTTAAAGCACATTATAGGTGAAGCTTATTTACAAAATCATCTACATACAGGTATACGAGGGGAATTCAAAAAGTAATGGCACATTTGTGAAAAGCTGTACTTATTCTGATGATGGAAAACTGAAACATGCGTTATTTTTCTACGTAACCTCCCTGGACTGCAATGCAGTTTCCCGACGTTTTACGAGTTTTTTTATTTCATCAGAAAATACGTTCATCGGTTGCATCTGTAACCAATTTTGCACCGCAGCAATGACGTCTTCATCACTTTCAAATCTTCTTCCGTGTAGTGCTTCCGTTAAGGGTCCAAACATGTGAAAATCGCTTGGAGCCAGGTGTGGACTGTATGGTGGATGTTCCAGCACCTCGAATCTCAACTTTATTGCGTCGGCTGTCCGTTTGGCAGAATGTGGGCGAGCGTATCTTGCTGAAGGATGACACCTCTTCGCAGTTTTCCACCTCGTTTGGATTTGATTGCAGGTTTTAGTTTCGTACGCAACACATCACATCCACCATGCAATACAGACCTGGCTTAGAAAGCCTCGTTTACGCTGGGGCGACGTCTTGCAACATTGTGGCATGCTACGGAAACGTGGCGTGCGTCGTCTTGTCATTTAGTTCTAAATATTTTGAAATGCTTACCTACTACATAAAACTTTTTCAAAATTAATAAGCGAGCATAATAATAGTATTAATAGTAAGACTGTATTAAAAACTTTCAGTGTTCGGCTCCACAAATTTAAATTATATGTAAAGTTTCACTCCAGTGCATGGGAAATAAACATCTCAGGTAGGGATGCATAAACTAAAACCAGAGGAGGTTCAAATGGCTCTGAGCACTATGGGACTCAACTGCTGAGGTCATAAGTCCCCTAGAACTTAGAACTACTTAAACCTAACTAACCTAAGGACAACTCACACATCCATGCCCGAGGCAGGATTCGAACCTGCGACCGTAGCAGTCGCGCGGTTCCAGACTGTAGCGCCAGAACCGCTCGGCCACCAGCGGTCGGCAAAACCAGAGGAGGGGATGGTCTGATGCAGAGGGGGGGGGGGGGGGAAATTCCCCCCCCCCCATCCCCTCCTGCAAATCGCACACTGTCTTACACGTACATAACATACGATATTATATAACATACCTATATTAATTTAATTAGAAGGGCCCATAAACATTTAGAAAACGTGAAGGTGAATATAAAATAATAATTTCAGGTACTCAGTAACATTTTTAGAAGTTTCGCTAATCATGTAGCTGTGGGCTTATTGAAGTTAATAACAATAACGAGTGGGACACGAAATATATCACTTTGCCTTAGCATGCTTTTACGTTTAGGGGTTATTAAAATATTGTTATATCTATAATTTAGAGTATTATATACTTCTAAAAGCGACAAATAAAAAATTATATACGGAGTGTTCAAAAAGTCTCTCAGCAGTGCCGTATGATTGTTAACCATGCGTGCCGTATGGTTGTTCGCCTGCCTGGGTTATTTCCCTTCAAGTGGACTCTTCCAACATTCCATTATGTGAAAATTTGTAAATAAAAATGAATATTCACTAAATTAACAACTTGCATTTCACTGAGTTTCATTTCGGTATATTCACTGCGGCATACGGCACGCGCGGCTAACTGCGGAGAGACTTTTTGATACCGAAATGAAAATATATATATATATATGAGGGAGAAAAAATAATCTTTTTACATGTTCTTTTGTACAATAGGATGACACTGGGCACTTGTATACAGTAGCTGCACTGTGACAGACATTTAGAAAAAGAAGTATCTCTGTTGCATCATGTTTTTAGTGCACGCTGATGCTTCACACATCGCTTTCTCTGTTGCAGTCGCGAGTACCTTGCTATTCAGCCTTCTGCTTTTTTCGGAAATGGGGCGAATGATTGACGTTCGCTGCAAAATAATGTCTCGGGCTACCACACAAATTTGACAGAAGAAGAGCAGCTGCAGAACGCCATGGGGAGGCGTGGATGCACACGAAACCCTGTGGGTTCTTTCTTCGGAAAACAGATGTCGAGATGGAGTAGCATCATTTCCTCCCAATTCGTCTTCCAGTGAAATGGCAGAGGACTGCCAAGCCCCGCGATCTCTTTAAGGAATGGAATAGGAAAGTAGTTGGTCTTTGTTCGCTTCTTTAGTTTTATCCACGAGAACACTGTCAGGGGCTGCAGTTGAAGAAAATAAACAAACTGTGAACAAATAGTATAAATTTAGAAAAAAAATTGAAAATCGTTTTTCGTGAATAAAACTGTGGTAACTCTGTGAAACTAACTGCACCTTTCCGGAATGGAGAGCAGTGTCTTATTTGCTCTTCGAATGTCAACCTCTACGTATGCGTTGCCTAGGGTTGGGTAATTTTCACACTAAGTTAAGCTAACTCAAAACATATACACAGTTTCTAACTTCAATACGGGTCATTTTGTGTTAAACTGTTAATTTAAGACTATACCCGTTAATGAGTAGATAATTACAGCGTATTAAATTTTTAAATTGGTCAATAATTATATGAAATACTCAACATCAAATTTTTATTGCTTCTGGAAGCCGTTAAATAGGCTCCAAAAATTTGGAAATCGTATGGTGAGAGCTGGGGACGGTGTGGAGGATGTGTAAGTACTTCCTAGTGAAATTTGTGCAGCGAAGTCGAAACAAAGCTCCGGGAAAGTCAAGACGACCTTTTTGTTTGACTGCAAGAGCTCACTGGTCGTTGGCATTCCGGCGCCACAATTAAGATGGAGCGGTACGTGGACACTTAGCAAAAACTGAAGGGCGATGTCTATTTCAGACGCCTAAGAACATTGACGGGTGGCGTCAATCTGTTACAGAAAAATGTCAGCCCACGTGTTGCAAAGATTGTTTCGACTACGCTGCAGAAGTTTCGCTGGGAAGCCCTTACAGGTCCTCCTTACACTCACGGTCCCTCCCCATGCGATTCCCATATTTTTGGAGCCCTGAAGAAAGAAAATTCTGACCGTCAATTTGCTTCAGACGAAGACGTACACGTCTGGGTACTATCATTGTTCTGTAGGGAACCGCATCCATTTTTCGATGAAGGCATTGACCGTCTTACCTCACAGTGGAATAAATGTATCTGCAATTAGGGCAATCCTTTCGAAGTAGTGAAGAGCTTACTTATTTTTTCCATGTGTCTCGTTTTCATTTGACTCCTCCTAATAGATGATGCACACCTTGCCCCAAGAGGGCATATGACCCTCCATCGCTGACGTAAATTGTAGCAGTGTGGGGTCAACGAGATACACGGGTCCTGTGGCGTACGTCACAGCACGTGACACAACAGGTCTTACGAGTTGCGGCGACCGTTTCCAGTCGGGAGCTAGTTACTAGTTGAGACCAATTTAATACTTCGTAGTTACGCATTTAAATACACGAAAACACTCGATAACATATGACAAACTTAAACACATACTTCCTTTTCTAAAGTGCTTGTTCACAGGCAAACGTTGTTTCGTGTGTGATTTCATCAATCAGCCTTGTCCGATGTGCTGACTTCACATACTTCCTTTTCGAAAGTGTTTGTTCACAGGCAAAAGTTGTTTCAAACACTGATGTTATATCGATTTCTTCGGAAACTCACCGCCAGCTAAGCAGCAGTAAACTTCAGCAAGTTTTCCTTCTCTGTGCTTCTCTTTCAACAATCATTTGCTTGCAAATCAATGAAATCCAACTGCAGTTCAACGGACACATTATAAAGGTTCAGGAACAGGAGGAGGTCTGTTTCAATTCTGTGTGTTCATCCTGTGTTAATACTGGACAAGGGCAAGTGTATGGTGTTTGTAAAGGTGATCTGACTGAGTCTGTACGCAATATAATATGAGAGCACACCCGCTGATCCTTGCGTCCAAAGATATCCAGATCCATTCCTAATGATGCTGGCGACGGGTGAAATTTAGAGATGGAACTGTTGACGTGCTACAGTAAGCCATGTCGCTGCTTGAAAAATAATATGAATAGTGTCTAAGTGGTTCACAAAATGCTAATTCTATTGCCGCAACTCTAATGTCAGGTTTAACGGATGGATTTAATTCCAGTTCTACCAGCAATAGGACAGATTCGTTTCGTGTTCTATACGTTTTATTAAGCAAATTTTAGAGCCTTCTGCGGGCCCGATGAAATGACGTAGTGGAATGGATCCTGCCTGCAGGCTATAGTGTGGTAACCCCGCCTTAGGTTCACCGAACATTGTGCCGACAAAAAATGTTCAAATGTGTGTGAAATCGTATGGGACTTACCCGCTAAGATCATCAGTCCCTAAGCTCACACACTACGTAACCTAAATTATCCTAAGGACAAACACACACACCCATGCCCGAGGGAGGACTCGAAACTCCGCCGGGACCAGCCCCACAGTCCATGACTGCAGCGCCTTAGACCGTATATTTCTGACATAACATCCTCCGTTAAGAGCATTGTGCCAGCCAAAAATAAAATGTTGTGTATGTGTAAAGTTTTTATATATTTTGAAGCGATGTGTTGTGACATTAAAGCACATGTTGTTTTCATCATTTGAAATGAATGTTACGACTGCGGAAAATGCAAGTTGTGCACTGGAAAGACACAATAATTAATTTCGCTACTGGCTTCTTCTTCTCCTTCTTCTCCTGGTCTTCCAGAACTAGGGTAGGACAAATATGCTTCAGTAACTCATTACTACTGCTTGTAATTTACAACCGTGCTTTTTCGCGGTTGGTCACAACTGCTTCTTCTGTTGGTCGTTTTTATTTGAATAAGTAGTGGCTCTATTGTAATTTTTAATCTGATTTTGACACCGCTTTTGTCTTTATGGGGTGTATACCAAAGGTAGCTTCTCAGACAGAATGTCTGCTTCCAGAATGAGACTTTCACTCTGCAGCGGAGTGTGGGCTGATATGAAACTTCCTGGCAGATGAAAACTGTGTGCCGGACCGAGACTCGAACTCGGGACCTTTGCCTTTCGCGGGCAAGTGCTCTACCAACTGAGCTACCCAAGCACGACTCACGCCCCGTCCTCACAGCTTTACTTCTGCCAGTACCTCGTCTCCTACCTTCCAAACTTTACAGAAGCTCTCCTGCGAAACTTGCAGAACTAGCACTCCAGAAAGAAAGGATATTGCGGAGACATGGCTTAGCCACAGCCTGGGGGATGTTTCCAAAATGAGATTTTCACTCTGCAGCAGAGTGTGCGTTGATATGAAACTTCCTGGCAGAGCACTTCCCCGCGAAAGGCAAAGGTCCCGAGTTCGAGTCTCGGCACACAGTTTTAATCTGCCAGGAAGTTTCATATCAGCGCACACTCCGCTGCAGAGTGAAAATCTCATTCTGGAAACATCCCCCAGGCTGTGGCTAAGCCTTGTCTCCGCAATATCCTTTCTTTCAGAAGTGCTAGTTCTGCAAGGTCCGCAGGAGAGCTTCTGTAAAGTTTGGAAGGTAGGAGACGAGGTACTAGCAGAAGTAAAGCTGTGAGGACGGGGCGTGAGTCGTGCTTGGGTAACTCAGTTGGTAGAGCACTTGCCCGCGAAAGGCAAAGGTCCCGAGTTCGAGTCTCGGTCCGGCACACAGTTGTAATCTGCCAGGAAGTTTCATAGGTTCAAGTATTTTGGATAGCCCTGAGAGGCAGTGATAGACAGAAGGATTTTCTTATTGTGTCTATCCTATACCACAGGTTCAGTCTTTGAAGAGTACACAATTCCTCCTGTTTACGCAAATTCAGCAAATTAACTGGTTCTTTTTGCATTAGATGAAGTCTTCGGTACCCCTTAAGGGGGATCTGTAGCCACCAAGTAGTTCACGGCCAGTTCCTGAGAAAATCAGCGTTTTCCACCATTATTTCGTCATAAGGAGCGCATATGTGATTAATTAACCGCCGAAAATTGCTTAGATTTTAACTGCGTATTTTCTAGACATTAATGTAATCCCATCTTCCCATTATCGAGAAACACCCCAAAACATTGTTTTTGAATACGAAAACCAAGCCACGTATTCCAAGACGGCTATGCACAGCAAAATGTTCAAATGTGTGTGAAATCTTATGGGACTTAACTGCTAAGGTCATCAGTCCCTAAGCTTACACACTACTTAACCTAAATTATCCTAAGGACAAACACACACATCCATGCCCGAGGGAGGACTCGAACCTTCGCCGGGACCAGTCGCACAGTCCATGACTGCAGCGCCGCTCGGCTAATCCCGCGAGGCCATTGTGCCGACAGATTAAAGTAAATTTGTGAATGCGCATTCATATAATTTGATACCCCTAGCTGGGCAATGGATCCACGTTCTTCAGTACGGATGCATAAATATGCCCGATCTCCTGTGGGAATCTCAGAGTAGCGAACATGGAGTCGTAGACAGGGACTGCGAATAGGTGGGAATGTGCATAGGCGGTGGGGCGTGTCGAGACAGTCCGTGCAGTTGCTATAACTCTGTGTCCTAGATGGCGCATTGGTTAACGCACCAGCCTAGTAAGCAGGAGATCCCGGGTTCGAATCCCTGCCCGGTACACATTTTCACTCGTCGCCACTGATTAAGCGTAATGTCCCGCTGCAGCTGACAGCAGTGATCCCCTTCAATTTACGTATCAAGTAAATGTGCCAAGTCATGTAAAACGGGTGACCTCGTACAGCTGGATAAACGCTAGGATTCGTAAAATGACCTGCGGAACTTCTCCCAGCAAAGGATTTGTGGCATCAGCCGTCTGTTGATAATACGAGATCTTGACTGAAGCGACGTTACCGTGGTTTGTTCGGTGCTCCGTAGACGACTGCGCTCTCCCATTGCACACGGCTGCTGCCAGGATCACGCGACGCGGGCCGTGTTGTGTTGCGTTGCGTGGCGGAACCACGTGGGGCGCACCTGGCCGACGCGCACACGCACCGGCAGACGCACACGCACTCATCCGTCACTCGGCGCCGCCAGCTGGCCCCGCCCATTGCTTGTACGCGCCGCGATACGCACAAAGGGAAACTCCCGCCGGAGTTACGACATCGCGATACGCACTGCGTCGACGAGGCTTTGTGGCGACTACATGAGCGATCAGTTTGTAGCTGCCAGCCAGCGGCGTCCGCCGGATTATTTACAACGCCGCCCTGGGGCCGACGCTGTAAAATACCGGTTTTTATTACTTACGTGTTCACCGCAGCGAGTAAGAGGCAGTATTTGTAACCGCACCGGACGTGAAATTAGTCATCCACCAGCAACATCACGCTAATACTTTGTAGCACCGACGACGAAGAAAATCCACTAGTTTTTAGGGTTTCGTACCTCAGCTTGTAAAAATGGAACCGTTATAGAATCAGTCTCTTATCTGGCTACCTAAGTGTGTCTGTCTGTTCGAACGCTAAATACCTTTTTCTCAGGAACGGGTACACATATCAAGGTGAATTTATATAACATACAAAGGCAAGTGGACCCTTGGGATACGGTAATTTATATCACGTAACTCAACTAAATACTTAGGGATTACAATTAGCCGGCCGGAGTGGCCGAGCGGTTCTATGCGCTACAGTCTCGAACCGCGCGACCGCTACGGTCGCAAGTTCGAGTCCTGCCTCGGGCATGGATGTGTGTGATGTCCTTAGGTTAGTTAGGTTTAAGTAGTTCTAAGTTCTACGGGACTAATGACCTCAGAAGTTAAGTCCCATAGTGCTCAGAGCCATTTGAACCATTTTTGATTACAATTACGAATAACTTAAATGGGAAATATCACATAGATAACCTTGTGGGGAAATCATACCAAAGACTACGATTTATTAGCAGAACACTTAGAAAACGTAACAGGTCTGCTAAAGAGACTGCATACATAACCTTCTGGAGTATAACTGTGCGATGTGGGATTCGCATCAGATAGGACTGACGGAGAACATCGAAAATGTCCAAAGAAGAGCAGCTCGTTTTGTATTATCGCGAAATAGGGGAGAGAGTTCCACGGTTGTGATACACGAATTGGGGTGGCAGTAAATGAAACAAAAGCGTTTTTCGCTGCGGCAGGACCTTCTTACGAAATTTCAACTACCAGCTTTCTCCTCAGAGTGTGAAAATTTTTTGTTGGCGTCTGTCTGCGTAAGGAGAAATGATCATGATGATAAAATAAGGGACATCAAAGCTCGCGCTGAAAAATTTAAGTGTTCGTTTTTCCCGCGTGCTCTTTGATAGTGGAACGGTAGAGAAGTAGCATAAACGAGGTTCGCTGTACCCTTTGCCAGGCACTTAATTGTGTCTTACGGAATAATGAAGTACATGTAGATGTAGATATTTTGATGCTCGCAAACTCACTCATCAAAACCTATAGGGCATTTCACGTTGACCTAGAGTCGTAACATTTGACAGGAAGAAAGGCTTCACCGTACAACTAAAAGAAAAATAACACAAAATTTTTAATCTGTTATACGACGAAAGCAACGTCCGATGGGGCGTGAAATGGAAACCACAGTGAAAATCTGATAAAGATTTGCACGAATGTGTTGGGCAGTGCCTCTAGTACGCTCATCATTTGCGTCACGTCTTTCTTTTCAGTTCTGAGCTCACAGTACGCACGTAAAGGTGTCTAGAAAAAATGTCTCCCGCCAAGTACAAGGAACGATACATCACGAAATGGAAACCACAGTGAAAATCAAAACTGTTTTATTTGCAACAGTTAGCTACAGCTTCCAGCTACTTATCTTCACAGTCGCCGATCCGACTTAGACGTTTCTCGTAGCGTTGTACCATCTTTCCAATGCCCTCTTTATACAAGGCAGTCGCCAGTGCTTTCCGTCAATTCTCTACGCTTGCCTGCAGCTCGTTATCTGTGCCAAAATGTTGTCTTCATAGCCAGCGGTTCATGTGAGCAGAGATGAAACTCAGAGGGAGACAATTACGGGCTGTATTGTTGGTAATCAAACATTTCCAATTGAAAACGATGCAGGATCATCTTCATTGCCCCTGCAGAATGCGGCTGAGAATTCTCTTGAAGAATAAAGTACACGACAGTAATGTAATGTTGGCTGCATAGCTTCAGGCGAAATTTCTCACCAGGCCCTCGTACTTGGCGGGAGACACTATTATTCTAGGTATCTATATGTGCTCCCTTTGTGCTCAGAACTAATTAGAACGACGTAATACGATCGACGGGAATACTAGAGACGCTGCCCAACACACCTGTGCAAAACTTCATCGGCTTTTCACTGAGGTTTCCATTTCGCGACCGATCGTTCCTTCATTTCCGAATAACCCTCGTATAAGAAGGGTTTGGTGAGAGATTTCTCCTGACGTCATGCAGCCCACGTAACATAAATGTAATGTGCTTCCTTCCTCATGACAGTTCTCGGCCACACACTGCAGATCTACCTTATGTAGATTGGGAACAGCAGACGGCCTATAACACTTCCTTGGGGAACACTTATATCACTTGTATTTTACGCCATGATTTCTGTCGATTATTACGTACTATGTGACCTTTCTGATTGAAAATAATGAATCCAATCGCACAACTATAGCGATGCTCCACAGGCACGCATTTTGATTACAAGTTTCTTTTGAGCAACAGTGTCAAAAGTCTTCTGGAAATCTAGAAATATGGAATCTGTTTGAGGTCCCCTGTGGATAACACTCATTATTTCGCGCGAATAAAGAGATAGTTGTGTTTCACAAGAACGACATTTTCTGAATTCATGCTCGCTGTATGTCAACAAACCGTTACCTTCGAGATAACTCATAATGTTCGAACACAGTATATGTTCCAAAATCCTACTGCAAACCAACGTACTGATATGGGTCTGTAATTCAGTGGGTTACTTCTATTTCCTTTCTTGAGTATTGGTGTGACCTGCACAACTTTCCCGTCCTTTGTTACGGATATTTCGTCAATCGAGCGGTTGTACAAGATTGTCAAATCTGGGGCTATTGTATCAGCATATTCTGGAAGGAACCTTATTGGTGTGCCGTCTGGACCGGAAGACTTGCCTTTATTTAATGCTTTGAGCTACTTCGCAACAGCTAGGATATCTGCTTCTAAGTTACTCATGTTGGCACTTGTTCTCGTTCGAATTCTGGAATATTTACTTAATCTTCTTTGGTGAAGAAATTTCAGAAGGCTGTGTGTATTAATTACACTTTAGTGGTGAAGTCGTCGGTAACATTACCATTGGTATTGCGCACTGAAGCTACTGATTCTGTCTTGCTGGAAGTGTACTATACACACGACCAGAATCTCTTTGGATTTTCTGTCAGATTTTGCTACAAGCTTCGTTGTGGAAGCTATTCAGCGCTTATCTCGTCCATCAGACGTGGCAATCACTGAGAACATGTGCGTTCAACAGAATAACAGGGCGAGTTAGAAGCGCACATGAGCATCAAAGGACGTCGCCGGTGCAGGGAGACGAACTCGACTATAAACAGACAGCGACACCAAGTCCTGGAACATTGAGCTTGTTAGCAACAAAGTCTGGAAGAACAGCCTGCTCAGAAAAATCCAGGAGTCTACGAGTGTATCAGACAGTTACAACTATCCAGTGGCAAGCTGTTTTCACAACAGACGTCTCTTAGTCCACATAGAAGGACACCGATCAGACACTAAAATTCTACCGCCGGTCTACCACAAGATCAGTGTTGTCTCCTCTCCTGCTCACAATTTATATCAAGGACAGTCCCAGAGCGCTGCAGGTGCAAATCACTTAATTCACGGGCGATACGGCGTTCTTCTCGGCAGACAGAATGCACGAGAATGTGCCGGCTCCAACAACAACTCGGTATGACTAGCAAATTGTGTCAGAAACACAAAGGAGAGTTGAACGCAGAGAAGACCATTGCCGTCTACTGCTGTAAAAGGCGACTAACATAACGAGACACGTTACGATTACATCATAACGAAATACCATGAAGTCCATCTGCCCGGTACCTGGAGGTGATTGTAGCACAACACTTGATCTTCCATGAACATGTGGACGACTTTAGAACGAAATTACAGGCTGTGGAAAAGAGGCTCATAGCCATCTTCCCGAGCAACGAATTAAGAGTGACAACCAAAACTCGTCTTTATAAGAGTTTGGTGTTATCGAAAATACTATAAGTAAGTTCCTAGTCGGTCTTAGCGAGTAAAATTCGAGTTCACAAAATACAGAACAGATGGTTGCGAGAGAGTTTGAAAGGAAACCGATATTTGAGAATAGCAGAGTTCGGGTCTCGCATAAGCTTGGCGGACATAGAAATACAGAAACTACCAATAGATCTACACAGCAGGACTGACCTGGTCCGGGGGCAGTCAGACAACTGTAACAGATCGAAAGAACTATTCCACGGCCCTGGCATAGATAAAGAGCTCCAAAGGCGTTAGTTTAGTGGTAGTTGTTGGTACCATCGGTTTTTGAAACAGTGTTCATAAGCAGGCAACTGAAATTAGGTTGGCACAACAACTTGATTAATAGAGACAAGGGCTTTCCTCTTATGAGGAGAGCACTGCAAGTGCCGTAATCCCATTTCCCACAAACTTCCCTCAGTGGAAGAGGTGTCAAAATAAGCGAACACGTGTCTCTGCTTATAAATAGATACTCGACCGATTCTGAGAAAACGACGGTCAAAGCTTTCAAGGTGTCTTACGTGACTTTCAGCGTGTCAGTAGTTCAACGAAATGATGGCACAATGACTAGCGTTATGGCTTTACACTTTTGAGCCCCATGTTCGAGACCCGCTTATTACTTTTATTCTTGTTTTTCATTTATCCGCTCATGTCCGCAGAAGATCGCTACACGAATGTTTTTCAGTGTACATTAAAATAAAGTTCTCCTTATTCGTCTACTAATTACATGTCCGCTAAATGAATTTTTTTAAAAATAAAAGAAAACAGTAAATGAATGAGAAAATTATTTGAAATTGTTTTCGATGTAATTCCTGTAGTTTATCTTGATTCACAATCAATTGCAAGCGACAGTTTTCGGAAAAGTGATCCGTTATGCACGGTTTTCTGCGGAATTATTGCCAGGGCGTGGAATCTTCAGCAACGGTAAAGACTTTTCCTCCCGGAATGAGATTCAGGCGGAGAATTGCCAGAATTGCCACAGTAACAAACCTGCCTTCTATGTTTCGAATGATTCTACCATCTATATTATCCAAGACAAAGAATATTTCTGAATAATAAACGTAAGGATAAAATATAAAAATCACTGTAAGAATTGACATAAGAATGAAATATAAGAACACGAGAATTTAAAAAGATTTTAGCCCCTGTAAATACCACAAACACATATATTACACTGTATATTAAACGTATGACACTTATTGTGAAACCAAGTTGTAATTTTACAATTACTGTAACGTCCTTGTATCCGATAACTTGACCATAAACATTTGTGTGGGTTAACCTTCTACGGACATAGGTAGATAATTGGAAAATAAATAAAAGTTATAATCAGGTTTCGAACACGAGACACTGGCGACGCAAGCCACTGTCCCACTATTTTGGCTGAAATTATCGCGCGCTAAAATGCATCTAAATTACGTCTACGTATTCGATCGTTGTTTCCTCAAAAACGGTCTATTATCTACGGACAAGTTCGCTTGTTTTCACTCCTCTTCCCCTAGCGATTTTTCTGGGAAATCAGATACCTTAACTTGCCATGATTTCCTCGTCAGTAGGACGTGGAATCCTGCTCTGTATCACATCAAAATACAACGTTATTTGGTGCTGCTGAAAAGAAAATTTCAGGATGGTATTTGAGTACGATATTTAGTTGGCGTTGGTGTCCTACTGCTGACGGCACAACTGTAGTCTTAGGGGAAAAACGTGTTATGTGGTGGGTGGCGCATGCAACATGTACGGCATGTGAACCTATGTAGAAAGTTTCCAGCCTTGATATTAGTTTTCAGCGGCATTCAGCATCAGCAGAAGCGTCTCTCCTTGAGACAGTAGACAGATGAATCAGCGAAATATCGAGTCACGTTGACTTTATGATCCGGCTAGCAACCAACAGAAATACCCTTGAATTATATGATACAGCCCTTCCGGAACGTACACCTTTGCTCCTCACTTTACGTTTTGACAAGGACAGCCGTACTAAATGATGAGGCTACCTTTCCGAGATATTACTAGGTTTACGACTGAATGTTTTATTGCCCTCCCCTAATTTAATAGCGGCAGGCTCGGTGCGGTCGCGAGTTCTTAGCAGATTGCGGGCTGAAAGTTTTATTGCCGCCACGCCACGGCGGTCGCGGGACTTTGCCCTTGTTCGCCGCCCTCGGAGTTCCCCTGACGCGTCATCCGACGACAAACCCGGCCCGTACCTCATCCCCTAGCCAAACTTAGTTTGCGAGTTTGTCTTGTTCCCGTCTGCGGGCTGGCCGCGCACTGTGCTACCGCTGGGGCAGGCCGTTGCCAAAAGCGCCGGCCGGGGGTGGGAGGGGCCGGGTTTGACAGAGCAGCCAAATCTCCCGTGGGGGAGTCCGCCCTGTAGCCCTCAAGGCAGGTCTGCTCTAATCCGGGCGTACGTAGGGCCTCAATTAATTCACCGACGAGAGAGGCTCGTGCAAGGTCACGGCTTGGAATATTTATTTATAGTTGCTGATGAGTCTTCCGGGCTGTGCGGTCGTAGTCGAAGAGATATTTCAGTTCCTGACGTTTCGTTGAGACCTACTCTGGAAGCTTCAGGGTGCTCCTGGCGATGCTGAGTCTTGCCGACTGACGAATCCCACGTCAGAGAGCGACATAAAAATTGTGAAAGTGAGCCTGGTCGATTTTACACGTGATCAGCAGAGATAATCTTTGTCAGAGATAGAACTTCACTATCTATTGACGCCAGTCAAGGATAAAAATTATCAATCGATTCTGTAGAACCACTGTCCATATATCGGGGTTCGTGGCTTCTTCTTTTCCGTTAAAATTATCACTGTGTTTACACAGGATGAGTCACTAACTAATGCCACCAAGAATAGCTCCGAAAGTATGATAGAAGCTGAAAAGTTTATGGGACAAAAGTTGCATGGGTCAATGGGACCCATAATATGACGTTGGTTTTTTGTTGCTAGGTGGGGTCGCTTCAGAGATATGAAGGTCAACTTTATTTTTTAAATGGAAAGCTATAGTTTGGTAGTTATTTTCTGATAGCGGTTATCGAGACGAATCCAATGATGTGTAACGGTAAGATCTTTGAAGGTCAACAGAGGTTACAAAGGTGGCATGAACGTCCATTTACAGAAGGTGTTCGTAGTCTACATCTACGTGATTGCTCTGCTAATCGCAATAAAGTGCCTGGCAGTGGGTTCAATGAACCACCTTCATGCTGTCTCTCTACCGTTCCACTCTCGAACGGCACGCGGGAAAAACGAGCACTTAAATTTTTCCGTGCGAGCCCTGATTTCTCTTATTTTATCGTAATGATCATTTCTCCCTATGTAGGTGGGTGCCAACAGAATGTTTTCGCAATCGGAGGAGAAAACTGGTGATTGAAATTTCACAAGAAGATCCCGTCGCAACGAAAAATGTCTTTGTTTTAATGATTGCCACTCCAATTCACGTATCATGTCTGTGACACTATCTCCCCTATTTCGCGATAATACAAAACGAGCTGCCCTTCTTTGTACTTTTTCGACGTCATCCGTCAGTCCCATCTGATGCGGATTCCACACCGTACAGCAGTACTCTAAAATAGGGCGGACAAGCGTAGTGTAAGCAGTCTCTGTGGTAGACCTGTTGCACCTTCTAAGTGTTCTGCCAATGAATTGCAGCCTTTGGTTTGCTCTACGCACATTATTATCTATGTGATCTTTCCAATTTAGGTTATTTGTTATTGTAATCCCTAAGTATTTAGTTGAATTTACAGCCCTCAGATTTGTGTGACGTATCGCGTAATCGAAATTTAGCTGATTTCTTTTAGTACTCATGTGAAAAACTTCGCACTTTTCTTTATTTAGGGTAACTTTTCGCACCACACAGGTATCTTATCTAAATCATGACCTTTCATATCAGTGCAGTGCTGCAATATTCTTATCATGGATTGAGTGGATTCCTTATCACTCCGGGACTTATAGAGTCTCTCTCGTATTTCGTGCAAATAGTAAAGATTCGCCGAATACGGCGTATCCATCTAACGTGCCATTGACATGTAAACACCATTCGACGGTTTCGCAGTACAGCACTAATAGGAACGGTAAGACTAGTATTGTCGAATCAAGCGAATGTGAATGATGTATTCCTTCGAAGAACAAGTCTATATGCTTCTCATTTGCACCTGCCGTTCGAAGGGAGTCTTTTATTAATAACCATCGAATTGGTAATCTCACCTGACCAGGATTTGTTATAAAAGATCAGATTTATTATGAAAGAGAACACGATGTATATAAACTTAGTTCATTGGTCGCCAGTAATGAATGTTCCTAAATATGTTTTCCACACCAACACTTACGCAATACACACTGTTAAATTGTCACTTCGGAGAAGTCACAGTATAATGTATCTTAAGTATTTAATCAACACCAGTTTCTGTTTTTACTCCTGCTTCCATAGGTCATTAATTAGTGTGAGTTCTAGCTAGTAAGTTCAGCTCTACTCACACTGGAAGAGCTAACACTTACTCCTTCCACTTCACTTTGATGTATTTAATTATTAACAAATAACTACTCGAGTTTTTAATACAATTCTTCCTCTCAACACCGTCTTTAACTTTTACGGCCAGACCAGCCATTCTAGCTGCGGCACGGACCTGCTCATTTGTCCTCTCGTAACGGACTGAAACAATGTCGACACGACTGGACAATACTCCAGCCGCACGTGGGTCAACCCGCTTCAAAATTTGGAGCGAACAGAAACAGAAAAAGGTGCTTGTTCCGACTTTAGCCACGCGAAATCTTATGTGGATTTCACTGGTGCCTGCCTTTCGTGACAGCTGTCGACAAACAGTGAACCGCACGACGACACATTCTTCAGACATCGCATGTGTGGTCTGTTTAATATATGGAGCGACTCCGCCCAGTTGTCAGGATAAAATGAGATGGGTAACAATCCAGAAGGTATGTTTCTGAGGTTTTTAACAGTTGTAATGACGTTCATCGACGGAAAATTAGACTATTATAGATATCATCGGAACCCGTTGGCTCCACTGTAGTAAATTGTTGTCCTACCACCTTGATAGTGTAGCAAACGAGTTAAAACATATCTGCGTACGCATATTTGCACGTTTTTAGTGGACTGTCATTTATGTACCGTGCAGCATTGCCACACGGTACACAATGATTGTGCATTAGTACACAGTATTATGCAATAACGAGCGATGCCGGCACAAGTCCACATAGTTTTGATGCACGGATATGGGGTAATTGAAGCTGCTCAGTTGTAGATTCGTCAGCTATCTGAAGAGGCGCAGGAAGATGGGAATAAGGATATCTGGCGTTGCAGGGAAGATTTTACGTGCGTATATTCCCGTGCGAAAACGTCGCGTGACGTATTCCATCGGCTTTGGCATCTCCGTATCCACTCATCTCGACATTTCTGTAAAATGACAGTTTAAGAAGATAGATAGTTGCCACCTGGGGTAAAAGATCTTTTCGAAACATCTCCCGGTGGACGAGCCAACACGACTCTTCTGATAGCGATAATAACGCAAGTGACTGCGATTTCGATTGAAAAGTCTAAAAATCGAATAAAACGTTTCCGTACGGCTGTTTTGACTTGTTATTCGTCACTAGCGACCTAAAATAATTTACGTCCGAAGTTTTACTCGAATCTGCTAAATTTATTATCTTTGATCCGTCGAATTCGTAATTGCAACCCCAAAATCTAAAAGGATCACAGTTTTGTAGAATTTTAAATCCATTTTTCTATTATCTCCAGATTCTGAAGCGACCTGGCCCGGTTTGAGCCGCCGAAGGTTAGGTTGTTTGGGGGAAGAGGTCAAACAGCGAGGTTATCGGTCTCATCGGATTAGGGAAGGATGGGGAAGGAAGTCGGTCGTGCCCTTTCAAAGGAACCATCCCGGCATTTGCCTGGAGCGATTTAGGGGGAATCACGGAAAACCTAAATCAGGATGGCCGGACGCGGGATTGAATGCGAGTCCAGTGTGCTAACCACTGCGCCACCTCGCTCGGTCGTATATATATTAAGCCAGTGGTTCGCAACAGGTGGTCCGCGGACCCCCAGGGATACGCGAGCTATGCCAGAGGGGTCCGCAAGATGCTATTAGAATAAAAAAATATATATTAAATGTATTTCGTATGATAAGATTTTTCGTTTTGGCCGCTTCCTGCATGAGCAGAGCTTTAGCGAACGCTATCTTCTGCGTCTAGCGTCTTACTAGAGCTCGGTTAGCCGCCGAAGAAAAGGCGCCTAGTGTACGGAAGATTCCCGAATGTCACACTCACCAGCTAGCTCATACTAACCAAAGAGCTCGACTGTAACACACAGTACTCTTAGGTTGCACAAGCGGTAACTGGGCTCGACAGAGTTCTTTCCCCAAGCAATTTTCGTTGCAGGCGTTTCAGACTATTTGAAAAAAGTAATACAAAATAAAGTAATGGCGAGCAAGGTGCTGCGCGCACAAAACTGTCCTCCATTCCGAGATCCACCAGAGAGACTATAATGGTCCCAGAGGTGGGGCAGAGCGAGACACGTTAGCTTTCAGATTGGCCGCGGCGCTGCAGCGCAGGAGGAGGCGGCAGCACGTGCGATGGACACTCGGTACGGCGCAGTGTGGAGGCGTGAGGAGAGAGAAAAGGACAGACAGAGGGGAGGAACGCTGTGGGGGAAGGAGCGAGCGAGCAGCTGGCGGTGGTGTGGAGGTAGCGACGGGCGAAACGGCGGAAGCGCCCCGCTGCAGCCGCCCTTATTAAACTGGGAGCGCCTGGGCGTGCGGTCGTAGGAGCGGCGCTACAATGGCGCGGGCAGATGGCGTGCGCCTCCGGCCGTGCCTACCCGGTAATGCATTCGCGCTGCCACCACCCCTGCGTCGGCAGTGCGTAGTCTGTACCGTCCCCTGGGCTTACACGCCACTACCTGCTACCGGCGCATCGTCAGCGAGCAGGGGCGAGACAGCCTGCGCGTTCCAGACATCCGCGACCACCTCTTCTGCTGCATACATTCCTCCTCCTCCTCCTCTTTTCGTTACTGCCTCAATAGGGCCGCGGGTAGCCTCTTCGAGGGTTACATTTTCTTCATCACCTTGTTATTTCCTATATTGCAGCGCCAGTATTACCTGAATTACGACGCAATTACCTATGGACATGTATGCATGTCTTAAAGAACAGGCACTGCAGCGACTAAAGCCAATTATGAAATACATTAGAGTTGGAGAATTGAATGATGAGAATGAAACTTTGTGCCGGACCGGGACTCGAACCCAGGATACCAGCTTATCGCAAGCGGTCGCCTTACAATCAGGCTACCCGTGCACGACTCACGGCCAGACCTACACTTCCAAATGTCGTCAGCGATGTGTCTACAAACTGTACTCGTACATCCATTATGTACATTCCCGTACAGGTTAGACATTTTGCTTGAATGTCGCTTTCCCGGCGTCGGCAGATAAATGCATATACATAATGGATGTCTGAGTACAGGTTTTAGACGCGTGGTTGACGACATATGTTAGTTAATTATTTGTTTAGTTAGTTGGTTGCGTGTTCCGTTGATCAATCGCACGGTACGGTAGCCGTTATGATGTGCGACGTGTCAAGTACATCTACATCTACATCCATACTCCGCAAGCCACCTGACAGTGTGTGGCGGAGGGTACCTTGAGTACCTCTATCGGTTCTCCCTTCTATTCCAGTCTCGTATTGTTCGTGGAAAGAAGGATTGTCGGTATGCCCCTGTGTGGGCTCTAATCTCTCTGATTTTATCCTCATGGTCTCTTCGCGAGATATACGTAGGAGGGAACAATATACTGTTTGTCTCCTCGGTGAAGGTATGTCCTCGAAACTTCAACAAAAGCCCGTACCGAGCTACTAAGCGTCTCCTGCAGTGTCTTCCAGCCGGCCGCGGTGGTCTCGCGGTTCTAGGCGCGCAGTCCTGAACCGTGCGACTGCTACGGTCGCAGGTTTGAATCCTGCCTCGGGCATGGATGTGTGTGACGTCCTTAGGTTAGTTAGGTTTAAGTAGTTCTAAGTTCTAGGGGACTAATGACCACAGCAGTTGAGTCCCATAGTGCTCAGAGCCATTTGAACCATTTTTGAACCAGTGTCTTCCACTGGAGTTTATCTATCATCTCCGTAACGCTTTCGCGATTACTAAATGATCCTGTAACGAAGTGCGCTGCTCTCCGTTGGATCTTCTCTATCTCTTCTATCAACCCTATCTGGTACGGATCCCACACTGCTGAGCAGTATTCAAGCAGTGGGCGAACAAGCGTACTGTAAGCTAATTCCTTAGTTTTCGGATTGCATTTCCTTAGGATTCTTCCAATGAATTTCAGTCTGGCATCTGCTTTCCCGTCGATCAACTTTATATGATCATTCCATTTTAAATCACTCCTAATGCGTACTCCCAGAAAATTTATGAAATTAACTGCTTCTAGTTGCTGACCTGCTATATTGTAGCTAAATGATATGGGATCTTTCTTTCTATGTATTCGCAGCACAGTACACTTGTCTACATTGAGATTCAATTGCCATTCCCTGCACCATGCGTCAATTCGCTGCAGATCCTCCTGCATTTCAGTACAATTTTCCATTGTTACAACCTCTCGATATACCACAGCATCATCCGCAAAAAGCCTCAGTAACTTCCGATGTCATCCACAAGGTCATTTATGTATATTGTGAATAGCAACGGTCCTACGACACTCCCCTGCGGCACACCTGAAATCACTCTTACTTCGAAAGACTTCTCTACATTGGGAATGAAATGCTGCGTTCTGTTATCTAAGAACTCTTCAATCCAATAAGACAATTGGTCTGACAGTCCATATGTTCTTACTTTGTTCATTAAACGACTGTGGGGAACTGTATCGAACGCCTTGCGGAAGTCAAGAAACGCGGCATCTACCTGGGAACCCGTGTCTACGGCCCTCTGAGTCACAATAAATGCACATATGAAACTAGTTTTTTTAATATATTTAATACAGAGTTAAAGATTAATATTTCTATTATTTACCCCATTCCCTTAAATGGCACAAAATCCATATACTATATTTATAGATTTATTTATTCCTATGTAAGAATCCATCTATGGTATAGAAGGAGTTGTCAATGAGATATGATTTCAGTTTTTTTTTGAAGCTATTACTGCTCTCTGTCAGACATTTCATTTCATCTGGTAATTTGTCGAAAATTTTTATAGCAGCATACTTTACCCATTTCTGTGCCAAAGATATGTTGGGTAAAGGATAATGTAAGTCATTTTTGGTGGTATTATAATCATGAATGTCACTGTTTTAAACTGGTCCATGTTGTTGAGAAAAAATTTCATTAGTGAGTATATGTACTGTGAGGCTGTTGTAAGAATTTCCAATCTTTTAAAAAAGGGCCGGCCGTGGTGGCCGAGCGGTTCTAGGCGCTACAGTCTGGATCGCTACGGTCGCAGGTTCGAATCCTGCCTCGGGCATAGATGTGTGTGATGTCCTTAGGTTAGGTAGGTTTAAGTAGTTCTAAGTTCTAGGGGACTGATGACCTCAGAAGTTAAGTCCCATGGTGCTCAGAGCCATTTGAACCATTTTTTTTTTAACGATACCTACAAGATGTGCGACTATGAACCCCACACATTATTCTAACTACTTTCTTTTGAGCAGTGAATACTCTTTGTCTAAATGTGTAGTTACCCCAAAATATTATTCCGTTTGACATTAGAAAATGAAAATATGCAAAGTATGATAGCTTATTAATGTCTATATCCTCAAAATTGGCAGTTATTCTGATTGCAAAAGTTGCTGAACCTAGTCGCTTTAGAAGATCCAAGATATGAATTTTCCAATTAAGATTCTCATGGTAGTTTACATCGGGCCGTGAGTCGTGCGCGGATAGCCTAATGATAAGGCAACCGCTCGCGATAACGAAATTCGGGTTCGAGTCCTAGTCCGACACAAATTTTCATGTTATTATTCCGTTTTACAGCTGCTGGTTGTTCATATTTACAACTGCGAATACATTTAATGTATCCTTATTTCCTCACTCTTCAGGGGCTGGCAAACTATTAGGTTGCTGAAGTTCGTAGAGTTTTTGTTTCGCATGTTGGTATTCCGCTTGCTAAGGGGTTATTTATCGATTGTAGCTTTTCATTTGTAGTTCACTGTTACTATTTGAGTTTACATACCGTGATTTTGTCGTTTGGAGATAGTGAATGGGACGATGGACGCTGGAAAATGGAGTGGAAAGTGGAGAAATCGGAACGGTTCCGACATATTCTTCTGTTTGAGTTCAGTAGAGGGGGGACAGCAGCGGAGGCAGCCAGAAACATTTGCACCCTATATGGGGATAATGCAAGAAAATGGCTTTATCGTTTTAAGGAAGATCATTTTGACATTTTTGACTCTCCACGTTCAGGAAGATCTTCGGGGTCTGATGAAGATCGTTTAAACCCATTAATCCACAATGATCCACATTAGTGGAAAAGTAGCAAATGTGTTGAACTTTGGTCATTCCACCATCGTCCGACATTTGCATGGAGTGGGGAAGGTTCAAAAATCGGGTGTGTGGGTACCGCGCTCAAGCCAAGATCACAAAAATCAGAGGTTGGCCATATGTCCATCTCTCCTTTCTCATCATTATTTTGCCCGTGACCAACACCGACCATTCATATCCTGTGTCGTAATTGGTGACGAGAAGTGCTGTCTTTATACTAACATAAGGAAAAGAAGGGAATGGTTGAACCCAGACAAAGCAGCCACTCCCCGTACAAAGACCTGCACTCATCCACAACAGATAATGTTATGCATCCGGTGCAACAGCGACGGTGTGGTTTACTACGAATTTCTTTCCCGATGTGCAACCATTACTGCTGACGTTTATTCTCAACAACTGAGATGGCTCGCAGACGTAATCCAAGAACAACGGCCAGGAAGACTGCGTGAAGCAATGCCACTCCACTATAATGCCCATCCGCATTCTACTAGACTCACAAAAAACACTGTACGTTAATCGGGTTGGGATGTCATTCCGCACACACCTTATTCACCCGATCTTTCTGCCTCAGATTTTCACCTTTTCCGCTGTGTATTGAACAACCTTTAAGGAGCTTCCTTTCCGCATCAAAATGCCCTCCGTAAATGGCTCGATTAGTTCTTCGCCTCAATTTCTACACTCGCGGAACCGAAAAGTTATACCGGCTTTGGCAGACTGTTGTAATAGTGAAGAAGAATATATTACTTATGACTAAAGTATCTGTTATGTGTATCTGTCGTGTTTATTGAACTTAACGAAAAACCACCAGCCCAATATCAACTGCGGTCAAAAAGCAATATGACAGAGGTCCCGTGATCACGGTTAGAAATAAACCGCGTTTAAAATGTCTCTGCGGTGCACCAGTGTAAATCGCCGGTCAGCAAACCGTCGGCAGCCAGACGTGCATCTGACTGAGGTTAACTCCGCGCATTGCAATGGCGGGAGACCTGGAGATGCAAAGATGTTAACAGAAATACGAATTTGCACTCGGCAGTCAATATACATACGTTTTCTGGACAATCGTTGGTGAATGACGTCATTGTTACAAGCTCTCACTTCCGTCAACAAGAAGAAGTGTGAATACCTCGCTGCTAGTCCGTTCGTGCATGTTTAACGAAATGGAAAACAAAAGAACAACACCAAATTTTTTAAAATACTGGATGCATATACTTCTCGAATTGTTAAGTACAAATGCATCACTTGTTGAAAGTAAAAGAACTGAGGCTGCAGGATAAAAGTAGAAATGTACAGCGTCTAGTTTCGACCATTATTTGTTTAGTTTTCTTACTTTCATTTCCAGTACCTACATCATTTATGTATAAAAATCATAAAATATATGCTAATTAACGCATCTAATTGCCATTTGTATGAAAAATGCACGTCGTTTCTAACTGTATACTGCATACAAAAATCCAGTTTTCATTGCAAACAAAAAATCTTGATTACCGATCTTTTATAAAAGACTGTTAATCAAGAATTTATGATTTAAAAAGAATAAAAAGAATTTTTTCTTGCTTTTTGTATTTTACGCTTGATCTAAATCCTCACAGAACATGCATCTATCTTTAAGTATTTGAATCCACTTGGAATCGAACCCATGTCTCCCACGCAGTGTGCAAGCACTATACCACACAGCCGCACTGCTAATCGTAAAAAAAAAAATCTATCTCATTTTAGCATATTAAATACGAATAGAAAACTCCGAAGTCGATTTTATTGAGAATTTTTGAGAGTTGCATCGAACTTCTTTGGGAGAGACATATTTGAGTTTTGAACGTCACGTAGCATGAATATTAAAAAATTATATACATCCGATGGTCATGTGGCCCCTTTGATGGAGAAAAATAGGCCGTGCGGTCTCATGAGGAAACACAACTTAATTCTATTCCTGGTAAGGTTCAACTTAAGTACAGAGTACGGTGTAGAATGCTTTGAATGTGTCTCGGTGCATCGAAACGCGCCGCCATATTAATACTATATGCTTATAAAATCCTGGTCATTTCGAGAAAACCGGGGGTGAGACACGGTGAAATTTATCTGCTGTCAACTCCCTCGTTTCAGTTTGATCGAGGTCGGTGCAACAGAATGTAACTCATGATGAATTGCTTCAAATAATTTTTGTTTCCCCAGCCTTGTATTATATGTGTCGTCTTCTCCTTCTGTGTGATGCATGTTGCCTGCATTTCAGGATCCTCCATCAGCCAGCGTCCATGAATATTATTCGCATTGTTTACGCCAGTATTTTGGATACTGATTGCACTGATACCATTTAGATTTGTTTCCATGATATTGCTTACACATATACTAATGACATTAATGTACTGTAAATGATCTTTATTGTTACTTACGCTTTACATTACTGTACTTTACTTCATCACATCCGGAAGGCATATTTCAGCTCCTACCTACCTAGTTAGAATTTCCAGAGCCTATGTTCTCTAAATGCAAATGTTTAACGAAACTTACCATAGCCTGTCAATTTTTCACACTTTCAGTGAATCGTCCTATGCAGCTTTACAAACTTTTGATGTTGTAGATTTCTCATTGTCGGTTGAAAGGTCAGAGTCTAGGGCGTCAAGGAATAGTTAATTTGAACCGTTTTTAATTTTTGCGTAATTTTGTGTAGGATTCCCCTAATCTAACATGATCGTATATCCAACCAGCTCGTATCTAAATACGCCGTCAGCGAGGAAGTGCAGCAAAATTAAAAGCTAATCAGAATATACTGGTGGACCCGTGCAGAAAACACGCTCTGGGAGAATAGTGCGAGGAGACGTTTAATTTCTGCGCGTGCTGTGTTACTGTGGTCCCTTAGCAGCTTGCGTACTTCCCCCTCGCACAATTGGCAGGCGGCGTCGATTGTTCCCCTTGAATGGCGGCAGCTGGCCGGATTATCGCGGCGGGGGGGGGGGGGTGCAGGGGGGGAGAGGGCTAAGGAGAGGGGGAACCATGGGGCGGGGGGGACAGCCGAGGGTGGCCGCCAGGTATACAGGCTTTGTACTTATACTGTACGTGACTAACAGGCTTTGCTGCCCCCCTGTCAGGCATCGTACTGCCTGCAGTCTGTGCATTTGTGTAGTCGGCGAGATGTGCCACGTGCTGTTAGCAGTAGTTGCGCTTTAGTGTGGTGGGGGAAGAAGCTTGCTCAGATTCGCGACGGCTGTCTACGTAAACACTGCTGGGCTGACTCTCTTCGGAAAACTTCGAGTGATTTGTGTACTCACGTTCATGAAATACGAGGCTGATGTAAACCACCTTAATCATTCTACAATCGTTGTATTACATGTTGCTGCAGTTACGCGTGTATATTCGCAGTTGAACGGAATGGACAGTGTCTTGAAAGGAGGGTATAAGATGAACATCAACAAAAGCAAAACGAGGATAATGGAATGTAGCCGAATTAAGTCGGGTGATGCTGAGGGAATTAGATTAGGAAATGAGACACTTAAAGTAGTAAACGAGTTTTGCTATTTGGGGAGCAGGTAACTGATGATGGTCGAAGTCGAGAGGATATAAAATGTAGACTGGAAATGGCAAGAAAAGCGTTTCTGAAGTAGAGAAATTTGTTAACATCGAGCATTGATTTAAGTGCCAGGAAGTCGTTTCTGAAAGTATTTGTATGGAGTGTAGCCATGTATGGAAGTGAAACATGGACGATAAATAGTTTAGACAAGAAGAGAATAGAAGCTTTCGAAATGTGGTGCTACAGAAGAATGCTGAACATTAGATGGGTAGATCACATAACTAATGAGGAGGTATTGAATAGAACTGGGGAGAAGAGGAGTTTGTGGCACAACTTGACTAGAAGAAGGGATCGGTTGGTAGGACATGTTCTGAGACAACAAGGGATCACCAATATAGTACTGGAGGGCAGCGTGAAGGGTAAAAATCGTAGAGGGAGACCACAAGATGAATACACTAAGCAGATTCAGAAAGATGTAGACTGCACTAGGTACTGGGAGATGAAGAAGCTTGCACAGGATAGAGTAGCATGGGGAGCTGCATCAAACCAGTCTCAGGACTGAAGACCACAACAACAACAACAACAACATTCGCATACCTTGAAACGCAGTGGAAGGGTGGAGTAAGAATGACATTCACATCATAGTACTGATACATTTCCTAGTTGACAAGGAAGCTGGATCGTTTAAAAATATGAAACGTTCCAGGAAGATGCTGTAATGGAAATCGACGATTCCGACTGATACTTCGTTAGCTGGAAAATATGATAAATCCACATCACAGTGGTGAACACCCAGAGTTCAGAACAACACTTCTACTTAAGTAACACCACAGCACCCCGCAATTGCAACTGCTGCTTCCCTTTGCAATACTGTATGTTTCAGAAACGTTTATCCAGTTTCACGGTACATTCACAGCTGGAAATGTCAGTCAGTCAGTCGCGAGGCATCTTGAAGATGTCCTTCGCAGATAGGAACGAAACGTTGGGTTTCAATAAGAAATTCGTTCGATCATGGTATACTAGCCCGGAATATTTTAATGTGACAGTTGTGCTAGCCCAGCGTGGCACATCTGCAAGACAATGGATTTAATGACGACTATTTTTTTAAACGTGCCAGAAACATACACTGTAACTTACAGGATATCACAAACATTAACAAAAACACTCCAGACAGACAGGTACTAAAGCGTTATCATTTCTCCGAGCAGTTAACGGCATCTGCTGATTATAGGCTACACAAATACACATTAAATTTGGCGGGCCCAGTCTGCAGCTATTTCACGTGCTTCTTTGGTGGCATCTGGGGAGAGCATGTGATTGGACACAACCTGCAGACAAGGAGATGGTTTATTGTCCTTTCTTCATCACAGTCACATAACGTGTAGTCATAGCCAGTTCCCACTTTCTCAACTTGATCTTCATTCTTCCAGAGAACAGCCTGCAGAGCGTCTTACATATGGACCAACTTTCCTCATGACATGAGGGGAGGTTTCCTGAAGGCATCCTCCAATCTGCAAGGTAACTGGATATGGAACGCCATGATTTTTCAGAAGTGTGAATATGGCTCAACGACGCTTTCTGCCGGATGAAGGAAGATTTTTCTTTGCTTGAGCTTTTGGGTTGCTGGTTGCTAACCAAATAAAGTCCTCAAAATCAGTGCCTTAGATTTCTCCACTCTGATAGCCCACTCACGGCGGTTCTCTGGAGCTGGAATACCAGCTAGACTAACGTTTTCGTGTGGTATAGATCTCAAACAAAATGAGTGCGCAAGTCTCCTTTAAGGCGATTTCTAATTGATTAGCATGTCTAGATCAGCACCAGAGGGGGAACGCTAAAAGTTCTTAAGGTGCAAGGATGTGTCCCCCACGTCGCTCTACATAATAAACAGTGTGTTCTATAGGTGCGTGCTTGGTTAAGAGTTACTCCTAGATATTTGGGATGAAGCAGTGTTCTAGATTCTTAATTTCCGAGATCACCTGTAACTGTCTTCCAGAATATATGTTTTTGAGGTGGACGGCAGAGATGGTGTTTTAGATCGATTCGGTTTCACTTCGATCTCTTGTTAATAACTGCTTACAGTTTGTAGAGCATGGGAGAGCCTCTCCTTAATATCCTCAAAAGTTTTCTTTCGGGCTTCTAGGGCGACATGGTGTGCATAACTAAACCTCTTTGTTCATTGTGGGTAGGACTGATATTAGTGTAAATGTTAAAGAGCATAGGAGCTAGCACACTTCCTTGTGGAAGACCGTTTTTTTGATTCTTCCTTCTGCTCCGCAGGTTTTGAAATTCGAGAAAAACTATTTGTTCTGCAGAAAGTTCACAGTCACTCGAGTGAGATAAATAGTCCTTGGTTATTCTGGACTCTTTACTAGGCAGTATATGGTGATTAACTGTGTCATAGGCTTATGTCAAGCCAATGAAAGCTACCCTATATATACGTCTGCCATTTCTCAGCAACTGCACGACACTCATAAGATTCTCTTGAGTCTCTTAACATGCCTCACTGTAGCATTACAATACGGAGGGTTTTTAGTAGTGGTTTCCTCTACACACTGTAACGCTAATAGCCTCTTGCTCTTCCTGGCTATAAGCGGATGAAAAATACAGAGGTGTGTGCGGTTGCACTGAAATGACGATCATTTGCATATGCAAGCGTCTAGTACACTTTATGCCAATTTGACGTTTGTTGCAGTCCGTCTTCATGGTGTTGCAGTTTTAATGGTTCAAATGGCTCTGAGCACTATGGGACTTAACGTCTGAGGTCATCAGTTCCCTAGAACTTAGAACTACTTAAACCTAACTAACCTAAGGACGCCACACACATCCATGCCCGAGGCAGGATTCGAACCTGCGACCGTAGCGGTCGCGCGGTTCCAGACTGTAGCGCCTAGAACCGCTAGGCCATCCCGGCCGGCGCAGTTAATGCTCATCAGTGTAATATATATCGAAATAATAGAATCGACTAAAATAAAAGCGTGCTGAAGTTAAGCGCACATCAAGCGGTGGTACAATAGCTACGTTAGCGAGCTAACAGGGAAGTTACGGAATATGAGAACGAATCACAACTGAGCGAGAGGATCACGTGATCACTCACAGACCATCACAACACCACCAAAATCAAATTTAAATACGTCTTCATAGATAATTTCGCTCCCTTGTACATAATCGAGCTGTTGTTGTTGTTGTTGTAGGCTTCAGCCCGAAGACTGGTTTGATGCAGCTCTACAATACAACTCTATCCTGTGCAAGTCCCTTCATCTCCAAATAACTACTGCAACCTACACCCTTTGAGTCTGCTTACTGTATTCATCTCTTGGTCTTCCTGTACGATTTTTACCATCCACACTTCCCTCCAATACTAAATATGTGATCCCTTAATGTCTCAGAATGTGTTCTGTCATCCGAGCCCTTCTTCTAGTCAGGTTGCGCCACAATATTTGTTCATGAATTCCATTCAGTACCTCCTCATTAGTTACGTGATCTATCCAGTTAATCTTCAGCACTCATCTGTAGCACCACATTTCAAAAGCTTCTGTTCTCTTCTTGTCTAAACAGTTTATCTTCCACTTTGCAGTACCACACATGGCAACACTCTAGACAAATACCTTCAAAAGAGACTTAAATCTATATTTGATATTAACAAATTTATCTTCTTTAGAAACGCTTTTCTTGCCGTTGCCAGTCTACTTCATTTTATATCCTATCTACCTCGGCCAACACCAGTTATGTTGCTACCCAAATAGCAAAACTCATCTACTACTTTAAGTGTCCCATTTCCTAATCTAATTCCCTCAACAGTACCTCACTTAATTTGACTACATTCCATTATCCTTGTTTCGCTTTTGTTGCTGTTTATCTCATATCGTCCTTACAAGGCACTATCCATTCCGTTCAACTGCTCTTCCAAGCCATTTGCTGTCTCTGTCAGAAATACAGTGTCATCGGCGAACCTTTTTCCTGAACTTTAATTTCTACTCCAAATTTTTCTTTTGTTTCCTTTACTGCTTCATCAGTGTACAGATTGAATAACGTCGGTACATCTTACCCTCTACTCTACGTTACTGCTCTCGACAACGGCTGTAGAGCATCACGAGATTTATCCGCTGACACCGCGCAAGCGACTTTCAATTGGAACTTCTTACCTGTACAAGTGAGGAATATACGTAACGAACGTAGACACATAGTTGCTGACATACGGAAATTTGGGTAAAACCGTAGGTCGTGCTCGAATAGCTTAATGTAAGGCGACCGCTCGCGATAAGCAGGAAGATCTGGCTCAAGGTTCTATGCGACAAAAATTTTCATTAGAATTATATATTAATACCTTCAGCTGCTGACGGGCGTTGATATATATCAACGGGAACAGGTGAAAATGTGTGCCCCGACGGGGACTCGAACCCAGGATCTCCTGCTTACATGGCAGACTCTCTATCCATCTTTTTTTTTTCACTTTGTTCGTTGTTGATCGTTGTGTTTAGTCGTCACTTCACATCCGTTCAAGTTCGTTGTTGATCCTTTCACTCAGTTTTTTCTTTTTTTTTTTTAATTACAGAGGCCAACCAGCTCTCTGACCTAACACGCTGAGCTACCGTGCCGACGTCTGAGTATTGCTCATCAGTGTGGGATCCGTACCAGATCGGGTTGACGTAGGAGCTAGAGAAGATCCAAAGAAGAGCGGTGCGTTTCGTCACAGGGTTATTTGGTAACCGTAATAGCGTTACGGAGATGTTTAATAAACTCAGGTGGCAGACTCTGCAAGAGAGGCGCTCTGCATCGCGGTGTAGCTTGCTCGCCAGGTTTCGAGAGGGTGCGTTTCTGGATGAGGTATCGAATATATTGCTTCCCCCTACTTATACCTCCCGAGTAGATCACGAATGTAAAATTAGAGAGATTAGAGCGCGCACGGAGGCTTTCAGACAGTCGTTCTTCCCGCGAACCATACGCGACTGGAACAGGAAAGGGAGGTAATGACAGTGGCACGTAAAGTGCCCTCCGCCACACACCGTTGGGTGGCTTGCGGAGTATAAATGTAGATGTAGATGTAGAGGGCACAGAGGATAGTGCGACTGCAGGGACTATCTCGCGCACGCCTCCCGCGAGACCCACATTCTCACTTTGTATGTCCACACACTGCATTCCTAGTGTCCCTACGCAACACAATCATTACTCGTGGAAGACATTTTTACCAAGTCCCGTAAGAGTACGGGTAATATGTGTGCATCCGCACAGAAGAGGAAGGTCATGGCCGGTATTGCCAGAACTATATACTTACATGGATATGGTGTCTGTTCTTTCGGACATGTCCGAAAGGACATACACCGTATCCATATAGGTATAAAAATTCGTTCGTTCTATTATGCACCTGATGATTGTCCATATTCGCAACTGCGAATACGTTTCATGTAGACATACTATTTGTTTATTAACTGCAATGTCTTTGCCTATTCGGAAATTGTAACTGTCCAACGTATTTGATTACAACAATGTTCGACCAGTGATCAGTTCGCAATCATTTTCCACAATGCACATGATCTGTCGGGGGTAATAAAACAGTCCTGGATGGATAAGATTGTTAAAATTCTGTTCTTGGACAACATCCTCCCCTTATTAAAAGGATTACGAAGGTGATGATAAAGCCGGCCGGAGTGGCGGCGGTTCTAGACGCTACAGTCTGGAGCCGCGCGACCGCTACGGTCGCAGGTTCGAATCCTGCCTCGAGCATGGACGTGTGTGCTGTCCTTAGGTTAGTTAGGTTTAAGTAGTTCTAAGTTCTAGGGGACTGATGACCTCAGATGTTAAGTCCCATAGTGCTCAGAGCCATTTGAACCATTTTCTTCAGTCATTGTTAAGAACAAATAAAAGTTATCTATTTCAGTAATTGTACAAAGTCAACAGGTGTACGTGGGACTTTGTCTTCTTTTCAGTTGTCCCCACAGTCCATGATTTACTTCCGTACAGTGTTGCGATCCAGACGTACATTTCCAGAAATCTGTTCCTCAATTTGCCGCCCGTTGTGGCCAAGCGGTTCTAGGCGCTTTAGACTGGAACCGCACTGCTACTACGGTTACAGGTTCGAATCCTGCCTCGGGCATGGATGTGTGTGATGTCCTTAGGTTAGTTGGGTATAAGTAGTTCTAAGTTCTAGGAGACTGATGACCTCAGAAGTTAAGTCCCATAGTGCTCAGCCATTTTTTTTTTTTTTGTGATGATAATGTAACTTCACAGAGTTGAGTAAATCGAAACACCAGATTTACATAATCGACCCAGGAAGAGAAGTGATACTTTGAAACCGATATTTGATCGGTTTATCAAAATATATTCGGGCCTAATATGTAAACTCGGCAATGAAATTGCATCCGGATCTCGAAATTAGACTTCCGTCTTCGGAAAACTGTGTGGCGTGTAAACGTGGTGATAAGACGGAAGGCGTCTTTCGGTGCTCCGTTTGTAAGGATACTGCAGCGTATGCCAGTACTACTTCTCCCTCTCAGTTTCTCGGGCGTAAACACGATGGTGCCGCCACCGTAGGGCGATTAGAACTTCGATTTGCCGACGAATAAGTGTCAGTTAAATAAAAGTAGTTTATTCCACAAAACAAAAGGAAGCATTGAACGTTGCTGGAGCGGAATTTCTGCACTCACGGCGAAGATACTGAATATTTTGGGCCGGTGAGTAAGGGCCGCGCGGGCGGAGGAGAGGGTCTTTATCGCAGTACGGCCGTGTGCAAAGGGGGAGTGGCGCGCGCGATGTCACCGGCAGACAACAAAAGCCGACCCCCGTCCCTCTCGCGTCGTGTCGGCGGCTGCGCGCGATCGCGGCGGAAACGCTTTAAGTCCGCGGCAGGCGGCGGCGGTGTGTGCGTGCGCATGAGAGTGTGCGTGGGCGTGTGCGAGCAGCGTGGCGACCACAACAGGGGACGCCTGGCGTCGCTGGCGTCTGCCTGCCTTAAAGGGGATGTGCCCACTGCGCCGCGTAAATATCGCAAGAGGTGGACGACCGCGCTCTCTTTCCTCCCGCACGCTCCACACTCAAATGGAACGGTAAGGAACACTACTGTAAGTGCCCTCCGAGATGCCTTTCCCAGTCGTTCGCAGAGTGCAGTTGAAACGTCCCCTTAGAAAAATTTATGAATGACTGTACTGATAAACCTCTTACTTTATTTGCTTTTCAAACAGCTGAGCAAAACTGAACGTACTCAGACATTACTCTCTTTACTTATTCTGATCAACACTAAACTGACACACAATACTTTTAGCGCAACGCAATCTGACTTTTAATAATCCCTACAAAACAATGGCCCTGACTAACAATAACCTATACCTTTCACCAATCACTTATCTCAGAAAAATCTTCATTACTCGAACTACTGCAATACAGCGAGCGCCAATACTGACAGCTAAATAAAAGATTCTAACTACTGAAGTCACTAACTACTGATAGGCATAGTTAGCAAATGAAAAATTTTGATAAATAACAAACAATGTATTTACCTTTATAGTGTTCAAAAGTCATAATATACATATATATCAGTTCATGACATCCAGCCTTACAAATTTACTGTCTCCGATGGACACACGTCTAGATCATCCGCTCTCAAAATTCCGCCATCTCTCTCCCCACATCCACCACTGCTGGCGGCTCACCTCCAACTGCGCAACGCTACGCGCTTTTAACAGCCAACTGCCCAACACTACAATAGCGAATATTACAACAATGCTAACCAGCCACAGACTGCACACAGCACAGTCAGTAATTTTCATATAGAGCGCTACATGGCGTTACCAACATAAAAACCTAAACAGCCTACTTACACAGTGTATGACGAGCCTACACCTGTGTAAGTCTAGTGTAAAGTGGATGGCTCTACGTCTGTAACTAATGTGCAACACGATATACCTTTTCTTCTTACAAAATTTTGTAACGCTGGCAACGCATATTTTCATAGATTGAGTTTTTTGTTTTATTTCGATGTTTTGGGGACCGATATTTCTAATGACACTTTTATTTATCTTCCTTTATTTCTGAAAACCAATCGCTGTATTCTCGAATTACCCGGGTGAAACCCTGATAATCATATGTAACTAATTATGTTTCCACTTACCACTTATCAGCAGATAATTTTAATGTTATCGACACATAAAACTGTTAAAAAACCATCACAATTTATTGTTTCTGATACTGATTATTCAAACCCAACAAAAATAAGGGTTTTTATTCGAAATAAACTATTCTACAGAAGTGCAATCTGTGAACAAATATCGATACGATGAGCAGCAGTCAGCATAGGTGCTAGAACCAGGCACCTGCTGCGGAGGTCCAGACGCAGAAACGTTCGCTGAACGCTCGTGAGGGGACACTGTTGCTAGCCCCTTGGTTCATATGGGCGATCAGCAGCTAATCAGTTGCACTTCTATTCGTCTCTGGATCGTCGTTCACCGACGTCATCTATAGCCCGTGGTGCACCACTGTTGCCTCGATGCCGGTCTTGGACAACGCTATTTTGCCACGCACAATACACTTTAACCACGACGTCACGTTAACAGTTTACAAACAGCCGCCGCGCGGAATTAGCCAAGCGGTCTCAGGCGCTGCAGTCATGGGCTGTGCGGCTGGTCCCAGCGGAGGTTGGAGTCCTCTCTCGCGCGTGGGTGTATGTGTTTGTCCTTAGGATAATTTAGGTTAAGTAGTGTGTAAGCTTAGGGACTGATGACATTAGCAGTTAAGTCCCATCAGATTTCACACACATTTCAACATTTTTTACAAACAGCCATTTCGGAAATTCTTCCGCCCTTGGCCCAAAAACAAATGATCATGTCCTTTTGCGTTTCAGATAAATCGCTCTGTTTGCTCATTATGACAATGACTGCACTATTTTTCCCCCACGTCACCCCCTTCTTCCGACATGCTTCATATACCCTCCACTGCTGGTGCAACCACCTGCCGTCTGATGGTGGTTACTGCACGTTGACGTCGAATAGAGTCGGCGGCCACATTAATGTTACTGAACCGTGAATTAATATGGAAATTACTTCCAGTGTTTTAGCTCATCAAGCTTAAATGACATCCTGCTTAATATAAAATCTATAGTGTTCAACGAAATATTCACAAAAAAATCTTTTTCTCGTGCACCAATAATGCTAGATTTTTACCAAAAATTAAAAATCTCAAGTGATTAGGATTGAGAAAATCCTGTTGGTTAGGAACAAAAATAATCAGTAAAAATGCCAAATTGTTACCCCCCCCCCCCCCAGATGCGAAGAACCAGTATTATACTCGAAAAAAGGTCACTATTCTGTCTCGCCAAAGTGCAGAAACAGAATTAAACTTTAAACATCAAAGCAATTCTCATCGCGCTCGGTAGCGCTAAATTTGCAATTGGGTAGAATCGTAGGTAAGCATCGCTATGATTACCGAAAGTTTTGTAAGAAGTGTAAGACCTGTAGCTTCAGATTACCTAGGGAAGGGGTAAAGGTTCTCTCTTGCTCCCGTAGCTTTTAACATCACCTTTTCCTTGAATTTGAAAAACTGCCATTCAACTCTCTGTATCTGCGTGCTGTGAAGTGTCAAACAATCGGCCGAAGACTATGATTATTCGACGTTAACTGTATTTGATGATCTGTAGGCATCACATGTCTTGCTGTGCTCTTTTATTAGCAGCGTAATGACAAAGATTTCGTTGTTATTTCAGTCTTTTTTTTAAACTTATATTTTGAATTCCTAGGACGTGGAAAATGTATATAAATAAACGACGCCATTGTTATTGTTGTGAAATATTATGAATATAATTGAATAATACGAAGAAAATAAATCCAATACTAATCTGGAAATTCAGGGTGAGGCTGAATTCTCTCATTTCTCGTTTCTCCTAGGCACTTTAGTCCGGAACCACGCGGGTGCTACGGTCGCAGGTTCGAATCCTGCCTCAGGCATGGATGTGTGTGATGTCCTTAGGTTAGTTAGGTTTCAGTAGTTCTAAGTCTAGGGGACTGACGACCTCAGATGTTAAGTCCCATAGTGATTAGAGGCATTTGAACCATTTGAACTTATTTCACCTAAACGTATAGCTGTTCCAGGAATATACGGCATGAAAGAGGAAGGAAACTCAATCGATCGTGTCGCGGATGCACACTGCCGAAAGCGTTATTTCATCCACTGCAGCAGATCACTTCGTCTCAGTACCGTGGTGCGCGTGCTGACTGCGTAGCCGTTCCAGCCCATATATTACTCGATCTTACTAAAATTAGATCATACTTTCTTCATACTGATGGAGCATATAGTTATAAAATTTGCGAAGGACATTAACATTTAAACACGACGGACGGTCAGTAAGCTGATGCAACACATTTTTTCTGGGCCAAGTTCAGGTGAAAAGATTCTGAATTTGTTGTGGGACATCGTGGAATACTCCCGCTTCAGCCGCTATAGTTTCATCAAGTCACGATAGCTGGTGGCGCTATACGTAGCCTTCTAAATGGAACGAAGGTGAGTTCCAAGCAGAGAGCTGTCACTGAGTTTGTTTTGGAGGAAAACCAGAGCATCGAAGATATCATAGGAGTTTGCAGAATGTCTACGGAGACCTAGCAGCGAACAAAAGGATCGTGAATCATTGGGCAAGGCGTCTGTCGTCATCACAACAATGTCGCCCAAACCTTCTCGGTCTCCCGCGTACCGGCCGACCGCACGCAGCTATCTCTCCAGGAATGTAGAAACGTGCGGACACTCTCGTTCGAGGTGATCGATGGCTTACCTCGCTGCTGAACTGCTGGGTTCAATTGGTAGTGCTGACATACTCGTCCACCAGTTAGTGTACTGAAAGGGGTGTGCCCGCTGGATTTCTCGCCGCCTAACATAAGACAATAAAGAGGAACGAAGGACCATTTGTGCGGAATTGACTGCGCTTCACGAGGCTGATCGAGAAAATTTATTGTCGAACATCGCCATAAGGGATGACGTATGGTTTGATCACTTCAGGCCAGAAACAAAACGGTAATCCATGGAGTGGCGCCACACCGCCTCTCCTGCGAAGAAAAAGTATAAAGCAACACTCTATGATGGTGAAGTCATCTGGGACTCTGAAGGGGCTATTATGTTTGATGCAGCAATGGACTCTGAAAAGTGTACTGTGCTACTTTCAGGAAACTGGAAAAAAAAAAGACTTCAATACGCTGGTCGTCAGAAAAATGCAAACTAACTTCTCCATGACAACGCAAGGCCTCACCCAAGTCCACGCAGGCGAGAGGAGCTCACAAAACGTCGTTAGACTGTTCTTTCTCATCCACCCTACAACACCGATCTCGCTCCTTCTGTCTGTTTGATACAATGAAGGTCTCACTCCGCGGGAAGCAGAACGTGGATGATGGGGAGGTTACTGGTGCAGCAGGAGGTCGGTTCTGACGTCGACCGGTAGTGTGTTATCGTGTAGGCACACAGGGCCTGCAAGTAACGTGGCGTGAGGCCGTCGCACTGAACGGAGGTTATGTTAAAACTATGGTTTTGTAGACAGGAGAGTGGGGAATAATATGATGTATTGGAATCATGAATGAAACCCTGCCCAAACCCAGTTTATCTTGGAGTCACGTTAGATCGAACATTGTCTTACAAGAAACACGTAGAAAAAACTAGAGCGAAAGTCAACACACGGAACGGCATAATCCGTAAACTTACCAACTCACACTGGGGAGCAAACCCTGAAATTCTACGTGCATCATCCCTGGCATTGTGCTTTGCTCCAGCTGAATATGCATGCCCCGTCTGGAGAAGATCGACACATGCTCAGAAGCTAGACGCAGCACTGAATGCCTCATGTCGATTAATCACGGGATGCCTGAAGCCCACAAACCGTGATCTCCTTTATATGTGTTCTGGAATAGCCCCCCCCCCCCCCCCCCCCACAGATCAGACGGCAAACGTTGGCGATGGCCGAACGAAGCAGGCAGTGCGAAGATAGAAGACATCCCCTGTACGCACATCAGCCAGCGGAGGCAAGACTTAAATCTAGGAAAGACTTCATAAAAGTTGAACGTCCACTAACCGAAAGTCAGTCTACAACTAGAGAATCAATGTGGAAACAGAAATTGGATAAAGGCAGTCTGAAAAGTTGGAACATTAAAGAAAAACTTCCTGCTGGATCACAATTGGAATGGAGAGTCTGGAAGAGCCTAAATAGACTTAGATGTCAAATGGGAAGATCACAGGATAACCTGATCAAGTGGGGATACGCCGAAGAAGAGCCCTGCCAATGTGGAGGAAAACAAACCATGACACACCTGCTGCCCTGTCCATCTTTGCTGGCCCCATGCACTTTCCAAGACCTGTGGTTGGCCAACGACGCTGCAGTGAAGTGTGCCGAACACTGGAGACAGATATGAGCCTTGCTTTAGACAATAATGACGACTTACAATATGTGAAGATCATGAATGTATATATGAATGAATAACTATCATTTACTTGTATTTGTAATCTAGTATATATAGCGTATTAGCGGGGTCAGGGATTTTCTCTGCCTCGTGATGGCTGGGTGTTGTGTGCTGTCCTTAGGTTAGTTAGGTTTAAGTAGTTCTAAGTTCTAGGGGACTGATGACCATAGATGCTAAGTCCCATAGTGCTCAGAGCCATAGCGTATTAATTAATTACAGATGTAGCTCAGACACGATTAAATAAATAAATAAAATGAATGAAACCAACCTGCTTTGAGAAAAAAATGTGTTGCATTGCTTATTGAACGCCCCTCGTACGGTACATAAACTCAATTAAAACTTAATTGCCGGCCGGAGTGGCCCAGCGGTTCTGGGTGCTACAGTCTGGAACCGCGCCACCGCTACGGTCGCAGGTTCGAATCCTGCCTCGGGCATGGATGTGTGTGATGTCCTTAGGTTAGTTAGGTTTAAGTAGTTCTAAGTTCTAGGGGACTGATGACCACAGATGTTAAGTCCCATAGTTCTCAGAGCCATTTGAACCATTTTGTAGACTCGGAACCGAAAAAGGAGAAGTGTGAAAAAGCAGTCGCTGAGAGATATGACAGTCGCAGAGAGACAAGAATGGAACCGCGAGCTGCGCGGACGGGCGAAACTGCGCTTTCCCGCTAAAAGTCCCCGCCTTTTGTATACAGGCCGACGCTGGCAGCTCTCTATCTCGCATAAAGTAAATAGCCGCTCGGATTCCTGGGCCGGGCGACAAATCATACGCCCGCTCAGGCCGACAGTCGAATGCGGAGCTCTCCGAGGGAAGAGAGAGATATTCAGATCCTTTTCTACCGCGCTCTGCCGGCGGGGTAACAGAGCCGGCACAAAAATGGCTGAAAAAAGTGTACGTAGGAGCGCGCGCGGAGGCCGCTGGGCTGAAAATCTCGGGCAATCGTCGCCGCGCGGGCCCTTCTTTTTCCCTCAGTGGCCCTCGCAGGGCGCGACAAAAGGAGGAAGACGTCCCGTTCCTCTTCTCTGTTCCTCCGCCTCCTCAGAGCGGCGCCTCCCTCACTCGTCCTCCTCCCCCGCCGCCCGCGGACGTTTTTCGGATCTGTTGTGTCGCGCTCGCCTCTCGCTCTCCAATACCGCCCCGGAGGCTCGCTCACGGACGCCAGCCCGCTGCCGCCGCCGCCGCTGCTGCTGGCGTGCTGCATCCCGTAATGTAATTCCGGGAATGGTCCCTGATGTAATTTGTCCCCCATCCCTCCTGAACTGCCGCCGCCTGTGGGGTGGATTTCAGCGCGCAGATCTCGGAACGGTTTGCCTTCCGAATGAAGCGGGAATTCCTCTACGCGGGAGCCGCTGCTGCTAAAGGCATTGGGCTTTCTCAGCGAGACGCTGTTGTTGATTGGGCCGAGGAAAACGAAAGAAAAGTTGCCTCTCGGGACTGTTAACCGTTGAGCAGTCAGGATAACACTCATTTCTGGCAGGCGCCTCGCAGCTGTCCTTAAACGCTTCTGTGGTTCTTCGTTTATACGCCGCTGGTCGTTAACAGTTTAAGACTCTCTGGCTACAATTGTGTACATTAACTTTTACCGTGTCTTAGCTGCAACAGAAGTATTTTTTCCCAATGGAAGTCTGAGGTAAATGTTCAACATTTTCATTGTGCACAGTAGTGCCAACTATTAGACATTACTATTGTTGTGTACATAGTTCCGCGTAGTCAGCGCTTACACAACTTTCCCAATAGAGCGCGCCCCGCTAAGCACAACAGCGCAGGCGCAGCGCTCGTCCGTCTCCGCACTACGAGATGGCACTGCCATAGAGACGGACCAAATTCTGCTTCCGCCGATCCGCGTATTAATATGTAACGCAGCCAGTGAGATTGCTGCTAACGTACAACCTTTTCTCCTCGCGGATCACACTCGCGCAGTGACATAAACGCGCGAGCTATTATAACGAATGTACAGACCTTCGATTAGTCTGTCTGCATTTGTCTGCAACAGTCTGTACGAGTTCTACACTTGTCTGTACCAGTGGATCGTCAAGTTTCAGTCTGCGCCTAATAAGATTACCATATTCCTGTACATAGCAATGAAAATAAATGTACTGACACATTTGTCAAGTATCAGAGATATATGTGAGAATAAGATTAACGTACCACTACCAAAGGAACTTCAGATTGTCAATTGTAAATAGCATCCAGAACCAAGTTAAGTAATTTTTATGCTTGTTATTATTTTAATAAATGTGTGTGAAAGTTAATCAAGTTCTGTTTAAAGTTGGTTACCGTCAATCTGCTACTCTAAGCGTGCAAGTGGCATTTCTATCGTCTGACCTAATGGCAGAAGATAAACACGCCACGATAAGACCACGAGACATATTGCTGACACTCGCCTACATCGTTAGAGCGACAAGTCAAATAATCTGATGGTGTGTGTACCGAAGGTCTTACAGTACGCACACCACAACTATGAAAACATCAGCAGGTCAACGTAGCAGTGCCCAGCAGCTCGTGACCACCAGAAAACTCGGATGTACTTGTTTCGCTATATTCCACTGCACCAGAGAATATTGTTGTTGTTATTTTCCATGGTAATTATTATATGATGATTTTACTATTTAATACAAAAGAAATACTTCGAAATTAGTTATTTTAGTTCATAAAATGAAGCTAAGGCTATAAAGTATGTTTTGATAACGGATACACATGTTTGTACAAATCTAGCACCTAAAATCATTAAAAAAATCACCCAAGAACATTACCACATAAATAAAAATTTTCCTTCCTCCAGAAAAAATTTCAGATATGAAAGAGTTAAAACTACAACACCATGCAGGCGGCACACAAGAAACGCCAAACTGTCGTGCGGGGTGAAATGTCTCTGGTACCAGGGGTGGTGGGCTAAATTTTCATTAATGTAGTAGTCGATACCGATGTGTAGAAGATTACAGCGTCAACTAGTTGTTCTTTTCCGAAGTTACAGTGATTTCCTTTGTCAGTAGTCACTTCAGTATGACGTGAATCTATACTATTACTGCTTCTTTCTTGCTAGCGGTCTCTGACACTGCACATGGGACTTTGCGTTGTGTATTTAGTAGCCAAGTCTTCATTTGCTATTCATGTTATGCACCCTGACTTTTAGGGTACTGTTTTAAAATTGATGAGGACAGTTTAGGAAGTGATGTTGGATTAGACAGCTACAACGAAATTGAAATTGGACATATTTCAGAACAAGAACAGTGTGAAAGGGAAGACGATTTTGTTTAGCCACCTGTGAAATCCTTGAATGAAACAAGTGACCGGAGTGATGAAGACAGAGTCGTAGAGACTGAATCTTTAGCTAAAGATTCTGCTAGACACAAATTTAGCTGAAACAAATATCGCTGGTCGTCGAAACCTCTTCCAGCGATGGCCAATGGCATGATTTTTTTTCGCATGTTGGGCATACGTGGGGTGAATACTTCTGTACCTCACAATTCCTGCAAAGACGGTAATCTGGTGAGGCGTTTAAGTTTTTGAAGGAGCTTGCAAACTCGTTGGTGACACCACAGATCAAAAGCGAGTCGATAACTGTAACGTATCCCGTGAACTTCGTGTTTCCGCTCACCTTGATTTGGATGCAGTAGAAGTCGTTGCAGAACGATTGCAAAAACGCAAAGCTTGCTTCAGCTCTGACATAAAAAAGAAGAGAAAGTTGTCTTATATTTGTCATTGTTGCAAGAAGCCAGTCTAGGTTGATTTCTCCACAGAAATTTCCAGCGAGTGCAAAGAAAACCTCTGAGAAGAAAAATAGTGTGACTTTTAATTTTTTTATGTTCTATGTCAGTTTCTTATGTTTTTATTGTTACGTGTAAAATAAACAATAAATATAGCAAAAAGTAAAACTCAGAGTGCAAGGTATTTGGGTTTTCGTAGCATTTACATTATCAGGTAATATAATGTTCATATTGTGTAATTTTTTGTTTAAATGCGCTTGTTTTGTAAAAATAAACTTTAAAATTTATTTGAATGTATTTTTTGTGCCGTGTTGATGTAACCCTTTACATACAAGGGTGAGTCAAATGAAAACCTTAAATATTTTTTAAATATTATTTATTGTGCGGAAATGATAGAAAGCTGTATCAGTTTTCAACATAATCTCCCCCATGCTCAATGAAAGTCCTCCAGCGCTTATAAAGTGCATAAATTTCTTAAGAAAAAATTTATTTTGGTGCGTCTTTGAGCGGTCCAAACATATGGGAATCACTTGGGGTAAGGTCTGGTGAGTATGGTGGATGAGGAAGACACTCAAAATGCAGGTCTGTGATTGTTGCAACTGTTGTACGGGCAGTGTGGGGCCTTGCATTGTCATGTTGCAAAAGGACACCTGCGGACAGCAATCCACGTCGCTTTGATTTGATTGCAGGTCGTAGATGATTTTTTAGGAGATCTGTGTGTGATGCACTGGTGACAGTGGTCCCTCTAGGCATGTAATGCTCCAAAATAAAGCCTTTTTTGTCCCAAAAGAGAGTCAGCACAACCTTCCCTGCTGATGGTTCTGTTCGAAGCTTCTATTGTTTTGGTGATGAGGAATGGCGCCATTCATTGCTCGCTCTCTTCGTTCCCGGTTGGTGGAAGTGAACCCAGGTTTCGTCCCCAGTAAAGATTCTTGCAAGGAAGCCATCACCTTCTCGTTCAAAACGCCGAAGAAGTTCTTTACAAGCATCATCACGTCGTTCTCTGATTTCAGGAGTCAGCTGCAGTGGCACTCATCTTGCAGACACTTTGTGAAACTGGAGCACATAATGCACAATGTAGTGTGCTAGTCTGTAAACATGCTGCAACGTCATTCAGTGTCACTCGGCGGTTTTCCTTCACTATGGCTTCAACTGCTGCAATGTTCTGTGAAGTCACAACTCGTTGTTCCTGACCTGAACGAGGAGCATCTTCCACTGAAGTCACACCATTTGCGAACTTCCTACTCCATTCGTAGACTTGCTGCTGTGACAAACATGCATCACCGTACTGAGCCTTCATTCGTCGATGAATTTCAATAGGTTTCACACCTTCACTATGCAAAAACCGAATAAAAGAACGTGCATGGGGGCTTAATTTAAAATGCAATAATTTTAGTAGCTGTGTGTCCGGTTACGAAATCTCGTAACCGGTTGGCCCTGAGTAGTATTAGCAGGCAATCTGACTGCATAAAATAAAAATAAAGAATGACAAGAATTTTCCATTAACACAATTGATTTATTAAGAGCCTGCAACTATAAAAGCTACGAAACAAGAAAGCACAAGTGTAACTGTTCTGTGTGTGGTAGTGTGACTCATCGTACATGTATCTGGCACGGTTCTTCCTCAATACGACAAGATATTTTAAACACCATTACAATGAACTAATTGAAAAATCTGAAATACTATAATTGCACATAGAAACCAGAATTACAAGTCTAATACATGAACACGAGCCAGATGCTTTGTTGACTGAACCTGTGACCAAGAGGCATTGTCATTAAAGAAATGTGAAATAATTTTTTTTTACCTCAGTATATATTGACGAAAAATACACTGTGATCATTGCAACATCTTCCATCTAAACATTACACCAATCGAACAGCATCTACTCTCTCGCCCAAACCGAGCGAGGTGGCGCAGTGGTTAGACACTGGACTCGCATTCGGGAGAACGACGGTTCAATCCCGCGTCCGGCCATCCTGATTTAGGTTTTCCGTGATTTCCCTAAATCACTCCAGGCAAATGCCGGGATGGTTCCTCTGAAAGGGCACGGCCGACTTCCTTCCCCATCCTTCCCTAATCCGATGAGACCGATGACCACGCTGTCTGGTCTCCTTCCCCAAAACCAACCAACCAACCTCTCGCCCAACAGAACAACAACTGCACTCGACATCCTCTGAACTAGTACTGCTCTCGACATCCTCTCAACAAGTACTGACCACGGCAACCTCTGAACTACTACTGCACCAGTGGAGGCGGTTGAATAATACTCTTTGGTGCAATCTCTGGCGCTGTGACTCAGTGTAGCCACCTTTCAAACGCTGTTCTTCCCTGGTGCAAGTCGCAAGTGGGGCGGCCATCTTTATAGTGATACTGCGACGGTATGTGTGCATCTGCACAATGCTGCAACCTACAGGCCATCCTGCACGCTGTTTGTAGCACGCTTACCAACTTACAGGATAACTGCGCGAAATTTCGATTTGTTATTACAAATTTAAGGTTTTCATTTGACTCACCCTCGTAAAAAACTGAACTGTCTCACTGAAACTGCTGAATGCAATTTTTATGCGTATTTAAACGTGGCGATCTGTCAGACCGCACCTTGGACAGATTGTGACAAAAAATGACCTGGGAAGCTAACGGTTAAGTATGTCGAATCCTACTCAATCTGAAGTAGTTAGAGATCGACGGTAACCTTTCAGATTGCTTTATACCCACCGAACTGTGCGAAACAGGAGCCAACGCGATCTTCATTTTACAGCCAGCTACGCTGCAGCGTCCCGTTACGCGTTTAACACGGAACACGTAATAAACCTGCCGTGACGTACCGCAGAGGCGCGTGTGGGGCGTCGGTGATAATATCCCGTTACGCGGTATTGCGCGGTCGCCCCGCGGCCATTAAGGCCGGAACTCTTTGCGGTGCCCGCCGACGCACGCCGTTCCGATGTGCGGTTTGCGGCGGTAATAATCCGCCGATATCACGAGCCGTAATTCGGGCGCCCTTGCGCCACTGGCGTAGGCAAAGCCGGTGTCTAATAGCCGGCCGTCACAACTTTGATTACACTTGTTTAATTAATTAGGAGGGCTCCGCGCAGTGGGGGCGCGCCGCATTGTTAGAAAGCGGAAGAGTGCCTCGCCGCGCCGGCAACTCGAGACGGGGAGTTTTGGAGACGCTTTGAAACCACCCTACGGGGGGGAATCCCCTGCAAGTTGCTGTACGTTATTTTAAGCGTCACTGTCAAAAGCGAACAGAGTAAGGCAAACATGTGGGATGATGCCATCTGTGACGTCTTTAATTTGTAATCCGATGTGGAACGCTTCTATGGCCAGGCAGTTAGCAGTTTTACCTGCACAGGTCTCCTCCAATCCTTGGGTCGAAGAAAGATCTGGCATGGAACAATAGAATCCTTAGATTATACAGACTTTGGCACGGATATCTGGTGTACCATTAGGAAACTGCGAAGGGCGTTCAACAAGTGATGCACAACATTTTTTTCTCGGACAGTTTGGGTTGAAAAAATGCAAAACTTGTTATGGGACGTCGTGGAATATTCCCGCTTCAGCCCCTATAGTTTCATGAAACCCAGAACAACAACCTCTGGCCGTAATAACAGCTTTGCTATGCCTGGGCATTGAGTCAAACAGATCTTGGATGACGTGTACAGGTACAGCTGCCCATGCAGCTTCAACACGATACCTCAGTTTATCATGAGTAGTGACTGGCGTGTTGTGACGAGCCAGTTGCTCGGCCACCATTGACCAGACGTTTTCAATTGGTGAGAGATCTGGAGAATGTGCTGGCCAGGGCAGCAGTCGAACATGTTCTTTATCCAGAAAGGCCCTTACAGGGCCTGCAACGTGCGGTTGTGCATTATCCTGCTCAAATGTAGGGTTTCGCAGGGATCGAATGAAGAGTAGAAATTGGCTCTGAGCACTATGGGACTTAACTTCTGAGGTCATCAGTCCCCTAGAACTTAGAACTACTTAAACCTAACTAACCTAAAGACATCACACACATCCATGCCCGAGGCAGGATTCGAACCTGCGACCGTAGCAGTCGCGCGGTTCCGGACTGCGCGCCTAGAACCGCTAGACCACCGCGGCCGGCTGAAGAGTAGAGCCACTGGCCGTAACACATCTGAAATGTAACGTCCACTGTTCAAAGTGCCGTCAATGCGAACAAGAGGTGACCGAGACGTGTAACCAATGGCACCCCATACCATCACGCCGGGTGATACGCCAGTATGGCGATGACGAATACACGCTTCCAATGTGCGTTCACCGCGATGTTACCAAACACGGATGCGACCATCATGATACTGTAAACAGAACCTGGATTCATCCGAAAAAATTACATTTTGCCATTCGTGCACCCAGGTTCGTCGTTGAGTACACCATCGCAGGCGCTCCTGTCTGTGATGCGGCGTCAAGGGTAACCGCAGCCATGGTCTCCGAGCTGATAGTCCGAATTGCTGCAAACGTTTCGAACTGTTCGTGCAGATAGTTGTTGTGTTGCAAACGTTCCCATCTCTTGACTTACGGACCGAGACGTGGCTGCACGATCCATTAGAGCCATGCGGATAAGATGCCTGTCATCTCGACTGCCAGTGATACGAGGCCGTTGGGATCCAGCACGGCGTTCCATAGTACCGTCCTGAACCCACAGATTCCATATTCTGCTAACAGTCATTGGATCTCGACCAACACGGGCAGCAATGTCGCGATACGATAAATTGCAATCGCGATAGGCTACAATCCGACCTTTATCGAAGTCGGAAACGTGATGGTACTACCCATTTCTCCACCTTACACGAGGCATCACAACAACGTTTCACCAGGCAACGCCGGTCAACTGCTCTTTGTGTATGAGAAATCTGTTGGGAACTTTCCTTATGTTAGCACGTTGTAGGTGTCGCCACCGGCGCCAACCTTGGGTGAATGCTCTGAAAAGCTAATCATTTGCATATCACAGCATCTTCTTCCCGTCGGTTAAATTTCGCGTCTGTAGCACGTCATCTTCGTGGTGTAGCAATTTTAATGGTCAGTAGTGTATATAATAATCGATTCGGGTTGGCAACGAAATTTCAATAATCAGCTTTCTTCTCTAAATGCGAAAATATTTGATTGTCGTCAACTGACATCGGGCGAAATGATCATTGTAATAAAATCAGAGAAATCAGAGCTCGTACAGAAACATTTGACTGTTCAGTTTTCCCATGCGCTGTTAGAGAGTGGAACGGTAGAGAAATAGTCTGAAGGTGTTTGGCATAAACCTCTTTCAGGCGGCAAAATGTCAATTTCGGGGTAGCGATGTAGATGTAAATAGTAGTTTTTCTTTCGCTCAACGTGCGAATGAATTAGGACAGAAAATAGACAATATTTGAATGAAGTACTCTCTGCCATGCACTGTAAAGTGGTTTGTGACGTATGTATACGAGGTGATTCCATGATGCTGTTACAAACTTTCAGGGATGATGGAGAAGGGTATATATATCAATTTGAGGAACGGGATTCTGGTCCGGAAACGACTGAGTCGAAAGGTATAAGCGAAAATCGTTCCGGTACATGTGACAGTGGACCACTTGTACTGCAAGCTCTTTGCTTTCCATATTTTGGGAAGAGGTATTGTGGACCAAAACAAGGAAAAAAGTCCAGTAAACCTAAAATATAGACTATTAGCATTTTATCGTCACTGGTGCTGTGTAACACATCTCTTCCACTGACCAAGTGCTCATAGCTCTCAAGCCATGCGATTTAGAGCCCATGTTTACTAGAGAATGTTTCCTTGTTTTGGTCCATACTACTTCCTCCCAAAGTATGGAAAGCAAAGGACTTTCAGTTGAAGAGTTCGGCAGTCAGAGGAATCAGGACGATGTTTGGTTATAACTTCCGATTCGGTCGTTTCTGGACCAGGGTCCCTTACCTGAAATTGATACATTTTCACTTCTCCATCGCCCCTGAAAGTTTCTGACATAATCACGAAATCACCATGTATAGATGTTGGATTGATAACCGAAACTACAACAGCACTGTGTATTCTGCACCGCACATTGTGTTCAGGCGTGCCGATGAGCGGTGTAAGTTTTAAATGTAAGCGTAGTTATGGGACTTACTAGAGCACGTAGAAGCTTTCCGTGGAAACTTCCACTGGTGGCTCTCTGATATTCTTGCAATAAGCTCTCTTTCTTTTCAGTTCCCGTGTCGTCGAGAATCCATCTGGCCTGTTACACTGCGCCGCGTTGTAAAGTAATTTTAAGAGCAGTAACGCAACCGGAGCACCGAAAGGCTCGTCTGGTGCTGGCAAACCGCAGTTTACGCTCGCAGCGGTCATCATTCCACCAAAAGAGGCGCATTAAGCAGCCTCGAGGACTCGTTTCCGCGAGATTATACGGCCGCCGCTGTCACCCAAAGCTGCGTCAGGACCAGACTCTATTGCTTTTTGCCCAACGAGTTTCATGGATAGTATATAGCTCAGGCCCCCAGCTGCGGCCTGGCAGTAAACTTTCCCGACAGCTGTTGGACAATGGAACGGCTTTTGCTTCTTCTATTGCACCAGCTATTCTTGCAAGGCAAAGTGGTCGACGATCTTTCACGTCTAGGTTTGTATGTTTTTATTTATCTTTTCGACTTCATAAAAGAGTGTAAAACAGTAAAACTCTCGAAAATAAAAATTGAAGTGATTGCTGGGCGACTTTCTTCCATTGTTGACCGTCGCCTGTCGATCTATGCACTTCCGGCGTTTTCGCTGCTATTTCTTCACCACTTTGCGTGCCCCCGCAGTCTTCGCCCACCGTAGCTGCAGGGAGAGTTCTTCGTAATCAGGCGCGTTCCGTTCGATGGCAAAAATTCTTTTTGTCGGAAACGGCAAACAGCAAATATCTGACTAAAAACTAAGCTTGAGAGCAGAGTTGTGGTCTAACAAAACTCTGATTTGGCAGTTTTGGTATAGTACATAAATGACGTAGTAAATAGTAGCATTAGCGGTGGTATTGGTAGCATCGGTAGGGAAAGAGTCGTCAATTAATGTGTAAGAGAGGAACTGGGAGCCGAAGACATCTCTTTTTTTTCCACATAATTAGAACCTCACATCATTCAGGGTTAATTTGTGTATTTCATATCTTTAGAGAACATAGATTGAATTTTGTAAGTACTAAAAACTACTTGATCGCGTAACTCCTGCAGTTTTATATGACCCGAGCAATTACTTATGATGCAAGTACAGTTTACATGCACAACTTAAAAAGCCTATATACTTATTGTTTTTGTTTTGTACACAATAAAAATTTCTTCATCATGACCAAAGACAGCAGTTTCCAGTTATTATCGACGAATACGAAAGTTATTTATGAATAATAGAAACATGTTTTATATATTTTCGACGAGGTAAAGAAGCCATGTTTAATATATTTTAGTTTTGTGTTTATTTTGTTTTAGCCGGCCGGGGTGGCCGTGCGGTTCTAGGCGCTACAGTCTGGTCCCGCGTGACCGCTACGGTCGCAGGTTCGAATCCTGTCTCGGGCATGGATGGGTGTGATGTCCTTAGGTTAGTTAGGTTTCAGTAGTTCTAAGTCTAGGGGACTGATGACCTCAGATGTTAAGTCCCATAGTGCTTGTTACTCTCTCTTTTTGTAATGACTTTCTGTTTTCAGTACGTTCGCCTTTCGTCGTCTCACTTGTCAACGCTTCGAGAGTCGAGCGTTCGACACGTATCGCATGTAGCGAGGCCATGATTTCGATGTGCACAGGGTAACACCGGCTCCCGTCAGACCACCGAAGTTAAGCACTGTCGGGCTCCGCTAGCAGTTGGATGGGTGACCACCCGGTCTGCCGAGCACTGTTGGCAAGCGGGATGTACTCAGCCCTTGTGAGGCAAACTGAGGAGTTACTTGATTGAAAGCAGCGGCTCCTGTCCCGTAAACTGACATATGGGCGGGAGAGCGGTGCGCTGATCACGTGCCCGACCCTATCTGCATCCAGTGACGGCTAAGGGCTGAGGATGACATGGAGGCTGCTCGATATCGTTGGGTCTTCATGGCCTGTTCGCGTGGAGTTTAGTTTTTTAGCTCGGATACAGACCATGTCTCGACAGACAGCGTATAGATCTCTTGATCGGAAGGAAGTATGTCATTCTCGTTGTTTCTTATCATTGCATGCCACCCTGTGTACTTTCTTTTTGTCCCATTCAGAGCTAAAGAAACTGGTACACCTGCTTGATATCGTGTCCCCCCCCCCCCCTCTCTTCCCCAAGCTCGAGCAAGTGCCGGAACACGACGTGGTATGGACTCAACTAAAGTCTGAAGTAGTGCTGTATGGAACTGAAACCATGAATCCTGCAAGGCTGTCCATATATCCGTAAGAGTACGAGGGGGGGGGGGGGTGGAGATCTCTTCTCAACAATACGTTGCAAGGCATCCTAGATACGCTCAATAATGTTCATATCTGGGGAGTATGGTGGTCAGAACAAGTGTTTAAACTCAGAAGAGTGTTCCTGGAACCACTCTGTAGTAATTCTGGGCGTGTGGGGTGTCACATTGTCTTGCTGGAATTGCCCAAGTCCGTCGGAATGCCCATGGACGTGAATGGATGCAGGCGATCAGACAGGGTGCTTACGTACATGTCTCCTGTCAGAGTCGTATCTAGGTATATCACTGGGCCCATATCACTCGAAGTACATACGCCCCACATCATTACAGAGCCTCCACCGGCTTGAACAGTCCCCTGCTGGCATGCAGGGTCCATGGATTCATGAGGATGTCTCCATACCCGTACACGTCCATCCGCTCGATGCAATTTGAAACGAGACTCGTCTGACCAAGCAACATGTTTGCAGTCATCAACAGTCCAGTGTCGGTGTTGAGGGGCCCAGACGAGGCGTAAAGCTGTGTGTCCTGCAGTCATCAAGGGTACACGAGTGGACGTTGCGCTCCGAAAACCCATATCAATGATGTGTCGTTGAATGGTTCGCACTTGTTGATGGCTCAGCATTGAAATCTGGAGCAGTTTGCAGAAGGGTCGCACTTCTCTCACATTGAAAGATTCTCTTCATTCGTCGTGGTCTCGTTCTTGTAGCATCCTTTTCCGGCCGCAGCGATGTCGGGGATTTGATGTTTTACAGTATTCCTGATATTCACGGTACACTCGTGAAATGTTCAAACGGGAAAATCCCCACTTCAACGCTACCTCGGAGATGCTGTGTCCCATCACTGGTGCGCCGACTATAACATCAGGTTCAGACTCACTTAAATGTTGATAACCTGCCATTGTAGCAGCAGTAACCGATCTAACAACTGCGCCAGATACTTGTTGTCTTATATAGGCGTTGCCGACCACGGCGCCGTATTCTGCCTCTTTACAAATCTCTGTGTTTGAATACGCGTGTCTATTCCAGTTTCTTTAGTGCTTCAGAGTAGATATGAAACACTGAAAGTCAAATTCTTGTTCCTTCAAACCATCACAGAGGCAACCTGCAAGTGGCGCTGAGTGACCGGGTGAGCGTCTCATAGTAACAGTAAAGTAGATGTAGTGGTTGGCAGATGCACTGCGTGTGACTTAGTGGACTGGTGCAGCCGCTGGGTATGGGGCGGCCATTGTGGCGGGGTTAAAAATGCCGTCGACTCTGGCGCGCCCGTTTCACGCGCAGACAATGAGCGGCAGCGGAGGCCCGCAGAGCTGCCGGTGCATCCATTAGAGACGCCGACAATGCTGGCACGGAGCGGCTGTCCACACAGGACTGTAGCGCGGCGCTGGCGCGTGCCGCTGTAATCCGATGCGTGCCTGTCCGACGGGCTTCCGATTGGCGCGCGTCCGTCCGCCACCGGATGACGTAATTGGAGCACAACGCCTCCCGCAGCTGTCGCGCTGCAGTGTCCGCTGGTCGGCGCTCGCAGCCGACGCGCTAATGCCTTTGTAATGACAGCCCTTTCCGGGATGAACGCCGCGCGCTGATTCCAGCTTGTACCTGCCCGTCACGTCACCCTCTCAGTGTCTGGATCCTAAGAGCCGGGATACTCGTGGGAATTACTTATCTCAAAGTATCATTTATTTAAAATGACCGGTTTCGGCACATACAATAGGCCATCTTTAGACTGATAGCACTGTAAAGATTTTAAAAGTACACGTTGTAAGACGTCGTGGTCTCCTTACCTTCATTGCCTCCATACTCCGCCCTCACAATCATATTCCGCACATCAAGACGCTACATTCGAACCCAAACTCTATAAGATAAAGTCAATGTTGTATGAATTCATGTAAACGATATGCAAATAACAAGTAAGCGCACCGTGGTTGAAACACTCGAGGCTGGCGTACACACACACATTCAAGACACGACGGTCGCAGGGGCTTGCTTTTAGTTCGGGAGATGCAAACCGCATGCCGGGGGGCCGGTCCATTCAGAGGACGACTCAGCCTATCTATGTCGGCCGGTGACAGCACCGTAGATGGTGGTGGTTAGTGTTTAACGTCCCGTCGACAACGAGGTCATTAGAGACGGAGCGCAAGCTCAGGTTAGGGAAGGATTGGGAAGGAAATCGGCCGTGCCCTTTCAAAGGAACCATCCCGGCATTTGCCTGAAACGATTTAGGGAAATCACGGAAAACCTAAATCAGGATGGCTGGAGACGGGATTGAACCGTCGTCCTCCCGAATGCGAGTCCAGTGTGCTAACCACTGCGCCACCTCGCTCGGTCAGCACCGTAGAGCAAACAGCGTTGTTCCGAGTGAAAAGGGGGAACGACCCCGTGTTCGGCTTAAAAGCGAAATCCGCTACATCGTGTGGGAGCGGCCAGCCTACGCATTCTTTACACATAGTATGCAGTTTTAGAGATTTTCACAGAGAGACAGAAAACGCCAAACGCCAATGCTACGGATTTCCGGATTGGTCGCCTTAAATGAAACGTCATTCTCCCGTTTTAGAAGAGCAATGCTTATTGGGAGACGATATTTCTGACGCCTTGAGCTGAAGGAGTAATGGAAGAGACCGAAAGATATACCCCTTCATGTCTGGTGTGGAGAGGGGCCGTTCCGTTGTCGCTCTTGGAGCGAGAACATGTAACGAGAGCGTGCGCGCTCGTATGTGTACTCAAAGAGCGAGGAACAAGTCTCTCCTCAGTACTTCACTGGGAAAGCACCTCTGTCGAGAGTGAATCGAAGTGCGACTCTATATTGAGTCCTTGCGATTAAGCGTTGTTCACTGTGTTGGCCGACACACTTATTGTGCGGTGTGAACGGACAGAATTATAGTTAAATGCCTGCGAGCGAATTTTTGAGTGGCATCGCTGTGGACTGGTTATCTGACCGGTGTACCATGCCAATAGCTAGACTAGGGGCGAATACGAGTCCTTGACTTCATCAAGGCATAGGGAGAGTTTGATTGGCGAAGGTCAATCCAGATAGAACGAGAGTTATCTTATTTGTCAGCAGCGAGCGGCGCAGACAGCAGTCATCGCAGCTTACGGTATTGTGCGATACAGCTGTTGCGAGCCCCATACTTCCTCCACGACAGTATCCTTCACTGCATTTCACACGTGACAGCCTCGACCCTACCTAGCAACATTCTAACGGATAATTATTCAAGTTGAGTAGACGCCGCTCTCAGCCATTCTGCCAAGTCAATAACAATCTTAAACTTTGTATAGAAATTTCATTTGCGAGTCCTATCCATTCCGAAAAGAACCAGGATATAACTTGTTCAATTCATAACTAAAAGTGCCATTGTGATTTCTCAGAATTTTTGCAAAATAAATTATAATTTTCGTTAGTTTCATGTTTTTCTTACACTAACTAGCACTACTCCAGTACCCAAGTATCCCACTAAATGGCTCTGAGCACTATGGGACTCAACATCTTAGGTCATAAGTCCCCTAGAACTTAGAACTACTTAAACCTAACTAACCTAAGGACATCACACACACCCATGCCCGAGGCAGGATTCGAACCTGCGACCGTAGCAGTCCCGCGGTTCCGGACTGCAGCGCCAGAACCGCTAGACCACCGCGGCCGGCAAGTATCCCACTAGTTACGTAAGAAATTTTGTAAATTTTTGTGTCATTTCCTTACAGCGGACGACTCCAGAAGATATTTATTGCTGAAAGTTTTTCAGGCATTTCTCTTTAGAACGTTAGGAGCGTCTGTCTGACTTCTGTAGTAGTGTGGAGGTGGAAATTGCATCTTGCAGAAGCCACAGGGTAAAGGGTACATCTCAGATCAATCCCACGCTCACAACGTTTTCTAGAGTAGTCAGTCTTGCGCAGCATGTACAAAGATTAAGCTAACAAGACGTGATGTTTTATCCATTTGCACAAGCTGGCGATTTGCTGAGCAGCTGCATGTTGTTAAGACGGTAACTGCTGCTAGTGGCTATACTGCTATGCTTTAAATAGCGCTCGATGGCGCGTCAATTTGCTGCATTGCGTTAGCTACAGCCAATGGGGTCTTACTCGACATAAAAATATTTATGACGTGCGAATGAAGTATAATACTTACAGTACAGTTATACATGCGATATTATACAAGTTCTACTGTTTAAATAAATAGTGCAGGTCATTAATAACATTTACTTAACTTAAGTGAACTTTAAATACAAGTTCTCCGAAATAGAATGTTGTCGAACGTCGAACGTCAGCTGATGGTGCCTGTTGGGGCCTCAAAGCGACGCCGTTGCCATGAAATGACTATGTGTTGGCCGTTGCCTGTCAAAGACCATGCTCTAGCACGCTGTCGCCTAGGCGACGTTGTATAGTGCCTATTGCCGACCGAAGATGTATGTAGATTACGCTATTCCCCTGCAGAAGTTGTCCAGGTGGCCTTTACTTTGACTGAATTGGCGATTTGCTCGAAACATTCAGCAGTGTACTTGGAGAATACCGTGATTTATAAAAGACTGGGAGAATTAGACGACATTTGCAATAAATATAATCTATGAGGAAATCAGTGTAACGTGAAGACAAAAAATATGTTTAGATAATTAATTAAAATTTGAAACACGTATGTTGTGCGGCAGCGATGCTGAGACATGCAACTGCTCTGGTCAGAGATTCTACAATGTCTCAGCATCGCTGCCGCACAACATACGTGTTTCAAATTATAATAAGAGTTATGAGGGTATTACAGTCATAAAATAAATACAACTGTGTTTATAAAAGGTTTTTTTTGCTGTAACATACAGCACCAATATTCGTAAAACGATTTAGAAAATAAAATATAAAAACAGTGACGGAATCAATTGGTTACATTATTTCTTTAAAAAGATCGAAAAAGGCAGTTTCCTGAAAATCTAGTTGTTCATTTAAAAGAAATGAAGAATTATTTTTTCCGTGAATAAAAATTTGAAGCTCCTCAAGTGCGATCAAGAGTAACGTGTGTAATATTGCGAGGCAGTTGGTGTCGTCAGCTTCTGTATGTACTTCATTTACAATGTGTTATCCAGACATAAATTTATTTCCTGAGACTCCTGAGATATGTTCCATAAAACGCGTTTTAAGATTACGTCCAGTCCGTCCAATGTATATAGTCTACATATACCAGAGCGATAAGTAATTATCACAAGTAAGATCGCTGACACTCCCAACCATGCTGGTTAAAATATGCCTGAGTCTTTTGCTGTCAGATAATTTGTTTCTCTCAGATTGTACTGGTAGAATTGTTTGCGCTAGGGGCGAATTCTAGCTGATAGTTACTGCCTGATAGTTGTTTGCTAATACTTTCTGTACGTGTCTGGAGATACTTGTTGGTGCAGTCCCTGACTATGTGTAGAGAGTGTCTGTGAGAGCTGAGAGATCACTCACCACGAAATTTGTCTGTCGTAGTTGTGTGCGTGGAGGAAGAGAAAAAACCTAAACGAACGCGTCCTTGTTGGATAAGAGAGTGGATTAGGTGGCGAGATGATTTTGGAGCAAGCAAGTATCTCACTGTAGAGTTTGTGATGGAAATTCATAGCATCATTGAAATTTCACGAAAATGACAGCAGAGGAGAGGAAAGAAAAAATGGATCCAAAATTGCCAATCTAGACATCGTTATACGTAAATCCATTACTGTTAAAGACAGACTGCTTGTGATACCAATATTTCTAGCATCAGTTGCGTTTATTCTCTTTAATATTTTGTAAAGTAAGAATTAAAATGAAATAACATTAAATCAGTTTCATCTCGATACCCACAGACGCCCGAAAGCCAAATAGAGGGGATAGATGGTAGATGATTTCCGGACGTACATTTCTTTGAATGTTTTTACCTGTATTAACTTAACTAACCATTCGTAAATCCCTGAAGGTCTCTTCTTCATCACCCAATATAATAATATAAATAAATACAACGTCAGAACAAATTATACATACAGCTGTATTACGAGAAGTTAAATGTCAGTTGTCCGAGTTCCAAAATGATTACTTTCAAACATATCCTCACTTTTTTCTGTATGTTAATTAATCTTTGTTATAAAACTGCTTTGCTTGATTCCTTGACTTGAGAATATTGTGCTAAATTTCATCTGTGGACGTATTAAAAACTAGTTATTTCAACCAACCCAGTTTGCTTCTCATATCTGTTCCTGTAATCCAGTACCTGTACATTCCATAACTCTGCACTTTCCCCATACAAACTAATTAAATGCACAACTTTGTTCTGAGTCCATTTACTGGCAGCTTACCTCATTACTTTTTCTGTCGACACATGGCTGACATTCACTTACAGTGCGTATCCATTGCGACAGTATTCTCATCTGATCCGACAATGTCGATAAACGATTTTAGAGCGGCTCGTTGCAGTTTTGATGTGGCACAGAGGGTAGTGCGTGGACTTATATATTTAAATGAGTGTGGCTGTACTTAAATTGCTGAGTGACTGAGACTCACAATATCCTAGCGCAACGTAATCTGACTGCTCAAAAAATAAATAAATAAATAAATAAATAAATTACAACCTGACTTCAAATAATTAATACAAAAGAAATGGCCCTGCCAGAGCGGCCTATATGGCTATATAGAATGTAAAAGTGATTTCGTATATTCCTCTCTTTTCGAAAACAGATGTGGTGTCTTTACCAATGGGTAAAAGATGTCCAGTACTGTTGTAGATGTAAAACGTTTTTTTTAAAGATCGTAGATTTAACCTTTCTGGCCACATTCTGGAATTTTCCTAAATATGCAACTGCAGTCAATTTACTGAGATCCTGGGAAGAGGGAGAGGATCGATAACAGAGTATAGAAGATTGGAAACCTTGTTCAGTTGGCACCTCCTCTTCCTGTCATCCCTGGTCTAGTGGCTAGCGTTGCTGCCTCTGTATCACGGGGTACCAGATTCGATTCTCGGCCGGGTTGGGGATTTTTTCGGCCCGAGAACTGGGTGTTTGTGCTGTCCTCATCATTTCATCATCATCATCATCATCATCCTCGACAGTCGCTAGATTCGATTGTATAAAAACTGGACTGTGTGAAAATTGGGGCTATGTATGGGCGCTGATGACCGTGCAGCCGAACGCCCCACAAACCAAACATCATCTACGCCATCCAGATCACTTATCCTAAAATTTACACCGTGATAAATTTCTCCAAACTCACGACGGCTTTTGTCGGTTGCAACATTTACGTCTCTCTTCTGAAAATAAAGACATGTGTTTACTTTGCTGGAATTCTGGCCTGTTCTCATTTATCTTTCGGAAGGCCACACGTCTTCTATCCACTACGTCCAACCTGAAAAAAAAAATTTTTATGCAATATGATGTCCACCAAGGCAGTAGTGTGACCATTGTGGTCTCACCAAAGTTTATTTTGCTCAGTTTATATATCTTCTCTGAAGAATTGTTGTAATTTGTAATGTAGTCCACTATCTCAATGTGTGATACATTTTATCTAAGTTAAATATTTTTTACTTCATGTTTTTACTGAAATAATTCTCCTCTCTTTAGTCTTATATCAAACGTTATTGCTTGTCATCTTTGACAGCCAACTGAGAGACTCTTTCAATACACCTGGTTCAAAATCTTTGGTCCCACAAGATTGACAGCACACATGTTTATCTTCACACCTGATGATAGTGTAACAGTAGGAAACCGATTAGTCAAGAAATAATGAATATTGTAGAATGTTATGCAAGTGTGGCGTGTTTTTCATTCACAATGTATAAAATACTCTACAGTGAACTAACCGAACAACCAGTTAAAGCAAAGATGTCTCCATAATGTCTTCAGTTTCCTCACATAAGTGAATGCATCAGCATGTGACTTTGAATCGTGTTATTGTTTGCGCCGTCCTTTGGAAAAAAAAGTTTCCAAAACATATAGCGGTGATACGTTTTCCGGAGCAATTAAACCAGTCTTCTGTGAACACTGAAATCCCTTTCAACTTTTTATTTTCTAACACAACTTTCGTTTTATTGTTAATGTTTAATTTGCTGGAATTTAATTCTTCCGTATGTGCAGAACGCTCGAGCAATCGAAGCGGGGGGTTTGTAAACTGGAAATAAGCTTTGCTGCATGTGAAATCAGAAAATACGTTTTCCCTGTCGTTTCGCGTTTTCATTAAAGAATTAAATTCGTCCCGTCAGCCGCCAGGGACAATTTCCTGCGTGGCCGGATAGAACCCTTCCCGGAGCGCGTGATTAAAATGTTTAAATGAATAACTGGATTTCGATTAATTTTCGGACATGAAACGTGTATTAAATACTGTTTGTGGTCACGCCAGTACTCAGACGTAGCTGATACGTCGCTAATACGGGGACTGATGTAATTCTCCCAACACAGCGCGTCTCGGTTTTGTAAAGTGAATGTTTGGAATTATTTTTCTTGTTCATGATCACATTTACAATGCTATCCGCTAATTCGACAGATAATGTATTATTACACCGAAAACACTCCGTTAGCATAGGCGTTTGTATGTTTGTCGCTGTCTCCATTCACAACTGCTTTCAATTTCTTGTATATGAACTTGATTATGGTAAAATTACATGTATTCATTTGAATGTCGTCCTTTCGACGCACACGTTTATCCCTGCGCTTACTGTTTTCCACTCCTAAGAGTGAAGCGGGCTGTTCGAGTTCCGGCACGTTAAAGAGTCGCAGATCTATTCTGCCAAGCAGGTATTGTATCAAATGGGATATCGCTGTTGAGAATAAATGGGAGGGGTTTCCAGCTGCGGCATACTCTTTACAATCTAGGGAAACCTCAATAAAAGTTAGTCAGAATCGGGGGACTGGAACCATACTAATATATTTATCTCATTACATCCTTCGTTGAGAACATTGTTGTGTATGTGTTAAGTGCTTATATATTTTGAAGCGATGTGTTGTGACATCAAAGCACATGTTGTTTTCATCATCTGAAATGAATGTTACGACTGCGGGAAACGCAAGTTGTGCACTACAAAGACACAATAATTACTTTCGCAAATGGCTTCTTGTTCTTTTTCTCCTGGTCTTCCAGAATAGGGTAGGACAACTCTGCTTCAGTAACTCATTATTGATGCTTGTAATTTACAACCGTGCGTCTTTCTCGATTTGTCACAACTGCTTCTTCTGTTGGTCGTTTTTATTTGAATAAGTAGTGGCTCTATTGTAATTTTTTATCTAATTTTGACACCGCTTTTGTCTTTATGGGGAGTATACCAAAGGAAGCTTCTCAGACAGTATGTCTGCTGTTTGAATGTGGAACTTGTCGTTCTCTCTGTCTATCCTACTATAGCTCTGATCGTTAATAATTGGAACAGCAGCTGCTATAATAAAAGAAAAATTTACGCTCTTTCTTGTGGAGCTTATTGAACATCGCGTCCCTGTATCAAATTAATTACAGTTACCATTAGTTGAAATGAGGTAGTCACTGAAATATTTCTTTATTTTCGCATCTAATTTCGAATCACTTCTGTGGGAAGCGTGCCAAATAATCGTTCTTGCTGGGCATGGCACTTAAAGAATAGTTTTGTAAGCCTTCTGTACTCTTAACTTGAATAGGAGGATAATATGACCCGAAGTTAATTTTGTAAATAAACCAACACTTCATAACGTGATTGCTTGCCGCTAACTGTAGCTATAATTAATGAAAGAAAAAGAAATTGTGCCTCAGATTGAAATATAGTGGATAATAGCAAAGATTTCTTGCGCTTTTAGTGACAGTATGATGAAAGCAGGGTATAAGATGAACATCAACAAAAGCAAAACGAGGGTAATGGAATGTAATCGAATTAAATCGGGTGATGCTGCGGGAATTAGATTAGGAAATGAGACGCTTAAAGTAGTAAATGAGATTTGCTATTTCGGGAGCAAAATAACTGATGATGGCCGAAGTAGAGAGGATATAAAATGTAGACTGGCAATGGCAAGGAAAGCGTTTCTAAAGAAGAAAAATATGGTAACATCGAGCATAGATTTAAATGTCAGGAAGTCGTTTCTGAAAGTATTTGTATGTAGTGTAGCCATCTATGGAAGTGAAACGTGGACGATAAATAGTTTAAACAACAAGAGATTAGAAGCTTTCGAAATGTGGTGCTACAGAAGAATGCTGAAGATTAGATGGGTAGAGCACATAACTAATGAGGAGGTATCGAATAGAATTGGGGAAAACAGGAGCTTGTGGCACAACGTCACTAGAAGAAGGGATCGGTTGGTAGGACATGTTCTGAGACATCGAGGGATCACCAATTTAGTATTGGAGGGCAGCGTGGAGGGTAAAAATCGTAGAGGCAGACCAAGAGATGAATACACTAAGCAGATTCAGAAGGATCTAGGCTGCAGTAGGTACTGGGAGATGAAGAAACTTGCACAGGATAGAGTAGCATGGAGAGCTGCATCAAACCAGTCTCAGGACTGAAGACCACAACAACAACCGAAGGCTTGTGCACCATTTGTACCTGATGAAGAAATCGAATGCAGGAAGAGAGAGAGAGAGAGAGAGAGAGAGAGAGAGAGAAGAAAAATAACGAAATAATGAAACATATGAATGATAAACTACGATTCAGTAATTTACGTTTATAAAATCTGTAATATTTGCGACTTGGTAGACATCGTAAGAAATATAAAGTAAAGCTGCCCCCAGTCTTTGAGCTAATTTATCACACCGTATTTAAGGGGATCTGAGTTTGACGTAGATTGAGAATACGGCCAAAAGTCACTTGCCTTTTTCAGATACACATGTCTTTCCCAGAAGTGAAGAAAGCGCCAAAGAACCGAAATAATTCGTGGACCAACAGGAAGATTGAACCCTACAACTTATAAGTTGCACTTTGTTCCTACCGGAAAACATGGACTTACAATTTAACGTGGAATTTTGACCACACATTTTTCCAGCGAATTTTCATATCGTTGATAAGATGAAGGCTAAGGTTATAATGAGACTGAGAATTCCGTGGTCCCACCGGGATTCGATCTAGTGACATTTCTGTTTCCAGACATCCGCTTTACCGCTTGAGCAGCTGAACCGACATAATAGCATTAAGAAAAGAACGACAGAGTATTCCATGCAGACCGGTACACTGTAGAACGGCCGTCGCTATTGGATTGGAGTGTAATGCTGGCGCCGCGAGGCAGCAATAGAGGTATAATTTGCAGCTGTGGATTAGATCACAGTAAGTGGACCGAAGTCATGGCGCCTGTTCTTATGGCAACCTGCGCTACACTCGCTCCTTGGGGCGTAGTGGCTGGCGGCTAGTGGCGTGACGAGGGCTGCTCCACATCGTCGCAGTGTGAGAATGTGATGTTAATGCTGCTCATAAGGAGACTGATGCGTTTGCTCTCCGTAGCAACGGTGACACTGAAGACATACTAATTCCCAAAAACTTCCAGTAGTCGGCTTGCCGTTACGAAAAATGTGCAAGGTCAGGCGCTTGTCGGTAGAACAGTGAATACACTTTCAAAAGAGAACGGGAATTTTGTAATTTCGCGTGTTGTTTCAGTAAAATTCACGATGATTCATCGTTGCTGTGTTGGTAAACATGTCTGGAAAGTACATGTACAGTATTAGCCGCACCTGATGAATAGTATGTTGTTAATAGTGTCAGCTATTATTTATTTATTTTTTTATAAGTAGATAAGAAATGTTCTATCAAACTTTATTACAGACCTGAACACGGAATAAAGTTAAGTAACATTTCAGAAATGTAAAATATTGGTTTTCGTTAGTTTTCTTTCAGGAAAAGAAGCAATTACGAATGGTACAAGCGTTTCAAAAAATGCCGTAATAACGTTGAGGATGACGAGCGCTCTGGTTACCGCAGCAATCATGAACCGATGAAATCGTGGAAAAATTGGAAAAATGATCGTGAACGATTGCCGATCATAATCAGAGATGTATCTGATGATGCTGGCAGTCCTGAAGAGCAGCCGAGATGTCAGGCGCTATGAACATTTTTCACCCCACATCTCATCGCTAACGAACTAACCGGCAAGAAAGCTAGCTCATGTTGTATTGTCGTCCAGTTCTGAAACATGTTTAAAATTTCAAGTCTCTGGCTCAGTGATCACACAGTATGCTTATGAACGTGTCAGCTGCCAGCGTCGTATCCAGATGCATCACGGGTCCAATATCACTCCAACTGCACACGCCCCACACCATTACAGAGCCTCCACCAGCTTGAACAACCCCCTGCTGACATCCAGGATCCATGGATTGATGGAGTTGTCTCCATCTGCTCAATACAATTTGAAACGAGACTCCTCCGACAAGGCAACACGTTTCCTGTCATCAACAGTCCATTGTCGGTGTTGACAGGCCCAGGCGAGGCGTAAAGCTTTGTGTCGTGCAGTCATCAAGGGCACGCGAATGGAACTTGGGCTCCGAAAGCCCCTATTGATGGTGTTTCGTCGAAGGGTTTTCTGTCACTTTGGATGATTCTCTTCAGTCGTCGTGGGTCCCGTTCTTGTAGCATCTTTTTTCGGCCGCAGCGATATCGGAGATTTGATTGTTTTACCGGATTCCTGATATTCACGGTGCACTCGTGAAATGGAAGTACGGGCAAACCCCCACTTCATCACTACCTCGGAGATTCTGCGTCCTATCGCTCGTGCGGCGACTATAACACCACGTTCAAACGCACTTAGCCGGCCGCTGGTGGCCGAGCAGTTCTGGCGCTACAGTTCGGAACCGCGCGACCGCTACGGTCGCAGGTTCGAATCCTGCCTCGGGCATGGATGTGTGTATTGTCCTTAGGTTAGTTAGGTTTAAGTAGTTCTAAGTTCTAGGGGACTTATGACCTCAGCAGTTGAGTCCCATAGTGCTCAGAGCCATTTGAGCCATTCAAACGCACTTAAATCTCGATAACCTGCCATTTTAGCAGCAGTAACCGATCTAACAACTGCGCCAGACACTTATTGTCTTATATAGACTTTGCTGACCGCAGCGCCGCATTCTGCCTGTTTACATGTTGTTGGTGTAGTTGTTGTTGTGGTCTTCAGTTCTGAGACTGGTTTGATGCAGCTCTCCACGCTACTCCCTCCTGTGCAAGCTTCTTCGTCTCCCAGTACTTACTGCAACCTACATCCTTCTTAATCTGCTTAGTGTATTCATCTCTTGGTCTCCCTCTACGATTTTTACCCTCCACGCTGTCCTCCAATGCTAAATTTGTGATCCCTTAATGCCTCAGAACATGCCCTACCAACCGGTCCCTTCTTCTTGTCAAGTTGTGCCACAAACTCCTCTTCTCCCTAATCCTATACAATACCTCCTCATTAGTTACGTGATATACCAATCTAATCTTGAGCATTCTCTTGTAGCACCGCATTTCGAAAGCTTCTATTCTCTTCTTGTCCAGACTATGTATCGTCCATGTTTCACTTCCATACATGACTACACACCATACAAATACTTTCAGAAACGACTTCCTGACACTTAAATCTATACTCGATGTTAACAAATTTCTCTTCTTCAGAAACGCTTTCCTTGCCATTGCCAGTTTACATTTTATATCTTCTCTACTTCGACCATCATCAGTTATTTTGCTGCCCAAATAGCAAAACTCCTTTACTACTTTAAGTGTCTCATTTCCTAATCTAATTCCCTCAGCATCACCCGACTTAATTCGACTACGTTCCATGATCCTCGTTTTGCTTTTGTTGATGTTCATCTTATATCCTCCTTTCAAGGCACTGTCCATTCCGTTCAACTGCTCTTCCAAGTCCTTTGCTGTCTCTGACAGAATTACAATGTCTTCGGCGAACCTCAAAGTTTTTATTTCTTCTCCATGGATTTTAATACATATTTGAATATGCTTGTCTATACCAGTTCCTTTGGTGCTTCAATGTACAAGAAAATCGAAGTGGACCTCTTCCCAAGATAGCCCTTTGTGACAAGAAAATCAGGCGTGTACAACGGGCGTTGCATACGAAGAAGCTGCTGAAACACAGTGCGGGACACAGTGGCAGCGAACATTCCGGCGACAGTCTGCACCGGTTGCACCGCCCTCCGACACGGAATCAACCCCTACGGAGTCCTCAGAGCGGGACTAATGTCGGGACAGCAGTAAACCGCGCTGCGGAAACCGCGCGACATGGTCGCCGCGTCCGCAGGGGTGCCAACCCCACCGCATTCCTCCACCCGACAGGCTGGCCAGTGACTGACAGGACGATGGCGGCGCGCAACGTTAAACAGACGCGCTCCGCGAATTCGCCTGCGCGCTGCTCCCCAGTGGGAGCGAGTGCGTGTGTGCGCCGACTAATAACAATAAAGGGGGAGGCAGGGGGGCGGGCGGCGAGAGGGAGAGTTTTAAGTGGGTTATTAGCCGACCTGACAGCGCGCCAAATGAGAACGCGCACCCTCTGCGATGCGTCCCATTCCAACAGCGCCGCGCGCGGATCGTTCCGCCACGCGCACGCATGGACTGGACTGGAATAACGACTCGCGGGTACGGCAGTTTATGAATGCGTCCAGCCTTTGTCTTCCTTCTTCATTCGTTCTGTGTCATTAGATACATATTATTTGAGGGTTCTTCATGAAGTGGTGCAATACATTCGAAATTTTTAAAAAGATTGGTGTGTGCAGAGAGGAAGACGGGTAATATACAGAGTGTACAGGAACCAATAAGGAACAGTAAGAATGGAAGACCAGAAAGTAGGTGTATATTAGAGAGGAAGACAGGTCATGCACAGTATGTATAGGAACCAACATGGAACACTATAAATGAAAGACCATGAACGAAATTCTCAGATTGAAAAGGGTACAGGGCAAGGAAGTACTTTTCCCCATATTGTTCAATCTGTACATCGAAGAATCAATGATGTAAATAAAAGACAGATGCAGGTGTGCAATTGCCGCGCGGGATTACCCGAGCGGTCAAAGCGCTGCAGTCACCGACTGTGCGGCTGGTCCCGGCGGATGTTCGAGTCCTCCCTCGGGCATGGGTGTGTGTGTTTGTCCTTAGGATAATTTAGGTTAAGTAGTGTGTAAGCTTAGGGACTGATGATGTTTGCAGTTAAGTTCCATAACATTTCACACACACACACACACAGGTGTGCAATTAAAATTCAGTGTGAACGGTAAGATTCGCTATGACATGTTATCCTGTCTCGTCCGAAACGTGGGATTTGCCTGGGACTGGTTTACCGGGTTCAGAGAAAGGGTAATAGTCGGTTGGGCTAAGTGAGGGGGAGCCTTGACCTGGCTATGTTGTTAGAATTCTCTTATTAGAAAAGTAACGATTGGAGTTAGTACTGAATGACGAATACGACGAGTATTTTATAACTTCTGACTGTGCTCTAGATGAGTTTTATGCGTGAAGAACCAAAACTTTACACAGAGATGGTGAGTAACTAGCACTGTTACGTTCATTAAAAGAACCTGTCTGTACTAACTTCGTCTGCGCCCACGACACGCACGAATCGTCAGCTACCCTGCTAGAACTCCATCTACTATTCCAAACTACTGCAGATAATTCTGCTCAGCCCTACGCGGCTAATAAGCTTCGCCTGCTTCTGCCAGTAATGCTATCTCTCCACTTCCACTAGGACCAGCCTGTCCTTCTGTGCTCTACTCTGCTCTACTCTTCTCTGCTGTAGCTGCCGTGACTCTCTCTTCGTGGCGTCTGCTTCCGAGTCTTAACCAATTTCCCGTTTGCCCCCACCAGTCTCTGACGTGGCGTAATAATGAAGGGCCCTCGCCTTCCCATTGGCTCTAATTATTCTTTGCTTTTCAGAGGATGAATGGAGGGAGGGAGGCGTCTGTGTAAAGTCACGTTCTGGACTTGCTATAGGCTCTTCATAAAGTCTTTCTGCCTTTTCCACAGACTCTTCCGCTTACCTCTATCTTGCTCTAGTTCTGAAATGATATTTACGGCTTACGGTGTAATTTCTTAAGCGCGGCTGGCGTCTCTGTGGCGCCATCCGCTAAAAATACTTCCTTCTACGTGACTTACAGCGTCTTGACATTTTATGTAAGCTTGTTCTGATACTCTGTGCTCAATACTGCCTGTCTGACTCGTACCTTTTCCCTTATTATGCTGATGAATCTTTCTCCTGCTATTTACTCTTACGACTGGACTGTCATTTTGGTGAATACAAGGCAATCGTAAGTGAAAGCTAGAACTAATTGCAGAACGTTGTGAACGAAATGAACACTCTATTGAATACAGAATGTGGTCTGAGAAGAAACCGAAGAAAGGCGAAAGCGGTGATGAGAAGCACAAATGAGATTACTGATAAAGTTAAACTTAAAAATGTGGATTCACGAAGAAGATGTGAAGGAATTCTGTTATCTAGGAAGCAAAAAAAAAAAAAATGGTTCAAATGGCTCTGAGCACTATGGGACTTAACATCTATGGTCATCAGTCCCCTAGAACTTAGAACTACTTAAACCTAACCAACCTAAGGACATCACACACATCCATGCCCGAGGCAGGATTCGAACCTGCGACCGTAGTAGTCGCGCGGTTCCGGACTGAGCGCCTTAACCGCGAGACCACCGCGGCCGGCTAGGAAGCAAAAGAACAGGTGACAGTCGAAACGAGGAGAACATAGAAAGCATACCACCACGGGCAGAGAGGACATTCCTGACCTGTGGACGTCTGCTGGTATAACACATTGACCTTAAATTGAGGAACAGATCTCTGGGAATGTACGTCTGAATCACAGCATTGTATGGAAGTAAATCATGGACTGTGGGGAAAACTGAAAAGAAGAGAATCGAAGGGAGACGTGGTGCTATACAAGGATGTTGTAAACACAAATGAGATTACTGACAAAGTTAACCTTAAAAACGTGGGTTCACGAAGACTGATAAGAAATGACGAGATTCTCCACAGAATCGGCGAGGGTAGAAATACGTGGAAACCATTTACAAGAAAAATGGACGGGATGATAGCACATCTGTTAATACTTCAGGGGAATAACTTACACGGTATCTGAGGGAGCTATAGAGGGTTAAATCTGTAGTGAAACGCAGCGACTGGATTACATCCAGCAAGTAATGGAGTATGCTGGGTATAAATCTATTCCAAGATGAGGAGTTTGGCACAGTCAGATGAATGATGACTAAAAATAAAAGTCATAAAGTTTTAGTTACCACCTCGTACAAAAATCAAGCTGCGACCATTAAACTTGGTGATGTTTGTCTTTCTCTACAGTATGTCCAAGAAACTGCAAAAAGGTGGGAATTTAAGGAGATGGGACCTGGATAAACTGAAAGAGGAGGAGGAGGAGGAAATTAGTGTTTAACGTCCCGTCGACAACGAGGTCATTAGAGACGGAGCGCAAGCTCGGGTGAGGGAAGGATGGGGAAGGAAATCGGCCGTGCCCTTTCAAAGGAACCATCCCGGCATTTGCCTGAAGCGATTTAGGGAAATCACGGAAAACCTAAATCAGGATGGCCGGAGACGGGATTGAACCGTCGTCCTCCCGAATGCGAGTCCAGTGTGCTAACCACTGCGCCACCTCGCTCGGTAAACTGAAAGAACCAGAGGTTGTACAGAGTTTCAAGGAGAGCATAAGGGAACAATTGACAGGAATGGGGGAAAGAAATACAGTAGAACATGAATGGGAAGCTTTGAGGGATGAAGTAGTGAAGGCAGCAGAGGATAAAGTAGGTAAAAAGACGAGGGCTGCTAGAAATCCTTGGATAACAGAAGAAATATTGAACTTAATTGATGAAAGGAGAAAATATAAAAATGCAGTAAATGAAGCAGGCAAAAAGGAATACAAACGTCTCAAAAATGAGATCGACAGGAAGTGCAAAATGGCTAAGCAGGGATGGCTAGAGGATAATTGTAAGGATGTAGAGGCTTGTCTCACCAGGGGTAAGATAGATACTGCCTACAGGAAAATTAAAGAGACCTTTGGAGAAAAGAGAACCACTTGTATGAATATCAAGAGCTCAGATGGAAACCCAGTTCTAAGCAAAGAAGGGAAAGCAGAAAGGTGGAAGGAGTATTTAGAGGATCTATACAAGGGCGATGTACTTGAGGACAATATTATGGAAATGGAAGAGGATGTAGACGAAGATGAAATGGGAGATATGATACTGCGTGAAGAGTTTGACAGAGCACTGAAAAACCTGAGTCGAAACAAAGCCCCAAGAGTAGACAACATTCCATTAGAACTACTGACAGCCTTGGGAGAGCCAGTCCCGACAAAACTCTATCATCTGGTGTGCAAGATGTATGAGACAGGCGAAATACCCTCAGACTTCAAGAAGAATATAATAATTCCAATCCCAAAGAAAGCAGGTGTTGACAGATGTGAAAATTACCGAACTATCAGTTTAATAAGTCACAGCTGCAAAATACTAACGCGAATTCTTTACAGACGAATGGAAAAACTAGTAGAAGCCGACCTTGGGGAAGATCAGTTTGGATTCCGTAGAAATATTGGAACACGTGAGGCAATACTGACCCCACGACTTATCTTAGAAGCTAGATTAAGGAAAGGCAAACCTACGTTTCTAGCATTTGTAGACTTAGAGAAAGCTTTTGACAATGTTGACTGGAATACTCTCTTTCAAATTCTGAAGGTGGCAGGTGTAAAATACAGGGAGCGAATGGCTATTTACAATTTGTACAGAAACCAGATGGCAGTTATAAGAGTCGAGGGACACGAAAGGGAAGCAGTTTTTGGGAAGGGAGTGAGACAGGGTTGTAGCCTCTCCCCGATGTTATTCAATCTGTATATTGAGCAAGCAGTAAAGGAAACAAAAGAAAAATTCGGAGTAGGTATTAAAATCCATGGAGAAGAAATTAAAACTTTGAGGTTTGCCGATGACATTGTAATTCTGTCAGAGACAGCAAAGGACTTGGAAGAGCAGTTGAACGGAATGGATAGTGTCTTGAAAGGAGGATATAAGATGAACATCAACAAAAGCAAAACGAGGATCATGGAATGCAGTCGAATTACGTAGGGTGATGCTGAGGAAATTAGATTAGGAAATGAGACACTTAAAGTAGTAAAAGAGTTTTGCTATTTGGGGAGCAAAATTACTGATGATGGTCGAAGTAGAGAGGATATAAAATGTAGACTGGCAAGAAAAGCGTTTCTGAAGAAGAGAAATTTGTTAACATCGAGTATAGATTTAAGTGTCAGGAAGTCGTTTCTGAAAGTATTTGTATGGAGTGTAGCCATGTATGGAAGTGAAACGTGGACGATAAATAGTTTGGAGAAGAAGAGAATAGAAGCTTTTGAAATGTGGTGCTACAGAAGAATGCTGAAGATTAGATGGGTAGATCACATAATTAATGAGGAGGTATTGAATAGGATTGGGGAGAAGAGAAAATTGTGGCACAACTTGACTAGAAGACGGGATCGGTTGGTAGGACATGTTCAGAGACATCAAGGGATCACCAATTTAGTATTGGAGGGCAGCGTGGAGGGTAAAAATCGTAGAGGGAGACCAAGAGATGAATACACTAAGCAGATTCAGAAGGATGTAGGTTGCAGTAGTTACTGGGACATGAAGAATCTTGCACAGGATAGAGTAGCATGGAGAGCTGCATTAAACCAGTCTCAGGACTGAAGACCACAACAACAACAACAATGTCCAAAAAGTTCCTGTACCCCTTGGTCAAAACAATTTATTGTATAATGAAGCAGTTACATTTAAAAACTATGTATCCAGCACCATGATAGGTTACATATGCGTTTCCATATCATTCTTGACATAATGCGGACTATTTCAGGAGTTAATACTTCGAAACGCTTTTTCAACACTTTTGTTCATTTGATTTGTATTGTCTAACGTTGAGCTACATGGGACTTTATTATTCCCCGTAATGATATGAGTGGCGTGATAAGGTCGATGTTTCGTGGTGGCCATTTCAATGGGGCTGTGGAAGTCGTTGGACCATGTCCAATTCAGTAGTCTGTAACTGTTCATCAAGGAACTCGCATAACGGAATGGCAAAGTGTACTGTCGCTCCGTCATGTATAACTACGTATGATCGATGGTTTCCTGTCCTGGAATTGAGGTGTAAATCACGTTTCCGACATGTCCAAATAAGAATTTCCATTTACATACGCTTCAAAAACTATTGTCGAACAGGTTTCGTGAGGACATCCCGTCTCATGGCATAACATGATGTGGATTCCTTTTCAGCCGTTGCACTTAATGGGAATTTTCCTAAAGCCAGAAAGCCACACCCTTCCGTGTGAACTGCTATACATCGCACATTTATAAGAAAATATCACTCTCGAGCAACACATGCATTTTAAATTTTGCCGACAAACCACAGCTGGATACAACTCGCTGCTCCACATAATTCAATCACAGATACCGGCCAAAATCCGTTCTCTTTCAGGTGGTTTTGAGTGTGGTCATTAACTAGGCCTGTTGACTGTTGTCCTTCAAGTTCAACTTCTTTTAGATTAGATTAGATTAATTATTCATTCCATAGACCCATAAAAGAGGAAATCCTCCTAGGTGTGGAACATGTCAGATAAACACATTACAAAAATGTAATTAGAAAAACTTGAGTTTCATTAATTTTAATGATCCTCAGTCAATAAACAGTAAAATTATGTACATGAATTAAATTTAAACTTTTAATATTTACAGGCTTAATACTTACATCTGCTTTCATTAAAACCATCATTCGGACATGTGCTAGTTTCTTGGCTATTACAACCAAGTATTGTCAAAAATTAAAGTAAATTATTGATTTCAGTGATCTTCAGTTAAGAACAGTCAGATTATGTGCAAGATTTAAAATTAAACTTCCACTATTTACAGACTTACATCTGTTTTCCATACATCCATCATTCACACAGTAGGTAGTTACTTGCCTGTTACAAACAAGTATAGTCAAAAATTAAAGTATAATAAATTTTCATTATAATAAATTTTGCCAGCGGATTTACTTGGAGATGGAGGCACACGATTCTCTCGCCCTTTTTATGTCCACGACCCGTGTTTGACATTATCTGGGACAAAAGCACGTTTCTCCAATTGGACAGGGATTGTTTTATGAGGTAAGGCCACGCCAAAGGGACCCCAGTGAAACCATTATTTATGAAATTCATTCACAACTGCGAAATCTTTCTGGCATTAGCTGCCTGAGGTATGAAGATATTATCTATTGGCGGCACACAAAAATGCGTGCCGGACCAATATCTGGACACGGATTTCCTCGTTGTAACGAGCAGTCGCCTTAACGCAGCTAATGTCACAAAGATTCCACAAATGGGAGTATTCATAAATTTAGTGCAGCTACAATGTCTGTATCTTCAGACATTGTAAAAATAAGTATTACAAGCCTCTTAATACTAAGGTTTAGTACGTTTATCTTCTTGAAACCCCGTGGCAGGAATTCAGATAAAGTTGCGTTCGATGGGGTGGCATACAGTGTGACATATGGGAATTTGGTTCTGTCTTGGAAGCGTGCTCGGATAGCCGAAGTGCTTAAGTCCACTGCTCGCGACACGCAGGAAATCTGGGTTCAAGTCTCGGCTCGGCACAAATTTTCGTGTGTCGACATATCTAATGCAGCTAATGCCTGAAAGATTCTGCAATTGCACATAAATTTCATAATTTTAGCACAGCTGCAAGACCGTCACCAGTGTCTCTTTCTTCAGTCATTATTAAGAATAAGTAAACTGTTCCAGGATGAGATTTTCACTCTGCAGCGGAGTGTGCGCTGATATGAAACTTCCTGGCAGATTAAAACTGTGTGCCCGCGAAAGGCAAAGGTCCCGAGTTCGAGTCTCGGTCGGGCACACAGTTTTAATCTGCCAGGATGTTTCAAGTAAACAGTTATCTATTTCAGTAATTGTACAAAATCAACAGGTGTACGTGGGACTTCTCGGACACCCTGTACACATTCACCCTTCGATGCGAATTATTTTTGCGAACCGAGGATGAACCGGTGGAGACCTTGTATGTAGGTCTGAATTTTGGACGCTCAGGGGAAAGTGCCATCTCGAAAATTACTTTGTAGTGCTTCTGCAAATGGCTGCCACGTAACAATTTATCCACCAGAGGAAACAGGAAGAAGTCACTAGGTGCCAGGGTCAGGAGAATACGAAGGGTATGGCAAACTCTGAGATCCCAAAGAAGCTCTCCCTGCAGCGTGGCCTGGGCGTTGTCATGGACTGGAAACAGCCCCTTGGAGAACTTCCCGCGGTGCTTTATGTTGGCAGCCCTTCGTAAATTCGTCAGTTGGTTGCAGCAGCTATTGCAACAGTTTGCACCTTTTCAACATAACATTTGAGCACTACACTACGGCACTTAAGAACTACGCAGCACTTTGCCAAGTGACGGATGGGTCTTCACCTGTTTTCGGCAGTGACGAGTCATTTGTCTTAGACCCATACGGATACTCCCAGTACTCATCTACGACGATTAGGCACTGGTCACGCAGGCATTTTCCGCTTTCGCTCTCTGTGCGAAGTAACGACTTTGAATTGGAACGTGGCTGTACCTAGTCACGTGAAAAGTTGGTTCCCGCTACGGCTGAGACTACTGGGCGAGTTGACTAACCTCGGTCGAAAAGTAAGGTAACCAAAGTCTCACGATCACGGCTAAAAGTAGGATGCATTTAAATTGTCTCTGCGATGCACCAACGTTAATCGCCAGTCAACAAACAGTCACGAGCCAACCGTGCATTTGACCAGGATTAACTCCACGTATTGCAATGGAAGGCGCCCTGGAGGTGCAAGGATGTTAACAGAGATATGAATTTGCACATGACCGTCCATGTGCATAAGTTCTCTAGACAATCGCTGGTGAACGACGTCATTGTCACATGCTCCCACTTTCGTCAACATGCAGAAATATGTTTATACCTCACCAGTAGTCTGTTTGGCAAAATAGAAAACTATAGAAGAACACCAAATTTTTCGAGTATGAAGTGGATATGCTTCTGCAATTGCTCAGTGCGAATGCATTAATTCTTCAGAATAAAAGGACGGACGTCCGCAATATAGAATAAGAAATGTTCAGTGCCTCGTTTCAGTCATAATTGTTTTTTTTTTTTTTTCAGTTCAATTTGAACACCTACATCATTTAAATATAAAAGTCGTCAAATGTATGCTAATTAAGGTCTGTAATTGTCATTTGTATGAAAAATGCAAGTCGTCTTATTTCTAATTATACAGTGCTCACAAAATTCCTATTTTTGTCACAAACAGAAATTCTTAGTTACCAGTCTTTTATAAAATATTGCTAATCACGAATCTATGATTAAAAATGCAAATTATTTTTTTATCTTTTTGTAATTTATAATTTACACCTCACATTAATGTCATGGAACATGCACTTTTGTTTAAAAATTTTGAGCCCATCTGGAATCTAACACAGGGCTGCCATACAGCCACACTACTTGTCGAAAAAAATCTTATTGTAGCATATTACACATGGCCAGAAAGCTTAGAAGTCTATTTTCTCGAGAATTTTTGAGAGTAATATCGAATTGCTTTGGGAAAGGTGTATATGAATTTCGAAATGCGATTGCCAAAAATTTAAAAACAATTACATCAAAAATGGTTCAAATGGCTCTGAGCACTATGGGACTCAACTGCTGAGGTCATTAGTCCCCTAGAACTTAGAACTAGTTAAACCTAACTAACCTAAGGACATCACAAACATCCATGCCCGAGGCAGGATTCGAACCTGCGACCGTAGCGGTCTTGCGGTTCCAGACTGCAGCGCCTTTAAAAACATTTACATGTATCCGGTTGTCGTGTGGTCCTCTTGTTACGAAAAAAATAGGCAATGTGGTCACATGGGGAGGCAAAGTTTAGTTCTACTCCCTGTAAGTTTGATTTATAAATTTATTAACATTCTGGTTCTATAATACGTGTATAATACAGTATATGATGCCTTGGGTCTGTCTCAGTTGATCTAAGCACGATGCCGTCTTAATTTCATGTATTCATAATACCCAGGTCATCTCTAGAAAACTGGGCCTGAACCTAGGTCAAGATTATCCACCGTCAGCATTCTCGTTTAACTTTGATTGAGGTCGGTTCAGTTTTGAATCTGTCTCAGTACATCGAAACGCGTTGCCGTCTTAATAGCGTACGCTTATAAATCCATGGTAGTCTCTAGAAAACTGGGCGTGAGCCAAGGTCAAGTTTAAACGTGGTCATCTCCCTTGTTTAACTTTGATCGCGGTTGGTGCACCAGAATTTTGCGTTAAGCAGAGTTAAAAGCCAATATTTTTGCTGTTAATTTTTAACTGAGGTTGGTGCAATGAGCTGTACGGTATGGTTTGTCGAGTTATCGTGTAGATGGTTCTTATTGTGATATTAAATGGTCTCAGTCAGTGGCACTCAGCGCCTTTTGTTACCTCCTGCGCTACGGCGGCAGCGCGACGTGGGCCTCCGCGTCAGCGTGCTCGCAGGTAGCCAGTTGGGCCCGGCAGCAAGGCGTGCTGTCTTATCACGGGACAATTCAATTACTGCAGCAGCTAGCGGGGGCTGCCGGCCGTAGTTACGAGGGCCGCCGCCGGGACGTGCTAAGGGGTGATTATTAATTACGGCACGGCACGGGCCACGCCGCCGGCTGCGACGTTGCCAAGCTGCCGTCTATTCCACATACCCGCACTCCACTCCCCTCTGCTCTCGTCAGCCGAAATTCGCCCACGTTCGTGCATCGGTACAGGAGCAAACGGCACCCCAGTCACTTGGCAGATATTGCAGCACACCATACATCAACAACTAAGGGACAAACATGAAACAGTCTCTTAAAAAAGGAAATGCTTCCGGTCCATATTGTATACCAGTCAGGTTGGTATCAGAGTATGCTGATGAAATAGTTTCACACCCACCGAACCTATACGAGTGTTGCTCAGAAAATAATTCACCGAATTTTTTTCTTCGACTATTCTTTATTTAACATAATGAGAATTACGATCACGAAAGAATGGTCTTTCACCTACACACCTTGTTTTTCCACGTAATCTCCATCCCGTTCCATGGCCTTCCTCCAGCGCGCTACAGGCGTGTATGCCCTGTCGGTACCTATCCCTGTCCTAGTGACGGAGCCAGTGTTTCACTGTGTGGTTCAAAATGATTCAAATGGCTCTGAGCACTATGGGACTTAACGTCTGAGGTCATCAGTGCCCTAGAACTTAGAACTAGTTAAACCTAACTAACCTAAGGACATCACACACATCCATGCCCGAGGCAGGATTCGAACCTGCGACCTTAGCTGTCGCACGGTTCCAGACTGAAGCGCCTAGAACCGCACGGCTACACTGGCCGGTTTCACTGTGTGACTCACCTCCTCATCGTCTTCAAAATGTCTTCAAAATGTCTTCCATGAATGGCATCCTTTAATGGCCCAAAGAAGTTGAAGTCCCAGGGGGCTAGGTCAGGGCTCTAGGATGGATGGAGTAACACTCAAAAAAATGGTTCAAATGGCTGTGAGCACTATGGGACTCAACTTCTGAGGTCATCAGTCCCCTAGAACTTAGAACTACTTAAACCTAACTAACCTAAGGACATCACACACATCCATGCTCGAGGCAGGATTCGAACCAGCGACCGTAGTGGTCTCGCGATTCCAGACTGTAGGGCCTAGAACCGCACGGCCACTCCGGCCGGCGGAGTAACACTGCCCAACCCTGTTTTGCGATGTGTTCAGCAGTCCTCAGACTTGTGTGGGGCCGAGCGTGATCGTGTTGCAGCAAAAATGTCCTGGGTTGCTGTGGCGCCGAAGTCGCCGGAAGCGCGTCTTGAGTCTTGTTAATGTGCTGACATATGCTTCTGAATTAATGGTTCCGCCGCTTGGCACCACATCAACGCGAATCACACCTTCACCGTCCCACAACACGGTCATCATGACCTTAACGGCGGAAGCAATTGTTTTGAATTTTTTCTTCTGTGGGGAGTGGGAATGGCGCCATTCGATCGACTGTCGTTTTGTTTCGGGCTTGGCAGGGGATGTCAAATTGATCCCATGTTCTTAAATTTTCAGAAGGCTTTTAACACCGTTCCTCCCAAGCGATTCTAATCAAATTGCGTACGTACGGACGGTCGTCTCAGTTATGCGACTGCATCCGCGATATTCTGTCAGAAAGGTAACGGTTCATGCTAACTGACGGAAATCCATTAAGTAAAACGAAAGGAATATCTCTTGTTCCCCAAGAAAGTGTTATAGGTTCTCTGCTGTATCTTAACTTTATAAACGATTTAGCCCTCTTACATTCTTAGCTCATGATGTTGTCATTTAACGTCTAGTAAAGTCATCTGAATATCTAAACCAATTGCAAAATGACTTAGACAAGGTATCTCTAAGGTGTGAAAAGTGGTAATTATCTCAAAATCACCAAAAGTGTGAGGTCATTCACATGAATGCTACAGGAAATCCTCTAAATTTCGGTGGCAGGATAAAACAAACAACTACATAGTTAGGGATTACAATTAGGAATAACTTAAATTGGAACGACGACATAGATAATGCTGTGGGAAGCAAACCTAAGACTGCGTTTCATAGGCAGAACACTTGGAAAATGCCAAAGGTCTACTACAGAGATTGCTTGCACTATGCTTGTCCGCCCTCTTCCAGAGTTGTGCTATGCGATGTAGAATCCGCATCATATAGAATTGACAAAGGACATCGAAAAAGTTCCAAGAGAGGCAGCTAGTTTTGTATTGTACGACATAGGGGAGAGAGTGTCACGGATATGATACGTGAATTGGGGTGAAAATCATTAAAACCAAAGCGATTTTCGTTGCGGCAGGATCTTCTCATGCAATTTAAATCACCAGCTTTGTCCTTGGAGTGTGAAAATATTTTCTTGGCGCCCACTTGCATAGGGAGGAAGGATCATCATAATATAATGAGGGAAATCGGAGCTCGTAAGGAAAGAATTACATGTTCGTTTTTCCCGTGCGTTGTTCGAGAGTGGAACGGTGGAAATTGCGTGAAGGAGATTCGATTAACCCTTTCGTACTGTCACTGAGGATAGCAATGTCACTGGCGGATCTTACCGTTGATAGTTTTTGGCCCTCAATTTTAATCCCACTCTTCAAAATTACAAAAAGGCAAAGACTTTATCATATTACCAGTATTTTCGTCGTCCTTCTAAAGTCAGGGCTGTCGTTGTGTCCAGGCCAAGAGTCCAACAAAAGCAATGAATTATTATCTGCAAATTGTAAGAAATCGTTTCGGATGTCCTTTTTTCAAATTTATGGTGGTAGTTTGCGTTGATGTTCCTGAATACAGAGATAAGGTTGTGGAAACAGTAATCTAGTAATATTTATCACTGGCAATGTTGTATACGAGTGCCTCAAAGCATTCATCGACTGCACAAGTGATTCTGTCTTTTCATAAAATGGCTCTTAGCACTATGGGACTTAACTTCTGAGGTCATCAGTCCCCTAGAAGTTAGAACTACTTAAACCTAACTCACCTAAGGACATCACACACATCCATGCCCGAGGCAGGATTCGAACCTGCGACCGTAGCTGTCGCACGGTTCCAGACTGAAGCGCCTAGAACCGCACGGCTACACTGGCCGGTTTCACTGTGTGACTCACCTCCTCATTGTCTTCAAAATGTCTTCAAAATGTCTTCCATGAATGGCATCCTTTAATGGCCCAAAGAAGTTGAAGTCCCAGGGGGCTAGGTCAGGGCTCTAGGATGGATGGAGTAACACTCAAAAAAATGGTTCAAATGGCTGTGAGCACTATGGGACTCAACTTCTGAGGCCATCAGTCCCCTAGAAGTTAGAACTACTTAAACCTAACTAACCTAAGGACATCACATACATCCATGCCCGAGGCAGGATTCGAACCTGCGACCGTAGCAGTTCCACGGTTCCAGACTGTAGCGCCTAGAACCGCTCGGCCACTCCAGACGGCGATTCTGTCTATGCTTTCGCTTGAAATGATAAAGTGCGGTTTGCACGAGACCTGGCCTAACAATCACGTCAGCTACGATTTTCTCCATAGTATTACCTGTTAATGACATCTCTATACATTTGCTTGAGGTAAACTACGGAATTTTGCGACTTCCTTTTTCGTATAATTCCCTGACTCTATTTAACCAGATCGAAGAAACTTGGAAATCAGTAATGTTCATCTCACTTGCAGTTCAGGTTTACGAATTCGTCAATACACGGTGCACCCCCTCCATCAGCATGCCAATGCGAGGCACACACGAGCGCTGCGACATCTGCAGCAATCTGACGCCTCGGGTTGACTGCCATCGATCGTCTTCCATAGAGTCCCGACTTAGCCCCATCTGGTTTTTATCTCTTTCCATATCTTTAAATAACACCTTCGAGGACTTACCTTTGATAGTGATGACGCGGTGCAAGCAGAGGTGAGGTAGTGGCTCTGTCAACAAAGCCAAACATTCTACAATGACGGTACCAAGATATCTACATCTACATTTATACTCCACAAGCCACCAACCGTGAGTGGCGGAGGGCACTTAACGTGCCACTGTCATTACCTCCCTTTCCGTTCCAGTCGCGTATTGTTCGCGGGAAGAACGACTGCCGGAAAGACTCCGTGCGCGCTCGAATCTCTCTAATTTTACATTCGTGATCTCCTCGGGAGGTATAAGTAGGGGAAGCAATATATTCGATACCTAATCCAGAAACACACCCTCTCGAAACCTGGACAGCAAGCTACACCGCGATGCAGAGCGCCTCTCTTGCAGAGTCTGCCACTTGAGTTTGTTAAACATCTCCGTAACGCTATCACGCTTATCAAATAAACCTGTCACGAAACGTGCCGCTCTTCCTTGGATCTTCTCTATCTCGTCTGTCAAGCCGACCTGGTACGAATCCTACACTGATGATCAATACTCAAGTATAGGTCGAATGAGTGTCTTGTAAGCCAACTTCTTTGTTGATGGACTACATTTTCTAAGGACTCTCCCAATGAATCTCAACCTGGCACCCGCCTTACCAACAACTAATTTCATATAATCATTCCACTTCAAATCATTCCGTACGTATATTCCCAGATATTTTACAGAAGTAACTGGTACCAGTGTTTGTTCCGCTATCATATAATCATACAATAAAGGATCCTTCTTTCTGTGTATTCGCAATACATTACATTTGTCTATGTTAAGGGTCAGTTGACACTCCCTGCACCAGGTGCCTGTCCGCTGTAGATCTTCGTGCATTTCGCTGCAATTTTCTAATGCTGCAACCTCTCTCTATACTACAGCATCATCCGCCAAAAGCCGCATGGAACTTCCGACACTATCTACTAGGTCATTTATATATCGGTATACTGTGAAAGGCAATGCCCCCATAACAGTCCCCTGTGGCACGCCAGAGGTTACTTTAACGTCTGTAGACGTCTCTCCATTGAGAACAACATGCTATGTTCTGTTTGCTAAAAACTCTTCAATCCAGCCACACAGCTGGTCTGATATTCCGTAGGCTGTTACTTTGTTTTTCAAGTGACAGTGCGGAACTGTATCGAACGCCTTCCGGAAGTCAAGGAAAATTGGGTCTACCTGGGAGCCTGTATCTAATATTTTCTGGGTCTCAGGAACAAATAAAGCGAGTTGGGTCTCACACGATCGCTGTTTGCTGAATGCATGTTTATTCCTACAGAGTAGATTCTGGGTTTCCAGAAATGACATGATACGCGAACAAAAAACAGGTTCTAAAATTCTACAACAGATCGATGTCAGGGATATAGGCCTATAGTTTCGCGCATCTGCTCGACGACCCTTCGTGAAATCTGGGACTACCTGTGCTCTTTTCCAATCATTTGGAACGTTCCGTTCCTCAAGAGACTTACGGTACACGGCTGTTGGAAGGGGGGCAAGTTCTTTCGCGTACTCTGTGTAGAATCGAATTGGTATCCCGTCAGGTCCAGTGAACTTTCCTCTGTGGAGTGATTTCAGTTGCTTTTCTATTCCTCGGACACTTATTTCGATGTCAGCCATTTTTTCGTTCTTGCGACGATTTAGAGAAGGAACTGCAGTGCCGTCTTCCTCTGTGAAACAGCTTTGGAAAAAGGTGTTTAGTATTTCAGCTTTACGCGTGTTATCCCATGTTTCAATGCCATCATCATCCCAGAGTGTATGGATATGCTGTTTCGATCCACTTACTGATTTACCGTAAGACCAGAACTTCCTAGGATTTTCTGTCAAGTCGGTACATAGAATTTTACTTTCGAATTCACTGAACTCTTCACGCATAGCCCTCCTTACGCTAACTTTGACATCGTTTAGCTTCTGTTTGAGAGGTTTTGGCTGCGTTTAAACTTGCGGTGAAGCTCTCTTTGCTTTCGCAGTAACTAACTTTGTTGAAGAATGAGATTTTCACTCTGCAGCGGAGTGTGCGCTGATATGAAACTTCCTGGCAGATTAAAACTGTGTGCCCGACCGAGACTCGAACTCGGGACCTTTGCCTTTCGCGGGCAAGTGCTCTACCATCAGAGCTACCGAAGCACGACTCACGCCCGGTCCTCACAGCTTCACTTCTGCCAGTATCTCGTCTCCTACCTTCCAAACTTTACAGAAGCTCTCCTGCGAACCTTGCAGAAATAGCACTCCTGAAAGAAAGGATATTGCGGAGACATGGCTTAGCCACAGCCTGGGGGATGTTTCCAGAATGAGATTTTCACTCTTCAGCGGAGTGTGCGCTGATATGAAACTTCCTGGCAGATTAAAACTGTGTGCCCGACCGAGACTCGAACTCGGGACCTTTGCCTTTCGCGGGCAAGTGCTCTACCATCAGAGCTACCGAAGCACGACTCACGCCCGGTCCTCACAGCTTCACTTCTGCCAGTATCTCGTCTCCTACCTTCCAAACTTTACAGAAGCTCTCCTTGCAGAACTAGCACTCCTGAAAGAAAGGATATTGCGGAGACATGGCTTAGCCACAGCCTGGGGGATGTTTCCAGAATGAGATTTTCACTCTTCAGCGGAGTGTGCGCTGATATGAAACTTCCTGGCAGATTAAAACTGTGTGCCCGACCGAGACTCGAACTCGGGACCTTTGCCTTTCGCGGGCAAGTGCTCTACCATCTGAGCTACCGAAGCACGACTCACGCCCGGTCCTCACAGCTTCACTTCTGCCAGTATATCGTCTCCTACCTTCCAAACTTTACAGAAGCTCTCCTGCGAACCTTGCAGAAATAGCACTCCTGAAAGAAAGGATATTGCGGAGACATGGCTTAGCCACAGCCTGGGGGATGTTTCCAGAATGAGATTTTCACTCTGCAGCGGAGTGTGCGCTGATATGAAACTTCCTGGCAGATTAAAACTGTGTGCCCGACCGAGACTCGAACTCGGGACCTTTGCCTTTCGCGGGCAAGTGCTCTACCATCAGAGCTACCGAAGCACGACTCACGCCCGGTCCTCACAGCTTCACTTCTGCCAGTATCTCGTCTCCTACCTTCCAAACTTTACAGAAGCTCTCCTGCGAACCTTGCAGAAATAGCACTCCTGAAAGAAAGGATATTGCGGAGACATGGCTTAGCCACAGCCTGGGGGATGTTTCCAGAATGAGATTTTCACTCTGCAGCGGAGTGTGCGCTGATATGAAACTTCCTGGCAGATTAAAACTGTGTGCCCGACCGAGACTCGAACTCGGGACCTTTGCCTTTCGCGGGCAAGTGCTCTACCATCTGAGCTACCGAAGCACGACTCACGCCCGGTCCTCACAGCTTCACTTCTGCCAGTATCTCGTCTCCTACCTTCCAAACTTTACAGAAGCTCTCCTGCGAACCTTGCAGAAATAGCACTCCTGAAAGAAAGGATATTGCGGAGACATGGCTTAGCCACAGCCTGGGGGATGTTTCCAGAATGAGATTTTCACTCTGCAGCGGAGTGTGCGCTGATATGAAACTTCCTGGCAGATTAAAACTGTGTGCCCGACCGAGACTCGAACTCGGGACCTTTGCCTTTCGCGGGCAAGTGCTCTACCATCTGAGCTACCGAAGCACGACTCACGCCCGGTCCTCACAGCTTCACTTCTGCCAGTACCTCGTCTCCTACCTTCCAAACTTTACAGAAGCTCTCCTGCGAACCTTGCAGAAATAGCACTCCTGAAAGAAAGGATATTGCGGAGACATGGCTTAGCCACAGCCTGGGGGATGTTTCCAGAATGAGATTTTCACTCTGCAGCGGAGTGTGCGCTGATATGAAACTTCCTGGCAGATTAAAACTGTGTGCCCGACCGAGACTCGAACTCGGGACCTTTGCCTTTCGCGGGCAAGTGCTCTACCATCTGAGCTACCGAAGCACGACTCACGCCCGGTCCTCACAGCTTCACTTCTGCCAGTATCTCGTCTCCTACCTTCCAAACTTTACAGAAGCTCTCCTGCGAACCTTGCAGAAATAGCACTCCTGAAAGAAAGGATATTGCGGAGACATGGCTTAGCCACAGCCTGGGGGATGTTTCCAGAATGAGATTTTCACTCTGCAGCGGAGTGTGCGCTGATATGAAACTTCCTGGCAGATTAAAACTGTGTGCCCGACCGAGACTCGAACTCGGGACCTTTGCCTTTCGCGGGCAAGTGCTCTACCATCTGAGCTACCGAAGCACGACTCACGCCCGGTCCTCACAGCTTCACTTCTGCCAGTATCTCGTCTCCTACCTTCCAAACTTTACAGAAGCTCTCCTGCGAACCTTGCAGAAATAGCACTCCTGAAAGAAAGGATATTGCGGAGACATGGCTTAGCCACAGCCTGGGGGATGTTTCCAGAATGAGATTTTCACTCTGCAGCGGAGTGTGCGCTGATATGAAACTTCCTGGCAGATTAAAACTGTGTGCCCGACCGAGACTCGAACTCGGGACCTTTGCCTTTCGCGGGCAAGTGCTCTACCATCAGAGCTACCGAAGCACGACTCACGCCCGGTCCTCACAGCTTCACTTCTGCCAGTATCTCGTCTCCTACCTTCCAAACTTTACAGAAGCTCTCCTTGCAGAACTAGCACTCCTGAAAGAAAGGATATTGCGGAGACATGGCTTAGCCACAGCCTGGGGGATGTTTCCAGAATGAGATTTTCACTCTTCAGCGGAGTGTGCGCTGATATGAAACTTCCTGGCAGATTAAAACTGTGTGCCCGACCGAGACTCGAACTCGGGACCTTTGCCTTTCGCGGGCAAGTGCTCTACCATCTGAGCTACCGAAGCACGACTCACGCCCGGTCCTCACAGCTTCACTTCTGCCAGTATCTCGTCTCCTACCTTCCAAACTTTACAGAAGCTCTCCTGCGAACCTTGCAGAACTAGCACTCCTGAAAGAAAGGATATTGCGGAGACATGGCTTAGCCACAGCCTGGGGGATGTTTCCAGAATGAGATTTTCACTCTGCAGCGGAGTGTGCGCTGATATGAAACTTCCTGGCAGATTAAAACTGTGTGCCCGACCGAGACTCGAAATCTCATTCTGGAAACATCCCCCAGGCTGTGGCTAAGCCATGTCTCCGCAATATCCTTTCTTTCAGGAGTGCTAGTTCTGCAAGGTTCGCAGGAGAGCTTCTGTAAAGGTTGGAAGGTAGGAGACGAGATACTGGCAGAAGTGAAGCTTTGAGGACCGGACGTGAGTCGTGCTTCGGTAGCTCTGATGGTAGAGCACTTGCCCGCGAAAGGCAAAGGTCCCGAGTTCGAGTCTCGGTCGGGCACACAGTTTTAATCTGCCAGGAAGTTTCAACTAACTTTGTTGTTGAACCACGGTGGGTTTTATGGGAAAAATTTATTTGTTACAAGGGTGGCTATCTTCAGAAATAAATGTGTAGACATGAAGAATGAAGATATAGAATGTTAGTAACGTTTGGTTTACTTGAAATGCTTTAGGAATTTTCACATTAAAAATTCGAAGATGTTAAGCTTCAGAATGCCCTCCAAAAGTGACCTGGAAAATAGTTGATGCAGCTTAAGATACGCGGCCCGCCTTACATTACCTGCATTTAGGCTAGGTTATGTAAGTTGCGTGCGTGAAATATTTTACATGTCAATTTTATTTTGTTCACTGTTCGCAAGCTTCGTTGCCGGACGCACCTGTTTGGCGGAAAACGCGCTGCTCTACTTGACCGACACGTTGCGGAATTAGAGTAGGAGGCCACCGCACTCTTCCTCGACCTTTCTGAGTTCCGGAGTTCATGTCTGCTCTCCGTCACGCCTCAGCTCGTGGAGAGCCCGGTAGTTCTTTCCGATCAGAGCCCGCCGGCGCGTGCGAACACCGTGAGGCGACGGGCCGCAGATAATGGCTACACTCTGTGAATCCGGCCATTAATCATTTCGCGGGCGCCAGCGATGGCTGCAGTTCGGCGGAAAAGATGCGCCTAATCCAGCGAGGGTCGACGCGGAGTCTTTTGCGAGCATTATGCGCCGTTGATATGGGTGGGGGGGAGGGGGGGCTCCTTTCAAGGCCGCCCCTACCCTCCCGTCCCTGCGCCAATCTAGATGGATGCCCGCCCCTGCTGGTCCGGGATTACACCCTGTCTAATCAATTACGGTAACCGGCCCTCAGATGGCCTATCCTGCACCCCCTCTCCCTCTCTGTGCCGTCATACCGGTGCCAAAGCGCTCCTTCCTCACACCCGTCAATACTCGTGGACGGTGGCGGTTGCCCTTCAGGGCAGACCGGCGTCGGGTCTGCTGATTGCCTTGGATTGAAGACGTCGTAAGAAAGGCAGCTTGGTCGTTAGGTGCGAACCAGATACCTCTAAGATCTCTGCAGTTTCATCACGGAACTTTGTACTTTATATTGAAACCTGACTTCGCAGCGAGATCTTTAAAGAGTTTCTCAAGTTTCCAAGCATGTGCGTCCGTTTTAAATCGATCAACGAAACTTCTCGTTGCCATTACAACATCCTTCGTCGTGATGCATTTTATCTGGTGCGTCACGTTTTTTCCGGTGCATTAGAAACAGAACGCATATTACCTGCTTATGTAGCGCAGCACTCAGTGCGGCAGTTAAACTAGACCCACAATGAATACGTACGGTGGATCAATGACTGTGGATGGTGCTCCAGCTAGACAGAGTGTGGTTTTCAGGCGATTTCTCACGGTCTCTTAGCCAAATTCTGGGCTGGTTTCCAATTTCCGCCTGGTGTAATACGATACACACACAGTACAAATGCTACCACACACACGCTTCAAGCACAGGTGGTGCACATGTCGCCCGTCCCTTAGGTAGCTGTGGGCTGTGGTGGCAAGAAAGGCATCCAACAGAAATATATATATATATACATATATATATATATATATATATATATATATATATATATATATAGTGTGTCCCAGCTATCTTGTCCACCCAAAATATCTCTGGAACAATAACAGCTATTGGAAAACGACTTTCACTGGTATCAATGTAGGGCTGGGGCCATGAATGTACATATTTGGAAACATTCTAAAACGAAAGCATATGTGTTTTTTAACACAAACTTATGTTTTTTTAGATGGACCTCCTATATTTTTTCTTCAGCAATCCATAGCATGACAAAGCACATACACAATGGCGTTGATTGCATCGCAATATTCCCATTACATCCCGAGACATTAAGACGCGAAGTTGATGCTTGAAATACCCGACATGCGCTGCTAGCGCACGTCCTGAGGCTCAGGCGTGAACCCCATGCTGCACGTAATCGAACATCGAACCACCTTCATGCTATTTCTCCAGCTTTCCACTCTCGAGCAGGGATCGGGAAAAACCAACACTGTAATTTTTCTCTCCATCTGCACCATCATCATCTCCTTCCTTTTAACCAGTGTGGCTTCCGTCCCTCTTTCTCTGCTGATGATCAATTCTGAACGTGACCCACCTCTTATCCCAACAGCTCAACAACCGTCTTTGTCTCCCTTGGCCTGGAGAAAGCCCAAGACCGCTTATGGCATTCCGGTCTCCTTTTCAAGCACCACACGTATGCATTTCCCTTCAACTGTGTCCGCCTTATTGCATCCTTCCTCTCCAATCGCCCGCCCTATGTCCTTGTTAACAACACCAATTACCATACCTTCCACCCCAACTGCAGGAGAGCCCCAAGGTTCCATTCTCTCCCACCTCTTTGACCTCATATACGCTGCTGGTATGCGAAACCACTTCTTCCCATCCATCTTCTTCAGTATACTGATGACACCGCTTTCCTCGTCCTCTATCCTACACTCGAGAAATCCCAACGATCGCTCTAAATCCCCGTCAATCACTTTACCTTCTGGTGTAACCAATGGCTGCTTAAGATCAACCCCTCCAAAACTCAGGCAATAATTACACGACGCACTGTCCTTACTTTCCGTCTCCATTACTTCTGCCTCACCGTTTATGACCGTCCCATCCAGCTAACACACTAAAATGCCTTCGACTAACCTTCAACCGGCAACTAACATGGGAACCCCACCTACTAACCATCCAACAGAAAGACCACAGTAGATTATAAAAACTAAAACTACTAACTGCCCGAACTTTGGGACTACACCCCTCCACTGTTCTTCACATGTACAAATCCCTAATCCACACAACCCTTTGTTAGGCAAATGTTGCATGGATATTCGCCCCTCCCAAGTTCTGTAAGTCCCTCTAGATCCACGATTACCTTCCCCCACAAGGATCCTTTACCAAATCATCACATTCCCGCCTCTCCACACTCACACTGAACAGCTCCAAACAATCTACACCATCTGCAAACTCGACTCCAATAATCCTATCATTTCCCCTCTGTTTCTCCAATCCTCATAGGCTGCCATGCCGTTACCAACACATTCCACCAACCCTCCACCTAGACATCCTCCACATGCTCTCCCGATGAGACTTCAACCATCGCCCCCTCCCCATAACGTGAACACTGCCCCGACATTTATCCATCCTACAAGCTATAGGTCCACCTCATTGAATCCACCTTAGCAGGACTTCCTCTCTTACCCCTCCAAAAATGGTTCAAATGGCTCTGAGCACTATGGGACTTAACTTATGAGGTCATCAGTCCCCTAGAACTTAGAACTACTTAAATCTAACTAACCCAAGGACATCAAACACATCCATGCCCGAGGCGATTTCGAACCTGCAACCGTAGAGGTCGCGCGGTTCCAGACTGTAGCGCCTAGAACCGCTCGGTCACCTCGGCCGGCCTCTTACCCCTCCCCAAACATCATTACCCCCTTTTTTCCCTTCTGAATTTCTTTCCAAACCCCCATTTTCCTAAAAATATTAGTGTCATCAATTCCTCTGTCTACTCCACCCCCTCTTCTGTCCCAGCAGCCACTCGTACCCCATAGCCGCAATGCGCCAGTCCTCGACCCTTACACCACCACATTCCTACCCTCTTCATCAGCCAACCTTTCCCTCTTCAACAACTGACTCCCTATTCCGTGGCAGATCCTTCCAATTTCTAGTGACAGAAAAGTGCTTCTTTTACATATCCGTGTTTCTGCAACGCGCTATAAACTTTTTAAATTTGCGCATTTTGTCTATGATTTTACCCTTTATTATTGCTGATTTCAACTGCCATTGCAAAAAGTCATCCATCCTATGTCTAAATCTTCCATTTTATTTTTCACCCTTAAAAAGTTTTAAGTTTAGTGTAAATATCTCCGCTGACTGTTTCTTGTTTTTTCATATAATTTATCATTCTGCTGTCCATTGGCTGAAGATCGGATTTCGTGTACCACTGACAGCCCACGCCTACTCCCCCCCCCCTCCCCCCACCAATATGAGGCGATGGGGATGAAATAACAACAAAGAAAACAATTGTTATGATGTTAATTCCTCTCTGCGTAGGTGGGCGCCAACAAAATACACTCCTGGAAATGGAAAAAAGAACACATTGACACCGGTGTGTCAGACCCACCATACTTGCTCCGGACACTGCGAGAGGGCTGTACAAGCAATGATCACACGCACGGCACAGCGGACACACCAGGAACCGCGGTGTTGGCCGTCGAATGGCGCTAGCTGCGCAGCATTTGTGCACCGCCGCCGTCAGTGTCAGCCAGTTTGCCGTGGCATACGGAGCTCCATCGCAGTCTTTAACACTGGTAGCATGCCGCGACAGCGTGGACGTGAACCGTATGTGCAGTTGACGGACTTTGAGCGAGGGCGTATAGTGGGCATGCGGAAGGCCGGGTGGACGTACCGCCAAATTGCTCAACACGTGGGGCGTGAGGTCTCCACAGTACATCAATGTTGTCGCCAGTGGTCGGCGGAAGGTGCACGTGCCCGTCGACCTGGGACCGGACCGCAGCGACGCACGGATGCACGTCAAGACCGTAGGATCCTACGCAGTGCCGTAGGGGACCGCACCGCCACTTCCCAGCAAATTAGGGACACTGTTGCTCCTGGGGTATCGGCGAGGACCATTCGCAACCGTCTCCATGAAGCTGGGCTACGGTCCTGCACACCGTTAGGCCGTCTTCCGCTCACGCCCCAGCATCGTGCAGCCCGCCTCCAGTGGTGTCGCGACAGGCGTGAATGGAGGGACGAATGGAGACGTGTCGTCTTCAGCGATGAGAGTCGCTTCTGCCTTGGTGCCAATGATGGTCGTATGCGTGTTTGGCGCCGTGCAGGTGAGCGCCACAATCAGGACTGCATACGACCGAGGCACACAGGGCCAACACCCGGCATCATGGTGTGGGGAGCGATCTCCTACACTGGCCGTACACCACTGGTGATCGTCGAGGGGACACTGAATAGTGCACGGTACATCCAAACCGTCATCGAACCCATCGTTTTACCATTCCTAGACCGGCAAGGGAACTTGCTGTTCCAACAGGACAATGCACGTCCGCATGTATCCCGTGCCACCCAACGTGCTCTAGAAGGTGTAAGTCAACTACCCTGGCCAGCAAGATCTCCGGATCTGTCTCCCATTGAGCATGTTTGGGACTGGATGAAGCGTCGTCTCACGCGGTCTGCACGTCCAGCACGAACGCTGGTCCAACTGAGGCGCCAGGTGGAAATGGCATGGCAAGCCGTTCCACAGGACTACATCCAGCATCTCTACGATCGTCTCCATGGGAGAATAGCAGCCTGCATTGCTGCGAAAGGTGGATATACACTGTACTAGTGCCGACATTGTGCATGCTCTGTTGCCTGTGTCTATGTGCCTGTGGTTCTGTCAGTGTGATCATGTGATGTATCTGACCCCAGGAATGTGTCAATAAAGTTTCCCCTTCCTGGGGCAATGAATTCACGGTGTTCTTATTTCAATTTCCAGGAGTGTATTTTCACACTCTGAGGAGAGAGTAGGTGATTGAAATTTCATGAGAAGATCCTGCCGCAACGAAAAACGCCTTTGTTTTAATGATTGCCACTCCAATTCAAGTATCATATCCGTGGTGCTCTCTCATCTATTTCGCGATAGTACAAAAAGAGCTGCCCTTCTTTGAGCTTTTTCGATGTCCTCTGTCGGTCCTGTCTGATGCAGACCCCACACGGCACAGCAGTACTTCAGAAGAGGGAAGACAAGTGCGGTGTGAGCAGTCTCTTTAGTAGACCTGTTGCATTTTGTAAGTGTTCCACCAATAAACCGTAGTCTTTGATTTTCTTGACCCACAACATTATCTATGCGATTGTTCCAGTTTCAGTTATTCTTAATTGTAATCTCTAAGTATTTTGTTGAATTTCAATATTTAGATTCGTGTGAATTTTAGTGTAACCGAATTCTGCGAATTCCTTTTGGTACTCATGCGGATGACTTCACACTTTTCATTGTTTAGAGTCAGCTGGCGCTTTTCGCACCACACAGATGTTTGGTCTAAACGTTTTGCAAAATTGTTTTGGTAATATGATGACTTTATAAGTCGGCAAATGGCAGCATCATCTGTAAATAATCTAAAGAGTGCTACTCAGATTCTCTAATAAATCGCTTATGTAGATCAGGAATAGCAGAAGGCTTGCAGAACCTTGCAGAACACCAGATACGACTTCTGATTTACTCGATGACGTCTCGTCAGTTTCTACGAACTGTGACCTTTCTGACAATAAATAACGGATCCATTCGCACAATAGAGGCGTTAGTCCGTAGGCACGCAATTTTATTATAAGTAGCTTGTGAGATACGGTGCGAAAAGCCGTCTGAAAATTTAAAACATGGAATAAATTTGTCATTCTCTGTCAACAGCACTTACTGTTTCGTGAGAATAAAGAGATAGTTATGTTTGACAAGAATGATATAATGTTCAAGTACACTAACGTTCCAAAATCCTACTGCAAATCGACGTTAGCGATATGGGTCTGTAATTTAGCGGATTACTCCTGTTTCGCCTCTGTTTGAGGCGTCTTGCCACGGTTCGCGCGACTGCCCCCGTCGGTGGTTCGAGTCATCCGTCGGGCATGGGTATGTGTGTTGTCCTTAGCGTAATTTAGTTTAAGTTAGATTAAGTAGTGTGTAAGCCTCAGCAGTTTGGTCCCATAGGAACTTACGACAAATTTCCACTTAAGCCTATTGTCTTTCTTAAATAGTATTGTGACTTGTGAAACTTTCAAGTCTTTAGTTACAGGTTGTACACGATTGCTTAGTATGGATCTATTGTATCAACATATTCTGAGAGGAAGCTGAGTAGTATACAATCAGGAGCGGAGATCTTACCTTTATTAAGTGATTTAAGCTGCTTTGCTACACCGTGGATATCAACGTGTAACAGAGAGCTACTCATGTTGGGAGTTATTTAGTCTACTTAGCCACCTTATTTGGTGAAGGAATTTCGCAAAACCATATTTAGTAGTTCTGTTTTAGTGGCACTGTCATCAGTAAAATCACCATTATTCCACGCAGTGAAGGTATTGGTTGAGTCTTTCCGCTGTTGTTCTTTACACACGGCCAGAATCTCGAGACAGATATTCGTTGTGGAAAGATTAAAAGCCTCTCGCGTTGAAGATCGCGCTACATTTAGAGATTCTCTAAAATTTCTCCAGTCTTGAGGATTTTGCTTTCTTTTAAATTTAACGTTCTTTTTGCGTTGCTTCTGCAACAGTGTTCCGACCTGTTTAGTGTATAGTGGAGGACGACGCATTTATGTTGCCGGTAAATAGAACGAGAAAAGTTCAAACAGACGTTCTCTATTCAGTCTTCTTCTTGTGTTTAACGTTACGGATGGCGCCCAGCGTGGAGACTGAGACTGATGAATAAAAATAAAAACGGAGAATTGCTTATTTGCTTTATGCTGGTTCATTTAGGAAAAGATCGATAGGCACCTACGGAAATATGGGATCCCATGAATTTCGCTTCAGTCAACAAAGATAAAAAGTCTTCTTTGTAATGTTGAATGGTTATAGCACTCCGATGCCGGGCGTGCACCGAATTTCCCGGCAATATGGCATGTCTTACATGAGGTAGACTATCAGGAAATTTGACGAGATACGCAAGGAACATTAGCGGCAGGTCCGGCTAAAACAACCAAGCAAATCTGCTGTCACCAGGCCCTGCATCGAGCATATCCTTGAAGACGAGTATGAATGAGACTAGCTTCGTGGAACCAACCCCAAGTTTCTGGGACAGCCTAATTAAAGGGTTTAGCATAGTTTACTTGGTAGCCGCTGCACAACAACACGGAGGCATCATGTGCTAGTAGCTGGAGCCGTTTCTTGCCACGGTTATGTGGTGCGTAGCAACTGCGCTGGAGGCAATGTCTGCACGCGGCCAAAACTGCTAACGACCCTCTAATTACAGGGCTACCTCTTCACTATCAGATGGGCCGAGCTGTTTCCCCACCTACCGGAGTAGTCGGGCAAGCCTTCCCTCTTTACACGGTACCCTCCCTCTCTCGGAACCGCTCCTGGCTTATCTGTATTGCAGCAACTGCCTTTTGTTCTGGCCTTTTTTCCTGAATCACACTCCTTCCAGCCGTCCTGCCTACACTTTCTCCCGCTTCATGTAGCATTTGTGGGGAAAATGCCTCGAAGTCATTTTTCTGTGAGCAGTTCCTCTTTAACCGTTACTGAATTTGCCAGCACGGGAATAAAAATTCCACGCGGATAAAATGCTTTTTATTACTTTTTTCGGTGGGCTGGCTCGCGTTTTGTAACGTACAGAGCGCTAACTCTCGGTACAGCGAGGTGAGCGAAACCAGGACCGGATCCGCTCGTGAGATCAACAAGTGCTGGAAAATTAAATATCCTAGCAGGGGAAGTGGCGAAAAGTCTTGGAGATCTGATGCTAGAAAATGATGTTGAACATTAGCTGGAGAGATAGAGTTAGTAATGAGGAAGTACTGGGATGAATACGGGAAACCACATCTGTGTGGTTGCACATCCAAACAAGAAGAGACAAACTCGTAGGACGAACTTTAAGACACAATACGTCGTTGGAGTAATAGCAGAAGGAGCTGTCGAGGGAAGAAATTTCCTGGGACCAACAATGAAGTCATACATGATACAGATTAGGAGGGATGTAGGGTGTGCTACGTATGTGGAAATGAAGAGTAAGGCAGACAGAAGAGTGTAATGGCATACTGCAGCAAATCAACTATTTTATTATCCGCAATTTAGCTGTAAAATTTGGATTTTGATCATCACCTTTTATGTTTTCCGTCGTTCCTTAAATTCTTCGAGTGTTATCTGTCTGTTCAACTACATGGAGGGGTATTTGTGTTGTGCCATACGCGTTTCGCTTATTTTTACTTATGAAGCATCTTCGGTGACATGTAATACATGTGTTTTTATATATACAGCCTGTTAGGAGTATAAATGCAGATATTTTTATTGGTGACTGAGGTCGATGTACCGGACAACATCACATCAGTACTTAATTCATTTGCTGTCTACTAGTTGTAGCTATTAAGTGTAGTATGATTTTGGGTTGGATAGTACCTCCAAGTATATGTGGCAAGAGCAGGCCATTAAAGCTTATTTTTCTCCTGGGCAGCGGGTCAGTTGTTGAAGTGTGGACACATGGACACAAAACGCTTAGTCTATACAGACAGGTGTAATACAGTTAATAGTGCAGTGACGATCTTGTTGAAAACATTTGGTAGTAAATTATGTGACGTGTTTACGAGAAAACTGTTAGACGAAGAGATAGACAACTTACACACTGAGCTGGATAATTATTAAGGTACGAACGATCACATTATCTGTACTTCTACACTAACACCCAATATATTAATTGCTTTGTATAATGATTCCCATTAACTTTCTATAATTATATGTTGAAGTGATTTTTTCTTTCTCTTAGATAAGAAACTACCTTTTGGAGCGTAGGTTTCGTAAGGTTCTACTTACTATTTTATGACCTTATTGTGCTATATCTGTCGTCCTGGAGTAGTAGTTACTTGCCCTGCGTACACTAGAATGCCAAGTTATAGACGTTTTCGAACACATTTATTCGATAGAACACTTCTCCTTCACGTTTTCACTGTGTGTTGGTCGTATGTGTTTACTTCATATTATGTTTCTAGCAGTCGCTGTGTATCAGTATTTTATTTGTGTTGTGGTGTCTTTGTAAAGTTCCATATGAGATTGTTTCTTAAGTGTTGTGGGGACTGCTCTGGGAAAAAAGGAGAAATTTGAGTGGATTGAATCTTAAAACCTTTTAGTTTCTAATGTGTCCGCCCCCCGTAGCTGAGTGGTCAGTCCGGCTTTCGCCGCCGTGCAGTGCGGACGTGTTGTTGTTTCCGCCTGCGGAGCGCGCGCGCTCGCTGTTGTTTACATTTTAACGGCCGTCACTTACGTGTCGCTCACGTGCATTAGAACCATGGCCAACCGTTTTAGAAAATAAACTTTACGATTCACCTTCCGCAACGACTACGCACGACCAAAGGCCTTGGAAGTGGAACGCTTCCTACGCGACGTTGCTAAGATCCCAGCTTCTGACATCTTGGGCATCCATTTGTCCATATTAAGCATTACGGTGTACGTCCAAGTCGTCAGTGACGCGGTATGTGAACGAATACTTCGTGGCACCAACCATGGATTACGCTTTTGCCACGCCGACGGCAATGTCGGAGCGGTCACCGTCGACCACGCCGGCTTAGGAATGCGCACCGTACGAGTTTTCGAACTCCCGTTCGAGCTCCCGGCGGAAGACGTTATCGCGGCTTTCCGCCCATATGGCATTGTACATGGCCACACTGCCGAACGCTGGGCGCAATTCCAAACGTACCCCGTTCTTAACGGTGTACGGCAGATCACCATCGATGTCCATCGCCACGTGCCATCTTACCTGCAAATTAGCGGGTGCCGCGCGGTTGTCATATACGACGGCCAACCCAAGACCTATTCCGGGTGCGGCAAAGAAGGCCACCTCAGATCTGAGTGTCTTCAGCGACGAATCACCCAATTGCCAGCCGCTACCGTGGCACCACCGGCTCCGACGACGGTTTTACCGATCACCTACGCATCAGCGCTCTCTTCTCCTCCCACCGACCGCCGCCCGTCGGACCATGTACCGGTGACCCTTCCAGCTGCTACGGATACCGCCGGGGCCGACACGTCGCGCTCAAAGTCTGGCGCTACTCCGGCGCCACTACCAACAGCGACGACTTCCGACCCCCACCGGCCCGACCATATGGACGCCCCTTCATTTGACGTTCCCGCGACGGCCTTCCTCTCAGAGCGACGCGACTCCCTTCCGTCTTCCGACACGGAGGGACGAACCCGCAAACAACGTTCACCTAAGAGGCGCAAGAAGAGGCGCCGTACGGTCTCGGAACGAGACGGATCACCTCCCCCTGATGCTCCAGAGGCCGTCCGACCCGACGAGGCCTCGGAGAACCTACACGACGATACGAATGAGGACAACATGACGCCGACTGTGACTGTGTCGATGCCTACTCTACTGGCTCGCCCAGGTGCTCCTGAACCAATGGACTCCACCGCTGCGACTGCCGCCGAGACGTCCTCCGCCCCTACGATCGACGTGGAACGTACGACCATCACAACGACAGCGCCTTCAATGGTGTGGAGTGAGGACGTCGATGAGGACCCGGACCACACGCTGGGGACAGAGTTACCCCAGACGGAAGCATCGTTACGCCGCTGATAACGTTGTCAGGTGGCGTACGGCACGACTCGCCGTTACCTCGCCCCTCTTCATCCTCCGCCGGTGGAGTTCCCCTCCACGGCGGGGTACGGCTCCAAACCTACCGAATAGCGACGATCAACACTAACACCATTAGCTCACCCGTGAAACTTCAACTGCTGCGAGAGATGATATGGGCGTCGGACGTCAATATCGCACTACTACAGGAAGTACACTTGGCCACACTTCCAGACGTCGCGGAATATAACACTTATCCTTCTCCTGGTGACCACCTGGGACGCGGCGTAGCCATCTACGCCAGAGAAGGCATTCCAGTGACCGATATCACATACCTTCCATCTGCCAGAGGCATAGCCGTCACCGTCATGGGGACGCGTATCGTCAACATTGACGCTCCGCCAGGCCCCACCCGCAGACGCGACAGGGCACTCTTCTATTCAGAAGAAATCGCTCCTTTGTTCCTTGGACGCTGCGACCACTACTTGCTTGGGGGTGATTTTAATTGTGTCTTGCACCCCTAAGGTCAAATGCCCCACTACAACACCTGTAAAGAACTGCGTCTTGTCGCCCTCGATCTGTTGCTCCGCGACACTTGGGAAGTTCGGCACGGCGACGCGCCTGGATATACTTACCAGACGAGTCACTCCGCGAGCCGCCTTGATAGGATTTACGTCTCTCGGGAACTCACACCTGCAGTCCAAGGTGCAGAACTTTGGCCCCTGGCCTTTTCGGACCACTGTGCCTACATCTGCAACATTCTCTTCCCAAGCAAGTGGTCTGGCGTAGTCGTGCACCGTGGAAGCCAAACACCACCCACCTTCATGATTCCGAATGTCTTCAACGTGTTACCGAGACATGCGCCACCTGTGAACGTCGCTTACCTACATACTGCACGACCTTGACCTGGTGGCTGGAATGTGCCAAACCTGCCATTCGACGTACTTTGATTCAGTATGGAAAGGAAGTAGCTGCGTGGCGCCGGCACACTACCGACTATTTCTACGCCGTTCTCCGCGACCTGGACGCTCAACCGCCCACCCCCGACACCCAGAGGGAACGCAGCAGGATTAAGGCGCAAATTATAACGTTGACACGCCGTAGACTGCAGGGGACTACAGTGCGAACCCGATGTCAAGATTCGGCGGAACAAGAAATCCCACCATGCATCATATCGCCTCCGATAGGAAATATCGACGACAACAACTCATCACCGAGATCAACACCTCTCACGGCCAGCACGTCACTTGCCAAGCTGAAATCGTCAGTGCCTTTGTCGACTACTACCGCACAATGTACCAGGAGGAGACTACCGACAACCATGCTGAGGAGTCTGTGTTACCACACGTAACTCGCACCCTCACCAACGACGAAGCGGACGAGATGATGGAGCCAATTACGCGTGACGAAGTCCATGATGCAATCAAAAAAGGCGCTCTGAATAAGTCACCTGGTGTCGACGGATTGCCGATAGAATTTTATCGCGCTTTCCTCACACTAATGGCGTCACGGTGGAGAACGATGTTTCATGAACTGCTGACGATGGGGAAAGCCGTACCGCCGTCCTTCGTCTCGGGAATTATTATACCCATCCACAAACCGACACCAGGTGTGACGACAGCACATTACCGTCCACTGACCTTGCTTAACGCAGACTATAAAATTTTTACACGCCTACTGGCAACGCGATGCCCCAAGGTCCTGCCTAGCATTCTATCCCCGGAACAGACAACTCCGGGCGGCTCAGTTAATATACAAATGGGCACAGGGGAATGTCGCGATTTAATTGCACTGGCAGCGGCGTGCAGACTCCGCGCCGCAGTGGTTGCCATTGATTTTGACAGCTCATTCGACAAAGTGCGGCATCCTTTTCTGTTCTCAGTGGTGAACCGCATGGGTTTTCCACCAGCCTTTATCGACGTTATCCGGCGCCTGTACGGCACCGCCGAATCGCTGATTCAGGTTAATGGCCGTGTGGCGGGACCAGTGGCGATCCGGCGTTCCGTACGGCAAGGCTGCCCACTTTCGACCCTACTCTATGCCATAAGCCTGGAGCCACTCATCGGGAGTCTGACGAGCCACCTTTCTGGTCTCACTTTGCGACAGCACAGTTTTCGATGTCGTGCGTATGCGGACGACCTCCTCCTCTTGATCCGCTCACGGAGTGAAACACACACGGTACTTGATTCGATATCAACGTACGACACTGCAGCGGGCAGTAACATGAATGTGGCTACTTCCGCGGCGATGCCCATTGGACGCGGCCTCTCACACGACGACTTAGCACCTCTCCCGTTTGTACAAAAACTACGATACCTTAGTATCATTTTCACCTCCACCGTGCGCCGCTCCACTGCCATCAATTTTCTTCGTGCTCTCCAAACTTTCCGCACGACGGTGCGACAAAATCTTCTCCGACGACTCGATTCTTTACAACGTGTCCAATACCTCAATCAACATGTGGCGTCCAGAATGGTCCACATCGCACAGGTCCTCCCGCTGCCGTCAACTATTGGACGCAGCCTCCAGGCTGCCTTCGGGTACTTCCTTACGGCCGGCACGCTCTTTAAGGTCCGCTACGACACGCTCACCCTTCCCATGCGAGCGGGAGGCCTCGGCCTTGTCAATGTGCGACTCCGAGCGGAGTCCTTGTACATGTCCACCATGCACAAGCAGTGGCACGGGGGCACCTCTCTTACGCGCAGCTTGCTGGAAATTCTTGTGCCCGCGACCATAACACCACCAAGATTTTTACACCCCACTGCTTCGTTCCATATCCAGCAACAATACCGAACTCAGACATCCGTCCAAGCGGTGGCCCACGGTTTGGCGTCATATCCACCAGCCTTTTCTTCCCTCCAACGTCCGGGCAACATGGTACCAAGTCGCAAATGAAAAATTCGCCACAAATCATCGCCTTCACGTCATCGGACTAATGGACTCACCACTTTGTTCCATTTGCCACCTCGTGGATGACGATGTCCATCAACTGACTTGTGCTGCCACAAGTGACGTCTGGAAACTAGCCCGACAGTTCGTTGCCTGTTACCTCCGCGTTCCGCCGGACTCGATTGACCCATGGACTTTTATCCATCCTGAGAATACTCATTTCCCCGCCGCCAAAAATCATGCGATTGTATGGGTCAAGGGATGGACGACCACCTACATGTATAACGATGGCGACAAATCACGCCTTGATTTCTGGCAGTACTTACAAACCGCCCACAGTCAAGTCGAACACCGACCGCACTACCGCGCCTTCTTCGCCAATTACCTACATGCGATCTTTACGTCACCCCCGCTCAGTTGGATGGTGCCACACGCCGACAACACTCCCGCCTCCCCCCCCCCCCCCTGCTGACATCTGAGACTCCCCGCGCTACGTTCTATGTATATTGTAACCCACAGTGGAGTAGGCGCATGGACACGCGCCTCCTTTCTTTTATGCAATGTACCAGAACACACTGGTTTTTCCCTCACTCCACTGTATATTGCTTCACACCTCTTAGCTTACATCAGTATTATTATTCTTTTTTACCTACACCTTGTTCATAAAAACAAAACAAAAAATTGCTCGCCTTGTACGAGTATACTGACTTGTGTTATTTTCGCCGGAAGGATGGCATTTCTGTTGTATTTCAGTTTGTACCAATAAAGATCTTTTGTTAATTTCCCTGTTCCTGGTAAAAAAAATAATAATAATCATGATAATAAAATAAAAATAAATATAAAAGCTACTTTGAGGGAGTGATTCAGGGACGGGAGGGGGGAGACATCGCGGCCAGGCCTCGGGTTCCGACCCCCGCCGCCTTGTCTCCACCTACTCATAACTGAACACTCTTAGTAAAAAAAAAAAAAAAAAAAAAAAAAGTTGTCAGCGCGACGGACTGTCAATCCAAAGGGCCGGGGTTCGATTCCCGGCTGGGTCGGAGATTTTCTCCGCTCAGGCACTGGGTGTTGTGTTGTACTAATCATCATCATTTCATCCCCATCGACGCGCAAGTCGCCGAAGTGGCGTCAAATCGAAAGAATTGCACCAGGCGAGTGGTCTACCCGACGGGAGGCTCTCGTCACACGACATTTCATTTTTTCAGTTTCTAATGTGTGTTGTACGAGATTAAGTTATTATATAGTCTGGTCTTATATACATTTCTTTGTTTTTGTTTCAGTGGATAACACGATTAGTGAGTTGAGGAAAGGGGGGGGGGGACAAAATAGGGAAACACCACGAACACAACACATTGCTAAGACTAATACGGTGTAGAAAAACAGTTGGCATTCAAAATAGCTAGCATATCTCTCGGACAAATACAGTTTTTCGTGGTTTTCAAAGGAATCTTATACTATACTTTCCACATAGTAGTGGCAAGTGCATAATGGAGGTGAATAGAGGTCATGTATCTTTCTCTCTAAAGTAAAGTAAACCGCAAAACTTAGTAATATTGACCGTGGTGGTCAGGGGAGAAGCGACAATTCAACCTCGTGCTTAAAAAACAAGCTGTGGACGTTACGGGCTGTGTTAACAGGGGTCCTGTCGTATGGAAAACAGCATCACCACTGGGGAACACACATTGTACCGTGGAAACGACCTGTCAGCCAGAATGGTGACGTACTCATAGGCACTAATGCAACGTTGCAGAGTAACCATGGGGGCCAGGCAACTCCACCATATAGCTGCCCAAACCATCAGCGAACCCCCACCGTGTTTCACTCTTGGGACGTAAACTCGGCTAGGAGTTGGAAAGAGTCGGAGAAAAGACTCATCCGACCAAATAACGTTCTTCCATTTCTCAGACTCGGATCTAGGGGAGGGGGGGCAAACTGGGATATGTGCCCTGGGCGGCAATTTCAGGGGGCGCCAAATTCATATTCTTGAAGAATACCTTGCTTCACAAAGTGCCTAGTGCCCAGCGCACGTTAGTCTATCGATTATTCATGTGATTTAGAAACGCATCAATGCTAATTTTTGAACATTTTTGAATACATTTAAGTTGATTGATGAACGAATTGTAAGCTGATTTTTGAATGTGTGCATAGTGTAGGTGATGTCTCTTCTAGGGGAATCCCCGTCTCGTCAAGACATTAAAAAAAATTTCCGCAGGCAAAAGGGGAAGGAGCTATACGAGCTCAGCCGAATAAAACCACCGAACGGGTGTATGCAAATCGCTGTTTATGTGGTTGACTGGGTGTACAAATGATCAGCGTTGTTATAAAATGGTTCAAATGGCTCTGAGCACTATGGGAATTAATTACTGTGGTCATCAGTACCCTAGAACTTAGAACTACTTAAACCTAACTAACCTAAGGACATCACACACATCCATGCCCGAGGCAGGATTCGAACCTGCGACCATAGCGGTCGCGTGGTTCCAGACTGTAGCGCCCGGAACCGCTCGGCCACCTCTGCCGGCAGCGTTGTTATAATTACTAGCGAAATCCATAGATTCAGACTGTCAGAGTGGAACTGAACGACAAACGGGAATGACAGGTAAAAAAATTACATGTTGATCTTCTCGGTGTGTCCGTCAAAATGAAATCTTGACAGAAAATTTTTGACAGATCACTAAGTTACTAAGCGCCAGTTGTACAGTCCTATTTAGTAGCCGCTAAAGTTCTAGTGCGGAAAACGCCTTGTACGAACACGTAATAACGCCTAACCGGAGAATAAACGAGGGATATATAAACTGTTGATTCTGGCAGAATAAGTTTTGACAATGGCATGAATAATCATAGAAATGGTGATGATAAGATCGTTTGTTAGAACGAGGAAGGGGAAGAAACGTAGACGTCACACAAATTATGTAGAAGAATATGACAATTACAAATTTATATAAAAATTTCGTACTGCTACTTTTCAATCTCATGCCCGAGAAACTGGAGCGTATGAATGATATGTAAATCTGTTTCCAAACACAAGACTTTTCGCTTGTAGTAGGCCTATTAGGCATTCGATATTGGTATATCGTCAATTATATTCTGTCGTGTTATTATGTAAATGAGGTAGATAAAATGACCATTTGAGGCAAAACAGTCTCGCTTATTTGGCCTGTGTTACAATTGCTGCAATATTAGAAAGGATTTTTTCGTTTTATCTAGCACGAAAGAGAAAGTTATTAGTTAATAGGCCAATTCTCTGAAGAGTTCTTATTCTCCCGGTTACAAATAATTCCACCTAGTAGTAATTGTGAGTTCTTTTTTAAGGGGAGGGGGGGGGTTAGGGGAGGTAGGATGTCAAATGGTTCTGAGCACTATGGGACTTAACATCTGAGGTCATCAGTCCCCTAGAACTTAGAACTACTCAAACCTAACCAACCTAAGGACATCACACACATTCATGCCCGAGGCAGGATTCGAATCTGCGACCGTAGCGGTCACGCGGTTCCAAACTGAAGCTCCTAGAACCGCTCGGCAACACTGGCCGGCTAGGATGTCAACCGGTTGACTGGGAGCAGGAGAGGCACCACACGACATTTTAATTACAACTGTCCTGTATAGATTTGATGGCTTCCACTACAAAATATACACGCTTGAATTCCACAGAGCGAAATACAGTGAGGCGCGACAGAAGAATGCTGTGTGAAGAGGCGTGGCACTGCACTTTGGCACACTTAAGACCAAATATCATGTCTTAGATATCCTCGAACATGTATGTTTTATACCACAGTCTTCAGAAAGGTGTGCGGTACAAAATGAATATATTTTTGAAAAATAGAACTTTTATACTTTTTGACAGCCTGTCTTAAACGCTCGAGGGGGCGGGATGGGGATGGAGGAGGCGCCAGTATCAAGTTTTTGCTCTGGTTCGGTAATATCGTAGATCCGGAGCCGCCATTCCTCTACAGCTTCAGCACTACGTTTTCCTGTTACTGCCACTTTCATCGCTGTAGAGTGGTTTTGGAATTTCTGGTCGCCGTGCAGTTACCTGCATTTGGAACTCTCTTCGTGTTCCTTGGGTGTTGATAGGGTTCATGAGTGCGACATTCAGTTCTGTAATGACTATTGCAGCTGTCGTCCCAGTCCTCTTCAGTGACTGTCCGTCACGATCGCTCAGCACACACTTTCGTCTACTTTACGACTCAGCGAATGATTTTTTCCGATTTTGCCGTATGGGACATAATTCTTAGGTACGGTGTCTCTTGAACATCAAACACTTCGACTATATTGGTCACATCATACGAGCATCAACACTTCGCCCACGTACGAACTCACTTAGCTCTGACCACTTGCAGGCTGTTGAGGACATTGCAAAGATGCCGTTCCTGAACAAATACAACAACGTAACCGGTGGGTTTGCCTTGGATCTGTATGCATTTTTCGCTATGCTCCTATATTTTTGTCCATCTCCTGTACGTTGATTTTGTCATTTATTACTTTCCTGTTCACTGCACTGGAATTTATTGTATCCATACATCGATACATATTGTAAAAATGAATGTATGTATGTAAGTGTATACATTTATGTATGTATGTGAGAGTTCCAAATCTCCTCGTAAACTAGAGGGCCGATTCCAACCAAACCGGTACACGTATCACTTACTGTCTGGAAAGCATCGCTATAGGGATAAGAACCACGTACCTATCATCGGGGTGGCGGCGAAGAAGCAGTGTAGCCCATGACTCTCGAATAGCCATAAGTTAGTCATCCAATATTTGAGAATGAAAGCGCTTAGTGACTTGCAACAAACTTTGCACGTAATTTCAAACCATTACCAAGCTTTTTCTCGATGACGACCCCCACAAAATGATGAAAGGAAAAAAAAAATTATCACTTACTACATTTCTGATGTGCATGCAGATGACGTTTTAAGCTATTAATTCTTTAATGCTAATTTTACTCATGACAAATTATCATAAACACTAAGATGCACGAAAAACTGCCGCATCATGCAAGACGTTTAAATTTATTACTTCGTTGCTACTGACTATTCGCAACAAATTTGGCAGACAATATACACTTAAGGTGCTCAATGTATCTACAAAAACATATCATTGTAGGACTCACAATTCAGGAGACATGACATCAAATACTAAGATGTTTGAAAAACTATCGCACATTCCATGATGTTTTAATTTATTACTTCTTTGCTACACGCTCTATTCCAAGCATATTTCGCAGATAGTATGCAAATATTCCGCTTATAGTACCTAGAAACAAATATAGTTGTACGACGTATATTCCAGAAGATAGGACGTCATAAACACTGAAATGCGTGAAAGCTACCGCATCATGCATGACGCTTTAATTTTTTACTTCTTTACTATTAACTCTGTGCACAGCATATTTCGCAGATGGTTGAAACATTTACCATTGCCTATATCTGCAGACTTATATCATTGTATCATCAAGAAATCGACGTCATAAACGTTGAGCTGCATGAAAATGAAACTTCAGGATAAAGTTCGCTGGAGATACAGGTGAAATACGTATACAAATACGTGAGAGATATGTTAAATATATGTGCAATATGTTAGACATGTGCGTACGCGCGAAAAGCCACCGGAAGAAAGCTGATTTTGAACCCCTGGAATGCTTTCAGCCAAATTTGATTCACATGTTAGTAACGATCTGGAAAGAAATACTTTGGTGGTATGAACCACCGGTCTCCTCTTTGGGTGAGCGTGTTACTGTGGAGAGAGAAAGCGGCAGGAGGTGGTGACCAGAGGAAGAGGAAGAGGAGGAGAAGGAGGTGGACTGAGGGCGAGGAGCAGATGGTCAGAGAGAGCGGGGAGGGAGAGAGAGGCAAAGAAGAGGGCTAGGAGGGACGGGAAAAGCCGACCGGGTAAAACCGACACCGTTATTTTAGTTCTGAATAACCGGTGCTTTTCGGTATTTGTTTGGTCTCGATTATAACAGGTATTTCATTTTTATTTGTTAGTAAGCGAGTAAAAGAAACGAAACATTAATTAGCCATAGCGGCAGTGATAAAATTTTTCGTTTTTCGATAACCTGTACGGTAATTTTCTGTAGTCGCCGTTCATCCGTTGTGTATTAAAGAATGGCACCAATCCTAGTCTAGAAATAGTTTTAGGAAGTGACATACCAAAGAAGTTCAATGCTTGATTTGCTTTAAAGGATTAAGAATTTGTCTACCATTTCCATGAAATAACAAAAGAGGAAGGAAACTATGGTAAGAGTCATAAATTAAAAATTTGACAATTCATTCATAGTATAAAATAGAAAGTAGCTGACTTGCTGCCACTGTCCAAATACATGTCTTTATCTGCTAGCTGCCCTTAAAAAAGGACAAATTACCAAATTAACACGAAAAACAGAGTTCTTTGAACTCAGTTTTCACCGTTTAGCAGTGATTATTCGTATCGCCCAAGTAGTGGTACGATCCTCCATTAATACATGATTTTGGAGGAGAGTTACAAAAATTAGTATCAGTAGGAGCTTACTAGCGCTTCTTCGTAGTATTCAGCCATTTATCGCTTATCGAGAAAAGCAGCGAACAGTGGTTCAAATGGCGCTGAGTACTATGGGATTTAACATCTAAGGTCATCAATCTCCTAGAACTTAGAACTACTTAAACCTAACTAACCTAAGGACATCACACACATCCATGCCCGAGGCAAGATCCGAACCTGCGGCCGTAGAGGTCGCGCGGTTCCAGACTGAAGCGCCTAGAACCGCTCGGTCACACCGGCCGGCCAGCGAACAGTGGACGGACTAAGTTATGTTTTATTTTCCTACGTAATGTAATATTTTCATTAAGTGTCTCGTGAACCTGAGATAGCCACAATTTTTCAGTCTTTCTCAGATTTCTACGTTAAATACGGGGAATAATAGGAATGAAGAACCGAAAATAGGTTATTTTAGAAACCGACCACATTGAGCGGTTTTAATAACTGGGTCAAACTGGCGTGAAAAAATAAAAGACGATATAATAGAAAACCGGATGTTTCAGCGATAACCGCCATCCCTAATGGTGTGACAATGGAGGGTGTAAGGGGGGGGGGGGTCGAGGTGGTGGATAGAGGGAGGGAGTGTAGGAGATGTACCGGGTGATCAAAAAATCAGTATAAATTTGAAAACTGAATAAATCACGGAATAATGTAGATAGAGGGGTACAAATTGACACACATGCTTGGAATAACATGGGGTTCTATTATAACCAAAAAAATACAAAAGATCAATAATGTCCGACAGATGGCGCTTCATCTGATCAGAGTAGCAATAATTAGCATAACAAAGTAAGACAAAGCAAAGATGATGTCCTTTACAGGAAATGCTCAATATGTCCACCATCATTCCTCAACAATAGCTGTAGTCGAGGAATAATGTTGTGAACAGCACTGTGAAGCATGTCCGGAGTTATGGTGGGGCATTGGCGTCGGATGTTGTCTTTCAGCATCCCTAGAGATGTCGGTCGATCACGATACACTTGCGACTTCAGGTAACCCCAAAGCCAATAATTGCACGGACTGAGGTCTGGGGACCTGGGAGGCCAAGCATGACGAAAGTGGCGGCTGAGCACACGATCATCACCAAACGACGCGCGCAAGAGATCTTTCACGCGTCTAGCAATATGGGGTGGAGCGCCATCCTGCATAAAGATCGTACGTACCAGCAGGTGTTTATCAGCCAGGCTGGGGATGATGCGATTCTGTAACATATGTAACATATCGACGTACCTCTCACCCGTCACGGTAGCAGTTACTGACGTTTTGCTATCCAGCGCCATCAGTCGGACATTTTGTGAATTTTTTTTTTAGCTCTAATAAAACCCCATGTCATTCCAAGCATGTGTGTCAATTTTTACCTCTCTATCTTCATTATTCCGTGGTTTATTAAGTTTCCAAATTTATACCGACGTTTCAATCAGCCTGTATATAGACGGGTTTCGGAGGAGATGGACAGAGAGAGGGGAAGGAGGAGGTGGGCTAATAGAAGATTAGAATAAATATATAACCGGGCAACGCCGGGTGCTTAGCTGGTGTTAAAATGTAATCGTCTGTACTAAAATGTTTTGCTGTGGAGTCCCTCTCGGACGAGAGCCTGGGTGGAGCCAGTGCGGGTAGTATACCGCGGGAAGAGAACGGAAGAAGAAGAAGGAGAAGAAGAAGAGGAAGATGCGGCACCAGCAGACAGCAGAGGTGTTCCTAATGCGAGCGAAGATGCTTTCAGGGAGGCGTCAGCAGGTCGCTGAGGTATTAGCAACAGCCCGAGAGCGCCAGCCAGCTAGCCAGCGGGGAGTTTTTGTTTGCGGGCCGGCAGTAGAGAGGGAGATGAATGGTGCGGCGGCACGCGAATTCGCGCTTAGAGCGGGATTTTGCCGCGCGGTCCGCCCCGGGGACGCAAAGCCCGCTTAGCGGCACTCCGGGGGATCAGCGGGGGGCCTTAACGAGAGGCGACGTCGCAGAAAACAAGCCGGGCCGCAGTGGTGGCCTTCTTAAGGAGCTCCCGCGGGAACCGCCACGCAAATGTCGCGGCTCCGGCTCCGCTACCTGCCGGCTCTCTCCCGCTCAGCTCTCGGGTTTCTTAACGTCCGCATCTGATAAGTTCCTCGTTATTCCGGCGTCGCGTGTTTACTGCCCGGCGGTGCGTGCGCACCTGTATTAGGCGCGTCAGATGCGTGTGCGTCGTTCTCGTGTTGCACTCTCTGCAGGCGGGGGGGGAGGTAAGAGTTTAACGCTTCATCGACGCCGTAGGTGGTCCGCTGTTACGTTTATAAATTTACTTATTTACCAAATATTAATTCGGTTTTTAGAGCGACCGTGTTTCCTACACCAAATAAAAATCATCTTGTCGACAAAGGGGTTCATTTATTTAATTGTATGTGGGTGTACTCTCGTTTCTTTTTCACTGCTTGAGAAATTAATTAAAAAACGACATTAGTGCAGGTTTTCTTTTTTACCAACATGACAGAGTAAAAAGATGGTACGAGAATGGTTGCGACGACGACGACGATTAACGTTTTTATATGACCGGTTACAACTAAATCAAACATTTTCCACGGACTGACAAAGAGATAAGAAAGTTCCAGAGAGTCACCATAAATAAAAATTTTCCCTCACGCAATTTATACCTACATCTGCATCTGCATTATTAATCTACAGTTTACAATTATGTGCCTGGCAGTGGGTTCATCGAATAACCTTCAAACCATTTCTCTACTATTCAACTCTCGAACAGCACGCGGAAAAACAAAGACTTAAATCTGATTTCTCTTATTCTATTGTGATGTTCATTTCTTCCCATGTAGGTGGGCGGCAACGAAATATTTTCTTATTGTGTAGAGAAAGTTGACGATTGAAATTTCGTGAAAGCATCTCGTGGCAAAGAAAAATGCCTTTGCTTTAATAATTCCCACACCAATTCGCGTATCATATCTACATCTACATCTACATTTACACACCGCAAGCCACCCAACGGTAGGTGGCGGAGGGCACCTTACCTACCACTGTCATGATCTGCCCTTCCTGTTTCAGTCGCGTATGGTTCGCGGGAAGAACGACAGCCGGAAAACCTCCGTGCGCGCTCGATACTCTCTAATTTTACATTCGTGATCTCCTCGGGAGGTGTAAGTAGGGGGAAGCAATATATTCGATACCTCATCCAGAAACGCACCCTCTCTAAACCTGGACAGCAAGGTACACCACGATGCAGAGCGCCTCTCTTGCAGAGTCTGCCACTTGAGTTTGCTAAACATCTCCGTAACGCTATCACGCTTACCAAATAACCCTGTGACGAAACGCGCCGCTCTTCTTTGGATCTGCTCTATCTCCTCTGTGGACCCGAGCTGGTACGGATCCCACACTGATGAGCAATACTCAACTATAGATCGAACGAGTGTTTTGTAAGCCACCTCCTTTGTTGATGGACTACATTTTCTAAGCACTCTCCCAATGAATCTCAACCTGGCACCCAGCTTACCAACATTTAATTTTGTATGATCATTCCACTTCAAATCGTTCCTTACGCATACTCCCAGATATTTTACAGAAGTAACTGCTAGCAGTGTTTGTTCCGCTATCATAAAATCGTACAATAAAGGAATCTTTGTCTGTGTTAAGGGTCAGTTGCCACTCCGTGGGCACTCTCTTCCCTATTTGGCGATAACACGAGATGCACTTCTCTGGAGTTTTTAGAGGCGCGCTGTCAGTCCTATCTGATTCAGATCCCAAACCAGACAGCAGTACTCCAGAAGAGGACGGACAACGTAGTGTGGGCAGTCTCTTTAGTAGATCTGTTGCTTTTTCTAAGTGTTCTGCCAATAAATCGAAGTCTTCGGTTCACTTTCCACACAACAGTATCTTTGTGAGCCTTTTAATTTATTTGTGATTCTAATCGCAGAGTATTTAGCTGAACTGACATCGCGTAGATTTGTGTGACTTACCGTGTACCGAAATTTAGCCTGTTCCATTTAGTACTCATATGGATGAGTTCAAGCTTTTCATTATTTAAAGCCAACTGCAACCTTTCGCACAATACAGATATCTTGTCTAAATCATCTTGCTATTAGTTTTGATCATCAGAGGACTTCACGAGACGGTAGATGGCAAACAACTGAAGAGGGCTGCTCAGGTTGTCCCCTAGATCGCTTATACATATCAGGAACAGCAGAGATCCAGTAAGACCTTCTTGGGTAACGCCAGATTTTACTTCTGTTTTTCGCGATGCATTTTCGTCATTAATACGTACTGCTACCTTTCTAACAGCAAATGACGATTCCACTCGCTAAACTGAGACGATGTTTCGTAGGCACTCAATTTGATTGGAGACCATTTGTGAGGAACGGTCTCAAAATCTATCTTGAATCTAGAAATAATTAGCTACTTGTGTTTCACAAGAACGATTGTTTGTGAACCCGAGCTGAGAATGTGTCAATAGATCGTTTTCTTCGTAATATTCGAACACATTATATGTTCCAGAATCGTACTCCAGATCGATGTTAGTGATATATGTTAACTGAATCTTCCGTCTTTCTTGGTAGAACAACATTATAATAAATGAAAAGCACTAGTTTGGTTTTGTTCTACATTATTACTTTTATTGTGTTAACCGGTTTTCGGCTTACAAGGCCATCATCAGACATTTACTCAGTATTGTCACCAAAGAAGTTACAACGTTTGTAAACAACATTGAAAGAGAGCCACACCCTCACACTGAAGCAGGAACACACAGTAAGTAACATTTTTGATAGTGTGGTGGTAATGCAATGTAAAAAGTAAAAAAAAATTAAACAGTAAATAAATAAAAATAAAAACGGAGTAGTCAGGAAAATACTTTAACATTAAGAAAGAACAGGATGCCTACATAACAGTTTCTATTAATAAACAAAACTAATAAAATAAAATAAAATTAATACTTGACAAGCCTACTGCAGGAGGTAGAAAACATGGAGAGTGTTACACAAACCAATTAATAGAAGAAATAATTCAATGTTACTTATAGTCCGTCTTGATTGCAAAATATTTATTCACATGACCGGTTTCGGTTCCTCTAGAAGCATCTTCATGCTGCGTCACATGTGAAGGTTGTTGAGTGTGGACTGGTTACTCCTGTAACCGAAATTGCAGATCTGAAGATGGTTCTAGAGGAACCGAAACCGGTCATGTGCATAAATATTTTGCAATCAACACAGATTATAAGTGACATTGCAGAAAAGGGGATTGCGGCATCCCTGCAGGCATTATGTCTGTTTTTGCGAAGAAATAATTATCAATGTAACTACATAATATATATAAGAAACTTAAGCAATATCACTAAGATAAACAGAAATGAATAAATGCAGGAAAATGGAGAAGCGTGAGGGAACATGCTGTAAATGCAATCTTTGAGAGTGTGGTGGTACTGCATTTCCTGGAAAAACTGTTTGCTCCTTTTGTATTTGTGTATTTCTCAGTCTGTTTTACTTTTTAAAATGCAGTACCACCAAACACTCAAAGATTGCATTTACAGTATGTTCCCCCACACTCCCAAAGTATGTAACTGATTTTCCGATTACAAATTTTTGTGTTAGAAAATGTTTTAAAAATTACTTATAGCTTAATATGGAGGTGAAACGTGAGAGATAAACATTATTTATAACACCAAAATTTCGTCATTCAAATTTCCCGTCGTTTATAGCTTTTTTTGCCTTTATTTTCTGCAAACTTCATTACTATTTAAACTGATTTATTATACGAAAAAGTATCATATACAAGGAATAACATGCGTGATAAATTGCAGTCCAGTTATTTGTTTTTATAGTTTAAAGTCTTTTCGTCTTGCTGCTAACAACTTCTCGAGTATCCTGACAATTGAAGGGATCGGCGGAAGTAAGTGCTACGGTAACCCTCAATTTAGCAAGGATTAATTAGTCTCATCTTGGAATTTATTACCATTTTCACCGACCCTTTCAGTTATTAATAAGTTAACCTTTCCCCATGAATTGTACTTGCAGAGAAGTAAATCCATTTTTCCTATCTTCAGTTTTCTGGCTGGTTATTTCTAAAAATTTATAAATTATTCGTGTGAACGGTTTGTTACCGAAATGATGTAACTCACGTGTCACTATACAGTATGTTGTTGTTCAGTGACGAACTGTCAGCAGCGCTAAGGATAAACTAAATAAATTAAAGAAATAAATTAATTTTTAGATTCATAATACATTGTGTGGGGAATATAAATCCACGGTAGCTCGTATATCATATCTCCACAATACTGTATTCACATCATGATTCTGTTAAACGGCCGTTAGAAAAGGACTGGAGGTTGGCTGTGGGAGGGAAAAGTCAAGAAATTATTTACGATGTGTGTGTGTGTGTGTGTCTTGATGAGTTTTTAGTTGATGAAGGCGGAGGTGCTATTTTGACACTTGCATGTAATTGTTAATTAACTTAAATTTTTCTTTGTTTGGGGAGATGTAAGTACCATTTTAGTTGCGGCGACGAATGCATCGTCAGCACCGTGTTAACATATTTGTCTTTTTGTCTTGCAGACGGAGCTGTCGCAGAACCTGCAGCAGCTGTCTGAGAAAGCCCGATCCACCACGGAGTTCATACAGCGGCTCAAGGGCATGAGCGATAAAGTGAACGTGAGTACTCACACCTAACATGCCTCTCATATGATGTACATACAACTAGTTGATTTGATGCTGAAATACACTGATAAGCCAAAACATTATAGCCATTTACTCAATACTGTGTTTTTCCGTCCTTGGAGCACAGGACAGTAGCTATTTTGCGTAGTATTTGTTCGACAGGTCCTTGGCATGCGGCATCACATTTGTAAGCACAGGCCACGCAGTTTCAGTAAACTATGGGTTAATGATTTGTGGGAACGGAGCTAGAACACTATAGCGACCCAGACGTAGTCTAGCGTGTTCAGATCAGGCGAATCTGGTGGCCAGCACATCAAGTGAGTTCACTATCACGCTCCTCAAACCACTGTAACACGATTCTGGACTTGTGACACGGACAGTTATCCTGCTGGAAAATGTCAACGCTTTTAGGGAAGGCATCAAGCATTATCGGATACAGGTGGTCCCCAATAATGTTCAAGTTGTCCAAAGATATCCTGGTGTCTTAGATTACTAACACAGGTACCATGGAAGCCCAGATGAATATCCCCCTCCGCATAATACTTCCCTACCGATGTTTCAAGTAGCTGTTCGTGAGGACGACAGCCTACCACAGCTTACCTGGGCCCAACCATCTATCTGGTGTAACAAGAAACGTTATTCATTCGACCAGGTGACACGTTTCCATTGATCCATGGTCCAATTTCGAGGGTCCCATGTGCATTGCAATCATCTTTGCTATATCACTGGGTCACCATAAGAAAATGGGGGTCGTCTACTGCAGACCCCACGTTCAAAATCGGCGCCGATCTCTGTGTTTCGGAACAACCGTGCCTGCACCAGTACTAAACTCTGTTGTCATACCTGCCACTGATCGCTGCCTATTCTGCTATACCTAGGAGGCAACCTCTGCGTTCTATGATGAGGCCTGGACCTCCAGTATCTTGTCACCTGCCCATGGTTTCACTGTCCTTAAACCAGTTTCCACATATGCTCACGACAGTAGCACGTGAGGAGCCAACCAGCTTCGTCGTTTCAGAGATGCCCAATTCCAAGTGTCGAGCCATAACAATCTGTCCGGTGTTAAAGTCGCTTATATCGGTGGATTCTCCCACTTGAGGTCCGTACCGTCGCTAGAATGATTTTCCATCCGTCCACGTTCGAGTTTGTGACAGTTGTGCGAGTGACACTTGTGTGGAGATACAGTGTGTTGACATTTCTGCAGAGTCCACGATACTACAGGTGGTTTTTCGCTTTCATATTCGTTGGCCTTATCTACTCACAACCAAACTGTCATATGCTAAGGTAGAATATTCAAACTTTCTAGGTGTATGCATTGATGAGGGGTTGAACTGGAAGAAACACACTGAGGATCTGCTGAAACGTTTGAGTTCAGCTACTTATGCTATGAGGGTAATTGCAAATTTTGGCGATATACATCTGAGTAAATTAGCTTACCACGCCTATTTTCATTCTCTGCTTTCGTATGGCATCATATTCTGGGGTAACTCATCATTGAGTAAAAGAGTGTTCATTGCACAAAAGCGTGTAATCAGAATAATTGCTGGAGTTCATCCAAGATCATCCTGCAGACACTTATTTAAAGAGCTATAAATCTTCACTGTAGCATCACAATATAGATATTCATTTATGAAATTTGTTATTAACAATCCGAACGAATTCAAAAGTAATAGTAGTGTACATGGCTACAACACTAGGAGAAAGGATGATCTTCACTACTCAAGGTTAGATCTAACTTTGGCTCAGAAGGGGGTAAATTATGCTGCCACAAAAGTGTTTGGTCACTTACCTAATAGCATGAAAAGTCTGACAGATAGCCATATAACATTTAAAAGGAAATTAAAAGAATTTCTTAATGGTAACTCATTAGATGAATTTTTGGATATAGTAAGTGGGTAATTTCCCAACCACCACAAAAAAAAAAAAAAAAAAAAATATTGCGTGTCATGTAATATTTCGTCTAATGTAATATCTTGTATAGACACCTTTTATTAACCTGACACGTTCCACATCATTACGAAGTGTCGTATTCATGATCTATGGAACAAGTTCTAATCTAATCTAATCAAAGTAACCTAGACCTCGGTCTAAGCTACACACCAGTGTGTTACGACAACGAGGATTATTCCGTGCACATTCATTGGCTACACCAACTAAAAACAGAACTGCCACATTCTGACCAAACCTAGACCTCTCAGTAAACTACAATCAGTCTGTCACCACAACCAGATTTTTTTCTTTCACATTCAGTGGCTTCGTCAACTCATAGACAACAAGCAATAAGCTCCTTATCCTTGAAAGAGCGCCAGACTCTGCAGAAATGTCTGTCCATAGAAATGTCACCCCATAGAGGTTAATGTTCCAAGCCCTCTGTTCCACTTCTATATTTTCATTTTCTTTCCCTACTGTGTCATGTACCCCATACACCACTATGCTATGGGAAGTAGTAGTTATGTTTTCACTCAGTGTTGTACATAATAATAATAATAATAATAAGATATTAAAAATGAAAAAAAGCTTGTGTATTTGCCGAAAGACCGCCAACAGGCCACTTGCTTTCTAGTTTGCCTTCGCTGGATTGTGTGTGATAGTGCACATCGAGAAAAGGCGTTGATTGTGTTGTCCTTCGCTTGTGCCTACCAGGAGAACTGTGCGGAGTTCGAGGCGACGGTGTCGGCGCAGTGCGATGCGCTCATCGAGGCGATCGAGGCGCGGCGCGCTCAGCTGCTGGAGTTCGTGAGGCAGCAGCGGGAGCTGAAACTAAGGGCGCTGCGGGACCAGGTGTCGGCCTGCACGTGCCGCCTCCAGGGCACCACCGGCCTCCTCCAGTTCTGCATAGAGGCCCTCAAGGAGACCGACTCCGCGGCCTTCCTGCAGGTCAGCATACTGCAAAACTTAGTACATCTGTAAGTAATGCCTTTATGCTTACGTCTAGGGCGCATCAACTTTTTTAATTTGCTAATACAGAATGGTCCTTAGTGGTAACGGACTGCTGGTAATTGATTTTTCCATCCTGCAGAAGATATTCTGCAGAATTGTCCGTTGCTCAGCTATCTGTTGCCTAACTGTCAGTTGCTTAACTGCCTGTTTCTCAACTGCCTGTTTCTCAATGAGATGTTACTCAACCATTTGTTACTCAACTGTCTATCACTCAACTGTCTATCACTCAACTGTCTGTCACTCAACTGTCTGTCACTCAACTGTTTTTTGCTCAACTGTCTGTTGCTCAACCATCTGTTGCTTAACTGTCAGTTGACCAACTGTCTGTTGATCAACTATCTGTTACTCAACCATCTTTTGCTTAATTGTCTGTTGACCAACTGTCTGCTGATCAACTATCTGCTGATCAACTATCTGCTGATCAACTATCTGCTGATCAACTATCTGCTGATCAACTATCTGCTGATCAACTATCTGCTGATCAACTATCTGTTGATCAGCTATCTGTTGATCAACTATCTGTTGATCAACTATCTGTTGATCAATTGACCATTGATCAGTCAACTTGTTGATCAGTCACTTGTTGATCAGGCATCTGTTGATCAGTCATCTGTTGATCAGTCATCTGTTGATCAGTCATCTGTTGATCAACCATCTGTTGATCAACCATCTGTTGATCAACCATCTGTTAATCAACTGTCTATTGGCCAGTTAACTGTTACACAATTGACCATTGTGCAGACACCCATCTCTCATGTAGCTATAAGTTTGTTGTGAAACTGTCAGCAGTAGAACTGACTGCCTGTTGTCGTGATTTCCTTTTGTTGTGCAACAGCCTACCTGTTGGGGAACTGTGTGATTTTTGCACAAGGCTGTTGGGAAATTGCTTTCCTAGTGCACAACTGTCTCTTCTGGAACCATCTGCCTTGTTGTGCAACTGTTTTGGGATGTTTTTGCTATTCTTGTAGTTGTTTCAGCACATGACAAGGTAGTCATACACTGGTGCGTATCATACTATAAAATAATCAGGTTGTATGGTAGTAATAAAATAACAAATAATGTCTGTTTGAAAATACTTGAAGTGCTATAGGCACGCACATTTTCTTCTTAACAACTGCCTGCATCTGTCAGACAACTGCCCACATCTGTTTCATGACTGCTTACATAAATTATAACTGATCTGTGGACTACTTTCTCCTTAGCGAACTGGAAATGTCACTACAGAATGTAGGATAACGATGTTTCTCTACCACAACTGCTGCATATGATGGGTCCTATCAGATCAATAGGTAACCAAGTGTAGTGTGGTAGATGCGACACCAGACTCACATATGGGGATACTGACGTTCAAGTCTTTGTCTAGTCACTCATATTTATGGTTTCTATAGTTTCTGTAAATGCCACATGGCCAGTTTCCAAGAGCTGTGCTTTGAAAGGGCCACAGCCGATTTCCAACCCTTACCCTTTAACATTCTGAGCTCCTGCACCGGATTCACTAATGACCTCATCATATTATTGTTACCACGCATCGTATGACTGTGTCTGTAATGGAGGCGAGTTGGTGGGACTACGTTTTTACCTGGATGCCTGCAAGGAATCATAGCTGGCTGCACCAGTTGCAACTTGCTGTCCGTTTGTCGTGAGAGCTACTTAAGGCGTTTTATCTCCTCCAAAATATCTAACTGCGACCATGATACACTGTAAATCCACCCTCCAAGGAGACACGTTTTTCCTGATGATGGCTGACTTTGTGGTGACTTTTATTGTAGAATTCTGCATATTCATCGTTCAAGAATCGTGTCGTTCCAGAAATTACTGCCAAGCAATGGTTTCCTCGTCCGAGGGAAGAGGAAACAGTCACGGTGTGCTTCATCAGGAGGCAAAATTTGGTAGCGCAAAGAAGCTTCATCTGTAACGGTGTTCTGTGCAGAATTAGCTGGGGCATTGTCGATGGCGTCGAAAATTGTGGATGGTACTTTTTCGGCTGCAGTGGATCAACATCTTTCCACTGCTTGTTTTGTTGTTTAGTATTGGGGTCGTAGCGATGCACCTAGCACTTGCCAATGATGATTTTGCGGCTAAAGAAGTCATCTCTATTGGCTTGACACAGCTGCAACATTTCCGATGTTACCTCGATTCAGCGGACTTTTTCAGTGGGTATTGACTGTCACGGAACACGGTGAGCTTCGACATTCATCATGTTCAAAACGTCACGCAAGATATCGAAAACAGATCCATGCATGATTTTCACTTTTGTCTCATTTGTGATTTGCTGATCTACCACCAAGGCCTCCAATTCTCTTGTGATTCTTGTTTCTTCACAGAGAGATAGTCGGCCACTTCTTTCTTCGTTATTCGAACTTTTCTGACCACATTAGAAGCGTCTGCATCACTTGACCACTGTATCATATTATGCTACAGTGTTGCTGTCCACTTTCACCAACTAAATATGAATTTTTCGTGATGAATAAATCCGCTCCAGTTATACCGGACAAAATCGTTTATTTAGATAAAGTAACCCGCGTTTCAGGATGTAAATACCATCTTCATGCACTACAAAACAGATGAGAAAGTAAGAGAGACACTATTATTAAAATTCATTTAAAAGGATTCATAAAATGTAAAAACCTTGATTGCGCATGAGAAAATCGTACCAGTCATGTAAAAAATCCACAAATTTATCGAGTAGCATACGGGATTCAGTGCAGGTGAGGCATGAAAAGGGTTTCTGGGACAAGCAGTACCACACTGGATGAATGAGGCCTACCTGAAAAAATCATGAATGTATCAATAAACACTCATTGCCAGCCTAATGTAACCTACAAACTGCTTTGAACGACCAGACTTAATAAAGTAAAATGAAGGCATAAATGCCATAGAATGCCAATCTGTAAACCTCAAAAGTAGCTTACCGAGTATGTACCCAGACCGTCGCATGTTGCAGACGTGCAGTGAGACGGGTCAGCTGACTGACACATGAACTGCAGGGAATCGCCTCAGTATACTTACGTGGTACGTTACTTCTGAGGTTCACAAATTGGCATTCTGCAGCATTCATGCCTTCTTTTTCTTTCTTAAGTCTATGCCTCATGTCTGGTCGTTCAAAGTCGGTTTGTAGGTTACATTAAGCTGGCGATGAGTATTTACCTGTTGATACATTCGTGGTTTTTCCGATTAGGCCCAGTTTACTCGTTGTGGTACCAGTTAGCTCAAAGAACCTTTTCATGCCTCACCCACACAGGATCTCTTATCCTGCTTCATAAATTTAAATTTACTGGATGTTTTACGAGTGGTACGTTTTCATACACGCAATCAAGGTTGTTGTTGTTGTGGTCTTCAGTCCTGAGACTGGTTTGATGCAGCTGTCCGTATGTAACCTGATAGTCACATTTAAATGGACCCTCTTAATGTTAATTATATGTCGTATCTCTCACGGTTTCCTTCTTTTTTCTGCAGCGCCTCAAGATGGTGTTTACATCCTGAAACCCGACCGTGTGTACGATTTTATCCTGGTAAAAAATTTGTTAAGCACAACTACAGCAGATTTATTCAACATGGAAAATTTTACCAACAGTTGTGGATGCCCTGCAAAGAGTTGATTATGTCATCATGAACTCTTGCAGCGTTTTTCCCCTCCAAATGCAGAAAACGAATTACCACGCGGTACTCAACTATATCATCGGGCACTGGGCTGTACAGTTTTGTTTTGGTTCCTCTAGCGGCGTGGACTGCAGGCATGAAACTGGAATAAAAAGGAAAACACACACAAACACACACACACACACACACACACACACACACACACACAGAGAGAGAGAGAGAGAGAGAGAGAGAGAGAGAGAGGATGCGAAAGTTTATAAATTTTTATGTCTGCGCTTCGTATTCTGACCACACCAATGAAATGTTGCCAGTGTAGCATCATCAGGCCTGGTGGTCTAGCACTCGTATCAAAGATCGTGTCTGGAAACTGTGAGGTCGCAGATCGAATCTCAGTGGCATCACGAATTTTTCTGTCTGCATTTTAGCCTAACGTTCAGCTCTCAATGATATGATAAATCGCGTGGAAAGATATGTCGTTAACATTCAACGTTAAACTGTAGGTCTCCTTACTATTGTTGGGTAACTGGCGTAGCTTAGAGACACGCAAGACATGGCACGGATGTGGCGTCCAACCGAAAGACTTGCACCAGGTCATCGAGCCACACGAAAATATTATTGTTTGAGGGATGCATTTACTTAGGTGTCTCTTTCCACAGGTGGGATCGATGCTGATCAACCGCGTGGCGAACGTGGACATCACGTGGCACAAGGACGTGGTCGCGTCGCCCCGCCTCAGCCACGAGTTCGACCTCACGCTGGACGACAAGTCTGTGCTGCGAGCCATCGAGCAACTCAACTTCATCCAGATGAAGCGTAAGTCTCCGCTGCCCACTTGCACCCAAACAGTGCGACGAGTGGCTGGCCAGTGGGACGGAGCGTCCAGTATCAGAGCATACTTAGTGAAACTTCCTGGCGGGCTTAAAACTGTACGCTGGAGTTGGATCCGAATCTGGACTCTTCTGTTTTTAGGGAAATACCCCTAACTACCGCTATGTCCAGGCACCATTACTTTCCAAACTGCACACTTGCTCTTTGGGACTAAGCTCTAATCTGTCAGGAAATTTCAGAAAAGCATTCATTCTTCTCCAGAGGCGACAATTCGTGAAGAGTATTTGAAAACCCTGAAATACTTAAGCAAGATTTCCTACGAAATTAACTTGTCACATGGCGACTTAACGATGGAGCAAGGTTTAGTTAATAAATACCAGCAATCCCCTATTAAAGAATGGAACTCTCACGGATTAAAAAGACCATAAAATGTCGGATTACTTTAAAAAACAATTAATGTGTTATATATTTAATGTTATGTATGTAAACCATCTATGAAGACGCAGAACACTAATTATATTTATTTTATTAACTCCTTGTTAGTCACCGATAATCATTTATGCATAAAGGACAAGTTTTGGAAAGGTCCTAAACCATGTTTCAAGAAGGTTAAAGGTCGTTAAGTACTATCATTAGTACTCTCGTAAAGAGCGCTTCGTTTTAAGAACGTTCCACGTATCTCAGTGTTTATGACACCATATCTCCTGAAAAATGTGTTGTACATTGATGTAATTTGGCAATTACACTGCGGTAACAAGAGTCATGAGATACTCTTAATATCGTGTTGGACCTTCTTTTGCCCCGCGTAGTGCAGCAACTCGACCTGGCATGGACTCAATAAAGCTTTGGAAGTCCTCTGCAGAAATACCGAGCCATGCTGCCCCTGTAGCCGCCCATAATTGTGAGAGTGTTGCCGGTGCAGGATTTATGCACTAACTGACTTTTCGATTATTTTCCATAAATACTAGACAGGAGTCATGTCGGCCGATCTTGTTGCCCAGATTCAGGGAGTTGTCCAGAATGTTCTTCAAAACAAATCCGAATAATTGTGGTCTGGCGACATGGCGCAATATCATCCATTAAAATTCTATTGTTGTTTAGGGACATGAAGCCCATGAATGGCTGCAAATTATCTCCAGGTAGCTGAGAATAACCATTTTGAGTCAATGATCGGTTCAGTTGGACCGGATGACACTGTCAATTCCATGTAAACATGGCCCATACCGTTATGGAGCCACCACCAGCTTGCACAGACAACTTGGACCATTCGAACCCTACCATCTGCTCTTAGCAACTGAAATCTTCACCAATTTCACCACGCCATGAACTTCCAGTTGTCTCGGATCCAACCGATATGGTGACGAACACAGGAGAGATGCTGCAGGCGGTGTGTCTGTCGTCTGCTGCCGTAGCCCATTAAACGCCATATTTCGCTGCACTGCCCTAACGGACACGTTCGTCATAGTCCCACATTGATTCTGCCATTGATTCACGCAGTGTTGCTTGTCTGTTAGCACCGACGACTCTACACGAACACTGCTGCTCTCGGTCGTTAAGTGAAGACTGTCGGCCACAGTGTTGTCAGTAGTGATAGATAACATCTGAAATGTGGTATTCTCAGTACGGTCTTGACACCGTGCATCTCGGAATATTAAATTGCCTAACGATTTCCGACATGTAATGTCCCATGCGTCTAGCGCCGACTACTATTCCGCATTAAGAGTTTGTTACTTCCCTCGTGCGACCATAATCGTATCGGACTTCTTTTCACATGAATAATCTGAGTACAAATAACAGCTCCGCCAATGCATTATTAATTGGACACTATATATCGTGGCAGTCGGCCACGGGCGTAAACAAACGAGGACTGCGGCCGTAGAGGGGGAAGAGAGGCGCGCCCCCTTCTCACAGGGCGTCGAGTCTACACCCGTGTGACACGCTTCAGTGAAAGCAGATGTGAAGCATGGTGTTAGTGAATGCCGAAACTAGGGAGAGATCTATCGTTAAAAAGTGCGTAACAGGTATCAGAAATGATATAAATTACAGACAAACACAGTTACTACAGAAAAACGATGTAATTCAATTTATACCACCTTCACATACTGCATGAAACAGTTTGAAGAATTATTTTGGCCACTTTCACCGTCACTCTCGACTGTGTCGGTACGTGAAGACTCATTACCTGCGGTGTCCGTGCGGGATCAGCCCTCCTGTCTGTATTAGTTGAATCGTAAGTGGAGTCATTACCACGTATAATAATGTCGTCAATTGCAATCACTACTAGGCCATCGCGACTCCTGCAATCATGCTCCACCTTTTGCACTTTTGTGCAGTACCCTTCCCAGTCTTTTGCAGTGACAGAATTGAATGCATTGTCCGTTACCTGTTTGAGATTGGCTGCAGAAATGCAGTCAGAGATGTTGTGCTCCCTCACGTACTGTTCAATTTTCGCCCATGCAAGTTCAACTGCGTTCAGGTCGCAGTTGTACGGCGGTAGGCGAACCACAGTCTTTTCACTCGGCTTATTCGCCTGCACAAGAGCGTACAGATCAGCCTTTGTCATGCTGTCATTGCATTTAACTTTCCTTTCTCGCAATCATTCTACCATCGCCACCCTCGGATGGTATACTGAATTTGTTGTTTTGTCCACCAGTCTACAATGATGCGACGCATTGTCCATAACAGTGACAGAATTTTGCGGAAGATTTGGAATTAACATCTCCGAAAACCACTTCTAGAAATTCTCTGAGTTCATTTAACCATGATAATCTCCTTGCGTCGATTTCGCCCAGAACTTTAGCTCCTTTCTCTTCTCTAACCAGTCTTTCGAGCCGATACTTGCCACTATCATCCTTCTGGAGGCACTTCCCACATCCAAACAACCAATAAATCTTGTGGCCTCTGCCAGTATTTGCATGTCAGATTGCTATCAATCCACGACTCATCAAGATAAAAAATATTTGTTGAGCTTTCCTGATGCTCCTCATGTGTGCAAGGACGGCCAAATTAAAATGTCACCACGTTGAAACAAGAGATTTCGATTGTTCATTATGGATTTCCACAAGAATCCCATCGACTCAAGTAAAGTTTTTAATGAGGCACTGCCCCATCTACAATTTATCTTCTCACGCAGCACTGGAAGAAGTTTTGCCACGCTAGGTACTACTTTCTATTGTGTGCAGAACTCCGCTATGGTATTCCTTTCAACTAATTTAATGAGTTCGACGACTTCTTCTTGAGTATCATTGCGTCTCTTCCTATGTGAAACAAAATAAAAATGAAGTAATTTCAACCTAGCAGTTGCCTGGTTGGAAGCATTGTCGAATATAAACAGCTTTACACTTGTACAGTACAAATTACAACGAAATCTGACGTTTTCTTTCCTGGAATATCAGGCGATTCGCCCGGATGACAGCTTGCAAACTCCCTAATCCTATCTAAAGTTCGTACACTTTTGCCGGTGTAAGTGGCAGCTATCTTACGGGCTTGAGTGATAGGGTATAGCAGCTTTCTGCGTTCAATTCCACCTCACCGCCCTCCGTCACACTATGCATAATTTTACGAGCACCACTTCGCACTAAGAATCTCCATTTCCTTTTAGTGGTCGCGGGAGTAGTACTCCAACCCTGTGATAGATCTGGAGCAGCGTCTTCACTCATTTCAAAATACGACGCGAGCAACAAGCAACGCACAACACAAAGCAAAACAAAGCGGAGAATACACGAGGCATTCGGTAATGGTTGGTAGAACTGTAAAATAGGTGGGACAGGCCCGACCTCTACCGGTAACTTCAGCAACCATAAATCAAACTACCCCACCTAAAACTCCCACGATGTAAAGTCCGAACAATACCCTGTTATCTCTTGCGTACTCGACACTACCGCCATCTGTGTAGGACTATATGCATATCGCTCCGCCATGGTTGTTGTCATCTCAGTCTACACTCAGTGCTGTATGTGGATACTGTTAGCGAATTTTGTTTGAAACGGAGTTAGTAGCAAAGAAGTCATAAATTTTATCGTCATGCCAGGAGCTGAGGTTGTACTGCATGACTACGAAAATGTATTAAGCGATAAACATTTGTCATTTTTCATTTCATTATTTTACGGGGTAGGGCGGTGCCAGCGAGAAAAAGTTTCAGAAATGTCTGCAATCACGTGTAAGGTTTGTTAAAAGTCGGTAAGCGCTCTGATTCTCAAATACTGGATGCATTCAGGATGTTTCAGAAGTGATGGTCAATAATTCACACATGGAAAGTACAGGCCAAAAGTAATTAAAAAGCTCCAATAAACATGGGACCACAAATCAACCGTTGTCGAAATACAACACATTTTCTGTTGCGCTTCATCAGTGTCTAGGAACTATGGCATCTGTAAACGTTGAAGCAGGTGTTCGAAATGTTCATGCCTCTGAATGTCTGTATGGAACACTGTAATCGTCTCTGAAATGAGTTGCGAATCCTCTCAGGCAGTCCTGGGGAATTCTGTAAATGCTTCAAGGCGGCTTCAATTCGCAAATGTAATTCCTCACGAGAGTTGACCTCGGTAGCGTAGACCAGTCTTTTGACATGACTCCACACACTGAAATCCGTGAGATTTAAATCCGGAGAACTTGGAGGCCATGGCACAGGCCCTCCTCTATCTATCCAATGTCGACCATACGTCCGAGTTAGCAGCCGGCACACTCGTAAATGAAACTGTGCTGGAGCTCCGTCATGCATGAACCACATTTTCATGTATTGGTTCAGTAGGACGTCATCATGTAAATCTGGAAGTAGAGTCCGCAGAAACCGCATGTACTGCTGTCCGGTTAGTATGAAGTGGGGTCCAATTATGCAGTGTCCGAGCAGTCCTGTCCAGACGTTCAACGAATAACACTGCTGATGTCGTGATACGTGTGTTACATTAGGATTGACATCGGCGCAGATGTGCAGTTATGGTTGATAATAATACCGTCACGGGTATATCCAACCTCATCCGTTAACAGAATACTGCTTACAAACAGGCGATTCAGGCTACACTGTTGTTGCACCCATTGGCAGAAATTGTCTCCAGAAGGAAAGTCTGCATTGTTGAGAACTTGATCTCACTGGAGGTGATAAGGAGAGAGTACTTGCCGATGTAAAACCCGCCACACACTGCGGTGGCTCAGGACACGCTCCTCCTTGTTGAAGTAGTCGGTCGTTCGAGTACAATGCGTAACGCCCTTTGTTAATGGATCTGGGTCGACCTTCTCGTACGTGGAGTGGGAAACTCCCGGCTTCTCTAAGGCGCTCATGTAACTGGCTAAATGTACGCCTGTCGGGCTGCCTGCAGAGAGGAAAAGCTTCTCCATACTATCGTGCAGCCTCAAGGGCACTGCCATTAGCTTTACCATACATTAAGTGCATGTCAGCGTACTCTTCATTGGTCCATGGTGCCTTCACATTCGGAACTGATTGTGAGGCTGGTACGGCACAGTGCACGGAGGGGGAAAGGGAAGTAGTTGCGCGTGCTTAAACAAACAGAATGTCTATCCCAAACCATGAGATACCAACGTAAATATCGCGGTATCCGGAGGTGTTTACAGTTGGTTCCCAACTCGAATTAATGCGCTACCTTGGCAACGGTTGATCTGCGGACCAACGTGTATTGGAACGTGTATTTTTGGCCTGTATTTTCCATGTGTTGATTATTGACCATCTCTTCCGAAACATCCTGTATAGTATGGGTCATTTGCGTACCGTCAATTATGATGCCTCAAGGCATGTACACAGTTTGTAACTTTAATTTCTAACTTTAATACTTGACTGTATGTTGAATATTTAACGTCAGATTGCAGCTCTGAATAATCAGGTTATGACAGCATTTTAAATATTTAAATTCGGTCAATAATTATGTGAAATACTGAAAATCAAATGTTTGTAATATTCTACAGGCTATAGTTTGGCAATAGGGTACGAAGCGTTTACTTTTTTGTGGCTGTAACGTACAGTGACGGAAGCAGCTTGCGGACACATGTGTGATACTATACTTACTATGTTTCATTTAAGTGCACAGATTTTGTTAAGGCTGTAGTTGTTTAACTGTTGGACAACACTCTTTTCTTTTCACGTGTTCGTTGCAGCGCTTCGTTCAAAACTTTATTCCACGCGGCACCGACCTCAGTACGTCTGCGTGCAAAAAATTACGTGAAACAGAAATGGTATAATAAGCCGCTTCTGGTGATGCGAAATTTACGTGCAGCATCCACAGTATGTATACAAGATAATGGCGGGGCTTCACAAGTTCGTGTAATTTCTTTCTTCGCTCCAGCTGTGTCAGTAGCATCTGCCCAAGATTGTCTCTCTAGTTATAATCACAGTTAGCAGCGTATGCAGAGTGTGTTTCATGGCGCACACGCACACGGTAATCACATTCCCACCAGACACAGTGGGGCGTATCCTCTGTGGCGACGTGCTCTGCATTTTATTCGGTCACAGTGTCTCCGAAGGCGGCTGAGTCTCACTGCTACGAATACACTCTGGTCAACGTCTACGCCAAGCGTTCGAATGCTTCGTACTGGAGGCGTACAGAAATCGAAAAACGTGGGTTTCCTATCTGCAGCATGTTCACTCAAAGCCTGTCGTCAGTTTTTCTTAGAACGAACTTTCACATTTATAAAACGAGGTAATTCAGCAGTCAAGAGCTGCTGATCAATAATAGTTAATTCACAACCTGTTTCGGCCCTCAAATCATTTTCGCGTTATACGTAAGATACTAAAACTGTCAAATACCGTAAAAGTCATCCAAAATTAACTGTAAATTTCGTTACTTACTACAATCAGGGTCCACTTTTTAGTGTGGCTCTTTTTCACATGAACTAATGAGTGCTATCGATAGGTAACATAGATATTCAGAAGGCTTATGACACCATAGCTCACGGGCGGCTTCTAATCAAACTTCGTATGGGGTATCACCGCAGCCGCCAGTCTGGATTCACCATTTCCTGCCAGAAAGGTCAGTAGTTCGTAGAAATTACTGGAAGTCGTCCAGTGAAAGAGAAGCGGTACCTGATATTCTCTAGGGAAGTGTTGTAATCTTTCTGCTTAACATATACGAGGCCTGTTCAGAAAGTAAGCTCCGATTGATTGCCAAATTGAAACCACAGTGAACATCAGAAATGTTTTACTTGTAACAATTAGCTACACCTTTCAGCTACTTCTCTACGTAGTCGCCGTTCTGACTTAGACTTTTGTCATAGCGTTGTACCAACTTTTCAATAGCCTCATCATAGAAGGCAGCCGCCAGTGCTTTCCGCCAATTCTCCACGCTGGCCTACACCTCGTTGTCTGTGTCAAAATGTTGTCGTCAAAGACAGCGGTTCATGTGACCAGAGATGAAACTCAGGGTGAGACAATTGCGGACTGTATTGTGGGTAATCTAACATTTCCATTTGCAAACGATGCAGGAGCATCTTCATTGCCCCTGCAGAATGCGGCTGAGAATTGTCTTGAAGACGAAACAGCACGACAGTTATGTAATGTTAGCTGCATAGCTTCAGGCGAAATTTCTCACCAGGCCCTCGTACTTGGCGGCAGACACTATTTTCTAGACATCTTTACGCACTCACTGCGAGCTCAGAAATGAGAAGAGCGACGTGATGCTAACTGGGGTTATACTAGAGACACTACCCAACACATCTGTGCAAAGCTTTATCGGATTTTCATAGTCGTTTCCATTTCGCGACCGATCGGAGCTTACTTTATGAACGCCCCTCGTATAAACGGCCGAGCGAGTTGGCGAAGTGGCTAGGACATTGGACTCGCATTCGGGAGGAGGACGGTTCCATCCCGCGTCCGGTCATCCTGATTTACGTTTTCCGTGACTTCCCTAAATCGCTTCAGGAAAATGCTGGGATGGTTCCTTTCAAAGGGCACAGCCGACTTCCTTCTCTGATCCGGTGGGATCGATGATCTCGATGTTTGGTCCCTTCCCATGAACCAACAAACCAACAATACATAAACTACTAAGGAGACAGTGTAAACAACCTTCTTAGATTTTCTGTATGTGATGCTGCCATTTACCGTCTAGTAATGTCATCAGAAGATTTACAGATCGGTCCATTCTGCAGTTACAGATCGTTCTGACTACTCGCCCTTTTTATCAGAGAGAGAATACTACCAATTAAATATGAAGTATGCGTTAAGATTTTTGTAGAAAATTTAATATAATGTGAAGCACTGTTTAAGCCACGCGGTTATCGTAATGAGAGAAGTGATGTTCAGTCAGTGTTTCGATAATGTTTATGTTCGCATCCTTTCCCGCCAAACTAGTTTCATTACGTTACCTATAACCTTTATTTAAATCCGAAAGACACGAACCATGTGCGGTAAGGAGACGATCAAAATTCTGCTTCCCATTGTTTTTCTCCTCTGTTATTTCCGTCTTATAAAACTGAAGTCTGTTAGTACGAGGATGCAGAGAAACGAGGTGAATTTACAATCGTTCTGATATCTGTGTTGCCAGAGTTTGGTGTTTCGTGCAGACGGTGCTCCATCATGAGTCTTTTGTTCTAGCCGGAGACTCCCACTCGGCATGTAATGGTGCGCGGTAATCTACGATCCGTATTGTGCTCGTGTCTTCACGGACAGCTGCGTCCGTATCTCTTCATCTACGTGCACCCACGGCCACCGAAATGCATATCAGCAAAGTAATATGTGTCGCTGATGGTATCTGGGTCTCACGTCCTTTCTGCTGCTAGCCTGAACAGAGATGGGTGAAACCACAATCGTGAACATATCAACGACCTGTATTGTGTGGCGGAGCAGGTGTGAGAACCTATGGAAGAGTCAATGGAGAGACTTACGACTGCTTTAACTCGTAAGAATAAATTCACAAATTGCGATTGTAGTTCCGGATCAGCTGTAGAATATTTCAGAACAAACGAAAATTTGAGCTGGACCGGAACAGGAATCAGGATTTTCCGCTTGTTGGGAGCGGTCAACTCCGGCTATCCTAGCAAATCTCCAAATATCCTCGTCATTGTCTTGCTGTGGCATGAGAAATTGCAGTACACTGTCTGATATACTGCGTCGACAGTTAACAGCCGCTTTTAATTATGAAAAACCCATAAACTGCGGTTGTGGTTCCGCATCAGCTGCAGAATATTTCAGAACAAATGAAATTTGTTGGCGACTAGGACTGGAACCAGTATTTCCTGCTTGTCGCGAGCGGTCGCCATAACCATTTCGGCTATCAGTAGCGGCCCTGATCTTCATTTACCCTGGTGCCTACACTCCCTTGTGCTTGCTCTACAGTACCAGGTTTCCCACAATGACGACACACTGTCTTCTCTCGTCATTGCCTTGCTATGGCATGAAATACTGCAGTGCAGTGTCTGAGAAACTGCGTTGACTATCAACAGCCACATTCAATTAAGAATGATGCGGCACCATAATTGCAATTTACGAGCTCATTCTTAGTTGAAAGAGGCTGTTGATCATGAACGCAGTGTCTCGGACAATGCGCTGCTGTATTTCACGCCATAGCAAGGCAATAACGCGAGAAAACTGTCTTACCCTGTCCGGGAATCAAGGTAATATGGTGCAAGCGCAAGGAAGAGTAGACACCAGGACAAATGAAGATTTTGGCCGCTCCTGGAAGCGTACTCGGATAGCCGAAGTGGTATTGAACGGATGCCATATGACGTCCACCCAGACCAAACGCAACGAACAATATCGAACAAAATAAAAAGAAAGTTGTTAAGGCTGCCGCTAGCGAAGTGGGAAATTGGGGTTCGAGTCCCAGTCCGGCATAAATTTTCATTTGTTCTGAAATATCTATAGCTGATGCGGAAAGGTAATCGCATTTTGTGAGTTCATCGTTGATCGTCAATGCAATGTCTCAAGGTGCTAGACTGCAGAATTTAACTCGCTATTGACACCTACGGGATAATCTTGACCTGGTGCCACGTGTCGTTTTCACGGTGATAGGAAGGACTTCCCCGACAGACTGTCCACATTCGGGGTTTCTTTGGTTTCCCTGAGTTTTGAAATATATTCCGTGTTGCAACATTATGAAGTAACATGAAGAGAAAGATATTTTGACATATAGCCAACATGGACTCAGAAAATATCATTCTTCTGAAATACAACTGGCACTTCATTCATACGAAGTAATGAGTGCCATCGACAGGGCGTTCCAGATTTCTAGATTTTTAGAATCCTTTTGACACCTTGCCTCCCAAGCGATGTGTAATCATATTGAGAGCCTATGGAATATTGTTTCAGCTGTTCGACTGGATCCGTAATTTCCTGTCGGAAAGGTCACAGTCCATAGTAAGTAACGGGAAGTCGTCTAGTGAAACAGAAGTGGTGTCTGAGCGTCCCCACGGATTTTACAGGCCCCCTGCTGTTCTTAACATACATATAAACCGGCCGAAATGGCCAAGCGGTTCTAGGCGCTACAGTCTGGAACCGCACGACCGCTATGGTCGCAGGTTCGAATCTTGCCTCGGGCATGGATGTGTGTGATGTCCTAGGTTAGTTAGGTTTAAGTAGTTCTGAGTTCTAGGGGACTGATGACCACAGATATTAAGTCTCATAGTGCTCAGAGCCATTTTTTTTCTAGGGGACTGATGACCAAAGAACTTAAGTGACCTTAGTGCTCAGCGCCATTTGAACCATACATATAAATAAATGAATTAGGAGGCAATCTGAGCGACGCCCTTAAATGTTTGCAGATGACGATTTTATTTACCACCAAGTTAAGTCATCAGCAGATCGAAACAAATTGCAAATGATTTAAAACAAGACATCTGCATGGTGCAAAAAGTGGTGATTGACACCAAAAAATGAAAAGTGTGAGGTTCTCCACAAGAGGGCTACAAAATTCAGGTAAATTTCGGTACACGATAAATAACAGATTTAAAGGGGGCAGATTCAACTATATATCTAGGGAATACAGTTACGAACAACCTAAACTTGAACTATCACATGGAAAATGTTGTGGACAAGGGAAACGAAATATTGCATTTTACTGGCAGTATATGTGGAAGATTAAACAAATCCAGTTAATAGCATGTCTACACACACTTGTTCGTTCTCTTCTGGAGTATTCTGTGTGGTATGGGATCATTACCAAACAGGGTTGACGAAGGACATTGAAAAAGTTCAAAAAAGATCAGCGCGCTTTGTATTATCATGAAATAAGAGTTATGTTAAGCGAAATGGGGTGTCTGTCATTAAAACAAAGGCGTTTTTAACTGTCGTAAGATGTTTTCACGAAATTTCAATCGGCAACTTTCTCCTTCGCATGCGTAAATATCTTGCTGGCTACCGCCAACTTGGGGAGAAATATATTTCTTTTATTTCAGTCTATGAGCACAATTTTTTTTTTGTCAGGCAGGTTTCGGTCATCGCTAACCATCTTCAGATCTGCTTGAAACATGTGCTAATATAATATAATGAGAGTAAAAAAATAAAAAAAATCGGCTAAGCGGTGTCGAAGATAATTAAAAATATGGTGCGCAATAGGTTGCAGTGATGGCATAGTCATTATGTGAACGGCGGTAGTGTTTATAACAACATCATTTACTATATTAAATTTTGCTATAGGAAAGGAATAAAGCGCAGAAGGGTGTTAAATATTGCTTTTGGTGTGTCTACCTGGGTTTTATGAGCGTTATAAGAGTTTTGTACAATCCCATGAAGACGTTGAAGATGATGTGAGCCCTGATCGCCCCAGCACATTATTAACCATTGAAATCATCGAAAAAGTGAAATAAATGGTCATGAGCGCTCACCGTATCACAATAAGAGTTAATGGTGGCACATAATTGGCTCATGCTGAGAAATTATTTTCTCGGATGTTTTGGGTATGAAACGTCTGACAGCAAAACTTATTCTAAAGTTATTAAATACCTAACAAAACGTGCCAGAATCAAAGTTGCTCAGAATTCGATAGATGAAACAAACAAAGATGCAGAACTACTGAAATGTGTATAATAGGCGATGAAACATGGGTTTACGAATACGACCTTGAAACTAAGGGTCAATCGTCCTGATGGAAGAATTCTGGATTGTCAAGTCGTAAAACCGCCCGACAAGAGCGGTCAAATGTGAAGGTAAAATGTAAATGTCGTGTGACTAGGGCCTCCCGTCTGGTAGACCGTTCGCCGGGTACACCACTTTCGATTTGACGCCACTTCAGCTAATTGCGCGTCGATGGGGATGAAATGATGATGATTAGGACAACACAACACCCAGTCCCTGAGCAGTGAAAATCTCCGACCCAGCCGGGAATCGAACCCGGGCCCTTAGGATTGACATTCTGTCGCGCTGCCCACTTGTTTTTTTTTTCATTTTGTTCTATGTTGTTCGTTGTATTTGTTCGGGGCGGACGTACGATGACACCCGTTCAGGTTCTTTGTTGATCCGTTCACTCAGTTTTTTTTTTTTTTTTTTTTTTTTTTTTTATTACAGAGGGTAGCTAACACTCTGACCGAACACGCTGAGCTACCGTGCCGGCACCACTCAGCTACCGGGGGCGGACAATGTGAAGGTTATACTCACTAGGTTCTCGATTTTAACGACGTAGTACACTTTGAGTTCTTGCCAAAAAATCAGTCCGTAAGGAATACTACGTAACATTCAAGTACCTAGAAACTGTATCGAAGCAATTCATGGTTCTTTTACCACGATAATGCACCTGTCCACATTTCTTTGCCTGATCGCGAAATTTTAATCAGAAACAGTACTGTTGTCCCAGTCTCCATGTTCAACAGACATGGGCCTGTGCGACATTCTTCTGTTCTTAAAAATGAAGAAAACCTTAAAGGACCGCCGTTCAAAAGTGAGAATGAGATTAAAAACACATAGCTGAGAGCTAAAAACAGTCTACTCAAAGATCGAAGTCCAAAAGCGTTTCAGGGAATGGGAAAAAGTGCAGACATAAGTATGTAATACATCGATGGTAGGCAATGAAAACGTCGTACCTCCATTTTGATAAATTTTACAGGAGAAGCAAAGACCTTTCTTAAAAAAATATACAAAGTGAAATAGATAAATTTGCTACATTAGCAGCAATATAGTGGAAGCCTAGTGATTTAATCATTAGAGAAATCTTTGAACTTTAAAATCTCCCTTTGATAATGGAGTTACTGGTTACTGGAAATACGAGGTTTTGCCAGACGAGGTCTTCATGGCCTACCATCGATATAGTGTGATAGGGGTGTAAGTGCAGATATAGTGATCATTGGTACCTTAGTATGTACCCACTTCGGTGTGTTAGTTATTTCCTCCGTGCGACTAACAGTCTTCCCGCAGGCGCTTTACATAATTTGGTATCTGATCTTTTCTACACGGTCGTAACTGCAGCACTAAGTGGATTATGTCTATCAGTGTAGACTAACCATTGCTTCCACGCATATGCACTTCAACATCTGACCTGCTGCCCAGGGAAAAATAAGCGTTAATGCTTTGCTCTTACATGTACTTGGAGGTAGTAACCAACTTAAAAAATTCTGCACCTAATAGCTATAATTATTAGTCTAAAAGTGAAATAAGAACTGATGTGTGGTTCAGTACGCTGTCCTCAGTCACTACTAAAAATATCTACACTTATACCGCAAATACCATGTATAATGGGGACTATTCTGAAAGGGACAGCGTTGATTTAGACGAATAAATAAAATTATTTGAAAAAATCCAAATTTCTATATTTTTTGTACACGGCTCGTACAGAATACCTAACTTACTTGTGGAACTGAATGCCACTTCCTGTCGTCCATCGATTACTGCATCGGGAGGCAACTCTACTTCTAACAATTTTTGTCCAAAGATGCACACATTCAATACAAAGTCGTGAGGAGTGGAACGAAAATTAATTCTGAAGACTCCTCGCTAACATGGCGGCTCCAGAAAAGGCCGTCACAGTTTTCTAGGCAAAAAGTCTTTTGAATAGTCTGTCCAGTGTAGTACTGAGCTCACTTACAGACCACTGATAGTGATCCACATGCAGTGAGCAAATACATATCCCAGGCCAGAGATAGCAGAAACATATACATTGACATCAGAACAGTCCAACAATGTCTTAGTTTCTCTACACGCCGCTTCCCGCTTGTCATCACTCCTACAGCAGACACTCTCTCTCCGCCCAAAACGCGCGCGCTCATACACACACGCACATACACACAGACACACACACACACACACACACACACACACACACATCTCTCACACTCATTCTCCATTCTGGTTACCAATGCGCTGCTGCAGCGTCTCGGCCGTCCACAAAAAAGAAAGCGAAGCAGCCCTTTGTGTAGTCCTGACGAGACGCCTTATTGTGAAGGCAGCTGGCCTCAGCTTGAATTGTGTTGTATCTCTATCACATTGACATCTAATTTACATTGCGCTCCGTGCCCGCGCTCTTCGTTCTGCTTTGTGTGTTGTCCACAGCGGTGCTTTGGGACGGGGACCAGGGAAGCCCATGTCTTCCTGCGCACCAATGGAGCTTTTGATGCCAGTTTCGTAACGCCTTTATACACATAGATACACATAGGTACAGGGCCCAAGTGATTTTCATGAGCTCAAGGGTGTTGGCCGAATACTAATCATATTGATACGTTCAGCAGTATACCACTTTGTTGTGTTACACTTTACATCAGCTGTTACGTGCTAGGTCGTTCCTGACAGAGGGAAGTGATCAGATATTCATTACCATTTGAGATATACATGGCCGCCTCATGAGTAATTAATTGACTTTATGAAATAATGATAAACGCCCATAAAACCATACGAATAAGATTATTACCTTCGAAGAAAACCACGCCGCTGTTAAATATGCTGTGATACTGTAAGCAGCAACGACCGAAAAATACACTACTGGCCATTAAAATTGCTACACCAAGAAGAAATGCAGATGATAAACGGATATTCGTTGAACAAATATATTATACTAGAACTGACATGTTATTACATTTTCACGCAATTTGGGTGCATAGATCCTGAGAAATCAGTACCCAGAACAACCACCTCTGGCCGTAATAACGGCCATGATACGCCAGGGCATTGAGTCAAACAGAGCTTGGATGGCGTGAACAGGTACAGCTGCCCATGCGGCTTCAACACCATACCACATTTCATCAAGAGTAGTGACTGGCTTATCGTGACGATACAGTTGCTCGGCCACCATTGACCAGACATTTTCAATTGGTGAGAGATCTGGAGAATGTGCTGGTCAGGGCAGCAGTCGAACAGTTTCTGTATCCAGAAAGGCCCGTACAGGACCTGCCACGTGCGGTCGTGCATTATCCTGCTGAAATGTAGGGTTACTCACAGATCGAATAAGGGTAGAGCCACGGGTCGTAACACATCTGAAATGTAACGTCCACTGTTCAAAGTGCCGTCAATGCGAACAAGAGGGGACCGAGACGTGTAACCAATGGCACCCCATACCATCACGGCGGGTGATACGCCAGTATGGCGATGACGAATACACGCTTCCAATGTGTGTTCACCCCGATGTCGCCAAACACGGCTGCGACCATCATGATGCTGTAAACAGAACCTGGATTCATCCGAAAAAATGACGTTTTGCCATTCGTGCACCCAGGTTCGTCGTTGAGTACACCATCGCAGGAACACCTGTCTGTGACGCAGCGTCAAGGGTAACCACAGCCTTGGTCTCCGAGCTGATAGTCCATGCTGCTGCAAACGTCGTCGAACTGTTCGTGCAGATGGTTGTTGCCTTGCAAACGTCCCCATCTGTTGACTCAGGGATCGAGACGTGACTACACGAACGTTACAGCCATGCGGATAAGATGCCTGTTATCCTGACTGCTAGTAATGCGAGGCCGTTGAGATCCAGCACGGCGTCCCGTATTACCCTCCTGAACCCACCGATTCCACATTTTGCTAACAGTCATGGGATCTCAACCAACGCGAGCAGCAATGTGGCGATACGATAAACCGCAATCGCGATAGGCTAGAATCCGACCTTTGTCAAAGTCGGAAACGCGATGGTACGCATTTCTTCTTCTTACACGAGGCATCGGAACAACGTATCACCAGGCAACGCTGGTCAACTGCTGTTTGTGTATGAGAAATCGGTTGGAAACCATCCTCATGTCAGCACGTTGTAGGTGTCGCCACCGGCGCCAACCATGTGTGAATGCTCTGAAAAGCTAATCATTTGCATATCACAGCATCTTTTACTGTCGGTTAAATTTCGCATCTGTAGCACGACATCTTCGTGGTGTAGCAATTTTAATGGCCAGTAGTGTATTATGGCTTTCGGTCGCTAGAGAATCACTTTTTTTAACAGAGCAGCAGAAATATAAACTCAGTGCCCACGTTGTCAGTTAACAGGGGACAGCAGAACAAGCTGTGATGTAGAACTCTAAACGTATAAGAGGCAGTCGAATGACAACCTAAGACCCACCACAAGGAGACCATGGGATGATTCCATTGAAAAATAATCACCACACACCTTAAGACATTTATCCCACAGGCAATCTGGACGGGCCTGTTTCGTATAATGCCATCAGCCGCTGACAAATCCACAACAGGACCCACTTTTGCACTTACTGGTCGGAATGAAACCGACGTCCACGCACTTCTTTCTGCAGACCATCAAAGATGTGAACATCATACTGCGAAAGATCAAGGTTGTACGGAGGATGTAGCAGCGTTTCCCAGCCATATCGCCGAAGCGTAGCCTTCGTCCGATTGGCAGTGTGGGGGTGGGCCTTATCGTCCATCAGCATAATTCCCGTGATAGTCGAGTTCCATCGGCGAGGAACCACTATCAATGTGCAGCGCTATGAAGACACTTTGCAGAAGATGCGGCGCGCCATGAAACAAAAACGCCCAGCAATACTGCCTGACAGAATCATCCTGTTACACGTTAACGCCTGTCCCCACAATGCCAATAGGACGTAGGCTACGCTTCAGCGTTTTGTTTGGGAAACACTGCTACATCTTCCATACAGCCGAGATCTTTCAAATGGTTCAAATGGCTCTGAGCACTATGGGACTTAACTTCAGAGGTCATCAGTCCCCTAGAACTTAGAACTACTTAAACCTAACTAACCTAAGGACATCAGACACATCCATGCCCGAGGCAGGATTCGAACCTGCGACCGTAGCGGTAGCGCGGTTCCAGACTGTAGCGCCTAGAACCGCTCGGCCACCCCGGCCGGCCCAGATCTTTCAAGATGTGATTTTAGCATCTATGGCGACCTGAAGAAAGACGTACATGAACGTCAGTTTCAGTTGAACGAAAAAGTGCAAAGGTGGGTACGGTTGTGGATGTGTCAGCGGCCGACAGCGTTCTACGAAACAGGAATTGGTCGTCTCGACTCCCAGTGGGATGAATGTCTTAACATGTGGGGTGATTACTTTTGAATGAAACCATTCCATGGTCCCGTTACTGTAGGCGTTGACTACCACTTATAAAATATGCCAACGTCACATTGTTCTCTCTCTCTCTCTCTCTCTCTCTGTCTAGAGCGACGGTTCGTAGTAGTGATCACCTCATTGTTCCAAATCAAGTCAGTGACTGTACCTACCATCGATAGCTGACCAGACTCCTTTGACAGAATGAAATATTAAAATATTAATGCAGATAATACCACATAGAAGTATGAGGCCTGTTCGTCTATTAAGGTCCGATTAGTCGCGAAATGCAAACCGCAGTCAAAATGTGATTAAGGTTTGCACAGATGTGTTGGACAGTGACTCTAGTACGCCCAGCATGCTTGTGAGGTCATTGACCCCAGTGGTTCAAATGGCTCTGAGCATTATGCGACTTAACTTCTGAGGTCATCAGTCGCCTGGAACTTAGAACTACTTAACCCTAACTAACCTATGGACATCACACACATCCATGCCCGAGGCAGGATTCGAACCTGCGACCGTAGCTCGGCTCCAGACTGTAGCGCCTAGAAACGCACGGCCACTCCGGCCGGCGATCCCAGTGGTATTAGGAGTGTTAAACGATTGAAACCACCTTTGAGCTGTGCTACAGGGAATAACAGACTCTCCATAAGCCTCCTGTAACATTGCATAGACGTCAGCTGATGGTCTGTTGAGACGAAAACAGTATTTCAAAGCCGCATGTCACGTCCGCTGTTGCGGTAGGCGATAGTGAATATGTCTCAGCTTGCTCCCCTCTTACAGGTGTGAACCAGCAGTACCAACAACGAAACTACTATGTCGTGTTTGCTGCACATTAAGTTAACAGAATATAATAAGATTAAGTTCCAGCGCGAGACATTATGACCGTAAAAATTATGTTTATTCTTCCAAGAACAGCCCCAATATTAGTATGGTGTCTGGAATCCGTGTCAAACAGGCATGGCAATGGTCATCGAACGAATTGAGATAGGCGCTGATAGGGTGGCAAAAGATTGGCGTAACCCACAAGAAAGGATAACAGAAATTTTCTGGGAACTCAATGGAAATTCTTGCAAGAAAGGCAATAGTGTTTTCTCCATACCCTTTAGAGAACCTATATTGAAAGAAACTGTGCGACCACTTCGCTGTCGCCATTGTAAACCACACTAACATAAAAGAAATAAGGGCACGTGTAGAGGTAGCGTGTACAAGGATAGGACAAAAATGTGGAAAGATGGCCAGATATGCATGCTTGATCATAAATGCAGATGCTAGACAGGCCTGCAAGTTGTGTTCATGTATCTCACCACGAACGGAACTCGAAAATTTGTCCTCAATACGTTGCAAGCGTCAGTTGTGGTTAGAACAGTGTCCTGTACAGTTGTGAGTGAACTATGTCGGAGCTACGTCGGTTCGGAACGAGGGCATATTGTTGCTGTTCGTATGGTGAGTGTTTCCGCAACCAAGATACCGGATATATTTGGAGTTTCAAGAGGCACCGTATCGAACATTTATACCTCATAAAGGAAAATCCGAAAACCATCATCCGCCAAATCACAACGCGTACGAAAGTGCGACAGACGGTTACTGAAGAGGATTGCGACGAAAAATAAGAGGACGATGACTGAAAAAGCCACTGCAGAAATGAATGTGGCACCCTCGATCTCTGTCAGCGCCAAAACAACTCTAAGGCAGTTTCATAAGCAGAAAATTGCAAGGCGAACTGAAATTCCAGAACCACACATCAGTAATGTAAATGCTCGTAACAGAAAAACGAGGCAGCGAAGCCGTAAAACTTGGACTTTGGAGCAATTGAAGGAACCCATTTGGTAGAATAGGTCGTGTTTCACAATTTTTCAAATTATGGTCATGTTTAGCCCCATGACGGCGGAGGTCTGGTGATCATTTGATCAGCAATATTGTGGTATTTCGTGGACCCCATAGTTACTCTACAAGATGGAATTACTGCCAAGTATTATATGACTATACTGGCTGATCAGGTCTATCCCATGGCACAATGTTTGCTCCCCAATGATGATGATGGTGATTGATGATGATGGTGTGTTTCAAGTCGACAGGGTCCCTGCTTACACAGCTCGTATCGTCCAGGCCTGGTGTGATCACGAGGATGAACTGTCGCATCCCCATGTCTACAACAGTCTCCAGACACAAGATTATTCAGACTTTGTGGTTTACTTTGGAGAGAAGGGTGCGTCAGCGCTATCCACCTCCGCCATTCTTACCTTATCTGGCCTGTATTTTGCAGGACTTATGGTATAAGATTCTCTTGAATCCAACACAGGATCTGTATTTATCCATTCAGAGACGACTGGGTGCTGTTTTGAATGCCAACGGGTTTCCTGCACCGTATTAGGCAGAATAATGCGTTGTGTGTGTGGTGGTTCCACATTTTCGTCCAACCTCTGTAGGTTGTTATTTTCCGTCGCTTAGTACGCGTATAGAATGGGAAAGAAAATCGATAATACTGGTACGATGTACCCTTCGCCATGCACTGCGCAGTTGGTTGCGGAGCGTATATTTAGATGTGGATGGAGCCCAGGATGCATCGTGTAGCCCACGTTCCTTATTAAAAACGTGCGCTATGTGCCTCGCAGTACCCGCCTAATTTCACCATGTTCCTCCACGGTCACGTTGTTCAATGAAGTGAGAGGAACAGCAATAATAAAAAAGCGGCCTCTTTTGCGCCTCGGGAGCAATTGGCCGACACCCCAGAGTGCGCCGTTGTTCACGCGAAATGTACACCATTAGGAGGGACTCCTTACTGCGGGACAAATGCCCCGCGGGCTGGCATTTGCATAGTGCCCGGTTGGGTGCAGTTTTACGCCTCACTTGAGACAAAATCGATTACGCCCTTATTGCCCATATAAATTACCTTCATTACCTGGGCAAACTCCCTCCTCCCCGCCCCACCCCCGCAGGCAGCCGGGCGTGGCGAATATTGCTCCAGTGTCATGAATATTGCATCCCGAATGTCTTCCCGTGCCGATTTGTCAGGCCACCAACGGAAAATGGATTTCCTTAACGGGGCCGGCGCTCGGTCGTGCAAGGAATTAAAATTTAATAGTAGCGAGAGAACCGTTACACGGTTTCATTGTGTCTGACGTAAGGTGAACGTTATTTCACTGGGCAGCGTGAAAGAGGATACGTCATTATCACTACATGCCCACTCCCAAGTAAAACTGTGCCGTAGCAGGCTCCCCACGTCGTTTGCTGCACATGACAGCTTGATACTTTTACAACGACGTCACAAACAGCAGTCGACAGATGGTCCAGAGTCTTATTTAAATTAGAGCAAGTTCCCGACTACGCAGCTTGCAGATTATCCGGCACAGTTCGGCGATTTTTGAGAATAAAATAAGAAAAACCAAACCTGGTATCACTTTTTGAAAGAAATATCAGAAATTGCCAGTTAACGGGGAACACAATTTGAAGCGTGTGATTTGGAATGAAAGAAATGCAGGAGTGACAGAGAGGAAACCGGCAATGTCACATTGTTTAGGCTTAGTCTCTCTCTCTCTCTCTCTCGATGGTACAGTGGTTAAAAGTTCCTCTTTTAGTTTTTCCATGGTTTCCCGGGACCGCTTAAGTAAATTACAACACGGTTTCTTTGAAAACGGAAAGGCCGCTTTCCAACTGCATCCTTGCCTCTGTCGCTAATGACCACATCGTCGACGGAACGTGCAGCTCTAATGAAGGAAGATGTGACATATTGCCCTCCAGATAAATTAACTGATTTGCGTTCTTTTATTTTTATATTTGTTTTTCGAAACAATCACATAGAGATTTCGCAGTGCAGTTAGCAGTTTCCACCACCCAGTTTAGCGTTTCTTCCTATTACAGTAACATACGGAGCAAGGGAAGAATGAGTGCTTTAATGCCTCTTTGCGGGATGAAATTAATCTGGTGTTTTTTGCGGTAACTACGGGAGAAATAAATAGGAAAATGCAGAATATTTCTAGATATTCCACTGAATTCTGGTTCTCGGAACTTTGTAAGCAGTGTTTCGTGGGATGATTGGTGTCTGTCTTCAAGGGCCTGCCAATATAGTTTTTCCAACATTTCCGTGACCCTATTCCGCGAGTCGCACAATTCGTATCGTCCTTCATTGTACTGTACATGTTCAACGTCCCAAGATAGTCCTGTGTGGCATTGGTCCCACACACTTGAGAAATATTCTAAGATGGGACGCACGAGTCATTTTTAAGCAGTGTCTTTCGAAGGTCTACCACTTTCCTCACCTACAGCCAGTTCTTGCCGCTCCAAACTAAACCTCAGAATTAGTGGCCACAAACTAGACGAGGTTAAGAATTCTGATACTTTGGAAGAAAACTAACACAGGCGGACGAGGGAAGGAAGACGCAATAAGGAGATTGGCACGGGCAAAAAGGGCATTCGTGGCAGGAAGAAGTCTATTAGGGTCAAATATAGCTGTAACTTGAGGAAGAAATGTCTGAGAATGTATGTTTGGAGCACAGGATCTACGGTAGTGAATCATGGACTGTGGGGAAACCGGGAGAGAAGAGAATCGCAGCTCTGAGATGCCTTGCTACATAAAGGTATTGGAAATTAAGTGGACTGATTAGATAAGAAATGAGGAGAGTCTCCGGAGAATCGGCGACGAAAGCAGCATTTGGTGAACATTGACAAGAGGGAGGGATGGGATGATTGGACATGTCTTATGTCATCAGGGAATAACTTCCAATGAAAAGAGGGAGCTGTAGAAGGTAAAAACTGCAGGGGAAGACAAAAATTGAAATATGTCCAACAAATAATTGGGGATTTGGGTAGCATGTGCTAGCCTGAGGTGAAGAGGTTGGCACAGGAGAGGAATACGTGGTGTGTCACCTCAAAGAAGAATGATGACTAAACAGAAAAGAAAAAGTACAAATTGTTAAGCTCGGTTCTCACAGTTGTGGTGTCACCACCAGACACCACGCTTGCTAGGTGGTAGCCTTTAAATCGGCCGCGGTCCGTTAGTATACGTCGGACCCGCGTGTCGCCACTATCAGTGATTGCAGACCGAGCGCTGCCACACGGCACGTGTAGTCTAGAGAGACTCCCCAGCAGTCGCCCCAGTTGTACAGCCGACTTTGCTAGTGATGGTTCACTGTCTACATACGCTCTCATTTGCAGGGACGACAGTTTAGCATAGCCTTCAGCTACGTCATTTGCTACGACCTAGCAAGGCGCCATATTCAGTTACTATAAACTGAACAGATAATATTGTGAATCATGTACCGTCAAGAGCGACGTTCATCATTACTGGATTAAACTTAAGTATCAAACTAATTATGTCCGCTTTCTGAATTCTCATTCCTTGTGTTGTTCCAGACCTCACGTCACTATAGTTCTTCCCTCTTCACGCCAGCCTGCGTGAGCTAAAACGCGTGCATTTCGGCCTCCACTAGTAACACAGTGTTGGCTCTTCTGCCAACAAAACAACAGTGGTGATAGGATATGCTATACAACATGTTGCAATAAATGTCGCTAAACGCGACGATTATTTGTGGGACACTCATGTGCATTCAGTCGTGATATGACAAGTAACAACACACAGCAGGCAGCAATAGCTTCGTGTGTGGCGTGTTGCTGCCAGACTCGACACGGACAATTTGCAAATATGTACCTTATTTACTCTACAATGGAAAGACACATGACTCTCCTTCCGCCGGCCGCTATGGACAGGAGGTTCTAGGCGCATCAATCTGGAACCGCTCGACCGCTACGGTCGCAGGTTCGAATCCTGCCTCGGGCATGGATGTGTGTGATGCCCTTAGGTTAGATAGGTTTAAGTAGTTCTAAATTGAAGGGGACTGATGACCTCAGATGTTAAGTCCCATAGTGCTCAGAGCCACTCTCCTTCCAGCGTTAAAAACAATTTCGATATTCTAGATAGATAATTTTGGTACACAGCACTGTACGACCTTAAACGCACCAAACGTAAACTGACTAGCGACTACATTTTTTGCCGCAAGCAAAAAACAATATTGGCTGTTTTGTACTAAAATTCGAATTAACTATGAGAAACAGCAAAAAGAAAACAATTTCATTACCAAGCCGTGATATCACACTGTAAGATGAAAAAAAAAAAAAAGATTGTGTAGTTAAAATTCCTCAAGATCGAATGAGAAAAACTGGCTGGTTTGTGGAGAACATGCATGAATGCTAAAAGAGTGATTTTTCATTTTTTATGCAAAAAGTAAAAGTTTTACTGAGAAGTTAACAACAGAGGAGGAAGTAGCATTGCTTCATGTACACAAAACATTTTTGTAGTCGCATTAGATGACTGGATACAGCAACCAGCGCTCCGTGTTGCGCTGGGCGATATGACAGGAAGTCATGTCGGTGTTGTGTCGCAGTTGTTCCAGTGTGAACCAGTTAAGTCGCTGCCACAGATTTTCTATCCGCCCCACCGATGCGGGTTGCTTCTGCGTCGTATCACGATTGCATCGCGTGTTTTTGAGTCACCAGTCTTCTGCCTGGTTTGATGGCGGCTCGCCACGAGTTCTTCTCCTGTGCCAGCCACTTCACCTCAGAGTAGCCCTTGCAAGCTACGGCCTCAATGATTTGCTGGACATATTCCAGCCTCTGCCTTCCTCTATTATTTTTATCGCCCACAGCTCCCTGTAGTACCATCAAAGTTATTCCGTGATGTCTTAACAGACGTCTTACCATCCTGTCCCTTCTTCTTGTTAGTGTTTCCCATATATTCCTTCCCTCGCCGATTGTGCGGAGAAGCTCCTCATTCCTCACTTTATCATACTGCATATCGCATCACGTCAGTGAAAAACACGCCCTTCACCAAGCTGTGCATACAAATTTTGATTCCTGCTGTGACTCATTCATATCATAGTCGTGAAATACAACGTTTGTTTCTTTCGATTTCTGAAGGGCACAATTTTACATTTCTGTTGGTTTAGAGTAAGATGCCCACCACTACACGGCTTTGAAACCTTACTTGATTGTTGAGGAGCTTTTTTTCAGGTAGTAATTCTTTATACAGGGTGTTTCCGTAAGAGCGTGTATAAGTTTACCGGGACATAGATGATGCTCCACTGGAACAGTTTGAGGTAGGGAACTTGGGGTTGGAGAAGCCAACTTAAGCAGATAATAGGAATAAAATCACAATTCTGTTTGTAAATAAATTATACGCAACTGCAACCAGTCACTTTTTTCATTAATAATGCTTTATTACATTAACCGGTTTTCGAACCCTTTCAGGTTCATCTTCAGATGATTTCGGGAGAATCCGGGAAGTTACATAATTACTGGTAGTAGCATAATGCTGGGTGCTGGTTCTATGGCAGAAAGATGGGTCACACTTTAATGTATCGCCATGACTATAGATTAAATGTCGATATGGATGTGAATTTAGTTTTTACTTACTGCGACAGTATAGGCGGCTTTTTTCGTATCTGTCTGCATCCATTTTGAAGTCCAGAACACTTTCACACGAACTATATTAGTTCACACTTTAACATTGACACTTCACCAGCATCCAGCATGCGCTTTACAACTGTTGCTTATAACAAAGATCTTGACAGAGAGATATGGCATAAGCCTACTTTGTACAGAGATGAAATTTGTTGTTCTTTACATGTGTTAAGGTCGATATAAGGGCAAGTTTTTTCATCAGAATGGTGATAACATGAGAGCACTAGAGAAAATAATAATAAATTACTACAAGAATAAATTTCAGGTGATCTGTTATGTTATTTCTATTTGTATGTTACAGGCAGTTTTTTTTTAACCATGAACAAAAATTCTTTAGCTGTTGACTTATTTTTATTTTAACATTAGAGTGATCTGGGATATTGGTAAAGGCAGCTTATGTTTGTTCTAGCTAGAATTAATATGTATACAGTACTGATTTATGTTAGCAATGGAGGGCTTCAACATTTAGAGATATGGTACATGCCTTATTCTGTGGTAGTATATTACATTGACACCAGTGTGGTTAGGATGTAAGGAGACGGGGGGAGGGGGGGGGGGGGGTCATTGGGAGGGGGGGTTGGGGAGCTCATGGTTAAAAAAAAAAAAACTGCCTGTAACATACAAATAGAAATAACATAACAGATCACCTGAAATTTATTCTTGTAGTAATTTATTATTATTTTCTCTAGTGCTCTCATGTTATCACCATTCTGATGAAAAAACTTGCCCTTATATCGACCTTAACACATGTAAAGAACAACGAATTTCATCTCTGTACAAAGTAGGCTTATGCCATATCTCTCTGTCAAGATCTTTGTTATAAGCAACAGTTGTAAAGCGCATGCTGGATGCTGGTGAAGTGTCAATGTTAAAGTGTGAACTAATATAGTTCGTGTGAAAGTGTTCTGGACTTTAAAATGGATGCAGACAGATACGAAAAAAGCCGCCTATACTGTCGCAGTAAGTAAAAACTAAATTCACATCCATATCGACATTTAATCTATAGTCATGGCGATACATTAAAGTGTGACCCATCTTTCTGCCATAGAACCAGCACCCAGCATTATGCTACTACCAGTAATTATGTAACTTCCCGGATTCTCCCGAAATCAGCTGAAGATGAACCTGAAAGGGTTCGAAAACCGGTTAATGTAATAAAGCATTATTAATGAAAAAAGTGACTGGTTGCAGTTGCGTATAATTTATTTACATTAATATACAGTCACGGTTCTAAAATATCCGTAATGGATAAGCATAATCTAACAATTCTGTTTACTTCTCTATTTACATCAGTTAACTGCAAATACCATCAATGACACAATGAACCTACCATCTTACAAAATGTGCTGAAACTGACGGCCATCACCCTCAGTGGAAGCATGACATCGGCAAATAAGATTCTGACGCACCCTGACACATATCCCTGGTGTGATTCGAATCACATCGCATCCAGCCAGAATTCTGGCAAAGAATTCCATCTCCGTATTCACTCGGGTCTGATACACAAATGACTTCAGATATGCCCGTAGGAAATAATCAAGAGGATTCAGGTTAGCCGACCTCGCAGGCGATGGCATAGGACTTCCCTTCCTGTCCAGTGACCAGGAAATATTGTACCGGTGCTGTCCCATCGTATTGTACTCTGCGTCTCTGAAGAGCACTGAGTAATGAATGTGCCTGTCGTTCATTCATAGCAAGTTGTGACATAGGACATGTAAATACGATATAACAGACCCACCTTAAGACAAGTAATGTAAACAAAACTTGCGTCATGACTTCTTAGTAATCAGGCTTGTTCTCCTCGTTTCATTGCAGAAAATAAAGAATGCACATGTAAATAAACAGCACAGTACGCTTAAACTTATACGTATGTTAGTTGTAAAGAAGCTGGAAAGCAGTAATACTAGGCAAAGCGGTACACAAGTTTACCTCCATATCTCCTTAAATTGGCCGAGCGGCTCTAGGCGGTTTAGTCTGGAACCACGCGACCGCTACGGTCGCAGGTTCGAATCCTAGTTAAGTCCCATAGTGCTCAGAGCCATTTGAACCATTTTTTCTTCCTCAAATTAAGGCCTATGTTTCATACTAGTAGACTTCTCTTGGCCAGGAATTCCCTTTTTTCCATTGCTAGTCTGCTTTTGATGTCTTCCTTTCTCCGTCCGTCATTGGTTGTTTCTCTGCCTAGGTAGCTGAATTCGTTAACTTCATCTACTTCGTGACCATTAATCCTGATGTTGAGTTTCTCGCTGTTCCCATTTCTGCTACTTCTAGTTACTTTCTTCTTTCTTCGATTTACTCTCAATCCATATTTTGTACTCATTCAATTGTTCATTCCTTTCAGCAGATCCTGTAATTTTTCTTCACTTTTACTCAGGATAGCAATGTCATCAGCGAAACGTATCACTGATATCCTTTCACCTTGAATTTTAATTCCACTCCTGAACCTTTCTTTTATTTGCGTCACTGCTTGTTCGATTTACAGATTGAACAATAGGGGGGGAAGACTACATCCCTGTCTTACACCCTTTTTAATCTGAGTACTTCGTTCTTGGTCGTCCACTCTTATTATTCCCTGTTGGCTATTGTACATATTGTATATTACCCGTCTCTCCGTATTGTTTACCCCTATTTTTCTCAGAATTTCAAATATCTTGCGCTTTTTACCTTGTCGAAGGCTTTTACCAGGTCGACATATCCTATGAACCAGTCTTTATTTTTCTTTCGTCTTATTTCCTTTATCAACCGCAACGTCATTGTCTCTCTCGTGTCTTTACTTTTCCTAAAGCCAAACTGCTCGTCATCTAACACATCCTCAATTTTATTTTCCATTCTTCTGTATATCATTCTTGTCAGCAACTTGGATACATGAGTTGTTAAGCTGATTGTGCGATAATTCTCGCACTTCTCAGATGTTGCAGCCTTCGGAATTGTGTGGATAGTATTTTTCCGAAAGTCAGATCCATGTCACCAGACGTTTTGTTGCCACTTCCTCCAATGATTTTTGAAAATTTGATTGAATGTTATCCATCCCTTCTTCCTTGTTTGATCTCAAGTCCTCCAAACGTCTTTTTAATTCTAAATCTAATACTGGAGCCCCTATCTCTTCTAAATCGACTCCTCTTTTCTATAACCTGAGAGAATCTGTATTCGAGGAAGACTGTGGGAGCGTTATGTCGCCACCAATGTATATCTCACGTGGAGATCATAAGACTAAGATAAGAAATATCTGTACACGTATAGAGCCATATAGACAGGCAATTTTCCCTTACCCAGTACATGAACGACATAGGGAAAAAAATCGCTGACATTGGTACGACGTACCCTCCTCCGTCATTGTAGGTACAGTGGCTTGTGGAACATATATCTGTGTTTTCAAGAAGAATGTAAAAGATACAAAAAATATACCTTCATTCGTTTTCAAATTAATTCTCTTTTGCAATAATACACTATCTGCAACTTTTATAAAGCTGCTGTAACTGTCAGCGAATACTGATTTAGAACAGAACGAACAACTGACGTCGCACGTCGTTTTAAGGTTGTCGAAATGTGTGTGATAATGACAGTTGGTAAACACTGAACTTGCTGATACCAACCTCCTTCTTTGGCCACTGAGATATCATGACATAACAATTGTTAACTTCGCCGATTCAACCTGACGTGGACTTAGGTCTACGATACTGATCAGTCTGCGACCGCAACCTACATCGAAAAAATAAATACGGAAATAAAATAAATATTGTCATCGTTGTGTCTCTATTTGCACACGTATTACGTCACAGGGCACTTCAGCGTTACGTCAACAGTTGTATTATTTTCTACGGTTCGGTAAGAGTTTTATAAGATCAAGCAATGATGCGCGAAATGAAAGCTGTAAATCAGATTAGTCAATTACGGTTTAAAAAATTTCGTTATTATTATGTCATTTCTTACACGATCACCAGTAATTTAAAAATTCACGACGTCTGAAACTGCCTATATGTTACGCTTTTCGAGGAATTCTTTCACACTGAAACGTAAACTCAGGCACAAATCCTACAACAATTAGTAAATCCAATATCGAACTTCCCACCTCAAACCATTCTTAACGTGACAATGTGCCATGAGTGGCAGCCTCGAGAACATTTTCCCACCCAAGCGACATATTCGGCGCACCATGGCTCGGAGCACTATGGGACTTAACATCTGAGGTCATCAGTCCCCTAGAATTTAGAACTACTTAAACCTAGCTAACCTATGGACATCACACACATCCATACCCGAGGCAGGATTCGAACCTACGACCGTAGCAATCGCGCGGTTCCAGACTGAAGCGCCTAGAACCGCTCGGCCACACCGGCTGGCGGCGCACCACGTCCCTCGCATTCTTTCACTCGTGTCAGCTCTTGTTGCTAATTATGGTACATTCTGTATCGCAATTTTAAACTTGAGTGGGCGCTTGTGAAGCTTGGGTCTCAAAGCAGCCCTTGGTGCCGTGGGACACATATCGATGCGACCTCACTTCGTGAATGCTACCAACCAACTGTACTTGGCGAATGCAGCTCACTCAGGTCTTACGCCCAGGGCACACACAGCGGCAACGCCAGTAAAACTCCGCGAAACGTTGTCGACAGGCAAAGGTTATTTTGCACCACTGGGCACAGCTTGATCAGGTGTAGCTGGATGACTACGATACATAAAAATTGATGCAACTACAGCAAATAATGAGCTTCATAAAAAAAAGCACACCGTCTTCAGGCCGCAAGTGGCCCATCGGGACCATTCGACCGCCATGTCATCCTCAGCTGAGGATGCGGATAGGAGGGGCATGTGGTCAGCACACCACTCTCCCGGACGTTATGATTGTTTTCTTTGATCGGAGCTGCTACTGTTCGGTCGAGTAGCTCCTCAATAGGCATCTCGAGGCTGAGTGCACCCCGAAAAATGGCAACAGCGCATGACAGCCCGGATGGTCACCCGTCCAAGTGCCGGCCACGCCCGATGGCGATTAACTTCGCTGATCTGACGGGAGCTGATGTATCCAGTGCGGTAAGGCCGTTGCCAGCTTCATAAGAAAATACCAAAAATTACAGTGACCTATGACGTGTGAGGAAGTAAGATTCTGATAACTGCATTTGCGCTTAAAGGTAATTAAGCGGTTGGGAAGACTGAGGATTTTTAAGCATTTATAGCTGGAACAATTGTCCTATTCACTGTGTTTGGCGGTCACTGACTTCCACCTATTTTTACGTTAAAAAATGGTAGCTGGAAACTGCTTCGTTCGGAAGAAGAGATTGTTGAAATAGTTGATGGATATTTTTACGCCGGCCGCGGTCTCGCGGTTCTAGGCGCTCAGTCCGGAACCGCGCGACTGCTACGGTCGCAGGTTCGAATCCTGCCTCGGGCATGGATGTGTGTGATGTCCTTAGGTTAGTTAGGTTTAAGTAGTTCTAAGTTCTAGGGGACTGATGACCACAGATGTTAAGTCCCATAGTGCTCTGAGCCATTTGAACCATTTGGATATTTTTACTGACGTTCCAGAATTGCATATCGGGCGTGGAACTTAACGCATTGTCAAAAACTGGAGTCATATGAACCTTCCGATACCGTATGTCTCTTGACGTAATGCTGATTTAGCACGCGAGGTTGTACGCGTTCATGCGCAGACAGAATTTGAGAAAGACGTTGACGAAATATTTTGCATTAATACTATTTTTTGGAACATAGGTTTTGTTGATTGACTGATCTGTACAACAGCCCTAGGTATAGCTTAGGCTGAAAGGTGATAGTTCGCTTGTGAGTTGGTGAAGCGGTATCGAAGGCTTCAGTTAATGTGAAAATTGGTAAAAGTGTCCCAGAGGTATTCTTGCTCGTTCCTGTCAGCAAATTCTAGTCAATCTGGAGAGAAGTAATCCAGTTTCACAGAAAAACAGCAAGGGTGTGAGGCGTAAGCAAATTTAGCGAGTTAAACGCACGGGCAGGACAGTTTATCCCGGTGCTCCGAACAGGAACGCCTGGCACGCACACGCAACCCGCACCTGCGGACACGAGGCACGGCGACGCATTCCGTTCCAGCGCTTAACGGCTGCCTGGCACGCGCCGGGGCGCAAACGTGGCGCCCTGTGCCCGGCGGCCGCGTCTGTCACCTGCTAGTCGTGCGGAGGCGGCGTGGCTGCCGCGACTACTGGCCGCGCGGGGGAAACACTGTCTGACCAGAAGTACCCGCACATCCGTATGTAATACGAGACTGACCACTAGTTGCCACGAGAGGTAGACCCGCCGTTTTAAAATGTGGTGGGGAGAACTGTGTTGCCAGTAGGGAAGCAGTAACAGTGGAAAAGGTCAGTCACGATAGCTCAGTGACTTCTAAGGTGGACTAGTCACTGAGTGACTTTTCAAACCTTCTAAAACTGCCCATGTCGACTGTTGTTGATGTGATTATGAAGCAGAAACGCGAAGGAACAACCACAGCTAAACAAAGACCTGGCAGACATCATCTACTGAAAGGTAGGGACCGTCGGGCATTGCGGATGGTGGTTGTAAAAAAAACCCTCATGAAATCAGCAGAAGAATTCACTCTTGAGTTCCAAAGTACTACCAGCAGTCCATCCAATACAATGACTACCCGTAGGGATTAAAAGAAATGGGGAGGAATGATCAGCTAGCGCCTCATATGCCACACCTTCGTGTCATCATCATCATCTTCATCATCAGCCAATTCAATCATTAAATGATGTGGCCTCTTCGAGTCGTGGATTCAAGTAGGCTTTCAGCAGTCTTATCCAAGTGGGACGGTCTTGGGCAGTTCTCTGACAGGTGTTACCTGCTATGTTCTTGATGTCTTTGTCCCATCTGTCTGGTGGTCTTCCTCTAGGCCTCCGGTGCTCTCTCGGACTCCACTCCAGAATTAGCTTCGTCCATCTGTTGTCTTTTCTTCTTGCGACGTGGCCAGCCCACTGCCATTTCAAGGAACCTACTGTCTCTAAGATGTCGTTAAACTTCGTCACAGACCGGATGTCATCTGCCCTTTTCCTATCCTTTCTTGTATAGCCCAGCATTGATCTCTCCATGGCTCTCTGTGCTGTCCTAAGTTTTCCTTTTGTAAATGAGCTCAGTGTCCAAGTCACACAGCCATACGTCATCACAGGAAGAACGCATTGATCAAATACTGCTTTCTTCAGATTTACTGGCGTTTTTGATCTGAATACTATTGAATTCTTCCCAAATGCTTGCCAGCTAAGCTCGATGGGTCGATAGATTTCTGGCCTTATGTCTCTCTTCATATTTATAATCTGGCCAAGGTAGACATATTCACTGACCTCTTCTAATAGACTGTCCTTGACTTTCACATCTCGAGCTGGGACCCATTTGTTGGACATTACTTTTCTTTTAGAAAGGTTCATGTTCAAGCCAACCATCTGACATTCCGATGCAAGATCTGTAACTAAGTTTTGGAGCTCTGCGAAGTCTTTGGCCAGTAAGGCAATATCATCAGCAAATCTCAAGTTGGTATGCCTTCTTCCATTAATTCTAATTCCCTTACCTTCCCAGCTCACCTTTGTGTAGTCACTGCTAATTTACTCTTGAGCTTGTTAGAGGGCGATGAGGCTGAACAGTAGGTGAAGAGCGATGACGATGAACAGTAGGTGACTGGAATCGAATAATGTAGCATGATGAACGACGCTGTTTCCTGTGGAAATCCGCTGGAAGGGTTAGGTTCGGCGAATGCCTAGGGAGTGCTGCACCACCCCATCATTTAGTGCCGACAGTAACGTACGGAGGAGATGATGTTATGTATGGACGCGTTTTCGTGGTTGGGGTGTGGTTTCCTTATTGCGCTCGAGAAAACACTGAATGTGGAAGAATACGAACATATTTTTCACCATGGTGTACTTCATACAGTAGAAGAACAGTTGGGAGATGATGGGTGTAAAAGCCAAGACAATATACCCCTGTCGCTGAGCAGCATCTATGAGGCATTTGTTTGTGGACAGTAACGTTCTTGAAATGGACTGGCTTGCCTAGATTCCCGACCTGAATCCAATATAATATCTTTGAGATGAGTCAAAGTGTCGACTCCAGATCCTAGTGTCCTTCATCACTGCCTTATCTGGTTTCGGCTCATGAGGAAGAAGAGGTTGCCATTCCTCCACAGACTTCCAGACACCTCACTTAAAGTGTCTTCATCAGAGTTCAAGCTGTCATAAAGACGAAGGGGTGAACACATCCCATATTCCGGAATGAAATTTGCACTCTGCAGCGGAGGGTGGGCTGATATGAAACTTCCTGCCAGATTGAAACTGTGTGCCGGGCCGAGACTCGAACTCTGGACCTTTGCGTTTCGCGCACAACTGCTCTACCTATCGGGCTACCCAAACCACTCACGACCCGCCTTCAGAGCTTTACCTGGCCAGTACCTCGTCTCCTACCTTCCCAACTTTACAGAAGATCTCCTCCGAAGGTAGGAGACAAGGTACTAGCGGAAGTGAAGCTGTGAGGAAGAGTCTTTAGTCGTGCTTCGGTAATTCCATCGGTAGACCACTTGACGGGGAAAGGCAAGGGTCCCGAGTTAGGGTCTCGTTCAGGAACACAGTTTTAATCTGCCAGGAAGTTTCACACCCTATATTAATTTCCACTACTAGGGGTCCGGATACTTTTTATTTGATTGTGTATCTACGAGTTCTATTTGTTTATTACGGTCCTATCAATGGAAATCACAGTGAAAATTAAAAATATTTTTTATTTGGAACAGTTAGCTACATCTTCCAGCTACTTCCCTACATAGTTATCAGTCCGTCGTAGACATTTGTCGTATCTTTTAACCAACAGTTCTGAACAACTCAGTCTCAACTTGTTAACTGACACCGAGCAAGGACTTGTGTATTTAATTTGTTGTCGTCGATTGTTTCCACTTTTACTTCCGTAGTATCGAATACTGTACAGTTATTGTGGAATCGGAGATGCGGATTAATAAGGGCAGCATAAACGAGGTTCCAGTACAGTTTTCATGATAATGTGTTTTGTGGTAGTGATGCGCCGTCTTTCTTTAACACGTTGTTGGTATCCCACCGCTGGATGGTGTATCTAAAGACATGTCTTCGCTGGTCATCGAGGCTCAGTACGAAGTGGGACTCATCACTGGAGAAAATTCTACTCCAGTCAATGAGATTTCAGGCCTCCGGCAGCGGTGAGATACCAACCTGATTGTCGCCCACTATACGGCCCGCCAACCAGAAATGATGTTCTGCGGCTATCATCCTCGGCACCCTTACAGCACAGCAGTAGATCGAAGATAGTCTACGTCTTCATTGCGAGCCATCCCGGACTTACATTTCAACAAAATGATGACTGCCCGCACACGACGAGAGTTTCTGCCACTTGCCGTCGTGCTTGCCAAACCCTATCTTGGCCAACAAGATCGCCAGATCTCTTCCCTTCTGAGAACGCTTGGAGCATTATGGGAAGGGCCTTCCAACCATCTAGGAATCTTGACGCTCTAACCCGCCAATTGGACAGAATTTGGCACCATATCCCTCAGGAGCATGTCCAATAACTCTCTCAATCTATGCCAAGCCGAATAACTGCTTGCATAGGGGCGAGAAGTGAACTTGTTCAATATATGACTTGCTCAGTATGTGAAGCTCTTTGCCTTGTATAAATTATCAATTTTTCTGATATTTTAAGAATCTCTTTGTGTATATCTGTGGCCGGCCGCGGTGGCCGTGCGGTTCTGGCGCTGCAGTCCGGAACCGCGGGACTGCTACGGTCGCAGGTTCGAATCCTGCCTCGGGCATGGGTGTGTGTGATGTCCTTAGGTTAGTTAGGTTTAAGTAGTTCTAAGTTCTAGGGGACTTATGACCTAAGATGTTGAGTCCCATAGTGCTCAGAGCCATTTGTATATCTGTGCATTACATCTCCCGATTTCCGATTAAATTCGAGTAAATTATTAATGGTGCGTCGTTTTTCTTTCTTTTTTCGTGGTAGAGTGTAATTGTTATTCAGTTAGCGGTTTGGATCACTCTGATTATCCTCAGATTGATCTAGATACAGAAACGGGCAAATGGTATAAAAATGTGCATAATGGTAGGCTATCAACTGTAAGAAGCCGCATCATAATATACATAGACTTCATGAACTTAATAGAGAAAGCAATAAAAATAAAAATAGTTGTAAGTGGCATTGTGACGTAGAGTTAAATCATGATAAAATAGTACCATACAAGTCGGGTCATCGCTTGCGTATTGTGATTGCAACACCGTGCAAACAGCTAAGGAGGCTTGGGCGACAGACGTAAATGGCCGACTACAGTTTGCCAAGGCATAATACAAAGTTAGAAATGTAATCTTACACTACGTCTGGGTACATATAAAGTGAATTCATTAAAATACAACTAAAATGGACCAAGAGTTACAGCGTGGTTCAACAGAGAAGTATTAGTTTAAATTCTAAAGGGTAGCTGCAAATAAGTGTATGCGCCATATGCATTACAATCAAGTTAATTGACTGCAGCTTGTCAAACGATAAAAAAGTCGCCGGCACAGTAGGCATACCAAAATCAGATACGAGTAACTGTTGGCAGCACGGAGCCAACGCATAATGAAAATGGACAGAGTGAGTAATGAAATTAATAAAAGCTCCACGGCTGGAAAAAGTATGACATTGAGCTATCGTTAAAATGTATCGTAAAAGGTAGCGCTTAAAATCGGATTGTGACATGTACAATACATAAATAAGTGAACTGTAAGCAGCATATCGGCCCAGGATAAAAAGAATGCAGGCACAGCAGATTCGCCGAAACCGAGACAAGAACAATGTGTGCAGTAGAGGGAGTAGCGTATCTGTACCAGGTTATAAAACCTGCAACAGCTTCTCATATAAAGAAAAATAGGCACTGGTCGTGAATTCACTATGTTCATTAAGAAGTTTAGAGGGGTCAAGTTTCCTACTCCCATAAATTTGTATCTCCTCTTTTAGAAAAGTTTACTTAACTCTTAAGTTTATCACTATAGATGACATTTTCGTCACGAGAGAGAAGAAAGTGCCTTTCGTAGACTAGATCCCTTTCAGTTCACGCCTCAGCGATCGTATCAGCAATTTAAAATCAGCAAAATCTTCTTCCTTCCCTTGCAAAGTTTACAGAAGATCTCCAACGAAGCCTGCAGTACTGCCAGGACTGCCCGTATAGCTCAACTTCAAGACTAAAGCCGGCGAAAGACTGGAGTCTGAGTTTGACTGCCAATATTCGGCAGATGGGAGAAGTCCTGTCTACAGAAACAAGTGTTTAACTGTTAGCTGCTCCAGGTATTTCAAATTGTCTTAGTAGGCAATAGTCTCCACCAGTAGTTCCCAACTTGAGGATAACAGCCCCCAGCGGAAAAATGTTATTTTCTGAGGAGGAAAAACAAAAATTCAGTTCTGTTTCAGTAACGAAATTAAATTTTTAAGAAAATCATTACTGTTATCACTATTTCGTGAAACTCTAGTCCTGATTACATACGTTACCAATAATTCCTTTGTTTCAATGCGTAACACAACGTGGTTGAGGTTATACCTCGTGAAACAAATGTACGAATATCTTCCTCTCGTAGTCCGCCCACTACGCATATACTTCGTACCATGCATGTATGACACTGAAAACGAGATACACTGAAGAGCCAAAGAAACTGGTACACCTACCTGATATCGTGTAGGGCCCCAGTGAGCACGAAGAAGTGCCACAACGCCACGTGCCATGGACTAGACTAAGCAGGACTGTCCATAAATACGCAAGAGTACGACCTCTTCTGAAAAGCATGTTGCAAGTTATCCCAGATGTGCTCAGTAATATTCATGTCTGAGGAGTTTGGTGGCCAACACAAGTATTTAAACTCAGAAGAGTGTTAGTGGATCCACTCTGTAGTAATTCTGGATGTGTTGCATTGTCCTGCTGGAATTTCCCAAGTCAGTCGGAAAGCACAATGGACGTGAATGGATGCAGGTGATCAGACAGTATGCTTACGTACGTGTCACCTGTCAGAGTCGTATCTGGACGTATCAGGGGCCCCATATCACCTACAGCTGCTCACGCATCATACCACTGCAGAGCCTCCACCTACTTGAACAGTCCCCTGCTGACATGCAGGGTCCATGGATTCATGAGGTTGTCTCCATAGCCGTACACGTCCATCAGCTCGATACAATTTGAAACTAGACTCGTCCGACCAGGCAACACGTTTCCAGTCACGAACAGTCCAACGTAGGGTTTGACGTGCCCAGGCGAGGCGTAAATCTTTGTGTCGTGCAGCCATCAAGGGCACACGAGTTGGCTTTCGGCTCAGAAATCCCATATCGATGATGCTTAGTTGAATGGTTCGCACGCTGACACTTGTTGATGATCCGGCGTTGAAATCTGCAGGAATTTGCCGAAGGGCTGCACTTCTGTCATTGGTCCCGTTCTTGCAGGATCTTTTTCCGGCAGTAGCGATGTCGAAGATTTGATGTTTTACCAGATTCCTGATATCCAAGGTACACTCGCGAGATAATCGTAAGGGAAAATCCCCACTTCATCTCTACCTCGAATATGCTGTGTCCCATCGCTCGTCCGCCGACTATAACACCACGTTCAAACTCACGTAAATCTTGCTAACCTGCCAATGTAGCAGTAGTAACCGACCTAACAACTGCGCCAGACACTTGTTGTCTTATACAAGCGTTACCGACCGCAGCGCCGTATTCTGCCTGTTCACTTATCTCTGTATTTGAATACACATGGCTATACCAGTTTCTTTGGCGCTTCAGTGTAAACACAGGCTATTTCACAATTAATGTTACATACTTACAGAGGCTGTAGAGGGGACTCAGTATATATATATATATATATATATATATATATATATATATATATATATATAGAGAGAGAGAGAGAGAGAGAGAGAGAGAATACGTGATATTACAAACTTTCTAGGATGATGGAGAATGATAAAGGTATCAATTTGAGGTAAGGGTCTCTGGTTCGGAAACGAGCGTGACGAAAGTTAAAATCGAAAATTATTCTGATAACTCTGACAGGTGAAGACATGTACCGATACTATTGTTGCTAAGAATGTAAGGTACGCAACTTCCTCAAGTTGTGGTATGGACCAAGACAAGCAAAGAGTCTAGAAAACATGGGCTCTAAAATGCATACCTTAGGAGTTATGAGTATGTGTTCATCTTCGTTGCTGTGAAACAACCTTCTCAATTGAACACTTGCTAATAGCTCTTACGATGTGCATTGTAGAGCCTATGGTTTGGAGACATTTATCTTTTCTTGGTCCTTACTACTACCTCTGCAAGTTGAATACGCTGTAGTTCAAATGGTTCAAATGGCTCTGAGTACTATGGGACTTAACATCTATGGTCATCAGTCCCCTAGAACTTAGAACTACTTAAACCTAACTAACCTAAGGACATCACACACATCCATGACCGAGGCAGGATTCGAACCTGCGACCGTAGCAGGCGCGCGGCTCCGGACTGAGCGCCTAGAACCGCTAGACCACCGCGGCCGGCAATACGCTATAGTCCTAGCAACAACACTATCATTACTTGTACTCCACTGTCAGACATATCACAATGGATTTCGCTTACAACTTTCGACTCGTTCGTTTCCAGTACAGGAAGCCTTACCTCAAATTAATACATTTATCCTTCATCATCACTGAATCACTCTGTATATACACACTCATTTACAGTCGCCGGAGCCCATAGCTTTGAGTTTATATAGTCTCCTTGGATGACGTTTCCGTATATGGGTCCCTATGTAAAACGTGACGTACTAAGTCCTCTCTACAACCTCTACAAGTGTGTAACATGAATTGCGAAACACCCTGGACATCACAAATGCTTAAATGTCTCCTGAAAATTTCTTCTCCTCGTTGTAGGTAGTTTCCGCAATACACTAGGAACTGCTTTATTTTTCACTTTGCAACAACATACGAACTAATTGACAACACAACAGTAACTATGAGATGGATACCACACCGCTGTAGAGACTACACATTATTATTATTATTATTATGAATGGCAATCGTAATTTCTTTCAGTTCAGTAGTAAAGAGTTCAGCAGTGAAGCGATTACACACAGTAGACCTAAGCATGGTGGACACATTTTAATTTGGTTGGTTTTAAAGGGGGAAGCAGGGTGTGGGCGAAGCACGTGCCACCGTGGAGATGAGTGGTGCGGAAAATCATGTTTTGTTACAAGTGTCTACCCCCAATATGACTAGTTAACTGTACTTTGTTGAGGAGGAATTGAAGGTAGCACTGGCAATGCGCTGAAAATTGCTTTAAAATTCTATTAAAAAAAGTTATTAGAACGAAGCAGCAGCAATTGTCTCACTGGCTTACTAGTTCGTGGTGTAACAGAATAGTCAAAAACTAAATATCATTTATCTTTAGTTATTTTAAAGAAGAAAGTGTTCAAAGAAAATTCTTTTTCATTCTATAGTGTCGTTAGGTACTAATAGTCAAGATTATGGGAGTAATATCTAATATCTGATTGCACTCAGGAGTAAGGGTTTCAGAAAGGTTGGAACAACTGGTCTATACCAACACTAATGTCGTTATTATCATATAAACTACATCCAGTCACTCGTCGCACTTGAAGCGCAAAGCGATAATTTTATGATTGAAATTGATCTGCTACGCAGTTTCTTTCTAGTTCTTTGCTACGCATGATGACCTCTCTCGCACCTGTCGCTTTATTGCCCCCTTTCTATAATGTGTGTTTGTTTTCTTCTCTTCTGGGCCGCAGCTGCCGCGGAAGGAGAGGAGAGGCTTCCTGCAGGTAAACTAATGTTCTCTTGTCTGCACTAACACGTAGCTGTAGTCTGTAGCGTACAAGTATGCAGTGTGAGTGCATATCATATGTCAACTGCTTTGAGGAAATGTGATATCATTTGATAATCACACTCCTGATGAACTTTTCTTCTAGGAGTAATTGTGTATCATATTTGGCATTCAGTATGTCTTGAAATTTTCATTGATATTATTTATTTATTTATCAACATAAAATATAGGAAGCACTTTTTCACTCACTGCTAATGACGTTGTGTTGGTATATGCTTTCAGTAGAATTTGGAAAACGCAGTATATTAGCACCATAAAATTTTTTACGTAGCTGTAAATTCGCACTGTTAAATTTCTAATTTTCTAGTTAGGAATGTCGTTGACTCAGTCCACTCTAGGATCTTACTGTAACGAACCTAGAGTCACTTAATGGTCTGCCCTGTCCATTTGTGTGGCGACTGAGATGTGTCAAAGTATAGGATGAAGACAGAATCATTATTGCTATGTGAAACATTTTCCCGCACATTACTTGTGAGCAATTTGATTTGATAATCCTTTTAAATCTGTCACATCAATAGGATTAAGGTGTCGTATTGTACGTATGCAAGCTACTCACAGATTCATTCTTTTATGGTTCTCGACCTAAACTCTGAATCTGGCTGATATCTTTGATTACGATAAATGCCACTTTTCCAGAATGAGATTTTCACTCTGCAGCTGTGTGTGCGCTGATATGAAACTTCCTGGCAGATAAAAACTGTGTGCCGGACCGACACTCGAACTTGGGGTCTTTGCCTTTCGCAGGCAAGTGCTCTACAATCCGAGCTACCCATGCACGTCTCACGCCCCGTCCTCACAGTTTTACTTCTGCCAGTATCTCGTCTCCTACCTTCCTAGGAGACGAGGTACTGGCGGAAGTGAAACTGTGAGGACGAGTCGTGAGTCGTACTTCGGTATGTCTTTCGGTAGAACACTTGACCGGGAAAGACAAAGGTCCCGAGTTAGGGTCTCGTTCCGGAACACAGTTTTAATCTGCCAGGAAGTTTCAATGCCACATTTAAAAGCGGCATGTGTTCAGATCGCTTTGAAGATCTCCACACAAATGATATTTTCAGAGTAGGTTGTCTAGTAGCCGGAAGCAACATTGTAGTAGTAAGTCCGACGTTACGATTGGTATTGGAGGGGGGGTTTGGGTGAGATATGCCCTTGGCCCAGCACTGCTGCAGGGTAGAAAACTTTTTGTAGTCCTCTGTCTTATACTCAACATTACAAAGGCAACATCGTGAAGCAACACTAGTCAAAAGCCCATTACGTAGCTATTTTGTGTAGCACAAGCTGTGGGCGTATCAGTTTTGTTTCCAAAAAACGATGGTTTATCACCACAGCTGTTACAGATATTATTGATGAGGCATTAACAGCTTCTGAGATTAAGTAAGAACTTGGTATCGCATGTTTTGAATGATACGAGCAAAGCATGTGATTCAATTTCATCGCACACCTTACTAGCAAAATTGGAAGTTTTGCGACGTACGTAATAACGCACTGGCAGTAATGGCATAATACACTGTCCAGTCACGTTAACTAAAGCACTTGTCAAAAGCCTGAATAGACGCCTTTTATAGTTCGGACCACTGTGAGACGTGCAGGAAGAGAGCAGTGAGGCTGTGGAAGGTACCGACATGGATGAGGAGCCATGTTGACACCAGTGCAATGATCAACTGAGCTACGTTTCTCGATTGAGGATCAATGGCGCGCACAGCCCGGTCGTGGTGGCCCTACACATTCTCGATTGGGCTTAAATCCGGGAAGTTTGGTGGCCAGGGAAGTACAGTGAAGTCACGTACAATTCGAGGTGTGTGACGCGTTGCGTTGTCCTATGGGTGGATGGCATCGTGCCGCGGAAAAACAAACTGCATGTGGCGGTGGACAGTGTCTCCAAGGATACGTGCATATTTGTATTGATCCACTGCGCCCTCCAGAAGCACAAGATTACCCAGGGAATGCCCTCTGGCCTGGATACTTCCGACGACTATTTCAGGGCCGTACATCTGTCAAAACGTGATTCGTCTGAAAAGCCCACCTCTCGCCGTTCAGTGAACGTCGGTAATTGTGAGCAACTTCCAGCCTTCGTCGCCAACGGTCAGCAGTCAGCATGGGTGCATGAACCAGGTGCCTGATGCACAGGCCCATACGCAGCAACGTTCACTAAACGGTATTTGAGGAGACACTGTTGATGGCTCCTTGGTTCATCTGGGCGGTCAGTTAGTCAACAACTGCACGTCTTTTCGCCCGTACACATCTCCACTGCCGTCATTCACACTTGTCGTCTATGGCCCATGTTCCATCACAGTTCCATCTGCGCCGATTTTGGATAGCGCCATTCTGTCATGCGTGGAACTCTTTTACCTTGGCGGCACGCGATCAGTTTAGTAACTTAGCCGTATAGTAATTTTTTCCAACCTTGGACCGAAAACTAGTGATCATGGTCTTTTGGGCGTCAGATAAATCGCTTCATTACCGCAATACTACAACGAGTGCACTGTTTTCCGCGCTCCAGATACGCTTTATATACTCTCCACTGCTAGTGCTGCCACCTGTCATCTGTGAGTGATTATTGCACGTTGGCGTTGAACGTAAGCTGTTGTCACATTCATTTGATTGGGCCTAGTATTTAGGTAGCAGAAGACAATTGGAAAATTCCTGGCAGATTAAAACTACGTGCCAGACCGAGAGCCGAACTCGGGACCTTCGCCTTTCGCGGGCAAGTGCTCTACCAACTGAGCTACCCAAGCACGACTCACGCCCCGTCCTCACAGCCCCACTTCTGTCAATACCTCGTCTCCTACCTCCCAAACTTGCAGAAGCTCTCCTGCGAACCTGTGGTAGAGCACTTGCCCGCGAAAGGGAAAAGGTCCCGAGTTCGAGTCTCGGTACGGCACACAGTTTTAATCTGCCAAGAAGTTTCATATCAGCGCACACTCCGCTGCAGAATGAAAATCTCATTCTAGAAGACAGTTTGTCTCATCAAAAATAGGCATTCCCACAATTTGAACTGAGAACTTGAATACCACAGATTAATATTCTCGAACCCTGCGTATTTTATTACTGTGATTAAAGATTCATCCGATTATGTGGCTCAATCGTTTTGCTCTCCTCTAACAGAATACCACGTGATAAAACAAAGCTTCTTTTGGCGTATTTATTGTTTGATTGCCGACTTACGAAAGATTTCAAGCACTTTTTTTAGTGTAATAGCTTTCCATCGGCTTGGGTAGCAGCACTCCAATAGGAGCGCAGATGAAAGTGCTTTGGTGGTGTTACCAAAAGTTTGACGCTATCCCTTGTACGGGAGCGCAGAACATTCAGTTCAATGATGTACCGCCGCACTCGCTCTCTCGCACTTATAAAAACATACAGAGATGAGGAGCACCTTCTGACTGGCGCTAATGACCTCCGCAAGACATCGACAAGAGGTCAACGACCGTGAAGGCGAGAGAGCTAGCGGTCGTATACAGAGCCGGCAGTCTTCCGGTGATTCCGGCCGGCGCCGCCAGGGTCGCAGCTGTGGCGTCGGCTCATCGCTTGTAAGGCGATATGTATCGGTCGGGGATTAGCACCGGAGATGCAGACGTAAGCAACATGACCCTCCTTCAAAGGCTTCACTGCTGAAGGCTATGTGATCACAAGACACACACACACACACACACACACACACACACACACACACACACACAATCACAAAGAGAGTGAGTGAGTGAGAGAGAGAGAGTGAGAGAGGGGGGGGGGGGGAGAGAGAGAAGGGATGACATCATCGATAAGCTTTATCCTGGGTAGGACGAGACACGAAGAATCGATGATATTCGACGTCATTCTAGGATTAGGGCATGTCAAGATTTGTACGGGACTAAGAAGAAGCTACAGTGCCGAAAAAAGGCTCAGTCGTTTCTTTAGACAGCACAATGGAAAAAACGGACATCCATCATACTTGAAGCTTCCAGTAGTGGACCTGTACCTTTCAGCAAATGAGAAGCATTCAGTTAAGGACTGTTCGAATAGTAGGACCTAAATTAGACAGGTGAGGTGGAGTTTACGGCGAAAATTGTCAATACATGTGATCTGGCAACACTAAGGATTTGGTTAATATTGGTATAGAAATAAGGAAATAAAAGAAATTTGTGCGTCTACTGAGCCTCTTCGCTCACCCGATAGTGGAGTCGACTAAAACAAGGAGTAGCTGATACTGGAACAAGACACACCCCACTGTGTTCTGCGCAGTGGTTTGCAAAGAATATGCAGGCTGTCCCGTCGATCTTGGAATAACTTTTTGTGAAGAAGCAAAATAACGAATGTATGAGGCAGATATTGTTTAGCTTCGAGGGGGACAATAATAAGCATCATTGTATCTCTTGCCTCTTTGTTCGTTACGAGAATATGAACAATTGTACATCTTTTTCAAGCAGCACCCTATCTTTTTTAGTTAGTATTCCATTTTTCCCCCTCAGCACATGTTCAATAACGTATTACATATTCACAACATTCTACATAATAAGAAACAGAAACGACGATCTTTAATACTACTTTGTCGTACTGTAAACCACTGCGGACACGAAATGGTTGAAAGGTGCTGAAAAGTGGTGATGATGGACAGTGGTACAGTGGTCCAAGCGATGGATGAAAGAATTCATCCCTGCTTTCAGTGTTGCCTGGTGAAGTGAACTATGTAGAAACAATCACGACACTTCCCTTCATCTTCTCTGGAGTCTTTGAAATATCGTATCCCTAAGGAAAAAAAGCCGAGAGGAGTTGCGTCAGTAGTCTAAAGTAACAAGGCCAATTACTGTTCCTCTACGACCAACCAGTCTGCCAGGTTACCTTCGGCTCAATAAACGCCATACACAGAATTCATTATGTCCTGGACATCCACCGTTTTGGTACCACATAAGCGTTATTGATCTTAGCGGCTTTTCATTCAGCAGACGAGGAAGAATTAACTTGAGAAAGTTAGCGTGTGACCCGCTGTTCAGGTTACCATAGGTGACATAAGGGCTGATAATAGCAGTACTGAACTGATCATCTCATTTAAGACATTATCTCGCCATTGAGTTTGATCTTCAACCTCTTAAAACAAAGTATGTTTTCACTCGACCAGTATTGTACGTTCTTTGTTTGTACCTGTTCTTTGTTTCGGAAGGAACATTCATTGCTAAAAACATCGGAGATGGTGTTCTGGCTAGTGCGGATTTGCTTCTGTGTCCACTGGAGGAACTATATATGATTCTGGAAACGACTCCCGTGCAATTGCATAGTACAAGGTCCAGTCACGTTAATAGCACCCCTCTCAAAAGCCTGAATAACTACTTTTTGTAGCGCGGATGTGCAAGAAGAGAATCAGTCGGATTCTGGAAGCTACTGACACGGATGTAGAAACATGCCTACTGTAGTGTCTTGACCAGCTGCGCGAACGGGCCGATAGAGATAGTCAAACAGATTCTCGATTGGGTTTAAATTGGTGGGTGTGGTTGCCCGGGGAGTATGGTAAACTGATCCTGGTACGGTTCGCACAACGCACGTATCCTGCGAGTTGCTTGACACGCTGCGTTGCCTGCTGGTAAATGCCAACGTGCCGAGGAAAAACAAATTTCATTTAGGGATGAACTTGGTCCCCACGGATAGATGCAAACATGTGTTGGTCCATTGTGCCTTTCAGAATGACGAGATCACCCAGGGAATCCTACGAAAACAATGCCCAGGTCGGAACACCTCCTCCTCCGGCCTAGACCCATCCGAAAGATTGTTGCAGGGCTGTACGTGCCAAAGACGATCTGTTGCATGGAGCACCAAATGTGATTCATCTGGAAAGGTCCCCTCTCGCCACTCAACGGAAGTCTAGTTGCGGTAATGGCTTGCAAATTCCAGCTTTCGCAGCCAATGAAGAGCAGTCAGCTTGGGTGCAAGAAGCAGACGGCTGCTGCCGAGACCTATACCCAACAACGTTCACTGAACGGTCGTTGGGGAGATACTGTCGATAGCCCCGTTGTTCACCTTAGTGGTCATTAGCTCGAAAGTAGCGCGTCTATTCGCCCGCACACATCTCTGCTGCTGCCGTCATTCACCCCTGTCGTCTGTGACCCGTGTTGTGCACAACAGTTCCCTCTGCACCGGTTTTGGACAGCACCATTTTGTCATCCACGGTATACTTTAACGATGGCGACATGCGAACAGTTTGCAAATCTAGCCTTTTCGGAAGTGCTTCCACCTTTGCCCCGGAAGTCAATGATAATGCCCCCTAGGATGTCAGATAAATCGCTCCATTATCGCGTCAAGACGACGACTGCCCTCTTCTCATCGCCCCCTCCCCCTCCCCGTTCCCCGCGCCCGACCCCCCCTCGCAGCCCCATACACTTTAAATATCCCCCTTCTGCTACTGCTGCTGTATGCCGAGTGATTATTAAACGTTGGCGTCGAACATATACGGTGGTCGCATTAATGTGAAAGAACCGTCTAACTATGGCACTGGTAACGTGTTAGACTGCGACGTACAATGGTTTTAGCAGCAGAGTGCTCACGTGCGTATTCAATGCAGCAGAAGCGAGAACACATAACTTCGGTGGCTCCATCCGTGCTAGAGATACGACTATCTCGTTGCCTTTGGTCGAAACTCCCAATCTGTTGAAGCACCACTACAAGACGAGAAAATTATCGTTGGTTGGGAAGATGGGTTCTAGTCAGGAAATCGCCCTGTTTAGACTTCCTTTCCCTTAGCAGCATTACGGCTATCTTCAACCACAATAAAAGTAATGATGCAGTTTTTAGTCCAGGACAGCCTTTCCTGTGCACAGCATATCTTTTAAAGAGCATGTTCCAGTCACGTTAATGTGACAACCGCCCACGTTTGAGGTCAACGTACAATAACTACTCAGCGACGGCAGATGGTAGCACTAGCAGTGGAGTGTATATAAAGCGTGGCGTGAGTACGCGGAAACAGTGCAGTCATCGTCGAAATGAGGAAACGGAGCGATTTATCTGATGTCCAAAAGGGTATGATCATTGGCTTTTGGGTCAAAGATGGAAGCGTTTCCTAAACGCCGGTCAAAGTATACCGTGCGTGTCAAAATGCCGCTATCGAAAACCGGCAACGAGGCAACCGTGGCACACCACGGGCCGTGGATGACAGGGGTGAACGGCAGCTGTGGGCATGTGTATGGGTGAACACACGCGCAACTGACCACCTTGATCGATCAATAGACTATCAACAGTGTTGCCGCAACGACCATTCAGCGAACGTTGCTGCGTATGGGCCTCCGCAGTAGGTACCTGGTTCATACACCGATGTATGTGTGCATGGAGACGGGGACGTAGAAAAATGGCTCTGAGCACTATGGGACTTAACATCTGAGGTCATCAGTCCCCTAGAACTTAGAACTACTTAAACCTAACTAACCTAAGGACATCACACACATCCACGCCCGAGGCAGGATTCGAACCTTCGACCGTAGCGGTCGCGCGGTTCCAGACTGAAGCGCCTAGAACCGCTCGGCCACACCTGCCGGCGGAGAGGCTTCGTCCCGCCATAGCCCTCAGTGCTTTACCATCCCACTAGGCCACAGCAATCCACCCACTTCACCGCCGCCCCAACATAACCCATGGTTATTGGGCCGTCCGCGCTGTAAAAGGTAATTATTCGATCTTTTGACAGGTGATTGGACAGCGTACTACAGTACTGTATACTACAGTTGGTGTACCTTGAACTCACACAAACCTCCATTTGTGCGTCAACTCCTGCAAGTCGACGAGTTACGTCATCCCGGTTATCTGTTCTGCGTGTCACTACAGGAGAGTAAAAGTCTGTTTTGTGTTACGTTTCCAACAAGTCATGTTTACGTGAATTGTACGTCGTGATGCCTTTCTGAACTGGTGGAATACCAAATAAAAAACGTACGGTGCTATCTGCAAAAGACCCACTGCTATACGTATCTTCCTAACAAACAAAGATACGAGAAAGGCAATCATATTGGTTAATTAACTTCTCATGGTTGGGATTCACAATCACATAATATTTCTTAAAAGACATCATAGTCGCCGTTGACTGTATAAAATATTTATTGTCACTATTGCAATTTCGGCCTTATGGCCATTTTCAAGTAACACTGCAGTAACTTTCCAGTGTTACTTGAAAATGGCCATAAGGCCGAAATTGCAATAGTAACGATAAATATTTTATACAGTCAACGGCGACTATGATGTCTTTTAAGAAATATTGGTTATTGTTACCCTGGTAATTAAACAGCGTTTGGTCGATACAATTTGTATGCTGCCTCTGAACAAAAAAACTTTTTGGGGTGGTCAAGGTAAGTGGGACGCTCTATGTATTGATGTGGAATCAGGATAAAGAGAACAAAGAAAAAGTGTATATATCATGGAATCCGCGATACAAATGATTTCAGCCTCTACTATGCACGACAAATCAATGTTAAATAAAAGCCGACTTCAGTTACAAAATGCTTGTTTGTTGATTCTACAGGGGTCCGCTTTTGAATCATGTGGCCCTGTCTTTCGGTGCTAATTGTAGTCACAACATACCTTGGCATTGGCTGTAGAATTTTTGTATGCGTGTTACAGAAGTATTTCTATGATTATATATGTCTATATCTTCCGTGGTCGTTTATCATTGAAGGTAAACTCTTCTAAGTTGGTTAGCTGAGACGTGTTACTTTTCAAATATCTTCCCTTCAAATCGACGACCCGACCCGTTTGCCGGCGCCTTCTTCGTGACATTGTGGTGTACCTGTTTAGCTCAACTGTGTCATGTGACAGCTAACTTTTCCGCGCATGTTCTGAACTAGTGAAGTTACTGTGTAAAATTTTTCCAGGCCATTGTCGCTGAGCTGTTGTCATTGGTAGCGACACAGGCAGAGGAAAACAGGAGAAATGTTTACACAAATATTATTGCCGTGACGTAGAGGTGGCTTCCGGATTCCTCGCGCACCGTGCTGCATATTTGCATTCTACATAGCCACGACGCTCTAACTGGGGGCACCAGAAGATCCTGAAAAATGAACCCCTCACAGATGGGTGAAGAAGAAACACGCTATCTGATCGAAAGTATCCTCTCACTTATTAATAGACGTTAACAAGGAGTGTGTCCGACCATTGCTTCTATGACAGCTGGAATTCTGCTGGGGAAACTTGCAGTGATGTGTCTGGATGTCTGTGGAGGAATGGCAGCCCATTGTTCCTCAAGAGCAGAAACCAGAGTACGCTGGGGTCTGGAGCGAAGACGATGTTCCAACTCATCGCAAAGCTGTTCCATTGGGTTCCTGGCGGAGCTCTGGGCACCGTAGTACATAGCAGGAATGTTATTTGTCACAAACCATTCTCTCACTGAGTTTGCTTTATGACGTGCATTGTCAGGCTGATAGAAACAGTCATCGTCTTCGAGCGTTTCCTCTACAGCACACAGAACACAATGCTATAAAATATGTTAATAGCCTTCCCCATTTATCGTTTTATTTGGGACCATACCCTAACCACAGAGATCAATCTCATGCCTTAACACCACCTTCTCCGTACTTCACTACATATAAAGGCATTCGTCGAATCCTAACCCTTCCATTGGTGCGCGATAGACTATAGCGTGATGCATCACTACAAACTCGTTTCCAGTCATCCACTGTGCAGTGGTATGGCTCTTTGGACCACTTCAAACATCACTTAATACTGAATACTGAAATGTGTGGCTTACGAGGAGCTGCTTGACCATTGTAACTCATGCTCTCTAACTCCCTACGCACAGTCAATGTTCCGCCTGGACTGCTGGTAGCACTCTGGAACTCACAAGTGATTCTTTCCCCTAATTTCATGCCTTTCTTTTTTTTACACAAACCTTTCGCAATGCTCGACAGACCCTGTCCTTCATTACAGGAGGTCTGCCTTGCCTTGATTTATTTAGCTGTGGTTGTTCCTTCGCGTTTCGATTTCAGAGTCACATCAACAATCAATTTTGGGTGTCTTTAGGCTTGAAATGACCCCGATAGGTTTGTTACTCAGGCGACAGCCGGTAATTATTCCAAGTTCAGAGTCGCTGAGGTCTCGTGACCGACCCATTCTGCTATTACTTCTCTACTGAGAATAGAATACACCGTGCCTGGTTTTAGACTGTCGGGTCCGCCTCTCGTGAATCTGGTGATAATGAGTGAGGTGGCGCAGTGGTTAGCACAGTGGACTCGCATTTGGAAGGACTACGGTTCAAACCCGCGTCCGGCCATCCTGATTTAGGTTTTCCGTGATTTCCCTAAAGTGCTCTAAGCAAATGACGGGATGGTTCCTTTGAAAGGCCACGGCCGACTTCCTTCCTCTAACCCAGTGTGACCGATGACCTCGCTGTCTGCTCCGCTCCCCTGAATCAACCAAACAGCACCTAATGGTAAATTCTCCATTACGTAGTCCTGATAGTTTTGATCAGATAGTGAATGAAGAGGAACGCAACGCGTCCTGACAACCTAGACGATTTCACATTATTTGGTTCTATGCATGCAGCGTGCTCGTAGCTGATTTAAATCTAAAGTGTGGAGCACATTTCCCGTTTGGTCTCAGTCCGGTTTTCGTGCTTGATTGTTAACAAGAGAAACTATTACAACTGTGCAGCGTAAATCGGTAACAGTATATCACCTGTGTGTTTCCAGTGTGCACTGTGAATGCTGAAGTTGACTTATTCTCGTGTTGGTTTCGGCAGCTCCCGCGGCGCCCATCATCATTCCCGAGGAGTGCAGCGCCGAGAACAACAGCGTGACGGTGGCGTGGCAGCCGCCGCCCACCTCCTTCGTCGAGGGCTACGTCCTCGAGCTGGACGACGGCAGCGGCGGCGAGTTCAGGGTGAGTGCCGCCAAGCTCTGCCGTCACGCCCAGGAGGCCGCGCAGCCGCCGTGTCATCCCCTGCCAGATAGGGGCATTAGGGTGCGGTGTGGAAGGGCTTAGGATCAACACATGTCAGCCCTTGTCAGCGTCAGAGCCCCTGCTTCCCATTCAAGTAGTTCCTTAAAAAAAAAAAAAAAAAAAAAAAAAAAAAAAAAAACCTGACAGTACCGAGAATTGGACCTCTGTCTTCAGCAAGGAAATCAGGTGCACTGACCGTTAAGCTCTCTGATCTTTGGTTTCTTGTATTTGTAAATTTCTGTAAATGTGCAAGATCCGCTCCTGAACTAAACCTCAATGCGTCTTTCTCAGTATAGCCACGAGTCCGTAGATGGTGAAGCAGGAGCAGTTGAGCTAAACTCAGCTTGTTTTTTTTACGTGAGACAGCAAGGAAAGAATTACTCGCTCTCGTGTTATTTTCATTTTATTTTATTTGGTGCCATTACAAGTGACCTACCACCTTGTTACTAAGACAGGCCGTATTTTCACAATATGAAATGTGAATCTTATTCTCCTCATATAAAAGTGGATGCATGTGTGTTTGTTCCACATCTCCTCCTAAACCACTGAATCGATTTCAACCAAACTTGGTACACATCTCACTTACTGTCTGGGAAGAGCCACTGTGGGAGTAAGAACCACCTACCTCTCAGACGGGTGGGGATGACGGTGGAAAATAGGCTTAGATGACGACTCGTAAATAACCACACTATATTCACCCACTATTTGAGAATAAGAGCACTTGGTAACTTTCAACAAATTTTACGCATAATTTCAAACGTATACGAGAATTTTTCTAACTAATACCTACTCCTAAATGATAAAAACGAAAAAAGTTTATCGCTTATTACATTATCACTGTTCATCCATCAGGCACGACCTCCCAACTTGTTACTTCTTTAGTACTAACTCTGTTAGCAACGTATTTTGCTGACCATATTCGCATGTGCCACTTAATATACCTGTAAAATTATATCGTTATGCGGCACATAGTCCAAGAGGCATGACGTCATAAACATTGATCTGCCTGAAAATAAAACTGTAGGGCGAAATTCGCTAGAGATATAGGTGGAAAATGTGTACAATATTTGTGAAATTTGTTAAAATATGAAATACGCGTGACACGTGCATACCCGGGCAAACCACGAGTAAAAATCTCCCCCTAAACCCTTGGATCGATTTCCGTTAAACTTGGTACTCATATTACTTACTATTTGAAAAGAAATACTGTGAGAGTAATAACTGGCAACCTGCTGTTGGGGTGGGGGCTATAACGTGAAGCTAAAAGGGAGATGCAGGGATGGACGTACAGAGAGGGGAAAGGAGAAAATGGACGAGTGTGGGAGGGAGGAGGCCGTGGACAAATAGAAGGGAGGGGGAAATGGACACAGAAAGGGAAGATGAAGTGATGGACGAGAGAGGGTAGGACTAGATGATGGAAGTAGAGGGGAGGAGGAGCAGATGGATAGAGGCGGATGGTGCAGCTGGACAAAGGGGAAAGAATGGAAGGGAAGGGGCGGATGGACAGGGAGAGTGGGAAGGAGGAGACCGACTAATAGAATTGGAATAAATACATACCCAGGCAACGCCGGATACTCAGCTAGTATTTTAATAACAGTAAAGAATCTTTAATAACTCCTAGACTCCCCCTGCCACTTGTTATGTTCAAAGTGGCTTCTTGTTATTAATATTTGAGACAGAAAAAGTAGCTGTTACACGCTTGCATGTCGGGTACCACGGCGTGTATAACAGCTCTGCTAGATACACTCTCATGCAATGGCCGGTTCGTCATACACAACAGCTCTGCTAGATACACTCTCATGCAATGGCCGGTTAGTCATACACAACCAGCGCCATACGGAGATAAACGACGCGACCATTCTCCTTCGCCACTTGCCGACTGTGCAAATGGCCTCCCTATTCTTTGCAGTACCACTCTATATTACAGCTCATGATAGCAACTTATCCACCTTACGTAACGTCCACATATAATGCTAAAAGTGGTAAATAAATGATGCCAGAAATAAGATGTCACTAATGGTTTTCAAGAGGATGTCAAGTTAAACGCTTTTCAGCCATCAAATTTCCAACCTTTTTTTATTTGGCAACCAGTTCCAGCGTTCATCTTCAGGCCCCTGACCGACGTCTAGGAAGAATCACCTCGGTTGTGATCAAAACAGGGACCAGGAATATTGGTATTACTCGACATTTGCTACAGTGATCACTTCAACCATAACCTGCCGACTGAGTCGACAGGTAATGGTACTCAGTCGGCAGGTGATCACTGTAGCAAGTATCGACTAATACCAATATTACTCAGTCGGCAGGTGATCACTGTAGCAAGTATCGACTAATACCAATATTACTCAGTCGGCAGCCATCAGTGATCACTTCAACCATCACGTGTCGACTGACTCGGCAGGTGATGGTTGTAGTATCGGCTAATACCAATATTGCTGGTCCCTGTTTTGATCAAAACCGAGGTAGATTCTTTCTACACGTCGGTCAGGGGCCTGAAGATGAACGCTGGAACTGGTTGCCAAATAAAATAAGGATGGAAATTTGACGGTTGAAAAATGTTTAATTTGACATCCCCTATCGAACAACCGAGTCCCGTAACAATCTCTAAAAGATGGACATACAGAGTCACTAGCAGTTTGGTTTAGTTCTTCTCGGAGAGTCTCCAGATGGGCTTATAAGGGAAGGGAGGACTGTCTGGAAGGCTAATTTCTGCCTGAAAATTGCAATAAGCATTTCAGGAATGTGGCCATTTCCTACATACAATGACTGACACCCACTTTTCTTATTATTTATTTATTTATTTTTATTTATTTATGCATTTATTTTACCTGGCAAGATTAGGGCCTTCAGGCCCTCTCTTACACCTAACCAGGCATACTCAGATTGAACGAATTTCAGTTTGTACAGAACATTATGGACATACCACGTGTTATACAGTGTTAATGTTAAAGAAAAAATAGAGATTATAACTGTAGTACAAGGATAATTTCAACAATCAAAAAATAATTATAACAATCAAGAATAATAATAATAATAATAATAATAATGCCTATGTATATGAAAGTAAACATATTTTTCTTTTATGAATGTCAGCCCTATTGCTAGTTGGGAATTTTCTCTTTATGTTCTTGCAGATTGTGAGTTATTCACATCGAGCAGAGACATAAGAAGATAGAATGGGGTGAAAGAGATATAGAAGAGGTAGCTAGGTTAGAGGAAGAGAAATAGGATGGTAAAATTCGAAGCTATGATGGAGAGGAGAAAGAGATGAGAGGGGCACAACAATGGTGGCTATACCGTCCCTAATATGTAAGTTTTGAGTTCCCTCTTGAATGTTGAGTGGTTCTGGATAAGACGCAGATCACAAGGCAGCGCGATCCATAGTCGTATGGCTGAGATGGAGAATGACACGGAGAAAGATTTTGTGTTATGTAAAGGTACAGCCAAGATGCTGGACGTATCCGATCTGGTATTGCGGTTGTGAAATGATGGTAGGTGTTTAATGTGAGAAGATAAGTATTGGGGGCACCAGTGACTAAGAAATCGATGAAGTAAGCACATCGTGTGGAGATCGCGTACCTTATGTGGGCGCATCCAACCTACCTGGGAGTATGAAGGACTGATATGATCATACAACCGTATATTGCACACGTATCAAACGCAAGCATTCATCACAAGCTCGAGGTATCTCGAATTTTCACTATTTGTGCCGTGTTGAACTACATCACAGTAGTAAAGATTATGCAAGACTAGTGTTTGGACTAATTTTTGTTTAACATGGGTTTGAAATATTTTTCTAAATTTTTGGATTGCATGTAGGGAGGAGAGCGATTTCCGGCAAGCTGTGACTGTTTGTTATTCCCAGTTTAGGTGTTCATCCAAGATTATTCCAAGGTCTTTTACTGTTTTTTGGTATGGTAGTTGGGTACCATTGAGGAGTATCTGAGGGACTGTTTAGCGAAAGTACCGGCTGATTTTTAATCCATAAACTAGGGACATTGGATAATAAATTAGTCATACCCAGGAGCCATCACGCTAACACCTTGTATGACCGCCAGGAGCAGAGCTACTGGTATTCAGTTCGTCGAGGTCGGGGATTCACAAGTTTCTTCAAGCATGCTGAAATTACTCTTTGATGATTAGATTTCGTAGAGTTATCATACTCTGCGGATGAACCTTCCTGGCAGATTAAAACTGTGTGCCGGACCGAGACGCGAACTCGGGACCTTTGCCTTTCGCGGGCAAGTGCTCTACCATCAGATCTACCCATGCACGACTCACGCCCTGTCCTCATAGCTTTACTTCTGCGACGATCTCGTCTCCTACCTTCCAAACTTTGCAGAAGCTCTCCTGCGAACCTAGTTCACTTGCTCGCGAAAGGCTAAGGTCCGGAGTTCGAGTCTCTGTCCGGCACGCAGTTTTATCTGCCAGAAAGTTTCATATTAGCGCACACTCCGCTGCAGAGTGAAAATCTCATTCTGTAAACTCTGAGGATGTTGATTGCTACGTTTCACCCACTGTTCACAACAGTTCCAGACATTTTCTGTATTGGGTGATCTAGTGGGCCAGGCAAGGTGGGCTACGGTGACTGAGTGTTTGTTAAACCAGGAATGAAAGTGCAGAGTTCTGTGAACACCTCTGTTGGAGGACGGAAGCGCCCACAGCTTAATCGTCAAGCAGATGTAAGAGAAAGGGTTAGATTTGGTTACCAAGAGTTTTGTAATAAACGTTCTGTTTGATGTTCCTTGTAAGGTAAATGAGTGAGCCCAAGTATCGGTACAAAAAACAGGTTCAGAGTTATCTAAAAACTACTCCCACTTGGTGAGTTTACCGCCTTATTGGGCTGTTGTAGCACTCGACTCTTTGTGTCTGAAGAGTGGAATTGCACTCGGGTGGGTGAGTGGCAGTGGTGATGGGCCGAATGGCCGTGTGGGAGCACTGCTGACAATAAAGAAGACTTTGTTCAGTATTGATACATGCTCCATCATGGCTTGGTGAGGCAAAACATGCCTCACTCGGTTGACCCTGACCGGCCCTGATATACGGTCGCTGGCTTCCATGCTGACGAGAGAATGGTGCGTAGGCACCCCGCAATGCTGACAGGAGGTCCATCGACGACCGGTAACCAGTGCAGGCCATGGTCACGATGTCAGCTGCACACTCCTCCTCCGTCGTTGATGACGCCTAGGACGGCCCCTCGACTCCATATGTGGCCACTGCAGCGGCGTGTGAGGATTGCTGCTTGCGGGATCCGACCCGTTGTTCACTGGCAGGAGTGAGACAGCGGCTGCAGCTGTGGCATCGTGTCCCGGGGAGTGAACTCAGCGCTGGCGGCAACAGGAGCGGACGCAGGTTGTCAGTGCTGTGAGGAACTTAGTGCTGGCAACGGCAGGCACAGTTAGGTCTGAAATCAATGGCTGCTACCGGCAATGCTCAGTTGTCTGCTGTCCAGTGTGTCCCTGGCACCCTGGGCTCTGGCGACGAGAAGCGCTACTGCCCCAAAATCCAGACGTATTCATATCGCAACGAGACGCGTTTGTTTCATTTATTCTGACCCACATGTCGCCATACTGCAGCTAGAGTTCGTGCAGAACACTGTGACCGGCAGATACGCATACGCCGGGGCACGTGTCGGGAGAGCGGTAGTTGTAAATGTTTAGTGGAGCCCCTGCAAACCCACACGTGCATGGTCACCATTAAAAAAGACCCACTACCACCTCTGCTTTGATTAGTATCTAGAAAGAATTCCGCTGAAAATGCTATAAAAGCAGCGGTATATTTTCGCCTATTTTGTTAACTATTTCTAACTGTCAGAGAAGTGTCACTAGTGGCGAATTTTGAGTAAAAACTACACATTTCTCTTGTTGCCGTGTTAAAACTTACCCTCTTTTGGTAAAACACAGCAGAGTTTATACAGTCTCACCTCACTAACATTGCGAGAGAATTCTGAGGCTGGCTGGTGTGGCCGAGCGGTTCTAGGCACTTCAGTCTGGAACCGCGCGCCAGTTACGGTCAGAGGTTCGAATCCTGCCTCGGGCATGGATGTGTGTGATGTCCTTAGGTTAGTTAGGTTTAAGTAGTTCTAAGATCTAGGAGAATGATGACCTCAGATGTTAAGTCTCATAGTGCTCACAGCCATTTGAACCATTTGAGAATTCTGAAATAGTCGTTTAGTAAGTTTATTAAATAAAGAACTGAGGAAAAATAAGGTTAGTATCTGAAGCAAATCTTCAGTACAAAATAAACGTGTTCTCCCAAAACATAGAATTTCTTGTTTGACTGGCTATCGATGACTCTTAAAAATCACATTCTCTCATCGAAAAAATCTATAGTTAGTAGAAAAACACGCTAGGTAATGAAGATTTACTTAATAATTATACCGAAAAATACTCTCCTCCTTGCATGCTATCATTTGCCAAAATCTCATTTCGATATCTCAAACCGTTTATGAAATATGAGGAATGTTGTGGTTATTTCACTCTCGCTTTATCGCCAGCGCGGCGCGGTCGTGGGTAAGTGTGCTATAGATCAATTTTTCGAGATTGGTGGCAGATATGGATCTCCACCCATGTGTAAAGCAAAATTCATTATGTTAGCTAAATTTCATATGCAGTATTTTTTTCTTTATTGTTATTTCACTCCGCAGAATGGGGCGGGCTGGCAGCGGCACAATATACCACTCTTCAGCCAAGAGAGTTACAGAGAAAACGTAGACAAATGAGAAAATAACACATACATAGAATCGTATAAAGTGATGAATAAACAAGAACAAAAATAGATGAGTATAAACGGTAAATTTAAAAACAACTTAGACAAGAGCCACACACGCATGCAGAGAATGAACACTGTGAGTCGACACGAAAACAAAGAAACACCACAGTGGGAACACAAATGAATAACGCTGGCGACACTGTTGGTGCTGGTGGAACGTGCTACTGCACACGGCACTGGAGTAACACTGACACCACAACGAAAACGTTAAAAATCACTGGACTGAAGGAGACCTACCACTGGGTGAAGGGAGGAGGGGGCGAAGATAAGGGGGGGAGAGAAGGTAGGGGGAAACCAGGAGGGGGCAGATGAGGGGTTAAGGAAAGGAGCTGGAAGCCCAAGGGGGGGGCGGGGGGTGACAATGAAAAACGAAGTGTTCGGCATCGGAAAAGGAGGAAGAAGGGGCCCTGAGGAGAAGGGGGGAGGGAAGAAGGAGGGATTAGATCTGGTAGGAGGGGTAGATGGAAGGCACAAGGACATCATCGGGGAGGAGTTGGTGGAAGCCACATTGGGCGATGGTATGGAGCGTGTGGTGATGGAGACCACACGGGAACTATGGTACAGGTGCAGCAGTGGGCTAGGGTGGGAGAGGATGGAGGAAACCAAAGGAGGGAGGGGGGATTCAGTTTGCAGGAGACATATAGGATTCGTATTCGTCATATGCAGTAACAGTAACAGTAACATATCATGCAAAATACATCAAACGCAAAATCATACTTCCTATTTTTCATTGCAAACTTTTTCGAATCTTGCGCAGTGTCTTATTTTCACGTAAATATTTTTTTTTTTTTTTTTTTTTTTTTTTTTTTTTTTTTTTTTTTTTTGCTGAACAGTTTCTGTCAAACCGTTTGAAGAAGATTGCAGGGCGTGTGCCTCGATTCTGTCACCGCCTACCTGTCGGAAGGTGGCAGGCAGTGTCGGCCGGCCCTTCCGAACAAACGAATGAACTCGCTCAGCGCTTTGGAAGAAAATTGGTCACTGCGCATTGGCCACTATATCCTGCGCGGACTCTACCAGCCTGCGGCTTCTGATGCAATACTTCACACTGTCCTTCTCACTAGTTTTACCGAAACACTTGGTAATGATACTACACGTAATTGACAAGAAGCAAAACTGCAACTCTTGCTACCGCACCTCATGCTCCAAGTCAGCCACTGTATAGTTTCTGTGCTGTCTGGCTCAGTAAACGTGCAGCTTTACGTGTCACTTTAAGAAACAGTGGCTTTTTGGGAGGCACACGAATCCAGCTATTTATTACAAGCAGTTCCCTTCGCTATGTTTGCTGAGAAGCTGGTTGATGGACTGACATTCTTTCACAGCAAAAAATTTCTTTCAGGTTTGATTTTGATTTTCCTTGAGAGGAGTGACACTCTCTTCTGTTCCAGTCCATTAGGATCATATTACAGCCACTGGTCTTACGTTGTGTTACATGGCTCTGTGGGATAGACTATTCCCACTGTAAATGTTGGACGGTTCAACGTTGCTACTCAAGAAAATCTGGCACGTCCAAACACGATAGCTGATTTCTGCCATCTGTAACGTCTCAGTGTTTGTTGTTGATACGCATCAAAGTCAAACCGTTCAAATGGTTCAAATGTCTCTAAGCCCTATGTGACTTAACATCTGAAGTCATCACTCCCCTACACTTAGAACCACTTAAACCTAACTAACTTAAGGGGATCACACACATCCATGCCTAAGGCAGGATTCGAACATGCGACCATAGCAGCAGCGCGGTTCCGGACCGAAGTGCCTAGAACCGCTCGGTCGCAGCGGCCGCCCATTCAGACCGTCTCACAACATTTATTTGCGCCCGTTATATAGCGATGGCGCATGTGACAAATGCTGATATGAACCATATACGCTCACATCCTTTTTACTTTCTTTATTAATGTTAGCTACTGCTGTCTTTTCAGTGTCTTAACCGTTTGATAATGACTTAAAGTCGAAATTACAATTGTCCAAATTATAATGAATATAACAGTCGATGGCGAAGACGGTATCTTTTGAAAAAGTGACTTTGCTATGTGTGAGGGCGTGCTGAAAAGCAAAGCCTCCGAACTTTTTATACTGTTTCGATATCGGATGAGGTACGCTGTTGACTTTCCCGCTTCGCTGATCCAAGTTGCAACTCACCGCTGCTAGCTGGCTCCGAACTGTAACGTGTAATACGGCAGTGTGTAACGTAATGCTGTTGGAGCGCGAGAAAGAGTGAGGTGTGTTAGAAAATGTGCTGCCAACTGAATACCGTAGAAGAATGAAAGCTATGCACAGTGATGATTGTATCAACAGAAGAAATTTGCGATTTTGGGTTGTTCGTGCTCGTAATGAAGGAAACGGTGGTGATGATCACAACGTGCGTTACAGAGCTCGGAGTAGACAATCGCGTAAGGCAACCGACGACAATCATCGGAATCGGGTTGATGGACTCACAGTGCTTATGGATGTTGGGGTTGTGGTGTGTTTGGAATTCATGTCTAAAGGCAATACAATAGGACCGTTGCTATTCACAATATACATAAATGATCTTGTGGAAGCCGGCCGGTGTGGCCGTGCGGTCTAGGCGCTTCAGTCTGGAACCGCGTGACCGCTCCGGTCGCAGGTTCGAATCCTGCCTCGGGCATGGATGTGTGTGATGTCCTTAGGTTAGTTAGGTTTAAGTAGTTCTAAGTTCTAGGGGACTGATGACCACAGATGTTAAGTCCCATAGTGCTCAGAGCCATTTGAACCATTTGATCTTGTGGATAACATCGGAAGTTCGTTGAGGCTTTTTGCGGATGATGATGTAGTATATCGAGAGGTGGTAACAATGGAAAATTGTACTGAATCGCGGGAGTATCAGCAACGAAGTGACGCATGGTGCAGGGAATCGAAATTGAATCTCAATGTAGACAAGTGTAATGTGATGCGAATACACAGAAAAAAAGATCCTTTATCATTTAGGTACAGTATAGCAGGTCAGCAACTGGAAGCAGTTAATTCTATAAATTATCTGGGAGTAGGCATTAGGAGTCATTTAAAATGGAATGGCCATATAAAATTAATCGTCGGTAAAGCAGATGACTGAAATTCATTGGAAGAATCTTAAGGTTCTCTGCTTCGTGATGACTGGGTGTTGTGTGATGTCCTTAGGTTAGTTAGGTTTAAGTAGTTCTAAGTTCTAGGGGACTGATGACCATAGATGTTAAGTCCCGTAGTGCTCAGAGCCATTTGAATCCTAAGGAAATGCAGTCCGGAAACAAAGGAAGTAGGTTACAGTACACTTGTTCGCCCACTGCTTGAATACTGTTCACCGGTATGGGATCCGCACCAGATAGGGTTGAAAGAAGAGATACAGAAAATCCAACGGAAAGCAGCGCTTCGTTACAGGATCATTTAGTAATCGCGAAAGCGTTACGGAGATGATAAACTCCAGTGGAAGACTCTGCAAGAGAGACCCTCAGTAGCTCGGTACGGGCTTTTGTTGAAGTTTCGAGAACATACCTTCACCGAGGAGTCAAGCAGTATATTGCTCCCTCCTACGTATATCTCGCGAAGAGACCAGAGAGATTAGAGCCCACACAGAGGCATACCGACAATCTTTCTTTCCACGAGCAATACGAGACTGGAATAGAAGGGAGAACCGATAGAGGTACTCAAGGTACCATCCGCCACACACCGTCAGGTGTCTTGCGGAGTATGGATGTAGATGTAGATGTATAAAATGTGCACGGTACTTCGAGACCCTCGGAAAACTGGAAGGACGTATTCGACAAGTTCGTCCTTATATGGAGTACCCACTCCTTCAACGTGACGCTACCAGACTACACACGAGCGCAGCGAAATCTGCTACAATCCGACGCCTTGGGATCACCGTCATCGATCATCTACCGTACAGTCCCGACTGGGGCCCATCTGATTTTCATCTGTTTCCAAAACGTAAGGTACAACTTCGAGGACTTCAAAGTGAAGAGGTGCAAGCAGAGGTGAAGTTGTGGCTCCGTCAAACATTCTACCAGTGACTGTATCAACAAACTGGTCTCTCGTTGCAGGAAATGCGTTCGTCGCCGGGGTGACTATGTTGAACAATAAATATGTGGGCATGAAGAAAAAAAATGTAGAATGTTAATAACAGTTGTTTTGTTTAAAAAGGTTGAAGAGCTTTCACAAAAAAAAAAAAGAAAAATAGGAGGCGTTACTTTTCATCAGGCTTTCGTATATCAACACGCTTGTTTGCAACCTCATCAAATGAGAGCTGACAGCAGTATTCGTTTACTTAAATAGAATCAGGGATTCTTTGGGTATTTCCATTATGATATTACGTTTGTGCCTCAGCGATAGCGCACAGGGACACGTGTTATATTTCTTATGCGGCAATTTTCCCAACGGGTACCTCATTCGACCTGGACGTATTCAGTCTTTCACGATAAAATATTCCGACACTTTAATGGGTGAAAGCTGACGGGACAATAAAGCCGGAGCGAGACGCCACCTCATTACGCACTCTACCGGCACGAGGTTCCGCTGCGCTATTCATATGCAGGAGGCGGGCGGATAGCTGGCCTTCAAGAAAGAAGACGCAGCGGCGCGGAATTGATCGGAAGGTGCGTAGCCTTTGCGTGTAATCAAAGCCGTGATCAATGGAAATGACAGGGCTCCGATAATAGGAAACCGGCGTGAATACCGTTAAAGATATTATCTGCTTTCTGCGTGAAGGGAGTGCCGCAGTGTAGAGCGGTACCGTGTAGAATAAACAAGGCTTCACGGGATGGTCCTCACTTATTGTTGGATGATGTAAGCTGTTCTAGTGCGGCATGGAGGGGGCGCACTAAGCTATAAACGAGCGGCAGGTCTGACTTGAAGGAGGGTGCCGCAAAGAACCGACTCATAATGCAGCACAGGCGGCATTAGATTCCGGTCTATTATCGCCATCCAAAGTTAGAGGTACAAAGTGAACATTCGGGGTGTCGAGATAGTATTCAAAACTTCTAATCACCACCAAAAACACAATGATGTGGCATAAATTTCACTGAGACCAAGAAACTGGGCAAACGAATCAGACTGGTAGTAGGGAAGGCGAATACTCGACTTTGCTTTATTGGGAGAATTCTGGGAAAGTGTAGCTCATCCATAAAAGATACAGCGTATAGAACGCTAGTGCAACCCACACTCGAATACTGTTAGAGTGTTTGGGATCCCCACAAAGTCGGATTAACGGAATATATCTAAGCAATTCAGAGGCATGCTGCTAGATTTGTTGCCGATAGGTTCTGTCAGCACGAGGTGCTATCTTCATGAACTCAAATGGGAATCCCCGGAGGGAGGGCGATGCTCTTTCCGCAAGGCACTACCGCAGACATTCAGAGAACCAGCAACTGAGGACGACCACAGAACGATTCTTCTGCCACCAACGTACATTTCACGTAAGGACCATGAAGATGAGATACGAGAAATTAGAGCTCATAGGGAGGCATTTCCGAGGCCGTTTCTCCTTCCCTCCATTTGCGAGTAGAATATCAGAGGAAATAACCAGTAGTGGTACAAGGTACCTCCGCCATCCACTGTACGGTGGTTTTCGGAGTATATACGTAGATGTAGATGTGGATGACTTTCAGAATATGACATGGCTGCTAGTTCTCTACGTAGCCACAAGTAGCCAGCCTCTGTAACCGAGCGGTTCTAGGCGCTTCAGTCCGGAACTGCGCTGCTGCTACGGTCGCAGGTTCGAACCCTGCCTCGGGCATGGATGTGCGTGATGTCCTTAGATTAGTTATATTTAAGTAATTGTGAGTTCTAGGGGACTGATGACCTCAGATGTTAAGTCCCATAGTGCATGCGCCACTTGAACCATTTGTAGCCACAAGTGGAATTTGTGTCTTAAAGAAGTCCACTAAAGCTCACGTATTTGGACCTCCATTTTTACTGTTGTCAGTTTGATGGCACTGTATTAGTTTGAGCCACAATTTCGTCGTATCCCGTTAACATCGAAGGACTGACAAATAAGAAAATCCTTTCTTCAATAAAAAATGGATTATACTTTAGGCTTTTATGTATACTTAATCCTAATCCGATAACGAGTAAGTCATATAATCCACCAATTTTCTGTTGTTTATGCCCAATATTACAAAACGGATTTTTAACCAGTTTACTGATAGGATAGCCCAAATAGCCGAACACGTGAAGCGCCCTCTTCCGTGACACAGCACTAAATCGAATCCGCCCAGCAGTGTGGAGGCCACACTGGATTTAGTTTTTAGGTTGTTTTCCACATGAAACTAGGTGAATAACGAGCTCTTACTCACGTCTCGCCTCAGATAGTCAATATGCACACATTTAGAGAAACGGAATCATACTTGAAGAAGAGGTTTTCACTACACGTAGGCTGATGGGGTATACGCACAAATTCCGTCCCCAGGGAGAGGCAAGGGAGAATGGGGGAGGGTGTTGGTGTCAGGAAGGGCATGCTACAATCAAATTACCATTTAAGATGCTAAAACCATATACCAAAAGCCGATCCCGTAGAACAACTGGACAGAGCAAAGAAGAAGCCAATTTAATGATAAATATATACTTTCAACTAAGAATATTAATTGTGAATTGTATTTTAGGGCAAGAAATCAGTATTGGTCCAGAATAAACTGGCCTGAAAGAAAATCTTTATTAAAGTGTATAGAGAAGAACATTTTGCGCAATAAGTTCATGGATACAAAAAATATGTTACTGCCCCTGTACGTTAAGATGGGCCTAATGAAACAGTACATGAAAGCCTTACCTAAATATGTAAAATGTTTCCACTCACCTAAAAGACGTCTGGTTTTTTTACTTGACATTTTAAAAATGACGTTCGATTCTTACTGTGAGTCAAAAATTGCTACGCACGAGACGGAGGCTTGGGTTTATTCAGTGAGGTGAATACGGAATTCTAAGACAGCAGGAAGCACCCACATTAAATTATAACGCTGCTGTTACAGCCAATATGCACTTTGACGAGTTAGTCTGTTTGGTGAGCCTGAAGATTTACGTTTTTGAACGCTCACCTCGATTCTTCACTCCGAAAATTTAGGTGAGTTCAATGAAGTAGAAGGCGAGGATAGACTTCATAGTGATGGATATGCGAGTGTCGGTATCAAGGCCGCTGGAGTACCTGTGCGATGGGAGACTGCTGCTGTTTGAGAATGAATTCTCGCTTTTCTGCGGAGGAGTGTGCATTCAACGAAACCTGCAACTGGAAATTCAAGGGGAATAAGCTATATTAGGTTCTATAAGGGAAAGGCGAAAACGAAATGTAATTCAATCGGCAAACAATTCACACCTAATAAACATCAATTTTTTATGTTTATTTGGTAAAACACTGAAGTATTGAAAATAGTATTATGTTACACTACAATTAAGCTTCTTTTTGTAATTTCCTTTCCTAGTTAATGACGAAATCACATAGTCAGAGAATCCTCCTTGATAAGAAAACAACCGAGTTCAGATAGGGATTCACTGCTGAAAAAAACTGTACAAGTAAGCTATTACGTAACAAAAAGTATATGTTGTCAGTGGCCTATGTAACTGACGACAACGACGCTGTGGACACTGTGTCCTAAAGTGAACTGTGGTGCGCCTCCACAGCACGACATGTGTCTGTCACACAGAGGACTCCTCGAAGGCTAACTGTGAGCTACTTGAAGCAGAATTGGTGACTCCAGTTTAACGGTTGATGAAGTGATGCGCTGACCGTACACACTTCCGTTGCTATCAATCAGTGACACCTAACGAACAGAATGAAACTGCAGTCATTCACCCTAAGCCAACAAAAGCACCTCCGAGGAGTTTGGTATTCTGACTTTCACCACAGTCTATGAGACCGATGATCACCCCAGATTTGGGAATCATCGGATACTTAATTCCACTTTGCTGCGGCTGTAAAACGCAATACATATAGACGAACGTAAACACAATTGCCGGCCGGAGTGGCCGTGCGGTTATAGGCGCTACAGTCTCGAACCGGGCTACCGCTACGGTCGCAGGTTCGAATCCTGCCTCGGGCATGGATGTGTGTGATGTCCTTAGGTTAGTTAGGTTTAATTGGTTCTAAGTTCTAGGCGACTGATGACCTCAGAAGTTAAGTCGCATAGTGCTCAGAGCCATTTGAACCATATGTAAACACAATTACTGCGTTGCCGAATCACCAGGTTTAAAAGTTATCTGGCATATTTGGTCGATTTTGAAATAGATAGCACCCAGTTGCATAATTTCTACTCCAACATCGCTCACCGAAATAAATTTGCCCTCTGTATTTATGTATAAAAGCCTTTCTACTTTTAGATAATTATTTTCGAGGTGTATTTTGAAACGAAAGTTCCACCGTCAGGGTTTTCGATATTCGCTTGCGGCTTTTCGTTATGACCTTGTGAAGCAGTCATGCTGAGGAAGAGTCTCAAGTGAATAGTGGACATGCTGACTACGAAACTTTCGTTCCGTAATACATATTGGAAATAAAAGTGTAAAAAACCGAATTTCTGACAGTCCACAGAATTTCATTCTTAAATGTATATCTTGGTCGTTTCCGTTGATACCCCTCCGGGTTTGTTTTCCTTTAAAGACTGCCAGTGGTTCAGCATTCCCTGGTTGCTTTACGGGCTCCGCACAGCAGTGGGGCTGCCAACTCACTGCCTCTCAGTCTGCAGGATTTGCCTTCCGGGCTTTCTCCGCCAGGGAAGTTGTCTCCTCTACGCCTATAGAGACTGACCAGCCGCGATTTCCGAACACCGAAAAGTTTCGGAAGCCAATATCGGTTTAGGAATGAAAAAAATGGAGAAGAACTGTATAATGAAGGGATAGACAACACAGTAGAGAAATACAGAAAAAGGTGGAAAGAGCATGTGAGCAGAATGCCAGAAGAAAGATTGACGAAACGATTATGAAGATATAGTGTGAGAAACAAGAAACTCTGGTAGGACCAAAATGGGGTGGGCTCAGCAATAACCATTGAAGAGGAAACTGGTAGAGAGCCTAGTTCCTGGAAGTGTTCGTGATGGTGGTTGTGGTCCTGGTATTGATGATGATACCTTAGATTCTCTGAATACTATAGATTCTTAAAGAAAGGAAGAAATACCACGTTGCTCTCCTTCAGGACTGATACATATACGGTCCAGTCACATTAGAGTGGAAACTTGCCAAAAGCCTGAATAACCACCTTTTGCAGCGCGGACTGCTGCGAGATGAGCAGGAAGAGAGTCCGTGAGTTTCTGGAAGGCACCAACAGGGATGTGGAGCCTTGCCACAATGCAGTGCCAGCTGCCCTAGGTTGCTCGGTTGGGGATCCTTGGCGCGAAGAGCCCGACTGAGGTGATCCCACAGATTCTCGACTCTGTTTAAGTCTGGGGAGTTTGTTGGACAGGGGAGAACAGTAAACTCATCCTGGTGCTCTTCTAATCACACATGTACACTGCAAGCTTGTGTGATACGTTGTATTGTCCTGCTGGTATATGCTATCGTCCCAGGGAAAAACAAACTGCATATAAGGCGTCAACATAGTCCCCAAGAATAGATGCATTCTTCCGGGATGGCGAGATAACCAAGGGAATTTCACGAAATCATTCCCGAGATCATAACGCTCCTTTCTCCAGCCTGGACCCTTCCGACGATTGCCGCTTCATCTGGAAAGGTCACCTGTCGCCTCTCAGTGAATGTCCATTTGCGGTATTGGCGTGTAAATTCCAGCCTTCGTCGCCGATGAACAGCAGTGAGCATGGGTGCACGAAACAGGCCCATATATAGTAATGTTCGCTGAACGGTCGTTGAGGAGACACTGTTAGTAGCTACGTGGTTCATGCGAGCGGTCATGCTCAAGAACTGCACGTATATTCGCCCGTATACATCTCACCAGCTGTCGTTCACCGCTGTCATGTATGCTCCTTGGTGCACTGCAGTTGCGTCGGCGTCGGTTCTGGTTGACGCAATTTTGGCTAAAGCCAACGACCATGGCCTTGTGGAAGTTAGATAAATCGCGCATTTTCTGCATTACAACTGGAACTGCACCGTTTTCCTTCTCCGTGTTCTCCCCTCCCCCGACACGGTTTATACAACTTCCACTTCTGCTGCTGCCACCTGCCGTCTGTAAGTGGTTATTGCACGTCGACTTCGAATATAGACGGCGGTCACATGAATATTACTGGGCCGTGTAATTTCTCCGTGGGAAACCTACGATTGGCGCGGTTACATTAGGTGATATTCGCTACAGGGTACTGGCAGTGCAGATTCATGTTAATAATGATCAATGTCTACAAATGTTTGTAACTTTCCGTTAGAAACTTTTTGAATACATCATAAGTAACAGCTCTGCTTTCACATTAGACTCGTCGAGACTGTTACATTCCCCGCCACAATAACGTCTCAATTGAGTCCCGAGCGCCGTGCTATGCCGCTAGGAATCCGCCCAGTCACGGCATCTGCTCGTGGGGAACGTAACCACACCGGAAGATGGGAAGGAAAGACGCCCGCATGCCTTCACTGCCGACGCTATCTGATGTCTGCCCGCATGCTGCCTAGAAACGGGACTCTGACCTGGCTTATACTGATGCGTACGACAGGGTCAGTACCTGTCAAACAGATGGGGGGAAGGCTGTTGGAATAAGGATAGTTCTTCATTGCACGACTTCCGGCGGCATCTACTGCGAGGCAAAGGGGTTTTATCTAGGTTACGCTGGAAAAAGAATGTCACCTTCAGAAGGGCAGTATAACTAGGAAGAGCGTGGGTTTGGTAAAATATTGTTTGTTATTTACTCGGGATGCAGAGTCAACCACTTGCGAAGACTCCAGGCTTTCGTTGAATTCGGTGAATGTACTGAATCAGACGGCAAACGTGCATGTAGAATCCATAAATGTGTCATCTCTGTAACAGATATACGAATTTTAGATGAACTTTGAGAGGAGGAATGTAGTTTGATAGCCACGGGTTATTCTTCGGTCCCATTGCGCCTCCACGTATTTACCCAGTGCCCCTGACGCTTTGTTATCCCTGTAGAACGGAAGTTTTCCTTCTGCATTAGCAAATACACTTCAACAGAGAAATTAGCGTCATCATAGGCGGCTCACGGGTGTTTAGAGCCGGCCGCTGTGGCCGAGCGGTTCTAGGCGCTTCAGTCCGGAATCGCACTGCTGCAACGGTCGCAGGTTCTGATCCTGCCTCGGGCGTGGATGTGTGTGATGCCTTAGGTTAGTTAGGTTTAAGTAGTTCTAAGTCTAGGGGAGTGATGACCTCAGATGTTAAGCCCTATGGTGCTTTGAGCCGTTTGAACCATTTTTGGCGAATATATTCAAATTGGAATCAAACGGTATGGTATATGACAGAATGGGAATACGTCCGTGTCAAGTTGACAAAGGACATAGTTACGTGCATGAGTATCTGGAGTGTGGAGTAAAATCCTTTCTATAACAAACAAGGTGTGATGAAAAAATACGGTGAATAATTGTATTAGAAACAAAGTAATAAGCTCACATGGAATTTAATTTCATCTGCGTCACAGTGCTGTTCCACTCTAGCAACGTACTTATCCCAACCCTGAATTTATGACTGGAAGCATTTCTGGAAGGCTTATTTTGGAAGGGTGTTCAGCTGCTCTGTCGTGGCTCTCTGCGTCTCAAAAAGTTTTCCTTTAAGTACGGTTTTAATTTTTGGGAAGAGCCAGAAGTCACATGGTGCTACATCGGGTGAATACGTTGGATGTAGAGAGACAGGAACAACACTTGTTCCAGACAAAACTTGCTAACTAAAAGCGAGGCATGGCATGGCGACTTGTTGTGATCAAGAAGTAAGCCATTGTCCCATTTTTCTGGTCTCTTTCTTCGTTCATCGTTTCGCAAACGTTACAGTACACCCTTCTAAAATTCGTATTTTACAGTTGTTGCCCTTTTAACTAACTCTGATCGGACCAATCCCTCAGTATCGGCAAAAAAAGAATGAGTATGACCTTGATATTCGATTTTGACCAATGTGCCTTTTTCTTTTTAGGGTGACGAGTTTCGCTGGTTGTCAGTTGGGAACTCTGAATTTTCGTGTCAAGGTCAGCTCCAGTTACAACTTAGGGCGTAAGTTCGGATCTGAATGAAGACGATCTTTCAACTTCTTGCCAACTGACATACTATTTCTTTCTGTTCATCACCCGAAAGTCTGGGGACAAATTTTTCACTCTCTCGTGTCATTTGCAAATTATCGGTTAAAAGGCTCTGCACGGACCCCTACAGAACGCTCAGTTCTTCGGAAAGGTCTCGAATAGTTATTTGCCAGTTTAAGCGAACAATTGTTGCAACTTTCTGCACGTCTTATTCTGTTTTTGAGGTTAATGGACGTCCTGAACGTTGCTCGCCTCCTACTGAATCCTTTCTGCTTTTAGATCGCTCTTACTACTTATAAACAGTCTTCAGAGCTACAGCATTATCGTCATACACTGATTTCAATATTTCATGAGTTTCCCCGGCAGTTTTTTCGCAATTTGAAACCGAACATATCTAAATCCATGATGCGCGACAGACGCAGTAAATACAACCTCACCCTAGCGTATTCAATGAGCTGTGGATGAAGCCCGACCAACAGGCATTACATGCATGGATCAAAAATGATAGTGCATTGAAAATGGCTAGTTACTAGCTGAAATCTAGATCTGCCAATAAAAAAAATTAAAAAGGACGACTGATAGCTGAAATCTATTATTTACAAGTCAATATAACAGTCGCTGAGTGCAACAGCCTTGTGAATGGAAGGCAACCCGAAGTCAGGACGTGTTCGAACTTGACGCCGCCTGTCTCAACGCATCAGGCTGACGGAAAAATTACATCATATGGTTGTAACGTGAGCAGTTTACGCTAAAAAAAATCCATTCACCGTAGTTTTTGATCACACCTAGCATGGACGACAGAGAGAACCTAAAGAAAAACGTTTAGGAAACGCTAGAGGTTTACGAAGATGCTCATATACTCCCGTGGCAGACGCTACAAGACAGCTGTTGTGATGCACGGAGTTGTTTACTCTAAAATTCCGGGAGGAGACTTTCTAAGAATACTCAGGCAGAATATTACTTCTTCCCAATTTACATTACGAAGTGTACACGACAATAAAATAAGAAAATTTAGAGTTCACACGAAGGCTAACCGACAGTCGTTCTTTCTTCACAAAAATGGCTCTGAGCACAATGGGACTCAACTTCTGAGGTCATTAGTCCCCTAGAAAGTAGAACTAGTTAAACCTAACTAACCTAAGGACATCACAAACATCCATGCCCGAGGCAGGATTCGAACCTGCGACCGTAGCGGTCTTGCGGTTCCAGACTGCAGCGCCTTTAACCGCACGGCCACTTCGGCCGGCCTTTCTTCACACCATTCGTTAATGGAACAGGAGGGACTGATGATACTGACCGCGAAAGTGAGTGTCACCACACAACGTAAAGCTGTTAACAGAAAATAGATGTTGATTGAAAATTTTATAATTGTCTGTTTGTTTATATTTTTTGTACGGTTGCAACTCCACCCTGAAGAATAGCGCCGGCTGTTCAATCAGACTCCAGTTATTTTCAACAAAACGCCAGGCAATGTGGTAACAGGGCAGAGAGGTCCAATTTGGTAATATCACGGAGTATTTCCATTCCCGGCATTGAATTTATGAACGAGGTAATCTCCCGAAAACGTTTGGCGGAACCGGAAGATTAGACACATTTTTAAATTATTTTGTGGAACATTACCTCCCACAGACAAACATGCCGGCCGGAGTGGCCGAGCGGTTCTAGGCGCTACAGTCTGGAACCGCGCGACCGCTACGGTCGCAGGTTAGAATCCTGACTCGGGCATGGATGAGTGTGACGTCCTTAGGTTAGTTAGGTTTAAGTAGTTCTAAGTTCTAGGGGACTGATGACCTCAGCAGTTAAGTCCCATAGTGCTCAGAGCCATTTGAACGATTATGAAGGCCTGTGGTCCGTACGGGCAAAGAAAACCCCGGACAGTGTACATGGCCTTGGTGCAGTTTCTTCCCGCGTCTACCACACAGTGTACATGGCCTTGGTGCAGTTTCTTCCCGCGTCTACCACAGAGGTGAAAGTATGTCAGTGAAAAGATTCATTGATGGCATAGCCATTCTGAGGGAAAATAAGGATGGGCTGCAGGGCCTGTTGAACTGAATAAACAGTCTAAAGAGGACGCTCTACGGTTTGATAGTAAACCAAAGAAAGACGAAAGTAGTAAGGAGTAACAGAAACGAGTTTAGCGATAAATTTGACACAAACTGAAGGATTAAGGAAAACAAACAGCTTGACCCATTTTTGAGTTTTCAAAAAAAAAAAAATGTTCAAATGGCTCTGAGCACTATGGGACTTAACATCTGAGGTCATCAGTCCCCTAGAACTTAGAACTACTTAAACCTAACTAACCTAAGGACATCACACACATCCATTCCCGAGGCAGGACTCGAACGTGCGACCGTAGCGGTCGCGCGGTTCCAGACTGCAGCGCCTAGAAACGCTCGGCCACCAGCGGCCGGCTTTGAGTTTTCACCGGAATATGAAAGTATGAAACAGACCCAAAACTTCTTACTATAGTAAGTGCGAAAAAACAAGCTCATTCATACTGTAAATGAGCTTTGGAAAGAAGCTGTACAAGGAAAGGAAGAACTAAGTGCAAATGGAACAGGGAAAACAATGCTTAGTCCAAGAAGTGCTGGTCTTTAAAGTAGGGACCAGGCAATGATACAGGTTGCAGATCTGACAAACATTTGTTCTCAAACATTGTTGTCATTCTGTGCATTATTTGGCACATTAAGTATTTACGTAGAGGTCTTTATGCAATGGACCAATGTTCCCGGATTTTTGTGAAAATGCTGATATGGAAGATGAGCCACCGGGTGATGCTTGTAGTGAAAGTGTCAGGTTAACAAGAAGATTAATCACTGTTCCATGAGTTGGGACAAAACTGCCATTGTACGTTACAAAAGTTTTGACAACGAGCCTGAAGATAGCAGTCAACTTATTTTAATAGAATTCAGCTTAATGGAAGCTGTAGATCTGCATAATGCTTATTTATATGATGTCATTTATGTACTTAAAATACACGCACAAGACCTAGGGGAGGTGAATGTGGAGGAAGTTTTAACAATACACCTTACAAGCAGAACTCGAGAACAAACAGGAAGTGACGTGAAAGAAGCTGTAGTTACCGTAACATGTATGATAGTGCACAGAATATCAAAAAGGAAGCTACACTGTTTAGTTTCTAGTCTTCAAACTGCTGGGAATGCCCCTATAATAAGAGAAGGAAACACGGAAACAGGCCTAGGAAATTAAGTGATGAAGCAGTTAATACTATAAGCAACAGACTGCCCCCTTTACGGCCATAAATAGTCATTACGGGTAAAAAACATACAGCTAACGTATATCATATTAACAGAATCTTCCGTCGGTTCTTGTTAGAACAACATTATAATAAATTAAAAGCATCAGTTTTTCATTTAATATAAGACACCCCAATAGACATATAAAATCATGCGCAGACTCAAATGAGAAGTTATGTCAAAATTCCAGAGGAATCGGAAATTTAATATATCGAACAAACGAGCTTGAGATTTTTTTACTAACAACGTATCTCCATCGTCACCTTACGTCTCCCAGCGTCACCTTGCGAGGAATGACCGTTAGTCAAACACACGCACGGTGCATGTAGTATCAGTGATCGTGCTGTCTGTGAGTACAATGGAGAAGGCGCGCAATCTGAGTTTGACCGAGGTTAGATTGTGATGGCCCGGGGTTCGGCACGAACATTTTGGAAACAGCACGACTTGTCGAGTGTTCAACACGTGGCGAAACCAAGGTAAAACCGCTTCCAGAGGTCGTCGGGTTGGGCTGCCACCCCTCATTACAGATGTCGGACGTCGTAGGCTGCGCAGACTGTTAAATCAGGACAGGCAGCGAACTGTGGCGGAACTAACATCAGACTTTACTGTGGGGCAGAGTACAAGTGTGTCTGAACACACAGTGCACCGAACAGTCCTAACGATATGTATCCGCAGCCAACGACCCTCGCATGTGCCAGTGTTAACACCACGATATCTGCAGCTACAACTGAAAGTGGAAGGTGCACATCGGCACTGGACGTTGGCGCAGGATCAGAGCGTTGCACGGCTTGATGACTCCCGATACCTTCTTCACCACGCCGATGGGTGGGCGCAAATCCGTCATCTTCCAGGCTCCTTGACACCTGTACTGTGGGCTGGAGACAAGCTGGCGGCAGCTCCATTATGCTCTGGGGAACACTCACGTGGGCATCCATGGGTGCAGTGGAGTTCATAAAAGGCACGTGACGGCCAAGGATTATCGTACATCCCTTCATGACTGAAATGTTTCCCGGCGGCAGTGGCATTTTCCAGAAAGATAATGCGCCATGTTGCAAGGCCATGAATGTGATGGAGTGGTTCGAGAGAAAAACACTAATAGGTGACTGATCGTGGCGCCACAGATCATCGCCCCTTAGTTTATGGAAATTAGGTGACTTTTATGTGACGGTGTGGTGGTAACTCCCTCCAGCGATCTACCAAGGCGTCATTGCTACCACGCCACGTCGCGTCGCCGTTGTTATCCGTGCCAAAGGTGGACATACCGGATATTACGTAGGTGGTATTAAGGTTCTGACAGATTAGTGTATACAGGGTGGTCCACTGATCTTGACCGGGCCAATCTCACGAAATAAGCATCAGACGAAAAAACTACAAAGAACGAAACTTGTCTAGCTTGAAGGGGGAAACCAGATGGCCCTATGGTTGGCACGCTAGATGGCGTTGCCATAGGTCAAACGGATATCAACTGCGTTTTTTTAAATAGGCACCCTCATTTTTTATTACATATTCGTGTAGTATGTAAAGCAATATGAATGTTTTAGTTGGACCACTTTTTTCGCTTTGTGATAGATGGCGCTGTAATAGTCACAAACATATGGCTCACAATTTTAGACGAACTGTTGGTGACAGGTAGGTTCTTAAATTAAAATACAGAACGTTGGTACGTTTGAACATTTTATTTCGGTTATTCCAATGTGATACTTGTACCATTGTGAACTTATCATTTCTGAGAACGCATGCTGTTACAACGTGATTACCTGTAAATACCACATTAATGCAATAAATGCTCAAAATGATGTCCGTCAACCTCAATGCATTTGGCAATACGTGTAACGACATTCCTCTCAACAGCGAGTAGTTCGCCTTGCGTAATGTTCGCACGTGCATTGACAATGCGCTGACGCATGTTGTCAGGCGTTGTCGGTGGATCGCGATAGCAAATATCCTTCAACTTTCCCACAGAAAGAAATCCGGGGACGTCAGATCCGGTGAACGTGCGGGCCATAGTATGGTGCTTCGACGACCAATCCACGTGTCATGAAATATGCTATTTAATACCGCTTCAACCGCACGCGAGCTATGTGCCGGACATCCATCATGTTGGAATTACATCGCCATTCTGTCATGCTGTGAAACATCTTGTAGTAACATCGGTAGAACATTACGTAGGAAATCAGCATACATTGCACCATTTAGATTGCCATCGATAAAATCGGGGCAAATTATCCTTCCTCCCGTAATGCCGCACCATACATTAACCCGCCAAGGTCACTGATGTTCCACTTGTCGCAGCCATCGTGGATTTTCCGTTGCACAATAGTGCATATTATGCCGGTTTACGTTACCGCTGTTGGTGAATGACGCTTCGTCGCTAAATAGAACTCGTGCAAAAAATCTGTCATCGTCCCGTAATTTCTCTTGTGCCCAGTAGCAAAACTGTACATGACGTTCAAAGTCGTTGCCATGCAATTCCTGGTGCATAGAAATATGGTACGGGTGCAATCGATGTTGATGTAGCAGTCTCAACACCGACGTTTTTGAGATTCCCGATTCTCGCCCAATTTGTATGCTACTGATGCGCGGTTTAGCCACGACAGCAGCTAAAACACCTACTTGGGCCTCATCAATTGTTGCAGGACGTCGTTGACGCTTCCTGTTTGCTTAAATAACGTAACTATCCGGCGAACGGTCCGGACACATTGATGATGTCGTCCAGGATACCGAGCAGTATACATAGCACACGCACGTTGGGCATTTTTATCACAACACGATGTCGACCTTTTCGGCAATTGGTAAACGGTCCATTTTAACACGGGTAGTGTATCATGAAGCAAATACCGTCCGCACTGGTGGAATGTTACGTGATACCACGTACTTATACGTTTGTGACTGTTACAGTCTCATTTGTCACAAAGCGAAAAAAGTTGCCAACCAAAATATTCGTATTTCTTTACGTACTACACGAATATGTAATAAAAAATTGGGGTTCCTATTTTAAAAAAAACGCAGTTGATATCCGTTTGACCTATGGCAGCTCCATCTAGCGAGCCAACCATTGCGCCATGTGGTTTCCCCCTTCAAGCTAGACGAGTTTCGTTCTTTGTAGTTTTTTCGTTTGATGAGATATTTGGCCCGGCCAGTATCAATGGGGCACCCTGTATATTTAAGTACCATATGGTGCTCTAGTAGATGTATAAAAACATGCATGTATTCGAATGCAACGTTGTTTAAAATTTGAAAGCAATCGGCGAAGAACTTTGAGAAATTTAGGATTTTGTACAAACGAACATCAATATTTTTATTTATATAGAAGATATATGTACAATATACTTACCCGCCGTCATCAGCAAGTAGCTGTACATAGCTAGTGTAAGATAGACTTGGTGATGGAAGGTGACTGCTACGTTTACAGCCTGTAGGCCTGCACGCAGCGCATTGTAATGAGAGACGGCCGGGGTCATGCGGGACCAACACCTGCCAGTTGTTACGAGCACGGAGGGTCGAGCGGAGCCGTACCGACACTCACAATGTATTAGCCACATCTATCGCCGCCGGCCGCTTTAAGTAACAGCATCTCATTGTTTGTTATTCTACCCGTCCGGGCGGACAATAACCGCTGCCCGTTGTTGTACTCGAGGCGAGATAACACCGTTGTCTAAACGTAAATGGGGAGTAAAAGGTTAATTCGTCGCCTTTCTTTTGGGACGGAGCGGTCCCGCAGGCTCTGCGAGCGGGATCGTTAATGCCAGCCAGCCAGCCCAGATTAAGTTGCTCCGGCGAGAGGTTGGGCCGAGGCGACGGAGCGGCGAAGGAGCGGAGGGAAGGCAGCGAGAGGAGGTGGAGCCGTGTTGTACCTCGCCTAGTGGGCGCCGGAGAGCCAGAGCCTGGTCTCGCTGTGCGAGGGCGCAGGTGCTGTTTCCCTGCTGCGGAAATGCCTCGCTGGAGACCCGCCACAGTTATATCTTCTCGAGCGCTCCCTTTCCCAGCTGTTTCGTTTAAACCCCCGGCAGACACTCTGCAGGTGTAGTGGCGGTAGTGTCGCAGCAGCGATTCCTTGTCGAGATTTTCCACTGCTGTCTTTGCCGCTGCTGCTGTTGTTGCAACTACTTTAGCGTGAAGTAACACTGGCTACGCGCCGTGTGTGTATGTAACAGCAAGCTCTTGCTTATCCGGCTTGTGAATTCTGCGTACATGGATCTACGAATTTGGGAAAAATATATGAAGTATTCCGTAATAACATTAATTGAATTTTCTGTCAGTATTCGTCAGAACAGGCCAACGGCCTGGCCGCAATGGTAAAACCGGTCCCCGTTAGATCACCGAAGTTAAGCGCTATCGGGCTGGGCTAGCACTTGGATGGGTGACCGTCCTGTCTGTTGGCAAGCGGTGTGCACTCAGCCCTTATGAGGCAAACTGAGGAGCTACTTGACTGAGAAGTAGCGGCTCCAGTCACGAAAACTGACAACGGCTGTCGGTACCGTAGGGGCTTCCAAGGCCTCTTCGGACAGAGAATTCGTCAGAATACGACAATAGTATTAAATAGGAGACACTTAATAATGATCTGAGAAACTGTATGTACCGAGTGCCTCAAAAGATACGGTACCACTGTAGAATGTTAAAGCATACAAACTAATTAAGGTACTCATACCATGTTCAGCTTATGTAACGTAGTATCTCACAAAGTTTTTATGCCATTTATCAATTCCAGCATATACGCATTTGGTGATACGCATAACATCCAGTGTTTATTCATGCTCTATCCACACTCGGCGCAGAATGTCCCTATCAAATGCGGTAATGGCAGCAACAGTTCCGTTCTTTAAATTACTAATTTGGTCGACGGGCATTTGGTACACTCCATCCTTGACCTACCCCCATAGAAAGAAGTTGGTTCAAATGGCTCTGAGCACTATGGGACTTAACATCTGAGGTCATCAGTCCCCTAGAACTTAGAACTATTTAAACCTAAGGACATCACACACATCCGTGCCCGAGGCAGGATTCGAACCTGCGACCGTAGCGATCGCGCGGTCCCAGGCTGAAGCGCCTAGAACCGCTCGGCCACACCGGCCGGCTTGAAAGAAGTCCATCAGTGTAATGTCAAGACGACCTAGGAGGCCAGGGAATTGGACAACCCCTACCAATCCACCGATCTGGAAACATCTGATCCAGAACACCTCGAACAATCTTAGCCCAAATTGCGGTGCGCCATCTTGTTGGAAAGCGACTGTGTCTTGGCGGTCAGCCAGTTGTGGTAACGCAAAACATGGTAATTGTTAGAATTAACTGTTTTGTTCGAGAAAAAATTATTCCACAATGCGATCAGCCGTCAAACATCACCACATATTCACTTCCGGGCTGTCACGTACATCTTCTGTCACAGTATGCGGGTGTGTTGTGCCCTAGAGGCGAACATTGTGTTCGTTTACCTTATTACACAAGTGAAATGTTGCTTCACCAGAAAATGCTAAGTTGTTTAGAAAATTTCTATCCTCCGCTATACGGCGAATGACGTCCACGGCGAACTGCATAAGCTGTGGCTTATCGTCTGATTTAAGTGAGTGCAAATGTTGCCGTCGGTATGGATACATCTGCAAAAGCGTGCGGCGGGAAACGGTGCATTGTCGCCTTAGGGATTCGCGGCTCTTGCGACGCCCTCCGAAGAAACTTCTGCGATGAACTTTGCAAGGCCAACCGTGAGGCTTCAATTGTTCCACGTCGTCCAGTATGATGTTTGACATCAACGCTTCCTGTGTGCATAAAGTTCCTGTACGACCGGCGTATCGAACGCCGCGACATGGGTGCTTCCTATACCGTATATGGAAGTTCCTTTGAACCTGAGGGTTATACGTTTGTGAGTATTACAGCGCCATCTATCACAAAGAGAAAAAAGTGGTCCAACTAAAACATTCATATTTCTTTACGTACTACACGAGTATGTAATAAAAATGGGGGTTCCTATTTAAAAAAAAAACGCAGTTGATATCCGTTTGACCTATGGCAGCGCCATCTAGCGGGCCAACCATAGCGCCATCTGATTTCGCCCTTTAAGCTAGACGAGTTTCATTCTTTGTAGTTTTTTCGTTTGACGCTTATTTCGTGAGGTATTTTGCCCGGTCACGATCAATGGACCACCCTGTATATAAATATTATTTGCTCACGAACTACACTCCTGGAAATGGAAAAAAGAACACATTGACACCGGTGTGTCAGACCCACCATACTTGCTCCGGACACTGCGAGAGGGCTGTACAAGCAATGATCACACGCACGGCACAGCGGACACACCAGGAACCGCGGTGTTGGCCGTCGAATGGCGCTAGCTGCGCAGCATTTGTGCACCGCCGCCGTCAGTGTCAGCCAGTTTGCCGTGGCATACGGAGCTCCATCGCAGTCTTTAACACTGGTAGCATGCCGCGACAGCGTGGACGTGAACCGTATGTGCAGTTGACGGACTTTGAGCGAGGGCGTATAGTGGGCATGCGGGAGGCCGGGTGGACGTACCGCCGAATTGCTCAACACGTGGGGCGTGAGGTCTCCACAGTACATCGATGTTGTCGCCAGTGGTCGGCGGAAGGTGCACGTGCCCGTCGACCTGGGACCGGACCGCAGCGACGCACGGATGCACGCCAAGACCGTAGGATCCTACGCAGTGCCGTAGGGGACCGCACCGCCACTTCCCAGCAAATTAGGGACACTGTTGCTCCTGGGGTATCGGCGAGGACCATTCGCAACCGTCTCCATGAAGCTGGGCTACGGTCCCGCACACCGTTAGGCCGTCTTCCGCTCACGCCCCAACATCGTGCAGCACGCATCCAGTGGTGTCGCGACAGGCGTGAATGGAGGGACGAATGGAGACGTGTCGTCTTCAGCGATGAGAGTCGCTTCTGCCTTGGTGCCAATGATGGTCGTATGCGTGTTTGGCGCCGTGCAGGTGAGCGCCACAATCAGGACTGCATACGACCGAGGCACACAGGGCCAACACCCGACATCATGGTGTGGGGAGCGATCTCCTACACTGGCCGTACACCACTGGTGATCGTCGAGGGGACACTGAATAGTGCACGGTACATCCAAACCGTCATCGAACCCATCGTTCTGCCATTCCTAGACCGGCAAGGGAACTTGCTGTTCCAACAGGACAATGCACGTCCGCATGTATCCCGTGCCACCCAACGTGCTCTAGAAGGTGTAAGTCAACTACCCTGGCCAGCAAGATCTCCGGATCTGTCCCCCATTGAGCATGTTGGGACTGGATGAAGCGTCGTCTCACGCGGTCTGCACGTCCAGCACGAACGCTGGTCCAACTGAGGCGCCAGGTGGAAATGGCATGGCAAGCCGTTCCACAGGACTACATCCAGCATCTCTACGATCGTCTCCATGGGAGAATAGCAGCCTGCATTGCTGCGAAAGGTGGATATACACTGTACTAGTGCCGACATTGTGCATGCTCTGTTGCCTGTGTCTATGTGCCTGTGGTTCTGTCAGTGTGATCATGTGATGTATCTGACCCCAGGAATGTGTCAATAAAGTTTCCCCTTCCTGGGACAATGAATTCACGGTGTTCTTATTTCAATTTCCAGGAGTGTATTTAAAATACGCCGATGTTCAGATTGGACCTTTAAGTTGTGTGGAGCTTGTACTTCGTTGGAACAACACGAGTTCGAAAACTGGGACGCCTGTGTGTTTTTACTTTGCATTAAAAACTGTTCTTTATAAACGACGCCTTTGTTCATCTTTCAGTTTTAATTTGATGCGGATGTCTTTTCATAATGGAACCGGCCCAGTTGGAAAACTGGATAGTAATTATATGTTTTTAATTTAGATTACAATCTTATCTTTGTACTTTACACTCTTATTATTGTTCTGTTATGATAGTCACGCTAATGTTAACTTGGACCTTTTGTAACTGCTGCTGGCTGTATAGTGTTCGGCTTTTAGTGTTTCAATTTTACATTAAGAACTTATGTTTGTACTTCGAACTCTCTTTACTATTCTACTTCGGTAGCTGTAGTTATTTTAACATGGCACTTTCGTAACTACTGTTGGCTGTATGGAGTACAGAGGGGTCCAGAGAAATCTAGACACTCTTTGATAGTATTAATGGAGCTAAATGACATACCATTACAATTCTTGCACGGAGGGAAGGTTATTTCATGTGTTCAAAGTGACCCCCCATTAGCAGCCAAACAGCGTCGATGCCGCTGAACTATTGACCGAACTGTGTCTGTCAGTGTTGCCAGTGTGATAGCTTCACAGGACGCCTCCATGGTTTCTCGTAGCTCGAACAGTGTATCTGGCTTCTGTTGATAAACTTCATTTTTCAAGGTCCCCATACACAGAAGTGAAGAGGTGTAACGTCTGGAGACCGTGGTGGGTATTCAACAGCTCGTCTTCGACCTATCCATCATCAAGGTAGATTTTCATTCAAGAAGGTTCTGACATCTCTGTGGTAGTGAGGGGGAGCCACATCTTGTTGCAGGTAAAATTTTTCATTTCCAAACACCTCTCGGATAGTACATAAAATGGATGCTTGCAGCGTATGAAGGCACACCTCACTGGTTACGGTACCTTCGAAGAAGAATAGGTCAGTCAGACTGCAGGATGACACTTCACAGCACACATTAACACCCAGTAGATAACATGTTTCTCCATGTGAGTATGAGCATTTCCAGGATCCCTTTACACGCAGCTGTGGCCATTTACAGTCGAAGAAACAGTGCGCTACGCTACTGCGGAAAAATTGGAACCATATGTCATTTTGTTCCATAGATGTTAAATATCAAATAGTGCCTACATTTTTCTGGACCACTCTGTACTTGATAACTTGAACATCCGCAACTGAGAAACATATTTGTACCGTAGGATAAAAATCTGATTCAGTTGCCAGTGATTTTGTAAATTTACTCCATGAGCGGTTTCGAAGCTTAAAGCTTCATCTTCAGGTGCCTCTACATAATTATGAAAACACATGTTGCGGTCGAGCCGGTCAGTGACTGGGAATCACACGCCCGTCAAACGCATGGGAGCATGTCGTGCTGTCCAGGCGGCCGCTGTCGTTACTGGTCCTCCACATTTAAAAAATTATATGAACACTAATCTGTTGATTGTAGCGATTTGTGTCTGTGTCCGCAGGAAGTGTACTGCGGCAAGGAGACGATATGCACCGTGGACGGTCTGCACTTCAACTCCATGTACAACGCGCGCGTCAAGGCCTTCAACAGCACCGGCGAGGGAGACTACAGCGAGCTGATCGGCCTCCAGACGGCGGAAGGTGAGTCCCACCCTTCATTGTCGCTTCAGTCGCTTCCACCAGACCAAGTATGGATCCGTGGCCAGGTTATGGGTCTCGTGACTTAAACCACGAACAGACTGTGAGTCTGTTCGTGGTTTAAGGGGATATTGGAAACATATTTCCAGCGTTTCTGTGAAGGGAAAGTGGGAACAGGGTAACGCTTAACCTCCTCCAGCAAGATTTTATTGTTGTTAAGTTTGTGAACTACTTTGCCTGACAAAAAATGTGAAGTGCCCATAAGATACAGTCGATGTCTGTGTAACGTCGAATACGTGCACACTATCGGTGTGTAACTCAGTGATTAGAGTTGAATTTCTCTGTGACTGATAGAACGACACCAGAGTGTGTTAACTTTGTTCGTGTTTAGAGTTGCTGCATGATCTTGTAGGGTATATAAAGAGTTTGAACATCGTCAGATGTTAAGTGACCACTGGGAAGGAAACAAATGAAACCTAGCTTTATTATCAATTAGATTGATGGCGATTTTTTTAAATTGCAGTGGCTCCACTTACAAACAAAAAAGGTACGAACACTCTTTTCGGATATTCTGTCTCAAGTTTCTGTTGTTTATTTCGTTTTTGTTCTCATTATGAATTCGTAGGCTTTTTTTCTACGGTAGGAGTTCCTTCAAACTATATGTGTAATTTATTACAAATATCACTTACACGTGAGGCTTAGCGTTCTCAATTCCCAAGCTGAAATAAATTTTCTTTCTACGAGGGCTACAGTTTTTTCAAGATTTGATCGGTCGCGAAATTAAAATCACAGTGGAAACCCGCTGAAGCTTTGGACCGATGTGCTGCACAGTGTCTCTAGCATGCCCATCCATCTCGTAACATCGCTCTTCTCAGTCCTAAAAGCGCAGTGAGCACATGAAGAGGCGCAGAACGGTAGATCTCCTGCCAAGTGGGGTAACGACCGTGTGAGGGCGAGTATTGCCGTGTATTCAGTACTGAAGTATGTGCGATCAGTACTGATTCCGGAAAAAATATGTTCAGTAACACCAATACACAGAGAGCATGTTAATGAGAGTGACATCGGTTTTACAATTCGCCATTTTGTTGTTCATATTTTTGTACGTTGTCTTCACATAATATAGCTGATATATACTATGTTAAAGTGAATCAGACTTTTGAACTTCTTAAAATGAACGAATCTGTGGTGAATTAATTTATTTAATGTTACAGAAACAATCCACGCCAACACAAACAGTCACGAAAAGATTTCTGTGCCTGTTTAAAAACGCTTGCTAATAGTGTTTGTGGATATTAACACGTTCGAATGACGTGCCTGTTGCCGAACGCCACAGAGTTCCTGCTAATTGCTTGTCGGATGGATTGCCTATTTGATGGCCATATTTTGTTTTTCTGTACTTCCTCGTATTAAGATTAGCAAATAATTCTTGTGCATCATGGATGCATAAAAACACTGCAGCTGTTGAAATTTAAAGCAATTTATAAAGAAGTAGCCGCAACCACTTCCTTTCATAGGCGTTAATTTCTGTTTGATGACATTTCAGTATGGCTAACACCTCATCTTCAGATGTTTATATTTATTTACGTGTTGTCAGCATTATTTATTTAGCAACGGGTTTGCCGAATTTTGCAACGGAAGTTTTTAAGACAGTTGTTGTAAATCGTCGTAAGCAACAAACAGCGTTCACGACGCTTAAGTAAATGTAAATACTGAAGATCGGGTGAAAATAAAATGAATCTATTTTAAGGCATAATTTGTCAGCGTGACGTACCGAGAAATGGGTGACATTCATTAAGATACGTTAAGCTTTACATACACTATGTGATCAAAAGTATCTGGACACCTGGCTGAAAATGACTTACCAGTTCGTGGCACACTCCATCCGTAATGATGGAAATTAGTATGGTGTTGGCCCACCCTTAGCCTTAGCTAAGTGTCAGTTAGACCGTCAGCGAGAGCGCATCGCTAGCTCCTGCTACTACTAAGGCGAGTACACCGTTTGCTTCTTACATATTTTACAAACAGCAGCGACTTATTTTCAGTTATCTGTGTAATTACTAGTTTATTTTTGTAATTTCTTGCGTGTTCGAGTGCTTACTAGGTAGAACCTTTTATTTCAATAACAGTGTTTTTGTACTTATTTGCTGCGCTTAGCTTTTAAATAGTTTTTCTGGGAAAACCTAGCGTAGTTTTCGCGTCTCGTATTTCAGTGAGTGTTTCTTGATTATCAGAGTAGCTCATCAGAAGATTATCTTGGGAATTTGTCACCGTATAGAGTAGGGTAAACATAGTCATGTGTAGGGACTGTGGTTGTTGTGAGCGGACGCAAGGAGAATTGGCCACTCTTCGGGGACAGGTGGAGGCTTTGTCTGTTAGGCTCATCGAGCTCGAGGCGCAGGCGTCGGCTCGTAGTGGCGTTGGGGCAACTGTGGTGAGACCTATGCCTACTTCGGTGGCCTTGGAATCACATGGAACCCCTGATGTCGCTGCGTCTTCCGGCAGTGAGCATCTTACCGGTCAGCCATCACTCCAGGGTGAATGGCGGACAGTGGTGGGCTCGCGCGTGCCTGGCCGAAAGGCGAAGGTGGGATCTGGCCGCGTGGCGGCTGCCTTACCCCTTTCCAACAGGTACGGGGTGCTTCCTAGTGGTGATGACATCGTTTCCGAGCCACCACAGGATGCCTCGCCTGTTGGGCCAGTGGCCGATTCTCCGGCAAGGTCCCGACAGTCACAGAGGGCGGGCCTATTAGTTATAGGGAGCTCCAACGTTAGGCGGGTTATGGAGCCCCTCAGGAAAATAGCGGGTAGGTCGGGGAAGAATGCCAGTGTGCACTCGGTGTGCTTGCCGGGGGGTCTCGTCCGTAATGTGGAGGAGGCCCTTCCGGCAGCTATTGAACGCACTGGGTGTGACCGGCTGCAGATAGTAGCACATGTCGGAACGAATGACGCCTGCCGCTTGGGTTCTGAGGCCATCCTTGGTTCCTTCCGGCGGCTGGCTGATTTGGTGAAGACAACCAGCATCGCACGCGGAGTGCAAGCTGAGCTTAATATCTGCAGCATAGTGCCCAGAGTCGATCGCGGTCCTCTGGTTTGGAGCCGTGTGGAGGGTCTAAACCAGAGGCTCAGACGACTCTGCGACTATAATGGTTGCAAATTCATCGACCTCCGTTATTGGGTGGAGAACTGTAGGGCCCCCCTAGACAGGTCAGGCGTGCACTACACACCGGAAGCAGCTACTAGGGTAGCAGAGTACGTGTGGCGTGCACACGGGGGTTTTTTAGGTTAGAGGGACCCCCCCTTGGGCGAAACGATAAAATACCTGACGGCTTACCAGAGAGAACATTATCATCGTTGATAAAGAACGTCCGTCCTCAGAGACCAAAAACAGGAAAAGTTAACGTAATATTGGTAAACTGCAGGAGTATCCAGGGCAAGGTTCCTGAATTAGTATCTCTTATTGAAGGAAATAGTGCGCATATAGTATTAGGAACGGAAAGTTGGTTAAAACCGGAAGTGAACAGTAACGAAATCCTAGACACAGAATGGAATATATACCGCAAGGATAGGATAAACGCCAATGGTGGAGGAGTATTTATAGCAGTAAAGAATTCAATAATATCCAGTGAAGTTATTAGCGAATGCGAATGTGAAATAATCTGGGTTAAGTTAAGTATCAAAGGTGGGTCAGATATGATAGTCGGATGCTTCTATAGGCCACCTGCATCAGCAACCGTAGTAGTTGAGCGCCTCAGAGAGAACCTGCAGAACGTCGTGAAGAAGTTTCGTGATCATACTATTGTAATAGGGGGAGACTTCAATCTACCAGGTATAGAATGGGATAGTCACACAATCAGAACTGGAGCCAGGGACAGAGACTCTTGTGACATTATCCTGACTGCCTTGTCCGAGAATTACTTCGAGCAGATAGTTAGAGAACCAACTCGTGAAGCTAACGTTTTAGACCTCATAGCAACAAATAGACCGGAACTTTTCGACTCCGTGAATGTAGAAGAGGGTATCAGTGATCATAAGTCAGTGGTTGCATCAATGACTACAAGTGTAATAAGAAATGCCAAGAAAGGAAGGAAAATCTATTTGCTTAACAAGAGTGATAGGGCACAAATCGCAGAATATCTGAGTGACCACCATCAAACGTTCATTTCTGAGGAAGAGGATGTGGAACAAAAATGGAAAAAATTCAGAAACATCGTCCAGTACGCCTTAGATAAGTTCGTACCGACTAAGGTCCAAAGCGAGGGGAAAGATCCACCGTGGTATAACAATCATGTACGAAAGGTACTACGGAAACAAAGAAAGCTTCACCATAGGTTTAAGAGTAGTCGAATCATAGCTGATAAGGAAAAGCTGAACGAAGCGAAAAAGAGCGTAAAGAGAGCAATGAGAGAAGCATTCAACGAATTCGAACATAAAACATTGGCAAACAATCTAAACAAGAACCCTAAAAAGTTTTGGTCATATGTAAAATCGGTAAGCGGATCTAAATCCCCTATTCAGTCACTCGTTGACCACGATGGCACCGAAACAGAGGACGACCGAAGAAAGGCAGAAATACTGAATTCAGTGTTCCGAAACTGTTTCACTGCGGAAAATCGTAACACGGTCCCTGACTTCAGCCGTCGCACGGACGCCAAAATGGAAAATATTGAAATAAACGATATCGGAATTGAAAAACAACTGCTATCACTTAGTAGCGGAAAAGCATCCGGACCAGACGAGATACCCTTAAGATTCTACAGTGATTATGCTAAAGAACTTGCCCCCTTTCTATCAGCAATTTATCGTAGATCTCTGGAAGAACGTAAAGTACCTAGCGACTGGAAGAAAGCACAGGTCGTTCCCATTTTCAAGAAGGGTCATAAATCAGATGCGAATAATTATAGGCCTATTTCACTTACGTCAATCTGTTGTAGAATAATGGAACATGTTTTGTGTTCTCGTATTATGACGTTCTTAGATAATACAAATCTCCTTCATCATAACCAACATGGATTCCGCAAACAGAGATCATGTGAAACCCAGCTCGCCCTATTTGCCCAAGAAATTCACAGTGCCGTAGACACTGGCGAGCAGATTGATGCCGTATTCCTGGACTTCAGGAAGGCATTTGATACGGTTCCGCACTTACGTTTAGTGAAAAAAATACGTGCTTACGGAATATCGGACCAGGTTTGTGATTGGATTCAGGATTTCCTAGAAGAAAGAACACAACATGTCATTCTTAACGGTTCAAAATCTGCAGATGTAGAGGTAATTTCGGGAGTACCGCAAGGAAGCGTGATAGGACCTTTATTGTTTACAATATACATAAATGACTTAGTTGACAACATCGGTAGCTCCGTGAGGCTATTTGCAGATGACACGGTTGTCTACAAGAAAGTAGCAACATCAGAAGACTCGTACGTACTCCAGGAAGACCTGCAGAGGATTAATGAATGGTGCGACAGCTCGCAGCTTTCCCTAAACGTAGATAAATGTAATATAATGCGCATACATAGGGGCAGAAATCCATTCCAGTACGATTATGCCATAGGTGGTAAATCATTGGAAGCGGTAACGACCGTAAAATACTTAGGAGTTACTATCCGGAGCGATCTGAAGTGGAATGATCACATAAAACAAATAGTGGGAAAAGCAGGCGCCAGGTTGAGATTCATAGGAAGAATTCTAAGAAAATGTGACTCATCGACGAAAGAAGTAGCTTACAAAACGCTTGTTCGTCCGATTCTTGAGTATTGCTCATCAGTATGGGACCCTTACCAGGTTGGATTAATAGAAGAGATAGACATGATCCAGCGAAAAGCAGCGCGATTCGTCATGGGGACATTTAGTCAGCGCGAGAGCGTTACGGAGATGCTGAACAAGCTCCAGTGGCGGACACTTCAAGAAAGGCGTTACGCAATACGGAGAGGTTTATTATCGAAATTACGAGAGAGCACATTCCGGGAAGAGATGGGCAACATATTACTACCGCCCACATATATCTCGCGTAATGATCACAACGAAAAGATCCGAGAAATTAGAGCAAATACGGAGACTTACAAGCAGTCGTTCTTCCCACGCACAATTCGTGAATGGAACAGGGAAGGGGGGATCAGATAGTGGTACAATAAGTACCCTCCGCCACACACCGTAAGGTGGCTCGCGGAGTATAGATGTAGATGTAGATGTAGATGTAGCTTCCACTCTCGCAGGCATACATTCAATCAGATACTGGAAGGTTTCTTGCAGAATGGCAGCCCTTTCCTCACGGTCTGCTGCACTGAGGAGAGAGGTATCGATCTCGGTCGGTGAAGCCTGGCACGAAGTCGACGTTCCAAAACATCCCAAAGGTATTTTATAGGATTCAGGTCAGGACTCTGTGTAGGCCAATCCATTACAGGGATGTTATTGTCGTGTAGCCACTCCGCCACAGGTAGTGCATTAGTAACAGATGCTCGATCGTGTTGAAAGATGAAATCGCCATTCCCGAATTGCTGTTCAACAGTGAAAAGCAAGAAGGTGCTTACAACATCAATGTAAGCCTGTGCTGTGATAGTGCCACAGAAAACAACGAGGGGTGCAAGCCCCCTCCATGAAATACACGACCACAACATAACACCACAGCCTCCGAATTTTACTGTTGGCACTACACACGCTGGCAGATGACGTTCACCGGCCATTCACCATACCCACACCATGCAATCGGATCGCCTCATTGTGTACCGTGAGTCGTCACTCCACACAACGTTTTTCCACTGTTCAGTCTTCCATTGTTTACGCTTCGTATACCAAGCGAGGCGTCATTTTGCATTTACCGGCGTGATGTGTGGCTTATGAGTAGCTACTCGACCTGAAATACAAGTTTTCTCACCTCCCGCCTAACTGTCACAGTACTTGCAGTGGATCCTGATGCAGTTTGGAATTCCTGTGTGATAGTATTGATAGATGTCTGCCTATTACACATTACGACCCTTTTCAACTGTCGGGCCGGCTGGTGTGGCCGAGCGGTTCTAGGCGCTACAGTCTGGAACCGCGCGACCGCTACGACGCAGGTTCGAATCGTGCCTCGTGCATGGATGTGTGTGATGTCCTTAGGTTAGTTAGGTTTAAGTAGTTCTAAGTTCTAGGGGACTGATGACCTCAGAAGTTAAGTCCCATAGTGTTCAGAGCCATTTGAACCAATCAACTGTCGGCGGTCTCTGTCAGTCAACAGACGGGGTCGGCCTGTACGCTTGTGTGCTGTACGTGTCCCTTCACGTTTCTACTTTACTCTCACGTTGGAAGCAGTGTGGCTAGGAATGTTTAGGAGTATGGAAATCTCGCGTACAGACGTATGACACAAGTGACACCCAATCACCTGATCACCTTCGAAGTCTGTGAGTTCCGCGGAGCGCCCCATTCTGCTCTCTCACGATGTCTAATGACCACTGAGGTTGCTGAAATGGAGTACCTACCAGTAGGTGGCAACACAAAGCATCTAATATGAAAAACGTATGTTTTTGGGGGTGTCCGGATACTTTTGACCACATTTTGTATTAATGTCAGGGACGCCAGTCTTAACTTCATGCGCTAGGGGCGCTGCTGTCGCGTCTCGTGGCGAGATGACTCTCGAGCTTAATCAAGTATATGAATCAGCACCGCCGTCATCAAAGGTTGGCCATGCTTGAGTTAGTGGATTTACATGTTAATTCGTATGTTACATAGGGTGTTCGGAAATTCACGTTACAAACTTTTAGGACTTCTAGGGCAGTGAGTACATAATATGTCCGAAAAGGTTCTGTTTCCGTGCTACAGCCTTTTGAAAACATGTTTGGTTCAAATGGCTCTGAGCACTATGAGAGTTAACTTCTGAGGTCATCAGTCCCCTAGAACTTAGAACTACTTAAACCTAACTAACCTAAGGACATCATAAACATCCATGCCCGAGGCAGGATTCGAACCTGCGACCGTAGCGATCGCGCGGTTCCAGACAGTAGCGCCTAGAACCGCTCGTCCACTCCGGCCGGCGAAAACATGTTTGCTAGGTAGGTATGGAGGAGGGTAGTCATTGTGGGAATGCCAGATGTCATCTGACGTCCACCCTACCTGTCTGACCTGGTTACAGCCTCATTGACAGTTCTGTGAGTTGTTTGACCAGCATGATTGAGTACACGTTTGCAGAAGGTACCGACATGATGCTCCTGAATGGCGAAGTTCACGGTAATGGAAGAGCTGCACGTTGCAGTTATCATGATCTTTCTCCACAAGGTACGACTCCACCGCATACCCTTTTCGCCGCAATTACGGAACAGCTTCGGGAAAGGGTACCTTCAACGTCAGCAGGCGTGACAGTGGTGCTACAAGGAGACGCCTCGCACCCGAACTGGAAGAGGCCGCACTGTGTCTCGCTGAAGAGAAGACGTCAACGAGTAAACGAGCTCTTTATTTGGCTATTAACGAGTGGAATTGTAAAACAAGTGATGTACTGGGTCACCCCTAAACAATTACTTGTTAAAGTGGTGGCGTTACCAACATGTTTTCAAATGGTTATAGCAGTTCACAATATTACACTACTGGCCATTAAAATTGCTGCACCACGAAGATGTCGTGCTATAGACGCGAAATTTAACCGACAGGAAGAAGACGCTGTGCTATGCAAATAATTAGCTTTTCAGAGCATTCACACAAGGTTGGCGCCAGTGGCGACACCTACAACGTTCTGACGAGAGGAAAGTTTCCAACCGATTTCTCATACACAAACAGCAGTTTAGCGGCGTTGCCTGGAGAGACGTTGTTGTGATGCCTCGTGTAAGTAGGAGAAATACGGACCATCACGTTTCCGACTTTTATAAAGGTCGGAATGTAGCCTATCGCTATTGCGGTTTATCGTGTCGCGACATTGCTGCTCGCGTTGATCGAGATCCAATGACTGTTAGCAGAATATGGAATCGGTGGGTTCAGGAGGGTAATACGGAACGCCGTGTTGGATCCCAACGGCCTGGTATCACTAGCAGTCGAGAAGACAGGCACCTTATCCACATGGCTGTAACGCATCGTGCAGCCACGTCTCGATCCCTGAGTCAACAGATTGGGACGTTTACAAGACAACAATCATCTGCACGAACAGTTCGACGACGTTTGCAGCAGCATGGACTATCAGCTCGAGACCACGGCTGCGGTTATCCTTGATGCTGCATCACAGACAGGAGCGTCTGCGATGGTGTGCTCAACGACGAATCTGGGTGCACGAATGGCAAAACGTCATTTTTTCGGATGAATCCAGGTTCTGTTTACAACATCATGATGGTCGCATCCGTGTTTGGCGACATCGCGGTGAACGCACGTTGGAAGCGTGTATTCGTCATCGCCATACTGGCGTATCACCTGGCGTGATGGTATGGGGTGCCATTGGTTACACGTCTGGGTCACCTCTTGTACACATTGACGGCACTTTGAACAGTGGACGTTACATTTCAGATGTGTTATGACCCGTGGCTCTACCCTTCATTCGATCCCTGAGACACCCTACATTTCAGCAGGATAATGCACGACCGCATGTTACAGGTCCTGTACGGGCCTTTCTGGATACAGAAAATGTTCGACTGCTGCCCTGGCCAGCACATTCTCCGGATATTTCACCAATTGAAAACGTCTGTTCAATGGTGGCCGAGCAACTGGCTCGTCACAATACGCCAGTCTCTACTGTTGATGAACTGTGGTATCGTGTTGAAGCTACATGTGCAGCTGTACCTGTACACACCATCCAAGCTCTGTTTGACTCAATGCCCAGGCGTATCAAGGCCGTTATTACGGCCAGAGGTGATTGTTCTGGGTACTGATTTCTCAGGATCAATGCAATGAAATTGCGTGAAAATGTAATCACATGTTAGTTCTAGTATAATACTCGTATATTTGTCCAATGAATACCCGTTTATCATCTGAATTTCTTCTTGGTGTAGAAATTTTAATGGCCAGTAGTGTATCTACTCACTCCCTTCCACAAGTTCTAGAAGTTTGTAATGGGGATTTCCGAACATCCTGTATTTTTTTTAAATCTGAAGTCTAGATTTTGTTCTACACGTACGGTCGAACATTGAATAAAAGAATCAACGTGATGAAATTGCTGCGTGATGCCAGTGGGCGATCTGCAGTTTCCGACCTCTGCGCTCGTCCGCCTGTCGCGGCTGTGGACGTGGCGACACGGGCAGATTTGTCGGTCCCCCGCGGTGATTTCCAGCAGGGCAGTCACTGCGGCGAATTTACACGCGGCAGATAGGCGGCGTGACAAACTGCACGGCCGGACCGCTCGCCTCCCCAGCGGCTGCCCGCCGGCAGATCGATGCACCTGGCGTGACGCCGCTGCCTCCCCTTCAGAACGGGCCCACGCACGTGCCATTGCTCTTACATTAGCGCCCGCCGCACCCCCGCATTAACTCTAACGGGAAACGGCAAACCTTTTCATCTGCGCTCGCACGTGCGCGAGCGGAAAGTGATGATTCGTAAATGCCTAACAGTCGTAGCCTTATTATGTCTCATAAAAAGTAATAAGGAAGTGTTTTAAACACATGAAATGGCAGCTGACGCTGTAGAGAGAAACACTCGAACTTGTAGTGCGAGGAAAACAATTTGCAGTCGCGGCGAAACGGTAATGTCGGGGTTTGAGACCCCGCCCATCCAGTGTAAAGTTGCAGTACAGTAAGCGACCTAGGAATCTAACTTAAAACTGAAATATATGAGATGTTTATTTGCTTTAAATGACTGACATAATTCATACAAAATTAACAACCAGACAGCAATGTTCTCTGAAATCTTAGATGAAATTACAAAATGAAGCTAACACTGTGCGATGGTACCAAATTATGTGGAAGACTATATAGAGAAAACATAACAAGATCTCCTCATCTGGGCAGCCTGTGAATTCAAAGTTAACGTCACCAGAGGTTGGCCCATGTTATAACCAATTAAGCAGCACAAGTTGCGTGGGAAATCAAGTAGGAGTGCGCCGCTCAGAATATGGATAACGCTTCCGCAATTGTGAGACATTTTTCCAAAATCAGCTAGTTGGTGCAGTCAACACCAGAGAGCGTCCGGGACCTAAATCACCAGAATTTTTGATCTAAACCCTCAACTGCTAATTTAAAAAAAAAAAAAAAGAAAAAAAAAAACATGTCCACGGAGATGGCCACTCAGCGGTTGGTTGGTTCATTCGGGGGAGGGGACCAAACAGCGAGGTCATCGGTCCCACCAGATTAGAGAAAGATGGGGAAGGAAATCAGCCGTGCCCTTTCAAAGGACCATCCCGGCACTTGCCTGAAGCGATTTAGGGAAATCACGGAAAACCTAAATCAGCATGGCCGAACGCGGGTTTGAACCGTTGTCCTCCCGAATGTGAGTCCAGTGTGCTGATCACTGCGCCACACGCGACTCAGTGTTGTTGACCATGTCATAAACGAGAATATTATTTATTTTACAAAAGAAAGGGGGGGGGGGGAATGCAGCAGAAACTCCCACTCTTGGCATACAAAACGGACGTTTACAAACAGGAGTTGGATCCTGCCCTGGAGCAGTGAGTCCTCGGTAGAGTGGCCTCTTCACACCAAGAACTGTGGAGGGGGACGGGTGGGGACTACTCATCTGATTATGACACACCAAAATTTTGGAGTGGAGGAAGCTGACTTTCCTACTCAGGTCGGGTAGTGCCACGGCGTCCCCTCCTTTGATGTTCGTGTAGAAAAGGCCAAAATATCATCTTCAGTTATACTCTTAGGCCGTCAGTGGCCTGCAGTCATGGACTGTGCGGCTGGTCCCGGCGGAGGTTCGAGTCCTCCCTCGGGCATGGGTGTGTGTGTTTGTCCTTCGGATAATTTAGGTTAAGTAGTGTGTAAGGTTAGGGACTGATGACCTTAGCAGTTAAGTCCGATAAGATTTCACACACATTTGAACATTTTTTGACGTCAGTGGCGGCACGGTGTCTTCTGCCCTAAGTGAGGACAGGAACCAGCTCTGCCAACAAAAGTACAGAGCAGGCCATGCGTGTACTTCCGCGAAAACTGCTCAACTCCCAGTGGACGTTCGCCCCTCCTGACGAGATTTACTGACTACTGCCTTCTGCTGACAAACAGGAGCTTGAGGCGAAACCTTCTCAACGAGAACAAAACAAAACTTTACCCTCAGGTGCACAAGTCCAGTGCTCACAATAAAATAACCACGAAATAAGCGGAGAAAAATGAAACAATAACAAGAAGCGGTATGTGGCAGTCACGTCACAATGTCTGTAATCTTGGTAGGAATTGAGGTTAGGTTAGTGTTGTTTAACGTCCCGTCGACAACGAGGTCATTAGAGACGGAGCGCAAGCTCGGGTTAGGGAAGGATGGGGAAGGAAATCGGCCGTGCCCTTTCAAAGGAACCATCCCGGCATTTGCCTGAAACGATTTAGGAAAATCACGGAAAACCTAAATCAGGATGGCTGGAGACGGGATTGAACCGTCGTCCTCCCGAATGCGAGTCCAGTGTGCTAACCACTGCGCCACCTCGCTCGGTGGTAGGAATTGAAAACACTGTGCGACAGTGCTGTAGTGTGCTCCTAGAGGGGTTTAAAGAGTATTGTGGAACCTGTTGATAAAGTGAAGTAAGACTGAGGCTTTTTTGTCTTGGTTCCTCTTCATTCATACATACTTTCGAAGAGATTAGCAGCATTATTATTTTCTTACTTTGATTTTGTAGTGGCGTAGCATGACAGCCAAGCCACTCGGAGGTAGCCGAAAGGCACGCGTTAAGCTCACGTAGATTGGCGTGAGGTATGGAACAAGGTAAAGTAATTATCCTATAAAGAAAAGAACGTAGTTCTTGGAATACTTAACTTTAATCCGCAATTGGAGAACATCGCTCTTGTTTAGACATTATTACACTGAATATAAACTGGTAATGGCGCCTTGCTAGGTCGTAGCAAATGACGTAGCTGAAGGCTAAGCTAACTATCGTCTCGGCAAATGAGAGCGTATTGGTCAGTGTAGCTTCGCTAGCAAAGTCGGCTGTACAACTGGGGCGAGTGCTAGGAAGTGTCTCTAGACCTGCCGTGTGGTGGCGCTCGGTCTGCAATCACTGACAGTGGCGACACGCGGGTCCGACGTATACTAACGGACCGCGACCGATTTAAAGGCTACCACCTAGCAAGTGTGGTGTCTGGCGGTGACACCACAGCTTTCTTTTCTGTAGAGGCAAGGCAGCTGTGGCTACGTTGCCACTCCTTGGTCTTTCACTTACAAAAAATAAGGATTATGAAAGATAGAGTGACGGTACACTCTAAGATATAAATAAATAAATAAATCAAATAAAAAAGAACGCCCCAAGAAAAAATTATCCAAACTGGACGGATATCGGTGGATCTGATGTAGTTGTACGGACAAAAAAGATAACAATTTTTTAAAAAGTGGATGAACTATTCAAGAAAAAGAGGTTCACGAATTAAGCAAGTTGGAAATGTGTTGGTCCACCTCTGGCCTCTTGCTAGCAATTATTCTGCTTGGCATTGATTGATGGAGCTATTGGACATCTTTTTGAGGGATATTTTGCCAAATTATGTACAGCTAGGGCGTTAGATCGTCACAACCCCGACCTGCTTGCAGGGCCCTATCCATAATGCTCCCAACGTTCTCAAATGGGAAGAGATCTGCCGACCTTGCAGGACAAGGTAGCGTTTGGAAAGTAGGATGATAAGCAGTAGAAACGCCTTCCGTGTGCGGGCGGGCGTTGTCTTGCTGAGATGTAAGCGCAGGAAGGGCAACAGAACGGGACGTTGAGTATCGTGGACGTACCTCTATGCTGTAAGGGTGTCGCGGATTACAACGGAAGGGGTCCTGGTATGAAAAGAAATGTCACCCCGTACCATCACTCCTAGTTGTCAGGCCGTATGGCGGGCGACTGTCTGGTTGGTGTCCCACAGCTGTCTGTGGCGTCTCCATACGCGTCTTCACTGATCATCGGAGCTCTGTTCGAAGCGAGACTCATCACTGAAGACAATTATACTCCAGTTAAAGAGACTCCAGGCCGAAGACGGGTCTGGAGACGCTCTGGACAGCGCTGGGATCCAACATAACTGTCGCCCGCCATACGGCCTGACAACCAGGAGTCATGGCCAGGGGTGACAATTCTTCGTATTGCAGGACCACTTTGATAGTCATCTGCGGCATCCTTACAACACGTCGGTACGTCGACGATATTCTACGCCCCGTCTTCTTGCCCTTCATGGTAAGGAAACCTGTGGTTACCTTTCAGCAAGGCACTGCCCGCCCGAACACAGCAAGAGTTTCTGCTACTTGTCTTCCAGCTTCCGACACCCTACGTTGGCCAGCAAGGTCACCGGATCTTTCCCCATTTGAAAACTTTCGGAATATTGTGGGCAGGGACCTCCAACCATCTCGGCATGCTGACGATCTAACACGCTAGTGGACAGAATTAGACACGTTATCCCTCAGGAGGGCATTCAACAGATCTGTCAGTCAATGCCAAGCCGAATAACTGCTTGCGTAAGGGCCAGAGGTGGACCAATGCTCTATTGACTTGCTCAGTTTGTGAAGCTCCTTCTCTTGGCGCAATCATCAAATTTTTCTGAAACTGTAATCATTTGTTTGCCTTTATATGTACATAACATGCACCGAGTTACTTCCCATTCGGATGGTTCTTCCGTGGTGCGTCATTTTTTTTAAATCTTTTATTTTCTTGTTAAGCTCTCTGAGGATGAGAACCGAGGGTGTCTTCTGAGAAATTTGGTGTAATGAGGTGTTGGAGAGTAGATTCTGTGAAGACAGGTGAGCATGGGGGAGGTAACTGATAGATGCGCTGCAGGTGTTTGGTGATGAATTGCATCTCAACAAGGTTGGAAAAGTTGAACAGAACATGTTTGATTTTAAAACAATTATCTGAGTCTTTATAGCCTCTGATGATGCCTGCAGAATTAAGAGCCGAAACGTGAGGCACAGAAATATGCCTTTGATCACAGCGAAATTCCAGTAAACAAAAGTCACGAAGGATTCAAATGCAGGGAGTGAGAACCTACGCTGTTTGGTCTGTACGAGCAGATCTCGGCACAGGCGATCTTGTATCTACATTAAAACACTGGAGGAACTTTGTTGGCAGAATTCACTTCCAACCTCCAAACAGAGAATACATTGTAGTTCGACTTCGTTCGCAGAAGTGACGCAATTCTTCGGTGTTCGGTGGTAACGAATGCAGATGACAGCAACAAGCACCCCGCCAGAGGCCACCGCCGCGGGCACTAGCTGTTCGGGGAGCAGACGGCAGACAGCCCAGATTTCCAATTTAAATTCAATCTGCCGCGTGACATAATTGACACCAGTTATCGCTCCGTCTGGCCCGGGCCGGGGGTGGCGACACCAAACACCGCTGACTCACCCCTCCTCCTTCCCCTCCCCCGAATCCCGCATCCGAAACTCTCGAGCAGTAACCGCCCTCCCTGTTACTGCGCCCTCTCATCTGCATGTCGAGTTCTTTGTCTGGGTAATTTTGTTGCCTCACTTACAGGAGCGAGGCTGCGGCAAGGCGTGAATACTATTGTGTATTTCAAACACTCCTGACTCTCGTCGTTAGAAGAGTGGGACGCCAGAAAAGACCGACGTAAACTACTACCAAGAAAAGTGCATTAGCTTTAATTTCTGCTTTGCGTTTAGATGAGACACAGACTCTTCTCACCGTCTTTGATGTTGCGGCGAGAGTTCCGACTTTAATGCACATTCACTTGACGTTAAGTTAACCTGCAAACTCTGAAGTTTTAAAAGGATTCTACAGATATGCCTGTATTCTTGGGAAAACAGCGGGTAGTTACCCAGCCTTCAACAGGGCGTTAGTGCTTTCCGTTAGATGAACTTCACGAACTTTGTAGCGTGAAATGCAACGGTGTTAACGTGTATCGACAAGCATGTCCATCGTTCGAGAAGAATTCTCTTTTGATTCACAGGAGAGTGTGTATCTCTATATAGATAATGGTTCAAATGGCTCTGAGCACTATGGGACTCAACTGCTGTGGTTATCAGTCCCCTAGAACTTAGAACTACTTAAACCTAACTAACCTAAGGACATCACACACATCCATGCCCGAGGCAGGATTCGAACCTGCGACCGTAGCAGTCGCACGGTTCCGGACTGCGCGCCTAGAACCGCGAGACCACCGCGGCCGGCTCTATATAGATAGTGTACTGAAATTCCCGTTAAAACTTCTAGGACTTATACAGGAGAATGAGTACATAATATTCTAAATGGGAAACCATGTCCAGAAATATACCGTTTCCGTTGTACAACATTTTCAATTCAGATTTGTAACCATCCAGGCCTGCTGACGGAAAGAGAAAAGCTTCAGAGTTGTTTGTCCTGGTATGCAATAGAGTAGACAGAATGACGTGTACTACGTCAGACGGTCATCTACTGTCACTTAACGGCTGCCTTGCTGCGAGACTCCTGCAGAGACAGTGGAAGATCCGCTAGCACGATTTCTGGCCGCTGCACTACAAACTGAAGACACACCAGGCGGGATGGAGAGTGCGCACCAGAACATGCTTCATAGGTATAATGTTTGTAACAAAGTTGGGGTCGCCACATCGAGCCGCTGTTGTAATGCATCAGCACTGTCCTCTACATACAGTATGCTGGGTTCTTTTTTGTTTTGCTACAATGTAAACACGTAATGTTTAAGTGTTAATGCAAAACAATGTCCTTAAAAGATAAATGGATGTTTCGTTATGTTTCCTTTCGAATTGTTACCTAATAATTATGCTGCGTCACGCCTAATTCAATACTTCAAGCGGAAGTGGATGAGCTAAACATCTGAATTGAAATCGTCGTGGAACTGAAACGGTGAGTTTCCAGGCATTGGTTCCTATTCACCAATATTATATCCTCACTCCCCTCTACAAGTCCTAGAAGTTTGCAACGGCAATTTCCGAACATAGTGTATAAAAATTCAAGCCACTTTCTCGCGTCCGTGTGTATATCTAGCCTAATATCAGAAACAGATATAGTGACTCACGAGGAAGGTTTTTGTATGTAATTTGTAAATATCTCGTAGAAATTATGTGAACTGTGAGGTGGATTAAAGGTTCAGACGTGGAAACGATGCTACTGCCACCTAGCGAACATTCACCATAACTCGAGAGAGCATCAGTCTCTTGAGGGATCAGAAAGAGTGAACTAATTCGCATCTGGTGTGATGGTCTAGAGGCAGAGCGTTTGGCTACAAACTGTATCAGTAATGAAAAGATGAGCATCTCATCATCAGGTCGTGATATGACACTTACAATTTGCAAAAATCAAATATTTTAACCAACAGTTTCCTTGCAATAATTTGAGAACAGTTGCATGGCGAGAAACCATGTGAATCCCCCCCCCCTCCAAAAAAAATGGTGTTTTACTTTTGTGCTACAAGTAAAACGTTTACCGAAAAAGTACTTCAACGGCTTTGCTTTGTTTGCGTATAATACCTCAGCAACGCAATATATGACTCAAATTCCAGCTTTCTGTTTCCTTGAATCAAACCTAGATGTGGACACGATTCTTTGCATGGCACGCCAAAGAAGTCTGCCATAAAGAGTCCACAACAAAGAATTTCGGACGTGACTCTCAACAATGCAACACTAAGGTTCACAAGAGGGAAGCACTGCAACAAAAGCTAATCATGTACGTCACGTGAGTTTTTTCTTATCTTTTCTTTTATTTGTGCCACCTCAACCAGAATACGGTATACATTGAGTCACTCACACACACACACACACACACACACACACACACACACACACACACACATTAATTCCTGACTGGCATAGATTCGCACACAATACTTACATAGGTTCTTTACGATGTGCTTCCATCACTGGCATGAGATGTCACTCCAAAACCCAATTCCATATTAAACACACCAACATTCATGCTGCCGGCCGGAGTGGCCGAGCGGTTCTAGGCGCTACAGTCTGGAACCGCGCGACCGCTACGGTCGCAGGTTCTGATCATGCCTTGAGCATGGATGTGTGTGATGTCCTTAGGTTAGTTAGGTTTAAGTAGTTCTAAGTTCTAGGGGACTGATGACCGCAGCAGTTAAGTCCCATAGTGCTCAGAGCCCTTTCAACATTCATGCTTCCACACAATTTTATTGGCGTGTGCTGGTCACATCGCATAAATTATAAATGAAGGTGATGATATTCACTTACTAAACGTTGCTTTCTGAATTTTATTCTTGACCCGAAACAAAATACGCTAAGCCAGTCAAGTCATCTGGCCTTAGATACTGAATGCTACCCGTGCAAAGACACGCCGGGTCGCTAGTTTCTCTCTCTCTCTCTCTCTCTCTCTCTCTCTCTCTCTCTATATATATATATATATATATATATATATATATATATATATATATATATATATATATATATATATGTGTGTGTCTGTGTATACCTTCCATGTGAATCAATGTATCTATTAGCGAAAACCAGATCAAAATCCCTATTGCACGTCCTGAGATTGGCCTCCACATACAGAGGGATCACCAGTTTAGAATTGGAGGGAAGTGTCGGGGGTAAAAGTCATTGTAGAGGGAGACAAGAGAGGAATGTAGTATGCGGATTTAAAAGGAAGTAGCTTGCAGTAGTTATTCGGAGATGAAGATGTTTGCGCAGGATAGAGTAGCATGGAGAGCTGCATCAAACCAGCCTTCAGATTGTAGACCATAACGCTAACGACAACATGTGTACGTAGGCTGATCGACGACTTGGTAGATATATATTTAGATACATCTGCCACGACTACAGTTTGGTTATATAAGTAACTGGATTTCTCCGATGTACGTAAACGGCAGAACACTTTAGTAACTGTGAACTGTTGCAATTATCTACAATGCTTCATACAAACCGTGATCCACCGGCTGCAGACAGAATAGTTGCTTCACAGTATGGTGCATAGTTTTGTTGCTGATTGTTGTGTCTTAGAACTATCCAAGTTTAGCCATTTCCCACAATCGTATTCAAGCGTTATTCACGGCTTTATTGTGCCCCAGTTTGTCGCTGCTTGCGTAAACGTGGAGTTTATGGCGGAATAATTCATATTGTCGGAAGGTTTGCGCCGCTGTAAAAACATTACGATCCCCCGCCAGCCGCGGCCGGGCGCCGTACACGCTGCAAGGCGACCACGCACGACCCCGTCGTAAAATGGCGAATCGCCCCCGTCCGTTCGCCGAGAAAATCTGGGACCGCTGGCGAGAAACGGCCGTTAAGCTGAAAGATCTTTATTGAAATCTACATTTTATGCGAGCGGAGAATGTATTAAAGAGGGACAATTGCGGAACTGACAAAACATAGCGTGCTTATATCCGAACAAAAACGTGGTTCGCGAAACAGGGAGCGAGGTATCTCATAAGAGGCACCAGAACGAGACAAATTTGAATGGCACAGAAATACGTACAGGTGTTTCAACATCTACATGTGCATGTTTATCCACCAATTCACAATTAACTGCGTGTCAGAGGGTTCGTCGGACCACCCTCAAGCCATGTCTGTACCGTCACACTCCCGAGCTGCATGCGGGTAAAACGAACGCGTAAATATTGTTGTGATTTCTCATGTTTTATTACGATCTTCATTTCTCCTTACGTAGGTGCCCGTCAACAAAATATTTTTGCATTCGGAGAAGTTAGTTGGAGACTGCAATTTCGTGAAAGGATCTCTCCGCAACGAAAAACGTCTTTCTTTTTACGATTACTACCCCAATTCGCGTATCATATGTGCAACACTGTCTTGCCGCCTCAGTTCTGGATAAAATCTCGAGCTTTCGACGATTACCTCCATCGTCATCGTCAGGAGCTGACTGTCTTCACTGCTGCTGTGGTAGCCTCTTTATAGCTCGTGGAAGGTTTCTGATTGGTCGGCCTGTGATTGGTCGCCGATTACGTACTACTGTCGCAGACGGTGTCACTGTGTGCGCCGGTGGCGCCACCGCTTCCGTTGGAACGTAAACGTTGGAAGGAATGTCTCTGCTGCTTCTCTGCATCAAGCGCTCGTTTCCATGCACAGCTCAGATGGTATCCGCTATCGCTGTTAAAGTTCTTTTTGCTCATTCTTATTTCAACAGCCTCCTTAATAACAGAATCCTAATACGTGCAGGCATGGGACCGAATTTTAGTTTCATCGAACAATATTTTATGTTTGTTCGTGATGCAGCGCTCCGCAATTGCCGATTTCTCCAGTTCTCTATTTTTAATGTGGCGTTGGTGTTCTGAACAGCGGCCGGAAACGGTACGAATCGTCTGACCTATTTAATTGCTTCCGCACTCACAGGGTATATTATAAACTCCAGGGACCCTGAGGCCGAGATTGTCCTTAACAGGGCGTATCATATCCCTAATTTTCTTAGGAGGGCGAAAAATCGGTTTTATACCTCGTCTACGAAGGAGTCTTCCGATTTTGCTGGAAATCGCGCCACAAAAAGGAAGAACTGCAATCGGTGTTTCATCCCGTGAGTGTGGGGCATCGGCAATTGCGGAGCACAGCCTCACGAACAAACATAAAATATTGTTCGATGAAACTAAAATTCTGTCCCATGCCTCCACGTACTGGGATTCTCTTATTAAGGAGGCTGTTGAAATAAGAATGAGCCAAAAGAACTTTAACCACGATAGCGGATACCATCTGAGCTGTGCATGGAAACGAGCGCTTGATGCAGAGAAGCAGCAGAGACGTCCCTTCCAAGGTTTACGTTCAAACGGAAGCGGTGGCGCCACCGGCGCACACAGTGACACCGTCTGCGACAACAGTACGTAATCGCCGACCAGTCAGAAGCTATCCACGGGCTATAAAGAGGTTACCACAGCAGCAGTGAAGACAGTCAGCTCCTGACGATGACGATGGAGGTAATCGTCGAAAGCTCGAGATTTTATCCAGAACTGACGCGGCAAGAATACCGATAATTTTTTTATATACTGAAATTATTTCTCTGTCTGATTGCGGCTAATGTCGCAATTTCAATTTCGTCGCAAAACGGCGAGCTGCGTTCCCTTGCCAAGCGGTGATGACGGAGGACGGCGGCCGCCGCTGGTAGCAGTTCCCGCACTGTGACGCCGCACTCGCTCGCGGCTCCACCCGTAGAGACGGCTGCGGATGCGACGCCGGGAGCCCCTCGGCTGCGGCGGGTAGGCAACCCTTCTGGCGCGGCAGCAACCACAGAGACGCGACGAGGGAGCAGGCGCGCGGGCGACACGGCCGTGCAGCGTGTAGTGCGTGCGGCGCGTGCACGGCCGGCCGCCTGTCATGATCAATAACGCCGGCTGCGGCGCCGCTGCGACCCTCGTTCTCGTTCGTCCGCATTCCAGGCGCCCACTGCCGCGAGCGCGCCTCTGCCTGCGGGGGGAGCCGCCCGCCAGCGACGCTTCTGTGGTCTGCCGCCTCCTGCTCCTTCTGCGCTGCGTACGGGAGAGCAGCAAACTGAACTTCTCGCATGCAGCCCAGGACTGTCGCGTACAGGAGAGCAGCAGACAAGACTCCTCGCTGGCAACTCAGCAGTCACACACTGAGGAGCAGAAAAATAAACTTTTCACGTGCAACAAGCCTGCATCAGGTTGACAGTTTTTATCCTTTTTGGGTGCGTCAAGAGATTACCTCTCTATTCTAAATGATTTCTGTCTTTCCTTAGTTGCTTCTAACTTGTTATTACTATTATCTTCAGGGAGATTTGATCCATCTGCGCGAGTAAATGTAAGACTGTTTATTTTATGCCATATGCGTTTCGATTTTTATTTACGAAGCATCCTCAGTGGCCTGAAATACATACTGTACAGGGTGAAAAGTATTTAAACCTACAAACTCTGGGAGGTTGTAGGGGACATCAAAACAAATATTTTTCCTTAATGTCATTTTTTCCTATGTGGATTATTTAAACCGGTGAAGGTTGTGTTACGCTCTTCAGTTGTAGGCAGCTGCTGTCCACCAGTGTAGTAGTGCACTGTCTCTGTTTACTAATGGAGCGATACACCTGGAGTGAGTACATTGATATGGTTGGTGCGCACCACAACGGACGAGCTGCACAGCGGGTTTATCAACAACAATATCCTAATCGTCGTGTCCCGCATCATTCGACCTTTGCTGCTGTGTACCCAAAGTCTGCGTGAGATCGGGTAATTTAGTAGATTACCTGGACAGGTACGCCGTCGCACGGTAAGAACGCTGCAATTTGAGGAAGCTGTCTTGCAGCATGTGGAGCGGGATCCTTAATCAGCACTCGTGCAATTGCACGTAACATGGGGATGAATCAGACGAATCTAAGAGCAGTCCTTCGATAGCAATTGTTACGTCCATTTCACTTACAGCGTATCCACAACCTGGAACCAGTTGATTATCCACCCAGAGCACAGTTTTCGCAGTGGTTCCCAGAACAGTGTGAAATGCGCCCTACATTTCCATCCTCTGTGTTGTTTACCGATGAAGCAACGTTCGGGCGTGATGGAGTCTTCAACATGCACAATTCGCATGTTTGGAGTGAGGATAACCCACATGCCACAGTTACTAGCGCTCATCGAGTGCGGTTCTTCGTTAATGTGTGGGTCGGTGTTGTTGGGGACTGTTCAATTGGACCGTATTTGCTACCTAGGCCATTAAATGGCAGGCATATTACAATTTCCTCGCCAGAGCCTTACCAGAATTACTGGAAGACGTGCCGCTCCTTACAAGACAACGCATGTGGTTCCAACTTGACGGGGCGCTGGCACATTTCAGTCGTCGTGTGCATCGATTCCTGGACCGACGGTTCCCAGAAACGTGGTTTGGCAGAGGTGGTCCTGCACCAGGGCCTGCTCGATCCCCAGATATGTCCCCTCTGGACTTCTTTGTTACACCTGTTGTTTACGCAGCTCCTGTTGCATCAGAAGAGGATCTGGTTCCCCGGATAGTAGCAGCAGCAGGAACAATTCAGATACTCTTGGGGTTTTTTCCCGTGTCAGACAGAACATGATCCGACGGTGTAACCTTTGTTTACGTGTCAATGGAGGCAATTTTGAAAATCTACTGTAACTGAAATTGGGTAGTGTTAATGTGTAGTCCCTTGGTCATAAAAAAAAATAGAAAAGTGTTTGTTGGTTTAATTAATTTGCCGCCAGATAAATCTTCCTCTACCGGTTAAAATATTCCTCATAGGAAAAAATGACATTAGGGAAAAATATTTGTTTTGATGTCCCCTACTACCTCCCAGAGTTTGTCGGTTTAAATACTTTTCACCCTGTATATGCTATGTGGAAATAATAAATGTGACATACACAAGCGTCACGAAATTCCACAATGAAAACAAACGTTACAATACACGCAGAGACAGACAGAACAGAAACAATCAAAGCAGGGCCGGCCACGGCGTGCCACACCACACGCGTCCCAGGAGTGCCGGCTTCATGCTGCCTCAGCCTCGGCCTATCTCGGTCGTTCTCGGAAGTACTCGATGTAGCGCGAAATTTCACTAAGTATGGGACATGTCATTTTTCTGTCGGAACAATTCTCTTCAGTTCAGCAGAATAATGGTGTCAGTGCTGCTTATCCTTCACTGCATGTTCGTGTCCGCCCCGACAGCTGAGTGGTCACTGTGACGGATTGCCTTCCTACGGGCCCGGTTTCGATCCCGGCTGGGTCGGAGATTTTCTCCGCTCAGAGACTGGGTGTTGTTTTGTCTTCATCATCATTTCATCCCCATCCGGCTCGCAGGTCACCAATGTGGCGTCGAATGTAATAAGACCTGCACCAAGGCGGCCGGACCTGCCCCGCAAGGGACCTCCCGGCCAATGACGCCAAACGCACATTTCCGTTTACTACTTGTTCGTGGTATGACGTACGTTGACAGGTCCAGTGGCCGCTTACACAAAAAGAGGCAGTTAGCGATCAACCGTCACAAGCCTTTAAAACCGAATGGGAATGAAAGCAGAGAGAGATGAGAAATATCACTATCTACTGTGCAATCGCGTAATCGACTTGTACAGAACGACATTACACTACTATGTAGAAAGAAGTTAAGGATTTAGTTGAGAATGAAAGAGTAAAAAATTACGACAATCACCGGTTAGGATTCACCGTTCTATACATCAACAAATTCTTTATTCTAGATTTGCGGGTGTGTAAAGAAATTCGTGGAAAGAATTATAAAATTTCTGACGTCACATGTGTTATTCCACGTGCAGTTGCAACAGTTTTCGAAGAAACTGAACGAAGCATATGGAGATTTTATATATTATTGTAAAGTATGTTGGTTAAGTCAGCGGGCATGCCAGGACGATATTTTGATTTAAAACACACTGTTGTCAAATTTATGAAGGAAAGAGTGCAGAAACGGAAATTAGAACATCCGGATGGAGTGCAGACGTTACAGTGTAAGTGCATTCGACTGTACACTGCCCACAGTAAGACACTGCAAGATGTTTAACAACTTATTTATGATCTGATTGGGACACATTTAAAAAGAAAGAAGGGACAAATTCTGACACACAATCAAGTTCCCTAAGCTCACTTATATTAAAGAAAATACGAGGTTTCAGCTATTTGTCGTGGTCCTCAAAGAATTACAAGGATAGTCTTGTAAGAGTTTTGAGGACACTGCCCATCTTACATTCAGTTTCAAGCCGAATTCGACACCGTTCGCCGTTTCAATCGAGAGAGCATACGCACAAGTCCAAATGTAACTGGTTGATCTGCAGTGGAAGCCTCCTTTTAGAGACAAATCATTTTAGGTTGAAATTGTCCAGGACGTCTAAATTGTTCTTCTAAGGTAGAGTTTCCTCTTCTCCATAACGAAGTTTCAGAAGTGCTACAATACTTCGATCAATGTATGTGTGTGAAAGGCTTCTTTCGATTATGAAACTAAATAAGTCACATGGGTGCGAAGACCTGTGAAACTGTTTGTGTCTTTCTGCATGCCGACAGTTTGTCCCAGAAGAAATGATACTGTGTCTTCAGCATGGCAAAACGTATTAAATTATACTCAGCATTTCTTTTGTGTGTGATCAATGTTGTCGAGAAATGTTGTTGTGAAATACCAAGTTGTATGCAGTGTGACTGCACTGCCATTTAAATGTGGCGGATTCACAGTTTCCTCCTCCCCAGGCTCGGACAGCGTGCTATAGCAGTGAGGGAAGTGTGCAGCTAGGCTGAGAACTGTGGTATTCGTGCCAGAGCACAGCTCGCGAGCCGAATTCGTGGCCGCCCCTACTCGGCAGCATATGTCACGACTGTTCTGAAGTAGCTGTTTTCACGTTTCTTGGCACTGTGAGAGACCATACAACCGTTGTAACCTGTTGATAGAAGGATGAGCTCCTCTAAACGCTATTTACATTCTCTTTGGCGGCTAAATCGTCTCGAGATACTACACTTCGAAGTTAGGAAAAGTTTTCCACAGCTTCCAGGGTGTAGTTATCTAGCTTGAAGTTTCTTGGTCGCCCTTGCTGTTCACTGGCGTTTATACTGGTATGGTTTTCACTCACTTTAATGGTGTACTTCTGGAATTATTTTGTCTAGCCTTAATGGCACTACCAGCTTTGTTTTTCCGCAGATCACATTATCATCAGCAAAAATCTAGGTATTTTGCGTTGTGCTTTCGACTTCTTGGTCTTTTTTGTTTTTATCACAGCTGAGACTGTATTTCAAATACACCCACGAAATGTCAACACTTAGACCAGTTTAAGTGCTTCTGCAGCCTAACCACAACTGCAGAATGTTTCTTAACATCGAACATAGGAAACATTACACACAAGGTGGTAAAAAACAGTCTGAAAATTTGTAAGAGTGTTGTGGGCTACGTTGTGCCGGTAAATAATTGTGAAGAAAGAATTTCGATACGTTTCACCACTTCCGAGTTACGTAGCAGTGATGTTAGCGACTCAGGTCGTTGCGCGTGTAGATTAAAGCAGTTGAAGCCTAAAAACCGATAATGTACAAACGTCTGTGGGGCTGTAAGTAACCACTTGTTGACATGTCCACTTCTTCGGAAGTGACGATTTTAAGTCAGGTGAGCGAAACGTAGGTTTGTTCAGTTTGAGGAAATCAAACGAAGAACGCGTTTGCCGACACCGTCTCTGACAGGCTGCTTGAATTTGCGGTTGTGACGACCTGATTGGCTAATGCTAAATAACTCGGAAAAGGCGCAACGTATTGAAATTTAGCACAATCGCCGCTGCAATATTGATCTTACCTACACTCCAAACCAGTCCTCTCTTCCTGTCTCCCCAACTACTCCGTCTCCATCCATATTACCAATTAATGCTCTATACTTGTAACGACACCCTCCGACCGTCATAAATACCTAACATTTTCCCATCCTACAACAGACCATTTTTCTCAGGGCAGGTCCTTCTACTTTTAGAGGCAGTAAAGTGCTTCATTTTCATAATCACAAGTTTTATACAGGGTTTTAATGTTAGAAAAGTTTTTTTAACGTTTTTGTTTTACCTTTTAGTTCTCCTGTTTTAAATTTGGAAAACGAAAAAAACCAGGTTCCTTCAGTATAAAACATTCACGAAATTTAAACTTACAAATTGTAAAAAGCTGTTGTTGATATATCACCTTTAAATTTATAATTTTTCGTTATAAACTACGGCGGCTGCGATTATCTTAATTTTTTTAAATTGTCTTGATCGCAGTAATACGTTAGTTTACAATTTGTTGATTGCTAGTTTCGGTTGCGGGACAACTATCCTCAGAGCCGTAAAAATGACAATAAACAGAAAATTTCCTGTAAGTTAAAATGAATAAAACTATATTTAAGAATATATATTACTTCAAAATAATAAAACGTAAAATTGTGAAAATGTAACAGTCTGACTAGAGAATCAGTGTTTATGTGGATGTAGGCTACAACAACATCATCAGTGAATGTATCTCGGAATCATGTAAATAAATGGAAAATGCCTATAATCCGTAATATATACATTATTTAAAAGGTGTTAGAGCGTAAAAATAGCAAAAACCACCATGTTCACTAAAGAGGCATCCACTGAATACACCATTTGTCATATAAATAAGGTTATTAAGTGCCATTCTGAACCTATGGAGTCGTTCGGAAAATTACGTTTCCCTAAAAGTGAAAAATTTAACGAGATGGAAGACATAAATTATTTGTAAAAGCATTAAAACAAGAACAAATTGATAGACATTAATAACGTTCCACATAAATTTATGTATTATTTTGATGACAATTAAAAATAAACTTTGCCGGCCGCGGTGGTCTCGCGGTTCTAGGCGCGCAGTCCGGAACCGTGGGACTGCTACGGTCGCAGGTTCGAATCCTGCCTCGGGCATGGATGTGTGTGATGTCCTTAGGTTAGTTAGGTTTAAGTAGTTCTAAGTTCTAGGGGACTGATAACCAAAGCAGTTGAGTCCCATAGTGCTCAGAGCCATTTGAACCATTTGAACCAAAAATAAACTTTAATAAATGTAATAGATTGCTTATTTCCGTCGCGTGACGATATAATGTCTTCCAAACAGCGGTTATGTTCGAGATGCACTTGACAATGGCCCATGTGCCGAAACTTGCAATTGTGCACTGAAAAATGAAGCATTTCCGTCAACGGCGGAAAAGATGGTGTCTTTCAAAATTTCATTTCACAGTGAACGCCAAGCACGGGGCGTCATTGGATGTGTGGCAGCGGGGTAGCACCACAGCGGTAGCAGTGCAGTCAGAGCGCCTGCCGTGGCGTCGCGACGTACTGTAGGACGGGGGCCGTGACGCGGCCGGCGCGGCGGTAAGATAAGGGAGACTGGGTGGGTGGGCGGGTGGGCGGTCGCCCGCTGCGGTTTAAAAACGGGCCGAGCCGCGGTGTGTGGCGCGGCGGCGGCGGCGGCAGCGAGGGCAGCGGCGCGTGCCGGCCGGCCGGCTGTCTGCCGCCGTATCGATCTGGCGCCACTCTGCCTCTGCGGCGCCTCCGCCTCGGCAGAGGTGCGAGGCCGACAGCTTCCTGCCGGGCCGTCTCGCTGGACGACCACCGTGCGTATTCGTTACTGAGTAGCGAGTATCCCACGAGATACGAAGTACCGTTTTGTTACTGCCTATGACGTTTCGCTACTCGCATGTCTTCTCGTGTCATGCAGTTCGAGGTCGACTCAGCATTTTTCGTATTCGGCAACTTCGTTTTCCTCGAACGACTCGGAGTAAGGCAAACTTTTCGTGACCCAGCTATCTTCTTTGCCTGCATCTTTGCGCCGATTATGTATTTATTTATAAGCTATTCCCCGCCACACGTTGTTATGGCTCAGGCTGGTGGAATGGAAAAGAAATAAAAGAGAAAGAACACATGTCTAATATGTATGGGAATTGGTTATAAGTTCTAATCTCCTTCTCCGCCATCTGTCTGTCCATCTCGTCCTCCTCCTCCCTTTGTCCAACCCCTCCTCCCTCCCTCCCCTCCCTCTGTCCTTCACTTCCATCCCTCTTTTCTGTCAATCTTCTCTCTCCTCTCTGGCCATCTGCTCCTGCATCTCTCTCTCTCTCTCTCTCTCTCACACACACTCACTCTCTCTCCTTTCTGTCTTTTGTGTATCCATCACCTCCCCTCCCCTTTCTATGTCTGCGTTTTTCTCCCCCTCTCTCTACCCATCTCCTCCTTTCCCCTTTCTGTCTCCATTTCCTTGCATCCCTCTGTCCATATCCACTTCCCTCCCTCTCTCTGACCATGAGTATTGTACATTTTTATTGCATATTCAGAATTTGAAGTAGTATTCTAATCATAATATTCTTCTTTGCTAACGACGTTATATATATATATATATATATATATATATATATATATATATATATATATATATACGTCCGAATGTTTATTAGAGCATTGAAAGTAAACTGTTCAAGAACTCCTCGAGGTGTTTGGTAATATATCCACTGTGTACGTTATATACCTATTTATGAATAATCTACCTGCATTAAAAATAACTGTATAGAAACACACGGGTATTCGAATGCAACGTTGTGTCATAATTTCGCAGCAATCGGTGAAGAACTTTCAGGGATTTAAGATCTTGAATAAATGAACATTTACATTTTTATGTAGAGTTCCCCTATACTTATCACACAAACGTTTATGTATTATATGTGGCGTTCTAGCGCGTTATAAAACCATGCACCTATTTGAATGAACGTTGCGTCAAATTTTCAAAGATATCGGTGAAAAACCTACGGCACCTTACTATTTTGCACAAACGAACTTTTATATTTTTATGTATGTAGATTGCTGTTATACCGGACTCCGCCGTCTTGTGAGGCTACCACGAGTTGTTAAATTCTGTACATTTTGTATTTCTTTCATTATGACACTGAATGTACAGGGTGTCCCTCGAGGCATGGTCAATTTTCAGGGATATGACTGGAACGAGAATTCGAAGCAGAAATGTCTAGTGAACATGAACTCTGAAATGCTTATCTTAAGTACTATCATTCGTTCATCTTCGCTGCTGTGAAACACATCTCTTCTACTGAGTAAGTGTTCATACCTCTCAAAGTATCCTGTTTAGAGGACATGTTTTCTAGACTTCTTTGCTTCGAAAGATCGTTGCTGTCATATCCCTGAAAACTGACCATTCCTTGTGGGACGCCCTGTATGATATTGAGCACCAACACCGAAATTCTACAACTTTACCAACAGAAAAATGTACAAATGAAAGGAAACAAGGAGAGTGAAGTAGAAGTGAAAGAAAAATCGATCACCACGGGACCGAATGTCACTATTACGTTACAATGGTAATTAGAAATATTGGGATTGCTCAACATTAGCGACCATGGACTTCTCCACATCTAAGTTTATTCCATATATTAAACTACAGCAGAATGATCATGCGTGGCTCGGCAGCACTAGAGCTTTCCCGCTTCCATTTTAGTTCCAATGACAAACTTTTTGGTGCAGTTTAAACAACTGTGCACTCTAGATGAATACATTACATTATTAATTGTCCCACTCATCAGTAGCCCATTCTGGTTCATCGTCTCATTTCGGACTTAGAATGTCCGTTGAGCTTTCTCTTCACTTTTCCAATGCTGAACTCCTTCTCTAGATTATATTATTATGCTGCTGCAAACTTCGTTGACCTTATTAATTCTCTTTAGACAATTACATCGTTATCAGACACCTAAAATGAATCAACCAACATGGGACGCACTATAACTTCAACACATACTTTATAAAAACTTAAAAGGGATAATAACAATCTTGTCACAGATCTGGCATAAGCCTTTAACGCTGTTTACTCCTGGATGACATAACATGATGCACCACATCAGATGTGGCACGTATCTGAACTTCCTACTCCACACTTGAGGTCACATTTTATATAGTCCATATCCAATATTACACAGGAATTAGAACGTATCTTTGCATCTACATCAACACTTGACAGTACGTGTAAGCTGAAGTCACTCTCTATGTAGACTGAAACTTACAATCACCTGTTACTCTATGTTTTCAAAGACCTCCTCCATACAAGATGTCGACGTCTATCGATTACGGCTTGCCACAGAGAATAAATTTCCTTGCTGGCGCGTCAGAAAAGCCCAAAATATTTTACATTCCAAACAAACACATATGTCATTCAGTTACGAAACACAGATGTGAGTTAACGATTACATTAAGTCCAATATACCATATACAACATACGGAACAATTAAGCTGAAGCCCGCATCTCGTGGTAGTGCGGTAGCGTTCTCGCTTCCCACGCCCGGGTTCCCGGGTTCGATTCCGGCGGGGTCAGGGATTTTCTCTGCCTCGTGATGGCTGGGTGTTGTGTGATGTCCTTAGGTTAGTTAGGTTTAGGTAGTTCTAAGTTGTAGGGGACTGATGACCATAGATGTTAAGTCCCATAGTGCTCAGAGCCATTTGAATTAAGCTGAAAGTCTACTCAGGCTCAACTTCTCCGACAGTTTTAACTTATGAATGACCAGGTTGCCCCGATTTGGATCACGATAAAAAATTAAAATAGTAACGATGGAAAGACACATCTCCGTATACCTGTTGCTAAACTAATCCACTTTAGTGCATGTATAAAATAACGATGTGCTTATGCATACATATTATATATACCGCGTGTTGACGAAGATGCTTATACGTTTACACAAGGATAGTAAGCCACATAGATCTTTGCTATAAATATATAAAAATATGTAGTCAGTAATTAAAAGAGATATTACGCTCAATGTTGATACAAGCAACCAAACCGCAACTTTAATTAGGCTCTGAGCACTATGGGACTCAACTGCTGAGGTCATAAGTCCCCTAGAACTTAGAACTACTTAAACCTAAGTAACCTAAGGACATCACACACATCCATGCCCGAGGCAGGATTCGAACCTGCGACCGTAGCAGTCGCGCGGCTCCGGACTGAGCGCCTAGAACCGCTAGACCACCGCGGCCGGCGCACACAACTTTAATTCATTTAGGCTAATACATTCTGTCAATTTTTACATTAAAGACAGATACTTTATTCACGTTTGTATCGTAATTGAATCATATGTAACTGAACTATAATTATAATTGCCGGTTGTAACTATCGTTTGGCAACGAAAATTGGTAGATATTCCAATACGTTAATGCGGAACCGATTTACGCTGGAAAAACATTCGTTCCAATTATGGTCAATAGGTGCATATCTGGCGCTGCGAATGCAAGAAAGACGCATAGAAATGTCTACGTATGCAGTAAATTTGGAACGGGACGTAAAGAGAAAAGGTCAAAGAAGTAAGAGAGGCATAATATTGATCCTATTATTACCGCCGCTGACGCAGTCTATTCAGTATGAACAATGGAGGCATCGTCGAGATGCTGTACAGCACCAGATCTGCGCCTGGTGGCCAAAATTGGAATATGCAGACTAAAGCGAACAATGTTTCATTTATAAAATATCTAAAGGCTGTGACCCCGTGCAGAAACAAAATTATAATACAAGAATGACACGTATCGGTGGTAGAGCATATCTCCAAGTGTCGATACGCGCTGTGACTTGGAGGCAAGTGTGTCAGAAGATGTCGAAATATCACCCGTGCCACATTGTTGTGTCGAATTAGGTCGAGCCTGCAGATATGCAACCCACAGAACAGTTTTCTGAAGCTGGCCGCTGTCGATGAGCACGCGCGCAAGTCGGACGCAGGTGTTGTAGTTCGTCGTATCTGGAACTGTGCTAATATAGAGCACTGTAATGTGAGCTAAAAATTTGAAAAGATGCTCTGTCCACCGATATTTGTCTATTTTCTGTACGTCTTGCAGTTTTCGTGAAGTCATCTACTGAAACTCCGGATTTACTGAACGGTTATAATCAAAGTGCAGCTGCTCAGCTGCTCACAGAGGTCCAGTGTGGGCTGTAATTATCAAATGGCAGTGAAACTTGTTAGATATACTAATGCGTTAATTCGGGACCAATCTACGCTGAAATAAAAAATCAGTTACAATTCTGGCAACTAGGAGCAAATCCAGCGCTGTAAACGTTTTGTGTGACGGTATCACATTCATACCCCTATTTGACGAGTCATATCCTGAGTGAACAGTATCGCTATCGAGAAGAGAAGACGTGTGCTGTAAGTAAAATTGCTTTATGTGAACTGCAGTAATTAAAGTCTGCATTGAGACACTGACGAAGTATCTCCGACTGAAAGGTCTGTGGAGAAGTCCGATGTCATTAATTGGTTGAAAGAAGAAGACAATGAAATTTCGAAAGCATCGGTGAGCATGGTTTGGCACCTGGAAGGGGAAGAAGTCCTATCCCGATAGAAGTTACTAGCGAGGTTGCTGTTGCTGTAACTGACCATGCACCACGTGCCCCGGCTAGTGTTAATGCTCGTCTAGTGTCACGAGAATTGTCCACGTCATAGTCAACAGTACGGAAAGTTTCTCGGTCTATGTTACATTGGTACCAGTACGAGATCCAGATGGTGCAGCGACTGAAACCTAATGACCCGTAGCATCGTTCTCAAGTTGCTCTTCGGTTTCTGGCACGGATCGAAATTGATGACATGCGGTAGGTCACTGTTCTATGGAGGCTCATTTTGCACTATAGGTTGCACTGAATACGCAGAACTGCCGAATTTGGGGTAATTTTAAGTCGCGTGTTGCACACGAAGAGCCACTGCACTCGCCGTATCTGACCGTGTGGTATGGATTCACAAACACCTGTATTCTTGGTCCGTTCTTTGAAGAGAATACATCCAGAAGGCCTGTCAGGTATAACGTGATGTATGCACGATGTCGAGACCACCTTGTACATCAGGTGATTCCTGCTTTGGAAGAGCGCAGCTGTGTGCAAATAACCGTTTTCATGCAACATCGGGCTACATCTCATGTCATTCGACCAGTCCCATTCGGCCAGTGGAAGATTCACTTAAAGCAACCTTCCACGGATGTGTTACATCCTGAGGTTTTCGAGATGCATGGACTCCAAGATCACTTGATTTGAATCTATGTGACTTTTTGCTCTGGGGATATCTAAAAGTACGCGTTACCAAGGACAATTTTCGGTTTCTACATAATCTGAAGGCCAGTGTACAGATACGCGTTTCTCAGTGCTCAGATTGCAGCAGAACTGCTTCGAGCCACTGTCGATCACTTCGTTTTGCGAATGCAGCATCTCGTCAACGTCTCCGGTGCTCATGTTGAACAAATCGTGTAAGTAGTGGTTAAGAATAAAACAACATTACGCCTCCCTCACTTATTTGACCTTTTCTGTTCACTTCTTGTTCGTAATCCGTTACATATGGAAGCACTACCTCTCGGCTCTCTTGCGTTCACAGCGCCAGATTTGCACCTGGTGGCCAAAATTGAAACTAATGTTTTCCCAGCGTAAATCGGTTCGACCTTAAAGCTTTAGCGTATCTAGCAACTAGCGGCGCCATACGGTAACTACAGCCCATAGTGGATATGTGTGAGTAGCTGCCAGGTACTTACGAATAACACCGTACGTCACAGAGTACGCGACGGGAGCGTGTGTCGCCGGTGTTGGCGCTGTTGCTCTTACCGACGTTGTGGGGGTGGCCGTGGATGTGGCAGGCACGCAAATTGCGCGGCCCGTCCCTAATGGCGTGCTAATTGTGCCCACCAGCGCCGGCGACGGCGACGACAGCGCTGAGTTACGGGCCACCACTCTGACAACCCTCCCCTCCGCTCCTAACCTCACCTCTGGACACGTGGCGGCTGACGCTGCCACCTCCCGCGTCCCGTCTGCTTCGTCTCATTTCCCACACACTTAAGCTGGGTTCACACAAGCAAGTTACGTGACGCCTTAGCTAGTGGCATGCTGTAGTGGCGCCACAGTTGCATATATGGACACCCAGTTTTCAGTGGCGTCATTCAACAGATTCAACTTTTTTCGTGCCACAAAAGGTTCAATTTGGTTGTAGTTTGTGTCGCAACTAGACTTCTCTCGCCACTAAAAAGCGTCATTCAACTGCTCCCTGGTGGCTGTACTTCGAAAAACCGGCAGTCTTTGGTAGTTATCATGAATAATTGCTGCTGTTCTCCATTCGATTTCAGTGAGTTGTCATGCACTCACAGTAAAAAAAAAAAAAAAAAAAAAAAAAATCTCGAAACCGTAATCCGAAGGTACACTTTTGCAGCTTCAGAACTACAAGAACGACAACCTATAGCAGCAATTGTGTGTGTATGTGTGTGCGTGTATACAAGCACGCGCTTCTTAACAACACAGTCACTGCAATATCGTGTTTATGCGCTGATATCAGGCACTGACTTTCATTTAAAATGTTCTCCCCTCCCCCATACGGGAATTACATAACATGTACAATTGCACGTCGTAAAGCATGAACGACGACATAGGAAAGTTTGGCTCTGGCTGTCATTCGTGCACAGATAGCCAAAGCGTTATAACGACTGCTTGCGTAAAGCGGCAAATTCGGATTCGAGTCATGGTTGGGGACGAATTTTCATTGTCGTCAGTCCGTTATACATGTGATGGCTACCCGTATTCGCAACTGCAAATGTATTTCACGTAAATGTATAAACTTCGGACTTTGAGAGGCCAAGCAGTGTATAAATTATGGATTGTATGCGCGAAACAGCCCCCGAGTGTGTAGTGGCTGCTGTGAAACTAAAAATTAGAGGTATCGTACATTAACGAATATAAAAAATTCTGAAATCTTATTTATATGCCTGCTGTTGGTAGGTTTGCTTTAGCAGACAGCATTTTCGCTTTCAACAGTATTTATTTTATAAATGTGTTTGTTACCTATTTTATTGCTGCGTGACATCTAATTTCGGATCAAACATATACGTTCTTTTTTCCTTGTATTTAAGTCTTGTCGCAGCTCTAATGCCATAACCTGCATTATAACTTTAATATCCGCTTATATGATTTCAGCTGCCGCCATGCTGAAAACTGTGCAAGCACGTAGAATTTGTCGCGTCCTGTGTGAAGGGTAGCTCGCGGTGCCTCTACGGAATGCCACGAGCTGTGGCGCCACTTTAGCTGCATGTGTGAACCCGACGTTACATTCGAGTCGATCCAAATTACTCCACCTCAAATAGAATTCGTCGTGATCAGGTACGCCAAGAACACAACTTTTTCACTCGTTAGACAACCGTCGCCACCTCTCCGTAACATCATTAAATGTCTAATAATAATAATTTCACGTGGCTCAAAGGCCGGTTGCAGGTCTTTCAATTGGAGGCCAATTCGACGACTTCTGTTTCGCTGACCCACCCCAGTTATATAACCAGGGAAAGGTGAGTTATAGTTTAACAAGGAATCCGAACCACGTGTCGTTCCTGCCGACTCCTCACATTTTTGAGAGGTGAAGGCTTGATTAAACGCATACGGAAAATTTCAGCAATCCGACGGGGATTCAATCCCGCTACAACTCGGTTTCTAGGCACGCACTTTACTAGTACATCAACAGGCCCGACGCTGTATAAGGCTGTCTTTAACGACGATAATAGCTTGCGAAACCAAGTTTCGAAAGCACGCTATTGCGCTTTGCTCATGCGCGGAGCTTTGTTGCTAAAGTCGCTGGTGAAACTAAAGGCTTCCGGCTTATTCCTAATTTGGCGACACGAAAATAGTATTTCCGCTTGGTTTGGGATTAGGAGAAATACAAAATTGGAAACGGAGAAAACTATTCGCTTCTTGGACATTGTTGCTCTGCTTTAAGTTTTCATGGGATTTCAATGATACTGACTACAGAAACAAGCAGCGACGTATTGATGCACTTTACGCAGTCCTACGCGGCCTGAACATGGATGTATTCACAATAACTGCGCTGGAGAACAAAATTAATAACATTGCGAAAACATACACAAATGAATTACTAAAAATACAAGAAAGTTAAACATGTAAGTGTAGAACGGACATTATCTAGTGTACAAATGCATTTGAACCCCCACTTGCCAAAATCCGCAATGTGATCTATAGCTCCACTTCTGGTAACAATACTTATTACAAGATCTTTCGTACCTGTCGCGTCGCTAATTATTGAGAACAAACCTGAACTGTTCTGGTAACGTGATAATTATTAAGAACAAAATTGAACTGTTCAGATGGTTAAAATTACCTCTCACGTGTTCCACAATAATTTCTTTCAGCAAGGTAGCCGAGCAACTGAGCTGACGGCTTTTTCTTTTCTTTTCTTTTCTTTTTTTTTTTGAACTCCATCACTACTCGTACAATTGCCAAAACTTTAATTTCCGAGAAGACTACACCATTCACAAAACGACGAAAGTGAACACTGATATCGCCGTCTCTATTGTCATATACGAAACCAGTTTCGTGAAACTGGTTTCACGAAATGAGATTCGCGACCTAGAGTCATCGTGTAAACTAGCCTTCACTTTCGTTGCGACTGTGGTGTCAGAACCCCTTTGACAGATCTGTTGCTATGATGGGTGGAACTGCTGAGGCATGAAGTAATCGCACGAAGTAACAGCCGTGGGATGGTTTCACGTGCACGATAGTATGCTGGTCGGCTGTAGCCTACGGACGTGTGTTATGGTGAGAATGAGGTGGGATGAGTAGCTTTCTAAGAGGAAGGACGTGAAATATGAAAAACAAACAGTTATATTCGGATGTTTATAAAAAAAAATGGTTCAAATGGCGCTGAGCAGTATGGGACTTAACATCTGAGGTCATCAGTCCCCTAGAACTTAGAACTACTAAAACCTAACTAACCTAAGGATGTCACACACACCCATCATGCCCAAATGCCCGAGGCAGAATTCGATCCTGCGACCGTAGCCGTCGCTCGGTTCCGGACTGAAGCGCCTAGAACCGCTCGGCCACCACGGGCGGCGATGTTCATCAGATGGCGCTGTTGTACAGTGCGTTTCAAATTGAATATATGTTTTTTAAGGCTTTGTTTCATCTGTTACATTCATCTAACAATTATTAATAATACATCGAGTGAAAGAGCAACTAAAACACTTTTTCTTACACAGTCAATAGGTGGGCTATTCCCAAACCTCAAACCTTGATCGGTGTCTAGAGTAATTGTTGCAACAATGCTGTTTCTAAAGTCCGGTAGATCAGCTGGTAGCGGAGGCACATACGCATGACTCCGTATGAACCCCAAAGGTAAAAGTCTCATGGAGTCCCATGGCATCAGGTCGTGTGTGACAAGGAGGTCGTGTAAAAAAAAAAAAAATCCTCTGTTACCCGGCCCCTGGTCGCCAATCCCGCGGGGTCGGGTACAACGTCGTTTAACCAATCGCGCACTGTTTTATGCAAAGTTATGCTAGTCAGGCGGAGCACCATCTTGCTGCCACACGAAGTTCTGCGGTTCAGCTTCGCATCAAGGTAAGAAACACCAGTTACAATTGCTTCACCGAAAAATGTGGCCAAAAACTTTTCGGCCGGATATCGCCCAAAGACATTTTTTTTAGGGAAGCCTCGTTACAACGGTACCATGTGGTGAGACATTGCTGACCGCCATATGCACACATTACGAGTGTCCACATTTCTAGTCATGTGAAATATCGATTCAGTAGCGAAGACGACAGTAGCAAAGCCGGCACGTAAACCTTAGTCTGTAGGCTTTATAGCTTGTAAGAAGAGCAAACGATAAGGTGTCTCCTTAAAAATCTCCACAGAGACGTTGCTGGAACTTCCAACTCACGACTAGCCTTTCGAACCGATTTCTTGTGGCAACGTGTGAATGACTCTCACTCGCTCAACACGTTCTTCAGTCACTCTTGGTCGTTCCATGTTCATCCCTTTGCGAACTGCTATATAATGCAAACTGATTGAGTTGCTCTTTCATTTGGTGTACTATTTACATATGTAAGTTGAATTCAATAAATGCTACAAAGCCTAAAATCCGTATATTCATTTTGAATTACCCTGTACATAGCTGAAGCGCCTAATTTTAGCGAAATTCAGGAAAACCTACAGATGATAGACGCTGGGTGCAGGGATTGGTCGTTGTTGTTCAACATAAAAAAGTGTGATGTATTTCCCATAAATAGGCGTAAAGATCCGTTACTATATGATTACACTAGGGACGGCCACGGTTTCAAAACGTAACGTGTGCAGAATGTGCTGCCCGGTTGGCCACTACTCTGTACATCTCGGTATTGCTCGGTCTCTCGGTATGGAGCGACATTTCATTTAGCAGTGCGATGCGACACTATCTTCCAGTGTTTGGTGCGACTTATTTTGGCCAGCACAACTTTTCTCAGTTCGGGAGAATCGTTGTTCATCCTTCGTTGTTTCTTCGTGGTGTAAAGGAAGTTCATAGGTCCACTGGCTATTTCCGCAAAAAGGGCAAACCTCGCTATCTACCGTCGCAGACCTTTAAAACGCTATCGGAACCACAGAGGAGAAGAATGAGGACTCTTAATAACTATTACACAGTCGCATAATCGAAGGGTACCGCAAATATCCTGTGAAACGTCATTACGTCACCACGGAGAGAGAATTAAAAAATTTAGTTGACGATGAAAGAGCTGTAGATCGACAGACGATTTGTACGGGCTTCATTGTTCTCTACATCAACGAGCACTTGGTGTTAAATATGTAGGCATAGAACACGTAATGGGACTGGTGGTGCAAACAGCAAATTTTATGAAGTCGCACGCATTAAAATTTGCCATCTGCAACAGTTTTTGTTAGAACTGAATTAAGAGTATGGAGGCTGTATCTTACTGAAAAACGTTAGTTAACTCAAAGAACATACCTGGAACGAAATTTCGAATTAAGAACCACTACTGTTGAATTCTTGAAGCAAAAAGGAACATTCCATGGCGAAAGTGAATTCATTTAAAAAGAAAATCGCATTGTGGAAGGGACAACTTCTGACAAGGAACATCGTCAATTTCCTGAGCTCACTGGCGTGAAAGGGAAAGCGTATTTTGAACAATGCATTCTATAATTGAAAGAATTACGCGAACAGCTTTCTAAAATATTAAGGACACCGCCAATTTTCAATCAGTTTTTAAACTGTTTTTGAGACTATTCGCCACTTCAGCTGAAAGCACCCTGTACATCTTCAGATGGAACTACTCGACCTAGAATGTAATTCCCGTTTTAAAGACAAATTCTCTTACGTTAAAGCTATGCAGGAGTTCTACGTTGTTTCCCTTGTGAAGAGTTCCCACATCTCCATAACGAGGTTGCGTAAGTAATATCAATGTTTTGATCAACATATCTGAGTGAAATACTTTTTTCGGTTAAGAAACAAGATAAGTCACTACTGCATGGCCACCTGAGTAACGGAAATCTGGGAAACTGTCTGTCTGAATGCCTACAGTTTGCGCCAGATATAATTTTTGTTGTCTTCAGGGTGCTAAAAATTGTTCAGTAATACTGAGAATTTGTTTTCTTGTGATCTACGTTGTTGATAAGAATGAAACATATCCTCATGCCACCTGCAGAGCTTTCGCACTGTCCCCCCCACCACCGCTCCCTCCTCTTCACCTCCCCCACACCGCACCCCTCTCCCCTCCATCCTGTCATACAGGATGGCGTGGTAGAGGGGGAAGTGTGCACTCGGGTTAGAGAGACTCACACACATGCCAGAGCACTGCACACGAGCCAAGTACTTGGCCATTTACACGAATGCCAGACAGTCATTGAAAGCAGTCACGTCAATTATATCTAGGTATAGGCGTACGGAATGAGTTAAAGTGGAATGACCGCGCAAGTGTAATTGTAAGAAAGCCAGTGTTGGGATAGTTGTGAAACTGGAATGAGATTTTCACTCTGCAGCGGAGTATGCGCTGATATGAAACTTCCTGGCAGATTAAAACTGTGTGCCGGACCGAGACTCGAAAGGTCCCGAGTTCGAGTCTCGGTCCGGCACACAGTTTTGATCTACATCTACATCTACATACATACTCCACAATCTACCATACGGTGCGTTGCGGAGGGTACCTCGTACTACAACTAGCATCTTCTCTCCCTGTTCCACTCCCAAACAGAACGAGGGAAAAATGACTGCCTATATGCCTCTGTACGAGCCCTAATCTCTCTTATCTTATCTTTGTGGTCTTTCCGCGAAATGTAAGTTGGCGGCAGTAAAATTGTACTGCAGTCAGCCTCAAATGCTGGTTCTCTAAATTTTCTCAGTAGCGATTCACGAAAAGAACGCCTCCTTTCCTCTAGAGACTCCCATCCGAGTTCCTGAAGCATTTCCGTAACACTCGCGTGATAATCAAACCTACCAGTAACAAATCTAGCAGCCCGCCTCTTAATTGCTTCTATGTCCTCCCTCAATCCGACCTGATAGGGATCCCAAACGCTCGAGCAGTACTCAAGAATAGGTCGTATTAGTGTTTTATAAACGGTCTCCTTTACAGATGAACCATATCTTCCCAAAATTCTACCAATGAACCGAAGACGAATATCCGCTTTCCCCACAACTGCCATTACATGCTTGTCCCACTTCATATCGCTCTGCAATGTTACGCCCAAATATTTAATCGACGTGACTCTGTCAAGCGCTACACTACTAATGGAGTATTCAAACATTACAGGATTCTTTTTCCTATTCATCTGCATTAATTTACATTTATCTATATTTAGAGTTAGCTGCCATTCTTTACACCAATCACAAATCCTGTCCAAGTCATCTTGTATCCTCCTACAGTCACTCAACGACGACACCTTCCCGTACACCACAGCATCATCAGCAAATAGCCGCACATTGCTATCCACTCTATCCAAAAGATCGTTTATGTATATAGAAAACAACGGCGGACCTACCACACTTCCCTGGGGCACTCCAGATGATACCCTCACTTCCGATGAACACTCACCATCGAGGACAGGAAGTTTCAGTTGTGAAACTGATTGACAGTGTAGTTCACCATGGAACGAGGTAGCTTTTAAAACTCTCGTTAGACCGAGGATTGATAGAGGAAATAGAGGATACAAAGCAGGACAGCGCATTGTGTCAAAGTCTCGTTTAGAATGAGCAAAAGACACTGTGGTAAGATAAGGTTCTATGGGGTCAAACTGTTGAGGTAATCGGTGAGACACTGTGGCTTCATGACTATGTTTAATGTGTTTTATATTGTTTCTTGTAACGTGTTTTTCAGACGCAATGAGGGTCTGAGTTTCAGTTTTGCCCATGGATCATTTTTACGCATAACACTACTCTCATATTGACGATCTGTAAGTAGTGAGACTGAGGAATTACCTGACCGAATGGAAGCTGTTGACAGTATAGCTTGGTTCAAATGGCTCTGAGCACTATGGGACTTAACTTCTTAGGTCATCAGTCCCCTAGAACTTAGAACTACTTAAACCTAACTAACCTAAGGACATCACACACATCCACGCAGTTCCAAACTGTAGCGCCTAGAACCGCTCGGCCACTCCGGCCGGCGACACTATAGCTATCAACCTCTCATCTGCTCTTGGGTTGTGGCTCGTTCTTCAGTATTTCTTGTAACAGCGCCCATACGTAGGATGGCAGGAAACCAGTATATGGGCCCGCCGAGATAGCATACAGAATTCATTGTGTCCCTGTCGTGGGATCTTAAGCGAAAACAATAAACGTCGATAATAAATAAAGGCAATTAATAGTTCTGTTGGTGGCGAGGTTCCTGCACGACTGTGGAATATCTCTGCAGCATTATGAGAGATTACATGCCACTCCGTCTCAGCTTGACGCATTTCAAGTCCGGAAGAGACACGTGGCGCGTCATACGAGATCTCGTGTAAAAACACACCTCTCCGGCGCAGCGCAACGCAAGTTTGTATCCAGGTGCGGGATGCGACGTCGCGCCGTGATGGATAGGCCGAGCGCCAATTAGCGGCGGGTAATCTCCCCGGGATATCCATCATGGCGCTGACGCGGCGCCGTCTCCGGGCCCGGGAGGCCTCCGCTTCCTACAGGTTTTCTCCTGGCCGTCAAAGTGATTACCTAACCAGGCGGGAGGGCGCGCAGCGCCAGCTTAAAACTGTCTTTCCTGTTGGTACCGCTCTCCTTGTTAATCATGAAGTTAACAGCTTCACTTCCTATAGTTTCCCTCCTGGTTGCCATAGTGATTACTTAACGTAATTGGAAAATGTTTGGCGCACACTCAAATTATCTTCTTTGCCGAAATGTAATGCTACAAATTTTATAATGAACAATGACGTATTGTTAGCGTTTGCTATTGTAAATAATTATACAAGGTGAATACGAACTCCACAGACAAAATTTCGAATCTTGTTCAGGAATGTTTGCTTAGTATTTTGGTGTAAGACACGCTTGATATCTGGTGGCTCGTTACAGAGTAATCCCATTTCACTTGAGTTCTTACTCTCATTTATCCTTATATTTGTATTGAACTGAAAATACGAGGGCAGTTCAATAAGTAAGGCAACACATGTTTTCCTGAAAGCCGGTTGGTTCACTACTGGCTATTAAAATTGCTACACCACGAAGATTACGTTCTACAGACGCGATATTTAACCGACAGGAAGAAGATGCTGTGATATGCAAATGATTAGCTTTTCAGACCATTCACACACGTGGTCGTGCGGTAGCGTTCTCGCTTCCCACGCCCGGGTTCCCGGGTTCGATTCCCGGCGGGGTCAGGGATTTTCTCTGCCTCGTGATGGCTGGGTGTTGTGTGCTGTCATTAGGTTAGTTAGGTTTACGTAGTTCTAAGTTCTAGGGGACTGATGACCATAGATGTTAAGTCCCATAGTGCTCAGAGCCATTTGAACCATTTGAACCAGCATTGACACAAGGTTGGCACCGGTGGCGACACCAACAACGTGCTGACATGAGGACAGTTGCCAACCGATTTCTCATACACAAACAGCAGTTGACCGGCGTTGCCTGGTGAAACGTTGTTGTGATGCCTCGTGTAAGGAGGAGAAATGCGTATCATCACGTTTCCGACTTTGATAAAGGTCGGATTGTAGCCTATCGTCATTGCGGTTTGTCCTATCGCGACATTGCTGCTCGCGTTGGTCGAGATCAAATGACTGTTAGCAGAATACGGAATCGGTGGGTTCAGGAGGGTAATACGGAACGCCGTGCTGGATCCCAACGGCCTTGTATCACTAGCAGTCGAGATGACAGGCATCTTATCCGTGTGGCTTGAAGGGATCGTGCAGCCACGTCTCAATCCCCGAGTCAACAGATGGGCACGTTTGCAAGACAACAACCATCTGCACGAACATTTCGACGAGGTTTGCAGGGACTATCAGCTCGGAGACCATGGCTGCGGTTACCCTTGACGCTGCATCACAGTCAGGAGCGCCTGCGATGGTGTACTCAGCGACGAACCTGGGTGCACGAATGGCAAAACGTCATTTTTTCGGATAAATCCAGGTTCTGTTTACAGCATCATGATGGTCGCATACGTGTTTGGCGACATCGCGGTGAACGCACATTGGAAGCGTGTATTCGTCATCGCCATACTGGTGTATCACCCAGCGTGATGGTATGGGGTGCCATTGGTTACACGTCTCGGTCACCTCTTGTTCGCATTGACGGCACTTTGAACAGTGGACGTTACCTTTCAGATGTGTTACGACCCGTGGCTTCATTCGATCCCTGCGAAACCCTACATTTCAGCAGGATAATGCGCGACCGCATGTTGCAGGTTCTGTACGGGCCTTTCTTGATACAGAAAATGTTCGACTGCTGCCCTGGCCAGCACATTCTCGAGATCTCTCACCAATTGAAAACGTCTGGTCAATGGTGGCCGAGCAACTGGCTCGTCACAGAATGCCAGTCACTACTCTTGATGAACTGTGGTATCGTGTTGAAGCTGCATGGGCAGTTGTACCAGTACACGGCATCCAAGCTCTGTTTGACTTAATGCCCAGGCGTATCAATGCCGTTATTACGGCCAGAGGTGGTTGTTCTGGGTAATGATTTCTCGGGATCTGTGCACAGAAATGGCGTGAAAATGTAATCACATGTCAGTTCTAGTATAATATATTTGTCCAATGAATACTCGTTTATCATCTGCATTTCTTCTTGGTGTAGCAGTTTTAACGGGCAGTAGTGTATTATTCAGGATTTCAATACACCATAGCTTCCCCACTGTCTTTGGCTAAAAACCCTGGTTTTCAACTAAATCTCCGTTCAATGCGACGGCCTTAACGCCACCTTACTGAGAGGGCCTGGATGCCCTTATGGTGCGAGTCTACTGGTCGATGTGGGGGCCAACGTCTTGCTGTATCAATAACCTCCATATCATACACATACTGCTTCCTGCGGAATGCATCCTTGAGTGGACCAAACAGATGGAAGTCAGAAGGCGCGAGATCCGGACTGTACAGTGGGTGAGGAACAACTACCCGATGACATTTCGAGAAACTCCTCTCAGGAGTGTAGACATGAGTGAGCCCTTATGTTGTCATGGAGAAGAAGAAGTTCTCTTGCATGCGTTGACCACATCGATTGAGACTGTCCACACGTTCTGAAACTGCAAGACTCACAGGTGTGTGCAACCGGCCGGCGCGCGGCGGATCGGACCATTTTCGCGACCTTCTTTTGATGATGACAGAAGCGTTGCTCAATGACTCACCATGGTTTTGTTGCCAGATCTCTGTAGACATTCTAAAAGTGCCTATGAATATGTGTGTTGCTCAAAGAACGCTCTCTGCTTGGAACGTACCTCCGTTTCAGATGCCAATTTGAAGTCTACGTACAGCGCCTCTACCTATCGTAACTTCATGAAGTTGTAGGAGCTTAAACGGGAATATTCCACGAAGCGCCACAATAAATTCCGCATTTTTTCAAACGAAAAAAATGTGTTGCATTAGTTGCTGAACGCCTCTCGTATATGCACGACAGCTTGTCGAGGTACATACTGTGTCCCTTGTCTGAAAAGAAATTGGTTCTGTTCACTCACACTTGTTGCTGTTGACAACAGTAATACCAAATGGTTCAAATGGCTCTAAGCACTATGGGACTTAACATCTGCGGTTCAAATGGTTCAAATGGCTCTGAGCACTATGGGACTTAACATCTGAGGTCATCGGTCCCCTAGAACTTAGAACTACTTAAACCTAACTAACCTAAGGACATCACACACATCCATCACCGAGGCAGGATTCGAACCTGCGACCGTAGCGGTCGCGCGGTTCCAGACTTAAGCGGCTAGAACCGCTCGGACACTCCGGCCGGCTAACATCTGAGGTCATCAGTCCCCTAGACTTAGTACTACTTAAACCTAACTAACCTAAGGACAACGCACACATCGATGCCCGGGGCAGGATTCTAACCTGCGACCGTAGTAGCAGCGCGGTTCCGGACTGAAAGGCCTAGAACCGCTCGGCCACAGCGGCCGGCAATAGTAATACCCACATTACTCTTTAAAGCTTGAGTTGAGTACTGCCGAATTCTGTCTCGGAATTGTTTTCCAGGCTGTGTCAGGCATACGTTATCTGTAATACACTGTGGTATGGACAGGCTTTCTGATGAAGAGATATCCGATATGCTGTTTCACTGTAAGTAGGACAATTGGGTAAGAAAGCGAAAAAATCATATTTAATTGTCACTCCGTATGGAACTAACGGCGACCGTGGGTATCTTATATCAAAATACTCGAAAATCTTCCTGAACAATATCCGAGATTTTTTGGTCGATTTCGGGTTCTCCCTGTTTCGTTTATATAGTATTTTATGTAATGTGCTTCATTTTGGAACATATGCAAATACGTTAATGTTTTGAGACTATTTAAGACTTTGAATAGATTCTTCGCGGCGCTCCTGACGTATTAGATTTTTCAGTGTCCAACCATCGACGACTTCCTGCAGCGTTTTAAACAGGAGATTAGATTTCAGTAAGCTGTTACGAATTTTATTTGGCTGAATTCAGCCACGGAGACGTCACGAAGTCACGGAACTTCCATATGCTGCCAGAGATTATGTCAATGTTTGTAGCTGAAGAATAGTGGTAGGGATGCTGATTTCGTCAGATGGTGGAAGACGTAGTAGATTTCTCTTTTGCGTTGTAGTATCAAGTGCCCGTTTCAAGCACCACTAAGGGTGTAGCCACGGTCTCGGTTAAAGCTATTGTTACATATTACGATTTCACCGTCTTCTTAGATGGCAGAATCCCTGTAGGTGGAAGCACGGGACAATATTTTCGTTTTTCAAACAAGTTGTTCAGTACCTGGCATTGCGTGGGTATGCATTTATTACAATCTTCTATTAATCCATTGCCCCCTTTTCTCCACAATCTATCCATCTCGTCCTCTCCCCTCTCCCCCTCACTGTCCAAATTCTCCTGCCCCTCTCTCCGTCAATCTCTCTCTTCCCCCCTCTCTCTGCCCATCTGCTCCTTCCCCCTCCCCCCCCCTCAGTCTGCAATGTCCTCCTTCTCCCTCTCTCTCCACGTTATCACTCCCACCACAATAGGTGGTTGCTGGTTCTTACCTTCACAGTATTTCATTCCAGATAGTAAGTAGTGTATGTACCAAGTTTGGATGAAGTCTGTCCAGGGGTTTAGGAGGAGCCTTTTACCTGTTACTTTGCCCGCGTACGCACATGTCACACTTCGTTAACATATTTCACACATGTTTGTACAGATATTTCACCTATATCTGTAGAGAATTTAGCCCTGAAGATGCGTCATCACGCATTTCAATGTTTATGAAGTCATATCGTCTGAAATAAGTATCGTAAAGTCATTGTGAAAGTACATCCAGTGATATATGTGATATTGTCTCCGAAATGTGATGCGAATAGTGTCAGCAGTAAAGAAGTAGTAAATTAAAACGGCATGTGCCGGACAATGACACTTTTTCTCAGCAGATTCAACGAAATATGTGGATACTGTCTCTAAAATATGTTTCGAACAGAGGCACTAGTAAAGAAGTAATAAATTTAAACGTCATGCACGATGCGGGAGTTTTTCACGTATCTTAGTATTTATGACGTCGTATCTCCTTAACTAAATGACATACAATGATGTGGGTCTGCAGGTACATTCATTCAGCGATATATGCGAATACAGTCTGCAAGACGTGTCGCGAATACAGTTAGTAGAAAAGAGGAAATAAATTAAAACGTCGTAACTGACGCCGCAGTTTTACTGCATGAACAACGAAAGTGTAGTAAGCGATAAACTTTTCCGTTTCATCTTTTTGTGGGATTGGTCAGCGAGAACAAGTTTTGTAAGACTTCGAATTATGTGTAGAGTTTGTTGCAAGTCACAAAGCGCTCTTGATTCTCAAATACTGAATAACTAAAGTAAGGTGTTTGGGCGTCTTGCGCTACACAGCTTTTTCACCCCAGCCGCACCCCTTTGACTTTCACAGTGATTGTTTCAAGATAGTGATATGTGTTCGAACTTTGGTCCATTGGTTTAGGAGGTGACCTAGCCGGCCGCTGTGGTCGAGCGGTTCTAGGTGCTTCAGTCCGGAACCAAGCGGCTGCTACGGTCGCAGGTTCGAATCCCGTCTCGGACATGCGTGTGTGTGATGTCCTTAGGTTAGTTAGGTTTAAGTAGCTCTAAGTCTAGGGGACTGATGACCTCAGATGTTAAGTCCCATAGTGCTGAGAGCCATTTGAACCATTAGGAGGTGACGTGGATCATTCATATATACGTATAGAGGGTGGACACTAACAGCCTGCAGAGATGGGATGTGTGTTGCGGGTAGTTTGTTCTGAGAAATAATTCTTAAGAAAAAAATCGAAATGTTGTGCAGTGTCTGAGTTAATTACTATTGAAGTTAGCCAATCAGGCAGGTGCTCGCGCAAATTCAAGGGATCTGTCAGAGATGGTGTCTCCGAAGGTAGTCTTCGTTTGATTTCCTAAGACTGAACAAGAGAGCGATACAAAAGTAAGACATGGGGCGGCAATAAGAATCGAACCCGAGCCATAGGCTGAGTATCCACGTACCCTGTCAACTACGCTACTATACGACGGCTGTTCGGAAGCTAAGGTCCGATAGATCGCGAAATGGAAACTACAATGACAATCCGATGAAGCTTTGCACAGAATAATTGCTGGAGCTCATTCAAGATCATCCTGCAGACACTTATTTAAAGAGCTACGGATCTTCACTGTAACCTCACTATATATACGAAATTTGTTATTAACAATCTGAACTACACTGCTGGCCACCGTAAATGCAACACCCTGAAGGAAGCATCCGAATCAAATGAAATTTACACCATGGGTTTGCAGCGATGAGATATGCAACTGATTAGAATTTCAGCGCAGACGCACATCACGCGCGCCTGTGGCGCCACCTCATAGCGCCTTTTAAGGCTTGGCGATTTCGACGAGTGTACGTTCGGCACGTGTGTTTACCTTGTGGTTGTTTCACAAGACGATCAGTTATGCCTCGTAGACAACAGCGAACATCGTTTGATCAAGTATCCGAGTTCGACAGAGGAAGGATAGTGGCTTACCGAGATTGTGGATTATCATACAGAGAAATCGCTAGTCGTGTTGGACGAAACCAAACAACTGTAATGCGGATATGTGACCGTTGGATGCAGGAGGGTACGACGGACCGACGTGGTCGATCGCATTCACCTCGGTGCACCACTGCACGTGCTGATAGGCAAATTGTGCGCATGGCAGTGACGGATCGCTCAGTGACATCCCGAACCATAGCACAGCACATTGCGTCTGTAACGCATCATCCAGTGTCTGCGCGTACCATTCGACGCCGTTTACAGCAGAGTGGTCTGTCCGCAAGACGTCCATTGCTTCGTCTACCATTGACGCAGAACCACAGACGTCTCCGTCGCCAATGGTGTGATGACAGACGGATGTGGACGGCAGAATGGAATGACGTTGTCTTTACTGACGAGGCACGCTTCTGTCTGCAGCAGCACGATGGTCGGATTCGAGTGTGGAGACACCGTGGAGAGAGGATGCTGGACAGCTGCATTATGTACCGCCACACTGGTCTTGCACCGGGTATTATGGTATGGGGCGGTATTGGATATTACTCTCGCACGCCTCTAGTACGCATTGCCGGTACTTTAAATAGCCGGTGCTACATATCCGAGGTGCTGGAGCCAGTTGTCCTTCCTTACCTTCAGGGCTCGGTCACAGCCATATTTCAACAGGATAATGCGCGACCACACGTGGCACGCATTGTCCAAAGGTTCTTCGTCAATAACCAGATTGAATTGCTTCCCTGGCCGGCTCGCTCTCCGGATCTTTCGCCGATAGAAAACATGTGGTCCATGGTTGCTCAACGAGTGACCCAGATTACATCCCCAGCTGCCACACCAGATGATCTTTGGCAACGTGTGGAAGCTGCTTGGGCTGCTGTACCCCAGGAACACATCCAACGTCTCTTTGACTCAATGCCGAGACGTGTGGCAGCGGTGATCTCCAACAATGGCGGCTACTCTGGCTACTGATTCTGGCAGGAACCACATGTCACAGACGTCTTTAAACGTAATCATTTGATACTTGGTCAACATATTATCTACAAAATAAATTTTGTTGTGCTACCTCTTGTCTTTCTTGGTGTTGCATTTACGGTGGCCAGCAGTGTAATTCAAAAGTAATAGCGGTGTACATGGCTACAACACTAGGAGAAAGGATGATCTTCACTACTCAAGGTTAAATCTAACTTTGGCTCAGAAGGGGGTAAGTTATGCTGCCACAAAAGTTTTTGGTCACTAACCTAACAGCATCAAAAGTCTGACAGATAGCCATATAGCATTTAAAAGGAAATTAAAAGAATTTCTGAATGGCAACTCCTTCTACTCATTAGATAAATTTTTGAATACAGTAAGTGGATAATTTACCCACCCTCACCCCAAAAAAAAAAAAAAAAATTAAAAATATCAAGTGTCATGTAATATTTTGTGTAATGTAATATCTTGGATGTACACCTTTTATTAACCGGACACGTTCCACATCATTACGAAGTGTCGTTTTCATGATCTATGGAACAACTACTAATCTAATATAATCCAAACAGATGTGTTGAACAGTGTCTGCAGTATGCACATCGATCGCGTCACGTCGGCCTTTTCAGTTCTGAGCACACAGTGAGCAAGTAAAAATGCGTAAGACCCTACTCTCTTCCGCCAAGTATGGGTGCGCGCTGCGAGGTTTCCCCTGCTTTCATGCACACCACATAGTATACCGGTCATGCCTTTCACTCTTCATGACAATTCTCGGCCGCAGGCTGAAATAGCAATGAGGACGCTCTTGCGACGCTTTCGATGGGAAGCGTTTGATCGTATTCCATACAGCCAGAATTTGACTCCTTCTGGTGTTCATCCCTGCTCACATGGACAGCATACAACATATTGGCACAGAACTACAGACCAGCGTAAAGAAGTGTCGGAAGGCACAGGCGGCTCCCTCCTTTGACGAGGTATTGGAAAGTTAGTACAACGCTACGACGGATGTCGAAGTCGGAGTGACGACTATGTAGAGAGGTAGCTGGAAGGTGCAGCTGACTGTCGCAAATAAACCATTTTTTATTTTCACTGTGGTCTGCATTTCGAGACCGATTGGACCTTACTTTCCTAATAGCCCTCGTAACAACTGATACTAATTGTATCTGGCGCTCCTCTTGAATATGCGCACTCAAACGCCTGATTAGGTAACTTCAATTATAATCGACTCGGAAATTGTGCAACGTATCGAATTTTTTTTTTTCTAGACAAGTGTTTCTCAGCAAAATCTACCCTGCAACACCCTTACGAGCTTTTCAGGCTGTTTCTGACCACCCTGTATACGAGTACGTTGGTCCATTTATATAATATGTATGGGTGCATAAATCTGGCTTTGACAGTAAGCTTAAGTAATAGATAGTGGAAGTTAGTTTTGTTCCTGCTGTTATGTTTATGATTATATATGAAGTCTTCACGGGTTGTCAGCCGAGTAGCATCGTCGTCTCGTAGCAACGTTTCAATGGAATGCGTCTCCATCATCTTCAGGCGAAGTGTCGGGATATCGTCGGTCACGGGCTTATATCTCTGAAGGACCGCTCTCCGCTTCCCGCGGCCGGCCAATCACGCGCCCGCGGAATCGCCCGACGCGCTTGGATCGTCCGGCGGTTGGGGAAGGGGGGGGGGGGGGGTACGCGTGCGCGGGGTTCGAGTCCCGGCGACCGTCTCTGTCTGCTCCGTCCGCGGCCCTTGGTGGAACGGAACGCTCTTATGTGATTTTCCTGATTGCAGGCTCCCAGGCTGTGCTGAACTGGTAGCCACTGTCGCGGTTGATTAGGTTATCGTGTAACCGTATTCCTATGGATTCTTTGATTACTGAGTCCCAAAATCCGTTTGTACTGTATATTTTCTTTGTGTCCTCGAAATCGAAGGTGTGCTTCTCGTCAATACTATGTTCCGTCACAGCAGATTTGTTGGTCTGACCCAAGCGTACGTGCCTGATGTGTTCAGTGCGGCGCTGTGAGATGCAACGCTGCGTCTGTTCTATATATTGCATCCCACACTCGCATCCGATCTTGTACACACCAGGTGCCGTCAGACCTAGTGGATCCTTGGTTGAACCGAGAAGGTCTTCGATTTTTCCTGCTGCGCGGTAAACGGTCTTCACTTAATGTTTCTTGAGAATTCTCACGATCTTGGACGTCGGAGGACCCGCGTATGGCAAGAACGCACAGCCCATTGCTTCGTTTTCATCTGGTCTCTCTTCTCTCTTCTTGTGGTCGGTCTTCAGAGCTTGTGTCTTACTGTATCCATTTTGTGATTGGCCGGCCGCGGGAAGCGGAGAGCGGTCCAGCAAAGATTTAAGCCCGCGACCGACGGTATCCCGACATTTCACCTGAAGATGATGGAGACGCATTCCATCGAAACGTTGCTACGAGACGACGATGCTACTCGGCTGACAACCCGTGAAGACTCCATATATGAAATTCGCCGAGTAAGCCTGCACTCGTATGTTTATGATTGCTGTAATAATTTTAAAATTGTGCCTGATTCTTCACAACCGACTTCATTATGTTCTCTGTCATGTCTCTCGCTCCGACCGTAGGAACGTTGTTCTCCCTCCACTGGCGTGCTGGATGACGTGTTCCCGTCATGTTGTATTGTGCAGTGGCGTGGTTCACGCTGGACGCGTGCGCGCTGCCCCCGGAGCTGCGGCTGTCGGAGGACAACTGCACCGTCACCTGCGACGGCTACGAGCACCGCGTCGCGCTGGCGGGCGTCGGCTTCTCGCGCGGCGTCCACTACTGGGAGTTCACCGTCGACCGCTACGACTCCGACACAGACCCCAGCTTCGGCGTCGCCCGCATCGACGTCTGCAGGGACCAGATGCTCGGTGAGTCTCACTCACTCAACACCTCACTTAGTATCATGACGTGAGGAACCAAAACAACCTACTAGAAGAATACCATTCAGGTTTCCGTAAACATCGCGGCACTCCTGCCATAACAGTTCGTAGTAATAGACGACAAATCATCGAGTAAAACTGAAGTGATATCAGGTGTTCCCCAGGGAAGCGTCCTGGGACCTCTGCTGTTCCAGATCTATATAAATGACCTGGGTGACAATCTGAGAAGTTCTCTTAGGTTGTTCGCAGATGATGCTGTAATTTACCGTCTAGTAAGGTCATCCGAAGACCAGTATCGGTTGCAGAGCGATATAGAAAAGATTGCTGTATGGTGTGGCAGGTGGCAGTTGACGCTAAATAACGAAAAGTGTGAGGTCATCCACATGACTTCCAAAAGAAATCCGTTGGAATTCGATTACTCGATAAATAGTACAATTCTCAAGGCTGTCAATTCAACTAAGAACCTGGGTGTTAAAATTACGAACAACTTCAGTTGGAAAGACCAAATAGATAATATTGTGGGGAAGGCGAGCCAAAGGTTGCGTTTCATTGGCAGGACACTTAGAAGATGCAAGTCCACTAAAGAGACAGTTTAAACTACACTCGTTCGTCCTCTGTTAGAATATTGCTGCGCGGTGTGGGATCATTGGCCGGCCGCGGTGGACTAGCGGTTCTAGGTGCGCAGTCCGGAACCGCGCGACTGCTACGGTCGCAGGTTCGAATCCTGCCTCGGACATGGATGTGTGTGATGTCCTTACGTTAGTTAGGTTTAGGTAGTTCTAAGTTCTAGGGGACTGATGACCACAGATGTTAAGTCACATAGTGCTCAGAACCATTTGAACCATTTTTTTTTTGTGGTATCCTTACCAGGTGGGATTGACGGAGGACATCGAAAGGGTGCAAAAAAGGACAGCTCGTTTTGTATTATCACGTAATAGGGAAGAGAGTGTGGCAGATATGACACGCGGGTTGGGATGGAAGTCATTAAAGCAAAGACGTTTTTCGTCGCGGCGAGATCTATTTACTAAATTTCAGTCACCAACTTTCTCTTCCGAATGCGAAAATATTTTGTTGAGCCCAACCTACATAGGCAGGAATGATCATCAAAATAAAATAAGAGAAATCAGAGCTCGAACAGAAAGGTTTAGGTGTCCGTTTTTCCCGCGCGCTGTTCGGGAGTGGAATGGTAGAGAGATAGTATGATTGTGGTTCGATGAACCCTCTGCCAACCACTTAAATGTGAATTGCAGAGTAATCATGCAGATGTAGATGTAGACAGAGGCAACAAATGTCCTGAAGCTTGCCATGGATGTACGAGGGAACTCTTAGGCTTCAGCAAAGCTTCTGGCATTATCAACTTCGAAATTTCTCACCTAGTGCACTGCAACGGTTTCGCTTATACTCGCCAGTAATGCGCCACGTCTGGCACAATAAAGTCACAATGGAGACAGGTAGTACCAGGCGTCCTCCAGGGTGTGCAGCTCGTCGTCTAGTGGCTAGCGTTGCTGCCTCTGGATCATGGGGTCCCGAGTTCGATTCCCGGCCGTGTTGGGGATTTTCTCTGCCCGGGGACTGTGTGTTTGTGTTGTCCTCATCATTTCATCATCATCATCATCATTCCTGTCAGTGGCTACATTGGACTGAGAAAAAACTGGACTGTATAAAAGTAGGGACTTTGTAAGGGCGCTGATGACCGCGCAGTTGAGCGCCCCACAAACCAAACATCATCCTCATCCTCCAGGGTTTGGTATTAGACCCTGTATTCCTCTCAATGTATGCAAATACCACAAGTACGCTGATGACCTCCAGCTGTCTCTAAGTGCAAAAACAATAAATCTGAAGACAGATATGGGGACTATCAATACCACTATCAAATACCACTATCAAGATATTCACTGGATTTAGGGTTAAAGCTCAACTCGTACTAAACTCAAGCGGTACTCTTTGCTCATTCTAGGCTCGTTAGCCCGAAATATCGGTAATCCCTACCATTTTTAATCGTAAATGGGACAAATGTAATCTCTCCCACTCAGCAAAGAGTCTAAGAGTAATGTTGTTGTTGTCGTCTTCAGTCCAGGGACTGGTTTGATGCAGCTCTCCATGCTACTCTATCCTGTGCAAGCTTTTTCATCTCCCAGTACCTACTGCAACCTACATCCTTCTGAATCTGTTTAGTGTATTCATCTTTTGGTCTCCCTCTACGATTTTTACCCTCCACGCTGCCCTCAAATGCTAAATTGGTGATCATTTGATGCCTCAGAATACCGATCCCTTCTTCTAGTCAAGTTGTGCCTCAAATTTCTCTTCCCTCCAATTCTATTCAACAACTCCTCGCCCGCATCTCGTGGTCGTGCGGTAGCGTTCTCGCTTCCCACGCCCGGGTTCCCGGGTTCGATTCCCGGCGGGGTCAGGGATTTTCTCTGCCTCGTGATGGCTGGGTGTTGTGTGATGTCCTTAGGTTAGTTAGGTTTAAGTTCTAGGGGACTGATGACCATAGCTGTTTAGTCCCATAGTGCTCAGAGCCAGCCAACAACTCCTCATTAGTTATGTGATCTACCCATCTAATCTTCAGCATTCTTGTGTAGCACCACATTTGGAAAGCTTCTATTCTCGTCTTGTCTAAACTATTTATTGTCCATGTTTCACTTTCATACATGGCTACACTCCATACAAATACTTTCAGAAACGACTTCTTGACACTTAAATCTATATTTGATGTTAACAAATTTCTCTTCTTCAGAAACGATTTCCTTGCCATTACCAGTCTACATTTTATATCCTCTCTACTTCGACCATCCTCAGTTATTTTGCTCCCCAAATAGCAAAACTCATTCACTGCTTTAAGCCTCTCATTCCCTAATGTAATTCCCAAAGCATCACCCGATTTAATTCGACTACATTCCATTATCCTCGTTTTGCTTTTGTAGATGTTCATCTTATATTCTCCTTTCAAGACACTGTCCATTCCGTTCAACTGCTCTTCCTGGTCCTTTGCTGTCTCTGACAGAATTACAATGTCATCGGCGAACCTCTAAGTTTTTATTTCTTCTCCATGGATTTTAATACCTACTTCGAATTTTTCTTTTGTTTCCTTTACTACTTGCTCAATATACAGATTGAATAGCCGGCCGGTGTGGCCGTGCGGTTAAAGGCGCATCAGTCTGGAACCGCGTGACCGCTACGGTCGCAGGTTCGAATCCTGCCTCGGGCATGGATGTGTGTGATGTCCTTAGGTTAGTTAGGTTTAATTAGTTCTAAGTTCTAGGCGACTGATGACCTCAGAAGTTAAGTCGCATAGTGCTCAGAGCCATTTGAACCATTTTGAACAGATTGAATAACATCGGGGAGAGGCTACAAACCTGTCTCACTCCCTTCCCAACCACTGCTTCCCTTTCATGTCCCTCAACTCTTATAACTGCCATCTGGTTTCTGTACAAATTATAAATAGCCTTTCGCTCCCTGTATTTTACCCCTGCCACCTTCAGAATCTGGAAGAGAGTATTCCAGTCAACATTGTCAAAAGCTTTCTCTAAGTCTACAAATGCTAGAAACGTGACGAAAATCTAAGCTACACGTAACACGTAATTGCAGTTCACAAGAAGGTATCAGTATCTGACCATGATCTACAAAAATGTAAAAAAACTATCCCTCTTGACCTGAAAAACAAACTTATACGAACACTTATACTTCCAGTTACTGATTACAGTGATGTTATCGGGAAGGACTTCTCACGAAAGGTCACGGAGCCTGGAACTAGTTATGATTGCATGTGTTCGTTATATCTTTGATGTTCGACTCAGATCGTATTTCACCATCATAATATGCACAGCTATCCCGGTTGGGTGCAGACAAGCGCAGAGACTTCCACACCCTGTATCTTCTCTACTCTATTATAAAATGTACACGGTCCCTCATACCTCTCCCCGACTTTAACGCTCTTGTCTAAACAACATGGCTGGAACACCCGTTCACATCAGAGCAAATTCTTTTCTGTCCCTCTCCATCGTTCAGCCACTTTCTCGAAGTCCTTCTAAGGAAAAGGAACTTGCATCTGGAATAACCTTCCGCATTGTGAATAACATTCCCACCTTCAGAAGACAGTTAATAACTTACGTACTAAAGCAACGATAATGACTAGAATTGTTCCTGTACGCACTAGTCACACCTGTACATTCTTCTTCCCAACCAGATCTTCTCCATTTATTCTTTCCAACTAGAACTTCTCCATTTCCCTGTATTCTTATCTGGTGCAGTTTCCTTAAATTTCCTCGCTAAGAAAATATCTAATTTGCTCACCTATAAATTATTTTTATATCCACCATTATCATTATTATTATTGTCGTTGTTATAAAAATTATTATTATTGTTATCATTGTTAGTGGCAGCACCGACAGTAGTACAAGTACTGGAAGTATTAACTTTATTACTTCATAGTTTGCTACGGTCGCAGGTTCAAGTCCTGCCTCGGGCATGGATGTGCGTGATGTCCTTACGTTAGTTAGGTTTAACTAGTTCTAAGTTCTAGGGGACTGATGACCTAAGATGTTAAGTCCCATAGTGCTCAGAGCCATTTGAACCATTTTGAACTTCATAGTTACTATTACTCACACACGTTGTCTCTACAGACTCTCAAATCATTTTAGTACCATTTATCACGTTGACATTGTTATTTCTTAGGTAAGTATGATTAAAAAAATGTATTTTACGTATGAAATCCTCGTCCGATGTAAAAGAAGGCCTGATGGCCCTAATCAGGTTGCGTTAAATACAGAAATAAATAAAATATATTTGGAAATGAATATTGAATATGGTGGGGATATAGACACCTTTCGTTTTGTTTTGCAATCCGTTACTTCCATGGAAAAGTTCATGGTACCATGTGTGACTACGAAGATTAGGCGCACTGTTGTTCTAGAGCAGTCGAAAAATGTTCACACGTTCGGAGCTTTATAAGCATTTTCTCAGAAATGCAACCTAGCGACATTGCCATCAGTAGCTTCATAATATCGATACCCTTGTAGGTTAATACCAAGGGTATGAAATACAGGCAGAATAAAGTTCTTGTTCCAACAAAATAAGACAGTTTACTATCTTAACATGTATCAAAATACATATACAGCATATTATTTGAAAATGATGTCTAATTTGGGAAAAATAACTCACTTCAGCTCTATTGAAACTTGTTCTGCGGATACTTGTTGCTCATGGTTTTCATAAGTTTATTTTACAATTTCTGTACCTAAAAACCCGAATGTCAGTCTTCTCTAGCCATATTGATAATTTTATTTACATTATGGTTGAGGTGTAGTTTATCGGCAAATTCATAAGCAATGCGCCGCAGCTCAGCCAGAAAAATACCGTAGAATAATTGTGCCAATGTTCACACACGGTTCACTAATCCTTGTTCCTGTTCAAGAGTGCTAATTCTTGTTCCTGTTCAAGAATAAAAAGTAAAATTCTCCCCAAAAAAGGTTTCTTGTCTGAACTTGATTTAATCGATCATGAAGAGTAATTCTTGGCGTGTTCAGCTCCATTGATATCCTATTCAGTGATATCACGGACTTCACTAAACTTAATGCCTTTTTATAGTGTTTCTTCAGTCCATTCAGGCATCTCTGATTTAGTTTTCCTTGTGTTCGTCATCTGAAATTAGATTAAGATCATACTTAATTGTTACCAATTTTTTTCTTAAATTTAGAGTATGGGGAAATGTGAACACCCGTCGACATTGCCACATATTCTTCTGCCGATGTTACCCGACTCAGATATCATGGCGGAGACAGACTTTAATAGCTTTACTAACGCTTGGCCGCGCGATTAGATGCACCATGTGACTGATTGTGCGGCCCCTCCCGCCAGAGGTTCGAGTCCTCCCTCGGGTATGGGTGTGTGTGTGTTGTCCTTAGCGTAAGTTAGTTGAAGTAGTGTGAAAGTCTAGGGACCGATGGCCTTAGCAGTTTGGTCCCTTAGGAATTCACGCACATATCAACATTTGCTAATGCTCGAAAACTTACAAAACTCATGCCAAAAGACGCACTTGAAAATTTACTGTCTAGCGACATTATGGTTATTATAGTTAAAAAAGTATTGAGACTCTTACCTTTGTTTAAGGGCAAACCAGAGATGCATTATAGCAGATACTGTTCTAGAAATAATTGTGATCAGTCCTATTCCGTCATACAAACTGACAGCCCACTTGAAATACGTACTGTGGACGTATGGTAAGTGGTTCAAACTAGTGCAATCCACTCCACAAATACCAGAATTTCCTGAGCGGAAGAAATTTATGCAAACTGACGATTGTAAATGGCATTGCCGTGTGGCTAGGGCCTCTCGTCGGGTAGACCGTTCGCTTGGTGCAAGTCTTTAGAGTTGACGCCACTTCGGAGACTTGCGCGCCCATGGGGATGCAGTGATGATGATAAGGATAACACAACAACCAGTTCCTGAGTGGAGAAAATCTCCGACCCAGCCGGGAATCGAACCCGGGCCGTTAGGTATGACATTCCATGACTGACAATTAATGGTGACAGAAGTAAAGTATCCTTCTGGTCGTGGGTTAATTCTCCCTTTCGCTCAAACGCTGCATAGTTCACTCACAACATCACATTTTCAAATGAAGCACCTCCCAGCCGTTGTTTATAGGAACGTACACTATGTGATCTAAAGTATACGGACACCCCAAAAACAGACGTTTTTCATATTAGGCGATTTTTGCTGCCAGCCACTGGCCGGTACTCCATATCAGCGACGTCAGTAGTCATTAGTCATCGTGAGAAAGCAGAAGGGGTCGCTCTGCGGAACTAACGGCCTTCGAAAGTGGTCAGGTGATTGGATGTCACTTGCGTTATACGTCTGTACGAGTTTTCCACACTTCCAAACATCCCTAGGTCCACTGTTTCTGATGTGATAGTGAAGGGGAAACGTGAAGGGGCACGTTCAGCACAAAAGCGTATTGGCTGACGTCGTCTGTTGTCTGACAGAGACCGCCGACAGTTAAAAAGTGTCGTGATGTGTAAGAGACAGACATCTATCCAGAACATCACAAAGGAATTCCAAACTGTATCAGGATCCACTGCAAGTACTATAATATATAGGCGGGAGGTGAGAAAACTTCGATTTCATGGTCGAGCGACTGCTCAAGAGCCACATATCATGCCGATAAATGCCAAACGACGCATCGCTTGGTGTAAGGAATGTAAACATCGGCCGATTGAACTGTGGAAAAACGTTTTGTGGAGTGACGAATCACGGCTCGCAATGTGGCGACCCAATGGCATGGTTTGGGTATGGCGAATGCCCAATAAACGTCATCTGCCAGCGTGTGTAATGCCAACAGTAAATTTCGGAGGTGGTGGTGTTATGGTGTGGTCGTGTTTTCCATGGAGGGGGCTTGCACCCCTTGTTGTTTTGGGTGGCCCAATACAGCACAGGCCTACATTGATGTTTTAAGCACCTTCTTCGTGCCCACTGTTGAAGAGCAATTCGGGGATGGCGAATGCATCTTTCAACACGATCCAGCACCTGTTCATAATGCAATGCCTGTGGCGGAGTGATTACACGACAATAACATCCCTGTAATGGACTGGCCTGCACAGAGCCTTGACCGGAATCCTACAGGACACCTTTGGGATGTTTTGGAACGCCGACTTCGCGCCAGGCCTCACCGACCGACATCGATACCTCTCCTCAGTGCAGCACTCCGTGTAGAATGGGCCAGCATTCCGCGAGAAACCTTCCACCACCTGACTGAACGTATGCCTGCGAGAGTGGAAGCTGTCATCAAGGCTAAGAGTGGGCCAACACCATATTGAAATTCAGCATTACCGATGGAGGGCGCCACGAACTTGCAAGTAATTTTTAGCCACGTGTCCGGATACTTTTGATCACATAGTGCAATTTACATAAAAGCTCACTTAATAGCTGCAGCTAAATATTCATTTAATAAACTGAAAATAGCTCCGTTGTATAAACACGACCTGATTGGAATTATTTTGTCTACTTACATAATAGAACTGGACGGGAAATGCTGGGCAGTTATAGTCTGTAAACTGAGAAGCAAGTAGTGTCCGTAGTGGAGGATGTTGCCTTTTCCAGAACAGATTGCAGAGGTTGAAGTAGAATCTGTCGATTTGCATTATTAACAACTCATGTCTGTATTCAGTGCAGTGTAAATACACTTTTGGAAAATAACCTGCCCCCTTCCCCTGGGAATGTCTGAGATTTGTGCCACCAGTGATTCAGAAGGCGAGTTGCGGAAATGTCGATATAACACCCTTTAGTTGCATTTTGTGATGTGGTGTGGTAGAGAGAATTTAGAAATGCCAGCTCGCTCTTAATTTTGAAGTCCTATGAAGGAGGGAAGTGCATGACCACAATCTGGCGACCTAGCTTCCCTCACGCTTCTCACCTCCACCCAAATCTTTCTACCATGTTGCACCCACAGGACAGAATTTATCCCGTAATACAGTTCTACTGAACGTTTATGTGCTACACATATTCAATAGTCGTTCTTAACAACGTTATTTAACATTAAACATCAATGCTATACCATTAAAAAACTGTTTTTAATAACTGCGATTTTTCCACCATCTGCGACACGGAAACTATTAGCCCTAAAAAAATGGAAGTTCTTTTGTAAACAATTTAATTTAGTGTAATTTTTTACTGGTAAGCATTTTCGCAAAGTGCCGCAAATTCCGAGATACCAAGGAAAACCCGAAAAAAATACAACCTTTAAACGCAACCGCTCCCCCTATCCCCTGCAATACTCCCACGCTCAAACCCACCGTTAGAATTTATAGTACTGTATGTGTCTCATGACCTGCGGGCCGAATTAGGCACATCTTAAGATATTACTGTCCCTGTCAGTATTTTTGTTAGTTACTGAGCCGGAACACTACTCCCTTACGAAGATGTTAACGTTGTAAAACACCGCTGAGAACAGTGACGCCAGTCAATTCGCCCGCGAGCTAAGTAAGGTTCACCGCCTATCTCATCGACAGAGGGATAAGTAGCGCCGCTCGGAGTGGCCGCGCGGTTTGAGGCGTCCTGTCATCGATTGCGCGGCCCCTCCAGCCGGAGGTTCGAGTCCTCCCTCGGGCATGGGTGTGTGTGTTGTTCTTAGCGTAAGTTAGTTGAAGTAGTGTGTAAGTCTAGGGACCGATGACCTCAGCAGTTTGGTACCTTAGGAACTCACAAACATTTGTATATTTGGTAAGTTCAAGTGGTTCAGAGCACTATGGGACTTAACATCTGAGGTCATTAGTCCCCAGAACTTAGAACTACTTAAACCCAACTAACCTAAGGACATCACACACATCCATGCCCGAGGCAGGATTCGAACCTGCGACCGTAGTGGTCGCGCGGTTCCGGACTGAAGCGCCTAGAATCGCTCGGCCATACCGCCCGGCATATATTTGGTAAGCAGCTGGGCCACTGCGGGGTTATAGGATGTGAGAGAGGGAAATATTGTTTGTCTTCGATTACTGACAACACACGGGCGTGCGCGATCCGTAGTGGGCGGCTACTATTGTATAATTTTTGACACGGACGTAACACGAATTCGTGAATGTGCATTACAGAGACGATCATTTTCAATTGCTGTACTTATTTATGGCAAATAACATTGAATTAATTAATAAAATGCAGTGAGTAGAAGAAAACTGGAATTTTATTTATCAAACTTTGTAAGGACAAATATTATTATTAATCAAAGTCATTCGCACGCATAGTGAGATAAACAAAATTTCACAGTACAACTATCGTGACACAACTGGTAGATTGCTCAGGTTGGCAGAAATCTGAAATAGACCACAGTCAACACAAAGTGTTGCGAATTCTACCGACATGTAGCGATCAGTTTAAATGGCTCTGAGCACTATGAGACTTAACTTCTGAGGTCATCAGTCCCCCAGAACTTAGAACTACTGAAACCTAACTAACCTAAGGACATCACACACATCCATGCCCGAGGCAAGATTCGAACCTGCGACCGTAGCGGTCGCGCGGTTCCAGACTGTAGCGCCTAGAACCGTTCGGCCACCCCGGCCGGCTGTGGCGATCAGCACTTTGGGGCTGCCAGCCAACTTCTAACGTGTCTACTATGGAAGCATACTGTCATCAACAAATGTAACCAATAGGTATAGAAGTCCAGTTTCTGAGTGCTTTTTAAATCACACTGACATGTGAAGTCAATGTTTTATTTAAAATTTTCTCAATGTACTTACCACTGTGTAAATGGTTAGCATGAACAGATAAGTTTACCCAGTGTATTGTAAATGTAAATTGCCCCTACAGTTCAATTACTGTTGTTTTGCACTTATCGGTTTACAGCACGTACAGCCTCTGACTGGGCCAGTCATATCTTGCGGTGTGGCACACGAATTCTGCGTAGTTGCCATCAGTCCGACATGCACTCTACTGTAATTGTCGGTGCACTGCTAGTGCTGGTAACACTCTGCTTTCCTTTCGTCTGCTAGCAGGTACAAAATAATTTTAATTGCAATATAATGAGAATACTTTCCCGCATGGTACTCAAACGTTCCGCATTTAGAGGGTTCAATATGGATTGTACACATTCGAATTGCAGTAAATACGGACGAGAAAGCCAAAAAAAGTACATCAAAAGACACATTAATTAAATACATATTATACTTAAATTTACCAATAAAGAATAAATAATTGCCACCTTCAGTTGTTGGCTGTACCTGACTCCGTTGAGGAATCACAAATATACTGGGAAGTTGGTCGGTCATCTCAAGGACGAAGTTGGGTGCAGGGACACACAGATTTTTCGTTGCAGGGTGAGGCGGCTTCATGGGGAGAAGGCTTCCTTGTTCGTCTTCCAGAATATGAAATTAAATTAAAGCTGTTGTAATACAACCCAGTGAGCAGAAGAAAAATAAAATTCAAAACATTCAACAAATATTTGCGATTGTATCTCCTATTGTATAATGAATTTAAATATATATGTACAGTTACTGTTATTAATCAATTAATCATCCGGACACACGGACAACACAACAACAAATGGTCACGGAATTACAGTGTTAGAACTTTAGGGTCGCTGAGGGTGACAGCAGTCTAAAGCGGAGAATAGATGACACGAAGTCTTCCGAATGGTGCCGATTTTTAACGATCAGTTCTTGGGATCCAGCGGCAAACTAATTACGCCCTTACTGCAGCTAATGTATTGATTGCTCATATCATACGAATTTATGTAGATTACCAATTAACAGTAAGATAAATACATTTGTAGTCCGACGAGCAACTCTGCAGTGTCAGTATCAGTTCTTGAGCAAGTGACTTAATACGAGTGCCGTTGCATGCGTATTGGGGGTTCGACACATGTTGCCGCTGATGTAGACGACGTCAAACGCGCCAGAGAGGTCCAAGATGCAGAGGTCAAGCAGAGGCTGTGCTTCGGCCTCCAACATCCCCTGACCTCAACACATGAAAGTTAATAAACCCGCTAACAGACCTTACGTGGGAATTATGTCTTCCCAGCATCTTCTGCAATTATAAAAAAACATATCTGATTCATCCTCACCTCTGACAGTCACGACACACTGTCTATATCTACCAAGGAGTGTAAATCAGCACTTCCTCCGGTGAAAAGCGAAAATTTGCTCTAGTAACGATCAATAAATACACTACTGGCCATTAAAATTGCTACACCAAGAAGAAATGCAGATGATAAACAGGTATTCATTAGACAAATATACACTCCTGGAAATTGAAATAAGAACACCGTGAATTCATTGTCCCAGGAAGGGGAAACTTTATTGACACATTCCTGGGGTCAGATACGTCACATGATCACACTGACAGAACCACAGGCACATAGACACAGGCAACAGAGCATGCACAATGTCGGCACTAGTACAGTGTATATCCACCTTTCGCAGCAATGCAGGCTGCTATTCTCCCATGGAGACGATCGTAGAGATGCTGGATGTAGTCCTGTGGAACGGCTTGCCATGCCATTTCCACCTGGCTCCTCAGTTGGACCAGCGTTCGTGCCGGACGTGCAGACCGCGTGAGACGACGCTTCATCCAGTCCCAAACATGCTCAATGGGGGACAGATCCGGAGATCTTGCTGGCCAGGGTAGTTGACTTACACCTTCTAGAGCACGTTGGGTGGCACGGGATACATGCGGACGTGCATTGTCCTGTTGGAACAGCAAGTTCCCTTGCCGGTCTAGCAATGGTAGAACGATGGGTTCGATGACGGTTTGGATGTACCATGCACTATTCAGTGTCCCCTCGACGATCACCAGTGGTGTACGGCCAGTGTAGGAGATCGCTCCCCACACCATGATGCCGGGTGTTGGCCCTGTGTGCCTCGGTCGTATGCAGTCCTGATTGTGGCGCTCACCTGCACGGCGCCAAACACGCATACGATCATCATTGGCACCAAGGCAGTAGCGACTCTCATCGCTGAAGACGACACGTCTCCATTCGTCCCTCCATTCACGCCTGTCGCGACACCACTGGAGGCGGACTGCACGATGTTGGGGCGTGGGCGGAAGACGGCCTAACGGTGTGCGGGACCGTAGCCCAGCTTCATGGAGACGGTTGCGAATGGTCCTCGCCGATACCCCAGGAGCAACAGTGTCCCTAATTTGCTGGGAAGTGGCGGTGCGGTCCCCTACGGCACTGCGTAGGATCCTACGGTCTTGGCGTGCATCCGTGCGTCGCTGCGGTCCGGTCCCAGGTCGACGGGCACGTGAACCTTCCGCCGACCACTGGCGACAACATCGATGTACTGTGGAGACCTCACGCCCCACGTGTTGAGCAATTCGGCGGTACGTCCACCCGGCCTCCCGCATGCCCACTATACGCCCTCGCTCAAAGTCCGTCAACTGCACATACGGTTCACGTCCACGCTCTCGCGGCATGCTACCATTGTTAAAGACTGCGATGGAGCTCCGTATGCCACGGCAAACTGGCTGACACTGACGGCGGCGGTGCACAAATGCTGCGCAGCTAGCGCCATTCGACGGCCAACACCGCGGTTCCTGGTGTGTCCGCTGTGCCGTGCGTGTGATCATTGCTTGTACAGCCCTCTCGCAGTGTCCGGAGCAAGTATGGTGGGTCTGACACACCGGTGTCAATGTGTTCTTTTTTCCATTTCCAGGAGTGTATTATACTAGAACTGACATGTGATTACATTTTCACGCAATTTGGATGCATAGATTCTGAGAAATCAGTACCCAGATCAATCACCTCTGGCCGTAATAACAGCCTTGATACCCTTGGACAGTGAGTCAAACAGAGCATGGATGGGGTGTACACATACAGCTGCCCATGCAGCTTCAACACGATACCACAATTCATCAAGAGTAGTGACTTGCGTATTGTGACGAGCCAGTTGCTCGGCCACCATTGACCAGATGTTTTCAATTGGTGAGAGATCTGGAGAACGTTCTGGCCAGGGCAGCAGTGGAACATTTTCTGTATCCAGATATGTCCGTACAGGACCTGCAACATGCAGTCGCGCATTATACTGCTGAAATGTAGGGTTTCGCAGGCTTCGAATGAAGGGTAGAGCTGGTCGTAACACATCTGAAATGTAACGTCCACTGTTCAAAGTGCCGTCAATGCGAACAAGAGGTGACCGAGACGTGTAACCAATGGCACCGCATACCATCACGCCGGGTGATACGCTAGTATGGCGATGACGAATACACGCTTCCAACGTGCGTTCACCACGATGTCGCCAAACACGGTTGCGACCATCATGATGCTGTAAACAGAACCTGGATTCATCTGAAAAAAATAATGTTTTGCCATTTGTGCACCCACGTTCGTCGTTGAGCACACCATCGCAGGCGCTTCTGTCTATGATGCAGCGTCAAGGGTAACCGCAGCCACGGTCTCGAGCTGATAGTCCATGCTCCTGCAAACGTCGTCGAACTGTTCGTGCAGATGGTTGTTGTCTTGCAAACGTCCCCATCCGTTGACTCAGGAATCGAGACTTGGCTGGACGATGCGTTACAGCCATGCGGATAAGATGCCTGTCATCTCGACTGCTAGTGATACGAGGCCGTTGGGATCCGGCACGGCGTTCCGTATAACCCTCCTGAACCCAGGGTTCCGTATTGTGCTAACAGTCATGGGATCTCTACCAACGCGAGCAGCAATGCCGCGATACGATAAACCGCAATCGCAATAGGCTACAATCCGACCTTTGTCAAAGTCGGAAACGTGATGATACGCATTTCTCCTCCTTACATGAGGAATCACAACAATGTTTCACCAGGCAACGCCGGTCAACTGCTGTTTGTGTATGAGAAACTTTCCTCATGTCAGCACGTTGTAGGTGTCGCCACCGGCGCCAGCCTTGTGTGAATGCTCTGAAAAGCCAATCACTTGCATATCACAGCATCTTCTTCCTGTCGGTTAAATTTCGCGTCTGTAGCACGTCATCTTCGTGGTGTAGCGCTTTTAATGGCCAGTAGTGCATAAAACACTTGTGCAGTATCCCGTATAGATGACTCTGAAGATGGCAAGACGATTCACAACCGAAATACCAAAAGAGGAGCGGCTTGCTTGCATTCCCAGAACTTCATGGATCAATAAATAACAATAGTGTACAAATTACGCTTTGACTAAAACACATTCGAACACGCTCAAAACGGGTGTACCATTTTCCACGAGTATCAGTAATGATTAATGACGGTCTGGCAGCAATACATGTAATACGAGCGACAATAACTCGAAGAATGAATAAGAAAATGGAACTGCGGTTGGTCTACTACGAATAGTATAATAAACAGGTTATTGTAGCCAAAAGAGGCACGAATGTAACTCCACAATTTGAAAAAAAAAAAAACCTGATGTTTTGTCGCCAACAGCTGCTGGTGTTATTTATTAAACAACCAATTTCCGTCCGAGGATCTCATGCGCTTCATAAGAAATTTACATCATACTTGGACGTATAAAATGAGTGGCGTCAAAATAATAAACTCCCAGAATTCGTCGCGGTTGTCTAGCGGTAATATAAATTACACAGTCAGTCATAAGAATGTGCCATTCAGCGCACTGATTCATATTATATAAACAGTCAGCATTAACGTTAGGGAGGCATTATATATACTGCAATACTAATTCATGGCTTTTATTATTTGACGCAATTGAACGTGAGGACGAACGAATGTCGTGAGTTTTATAAAGCTTACTACATGAAGTTGTAACAGCGAATAGATTATTGAAGAGGAGCCTGGTGGAGGTAAAAGAAAGTAACCTGATGTTCCAGTATGAACCGGCATGAGTATAATTCAACGAGTAACTCAAAAAAAAGTAAATACACTTGGCTTTTGCGTTCCGTCGAAAAGTCAGTTCATTATTTCTGGCAATTCTTTGCATTAATTGTTTTGAAAACCAAAGCACTCACGTAATGAAGTACAGACTCATATTGGACCCATTACTTTGAAAGTTTTGTTAATCCATTTGTAGTCTATAGTTGTGCCGTCCCTAAAATAATTCTCCGCGGACGGCAAATGAGATTGAGCGGCTGGTCGTTCACCCTTCATTGCATCCCAATTATTCTACCAGCAAAACAGTAATGTATAATGTATTGCCTATCAGCCAGGCGCAGCGAACAGTAGTGAACACAATAATTTGCCGTGACGCTTCAGCGAGAGAGCTTTCTAAACAAATGTGATATCGAATAATTTGTGGATATTTTCGTAAAGGTCAATGCAGCCTCCGGCGTCAGAATACAACCGCCACGCTACGACGAGAAATAGATAAAGCAGCGCCGTTAGATGGAATAAAGTATGAATATGTGCCGCCACAATGCGAGAAAAACATCTGTCAACGCCCACGTGAAGCTGTTAAACATAATTGCAATAACTAATATTAATCAATTAATCATTCTCTCACACAGACAACACAACAACACTTCGTCAGGCTACTACATTGTCACAACTACTTGTCACTAATTGTGGCAGCAATCTGAAACACTTAACACTTACTCACGAAGTGTTACGAATGCGCAGACTTTTACGATCAGTAGGGGTGCGAGGGGCTTGTTGTAACAGTTTTCATGAAAACTAATATATCTTGAGATCCATTGATGAAATGGCTACTAAATAAAGATGGATGGATGCTGTAACTCTTCCTCTACCAAATCAAGTAAAAATAACGCCACAACTATTGGTCATTATCTTACAATCAATTATTTGCTAGAAGAAGTGCGGTGTTACAACTTACCTCGTGCTTGGGGCAAGTTGTAAAAAAAAAAAAATTACCTCTAATCATTTATTCTTTGTTTATTGTTAACAAAATTGACATCTTTCCTAAGGAGGTATTATGTAATTCTTATCAAAAATCAACTTAAATACACTTTTTAAGTAATCAACACCTAAAAATTAAGTAATTGTTTTAGAAGCCATCTTACCATCTTCTTTTGCAGTAAATACTTGTCTAGGCTTGACATGACCAACTCTTAAACATTCATTATTCTTATTTTTCTTTATGTATCTATAAAGAGAGACGTGATATAATCCGAAAGTCTGACTAGCTTTCCGGATACTTCATTTTTTTTTCTACAACTTCTGCTGCCGCTAACTCGTACACTTCTTGGCTTTGTGTTGCCCGCTCTGACTTTCTTTTATACACCCTCATTCTGGAAGAAAGGAAAAAAAGTAGGTATCTACATCATAACGTGGGGCATGTTGTAACATGTTACAACAAGGCCCGGGATTTTGTTACAACTAACCCCATGGTATGATTTGTAACATTTATCAAGATAACTATTTAAACAATTTAGCAATCTGAAAAACTGTTATACATTAACAGAGATAGATAAATTTGAATGTAAATAAGATATAGAAAGTTTGCAATTAGTCGATAATAATAATGCAAACCAAATTGTTACGACAGTAAAATTTTATATTACCTGGCAAAAGTGAAGCTCGTGCACACTTTGGCTCACTGCGCCGGCCGGCGGGACACTGGCTATGGCAACATGATGCGGTGCGGTTTATAGGTCAAACTGAGTCAAAGAAATACGCTAATAAAGTTTAAGATCGTAGTGAAGAGAGCCTGTTACTACTTACCCCTGTTACCACAAGCCCCTCGCGCCCCTATCTGGGGGCCGGCGGCCTATATATTCCAGTCTTACTATAGTTAGTCTTTTAGGGGCTCGTAACATGCTGATTCGTGTAAGGTACCAATTAGTAACAATAAGATCGCTGCACATGCGGCCCGAGGTGCCTCCGTGACCAAACAAGTTTGACAACCACTGCCCGTGACACTCCCCCCTATAACTGAGCAAAAATTGTGATTACTCGAATTTTTCCTTCTAGTCGATACTTTTTGATCTTTGTTGACTGAGATAAAAGTAAAAGAATGACTGTAGTCTACGTAAGGTGATTTTCTAGAATGTGTGTTTTCTAATGCTTGATCTGAAAAATAAGAAATAACACGAATCAAATATATAAGAATTTCACAGCCTGGCGTTTGTAGTGCTCCTGTAGACAGGCCCATATTAAAAAGGCACATCACTGCAATTTTTTTATTAATCACAACAAGACACTGTAACTATTAACTTTGAAGGTATTAGCGTGGCCGTCAGTAGATTATTTTCTTATTTGATTGTTTAGCTGCATTGAGTACACCGAACAGCGTCGCTGAGATGTGGCGAGTTATGTTTCTATTACTTACACTTATGTTTTAAAGTCTTTTGGTTTAAATTAAAATGTGATTGCCATACTACTCTTCAAACGTAACTCGCAATTTTTTAATTTAAAATCAGAAAGCTTCCCTATCTAAGTGGAAGTAGCGGACATGTAACTTACCATTTCCTTTTCTTTCACACTCACGTGGCAGTGATCCAAGCAATTAGTCCGCGTCATACGTAAATGTTTGCGTCAAGTAACCTTGCAGTCTTTGTACGCCAGGGGCCACTGCATTCGCGTAACGTGACCCTGCTATATAGCTAGTCCAGCTTTTGTTTAACTAATGACCCATAGTACTGCTCGGAATCCGGTGACAGAATTCGAAAGTTTTCGTCACGCTTTCCACCGTACTTGCACGTCTACACCAACTGCCACTGCGCTAGCCATTACGTGGTGAACTGTTTGACCTTGAGCTGTGACATTAATTTACTTTCATCTCGTATTCACAAATACAAATAAATAACACATGCGAAGAAGGACGTCACTATAACGCCCTTTCACGGACCTTTGTTACGTCCTTGCCTAATTTCTATCACATCAAGTGGTCAGATTTTAGCACGAGCTGCAAATGTTGTCAGCACTGCGGGAGATTTCCCTCGCAACATTCCACTGAACAAGCTAGGACCGTAATACTGGATTTACGTGATTTCGCCTTATTCAACAGTTTACTTCACCATGGTCTTAACTTTTACTGTTTTTCAGATGAAAATAATGTTGAAAATGCTGTCAAAACGGAGTGTTTTAAAGCATAATTTGTATGTGTCCTGTATCAGGGAAAGGATTGGTAGCGCTTTTGGACTGTTACCTGTGTGTTTAGGTATACCAAACTACAGAATGATTTGTGGCCTTCCCCTCCGCGCCCGCAGGCACTGTGGGAGTTATAATTACGTCCCTGTAATTAAATGAGCAATTAAACATTTTACGTTTGTTTACGACTCATTAATTACACTACATATACAATCACATTTCCATTGTACAGTCTTTTTCCCCAACGTGTCTGTCTCCTGGAGCATTATTATCATTTCTAATGTATTTAAGAGGTCACTAGGAACAGAAAACTTAATACTGAATGGATGGTACCAAAGTTACATTTATAGTTATGTGAGGTTAGCATTATGAAACTAACGCAATTATTTAATAACGCTCCACTATTCCAATATATAAATAAAAAACTTAACGTGCAATGTCACTTCAGTTGAACTGCACAAAGAACTGTATTTCAGTCGAGCTAAGTACTGCAACTCTTTCCTTGCAATAAGTACTACCAAACGGTTTGAAACTTACGCATACTCTATTCGCCGTTTAAGTCTAAGTGACCCTGTGGAACAGTCACCAGGTGTTGTTACGCCATTTTAAGTACGCCCAACTGAGGTATTGATATACTCATGGGCGTCCACAGAAACTGAAACTGTTTCAGTGAGACAGGAGAGGGTGGTAGAGGGGGGGGGGTTGTGGGGGGTCTTGGGGGAGGGGGGGGGGGGCAAGGGGCAAGACTCTTTAAAATGAAAATATGAAAATTTTTCTTATAAATGAGTTGGTCAGTATCAAGACATGACATGCAATAAGAACTAAAATGAGTAGGTGACACAAAAAAATAATTATGTCACAGAGACTTAATGGGTATTCACTCAGTATGCAAATAAAAACTCTGCACTCCAAATTCTAAAGGTGATTCACGTCCTCTCTTGGCTTCCCCTGACGGACGCCTATGAGTACACTATTGTTAAACCACTACGAATAAGTCTCTGAGACACTGAAAGTTTTTGGTAATTACTATGTTGTTTAACCCATGCTTCTTTTATGTAAAGCTTTATTGATTTCAGATGCCGTAGTTCCTCTCCATAGATATCGACACAAGTCGATATAGGCTATCGGTGCTAAGTTCAGCTTCGAGCTGAATGCAGTGTGAGGTGGGGAGAAAGGAGGAAGGAGAATTTTTTGCCCACGTTGAGGACAGATGCAACGTGGGGAACGTTATCTGCCTGATATACAATGAAGCTACTTAAAGCAAGTGTGCATAGATAATCAGTAACTATGATACAAATTGCATATGGAAGTAACAAGATTATGTGAAAGCATGTCATACAGGTGTTCATTTTCAAACGCAATTGTTGTGCCATTTATTTTTACGCCGACTCTCAAAACACGAGTTCGTCGTGTCACTATAGTGTTACAACAGTTAGATCACTAGAGGTGGCAGCGGTAGTAAACATAAGACTGTCGACAAAAGGCAGCAGTTAGATAACTAGAGGTGGCAATAGCTGTAAACATAAGACAGTCGTCAAGAAGCAGAAGTTAGATCACTAGAGGTGGCAGCAGCTGTAAATATAAGACAGTCGACAAGAAGCATCAGTTAGATCGCTAGAGGTGGCAGCAGTCGTAAACATAAGACAGTCGACAAGAAGCATCAGTTAGATCACTAGAGTGGCAGCAGTCGTAAACATAAGACAGTCGGCAAGAAGCATCAGTTAGATCACTAGAGGTGGCAGCAGTCGTAAACATAAGACAGTCGGCAAGAAGCATCAGTTAGATCACTAGAGGTGGCAGCAGTCGTAAACATAAGACAGTCGACAAGAAGCATCAGTTAGATCACTAGAGTGGCAGCAGTCGTAAACATAAGACAGTCGGCAAGAAGCATCAGTTAGATCGCTAGAGGTGGCAGCAGTCGTAAACATAAGACAGTCGACAAGAAGCATCAGTTAGATCACTAGAGTGGCAGCAGTCGTAAACATAAGACAGTCGGCAAGAAGCATCAGTTAGATCACTAGAGGTGGCAGCAGTCGTAAACATAAGACAGTCGGCAAGAAGTGTACCGAGATGTACTACTGGTAACATGTAGGGAACGGGAGCTCAACTTAGTATCGACAACTTATACATATGTGCTACTTCTAGCTGCTGCTGCTAAACTTCGGGATCTAACATTCATTGTAAGTGTACAACTGATAATATTTAATCTCATATATGATGATGGAAAATGGATATCTCAACTTCTCTTAGCTACTGTAGGTTCTCTGACGCGCCAAGTTAGCCGAGAGCGTTAATGCGCTGCTTCCTGGACTCGGGTAGGCGCGCCGGACCCGGATCGAATCCGCTGGGCTGATTAACGACGAGGGCCGGTGTGGGCGCCAGCCTGGATGTGGTTTTTAGACAGTTTTCCACATCCCGCTATGTGAACCAAAATTACTAATGTTGTGTAGGTCTACAGCACATACCGCCTCAGTTACACGACTCGCAGACATTTGAAACACGTTTGCATTCTTTCATGATTTACTCTAGACGCAGACAGCTGGGGTACACTGATTCCGTCCCGGGGGGTACGGGGTGGCGACAGGAAAGACATCTGGCCACCCCTTAAAATTAAGCATACCAAATCCTATTGTAACCGTGCCGACTCTGCGAACAGCAGGACAAAGGCGCAAGCGAAAGAAAGACTGCAGGTTCTCTAGTTTTCATTATGACCTATACATATATACAGGCTGGAGAAAACTTGTGTCACAAAATTTTAACCCTGGATAGGCGATGTCAGTAGGAACCAAAATTACTAATGTTGTGTTGGTCGACAGCACAATTTTTAAACTAAGGAAACTTGGCGCCATGAGCTCCGATTGGCCGCGGAGTTACCCTGTTGCCGGATGCTCTGGACAACGCATGACCATAAACACTTTGGCTGCCGGAGATCGCGATGTATCCAAGGCCACGCTCGGTAAACCGACAACCATAGCGCTGCCCATCAACCGACGAACCGCAACAGGGCAATCCCACGGCCAATAGCAGCGCGTGGCGCCAAGTTTCCGTGGTTTATAAATGGTGCATTGTCGACCTACACAACATTACTAATTTTGGTTCCTTCTGGCATCAGCTATCCAGGGTTAAAATTTCGCTACACAATTTTTCTCCATGCTGTGTAGATGTATCTGCTCGTACTGATTCATATCATTTTATCTTATCTTGTATCAGTCGAACTGCAGTACTTGGAACATATAATTCTGTGAGCCACACGCTAAATTTAATGCAAAAGTGAATTTCACAGTTTCTGATTGAACTTATTCAAAACTGCACTTAATGATTTATTTCTGTAGTTTATACTGAAGTGTTCTATTTTTAGATTAAACCTACTTTGTGACATTTAGCACCACAAAACGAAATTAAATTGTAATAGCAACTACACTGGTGTGCAAAACTTGCAGACGAAAAAAGCTTGTGTGTCACTGCCAAACAACATAACTCAATGAAACTTGGACCATACATAGAAAACATTGCCACAGTACAGTACAGAAGGTAACTGAAAGAAATGGGCAAGGAGATCAATACAAATGACACTTCTATTCAAGAACAATAACTTGGAGATTACAAAACAGGGGACATGGTTCTCATTGTGTTCGCCACAGAAGGCAGCGCATACCCTGCAACTTGCTCGCATGCTAGCCATATAATTGGAAGGGAGCTCTTGTGGTATGGCGTTCCATTGCCCCACCAGCGAAGTTGAAAAATGTTGGATGATCGGTGGTGCATGCGGACGTGGTGGAGTAAGGTTCCATAATGTGTCCCACAGATGCTCAGTGGGATCTAAGTCGGCAGAACGGGCAGGCCAGTCCATTCGCCAAATATCCTCTCGTTCCAAAAGTTCATTCTTCTGCAGTCTTCGATGCAGTAGCGCATTAACATCTGCACCCCTGAAAAGACGCTCAGGGGGAAGGACTACAGTGACAGGTGAGTCTACCGCGTTCAAAGATTTGGTGGTCAGTACGCCCATGCAACACTATGCCTCCCCACGCCATAACACCTGGACCACCAAAACGATGATCTTCGACAATGCTCTTGGATGCGTTAAGAGTTCCCACCTCTCGCCGTGTAAGAGTACTCCCATAATCATCATTCAGACTGAAACTGCTCTCATCCAAGAAGAGTACGTGCCCCTTTTCCTCGTTGGTCCAGTCTGTGTGCTCTTTACACCATTGCAGATGGTACTACCGATGTGTGAGTGTCAACAGAACACAATGCACTGATCTTCGGGCAAAGTGACCACTCTCATATAGTCGCCATGCCATTGTGGAGCGTAATATTACACGGCTTGCAATCCTGCTAAGTGAGGTTGCAGTTGCACCTACTGTTTGACGTGGGTCCCCTCTTGCCTTTGGTGCACTGTAGCGGTCATCTGCTGCGTTAGTTGGTAATGCTCGACCATTTCCTCTCCTTCTGGCAGCAGTGCCTATGGTTCAGAACGCTCCCAATGCACGTGAAACTATGCTATGAGAAACAGTGTGCGATTTGTGCTTTTACCAGTGGGGGGGGGATGACTTAGGGGGTTAGTATAATTATATATGTTACTAGCTTGGACCGTGGCGTTACCCATGGATAAACAGTTATTTATAAATAGATGTTAACGCCGAAACTCACTATTCACGCGTATGCACTATCAGAAAAGCCACTTTGTGAGATGTTTTACTAAACCTTCAAATTTAGATCTCTCCTGAGTTGATCAGGAACCATCATGTCTCAGTTTTTCAAAGAGATGGACAAGAGAACTGTGACTTTCAAGAAATGCTCGAAAAGCATTAAATGAGGAAGCAACCCAACGTACGCGAAGAATATGGCCTAGTTGTAATAGCTGCGAGGATAATTCTTGTGAAACACTTCGTAGTAGTCTGATTTTTGGGACTCCGAGAAAACACAGAATATAAAGAATCTAAAAAAACCTTTATATGGTATACATCTGCTACATCATTCTTAACATCGTGGACAGCTAGTTTCATTTTGTGGTTCATACAATGAACGACAGTTAAATCCTTATGTAAATGACTACGCAGTAGAGCGGCTACACCTTTGTAAGGTACAAGCATTGTTGAGCCACCATCTGTTACGACACCTACACGGTGGTTTTTTAGTTCATCATTTGAAATGCCAAGCACCTCCCTCAAAGGACAAACGTATATATATTATTAAACAAGTTTTATTGGAAACCGCTGTACTTTCGTCCATCATGATACAAGCTCGCAAGTAAACGGATGACGCACCTTAGACGAAAGCAACAATGACAACATGTTAATGATGATTTAGTTCTAAACGTTTTGAAATGCTTAACTACTACATGCATGGAGAGCTGCATCAAATCAGTCTCTGGACTGAAGACAACTACAATAACTACTAGATAACACTTTTTCAAAATTAATAAGCAAACATATTAATAGTATTAATAGTAAGACTGTATTAAAAACTGTCAGTGTTCGGCTCCACAAATTTAAATTATATGTAAAGTTTTACTCCAGTGCGTGGGAAACAAACATCCCAGGTTGGGATGCATAAACTAAAACCAGAGGAGGGGATGGTCTGATGTAGAGAGGGGGAAATCCCCCCCATCCCCCCCTGAAAATCGCGCACTGATGAGAAATACCAAACGCTTGGGCTACACTCGTCACACTCCTTATTTCTTCCAGTTTCCCGTTGACTCTTCCCGGTGTGAAGTCATCCAGTTGTTGGCTCCAGGCTATGTTATAATCAAGACTACTACAGTACTCGTTGACTGAGACATACTGTCTCTTCCCGTTCCTTCAACACCTTCGTGTTGGCAGCAAAACATCTCACAACGCGTTATGTAAATGTACTTAATGTGTCATTTTTCATGCTGAGTTAAAGTTGAAGGACACAATAAAAAATTAGGCTAGATATGGTTTTATACAAAAGTAAATCATCCCATAGTCTTATTATATTAGCATTGACTTACGAACACAAGGGTGAGAGTTTAGGAATGACTTTAAGATAGCGTGCCTATTTAATTTTAATTAAAAAACGGAACACTTTAAATACTTCAGAAAAAATCTGGGTCAATGAAGCAAGAAAAGGGACACAAATTATGTAGACAAAATTTAATGGACATTCAAATTTATCTTTGTGCACACGCACGCAGATGATACCAAATGGTTTTTTTTACAGTTATTCTGAGTCAATGTCACCGTACTTTTGACTATATGTGTTTTATCAAAATTTCCTTTGAACAATCGAGCGATGTTTATTCGTCTTAACGATTCACCATACCAGACCGTCCACCAAGTCCAATAGCAAAGTCTGAGTTGCACATTGCACCTGTACATTTTACTGTTTCTCCTCTGCTAAAGGGAAATGGAAATGAAGTCCATGCTTCTTGACAGACCGTAGGGGAACAATGCAGGAGACCCGCACCGCCGTACTAGGCAAGGTCCTAATGGTGGTGGTTTGCCGTTGCCTTCCTCCAACCGTAATGGGGATGAATGATGATGATGAAGACAACAACAACCAGTCATCTCGGGGCAGGTGAAAATCCTTGACCCCGCCAGGAATCGAATCCGGGACCCCGTGCTCGGGAAGCGAGAACGCTGCTCCGAGACCATGAGCTGCTGACCCTCTGCTAATAGTGAAAGTAATTTCATTTTTATATTGCTGTTAAAATTACATCCGTTTTGTCATGTTGAAACAGTGAAGGTAAATCGGTACTACCAACAGCGCAAAATATTGAAATGAATGCGGTCCAGTGACATGGCGCACTGTCATCCATAAAAATTCCATCGCTGTTTGGGAACGTAAAGTCCACGAATAGCTACCAGTGTTCTCCAAGTAGCAGAACATAACCGTTTCCAGTCAGTGATCCGTTCAGTTGGACCAGAGGACCCAGTACATTCCATGTAAACATTACCCACACCATTCTGAAGCCACCACTAGTGACTTGTTGACAGCTTGGGTATATGACTTCATTGGGCCTGCGCAACACTCGAACCCTACCATCATCTCTTACCAACTGAAATTCATCCGATCAGGTCACAGTTTTCCAGTCGTCTAAGGTCCAATCGATATGAACACGAGACAGTAGAGGCGCTGCAGTCGATGTCGTGATGTTAGCAAAGGCACTCGCGTCGGTCGTCTGCTGCCGTAGCCCATTAACGCCAAATTTCGCCGCACTGTCCTAACTGATATGTTCGTCGCACATCCCTCTTGATTTCGTTATTTCACGGAGTGTTGCTGGTCTGTTAGTACTGACAACTGTATGCAATCGCCGCTGCTCTCGTTCGTCCGTTAAGCGAAGGCCGTCGTCCACTATGTTGTCCGGGATGAGAGGTAATGCCTGAAGGCTTATATTCTCGGAACACGCTTTAACTGTGAATCTAGGGGTACTGAATTTCCTAGCGATTTCCGAAACGGAATGTCCCATGCCTGTCACGCCAACTACCATTCCGCGCTGAAAGTCTGTTGATTCCTGTCGTGTAGCGTAATTACGCATCGGAAACCTTCCGACACGAATAACCTGAGAAAAAGGACGCGCAAAATGCCGTGGCCGCTAGATGTGCAGTCGGCTGGGGAAGCGTAGAGAGAGCGGCAGTGGTGGGGGGATGCTCAGAGCGCTGGAGAGTAAATGCCGTTCTAAACTGAAGCTGACACTCACATTTTTTAAAAATATTAAGTGGGGCTCCTCCACGGCCACACCTGCATGGTGACCATTCAGAAGGATCTCTCACCTCTTCTTTGGTTAGTGACTAAAAAGAATTCCGCCGAAAATGCAGCGATTTATTTTCGCCTGGTTTGTTAACGATCCGTAACTTTCAGAGACAAGTCACGAGTGGGGAATTTTGAGTAAAACCTACACCTTCCTCTTGTTGCCATTTTAAAATTTCCTTCTTTGCTAAAATACAGCGGAGTTTACACAGTCTCACCTTCTATCATGTTGTGAGGACGCAACTGTGAGAGAACTCTGAAACGGTAGTTTATTAACTTTATTAAGTGAGGAACTGAGGAAAAGTAAGGTCAGAATCTTATGGAAAGGCACATACTAGATATGAAACAAACGTGTATTGACTTCACTAATGCTGTTCCAAAGCCGACAGCATTTCTCGTTTCACCAGTTATCGATGGCCCTTAAAAATAATATTTTCACATCGGAAAATTCTCCAGTTAGTGGAATAACACGGTATATAATGAAGTTTTACATAATAACCGTATGGCAAAATATTTTCTCTTTGTGTGATATCATTTGCTAAAATCTTATTTCGATATCTCGAACCGTTTATGAAATATGAAGAATTTCACTCTGTCTTTATCGTTGGAGTGGTGCGATCGCAAATGAGTGCGCTATGTCAGATCAATTTTCTCAAGATTGGTGATAGATAGAGACCTCCAACCAACTCTAAAGAAAAAATTCAATATGTTAGCTAAATTTCATTCGCAGCAACATATTATACAATATGCACCTATTTTTCATTGCAATTTTTTTCGATTTTCTGTAAAAATTTTTGACAAAGACTGAACGGCATGCGCGTCGATTCTGTCATCGCTGACCGGCCGAAAGGTGAAAGCGCTTTTCGGCTTCCCCTTCTGAACACTCGAATGAACTCGCCCAGCTCTTTGGATGACAACTGGAAACTGTATATCGGCCACCCTATCCTGCTCGACCTAACAAATGACAGCTCCACCAAAGCACCGACCTTTCATACCTGGTGCACACGATACTACCACCATGTTTATATGTGCATACTATCCAGTGGCTTTTGTCCCCTCAGTGTATTTGCACAGTGCGCAGCATATTGATAATCTAACGTCAAGTAGCATAAAATACTTTAACCAAGCGGAATCGCAAAAAAGTGGGACACTTAAGCGTCCCCAAAAATACTTTTGGGACAACGAGACATTTCCGAAGAAAAAAAAGGGCTGTCCTGGGAAGAATGGACACCATATTTTAAGAACTCAGGGATATGATTAATAATAAAACTCCCTGAGTTGACCTAAAATGCCCTACTCCTTACATTATAAGTTGTTTATATGAAATTAAATTAATACTGTATTCAAGTTATATGTGATTATTACAGTCCTGATCTCTAATGCACACTGTTATCAGCAGAGTAAAAGGCTGCGTCGAGAGTGTCAGAGCTGAAATGCTCCAATCATCTGCATTGTGTGTCACTGCTTCCCTGCCAGCAAACATTCCTGAGCTACATTATCTAATCCTCTGTAATATCAAATACATAATAATATAATAATCATTACTGGTACCTAGTAACGGTTTGTTATACGTGTTTTGCAGGTAAGGACGACAAGGGGTGGAGCATGTATATCGACCGCCAGCGGTCGTGGTTCATGCACGACAGCGTTCACGAACAGAGGTGCGAGGGTGGGATTCAAGTTGGCTCCACTGTGGGTGTGCTGCTAGACCTGGAGCGGCACACCCTCAGCTTCTACGTCAATGAGGAACCACAGGTACGTACTGGGGCTCTCAGCTCTGGGTGTGAGACACACTAGCAAATTTTGTTGCCCTCAAAGTGGAATTTCCAGAGTCTCAATATGATTACCAGTTTTGGGGAAGGTTACTCTATAAATTAATTCACTCACTTCCTTGCTAAAACTGACAACATTCATGACCAAAGTTGGTAAACTGGTAAATCGTGACACCCAGACAGAGCTTTGGTTTATTACTTACTTTTTGATTCACAGATTGTTCTACAGTAATATTAGACATGTCGTTTTAGTACAACATTAAAACATAGCTTTCAGTCACCAAAATATGCAACTCCATAGTTACTTATCGTTCTGGATTATTCTGATAGGTTCATGCCACCCACCAACTCTATGTTTCCTATTATATTTTAGCCAGCATGTGCCCATTTTTGATGGCATGAAGGTATTAAGACCAGTTTGCTGTTGTGTTGCAGGGGCCCATAGCGTTCCATGGCCTCTATGGTGTCTTCTACCCAGCCGTGAGCCTCAACCGTGGAGTGGCCGTCACCCTCCACACGGCCCTGGATCCACCATCTGACTCGGACGAGAGCTGAGGACAGCTGTTCCCGGGTCTCCCGGAGGCACCAGTAGCAGAGGCGGCCAGCAGTGCAGTTCTTCCTCCTGAGGACACCGAAGCGCCGGAACGCCACCCATCCACTGACACTGACCTCTGAACAGTGGTTCCTTTCTAGATTATAACAGACACTCTCCGACGATGCGACATGTTTCACTTCCTCACTACCGAGAGCATTCCAGATATCACTGTAGACTCTTTAGATCTAAGCAAATTGCTTGGTTCCATTTTAGATGCTTTGAGATTTCATATTCCAACCCATCTTTATTTCATACTCTTAAAACGAGTCGACATATCAACAAAGACGTGTTCCACTGTTACATTCTTCAAAGAATATTAAGTCAAGCAGACCTTAATCCTCCTATTTTTCTTTACCCTTATGTAGATTCATGAAAGACATGTGCATGATTAAATGCATGGATAAGATAAAACATTATGTGCACAGGATTAATATGTGTACACACAATATTTCCTGCCCAAAGTTGTCATCACATTGAATGTTTTAAACATTCAGAATTGACTACATGACTGACAGAGCAATGATGTCTGTAGTTAACACACTGAGATACTGTTGAGCATTTCCACAATAAATACTGTCTATTTTAGCAACCAGGTTCTGCAGCAATGGAAACAGGTAACTAATGATGATAGAACCTTGATGGTCTGAGACTATGAAGGACTACCACACAAGTTCTCTGAATCAAGTGGAGATGAAGATTACATAAATGTGGAAATTATATTCATCCGCAGAGAAAGAGATGGACCTTAATGAAGGATCTCCCACTGCCCCTTATCCTGCCCTTTCTTCCTGTCTTTAGGAGGGAAATCCAGTCTAGTGAACAAGTGGGTGATACATTCTATGAAAGGTAGTTGAGAAAAATTAGCTCAGAACTGGGGCCTGATAATTAGATTTTCCTGTTATAAAATTACCTACACTTTGTAATTATTGTAATAGAATTTATGGATGTTGCACTATCGTCCAAAAGAAATAATATCCAGATGCCATAATTATGTTATTGTATGTAAATATTTATCAAATGGTACTTAAAACAGATACATAATTTTCATTATATGTAAAATCCACACCTGTCATAAGTTATTGGTAGTGATAAACAAGAGCAATCATATTGATGTATTTGTCATAGTTCCAATGTGTGGATTATTTCATTTGTATTTACTAGTGGGTGAAATATGTAGTTTATTTTATGGGAGAAAATAGACTTGAAATTAACTTTTTCAAGTATGATATTTGTTTATGAAAGAAGACACAAACATTTTTAAAATTAAAAGTAATTTTTTAAAGTATATCAGCTCAGAATAATGGTCTGACATGCTTAAAAGATTGAATTTGGGGGGTGGGTATCACCTACTGCTATATACTAAAATGGTTCATTGTCAGGCATACTTTAAACCCCTTTATCCTATTTTTATTGCAAGGCAACATGAAGCAATGACTGCTGTTAGATAATACATAAATGTGATGACTGATTTATTTGACTGAATTCAATTTACATTTTTAAATTCATAAGCAAAAGCTACATAGACTCTTGATGTTATGAATAACTTATATGCTCACTAAAGCCATCACCAAAGACTGATATTCAGAAGAAAGCTAAAACTGCCTAGACTAAGAAAATGCTAACACCACTGGTTTTATAAGTTTTATGACTAGTAATAAAATACCATCCACTTCAAAACTTCCAGAAATTGTATTTAAATGTTTTAAAGAATATAAGTGTCATTTATATTTGGTGGATTTTTTATTCTTAAAAGAACTTCTATTTGGTATTGTCACTGCCAGAAAAATAGTTTTTAAAATGGTCATTATGATGAAAATTAATGTACATCATAGCTGTATATAGAACTGCATTATAGCCTATAGAGATGCAACTGCATTGCTGTGGCTATTAAAAGTTTTTGATACTTTTATTCTATTGAATTTGAATTGTATTTGGTGTTAAGGGATGAGTAATTATCCCATTTTCCATGATACTTCAAGATGAATTGCATTACTCACAATGAGATTCACAGAGGTAGAATAAAACTGGAAACTTTTATGAGATTCAGATATGTTTGTAAGGTGAAATTTTGTCGATACACAGAAATTTACTATTCTGCCATTGCAAAGTTCATGACTAACTCTTGGATGTGCTAGTATAAAGTTATATTAGATGTATCCATGTCTTTAGAAAACAGTTTGTCTGTAAAGTAAAATGTAACTATATGCTTGATATACCTGCAGAACATGCTGCCAAAGATTATTCCTTCACAAATTAACTTATAATATTTTTCTCCCACTGAATAAACTATAATGTAATTTAGTGACTATCACACAATCTGTTCACACTTCATTGTTTAGTATATATATCTGTTTGAACAACATGTTTCCACAGTAAATTTAGTGACTGTTTCTTGTTATAATTGCAGTTCTTGTCTGTTACAGTGAATCAGTTAATATTAATTTTATGTGGTACATAACCTGCCATGATATACATTCTTTTACATGGTCTTCAGTCTATAGAGTTGAAGAAACAGTGATCCTCATGTTTAACTTACTTGAAGTGTTACTAATATTTTATAAGCACAAAATTTGTATCCCTTGTAAATTTGTATATTGAAAGTTATTGCTAATAAAATAGTTAAAATGCAACTGAATATAGTTTTGCAAGTCCCAGAAATCATATAAGTTGTAAATTTCAAATATTTGTAAAAATGTTCACTTCTTTATATAAATTACATGAGTGGGGTGTAGAGGATAATGAAAGATGAAGTATTCCACACTATTGCAAAGTAGTGTAACTATTTACTTCAGATGGTCCTAAACAAATATAATGACAGGTACTATGAAAATATAAACTTCATAATGTGAGTGGGTTACCTCAGTATGGTCTACTTAATGTTAATATATACAAATAGAGAATCAGATTTTATTATATGATCACCTTTGATTAAGTGTATTATTATAACATGTATAGCTTGGGTATTCATCCTGTTGCCTCATCCAAAAATATGATTAGCTGACTGATTTACCTTTCACAAAGAGATTACCCTTATACAACTTTCTTGATGTATGGAGACCAAAGTTAATTCTAGATTGCAGCAGGTAAATTAGGTAGAATGATTCTTTCAGCAAGGTTGTGGGTGACATTCTTCTACCAATGAGACAACAACTGGTTCTACAGGTCTAGTGACCCTTGGTGTGATACTAGATCTCTCTTGTCATAACTAGAGAGAAGAAATGTATGTAGCTGAGGTGTGCTGTATGCTGCAGGAAGTTACATATTTAAGCATAATCCATGCCCATTCTTAGAAATTCACAGGAACTAAATAATATGCATATTTTACAATAAATTCTAGTATAAAGAAATGAAATAAATATTATCTTTGTGTATATTCATTACAGATAATATTCTACTACACTGATATTTCTCAAAGTGTTTATGAAGATGGTTTTTGAGAGGACTTTCACTTTGCAAACTGTCGCTAAAGTAAACACATTATAATAATTTCTGGTAGTGATCTAGAATGTTAGTTCCTGTGTCCGTGTCATTATACAGCCATATGTTACACTATATCTAAGGTCCTTCATCACATTATTGCTGCAGAAATCTGTGGAAATCTACATATTTACATTAATAGAGTATGAGATCACTGCAAGCACTGAAACAGGATATTTTATTAGATTTATTCAGTTTCATACATACTGGTTATTTGGATCTTTTTTCGGTGTGCAGTCAATTTTTACATGAAAACTTAAGAAGGTATTAAGAGGACCTGGTTGTAAATAATAATGTATCAGAAGACAGGCAGATGAGTTTAACATAGAAGATCTAGAAATTTTAAAACTTTTGATTGATAAAAGAGCATATGCCTGATCTGAAACTCTAAAAGTGGATTTTTTCTGAGTGTTTTGATGACACAAGGAGACAGTAGAATTACCACACTATGGTACTGCTCCAGGTGATTTTTTTGTAGCAATTGTTTGCAATAAATAAGGCCAGTATCTCTTTTATTGTTAATGTAGACAAAACAGGAAACAGACTGTTTCCAGGACTGACTTATATGAAAATAATCTGTTGGTATCTGTTGTGATGTTATCTGCTTATGTGGAGACTCATACAACTAACTGAGTCCAATATGATTAGTGATGGATCTTAATGACAGGGACAAACAGAGCATGGCTGCATGCTCGTTTAAATATATGAGTTGTTAAGTCACAAATATTCATTATAATCCATTCATAATAATTAAATTATGATATAATACCTACTTTACAGTCTGTATTTTCTTTCTTACTGCTAGTTCTGTGTTGCACAAGGGATGGTGCACCTGCATGGGCACTTCCTTGTGGTAGTTCTTGAAATGTATAAACAAGGCAATATAGTTGTCTAAACTCCCATTGACTGGTCGGAGTGGCCGTGCGGTTCTAGGCGCTACAGTCTGGAGCCGAGCGACCGCTACGGTCGCAGGTTCGAATCCTGCCTTGGGCATGGATGTGTGTGATGTCCTTAGGTTAGATAAGTTTAATTAGTTCTAAGTTCTAGGTGACTGATGACCCCAGAAGTTAAGTCGCATAGTGCTCAGAGCCATTTGAACCATCAACTCCCATTTGGCCATTTGTGACATCACACAAAGCTCACGTGAAACACTGGTAGATGATGAAGTTGGATTCAGCATGTTTTCTCTTCTGGAACCCCTCAAATGCAGGCAGAAGTAGTGAGTTTAGCGACAGATGAATGAATCGTGCTTAATGTGTCTGAATGATACTTTTTCCAGCCATTTCACTAAGCGAGTGATTGTAATAGTTAGGTTACAATAAGTGTTTAAAAATGGCTGTGCTTCAATGAATTTCAAATAAACTTATATGTTACAATTGACTGGCTGTTATTTCTAACCCTTTGAAGTGGTTGTCATAAGCATTTTTAATAAATCTTTGCACTCATGCATTAAGTGATGTAAGTGATACAATGGGTTTAAAAAAATATGGTGCAAGGCTGAAATCATATGTGATACTCCAAGGAAGAGATGAAAGGGAAACTTCACAGAAACATATGTGAAGGATGACTGCAGAAGGATTTACCTTGAGATATTAGATACTAGAATCATGCAGTTAAATGTCAGATTTGATTCGCTGTGTGACTGAAAGCTTATTAAAATATTTGACTGAAAGAAGTTCTCAGTTCTTGCAGAGGTTTTTCCTGAGAAGGTGTCTGAAGACTTAAGAAGAATATAGGGTCCATAGGAAGTTTTTTTGATATTTTTAGATTAGAGTTTGAAGTGAGTGCTGTGTCCACTTCACAACATATTGGAGCCATGTCTGTGAAGAGAATTCAGAGTTTCATGTATCAAAATGAACTTCACACTAGATTTCCAGAACTCTATAAGCTCTGTGAACTCGTTTTAACCATACTGGTGACTTTGTCATCAGTAGAATGACCACCTTCCACAATGAAAAGAATGAAGACATTTTTTAGGAATGTACAAGTACATAGTCATCTGTTTCCACTCTCTGTCATGTACATAGAATTAGTTGGTGCAGGTGAAAGTTTGAAACTCTAAATGAGTTTCAAACTTACTACAGCATTACTGAAGAATTCTGTAAGGAGGACTGCAGAGAGGAGCTCCACTTCAGAGAAAACCATGGTGGGTGTGCAATTAAGACATACATGCAACTGATAAGATGGATATTGCATGCCTTACCAACATATCCAGGATAGGCCACTGCTTAGTGAGAGTATCAAAGATAGATGATCTTCTCAACTGAGCATGTACTCAAGCATCACAGGTATACAGTGTAGGTAGGAGTATGTCACAAGGAATTCATTTCAGTGATTTGTAAGAACTGCTTCAGAGCAGGCTTGTGCTTGCCTTAATTCAAACTCATTGTCTGTCTTTGAACCATTTGTGTTTCCACTGGCAAGTTTCTTAATGTCTCAAAGTAAGATTGAAATGTGTCAAGGGTAGTACTCCTGCGAATTGCTTAGATATTTTAGTTCAGCAGACTCCATGAAGGTGTAAGCATCTTGACAATACTAAAAAATCCGGTTAGTATATATATATATCCTTTACAGATGAGCTTCACTTTCCAGTTATCAAATTATCCCTTCTGACACAAGATTTGACCCAATAATCGTTCCTGCATGAACTTATTCCTAGACACTTAAGACATATAGTGCAGAACTGTCCAATGATTTACATCTTTGGCAATAACATGTTTATCCACGCTTTATGGCCTAGTGCACCAGTCTCAAACAGAAAGAGATATGAATTTTCACACAAACGCCTATAAACATTAGTTTTCTAGACGATCGCTGGTGAATAATGTCATTATCACGTGCTGCCACTTCTGCCAACCTTGCTACTACTCAGTTCGTTTTTGTTGGACGAAATAGAAAACAAAAGAACAACACAAGATATTTAAAAGTTTGAAACAGATATGCTTGTCGAATTGGTCAGTGTAAATGCCATAGTTCTTGAAAATAAAAGGGCTGAAGGCTGCAGTATAAAAGAGAAAATATACAGTGTCTCGTTTCAGATATTAGTTTTTCGGTTTTTTTTCCCCACACAGTTCGAATACTTACTTTATTTAAATAATACAAAATTCATAAAATTTATGCTAATTAACATATCTATCATTTTTACCAGAAATGCATGTCATTTTGTTTCTAACTGTATACTGCAAACAAAAATCCTTATTACTAATCTTTTATAAAAGATCCCAAATCAATGTTGGATAGTTAAAAAAACTACAAAACAAAATTTTTTCCATCTCTTTGTTTTTTACACTTCACGTTAATGTTCATACAACTAGCACCTTTGTTTAAAAATTTGAATCAACTACGAGGCGAACCCAGGCCCTCCACGCAGCGAGCAAGCAAGCTGGCACAGTACCACCCTGCTTGCCGAAAAAGATCTACCTTATTTTAGTACATTAAACGTGGTCGAAAATCACAGAAAACGATTTTTTTGAGAATTTTCGAAAATTGCAGTGAACTGCCAGAGGAAATATATATTCAATAATTCGATTTTTGCGTGGTCCCCTTACCAAAGAAAAACAGGCAATACTAGGAGGCACATTTAGTTTTACTCCTGGTAAGCCTGATTCAGAATGTAATAAACTTTCTGGGTTCGTATTACATAAAGGGTATGGGATATGAAACCATGAGTGTCTCAGTACATTGAAACATGTTGCTATGTTAAAACCGTATGGTTATAAAACCCTGATCATATCTAGAAAACCAAGCGTGAGCCATGGTCAAATTTAACTGGGGTGAACTCCCTCACTTACGTTTGATTGAGATCGGTGCACCATAGTTTTTTGTTGAACGTGATTAAATGTCGACATTGACAGAATTAACTTTTAATCCAGGTTGTTGCACTCGGCTGTTAGTGTGAGTTTACCACGAATAGTGGTTCTGAATTTCCTTACAGTTGTGAAACGATGGTATCGCTTGTCCAGAACAGCTCACTAGGCGAAATATTAATTACCCCTTCTTAAGAGAGCATACTGGAAAGATAGGTGTGCTGTAGATGGTACAGAACTGGTGTCACGTAGTCACATTACCCTCCACCGCTGACTAAAGTCCTGTGTGTCTGAATCAGCTGTTTGTATGTACTCAATACAGTAAGAGAGTTCAATGCCGGGACACGAGCGCGACTGCTACGGTCGCAGGTTCGAATCCTGCCTCGGGCAATGATGTGTGTGATGTCCTTAGGTTAGTTAGGTTTAATTAGTTCTAAGATCTAGGGGACTGATGATCACATATGTTAAGTCCCATAGTGCTCAGAGCCATTTTGAACCGGGACGCGACAAAATAGAAGAGGGATCTATCGTGGTGGGAATGTCCATGATCAGACTGTGAAGGGAGTTGTCCAATTTTTGTTGCATCAACAAATCGTGTCTACAAGAAACGGTGTACCACTTGTACCTATGTAACACGGCGTAGCAACAGCGGCAGTAAACAAATGTTAGCTGATAGGGACTAGGGACGAATGTAACGCTTTGTCAGTGACGTTCAGTTTCACAAATAACAAGAAGTGCTGTTGCCACTGAAAGCAGCTCCATCTAAAGCATTTTACAAGCGAACATTGTAAAAGAAACTATATGAAATTGTATTAAATGGAGTAGGTTACTATACAATAGGTCGTTGCTCATAGCGGTGCCTAAAACAATTCGTCTTCAATGGGCCAGGCATGAAAGAAACTGGACAATAGCTGACAGGAACTGAGTATTGTGTCCATCATAATTATCCGGGCTGTTATGGCGTGGTCGGTTGATGAATTCAGTATTGTGGCCCGAAGAATAGTGATTTTTTCAAAAGATGTAAGACATCCAACAGTGCGGTGATGGTTCTTTGATCGTTTGGGGTGTTCTTCATATCATGAATTGATCCCACTGGTTCAGAGCTACTTGGAAATGAACCGGGATCTTTACTTCAGTTATCTCGGTGACTAAGTTTTATTCTTTCTTTACATCTTCATGATGAGCATACTGCATACATTTCCGTCATCTAATATGACACCAACAGTTTAACGAGCAGTAAGGTGTCCTATCACATTTCAGATAATTAGCTAAATCACAGTCTTAATCGCAAAGAGAATGATTGGTATATTTGGGACAGCAGGTGGTAGTCGACATCCCCACAATCTGGTAGCTTTACTGGATATTATCGTCAATGACTGACTTCAGCCAGCTATGGCGAGACTGCATACTGTAACATCCGAAGCACCAAAAATAAACGCAAAAATGTCCATTTAAAAAAGCGAAGATGCTCGGTGGTTTCCTAAGAGACAGTCTCCATGCCTTCCAAATTACAATGGTGTGCAAAACGTAAGAAAGAAAGTAACTTTCGCACGATGTGCCACTGTCGAGTAAAATAGCTCAATGAAACTTGGACAATACATGGAAAGAACTGCTACATTGTAGTACATTAGGTAACTGAAAGGAATATGTAACGAGACGAACAGAAATGATACTTTTATTCAAAGACAATAAATACACTGATGTCACCGCGATTCATGATAGTGTCCTGGACATTACAAAAAGGTGGACTATGGTTCGCAATAGGGTAAATGATCACCACAGACGACAACGATGCTATGCAACATGTTCCCATGCTGGCTACAAGGTAGATAAGGGGGTCTTGTGGAAGGGCGTTCCATTTCTCGACCAACGCGGTTAATAACTGTTGGATGGTCGTTGAAGCATGTGGATGTGCTGCAATATAGCTCCAAATTATCCCATACGTGCTCAATGCCATCTAAATCTGAGGAAAGGACAGGCCAATCAAAATGGTTCAAATGGCTCTAAGCACTATGGGACGTAACATCTGAGGTCATCAGTCCTCTAGACTTAGAAACTACTTAAACCTAACTAACCTAAGACCATCACACACATCCATGTCCGAGGCAGGATTCGAACCTGCAACTGTAGCAGCAGAGCGATTCCGGACTGAAGCGCCTAGAACCGCTCGACCACAGCGGTCGACACAGGCCAATCAATTCGCCGAATGTCCTCTTCTTCCAAGAGCTGCTTCACCTGCGAAATTAGATGTGGTAGTGCATTTTCATCCATAAAAGTGAAGTAATGGCAGAAAGAACGCCGGAAATGACAAACATGGGGAAGGAGTTCAGTTTCACGAGCACGTTAACAGATAAGTGTATTGTGTTCAAAGATCTGGGTTCAGTACGCCGATGCAACGTTTCGCCAATGCACTTCAAAACACCTGGACCAACAAAACGGTTACAATGGATAGACCCTCGTATGGCGAGGGCTGAGAACACATATTGCACTCAGGAACTTTGTCAAACAGTTGGTGCAAAACCAGACGTTCCTTGAATTCAAAGAAATAGTACTGATGGCAGTTGAGAGATTCATACCAGATAAATTAATAAGAGATGGAGCAGACCCTCCATGATTCAAAAAACAGATCACGAAGTAGTTGTAGAAGCAACGTAGCAAGCATGCCAGATTTAAAAGATTTTGAAGTATCCAAGATTGGCAATGTTTTACAGAAGTTCGAAATATAGCGCAGACGTAAATGCTAAATGCTTTTAATAGTCTCCAGAGTGAAAATCTATCTCGAAATCTGGCAGAAACTTCGAAGAGATTCTGGTTGTCCATAAATTTCACCAACGGCAATAGACTCTTATCGATGACATCGATTTGCAGTAAGATTTTTGGAACATATACTGAGTACCAATATTATGAAACATCTCAAAGAAGACGATCTGTTGACGTACAGTAACCACGGATGCAGAAAATGTTCTTGTGAAACACAACTGGCCCTTTATACATGCTAAGTAATGAGTGCTATCGACAGGGGATCTCATTGATTTAGTATCTGAAGATTACCAAAAGGCTTTGGACACCGTTCCTCACAAGTGGCTTCTAATCGGATGGTGTGCCTATGTATCGTCTTAGTTTTGCGACTGGATTAGTCATTTACTATGAGAAAGAGAATAGTTCACCGTAATTGACGGGAAATCGTCCAGTGAAGAAGAAATGACATCTAGCGTTGCCCAAGGAAGACGCTAGGCAATTAAATGGGGTGCCAAGAAGTTCAACCTTTCAAGGCGTGGATGTTTCCCTTAAAAAAAAAAAAAATTATATTAGTGTGATAATTTATTTTTAAAATGGCTTTCTTCGAATCAAGTACAAAATTTAGAACGTTTCAATAACAGCTGATACTACGAAGACAACTGAGGTGTCACAAAATTTATCTTATCAAGATCTAGTTATTATGCGCATAAGAACTTACATTGGTGGGATGATTAACTCCCACAATAGTTTCCTTCGAATCAAGTACTAAATTTAGGACATTTCGGGAACGGAAGACGCTAGGAAAGCAAATAAGGTACAAACATAATCATGGTTTTCGACCATAAGTTAAAAGTCAATAAAGAAGGAACAAAACTCAGTGAGTTGTGTCATGAAATAATTTGTATAAACATAAAGACATAAAATAGAATAGAGAAACATTTGACGTGATTAGAATGATGTTCGAAATTATGTTCAGCAAATGTCAAATGTTTCTCCAATCTGCTTTATTGCTTGCTGACAACCGACACAAAACGATGAAAGGAAAAACATTTCTCACTTACTACATTTTCGTTGTTCATGCCGTGACATTGCCGCATCAGGCATGACAGTTTGATTTATTACTTCTTTACTACTAACTGTACTTTCCGACAATTTTACATATAGTATTCACATTTACCACTGAATGTATCTGCTAAATTATATCGTTTTACGACATGTAGAATTGTACAACACACAGTTGAGGAGGTATGACGTCGTATACATTGAGATGATTGAAAAATGCCGCATAATGCACGACGTCTTTACTATAGATTCTATATTACGCAGCCGGTAACCACACATTCCTCTGTATGTACCTGCAAAATTGTATCACTGCACAGCACATAGATCAGGAAATACGACGTCATGAACATTGTGGTGCGTGAAAATGAAACTGCAGGGTGAAATTCACTAGAGATACAGAGCATACAAATAGGTAGGAAATTTGTTAAATATATTTGAAATACGTCTGACATGTATGTATGCGGACAAACACGAAATGAGGATCATCCTAAACTCCTTGGACGATTTCAACTAAATTTAGTACAGTTATTAGTTACTATCTGGAGAGAAATACTGTTGGCTAAGAACGACCAGTCTCCTATTGGAGCGAGAGTGATAATGTGCAGAGAGAAGGGGAGGAGGAGCAGATGGACAGACAGCGAGCAGATGGACACAGATACCAAGGAAGAGGAGATGGGCAGAGAGAGGGGAGGGGGATATGGACAGAGACAGGGACGGGAGGAGATGGACAAGCAAAGGAAGGACTAGAAGATGGGCAGGAAGAGGAGGATGGGAGGGTGGACAGAGAAAGTGGTAGGAGGAGATGGACAGTGAAGAGGGAGGTACAGATGGACAAAAAGAGGGGGAGGGAGGAGATGGAATTTTAGGGGAGAGCAGGTGATGTACAGATAGGGTAGAATTGAATGGAATTTAAGGGGAGAGCAGGTGATGTGCAGATAGGGTAGAAATAGATGGAATTTTAGGGGAGAGCAGGTATGTACAGATAGGGTAGTGGTAGATGGAATTTTAGGTGAGAGCAGGTGATGTACAGATAGGGTAGAAGAAGATGGAATTGACGTAGTAGCAGATGAACAGAGGAAGGGTAGAGGAGGAGATGGGCAGGAAGAGGGGGATGGGAGAGTGGACAGAGAAGGGGGTAGGAGGAGATGGACAGTGAAGAGTGAGGAGCAGATGGACAAAAAGGGGGGAGGGCGGAGATGGCGTTTAAGGGGAGAGAAGGTGATGTACAGATACGGTGGAAGTAGATGGAATTTTAGGAGAGAGCAGGTGATGTACAGATAGGGTAGAAGCAGATGGAATTTTAGGGGAGAACAGGTGATGTACAGACAGAGTAAAAGTAGATGTAATTTTAGAGGAGAGCAGGTGATGTACAGATAGGGTAGGAGTAGATGGAATTTTAGGGGAGAGTAGGTGATTTACAGATAGGGTAGAAGTACATGGAATTTTAGGGGAGTGCAGGAGATGTACAGATGGATTAGAAGTAGATGGAATTGTAGAGGAGAGCAAGTGATGTACAGATAGGGTGGAAGTAGATGGAATTTTAGGGAAGAGCAGGTGATTTACAGATAGGGTAGAAGTAGATGGAATTTTAGGGGAGAGCAGGTGATGTACAGATAGGGTGGACGTAGATCGAATTGATGTAGTAGCAGATGGACAGAGAAAGGAAAGAGGAGAAGATGGGCAGGAGGAGAGGGATGGGTGGGTGCACTGAGAAGGGGGTAGGAGGTGATGGACAGTGAAGAGGGAGGAGAAGATGGACAAGAAGAGGGGGAGGGGGAGATGGAATTTTAGGGAAGGGCAGGCGAAGTACAAATAGGGTAGAAGTAGATGGAATTTTAGGGGAGAGCAGGTGATGTACAGATAGGGTAGAAGTAGATGTAATTTTAGGGGAGTGCCGGAGATGTACAGCTGTGGTAGAAGTAGATGGAATTGTAGGGTAGAGCAAGTGATGTACAGATTGGGTGGAAGTAGATGGAATTTTAGGGGAGAGCAGGTGATTTACAGATAGGGTAGAAGTAGATGGAATTGACAAAGTAGGAGATTGACAGAGAAAGGAAAGAGGAGGAGATGGGCAGGAAGAGGGGGATGGGAGGGTGCACAGAGAAGGTGGTAGTGGAGATGGACTGAAGAGGGGCGGCAGATGGACAAAAAGAGGGGGAGGAGGAGATGGCATTTTAGGGGAGAGCAGGTGATGTACAGATAGGGTAGAAGTAGATGAAATTTTAGGGGAGTGTAGGTGAAGTACAGATAGGGTAGAAGTAGATGGAATTTTAGGGGAGAGTAGGTGATGTATAGATAGGGTAGAAGTAGATGGAATTATTTTGGAGAGCAGGTTATGTACAGATAGGGTAGAAGTAGATGGAATTTTAGGGGAAATGGTGATGTAGAGATAGGGTAGAAGTTGGCGGAATTTTAGGGGAGAGCAGGTGATGTACAAATAGGGTAGAAATAGATGGAATTTTAGGGGAGAACAGGTGATGTACAGTCAGGGTAAAAGTAGATGGAATTTTAGGGGAGAGTAGGTGATGTGCAGTTAGGGTAGAAGGTGATGGAATTTTAGGGGAGAGGAGGTGATGTACAGACAGGGTAGAAGTGTATGGAATTTAAGGGGAGAGTAGGTGATGTACAGATAGGGTGGATGTAGATGGAATTTTAGGGGAGAGGAGGTGATGTACAGATAGGGTAGAAGTAGACAGAATTTTAGGGGAGAGCAGGTGATGTACAGGGAAGTAGATGGAATTTTAGGGGAGAGCAGATGTACAGATAGGGTAGAAGAAGATGGAATTGACATAGTATCAGATGAACAGAGGAAGGGTAGAGGAAGAGATGGGCAGGAAGAGGGGGATGGGAGAGTGAACAGAGAAGGGGGTAGGAGGAGATGGACAGTGAAGAGTGAGGATCAGATGGACAAAAAGGGGGAGGGCGGAGATGGCGTTTAAGGGGAGAGCAGGTGATGTACAGATACGGTGGAAGTAGATGGAATTTTAGGAGAGAGCAGGTGATGTACAGATAGGGTAGAAGCAGACGTAATTTTAGGGGAGAGCAGGTGATGTACAGACAGGGTAGAAGTAGATGGAATTTTAGGGGAGAGCAGGTGATGTATAGATAGGGTAGAATTAGATGGAATTTTAGGGGAGTGCAGGTGATGTACAGATAAGGTAGAAGTAGATGGAATTTTAGGGGAGAGTAGGTGATGTTCAGATAGGGTAGAAGTAGATGGAATGTTAGGGGAGTGCAGGTGATGTACAGATAAGGTAGAAGTAGATGGAATTTTAGGGGAGAGTAGGTGATGTGCAGATAGGGTAGATGTAGATGGAATTTAAGGGAAGAGCAGGTGATGTTCATATAGGGTAGAAGTAGATGGTCTTTTCCGGCCTTGGGGACCGCTACAACTTCCGCATGTTTCCATGCAGATGGGAAGCTGCACGGCCCCGCGTGCGGCTATCACACAGTGAGACTAGAATGCGCTGCATACACCGTCCGCGCCGGGAGCAGCGTAGTCTGACCTGCTACGGGCAGCCACAGCTGCCTGCACTGCAGGCGGCAACGGAGCCTTACTAGGTAAGAAGAGCAACGCGATGACAACACAAGTAGGAACACACACGGCGCACAGCTGCAGAAGATATGGAGGCGGAGTGGGTTAAGCCTACTAAAAGTCCTCCTCTCCCGGCGTCGAGGGGATCCCTTGATGAAGCCCTATCCGTCTGTCTGTCTGGCTGCTCATATTCTCGATATACGTAAATCTTGATACGTTATCTGGCGAACTGGGTGAACAGCAATTTACGGCTCTTTGTTGATGATACTTGGCGTATGGGAAGATGATGTTGTTGAGTGACTGTAAGTGATACAAAATAACTTAGACAACATTTCTAGTTGGTGTCACGAATGGAAGTTAGCTCTAAATGTTGAAAAACGCAAGTTAATGTAAATGAACGGGAAAAACCATCCCATAATGTTCGAACACACCATTGGTACTTTGCTGCTTGACACAGTTCCGTCGATTAAATAGCTAGACGTAACGTTGCATAGCGATACGAAACGGAACGAGCATGTAAGGACGGTTGTAGGGAAGGCGAATGGTCGACATCGATTTAATGGGAGAATTTTTAGGAAAATATAGCTGATTATGTAGTTTTTGGGATCCCTCACCAGGCCAGATTGAAGGAAGACATCAAAGCAACTCGGAGGTGTGCTGCTAGATTTGTTACCAGTAGTGGCAAGTGTTACGAAGGTACGTCGTGAACTTAAAAGGGAATACCTGAAAGGGAGATGACGTTCATTTCGCGAAACACTATTGAGAAAATTTTGAGAATTGGTATTTAAAGCTGACTACAAAACGATTCCAAGTACGTTTTGTATAAGGACCATGAAAATAAGACCAATTAGGGCTTGTACGGAGGTATACTCGTCTTTCCATGGCTCTATTTGTGAATTGTACAGGAAAGGAAATGAATCGCCGTCGAATCGGGTATCCTCCACTCTGCGCGTTGTAGTGGCTTGGGGATGTTTATAAAGATGTAGAGCCAGCCATGACAAGACTATTCAACCTGGTATGCGAGATACGTCAGTCAGGCAAAATACCCTCACACTCCAAGATGAATGCAATAAGGCCGATTGCAAAGAAAGCTTGCCAGCCATGACAAGACTATTCAACCTGGTATGCGAGATACGTCAGTCAGGCAAAATACCCTCACACTCCAAGATGAATGCAATAAGGCCGATTGCAAAGAAAGCTTCTGCTGCCTCCACTCTGCGCGTTGTAGTGGCTTGGGGATGTTTATAAAGATGTAGAGCCAGCCATGACAAGACTATTCAACCTGGTATGCGAGATACGTCAGTCAGGCAAAATACCCTCACACTCCAAGATGAATGCAATAATGCCGATTGGAAAGAAAGCTTCTGCTGCCAGTTATGAATTTTACCGAACATATCAGTTTAATGAGCTATGTTTGCAAAATACGGACACAAAATAGCTATAAAAGAATGGAAAATCTGGTAGCAGCCGACTTTTTGGAAAATCAGATCCTACGACTTATCTTAGGAGATATAAGGGGCGGTTAGATAGTTTTCCTTCGACGACCGTACAGTTGAGATTCGTTATGAGCATTAAGCATTGAGACAATTATCCAACCAACGCATCAGGTTGAAGAAACCCGTTTGGTAAAACACTGTGTCCTGTTATGAGAAGGAGTATGTAGCTGTCTGCTGCACATTCTTGCCCGATAGGAATCTTTGACCATTCAAGGCCTTTTTTTAAGGGACTGAAGGCATGATAATCGAATGGAGAGAGATCAGGACTATAGGACGGTTGCTCAAATGTCTCCTGCTTGAGTTGGCGTATTCTATTTGTTACGACGTTTGCGATCTGGAGACGGGGGTTATCATGAAGCGGCAGCGCCCTTTGTTGCAGCTTTCCCTTATGGAGGCAGTAGACAGCCATACTGCCCCACACACTTTCTCCATTCTCTGATGAATGTCTCGCAGTGTTTGTTCTTCGGCAGCCAAGAAAAAAATAACAGCATGTTGGTCCTGTTTAGAAGCATTTGATAATAACGTCACTATAGTTCACATTTATGTAATTACTGCAAACACACAAGAAAGACACGAATACCACACTAATTCTTTGTCTATATGTCGGTGCTTAGAACCCCCACCGAAATCGCGCTACATTGCATATACGCTGCAGCAACGTCCTCAAACGGAAATTTTTTGATTACCCCTTATATATTGAAGTACGGCAAACCTACGTTTATATCATTTCAAAATTTAGCTAAAGTTGTTGATAATGTCGACTGCAACACGTAGGAAATCTGTAGGTAGCAGAACCAAAAAAAAAAAAAAAAAAAGAAGTTTCCTACAGCTTGTAGAGAAACCAGATTACAGTTGTAGCAGTCGAAAGATATGAAATGGAAGTAGTTGTTGAGAATGGAGTGATGCAGGGGTTTAGCGTCTATCCGATTTTTTTTAACCTATACGTTGAATAACCAGCAAAGGAAACCGAGAAGAAATTTTGTAAGGGAATTAAAGTTCAGGAAGAAGAATTAAAAAATTAGACATGTGCTGATGATATTGTAATTCCATCAGACACGGCGTTCTGAGCGGGGTAGAAGTACAAACGGAGTCCACATCTTAATTCGAAGATAAGTACTCAGTCGCCTGCACCTTTCGTGGCCAAGCCGCGGCCTCACAGTCTTGAGCCTCAGTTATTGAACAAGCTGCAGTTTTTAAAACTTGTGGTGGCCCTGCAAGGTTGTCCGGGTTAAATATTTGTCTTAAGAATGTTGAGGGATTTCTAGAAGAATGTGTCTTAATTGACCTTTTTTTTTTTTTTTTTTGTGCGATTCAGCCGTAACGGCGTATGTCAATTTTGAGGGGGAAATAATTTGGTTATTACTGATCAAACTGTCTATAACCTTGTAAAGTTGTTTGGTAATATCTCGCCCGCCCGGGAGGGGGGGGGGGGGTGGCGGTTTTCAATCTATGTAGAAATAATAATTGTTGATTATTTGATGTAAGGCTTATTTTAAATGATTTACTTGGCACGAGTGGCGTTTATTTTTATAGTTTGCTAAGACATTAATTCGCTTGTGGTTTCACATAAGAAGCAGTTTGTAAAATTTGCCTGAGTGGCGGGTTTTTAAATGCTTTCAAAGAGATTAATTCATTTGTGGTTTTATAACAAGCAGTTTGTAAAGTTTGCCTGAGTGGCGTTCCTTAAACAAATTATTATCTGATATGATTGTAATCCTCTTAATGGTTTATCTATGATGCAAATAAATATGTTGAAATGAAATGGTCACTGTATGGGTCAAGTCCTTCCACTCCACACCGAGCGAGGTGGCGCAGTGGTTAGCACACTGGACTCGCATTCGGGAGGACGACGGTTCAATCCCGTCTCCGGCCATCCTGATTTAGGTTTTCCGTGATTTCCCTAAATCGCTTCAGGCAAATGCCGGGATGGTTCCTTTGAAAGGGCACGGCCGATTTCCTTCCCATCCTTCCCTCACCCGAGCTTGCGCTCCGTCTCTAATGACCTCGTTGTCGACGGGACGTTAAACACTAATTTCCTCCTCCTTCCACTCCCTTTATATTAAAGGTTAAAAAAATTGCAGTTCAAAATAGAAATAACGTACCATCGACATACAGCGATGAGCCGAGCACTATCACCACAGCCCATCTTAAGGCACCTGGTTATGTTATAGGAACGTTACGCGGTAAGGAAGGTACATAGGCGGAGCAGAGACGAATGGGGAATCACTCTAGCGACGATACGGACTACAAATGGGGAAATCCACTGACATGAGTGGCTGTGATAAAGGACAAAGGCGCCCACGAATGAGAAATTCGGAAACGGTGAAGATAGTCTGCTGTTCGCGTACTATTATAAAAAAAAAATGGCTCAAATGGCTCTGAGCACTATGGGACTTAACATCTGTGGTCATCAGTCCCCTAGAACTTAGAACTACTTAAACCTAACTAACCTAAGGACATCACACACATCCATGCCCGAGACAGGATTCGAACCTGCGACCGTAGCGGTCACGCGGTTCTAGACTGAAGCGCCTTTAACCGCACGGCCACACCGGCCGGCAGACAGGATTCGAACCTGCGACCGTAGCGGTAGAAGTTTGGACGGATGGTGGGCGGGGGTGGGGGGGGGGAGAAGGGGTAAGGGGGGTTAAGGGGGGTTAAGGTCATAACTAAAACAATTAAAATGCCAGGTTTAACGGAAAAAGTAGATGTATTCAAAGATAATAGGTTCATAATATTGAGCCGAGAGATTCCTTCACTAACTAAAGTGCACAAAAACTGCACAACTCGATGCAGATTTACTGCAACTATACAAAGGGTGGTTCTGTACTAGATGGAGAAAGGTTAGACACACACAACAATCAGTCGCAATCCAATTAGTTGCTGTTACTCTTGCATATCTAGATTTCGGCCATAAATAGTCATCATGAGTGCATTCCAGTTACATTCCAACAAACTCGCAGCATTACGACTCACCACACGATCTGTTCGCCCCTGGTAGCTGAGTGGTCAGCGCGACGGAATGTCATACCTAACGGTTCGGGTTCGATACCCTGCTGGGTCGGAGATTTCCTCCGCTCAGGGACTGGGTGTTGTGTTGTCCTTATCATCATCATTTCATCCGTATCGACACGCAAGTCGTCGAAGTGGCGTCAACTCGAAGAACTTGCACAAAGCGAACGGTCTACCCGACGGGTGGCCCTAGCCACACGCCATTTCCATTTACCACACGATCTTACTGGTGTATAACTACACCATTAAGATCCTATGGTGACGTGTACTGCCTCGAATTTGTTGGATTGTAGCTCAAAATCACTGAAGATGGCTATTTATAGTCGGAATCTAGGTATTCAAGAGTAATGAAAACTAACGGGATTGCGACATAGTTCAAATGGCTCTGAGCACTATGGGACTTAACATCTGAGCTCATCAATCCCCTAGAACTTAGAACTGCTTAAACCTAACTAACCTAAGGACATCACACACATCCATGCCCAAGGCCGGACTCGAACCTGCGACCGTAGCGGTCGCGCTGATCCAGACTGAAGCGCCTAGAACCGCTCGGCCACACCGGATTGCGACACATTGGTGTGTGTCTCTCCTTCCTTACAGTCTACGGTCACTGCGCACAACAGTTCCTTATGGAATCAAAGTTGGTCTAGATGGAGAATGTTGAAGGGAATTCGCTTAAGCGAGAGAGTGAGCGAGGGAGTGAGTGAGAGAGAGAGAGAGAGAGAGAGAGAGAGAGAGAGAGAGAGAGAGAGAGAGAGGGAGGGATGGAGAGAGAGAGAGGGAGGGAGGGAGGGAGAGAGAGAGAGGGAGGGGGGAGGTAAGGGGCTAGATATTATAATTTATGTTCTATGAATACATGCTTTTCCTTAAAACCAGCACATTAGGGGTCCCGAAAAAGTGTCGGTATTGTTACGATTTTTTTAAAAATTAAATAGAAGATAGTGCAAAATGGACATTTAAAAACTTCATCAGACGTTATTTAAAGAAGACAGTCATGAGCTGATGTATTCATGGTGGTGTAGATGGAAGAGTTATGAAGTGAGCTTTAGTTGGTGCGCTGGTTCATGTTCTTCTACTTTCAGTTTTTTTTATTCTTTGTTTTACTAAAATATTCTGGGAATTCCTCCTTAATTTAGTATGTTTCTTAATATGTGCTGTTATGTACCTATGAGTGTGCTACCTCGGAAGAGTGAGTTGTAGTCGTCCATAACTTACAAACGAAGCATAAAACACGCGAATACGAGTAAATATTCAAAATTCGTTGATCATCCCGTAAAACAAGCTGCCATTCGAATAAAAAGGTAGTAAGCCACTCACAACACATCTGAAAAATAATGAAATGGAAACGTAGTCTCAGCTATCTAGAAAAAATAAAAATAAATTTACGAGCTATTTATTTTAGGAGATTTCTTTTCGAAACGAGAAAATCTTCAATTAGAGTAGGCATGCAAACGAAATGTATTCTGGTACCAGTACAGCAATGTTCCATGTGTTTTTCTCGTTGTTCCAGTTACTTTCAAATACAAAGGAGAAGTTTATTTTCCTCGCAGCGCTCGAGTATCGCTCACTTGAGTTGGTGTAACTTTTGCGTTACGATATTTGCAATATGCCACCATACAAATTATAACATATTTTACACAACCAGCACACTTTTACCATTGGAGGAGATTACTGTTAAGTACTTTTCGTAATAAATATGCATACTTTTCGAAATACAGATGTGAATAATGAGTGTGAAGTTGACAGTGTCTCACTTTCAAAGAAAGAAAAGGCAGGAATAGTTTCCAAAATTCCAGTGAAGTTTTTACTTGAATATATGGTGAATTGCTGCTTTAACTCGTGTACAAGAGCGGCTACCACTGCCACAACGATACTCCGTATTTATAGTGCCAGAAGAGTGTCGTGGTAGCACCTTACTTTTTTTTCATTCTGGTGTACGAAGCACTTAAGTCGACGGCATTATGTTATGCATGTAGTCCACAAATAATTAAACAGATCAAATGAAACGAAACTAACAAATAGGTCCGTTGGAGATGCAGGAGGACGGCATAGGTTATCTACAGCCAGAAAGATTCCCAACAATTAGCAATAAAACGATATTTATTAAATATGAAGAAATACTCATATTAAATGATGCTTCTTCGTGTGAAATTTCCAGCACAATTAGACATTTGAAATTCGGTCCCTTAAAAAAGACCTTGAAGGGTCAATGATTCCCGCAGGACGAGGATGTGGAGCAGGCAGTTACAGATTTCTTCAGGTAGCAAGAACACGCTGTTTAATCAAAGGGGCATCTTCAGTCTGATGCGTCGATGGGACGATTGCATCAATGCTCACTACAGTTTTGGCTGATCGGCAGACCGATTCTGGATTGTACGGTCTTCGGACGGAAACTCTTTGATAGTTCCTTATACGGTTCCATTTATTAATACTAAGAGGTACACAATGATTGCACATTTACAGACAAAATTTTTAAAACGAACATAATCTGATGAGCCGCACGCTACTTTAATGTTCGTAAATAATTCGATCCCGAAAACCGTAACCAGACACACCATTTCCAAGAATCATGAAGTCACGACAGCAAACATACTAGATGCGACGAGCTACATTACTTTCATAAGATACTTACAGTTTAATATAAATTGGTAAACTGCTATTATGAAAACGTTCCCTAGGTGATACATTTCTGCCAACACCTTATGAGATGTTCACCTGGTTCTTACATCTCAGAACTCGACAGGACCACGAAAGTCGATTGACAACCCCCTTCACTGCGGTGAGCCTCTCTTCCTAAAACTGACTGCAGCTGGAGTGGCGACAGCGCGGCTTTTTATGGCTCCAGACGTGCCACCCTCTACTGAGATCCCGCTGCCAGCTTACGGGGACGGGCAAGGGTCAAAGCCTACCTGCTGTGACGTAGAAAACTGACCACGTTTCTTGCCGATACAACTTTCACATTCTGGTTCAGTCCTAACCGTCGGAAAAGCGATACTCGCTGTGTTACTACATCCCCACATGGAAAAAGAATGACCTGTAGAAAACCTGAAGAGTTCCGGCATTTGGAGTAGATTAACATCATTCCAAATGTCTCCACAGTGTTCTGTCGAGTGGAGACATGTGAAACTATTGATGGTGGTCTTTCTGTCGAAGGGGACGTTAAGTCCGGCGGTCCTCATTGTTCTGTTCGAGGCGAGAAGGCTACGTGCCGGTTTCAGTTACACACTGACATTCATACATAGCAACACAGATACATACTATACTGTTCAAGCACCCATAAAAAGTCGGAGAGTGGAACGGCAAACCACCTCCACCAGGACATTGACAAGGAAGGCAATGTAATGTAGAATTTATTTAGCTTTGTTTGACCCATGGAAAGCTGTCACGTACCAGTCTTATACTTAGATATTTCTTAATCTTTGCCTTATAGAATCTATAGAATAATCAGAAGTGCAATGTAATAATGTCACTCACACGTGACGTTTCGCCAGCAGTGTGTCATATCTGGCCCATAAAATCACAATGGAGGGCGCAAAATTGGTTCAAATGGCTCTGAGCACTATGGGAATTAACTTCTGAGGTCATCAGTCCCCTAGAACTTAGAACTACTTAAACCTAACTAACCTAAGGACATCACACACATCCATGCCCGAGGCAGGATTCGAACCTGCGACAGTAGCGGTCGCGCGGTTCCAGACTGAAGCGCCTAGTGGAGGGCGCAAATGACGTGTCATCAGTTTTGTGCTACCGCGAATACCACATGAATTCTGATGATCTCCAGTTGTATCTAAGTGCGAAACCGATAATCCTGAAGATAGCTATCGAGAATTTTAATACCGACATGTGTGCAGTACCAAAATGGACACAGTCAATATAGTTAAAGCTAAGCCCATCCAAAATCAAAGCGGTACTGGTTGGTCATTCTAGGCTTATAAGCTCGAAATATGCGGTATACCTACCTCTTTAAACCTAAATGGGACAAATATCAACATCTCTCCCTCAGCAAAGGGTCTAGGAGTAGTAATAGTCGAAATCACTGCCTTGTGCAAGAAGACGTCGGCGTCCCTCCAAGCCTCAAAAAAATTTAAACGTTCTTCCCTCTTGACCTGAAAAAGAAACTTGTACAAACTTTTATGGCTCCAATTACTGATTACAACGATGTTATCCATACTCAGGAAAGAACGCCGCACCTTCATGATCACAGCTAATCCGGCTGCGAGGGTCGAGCACAGAGATTTCCAGGCCTTCTGTCATCTCCACTGCCTTATCAATGAAGTGCCTCTCATGTGTCCCCTCGACCTTAAGATTACGTTGCATTTACACTCAAATAATCCCTCTTGCTTTATTCATAATTTTAACATTAACATTTTTCATCTCTGGAAATGGGGATACTCTGTAGGTGGATCTTTGATCCAAATAAATTTCACTGCACCACATAATTATCTTTTTACCTAATGATGGCGTAACAGCCGAAAACAGGTTCTCGAAAATAAATAATAAACATGACTAATACACGAGTGTTGTGTGTCATTCATAATGTATGACATATTCTATCAAAAATCGGAAGAACTATCAAGCAATCTATTAAGGTTGTAAAGTAACCGAAATGTTGCACAACATGGGGAGAAATCAAAGTTACGCTGCGTGGAACATTTTCACATTTAACCAGGTGGATATTATTTGCTATCCACATCCTCATGCAACTATTTTTAATAATCATGTGCACTACTTATGTGATAGAGTGCTGGCAGCGTGTAATCTGCATTAAACGCCAATGAAAGGTAAATACATGAGTAGATAAAATGAGAGTAAAGCGTTGCAGAGAAAAGGTAATTTTCCTAATTGTTTGTGCAGTATTTGACACCGTGTAGCGACAGGTCAACTTCCGGATATGAGCATTGAGTTGTATTTGGTAAGGCTATACACTTGTTCTGCCACAGGCTTGCTTTATAAGCCGGGACTACAATCCCGTTACCCCTCCGTAATCAAAAAAGGCCACAGCCTAATTTTTATGCAAACAACAGTGTTGCGGGAAGGACTCCCAAGTTTTTAGCAAACATTCTCGCTAATCGATACTGAAGGAGACGGATTTTTTGACAGCATCCTCCTTTCATTTCCAAGTCGATTAGGCGGAGGGCGCTCCGTTCCTCCCTACAGAGGAGAGCTGTCTTATTATTACCAAAAGAGCGAGGAACTTTTTAATAAGAGTACACGGCGAGTAAACCAGAAGGAAAAGTTGGTCCTTTATTAAATTCCAGAGGCGAGCTGGGCAGGGCACGGCCGCACCTGGACAGGGAAGCCTGGAGAAATGCCGCAGAGCCCCTGGGCCGCCCCTTTGTGCCTCCTGACCGGGTGGCGCACCCTGGATACCGGAAATTGTTCTCAATTATTCAGGGCCAAAAATGGCGGCGGCGGCCAAGATAAACTCCGCGGAAGAGGCCCGTAGCGGTAGCGCTTCCGGTCGGCTTGGAGTGCTCTTAAGATTTCAGATGCCCCTCATCGAGCGCTGCCTCGTTCCGTCTCATGGACACACGCTACGGCTGCTGCTCACGGTCGAGGCAGCGTGAATGCTTCGCCGCCAGCACCAGACGGTATCAGCCGTCTACGTGTAGCAGCTCACCCCGTAGTTGGTAGAAAGTTGCATTTACACCTTGAAAGTCTTGTCCGTTTTATTAAGTGGGCAACTTTGCATCCGCCGTTTATCCTCAAAGATCGAGGCGTTTCTGTGAAAAAATTACAAAAAATTTACGATTCAAAGTATTGGTCATCGCTCATAATACGGGGGTGAGTCAAATAAAAACCTTAAATACTTTTTAAAGTATTATTTATTGTGCAGAAGTGGTACAAAGCTGTATCACTTTTCAACATAATCTCCCCCACGCTCAATGCAAGTCCTCCAGCGCTTACAAAGTGCACAAATTCCTTTAGAAAAAAATTCTTTTGGTAGTCCGCGCAACCACTCATGCACCAAGTGGCGAACCTCTTCATAAGAACGGAATTTTTTTCCTCCCATTGCGTCTCTGAATGGTCCGAATATATGGAAATCACTTGGGGCAAGGTCTGGTGAGTATGGTGGATGAGGAAGACACTCAAAATGCATGTCTGTGATTGTTGCAACTGTTGTAGGGGCAGTGTGAGGCCTTGCATTGTCATGATACAAAAGGACACCTGCTGACAACAGTCCACGTCGTTTTGATTTGATTGTAGGCCGCAGATGATTTTTAGGGAATCTGTGTATGCAGCACTGGTGACAGTGGTCCCTCTAGGCATGTAACGCTCCAAAATGACGGCTTTTTCCTCCGAAAAGAGAGTCAGCATAACCTTTCTTGCTGATGGTTCTGTTCGAAACTTCTTTGGTTTTGGTAATGAGGAATGTCGGCATTCCTTGCACGCTCCTTCGTTTCCGATTGGTGGAAGTGAATCCAGGTTTCGTCCCCAGTAACGATTCTTGCAAGGAAGCCATCACCTTCTCGTTCACAGTGCCGAAGAAGTTCTTCACAAGCATAAACACGTCGTTCTCACATTTCAGGAGTCAGCTGCCGGGGCACCCATCTTGCAGACACTTTGTGAAACTGGAGCACATCATGCACAATGTGGTGTGCTGACCCATGACTAGTCTGTAAACATGCTGCAATGTCATTCAGTGTCACTCGGCGGTTTTCCTTCACTATGGCTTCAACTGCTGCAATGTTCTGTGGAGTCACAACTCGTTGTGCCTGAACTGTACTACGAGCATCTTCCACTGAAGTCACACCATTTGCGAACTTCCTACTCCATTCGTAGACTTGCTGCTTGGACAAACATGTATCATCGTACTGAACCTTCATTCGTCGAAGAATTTCGATAGGTTTCACACCTTCACTACTCAAAAACCGAATAACAGAACGCTGTTCTTCCATGGTGCAAGACGCCAAGTGGGGCGGTCATCTTTATACTGATACTGCGACGGTATGTGTGCATCTGCACTATGCTGCCTCCTACAAGCCATTCTGCATGCTGTTTGTAGCACGCTTACCAACTTACAGGATAACGGCGCGAAATTTCGATTTGTTATTACAAATTTAAGGTTTTCATTTGACTCGAACTCTTACTTTCTCTTGTCTTTCGGACAGCATACGAATCCCACGGCGGAAGAACTGGATGTCTTTGGAGGAGATCCATGAATCTATCTAATTTTTCACTTGTTCACATGACCGGAGGTGCTGGTCAGCTGAGCCGTTTGTCAGCGGGAACAGTGTCTGAAGCATACGGCTGGTGGGGTAGAACTTCGCATTTCAACGATTCCAAGAAAGTTTTGACGTGTTTTGCAACATATGGTCGAGCACTGTCATGCTGCGAAGTCACCTCCCTATCGCTGTATTGCGGCCGTTTGTCTTTCCAGTGCATTTGTCTCAGACAGATGGATAATGAATTAAGTGGGGGGTGGGGGAGGGGAGGTAAAGATTATGAAACTCTGAGTGCGATGTAATTGGTCTTGTAGAACGGCCTACCAGGCAATGTAGGTGTTTATGCAATTTGTTTAGCCAGACAAAACTGTGAACATTAGTTAAATCGCCTGAACACACGAACCACTGCTTTCCTCTGAGCATTCGGTGAAAGTTGATGTGATGTGTGTGCTAGAGCCGCTGCTACGTTTGTCGTCAGTCTGCTGTGCAAATACTTAACCAGAAATGCTGAAAAAATCGCTTAATACAAAACAATGCTGGGGATGTAGTGAGTTACAGTGCATGATATAGAGGAATGCAATCATTGTTTGGCCTATTGGAGACCCTGAACTCATACGAGGGCTACTCGGAAAGTAAGTTCCACTCGGTCACGAAATGGAAACCATTATGAAAATTAAAAATGTTTTATTTGCAATAGGATGCTATACCCTACAGCTATTTCTCTACAGAACCGCCGCCCCGGCTTAGACGTTTGTCGTAGCGCTGTACCAACTTTCCATAACCCCAGTCATAGAAGGCAGCCGGCCGTGCTTTCCGTCAATTCTCTTCGCTCATATACAGCTCGTTGTCTGTGCCGAAATGTTGTCTTCATAGCCAGCGGTTCATGTGGGCGGACATGAAACTCAGGACGAGCCAATCACTGGCTGTACTGTGCTGTGGCTGATCAAACACTTCCCATCGAGAATGCTACACGAGCATCTTCATTGGCCTTTCAAAGTGCGGCAGAGAATTGTCATGAAGAATTATGAGAGTGACAGTTATGTTATGGGGGCAGCACGACACTGGGCAAAAGCTCTCACCAGGACATCACACTTAGCGGGAGACACTATTTTCTGGGCGCCTTTACGTAGTCACGTGTCAGTCACAATTGAAAACAAGAACGCGTCGCGATTGACGACCATACTAGAGACACTATCCAACTCATCTGTACAAAACTTCATCGGATTTTCACAGCGGTTTCCATTTCGCGAACGATCGGAACTTACTTTTCGAAAAGCCCTCGTATAACCACATACTTGCAAAGGGAAGAAGGAAGATCTTAAGAACAAAAAATAAAGCAAATTAGTGTTCTGACGTCTTATTGACATCGTTGTGATTAGAGATGGAACACACGCATGGATTGTTTTATTAACAACGGGGAAGGACATCAGCCACGCCCTCCAAAGGAACCATCTCAATATTTGCCTGGACCGATGTAGCAGTCTCACGAAAAACCTGAATCTGGATGGCCGGTGTAGCGTGAAATAATAAAAAAATAAATGCTCTTTACATTATTGTGGTTTGTTATGATTCTCAGCACAGCATGAAAAATACTTGGTGAATATTATTTTTGCTTTAAACACGTTGTAGTTTAAAATGCAAATGGTAACTTTAATGATTTCACTTTTAAATAAACTTTGAGAAGAATTACTTTCAATATTCCTGTTAAATGTCCTTGCTGAGCTGTGGTATTATTACGTTATACGCAATCGTATTTTCACATCAGCGGCTACAAATTATTTGAAACGTCAGCTCTGTTATTCATATCAGGTATCTGGTTCGATGTATATGAAGAAAAAACATATTTTACTTGGTTAAGCTCATTGAATATCATGTAAGATTTCCCCGTTCTAGCTGTTTCTACATAATTTACTCTGCAGACGCAGTCCGGTACGAGTAAAAGTTGAAGCAAAATCTGAAAATTCTTACGGCTGTTATTCAGTACTTCACTTCTCTTTAGCAAAACTTTGCTCTCTGGGCCGTATTTCACAAAACTGATTCAATTAGCAATGGGAATAGATCACTAATCTTAACGACAAGACGCTACTTTTACACAAACAAAAGAATATTATCTTAAATTTTACAGTAATAAATGTATTTTAAAACACAAACCAAGAAATTATTAATTGTTACAGACCTTGAGAGACATACATCGAGCAAAATGTTAGTGCGTCCGTTCAGTTCAGCGATACTAGAAAGAGATAAGAAACATTTCATCAAACAAAAGATTTGCCATCTGCTTTTTGTAATGCCTGTGTCTTTATCTGCGAGATCGCACACTCACGTTACTCTATATTACACTACTGGCCATTAAAATTGCCACACCAAGAAGAAATGCAGATGATAAACGGGTATTCATTGGACAAATATACTATATTAGAACTGACATGTGATTACATTTGGGTGCATAGATCCTGAGAAATCAGTAACCAGAACAACCACCTCTGGCAGTAATAATGGCCTTGATAGTCCTGGGGATTCAGTCAAACAGAGCTTGGATGGCGTGTACAGGTACAGCTGCCCATGCAGCTTCAACACGATACCACAGTTTATCAAGAGTAGTGACTGGCGTATTGTGACGAGCCAGTTGCTCGGCCACCATTGACCAGACGTTTTCAATTGGTGAGAGATCTGGAGAATGTCCTCGCCAGGGCAGCAGTCGAACATTATCTGTATCCAGAAAGGCCCGTACAGGACCTGTAACATGCGATCGTGCATTATTCTGCCGAAATGTAGGGTTTCGCAGGGATCGAATGAAGGGTAGAGCCACGGGTCGTAACACATCTGAAATGTAACGTCCACAGTTCAAAGTGTCGCCAATGCGAACAAGAGGTGAGTGAGACGTGTAACCAATGGCACCGCATACCATCACGCCTTCTGATACTCCAGTATGGCGATGACGAATACACGGTTCCAATGTGCGTTCACCGCGATGTTCCCAAACACGGATGCGTCCATCATGAAGCTGTAAACAAACATGGATTTATCCGAAAAAATGAGTTTTGCCTTACGTGCACCCAGGTTCACCGTTGAGTACACCATCGCAGGCGCTCCTATCTGTGATGCAGCGTCAAGGGTAACCACAGCCATGGTCTCCGTGCTGATGGTCCATGCTGCTGCAAACGTCGTCGAACTGTTCGTGCAGATGGTTGTTGTCTTGCAAACGTGCCCATCTGTTGACTCGGGGATCGAGACGTGGCTGCACGATCCGTTACAGCCATGCGGATAAGATGGCTGTCATCCCGACTGCTAATGAAATGAGGCCGTTGGGATCCAGCATAGCGTTCCGTATTACCTTCCTGAACCCACCGATTCCATATTCTGCTAACAGTCATTGGATCTTGACAAACGCGAGCAGCAATGTCGCGATACGATAAACCGCAATCGCGACAGGCTACAATCCGACTTTTATCAAAGTCGGAAACGTTATGGAACACATTTCTCCTCCTTACACGAGGCATCACAACAACGTTTCACCAGGTAACGCCGATCAACTGCTGTTTGAGTAAGAGAAATCGGTTGGAAACTTTCCTCATGTCAGCACGCTGTAGGTGTCGCCACCGGCGCCAACCTTGTGCGAATGCTCTGAAAAGCTAATCATTTGCATATCACAGCATCTTCTTCCCGTTGGTTAAATTTCGCTTCTGTAGCACGTCGTCTTCGTGGTGTATCAATTTTAATGGTCAGTAGTGTACATCTATGGTTTAGTTCACCTTGCGAATTAGACAAGAGTAGTTTTACCGTACATTTAACGTTTTTATAAAGTCAGTTCTAGGATACGGTACAATGCCGCCTGGAAGATTAAAGCCGTGAAAATAACGTGTTGTGGCTTAAGCGTTCCACGTATCGTCGAGTTAGCTACACAACCTAGAATTGCTAATTCTTGAACTTTCGACAATAGACAATTCGTTTATATTGATACGATAAATACATAAGTAATTGCCCTCAGGCATGTGTGGTACATAATTTGCTACTGTAGAAGAGTTACGATTTTGTCCCTGATATGTGGTGTAAACTACTATGTAGTGTGTGTCAGAATGGATATAGTCCTGAAAAGACATTGGATACTCCTAGGGAAATAAGTAAATTAGTGTTCCCCCATTTTGTCTACAAATCATGGGAAAACCAGAGATGGAAAATCCTCCTGGAGCCCTCAGACTACAGCATCTGACTTGTTTAACGTGCTGTGACTTGTATGTGTATGTGTCAAATGGTTCAAACGGCTCTGAGCACTATGGGACCTAACATCTGAGGTCATCAGTCCCCTAGAACTTAGAACTACTTAAACCTAACTAACCTAAGGACAGCACACACATCCATGCCCGAAGCAGAATTCGAACCTGCGACCGTAGCAGTCTCGCGGTTTCGTGTCTATGTGTCAGATTACCTTAATATTGAAATCACATATACCACAAAAAAAAATTATAAAAATGGTTTGAAAGACACCAGTTATGGTTGAAAACTTCAATTTGTAACATATTGAGAACATTTACGCAGATATTTCGAAAACACACGTAAAATTTCAGTGTTCTTTAACGATTTGGAAAGACTGCATATAATGGAGAAAAGTCCAGATTTCGTCCTGTTCTTGGGACTCATTTTTTAAGTGAACATACTTTTTTTTGTCCTTCATTAATGACGACATTGTCAGGCCACGCGACGCTCACTTGGACGGTACACACTGTCTGCGGTTATAACGATATCTTTACGTAATATGTATACATAAACATACAGTTATAAATGTCCCCGTTTGTAGTCGCTAATTATGACAATATGTTTACTTTTTTGCTGTAACATATAGCTATAATCAGCGGTGGAAATATACTTGCGAACGCCGACCGTGTGCGGCTGTTTCTTGTTGGATCGTCTGATCAGTCGGAAGTTGCATTGCAGAGGAGAGTAAATGCCTATTCAAAATATAATTATTTTTGGATAGCTCAACATGAATTTCCTAAGGGACCGTAGTTTATCATGCATTTACCAGTAGAATATGGCGCGGAGAAAATATTTCGCCGCATGCAACTTCCGTCCGATTTCGACGAAAGAATTCGTGACTGTGAACTCTCTATTTGGCAGAAACATAAAGAAAATTAAATAACTTCGTGAAGGAGTGAGACATAGATTCTATATTAAATAAATAGTCCATACACCAGTTCCATTTAACTCTGAATTTATGGCAATTAATAGATGAACTTACACTGCAATGAAGAATTTAACATGGATGCCGTTCTGACTGGCACTTCTCTTAATGAAAATAATTCCTTTGACGTTTGCACATATACGTCGCACAATAAATCTACTGCTGCGCAGTATTGCACTTTTAGTATTGCACTTTTACTTTACACTAAAATAATATTATTTTCACCCTAATAATACGGCGGCAAGATATGCGCGTCCGACACAATTTATAAGAGACAAGAGAAAAAATGAGTAACTGTTCATCGAAAATATCTCGTACCTCAAAAAAAAAAAAAATAAATAAATAAATAAATAAATAAAAATGTGTAAAAGTGTTCTTCTTCTGTCCGTTTTTTCGCACCGCGGTTTTCAAAGTCAATAACTCACAGCATCTCTGACGGCGCTTCGACAATAAACAAGTTACGTCACAGGTCGTTCCCCTTTTACATTCTCGCAACATTATTTGCTAACTGTAGCTGTTGCCGAGCGACTGCTTCATTAGTGAATGATTTAAAATGATAAGGCAATCACATAATGTTACACTGCCTTCCATGGAAATCTTGGAAATCAAGATTACCAAGATTCACATGTCGCCATTAACATTATGGGATTGAGTACTTTACAGATTTACATTTATCAAACACAATATTCCTGTCATTTGATTATTAGGATTACTCAAATATGGTGATCTCTCATTCACAGACTAAGACAATTCTTCAGGTAAAGATACACAAAAAAATTAAAAAACTAAGACAGTAAATCTACAAAGTTTACAATGGAGATTATACATTATGCTCATAACAGTCTTTTTTTTACAGAGTTCATAACGACCATCTTTGTGGCCCCAAGTTATTGTCCAGAGCTCATAGGCGTATGAGAAACATATTAATAAGGTGTTAACTTATAAAGTAGGTAAGTTAAAATTTGATTCTTCTGCAGCTGAAGGTTATCCCTTGAGAAGTTGGATCGCTACTTTGCGTTCTCCGAGTAGAAAACTTTTCATCAGTTTTGGTCGGCGAGTCTCGCTCGCACGTTAGGTACACACGTTACATGTAGCAAAAGAATATAAGTACCCATTAGTCGAAGAACTAAGCTTAAATCTAATTTTAGGACTTGGGATTCATAGGAATTTGACTTTGTCACCATTCGCGTGTGGTTTGGGTGTTTGCATTTCATTCTCGGGATGTAACATTAGCATAGTATGTGATATGTTGTGAACTCATATAAGAGTCTTTTATTTTGGGAGAGGCTTTCATGGAAAGTCCGTTTCGTCGACCTGCAGCGGCAGTGCTGTGCTAGTACATCACTTTAAATTTAACGCGTTTGTTGCGTCGATGGACGTTGGCACAGTCTGATTGTTAGAGCTGAATCGCAACTCGAGGCGCTCACTAGCCTCCACGCGGTATTTCAGCTTTTCCGCGCACGGTTCAGTGAACACGTTGCGTCGATGGTATTGTGGTATTTTGTGGTTTGCTGAGCTGGTGCGGAGGGACGAGGATTACCAGGGACAGAGACTCCATTAAAACCATCCCTGCCTCCACATTTTCCAGCCGATTTTGAAGATTTTAAGGTAGGCTAGCGCTCGCACTTTGCAAAGCAGCTAACACACATGGTTTCCGATGCACTGCACGTAATCACATCACCGCCTTCGGTTACACAACCGGAATATCACTGTCCGTCGGCGTATCTGCACGTTTAACACTTTTTATCTTCATCGTGAATGAAACTATCACTTACTTATAACAACGAAGCATTGCTTCGTGTCTGTGGCAGACTTCCAGAGCATTTTAAGCCTTCACTTATACACTACTATGTACAACAAATTTTTACAGTTTATACTCAAATAGTTTGTCTCACTTTGTAGCTTGCTAATTGAGAGCTTCGATTATCATGTCCACTTCAATTTCTGTTGCTTTGTTGGTAACTACCTTAACATCTCGCTTTACATTGTTCATCATCTTTCTCTAAGACTAATTATGCTTTTAGTTCACAGTCACAATACATTAGTTTCTCCGATCTGTTAGGAATTATTATTATTATTATTTTAATTCATTTGAATCGTTCTTTCTATTCATTAGATTCATTAAAGTTATCACTGTCATTTCAACAAAAATTTCCTTTTTACTAGATGTGAGGATCAATCAGTCACATTTCATCGCCCTCTCGCATGAGAACAGAACACCATTCAAGAAAATATTCAAATTCCTTATCGCGATCTCGGTTTGCGTCTCGGATTGACTTTAAAAGGAAAAATAAAGACTTTCAAAACTAGCTTTTCCCGATTTCGTTCACGCGTTTCCTTTTGAAAATCGTATGCCAAACCAGCCTTCCACGTCAACCGCATTTCTCAATCTGTGACGTCAAGTCTACGGGACAGGTTTAGGCGGATTATGATATTTACACAAATTCAGAAGAAAGACATAGATATAACAGTACATAGAAGAATAAATCTAGCACTCAACTCCTTGTTCCTTATGACTTAGAAATTAATTTTCCTTTGCGCCGTACGTCTGCGTACGCGCTGCAGTTAAGAACTAGCTGCTTTGTTTTGCCGGCGGTTTCATTGTCATTTTATTCTCGCCTTGACGCCTGCTTGCGCTACACTGCATTGACCTCTATATATGACCTTAAGTCATCATTGCTTTGTCCTTGTCACTTACACTCTTATACTTGGCATTTATTTCACTTATGGCTTCGAATGTATCTGACCTGCGTATTGTAATTACAATTAATGCTACTTTGTTTATCTAGCTGAAGGATAGCGCTTTCGCGGTCATAATGGTACTTATAAGTAAATCACATGCTTCGTAAACATTACGTTATTTTAATGCAGAGATGAACCTGTTCCAGATTTCTGTGTACATTAGAACTTAATCTAGACATAGCTGACTTAGAAACTAGTCACTTGTTTTCCTTTTTAGTGGGATCAGGAATCAATAATTGTCAAGCGACTGTTGTCCTTGACGAAAATAAATTTAGTTTCTCGATCATTGCTCCTTGAACTTAAAAAAATTTCTTACATAATATGTTTTATTTTCACTTCTTTACTACTTCATATCGCAGAAGCCGGCTTGTTAGGCACTTCCTTCGCTTCATATTTCATTTTTCTCTCTTAAATGTTATCTCCTTAAAATTAAATCTTAAAACTAGAGTTCTTGGAGTTGATCACTTTCTTTGTTAAACAAGATTTTTTTTTTATTTATCAGCTTGTCTGTACTTAAATTATGGCTCAAAATAACATATTTTAAATTCTCTGTTGTATAGCAAGATAGACTCACTGTCGTGTAATTTGTTCTAAGCATTTTTTTTAACGAAGTCAGATCAGTTGTCACTTAGTCGCTAGCGGCTAACTTTCTCTTGTCATTAAAAAGCTTTCCTTTTGACTCATTCTGTATCATGATACTTTTTAAGATCAGAGTGATGGTATAGCCCTTTTATTTTTCCATGTGCGGAATCAGAAATTAGATAACAGCCTGTGTGCGGTATACGAAGGATCTCGTAAGGTCCCTCAAAAAGACTTTGCCATTTTCGATTTTTGCGTAAGAGCAACGATGGTTTAAAGTGTGTTTTTAGCAAGACCTTTTCGCCTACTTTATAAGTTAACACCTTATTAATATGTTTGTCATACGCCTTCTTGCGTAAATTGGCTTGGGTGGTCAACGTTGTTAGAGCTTGTCTTATTCTGGCGTCTAAACTAGCGCTTGTGTTGTTACACTTAGGAATTGAATTGACCCATTCATTTTACTCTTGGTCAGAAGACATCAGCTCACTCGGAGTCAAACCAGTAGACAGGTGTGGTAGATTATTCACAATTTCCTCGAAAGGTGACACAAAGTCAACCCAGCGAGTCTGCTGATTTGATATATACGTACGAATAAAACGATTAAACTCCTTGAACACCCGCGCAGTCGGGTTCGACTGCGGTCTAAACTTGGAGATAAAGATTTGCCTAATTTGATGACTAGCAAGGAAAAGTCTCCATCTTTTGCAGACCAAGTTAGACCCATTGTCTGAGAGAATTTATTCAGGTATTCCGAATCTAGGAAAGTAGTCACGTTCTAAACGATTGATGATTAGTTGAGTGTTAGCAGAGCTCATAGCGTACAATCTCAAATGTTTGGTAAATAGATCAATGACAGCTACAAGGTACCTTAGTCCTCCACGACCTCGTGGGAGGGGTCCTGCCAAATCTATGCCTAGGATTTGTCTAGGTTTCTCTGTGATAATAAGATTCAAAGGCAGTATATTCGAAAGATTAAAAGGTTTTGCCTTTTGACAAATGATACAATGTTTCAAGAGTTTGTGAATTCTGCTATGAAGGTTAGGGATGTAGCAGTACTTTGCTATTTTACGCTTACACTTTTCTGGACCAAAGTGTCCCCAAGAAATATGTGTATATCAGAGTAAGTGCTCTACATATTCCCGCGGAATGCATACTAGCCAATTTTCTGATGACAATGATGTTCGGTGGAAAAGAACTTGATTATGCAATTTGTAATATTTGCACATGCGATGGGTAGGATTAGTTTCGAGGATCTGTTTCACACCTCTCCATTTTGGATCAGTTTCCTGCAATTGGACAATCTGGTTACAAAGACCAAGAAAAAATTTCCGATGGACTGGATCCTTCATCAAAGGAATTCTGTAATTTGGCATTTGTTCCAAATGTTCAGTACTGTCCGAAGAGCCTTCAGGCATGCGAGGTAGAGCATCCGCAATAATGTTATCTTTGCCTTTTATATAGATTATTTCGAAGTCCTATTCCTGTAAGAAAAGACACCACCTCGTTAAGCGAGGATGTAGGAGTTTACACGTCAGAAGAAAACTAAGAGCCTGATGATCAGAATAGACTTTGATTTTCTTGCCATTGATGTAGTAGTTGAATCTCTTGAAAGCCCAAACTACCGCAAGAGCTTCCAACTCAGTAACAGAATAGGATCGTTCAGTTTCTGTAAGAACCCTACTAGCAAAACTAATTACTCTGATGTCTGGTTTTCCATTGGCTTCATGGATCTGGAAGAGACATGCGCCTAACCCATGAATTGCGTCAGATGACATACAAAATTCCTTTTCCATATCTGGATGATAAAGAATGTTGCTATTTAACAAAGCTTCTTTGATATCGAGGAATGCCTTTTGACAGTCGTCAGTCCAATTCCACTAAGTATTTTTCTTTAATAATTTCAACAAATCAGGGTTGTTCATTACTTGCTTTGGTAAAAATCTTCTGAAGAATGAAGCGAGACCAAGATAACCTTTAAGTTGTCGTTTTGAAGATGGGATAGGAAAATTTTTAATTGCACTTAGCTTAGCCGGAACAGGACGGATTCCGTCAGATAAAATGACGTGTCCTAAGAATTTGATTTCGGCTCGGTCAAAGTGTGACTTTTGCAAGTTGGCAGTGACTCCGTATTCCAGGATTCGCTGAAACACTTTCTGTATTAGTTCAACGTGGCCTTTCCAGGTTTAGTGGCAATTAAAAGATCATCAACGTAGAGAGTGACTTCGTCAATAAGATCTGGAGATGAATACTCCAGAACTAACATTCAATCCAAAAGGCATGACCTGAAATTGTTAGGATCTGACGGCGAAGACAAATGCCGTATACTTTCGTGAGTTAGGATTTAGTCTCACTTGCCAAAATGACATTTTCAAATCTATGCAACTCAAATATTTAATTCCATAAAATCTCTGCAGGTGTTCTTCAATCGCTTCAGGTCTCGTTCGTACTGGCACAACAATTTTATTTATGTTTCGTGCGCCAAGTACGAGTCGTACGGTGTTATCCTGTTTCAAAATCGTCAACAAGGGGCTACTATATGGTGAATTAGAATACTCTATGACTTTCCAGTTCAGCATTTTCTTAATTTCATTATGAACTGCTTCCCTTTATGATGTATCATGCAGCGTAACTTGCTGTGACAGTGCGAGACAGAGACAAAGATATTGTTTATTACCCTGTGGCGGTCAGCGCTCACATAATTATTCTTAGGATATAGTGTTTTTTGTTCTTGTTAAGAGTAATTTTAGGAGAGGAGAGCCATTCTTGTGATGCAAAAAATCTACGCCATTGCAAGTTTTTGATTCGCATTGTAAAATATAAGTGTATATGGAAGGAAATCAGTTAATAGAACAATAAAATATTGTTCATTTCAAGAAGGTACGTCTTATTATACACCCAGCGATATACTGCTATTGTGATTTACTAATAAACACCAGCTTGAGAACAGTTCCGACGGGAGCGTTCAGTTTTAGTGAAATAGTTCGATGTTTTCTTCGGAAAAGAAGTCACTTCATGGATCATTCAAATCCACAATAGTAACTGGACATTTCTCAGAACTGAAAGCAATCTGGTTGCTATGCAACAGAGCCCCAAAGAATATTTCTCCGTACTTTGGTTACCACTTTCAGCTCAACACAGTATCTGCAGCATCTGGAGCAGATTTCTACAACAGCGGAAGCGTGTAATCGCTATCAGTTTCACACACCGCCCTGTATGTGCTGTATGTATTTACCCACAACAGTGAACATACAGTTACTCACGCACATAGAAAGACAATACTAGGTGGTGTGGGGAAACATTTCAGTATAAAGGCCCTGTAGAGCTAAACAGTAATTAGCCTAGTAAGAAAAGAGTCTTTAGAGATGGCGACCATGACAGGACACGATCCTGATACAACACTCATAGTGAACCTGCAATATAACTATGTTAGTAATTTAGTAATTAATGTTTCATTGTGTGCATATATGTCCAGTTTTATAGAGTAACTACATTGTGGTCCTTTGTATGTTTCATGCTAACTGAACGTGCGGGAGTATCTTGTGAAGAGAACGAGTGCGCCGTCCCAGTAGCCGAGCAGAAACTTCAAAAAGGCCAGAACATTTGAATTACTATCTTTCTTGAGCATTTATGCATTGTAGTGACCTTTCATGTATTAATTTTCTAAGTATAAATAGTGTTGCTATATTACTTTTACTAGAATTCCAGTATTTCAGTAGATATAGTAAGACAATATTTTATGTGTTATCTATGCACTGTGTTTGTGTCACATTATAAAGTGTACATTAACAGCATTAGGACATTAACGTTTTTTGCGTGTGTAAAAGTTTAATAGTCACTTTTGTAGGACTTATTTAGAGGAGAAACTGTAAATTGCTCATTTACATGGTGATAACTAGATCTATGTTCAAAGCCAATAAGCAAGCACGCATCACAATGCCACAAAATGAATTAAATAGTGTGAATGCATCGTCAACTAGTGCCACAGAATTTAATACCGCCGTAGTTAGCGATATGTCGATTACGGCTGAGCAACCAGCAGTAATTAATGTGCTCACGCCGTCGAAACAAACGGTTGCTAGTTCCGACATTCATATGTCGAAAGAAGTCCAGAGAAATATGCAGCAACCAACAAACAACATGAATTTCATCTCTGACACAAACGCGTGCGAAAACGAAATGACTGTACCGAAAATTGTGTCGGTACAATCCTCATTAAGCCCAGTGAAATCGCCAATTGCTGAGAATACCGATTTGTTATCCCAGCTGATGTCAAGTTTGACTGTCATAACACAAGGGATTAAAGCATTGGAAACCACGCAATCCACGTTTGCAAATGACATGAATCGTAGATTCCAGGCATTGGAAACCACGCAATCTAATCTTGCAACGGGCACAATCCACTTTTGCAAACGACATGAATCGTAGATTCCAGGCATTGGAAACTACGCAATCCACTTTTACAAATGACATGAATCGTAGATTCCAAGTATTGGAGAGTGCGCAATTTAATTTGGCCCAGGAGCAATCTAATAAACTAAAAGAAATAAATGATAAGATCACTGAAAAATTCCAGAGTTTGGAAACAAAGCAGAGTCACTTGATTGCCAGTCAGGCACAACTCATAGTTACACAAGAACAACAGTATCAGGAATTAACAAACAAATACAAAGACATCTTATGTCGTCAAGATACACTAAATCATCAAGTGCAAGAAGTTATTCATGCACAGAACACTATTGTGCAAGACGTGAATACAATTAAGCACGATAACGAGCAAGCTGTCCTTGAGCTTACTCGGAGGATAGACACTCTCAGTCTCGAAGGCGAGAAACACATAGAGAAACTTTTCAATGAACATAAGATCGCATTCTCTAAGGACATTGAAGATTGGGCGAAAGAGCAAACCGAGACAGTGAGAAATTATGTTGACAGAACATTGAAAGAAACGGATTCTAACGTGCAAGTTAACAACTTAAAGCAGAAGTTAAAGAGATTAAGGAGAATATAGGAGATGAATTTCCTGCTTGGAAAGCAAAGATAGAAAATACATTAAAAGCATGCCTGCAGGGTTTAGTTAATACTAGAGGGGCACATACTACTTGCAGTTTATCAAAAGCAGACATTATTCCTGATGAAACCAGTGAAACCGAATCCATGCAACAATATCCATGTATTGGTGCATATTTACGTAACCAACCAGAAACAAATTATCGAGATTATCATTCACCGCGAAGTAGCCACCAGAATACACCTGTGACTATGAATGAAGAAAAAATGCTTAAATATCGTCAATTCCAGATATTTTTTCCCGAAAGGAAGTCGATCAATCCCGTGGTATTTATCAAGCAATTTAAAGGGATATTGCCGCGAATGTGGACTGAGCAACAAAAAATTATGTATGTTGCAGGATTCATACATGGAGATGGATCGATGTGGGCGTCAGAAGCATCCGATTGGTGTCAAGATTATGACCAATTTGAACGCGCTTTCTTTCACAAATACTGGAATAAGGGAGTACAAGAAAGACTATGTAAGGAAGTTTTTGACCCACAACCTTTTACTTTCAAAAATGGATCTTTAAGAAAGTATTTCGAGAAGTATATAAATAAAAGCAAATACTGGAATGAACCAATCCCGACGCAGGATATCATTCGAATATTAAAGGGCAAACTTCCACTTGAAGTTAAGGAAAAACTTCTACATGTGCCTGAACAACATGTGGAAGATTTTCTAGCCACATTGGATTCAATAGACATTCTGTTCGAAGAATCACGTGTGCGCTATAACCAACCAAGTTACCAACCTAACAAATACAATAGTAACAACAAACAGTATGGAAACAAACCTTTTGCACACAATTCACCAAACCCACAGGTGAATTATTTCCAGAAAAACGTGAAATTTGGTAACGAAAATCCCGACCAGTGTAATCATGACCAACAATGTGAACAAACATATAAACGGAAATGGAGGAAGAATAATAAGAAGAGGAAAGGATACTATCAAGAAGGGAATTATCAGCAAAAACGCCGATATCAGCAACCAACCCAAGAATATCACAACCAACCACAAACTTCAGGTTGGGTACCAAATGATAATGCAAATGAATGGAGAAATCAACCACCAATAATAACCGACGTAACGGAGCAGACATCTACTAATAATGGACAATCGTCAAACTGAACTCGACTGTCAGAAGCCCCGACGGTGCAGTCGAGGAAGTTTTCAGGGGCGAAAATTCAAGCGTCTATTTTTTTCGGTACAATGATGGCAGATTATTAATAGAAGAACTTCAGCAGGATATGATGCCTTGTCAAGAGGAACATATCACTGAACCTGTTGCGAAAATTCAGGCGGCAATTGAAGGCATTACTGTGCAAGTTACTTTAGATACAGGAGCAGTAGTAAATGTAGTTTCTGAGAAGTTATTTCAAAGAATACTTCAGAAAGCAAATCCACCGATTTTTCCTGTTCAATGTTGTAGAAGTGTAGGTCCTACTGGTCATAAGTCTTCTCAGGTTAAAGTGCAGACTCAACTCCAGTTAGATATAGGAAATGTAGTTATAAATTGCACGTTCCTTGTAATAGAAAAATTGGTTGAGGACTGTATCCTGGGTATAGATGAATTTAGAGAGAGAAATTGGCATATAGCTTTTTCTCTAGGCCGTGCCAGTTTTACAATAATGGATCAGAAACATCAACTGAATCTTCTCAGGGAATTTAGTACCCATGGAAAGTATTGTCAGGGACGAAAGCTGCAAATAAAGTGGATACATAGCAAAACTGTACGGTATTACCAAATTAATTACTTGCAACCAGTTTTAAACCCTGAAGATATGGTATATGAAAAGGTGCAAGAACCTGAATATTTGCAACAACACCAAAGAAAGCAATTATATGATCTTCTACAGGAATATCATGAAGTCTTTCAAGAAAGACCTGGTGTAATCAAGGGATACACATGCCATTTAGATGTGATACCACACCAAGTTTTCTGCCGTATTTTTTATCCTGTACCGTGGCGCCAACGAAAGGCAGTTGATGCGGAAATCCACCAGATGCTTGAGTGGGATCTGATCGAACCTTCGACGAGTCCATACTGTAGTCCGCTTCATGTTGTCTCGAAAAAGGGAGGAAAAGTTCGTCTCGTGCTAGACGCACGGCAGATAAATAAGATTATCGTGCCCGTGCGAACTCATCCGGAATATATCGATGAGCTAATTCAAAAGTTCGAGAGGATGAAATACTTAACAAATATTGATCTGAGTTCATTTTGGCAGGTGGCTCTAGACGAACCATAAAAAAGTACACCGCATTTGTACATGCAGGTAGAAGCTATCAATTTAAGGTTTTACCTTTCGGGCAAAACGTGAGCTCAGGAGTTTTTATAAATGCTCTAGATTATGCATTGGGACCTGCACTTCGAAGAAATTTAACTTTGTTTGTGGACGACATGCTCATAGCTACGACCACATGGAAGGAGCACGTTGATTTATTGAGAATAGTGTTAGAACGTTTCAAGGAAGCAGGCATAACCGCAAATCTGCAAAAGTCCCATTTTGCTCGAGATAAAATCAAATTTTTGGGTCATCTTATAAATGGAAAAGCCATCTTACCGGACTCCGAGAAACTAAAGGCAAACAAAAACTTTGCAGTTCCAACAACAAAAAGGCAGTTAAAGGGCTTCCTCGGAGTGGTCTCTTTTTTCAGGCGTTTCATTCACGACCACTCTATTAATGCAACAATGCCATATGATGATCCAGATACCTTTCTGTCGATATTAGATTCCCTAGACCTGATCTATGAGGACATGAGAGCTAACAAACCGCGGAATACTCCGCACAATTCTAGGCCACAACATTACGAGAGTAACGGCTATGAAAAGCCAGGGAACGGTTACAAAAATAGTAACGATTGGCAAAACGGAAATAAAGGCAATGGGTATCCGCACAAAAGGAATAGACATAATCAACACAACCGATTCAATCCCGTGTATAACACGACTGGTAACCAGTACGGCAATCAACCGTACAAACAGAAGTTTGGAAATGGTTTCAGTCAGAAAGGTTGGCAACAGCAGAGCGATTCGCAATGGAATGCACCGTACTCGCGCAGCCAACACTCAGATTACGGGCAGCAACAAACAGCTGATAACGCCCACTCATACCAACACAACTCCGCGCATAGTAAAAATCAAGCGCAGGGAATGTACAGAAGCACACAGTTTAACGGCAAACCACAGTGTGAAGGTGGATTTCACAGTAACAATTCCGGAAATCATAATAGTAATAAAAATCATCAGACCCCGCGAAGGCAGTACAATCCCCCTGTATTTTTCGCAAACGCGGAAGACAGAAACACGTATTGGACACCAGAACAGACGCAGCAAAATTTTGACACAAGGTTTGTGCATAACAGTAATTTTGTTCCTCAGTGTTCTCATAATGTCAGATTCGTCGAAATTTCTAATGATGAAGGCCAATCAAAAACACACAAACAGGAAAACTAATTTCAGCATCTGAAAGCTCCCTAAGTTATGCTGTGAGACAGAATGGGGCGACCACTTCGACGGAGAGACTAACCATGACGTACTTGTACTGAGATACAGTGACGGGATTGACATGAGACAAGAATAACTACAAGAGAAAGAGACTACTGACGGCGATGAACCGATAGATGACCAAGTGCAAGTTATGACAAAACTTCCTATAGCTGGAATTTTGACGACTGTAATCCTAGATACAGGTGCAAATATTAATGCTATGTCCTTATGTTTCTGTAAGCAAATTAGTACATTAATTAAAATTCCAACATTACCCGTCCAAGGATGTTCAATAACAGGAGCCATCGGCTCCCAGACACAAAAGATCAGTATACAAGCTTGGGTACCACTGGAGATTCAATCAATACCCATAAATGTATTTTCCTCGTTGTCAAGAATTTGGCAGTGCCATGTCTCTTGGGAATGGATTTTCTACGACGATATAGAGCCCGAATACATCTTTACACAGGCATTTGCACACTGTTAGTACAGCAAACAGAAGTTGCACTGGAGTTAGTGAAAGAAAGAGTAAAAATCTCTGGCACTTGTAATAGCATTAGATTACAAAGGATAGGCAGAAAACCTCCTTGTTGTAATCATTTCAATTTGTTTTATGGTAACTGTGATACATTTAATGATACAATAACAGTGACCTACCCTCTCAGCAGGAAATAACCAATAAGACTACGGAATCAACAGAGTTATCCGAACCTCAGCGACAGGAATTATTCAGTTTGTTGTCACACCATATCAACGTGTTTTCAAAACGACCCGGTATTATAAAAGACTGTGAATATACTATGGATGTGGTGCCGCACCAAACTTTCTGAGCACGACATATCCCATACCGTATGCAAGAAGGTATGATGTATCATGCAGCGTAACTTGCTGTGACAGTGCGAGAGAGAGACAAAGATATTGTTTATTACTCTGTGGCGGTCAGCGCTCACATAATTATTCTTAGGATATAGTGTTTTTTGTTCTTGTTAAGAGTAATTTTAGGAGAGGAGAGCCATTCTTGTGATGCAAAAAATCGACGCCATTGCGAGTTTTTGATTCACTTTGTAAAATATAAGTGTATATGGAAGGAAATCAGTTAATAGAACAATAAAATATTGTTCATTTCAAGAAGGTACGTCTTATTATACACCCAGCGATATACTGCTATTGTGATTTCCTAATAAACACCAGCTTGAGAACAGTTCCGACGGGAGCGTTCAGTTCTAGTGAAATAGTTCGATGTTTTCTTCGGAAAAGAAGTCACTTCATAGATCATTCAAATCCACAATAGTAACTGGACATTTCTCAGAACTGAAAGCAATCTGGTTGCTATGCAACAGAGCCCCGAAGAATATTTCTCCGTACTTTGGTTACCACTTTCAGCTCAACACGGTATTTGCAGCATCTGGAGCAGATTTCTACAACAGCGGAAGCGTGTAATCGCTATCAGTTTCACACACCGCCCTGTATACGCTGTATGTATTTACCCACAACAGTGAACATACAGTTACTCACGCACATAGAAAGACAATACTAGGTGGTGTGGGGAAACATTTCAGTATAAAGGCCCTGTAGAGCTAAACAGTAATTAGCCTACTAAGAAAGGAGTCTTTAGAGATGTAAATGGAAATGAAGTCCCATGCTTCTTTACAGAACGTAGGGGAACGATGCGGGAGACCCGCACCGCCTTACTAGGCAAGGTCCTAGTGGAGGTGGTTTGCCGTTGCCTTCCTCCGACCGTAATGGGGATGGATCTTCATTCTGTATTTTTTCCATGTTCTTACACATGTCAAGAAAATGTTTCCTATATATTCTATCAGTCATTATAAGAACATTAAATTCGGACGGATTGTCCGTGATGTTGATAGTTGACAAATCTCCATCTGGCATTCTAGACAGTGCATCAGCGATGAAATTATCCTGCCCGCTTAGGTATTTAATTTCAAATTGAAACTCTTGGAGTGAGAGCGTCCATCTTGCTAATCTTGGATGTAATAATTTACATGTTTGCAAAAAACTTAACGCTTTGTGGTCACAGTATACTGTTGTCTTCGCTCCATATAAGTAATAGTAAAATTTCTTAAATGACCAGACTACGGCCAATGCTTCCCTTTCGGTAGTCGTATATGTTCTTCACAAGCAGTTAAGAGTCGGCTAGCAAAAGCTATTGGACAGAAAGTTGATTTTCTATCTATCATCTTTACTTGGAAGAGGCATGAACCTATTCCAATTTCCGAAGCATCTGCCATTAAACCGAATTCTTGGCTCATATCTGGATGATATAATATTTGTGAATTGACTAAGGCATGTTTTATTGCTTCAAATGCGTTCTGACATTGTTGCGTCCTCACCCACGGAGTATTTTTGCGCAACAAGCTGTACAACGGTTCTGCATTAATAGAGTGGTCGTGAATGAAACGCCTGAAAAAAGAGACCACTCCGAGGAAGCCCTTTAACTGGCTTTTTGTTGCATTTCACGAATCGATCTGGGTAATTTAGACTTGAGAATCATAATTACATCTTTACTATTAATAGGGTTATCCCAATACCTGATTTTGCCAAGATATTTTTCGAAGTACTTTCTCAGGCTACTATTCCTGGGGTCATGGCCGTGCGGTTCTAGGCGCTACAGTCTGGAGCCGAGCGACCACTACGGTCGCAGGTTCGAATCCTGCCTCGGGCATGGATGTGTGTGATGTCCTTAGGTTAGTTAGGTTTAATTAGTTCTAAGTTCTAGGCGACTGATGACCTCAGAAGTTAAGTCGCATAGTGCTCAGAGCCATTCCTGGGGTCAAATTGTTCTTCTTTACGAAGGCGCTTCTGAACACCTTCGCTCCAAAATTTGCTGAGGAAACAGTGCTCAAACTCCTCATACGTTCGACACTTATCAACCATTTCGGTTCCCCATATTGCCGATTCGCCACCTATATATCCGGTAAGAAACTGGATACGCTGTCCATCAGTCCACGTATTTGGAAAAATGCCAGAGAATCCACGAAGAAAAACAATTGGGTGGATATTTCGTTTTTCCGGGTTAAAGGTTTGAAAAACTCGATGCTTTATCATGCTTTCTTCCTTCATCATTTTTACTACTGAGTCAGATTCTTGGTTTCGGTGACTAACTTGCATATGTGGTGGTGAAGTGTGTTCATTAGATACGACAGGTATTCGGAATTGCCGAAATAATTCGTCTTCTTCCTCTGAGGCTAAAGAGTTAGGATAATTCGGTCTGTGTATTCGGGAACTACTACTCACTTGTGCCTTCAGGTTATTTAGCTGCTCCGTTACCCCTTGCTTCCAATTTGGTAATTCTTGCTGAAGGGTACGCCTAATGCTACCGAGTTCAGACATTACAGTATCTCCGGAGCTTACAGGAGCTGACAAGATACTAAGAGTGGTTGCTTTCGCAGTCTCTACTAGGTCTTTGTTAATTTTATTTTCGACAAATTTGTCCTTTCCAGCAATCCAGTTCTCATACTTTTCTCTAAATTCTCTCTCATGACTATCTAGCCTCTCCTTTACTTTCGTTTCAGTTTCCAGAGTCAAGTTTGACATTCCCTCGGTTAGTTTTTCTACCTGCGTAGTTATTCTGTCTAATATGTGATTAACCGTGGTTACGGTGGAGTCAAGATTCTCCGTTGCGTTTCGGATATCAGCTGTCTCGCTTTGCATGGTTGCAAAAGTGTCATTCAGTTCGAAAATTATTCCATTTCGCATTTGAGAAACAGCATCCTTAACTTGCTTGCTACTTCCTTGGCTACGTTTTATCCAACAGTTTTTATTTCTTCGCTTACTGTAGAAAGTTTTTCAATTACTGTAGAAAGTTTATCTTCAAGCGAGGCTAACATTTGTCTATTTTCGTCTTTCATTTGGCGATTTCCGTCCTGCATCATTTGACTTATTTGACTCAGTAGCTGTTTGAATAGATCGTCTGTCACTACCCTTGAATTGCTTTCACCTGCCTCCCTTGTAACCGGTATATGGCTACGAGTACTAGTGGCAGAAACTATGCTGGCATTGTCTAGTTCAGTACCGGTAACATTATGGTGTGAGGCATCAAAGTCCATAAGATTTCCCACTTCACTTTCTACAATTGTTTCGATAGGTGTCTCAGCCCTACTAATTATCCTGCGGGACCGTAAGCGACGCGACACTTAACTAGTTTCGTTCTGTTCATTTGAATCTAGTGATGACATATTTTCGTCTGCCATAGCTCACTTATTTACAACAGTAAGTCAATGAAGTTCGTTTCAGTTACGGCCGTCAGCTGTCGACAGAGATGTAATTTATCGGTTGCGAGTCGGTTGTCACTGCTACGTCACAAGATCGGAATGTCGGGAGTTGCACGTCACGAGAGCAAGAGACTATTCTGGACAGAAAAGAAAGTATGGCTGCACACTGGTCAAAATAAATGAAAACTAAGGCTGGTCTGTTCCGTGAACAGGCAGCAGGCATTTAAAAACAAGTGAAATGCAATACACAACAATGGAATTTAAACAATACTTAAAGAAATTACCAATCTACTACGTAATGTGTATACATAAACATACAGTTATAAACGTCCCCGTTCGTAGACGCTAATTATAACAATATGTTTACTTTTGTGCTGTAACATATAGCTATAATCAGCGGTGGAAATATATTTGCGAACGCTGACCGTGCGCGGCTGTTTCTTGTTGGATCGTCTGATCAGTCGGAAGTTGCATTGCAGAGGAGAGTAAATGCCTATTCAAAATATAATTATTTTTGGATAGCTCAACATGAATTTCCTAAGGGAGCGTAGTTTATCATGCATTTACCAGTAGAATATGGCGCGGAGAAAATATTTCGCCGCATGCAACTTCCGTCCGATTTCGACGAAAGAATTCGTGACTGTGAACTCTCTATTTGGCAGAAACATAAAGAAAATTAAATAACTTCGTGAAGGAGTGAGACACAGATTCTATATTAAATAAATAGTCCATACACCAGTTCCATTTAACTCTGAATTTATGGCAATTAATAGATGATCCTACACTGCAATGAAGGATTTAACATGGATACCGTTTTGACTGGCACTTCTCTTAATGAAAATAATTCCTTTGACGTTTGCACATACACGTCGCACAATGTGCAGTATTGCACTTTTACTTTACTCTAAAATAATATTATTTTTAACAATAATAATTACGGTGGCAAGACATACGCGTCCGACACAAGTTATAAGAGACAAGAGAAAAAATGAGTAACTGTTCATCGAGAATATCTCGTACCTCAAAAAAAATGTTTAAAAGTGTTCTTCTTCTGTCCGTTTTTTCGCGCCGTGGTTTTCAAAGTCAATAACTCACTGCATCTCTGACGGCGCTTCGACAATAAACAAGTTACGTCACAGGTCGTTCACCTTTTACATTCTCGCAACATTATTTGCTAACTGTAGCTGTTGCCGAGCGACTGCTCCATTAGTGAATGATTTAAAATGATAAGGCAATCACATAATGTTACACGGTCCAGTCAGGGATCCTGCTGCGAGACGGAAGGATGGAAACTTGTGTCGCACTCCCGGTCGCGAAGTCCAGGCCACAAGACATCTCGCCTCTCCGAGAGGCCATGAAAAGTTAAGGCTAGCATCAGCTCACAAAATAGGTCTTAATCACACCTGTGAAGCAGTGATTGGTGTTTTTCATTCACACTAGTTTCACATATTTCTTGATAAATTTATATCCTTCTTTGAACATTGTTTCCCAAAGAAAATTACTAAATGTAACGCCACACATTTTTAAAATAAACCTTGAATTACTAAAGGTATTAAAGTATCGTCAGAAAGGAAAAGATAACAGTATGAGACAGCAAGAATTAGTAAAGATCCAGAAGTAGTTGTACACTATAAAAATTATTGTAACATACTGAGAAAAGTTGCAAGAAAATCAAGAAATATTTGTGTCAGAGAAGAAATTAACAACTCTGGCAATAAAATAAAATCAATATGGATATTATTAGGAGGGAGACAGGAAAAGTAACCACTGGGGTAGGTGGTATTACTATTAAAGATAACTAGACCATCCTAAACAACAGTACTCAAGTAGCTAATGTATTTAACAACCATTTCTTAAGGGTAGGAGAAAAAATTGATGAGAACAGTTCAAAAGAAAAGGCAGGCAGTACATGGAAGAGTCTGTTTTGAAAAAAATTTGTCAGATTAACTTTCACCTAACAACCTCTTGTGAAATAAGTAAAATTATTATATCTTTGAAAAACAAATGTTCTCTTGGAGTAGATGACATCTCTAATAAGATATTAAAACAATGTGGAACAATTACGGCTGATGTCCTGAGTTACATATGTAATGCGTCACTAACTCAAAGTATTTTCCCAGACAGGTTAAAATATGCTATTGTCAGGCCTCTCTACAAAAAGGGGGACACCACAGATGTCAATAATTATCGGCCAGTATCCTTGCTTTCAGCATTTTCAAAAATATTCGATAAAGTAATGTACTCAAGAGTGGTTAGACATCTCAACAGTAATGGGATACTTGGTAAATCACAGTTCTTATCTCAAAAATGCTTTTCCACTGAGACAGCAATATACAATTTCACTGTCTACATAAATAAGTCTTTAAGTAGTAAAATTTTACCAATAAAAATTTTCTGTGACTTGTACAAAGCATTTGATTGGGTGAACCATGACATTATGTAACAGAAATTACAATTCTATGGTATACATGGAATAGCATATGAGCGGTTTAAGTCATACCTACAGAACAGGAAGCAAAAAGTTTCCTTATATGCGCCAAGTGATTTAAATAAGTTTGACACTTCATCTAACTGGGGTGAAATTACATTAGGTGTTCCACAGAGTTCAATCATGGGTCCTGTTCTGTTCTTGATATATGTGAACGACCACCCTTCCTATCTGAAACAGGAAGCTGAACTGACACTGTTTGCTGATGATACAAACATAATTATTGATCCAGTGAAAGATACTCAAAATTAAAATGATACAAATGAGGTCTTTCGAAAAATCATTAATTGGTTTTTTTGCAAATGGGCTTGCTCTAAACTTTGAAAAAAACACAGTACATCCAATTTTCTGTTGCAGAAAGTACAGCTCCTTCAATAAATATAACACATCAACAGAAGTCAGTAGACTGGGTAGAGCATACTAAGTTTTTGCATGTACAATTAGATGATAATCTTAATTGGAAAATTCATGTTTTGGATCTTATAAAGCGACTAGGTTCAGCAACTGTTGTAATCAGAATAATTGCCAATTTTGAGGATATAGAAATTAGTAAGCTAACATACTTCGTATACTCTCACTCTCTGATGTCATACGGAATAATATTTTAGGGTAACTCAACATTTAGACAAAAAGTATTCACTGCTCAAAAGAAAGTGGTTAGAATAATGTGTAGGGTTCATAGTCACACATCTTTTAGGCACTTTTTAAAAGATTGGGGATTCTTACAACAGCCTCACAGTACATTTACTCACTAATGAAATTTGTTCTCAACAACATGGACCAGTTTAAAAACAACAGTGACATTCATGATTATAATACCAGAAAAAAGAAAGACTTACATTATCCTTTACTCAACCTATCTTTGGCACAGAAAGGGGTAAAATGTGCTGGTATAAAAATTTTCGCCAAATTACCAGATGAAATAAAATATCCGACAGACAGCAGTAATATCTTCAAAAATAAATTGAAATCATATCTCCTTGACAACTTCTTCTATACCATAGATGAATTCTTGAATAGGAATAAATAAATCTATAAATATAGTATATGGATTTTGTGTCATTTAAGGGAATGGGGTAAATAATATAAATATTAAACTTTAACTTTGTACTGTATATATTAAAATACCTGTAATCTAGTTTCATATGTGCATTGCTTGTGCACTTGACACGTTCCAAATGATAACGGCTACCGTACTGTGCGGTTGATCAATGGAACACGCGACCAACTAACTAACTAACACGTGTTTTGTAGTATCACTATTTATGTGGGTGCTGTGCTTAAGTACTACATAGTCCACGTTCCATTCGGAATTTTATTGTTCGTTTCCGGCTGATCATAGTCTCGACACCCTTTCCACAACGATTTTTCTCTTGAATCAGTATTCCTGGCGATGCACGTCTCTGTCTGTTTACTTACATTTTGCTTCGTCGGCTTGCGTGGTGCTCGCTGTTTCCGAGAGACCGTTTGGAATGTCAATTCAGCGCTGCACAGACACAGTGTGTTCCAAGATTTCCGACACCGTACATACTTTTCCACACGCAAATCCTCATCTCTCAGATCTGAAATATCTTATTATTTGTTTAAAAAGTTATTATCTGGGCGTCTTTCTATTGAAAAGAAAGCAAAGCACTAACTTCCCAAATTATTACTTCTTCATGACAAATTGACTTATTACTTAATATAGGCACGTTATTTACTTCATATTTTTCCTTAACTGAAATCGTTATCATTTCACAGATCGTTATGGAAGGGTGATGTGTCAGTTCAGTGACCTGGTGACGCTAGATAGTGGCCAGACGGAGTGGAGTCATTCCTTCTTTGGAATAGACCGTTCTTACGGCGCAACCCACCCCACCTTATTTATCTTCACTAAGAGGGGAAGACAGTAGTCATAGCAAATATAAGATCTACAGTTCGTTCACAACATATAATTTCTTTCTTGGAGTACTACTCGCAGGGAAATAACTCGAAGCAAACTCGATCTGTCAAACAAACTTTTACGGTTTTCATTCACCACCTGCAGTATTTAATTTCACTGGGTGGGAGAGTCTCACCCTAGCTGTCCGAAAAGTGAAGATATGTTGTGTAAAAGCACGACACCGATGCAGGAGCTGACGAACTAGGTGCATATCAAAATGGGTATAAGAAAAGGAGGTCACTGCAAAAATAAGCTGGAAGTTTAAAATTAACTACGATCATTTATTGTGAGGAACTATCTTGTTTCCTGGACGCTATCCATCACCCAGCGTGAATGTTCATGTTTCCTAATAAATTTGAATTATTACAACAAGAAGCGAATACAATTTGTGTTGCTTGTATTTTCCTTGAAACGTAGTCGGAGTCTCTTATGCAGCCATAGTATCCTATTTAGTTTTCACTTTCCTTTCAAAATTTGTTAAATATCATGTTTCCGATAGTGATACTTCCAGTGAAGAATTAAAAAGCTGAAAAATTATTTACCGAACCTGCCTCTTGAAGCTGTAATCTTTGCATACTTTGGTTCTAATATGTCTTCTGGATCAAAAATTAAAATAGCGAATGCTTTTAAGACACAATCATCAGACGAAGGCGTAATTATAGTCTTGGGAGCCCAGCTGTAAGTACCTAAAATGATGTCACCTCCCCATTCTGCATGCGTCCTGTGTGCGTTCACGGTTCACATCTCGACGAAACATCGCCCACACATCGTGTCTCAGCACTTCAGCATACTGAATGCTACACTCTAAGGACTAGACGTAAGCTATTCATGGACTTCATGTTGCCAACAAAGATGGAATTTTGATGGATGACAGTGCGCCATGTCACCTGGTTACAACTGTACACAATTGGTTTGAGGAACGTGAAAGTTTAAGCTGATTAATTTTTATGTGAGAAGTATCTCACGGTGCTCCATGGTTCCCGTTTCTACCGCTATGTGTCTAATTCTTTCAATTAGGCCCGATAAATTGAGATGTAGGTAATCAAACCCGCTAGAAAAGATAGTATTCTAATTTATAAATGAAGCAACGGATAACGCAACATCGGTGAATTGCCATGGAACAAAACGTGCACATTAGGGACTGTAAGACTTCCTTTTTTTTTGATACTATGAATTCAGTTAGTCGCATGAAGTGCATAATGCATACAATGGATATGCCTGGATTGAAAATTCATAGAATATAGTCATTATCTCAGTGGTATGGATGAAGGATACTAAATAACGCTAAGAGAGAATTTCAATTATCATTCTGATCGAAATTAATAAAACTATTATTCTCTGTGACAAAACATACATGAAGTCTATTATATTTAAGAAAACTACCACTCTCAGTAACAAAACCTTCATGAAGCACTCACTATCTCTTGCATCTCGTCATACCGGAAACATAGACAACACTCCGTTGTCAATTACATCCACTAATGATTAAAATGGGTAAAAATGAATGTTACTGAATGGTGGCCTCTTAACACCATTTAGTTATTGTCACACCTATTTAACGCGCGGAGAAGGGAAGGATACCACCTTTCACTCTCTCAACCATTACTTGTGTTACTTCACATGCAGTACCATGCGGATAAGTTCATGTTGAAAATGCGTATTATGCAACCGCAATACAACGTGAGCACACCAGCCCAGGCTTCATGACTCCACATTATTCATGCTATGATTACCGAAAGGCAAATCTAGTGACTACCGTTATGAATGCTGGCAACACGTGGCCAAGTTCGACAACAAAGAAACGAATAAAATAAATCGTTGAATCATGGAAAATTTATATTGCTTGTATCTGGAACTAAACTATGCAACAAATGAAACATTAATGAACCTATCTGCTATTGACCTAAGAACAAGAACCGTTGGTTCAAGCCATCAATCACCTCGCGCCCAAGTTCGCTAGTTGAAACACATTATCTGAAAAATTTCTACAAATACAATATCGCTGAACGTTTCCCGGTATTAATTCACACCTGAACATGTTTCATAATCAATGTTACCCCAAAAGACCTACATTATGAATAACTTTTCTCACTATCCATGACGAGCGCCGCACCCCTGCGTCCGTCTCGTTCAATCGGCGGCCCCAGAGTGTCCTAACATGGGTCGTTCCAGGACCAACCGCCAACCGTTCAAAAAACTGGTGGTGGGGGTAGGACGTCAGTGACAACCAACCTCACAAACTCTGCCCTTCTCATCCCCACTACCTTTGGAATCACGAACTCTCTGCCGAATCTGCTCACGTTGTTATGTTGGTTCTAAACTACCCTACTGCTACCATCTTTGACTAACCCAGATTATTATGTATTCTATGCATAATTACGTTTATCCATCCACATACATCACGGGATCAAAGGATGAGAGAGGAGGTGTGATACCAACAGAAGAAAAAATATACACGGAAGCATTCTTGAATCCAGAGGTTAATTAACTAGGTGAAACATTGAAAGGACGCTCTCGGCGTAAAACGAATTATTAAACACGTAGAAATTAATCAGTTACTTATATGAAGCGTAAACCTGTGACGTTTCAAACGTTCTGGACATTTCGTGCGAATGATTTTGCGACCCAGATCGTCCAACCTGAATCCCATCGAAGATTTGTGTGACCGCCAACAGTTTCGCAATTATAGACGGCTCTAGAATCAGCGTGGCTCACTATTTCTGTAGGCGACTTCCATGACTTGTTGATTCAATGCCACGTCGAGTCACTGCACTACTCTGTGCAACAGGAGGGTAGACTAAATATTAGGAGATATCCCATGACATTTGACACTACGATGTATTTTCAACATATCCTCTTGGAGGAAGCAATATATCGCGGTGTACTGCAGTTCTCAACAATACAGAGGTTTCTGCAGCGGCTCTCAACGTTGCTCAGCGACAATCTGAAGGGAGGCGACACGCGAGAAAAATGAATGTGTCCGTTCCCAGTCATCAAGGTCTTAGGAATACCGTGAAATTCAGTAAGAGCATGGAGTAACGTTAGCAGTCAGAAGGCTTAAGACATCAACTAACCTCTGAGTTCTGCCAATCTGTGGCATCCAAAACACAGGCGTCAAATTGATTACATCCTCCTACGGACTAATAACAAATAAATAGGCTGCACATGCTCGTAGGGAACGATTTGTCATCGATGAATAGAAAAATCTTCTGTAACCAAGTTCGACTGGTATGTTTACTTTATTTCACAGTGACCGATTTCGACAGAGCCTTGCTGTCATCTTAGGATCTTCGTAAAATTCTTATCAAAGCGTGTACATGTATGTATGAAAGTTGATAAGAATTTTACGAAGATCCGATGATGACAGCAAGGCTCTGTCGAAACCGCTCACTGGGAAATAAAATAAAAATACCAAACCTTCTCTGCTGCAGAAGATTTTTTTATCCGGAATAACGTAATGTCTCGTAGGCATCTATACTTAATAAATATGGAGATCTTCGACATTGAACTTATATTTAGGGTAACTGATTGGAGAAGCACTCCTTCAGACTGTTTATCAAGGATTGTCTGAGGCAGTTTGTGTTGGAGAAATGTGATTTTTAAAAATCTTGTCATTGTAGGAAAATCAGAATACGAAAATTGTACATTCTCACACGCAATTTCCGTGACAAGTGATCTCTATACAGGGTGAGTCCGGAGGCAAGGTGCATACTTTGAGGGGTGATAGTATTGATGATTCTGAACAAAAACCTTAATTAACATATGCCCTTTTGCCAACTGTATCCGACATTCAGTTGTTTGAAAATCACGCCCGTCAGTCGCATCTCATTCTTCACCAGCACTTACATGCAAGTACAACCAATACGGAATTACGCTACGTGGTGGTGTCCTTGCTGACCATAGGTAATTTTTCTGAAACCACACTTCTCTTTTTAACATATACACATTGACTTAGTCGGCTAGCTGCTTCCAGCAGTAGATTCTGATATGTATTCGCAGCAATTGATTTGTACACCAGTTGAGCTAATGCTGCTCCAATTACGGATATGTCGATGGAAACAACAGCCAAGGCATTTCTTGTTACATGGAACTTATCACTCGCGTTTTACATGCATGTGCTCAAGTAAAGAACTGTACAAATGGGCACAGATCAATAACACAGCAGCAGTCTACAAGAGGTGCAAAATGCATTGCAGTTGACGGTGGACTTCTTGAACTGTGAGGAAATGCACACAATTAAAGAAAACATTACGTCACTATGTTTCAATTACTACTATCTACATTTGTCTTTATTTTTACTAGTTTCCTTAGAAACTAACGAAGTGCAACAGTGCAAAACGTATGTTCGTTTGATGCCTTTCATTCAGAATCACCCAAACTGTCACCCCTCAAAGCGTGTAACTTTCCCCTGACCCATATTGTATCGATCATATAGAGACTGTTCAATATATTGCGTGTGTCTTGAAACATGTGTTTCCAAGTACATAGAATGAGAAATAATACATTTTCTAACGATAATAGACGAATTTGAATTTTAAAGCCGTATTTTTCTCAGAAAAACAACTTGCTTTCGGAATCATAGGTGTCTTATCAACAAAATGAAATGCAGTTTGAAATTGTCGTTTCACCATGCGTATGATTACATAAGGTGGGACAGCTTTCATCTCTGTACCAGTGCCGTTGGTATTCTTAATTCTAGTACAGTGTGACCTGATTTTCTTAGCTTACCGTCTTGCTAATACTGAATCGGTGGAGGAAGCTGGACTTCGGGCGCCTACTATTTTCAGACTTCTTGCTGCCAACTTTGACGATCAACTGATACTGTACGCAATAGACCTGACTCTACAGCAATCTTTGTTTAATGCTGCTTTTCATTTCTATGTTACGTAATTTAGAGGTAGCTGTCAGTATCACTTGTACATTACCTCGTACGCCATTGTGTGCCCCCTGATTTGACACAACAGATAATTCTGTTGGTCACTTATTTATTAATCGCCCAACAGACGAACATTGTATTGCTCGTAATATAGCGAGCAATTATATTCTGAAACAGGCCAAATTAGTGATTCGCCAAGCGATTTGAACCAACATTTCGAACGCCTCTGTGTCAGGAACTTCTGTTATCGAAAATTATTTGCTATGTTTAACAAAACATCTAATACACTTAAAAAGGGGGTTAAAATGTGTTAACCTTCTTTTGAAAGCCTTTTCCTTGAAAACTATAGCCTGTTCACTAAGAAAAGTCTCAAATTATCTGCTAGTTCCACAATTCTGGGTTTGTCTTCGATCGGTTCAAAACTAGCCTAAAAATTTCCTCATCTTTTTGAGTCCTCATTCGTGTCTCACTTTTTACTATGTTATCAATAGTTTTTATATTTTTGCTGAAATAATTTATTTTGTCTTGAAAATACATGTATTGGTAAGACACTGTATATGTCTTCGGAAGAACAGTGGTTCAAATTCCCACATCCGGCCTCCCAAATTAAGGTTTTCTGTGAGTTATCTAAATCGTTTAAGGAGAATGCAGGGATAGTTCCTTGAAGAGGGCACAGAGTATTCCCTTCGCTGTCCTTCATCCAATTACAGTTTGTGCTCCATCTCTAATATCCTCGCGGTCGGCGTGGAAGTACATACATTCGGATTTATGATGACTTTGGTTAGAATTTTACAATGTAATTTAAAACATGATTTAAGCACCTTGGGGCTTAAAAATGAATTAAACATGGGTCTGCCTTTTTGAAAGTATGCAATTATTGTTTTGCATTTATACCCAAATATTTCATCACAGTTGTGGCATCCTCTATGGGGTTTTTCTTTTATTTTTCTTTAATACATACATACAGATTTTATTTAGGGTAAGAAATATATTACATCAAATTTTGTCGATCTTTAAATAAAATGTGCACTGTATCTTTTATTTGCGTTATGTGTGTCCTGCGACCGCAAACAGAAATCAAACACAGGTCATGTCGTCTGCAAACAAACGATATTAGGGCATCAACTGCACTGAATTTTCGTTGAGAAACACTTCCTTTAAATTACATATTCCAGTAAAATTATGGAATATGCCTCTTTCTATCTTTATCATTGCTGTTGCTGGTTTTTATTCGCCTGTCACAGCTGTTTTTTGTTAATTTTTTTAGAATGAACTGTGGGCATCGGTTAGAATTGTTATGCGGCTTTTGCATAGAGATCTATTCAATGTGGTTTGTTAGTCATGTATGTTTCGTATTGTAAAAGCGTTTACTCACATTTTCTTGTGTTCAATGGTGGATTCTGCGTCTTGTTATGTAGCTGTGGCTTGGACACGCCTTTCAATGCACAATTTAAATTTTTCATATCTTTGACAGTCTTTTGCTTCACTGTTTTGTTTCCCATTGACGGCCACGTAATTTCAATTTGTTCGAGAGAGGGAGACAGAGAAACAGACATAAAGAGACAAAGAGACAGAGAGAGAGAGAGAGAGCGCGCGCGTTCGAGCGCGCGCGCGCGTGAGAGACAGAGAAATCATTTTGTTGTGTGATATATATGTAGTTGCAGGTTAAAAATTATGATGTTTGATAGTTCGTTTAGAGTGTTGAATAATGTCTTGTTGCAGAGCACTGCTGGGACATTAAAGAAGTTTTTCTCCTGTATAGTACGTTTTTGGATGTGGTATTTTTCTTCTATTGTTAAGACTGGTACAGATGGTTACTATGTTTCAGGATCTGAAGGTCTGTTTCAGTGCCACTGGGATGGCTGTTATTTTTAATGGTGGGCTGCAGATGTGGAGTATTTGCTGTCACTTTTCAGTGCTCATAAATGAAATTTGTACAGGCTGTTCGGTGTATACTGACTGAAGCGAAGTCTTCGCAGATTAGGTGGTGTATACCTGCTTTTTGTGTCTGTGATGATGTTGAGTATTTTTAATCTTTTCTGAAATGTAAGTTGCCTACTGTTTACTCTGTATGCCACGTTTACCTTGTCTTCTTATTCTGATCATGTTCAGTTTGTTGCTTTATTCTGAAATGTTAGTGTGAGCCATGTTTTCCTGTTGAGTGTGTTTCTTCATATTGTGTTCTTTGTGTGTTCTCTGCTGTGTGGTCATTACTACTTTGTTGTGCTGTAATACTGTTGTGTGTGTTCAGTGTCAGCTGAGTTTTTATTTACTGTTCAGTTTGTCTACAGTGTTTATTTTGCAATCATTTTCTGTGGCAATGTTATAATGTTTAGTTCTTGTGTGTGGCTATCTTTGTCCATTGGAATTCCGTTCAGTTTCGGTAGGTGGTATCTGGGGCTGGCCTGTTTGCGGTCTGTCAGGCGGTCTGATCTGTTGTGAATAATAGTAGTGGTCGATAAAGGTTTTCTGTATGTTGAGAAGAGGCGTTTGACGTTTTTGTTTTCTAATGTAATTTCTCGGAAATTTATTTATTTATTTTTGTTTCGGTTTGAAGGATGAAATGGATTTTTGGACGGACAGTACTGGATCTGTGTGTAACTGTAGTATGTGGTCTACCAAGCAAATTATGCCACCAACGTAGCAGTACGAGTGTACCATATTAGTTTGTACTGTTTTGGTTTTATTATTTCTTCAAAGATTTTATTTTCTAGTTGATTAAGAACGATGCCAGGTAGTATTCCACTTGTGGGTGATCCATTAGGGAGTCCTTGTTTTTGGGTATAGAAATTATTTTAAATTTAAAATAAATTTGTCCTGTGATTCTTTCTAAATAGTTGAGACTTCTTGTGTCTGTGTCTGTGGGATAATGTTGTGTCTGTCTTAGAGTTAGTTCAGTCATTTTGGCTGGTTCTTCAGTTGGTATGTGGGTGTACACTGATGTAATATAAAATGAGTGTAGTTAGTGCAGCTGTATTTCCACCCCGTAGCATCCTTTCTGTCTAATCCCCATCTTTTGCCACTGTAAATAATACCAGTTCCTGTACCTTGCAGATAACTACAGGACTCAAGGCACTGTCACACCACGTCTCTTTTATCTCCTCTAGACTGCTGATATGCCCAAATCACCTCCACCATCCCAATTCCTTCCATATGCTTATGACACTACTTTTCTCACCCTCTACCCTACACTCCAGTAACCCCAATGGCTCGTCCAAAGACACTTCAGTCAGGTTACCTCCTAGTGTAACCAATGGCTCCTAAAGCTCAATCCTTCCAAAACCCAGGCAAAAATTACAAGATGAACCTCTTGAACCTTGTATCTTCATGACTTTTACCTTATTATTTACGACTGTCCTCTCTAGATATCTAATACTGTAATCTTAGACTGACCTTCGGCTGGCAACTAACAGGAGAACTTCATCTGTTAACCATCCACCAGAAACCCCACAACAAACAAAAACTTCTAACAGGATAATCTTGGGAACTACACCCTACGCTATTATCCATAACCCTGATCTGACTATCCTCTGGTATGAAAATGCTACATTAGTCTTTTCCCTACCAAATTTCTATAAGTCTCTCTAAATTCTCGAAAGTCATGCACTCTGTCTCACTTTCAGCATCCATTTACCTTCCTGCACATGGATTCTCTACCACCTGATCAAATTATCACTGCTCCTCACCTCCACTGAACACCTCCACATCTACTACATTATCCACAATTCCAACCCCATTGTCTCCCATCTGATCACCAATCCTGATACACTGCCTTGCCATTACAAACAAGTCCCACCACACACTCCATATCCTCTCCCAAAGCAACTTCAGCCAACTCCTGTTCCCAGACAATAAGATCCACCTAGACATATCCCTCCTACTAACTAACTCTTCCTCGCCTATTCCCTCTCCACCATCTCCATCTCTTTCCTCTTGTTACGACTACCCTATGCACACACCAAACACCTCCTCATCCTCTGTCTTTCCCATGTCTTTTCCACCTTCTGTCTTCCTACTATATCCAACACCTACATTTATCTCCATAATTTTCCTACCTGACAGACTCCTACCTTTCTATCTGCATACCTCAAGAGTATGGAACCTATGCTATCCTTCAGAAATATTTTTCTTCCAGTGCAACTCCTTCAGACTGAAAGTAAAAGGGCAGTGCTTCAGCTCTTGTTCTTCGAAGAATTTCACAAATCTATGATGTGTTTTTAAAATGTATGTTTTTTGCGTTTTTCAGCTTCCAGGTTTGGTTTTTAATTTAAAAAATAAAAAAGTGCTAACAAGGTTTTTTTTCTCGTCTCTGGTATAAGTGTAAAGATGCTCTTGCCTGAAAAGTGGAAATTGTACCACTGACAGACGAACCTCCCCCCCCGACCCCCTTCCAATATGGGCGTCAGCTATGGGTTCAGACCATCATTTTTAGATGCAAGACGGTTAGTGCAGTTCCTAATGCTTGCTTTAATAGCTACTGCCCCCTTGGGGTAGTGTTAATATAGAACAGGTTGATCCTATACTCAAATTGGTTGGAGGTATAAATGCTAATTACGTGCCTACTACCATAATTTTCTGATTGCTAGGCTGGTTAGGTTACTCAAAATGCTTGTTTTAATACCCATAACCACCAGTAGGGTGGTAGTAAAACAGTAATTCTTCACTGAAGGCTCTCCGGCAGTGCAATGTATATTTCAAAACCCTGTTTGTGAGAGAAGTAGACCATGGGTGAAAAATAGTGAGTTTTGTGAAATAAATTGGTACTGCTGAGATCATTGAGACCTCTAAGAGAAATGGTGCACGGCGGTGAGGATTTTTACATACCAACAGCAAATTTTTGACAGATTTGATTCACCAGTCGTATGATATCTTGAAGCAGTCAATAACTTCTCGAAATTTGTAAGTGTTTTTCATATTACAGTGTGTTCTTCGTCCATTTCTTTTGCACAAAGGGTAGTAGGAGTCGACAGTTGTTGTCTTTCATCCTCAAGTGATTTCATCCCTTTTTTTCACCGAAAACGACCGTTTTCCTCTTTCCGTGTTGATCACTGCCACGACACACAATGCAGCCGCTGCAGCAGCAGCAAGAAATGCAGTTTCCCTTTTGGCACTCGACCCCATGATAGCTTGTTCTTTGTGCGTGGTGGGCACTTTGTGACGCCTCTAACCACAAGCGATTCTATCCAGTCGCTGTAACTCACGCTTTGCTGTGAGCTTTATGGGACGTGTAAGTGGACAGTTAAAGGGAATACCACCGAGGCAACACTAGGCGACACGTTGCCTCAAGTCGCGCACTATATTTCGCATAGTGTCAGTGTGCGACCTTGAGATCTTACTTCAAAGTTGCTGTTGCCCAGAAAATGTGTTGCCTTGTGTCGCATGCTGCAAGTTGCTTTTGTTTTAGCATATGCCTGAGTCAGCTACACAGAAGAAACATCGGAATAGTGCACCTTTTTTGTAAGAAATTTCCAGCAACTGACTTAATTGTCCATTTAATGTACACAATCGTGTTTTCGGCTTTTTAGCCATTCTCAAGTGCATGTTGAAACTTTAAAATATGTCATCGTCGAAAATACACTTTTATGGGCTTTCCAGTTGTCGTACTACAAGATACGAGTACATATCCAAGATATAAAACATAGCCGATGTTGTGCGCCATGCTTTTTAGCCATTCTCAAGTGCATGTTGAAACTTTAAAATATGTCATCGTCGAAAATACACTTTTATGGGCTTTCCAGTTGTCGTGCTACAAGATACGAGTACATATCCAAGATATAAAACATAGCCGGTGTTGTGCGCCATGCGATATCATTAACATACAGTGAGGAGTATTTAACAGCTAAAGAAAAAGTGGCGAACACGTTATTAACATATCATTATTTTTTAAACTACTGACCTCACCGACGAGGATGACATGCTGTAGGCCGAAATACACACGATACGATAGTGAAATAGCAGTAGATAATAATACGAGGCTTTAGGGGGAGAAGCCTCACCTGAAACATGTCTAGGAAACATTAATGTGTCACCGCATGTATTAGTGGCGGATGATGCATTTCCATTACAGAAACACATTGTGAAACCCTTTTCAGGCCACTACGAAAGAGGTTCTTGTAGGAAACAAAACAATTACAGACCCTCAAACACTCGTTGAGAAGTGGACAACAGTTTTGGGTTGTTGGAATCAATGTTTCGCGTATTTAGAAAACCGCTGTTACGATCTGGAGAAAACGCAGAAATTGTTGTTACAACATCCATTTTTTTTTCACAACTTCTTGAGAAAAAATCCACCTCAGAACCACTGTACTCGCCTAAAGGAGCATGTGACACAGACACAAGCAATGGAAATGTTGTCCGGGAATCTTGGAGCTCCGTAATCCAGAGAATTTGCAACACAGACCACGGAGGTCAGATTCAGAACCAAAAGAAGTACTGGACGAGTTTTCGAGGAACTTTACGTCAAATGAAGGGCATGTGGCTTGGCAAGATCACTACTGATATGTGCATACCAAGAGGAAATACGAATCCTTATAATGCAAGGAAACGGAAACTCTAAACTGAGCTACAAATATCTTTATGTGTATCTATGAATAAAAAAACATCCTGTTTTTGTGGATCACAAAAGTGCACTAAATGTGATTTCCGTAATTCCAACATTGTAATGGTATCAAGATCAGCAACTCATATATTTGTAATTTATTTACAAAGGTTTCCGTCAGAATTGCAAATAATATTTTTACTAGTGACTAGTTTCGGACTCTTCGTTGATTATCAAACCATTACCAATATTAACGATGCATGAAACACAAGCATTTTGTGTGCAGAGATTAAAGCAGTGCAAAAACCTTTGTGACACATATATATGCATTTGCAAAGTTTCACTGTGTGTAATACATTTACTTTTACGTCATATCAATATATGAAATGTTGATACATTCAATATCCAACAGGTGTCTTTAGTTGTTTAGACACAAAAATTTGACAGGTGCTTTCATTTGTTTATTGTGTGTCCATAAGCTCTGTCCCTCAGAGATCATAATGGTACAACTAAATGCATAGATGCTGTGCTGGCAAAGGTGTCAGGTGTTATCACACTGTTTTATAAATTATTGATATATCTTAAGCTAACTGTTTTACCGAATCATGAGCTATTTTTAATAAGAGCAAAAAAATTATTGTTTTTAAATTCTGACTATTCGTTCATCAATTTGTCCGGCTTCTTCAATTTTCTTTTATATGTTTTCCGTTCTGCAAGAATGTCTAACTCCATTCCTTAAGGTGCCACGTGTAAAATTTTCGTAGTACTGTCAGTACCACCCATGGTATGTTTCGTGCTTCTCGAATAATGTCCAAAAGCAGCCTTGTTGCTTGGGCTGATAAGCTCCATCAATCTAGTTACAAAATTCCGACCATTTTGGCCTATATAAAACGATCACATGTTGCACATTATAACGTATACACACCAGATGCAAAATACAATTTTTTTACAATTTTTTTCTTAGTTTAAACCTTGATTGATCTGCTGTTCGAAATTCTATTTGTACTGTTTAGGGAAAACCTGAGCTAATTTTTCAGTAATACGGCCATAATATTTCAATGTAATAAACAATTGTATTTTTTTAGAATTTGTGTAACTAAACTTTTCTTAGTTGTATTTCATGTTTTGTTAGTAACATTGTATCTTCTAATATAGGTAATGGTTTGAGAAACAACGAAAAGTTCGAAACAACTCACTAATAAAAACATTATTTGCAACTCTGACAGAAACATTAACTAAAAAATAAAAAATGTGGTTTCGTTTTAATTTTCCACAATCCACTTGCATTGTGATAATCTGCGATTAAAAAGTTGTTTCGTCAATGATTCACTCCATGTTGCACGCAGCAGGCCACACAAAACAGATGGCTGTCGCATGGCTGACGATAAGCGGCAATTCGTCTTCTCTCATAGACAGGCGGCGCAACAAATTGCGTACAGTTGCAGTCACGAATGATGGGAAATTGCGTATACTGTTGTTGGAAACACGAATGATGGCGGTCGAGTTTAGACCTGTTCTGCGCATCTATGTCTCGCATTCTGTGATAGCCAATGAGCTTTCAGTAGTGTTCTCGGTACTCTGCTGTGAATGTCGTAGTCAGTGCGAGCATTAAATGTGATCCTAGCGAGTTATTCAGTGGATTTTTTTATTCCATTTGTTGCGAGTTGTCACGGATAATGATGGTGGTAAGCAACAAATTCTGCACAATCAAGCAAGAAATATAATTTGCAGCATACATGCTTCTTTAAAGCGCAGATGACGTGTATGCGCTTATTGCATCCGTCGCTTGGAAGCGGCAACATGCAATTCCCGTCCGTGTCTCCAGCTGTGCGAACCGCCATCGTTCGTGGACCGGTGTATAGCGCCGCATCCTACCAAACCGGTATGTTGCCCCGCATCGTCCTGGTCGAATTGCTCCTTGCAATATGCGACATAGTCGTAGGCAACAGTTTTGCCCAACTGTAACCCAGGTGGAATTGCGTCTTTCAAGTTCCAGCGTCAAGGTATCGTTAGCGACTTTAGTCAATCTGCTCAACACAGTCTAACTGTGCGCGAAAAGGCACTTGGAAAATAGGTACTTAGACTACTGGACGGTTGCGACTTCTGTACTGGCGTTCACCCACAAAGTTGCCGCAAAGCAAAATTATCAAATCACGAAATAGCAAATCCTCTACAACTGCATAAATTTTATTTATTTGTTTATTTATTTAACCTGATGCGATTAAAGCCATCAGCCCTATCTTTCATTGGACTAGTGTTTCACAAATTCAGTACATTTTTACATAAAAGTTACCTAAGAAATAACAATCTTAGTATGACAAATAGTATTAAAATCATTAGAATATCTGAAGTAGCAATGTGAGTAAATGATACTATGAACTAGCAAAGTTACTGCTGGCAATATTTGCACTACTGTAGCTGCTGCCTCTTATAGTGGTAATAGTAATAATAATAATACAACGTAATATAAAAATTCAGAAAAAGAAACAGGAGAAATGGAAGACAAACTTTTAAAATATCAGGTTGACTGAAATAGCAAAATGGCTAAGCAGGAATGGCTTTAGAACAAATGTAAGGATTTAGAAGAAGAAGATAGATACCACCTACAAGAAAATTTAGAGAAGCCCTTAGGGAAAATAGAACTAGCCATATGACTATCAATCGCTCAGATGAGAAACCAGTCCTAAGCAAAGAAAAGAAACTGCCTATTGGCTTCTGTCTCGGGTTCTTCGGCCGACGTTCACCTAATGATTTTTCTGACGTTTCGCCAGCACGAGTGGCTGGCATTGTCAAAGCTTCACCCTTCATTGCCGGTGGTGAACTGGAGGCGAGCTCGCGGCCGCAGACTATATGTACCTGGCGCGCCAACGTCCGAGGGCTTCTCCGCGGTCATTTCCGGTGCGGTTCTCCTCTTGCTACCTGCGACGGTCGTTCGCTGCAGTACGGGAAGCCAGGATCCGTTTACCTTAAGGCTTTCCTCTTTCTTGTTGAAACTGTTCGCGTGTTTTTGGATTTCTACAGCTTCTCTGAACAAGCGCGTGTGATAGTGCTTCGCCGACACGGAAGTTCTGGCTGTAGAGAAGCACTATCACACGCGCTTGTTCAGAGAAGCTGTAGAAATCCAAAAACACGCGAACAGTTTCAACAAGAAAGAGGAAAGCCTTAAGGTAAACGGATCCTGGCTTCCCGTACTGCAGCGAACGACCGTCGCAGGTAGCAAGAGGAGAACCGCACCGGAAATGACCGCGGAGAAGCCCTCGGACGTTGGCGCGCCAGGTACATATAGTCTGCGGCCGCGAGCTCGCCTCCAGTTCACCACCGGCAATGGAGGGTGAAGCTTTGACAATGCCAGCCACTCGTGCTGGCGAAACGTCAGAAAAATCATTAGGTGAACGTCGGCCGAAGAACCCGAGACAGAAGCCAATAGGCAGTTTGTCAACAAGTGGCCACGAAAGCCTTAACAATTTTGTAAAGGAAAGAAAGCTGAAAAGTGGAAGGACTACATAGAGGGTCTTTTGTATGCCGCCTGGAAGCCGGCGCGTGGGTGTGCTCCTGAAAACTGAGGGGAGGCCGAATGTAGGTAGCTAGGAGGAGGAGGTGAGACAGAACACTTGGCACTGCAATTAAAAGTGGTTTTACTATGTACTTAACTTTGGGTGAGATGAGCACGTAGGTGCGAAGCTGTACAATAAGTTACAAAGGCAAAATCTGTAGTGGCTGGCCCACTATGAAATAGAAACAATGTTGCTTGGTCGTCTACTCGGAATCAAATGGGCAGAATCTGGAGCGGCGCTCGTAGAGCTGCACAGCGCCGGCTAGAGGGCGCTGTCGTTGGTGTCGGTGTCGTAGTGCCAACCTAGCAGAGCGCACCTACGTTGTGGCATTGTAGCTATCGATACCTCTCGGTCGGTACAAGTAAAATGAACTTGAAGACTATACTATAGAAATGGAAATGGACGTAGATGAAGATGAGATGGGAGATATGATACTGCAAGAAGAATTTGACAGAGCGTTGAAACAGCCAAGTCGAAACAAGACCTGGGCAGTAGACGATATTCCGTCAGAACTACTGAAAGCCTTATGTGACCCAATATGACAAAACTCTTCCATCTGGTACGCAAGATACAAGGTATATGAGACAGGTGTGAAAATTTACCGAAGTACCGGTTTAATAAGTTATGGTTGCAAAATACCAACACAAATTCTTTACAGAAGAATGGAAAAAGTGGCAGAAGGTGACCTCGGGGAAGATCAGTTTGGATTGTGGAGAAATGTAGGAACACGCGAGGCAGTGCTGACTTTACTACTTACCTTAGAAGATACACTACTGGCCGTTAAAATTGCTACACCACGAAGATGACGTGCTACAGACGCGAAATTTAACGGACAGGAAGGAGATGCTGCGATATGGTAATGATTAGCTTTTCAGAGCATTCACAAAAGGTTGGCGCCGGTGGCGGCACATACCACGTGCTGACATCAGGAAAGTTTCCAACCGATTTCTCATACACAAACAGCAGTTGACCGGCGTTGCCTGGTGAAATGTTGTTGTGATGCCTCGTGTAAGGAGTAGGAATGCGTACCATCACGTTTCTGACTTTGATAAAGGTCGGATTGTAGCATATCGCGATTGCGATTTATCGCATCGCGACATTGCTGCTCGCGTTGGTCGAGATCCAATGACTGTTAGCAGAATATGGAATCGGTGGGTTCAGAACGGGAATACGGAACCCCGTGCCGGATCCTAAAGGCCTCGTATCACTAGCAGTCGAGATGACAGCCATCTTATCCGCATGGCTGTAACGGATCGTGTAGCCACATCTGTATCCATGAGTCAACAGATGGGGAGTTGGGGATGTTTGCAAGACAACAACCACCTGCATGAACAGTTCGACGACGTTTGCAGCAGCATGGACTATCAGCTCGGAGACCATGGCTGCGGTTACCCTTGACGCTGCATCACAGACAGGAGCACCTGCGATGGTGTACTCAACAACGAACCTGGGTGCACGAATGGCAAAACGTCATTTTTTCGGATGAATCCAGGTTCTGTTTACAACACCATAATGATCGCATCCGTGTTTAGCGACATCGTGATGAACGCACATTGGAAGCGTGTATTCGTTACCGCCATACCGGCTTATCACCCGGCGTGATGGTATGGGGTGCCATTGGTTACACGTCTCGCTCACCTCTTGTTCGCATTGACGGCACTTTGAACAGTGGACGTTACATTTCAGATGTGTTTCGACCCGTGGTTAGACGTCTCGAAACCCTGCATTTCAGCAGGATAATGCACGACCGCATGTTGCAGGTCCTGTACGGGCCTTTCTGGATACAGAAAATGTTCGACTGCTGCCCTAGCCAGCACATTCTCCAGATCTCTCACCAATTGAAAAAGTCTGGTCAATGGTGGCCGAGCTACTGGCTCGTCACAATACGCCAGTCACTACTCTTGATGAACTGTGGTATCGTCTTGAAGCATGGGCAACTGTCCCTGTACACGCCATCCAAGCTCTGTTTGACTCAATGCCCAGGCGTATCAAGGCCATTATAGCAGCCAGAGGTGGTTGTTCTGAATACTGATTTCTGAGGATCTATGCACCCAAATTGCGTGAAAATGTAATCACATGTTAGTTCTAGTATAATATATTTGTCCAATGAATACCTATTTATCATCTGCATTTCTTCTTGGTGTAGCAATTTTTACGGCCAGTAGTGTAGATTAAGGAAGGGCAAACCGACTTTTATAGCATTTGTAGAGTTAGAGAAAGCTTTTGACAATGTTGGCTGCAATACTCTCTTTAAAATTTGAAAGAGGGCAAGGGTAAAACACAGGGAGCGAAAGGCTATTTACAACTTGTACAGAAACCAAGCGAAAGTTATAAGAATCGAGGGGCAACGAAGGAAAGCACTGGCTGAGAAGGGAGTGAGACATGGTTGCAGCTTATCACCAATGTTTTTCACTCTGTATATTCAACAAGTAGTAAAGAAAACCAAAGAAAAATTTGAAGTAGGAATTAAAGTTCAGAGAGAAGAAACAACATGGTTGAGGTCTGGCAACTATTACAAATCTGCCAAAGACAGCAAAGGAGTTGGAAGGGCAGTTGAACGGAATGGACAATGTCTTGAAAGGAGGGTATAAGATGAACATCAACAAAAGCTCAGCTGAGTGGTAACGTGCTTGCCTCTCGTGCAGCGGGTGCGAGTTCGATTCCCGGCTGGGTTGGAGATTTTCTCCGCTCGTGGGCTGCAAGTCGCCCAATGTGGCGTCGACTGAAACAAGACTTGCACTCGGCGGCCGAACTTCCCAGGATGAAGTCCCCGGTCGACAGTGCCATACGATCACTTCATCTCATTCCAGTGTCGGGTTCCTGCTACTGAGGACGTCTTCGAAAAGTGGCTGAACGTTGGAGTGAGATAAAAAACGTGTTGCTCTGAAGGGAGCGGGTGTTTCTGCCGTGTTGTTCAGACAATAGCCTTAAGTTAGAGGAGAGGATCAGGGGACCGTAGAGAAGATAGACCGTAGAGAAGATAGAGGGTATGGAAATCTCTACACTTATCTGCACAGAGCCAAGATAGCTGTGCGTATGACGATGAAATATGATCAAGGAATCGAACGTCAAGCGTATAACAGACACAGGTATTCATAGCCAGTTCCAGGTACTGTGAGATTTCCTGAGAAACACCTTGCAGGTTTACATCGCTGTAAGCAGTAATTAGAAGCATAAGTATTTGTACAAGATTCTTTCTCAGATCAGAAGGGAAGAGCTATTTGTAGTTTTGTAGGGCATGGAGAGATGCTGATTCCTTCCTGCTCACTACACTTGCGTGCTCAGTCCAATTTATATTTTCATCTATTATTACTCCCAGACTCTCTGTTGAAGGAGAGAAGCTGATATTAGTTTTGGTTGGTTGGTTTAGGGATGAAAGGGACCAAACTGCAGAGGTCATCGGTCTGATATTAGTCCCATTAATGTTATAGATAGTACAGTTTCCCGATATTTCGGGTTAATGAGCCTAGAATGACTAACCAGTACTGCTTGGATTTTGGATGGGATGACCTTGAACCCCTCCCCCCATGAACCATGGACCTTGCCGTTGGTGGGGAGGCTTGCGTGCCTCAGCGATACAGATAGCCGTACCGTAGGTACAACCACAACGGAGGGGTATCTGTTGAGAGGCCAGACAAACGTGTGGTTCCTGAAGAGGGGCAGCAGCCTTTTCAGTAGTTGCAAGGGCAACAGTCTGGATGATTGACTGATCTGGCCTTGTAACAATAACCAAAACGGCCTTGCTGTGCTGGTACTGCGAACGGCTGAAAGCAAGGGGAAACTACGGCCGTAATTTTTCCCGAGGACATGCAGCTTTACTGTATGATTAAATGATGATGGCGTCCTCTTGGGTAAAATATTCCGGAGGTAAAATAGTCCCCCATTCGGATCTCCGGGCGGGGACTACTCAAGAGGATGTCGTTATCAGGAGAAAGAAAACTGGCGTTCTACGGATCGGAGCGTGGAATGTCAGGTCCCTTAATCGGGCAGGTAGGTTAGAAAATTTGAAAAGGGAAATGGATAGGTTAAAGTTAGATATAGTGGGAATTAGTGAAGTTCGGTGGCGGGAGGAACAAGACTTCTGGTCAGGTGACTACAGGGTTATAAACACAAAGTCAAATAGGGGTAATGCAGGAGTAGGTTTAATAATGAATAGGAAAATAGCAACGCGGGTAAGCTACTACAAACAGCTTAGTGAACGCATTATTGTGGCCAAGATAGATACGAAGCCCACACCTACTACAGTAGTACAAGTTTATATGCCAACTAGCTCTGCAGATGACGAAGAAATTGAAGAAATGTATGATGAAATAAAAGAAATTATTCAGATAGTGAAGGGAGACGAAAATTTAATAGTCATGGGTGACTGGAATTCGAGTGTAGGAAAAGGGAGAGAAGGAACCGTAGTAGGTGAATATGGATTGGGGCTAAGAAATGAAAGAGGAAGCCGCCTGGTAGAATTTTGCACAGAGCACAACTTAATCATAGCTAACACTTGGTTTAAGAATCATGATAGAAGGTTGTATACATGGAAGAACCCTGGAGATACTAAAAGGTATCAGATAGATTATATAATGGTAAGACAGAGATTTAGGAACCAGGTTTTAAATTGTAAGACATTTCCAGGGGCAGATGTGGACTCTGACCACAATCTATTGGTTATGACCTGTAGATTAAAACTGAAGAAACTGCAAAAAGGTGGGAATTTAAGGAGATGGGACCTGGATAAACTGAAAGAACCAGAGGTTGTAGAGAGTTTCAGGGAGAGCATAAGGGAACAATTGACAGGAATGGGGGAAAGAAATACAGTAGAAGAAGAATGGGTAGCTTTGAGGGATGAAGTAGTGAAGGCAGCAGAGGATAAAGTAGGTAAAAAGACGAGGGCTAGTAGAAATCCTTGGGTAACAGAAGAAATATTGAGTTTAATTGATGAAAGGAGAAAATATAAAAATGCAGTAAATGAAGCAGGCAAAAAGGAATACAAACGTCTCAAAAATGAGATTGACAGGAAGTGCAAAATGGCTAAGCAGGGATGGCTAGAGGACAAATGTAAGGATGTAGAGGCTTATCTCACTAGGGGTAAGATAGATACTGCCTACAGGAAAATTAAAGAGACCTTTGGAGATAAGAGAACCACTTCTATGAACATCAAGAGCTCAGATGGAAACCCAGTTCTAAGCAAAGAAGGGAAAGCAGAAAGGTGGAAGGAGTATATAGAGGGTCTATACAAGGGCGATGTACTTGAGGACAATATTATGGAAATGGAAGAGGATGTAGATGAGGATCAAATGGGAGATACTATACTGCGTGAAGAGTTTGACAGAGCACTGAAAGACCTGAGTCGAAACAAGGCCCCCGGAGTAGACAACATTCCATTGGAACTACTGACGGCCTTGGGAGAGCCAGTCCTGACAAAACTCTACCATCTGGTGAGCAAGATGTATGAAACAGGCGAAATACCCTCAGACTTCAAGAAGAATATAATAATTCCAATCCCAAAGAAAGCAGGTGTTGACAGATGTGAGAATTACCGAACAATCAGTTTAATAAGCCACAGCTGCAAAATACTAACACGAATTCTTTACAGACGAATGGAAAAACTGGTAGAAGCCGACCTCGGGGAAGATCAGTTTGGATTCCGTAGAAATACTGGAACACGTGAGGCAATACTGACCTTACGACTTATCTTAGAAGAAAGATTAAGGAAAGGCAAACCTACGTTTCTAGCATTTGTAGACTTAGAGAAAGCTTTTGACAATGTTGACTGGAATACTCTCTTTCAAATTCTAAAGGTGGCAGGGGTAAAATACAGGGAGCGAAAGGCTATTTACAATTTGTACAGAAACCAGATGGCAGTTATAAGAGTCGAGGGACACGAAAGGGAAGCAGTGGTTGGGAAAGGAGTAAGACAGGGTTGTAGCCTCTCCCCGATGTTATTCAATCTGTATATTGAGCAAGCAGTGAAGGAAACAAAAGAAAAATTCGGAGTGGGTATTAAAATCCATGGAGAAGAAATAAAAACTTTGAGGTTCGCCGATGACATTGTAATTCTGTCAGAGACAGCAAAGGACTTGGAAGAGCAGTTGAACGGAATGGATGGTGTTTTGAAGGGAGGATATAAGATGAACATCAACAAAAGCAAAACGAGGATAATGGAATGTAGTCGAAGTAAGTCGGGTGATGTTGAGGGTATTAGATTAGGAAATGAGACACTTAAAGTAGTAAAGGAGTTTTGCTATTTGGGGAGCAAAATAACCGATGATGGTCGAAGTAGAGAGGATATAAAATGTAGACTGGCAATGGCAAGGAAAGCGTTTCTGAGGAAGAGAAATTTGTTAACATCGAGTATAGATTTAAGTGTCAGGAAGTCTTTTCTGAAAGTATTTGTATGGAGTGTAGCCATGTATGGAAGTGAAACATGGACGATAAATAGTTTGGACAAAAAGAGAATAGAAGCTTTCGAAATGTGGTGCTACAGAAGAATGCTGAAGATTAGATGGGTAGATCACATAACTAATGAGGAGGTACTGAATCGGATTGGGGAGAAGAGGAGTTTGTGGCACAACTTGACCAGAAGAAGGGATCGGTTGGTAGGACATGTTCTGAGGCATCAAGGGATCACCAATTTAGTATTGGAGGGCAGCGTGGAGGGTAAAAATCGTAGGGGGAGACCAAGAGATGCATACACTAAGCAGATTCAGAAGGATGTAGGTTGCAGTAGGTACTGGGAGATGAAGCAGCTTGCACAGGATAGAGTAGCATGGAGAGCTGCATCAAACCAGTCTCAGGACTGAAGACCACAACAACAACAACGACCTTGAACCCTGTATCTTGCGCTCGTTCCGATAGCGCATGCTGTTCGGCACCGATATTCTCGATAGCTTTCTTCAGGTTTATTGGTATTGCGCTTAGATACAGTTAGAGGTCGTCAGCGTACGTGTGGTATTTTCAAGAGGACAAAACTGACGGCACATCATTTACGTACGGTGAAAAGAGTATAGGACTTAACACCAAACCTGGTGGACTCCTGGTACTATCTGCCTCTGCTGTGTATTTCATGCCGGACATGACGCATTGCTGGTGAAAAGCCTGGTATAAGCCTAACTATTCCATTGCACTTGGAGAGAAATTTATGCTGCTAAGTTTTGCAAGCAAATATCGAAGCCGAAAGTGTCAAAGGCTTGGCTGAATACGAAATGCTAGGAAAGAGAGAGATAGAGAGGGAGAGAGAGAGAAAGAGTGAGAGGGGGGGGGGAGTCTGTTACTTCAGATGGCAGCACGCTGGGGTGCAGTCTGTGTGTTGTAATGCAGCCGCGACGGCCGATATCGCACTTCTGGCCGGAGGGCACGCAGTATGTCTGCCTGTGTTTGCTCGAGTGCTCACCGCTGACATGTCGCAGACAGGATTTTGTGGCGGTGGAACCTCCTGCCGCGTTTTGCTTAGGCACCGAGAGTGGGAGTTAGTACACACACACACACATACAGACAGACAGGATCGTGACAAAGCGCTTGTCAGCGCAGCCCGTAAGCCGGCGCACAATATCGTGCACCGCTTCGTGCTGTCTCTCTACCTCTCTCTCTCTCTCTCTCTCTCTCTCCTGTCGACGTGTCTGCCCAGGTATGCAGTGCATTTCGCCATTTACTGCCGCGAAAAAAAGAAAAAAAAGGCAAGGGAGAAGGGCCACGGCTACACAAAGGACCAGAGGACCAGGGCACGCAGCCTGTATGCATCCTCGCTCTGTTCAACTTCCTGCTTTTCCATTTTTATGGCTGACAAGGGAACATTCCCAGGTGTAAATAAACGATCTTGATGAAACTTGGCAGGTATGTAGACGGATCAAAATAATGTAATATGAATTTTTTCGTTTTTGCCCAGTTTCACTTTTAATGGGTAAAAAGACATGCCAAAAGGTAATTCGAGATATTCAGTTTACAGCGAATATCTTGGAAACAGCGAAATAATAATAATAATAATAATAATAATAATAATAATAAAATGTCTTTCATATAAAAGTTGCAGCTTAATTAATGATCTTGAAAACTTCATAATCAACTCTTATAACAATACGAAATTTTCAGAGTACCCCACCACCATTACTTAAGTTTGAAAAATAAAAACTTTTTTTACAACATGAAGCTTTCACGTCATATCCAACCATGTGTAAGAAAGCTGGGTTTTGAATTACAATTTTCAGAAATTAAGCTGTACACAATGTTAATTAAATGAAACAACAAGTTTACTGTCATCCTGTACACATTTAATGTACGCAATGTAGTGTCAGAGCATTTTCGACATACCTAATTAAAATATCTATATATTCATTATTATTCTAATTGTTTATTTTACTTATATTTGTTTTATGATTTACATTCATGTTTGTTTTTTGTTCTTTATTTTATCATTTCACGTTGTGTATTTAGTTAACTGAAAGTAATAAGTAAGTCATTATTACTGTATAATTATTTGTAACACAAAATCGTTACAGTAATTATGACCTGTAAATAACTGCTTAAAACATAACTTTTTTTATATCATGCGCATAACATGGACGAAGTTTCTTTACGTAATACACACGATGGAAAACATAATATAAAATAAAATTCACCAGGATTTCGAATTGTTGTTGGTGATGGTCTAAATATCTTGATTTGTATAAGATATATTTCAGCTCATTGAAAAACCTTGGAGAGAGGAATTGAATATATAATAGTGGATGGTGCTTGATTACATTGTTTCTCAAGCGGAGACTGATATCATTATCATTCAGCAGCATGATCTAGATCTGAAAATCCCCTCACAAAGTTCTTTCAACACTGGAACCCGATACGTCCCTCGGCTGAGCTTGTCGTTTCAAACATACTGGGACACATATTGGGATCACCAGACGAAGGGCTTTCTTCTCTTCTGGTATGATCTCAAAACGGTTATCTCGCACTGACCAGGTTTTTCTTCCAGACTTGGAAAGAGAACTTTACCTAATATCTTTTGACGTGGTCAGACATTAGTTTACCAGATTTCGATGCAGTCGCAAAAACGTTTGGGGCTTCAAAAACACATTCTCGAATTCTCGGTCCAAGCTCTCCATTAAGTTTCTTTTTCAGTTATGAAAATTGGACTGGTCAGTGCGAAAAAACAGTTTTGAGTGTCGAACCTGAGGACAAGAAATTTGTACAATTGGTGGTTCCCAAAGGCTCAACAGAACAAGTACAGCCGTTTGACTATACAGCTTTCGATTTTGGAAGAACTTTACAAGAAGATTTTCAGACCTACTTCTGCTGAATGATTACATTGTTAGTCTCCACTTGAGAAACACTATAATCAAGTTGCAGTCACTCGTATATAATCAGTCCTCTTCGCCAAGGTTCTCTAATGTACTGATGCATATCAGGATATTTAGGGGATCACCCGCCACATCTTGAATTCCTGCTGATTTTTGTTTTATATTGTGCTGTCAGTCACATGTTTCACATGAAGAAATTTCGTTCGTTTTATGTGCATGATGTAAAATACACGCCATGTGTGGTGTGCGTACAGTAAGACCTTCGGTACACACACCATCAGATTATTTGACTTGTCGCTCTAACGAAGTAGGCGAGTGTCAGCAATATGTCTCGTGGTCTTATCGTGGAGTGTTTATCTTCTTAGAGTAGCAGATTGACGGTGACCAACTTTAAACAGAACTTGATTAATTTTCACACACATTTATTAAAATACACTCCTGGAAATGGAAAAAAGAACACATTGACACCGGTGTGTCAGACCCACCATACTTGCTCCGGACACTGCGAGAGGGCTGTACAAGCAATTATCACACGCACGGCACAGCGGACACACCAGGAACCGCGGTGTTGGCCGTCGAATGGCGCTAGCTGCGCAGCATTTGTGCACCGCCGCTGTCAGTGTCAGCCAGTTTGCCGTGGCATACGGAGCTCCATCGCAGTCTTTAACACTGGTAGCATGCCGCGACAGCGTGGACGTGAACCGTATGTGCAGTTGACGGACTTTGAGCGAGGGCGTATAGTGGGCATGCGGGAGGCCGGGTGGACGTACCGCCGAATTGCTCAACACGTGGGGCGTGAGGTCTCCACAGTACATCGATGTTGTCGCCAGTGGTCGGCGGAAGGTGCACGTGCCCTTCGACCTGGGACCGGACCGCAGCGACGCACGGATGCACGCCAAGACCGTAGGATCCTACGCAGTGCCGTAGGGGACCGCACCGCCACTTCCCAGCAAATTAGGGACATTGTTGCTCCTGGGGTATCGGCGAGGACCATTCGCAACCGTCTCCATGAAGCTGGGCTACGGTCCCGCACACCGTTAGGCCGTCTTCCGCTCACGCCCCAACATCGTGCAGCCCGCGTCCAGTGGTGTCGCGACAGGCGTGAATGGAGGGACGAATGGAGACGTGTCGTCTTCAGCGATGAGAGTCGCTTCTGCCTTGGTGCCAATGATGGTCGTATGCGTGTTTGGCGCCGTGCAGGTGAGCGCCACAATCAGGACTGCATACGACCGAGGCACACAGGGCCAACACCCGGCATCATGGTGTGGGGAGCGATCTCCTACACTGGCCGTACACCACTGGTGATCGTCGAGGGGACACTGAATAGTGCACGGTACATCCAAACCGTCATCGAACCCATCGTTCTACCATTCCTAGACCGGCAAGGGAGCTTGCTGTTCCAACAGGACAATGCACGTCCGCATGTATCCCGTGCCACCCAACGTGCTCTAGAAGGTGTAAGTCAACTACCCTGGCCAGCAAGATCTTCGGATCTGTCCCCCATTGAGCATGTTTGGGACTGGATGAAGCGTCGTCTCACGCGGTCTGCACGTCCAGCACGAACGCTGGTCCAACTGAGGCGCCAGGTGGAAATGGCATGGCAAGCCGTTCCACAGGACTACATCCAGCATCTCTACGATCGTCGCCATGGGAGAATAGCAGCCTGCATTGCTGCGAAAGGTGGATATACACTGTACTAGTGCCGACATTGTGCATGCTCTGTTGCCTGTGTCTATATGCCTGTGGATCTGTCAGTGTGATCATGTGATGTATCTGACCCCAGGAATGTGTCAATATAGTTTCCCCTTCCTGGGACAATGAATTCACGGTGTTCTTATTTCAATTTCCAGGAGTGTAATAAAAATCATAGATATTACGTAACTTGATTCTGGATGCTGTTTACAATTGACAATCTTAAGTTCCTTTGGTCTTGGTACGTTAATCTTATTCTCACGTATCTCTGATACTTGACAAAGTGTCTAGTCATTTATCTTCATGGCTATGTATAGGAATATGGTAATCTTATTAGGCGCAGACTGGAACTTGACTACAGACTAATGCAGACTGGTACAGACAAATGCAGACTAACTAATCGGAGGTCTGTACACACGTTATAACACCTCGAGCGTTCAGGTATCACTGCGCGAGTGTGATCCGCGAGGAGAAAAGGTTCTACGTTAGCAGCAATCTCATTGGCTGCGTTGCATGTTAATACGCGGATCGGTGGAAGCAGAATTTGGTCTGTTTCTAAGACAGCGCCATCTCGTAGTGCGGAGACGGACGAGCGCTGCGCCTGCGCTGTTGTGCTTAGCGGGGCGCGCTCTAGTGGGAAAGTTGTGTACGCGCTGACTACGCGGAACGATGTACACAACAGTATGTTTTAAGCGTTTCTAGATTATGATTATTGTAATGAGTTCATATGATTAAGAGGGTATAACTTCACCTCTCACTGTTTGCATCGTTGTTCTTGTCAGAACACGATTTTGACATATTTTTCAGTACTTGGTTATCAGTGGTCGACGTGGTCGAAGAATGATGATCTGAATGTGTACAGCCTATCCCACGTGATCCTTATGTTATCATTTGTACTATTTTATGATTTAAATAGGATTAGATGACGTATTTATGATTGTGTGTATGTGTATGTGTGTCGTCTGCATTGAAACAGGTGCGGAGACCACATGTAGTTCATATGCAGTGACTAATAATCTTTGACCTCTTGCTTGTCTAAACTAAGTCAAAGAAGGCAGCTATTCCAAAGTAGTGGAGAACCTGGAATGTGGCTGACCAGTGTAGCAAGAGTATGCACGCACCACTGAGCGGACGGAGGGCTCCTTTGTAGTCTGCCATATTCCGACACTCTGACACTGGTTTCTGATCTGGACAACTGACTTTGTTCAGTGCTCTGAGTATTTTTCTGCAGACTTCTATGAAACACTAAGGTTTTATTTACAAATAATGTATCTTATTTGCAGCATAACAACTATGACAAACAGATGGGGGGACATTCTCGAAATTTCGATGCCTTTTTAGTCAGGTAAATCTGGGACTGTTAAGGTCCTTTGTTTCAGACCAATGGCCCACCTTTGTTACACGTGATTAGAAAATAATGTAATTGCGTGTGTTAGATGTAAGGTGAAATACAATCGTGTGTTAATTGCTAAGCTGCGATTATTTAAAAAATCTGTGTGAAGGTTTCTGATTAGATCAAGCACTTACTAAAAATTGAGTAAATCTATGTACAGCATTTGTCACACGGAGCTGTATAGACACAGCAGACCAAACGTGCTCGAACCATTCTTAATTTCAGGATTGCGTGTGTGCTATACATATTTACATGTGAGAATAATTTTTCATCACATTTTCAGTAAATTAAATTTTTTAATATAATGGAATTAAAAATTGCTTTGTGTTCAGCACTTACATGGTGGCTTCCGCATGAGCAGTCACAGAAGATAATGGCTTGACTAGGAAAATTCGTGTGAGCTGTTGGCACTGCGCCGGCCGCGGTGGTCTAGCGGCTCTAGGCGCTCAGTCCGGAACCGCGCGACTGCTACGATCGCACCTTCGAATCCTGCCTCGGGCATGGATGTGTGTGATGTCCTTAGGTTAGTTAGGTTTAAGTAGTTCTAAGTTCTAGGGGACTGGTGACCACAGATGTTAAGTCCCATAGTGCTCAGAGCCATTTGCACCATTTTTGTTGGCACTGCCACGTACACAAGGCATAAAAGAGCTGTCATTTATACTCAGGAGATTCACACAGAAAGGTTTTCCACGTGATTATGACCACACGACATGAGTTAATAGACACGGAATGGTGATTAGACGTAGACGCATGGGTCATTCAAGTAACAACGAGTGAAGCTTGTAATTTTTTACACCGTGACCAAAATAAGGGTGAGTAAATAAGCCATTTGCCCGGTGGCTCCGCGAGGGCCGCAGTGCACTGGGAAATGCGCATGATCGCTCCGGAGATTAAAATTTATTTTGTCACGAAAAACATCTTGTGTTGAGCAAGTGTGATCATGACACATAATGGTGAGTCCAAAAAATTAGATAGAAAATAGCCCCAGGGGATATTGAGCATAAATAAGTTACAATGATGATTATGTAGCTAGGCAATTGGCGTGTGTGTTTGGATTAAAACAAACTGAAGGGAAACAGTTAAGGTAAGTAATTCAATATTTTGGTGAAATCCTTAGCAGTTAAATAAATATTTGCAAATTAATTTATTTTTATTTAATATGTCTTCAGATGAGCTTTGTATGCACGATACAGAAGTACTATTTTCTTCTTAGTTATTCAGTGTGAATGACATCGTTTCGGTGCTCCAGTATGAGTGTATGTGTTTGAATTAGTAGGATATTACATCACATAGGTATGGAGGACATCCCAAACCAATCCCCAATTGTCACTGTAGAGTTTGATTTTACGAGAACGTTGTACACTAGGGTGGTTAAAATTGAAATTTAATGTTAACGAACAATAATGCCTGCTGTGTATCAGTAAATAACGTATGAAATATATTGTTTTAGGCATATGCGAACTGTGAGAATAATAAATGTATATCAATGAGCTAGGACGAAGGTCCTTGTCAGTTTTAGTCAGTATCCATTTTTTGCCGCCATGTGCTGAGCTTTGATTAGAGCTCAGTGGGTACAGCAGTGATGTCAGAGGAGCCTTTGTTTCGGAGATAGCTGGTCACAGCACTGACTTCGTTGCGCAGATTGAAAGTAAGATTAGAGGCCAGAATTTATAGGCATTTGTTTTGGGGCGCTATTAACGGAAAATCTGTTGTTCTCAGCGACGTTAAGTTCGAGACATCGGTAGATACATAACTGCTGGTACCACTAGTATAAATATTACTCACTCGTCAAGTCACAAATCTAGTGGTTGTCTTGTCAGACATGCAAGAGGGTCACGGGAGTGCACTCTAGAGGTAATAATGAGTTACTTATTATTTTGAGGTAACAAAATATATGTATGTGAAATGGTACAACTAAAAGACAAAAAATACACGCATGTAAAACATAAAACAAAAGTAAATAAAATAGATAAATAGAATAATAATCAACGTTTAGATATTTTATTATATATGTAAAAGTGCCTATTCCAGTAAGTAGTGCCCTGTAGCAATCCAACTAGCACACTGTGTACAGCTTATTTTCCAAAAATAGTATTTCAGAAACCAGCTATATTACATATGGATGGATGTGGTGTGAAATCTTATTTAACTTACATTGTAACAGAAGTTGTTTCTTAACTTAATGATTGATGATGGGATGTTTTGCAAAACTTCAAATTATTGCAAATGTTAATTCTACAGTTTTCAAGAACATTAATTACATATAAACTTTTATGTGAAACACTTTTTTATCTCTCATGGTCTCGAAGATATTCCCTCGAAACTTAATGTGCCAAATTAACTTTTGGGATGTGTTTTACCACTTTCAAAGCGAAACTGGGAAAAAATGAGGAAATACGTATTGCATTATTTTTGACTCATCCACATTCCTGCGAAGTTTCATAAAGATCGTATGTTTACACCTGAAAATGCTCCCTTGTGAGTCATGTGCTACGTCGATTTCATGTGTACTAGTCCATCCGCCTTACCCATTTGAAGTACAGATAATCTGGCAGTAATACTCTGGTACAGATCTGGCCAAGATTTGCGGTCCCAGAGAGCACTCGAGCTGATCGAGCGCAACCAAGCCTGCTGAGAGCTGCAGCTTCCCCCACCACTGCGCTATTCTGAGCACGTGCGTGAGTGAGTAGGCTATATGCCGAAGGCTGCACGTTAAGGAAACTTAGTAAGACGTGTTTGCAACACAATGCGACTGCAACCAAAGCGCGAGTATTTCTGAATACTTTTATAATCTGGATTTTGTCACTAGTATTTATTTTCCACTTTTTATTTTTCTGTCAAAGCAATAATTTTACTATTTAACTGAATAAGCACCTTCGGCAGTGCTAGTATAGTAAGCAGACCTACAAAAAGCTCTACATACAGACAGTCGACATTAATTTATAAATTTAACACATTGAGATTTTAGAATATGGAATATATCTGGAATTGTGGTTTCTGGTACCAACATATGGAGTTATGCAGATTAAAATCTGATAAACGCAAAAGTTGGTGGGACTTTTTAATTTCACAACAGAAAAAAGTTCACGCGTCAAACGTCGAACCTAACATTAAAATAATTTTAGTGACTTTGTGAAGTCGAGGGTATTGCTCTTGGATTTCATTTTATAAGAATCTTGTAAATGCCTGTATTGGACAAACAGGTCACTGAGCTGTGTGCTACACTGTTCATCTGCCAGCTTCAGTTGGAGGTGACAAAGAGGTACATCAGCAGTCAGAAGTTAGAACGGTCTGACAAAGAAATCGAAATAGGTCTTCAACGCCTTAAGTCTTGGAATCTCTTTGTGAACACATGACGAAGTGAAATTTCCTGCCAGATTAAAACTGTATGCCGGACCGAGACTCGATCTAGGGACCACAGTTTTAATGTACCAGGAAATTTCGTATCAGCGCATACTCCGCTGCAGAGCGAAAATTTTACTCTGGGGACATTCCCCAGGCTGTGGCTAAGCTATGTCTCCGCAATATCCTTTCTTGCAGGAGTGCTAGTTCTACAAGGTCTGCAGGAGAGATTCTGTGAAGTTTGGACGGTAGGAGACGAGGGACTGGCGGAATTTAAGCTGTGAGGATAGGCCGTGAATCTTGATTGGGTAATTCAGTTGATGCCGGCAGCCGGCACGGTAGCTCAGCATGTTCAGTCAGAGCATTAGCTGCCCTCTGTAATAGAAAAACTTAGTTAATGGATCAATGATGAACTTCAACTAGCGCCATGGGACGTCCGCCCCGAACAAACAGAACGAAAAAAATTGAGAAAAAAAAAAGAAATGGTGGATCCCTACTCCGTGAAGGGCAAAGATTCCGAGTTCGGCACACATTTTTAATATGTCAGGAACTTTCATTTCATTCTCGACACGACGAAATGTTTCAAGTATTGAAACATAGTCAGTCATGTCTGGTCCACCAATGATTCCGTTTGTTTGATAACGTCCGTCTTGTCCCACATATCTGCTAGAAAATGATTCTCCCCTTGCATCAGACACTTAGTGAATTCAAATAATTGGTGATATAGACCAGAAAATTTTTTTTGTCACTGATCTATTTACCCTTGACTCAGTTTTTCCCCTATGATTCTCTTCATTTCAGCCAATATTCTCTGTCTCTCATCAGATGACAAGTTTTTTTTTACACTTTATTGGATTTCGATTTTCCCCCGGAGGGGGGGGGGCGGACTGGCAGCAGCACAATAGGCCGCTCTGCAGCCTACAGAAAAGTTAAAAACAGAACTAGGAGAGATGAGAACAAGAAAAGCAGGCGATAAAACAGGGGCTGTTAAAACTGAAACATGGGGAAAAAGATGCGAAGAAAATATAAAAAACAAATGGTCGGTGATGCTGATTAATACACATAGTAAATAGACAGGCACATTTGAAAAACACGGCGACAGTCTGGTTTCTGTTCGCACGAGATAAAAAACATAACTAGCGACAGTACGGTGGCTGTTCGCAACACTGACGAGGAATGCACAACACTGAACACTCACTTAAAACAGCACGATAAAGGCGACACGGCGCCAGATGGGGGGGGTGGGGTGGAGGGAGGACCCGGACTGATGAGGGGGAAAAGAGGGGGAGGAGAGGAAAAAAAGGGGAAGCCTATGGAGAGAAGGGACAAAGAAAGAAAGGGAGACTGGGTAGATGCGATGAGTGGGAAAGGCAGGGAGGGGAGAGCAAAAGGACTCGGGGGAGAGAAGAGAGTCAGAGAGAGGGTATGCGGGTAAAAAACAGGATGGTAGGGAGGGGGGGTGAGGATTAGAGTTGATAGGTGGGATAAATGGAGGGAGAGAGGGCATCATGTGGGAGGGAGAGTCGATGGAAGCCACTTTGGGAAAGGAGATCAAGGGTGTAGAGGAGGAGGGTAGGGGGGACACAGCAGTGAAGGTCCGGCAGAGGGCATGGGTTGAAGAGGAGAGGAGCATACATGAGGGGGATCAAGTCGGCGGGAGTTCTAGAGAAAGCGGATATGTTTGAGGAAAAGGAGCAGATGGATGGGGGAAAGGAATCAGGTTGTAGAGGATCCCTGTGGGGAACGGGAGGCTTATATCAAAGGCAAGGCGGAGTGCATGGCGCTCGAGGATCTGAAGGGACTTGCAGAATTTGGGAAGGGGGGGGGGGAGCGGATATCCAGGTGGGACTGGCATAACAGAGGGTGGGATGGATTAAGGATTTATAGATATGGAGGATGGTAGAGGGGTTCAACAGCCACGTCTTGACAGAGAGGAGTTTAACGTTCTGGAGGCGCTTGTGGGCTTTGGATTGGATAGAATGGAGATGATGGATCAAGGTGAGGTGATGGTCAATGGTGAGGCCAGGGTAGGTGAGGGTGGGGGAGAGGCGGTCAGGACGGGCGCAAATGGTACGGGAAAAATCAAGGAGCCAGAAGGAGCGAGTGGTATGACCTACGATGATTGCCTGGGTCTTGGAAGGATTAGTTTTCAGGAGACATTGGTTACACCAATGTGATTCTGGTGAAGGCGTTGGGACTGTTGAATGGTAGGAGAGCGAGGGCAAGAAAGGCGGTGTAATCAGCATACTGCAGGAGATGTACTGGAGGGGTGGGGGTGGGGGGTTGAGGCATATCTGCCGTGTACAGGAGGCAGAGAAGAGGGAAGAGGACAGAGCCATGGGGCACACATGTGGAAGGGTAGAAGGTGTGGGAATTGGCATTATGGGTGGTAACATAGGAGGAGCGGCGGGAGAGGACGAATGCAATCAGACGGAAATAGTTGATAGGAAGGGAGTTAAAACAGGAGGCCGGGATGCCAGACACGGTCGTAGGCCTTTTCGAGGTCAAGGGAGACAAAAATGGCGGAGCGACGGGAGAGGAGATGAGTGAGGCGTAGGAGTTGGTCATCGACAGAGAAGGAAGGTCGAAAGCCACATTGGGTGTTGAGGAGCTCAGAAGACATATCGACTTTATAGCTGACGTTATAATAATGTTCCAGTGAATATTTTCCAGCTCATGATAGTGTGGCTACTTATTATCACCTGGCATGGCCTCCATAACTATAGGAAAAGTAGAGCAATCCTCATTCAGCATTGTATGATGTTGCTTTTCCCCTGGACAAGTGAACACTATTGGTATTGTTAGCTAACTGTGACAAGCCGACTGCATCGCTCAAGCGGCGACAGGCTGCAGCCTTGCTCCTCCTATCCCATCTCGCCCCACAGCCCCTCTCGCCAGTGCGCTCTGATCGCTAAGCAGGAGGGGGGGGGGGGGAGCGCTCGCGCTCGAGGGGAGCTGTTTGGCCACACCTGCTCTAGCAATTAAATTACGTTTTGTCTTTATTTACAAGAGAACCTGCAGTGCTTACAGCACTCTCATCTTCAGCCTGAATTTCAAATGTTCGGAAAATTGTGTTACTTGACAGAAAATGAATCTAATAAAAATGACCTTAGGGTTTTAGTAAAAAGTGAGAATGATGAAATTATTTCTATCTCATGTGGAAGACTACCGTAATTTTATATCGCATTATCTGTAATGGAAGTTCGGAGAGCTTAAGTCCTTACTGAGTGGACATGGAACTTTCCTTTCTGTCTTGTATCACGTTAACGTGTATTGAAGTTTTTATTTATGTGCTCATCAGACAGAAGAGAATGTCTAGCATAAGAACAATATAGGAAATTGCCGTATTAATACGGCCAATAAAGTAATTTTACACGCATCCTTTTTCGTAAACGAATTGTGTGACTTGTGCGCAACATAGAGCCGAAAGTCGACGCAAGAGAGCGCTGCACTCGCAAATCACGATGAGGAGCCATTTCCGTGTGATGCATGAGCTCCTTTCTAACCACGGTGGAAATCTCGTTTGATGTGCTTCACAATGAAAAATGCGTACCGTGTGCGGTGCGCGAGACAAATCACGCTAGGTATCGCTGCGTAGCCTTCCTCTGAAACTTTTGTCGCTGGACCCAGACAGCTGCACCCCACAGCTGCACAGATACGATGGTAGTCGAAAAATTTATGAGCTAACAAAGAAATAAGAATTTTATCAAATTTAATTTTAGTTTTCAACATACTCTCCTTGTAAGTGAGTACATTTCTCCCAACGATCCCATTAACCTGTCCAAATACTAGTCAGACTGTCTCTGCAAAATAATTGTTTACGAAATTAGTTTCTTCTTCATTTCACGAAAATTTCAGCCCGAGCACAGATTTGGGTGGGGGTGGGGGATAAGGAGAGATAAGATCACAAGGAGAGTGATAAAGCAGTTGAAACAGCAGCTCGTGATGTTGACGATCTGAAGCGTAAGTTCGGTACAATTTGGCACGATATCCCTCAAGCGGACATCAAACAACTCTATGAGTCAGAGCTAAGCCGAATAACTGCTTGCATAAGGCCCAGAGATGTACGAACGCGTGACTGACTTGCTCAGTCTGTGAAGCTCTTTCTCTTAAATAAACCGTCCAATTTTTCTGAACTTATGATTATTTATTGCCTGTACATGTACGTCACATCTATACATTTTAGTCCCTTTAGTACAATTCTTTCGCGGTGAGTCGTTTTCTTGTCTTAGTGTGTATAAGACCTCTGACCCTTGACAAACGCTTGGCCATTGAGTCTCTCCCTTTTTCACAAAAACCAGAAAACTTCGTTATTGGTCACCAGTGATCAATCACTCCCGACTTCATAAACACAACACTTTCCAAGCCACAGCTCCACCCCATAGGGACCAAGACAGGCACCCTACCCTCACGAAGGATGCCCGCTGCGAGTAACGAATCCGCTGAACTAAATAATGTTAACGTGCAGACCTTTCGGCCAGTCAGTCTCCAGAAAAGAAATCGCCATCTCTTGCTAACTCTCGTAGTATTTACTGCAAGGTACTGCTCCTTGCCAGCTTTCTGAGAACTTTCGTTTCAAAGGATACTGGGAAACAGCGATCATCCTGCAGAAATCTCCCACCTTTGAGAACAGAAGAGTTAAACAACTGTTTAACTGGATTAAGGGAAGGCCAGTGCGTTTATCGCCAGGCTGGATACCAATTCCAGTCCCCTGGAAACCGGAAAACCATCACTTCTGTTCACACCGCTAGCCGACGGTCGCTGCCAATAGCTGAGAAGTTACACGGTGACAAAAACAAAATTATGCAACATCTTTGGTGAAATGTTCCATTCAGCCGTCCTGCATAAAATTCTCTCCAATACTGTTAACGACAGGAAATTCAGCTAAAAGTAAAATATTATTCGTAAGAGATCAATCTGTGTTTATATAATCTGCTGAATGCGTCAAATAATGAAACTGACTACGCAAATCAGTCTCCATACCAACAGTTACAGAATGACTTACGTAATACCAGAACGCAATACGCTGTTTTGAAGTGATTCTTCCTGTTCCCTGATATGTCTGCTAATAGTAGGGGATGTGACATTACATCTGTAACGCTAGATCTATCGATCCATGCATGACATGCAATTAACATTTCTTAAGACTATGACAATTTCCACTGAATTGCTTCGATGAGCTGTAATTGTATGGTACGTGTGACTCTGTAACATCTTGTGTAATGATTTAGGTTATTCATTTTTGATAGGCTATTTGTTTGTATATTTGTGTATAGTAAAGATCTGAGTACAGGAGTAGATAAGCAAACAGTCAGATTGCAAGCAAGCGCGCATATATATATATATATATATATATATATATATATATATATATATATATATATATATATATATATATATGTGTGTGTGTGTGTGTGTGTGTGTGTGCGTACGCGTGTTTGTGTGTGCGCTGTGAGAATGTGTTGTCTCACTGGACTGTTTGTGTCCGACAGTATGCGACTTCTATGAAAAGGGATCATGTGGCAATGTATGATTGCAGTCGTGTTGTTACCTTGATTTTGATTCTATGGGAAGTAAAATTTGCACCAACTGTGGAATGTTTGAGGGCGATCACCAGACCCACATGCCTTAGGGAATACAGTAAAAAAGATAAGTAAACTGAACAGGCACAGAATTGTCTTCCCCTATCTCTACCGTCTTCTCTGGTAACGAAGGGTAGAAGTGTGGAGGCTCAAAGATTTACTTGAGTTCGCTGTACTAGTACAGCAACCTCGGCACAAATTTCTAACCTTTCTGAAGGTGATGAAACACGTCAGGCTGTAACACACTTTATTCCAATTATGCACGTTTACTGAATCGGTAAAATAATAGGAACATTTTGTTCATATACACTCCTGGAAATGGAAAAAAGAACACATTGACACCGGTGTGTCAGACCCACCATACTTGCTCCGGACACTGCGAGAGGGCTGTACAAGCAATGATCACACGCACGGCACAGCGGACACACCAGGAACCGCGGTGTTGGCCGTCGAATGGCGCTAGCTGCGCAGCATTTGTGCACCGCCGCCGTCAGTGTCAGCCAGTTTGCCGTGGCATACGGAGCTCCATCGCAGTCTTTAACACTGGTAGCATGCCGCGACAGCGTGGACGTGAACCGTATGTGCAGTTGACGGACTTTGAGCGAGGGCGTATAGTGGGCGTGCGGGAGGCCGGGTGGACGTACCGCCGAATTGCTCAACACGTGGGGCGTGAGGTCTCCACAGTACATCGATGTTGTCGCCAGTGGTCGGCGGAAGGTGCACGTGCCCGTCGACCTGGGACCGGACCGCAGCGACGCACGGATGCACACCAAGACCGTAGCATCCTACGCAGTGCCGTAGGGGACCGCACCGCCACTTCCCAGCAAATTAGGGACACTGTTGCTCCTGGGGTATCGGCGAGGACCATTCGCAACCGTCTCCATGAAGCTGGGCTACGGTCCCGCACACCGTTAGGCCGTCTTCCGCTCACGCCCCAACATCGTGCAGCCCGCCTCCAGTGGTGTCGCGACAGGCGTGAATGGAGGGACGAATGGAGACGTGTCGCCTTCAGCGATGAGAGTCGCTTCTGCCTTGGTGTCAATGATGGTCGTATGCGTGTTTGGCGCCGTGCAGGTGAGCGCCACAATCAGGACTGCATACGACCGAGGCACACAGGGCCAACACCCGGCATCATGGTGTGGGGAGCGATCTCCTACACTGGCCGTACACCACTGGTGATCGTCGAGGGGACACTGAATAGTGCACGGTACATCCAAACCGTCATCGAACCCATCGTTCTACCATTCCTAGACCGGCAAGGGAACTTGCTGTTCCAACAGGACAATGCACGTCCGCATGTATCCCGTGCCACCCAACGTGCTCTAGAAAGTGTAAGTCAACTACCCTGGCCAGCAAGATCTCCGGATCTGTCCCCCATTGAGCATGTTTGGGACTGGATGAAGCGTCGTCTCACGCGGTCTGCACGTCCAGCACGAACGCTGGTCCAACTGAGGCGCCAGGTGGAAATGGCATGGCAAGCCGTTCCACAGGACTACATCCAGCATCTCTACGATCGTCTCCATGGGAGAATAGCAGCCTGCATTGCTGCGAAAGGTGGATATACACTGTACTAGTGCCGACATTGTGCATGCTCTGTTGCCTGTGTCTATGTGCCTGTGGTTCTGTCAGTGTGATCATATGATGTATCTGACCCCAGGAATGTGTCAATAAAGTTTCCCCTTCCTGGGACAATGAATTCACGGTGTTCTTATTTCAATTTCCAGGAGTGTATGTGTTGTTGGGCTTAATTCTCAAGGGTCATGTGTGATGAATGCTGAGATTTCCCATTCCTAATGTTAGTGCATCTTGCTGTACTTAATCTCTGTGTAGTTAGAGGGCAGCACAGCAGAGCGGTGGCCGATAGATGCCGTTAGGACAGGGCTGGAGGCCAGATCAGCGTGCAGGGAACCGATTGCCAACAAGCCATTGTACGAACTCCTGGCGCCGTGGTAAGATAATATAGCTTTGTAACGTGGGAAGCGGGAATCTCCACCATTAGGGCCAGCTTTGTAACTTGCCCGTGATTTGTTGGGGCCAAACGGAGTCCGCTTTGAGTACAGGTGGGAAAGTAAGGCTGAGATAAGATTGGTCAGCTTTCGAAAACTATGGGAATGGTGGCTTACCATTTTCGGCACCCGCAGCTTCCCAAAGAAGATCCGATTATTTAGCGCAGTGGGTGTGACATTTTGGAGACAATATTTCCCACTGGCGGAGCTACAGTCTTTCGGCACTTTTTGGGAGAATCACAAGGATGAGGAGGGCAGATGTGGAGAGTGCTAGCTTTTAGAGACAGTTGGAACGGAGTCTTCTTTAGAGCACATTGAAGCAGGAGTCATCTTCAGAGACAGGGTGGAGCCCTTTGTGCAGACACTTGAGGCAGGAACAGCGGAGGGCAAAGGCTGATTTGTCACATACTTTGCCGACCACTTCATTTCTCCTTACCATGCTCCGTTTAACTTGTGTAAGTTTACCTATTGGAAGGGGATCGTGGAATAATGAGAGAAGAAAGTTTCTGTGGCATTATTCTGATGATCATATGTTGGGGTGTTACTCAAGTGAATTGTTTGTCATGCACACCTCGTCATTCAAAATAGTCACGCCAAAGGTGCCAGGTACAGAAGTAAATATAAACTGCAACAAGAAAACTGAATTTCAATTTACGGAACGAATATTTATATACATGCTGTGCTAACAGACACATCAACAAACTATTTCTCTTATTCTTCAATTCCTTTATGCTTTGAACCATCAGGGTAATCAATAAAGTCATCAATTCCAGAATGAGATTTTCACTCTGCAGCAGAGTGTGCGCTGATATGAAACTTCCTGGCAGATTAAAACTGTGTGCCCGACCGAGACTCGAAGTCGGGACCTTTGCCTTTCGCGGGCAAGTGCTCTACCAACTGAGCTACCGAAGCACGACTCACGGCCGGTACTCACAGCTTTACTTCTCCCAGTAGCTCGTCTCCTACCTTCCAAACTTTACAGAAGCTCTCCTGCAGTTTTAATCTGCCAGGAAGTTTCAAGTCATTAATTGGTTAAAGCTTCATAACTGTCCATCGTAATTGTGTGTGGAGGCTGGAATCTGAGGATTTCATATGGACACAAATAGTCATCAGACCGGTATGGTGATTAAGTGTATGTTTTAGAACATCATGAATTACGGTTTTCGATTTTTGGGGTTTAGGAACACAGCATCAGATCGAGAGTGCACTTAGGGGTTGTGAGTCGACAGAGAATAATAGGCATAAGCGTCAGGTGGGGTAGATTCGGGAAATAAGGATAAGCTGGGTGTTGTGTCCCCGTATTGGTTGACCTTTTGGCGGAGACGTAGGTGTAACCCTCGATCCGTAACGTGCGTCAGAATGACACCATATTAAGGGCCTTACGATATAGAACACGGCGGTACTGCCTGCGACTTTGTGCCACAGCGACCAGGGCGTATCATGGTGAAATGCTCGTTATCCCTAACGCTGCTGTGGATGTGTATACACATCCTGGTACACCGCTCCCCAGGTGCTGTGGACGGTTATCCGCGAACCGTTTGGTTTTTCCTACAGTGCTATTGACGCCTGTATGCGTTATGAGCAGCCGACTTCTCAGCGCTGTGGACGAGTTACTACAGTATCTCGGTGAGTACAAATATTTCGAGTACTTATCATAAAATATATGTGCTTCATAGCCTGCTATCATTTTCAAAAATCTCGTTTAGATATTTTGAATCGTTTAGGAGATGCGCCGACTGTTATGACCACATGATTCGTGATGCACAAGGACGTGAATAGGTGCGCCCTGTGCGACCTTCATTAGGATAGAAAACCCAGCAACTAGAGAATGAAATGAGATATCTTTCTCCTCTGAATATGAAATAAAATTCCCGTATCTTATCTGCCTTTCATTCGCTGAAATGTGTGGTTGATTAACCATGCGCAAAGTTTACGCAAAGGGTTTGTACCTCTGCAAACTCTTTCAAATTGCGTGCAGCGTTCTACTTCATTTGATGCGCAGTAAGTATGGCAGATAATGGAAAGAAATTCAGTTGTTTATCGACTGAAGATGTCACTCTGTAGTTTAGCCTAAAATCAAAATGTTTTTCATCCAGTAGTTTTCGAAAAATCGGATGATAAGTATTTCATATCGGCTGGAGCGGCTGTGAGCACCTGCTGGTGCATTCGACTGCTGTATGGTGGCAGTGGTGAGAGGCAGTTATGTCGATGGATGTTCATAAAACATCGACATAGTTAAAAAAAAGATATCGATATATTTCGGCGACGCCTTTCCACACAACACGTCGATATATCGATATCAAAATGGCAATATCGAGTGCCGATACTTTAATTTTATATTATATTTTATCACAATTTTCGGTACATATTGAAGTTGCTGTAGCGCGGTGTGGCCGCTCGCTTTGAGGCGTCATATCACGAATTTCGCGGCCCATCCCGCCGGAGGTTCGAGTCCTCCCTCGGCCATGGTTTTATGTGTTGTTCTTAGCATAAGTTAGTTTAAGTTAATTAGTTACTTTAAATAGTGTGTAAGTCTAGGGTCCGATGATCTCAGTAGTTTGGTCCCTTAGGAATTCACACACATTTGAACATTTGCTAATGAGGTTCCGACCGCTTCCACAGTGTGACGAGTAACGCAGCAACAGCGGCCTCTATGGCTAGTCACACTTCCCTGTGTTGTGTACCTTGCTGATAAACGCCCCGGCCATCCGCTGCGGAGTGAGCTGCACCGGCAGGAGGCGTTCTGTCTGTTCAGGCCTTAAGCTGTCCTTTGTTGGACACGAGTACTAGGTCGGAACCGTGATGCTGTCGTGACAGCTTATTGCGTTGTTCCGAGCGGCCCAAGCGTCAGACTGTGAGCGACAGCAGGATCTGGAAACCCCAGCATCGAACAATAGAGCCGCCACAAGCTGGCGTCTTGTCCAGTCCCTAGCAGACAGCTGCGTCAATATTGGCGGCGGGCGAAATTAAGCGCGCATCAGAACACGAATGCCGGGGCGCTCAGCTGCCCCTCGTGCTGAGCCCCCAGCTGTCAGCGGGCTTCGTGTGCGCTACTACCGTTCGCGACGCCTATGCCAATCACCGCCCATCCGACTGAGTTTTAGGAGGCAGAAAGTCTAACACAAAGTCTGAGTGGGTAAGAGTGCTGTTTCTATAAATCAGGCTGCTGCCAAGACGCTCGACTCTACATCCACATCCACTTATTTACTCTGGAGACCACTGTGGCAGGGTGTAGCAGCCATTGTTTCGGTTGTCAGGACTTACTCGCATTCCATTCAAGTATGGAGAGAGGGGGGAATATGGAGACAGGGGAGAATTGTTTAAACGCCTCTGAGCGCCCTGTAATTAGTCTAACTTTGTCCTCACCATCCCTACGGGAGCGATACGTAATGAGTTGTAGTACAGTCCTAGAGTGGTCTCTTGGGACTTGTCTTATAATTTCGTAACTAGGATATCTCGGAACAGTTTTCGTCTATACTCAAGCGTCTATCAGTTTCATCAGCATCTCCACGATATACCCCTGCGGGTAAAACAAACCTGTGACCATTCTTGGCCGGCCAATGTGACCGAGCGGTTCTAGGAGCTTCAGCTACTACGGTCGTAGGTTAGAATCCTGTCTCGGGCATGGATGTGTTTGATGTCCTTAGCTTAGTTTGGTTTAAGTAGTTCTATGTCTAGGGGACTGGTGACATCAGATGTTGAGTCCCATAGTGCCTAGAGCCATTTGAACCATTCTTGCTGCCTTTCTTTCAAGACGTTCAGTGTCCTCTGTGAGCCCTACTTGTTAAGGGTCTCACACACTGGAGCAAAGTTCTAGGACCAGTCATGAAAGTGTTTCGTAAGCAATCTCTCTTGTAAATTGATTACATTTCGTTAGTATTCTACCAGTAACCCGAAGTCTGTCACTTCCTTTGAATACGACTGAAAGAATGGGGACAGTACTTTTCATATACCTACAAATCGTTACACTCAAGTATTTTTATAAGTTGACCGATTCAAATCATGATTCATTGGTATTGTATTTGTAAGATACTACTTTTGTTTTCTAAACATTTAAAGCAAACTGCCAATCCTTGCGTTAGTTTGAAATCTTATCAAGATCTCACTGGATATTTGTACTACTTTTCGGTCATTATTTCGTTATAGGTAGTCGCATCATCTACGAACAGTCTGCCATTGCTATTAATATTGTCTGATAGGTCATTAATATACGACGTGGACACCAAGTGTATCAATACAACTCCTTGAGGTACACCTGAAATTACTTCTGCTCCTGCCGATGACACTGCGTCTAAGATAACATGCTGCATCGTCCCTACCAACAAATCCTCGTTCCATTCACAAATTTCGCCCTACACCCCATATGATTGTAATTTTGATAAAAAAGTAATGGTGTGGAATGGAGTCAAATGCTTGCCTTGATCCGTGGTCTTCAGAATGGCATGTGATAAAAGGGCGAGCTGTGTTTCACAAGATTGATGTTTTCGAGATCCCTGCTGGTTAGCATAGAAGGGGCCATTCTGTTTGGGATCTCTCAGAGCTCCGAATATGTTCTAAGGTTTTACAATAAATGGGTGACAAGAATAATTCGGCGGTAGTTTTGTGGATTACATATGCTACCTTTCTTGTAGGGAGGTGTGCACTTTGCTTTCTTCCAACTATAGAGCACGATGTCTTGTTTGAGGAACCTAGGATATGTTGCTGTTGTGGTCTTCAGTCCAGAGACTGGTTTGAGGCAGCTCTCCATGCTACTCTATCCTGTGCAAGCATCTTCATCTTCGAATACCTACTGCAACCTACATCCTTCTGAAGCTGTTTGGTGTATTCATCTCTTCGTCTCCCTCTACGATTTTTACCCTCCACCCTGCCGTCCAATACTAAATTGCTGATCCCTTGATGCCTCAGAATATGTCCGCTCAACCGATCCCTTCTTCTGGTCTCGTTGTGCCACAAATTTCTCTTCTCCCCAGTTCTATTCAATACCTCCTCATTCTACATCTACATCTACGTGATTACTCTGCTATTCACAGTAAAGTGCCTGGCAGAGGGTTCAATGAAACATCTTCATGCTGCCTCTCTACCGTTCCACTCTCAAACAGCACGCGGAAAAAAACGAGCATATAAATATTTCTGTGCGAGCCCTGATTTCTCTTATTTCATCGTGATGATCATTTCTCCCTATAAAGGTGGGTGCCAACAGAATGTTTTCGCAATCGCAGGACAAAACTGGTGACGAAATTTCATGAGAAGATCCCGTCGCAACGAAAAACGCCTTTGTTTTAATGATTGCCACTCCAATTCACGTATCATGTCTGTGACACTATCTCCCCTATTTCACGATATTACAAAACGAGCTGCCCTTCTTTGTACTTTTTCGATGTCATCCGTCAGTCCCACCTGATGCGGATCCCACACCGCACATCAGTACTCCAGAATAGGGCGGACAAGCGCAGTGTAAGCAGTCTCTTTGGTAGACCTGTTGCACCTTCTAAGTGTTCTGCCAATGAATCCCAGTCTTTGGTTTGCTCTACCCACAATATTATGTATGTGATCGTTCCAATTTAGGTTATTTGTAATTGTAATCCCTAAGTATTTAGTTGAATTTACAGCCCTCAGATTTGTGTGACTTATCGCGTAATGGAAATTTAGCTGATTTCATTTAGTACTCAAGTGCATAACTTCGCACTTTTCTTTATTCAGGGTCAATTGCCACTTTTCGCACCATACAGATATCTTATCTAAATCATTTTGCAAGTCGTTTTGATCATCTGATGACTTTACAAGACGGTAAATGACAGCATCATCTGCAAAAAATCTAAGACGGCTACTCAGATTGTCTCCTATGTCGTTACTATAGATCAGGAACAATAGAGGGCCTATAACACTTCCTTGGGGAACGCCGGATATTACTTCTGTTTTACTCGATGACTTTCCGTCTATTACTACGAATTGTGACCTTTCTGACAGGAAATCAGGAATCCAGTCACAGAACTGAGGCGATACTCCGTAGGCACGAAGTTTGATTAGAAGACGCTTGTGAGGAACGGTGTCGAAAGCCTTCTGGAAATCTAAAAATATGGAATCAATTTGACATCCCCTGTCGATAGCACTTATTACTTCATGAGTATAAAGAGCTAGTTGTGTTTCACAAGAACGATATTTTCTGAATCCGTGCTGATTATACTCGTATGTCAACAAATCGTTTTTTTCGAGGTACTTCATAATGTTCGAATACAGTATATGTTCTGAAACCCTACTGCAAATCGACGTTAGTGATATAGGCCTGTAATTTAGCGGGTTACTCCTACATCCCTTTTTGGGTATTGGTGTGACTTGAGCAATTTTCCAGTCTTTAGGTACGTACCTTTCTGTGAGCGAGTGGTTGTATGTAATTGCTAAATATGGAGCTATTTTATCAGCACACTCTGAGAGGAACCTGGCTGGTATACAATCTGGACCGGAGGCCTTGCCTTTACTAAGTGATTTAAGCTGCTTTGTTACACCGAGGAGATCTTATTCTATGTTTCTCATCTTGGCAGTTGTTCTTGATTGGAATTCAGGAATATTTACTTCGTCTTCTTTGGTGAAGGAGTTTCGGAAAACCGTGTTTAATAACTCTGCTTTAGTGGCACTGTCATCAGTGACTTCACCGCTGTTATCGCGCAGTGAAGGTATTGATTGTGTCTTGCCACTGATGTGCTTTATGTATGACCAGAATCTCTGGGTTTTCTGCCAGATTTCGAGACAGAATTTCGTTATGGAAGTTATTAAGCATTATTAGTTATGTGATCTACCTATCTTATCCTCAGCATTCTTCAGTAGCACCACATTTCGAAAGCTTCTATAACTTCCTGACACTTAAATCTACACTCGATGTTAGCAAATTTCTCTTCTTCAGAAACACTTTTCTTGCCATTGCCAGTCTACATTTTATATCCTCTCTACTTTGACCATCAATAGTTATTCTGCTCCCCAAATAGAAAAACTCATTTACTACTATAAGCGTCTCATTTTTTAATGTAATTCCCTTAGCATCTCCCGACTTAATTCGACTACATTCCATTATCCTCCTTTTGCTTTTGTTGTTGTTAATCTTATATTCTCATTCCAAGCACTGACCATTCCGTTCAGCTGCTCTTCCAGGTCCTTTGCTGTCTCTACCAGAATTACAATGTAATCGGCGAACCTCAAAGTTTTTATTTCTTCTCCGTGGATTTTAATTCCTACTCCGAATTTTTCTTTTGTTACCTTTACTGCTTGCTCAATATACAGATTGAATAATATCGGGGAGTGGCTACGACCCTGTCCCACTCCCTTCTCAACCACTGCTTCCATTTTATGACCCTCGAGTCTTATAACTGCCATTTGGTTTCTGTACAAATTGTAAATCGCCTTTCGCTCCCTGTATTTTACCCCTGCCACCTTCAGAATTTGAAAGAGAGTATTCCAGTCAACATTGTCAAAAGCTTTCTCTAAGTCTACAAATGCTAGAAACGTAGGTTTGCCTTTCCTTAATCTATTTTCTAAGATAAGTCGTAGGGCCAGTATTGCCTCACGTGTTCCAACATTTCTACGGAATCCAAACTGATATTTTCCGAGGTTGGTTTCTATCAGTTTTTCCATTCGTCTGTAAAGAATTCGTGTTAGTATTCTGCAACCATGGCTTATCAAACTGATAGTTCGGTAATTTTCACATCTCTCGACACCTGCTTTCTTTGGGATTGGAATTGTTATATTGTTCTTGAAGTCTTAGGGTATTACGCCTGTCTCATACATCTTGTTCACCAGATGGTAGAGTTTTGTCCGGACTGGCTCTCCCAAGGCTGTCAGTAGTTCTAATGGAATGTTGTCTACTCCCGGGGCCTTGTTTCGACTCAGGTCTTTCATTGCTCTGTCAAACTCTTCACGCAGTATCGTATCTCGAATTTCATCTTCATCTACATCCTCTTCCATTTCCATAATACTGTCCTCAAGAATATCGTCCTTGTATAGACCCTCTATATACTACTTCCACCTTTCTGCTTTCCCTTCTTTGCTTAGAACTGTGTTTCCATCTGAGCTCTTGATATTCATACAAGTGGTTCTCTTTTCTCCAATGGTCTCTTAAATTTTCCTGTAGGCAGTATCTACCTTACCCCTAATGATATACGCCACTATATCCTTACATTTGTCCTCTATCCATCCCTGCTTAGTCATTTTTGCACTTCCTGTCGATCTCATTTTTGAGACGTTTGTATTCCTTTTTGCCTGCTTCACTTACTGCACTTTTGTATATTCTCCTTTCATCAATTAAATTCAATATCTGTTCTGTTACCCAAGGATTTCTACTAGCCCACGTCTTTTTACCTACTTGATCCTCTGCTGCCTTCACTGTTTCATCTCTCAAAGCTACCCATTGTTCTTCTACTGTATTTCTTTCCCCCATTCTTGTGAATCTTTCGCCTTTCGCTAATACTCCCCCTGAACCTCTCTACAACCTCTGGTTCTGTCAGTTTATTCAGGTCCCATCTCCTTAAATTCCCACCTTTTTGCAGTTTCTTGAGTTTTAATCTACAGTTCATAACAAATAGGTTGTGCTCATAGTCCACATCTGCCCCTGGAAATGTGTTACAATTTAAAACCTGGTTCCTAAATCTCTGTCCTACCATTATATAACATATCTGAAATCTTCCAGTATCTCCAGGGTTCTTCCATGTATACAACCTTCTTTCATGATTCTTAAATCAAGTGTTAGCTATGGTCAAGTTGGGCTTTGTTCAAAATTCTACCAGGCGGCTTCCTCTTTCATTTCTTACCCCTATTCCATATTCACCTACTACGTTTCCTTCTCTCCCTTTTCCTACTGTCGAATTTCAGTCACCAATGACTGTTAAATTTTCGTCTCCCTTCACTATCTGAATAATTTCTTTTATCTCATCATACATTTCCTCAATATCTTCGTCATCTGCGGAGAAAGTTGGCATATAAACTTGTACTACTGTGGTAGGCGTGGGCTTCGTATCTGTCATAGCCACAATAATGCGTTCACTATGCTGTTTGTAGTAGCTTATCCGCATTCCTGTTTTACTGTTCATTATTAAACCTACTCCTGCATTACCCCTATTTGATTCTGTATTTATAACCCAGTATTCACCTGACCAGAAGTCTTGCTCCTCCTGCCACCGAACTTCACTAATTCCCACTATATCTAACTGTAACCTATCCATTTCTATTTTTAAATTTTCTAACCTACCTGCCCGATTAAGGGATCTGACATTCCACGCTCCGAGCCGTAGGACGCAAGTTTTCTTTCTCCTGATGACAGTGTCCTTCTGAGTAGTCCCCGCCCGGAGATCCGAATGGAGGACTATTTTACCACCGGAATATTTTACCCAAGAGGACGCCATCATCATTTAACCATACAGTAAGGCTGCATGCCCTCGGGAAAAATCACGGCCATAGTTTCTCTTTGCTTTCAGCCGTTCACAGTACCATCACAGCAAGGCTGTTTTGGTTAGTGTTACAAGGCGAGATCAGTCAATCATCCAGACTATTGCCCCTGCAACTACTGAAAAGGCTGCTGCCTCTCTTCAGGAACCACACGTTTGTCTGGCCTCTCAACAGATACCCCTCCGTTGTGGTTTCCCCTACGGTGCGGCTACCTGTATCGCTGAGGCATACAAGCCTCCCCACCAACGGCAAGGTACCCCTAATCGAACAGAAGGTTGCCCTGGAACTGCGACTGGCCTTCCTGTGGCGTCACCGCCAGACACCACACTTGCTAGGTGGTAGGCTTTAAATCTGCCGCGGGCCGGTAGTATACGTCGGACCCGCGTGTCGCCACTATCAGTGATTGCAGACCGAGCGCCGCCACACGGTAGGTCTAGAGAGACTACCTAGCACTCGCCCCAGTTGTACAGCCGACTTTGCTAGCGATGGTTCACTGCCTACTTACGTTCTCATTTGCCGAGACGATAGTTTAGCATAGCCTTCAGCTACGTCATTTGCTACGGCCTAGGAAGGCGCCATTATCAGTTAGTATTGATATTGTGAATCATGTACCGTCAAAACCGACGTTCATCATTAATGGATTAAAGTTAAGTATTCCACCAGCTACGTCCGTTTTTCTAACTTCTAATTTCCTTGTCATGTTCCAGACCTCACGCGAGCCTGCGTGAGCTAAAATGCATGCATTTCGGCCTCCTCTAGTAACACGGCGTTGGCTCTCCTGCCAACCACAACACTTCCAAACTTTATACAGCTCACAAATGCAACTTAAACTGGATCCAAGGTGCAAACAAATAAAGACACCGAAAAAGTAGTACAATCTGCGAAATTCACCTCTCAAATTGTGAGCTGCTTAGAGCAAAAGCCACAGTATCGATAAAATGGCGACACTTACTATATCGATTGAGCGTAAACTGCCAGGCTGCGACCAGCTGCCTCCCTCACTGGATGATCTCTCTATCGCGCCTCCTCGCATCGACTCCATTATTGACTAAATTTCCTCTATATTCACTGGAATCTTCTGCCTGGAGGAGAGAATTTACAACTTTCGCACGGTGATAACCAAGAATTCCTCTGAACACGCTGAAACGCCGGGGAAGTCTGCCAAAAATTCTCCACTATCGCTTACATGTGCCCATTAACTGCCCAGAGGTTGGTACGCTGTATATCCTGTGTCACCACACATTGGTTCAGACATTTACACTAAAGCGCCTCTGCCGATAACCTTTCTGATTGGCTGACATCATTCGTGCAGTTACGTTCTAGAATCTGAACACGGCACAATGTCGGTGTCTTGTATTTTCAGCCGTCGACGGGAAATGCAATTTCGTCACACCAGAAATGGTCAGGGGACCTACGGTTGCCCAGCTGTCTTTCAAGACCGTACCGGATCACGGACATGAGAAATCGCTAAGATATTACTACAGCATTTCTGTGAACCAGCAGTCCAGTAGGGGAAAGCTTAAGCCATCCCGTATTCAAAATCTGCGACCACCCAGGTCCTTCATTGCAACCTTACAGGCCTGCGTCAGCGAAGGGAAAGTAACGAATGTTACACCAGAAGCCATTGACGATGTATTTACCTCCAGCATAGTCAAAAATCTCAAACTGTTGGTCTTATTCATTATCGTAAAGCAATACATGTAACAATACTGCAATAACTTCATTTTCGAACACCGATACTTGGCTTCCAGAATCGAGTATGCACCGTACTATATTTTCTCCCATGTTCACATTAATTATTGGGTTTGCAATGTTCTCAGTTCTACAGTTTCTTGATTTCCGCTGCTAACGCTTCTTGCAATTTGTTTCAGTTTACAAACAGGGCTCCCAGTAGACTTATGGAGCCTCTGTTGATAGTCATCTTCTAGGAGTATCCCCTCGTTCTTCATTCCTCTGACGTATATTGCGTTAGGCCTGCAATAATCTTCATGAGATATACTGATGCTGAAAGACCCTCAATCTCCAGATCAGTGATGTGGTACTTGGCGACCAACACAAAGTCCAAAGAGGGTCAGGCTGTGGTTACTTGGTTGTTGCCATCGGGAATGACAAGCAGTGTGTTCAAGAGAAATGCTGGAACACCTAACACTGTAATATCAATTGCAATGAGTGCTATCACTGATGTCTTGTGTATAAATTATGAATAATGCTATAAACATGAACACCATTGGTTCTAATGACCAGCTGAATATACAGCTGGAAAATGATAGTGTTTATAGACACTAGTGCGAGGTAATGACATGAAGCTCTGTTTGTTATGATTTAGCTTGGACAGCTTCTTTTTTTATAGATCAATGATCCTTGTTCCACTTTGTTTGCTTAACAATTTGTTATAGGCAGTTAACTGCACTATAGAGTCTCTGAAATATGTTATTACATCTGAGCTAATGCTGATTACATAACAAGAGCTAATGAAGCTCTCTCTCTCTCTCTCTCTCTCTCTCTCTCTCTCTCTCCCCTCTCTCTCCCCCCCTCTCTCTCTCTCTGTTGACATTTTGCTTAATGCATGGCATGTGCCTGGCAACTGGTGCTGATGGAGTAACATGTGTTCATGTATGTGGCTGACTTATGGTCTTCATTGTTTCTTTCTTCCTGCATTTGGCTGTGACTGTGCTAGTGTGAACTTAAGGAAATTTTAAGTTCTTCCCCATTTTGCTCTGTGGCATAACGATTTGTAAACCATATGTGGCTTGTTAGTCTTTTGAATTATAATACTTGTAAAGCAGAAAGTAGAAAAATAATAAAAACAAATAAGAAAAAGCTGGAGGAACAGGATTAAGGAAAGGAGGGGAAGGAGACAGAGTAGAATGAGGGAAAGTGTTTTTGTGAGCACGAAGAAAATTATGAAGAAAGTCAAACTTAAAGCGGTATAACAAAGGAAGTTGATGGAGAAAGAAAAAGAAAACTTTAAGGAGGAATAATAATGAGGTAAATGGATTGCAATAAAGAGAAATGTGATAGAGGAAAGAGTAGAAATAGGCAGAAGAGAGAGGAAAGTGAATAGGAAAAGAGGTTTGGGTTATGAAGTAGGGCAGAATAGAGGAGGAGGAAACCATAAGAGGGCAGATAAGGGAGTGGAGCAAGCAAGAAGACAGAGAAGAGCAAGAAGAAGAAGACTAAGAAGAGAAAGCAATAGGAATAAGGTGGAGGAAGAGTAGTTACGAGAAGTAGGAGAAGCTAGGAGCAATAAGATGAAGGAAGGAAGGGAGACTAGGATTTAGTGCAGCATCAATACTGACGTGATGCAGCAGAAGATGGGATTCTGAGAAAGATGGGAAACGGAAGCGACTGTGCCCCTAATTTATCCAAAGAAATTTAGGGAAACTATGTAAAATCTAAATCTCGGTGGCCAGATGGGAATTTGAACCAGATGCATCCGAATGCGAGTCTAGTATGCTTAACACTGTGTCACCTCGCTACGTAGTGCCGAAGAAGGTAGATGAAGTTATTAAGAAGAAGGAAGAGTAACTAGAATGAAAGAATAAGTAGGAACGGAAACTAAGAAGCAGAAATGAATAAGTAGCAAAGAGGAGAGGGTAGAGGAGTTAAGTGAGAAATGCGAGGGAGACCGTGTATTCGCCTCTGCGCTCTCACCGCTTTCCGTGTGGCAGTGAGGGGTTAGGACGGAGAGGGCGAGACAATCGCAGAGCCGGCAGGCGTACTGCGGTGCGGCGCTGTGCTGTGCGCACGTCTCGCCGTTTATTGCCGGCGGCCGGTCACGTGCCGCCGCAAATATTTGCCGCCCAGATGTGAGTGGGGGGGGTGGTGGGGCGTAGGGACGGGGGGGGGGGGGGGGAAGCCAGGTTTTACGGTCGCCACGGAAGACGGCTGCGGCGCCTGGCGTGCAGCTGGCGGGCCGGTCGACGTCTGCAGAGGCGGCGGAGAGGCTTCCCGTGTTGGCGCACTCGGGAGCACCTGACCGTAACCTCTCGCGAGGGAGTGCCACCGTAGAGGCAGTGTTACGTGACTGCGTTGTAATGACTAGAGCATGGAAGCTCGCTGATTTTTGGGAACTAGTTCATTAGTGACTAGTGTTTTTGGGATCCATTCATTTTTACTCCTTCATAGTTCCTGTTTTTTATATAGTTTAGTGGACTTTAAAAACAGCCAAATGAAAACCAAATCGTAAGAAAAACACCAACAAAGAATGTACCCAGGACCTGATCTATGGGTATGTACTACTCGTATTACAACAGGCGATCAAAAAGTTTCTATTCGAAGCCTATACAGTGCACATTGGGGCAATCATCCCACTGACGCACCACGTTGAAGATACCCGGTTTCTAAAACACTGCATCCTGCTGTGTGAACGGGTCCCTACTTGTCTGATACATAACCTCATCCTGCTGGAGTCATCGACCTTTCAAGACATGATAATAGCATGGGGATAAACTTCTACGTCGCGACATTTCCGATATGGGGATGTGGATTATTGTGAAACAGCAGCGCACCTTGTCGCAGTTTTCCCTGACTTTTCGCCTCAATCGCACACCGTAATTTCTCCAGCGCTGCGCAGTACGGTTCCTCAGTGATGGAGGCACTGTAACGGATGAGGGTGGCCTCCAAGATCGATTGGCGTTTAACGACCACCATGGAAATTGGCGCACCATTCTACAACAGCGCTTTTCGGTAGAGATGCTGCACTACACACATTCTCCGTTCTCCGATGGATGTTTACCGGTGTACGTCCCTCAACATTCTCAACAGCGAAGAAAAGAATGACAGCACAGTGGCCCTGTTTGGACGAATTTTGTAATAACGTCTCGCCATAGTTCACGTTTTCGCATTTACTGTACACACGTATGGAAGACCCGAATGCCACCCAAATTCGTTGCTTTCATGTTGGTGCTTATATACCCACATCAGAGACACGCTACATTGCATAGAAGGAAACTTTTTCATCACACCCTATAGTTTTACGTCGAATGGCGAAATAATTTTGAGATTCACGACAAATGATTTGTGATAGACTTGCTACTACTCAGTATCCACCAAATGTTCCACTTTACTTCAGTCTGATTGCATGGACTAGCGCGCCAAGAAGTGTGTTCTAGTGAAATTGGAATCCCTATTGTAATTTTAATACCAGTTAACTCCCAACCTCGATTCTGTAAGATATCAAACACGCATATACAGGGTGGTCCATTGATCGTGACCGGGCCAAATACTTACGATATAAGCGTCAAACGAAAAAACTACAAAGACGAAACTTGTCTAGCTTGAAGGGGGAAAACAGATAGCGCTGTGGTTGGCCCACTAGATGGCGCTGCCATAGGTCAAACGGATATCAACTGCGTTTTTTAAAATAGAAACCCCCATTTTTATTACATATCCGTGTAGTACGTAAAGAAATATGAATGTTATAGTTGGATCACTTTTTTCGCTTGGTCATAGATGGCCCTGTAATAGTCGCAAACATATGGCTCACAATTTAGGACGAACAGTTGGTAAGAGGTAGGTTTCTTATATTAAAATATAGAACGTAGGTACGTTTGAACATTTTATTTCGGTTCTTCCAATGTGATACATGTACTTTTCTGAACTTATCATTTCTGGGAACGCATGCTGTTACAGCGTGATGACCTGTAAATACCACATTAATGCAATAAATGCTCAAAATGATGTCCGTCAAATTCAATGCATTTGGTAATACATGTAACGACATTCCTCTCAACAGCGAGTAGTTCGCCTTCCGTAATGTTCGCATATGCATTGACAATGCGCTGACGCATGTTGTCAGGCGTTGTCGGTGGATCACGATAGCAAATATCCTTCAACTTTCCCCACAGAAAGAAATACGGGGACGTCAGATCCGGTGAACTTGCGAGCCATGTTATGGTGCTTCGACGACCAATCCACCTGTCATGAAAAATGCTATTCAATACCACTTCAACCGTACGCGAGCTATGTGCCGGACATCCATCATGTTGGAAATACACCGCCATTCTGTCATGCAGTGAAACTTTTTGTAGTAACATCGATAGAACATTATGTAGGAAATTAACATACATTGCACCATTTAGATTGCCATCGATAAAATGCCAATTATCCTTCCTCCCATAATGCCGCACCATACATTAACCCGCCAAGTTCGCTGATGTTCCACTTGTCGCAGCCATCGTGTATTTTCCGTTGCCCAATAGTGCATATTATGCCGGTTTACGTTACCGCTGTTGGTGAATGACGCTTCGTCGCTAAATAGAACACGTGCAAAAAATCTGTCATCGTCCCGTAATTTCTCTTTTGCTCAGTGGCAGAACTGTACACGACGTTCAAAGTCGTCGCCACGCAATTCCTAATGCATAGAAATATGATACGGGTGCAATCGATGTTGATGTGGCATTCTCAACACCGACGTTTATGAGATTCCCGATTCTCGCGCAATTTGTCGGCTACTGATGTGCGGATTAGCCGCGATAGCAACTAAAACACCAACTTGGGCGTCATCATTTGTTGCAGGTCATGACTGACGTTTCACATTTGGATGAACACTTCCTGTTTCCTTAAATAACGTAACTATCCGACGAACGGTCCAGGCACTTGCATGATGTCGTCCAGGATACCGAGCAGCATACATAGCATACACCCGTTGGGCATTTTGGTCACAATAGCCATACATCAACACGATATAGACCTTTTCCGCAATTAGTAAACGGTCCATGTTAACACGGTTAATATATCACGAAGCAAATACCGTTCGCACTGGCGGAATGTTACGTGATACCACGTAGTTATACGTTTGTGACTATTACAGCGCCATCTGTCACAAAGCGGAAAAAGTGGTCCAACTAAAACATTCATACTTCTTTACGTAGTACACGAATATGTAATAAAAAATGGGGGATCCCATTTAAAGAAACGCAGTCGATATCCGTTTGACCTATTGCAGCGCCATCTAGCAGGCCAACCACAGCGCCCTCTGGTTTCGCCTTTCAAGTTAGACGAGTTTCGTTCTTTGTAGTTTTTTCATTTGATGCTTATTTCGTGAGGTATTTGGCCCGGTCACTATCAGTGGACCACCCTGTATATTGCACCATGAAACATCTTTTTAAAAGAATTATATAATCTTTCATTCAACGAATACTGAGAACGGTTACCATTTTTCAGAAAAACTAGTTTAGTTTTTTAACTACGTCGTAAAATTCTACATGGTGATTCAAAAAACAATTTACAAATTAGTATGGCAAGTTGGGCAGGCAACAAGGGTCAGCAATGACTTAGGAACCGAGGGGTCGCAAATGCCACGAGAGTGCGCTACGGTCACGGGAGGACGCTACGGTAACGAGAGGATGTTGCTATACAAACACGGGTGGAGAGCACAGAAACTGTCGCCATTCACGCCTTACAAGCGTTGGCTAGCTACACACACCGTGTAATGGCTGAGATGCGTTTGGTTTATGGCATGGCCAGTAGCAATGGACGAGAAGCTATGAAATTGTATGGTGAGAAATATCTTGATAAAAAGGTGACACATTATTCGCCACCCTGGGTAGCCGATTGTGCGGAACCGGCTCGTTCAGTGTGCTCAAGCCGGGTGCTGGTCGCCAACGAACAACACGGACACTTGCCATGGAAGAAAGAGTTCTCGAAAAGTTGCAGCGTACGCGTTCAACAAGTACCCGAGGTATGTCCCGCACCACTGATATCCCGTCTGGCGCATTATACACGGCAAAGGACTGCATTCGTTTCATTTGAAATGTGTTCAGCCGCTGCAACCGAGGGACTACAACAAGCGACGTGATCTGCGCGATGGTTTCTGCCGGAATCCGCTGCAGGCTGAAGCTTCACAGTGAGTGTCCTCTTCACCGATGAGGCTGCGTTCTCATTCGAGGGCGTGATGAACGTCCGCAACCTGCATAAGTGCACGGATATCAACCTACATGCTACTCGTACGAATGACTCACAAAACAAATTTACTCTTAACGTTTGGGATGACATCGGCGGAGACTATTTAATTGGGCCGTACCTTCTCCCGGACCAACATGACGGTCGCTCGTATCAGGTATTCCTACAAGAGGTTCTGCCAGATTTGCTGAAAGATGCTCCAATGATATTCGTCGCCGCATTCGACTTTAGTACGACGGAGCCCCTGCACATTTCAGCAGACAAGTGAGGGCACATCTGCAGGCGACCTGTCCCGGTCGATGGATTGGTCGCGGTGAGCCAGCCGCGTAGCCGCCACGATCACCCGACCTGTCCCCAATCAATTTTTTCCTGTGTAGAGCCTTTTATATGAAACATCTTTTACCTAGTGGGCAGGATTCTTGGGTCAGCAGTATGTTATCGACATGGGCTAAGTATCTTTGAGGTGATGTTCCATTCAATGCAGCGTCCATATTAGTCATATCTCGATAGAACTGGACAACGTTGAGCATCTCCTGTAGTTGGGATCGATTTGTAGCAAATGATTAAATAACTGCACCGCCATTTAGTAGCTCAGGATTGCCTTTGTGACCCCCGGTTCCTATGTGGTTCCTGACCCTTGTTGTATGTCTGATGTGCCATTTCTACATCTACATCTACATCTACATCCATACTCCGCAAGCCACCTGACGGTGTGTGGCGGAGGGTACCTTGAATACCTCCATCGGTTCTCCCTTCTATTCCAGTCTCGTATTGTTCGTGGATAGAAGAATTGTCGGTATGCCTCTGTGTGGGCTCTAATCTCTCTGATTTTATCCTCATGGTCTCTTCGCGAGATATACGTAGGAGGGAGCAATATACTGCTTGACTCTTCGGTGAAGGTATGTTCCTGAAACTTCAACAAAAGCCCGTACCGAGCCACTGAGCGTCTCTCCTGCAGAGTCTTCCACTGGAGTTTATCTATCAACTCCGTAACGCTTTCGCGATTACTAAATCATCCTGTAACGAAGCGTGCTGCTCTCCGTTGGATATTCTCTATCTCTTCTATCAAACCTATCTGGTACGGATCCCACACTGCTGAGCAGTATTCAAGCAGCGGGCGAACAAGCGTACTGTAACCCACTTCCTTTGTTTTCGGATTGCATTTCCTTAAGATTCTTCCTATGAATCTCAGTCTGGCATCTGCTTTACCGACGATCAACTTTATATGATCATTCCATTTTAAATCACTCCTAATGCGTACTCCCAGACAATTTATGGCTTTAACTGCTTCCAGTTGCTGACCTGCTATATTGTAGCTAAATGATAAGGGATCTTTCTTTCTATGTATTCGCAGCACATTACACTTGTCTACATTGAGATTCAATTGCCATTCCCTGCACCATGCGTCAATTCGCTGCAGATCCTCCTGCATTTCAGTACAATTTTCCATTGTTACAACCTCTCGATATACCACAGCATCATCCGCAAAAAGCCTCAGTGAACTTCCGATGTCATCCAGAAGGTCATTTATGTATATTGTGAATAGCAACGGTCCTACGACACTCCCCTGCGGCACACCTGAGATCACTCTTACTTCGGAAGACTTCTCTCCATTGAGAATGACATGCTGCGTTCTGTTATCTAGGAACTGTTCAATCCAATCACACAATTGGTCTGATAGTCCATATGCTCTTACTTTGTTCATTAAACGACTTTGGGGAACTGTATCGAACGCCTTGCGGAAGTCAAGAAACACGGCATCTACCTGTGAACCCGTGTCTATGGCCCTCTGAGTCTCGTGGACGAGTAGCGTGAGCTGGGTGTCACACGGCCGTCTTTTTCGAAACCCATGCTGATTCCTACAGAGTAGATTTCTAGTCTCCAGAAAAGTCATTATACTCGAACACAATACGTGTTCCAAAATTCTACAACTGATCGACGTTAGAGATATAGGTCTATAGTTCTGCACATCTGTTCGACGTCCCTTCTAGAAAACGGGGATGACCTGTGCCCCTTTCCAATCCTTTGGAACGCTACGCTCTTCTAGAGACATTCGGTACACCGCTGCAAGAAGGGGGGCAAGTTCCTTCGCGTACTCTGTGTAAAATCGAACTGGTATCCCATCAGGCCCAGCGGCCTTTCCTCTTTTGAGCGATTTCAATTGTATCTCTATCCCTCTGTCGTCTATTTCGATATCTACCATTTTGTCATCTGTGCGACAATCTAGAGAAGGAACTACAGTGCAGTCTTCCTCTGTGAAACAGCTTTGGAAAAAGACATTTAGTATTTCGGCCTTTAGTCTGTCATCCTCTGTTTCAGTACCATTTAGGTCACAGAGTGTCTGGACGTTTTCTTTTGATCCACCTACCGCTTTGACATAAGACCAAAATTTCTTACGATTTTCTGACAAGTCAGTACATAGTTTGTAAACGTTTCTTTGTATCACCCTGTTTAATTTTGTGGGTATCTTCGGTGATATACGTCGATAATGTCAACAAAATGCGTAGCGACAGCGGTTAGTACTAGATAAATGCCAAAGTAAAACATCATGGTTGATGCTGGAGCTTTACCGCACGAATAACGGACACTTACTAAGCTATAAACACTTTTCCTTTCATTGTTTTTTGGGATTAAAACGAAGAAAAGTTTTTGAAAAAGTTTGAAATCATGTGTAAAATTAGACGGGAATTGTATTCATATCGGGTCTCCAGCCGGAACATCTCGTTAACTGGACACAATATTTCGGCGGTCCCTCTGGCCGCCATCTTCAGGTTAGTAGGCCCTCGCACAGTTCCGGCGAGGTAGTGCGACGGCTGGAGACCCGATATGAACAACGAATTATAACGCTGGGAAAGTTTGCGGAGCCACTTGATGGGAGTTGCTATGTAAGTGCTCTCACTCTCAAATACTGGATGAATATAGTCTGGGTAATTTGTGCGTCACGAGTTACTCTGCTTCAAGACGTACACTCAGTTTCTAACTTTTTAATACTTGACTCACTCATTGCGTAAACGTTTTAATGTCAGGTTATACCTTTGAATGAGTAGATTATGAAAGCATTTTAAATTATTAAATTTAGTCCGTAATTACGTGAAATACTAAAAATAATTTTTTTTAGATAGGCAACCTGAAAATGAACCTTTTAGTAATGTGGATATGATTATAGAAAAGTTTTAAACTACCATTCGTGGACACTGAATAGCGTACGAAAGGAATTGGAAGTCGTGAGTTTGACAACAGCTTGGAACTGGAGAAGAATGGTCGAACATAATGAACGACAGGAATTAGCAGTCAGTACTGAATAACAACGGTGGAATTAGAACAGGGGTCGCCGACAGTTCTGAGACCGTTACCCCAGAGAGCAATCAGATATTAGCTAGAGCTGAGAAAATCGAGACACCACTTTTTGATGAAAATTGATGAAGAGGGACGTTATCAGTTGAAGCTCATACTGAGAAGACAAATATAAACTACTCTCTAGTTGAGAAGAAAAATACTTGGTTATTTCAAATCAGTCTTCCAGAAAGCACGAAAGAAATCTTAACACTGCATTACGCTAGGGTATAAGGATTTGTTAATGTAGTATTGTACTTGAATAAAAATAAATTTTTGCTCCTTTATTTATACAGTAATGCAGTAGTACAGTACATTTCTATTTACAGTATACTGTACGGATGGTAACGTATATTGTATTTTTCTCCTTTTCTGAATGGCAGACACTCCTTAAAAGCGGACATTTTTATTTTCCCCGTCGGTGTTCGTTACTCAGAAGTTTTACTGTAGTATAAAACATGATTTCTTAGAATGTACGTCTAGTGCACACCATTGTATGGTAGTGAATCGTAGATTGTGTGAAAAGAATATAATCGTAGATTCTGAGACGTATTGTCGCAAAGGGATGTTGGAAATCAGGCGGACAGTTGGGATAAGAAACTATGAGGTTCTCTGCAGACTCGGCGAGGAAAGGAAAATAAGGACCACGCTGACTAGAGACCTTATTAGCATATCCGTCACCATTCGAGGTTAAACGTGCGGATAATAAACAGCACGAGTTTAACAAATCAATGTGCTATTCCTGTTTCTACACTTCGACAGAGAGCACTTTACTGCCTCCATTTATACTGGAGTAGCAGAACGTGCAAGAGGCCTAATTGTATCTTGCCAAGTCAGAATAAATAACTGAAGTTCTGTTAGTTCCATCAATCTGGTGTCTTTATGTGATGCTGTTGTAGCAGGACAGAAGTAGCACTGAAGTCTTGAGCCCGTTATTTATGTGTAAGGCGTTTGGTATTGCAGTGAAAGTGCAAAAGGCTTTTATCTCATCTAAACAATGTGCTTGATTGTTTACAGGGATGACAGCTATGTTTATTATAAGCATATCCTTTCAGAGAAAGCAAGAAACTGACTTCTACAATGTTGCATAATCATGTGTATGTCTACAAATTTCGCGCAATAGATTAACTACCAGTCACGATAGTCCAAATACAGACCTTCACCACTTTCTGACTGAAGAATACATGTTAGTAAGATGTTCCAGGACAAAATAGGCATTCCTAAACTCTTAGTTAAACGCACATTGTTATATTAACCGCACATGTCCATGCCATCATATTTTCACTGCCTGGTTGGCGTGAACCACATACTGGGTGTTCGTTACATTGACGATGACGCACGAAGTGTACTTACTATAGTATTTGTTTATCTACAATTCATTGTAAAATTATGGTCCTTATACGTCATAACAGTACTGTACTGAGAGGCTCTTCCATCATATGTTGGAATATATTTGAGCATTAGTTAACAATAGTAAATGAGAGTAACCGGTTTGGCCTGCAGACAAGAGGATTATCCACTCTGGCTTTCACCACAGCACCCAATCAGCACGCAAATAGTTTCTGTTGGCACAATTCACTACGACTGCTGTATCATACTAGCAGCATCTGTACAGGTGGCTTTATCCCGCCTTGTGACGTCATACGTCATATGTCTGCTATTACGGCCTCACCCAATCTACTTGTTATCTGTGGAACTAAAGTAATGGTTCCATGAGCGAAAAATGCTACAAAAGGGGTAGGATGACACGACTTGTATGGAGACATCAAGTCGTAGCTGCAATGATGTTAAAAGGAGCCTCCAAAGACAGCTTGTACATCACAAGTGAAGTTCAGACGCAGTCCACGAAAAACACTTGGTCCTCCAAGGAGCTTTACAGAGTCAAAATGATGCAGAAGGCAGAGATTTGGATGTATCCTATAAATTATTGAGCACGTTGTGTGCAGCTGAGATACTCTGAGATGAAAAAGTTTGACACGAGAGGAATTCCTGGCGGGTCGCATCACACAACTCATAAGAATAATTTTAAAAAATACACAAATTAAATTTCTTTTCCGAAACACTTGTGTGGAGCAGTGCCACAACATGTCAACTATTTTTTTCTAGTTCTGCCCCAATCGTCTCAGTTACTATGATAATCCAGGCATTAGCATATTTCACGCATCCTTCTGCTTAGGGTCGTCCAGTTATTTCCTTTAATATGTTTCTAGGCCAGTATGATATAACTCTGGTCCACATACAGAGCCCTGTGGATATCCTTTAGTTTAATGTTTTCCTATTACACTCCTAGGACGGACAAGTTTAGCCTTCATTTCTCTGCAATACTCCTGGAGAGATATCGTGGCCTTTGCTTCAGTATACAAAACAAAACGGACCACCAGAGGTTATCGAAAACTCTAGCTCTGTCTACCATTACGCCAAGTAAGTCCGCTGATGCGTTGATTCACAACATGAACTTGCATTTTCTAAACCCCAAGTGAGACTCGTTCACACTGACTGTTTCTACCTTCTTCAAGCATACAACATAGCAGTTTCTCTTGTATTTTCCCTAAAAGGGAGAGACAGGGAGAGAGAGTATTTGCTTTGCAAAGAATTTTCCAGCAGACCTTACCACACCAGAAGCAGAAAAGTTACTACCTAGGATCTCTTGGGATCTCACAACAGAACTGATAACCGTGAAGAATGGCATCAGTTTACACAGGCACTCAGACAGACCGTCAGAAGGGCATCGTAAAGTAATTTACAGTACTCTTTCCTGGAACGTGGGACTTGTTTACAGTGGCTCCTGGGTCAGTTCGAAGAAGCGCCGGTTCGGGTAACGCGCCTCTGCAAGACTGTCGGCATGATCCTTGGCGTGCTCCGGCTCATAAAAAGGCGCGCCTCGGACTGTGCTGGTAATGGCCGGCGCTGAGCACACAAAAGGCGTCCGCCTTCAGTTTCCATTTGTGCGGCTGGAATTAGTTTCGCCGCGTGACTTCGCGTGCCGTAGAACTTTATTCGAGTTTTTTAAAAGCTTCCAGAGCTACTTGCGTGCTGCCGACTGACGAGCTGAAGGTTAACAAACGATATGTTTTAGACTTCTTTTGCATTATTCTTTCGTAGCATTAAAGCGAGACCTCTCCTACTGAAGGGGCTGCTGGCAGGAAGTGAAATGTAGAGAGATATGAAGGCAAGTAGAGGAGGGAAGCACTGCGTGTCGTGAGGTTCACCATCCTGTGAGAAAATACGGTGCAGAGAAGCCCCGATGAATCTCTTTGAGCGAATATGTAATCTGGAATCTCGCTGCTTCCCGTGACAAGAAAGTGCTTTGAGGTAATATTCGCCAAACGCATTTAAAAACGTGCAAAGAAAAAAGATCCCATAACAAAAATACGAGCCGGTTTCCGTAAGGAACACGCTACGATAGATGCCACTTTGCGTCTCTCTAACAACGTCACCAAAGGCCTCAACTTACGTGATATCGCGTGGCAATCCTATCGTCAGTACGCTAATCACTTTACACCGAGGTGAGTCACGGGATAGCGATATGCACAAAGACAGATGGCAGTAGTATCGCGTAAACGAGATATAACAAGGCAGTGTATGGGCACAGCAGTCATTGTGTACTCACACGATTCATGTGAAAAGGGTTCCGACGTGATTCTGGCCACACGACGGGAATTAACAGACTCTGAACGCGAAGTGATAGTTGGAGCTATCCGCATTGGACATCCCATATCGGAGTTCGTTAGGCAATTAAGTATTTCGAGAGTGTGCCGAGAATACCAAATTTAAGGCATTACCTCTCACGTCAGAGACGAAGCACTGCCCGACGGCCATCGCTTGACGACCGAGATCTGCGGCGTTTGAGTAGAGTTGTCTGTGCAAACAAACGTGCAACATAGCGTAGAATAGCCACAGAAACCAATGTGGGACGTACGATGAAAGTATCCACTAACACACCGTGGTGAAATCTGGGATTAATGGGCTATGGCAGCATTCGATCGTTACACATTTTGAATCTACTTATTATAAGCCATCACACCAAATAATTTAACGTAAAACAGAAAATAATACACACGTCAAAAAAGTTTTGCATCACCTCATCCGGCCGGAGTGGACAAGCGGTTCTAGGCGCTACAGTCTGGAACCGCGTGACCACTACGGTCGCAGGTTCGAATCCTGACTCGGGCATGGATGTGTGTGATGTCCTTAGGTTAGTTTGGTTTAAGTAGTTCTAAATTCTAGGGGACTGATGACCTCAGAAGTTAAGTCCCATAGTGCTCAGATCCATACCATTTTTTTGCATCACCTTGGTTTCAGGAGTTTCTGAATCTGTGCAGAAAATTGGAATAGAGATAAACACAAACATCATTTCCACCTTTTTTATTGTTCATGAAAATCACACATTGCATGTTGTACCAGCATACAGCGAGATCTTCAGAGGTGATGGTCCAGATTGCTGTACACATCGGTACCTCCAGTAGCACGCCCTCCTACATTGATGCATGCCTGTATTCGTTGTGGCATACTATCCACAACTTCATCAAGGCAGTGTTGGTCCAGATTGTCCCACTCCTCAACAGCTATTTGGTTGGTGCGTCACATCGTCCATAAATAGCCGTTTTCAATCTATCTCGGGCATGTTCGATAGGGTTCATGTCTGGAGAACATGTTGGACACTCTAGTCAAGCGATGTCGTTATCCTGAAGGAAGTCATTCACAAGATGTTCACGATGGGGGTGCGAATTGTCGTCCATGGACACGAGTGCCTCGCCAATATGCTGCCGATATGGTTGCACCATCGGTCGGAGGAGGACATTATGGCATTCATGCATCGTACAACCGTTATGGCGCCCTCCATGACCACCAGCGGCATACGTCGGCCCCACATAATGCCACCCCAAAACATCAGGGAACCTCGACCTTGCTGCACTCGCTGGATAGTGTGTCTAAGGCGTCCAACCTGGCCAGGTTGCCTCCAAACACGTCTGCGACGATTGTCTGGTTGAAGGCATATGCGACACTCATCGGTGAAGAGAACGTGCTGCCAATCCTGAGCGGTCCATTCGGCATGCTGTTGGACCCATCTGTACCGCGCTGCATGGTGTCGTGGTTACAAAGATGAATCTCACCATGGACGTCGGGAGTGAAGTTGCGCATCATGAAGCCTATTGCGCACACGGTGGTGTTGCTGTCAGGGTTCCTCCGAGCCATAATCCATAGGTAGCGGTCGTCCTCTGCTGTAGTAGCCCTTGGGCGGCCTGAGCGAGGCATGTCATCGACAGTTCCTGACTCTCTGTATCTCCTCCATGTCTGAACAACATCGCTTTGCTTCACTCCAAGACACCTGGACACTTGTTGAGAGCCCTCCCTGGCGTAAAGTAACAATGTGGACGCGACCGAACCGCGGTATTGACCGTCTAGGTACGGTTGAACTACAGGCAATACGAGCCGTGTACCTCCTTCCTGGTGGAATGACCGGAACTGATCGGCTGTCAGACCCCCTCCGTCTAATAGGCGCTGTTCATCCGTGGTTGTTTACATCTTTGGACGGGTTTAATGACATCTCTGAACAGTCAAAGTGACTGTGTCTGTAGTACAACAATCACCGTCTATATTCATGAGTTCTGGGAACCGGGGTCATTCAAATCTTTTTTTGATGTGTGTATAATAGAACAACGTGCTATTTTCTGGAGACTTGCACAGTGAGCATTTTTTCGTGCCCAAGCTGGTAGTGTGGCCAGTGCAAGCCCAACAAAGCCCTATCTTTGTTTGTCTGACTTCCGGGCATATTTTCCATGAATCTCCACGTAACACTATCTGAAACATTAATAGGCGGCCGTAGCAGACTATTTATGATCGGAATTTTGTATCAGGTCATACATAACTGAACAGAGACAGTTTAAATAATGCGATTTCATTAATTCAAAATTGTCACACGGGTATAGATCGGCGGATTATATATTTGTATACAAAGATTTGGAAGTGAGATTTATCTGTTGTTATTCTTTCTTTCTTTTGCTTGTGCCTTTTTTCCCGCAGATACACAGGATCGGCATGGGTAATCGGATGTGGCAATGGTAGTGTAAGAGGTGGCCAGATGCCCTTCCTGCCGCCACCCTGTACCCCCCGGGACGGAATTAGTGTACCTCCACTGTCTGCGACTAGTGTAATCCATGGAATAGTGTGAAAGTGTTGAGATATCTGCGAGCCGTGTAACTGAGGCGGGACGTGGGGACCAGCCTGGTATTCACCTAGGGGGATGTGGAAAACCGCCTAAAAACCACATCCAGGCTGGCTGGCACACCGGCCGTCGTCGTTAATCCGCTGGGCGTATTCGATCCAGGGCTGGCGCGCCTACCCGAGTCCAGAAAGCAGCGCATTAGCGCGCTCGGCTAACCTGGTGGGTATTTATCTGTTGTTATTATAAATGCTTTTTTCCGTTGACTAGTGTGGCCACTTTTCCCGGTCGGATGCCATGTCGGCATTAGTGAATCATAGAAGAAACTGTCAAACAGAAACCAATAACTAGCTACTACATTTGTGGGTCAAAAGACATCGTTTAAGCACTGATACTGTAAGAAAATTATTACTCTCGTACAAGTGAGGTAAAATGGCGATTCAAAGACAAAAACTTTCTTATTAAAAATAACGGAACAAGTTTCCTCCGTCAATCTTACCGACAAGAACGGCTATTTATATGTGAACTATTCTGGCAATTTCGAGGCAGGCAGTAGCGCTCTTCAGGGCAAAAATATGGAATGGCCGCTTTTGCCGTCCTGGCCACTTTTCCTATCCTGTTCACTTTACCAAACCTTCCCCTACAGATCTTACTGTTAACTGGTTATCTATATAAGTTAATGTCATATTAATCAATAAAAATAACCGTAATATGAGACACTATAATAAGTGTTTAAAAATGTTTTGAATGTCATTTCACTTCTCCTCATTTCCTTGTATTACAACAGCCTTAATTTTATTTCGTATTTCTTGCTACCGTCTCAAATAATGCGCATTCCCAATCCGCTTGACATTTATAACACAGCAGCTTATCAGTGCTGTATACACTGATGGAAAAAATCTCTACATCAAGTACGAGTTATGTGACATAAACGAAAGTTAGTAGGCGTGTTTGTACATCAGAAAGATGATGTTTACTCAAATTTCGCACCAATAGCATAAGAGTGGTGCATGTAATTGATGTTAGTCAAGAATTTGTTGACGGCAACAAAGACGCCATTATCAACGCCATACTTAGTTTGAATGGGATTGTATAGTAGGGCTACAAGAAGGTAGATGTTCCTTCTGCGATACCACAGAAATACTTGCCAGGAATATAGTCATTGTACACGATTGCTGCCAGCAGTGGTCACGACGATCTACAGTCGCAAGTTGGACCTACACATGAAGTTAGGGGTCTGGAATGCGATTTCGTATGACAGCAGGAGTAGTCTCGTGGTTATCCCAAGCACCGTGACAGCAAATTTATACGTCAGTCTGGTGGTTCTACGTGTTGAGCTGCCGTTCATAAACAGCATTCCAGGAGGTGTTTTCCAACAGGATAACGCTTGACCACATACCAGGGTTGGAACCCAACATGCATACAGCGTGTGGACATGTTGCCTTGGCCTGCTAGATCACCTGATCTGTCTCCTATCGGGCACATGTGGGACGTCACGGACAATCCGGCCTCGTCCACCAATAACTTTAACCGTCCTTGTATTGACCGACCAAGTGCAACAACATGGTACTCCGTCGCACAAACTGACATCCGGCAACTGTACAACACAATGCATGCATGACTGCATGCTTGCATTCAACATTCTGATTGTTACACGAGTTATTAATGTACCGGCATTTCATATTTGCAATGTGGAAACACAACTGCCCATAAACACTACTACTTAGGGACAATTAAACAAATAAACATGACAAATACAAATGGTTCTGAGCTCTATGGGACTTAACGTATGAGGTCATCAGTCCCCTAGAACTTAGAACTACTTAAACCCAACTAACATAAGTAAACCACACACATCCATGCCCGAGGCAGGTTTCGGACCTGCGACCGTAGCGGTCAAGCGGTTCCAGACTGAAGAGCCTAAAACCGCTCGGCTGACAAATACAGGTGAATCCTGCAGCACAGCAAAATTAAATGGCACCGCCAGGTGTAATCCAACCACCCAATCGGCAACGCAGGAAAGTCGTATTCCACACTAAACGCAAACAAACCCAGCCAAAACCCTTATACAGTCATCGATTTATGACCAATCGACCACTCATATAACAATCTTTTGGCATGTCATAGATACAGAGGCTGCAGATGGCCCAGGAGTACCCCTCGTCGAAAGGACTGACACTCTTCATGACGACCTAAGCCATTGTAACGACACCGATCACTTCACGATACTCAAAACTAACAGCCACTTCACCCTTGCATGATTTGTCTCAGACAGCAAGAAACAGGTTCTGCTCTTACTACCCGACCATACTACCGGAGGGATTTTTCCCTTTGGCGCTTGCCTTGGTACTTTTTTCCTCTCCCTTGAAACCGCTACCCTTCACTTGCTTTTGGTTCAAATGGTTCAAATGGCTCTGAGCACTATGGGACTCAACTGCTGAGGTCATTAGTCCCCTAGAACTTAGAACTAGTTAAACCTAACTAACCTAAGGACATCACAAACATCCATGCCCGAGGCAGGATTCGAACCTGCGACCGTAGCGGTCTTGCGGTTCCAGACTGCAGCGCCTTTAACCGCACGGCCACTTCGGCCGGCACTTTTCGTCCACTGTCTGTCTGCTAGATGCGACCTTCTTAGTGGGTAATCCTGCTCAGACGCACGGATAACATCACGGCCCTACATCCCGTGAAGATCTCGACTAGAAACTAACAAATACGGAGTGACAGTAGATCTTTTGTGATGGTGACCACATCGGTAAGGGCGTGGAGGGGCTCCACCCCTTTGAAAAAAAACTACAATGGCTTATCTCAGTCTTGCATTAATCTGTGATCTTGCAACGGTAATCGCTTAAATATGAGGGTTACCAGGAACTGATGTCCCGAATTTTTTTTTCTCAGCCGAAAACAATGCTACGAATGCGAAACGTTACTTATGTATTATATGTATTATATGAGTGAGCGCGCGAATTTTCCGTCCCTTCTGATAGATAGCGTAGCTGCAGGACAGTTTCAAAATGGCGTCTGTAGGAGATGTACGTTACAAGCAACGTGCCGTCATTGAATTTTTCGCAGCAGGGAAAGAAATTGTGGGAAATATTCACGAACGCTTGTGCAAAGTCTATGAAGCATCTGCTGTCGACAGAAGTAGGCCTACAGTTAGTCGCTGGGCACAGAGGGTGAGATCATCAGAAGGCAGTTCACTTGTTCGGGATTGGTTTGAAGAACATTCTGGACAATTGAAGCGAATGATTTGGCCACCGAGATCGCCCGACCTGAATCCCACAGCACATTTGTGAGACGTACTGGAGGGGTCAGTTGGTGCACAACATCCTGCACCGGCAACACTTCCCCAACTAAGAACGGCTATTTGCACTACGCCGGGCGAAAGAAGTCCGATACGATACAGTGAGGTGTACCGTGACATTTGTGTACATGTTAAAGTTTTCCGTAGTACTGTTGTATCTTTCTATCATTTAAAATAATACGATATTGCAGTGTTTATGTTGGTAAGAAGAACCATGCAGTGGTCCTTCGAACATGGATGTATGCAATTCGTATTTATCCGCTGAAACCAGACAACGACTTTAAATTAAAAGCCCTCCCCTGTACGGGAATTACATAAGGTCTGTGCAAGTACAAGTTGTGACGCAGGAACGATGGCATACGAAAGTTTTGATTTAACCGCGAGTCGTGAGGGACATCCAAAGTGGTTAGGGCGACCGCTAGCGTAAAGCGGAAAATGCGGCTTCGAGACCCAGTCCGGCACCAATATTTACTGTCGTCATTCTCTTATACGCCTAATGATTGTCCGTATTCGCAACTGCGAATACATTTCGTGCATATAAAATAAGCCTTTTACGTACGGGAAACTTCTTAATTTTCTAATAATTCAAAATAATCAAATGACAATGTCTTTAGTAGCATGTATCGGTGTAAACATTATAACAATATAGAGACTTGTAGCCACCAATTTTATATTCTGATAAATATATGTATTTTGGTATTATTACAAAACGATAATAGTGATACTTTCACTGGTAACGAATTAGTCTAACGCTTACAATGTCGGAATTGGCGAACGCTGACACTGTAATACATGGTTCAAATGGCTCTGAGCACTAAGGGACTCAACATCTGAGGTCATCAGTCCCCTAGAACTTAGAACTACTTAAACCTAACTAACCTAAGGACTTCACCCACATCCATGCCCAAGACAGGATTCGAACCTGAGACCGTAGCGGTCACGCGGTTCCAAACTGAAGCGCTTAGAACCGCACGGCCACAACGGCCGGCCTGTAATACATCTACATCTACATCTACAGCTACATTTATACTCCGCAAGCCACCCAACAGTGTGTGGCGGAGGGCACTTTACGTGCTACAGTCATTACCTCCATTTCCTGTTCCACTCGCGTATGGTTCGCGGGAAGAACGACTGACGGAAAGCCTCCGTGCGCGCTCGAATCTCTCTAATTTTACGTTCGTGATCTCCTCGGGAGGTATAAGTAGGGGGAAGCAATATATTCGATACCTCATCCAGAAACGCACCCTCTCGAAACCTGGAAAGCAAGCTACACCGCGATGCAGAGCGCCTCTCTTGAAGAGTCTGCCACATGAGTTTGCTAAACATCTCCGTAACGCTATCACGCTTACCAAATAACCCTGTGACGAAACGCGCCGCTCTTCCTTGGATCCCGACCTGGTACGGATCCCACACTGATGAGCAATACTCAAGTATAGGCCGAACGAGTTTTTTGTAAGCCACCTCCTTAGTTGATGGACTACATTTTCTAAGGGCTCTCCCAATGAATCTCAACCTGGCACCCGCCTTACCAACAATTAATTTTATATGATCATTCCACTTCAAATCGTTCCGCACGCATACTCCCAGATATTTTACAGAAGTAACTGCCAGCAGTGTTTGTTCCGCTATCATATAATCATACAATAAAGGATCCTTCTTTCTATGTATTCCCAATACATTACATTTGTCTATGTTAAGGGTCAGTTGCCACTCCCTGCACCAAGTGCCTATCCGCTGCAGATCTTCCTGCATTTCGCTGTAATTTTCTAATGCTGCAACTTCTCTGTATACTACAGCATCACCCGCGAAAAGCCGCATGGAACTTCCGACACTATCTACTAGGTCATTTATATATGTTGTGAAAAGCAATGGTCCCATAACACTCCCCTGTGGTACGCCAGAGGTTACTTTAACGTCTGTAGACGTCTCTCCATTGACAACAACATGCTGTGTTCTGTTTTCAAAAAATTCTTCAATCCAGCCACACAGCTGGTCTGATATTCCGTAGGCTCTTACTTCGTTTATCAGGCGACAGTGCGGAACTGTATCGAACGCCTACCGGAAGTCAAGGAAAATGGCATCTACCTGGGAGCCTGTATCTAATATTTTCGGGTCTCATGAACAAATAAAGCGAGTTGGGTCTCACACGATTGCTGTTTCCGGAATCCATGTTGATTTCTACAGAGTAGATTCTGGGTTTCCAGAAATGACATGATACGCGAGCAAGAAACATGTTCTAAAATTCTACAACAGATCGTTGTCAGAGATATAGGCCTATAGTTTTGCGCATCTGCTCGACGCCCCTTCTTGTAAACTGGGACTACCTGTGCTCTTTTCCAATCATTTGAAACCTTCCGTTCCTCTAGAGATTTTGCGGTACACGGCTGTTAGAAGGGGGGCAAGTTCTTTCGCGTACTCTGTGTAGAATCGAATTGGTATCCCGTCAGGTCCAGTGGACTTTCCGCTGTTGAGTGAATTTAGTTTTCTATTCCTTGGAGACTTATTTCGAGCCGGCCGGAGTGGCCGTGCGGTTCTAGGCGATACAGTCTGGAACCGCGTGACCGCTACGGTCGCAGGTTCGAATCCTGCCTCGGGCATGGATGTGTGTGGTGTCCTTAGGTTAGTTAGGTTTAAGTAGTTCTAAGTTCTAGGGGACTGATGACCACAGCAGTTAAGTCCCATAGTGCTCAGAGCCATTTGAACCATTTGAACTTATTTCGATTTCAGCCAGTTTTTCGTTCGTGCGAGGATTTAGAGAAGGAACTGCAGTGCGGTCTTCCTCTGTGAAACAGCTTTGGAAAAAGGTGTTTAGTATTTCGGCTTTTCGCGTGTCATCCTCTGTTTCAATGCCATCATCATCCCAGAGTGTCTGGATATGCTGTTTCGATCCACTTACTGATTTAACGTAAGACCCGAACTTCCTAGACCGAGCGAGGTGGCGCAGTGATTAGCACACTGGACTCGCATTCGGGAGGACGACGGTTCAATCCCGTCTCCGGCCATCCTGATTTAGGTTTTCCGTGATTTCCCTAAATCGCTTCAGGCAAATGCCGGGATGGTTCCTGTGAAAGGGCGCGGCCGATTTCCTTCCCCATCCTTTCCTCACCCGAGCTTGCGCTCCGTCTCTAATGACCTCGTTGTCGACGGGACGTTAAACACTAATCTCCTCTCTCTCTCTCTCGAACTTCCTAGGATTTTCTGTAAAATCCGTACATAGAATTTTACTTTCGAATTCACTTAACGCTTCACGTATATTGCCTTGAACTTTTTCCATAAACACTCAACATAGTCAGTGTCGGAACAGAAATTTTCGTTTACACCCGAAATGTATGAACTAAACAATGCAAGTATCCAAAAACACGCAAAGAAATTAAGAATTAAACTATGTATAAATAACTATGTAATAAATAACATTCGCATCAATTCTCAGTAAATTCTCACCTTAACTGAAAGCTTATAACGTGTGTAGTGACCCACAACGAGGTACTGTCCGTCCCGAAGATGCACTACCGCTCCATATATCAAGTAGGCAGTATACGTGAAAGCTAATAGTCAGCAATAAATCATGAAATTACGTTTCATTTGGACATAAGAGCAGATCCAATTACTTAAGATGTTTTTTCGGGTTCCTCTCGCTGGAGGGAGCCAGTAGGGTGGATGGAATTTCCTCGGCAAGCAACTTATTCTGTAACAACCCTTCTGTTTCCGGTTTCCCTCCCTCACTCTCATTGTTTCCTCCGCAAAGACTTGGCCAGCCAGGAGAAGGGGGGCCCGGGTCGAGACACGACCAGAACATCGCCTCTCTCCCTCAGGCCAGGGTCACCCCTCTAGGAGGGTTATCGGGTGAAGTGGTCATTTTCTTAATGCATTATACATTGCAGAGGCGTAATCGCGCCGCACTTGCGGTCACTTAAATTTATGGTCTCGTCTGGAGTGGTTGGAGTGGTAGGGTGAGAAATAGTGGTTCATGGGGTAAAAGCGGCTGATGCCGAGGGGTTAAGCAGGGGGAGGGAGAAGCGCAGATACTGTGGTCTACAAATGGGTGACAGCTCGAGTGATTACGTTAAAAAATGGATGCATAATCTGTTGTAGATGTTGTTGACTACTTCAAAGCTTTCTCTTTTCTATCATGTGGTCACACCTGTTAAGGTTTCCTTCTGCTTGCCTGACTGATGTCGACAGTAGCGGTTTTTCTGAATATCTTGACAGTTCTGTTCAGAAAAAAATTAATTGCGTAGTGCATTGTAGTGTGTAACAAAGGGACCTTTTTTCGATAAACACATATTCAGGCTTCGTATGTAAATTCGTAGTTATTAACTTCCACATGCAAAAATAAATAATATTAAATTTTTAAAAGATGAAAAAATAACTGTAATGCCTTTATTGATTTATAAACTACGGGATAATTTCTAGAACCGCAATTTAAATTGTCACAACGGATATAAATTTAATATAATACCGAAAGACGGGTGGTAATTGAAAATTGATAATATGCAGTTTCGCAGGTGGGCACGTATATGGATCTTTCGTTTTGTGAAATATATGCGGAATGAAAAACAAATACCCAATAGTGGGAGCAGAAACATTCCTGTGTGCCTGAAACGTTCTAAAGAAAGTTAACAGTCCTTCCTCTAGTAGGTCATAGGCAAACTGGAAATATTGAATAAGCCGTTAAGTTACAGAGTTAATTTTCATTTATATTTCATTAGGAGATATAAAGACTGTCTGAATACAGGGTGTATCAAAAACAACTTTACGACTTTCAAAACTCATATTAATTTATTCATTTAACCAAAGACATGGTTTTGGTGTCATTTTATAGCAAAATACCTTAAGTTTCTTACCATTTAGTTAAACAGAACAGGATGCATGCCACACACGTTGATTTTGGATATCTCCTACATCGGGTCTTTTTGGATAAAGATCTGACACGAAGCACCCAACAGATGGTGTATCGAATAGTTGTTGTTTCTGTCGTGCACTATGATTATGAAACCTGCACACTGTATCGCCTTGATATTAAGAAACTAGAACGCTTCAACCAACAGAAGCTTAGATATTATGAATCTCAAATGAAACAACTTCATATCAAACACTACTGTTCTTCAGAATGCAAAGATGTGTAATGTAGAAGCCAATGTTGTTCGTCAACAGCTCAGATGGATTGAGCTTGTCAAGCGGATGAGAAGCAACATACTTCCTCGAGAAATTGTGTATAGTGAAGTGAATGCGCTATAAGACAAATTCCAGAAGAACTTAGAGAATCTAAACATTGACGCAAGTAATTGGTGAGCCGCAGCAGAAGATTGTAAACATTGGTGCACAACTACTTCAGCTGGCCTCTTACATTTTGAGCAGGAATGTCGGAGGCAAGGGAATGAGAAACTTCAGAGATGCAGGCTTCACCAGGCCCGTTAAGCCCTGAACCTTCTGTTATGTGTAATGGACGTATGTGGCCGCATGTTTCGTGCGAGGATTGGTTACTAAGCCATCATAGGCATCTACATGGCTGAACTGCGATGCGATAACGGAAATGCCGGAGAAAAGTGAAAACTCGGATACGAATATCAGCCGATGGAATGTATTAAATGTGACTTCCATTGTTTATGTGGTACACATCTCATCTGAAGTCGATTTCTTGCCAGATTCACTGCATTATGTCTGGTATGATATGTTCAGTTGCGAGGTAGTAAGGGAGGAACAAACGAGGTACCTTTGATGATTCCCCAAAAGAAAATAATCAGAAGTTGTCAGATATAGCGAACGTGGCTGCCATTAATTGTCTCTCCTCGGCCCATTCACTCAATTGGATGCCGCTCATTTAGGAATTTCCGGACGTCTTAATCAAACAGTGAAAACTTGATCCATTTTTCTTCAAGACCACAGTCTGTTAAGTCATATGAATAAGTTTGTAAACTTATTAAAGTTGTAGAGTCCTTTTTGACACACCCCTGGGTACAAACGAAAGCAGCGAATGGAGGACAATGAAACAACCACATAATCCTAATTAACATAGGTCCGGAAACCAATGGTTTCCTCGATATGACGTAAGTACATATGCAGTAATGCCAATGTTACAACACTGTTAAAGTCCAAGGTTACGATTATTTCGAAACACTACAAGTGGGGCGCCAATTGCAGATTGGTAAACAGGCTGCGTTTGATTATAGAATCTTGGAAGACAGTAATTAGTGTTTAGATAACAAATGTATCGCTCGTGGTTTCCTCAATTCCATGGCCTCGGAGAGCACTCAACTTGAGCCCACTGGACTTTTTTCGTTTAAAAGTTTTGGAGTATTCCCACCCTGTTGATAGTATCGGACTCAGGAATTGCTCTGTGGACAGTTGTCAGCGCATTCGAAACGTGGCTGTAATTTCTGAATGTTCACGGGCATTGATAAGACAGGCTGGAGCCTGCTTTCACATGAACGGTGGACGTGTGGAACCCTTTTTTGTAATGTGCTTGTCCTCAGGTCAAGTGCATGACGGCAGTTTGGTTCCTCGAGGGCTCTCTTATGAGACGTTCATATTTTCAGTAGTAATACGTCGTATCGGGAAAAACCATTGTTTCCAGGTCCTACGTTTGCTACGAACGATACGTTCACTCACGAGACTAGCCTCGCGAAACGGTCGCGAGAGACTGTATGATGTCAAGCCGTTTTGTTGACAGAGAGAGAAATATTGCAGAGATACTGGCCCTCAGTCTGGGTGAGACAGCCACGTCCTCGAGATCTGTCGTAACTCCGGCTCTTTCCCGTAAATGGTTGACATTTTTCAGGCAAATGGCTGTGGCTTCATTGAAGGTAACTGGGACAAAATGACAACAAATGGTTTTGAATATATTATATCACTGATTGGTGTAAAAAGAAACGAGAACGAAATTACGAGAAAGACTCTCTGTGGCACAGCAACTTCTTGCGGGAAGTGATTCATACACATGTTTACAATATCGCTTCGAAATGACTAAGACTACACTGTCTCATCACTAACCTGAAATATTTAGTGGACACTTCCGCCACCTTCGCCTCTCTAGGACAGAATTTGTTTACTATCTCATGTGAAGGATTGAGAACGTTTCTAAATCCGAATCGTGTAACCATATATACAGAAAGGAATGCAGAGGGCGGCTCCTTTGATTCGTATGAAGCCAAACACTGCTCTCGATGCCGTGTTGAAACCGTGTAGACGTGAAACGACAGCTGCTTACTGCTATAGCTCGCAATGAACATTCTAACGAAATGCAAATAATCTAACCGATTAAATGAAAACTTTTACTACAGGAAACTCTAATGAAACAAACTGCGATAGATCTTTCGTTAAAAACTTACTGCTTAAACTTTTAAATTCATTACTGTCCATTTGTGCAAGCTGAGAACTGCCACTGATTTTGGCTTCGGGTTACAATTAAGCTGCTTTCTTTTGTAAATATCGTTTTTTCTTCCAGAAATTTTATTTTAGTTCTTAATTTTTCTTTTTGGGTCTTTGAGCTGATAAATCAACTTCACTTTCAATAGCAACAGCTGTTATACGATACTCTGTAGACGTTTGTATCTGTGCTGGAATTTTAATTCGTGTTTCCAGCCTGAAACTGACACAGGTATTATTTACTTGCCTGTGTCCATGAACAGTCGTTAATGCCGATTGAAAGCCATCCGAAATTAATTCGAAATAAACTGGCATGCGTGGGTAGCCGAGGTGACCACCTGTGATAAGCGGGAAATCCGGGTTCGAATCCCTGTCTGGCATAAATTTTTATATTTCACTAATAAGTAGCACATTTACCCCTAACACATCTGGTACCATGATCTTCGCAATCACTGAAATCTTTAGAATTAACATAGGCATTATTTTAAATGAAGACAAGAGCTGTATTAAAATTTAATTAATTCGTATGTTTGGAACTAAGCCCAGAACTACATGTTAACTCTAACGTTTTACATAATATGATCCATATTCATTTAATAAATGACGCTTTATAAGTGTCGTGAAGAAACATTTATCAAACTTTCTCCTAAATGTGAGATGTGTTTCAGCTTTTCCAAGATTGACTACTATAACTATTGGCGTGATCATTGTCGAAGTGTGAAGTGTAACCACAAAATACGAAAGAAATCTATTTTGTGGTTCATTTAGTTTTCTCAGAATCGAATGAGAGGTATTATAAATAATAGCGAAGAAAACGCGCAAATGTGAAACAAGTCGTTTTTAATATTTTAAGGGAAAAGCAGAACTTCTACCGATAAACTAACTCTAGGAGTTGATGTAGCTTTTCTTCATTTACGTACAGGTTTTTTCACGGTTTAGAAAGATTTTCTTCTTGTAACGTACTCTCAGCTGCTTTGTGGGAACCGCTCGTTACTTTCCAGTGTTGCCTTTTCACTGACTGCTGCTCATTACATACGTGGGTAAGTCAATTATTATCTGCAATTTAGTTACATTTTTTGTTTATTTTGGTAGTACTTTCGTTTTGCGTTGATGTCGCAAGCTTTGTTTATTTGTTGTTATATCTTTGCAGCTTTCAAGCTGCTAGGTTGGTTTCGTTATTGCTGCCGTGCTGTTGATCATGGCTGCTCCGCATTCGATTTTAACCAAAGAAGAGCAACGTTCAGTGATCCGTTTTTTGTGGTCGGAAGGCGTATCAGGGGCCGAAATTCATCTAAGACTTTCGGCACAGTACGGGAACAGTGTTTTGCCATAACGGAATGTCTACTAGTGGAATGAAAAATTCCGAAATGGTCGCACAAGTGTTACGCAAGATGAAGGAGCCGAACGAACGTTTACTGCCACAAATAAAGAAACCACTGAGTGTTCACGTGAAATGATTCTCTTAGACAGACGATTAACTACTAACGAAGTGGCACGTACGTTACAGTGAGATGCTTCCTGCCAGCCTAAAACCTGCAATTCGAAGCAAACACCGAGGATTGCTGTTAAAAGGTGTTGTGTTGTTTCACAACGCCCGTCGGGATACTGCTGCCCACATTGCTGAAACACTCCAGAAACTCAAATCTCAAGTTCTGGATCATCCTCCACATAGTCACTATCTTGCCCTTTCTGACTATCATTTGTTTGGTCCACTCAAACAGGCATTAAGTGGCCGTCGATTTGCCTCGGACGAAGCAGTGAAAGAAGCGGTGCATTCCTGGCTCGCAGCTCAACCGAGAACCTTCTTTTATGAGGGCATCAGGAAGTTTGTACAACGATGGACCAAGTGCGTTGAAACGCAAGGAGACTATGTCGAAAACTGGTATTCTTCTAAGTTTCCTATTAGATTACAATAAAATTTTATAACTACTTAGCGGATAATAATGAACTTACCCTCGTATTTCTAAGTTTAACAGTACGTCGTACAACTGCTTACTTTAGGTAAGCCCAGCAGCTAAAATGCATAATTAATAATATAAACAAAACGTATCCATTCGCCTTTGGCTCCAGACACATATGCTTATTCGGGTTCAATATGACAGACTTCGCAAATGCACACTACAGTTTGGCTCATGTACTGTAGCCGAGTTTCCATTCCGTATTCTGTGGTGTAACTGAGGCGTGGCGTGGCTCCCAGCCCGGTATTTACCTACTGGTATGTGGTAAACCGCTTAAAAATCACATCCAGGCTGGCCGTCACACTGGCCCTTGCCGACCCGATACCGGCGCGCCTCCCCGAATCCCGGAAGAGGGGTGCTAACGCTCGCGACTTTGTGGTCGGGTCCACTTTAGGAAAATTTAAGCATAAGAAATACTTCAGATTCTTTTTAACAATACTTCAAAACGTGAGCTTATATCTCCTATATAGGATGTAAAAAACTACATATACACAACTTCAGAGTGTTTAGAAGAGATAAAAAAATGTTCAAATTTGAAGGAAATCTTGTGGGACTTAACTCTGGTCATCAGTCCATAAGCTTACACACTACTTAACCTAAATTATCCTAAGGACAAACACACACACACCCATACCCGAGGGAGGACTCGAACCTCCGCGGGGACCCACCGCACAGTCCACGACTGCAGCGCCTTAGAAGAGATAAAAAGAAACATTTTTATTTTATGTGACAAAACTATCACACGAGTAGCGTCTCCCCACTACACATCCGTGACGGATTTGGCCCTGGTGATGTTCACAAACGGCGTTGAGACTGCCGTGTGATGAGAATTGTTATAGAGATGTTGCTGACCTCCTATGGATTTATATTTGTGTGTGAGATAAAGCGCTTGGTTTTAGAGACATCGGTAGGCATTACAGAAGAGCTGGTTGCCCATTTGGTCAACAATTATTCGTAGAAGAACGGGGTGTTTTGGGCGTGTTAGACATTCATCGCTCGCAGATGGCAGTAATTCATTCATGTAAACGAACACATTGCAGTTTGGAGACCGTCTCTGAACATCACCAGCGTGTAAACCTACAGGGACTCCTAGCGCAGTGGTCGTGAAACTGCGGCCCGCGTACCGCGTGCGGCTTGAATCAAGTGTTCGCGCGGCTGGCGGTTCTCAGCCATGTTTTATAATAATATGCTTCAAGCAACTAACAGCAGAGGCCAAAAGCATTAATTTTCGTAAAGGGTTTCTTAAAAGTGTATCTTTTTGTTCCGTAACAAAATAAAATACTTACAGAGAAGGAAATATTTCAAAATGTTCTTAATTTTTATTGACGTTGGTGAATTCTGCCGTGAGTTGTGTTCAAAATGGCTCTGAGCACTGTGGGACTTAACATCTGAGGTCATCAGTCCCATAGAACTTGGGGAACTACTTAAACCTAACTCACCTAAGGACATCACACACATCCATGCCCGAGGCAGGATTCGAAGCTGCGACCGTAGCAGTGGCGGTTCCGGACTGAAGCGTCTGGAACTGTTCGGCCACCCTGGCCAGCCCATGTGGGTTTAATACACTGAGGAGACAGAAGACGTTAGACAGCGTTATGCACATGTACAGATGGTGATAGTATCTCGTATACAAGCTGTAAGAAGGCAGTGCATTGGCGGGGCTGTCATCTGCACTATGGTGATTCGTGTGGAACAGTTCCCGACGTGATTGTGCCCACACGACGGGAATTAACAGACTCTGAACGCAGAATGGTTGTTCGAGATAGACGCACGGGTCATTCCATTTCGGAAGCCAGCGAGGCATTCAATATTCCGAGATCCACAGTGTCAGGAGTGCGCCGATAGCACTATATTTCAGACATTGTTTCTCACCCCACACAACGCAAGGACCGCGGCCATCACTTAACGACCGGCAGCAGCGGCATTTGCGTGGAATTGTCAGTGCTAACAGACACGCAACACTGCGTGAAATAACCGCAGAAACCAATGTGGGACTGAGGACGAACGCATCCTTTAGAAGGGCCCGGCGAAATGCAGCGTTAATGGGCTATGGCACCAGACGACCGACGCGAGTGCCTTTGCTAACAGCACGACATCGCCTTCAGCGCCTGTCCTGGACAAGTGGCCATGTAAATTGAATCCTAGACGACTGGAAAACTGTGGCTTATTCAGATGAGTCCCGATTTCAATTGGTAAGAGGTGAATGTAGGGTTCCAGTGTGGCGAAATTCCACGAAGCCATGGAGCCAAGTTGTCAACAAGGCACTGTGGAAGCTGGTGGTGGGCTGTCATTACATGGAATGGACTGGGTCCTCTGAATGTTTGGCTACTTGGTGACCCTTTGTAGTCTCTCAAGGATATCATGTCCCTAATTAACGATTGAATTTTTATGGATGATAATGAGCCTTGTCACCGAGCCACCGCTGTTTGCGACTGGTATGAAGTACATTTTGGGCAGTTCGAGAGCATGATTGGGCCACTCAGATCGCCCGACATGAACCCCATCGAATATTTGTGGATCATAATCGAGAGGTCAGTTCGTGCTCAAAATCCTGCACCGTTAACAAATTCGCAATTATGGACGGCTATAGAGGGAACATGGCACAATATTTGTACAGGGGACTTCCAACAACTTGTTGAGTCCATGCCACGACGACTACGCCGGGCAAAAGGAGTCCGACACGATTCACGAAGTAACACATGACTTTTGTCATCTCAGTGTAGAAGTGAGAGGGGAGTATTTTATTGTTTGTCTTCCAATGCTGAAAGTGACGAGCGTATGCAACTATAGTCGAGAAGGCGTAAGAAGATCCCTGACGGTTCGTAACGTTATTGCCAGTTTTCGACTGTGAAACTCTAACAAATGCAGGTGAAATGAGTAGTCAACTAGGCTTTGATAACACAGAGGTTTTGCCATAGAGACGTTTAAAAAATCGCGTGACATTATTGGTTGTGCTAGTCCCGCGAAACTCCCGCGCCCTGCCCTCGGCTACTGTCAGGGAACAACGTATGGCGGCCAGTGTTAGCACCGGTCAGCTCCTACGCTATAAATGTTAAACGGTAGTAACATGGATTCGTGAATGCACATTACAAGCGTGGCGAGCTTCAAATGTGGTACGGTTTTGTAGGAAGTTATACGAATCCAGATTAAGGCCGTTATAATATAATGCGGTGAGTAGAAGGGAAACGACATTAAAAAATTTAGTAAACTTCTGTGATCGTGTCTCATATTGCACTTAGTCTTATTAATTAATGTAGTATACTGCTTTATGTAGGTTACCAGTTAATAGTAAAACCGGTACTGGAAGGTGTGGTAAAGTGACCAGGATGAAAAAAGTGGCCATTGCAGTTTTTTCCATGAACAGTGCTGCTGCCTGCCGAGAAGAGATTAGACAAGTAAGCTTATAAATCGCCATTGTTGTCAGCAAATTTGACTGAAGAAACTTGTTCCGATATTATTTAGTGAAAACTGTTTCGTTTTTGAGTCGTCTGATGTAAGGTAAGTCATTTTTCTTGCCTTACTTGTACAGAGAGTGATAATTTTTTACAATATCAAAGTTTGAACAATGTCTTTTGGCTTAAAAATGTAGTTCCTCGTTATTTATTTTATTTATTTCTGTTTGATAATTTCTTATGTGGCTCACTAATGCTGAAGTGGAGTCCGCTAGGGAAAAGTGGCCAACCTACTTGACGGAAAAATGGCCGAGTTCGCACAAATATCACTCAACATACAACAGATAAAGCCGACTTCTAAAACCTTTTGTTTGCAAAGCTATCATCCGCAATTCTATCCTTTTGTGCAATTTTAAATTAAGTTATATTATTTAAATCCATCTGTGTTCTCTTATGTTTGGCCTAATGAAAAATTCAGATTGAAAATAGTCCACTGCAGTCGCTTAGTATTTTTTCAGATAGTAAGGCGTCAAGATGCATAGGAAATGTGCCCAGAAATCAGAAAAACAATCATGGGATACTGTTGCGCTGACACTGGCCACAGTACCCACTTAGGTACGGAAAATTAGTATGTAGGCCTTCAGAAAAAATGCTTATAGTTCAATTGCATTAATTTCTTTTTACTTTAAAATATTTGACGTGGTAGCTTATGATATGTAGATTCAAAATGTGTAACTGGCAAGCTTCTATAACTAATCACAGTTTGGTGAACATTGAATTCGTCTATGACTCATGACTCTATGAGTTACCACTTCACACCCCCCCCCCCACACCCCCCCCCCCCTTTCCGTCATCCTCCTTGCCATGCAGTCAGAGGTGTTGCCCTGCACTGTCTATATTGGCACTAAACGAAAAAGCTAGACGACATCTGCTCTACTGGGAAACGACGTACCTGTCATATTTCTGTCACACAAAAAACTGTTTCTTTTTATATCGTCTATGCTATGCCAGAGCCAAAGTAGCCCCTGAGGGCCGGCAACCCACATTACACGACAGTGGACGAGGTTGTCTATGTCCAAGGCGTACCAAAAGCACCATGGTAAACACCGGTTATATACATACAAGATAATGACAGACATTTCGAGCACTACTTCCTACAGGGGGAGCTCGAGCCACGTCCTGCAGGAAGTATCACTACGCCAAAACCTGATTGGCTGGAGACAGCTATTTAGGGGCTAGAACCAGCCCCGAAGTTCAGTTCACTCCAGATGCCGACCTCGTGTACTTCGACCGCTGAAGATTACGTATCCGTCTCTGAATTGGACTCTTACTAGTGTGTGTGTGTGTTTTGCCAGGAACCTTTGTGGAAAATTAGAAGTGAACTTTTGTTTACCTCAGGACATTTTTACTGGAGTCGTTATTATTACCTTTCGTTTGTTGTTCAGCCATCAATCTTGTGAATTTACATCAATAATAGTTGTGTTTGTGAAAAATTGCGAATTGTCAGTCACAACAGTCTAAGTACTCAAAATTTTGTAGGCGTATAAGTAGCATTTTTTACATCGTACAAGAAGAAAATGTAACAGTTTAAAGATTAATCACAAAACTGCTTTATACTGAAAAGGAAAATTATGTGAAATACTAAGTTTGAAATTACATTTCTTGAAAATAAATAAGGAGAATAAAATAAATTTTGATTTCAAAGTTGTGACTAAATACTCCCTTGTATCCTCCCTTATCCTCACTATAGCAGGCTTTTCTATGGAATACTTCAAAAGCGAATAGTATTTTGAATTGTTTTACGAACAGCAACTGATGACGTTTACGTGAAGCAAGAGATGCGACGATCTCTGATGCGCGCCCATCCGACTGTGCTCTTCCTGTAAGTAGAGGTGTTTCGTCGTGGGAGTCTACATTTGGCTTAGTGTGAACGCAATTCTAGCAAAAACTTGTGGGACTATAACAATTTCGAACATTTTGATTTATTGCATACTGAAAACCTGTTGCCTATTTTAAAAAGCAGGTCGTGCATTTTACAGTTTAGCATGTTAAAATATATTGTTCCATATTTCTAACATTTTTCTCTTTAACAATAAAACAACAATGAATTGGTACTGGAATAAAATGAACATAAATTTAGGAAAAGATAAAGGAAACAATTTGGAAATTTAAGAAGAAACTAATAGATCATAGGAGAGGTTTTTAATGGAAGAAAGTGTCCCAATATCTGGCTGTTCCAGGTGGGAGGGCATTGAACAACTTCAAGCGAGTCCAAAATGGAGCAGAAATTTGCTTGGATCTAAGAACAATTGATATTAATAGGTTATTTACAATTTTTCATTAAATATAATAAATTAGTATACATTTCTCATATTAATTTTGCTGTTGATTACTGGCAACATCATGCATGGCTTTTCCTGTGGGGGTGGGGTGGGGGGAGGGAGCCTCTAAAGTTCGTCGAGCCTCGTCTCCTCAGGATATTTAAGCTCAGTGTATTTCTATAATGTACGCCGTTATGAACATAAACTTAGCAATTATTTACATGTTTTTTGTCTATAATTACAATCCTTATGCATTTTTATACATTTTATATCGTTGGATAATTTTATTTATTTTATAGTGTCAGAAACACTCATTATAGCTTACAAGTTATACAAAATGTTCCAAAACATGGTACTATAAGCATTAAAATTACAATTAAATGCTGCGTGACCAGTATGCAGCAACTTCGCATGCTTCCTTGGTGGCATCGATGATATTCTGTTGCGAGCATGACCTTGGGAATAGGCTGCAGACAAGAAGATGACTCATTGTCTGTTCTTCACCATATTCACATGCTGTAGAGTCGCATGCAAATCCCCACATTTTCAAGTTGATCTTCGTTCTTCCAACTCCAGAACGCAGCCAGTTGAGGGTCTTCCATATTGACCATCTTTCTTCGTGACCTCGTGGGAGGCTTTCGGTCGTTGGATAATGTTCAATATGTATACTTTTTTCATTACTCTTCTTATTTTTATATTATTCTATGAATCCATATTGTCTTGTTCTGAGTTTGTTGATTCATCCGAGTCAGTTGACGTGTTGTTATCGGAATCGTTCCATGTGTCGTGTTGTCTTGTGGGGTGATTCCCTATTCTCCGTCTCATTTATGATCATTCCTGTCTGCATGCTGTGTGGAGTGCTCGTTAAATGTTGTCGGTGTTGGTGTGTAGTTCTCATCAGTCATCTTTCTATCTTATCCTTTGTCGTGCTGTTATGTCCTATGTGTCTAAACAAGTCGCAATATAATGTGATGTGTTTCGCTCTGCCGATTTCTTCACATGTTGTTATGTCTGTATCACTTAGTCCAACACGATGGAGATGATGTGGGTATGGTCCACGTCTCATAATAAAGTGGACCATGCCACGTGTAGGATCTATATATTTCATGCTCATTCGCTCTCGGATGTTCAGGAAGAATGTGTGTACTCTGCGTCCTTTTTCTGTTGCGTCCCATTCAGTCTTCCAAGTACCATTTCGCCATTCATTAAGTCATTTCTTATGGGTCATTTGTTTTCCTGTGCTTTGTACTGTTGTCCCTTTTTCATCCAGTATGCTGTAGCCCTGAAACGTACTGTAATGTCTATTGGATACACACACAGGACGACGCATAATGCCTCTATAGATGTTTTCCCAAACGCTCCTGACATTCTTAAAAGGATGCATCTCTGCCCACTTCGTACAATGGTTTTGCGTGATGTGAGGCAAAGACGATGGGCCCATGTGCTGGCTGCAAAGCTCAGAACGAACTAAAACAAGGCGATAATGTAGGTTCGTATCATCTGTAGTTTCAACAGTAGGCGAATGTCAGCTACGGACCATAGACGTATTATTTAGATTGCAACCTGGATTTTCCTATGCTTGACGCTCTAGAAGGCGCGCCGAACAACAAGTGATTCGTTGTGCAAGACTGCATTTGGCATAGAGTGAATGCTATGATTCCCAGAACCTATGGACGTGCAACAGCTTCCAACAGTAAGCAACCATCCAATACTAACCAATATATAATTTAACTTTACAATTTGCGTTTATCTATGGTGTGCATTGCAAATTACCTATATTCCAACGCCCGGCAGAAATTCTTGCAATGAATATGTGTGTAAACACTTCAATAACGTGTCAGCGAGAAACAACAGAAATCACTTCTTGTTACTACGTGTCGTAGCGAACTGTACAGCTCATAATACCACGTGAGCACTTGAACGACCAAACTCTTTGAAGAAAACAGTACATGTGATTTTCTGTCCTCCCATTAGCGGGGAGATGCGGTTGTGATTACAAGAATACGCTTAGGGCATAACCGATCTTGGGACACTCAACTAACTCCGTTCCTCTATGAGATTCATAGCGCTGTAGACAACGGCGCTCAGGTTGAGGTCGTGTTCCTCGACTTCAGGAAAATATATGACTCCATCGCGCACTTTTGCATAGTGAAAAAACTACGAGCTCACGGAGAATTGGACCAAATCTGCGATTTTTAAGACTTTCTTGGAGATAGAACATGTTGCTCTTGACGGAACCAAATTCACAGATGCAAATGTAATTTCCGAAGTACCGCAAGGAAGTGTGATAGGACCCTTACTGTTTACACTGTGTATGTATTACCCGGTAGAAAATATCGGAAACTGCTAAAGACTGCTCGCAGATGATGCAGTTGTCTATAAGAAAGTAACATCGCCAGAAGACAGAGCAGATTGGCAAAATTACCTACAGAGGATTAATGAATGGTGCAGGATCTGGCACTTGCTTGAACATAATTAAATGTAAGGAATTGTGCATAGATAAGTAAAGAAATCCACTACAGTGAAAATACACTTTTGATGATAAGCTACTTGAAACTGTATCTACCGTAAAATATCTAGGAGTAACTACCCAAAACGAGATTAACTGGAATGACCACACAGAACAAATAGCAGGGAAAGTAGATACCAGATCGAGATGTATAGGAGGAATCTTAAGGAAAAGTCAGTCATCCATGCCGGCCGTTGTGGCCAAGCGGTTCTAGGGGCTTTAGTCCCGAACCGCGCTGCTGCTACGGTCGCAGGTTCGAATCCTGCCTCTGGCATGGATGTGTGTGATGTCCTTACGTTAGTTAGGTTTAAGAAGTTTCTAAGACTAGGGGATTGATGACCTCAGATGTTAAGTCCCTTAGTGCTTAGACCAACTGAACCATTTGATCAGTCATACATGACAGAAGTGGTTTACAAGACGCATGTCCACCTGATTCTTGAGTACTGTTCATCAGCCTGGGACGCTTAGAAGGTAGCACCAATAGAATAGAGAGAGAGAGAGAGAGAGAGAGAGAGAGAGAGAGAAAGAGAGAAGTGTGGCGCGTTTCGTCGTGGAGTCACTTAGTCAGGGCGTGAGCGTTACAGAGGTGTTAACAAATTCCAGACGTTACAAGAGAGGCATTGTGCATGACGGAGACGTTTACTTTTGAAATTTCGAAACAGTAATTTCCGAGGAGAGATGGACAAGATAATAAATGTTCAAATGTGTGTGAAATCTTATGGGACTTAACTGCTAAGGCCATCAGTCCCTAAGCTTACACACTACTTAACCTAAATTATCCTAAGGATAAACACACAAACCCATGCCCGAGGGAGGACTCGAACCTCCGCCGGGACCAGCCGCACAGGTCATGACTGCAGCGCCTTAGACCACCCGGCTAATCCCGCGCGGCAAAATAATACTTCTTCCCAACACTGGACTCGCATTCGGGAGGACGACGATTCAATCCCGTGTCCGGCCATCCTGAATTAGGTTTTCCGTGATTTCCCTAAATCGCTCCAGGAAAATGCCGGGATGGTTCCCCTGAAAGGGCACGGCCGACTTCCTTCCCCGTCCTTCCCTAATCCGATGAGACCGATGACCACGCTGTCTGGTCTCCTTCCCCAAACAACCAACCAACCAACTTCTTCCCACAGCCATCTCGTGAAATGACCAAGATGAAAAAATTCCTGAAATTATAGCTAATACAGAGGCTTACCGACAGTAATTCTTCCCAGGCGTTATTCGCTAGTGTAAGCGGGAAGAGGGGAGTGATGATTTAGTGGTACCAGAAGTACTCTCCACCACACTCCGTCAAGTGGCTTGCGGAGTACTGATGTAGATAAGTATTGTGATTGAAAAGTTCCTGCAAATAGAACACAGCACGTCATTCTTATCTGAGAGAACCGTTCAACTTGACAGCCGGTCCTTGAATAACGAGCGCTTTTTCATTTATCCTGAATCTGCAACACACGTTGTGTCTGTCACGTCTTTCGTCAGGCTGTCGATCAGCTTGTCGACTGCTAGACGTGGAAGCACTGTACCTTTGCTAGTGCGAGAATGCAGTGGTTTCTTCTGAGACGCCTTAGTCAGCCAAAAGGAACGCAAGATGGTACATTCGCTTGTTTAGATCACTCCAAGACACTCTTTTTCTACACTCCGCAACAGAATTAAAGCATCACTTTTTCGAAACCACTTAACTGTCTCCCTTTGCGAAGCGTGAGCTTGAAACCAAATTTCACAACTCTGTCCAACGACGCCGTCGATGTGTCAGACGATGGGAAAGTCGTCACACCTCCTCTTACACACATTTCACGCCGTCTTTTAACACCTGAGCGATGGAGATGAGAGTCCGACTTCCAGCGTTGAAATAAATCAGTTTTCTTGTTAGTAGCAGAGAAAAACCTTTCAGACACTCCACCGCTCAGAAACGACATGAAAAGGCCACAGGGGGCGGCGTGAAGGTCGTCAGTAAACCCTCGGATTGAAGACCACAACAACAAAACAGAGGCTATGTAGAAGTCATTACTATCTGGTTATCTGCCTTGTGGCATGATTAGAATCCATACCTCTCCGCGTTCCTCTTCATTATTTGGTACCCTACTTGCGGACTACTGCCGTCACCCAGCATCTGGTCTCATATTCTGCCCACCCTTCTCCTCTCCGGAACAAAACTTTCAATGGCTCTACCACGGCTGTGTTATCCAGTTTAGCATCCTGTTCTTCACTGTCAGCAACATTCTACGAACTTGTCTAGCTCTTCTCATTACTTCATCAGTCCTGACGTTTTCAGTTCAGCTGATATTCTGCATTCTGCGTCAGATCCACACTTCATAATCTTCAATTCTCCTCTCGTTCTGTTTTCCGGGCGTTCACGTTTATGCTCCGTACGAGGCAACGCTCCATACAAAGGCACTTCATTAGTCGCTTTCTTAATTTTGTGTTCAAACCACAAGTTGAGATTATGTTGTCCTTTTGAAATGTCTCTTTCGCTAGCGCCATCCTGACTTTGGGGTCCTATTCATGGTGGATATCTTTCCTAATTCACCTTCTCAAGTACTTAAGTGCTATCACCTAAGTGTAGTTTCGGGCCCGATCTTATATGTTACTCTACTTTTCTTTAAGACTATAACGAAACCTTCAAGTTTCTTTTTGCTTAGTTTCATACCGTTTGCTAAACAGGCTTCATTCAGATTATTTAGCATTTGAATCAGTGTATGTTTATTCGTGAACAAATTGTATTGTACACTTAGAATGGAGTATGATTCAGAGAGGAAAGTGAAGACGATGAAAGAAAACTACACTATGTTAAGTTAGCTGCTGGTGGCCAAATTTTTGGAATTATAAGATCATTACACTGCTGAGTGAACTTGGAATGTTGCCGGCTCTGTGACGTGTCCAATGTCGGTTTTGATGAGGGATGGTAATCTTCATACCATCATCATCATCATTTTCTTAGGCCCTTTGTCCCACATCAACGCGGGGTAGGCCCTGTTACTATAGATTTGGCAATGTTAGTGTCAGAGGGTGGCTGGATGCCTTTCCTGTCGCCACCCCAGACACCCTGGGACGGAAATTATTGTACCCCAGCTGACTGCATCTAGTGTAAGCCATGAAATAGTGCGAACGTTTTCAAATGTCTGCCGGCCGGTGTGGCCGTGCGGTTAAGGCGCTTCAGTCTAGAACCGCGTGACCGCTACGGTCGCAGGTTCGAATCCTGCCTCGGGCATGGATGTGTGTGATGTCCTTAGGTTAGTTAGGTTTAATTAGTTCTAAGTTCTAAGCGACTGATGACCTCAGAAGTTGAGTCGCATAGTGCTCAGAGCCATTTGAACCATTTTTTTCAAATGTCTGCTAGTCTTGTAACCGAGGCGGGACGTGGGGGCCAGCCCGGTATTCACCTAGTGGAATGTGGAAAACCGCCTAAAAACCACATCCAGGCTGGCCAGCACACCAGCCCTCGTGGGTATTCCGCTGGGCGGTTTCGATCCGGGGCCGGCGCGCCTACCGAAGTCCAGGAAGCAGCGCATTAGCGCTGTCGACTAACCTGGCGGTAATCTTCGTATAACTATCCTAAAGATGTAGCTAGATACAATACACGGATGCCTATCTTGGTGCACTGTACAACATGAGTAGCCGCTAGAACGGCTTATTATGTGTGGAAAGTAAGCGTATTTTTTATTTTTCTAGGTTAGGCAGAACTTCGAGATTCCTACACGGATACTAGACATCTCGGAAATGAATAGTTAAAATCGCTTAAAAATATGGAGACTGAGTATATTAAGACACTATTTGTTGACTGGCGAAGCTTCAGCAGCGAAGTATCAGGACTCATTTCTCTCCAAGACAGCACTCGACGCCATAATACTAGCAGATGAGAGTTTGTTAAAACTTGAGGTCAAAATTAAAGTATTTTTCTTCATGTGGAACATATATTGGAAAGCTCGGTTGGACTGCATAAAAGGTAGAGGAATTATCACAACAAAATCGAAACTTTAGGTCAAGTGAGGTCCATCACGCCTCTGACTTTACAGCGTGATCATTTTGCATCGTGTTGGCTGTTATAAAATAAGTTGTCCTGATAACGTTAGTAAAGAGTTTATAAAGAGCAATATATATTTCTGTATGTATTAATACAGGATCCAATTAAATGAGGATCGAAAGCTATAAAAAGCGTACAGACTTCCATGGAACCATTACAACAAAAGAAATATTTCCATCAGCACCATATTAAGACACTGTAGTACAGTAGTCTTACAAGAGACCTTGCGTACCTCAGAAACGACTGTATCTAAGGCAAAGCGAAAATCAAGGAACTGAGAAACGAGAGAAAAATACTGAGGACGCTCTATGGGCCGTCTAAGAAAGAGGGGATCAGGACAAGGAGCCCGACAAAAGAACTGTACAAACAGACACAGACGATTACAAACAAGTTCAGGAAAAGAAGGGCACAATTCTACAGACCCTACATAGGATGAAGGAAAAGAGACTGACCAAGAAAGATTTTAGCATAGTGACGACGACTAATACAGTGAAAACGAACTGATAAAGAAAATCACGGAACGCATAAAAAATTAAACATCTTGGCAGAAGACATGTCGGACAGGAAAAATACAGGGAAAAATCCTGAAACAGAAATTTCATCAAACTTCCAAAGAGAATAAAACCGAAAAGAAGGGGACAGAAGAGAGGAAGAAAAAGCACAGTGAATATATGAGAACTTTTTGGGCTTAAAAAAGAAAGAGAAAAAATGCCATGCAAATTGTGTTTTAGTTCTCTCCTCAAGCAGGAAATAAAGATAGTAATAATAATAATTATTATTACTATAATTATAATATAGGATCTATGCTATGATTAAGTGATGTGGTCTGTTGTTATTCCATTTTGCTATTGAAATAAGCCAAAGTTTACTATGTAAGATGTGTATAATCTTGCACGTAATATCATAATCAGTCATACGCAGTTCCCTTGTATAATCTTGCGTAGAAACATTTTACTTCAGGAAACGTGTAGAATGGAAGATTCGTAAATGCTACATGTACTTTTAACATGAACCCACTAATAGGTATTTATGTCAGTATTTCCGAACTTCTTTTGAAATACCAGATGCTCTTCGGTGTAAAGGAAATTAGTAACTGTTTCTAAATGTTAAATTAAGAAAATATTACCACTCAAAAATATTGTTTTGTCAGCATTAAAAATTCTGCATGTAAATCTATCTGAATTTCAGTGTCACCATCATGTCGCCATAATTTTTGTGTGTCCTCGTATACTTTCCCAACCAAATATGTTTGTTAATGAAATACCATTAATATAAACTTTGGTTTCTAGTAAAGCCTTATCGGGTTTTCTATGGGAAAGTACGCACTCAAAAATCTGCTGATTAAAACAGAACCTAGCCATTTTTAATAGTACAGGGTGACAATTATATTCGAAAAAAACGTAAATTAGTTACAAAATACGGCGTTCACGGGCTTCATTCAACATGTAAACGTCACTACGGACATTCGGATGTAGGTTATGACATGTTCGATATACCTGCAGTCATTGGCGATGAAGTGGCGCAGACGAATAACGAAATTCTGCATTTCTCGCTGAAGTGTGGGAACATAAATACTGTAGATGACCACCTGAATGACTTTTTTTCAGCTCAGCAATGGTTTTGGGGTTATTGCTGTACACCGAGTCTTTAATATAGCGCCACAAAAAGCAGTCGCAAGTGTTCAGATCCGGATGATATGGTGGTCAATCGAGGCCCATGTCAGTGGCCTCTGGGTATCCCAGAGCCGGAATTCGGACCCCAGAGTGCTCCTCCAGGGCGTCAGACACTCTCCGGCTTCGATGAGGTCGAGCCCGGCTCGCATGAACCATATCTTGTCGAAATCAGGGTCACTTTGGCTGATGATGAGGAGGAGGTCCCATACTCCGAGGAGCGTAGGGGACGATGCGGGAGACCCGCGCCGCTGACTAGGCAAGGTCCTAGCGGAGGTGGTTTGCCATTGCCTTCCTCCACCGTGGTTGAAATCATCTTCCGAAACCTTCACGTATCGTTCGTTGGTCCCCGTGCCATCAAGGAATATCCCAACATTTATTCCGTGACTGAACACTGCGCACCATACAGTCAGCTGTTGAGTGTGAAGAGACTTCTCGATCACGAAATGCGCCAGTTTTGCTTATTGACGAATCCATCCAAATGAAAATTATCTTGGTCGCTAAACCAAACCATGCTAATTCTCATCATGCCCCGCGGCCAACCGTGCAATTTGAACGTCCTAACACAATCCGTTCAGAAGTTAATGACGATTTTATTTCATTTAGTTCAGTAATTGCCACCCTGTATATAGTTAATAATTATACGAGGTAACTACATTTTCAGATATGCGTAGGCGTTTATTATTACTCCTGTCTTCTGTGCGATTACTGAAAATCCAATTGCTCTACATGTCGATATTTTGAAAAATCTTTCCTAAGCCAGACTTCAGAGTTAGTCTCCGTTCAGTTTTCAATAACAGACGTTCCGTAAAGTCAGTCAAGTCAGTTTAAGTCTTGTACACTTTATAAACATATAACAATATTGAGAAAGTTCATGTAGGATTTCTGTCTGGAATAAAAGACGAATATCGAAACTGGCAATGTTATTTGGATGACAGTTTCAAGATTGGTATCGAATTCAGTTACGCAGGGTCCGCGACCAGAAGTAGATATTTGCAACGTCACCAACGAGAATACTGTATATAAACCCATAGAAATTATTCAGATAAGTAAAATTTCATAAAATTGCTTCTGTTAATTTTTACGAAAACAATGAAAAATCAGTTTAGATCTCTACAAGCTAACGTGTGCACTTGGTGGAATAGAGACGAATGTAGTTACTAACTGAACTCATATGGACAGGAATAATCAGCGATTCAAACACAGCGATCGTAGAGGCGTTCAAAGACAGACTAACTTCAGTAATCCGGGTTTCATTTCATCATAAAATAGTAATTTGTGGTAACTTTAATTTTGCTCTGTATGAACAGGAGAAGCATTCCACACGTTCTCAAGCGTGAAATAAAATATTCTTGTGAATTACTGCTGAACACATTCTGACACTACGCTCCCTTTCTCTATCGCCAGACATCAGCAAAAAACCTTCTGAGTGCGTTAGCGTGTATAGAATAAATGACTGCGGTAAGGAGTGGACCCTTATTCTATGACAGAGCACAACGGTGTTTAGCTGTACAGAAATTGTTTTTAATTCCGGATTATTGTCAAAGAAATACACGAATTTATATAGGTTGTAACATGACAATAGGACACTTGACAAGCCGGCCGAAGTGGCCGTGCGGTTAAAGGCGCTGCAGTCTGGAACCGCAAGACCGCTACGGTCGCAGGTTCGAATCCTGCCTCGGGCATGGATGTTTGTGATGTCATTAGGTTAGTTAGGTTTAACTAGTTCTAAGTTCTAGGGGACTAATGGCCTCAGCAGTTGAGTCCCATAGTGCTCAGAGCCATTTGAACCACACTTGACAAGATAGCGCATTTTGTCCTGTTTAATAGAAATAACTCAAAACACAACAATATCAAATTTTAGCCAGAAGGTTCTTTACAAAATTGTTCTTACTACTACATCGTGAAGTTGGTCAATATTACAACAAATGATCCAATTCGGGTTCTAAGTTTGGTACTATTTACGAAGACAATCATGTCCATGGAAGATGGCAAGTTTTTGTGACAAGCTGAGCAAAAGATTACTCAAGGTTGCTCGAGTTCACAGTAGATGCAAGCTGATGAACCAAAAAGTTCATGGCTCTGCTCGCGGTATTTACCTTAGTTGCGATGGGCTGTCAGCTGCATGGCTGCTCTCGTCCTCTGAAAGTCCTACAAAAGCTAATCAGAACCTTTGCTGATTTTATCAGCAGAAACTCTCCTATGATTCTCGTTAGATGAGAAAACATGCACTCATCCCTAGTCTTGAAATAAGGCGATATGCAAGTGCATGGATGGAGCATCACACATATTACAATGCCCTCTCGGTTCTCGCAAGAAAAATTCACTATGTGGCTGTTTCTTTTCTCCGCTACTGGAGCTCAACGACGCTATAGCTAATATCTAGCTGAATGTCAGCCGAAGTGATAGCAGTGTTCACTCAAAATTCCTCCTTTGCGTCATACAGAGCATGAGGCGCCCCGTTCTGCACTTTACGCTGGTTCCGATGAGAGTCCTCGAAATTTTAGGTCTTGTGTCTCTCGTAGCAAAACTGTCCCCCCTTGGATCCTTCCACGCTCCACATCATGGCTTGTTCCGACCAACAGGAGAATTCCTTTTATTTTGTATAAACTATTTCTGCCAATCCCAAAGGGCCTACCATCAAACTGCGTCGAGATTAACTCCTTCCTACTTCCTGTCTACCAGTTAGACATTTCGTGCCGGGTCCAGGAGCCTAAAAGTTACATGCGCACATCATGAGCATACCGCGCACATCTCAAGTAATCGACTGTGTCGCACTTGGCCTGTGATGTCACCCCTCGCATCTGCTCCCAAACGAAACGTTTCCTTCAGCAGCTTGTTTCACCTCTTGCTTGTTGACATGCAGGATTTAGATTCAGTGTGTTAATACCGTCGACTGAGTGTTATACCTTTGCATTGCATACTGTCCATTTTAATAGGCAAATCTGCTCATTTTCACTACAGTACCGGGTGATCAAAAAGTCAGCATACATTTGAAAACTGAATAAATCACGGAATAATGTAGATAGAGAGGTACAAATTGACACACATGCTTGGAATGACATGAAGTTTTATTGGAACCAAAAAAATGCAAAGTTCAAAAATTGTCCGACAGATGGCGCTTCATCTGATCAGAACAGCAGTAATTAGCATAACAAAGTAAGACAAAGCAAAGAGGATGTTTTTTACAGGAAATGCTGAATATGTCCACCATTATTCCTCAACAATAGCTGTAGTCGAGGAATAATGTTGTGAACAGCACTGTAAAGCATGTCCGGAGTTATGGTGAGGCATTGGCGTCGGATGTTGTCTTTCAGCATCCCTAGAGATGTCGGTCGATCACGATACACTTGCGACTTCAGGTAACCCCAAAGCCAATAATCGCACGGAGTAAGGTCTGGGGACCTGGGGGGCCAAGCATGACGAAAGTGGCGGCTGAGCACACGAAAATCACCAAACGACGCGCGCAAGCGTCTAGCAATATGGGGTGGAGCGCCATCCTGCATAAACATCGTACGTTCCAGCAGGTGTTTATCAGCCAGGCTGGGGATGATGCGATTCTGTAACATATCGGCGTACCTCTCACCCGTCACGGTAGCAGTTACAAAACCAGAATCATGCATTTCCACGAAGAAAAAAGGCCCGATAACGGTTGATGTGGTTAATCCAACCTATACCGTGGCTTTCTCGTCGTGCAATGGAGTTTCCACGACAGTTCTAGCATTTTCGGTAGCCCAAATTCTGCAGTTGTGGGCGTTGACAGACCCTCGGAGCGTGAAATGAGCTTCGTCGACCGCAACACGCTACTCAACCAGTCGTAATCTTCCGCCATCTTTTGAAACGCCCACACCGCAAATGCCCTCCGCTTCACTACATCGCCAGGTAACAGTTCATGATGCCGATGGATTTTGTACGGATAGCATCGGAGGGTACGCCTCAGTGCCAACCAAACAGTAGTGTATGGAATGCCGGTGCGATGTGCGACTGCACGAGCGCTGACTTCCCCATGCATAGACGAACCCGCTAGTCTCCATTTCTTCCTGAACTGTCTCAGCAGCATTACGTCTTGTGCTCGGTCGGCCACTATGGGGTCTATCGTCTGAACATCCCGTGGCTTCGAACTTCGAAATCATTCTCGCCACAGCTGCATTTTTCAACGGACCTTTACCCGTTCGAATCCCCTTCCTATGGCGATAGGATCGCAACGCTGAACTAGCACATTCCCCATTCTGATAATACAGCTTCACTAAAAGCGCCTTTTCAGGTAACGTCAACATGCTGCGACTGCTGGCGCATCTGATTCTCTCTCTCATTACAGCTCCTTTTATACACGATTGTCATGCGCAGCTACTGACGTTTTGCTGTCCAGCGCCATCTGTCGGACATTTTGTGAACTTTGTTTTTTTTGTGGTTTTTTTTTTGTTCTAATAAAACCCCATGTCATTCCAAGCATGTGTGTCAATCCGTTCCACGACCATGTTATTTTAGTAAGTCTTGTCTCAGAGCAACCAGCGCAGTACGAGCCAGCCGTGGAGTGCCGCAGAGGTGAACTCCACTGACGAACTTCATGCTGTGTCACATCAACCATTACTGATGGGAGAGCTGATAAACTACCAGCAGCAGTGCGGTATCAGGCGCTGCAATCTCTGAGTGTGGGACGGAAGACGGCGATCAGGGTTCCCGTCGGACCACCGTCCGGTACGCCTAAGCGCATCCGGGTAAGGGGCCTGCCAGACCGACAGTACTGGGTTCAACGCCTGCCGCGTACACCACCCCGCGGATGTAGCGGTTCAGGGAAAAAGAGACACGGAGTGGGATCGAGTGCACTCCCTCAGCCGGTAGCAGCTGTCCGTGCTGTACCAGGCTGGCCTAAGCATACGTATCGGCGCAAGAAGAACGACGTCTCGGTGTGACGCAGCCGCAAGGACTGGCGCAGCGTCCTACACTGAGAGTGAGAGGTAACTACAGCCCACAGTGCACCACACTTTGTAAAGTGGTCTCAATAAACGATTCACTGAATAATCATGCTTTCTTAGCGCCGCGAGCGCTTCCATACGATTACTGACATCGTACCGAGGCGTCATCCGCTCGGCCCCTCTGTAAATTGGTTGAGGAGTTACCTCCTCTTCAAAGCACTTTTATTGAATCGAAAACCAGTCACGCAGCTAACAGTAATTCGTGACTGCAAATGAGCCCATGGCACTGGTGATTACAAAACAGACTACATACAAATATCAGTGAAATGTGTGTGTGTTCAGGATCCTAAGTGATATTATAAGATCAAACATTGTCGCATTTCTATGGGAAAATACGCTTCTCTCAAGCAAAACAGTACAGTTTCGTAAAGATCCAAACGTGTCAAACACAGTTCCTGGTTTACACAGAGGACAGGGTGAAAGCAGTAGGCGCAAGTGAATTTTTTGACAATATAACACATCGACAGTTGATCAAGTTGCAATCGTTAGAAGTATCAGAACGAGTGTGCGAGTGCAGAGAGTATTGTTTTACTGGTACAAACCACTGCGTTATACTGGACAGCGGATGTTCAAAATCGTTCAAATGGTTCTGAGCACTATGGCACTTAACATCTGAGATCATCAGTCCCCTAGAACTTAGAACTACTTAAACCTAACTAACCTAAGGACATCACACACAGCCATGCCCGAGGCAGGATTCGATCCTGCGACCGTAGCTGTCGAGCGGTTCCAGACTGAAGCGCCTAGAACCATTCGGCCACACCGGCCGGCACAGCGAATGTTCATCAGGATTACAAACGACATCTCACTTTCTGCAAGAAAGAGTAATGGGACTGCAAAGTTATCAGTTCTGATAACAAGACAGGTTGGATGGTAGTGAAAACTTGTTTACTGGAATCTACAATTTTTTTTATTACAAACTTCAAACTTTGCAGACAGATATTTTGAATATGTTTGCGTAACTACTTTCCCCACTGAGATTTCAAGCACGGGTTCAAATAACGTAGCAATTTTCATTTCTTAATTTACTGTCTTGTATTTCGGCGTATTTGCGTTGATGTTCATTATCCAAAAGTATTTTCCAGCTTGTAAGAGGTTAGGTCTTCGTTCAGAAACATACGCTTCGTAATAAGTAGTTGCAGATACATTATCTTCCATACACAAAATTTTTTTTATCCATTATACACTGCACAATCTTGATATTCATACATGGTTGACCGTAAAGTACATTCACTTCCCGTCAAATACGTGCTGCAACATACAAGCAAAACCATACAAACAAAGCGCACCAAAGATGTGAAATTAGAAATACGAAGATAGTTATTTTCAAAGATCGGTTTTTTAAATTCACAACGATTTATAAGTGAGTAATATTTCACTCTAAGAAACGAAATAAAAAAAGTGACACACCACGAAGGAATTATCCGAATGGGACGGAAATCGGTAGATGTGATGTTCGTACACAGACACAAATGATTCAGTCTCAGAAAAACTGGAAGGTTTATTCAAGAGAAAGAGCTTCACAGACTGAGCAAGTCAATAACGCGTTGGGTCCACCTCTAACTCTATAGCAGTCTTTATTGAGCTTGGCCTTCATTGATAGAGTTGTCCTCATAAGTGATATCGTGCTCAGTTCTGTCCTATCGGCGCGCTAGATCTCAAAATTTCGAGAGGGTTAGAAGGCCCTGCCCTTAATGTTCCAGGCGTTCTCAATTTGGAGAGATCTGGCGACCTTGCTGACCAAGGTAGGGTTTGGCAAGAATGAAGACGAGCGGTAGAAACTATCTTCCCATGTTGGTGGACAATACCTTCCTGAAATGTAAGCCCGAGATGACTTCCCAGGAGGGCAACAAAACGGGGAGAAAATATCATCGATGTACAACAAGGAGAAAGGCTGCCGCGGATGACCACCCAAGTGGTCCTGCAATGAAATGAAGTGGCACCTCAGACCATCACTGCCGGACATATCTTCGCTGGTCACTGGGGCTCAATTCGAAGCGGTGTCTCATTACCATAGAGATTTCTACTCCATTCAATGAGTTTCCTGTTGAAGACAACCGCAGTTGAAATAATCTATGTTTCTGAAATAAACTGCTTTCAGCCGTATATGAACCTTGACTGGAACACGACCGGTTTCGGGATGTCATACCACATCTTCATGTACACATCTACAAGATAGGAAACGTACAACAGTCATTGTCATACAGACAGGTACCTATCGTAATGCCGGCCTGCGTGGCCGAGCGGTTCTAGGCGCTACAGTCCGGAGCAGCGCGACCGCTACGGTCGCAGGTTCGAATCCTGTCTCGGGCATGGATGTGTGTGATGTCCTTAGGTTAGTTAGGTTTAAGTAGTTCTAAGTTCTAGGGGACTGATGATCTCAGATGTTAAGTGCCATAGTGCTCAGAACCAGCAGTCGCGCGGTTCCGGACTGAAGCGCCTAGAACCGCTCGGCCACAAAGGCCCGCAGTCAGTAGAAGTTAGCCAGTGGACGGACCCCAGCTGGAATGCGCCACTTCAACTCCTGGTGCCATGAACTCCAGGCGCAGCTGTATATCCACAACTGCTGGAGGCGACATCTAGCAGCAGCATGAGTGTCGTGGAGTACCCTTCGAACATGGCTGCAGATGGTGACAGCATGGGCGTCACCGCCGGTGTGGACAGCGGGAAAGTGTCCCCACAAAAATTTTTTGAAAAGTAATTTCAATTTTTTGAACATTTATCAACCAAAAATGGCACCATTGAACGAATATATCCGGCCTTAACTAATTACATATACTAACAGCGCTTGTGAGGTAAGAATTAGTGCTTTGCAGGATTCACTAACGTGCTAGTAAATAAAATCTACTAATATTCTGCACTAAAAAGACAATTTTAAGTGTTTCAATGTACTCTCTGTGAATAAGCATGGATCTGCTTGGTTTTGCTGGAAATTTGAAGGAGGGCTAGCAGGAGATAGACGGCTAACCACGATGTTGGTATGATAAAAAAAATGATAGTCAGTGCATATGTGAAGAGGAATCGCTATGAAGAGAGTTGAAGGAAAATTCATCAATACTGTCTTTTTTAAAACACTAAGGAATGATGTTAAGTAAACATTTATTACAAACAAAGTTCTAAATTACTCAATTTTACCACTACTATGTAGTAGAACACTTAGTTTACAGGATTTACCAACTCTTTTTTAACCGTATCTAAGTATATCATACAGCCTATTATGTTCTACACATTATTTTTCCTTGATTATTTCCAAGATTTATTATTATTTATTATATTTCCAAGATTTATTATAAACTATCTATTTACCCAAAACGGCGTCGCCCAACTTACTCTGTAAAAGAAAACTACGCAATGTGAATTTCTGGAGGATATTCTTGCAAAGTAATAGGTTTCGGGCGTTCTCCACATTTAAAAAAGGATAGGTCTGTACTTTAAACTACGAAGTGCGTTGTTTTTACTGGCGGGTTATTTTCATTCTCTAAAATTGCTTTTAATATTCCTACTAACGCAGTATTTCAAAATGCAGAGTTCTTTTCTATTACTTTTATGCTAGGTTATCGCAAAATACCTTTTTATTCAGGCTTTCTCACGCTTTAAGAGTGTTCAGAGCCATAAAAACATACTGAGGTGACAGAAGTCATGCGATAGCGATATGCACGTATATAGATGGCTTTAGTAACGCATACAGAAGGTATAAAAGGGCAGTGCATGGTCGGAGTTGTCATTTGTACGTGAACACGTATCCGACGTGATTACAGCTGCATGACGAGAATTAACAGACTTTGAACGCAGAATAGTAGCTCGAGCTAAACGAATGCGACATTCCATTTCGAAAATCGTAGGGGAATTCAATATTTCGATAGCTACAGTGTCAATAGAGTGCCGAGAATACCAAATGTCAGGCTTTACCACTCACCATGGACAACACAGTCGCCGACGGCCTCCACTTAACGACCGAGAGCAGTGGGATATGCGAAGAGTTGTTAGTTCTAACAGACAAGCAGCATTGCGTAAAATAACCGCAGAAATGTATGTAGGACGCAAGACGAACGTATTAGTTAGGACAGTGCGGCGAAGTGTAGCGTTAATGGATTGTGGCAGCAAACCACCGACACGAGTTCCTGTGCTAACAGCACGACGTCGCCTGCAGCACCTCCCCTTGAGTCGTGACCATATCGATTGGACCCTAGGCGACTGAATACGGTTGAATTTCAGTTGGCAATCGCTGATGGTAGGGTTCGAGTGTGACGCATACCCCCACGAAGCCATGGACCCAAGTTGTCAACAAGGCTCTGTTCAAGGTGATGGTGACTCCGTAATGGTGTGGGCTGCATCTGTGTGGAACAGACTTGGAGACCATTTACAGCCATTCATAGCATTCATGTTTCCAAAAAATGATGGAACTTTTATGGATCACAAAGCGCCATGTCACTGGGCCACAACTGTTTGCGTCTGAGTTCAAGAACATTCTGTTGAATTCGAGCGAATGATTTGGCTACCCATATCGCCCGACATGAATTCAATCAAACATTTATGGGTTGTAACAGAGAGGTCAGTTCGTGCACAAAATCCTGCCACGGCAAAACATTGGCAGTTATGGACTCCTATAGAGGCAGGATGACTCATTATTTCTGCAAGGGGCGTCCAATGACTTGTTGAGTCCGTGACACATCGAGATGCTACATTATGCCGGTCGAAAGGAGGCACGACACGATATTAGGTGGTGTCCCATGGCTTTAGTGTACAGTGTCTGAAGCATACATACTGCCCCAAAAAAGTATTGTTATGTCCTAATGATTTGAAGGGAATTCCCGTTTGGAATCTTCTGAGTTGTCAACCCACCCCCCCCCCCACCACTTCCAATTAACTTAGTGCTGGTAACGTCCTTAGATTACAGACAGTATGTAAGTAGAGTAGGCAGTATTTATGGCTGTCCATCACAACGCTTTTATGACTGGACACCATCCATTCTAATGTAGGCAAAGGAAGCAACGAGGTTTCAGACTCGGATGTATGGTAATCCAGGTCACCACTGCAGTAGTCTGACCCGTGTACTTCGCTGTGTCGGCAGTATTACAGCCCTGGCAGCGTCTTCGAGAATTTACGTGTGGTAACTAACAGCGCTCTAGTGCCGGAACGAGACCCACCATCACGTAGGGTTTGCCTTTCTTTAGCTTTTTGTACTGCAGTGACAGCTGCCGTTTGCTTGGCCGAAGGTTATATACGCCAAGTTCAAAGGCAGTGGCGCAACAGGCAGGTCTGTCAATGTTTTCGATAAATACACACGGCATGGAAGTTGGCAAAACAGAGTGAGTGCGTATATGTGTGTGTGTGTGTGTGTGTGTGTGTTTGTGTGCGAGGGAGAGAGAGAGAGAGAGAGAGAGAGAAATCATTAGTTACCAACTGCTGCTATTACTGCACCAGCTGCATCTACTTACTTTCATTGTGTTCTCCATACATTTGCAGCTGTCAGCAATATGTGGGTTGAACACTGTAGTCAACTACTCTACCATGTGCCTTTCACATTACCTGGACTTCAGTTGCGTTCGAGAGCGAAAACTACTTGAATCATGGAAGGTGAGAATCAGATTCCGTTGAATTCACCACATATCAGTCCCACTGAACACTTGTGGCACTTGATAGAGACCATACCTCTTGCTGCAGTTTCCTGCGCTCCATAATACTTAAATTTCACTCTACCTCCCTCCCACTCTATATCTGTTGCTCTCTCCTCATTGCCCTTTACTACTCAGTGTTGTGACAAACATTTCGTTCCTGTTTTCCCTCCCACAACCACTTCCTTTATCTCCTGCATTACCTCGTGTAATTTTTTTCCGTTTTTCTGTTTTAGGTACACTGCATACGTCAAGCAATTCGTCGGCTCACAGACAGGAGCAGACACACAAACACACATTTAGTTCTCTTATGTTACTGTTGGACGCATTGTCCCAGAAATAAAGTAACTTGAGCCCCACAGTTCGAACCAAGATTTGAGAGAGTTTTCCCTTGGGTACAAGGCAAATGCCGGAACAGAAAATCCCTTGCAAGGAATTATGTGTGGTTACTCCTATCTGTCCCGTGACCACCGCGCCTGGTATTTGACTGAAAAAACGTTGGATGGGATCTCGAACAACACTGCCCTGTTCGACCTGTTCACGTAGTTCTGTAAGAGTTTTTCACTGAAAAATAGCATGAGTAACTTCTCGTACCATCGTATCCAACACTCGCTGAATTGAACTCTGGAGATCGTGCTGGCCAGGGAAGTTGGTGCACGTCTTCCTGACGACGTTTGAGTTTCACAGGAAGTGTGTGGGCGAGTATTGCCCTATTCGAACAACACATCACCTTCCTGTTGCAATAACAGCAAAAGAACGGATATAACAACAGTCTGCACATACCGAGGGCCGGTTAGGACCCTCCAGAAACGCCAAATGTGTAGCTTACAGCACCCCAGACCATAAGGCCTTGGGTACGGTCAGAGTGTCTTGGACGAATGCACTCTACCAGACAGCGCTCACCAGGTCTACGTCATACAAGCAAAGGAGCATCACTAGCGTGTAGGCAACACGTGCTTTCATCGCTAAACACCACGGCTCGTCATTCCATCTTCTAAGCTATCCTCTGACGGTACCAGTTGAGCCATACGCGTCGATGCTGCGGCGTGAATGGAAGAAGGGCTAGAGGTGTTCATACCCGTAATCCCACTGCTAATACCCGGTTCGAAACATGTTGTTTGATACATCTGGGCTCACAAGCCCTCTTGTCTTTGCTGTGGTAGCTGTTCAATCTGCCACTGATGTACTTGCAATACGACGATCCTAGCGGGAATCTGGGCTGCGCCGAGGTCCAGAACCTCGTCTACCAGAGCGAGAATATTCACTTGACCACTGATACCAGCATCGTTGCACAACTGACGCAGCACGTCTAACTTGTGAGGCAATTCTCGGCATCCCGCCAATTGGAAGGCTACAATTACACCCATTTTAAAGTTGCTCAATTGGATATAGGAAGAAGGAGTGCGTCTCCGTTGCATGGTTGCCTGGTTGCTTCGAGTGCTTGCAATACACTGAGCCTTCTGCCTGTGAACATTCCCTGTTGAAGGGTAAAAATAGATGGCACTCTGGTAGGTATGCAACTACGCTGACTGCTGGCGGATGACGTTCAAACCGTTATGACTACATCTGATATCCACCAGTTGGCTTTAAGTGAGTAGCCTTTACTTGTGTGTGTGTTATCGTAAATACAAACCTGGGAATGTGAACTGACAACCTAAATGTGCTTCTGATATCAAAGTCACATCACTTAGATTAAATTGAAAAGTTTCCTGTGTGTGTGAAAACCGATCTCATTCATAACAAATAAATAAGAAATCCAATAATTTCACGCTCAGTAGACTTGGTCAGTGCTAACTGTTTCAAAAAAGTAACTGTAGATGTATATATAAAAACCAAAATGTAGTGTTGATCTATATAAGAATGTAACTTGAAACACACGAAAATTTCAGCACTGACATATGGCCCTGGTAAAATAAAAAAACTGACAGGACCTACATTGGGCAAAAGAAACGAAACAATCACGTGTTATGAACCTCATCTGCAAAATGAAGTACAGGCAGAAACAGCAACACAGCAAGACTCTGCAACAGCTAAACAAATACAGTAAAAACGTACTACCGATGGACCAAGGAAACTGGGTTTGTAATCTAATGTAGACAAAGAATGCCAGTGAAACACATGACACAACCTTTAAGTTCTTAAATTTCAGTTAAGAGGGAATTTATTAAAAAAAATCAATTATATACTCTAACTTCCATGATACAGTGAATTAAATCAGAAGATCAATCAATAGAATAATAATCAAAAACTTGACTGTGACAAGGTTGAAGTGGCTCAACAATACAAGTCTGCTAAAATAAAAATGAAGTTTTTATCTCATAAAATAATATCTTGTTCTTCATTTAGAAACCCTTTTTATGCTCATATGATATCCAACCATTGTTCTGAGTCATCCTTCCTCCTTGTAATAAAACTGTAACTCACATAGTTGCAAAAGTGTGTCCATGCATTATACTGTACACTAAACGAATCCCCGTCTGCTCTACACGGCAGCTATCCAGTACTGACTGTCAAAGATTGTATAATTCCACAGTGCTGCTGTCGTAGACACAGATACTGTTGTTAAACAACTGTTTCTCCATCCACAATCTTTCAAATATATCATTTTCGTTTTCAAATATTAACACATCTAATGACATCAAAAAATAGCCATCTTATATCACCCCTCGCCCAAGAAAGGAAGAAAAAGTATATTTTTATAGTTTGGCATAGACGTAGAAGAATAGAAAATTTTTTGGAAGCGATTCTTAAATTCCTAAAAATAAAATTTGCTATAACTGTGTGCTCAGGGATGTGAATGCACAATCACATAGTGAAAAATATTTGCAAATTAATGGCTTGGTTAGTAAACAGTCCAAAATATGACAAATTATTTCTCAATCTAGATACTTTTAAAATTTAATCACATCTTCCATTAACAAAGGGGCAAACTTCACTAATGTTCATTATTTGCCTAATGTGCATTATTTAATACATCATATAAATGCAATAAATTGTTTGAAGAATAAATGTGTATTGGAGGTGCCTTTACCTAAGAAGTCCACACATAACATCTATAACGCAAAAATAAGTCACTGGAAAAACTTTCACTGCAGACAGTACTCCAATCCATAATGCTGGAACATAGTTGAAGCAGAAGTATGCCCACTGTAGAATAATCATGAGTACTGCCAATACAGTAGTATGCAGTAGAAATTTACATCTCGTAGATCTATAAGTGCATGCAGCTATTCCGCTGTGTATGTACCAGAGATATCCCAGTTCTTGTACATCCTTGCACATCCATTGATAGGCAAGGCAGCTGCAGGTGTACCACAGGTGTAGAAGAGGGAGTACTGCATGGTGTGACAGCATAAGTCTCATCAATGGCCAAAGGGATAACTAGGCACTCAGACACAGTGTCCCAGATTATAGTCACCTCTGCACTAAACTGTTTATGGCACAAGATCTACCTGATAGCTGCTAAAATGCAAAGTATAGCTCTCATTACCAGACTCATCATAAAGTCTGATAAACTGATTTCCAAATTGATTGTAGCTAGTAGCACATGGTAGTGCAAAGTTTGTAAGATCATTTTTGGTATTGTCCAATAATCAGAACAGCTTGGTGAATTGTTAGTGGTGTGCATCACCATGGCACTAACAAACTACTGAGCATCAACAGAATAAAAATTGCATATGTTTTTCCGTATTAAATTAATATTAACACATACATGAAGAAGAAAACATTGGAATCAAGTATATTTGCACATCAATATTTACGTATAACTGCAGAAGAAGGAAAAAGAAATCAATGGAATCCAACAGACATGTACAAAAATATTGCTCATACATCATAAACCATAGAAACACGAAATTGTTAACCTAAACAACTATACATATCTGCTGGCAAAACATAGGCAGAAATTTAAATGGAAATGTCCAAAATTATCATTCTCTTAGTACACTGAATCATAAGTGTACATTTATCACAGTAAAACAGATGGTATGTACAAACAGTAGAGTGTGTCTTAAGTACCACAGAATTGAATTGTGAAATGTGTATACAGGTACTCAGACTTAAATCCTAGAGAAAAAAATTGAATAACAGGTAAATTGTTTGTGTTAGGACACTTGGGAGTGGTAAAGGGGAAATTACATGTCAATCATCTGTCAGCAGAAGTCAAATATTTTGTGTCAAGTATCTAAGTCTTCAAAGCTTCATGTTTCTGTTTATGAGATTCAGATAAACATTACCCAACTGCATTGTCCACAGACCTATATATTAATCAAAATTTCATCATAGCATCAAATGCCTTTTTTATAGACCCATACACCACTTTTTTGTCACACATCACACATAAACCTCTGTATCTTCATTTATAAATTATAAAACTCTGTTTCATCACCTAACATTTATTAACCTGTGTCTCATACTAGTAGCAAGCTTGCATTTCATCTGCCTAAAAAAACTCATCTTCAAACACTTCACAGGAATATAACATATTCATTTCCTTTCTCTCTTAATATAAATTCATTTCTTCTACCTGTTCCTAAATTCATTTTCCTTCCTATATCAAAAAATGTACTGCAGTATCTGCTACTTCATATACCTTTATGCTATCTTATTTTATCATCATTTCATAAAAAAGGTATACCTTTATCTCCAACATTCTCTTTTTCACTCACTTAAGGAAAAGATTTATGTTGGTGTCCTATGATAAACTTTAAAGTTAATGCTTAATATACATCATGGGGTACCCACATTCTTTCATTCATTCATACCAAGATAAGAAAACAAACGGTACTTGAAGCCAAATTCAACAGTAAATAAAGTAGCGAAAACTAAAAGTACAGCATATGAAACTCATACAGAGATGCACTGCCACTATATATAAAACAAAAAATATCTAGAGAACTTGTGCACAAATGAACGTATTCACATTATTTATAATACACATAGTAATGAATAAGAACACACATTGTCAATCAATGAAATCTGAAAAAGGTGCAAAAAGGTAAGAAAATAGGGTCATTATGTTGTACATCCAAAACTGTACATATTTTCATATAAAACTACCTTTTATTTCTGTATTGTGTGCTCTATGGCACTAATCATTATCCTTATGCAGCATTTTCTTTTGCCCCCTTTTTTAGCCCCAAAAATGCTGGTCTCATAGAAAACTGTCTTCTTAGATCTGCAGGATATGAAACGGTGATTAACACCATGAGCCACATTACTATAGAGAATCGCAGTTGGATCATAAACAGTATTTGCAGAATAAATTCACTATTTACACAAAATCCAGAAAAGTATGCGTTTCATACCAAAGTAAATTGTTCAGAAAAGAAAACTGTTAGCAAATTCTTCAAATCAGATACTCTGAGATAAATACCGCTGTATGGAGACCAAATACCATTCATATATGTACATGTGAGAACCATAAGTGGAATTGTGTGCACAGTAAAACATGTCATTTAGCCAACAAACCAAAGAACTCATCAAACATTCACATACTGAGTTCCTATTCTCTCATTAAACATAGACTAATGTAATACTGTCACAGGTGTATGTAAGCCAGAAGCAGAGTGTCACTTCTCCTTACCTCATTAACAGTATAAGCGCAAGTATGACATTGTATAGTTGCATAAAAATCTTCAAGCACAACCGGCTACTACTAAACACATAAACTCCATAAGGTGTACCCTATAAATATCAACACTTCTTCTCATCTCACTCAGTACATCATAATTTCTCTGCTCTGTCCACACACAAGTAAACAATATGAAGCCTACATCACTGGCGATTTCATAGCTGTTCATTCACTGTATATCCTTCAGCTTTACTTTACAAAACTACACATTACACAGGATTTCATCGTTTCACACTATATTCCACATCTATCCTATTTTCAATATAACTCAGTATAAGCTTGAATTGCAGGAATATTTCACATGTCTCACAAATGTACCAAAATGTTACCAAAGTTCTCATATTACACTTCCCAGTGGAATATAATCACACAGTATAATTAGACATAAAGAAACATACACCATTCAAGTGAATGCTTAACATATGAAACGATGCAATCAGCTCTAATTTTTGGTGTGTGAATTTTTTACCTCTATTGCATTTTCATGTGAGATTCGTTTGATCGTGTATGGTACTTCGTATAACCTGAAGAATTTTTTGCTTAATGACTTACCTTTGCAGGATATGTGATGTGCCCTAATATTGTGTTGTTGTTGACGTTTTTCTGCTGCGTCCTTAATGTGAGTGATAGTAATTTCAGTAACATCTTTGTGTCTTAATTTTCTCACATGAGGAAACTGTCCTGATTCTCTTATTTTTTCAGAGGGTTCCTTGTTTTTTAGGATCAGAATGGGTGGTAAACACTTAGAATCATGAGGTAAGTATTTTAATATGATTTGAAATGAGGAGATGTATTTGTCCCAGTTCTTATATTGTTTATGGCAATACAGTCGACAAAGCTTATTAATATCTTTCATAATCCTGTCAGAAAATGTGAGTGAAGCGAATGTAAACATGTAAACACTGGTTGTATCCTGCGAGCCTTTAATGTGTTGAGGGAAATTTTAGAACGGAATTGTATTCCATTGTCTGAGATGCCTTCATGGACGTGACCTACCGGCTTTAAGAAAATCTTTTTGAAACTTGTGACACAGTCCTCGCTGTGGCTTTGCGTGAAGATGTTAAAGTTACGAATTTTGAAATAAGCTACACTGCTACAAAGACATATGTGTATCCGTTCCTTGATCTGACCAGTGGTCCAAGGATGTCAACTGCTGCAAGATCGGACGGTATAATCGGTAACAAACATAGGAAGTAACATATGGTGGTAGGTTTGACTTTCTGACTTGCAGATCGCTACAATTTTGAATATATTCGCTTCTCCATATTGTTGAAATAGTATGACTCTTTAATTTGTTAAAGCATTTTCTTGGTCTAAAATGAGCGTGACTGAGGTGGGTTTACGAGATCAACTTGTTGATAAAATCCTCAGGAGTACAGACTACCCAGTTTGTACCATTTACAGCGCCACGTTTAAAGAGAATGGCATTTTTGACTAAATATTAACGACGAATTACAGCATTTTCCTTATTGTGCCATTTTTCGATGATGTCAAGCCAAATACGGTCTTTCATTTCTTCCTGTGCTAAGTGCAGCATCAAATGCTACCTTTTTCTAATATAAGAACTGTAGTTGGTATCTAGAGTATTGTCAAAATTTTCTTTAAATCCAATACGTGTACGAGAAAGTGCGTCAATGATAATGTACTCCTAAAGCGTCAATGCCCAAAGACGCAAATGCTCTGGTTCAGCTTAGAATTTATTACAAACTGTAGTGCTTCATGATCTGTATAAACCACTGTATGTTTGCCAAGAAGGTAAAAGCGGAATTTATTAAATACCCACAGAATAGCGAAAGCTTCTAGTTCTGTGATAGAATAATTTTGTTCAGCCTTGCTGAAAACTCTACTTGCAAAAGCAATACTTTCCAGCACTGTTGTACCATTTTCTTAAAATTCTTGGGCGAGATTAGCTTAGAGACCAATTTTAGATGAGTCTGTCGAGAGGCAAAATTCTTTGGTTAGGTTGGCTTGTGCTAAGATGGGTGCAAAGAGAAGTGCTTCCTTTAAACTTTGAAATTCCAAATGAGCTTGTTTGGACCAAACCCAGGGTGTGTTTCTACTGGTGAGATTACTAAGAGTGGACGTCGTCAGTGATTTTAATTTCAAAATACCGCAGTCGAAATTTACGACTCCTAGAAAACTTCTTGCTTGGTATTTTGTAGCAGGGGGAGGCATTTCTTCGATTGCGTCTAACTTACCAGGGTGTGGAGATATGCCGTCAGGCGAAATAATGTGTCCCAGGAATTTGAAATTCTTTCGATCAAAATGTGATTTCTCTAAGTAAATGGTGAGATCGTATTCTTGGAAGATGTCCAAAAGATCTGCCAAAACTTCTGTGTGAAGACCAGCAGGGGTCTGCTATAATAATGTCACCAACAGGGAGTATGCTATTAAACCCATGAATGAAGGCAGCTGAAGAGACAGCGAGTCCAAAGGGCAATTTACTAAACTGATAACATCTCCATAAGCAGAGGAAAGCGGTATATTGTTAGCAGTAGATGCAACTCTATCTGCCAAAAACTTGTCTCAGATAAATAGAGAATAAAATCTATATGCCAAAAAAAGTTCTGCAAAAGCTGATCTAAAGTCTGTGGTCTGTCTGTTTCTAATATAATGACAGTTTTAATTTGTCTTAAATAAAGCATTAATCTAATAGATTCATCTCGTTTTTCTACTGTGTGCAAAGGGCTGTTGTACGAACTGATTGCAGGCTGAATATACCGTTTTCCAGCATTGTTTGTATTTATTTCTTTACTTTGTCTCTATAGTGTACAGGAATAACATACACCCTGACACAAAATTTTGTATGCTCTCTGACTTGGAATTTATACGTCTAATAGTACCTGGTATATGGGTAAACACCAAAGAATAAGTATGTAAGATGTTATCTAACTGTTGTTCCACAAATGTTTCACCAGTCTCAACCTCTCTCAATTTATGTAGTATTACTTTATCTACTAAAACATTGGTAGAAGAATCATCGGGATAGTGTTTTCATCGTTAAAATTTCTGAAAGTCGATTAACTTTCTCGTCTTGACTACTAAGCCAGTCTCCAAACCTTAATCTAACTTGTTCACCTGAGATTGTGAGCTTAATCTCAGCATTATTGAAATTCATAGTGTCGTTGTACTGATTAAGAAATTAAATCTAAGGATTACTTGTGTGTTAAGTGGCACAATTAAAGAGTTATTGGTGAAACAATGACCTTGGCAACTAATCTCAATGTATGTATCTTTCTTAACATCGACAGACTTTCGTGAGACTTCGCCTAGAATTTTAGTCTTTCTAAAGGGTAGTGTGGGGCAGAAAATAGTTTTAGGGAACTTGTATGTAGCCTCGCAAATAATCGATACAGCGCTACTGGAAACAAACACAGCAGTAACATTGTGACTGGCAACTTTGATTGTAGTAACAGGATGAGCAAGTGGTTTAGCCTGTGTTTTCTTTGCTTCTTACAGAATGTCCCAAAAGTTCCAAAAGTCCAGCGGACGATTATTTTGAATAACTGTTTTCGCATTCTGCCAGAGTTACAAGTCATTGTTTACCTCTCTTGTTGCTCTGCTTATCGTTTCCCTTGAGATTACGTACGTCAACGATCTCTGTTTGTCACTGTTGCTGATTGTGTTAGTTGAATTGACCCGAACTTTTATTAAACTTTGAATGGTTTTGGTTGTTCCAGGAGTTACCTCTGTTTGAATGTTTACATTGCTGGTTGCATACATGTCTGTTACCTCTGTATTGTTTGTCATTATACTTATTGACGTTACTATGCTGATTTTTGTTATCATTAAAATTCTGGTGGTCATGACTGAAAATGTTAACGATTTTGGTAGCTGTTTTAATGCCATGTATTCTTGTTATAAAAGTAGTGTTGTCGGTTGTATTCGAAATTTCTTTAGTTGTGAAATCTACTGTGACTCGTAGTTTCTGCTATGATTACGAGAGTACACGTTGTCATAATTGTTAAACTTTTCTTCTGCTTCTTTGCCAGTCAATTTACTGTCACTGTCAAGCTCTAACTTTTGTGATAAATTAAAAAATCCCTCAATGTTGTCTTTACATCTGCTCGCAGCGATAATTTGGCTTAAATGTTCTGGTAATTTTATCAAACAGTTTCTGATCAATTTGCGGAGGGGGGGGGGAGGGGGGGGGAGGGCTCAGTGGGTTGTACAGGCGTCTGTTTCGTCTGATTATATCTTCAACGAACTGTGCACGGCTGGAAAAATCTGATTTTTCCAAGTTTTGCAACATGATTATGCAATATTTAATACGGTCCTGTTTTGTAGTGACCAGTACACTGAGAGGAGGAGAGCGTTGTAAAAATTTTGCTCAGAACAACTTTCGCTAATGAGTGCTCGCTTTCCTACAACAGGTTCATTTTCAAGAAAACTGCACATGAATTCTAACTTGTGTTCTGAAGGCCAAGTGGGTCGAACAGCATAATAAAACTGGTTCACCCACGCTTGGGGATGTATTTTGACATTATATTTACGTAACGTTTTAAATTTGCGTATTGACATGAAGTGTTTATAGTCAAAAGTTTCCCCGCGCCTTCGCGCGTCGAAATTTTGACTCTGCCAAGCGCTGCGCTCAATTGCTGTTCCCCAAGACGCCAGGGTGTATCCTCTATTGCTAGACTAGTAAATGAAGGGGAAGGTTCCTGCTCGCGACCATTTACGTTCAAACTGTTTTCGATGCGTTTGAGCTGAGCCTGAAAGCGCCTGTTGTATTCCTTGTGGTGTTCGTGAATTTTATCTTGTTTATCTTTGAAGTGTTTTAGTGACTAATATTCTACTGTTTCCTAAAAATGCACGGACGTCATATGAACTAAATCAATGTCAGAGTAGGTGGACAAATTTGCCATTATATTGCTAATCTCTTCTATTACCCGCGTTACATCTACATCTACATGGATACTCTGCAAGTCACATTTAAGTGCCTGGCAGAGGATTCGTCGAACCACCTTCACAATTCTCTATTATTCCAATCTCGTATAGCGCGCGGAAAGAACGAACGCCTATATCTTTCCGTACGAGCTCTGATTTCCCTTATTTTATGTTGGTGATCGTTTCTCCTTATGAAGGTCGGTGTCAACAAAATATTTTCGCATTCGGAGGAGAAAGTTGGTGATTGGAATTTCGTGAGAAGATTCCGTCGCAACGAAAAACGCCTTTCTTTTAATGACGTTCAGCCCAAATCCTGTATCATTTCTGTGACACTCTCTCCCAAATTTCACAATAACACAAAACGTGCTGCTCTTCTTTGAATTTTTTCGATGTACTCCGTCAGTCCGATCTGGTAAGGATCCCACGCCGCGCAGCAGTATTCTAAAAGAGGACGGACAAGCGTAGTGTGGGCAGTCTCCTTAATAGGTCTGTTACATTTTCTAAGTGTCCTTGCAATAAAACGCAGTATTTGGTTAGCCTTCCCCACAACATTTTCTATGTGTTCTTTCCACTTTAAGTTGTTCGTAATTGTAATACCTAGGTATTTACTGGAAATTACGGCCTTTAGATTAGACTGATTTATCGTGTAACCGAAGTTTAACGAATTCCTTTTAACACTCATGTGGATCAACTCACACTTTGCGTTATTTAGGGTCAACTGTCAATCTTCGTACCATTCAGATATCTTTTCTAAGTCGTTCTGCAGTTTGTTTCGCTCTTCTGATGATTTCACTAGTCGATAAACGACAGCTTCACTTCCGAACGCTGAAAATCTTGGATGCAGTTGAGAGGAACCAAGAAGCGGCACCTCGGAAACCACGCAGGCTGGGTTATTTACAAGGATTTTTACGCAGAAGGGTACCACTTTATGAGTATAGGATACATTTTATGAGAAACGGTATTGTCTGGTAATCTTTAAACCTCAACAATTGACATTAGAAACGAAAAGCGCAGAAAAACTTTACCTAACGTGCTTCGCAACAAAGTGACACAACGACGGCGGAAACAATATCATTCAGCAATCTCCCGTTTCCGACATAACTTCTAGATCAGATAATAATACGGGCCTGTAGTTAAGTGGGTTACTCCTACTACCTTTCTTGAATACTGGTGTGGCCGGTGCAACTTACCAGCTAATGTATCAGCATACTCTGAAAGGAACCTAATTGGTGTACAGTCTGGACCAGAAGTTGCTTCACTGCTCCGAGGATATTATTTCTACGTTGCTCATGTTGGAAGCTGTTCTTGTTTCGATTTGGGAGACAATCTGAGTAGCCGTCTTAGGTTGTTTACCTAAGACGGCTACTCAGATTGTCTCCCAAATCGTTTATATAGATAAGGAACAGAAAAGGGCCTACAACACTACCTTGGGGAAGGCTAGAAATCACTTCCGTTTTACTCGAAACGTGTGTTTGTGCGACTACGAAAAACTATCATCACACCGCTCGGAAAATTACCGTCTGGATTATGTCAATGGAATTCATCAATCAAGACTTCAGCTTCGATAAAACCGAATAGATGTGAAGAAAGCCAACAAGAACACCGCTCACGACATCATAGCATAGCTACATAAAGCAAGGTATTTTGTTGTTGTTGTTGTCATTTACAAAATTAATAGTGAACATTTCTCTACCTGAGAGTGATGAGATCGTAGGAAATGTAAAACTTGAACCAGGGGATGGTGAACAATTAAACTTAACAGAGTGGCTAGCAGAGTTTGCGACTCAAATAAGCTCGCAACTTAAACAATCGAGTGAACAAGTAAGTTTGAAACTTAAAGAAAACACAGATAGACTGGATAAGTTAGGTTTGAATTTTGATCTATTAAGTACTCATCTCAATGAGAAGTGTGAGGAAATTAAAACTACCCTCAGTAAGGACACTAGAGAGCAGCTGATACACTTCAGAAAAGAATTTCAAGTTAAAGTTGAAAGCTTAAATGAAAACATACAAGGTAACACAGACAGCATTGCTGTCATCTACAACAGAGTAGATACTGAAGTTGAAAGATTAGATCAGAGAATAGACAAAACATCAGAAAACCTTAAACAAGAATACAACCTGTATACCACTAATGTAGATACAAAAGTAGAAAATATACACACTAAATATACACAATTGGAAGATGCATTGATGTCAAAACAAATGTTTTACAATCAAAATACAATGTATGGGCACATCCAAGTGAAATGCTTTCCTGGTGAAAATCTGCACCCTATTGACTTTATTCACCAATGTAAAGATATGTTTGTTGTAGGAATGTCAGATAACATAAAAATTAAGTTAGTAAAACGGTTTCTATAAGGGGAGGCCCTATCCTGGGCAAATGAGAATAATGATTCTTGGAATACATTTGAAGAGTTTGAAGCTAAATTTATTTGTAAATTTTGGTCACAATCCATACAAGCCAGATTAAAGTCAGAATTTCTAAATGGACCAGTGTATCGAGGGAAAGTAGGGGGAATGCAAAAATTTTGCAGAGATCAATTGAAAAAAACTGGCTCATTTGAATAACTCTTTTGAAATTATGATACAAATTGATGTTTTAAAAAGAAGGTTACCAGAGAGACTGCAGTGGGAATTGGTCCATGGACCAGACGATTCAATGGAAGAGTTCCTAAAATTTGTAGATAGATTAGATAGGGCATTGGAAAGAGAAAAGAACCAAAGTTTTGGCTCTGGCAACAACCAGTATGGGGGGTGGAACAGGAATGTAAATAGAGATTATTATGGGAGGAGAGACATTGAAAATTCTGGAAATAATGCTCCAAATAGGGGAGATAGGAGATATGAAAATGATTTCAGAAACAATACACAGGAGAGAGGATGGAGGAGAGATAACAGGAATGATAGAAATAGGTATTGGGGAAGAGAACAAGATAGAAGGAGGTTTGTTGAAACTAGTGAACAAAACGACAACTACAAACGGACAGACCGAGGGAACCAGCCGGGAAACGGTGGACAGTCCCAATAGATGTCCGTAGTTTTGGGGCTAGACAATATTATGACAGGACAACACATAACCGAAACTGGAAAAGGAGAGGATACAATGTAAAGAGTAAATACCATGAAAATACTGATGTTGTTAGTATGAATAAATTAGAATTTAATAAAAGGTTTTGGGATACTATGAGTAAAAGTGATACAGTTAATAAAAACTGTGTTCAAGCACAGGTAGTTAGTGAAAGTGCAGAAGTTGAAGGTATTGCAGAGTTTCATAGTTGGGCTGAAAAAGATACTGGTGTGAATAACAAGTCAGACACACCACAAGTAGAATCTATTTTGGGGGGTTTATTTGATAAGAAGGGGGATGGCGAAGTGTTTAATGGAGCCAAAGACACAATTGCTGAGATTCACATACATAGGGGGGACAGTGAAGATGGGGTTGTTGTGGAGGAGGAGGAAGAAGTAATAGAGGGACATTTAAATAATGATCCTAAATCAAGTGATGTTATGGATGAGAGTGTGGAGGGAGAAATAAAAGTATTTGTAGAATTGAAAAGTGATTATGTGGTAAAGGTAAGTGATGTGACAAACATGGGTAATAATGAGGTTAATTTAAGTGAAATGCAGACTAGGGAATGTGTATCTGAGGACAAGCTATTGCCTATTGGGAACTATGAAACTCTAATCTATGAGAATAGTAATAATAATAATAATAATATTAAAGAAAATATAAAGGGATGGAATGTAAATGTGTGTTTTCAAGAAAAAGGGGAAAAGTTTTTAGAAGTTTTGTGGAACAACTATGGGAACTGTATAAACAAAGATGCCTTTTGGAAAGAATTAGCAAAGGTAAGTGCAACCTTGTATCCTATATGGTGGATAAGAATCCGTAGTGGACTTTATAAAAAATGGGGTGAAAACAATAGTTTGTTGAATGGCAACACAGTGTAAAGAGGAACAGATGAAAACAAAGGTTTATGTGTAAATGTCAATGCTTTGCAAACAGAGAGGGATGTGGCTAAATGTAGGAAAGAGACATTAGACTTAGGAACTAAAGAAATTGAAAATGATCTATTGTTTGAAAATACTGAAATAGACAAAGATGTTGAGCTAGGTTGTCTATATGTTAAAGTAAACATTGACATTTGTCCATTTGAAATAAAAGAAAGCCCACATCCTAATGCGTATCGACTTATCTTTCCCAGATTAAGAAGGTTATATGGATTAAGAAACATCACTGAATTGAAACCATATAAACACGATTAAGCACATTTCCCTTTTTGAATACAGTCACTTACCCATTTTCCGTAAAGCATTTTACCAGCAAAGATTTTTACTGGGTGTGTCAGATAGCAACTACCACTCATCCTATAGACCCTGGAAAAGTTCCAAATCTCTGAGAGAATGTTTATATATTTTTATTGTCACTATTGAATATTAAATTTGAAGACATCTTCTTTACTTGCAAGGGGCAAGTTTAACCATGCACCCAAAGAGGTGACAAACATTTATTACTTTCTGTTTGTATTGTTGAATATGGGACATACTTGCACCAAATATAAAAGACAATGTAAAAATTGTTGTGCAAGACCCATAATTTTGTTACTATTATTTTCTTAGGCATAAGGTTTGTGTACAATTTTCTACAGCTAATCAGATGTTCACCAAGTTTGATGTTTGTGTTATGTTGTGACCAATTTAAGTGTGCAATTTTGGTATTCATATGTTCTCGTACTATCTTGACCATGTGTCTCAATGGGAGACAAGTTTTTTTTAAATATTTTCTTTTTTTCAAATGCATATTATATTCATACATGTGACTTCTCTAATGTTTGTGTTTATATATCACGTCCATACTTATAATTATGTTCTTTGTTTTCATTTCCTTTATGTGGCTCAAAAAGAGCAGACAGTTGCAATATTTTCCTATGGACATATGACCTGTCCATCTATGTAATATATTTATGTTCCTTCTATTATCTTGATTTATCTGTGACTCAATGAGAACTGACTTTGAAATAATTTACATATATTTTTTATATATCTTAAAATCGCATGTGATATATTTGTGTCTGTTTTTGATCATTTTCCATGTGGCTCACTGGGAGCAAAGATTAACAGTTTTTTTTTTACTTTCATATATTACTAAATATTTTTATTGTGCTGTCATACTGAGAGCCATAACACACAGTGCATTTGAAACAACACAACTAAAATATTTGCAGGAAAAAGTCATTTTGAAACGATGTAACGGTCATTGTATACATACACATTATGCATAGTAAAAAAATATTATAGTAGTACTTTTCCAAATTTTAACCATTTGGCACATTTGTCCTAGTCGGCTAATATCATTAACATTCTGTAAATGATATTACCCGAGGGGGGTATTGTAACGGAACATATTAAAGGCTTTACTTTACCGAAGTATGCGATGCCCTCCAAATTCAACCAGTTTAACGAGTATTTATGATTATAGAAAAATTATTGTGTATGTTAACAATGATTGCACAACATGTCTCCATAAACAGTCAACCCATTAAATTATACTAAATAACTGACCCACACAAAAGTTAATATCACTTGATCACTGATACAGCAAATGTCATCATGTAAAAACACTAAGTTTATCTTAAGTAATTAATATGAAGTACGAAAAATAGTGGGCAACTTAGGTATTTTGGATCTCCTTAAATAAAAATCACCCAGTGAAACCTATTTGTTCACTAGGAGCGCTTTCACTCAGTATTCACGTAATCAATCCTATTTTAGACGAAAACCAATGTAATTCTTAATAATTCATGTTACTTACTTATTTATGCAAATTAGAGAAGTCAATTGACAAACTTCTAAAACACGGCCTTTTTGTAACAAAGAATTATTCTGTCAAGTCAACAAATCTGTCTGTCATTTTAATAACACGTTAAATTATGTCACTCGATGCAAATTAATAACTTTTCTGCACAAATTATGATAACAGATGTACATGTGACTTATAAACTATATCTCTTTTTAGTAGTTCTTTGACAATGTTATAAATACAAGCAACAAGAAGGGTCGAGGAGGCAGTCGGAACGTCACTTTGGTAAAGTGTGTTTGTGTGTTATTGTTTGAGGTGGATAAACAATGCAAAGAACATGCAAAGGAAATACTACTTTGTGTTGTCATGGTCTTTGGTGGACAGTGGAATTAAGATGGCCACCAGAGTAATAAATATTTGGAGTTTACATATTTGTTGGTTTCGCTCGTTCTTTATCATCAAAAGCACATAAAAAACACGGGACCTCATGTTTTTACCCTAGACAACCAGATTTAGAGCCCGCATCAGCATCGAGACATAGCAGCGATCCAGCAAGCAGCAGCGATTACTACAATGCATTTTAATGGCGCCAACCTAACATCAAGTGCTAACAAGCTCCATAAATTAGAGTGAAATAGTGCGATTATAGCAATTAGCAATATCAACGACAAGGCGACCATTACAACAGCCATATTGGAAGTAGTTGTACCCAAGAGCCATGATTGTCGGGGTTTCTCAGAAAGTGCCCATGAACTAAACGGTGTCTGTACTAGCCCCTAAAGGCACACCATAGACTACATATAATGCAAAAAGGATTAAAGTATTTTCTCCATTTTCCTGGATGAAGTATGTAATATTGAGACTTTGTACTGTAGGATGGTTGCAGTAAGACGATACTTCTGTTGGGTATATTAATGATCCCTAACCCAAGGGCTACAAAACACATGACCATACCTTTACATCATCAATAGAACCCGAGGTATGAGCCCCGAAAAAATTCCTTTATCCTGCCTAGCGTTTTAGAACATAATAGGTAGCCTATCCTGTTGCATGCATACCGATGATAGATGATCAGCATGTTTCCCCGCACAAATCGAACTTATAAGGCAGAGTTCACTACACTTGTAACTTCTTTGTTAGGCAGTTGAAATGGCTCTGAGCACTATGGGACTTAGCTCCTGAGGTCATCAGTCCCCTAGAACTTAGAACTACTTAAACGTAACTAACCTAAGGACATCACACACATCCATGCCCGAGGCAGGATTCGAACCTGCGTCCGTAGCGGTCGCGTGGTTCCAGAGTGTAGCTCCTAGAACCGCTCGGCCAACTCGGCCGGCGTTAGGCAGTTGGTGCGTATTTAGTGTTCAATCTATGTTAGTTAGAAATGTATCACAAAGTCTCTATTGTGGTTGGGACGGTTCTACCACGTCAGTAACTAATTTTGCATAGCCCGGTTGCGTTTCCCAGGACTCCAAATTTGAAAATTTGGTGTACAAATCAGGGTGGTACTTTTTCAAAACCTCGTTTGAACATTACGGTTAATATTTTACAAGACATATAAGGCTTTCACAGTCAAGGAAAGCGCTATCAACCTATCGACGACCGTTCTATGTGTTCTGCGTAAGGTACGCAATCTTAGAAGACGCAAGGTGTGTGGATGGGGTGTTGACTATATATGCCTCAAGTGTGTTCTTCCACCTGCAACACTCGCATGCTACAACCATTCCACATCGTCACGTTTTCCCCAGTAATGACGAGTGGAGATGTTGCAGGTGTCCGGTTTACGAACTGTTGGGTCCGCTGCGCTTATGACACTGTCTGGCAGGCGGAAACCTTCGTTCGGTGCCGGCGGCTCGTACTGCATGTAAATCACTGTGATCGGCAGCGCCTCCATCAACGAAGCCATTATCCATTCCATCCCATTTCGCGAGCGCCGGCTCATCCGCTGTCGGTAATGAACAACCTCTGGGCCATCGCTGAAGTCCCACCCCGCCCACCCCTTGCTTCCGGCCATCTGCACGATAAGCACTTACGCACTCAGGCGGGGAACGTCGCTCGTCAGTGATAAGTGTGCCCGCTTACGCCTGTACCATGGGCCGCTGTCTGCCACTCAGCTTCGTAGGTATAACTGTTTGCATGATTAACGCGAGTACTGGCGTTGATCATAGGACGTGGTACCTTGTTCCTTCAAAGTGGACTGCATCCGAGAAGCCCTCGTAAAGCCCAACGGTACTCACCGACCGCCGTGTCATCCTCTGCCCGATAGGCGTCACCAGCTGCGGATATGGAGGGGCATAGGGCCAGCACACCACTCTCCCGGCTGTTGTCAGTTTTCGTAACAAGGGCTGAGTGCAACCAACTCGTCGACAGCTCTCGGAAGACTCGGACGGTAACCCACCCAGGTTCTAACCAGGCCCATCAGTGCTTAACTTCGCTGATCTGACGGGGGCCGGTGTTACCACATCTACATCTACATCTACATTTATGCTCCGCAAGCTACCCAATGGTGTTTGGCGGAGGGCACTTTACGTGCCACTGCATTACCTCCCTTTCCTGTTCCAGTCGCGTATGGTTTGCGGGAAGAACGACTGCCGGAAAGCCTCCGTGCGCGCTCGAATCTCTCTAATTTTACATTCGTGATCTCCTCGGGAAGCATAAGTAAGTGGAAGCAATATATTCGATACCTCATCCAGAAACGCACCCTCTCGAAACCTGGACAGCAAGCTACACCGCGATGCAGAGCGCCTCTCTTGCAGAGTCTGCCACTTGAGTTTGCTAAGCATCTCCGTAACGCTATCACGCTTACCAAATAACCACTGTAGCAAGGCCGTTGGCGTTCAAAATCACGAGAAACAGAATTTAAACGAGCAATTGTGCGTATGGTAAGCACACGGCGAGTCTGAAAAGTTCGGTACATAGACCGATATACACCATGTGATCACAAGTGTCCGGACACCAACAAAAACATACGTTTTTCATATTGGGTACATTGTGCTGCCACCTACTGCCAGGTACTCAATATCAGCTATTTCAGTAGTCATTTGACATCGGGAGAGAGCAGAATGAGCGGCGAGGAGTGGCCGCGAGGTTTGAGGCATACTATCACGGACTGATCGCCCATCCCGCCGGAGGTTCGAGTCCTCCCTCGGGCATGGGCATGTGTGTTGTTCTTAGCATAAGATAGTTTAAGTAGTATGTAAGTCTAGGGACTGATGACATCAGCAGTTTGGTCCCTTAGTAATTCACACACATTTGAAAACTAAGAGCAGAATGGGGCGCTCCGTAGAACTCAGGGACTTCGAACGTGTCAGATGGTTGGGTGTCACTTATGTCACGCGTCTGTACGCGAGATTTCCACAATCTTAAACATCTTTAAGTCCACTGTTTCAGATGTGATAGTGAAGTGGAAACACGAAGGGAAACGCACAGCACAAAAGCGTACAGGCCGACCTCGTCTGTTGACTGACAGAGACTGCCGACAGTGGAAGAGGTTCGTAATGTGTAATAGGCAGACATCTATCCAGACAATCACACAGGAATTCCAAACTGCACCAGGATCCACCGCAAGTACTATGAAAGTTAGGCGGGAAGTGAAAAAACTTGGATTTCATGGTCGAGCGGCTGCTCATAAGCCACAATTCACGCCAGTAAATGCCCAACGACGCCTCGCTCGGGGTAAGGAGCTTAAACGTTGGACGATTGAACAGCGGAAAAACGTTATGTGGAGTGACGAATCACGGTACACAGTGTGGCGATCCGATCGTAGGGTGTGAGTATGGCGAATGCTTTGTGAGCGTCATCTGGCAGAGTGTGTAGTGCCAGCAGTAAAATTCGGAGGCGGTGGTGTTATGGTGTGATAGTGTTTTTCATGGAAGGGGCTTGTACTCCTTGTTTTTTGCGTGACACTATCACAGCACGGATCTACATTTTAAGCACCTTCTTGCTTCCCACTGTTGAAGAGCAATTCGGGGATGGCGATTGCATCTTTCAACACGATCGAGCACCTGTTCATAACGCAGGACCTGTGACGGAGTGGTTACACGACAATAACATCCCTGTAATGGACTGGTCTCCACAGAACATCGATACCTCTCCTCAGTTCAGTACTCGGCGAAGAATGGGCTGCTATTCCCCAAGAAACCTTGCGGCACCTGAATGAACGTATGTCTGAGAGACTGGAAGCTGTCATGAAGGCTAAGGGTGGGCCAACGCCATATTGAAATCCAGCATTGCCGATGGAGGGTGCCACGAAGTTGTATGTCATTTTCATCCAGATGTTCAAAAAAAAAAAATGGCTCTGAGCACTATGGGACTTAACATCTGTGGTCATCAGTCCCCTAGAACTTAGAACTACTTAAACCTAACTAACCTAAGGACATCACATACATCCACGCCCGAGGCAGGATTCGAACCTGCGACCGTAGCAGTCGCGCGGTTCCGGACTGAGCGCCTAGAACCGCTAGACCACCGCGGCCGGCTCATCCAGGTGTCGGGATACTTTTGATCACATAGTGTATGTTAAAAATCACGCTGGGTAGGATGAAGCTCTCGTGTACACGCACTGAGAGACATGTCAGGAAGCGTCCCTCATCGTACAAATCACGGAAGTGAAGCGGTGGTGCACATTCTTGATGATTACAATGTCTGTGTTTATACAGCATCTGTATCTTCATGTTACAAAGTCTTTCAGGCATTCATGTATGTGAAGATACAGACAGTGTACAAACACAGTCGTTGTAACAATCAGTAAAGTATCCATGGCTCGACTGACTAAAATGACGAAAAATATTTGTCTCTCCCTGTGCAGGAATCATGAAATGTGCAATAGTAAGGCTTGTGGTCACCGTGAGATATGGAAACTTGGTTCGGTCCTGGGGCGCCTTCGAGTAGCCGGTGGTTAAGGCCACTGTTCGCCATAAGCGGGAAATCCGGTTTCGAGTCTCGATCTGGAAAAGTTTTTCATATGTCGCAAACAGCTGACATCAATCTGGATTCGCAAAATGCGAAATTTCGTTGCAGTGAAGAACGACGCGACCAAACTAACGGAGTTAGTGTGTGAATTTGTGTCATTTCAGAATGGTGCGTAAAATGGAGAAATGCATTAACATGAGGTTTTGCTTCAAATGAGGGAAAACAAAGGCGGAGAGTCGTGGAATGTTAGTACAAGTGATTGGTGTCGAGACAGTGAGTAAAGGGTGTCTGTTTGAAGGGGTTAAATGCTTTAGAGGTGGAAAGGAAGGTATCGAGCATGAGCCGCGTTCGGGTCGACCTTCAGAATGAACAGTCCGGGAGAACACGAAACGAGTGAGAGAGTGCTTGCGGATGATCGGCGGCTGTCTTTGAGAACGATAGCAGAAGAGTTAAAGATAAGCAAAGACAGTATAAGCATTTGAAATGTGGAAGATTTGAGCCTGTTTTGTACTACACACACTGATAGACGAACAATAGCAAACTCGGACGGAAGGCCTGGAGATTTAAACCACATATCTGACCGGAATTCACAGTTTTGGGAACCGTAAGTACGGGGACTTGTGTCGAAGTCCGGTGAGCCGGCCAGTCTGTGGATGGTTTTTAGGCGGTTTTCCATCTGCCTCGGCGAATGCGGGCTGGTTCTCCTTATTCCGCCTCAGTTACACTATGTCAGCGATTGCTGCGCAAACAAGTTCTCCACGTACGCGTACACCACCATTACTCTACAAGGCCAACACAGGGGTTACACTCATCTGGCGCGAGACGTTGGCTGGGGAGGTCCACCGGGGGCCGAACCGCACAATAACCCTGAAAGAGTGGTTCGGAATGGGGTGGCGGAATGGTGAAGTGGACTGCGGTAATAGTCGTGGGGTTGTGGACCACTGCGGCTGCCGTGGGGACTGAGCCTCTCCATCGTTTCTAAGCCCCAGGTTAACGTACAATACAAGATAAAACTTCCCTCTGTCTTTAATGCTTTTTCACTTGAGATGTTTTGTAGTGTGAAACACAGCTATTTACACTGATAAACGGACAATGTAGATTATAGGGTCCCATAACGAAATGGTTCCCTCAAATTTTATTTGTGGTGATGAATACCTATAAATTACACTAAAATTCTCCATCTGTGTCTAATTTGCAACCGTCCAACGTTCTCAGTATATTCATACAGTGAGTTTTGGCGTAAACACCTGCAATACAACCAGAAAACACGAACTTGGTGACAGGAGAATTTCTCTGGCGGTTGCATATTTCTTATCTGAGAATAGGAAAGAAAGCGACAGTTAGGGAAAGACTAATCCCATATGTCAGAAGTATGGAACTACACGGCCTGAGGAAGGAGTTGAAAAACCCAGAAGATGGGCATTCTGTTAGTAAAAGAGTGAATGGCCTTTCAGGCCATCATGCATAACAACAGAAGGCTTTTGTACTCAAACAAATGTCACATATATTTACAAACTATGTAGGGTAGTTAATCCAACGGCAATAGAGAATTTTTTAAACCTCGTCAAGGGACAAGAGTGGCAGAAAGCTTATAGTGCCGGTAACATAGATGACAAATATAATGCTTTCATTAACACATTTCTCATGCTCTTTGAGAGTTGCTTTCCATTAGAACGTTCTAAACGGGGAACTAGCACTAAAAGGCAGCCTGGGTGGCTGACTAGTGGGATAAGGGTATCATGTAAAAGAAAGTGAGAATTATATAAAAATGTAAGATTAGTCACGATCAAACTACAGTAGCCCACTACAAAGAGTACTTCAAGGTGCTTAAAAATCTTATTCGCAAGGCAAAGAGTATGTGGTATGCATATAGAATACCTACTTCACAGGATAAAATTAAAACCATTGGTCAGTTGTGAAGCATGAGTCTGGTCCGGAGCACAACGTCGACGATATAGAGTCAGTTCGCAGTAAAAATATTTCTGTTACTGATAAATCAGATATATGTACAGTACTTAACAATCATTTTCTGAGCATTGCTGGTGAATTAAGTAAAAATTTAGTCTTTACAGGGAATCATATAACACCCTTGGCAAATGCCTTTCCGAGATTGATGTCTGAAATACTCCTCTGTGATACAGAGAAGAGGGAGATTGAGTCACTAATTAAATCACTGAAGACTAAGGACTCTCATGGATCTGATGGAATACCTAGCAGAACATTAAAGCACTGTGCTGCACACGTTAGCCGGCCGTTATGGCCGTGCGGTTGAAGGCGCTTCAGTCTGGAACCGCGTGACCGCTCCGGTCGCAGGTTCGAATCCTGCCTCGGGCATGGATGTGTGTAATGTCCTTAGGTTAGTTAGGTTTAGGTAGTTCTAAGTTCTAGGGGACTGATGACCACAGATGTTAAGTCCCATAGTGCTCAGAGCCATTTGAACCATTTTTTACACATGTTAGCCCTTTATTTACCCACATTTGTAACTTTTCCTTTAGGAATGGTCAGTTTCCTGAACGTTTAAGGCCGCTTAATACAAAGGGAGAAAGGGATAATGTAGACAATTTTTGACCTATTTCTCTGCCATCAATGTTTGCTAAAGTTATTGAAAAGGCTGTGCTTGTAAGGATAATTGGTCATTTTTTATCACACAATTTGCTATAAAATATACAGTTCGGCATTAGATGTTGTTTAACAACTAAAAATGTTATATTCTCTTTTCTCCGTGAGGTACTGGATGAGTTAAAGAAAAGGTTTCGAACGCTAGGCATATTATTTGATTTAACTAAGGCATTTGATAGTGTTGATCACTAAATATTGCTCCAGAAATTGGACCATTACGAAATATGGGGAGTAGCTCAATTGGTTCACCTCTTACTTTAGCAACAGACAGCAAAAGGTCATTATTCATAGTGTTGAGTATAGCTGTGATGTGGGGTCTGAGTGGGGTGCAATGAAATGGAGTATGCCCCAGGGACCAGTGTTGGGGCCACTGCCGTTCCTTATTTATACAAATGATATGCCCTCTAGTATTACGGGTAACTCTAAAATATTTCTGTTTGCTGATGACACTAGCATGGTAGTGAAGGATGTTGTGTGCAACATTGGGTCGGTTTCAAATAGTGCAGTTCATGACATAAGTTCATGGCTTGTAGAAAGTAAACTACCGCTAAATAACAGTAAGACGCAGTTTTTACAGTTACTAACGCACAGTTCAACAAAACCCGACGTTTTAATTTCATAGAAAGTTCATACGACTAGTGAAACTGAAGAATTCAGAATCCTTGGTATTCAGATAGATAGCAAACTGCCGTGGAAAGCCCACGTTCAGGACCTTGTTCAAAGACTTAATGCTACCATTTATACTATTCGAACGGTATCTGAAGTAAGCGATCGTTCCATACGAAAATTAGTCTACTTTGCTTATTTTCATTCGGTTATGTCGTATGGTATTATATTTTGGGGTAACTTTTCCCATTCTAAAAGGATATTTTTGGCTCAGAAACGGGCGGTTCGGGCAATAACTGGTGTACGCTCGCGAACCTCTTGTCGACCCCTGTTCACTAGTCTGGGTATTCTGACTTTGGCCTCTCAATAATATATTCTTTACTGTTACTTCTTGTTAACAGTATCAGCTTATTTCCAAGAATAAGCAGCTTTCACTCAGTTATTACTCGGCAGAAATCAAACCGGCATTTTGATCGGACTTCCTTAACTCTTGTGCACGAAGGTATGTAGTATGCTACTGCATACATTTTCAATAAGCTACTACAAGAATTCAAAAATCTTAGCAGTAATCCACGCGCTTTTAAATCGAAACTTAAGAGTTTCCTCATGGGTTCTCCTTCTGTTCTGTCGAGGAGTTCCTTGAAAAATTAAGCTGATTCTTGTTGTATGGTTGATGGCGTTTATGTAAACGTATGACTTGACTCTTTTTGCGTTCATAAACATTCTATTTTTATCTGTTATTACTTTTACGTAGTAATTTAATGTGCTGATACGTTCCATGACCTTGGAGATTTGCTCCTCAATTTGGTCCTGCGGAACTTCACGGGTAAATAAATAAGAAAGTGTCGATTTAACTTCGTACATCCACACACCATCGGCGGGTACGTTCGAGATGCAATTCTGTGAAACAGCTAGAATAGCCACCAGAGTGGATTAGTGTTGAGGCGTGGTAGTGCATATAAGAGGCGTGAAGAGCATCAGATGCTGAGTGATGGCTGTGAAGGACACGGAGATTCTGCACACACGAGGGAGACAGCGTCACAGCACGTTACAGAGTTTGAAAGGGGGTTGTTGTGGGTATCTATCCTGGTCGACTAGTGCGGTATCCAGTTTTGTGGGACATTCGACTGTGACAGTCACCCAACGCTGGACTCTATGGGAATGTGATCATATGTGTACTTACCGTCAAGTTTCAGTTCAACCACGTGTGACCACCATGAGTGAGGATCGCTGTGTTGTGGACTAACACCGGAACCTCCGGATGTCAGACACTCAGATCGGTACGAAACAATGTATGTCGATAGAGTATCAACGAAACCACCGAATAATTTCGTGCTATGTCCTTTTGCCCAATAGAAAGTGCATAAAGAGTAATTAACAGTAGCAACACCAGAACTACGGAGCATAGGAAAACCGTATCTGTCAGTAGCTGTGTCAGAAATCTCTTCCGGGTAAGTCGGTAGGGCGTGCGGTCCTCATACCAAACGTCCCACATCCAGTCCCCGAGCGGAGACAATTTTTTTACCTCGTGAAACTGATATATGAGAGAACGTTTTCCTAACACATCAAAGGACTTTACGGAGTTTGTAGCAATGTTCTTTTGGCAGTCTGCTTTTGCTTCATTAGTTGAACCTATGTATTTGTTATTGATTCTATTATTTTGTTTATTATTACTACTATTAGTCTTATTATTATTATGATTACTTATTATTATTACCTCTGCATCTGTGATGCAGTTTTTTTTATTATTTTTCTCTTCTGGTTATACATTCCGTGGAAGTACAAACGTACTCTTTAGGTTTACTACTTTCAAAGAAACAAAGCGAAAGCAGACTGCCAAGAGAAAATTGCTTTAAACTTCAAATAGCCCTTTTATGTATCATAAACTTGTCTCATACAACACTTTCACGAGTAATACAGTTAAAAAAGGTTCGTCATTGCGGTTTGAACCCAGAACATTTTGTACGAGCGTCCAACGCTCTACTATGGAAACGATACGTAGTCGTTAACTCCCAATTATGGTTTTCCTGTGCTCCGTAAATCTGGTGTTACTTTTAATTAACTTTTACACCCGTTCTGCAGGACGACGGCGCAAGGTACGAGGTAAATCGGAGTTTTGGCTGATACTCTATAGGCACACAATGTTTGGTTCCGATATGAGTGTCTGGAACTGGAGGTTTGGGTGTAAGCACATCGTAGCCTCTTCGCAGCTTCAAAGTGGTTCAAATGGCTCCGAGCACTGTGGGACTTAACATCTGAGATCATCGGTGCCTTAGAAGTTAGAACTACTTAACTAATCTAAGGACATCACACACATCCATGCCCGAGGCACCATGCGAACCTGCGACCGTAGCAGCAGCGCGGTTCCAGACTGAAGCGCCTAGAACCGGTCGGCCACACCGGCCGGCCAAGCAAAGAATTATCTACAGCATTCTGTGGCACGTCGTACCATTGGCCAGAGCTTAGCAACAGTCGGGTTAGGGAATTAACGTCCCATGTGTAGGCTGCCGTCACCACAAACGGCTGCATTTGGAGTGGTGCAGTGAGTGGGAAGCGTCCATGGCTGGTGAATGGCGTCGCACTGTGTCCTGCAATGAAACAGTTCTGCTCTTGCCGGCGACTTTGGCAGACGTCCTATTCTTTCAGTGTTTTGGAGTGGCACACAAGTATTACTGCTGGCTTCGTGTTGTGCGGACACATCGGGTACGGATTCAAGTTACGGCTGCTAGTGATTTACGGATATCACTATTGTACGTCACGGACATAACCCGTCGCCATATGTTACTTCTCATGTCCAGCATGAAACCTGTCTCTGCTACTTGTCTGCGTGATGTTTACGCTTTCACACGGCCAGATTGTTACGATCCGTCCCCGATAAAAGAAGTGTGACACAGTTCGGAATAAAAATTCATACCAGTGCCAATATCAGTGATACTAAGGACCCGTTACAGTATCCTTCGGCCACCTTGATCCAGGAGAACATATAACGGCTTTATGACCCCACTGCCAATAGAATCAGTGCATACATCCAATCCAAAGTCGATGACCGGAATAACATCAAGTATCCTGTCGACCCTCGAAGCTTAACTTCGTTTCCTCTTAGTGCCCCCCCCCCCCCCCCCCCCGCGTCCACCGCGACGTGAGTGCTTCATTTTCATGTCGGCAGTATATAAAGCCAATTATCGTCTGTACCCTGAGCAAATCACCGAGTTCGCGGCTGGTACGAAATGGAATGTTGTGCATGTAGTGTTAGCAGGAGGCGCTCTGGTGAGGAAGCCGCTATGTCGGGCGAGTACTTATCGCGGCTCGCATCGCGCCGGGCCGGAGGGGTGCTGGAAAAACACTGGCCGGGATCGATGGCAGAGGCTACAAGCAGTTCCTCCCCTCGGCGGGGCGCCGCAGTAAGGAGAGCCCGAGCAGGCGCGACCAAGCGGCGCTCGTCAAAGGCGGCTGAGGTTCTCTCTGCTCCAGTAGCCACGGCTACTTAAGGAGGCCCAAACTAACACGGCTGCAAACAACTCAGTTCCTACCTACGCTTACGTATGCGCTTCTGGCCATTCAAATCCCCAGACCATCAAGACAGATGCGACATACTTTAAAGTGAGGTGTAAAAGCATATGCTCGAATATGCAAGCGATTAGCAGTTCTCCGAGACTGTACAAAGTACTTACAACTAACACGACCTGTATTCTGTATGTAACTAAGGATTCTGCACCGTATTTCTTACTCAGGAAAGTAACTGCATGTTACATATTTGTGAGAGGACGGTGTCACGTCTCGTGTAAGAGGGAGAAACATCTACCAGCAGTTGTTGGAGTTCAGTTACAGCAGTATCGTAGCCGATCTGGACTGTAGTTAATCGTTCCATGATACAGATGCTTGTATTGCTCCGGCGACTGCCGTCCGAATACGGAGTTGGTAGGTTCAAGTAGGTCATACTAAACGCCACGCACGATCTCAGTGGTCTCACTAGATTAACGATCGAGAGGAAGGACATACCGTTCACTTGGCCATGCTGGATGATACAGCCACATCGCGTAACTCTAATAATTAAAAGGGGCTTGGTTTCAGGAAGATGGACATATTTATTTATTTATTTGCAATTTTCTTTTAGTTTGTCGTCTACACTATTCAGTCACATTAATGTGACCACACATCAAACGCCTGAATACTCTACATCTAGAAGATCACTCTGCAATTCACAATTAAGTGCCTGGAAGAGGTCTCATATAACCACCATTAAGCTACTTCTCTAACGTTCCACTCTCAAACAGCGTGCAGGAAAAACGAACAAATAAATCTTTCCGTGCGAGCTCTAATTTCTCCTATTTCATTATGATGATCATGTCTCCATATGTTGCTGGGTGGCAACAAAATATTTTCACACTCTGAGGGCAAACTTTGTGACTGGAATTTTATGAGAACATTTTGCCGCAGTGAAAAACGCCCTTGTTTTTGCCGCCTACAGTACAATACGAACTGCCCGCCTTTGATCGTTTTCTGTGTCCTCCGTCAGACCTATCTCATGCGGATCCCACACCGCACAGCACTATTCTAGAAGAGGGTGGACAAACATAGTGTGAGCAGTCTTTTCAGTAGACCTGTTACATATTCTAAGTCCTCTGCCAACAAAAAACAGTCTTTGCTTTGCTTTCCTCACAACATTATTTGTGTGATAATTCTAACTTTAATTATTCGTAATTGTAATACTTACGTCTTTAGTTGAGTTTACAGCCTTGTAATTGTGTGATTTATCTCGTGACTGAAATTTAGCGTATTCAAAATGTTCAAATGTGTGTGAAATCTTATGGGACTTAACTACTAAGGTCATCAGTCCCTAAGCTTACACACTACTTAACCTAAATTATCCTAAGGACAAACACACACACCCATGCCCGAGGGAGGACTCGAACCTCCACCGGGACGAACCGCACAGTCCACGACTGCAGCGCCCTACACCGCTCGGCTAATCCCGCGGCTAGCGTATTCCTTTCATTACTCATGTGGACGACTTTTCATTATTTAGAGTCAATTGCCACTTTTCACACATATAGATATCTTGTCTAAATCATTTTGCAACTGGTGTTGATCTTCTCATGACTTAATAATAATGAGCGTACGGCATTGGTGGCCGGGAGACCCCTCGCGGGGCGGTTCGGCAGCCGCTCCACAAGTTCTTTAACGCCACTACGGCGACTTGTAAGTGAATGAGGATGAAATGATGATGAAAGACACACAACACCCAGTCATCTCGAGGCAGAGAAAATCCCTAACCACGCCGGGAATCGAACCCGGGACCCGGTGAGTGGGAAGCGAGAACACTACCGCAAGACCACGAGCAGCGGACTTCTCATGACCTTATAAGACGGTAAATGACGTTGTCATCCGCAAAGAATGTAAGAGGACTGCCTCAGGTTATCTCTAAATCGTTTATGTAGATCAGGAACAACAGAGGGCCTATAGAACTTCCTTGGAGAATGCCAGATATTACTTCTGTTTTGCTGGATGACTCTGTCTATCACTACGAACTCTGAACTTTAACAGGAGTCACAAATCCACTCAAACAGCTGAGACGATACTACGTCGCACGCAATTTAATTAGAAGCCTCTTTTTAGGAAAGGTGTCAAAAGCCTTCAGGCAGACTAAAAGTATGGGATCAGTTACACATCCCATGTCTATAGCACTCATTACTTCCTGATAATAAAGCGCTAGTTTTGTTTCAAAATAGCTATATTTTCTGCATCAGTGTTGCCTATTTGTCAACAAATCTTTTTCTTCAAGGTAATTCATAATGACCCAGCACAGTATATGTTCCAATATCCTACTGCAAATCGACGTTTTGATATGGGTCTGTAATTCAGCAGATTACGCTGTCTTCCTTCTTGGGTATTAGTGGGACTTGTGGAACATTCCACTCTGTGTAGGAACTTTCTACGAGCTAGCAGTTGTATACGATTTCTAAGTATAGAGCTGTTGTACCAGCATACTCTGAAAGGAACCTCACTGGTATATAATCTGGACCGGAGGCCTTACATTTATTTTGTTTTAAGCTACTTCGCTACATCGAGGGCCTCTACTTCTAATTTACTCATGTCGGCACCTGTTCTTGAATCGATTCTCGAGTATTTACGTCGTCTTATTTTGTGAAGAAATTTCGAAAAACCGTGTTTAGTAACTCTGCTTCAGTCACAATAACATCACTATTGCTTCGCGCAGTGAAGGTATTGATTGCTACTGATGTACTTTACGTACCACCAGAATCTCTTGTGTTTTCTCCCAGATTTCGAGACAGAGATTTGCTGTGGAGATTATTAAAACCATCTCGCTTGAAGTTCGCGCTGAATTTCGAGCTTCTGTAAAACTTCGCCAATCTTGCAGATTTTGTGTTATTTTAAATCTGGCATGCCGTATTCGTTCCTTCCGTAACAGTGTTCTGAGCTGTTTTGTGCACCATGGAGTTCAGTACCATTTGTTTATTAACTTTCTTCAAAAAATGGTTCAAATGGCTCTGAGCACTATGGGACTTAACTTCTGAGGTCATCAATCCCCTAGAACTTAGAACTACTTAAACCTACCTAAGCTAAGGACATCACACACAACCATGTCCGAGGCAGGATTCGAACCTGCGACCGTAGCGGTCACGCGGTTCCAGACTGTAGCGCCTAGAACCGCTCGGCCACCGCGGCCGGCTCTTGTTCTCTTCCAACACAGCTACAACAGTCTATAACTACAATGTTGATTCTATGTCCATCCTCTTCCTGTGTTCGTCCTGCACCCTTTGAAACTGAAGCCCTTTCTGCGAATTCATGAGATCATCTAACCTAAAAAACCGCCCAGTCCCCTCCACACAAACTTTGCTACCCGTGGGTACGCTTCCTGCTAGTAGTAGTGGAGTCCTGACCTATTTAGCGGAACCCAGAAACCCACCACCCTATGGCGCAAGTCGAGAAATTTGCAAATCCACAACCTACACTGTCGCAGAACCATCTGAGCCTCTGGTTCAAACCCTCTACCTTCTCCAGTGCGGACTGCTGCGAGACGTTCAGGAAGAGATCAGTGAGTTTCTGGAAGGTGTCATGAAGGATATGAAGATATGCCGACGCCATTGCTGTGGCCTGATGCGCTAGTTTTCTCCGATGAGGATCCATGCCCGATCAGCTCGATGGAGTTGGTTCCGTAGATTCACGAATGTTTGTAAATCCAAGATGTATGGAGGTCAGGAGATTACGGTAAATCCATCCTGGTGTTCTTCGTACCATGCACCTACACTGTGAGCTGTACGACACGTTGCATTGTTCTGCTGGTAGATCCCATCGCGCCGAGGAAAAACAAATTGCATGTAGTAGTGGAAGGATCGATGCATGTATGTGTTGATTTATTGTAACTTCTAGAATGACGAAATAACCGCCTGGACGCATCGACGAGCAGCGTATTTTTCTTTCAGGCGTTTCACTCTGCAGACGACAACGGCCATCTCTATGATGGAACATAAAACGTGTTTCATCTGCAAAGGCCACCTATCGCCACTCATTGGACGTCCAGTTGCGGTAGTGGGGTGCAAATTCCACACTTCGTCGCCAACGAACAGCAACCGGTGGGGCCATGAACCAGGCGATTGGTGTGGAGGACCATACCGGCAATGTTGGTAACCCCTTGGTTCACCTGAGCAATCAGTTTCTCAGTAGTTCCACGTCTATTCGCCTGTACACATCTCTGCAGCCGTCGTTCAGCCCTGTCATCTAAGACCCGTGGTGGACCACAGCTCTCACGTCGCTGGTTTTGGTTAGCATCACTTTGCCGTGCAAGGGGTACTTTAACCACAGCCGCACGCGAACAGTTTTTAATCTTACCGTTTCGGAAATGCTTCCATCCTTGACCCGAAAGCCAATGCTCATGCCCTTTTGGATATCAGATAAATCGCTCCGTTTCTACGTTAAGACAACTACACTGTTTCCCGATGAAATACTGTTTCCATGGGTTCAATCAATAAACTGTTCTCCTGACCAATTTCAATAACAAGCGACAAACAATCAGTTATCTTTAAAGGTAATGATAAGGGAAAGGATTAATACGCCCCAACGCTTCACTTTAGATTTTACATTTATTGTCACACTCTTCAGTGCAAGCCATAGAACAAGCAACAACGAGAGAATATTTGCACTCGCAATATTTGCTATATAACTTAAGAATTACTTAATAAACAATAGGAATCTAAATTATTCCTTTTTAACAAACAAACATTCATTTGAAACCATAAACGATAAAGATCAATCGTTAATAAGGATCACCTTTTCAGCCTCTGAATGATGTCAGTGGGTGAGATAGGGGACAATCAGACGTACATTAAATGTTACACCATTAAGGACGATCACTCATTAAGAATTATAACCACAAATTAAAGAAGATTCATTTAAAGCAATTAACATCAATAGCAAAATAAATTAAGTCACGTCTCAGCAAATCTATCAAAACCAAATCTTTCAGTTCTATAACAATGTTGGATCGTGGAATACGCCCGATTACCGACACAGAAGGCTAAAGTTTACCAAACAGCAATTTCTCCAAACCTAGAACTATCTTAAGAGTGTACAATACTCAGGTCATCCAGAACTACTCTAATTAGCCTTTCTTCGGCATAACGGTGGAGTAGATAATTAACGTTAATTCATTCTCCTGGAACAATGAGCGGCAATAGACGCTCGGACATCTCTTATCCCAGCGTGGCTCGCGAAAGAGGATGGCTCCACCAGGAGAAGAAAACATTTAGCCGAACTGGAAAGGGAACTTGTCTAACACGAGCCACTAGTTTGGACGAAGACCAATTCGCGATTTCTAATCATTAACCAAAGCTTGCTGGCCAGCGGACGAAAATTACAGAGGCAAAGGTAGCTTCACTTGTGCTCACAAGAACCGATAACTTCCGCAAAGGGGATGCCGCCAGAACTACCGCCGTAGTATCAATACGGGACTTCGGAGCTGAGGAGAGCAAGTCAACAACGGTCTCTAGCCAATACGCCCAACATTTCAGAGAGACCGAGCAACCGACATCAGTCGTGGCTAGGTTTGGTGAAATAGAAACTCTAGGACTACCTTAAATATAATTAAATAGAGCGCTTAAATGCCAGGGGGACTAAACTCCTTAACACAAGTATATATACACAATAACAACGACTCAAGTTAAATATGCCTACGTACTAAAACACAACAGATATTGGCGAACAGTAAGTCAGCATGGCGTTCAAATGAACGATCATGCAAGGGGGCAGTAACACACACGCAAGGCAATTTCCGCTCACAAACTCAAAGGAGAGAAATGTTGCCACAAAGTTATTAAAAGCTCCGTCAACACCGGGAGATTGGCCCCGCCAGACGACGACGGTTGCTCTAAGTAGATGGAAAATCTTACTTTCAGTGACGACACCACCTTCTGGAGATTATTGGCAGCCGCAGACGGACTTCATAGCTTCCCCAGCCTATGAAAGGAATGCAAACGTTGTCCAGAGATTTACGGCCTCTTGTGTCCTCACGCCCCGGGTTTTTTGGCCCATCCTGACTTAGCATAGAGAGACCGAGCGTTCCTCTGCAGAACGGTCGTCCAGGGCCAAACACTCGTCTCGTTTGCCTCCTCCGCCATCGGCGTGGCACACAGCGCCTCCTACCCTGCACTGCTAGTGCTGCCACCTCCCATCTGTGAGTGATTATTGCACGTTGACGTCGAACGTAAGCGATGGTCACGTTAGGGTGATAGGACGATGTAGATAAAAGAACAGAATATACACTCCTGGAAATGGAAAAAAGAACACATTGACACCGGTGTGTCAGACCCACCATACTTGCTCCGGACACTGCGAGAGGGCTGTACAAGCAATGATCACACGCACGGCACAGCGGACACACCAGGAACCGCGGTGTTGGCCGTCGAATGGCGCTAGCTGCGCAGCATTTGTGCACCTCCGCCGTCAGTGTCAGCCAGTTTGCCGTGGCATACGGAGCTCCATCGCAGTCTTTAACACTGGTAGCATGCCGCGACAGCGTGGACGTGAACCGTATGTGCAGTTGACGGACTTTGAGCGAGGGCGTATAGTGGGCATGCGGGAGGCCGGGTGGACGTACCGCCGAATTGCTCAACACGTGGGGCGTGAGGTCTCCACAGTACATCGATGTTGTCGCCAGTGGTCGGCGGAAGGTGCACGTGCCCGTCGACCTGGGACCGGACCGCAGCGACGCACGGATGCACGCCAAGACCGTAGGATCCTACGCAGTGCCGTAGGGGACCGCACCGCCACTTCCCAGCAAATTAGGGACACTGTTGCTCCTGGGGTATCGGCGAGGACCATTCGCAACCGTCTCCATGAAGCTGGGCTACGGTCCCGCACACCGTTAGGCCGTCTTCCGCTCACGCCCCAACATCGTGCAGCACGCCTCCTGTGGTGTCGCGACAGGCGTGAATGGAGGGACGAATGGAGACGTGTCGTCTTCAGCGATGAGAGTCGCTTCTGCCTTGGTGCCAATGATGGTCGTATGCGTGTTTGTCGCCGTGCAGGTGAGCGCCACAATCAGGACTGCATACGACCGAGGCACACAGGGCCAACACCCGGCATCATGGTGTGGGGAGCGATCTCCTACACTGGCCGTACACCACTAGTGATCGTCGAGGGGACACTGAATAGTGCACGGTACATCCAAACCGTCATCGAACCCATCGTTCTACCATTCCTAGACCGGCAAGGGAACTTGCTGTTCCAACAGGACAATGCACGTCCGCATGTATCCCGTGCCACCCAACGTGCTCTAGAAGGTGTAAGTCAACTACCCTGGCCAGCAAGATCTCTGGATCTGTCCCCCATTGAGCATGTTTGGGACTGGATGAAGCGTCGTCTCACGCGGTCTGCACGTCCAGCACGAACGCTGTTCCAACTGAGGCGCCAGGTGGAAATGGCATGGCAAGCCGTTCCACAGGACTACATCCAGCATCTCTACGATCGTCTCCATGGGAGAATAGCAGCCTGCATTGCTGCGAAAGGTGGATATACACTGTACTAGTGCCGACATTGTGCATGCTCTGTTGCCTGTGTCTATGTGCCTGTGGTTCTGTCAGTGTGATCATGTGATGTATCTGACCCCAGGAATGTGTCAATAAAGTTTCCCCTTCCTGGGACAATGAATTCACGGTGTTCTTATTTCAATTTCCAGGAGTGTATATCCTATAAGAATCCACGTCGCCCATCTTGATTCAAGATCAAGAAAAGGGACTCGTCCGCAGGAAGGCGGCTAGTTTTCATTTATCTACTGTGTTCTTGCAGTCGGTAATCTAGATACAAGAACAGACTAAATGTTTCACACGAATTTGTATATAAGGTGACACAGCTAAGACAGGCCACCTCACATACATCCAGAATGAATAAACAGACTCTAAGGGAAAAAAAAGAAAAGAAATACTAGACAAACCGTGAAGGAATTTTCCGAACAAGTAATTTTCCAAATGAGATGGAAAGAGGTAGATATGATGCACATGTACAGACAAACGAATGATTTCAATTTCAGAAAAACTGGATGTTTTATTCGAGGGAAAGAGATTCACAAACTGAGGAAGTCGATACTTCGTGGTGAATTTCATTTGGAGTTAATAGCAGCACATAACCGTGTAGTAAGGCATTTCATACCTTCGGAAGTCATAGGTGTTTTCTAATAGTCCTCTTGTTCTAATTTTCACCACAAATAAATGGAATGGTGACCTACGGTGTGTATGCAGACAATTTTGGGTTCCCTGAACGACCGTTCTAATTGTCCCCAAATGTTCTCTTAAGAGGGTCTGTCATTACATGTGTGGAATGGAAGGTAGAGCCGTTATGTTGCTACCGTACTTGTTCCCTTATAGCCAGTGGGATGTCTTCCAATAACTGAGGCAGCAACATATCTTAAGAACTCGTGATACTTGAGCCTACTTAGTTTCCCATTAATAAAACAGAGGCCAATGACGCGGGTCCTGAGAAACAAGTACTAAACGTTAATACGTCAAGAACATTTGTTTTCATCAGATTCTTTCAGTCAGAGTGGATTTTCAACTGACAGTGTAAATTGCGAAGATTGACTTCCCTATGGTTGGTAAACGATGCTTATCACTCAAATAAAAATTTACTTAGATATACCGTATCACTGAAAACTGCGACTAATTTTGGAAGTCACTGCCGTGGAGCTGCAAATGCAGCGTAATGTGGAGGGGATGAAATGCTGTGGAACATAGTGTTGGCATAACACTCGCGTACTTCGGAGATACCTCTTGGTGACATTTCCATTGTATGTTACTGCTGCTTAACTGTCAGTTTCATTTACTTCATCAGTTGTTCCTCCTTTTCCTCGGCGTATTTTATTTTGCGCACTTTTAGTTTGTAGCTTTTTTATAATGTTTTCAAAGAGAAGTCGTGAGTAAATAATTTTTTTTGAAACATTATTCATGGAAGTAACATCTGTGAAAAAACACTTTAGAAATTTTTATAAAAAACTGTCTTGGCAGCATAAAATAATTTATTTCATTTTAAAATGAAAATATTTTGTTTTATGAGGCCAAGACAGTTGTTTAATTAAAATTTCCAAATTGTGAAGCTTGGTACGATTTGCATACCTTCCAGCGTACAACCGGACCGCTGCTCTAATAGTTTGAGCACATTCACCATAAACGATATTTACTTTTTCTACTGTTTTATGCATTGTGAATGTCTGAATAGCTTCACCAGCAAGTTATCTGACCGCTATAGCAGCAGAACATAGACTGATGGGTTTCAAACCGGTAAAACAAGAACCATACTTGAGTTACGTGCTTGTTTATATTTGGTATAATAGGACAGACGTTTGTGAAATCTTTGCTCCTGAGGGCGGGACAATAATTCGCGTCGCTGTTAATTTGATAGTATCTGATCAAGTTCCATAAACGTTACATCGCTGAAGTACTATTAGAAGTTCATTTCAAAAGCCGCACAAAAAGGTATAAAGTTCCATAAGGGAAAAAAAAACAAAAACAAAGTCAGTGTCGAAATTCGACGACTATAGGCGATAAAAATTCCTTGCGGAAGTGAGGAAATTCGCCATATTGTCCGTTATAGCTTGGCGAAACCGAACCTCCGTATACTTTTCTTTCTGAATATATCTGGTGTGGCCTACCTGAGATGCCTCACATGTATGTAAAAAAAAAAAAAAAAAAGGAAAAAGAACACCAAAAATTTCATATCTGCTTGGAGGAAATAAAACATATTAAAATCTACATGCCATCCATTGGCCATCTGGCGCACATATATCTGGTCATCATCCAGAAACCAGAAGGCTCATGCTGCTGGTCTTCGGTAACGTACGCCAGTACTACATCTAAAATTTTGAAATACACCACTTCTACAACACCGCACTACACAGCACTAAATTATACTGCACTGCTGTTCAGGCATCAGAAGCTAAACTAAATTTCCACATTTTATCAGGAGTGTTAGCCCTGGCGCACTGAGACACAACTCAGGATTCAGAGGGGCTGTGCAGCCATACCAGCAAATGTGTAGACATTGGAGAATGGCTTTTACGGTCTCATGAAACCCTTCCAGGTCCTCTTCGAAGCTCATCTCCTCGCTGTTACCGGAAGGTCTTTGTAGTTGGATGTCCGCTGTGGCGCATGTTGTTATAATATAAGGGCTCTTCTTGGTTGTTTCTCGGCCACGTAAGCTCGTATTTTGGCTTTGTTCCTTTCCTGGTCTATAAAGTTTTGCCGGCCGGTGTGGCCGAGAGGTTCTAGGCGATTCAGTCTGGAACCGCGAGACCGCTACGGTCGCAGGCTCGAATCCTGCGTCGGGCATGGATGTGTGTGATGTCCTTAGGTTAGTTAGGTTTAAGTATTTCTAAGTTATGGGGGACTGATGACCTCAAATGGTAAGTCCCATAGTGCTCGGAGCCATTTGAACCATTTTATAACGTTTTGTCTTATGGCACACTCACCAACGATACTTTATGGGATGTCGATTGCTCCTCATTTGCAAGTGTGTGTTGAGCGTTAACGTATTTGCAATAAGTAGCTGGTGTATGGACCACGTCCATATATGTAATGTATTGTGCCCTGGGTCGGAAAGAAGTGTAACATTCTCGACCTTTGTTTTATATTAGGAAATTGAAAGCGGCAAGGGGATGGTGTTGAGTGTAAGGTACTCGACCAAAATAAATGTATTACAATTTGAACGAAAATTTGAATGAGAAAAAAATTTAACAGGAAAACAAACTCTGAAACAAGCTTTAAACACATCAAATAAGAACAACACATACTACCAGAATTTATTAATATGTGTTTACAAATGACTGTTCGTGGTACAAATTACTAAAACTCCCAGCACAGAAATTAACTGACATCAATCTTAAGCAGAAAATGTCAACAAGATTTACTAAGGCAGCCTCAGAAAAGCTACTGTCGACAGAGTTTAATCGAATGGGCACAAGATTAAACAGCAACTCTCAACAAGGTTTAGTATTGTAACTTAAGAAAAGCTACTTTTAGCAGAATTTAATAAAATGATCATATGAGCACGAAGTTAAACGGCAACAGCCCACGAGGGAACCATTTTTCAAACAACCCATGGGCGTAATTAAAATTTAATTTAGAACTGAAAATTTAACTGACAGGTAAATTTTATTCAGGGTGGGTAGTCCATAGAAATATGGGAGCCCTTCTAAATAATGAAAGTCAAAACAAACGGTACACGCCTTCAATCAAGCAGCTTGTTAGAGAATAGGTACTCAAGTTTTAGAGTGACGAAAACTCAGTACCGCTAATCAAGCCATTAAATAGTAGAAAATCCTTTCTGTAGCATGAGTCTGTTAGATGGTAACGGAAGCAGAACCAAAACAAAAATTTTGCTTAGACTAAACTGTTGGTCAGCATAACTAGTTTGTTAATTTAGCTCCATTAGCGCAGCATATGTATAACATAGAGCTTTCTCTTTGCAAGGGGATCATCTGTTCTGTTACAGGCGTTACTTGTAATACGTTGGCCACAGTTACGGGACCCATGTGTACACTAAGTGAAGCGACAGAACTATAAAATGTCCTTCCAGTAACACTCAAGCCACAGATGAACAAGCTTATAAATTACAAACTATACGTACACAGAACAGACTGCCGTGAGATTAAGAGATCGCTCATCCTCACAAGGTGTAATAAACAAGTATAAATGAAGCTTTAACTACACAGGAGTGACTTATATCACATGAGGCTTTACAATTTTGAGCAGGGCCCTCTATGAAAACGAGCTGAGTTCGCCAAGCGGTTCTAGTAATACCACAAGCTGAATTGTGGACAATCGCTAGGATACCACTTAATGACGAACCTCACCTAATTAGTTTACTGATTCTGCTCGACTTCTGACAAAATTTGGGTAACCAGGACGGCGAGCACACACACGAAAAGATCACATAACGAATAACATCTGTAAAAACAAAAAAAGATGACCTAAATTCTGAACATAGACGTATAGTTCAACGGAGACTCAAAATAACAGAGCCTGCTAGCGCGCAAGCCTATCCACAATAGAGGTGTCGTTCAGCAACCAACAGAATGCAATCCACAGGCTTCCCTTTTGACCAGTGATTGGAACGAACCCACAGGTAACAAACACAAGATTCTTCCAGATACTCAAACGCCGAGCACAAGAAAAAATCCAAACGTTACGTCTGAACAAGTTTCTCACTAGGAAATAGTCACTGGCCAAACATCAATAACCGGCACCTTGGACCAGCACCGACTACCATTTTAAAGGTGTCTGCTACGCGAGCTTACCGCCGGACACGAAGCCTGACCTTCCTCTGAGCTCACTGCCTGCCGGAACTAAGTGAAGGGCTGCCGTTGACGCTGAGAGTGGCGAGCTCTTCCTAAGCTCGGTGATGGGAGGGGGTTTCATGTCAAGCAAGTGAATGCTATTCGTGCAGGACCGTGGCTTGGTGGAAGACGGTGCGATCTAATTTGAGGATTGGCATGAGGTCTTCCTCTAGTTGCTGCGGAGGTGCTTTACTCGCACAGCAGGTCGGGCCAACGAATAGTCGGCGGGTGTTGCACCTGATGGCCCAGGACCTGGATGAACCTGTTGGTGGACCCTTGACGCCATGGAGTAGGGCAGTCCCTTGGGAGGTGCGTGGCGAGAATCGTGCCCGACTTTACACTCGCTGCAGCGTCCCGATGTGGAAGGCGGCGGTGTTGCCCCACACCTCAGCGATATACTCCAGCGCTGGACGAACCAGCGACAGCATTCATTGTCTGCAGATTTAACATTGGCGACGGAGACGAAAAATACTGCAGCTTATCGATCACTAGGTAGCTTGGATTTTCATAGTCGTCACTTCGTTCGTGCGAAATTTTACCGAATCTTAGGCGCGACTGCATTTTCAGTCCTGATCTGCAGTTAAGATGGATGCGAACCTTTACACAACGGTGCCGGAATAGGATCTTAAATCTTCTTCTGTTAGATTATATTAGATTAGTTTTTCGTTCCATAGATCCGTGCTGAGGAGATCCTCGTGGATGTGGAACATGTCAATTTTTTAAAGCTGAAATAACAATAATAACAGTATGAATATATACATCATTTGTTTCTATTAAAAATTCGTCAATGGAGTGGAAGGATTTGGCCACTAGTAAGTCTTTCAGGCTCCTTTTAAACTGATATTTATTTGTAACTAAATTTTTTATGTTTGCTGGCAAATTATTGAAGATGAGTGTTCCTGAGTAGTGGACCCCTTCTTGAACTAAAGTAAGTGCTTTTAAGTCCTTGTGCAGATAATTTTTGTTCCTGGTATTGTATGTATGAACTGAGCTGTTTGTTGGAAAAATAGATATATTATTTAGGACAAATTTCGTTAAGGAGTAAATATATTGAGAGGCAGTAGTTAGTACACCCAGTTCTTTGAAGAGGTTTCTACAGGACGTCTGTGAATTTACTCCACAAATAATACGTATTACACGCTTTTGGACACTGATAACTTTTTTTTGACCTGAAGAGTTACCCCAAAATATTATACCATATGAGATTATAGAATGAAAGTAGGCAAAGTATGCAAGTATGCAAGCTTTCTCATTTTTGTGTCGCCTATGTCAGCTAACTCTCGAATTGAAAATACAGATTTGTTAAGGCATTTCTGCAGTTCTGTGGTGTGCTCCTCCCAACTGAATTTATTATCAAGTTGTAATTCCAGGAATTTAATACTGTCTACCTCTTCTATCTGCTCTTCTTCATACTTTATGCATATCCTGGGTGGTATGCATATGCTAACAGGTTCTGAATTGCATATAGTGAGTCTTTTCGAAGTTTAATGTCAGTGAGTTGGTTTTAAACCATTTATTAATATCCATGAAAATTTCATTCGCCGATCTTTCTAGAACTACACTCGACATACTATTTATTGAAATACTTGTGTCATCTGCAAACTAAACGAATTTGGCTTCTGGCAGTGCAACTGATGAGAGATCATTAATGTACACAAGAAAAAGCAATGGCCCTAAGATGGATCCTTGTGGGACACCAATGTAATTTCTTCGCTTCCTCGCTTCCTCGTTCAGTCCTTACTGAGCAACAAAAAGGAGCCGGTCTCACAGTCTGGTGCACAAATACCGTTGTCAGTTCCTAACATATAAACAGCAGTGAAACCTGGTAGTTATGCTAATGACTTAATGCGGAAGAGATTTACATAGAAAAAATTAATTCCAATTTTGGCCACCAGGTGAAACTCTACTGTTGTGAATACAGGAAACAGGTATATAAATGGTTGCATAGATATGAAGGATTAGGAACGGGATGTGGGCAGAAAAGTTCAAATAAGTGAGAAAGGCATAAGTTTCATTTTATTATAAACCCTCACTTGCACAATATGTTCAATCTGAGCACCAGAGAGGTCGACGAGATGCTTCATCCGTAAAACAACGGAATGTGAAATGTGAGCAACGTGTTCCTGCATACTGGCCTTCAAATCAGGTAGAGAACGAAATTGTCCATGGCAAACGCATCCTTTTAGATATCCCCAGAGCCAATAGTCACGTGGATTCATATCAGGTGATCTTGCAGACCATGCAACTTTGAAACCTTTGGAGATAACAAGCTCGTGGAAGGCTGCATTAAGAAAACCTCTCAGTGGGTGACCTAGATGAGGTGTTGCCCCATCTTGGATTTAAGTAGTGGTTTCCGCACAGTTGCACTCTTCTGAAGTAGGAATCACATGCTGTACAAAGAGGTCTCGATAACGGACAGACGTTCGGTACACTTGGGAGGCCATCTGGGTATATTCTTTTCAAAGAAGAACGGACCGATAGTAAAGGTACATATGAATCCGTACCAGACAGTCACCTGCGACGAGTGCAATGGCTCGTCATGCACGACACGCGGTTTAACAGTAGCCCAAATTCGTCATTTCTGTGTATCCAGTGCACACTGTAGTTCCTCGTCGCTCTATACAACATTGCCTGGCAACACATCATCAACTTGGATCCGTGCTAGAAACCGAAGAGCAAATTCAAAACGTTGCTGCGAATCATGAGGTTAAAGTTGCTGCACCGTCTACATCTTGTACTGGTAGGCCTGTAAACTAGACCGGAAAACTTTCCGCACTGTTGACCATGGGATGGCACAAATGACTCTGAGCACTATGGGACTTAACATCTGAGGTCATCAGTCCCATAGACTTAGAACTACTTAAACCTAACTAACCTAAGGACATCAAACACATCCATTCCCGAGGCAGGATTCGAACCTACGACCATAGCAGCCGCGTTGTTCTGGACTGAAGCACCTAGAACCGCTCGGTCACAACGGCCGGGAATCATGGGATGGGCAACACTCGTGACGCTGCACGAGGACCAGCACTATTCGGGACACGTGCTGCAGGGTCAGTTACAGCAACAGCAACATCGTCAATAACTTCCAACAAGAAACTTGCATCATTTACAAGTGTACTAGTAGTTCTGGTTATAGTCTAAAGTATAAGAAAATCACATTTCATGTGTTGTGTATTGGTTCAAGAGATATATTCTTTTACGTATACAGAGTGTATCATCTAAAACTTGCTCCACAACTGTTGCTGAAATGGAAAGTGCTATCGGTGTGTAGTTTTCACAGAACGGATTGGTAATCAGTGACTGGCATTGTTAGCCAATAAACAGATTGTAAGAATACTTTCCAAGTGCAATTTTTGTCCCAACATACACTTCTTTAAGTGGAACAATGCATATTGAAATTAAAAAATTAAAAGGAGGGTAAATCAGAATGTTGTATTGTTTGTTGCAGGATTCTAGTGCAAGTCAAAAATGGTTCAAATGGCTCTGAGCACTATGCGACTTAACTTCTGAGGTCATCAGTCGCCTAGAACTTAGAACTACTTAAACCTAACTAACCTAAGGACATCACACACATTCATGCCCGAGGCAGGATTCGAACCTGCGACCGTAGCGGTCACGCGGTTCCAGACTGAAGCACCTAGAACCGCACGGCCACACCGGCCGGCCTAGTGCAAGTCGTTTACGAAATATCGTATTTGGAAAGTTCCCACATCGACACTTTTTGTGCCATTCAGCCTACGTAGCTGCTAGGTACGACGTTGTAATGTCTACTTCTAGTGTGTTTGTATGTTCCTTGAGTACATTACGACTTGCTGGTCAGATAGTGTGTGACAGTCAAAGCAGTAGATCGTGAGCGAACGATGGGATTTACCAGAGAAGAAAAAACCGACGTCCTCATGTTGGCCGAGCGGTTCTAGGTGCTACAGTCTGGAACCGTGCGACCGCTACGGTCGCAGGTTTGAATCCTGCCTCGGGCATGGATGTGTGTGATGTCTTTAGGTTAGTTAGGTTTAAGTAGTTGTAAGTTCTAGGGGACTGACGACCTCAGAAGTTAAGTCCCATAGTGCTCAGAGCCATTTGAAGCATCCTCATGGTGTATGGAGAGTGAGGGAAGAGCGCAGTTCGTTCTTGTACGGTGCATGCGGCGAGATAGTAGAAAAGACGTCTATCATCTCGTCAATTATTTATCAACCTCTTCAACCAGTGATATGAAAATGGTAGTGTAGCACATAGACAAGGTAACAGAAGGAAACAAGTGACGACAGAAGAGGGTGAAAGTAATGTTCTTGCTGCTGTTGCAGTTGATCCGCACGTTAGCTCCCGCGCAATCGCTCGAGAAAGTGGCATGAGTCGGGCAAGTATCCTAAGCATACTTCATCGACATAGGTTTCATCCCTATCACATCTCTCTCCATCAAGAGCTGCATGGAAACGAGTGTGAGCATCGTGTCAACATCCGTACACGGGCATTAACACGGGATACTCCAGATGGATCAGATTTCTGGTTTTGTGATGAAACCACATTTACCAATCATGGCCAAGTAAACCACCGAAATATGCAGTATTGGTTTGCTGACTATCTCCGTTCGCTTCGTCAGGTTAAACGTCGGCGTCCATGGAGTGTGAACGCCCACACGTATCGCAGCCTCCTAACAGACCATCTTCAACGGATGGTACAAGGCGTTCCTCTGTTAACTAGGAGAAATCTGCGGTACCACCATGATGGCTATCCAGACGATAGTACACGAAGTACTACAGCATGTCTTCACAAGATGTTTCAAAATCGTTGAATTGGACGCAGAGGACCTGCCCCTTCACGGGATTTGATGGCTGTAGATTTTTTACGCGGGGGAAACCCAAAAAGGTCGTCTACAAGAACATACCAACTACTCTCAATGATTTGCAACGACGTATTACTAAAGCTTGCTCGGACATCGCCGCTGAAATGCTAGCACGTGTGCAGCAGTCGTTCCATACCAGATTGGAAGCGTGTATTGCCACTGCCGGTGGTCATTTTGAACACACCCTGTGATGCTCAGTTGTCTACTCACTGATGAAAATCTACATAATTTGTGTACTCAGTTGAGTCGTTCAGTGTATGCTACACCGGTATTTTACAAGTGTGGGAACTTTTCAAAACACGACTTCTCGTAAGAAAGTAGCACTAAACTCCAGCTACAAACACCAATGACCTTCTAATTTAACCTATTTTTGGTCTGTAAATGTCAATAGACATTGTTCCATTTAAAAAGGTGTATGTTTGCACAAAAATTACACTTAAGTATTATTACAATCCATTTATTTGTTAACAGTACGAGCCCCTAACTAGCAATCCAGTCTGTGAAAAACACACATCAATAGCACTTTCAATTTTCGCAATATCTGCGGTGCTAGTTTCAGGGGATCCACCCTATATATGAATTCTAGTTTCGCTGATTACTTTTAATGTAGTGTTTTTACTGCTGTTATTTGACTTTAGATTTCCTATCAATACAACTCGAAGAGCATTCTGAACTCTGTGAGAAGAAAATATTGCAAACCTTCCAGACATAGTAAAATATATTCCCAGAATTTTCGGAAAGAGTACATAAACGGAGAATCGGTTGCGTCATCCCATAATTAGAATTCGCTTCTTGATTATTCGAAATGTGTAACAAAATGAAACTTACATTAAGGCGGTCAAATCTGTCTTGTTACTGGGTCAAATATGCCCTTAAGGCCATCAAAACGTCTGAAAATGCGTTCTTGACACCCTGTTATTCACCAAAACATTATTAGATTTACTATTTGAAACAACTGTTGCGTGGACACGACAGAAATTAAGAATAAGAAGCAATTGTAAAAAGTAGTCTGCAAAAGGTTAGGGCCTACTAACATGGCGGCGCTGGCTTGAAAGCCATATACAGACTAAGTATGTAGCGCCATCTCCCCTTATTATACATCCATGGTATTAATAGTTCTGAGAACGTCCCGGGACAATGCGTGCGCGCTACTCATTATAGCGACGGCCGTCGCCACACAGGCAGCTAGCTGCCAGTTACTAGTAGCTCTCGGGCGCCTGAAGGGGCGCGTTCTGGTCGCACACTTCTTCATTGGCCCCTCTGTGATCGGTGGAAGTCGGCTGACTTCGTGCTGTTTCGGACTGTTTACACTTGTTTCCAACCTTAACTGCGTAAAAGTATCGTGCTTCGTAACAATAAGTAACCATTGTGAAAACAATATCGACCCGCGTGCGGTGTTGCGCGTGTTGGTTGTTAACGTCATGTACAGGAAGGAGCGAAGAGACTGTACCTGGTCTTTCTAGTGACTAGCCATCAACTTTTGTTTCATTTCTGCGACGCAATAAACCGTTACATGTTCGTTTCTTTTACAAGCTGTAAGCTGCCTGCTCTGAGAGAAGAAGACGGGTCTTATCACAGCAGTTTATGTGCCATGAGCTGCTCACAAGCTTCCGCTCGCAGCGTCTTCCGGTTAGGGGCCAAGTAAAGGTGTGTGATCAGTATTCTACAGGTACTCGGTAGTAACATCCAACAGAACTCTGTATTTGTGTAGTTACAAAAAAGTGAGGATGATATCCCTACTTTAAAAGAAATTTAATAATGGTACAACCCTTTGCACCTTGATTGGGTATGCGACTGCGGAAAGAGTGTCGCAAATAATATTTTTTGCGACACTACACTGCTGACGTGAACAGAGGTGAAGTTGTGTACGGTAAAATGGTTCAAATGGCTGTGAGAATTATGAGACTTAACTTCTGAGGTCATCAGTCACCTAGAACTTAGAAATACGTAAACCTAACCTAAGGACATCACACACATCCATGCCCGAGGCAGGATTCGAACCTGCGGCCGTAGCGGTCGCGCGGTTCCAGACTGTAGCGCCTAGAACCGCTCGGCCACTACGGCCGGCTGTGTACGGTAACAAAGTGTTATAGTTCGTTGAGAAAGCCTTTTCAGATCTTTTGTCCTTGTTTCCCCACTTCGAGGGGTATTAAACTATCCCGCAGCCTTCTTTTCCTTATACAGGGTGTTCCGAAATTCCAGGTGAGAACTTCAAGGACTTGTAGAGGGGAGTGAGTAGAAAACACTATTCTGAATTGGAACCCATGTCTACAAACATACCGTTTCAGTACCACATCCGTTGGTAATGCGACTATTTTTACAAGTAACTGATTAGGCATGATCCAGTACATCACTTGTTTTCATTTCCACTCATTAATAGCCAGAGAAATTGCTCATGTACTCGTTGGCGGGTTCTCTTCAACATGATGCTCTACGGCCTCTTCCAGTTCGGGTGTGCGGCGTCTACTTGGGGCACCACGGTCACGCCTGCTGGCGCTGAAGGTACCCGTTTCTCTAAGCCGTTGGATAACTGTGGCGAAAGGGCTATGTAATGGAGTCGGACGTTGTGGAGAACTATCTTGATAAAGGCGAGAAGAAGCTGTTCAATTAACCTGGGCTTCACCGTTCAGAATGATCATGTTGGTGTATTCTGTAATCGTGTACTCAACCAACTTGCTCTAACACTCACAGTCACGTGAATGAGCCTCGACCCAGTTCAAAAAAATGGTTCAAATGGCTCTGAGCACTATGGGACTCAACTGCTGAGGTCATTAGTCCCCTAGAACTTAGAACTAGTTAAACCTAACTAACCTAAGGACATCACAAACATCCATGCCCGAGGCAGGATTCGAACCTGCGACCGTAGCGGTCTTGCGGTTCCAGACTGCAGCGCCTTTAACCGCACGGCCACTTCGGCCGGCGACCCAGTTCAGAAACGTAGGATAGACATCAGATGACATCAGCCAATCCGACGTAGCCACCCGCCACATGATTACTCTGTTGCACACCTACCCAGCAAATATATTTTCAGATTGGCTGTAACACGGTAATGGTACGTTACTGGACGCGGGGTTCCTTTTCAAAATATCATGTACTCACTCCCCTCTAAAAGTCCTAGAATTTTGTCACGGCGTTTTCCGAACACAGGATTTTCTCAAGCGTTCTTTTTTCATATTTCAGAATTTTTAATTTTAAATTTCTGCCTAACAGTGTGTGAATAAATTACTTCTGTGAATTTCGTCCAGATTTGTTCCATTACTGATTGGATACCCTGGATTTCATATAATGACGCTATAATTTCGTATCGCTGAATTAAAAAATGGCATTCATATTCATATTAATGCCATGAAGAAACTTACTTTGCATGTACTACTCAAGTACGCCTACTATTAAGGCTACAAAGTGATCTATGTACACTACTGGCCATTAAAATTGCTACACCACGAAGATGACGTGCTACAGACGCGAAAATTAACCGACAGGAAGACGATGCTGTGAGATGCAAATGATTAACTTATCAGAGCTTTCACACAAGGTTGGCGCCGGTGGCGACACCTACAACGTGCTGACATGAGGAAAGTTTCCAACCGATTTCCCATACACAAACAGCAGTTGACCGGTATTGCCTGGTGAAACGTTGTTGTGATGCGTCGTGTAAGGAGCAGAAATGCGTACCATCACGTTTCCGACTTTGATAAAGGTCGGATTGTAGCGTATCGCGATTGTGGTTTATCGTATCGCGACATTGCTGCTCCCGTTGGTCGAGATCCAATGACTGTTAGCAGAATATGGAATCGGTAGGTTCAGGAGGGTAATACGGAACGCCGTGCTGGATACCAACGGCCTTGTATCACTAGCAGTCGAGATGACAGGCATCTTAACTGCATGGCTGTAACGGATCGTGCAGCCACGTGTCGATCCCTGAGTCAACAGATAGGGACGTTTACAAGACAACAACCAACTGCACGAACAGTTCGACGACGTTTGCTGCAGCATGGACTATCAGCTCGGAGACCATGGCTGCGGTTACTCTTGACGCTGCATCACACACAGGAGCGCCTGCGATGGTGTACTCAACAACGAACCTGGGTGCACTTATAGCAAAACGTCATTTTTTCGGATGAATCCAGGTTCTGTTTACAGCATCATGATGGTCGCACCCGTGTTTGGCGGTGAACGCACATTGGAAGCGTGTATTCGTCATCGCCATACTGGCGTATCACCCGGCGTGATGGTATGGGGTGCCATTGGTTACACGCCTCGGTTACCTCTTGTTCGCATTGACAACACATTGAACAGTGGGCGCTACATTTCAGATGTGTTACGACCCGTGGCTCAACCCTTCATTCGATCCCTGCGAAACCCTACATTTCAGCAGGATAATGCACGACCGCATGTTGTAGGTCCTGTACGGGCCTTTCTGGATACAGAAAATGTTCGACTGCTGCCCTGTCCAGCAGATTCTCCAAATCTCTCACCAACTGAAAACGTCTGGTCAATGGTGGCCGAGCAACTGGCTCGTCACAATACGCCAGTCACTGTGGTATCGTGTTGAAGCTGCATGGGCAGCTGCACCTGTACACGCCATCCAAGCTCTGTTTGACTCAATGACCAGGAGAATCAAGGCTGTTATTACGGCCAGACGTCGTTGTTCTGGGTACTGATTTCTCAGGATCTACGCACCCAAATTTCGTGAAAATGTAATTACATGTCAATTCTTGTGGCGTAACAAGCTAGCTACGCCACACTGAGAAGTAGCCGAAAGGGCACGCGTCAACTCAAGCCGTCTTGCGTTAAGTCTGAAACAGGATACGTGATGAAACCTATAAAGAAAAGAACGGAGCTTCTCGTATACTTAACTTTAATTTCTTGTTGTACATTGCTCTTGATAATAGAAGTGAGACTCTCTCCAGATATGGTTAATGGCGCCTTGCTAGGTCGTAGCCATGGACTTAGCTGAAGGCTATTCTAACGGTCTCTCGGCAAATGAGAGAAAGGCTTCGTATGTGTAGTCGCTAGCAATGTCGTCCGTACAACTGGGGCGAGTGCTAGTACGTCTCTCGAGACCTGCCTTGTGGTGGCGCTCGGTCTGCGATCCTGACAGTGGCGACACTAATGGACCGCGGCCGATTTAAGCTACCACCTAGCAAGTGTGGTGTCTGGCGGTGACACCACATCTTGTATATTATATTTCTCCAATGAATACCCGTTTATCATCTGCATTTCTTCCTGGTGTAGCAATTTTAATGGCCAGTAGAGTATAAAGTACTAACTAAGAACCGGTAACTATGAATCTTTTGAGCCACTAAAAGATTTGTGTATGTCTTGTCAAAATTAATTCTTGGGATTCAGCACTTTCTCAGAGTCATAGAATGAGTTATGTAATAAAATGACAAGTTTTGAATCTTATCCCTTATTGGTAAGATTTCTGCCAACGCCCATGACTTTCTGCGAATTTCCAGATGGCTGGCTTAAAGAAACGAAGGACCTGCAGTGCTGCGCTTAACTCTGTTTTAAGCTTCGTAAATCTGCAGCTGAAACCAGTAGCCCGCTAAGGAAAGCTTTTGGTGAGGCAGATTTCAGCCAAACAAGATCATTTGATTAGTTTATGTGATTTGAAGATGGCCGGAAGTCTGTGGATAAATAGTGCCCTCGGTCCGACCGTCATCATGCCCAGCTTCGCCTAGCGATCGTGAAACTGTGTAAAGCGATCCATGTGGACATAAGGCAGACACTCCATTATGCCTGTGAAATAGCTGATTAACTAAGCAGGAGTCGTATTGCAGCGAAGTTATTTACTCGTCTTTTAAATTCCTACCCAGGAAATCATTGGGATCCGGGGTGAGCTGGACTGGAAACAACAGTTCGAGACGATCCAAACGTCGTGTCTAAGATCGTAACTGCCGACGTATCGTGAATGTGCGGTTATGACCCTGCAACAAACACCAATCTTCCCAGTGGAAGACAACATCCTCTCGTCAGCTAGAGAAAGGTGCGCCAAATTCGAAGTAACATTCATGAAATTATCCGTAATTTCTTCCATGTGGTCTAACACTTACAGAGAAATTCTACTGCGGCATACTGAGAAGACTTAGGGAAGATATTAGCACGGTCTATTCGAAATAATTTTTCCGTACAAGCAACTTATCATCTGCCTCCTCTCCCTATCCCCCCTTTCCCCCAGACACTTTCATCCGTGTCTTTTTTCACTACTAACTGTGATACCCACTGAATGCATTTCTTAGAGTTATGACATCTTTTTCTTCCCTGTTAGCTTGGCGTCCAGTCTGTGGTTTGTGTCGCTTAAGCCTTAAACCGGTCCTGAATATAGACGCAAAGGACCTGACAGGTGTGACAACAAGGAATGGCTGTTGCAAGATGACAGTGCGCTGGACCACACCCTGCTCATTGTGAGGGAATTCAAGTGCCTTGCGATTTCTTTCTCTTCCCGAAAGTAATGCAGAAGCTGAAAGGACGGCGTGTTGACTCCAAAGAAGATAATCCAGTTGAACCACAACTAATTTGAAACACAATTCAGGCAGTAGATTTCCATCACTGCGTCCAACAGTGGGAAAAGCTTTGGAAGCCTTCTTAAAAGCCCGAGGGGAATTCTTTGAGGTGACGGTGGAAATTAAGATGTTAGGTAAGTTTTCGAATTTTTGCGGAGAGACTCGTGGAAATCTTGGATATCACTTCGAACGGAACAGATACCTCGTTCTGCTCTGTCGATGACTGATTTCGTACTATATCCTGAAACTACACGTGGTAGGTGTTTCACATTGCGTCGCGAAGTTATTATTGTTGTTTGTATATGCAAAATTCCTCGTTCCGTTTTACTGTTAGAGTGATTTATCAAGTATTCCAGTATTCTTCATTCACTGAATATTATTGTATTTTTAATATGTGGATGGCTAGATAGTAAATTTCTTTTCCGTACTGTCCGCCATAGCCGCTCTCAAGCCCAGTTGAGAAATGAGTTGGGGGAGGAATAAAACCTCTGTAAAAAGCCTTTGTTCGCCTGGCCTGCGTGACAGTACTTCGCGAGCTCCCCTTGCCAGTTAACGGTGAAGGTTTCAACGACAGCGAAGATGGAGTGGAGACCACTGGTATGGCGAAGCTGGCGGATGAAGCAAACCTGCTTTTTTGGCCCAATGGTAAAACGGACGGAGGAGGTACCTCCTTTTTGCGGATCTCAGTGGACGTGGAGACGTATTAGGTCATACTAGACAGACTGGCTGTGAAGGTGCAACTCAATGGAATTTCGAGTCTGCGGCAGTCCCTTGCAGTCACGTTACTAGAACCTGGACACCTCACTTCATCTGAGCCACAGAGTATAGCCCCGAGGTCATAGTGCAAGGGTCACTTCCTTGCAAGCTGAGATCCACCCTAAACAAAATCCTACTTGCGGCACTTTTTTCTACTGTCACAGCCTCAGCTCAAGTCCAACAACGATGGGATAATAATGAATGATGCAGGTTTGCGGATGGAACTGGAAGCCTCTGGTTTGGACATGTACGTTTGCAGCAGGTTTGTGATGGCCGTCTTTCTGAGACCCTGTTACTACTCAGGAATTTGGTCCTGGATCTGTGGGCAGGCCTTGTCAGGATCACCGCTGCCCATCCTGAATGTTGAAGGCCCTAGGAAACGTGTGCCAAGCACTGTCAGCCGGCTGGCGGGGCGCAACCAACGGGTCACTCCTCATGCGGTCGAAGAACGAAGTTTACCGAAACTCTAATGATGGTAACCTAGAATGTTCGAATCTTATTTGATTCTAAAGATAATAGCAACCTGAGAGAAGAACAGTGCTTGTCACCAAGGACATCGGTAGAATTAACATAGATATTGATGTCTTAATTGGAAGAGTACCGTGCAGTGAAGATGAATTTGCAGAGTCCAGTTCAGGTTGCATGATCTTCCGGAAGGGATGAGATGAGGTAGATCACCGCATTTATGGTGTTGGGTTGGCTGTGAAGTCAACATTGGTGAATGACTACCAACTAACTCCAACTGTCGTCAGCGAATTATGTCTCTCCAAAACCCTCTCTCTGATGACAAATTTATGAGTTTCATCTCTGCATATGCCCCCACTTGGATGCTGATGTAGTTCTATAACTTTCTGAGCGGAACCATCCCCAAAGTACCATCTCGAGACAAGCTCTTACTACTTAGCGATTTCAACACCACAATTAATAAAGATCCTCAACTCCTGGAGCAATCTGTTGAGGAAACAAGGACTTTGCAACTGCAACTCTAATGGTCTACTGCTCCTTGATCTATGTGCTGAACATGAACTCTTTATTAGCAACACCCAGTTCAGCCTGCCTATAACAAGGCAGTGAAGGATTTTGCGTTGTCGCTGTTCGGGACTGCTCTTCTGTCCATGTAATTTACCCTGGAAGGAACACACATCAAGGATTTACTGAATGATTAATTTTGGTCTGGGAAATGATGATGAGGAACCTCAGGCTGCAGAAGAAGAAAGGTGACAGTGGAGGTGCTAAATGTGTGCTACTGTTAAAGACTGCATATCATTCCTCATTCTTTGAATGCTGTAATATATGACTGCAATTGTCTGTCACCTTATTTATGTCATTTCATTGTAAGCTAGCCATTTTTGTCACTGTGTTTTTGGAATAAAAAATCTGGAAAATAAATCGCTACAAGATCAGCTGGATGCATCCTCACTCGATTCAGTGGCACATCGTTGATGATAGCATCACCAGGCAATCTTATAAAAAAAATATTCTTGTCACCATGACCGCAAGAAACGTCGACGATTGCTGGACAGATCATAAGCTCCTACTATACTGTCTGGAGAGCTCAGTCTGTCGCAAATCACAAAGATCCATCCACAATCTGCCCAGACGGAAATTCAACACCTCTGAACTTCACATTAATTCCATTGCTACAGATTTCAGAAACACAATCACAAGCAAGCTGGCTAGCCATCCAGTCAGCACTAATACTGAAACTCAGGAATGGGCCACACTTCAGATCAGCATTGAGTCAGCTAAGGAAACAGGTTTGTGAAGAAAATAAGACAACATTGGTGTCATGAAAATAATGAAGAAATTATGCGTCTGATCAATGCCGAACAAGAAGCCCATCTATCCATTCTTCAAGATAGGTCGTCCCATGTGAAGAAATGACATTTTATTGAATTTAAAGGGAAACCATCAGGCACAAATTACAGAAATTAAGAATAACTGGTGACAACGAAAAGCTGAAGAATTGCAAAGATTATCTGCCTAGTGACCTGCGAAACTTCTATGCAGGCATAAAGGAGATATACGGCCCAGTTCGATCATCATCAGGAGCAGTGAAGACTGCTGACAACTCCATTATTTTAATTGAGAACGAAAAAATAAAGTAACATTTATCTGTATTTTAAATCGTGCCTCCAGTTTTGCTGAGGACTTTCTTTGTAATGTCCCTCAGCAACCCCAGCGATAATGGATGACACTTTCGCTCAAATACAGAGACTTTACCAAAGCGCTCAATCAACTAAATAGGAAAGGCTCATAGTCACGATCACATTCCTCTATAACTGATACAAAACGGATGTATTCCTCAGAAGACCAGACTTTTGAGGCTGATATTCTCAATTCGGGAAACACTCGAAGTAATTTCTGACTTGAAAAATGGTACCATCATGACTATGTTCAAGAAAGGCGACCGTACTGTATGCGGAAACTACCGTGTTATACTGTTGTTGTCCGTTACAGGTAAAATTCTCACAAGAGTTCTATTAAATCGGCTCCAAATTATTTCAGAGAGGATTTTGCCTGAATCTCATTGTGGTTTCCGATCCCTCAGAGGCACAACAGGTATAATATTTGCTGCTAGAGAATTCGAGGCAAAATGCAGAGAACAACAGAAGCCTCTATGATTAGTTTTCTGTGACCTGGAAAGCCTGCCCCCCATGAACCACAGACCTTGCCGTTGGTGGGGAGGCTTGCGTGCCTCAGCGACACAGATAGCCGTACCGTAGGTGCAACCACAACGGAGGGGTATCTGTTGAGAGGCCAGACAAACGTATGGTTCCTTAAGAGGGGCAGCAGCCTTTTCAGTAGTTGCAGGGGCAACAGTCTGGATGATTGACTGATCTGGCCTTGTAACGTTAACCAAAACGGCCTTGCTGTGGTGGTACTGCGAACGGCTGAAAGCAAGGGGAAACTACGTCCGTAATTTTTCCCGAGGGCATGCAGCTTTACTGTATGGATAAATGATGATGGCGTCCTCATGGGTAAAATATTCCGGAGGTAAGATAGTCCCCCATTCGGATCTCCGGGCGGGGACTACTCAGGAGGACGTCGTTATCAGGAGAAAAAAAAAACTGGCGTTCTACGGATCGGAGCGTGGAATGTCAGATCCCTTAATCGGGCAGGTAGATTAGAAAATTTAAAAAGGGAAATGGATAGGTTAAAGTTAGATATAGTGGGAATTAGCGAAGTTCGGTGGCAGGAGGAACAAGACTTTTGGTCCGGTGAATACAGGGTTATAAATACAAAATCAAATAGGGGTAATGCAGGAGTAGGTTTAATAATGAATAAAAAAAATGGGATTTCGGGTAAGCTACTACAAACAACATAGTGAACGCATTATTGTGGCCAAGATAGACACGAAGCCCACGCCTACCACAGTAGTACAAGTCTATATGCCAACTAGCTCTCCAGATGAGGAAGAATTGAAGAAAAGTATGATGAGATAAAAGAAATTATTCAGATAAGATCATCATCATCATCATCATTTAAGACTGATTATGCCTTTCAGCGTTCAGTCTGGAGCATAGCCCCCTTATAAAATTCCTCCATGATGCCCTCTTCTGATGTTAAACCTACTACTTCAAAATCATTCTTAACCGAATCCAGGTACCTTCTCCTTGGTCTGCCCCGACTCCTCCTACCCTCTACTGCTGACCCATGAATCTCTTGGGTAACCTTGCTTCTCCCATGCGTGTAACATGACCCCACCATCTAAGCCTGTTCGCCCTGACTGCTACATCTATAATTCCCAGTTTTTCTTTGATTTCCTCATTGTGGACACCCTCCTGCCATTGTTCCCATCTACTAGTACCTGCAATCATCCTAGCTACTTTCATATCCGTAACCTCAACCTTGTTGATAAGGTAACCTGAATCCACCCAGCTTTCGCTCCCACACAACAAAGTTGGTCGAAAGATTGAACGGTGCACAGATAACTTAGTCTTGGTACTGACTTCCTTCTTCCAGAAGAGAGTAGATCGTAGCTGAGCGCTCACTGCATTAGCTTTGCTACACCTCGCTTCCAGTTCTTTCACTACGTTGCCATCCTGTGAGAATATGCATCCTAAGTACTTGAAACCGTCCACCTGTTCTAACTTTGTTCCTCCTATTTGGCACTCAATCCGTTTATATTTCTTTCCCACTGACATTACTTTCGTTTTGGAGAAGCTAATCTTCATACCATAGTCCTTACATTTCTGATCTAGCTCTGAAATATTACTTTGCAAACTTTCAATCGAATCTGCCATCACAACTAAGTCATCCGCATATGCAAGACTGCTTATTTTGTGTTCACATATCTTAATCTCACCCAGCCAGTCTATTGTTTTCGACATATGATCCATAAATAATATCAACAACAGTGGAGATAGGTTGCAGCTTTGTCTTACTCCTGAAACTACTCTGAACCATGAACTCAATTTACCGTCAACTCTAACTGCTGCCTGACTATTCATGTAAAGACCTTTAATTGCTTGCAAAAGTTTGCCTCCTATTCCATAATCTCGTAGAACAGACAATAACTTCCTCCTAGGAACCCGGTCATATGCCTTTTCTAGATCTATAAAGCATAGATACAATTCCCTGTTCCACTCATAACACTCCCCCATTATTTGCCATAAGCTAAAGATCTGGTCCTGACAACCTCTAAGAGGCCTAAACCCACACTGATTTTCATCCAATTGGTTCTCAACTAACACTCGCACTTTCCTTTCAACAATACCTGAGAAGATTTTACCCAAAACGCTGATTAAAGAGATACCTCTGTAGTTGTTACAATCTTTTCTGTTTCCATGTTTAAAGATTGGTGTGATTACTGCTTTTGTCCAGTCTGATGGAACCTGTCCCGACTCCCAGGCCATTTCAATTATCCTGTGTAGCCATTTAAGATCTGACAATCCAATGTATTTGATGAGTTCCGACTTAATTTCATCCACCCCAGCTGCTTTATTGCACTGCAATCTATTGACCATTTTCTCCACCTCCTCAAATGTGATCCTACTTCCATCATCATTCCTATCCCATTCTCTCTCGAAATCTGAAACATTACTGATCGTACTTTCACCTACATTGAGCAACTCTTCAAAATATTCCCTCCATCTGCCCAAGACATCCACAGGATTCACCGGCAGTTATCCTGACCTGTCCAAAATTCTAGTGAAAGGTGCCAAAATTTAATAGTCGTGGGTGACTGGAATTCGATAGTAGGAAAAGGAAGAGAAGGAAACGTAGTAGGTGAATATGGATTGGGGGTAAGAAATGAAAGAGGAAGCCGCCTGGTAGAATTTTGCACAGAGCACAACTTAATCATAGCTAACACTTGGTTCAAGAATCATAAAACGAGGTTGTATACATGGTAGAAGCCTGGAGATATTGACAGGTTTCAGATAGATTATATAATGGTAAGACAGAGATTTAGGAACCAGGTTTTAAATTGTAAGACATTTCCAGGGGCAGATGTGGACTCTGACCACAATCTGTTGGTTATGAAGTGTAGATTAAAACTGAAGAAACTGCAAAAAGGTGGGAATTTGAGGAGATGGAACCTGGATAAACTGAAAGTACCAGAGGTTGTAGAGAGTTTCAGGAAGAGCATAAAGGAACAATTGACAAGAATTGGGGAAAGAAATACAGTAGAAGAAGAATGGATAGCTTTGAGGGATGAAGTAGTGAAGGCAGCAGAGGATCAAGTAGGTAAAATGACGAGGGGTAGTAGAAATCCTTGGGTGACATAAGAAATACTGAATTTAATTGATGAAAGGAGAACATATAAAAAATGCAGTAAATGAAGCAGGCAAAATGAAATACAAACGTCTCGAAAATGAGATCGACAGGAAGTGCAAAATGGCTAAGCAGGCATGGCTAGAGGACAAATGTAAGGATGTAGAGGCTTATGTCACTAGGGGTAAGATAGATACTGCCTACAGGAAAATTAAAGAGACCTTTGGAGAAAAGAGAACCACTTGTATGAATATCAAGGGCTCATATGGAAACCCAGTTCGAAGCAAAGAAGGGAAAGCACAAAGGTGGAAGGAGTATATAGAGGGACTATACAAGGGCGATGTTCTTGAGGACAATATTATGGAAATGGAAGAGAATGTAGATGAAGATGAAATGGGAGATATGATACTGCGTGAAGAATGACTTAAGTCAAAACAAGGCCCCGGGAGTAGACAACATTCCATTAGAACTTCTGACAGCCTTGGGAGAGCCAGTCCTGACGAAACTCTACCATCTGGTGAGCAAAATGTATGAGACAGGCGAAATACCCTCACACTTTAAGAACAATATAATAATTCCAATCCCAAAGAAAGCAGCCGTTGACAAATGTGAAAATTACCGAACTATCAGTTTAATAAGTCACAGCTGCAAAATACTAATTCTGTACAGACGAGTGGAAAAACTGGTAGAAGCCGATCTCGGGGAAGATTAATTTGGATTCCGTAGAAATATGGGAATACGTGAGGCAATACTGACCCTACGACTTATCTTAGAAGCTAGATTAAGAAAAGGCAAACCCACGTTTCTAGCATTTGTAGACTTGGAGAAAGCTTTTGACAATGTTGACTGGAATAATCTCTTTCAAATTCTGAAGGTGGCAGGGGTAAAATACAGGGAGCGAAAAGCTATTTACAATTTATACAGAAACCAGATGGCAGTTATAAGAGTCGAGAGACATGAAAGGGAAGTAGTGATTGGGAAGGCAGTGAGACAGGGTTGTAGACTCTCCTCGATATTATTCAATCTGTATATTGAGCATATTGAGTATATTCAAAAGAAAAATTCGTAGTAGGTATTAAAATCCATGGAGAAGAAATAAAAACTTTAAGGTTCGCCGATGACATTGTAATTCTGTCAGAGACAGCAAAGGACTTGGAAGAGCAGTTGAACGGAATGGATAGTGTCTTGAAAGGAGGATATAAGATGAACATCAACAAAAGCAAAACGAGGATAATGGAATGTAGTCGAATTAAGTCGGGTGATGCTGAGGGAATTAGATTAGGAAATGAGACAGTTAGAGTAGTAAAGGAGTTTTGCTATTTGGGGAGCAAAGTAACTGATGATGGTCGAAGTAGAGAGGATTTAAAATGTAGACTGGCAATGGCAAGGAAAGCGTTTCTGAAGAAGAGAAATTTGTTAACATCGAGTATAAATTAAAATGTCAGTTAGTCGTTTCTGAAAGTATTTGTATGGAGTGTAGCCATGTATGGAAGTGAAACATGGACGATAAATAGTTTGGACAAGAAGAGAATAGAAGCCTTTGAAATGTGGTGCTACAGAAGAATGCTGAAGATTAGATGGGTAGATCACGTAACTAATGAGGAAGTAATGAATAGGATTTTGGAGAAGAAGAGTTTGTGGCACAACTTGACAAGAAGAAGGGATCGGTTGGTAGGACATGTTCTGAGGCATCAAGGGATCACCAATTTAGTATTGGAGGGCAGCGTGGAGGGTAAAAATCGTGGAGGGAGACAAAGAGATGAATATACTAAACAGATTCAGAATTATGTAGCTTGCAGTACGTACTGGGAGATGAAGAAGCTTGTACAGGATAGAGTAGCATGGAGAGCCGCATCAAACCAGTCTCAGGACTGAAGACCACAACAACAACAACGACCTGGAAAGCGTGTTTGATTCCGTACCTACATCAAAGATTATTGTGTTTATTTTAAGTATTATTGCAGATTATTTACTTGTAATTAATGTTACTTTGGCTGTCCAACAGAGTGTCAATGTGTCTGAGAACTCCGCTAAGTTCTGCACTGCCAGTAACCCTTGGTTTAAACAGCGTCTAGTTTCTGAGGAGGTCTGGCACTTAACGTTCTTTTTCATCTAGCTATCACATTTCCTCATAATTTGCACCGCTATTCTTGTTTATTCTGAAAGAGTCTATTCGTATTTTCTCTCACGGTACCAGAAAAGTAGTTTCGTTGTTTGCCGTGTACAAATAACAGTGTGCTTCCTTAATATAGTATGACGAATATCTTGTGTACTCGTTTCTTAGAGAGAAGCTGCAACCATTTCATTAAGGCCGTAAACTTGTAGATGAGCTGTGGCTGACTTTCAAGCGAGTATTTAATGAAAATTCAGTAAACAAGAAGTACTGAACAGATTAATTAAAGATGGTAGAGGCCCTCCTTTATTAACAAACATCATCGTAAAACTTCTTAAAAATGTCACCATGTGCTCAGTACGTATAAAATAACACATTCGCATCTTGCTATCGGGTCCAAAACATAAAAAAAAGAAAGAAACCATAGTTCACTTGAGAAGGCTGCTGACGGAAAGCTTGTTGACAACATAGGGATATGAACGAACGGAAAGTGAATCCTTGAGATTCGTAACATCAGGTAACAACTAAAAGGAAAATCAAGTATTATTTCCATCCCTCAGTCTGCGTGACACTGCAACCATAGAGACACCGTAAGTAATACAAGTGGTGTTGCAAACAGTAATAGTGCTAAAACTCAACAAGGCGTTTGTGTTCCACACAGAATGAGTAAGACGAATAGATGTGTAGGTAACGAAATAAATGTTGCCTGCTAGATTAATAAATCACAACTGGAATCGGTCTTCTTACACAACTTTAGCTAGAAGGAATGGTAGTTGCCTTACACAATGTAGAAAACTGAATCATTATACCCATTGACCGTCCCGATAGCTGAGTAGTCAGCGTGACGGATTGTCGTCCTGCAGGCCCGGGTTCGATTCCCGGATGGGTCGGGGATTTTCTCCGCTCAGGGACTGGGTGTTGTGCTGTCTTCATCATCATTTCATCCCCATCCGGCGTGCAGGTCGCCCAATGTGGCGTCGAATGTAATAAGACCTGCACCAAGGCGGCCGGACCTGCCCTGCAAGGGGCCTCCCGGCCAATGACGCCAAACGCACATTTCATTTCCGAATCCGGGACTACTTTACTTCTGGAGCATTTTACCCAACAGGAATCCATCATCATTTAATCATACAGTAAATCTGCATGCCCTCGGGAAAAATTACGGCTTTCAACCGTTCACAGTACCAGAACAAGCAAGGCCGTTTTGGTTAATGTTACAACGCCAGATCATTCAATCATCCAGAATGCTGTCCCTCTTCAGGAACCACACGTTTGTCTGGCCTCTCAACAGATACCCTTCCGTTGTGGCTGCACCTATGGTTCGGCTATCTGTATCGTTGAGACACGCAAGCCTCCCAACCAACGGCAAGGTCCATGGTTCATGGGAGGAGAGTGATCGTAATGAACGATTTTGAGAAAAAATTCCTTTAGTTTTGGAACAACCAATGTTCGTGTTTATGCATGTGTGTCTGCGCAATCACCCTCTTTTCTTTCTCACTCTCTCTCTCTCTCTCTCTCTCTCTCTCTCTCTGTGTGTGTGTGTGTGTGCTGAAATGTGCCACATGTTAGAGAAAATTATTCAAAGTAAAGATCCACCAGCTAAAATACATTAGAGAACGCGAATAATTTAAAACATCTGTGTATGTATTTATCCACGTCGGTATAGTACATTTCATCACGGTGAGGTTGTTTCTCGTTCTTTCTGTATTATAAGTGATTCTGCAAGGAAAATTTGAATTATTTGAATATCAAATGACGTAATTAACATATTCTCATCGCCCTTTATCTGTATTTCTTCGATACAAGGGGGAATTAATTGTGGTAGGCTTCTGTCATTGTTCACTGACTTTTGGCCATGAAACTTCGATGAAATTTTTACACTGTAATAAATGTAAGAGTAAGCAATTCGGAATTCGGTTCTGACGAAAACAGGTTCTTTCTCTAATGCGAGAATGGTTAACGACAGAGCCGACGTGAAGGGTACATCGTTTCGTCATTGAACAATGCGATATTAAACTTATTGGTAAGCCTCTGTTTGTTGTACAGAATGTCTTATAGTGTATTGTCTGGTAATTTATGAAGAGCCCATTTTCAAAGGACCTCTTGATGATTCTTCGAAAACATTATTAGCAATCTCTCTTGTTGCTTTCACTCTAATGTGATGAGCTATAACACCAGATCGTTCACAAATAGTGCCAGTTATGCTTGTTGAATATTTAGCCCTTCAGGCTGAGCTAGATCAGGCTAGGGAAGATCTGGACAGGTTAAGGAGGGAGAAGGGCAAAGAGAGGTGGGAAGTGGCAACAGGTAGCAGAAGGAACAGGCCTAGAACTAAGTCTGACAGTTTTGTGGTGAATGTCAAAAATCAGTTTGACCTGTTGCTTCATTTAGAAACTGATGAGCCTCAAGCAGAGGTAAGTGTAGACAGGACACAACAAACTTTCAATAGGAAATTGAAAAAGAATGTAGGAAAGTCATCGAAAAGGAAGAAAGTTTTGTTGTTAGGCAGTTCTCATGCCAGAGGTGTAGGCCAACTTCTGCAGGAGGAATTAGGACCAGAATACCAGGTCACAAATTTTTTCAAACCAAGTGCTAGTCTGGATCAGGTGACAGAGGATTTAGGTTCACTCTGTAAAGGATTTACCAGGGAAGACACCGTGGTTATTGTGGGAGGGCCAGGGAACAGCATCGACAGAGATCCTGGGTACAGTATAGAGTGTGACCTGGTAAAGATTGCGTCGGCATCGAGACACACCAATGTTGAATTTGTATCTGTCCTGAGACGCCATGACCGGCCTCATTTGAACTCTTCTGTTGGGAGAGTTAATTTGGAGTTGGAACGGCTGCTTGGGTCGGGTGCGGGGGCTCATATTGGTGTGGTTCCTGTTGATTATCTCAGTAGGTGGGACTATACCAGGCATGGCCTACATCTCAACAGGAAAGGGAAGGGGAAACTGGCTGGGGTAATAGCAGGAAATTTAAGGGGGGGAGGCACTGCCATGAATGGTAAAATACCAGTGGTTACAGGTGTTGGAGCAGCACCTTTTTTAGAATAGGTAAGACAGAAAAATGTCAAGTTCTACGAGAGGTCAGGATTGAAACAAATCTTCAGTTTAGGAAAGAAATTAAACAGCACAATTCTAGCACACTGGATCACCAATCACAGCTATCAATTATAAATTTTCACCAATCACCAGAAATTTTATCTCCACCAAGTTGTATCTCAGTCCTAGGTAATTGCATTGATGAATTAAAGTCACCCAACCCAGTTGACATAATCTGCCTCTCTGAACACCGTGTGACCACTGGTATAGGAACTAGGCCTAAGCACAATGAGAAACTCAGACAGGAGAGTACTGCAAATGTTAGAATAAGGAAAGGTTCTCATAAAAGTATAATTAAAAATAATGTAAGTATATTTCATCAAAATATTGGGAGTTTAAAGAATAAAGTAGATGAGCTTCTAGTTTGTTTAGAAGATTTAGAAGCTGAGAATGAAATAGATATACTATGCCTGTCTGAGCATCACATTGTTACTGATATGGATAAGGTAAATGTAAGTGGATATAAGCTCTCTGCACATGTAATGAGAGAAAATATGGAGAAAGGAGGAGTTGCCATATATGTCCAAAGTTATCATTGTGCAAAAAGTATAGAAACAAAAAAGTTTCGTGTAGAGAAACATATAGAAGCATGTGCCTGTGAGCTTAAATTAAATAAAGGCACATTTATAATTGTAACTGTATATAGGTCCCCATCAGGAAATTTTCATCTATTTCTGAAAAATTTGGACTCCTTGTTGTGCTATATGTCAGACAGGGGGAAGCAAATTATTATTTGTGGGGACTTCAATGTAGATTCTCTGAAAGAGGGTAATAGGAAAAATGACCTTGAAGTATTACTCGGTTCTTTCAATTTGACACCCGTTATTGATTTTCCTACTCGGGTGGTAAAGGATAGCAGCTCACTGATAGATAACTTCTTTATAGACCAAGATAAGTTTAACCAGATAAATGCTCAGCCTGTTGAGAATGGTCTTTCTCATCATGGTGCACAGCTAGTTACAATATATGACATAGCTCCATTCAGCAATACTAAACAGTCCTCCAAAGTAGTACGTCCAGTCAACGATTTAAGAATTGCAAATTTCAGGGAAAGCCTACAGCAGTTAGACTGGGATGAGGTGTACCGTGAACCTGATGCCAATTTAAAATATAATTTATTTCATGACATTTTTGTAAATGCATTTGAAAACTGCTTCCCCAAGAAAATAGTTAAATATACTCGTAAGAAACCTTGTAACAAGCCATGGCTTACTAAGGGTATAAAAATATCTTGTAACCGGAAAAGGGAAATGTATCTGACAGCAAGAAAGAGTGGTGACCCAGAAACTATCAAAAATTATAAAAACTACTGTGTTATATTAAGAAAAGTTATTAAAAAATCCAGGAGTATGTGTATCATGTCTGAAATCAGCAACTCTGATAATAAATTTAAAACAATTTGGAATATTATTAAAAGAGAAACAAGTCAACCAAGAGCAGAGGAAGACAGTATTACCATCAAATTGAATGAAAACTTTACAAACAAAAAGTCAGAAGTGGAAAATATTTTTAATAATCATTTTCTAAATGTTGTGGATATAGTAGGATCCAGGTGTTCATTAGAAGATGCTAGGCTGTTAATGGAAGAGGCCATACCTATGCAATTTGATACAATTGAAATCTCACCCACTTCTCCCTCTGAAATTAGGAAAATAATAAACTTGCTTAGAAGCAAAAACTCACATGGAATTGATGGCATTTCCAGCAAAATACTAAAAGCTTGTTCTCAACAGATAAGTAAGATTCTCAGCCACCTGTGTAATAGCTCTCTGGAACAGGGCATTTTCCCTGATAGGCTGAAATATGCTATTGTTATACCTTTGCATAAAAAGGGGGATAGATCTGATGTCAACAATTACCGTCCAATCTCCCTTCTAACAGCTTTATCCAAAATTTTTGAGAAAGTAATGTATTCAAGAGTAGCTTCACATATCTGTAAAACTGAAGTACTAACAAAATGTCAGTTTGGTTTCCAGAAAGGTTTTTCAACAGAAAATGCCATATATGCTTTCACCAGTCAAATTTTGAATGATCTAAATAACCGAACACCACCCATTGGGATTTTTTGTGATCTCTCAAAGGCTTTTGATTGTGTAAATCATGAAATTCTGCTAGACAAGCTCAAGTATTGTGGCATGAGTGGGGCAGTGCACAAATGGTTTAATTCTTACCTAACTGGAAGAGTGCAGAAAGTAGAAATAAGTAGTTCTCGTAACATGCAAAGATCAGCACATCCCTCAAACTGGGGAACTATCAAGAATGGGGTTCCACAAGGGTCAGTCTTGGGTCCTTTGTTGTTCTTATTATATATTAATGACTTGCCATTCTATATTCATGAAGAGGCAAAGTTAGTTCTCTTTGCTGATGATACAAGTATAGTAATCACACCTGACAAACAAGAATTAACTGATGAAATTGTCAATACTGTCTTTCAGAAAATTACTAAGTGGTTCCTTGTAAACGGACTCTCACTGAATTTTGATAAGACACAGTACATACAGTTCCGTACAGTGAATGGTATGACGCCATTAATAAATATAGACCTTAATCAGAAGCATATAGCTAAGGTAGAATATTGCAAATTTTTAGGTGTGTCCATTGATGAGAGATTAAATTGGAAGAAACACATTGATGATCTGCTGAAACGTTTGAGTTCAGCTACTTATGCAATAAGGGTCATTGCAAATTTTGGTGATAAACATCTTAGTAAATTAGCTTACTACGCCTATTTTCACTCATTGCTTTCATATGGCATCATATTTTGGGGTAATTCATCACTGAGGAGTAAAGTATTTATTGCACAAAAGCGTGTAATCAGAATAATAGCTGGAGTCCACCCAAGATCATCCTGCAGACATTTATTTAAGGATCTAGGGATATTCACAGTAGCTTCTCAGTATATATACTCGCTTATGAAATTTGTTATTAACAACCAAACCCAATTCAAAAGTAATAGCAGTGTGCATAACTACAATACTAGGAGAAAGGATGATCTTCACTATTCAAGATTAAATCTAACTTTGGCACAGAAAGGGGTGAATTATACTGGCACTAAAGTCTTTGGTCACTTACCAAATAGTATCAAAAGTCTGACAGATAACCAACAAGTATTTAAGAAGAAATTAAAAGAATTTCTGAATGACAACTCCTTCTACTCCATAGAGGAATTTTTAGATATAAATTAAGAAAAAAAAACAAAAAAAATATAAAAAAAATTAAAAAATAAAAATAAAAAATAAAGAAAAACAAAAAACACAATAAAATAAAGTTGTTATATTAACTTAAGTATGTTGTTAAATTAACCTAATTATGTCATGTATTGGAAAACTCGACTCGTTCCACATCATTACGAAATATCGTATTCATGATCCATGGAACTAGTATTAATCTAATCTAATCTAATCTAATCTATAAGAAACAGGAATGTTAACCGTTTGATTTCTCCCCAGTCACTCAAATTTTCTACCCTTCCAACAATGTCTGACTTGTTCAGCACAACTTTTTGCTTTCTGTTTGTGAAGTATGACTCAAACTTGTTGTGTGAAGCTATCAGTTCCATAAAACTTAAGTTTTCTAACATGATCTACACAATCAAACTCCTTGGGAATACCAACTGGCAATTTGTTATTATTTAACTTATAATATGTGGTGACTGAATGTTGTTGTTGTTGTTGTTGTTGTGGTCTTCAGTCCTGAGACTGGTTTGATGCAGCTCTCCATGCTACTCTATCCTGTGCAAGCTTCTTCATCTCCCAGTACCTACTGCAACCTACATCCTTCTGAATCTGCTTAGTGTATTGATCTCTTGGTCTCCCTCTACGATTTTTACCCTCCACGCTGCCCTCCAACGCTAAATTTGTGATCCCTTGATGCCTCAAAACATGTCCTACCAACCGATCCCTTCTTCTTGTCAAGTTGTGCCACAAACTTCTCTTCTCCCCAATCCTATTCAATACCTCCTCATTAGTTACGTGATCTACCCACCTTATCTTCAGCATTCTTCTGTAGCACCACATTTCGAAAGCTTCTATTCTCTTCTTGTCCAAACTGGTTATCGTCCATGTTTCACTTCCATACATGGCTACACTCCATACAAATACTTTCAGAAACGACTTCCTGACACTTGAATCTATACTCGATGTTAACAAATTTCTCTTCTTCAGAAACGATTTCCTTGCCATTGCCAGTCTACATTTTATATCCTCTCTACTTCGACTATCATCAGTTATTTTACTCCCTAAATAGCAAAACTCCTTTACTACTTTAAGTGTCTCATTTCCTAATCTAATACCCTCAGCATCACCCGATTTAATTTGACTACATTCCATTATCCTCGTTTTGCTTTTGTTGATGTTCATCGTATATCCTCCTTTCAAGACACTGTCCATTCCGTTCAACTGCTCTTCCAAGTCTTTTGCTGTCTCTGACAGAATTACAATGTCATCGGCGAACCTCAAAGTTTTTATTTCTTCTCCATGAATTTTAATACCTACTCCGGATTTTTCTTTTGTTTCCTTTACTGCTTGCTCAATATACAGATTGAATAACATCGGGGAGAGGCTACAACCCTGTCTCACTCCTTTCCCAACCACTGCTTCCCTTTCATGCCCCTCGACTCTTATAACTGCCATCTGGTTTCTGTACAAATTGTAAATAGCCTTTCGCTCCCTGTATTTTACCCCTGCCACCTTCAGAATTTGAAAGAGAGTATTCCAGTTAACGTTGTCAAAAGCATTCTCTAAGTCTACAAATGCTAGAAACGTAGGTTTGCCTTTTCTTAATCTTTCTTCTAAGATAAGTCGTAACGTTAGTATTGCCTCACGTGTTCCAACATTTCTACGGAATCGAAACTGATCTTCCCCGAGGTCCGCTTCTACCAGTTTTTCCATTCGTCTGTAAAGAATTCGCGTTAGTATTTTGCAGCTGTGACTTATTAAACTGATAGTTCGGTAATTTTCACATCTGTCAACACCTGCTTTCTTTGGTATTGGAATTATTATATTCTTCTTGAAGTCTGTGGGTATTTCGCCTGTCTCATACATCTTGCTCACCAGATGGTAGAGTTTTGTCATGACTGGCTCTCCCAAGGCCATCAGTAGTTCTAATGGAATGTTGTCTACTCCCGGGGCCTTGTTTCGACTCAGGTGTTTCAGTGCTCTGTCAAACTCTTCACGCAGTATCTTATCTCCCATTTCATCTTCATCTACATCCTCTTCCATTTCCATAATATTGTCCTCAAGTACATCGCCCTTGTATAAACCCTCTATATACTCCTTCCACCTTTCTGTCTTCCCTTCTTTGCTTAGAACTGGGTTGCCATCTGAGCTCTTGATATTCATACAAGTGGTTTTCTTCTCTCCAAAGGTCTCTTTAATTTTCCTGTAGGCAGTATCTATCTTACCCCTAGTGAGACAAGCCTCTACATCCTTACATTTGTCCTCTAGCCATCCCTGCTTAGCCATTTTGCACTTTCTGTCGATCTCATTTTTGAGACGTTTGTATTCCCTTTTGCCTGCTTCACTTACTGCATTTTTATATTTTCTCCTTTCATCAATTAAATTCAATATTTCTTCTGTTACCCAAGGATTTCTATTAGCCCTCGTCTTCTTACCTACTTGATCCTCTGCTGCCTTCACTACTGCATCCCTCAGAGCTACCCATTCTTCTTCTACTGTATTTCTTTCCCCCATTCCTGTCAATTGTTCCCTTATGCTCTCCCTGAAACTCTCTACAACGTCTGGTTTAGTCAGTTTATCCAGGTCCCATCTCCTTAAATTCCCACCTTTTTGCAGTTTCTTCAGTTTCAATCTGCAGTTCATAACCAATAGATTGTGGTCAGAATCCACATCTGCCCCTGGAAATGTCTTACAATTTAAAACCTGGTTCCTAAATCTCTGTCTTACCATTATATAATCTATCTGATACCTGTTAGTATCTCCAGGATTCTTCCAGGTATACAACCTTCTTTTATGATTCTTGAACCAAGTGTTAGCTATGATTAAGTTATGCTCTGTGCAAAATTCTACAAGGCGGCTTCCTCTCTCATTTCTTCCCCCCAATCCATATTCACCTACTATGTTTCCTTCTCTCCCTTTTCCTACTGACGAATTCCAGTCACCCATGACTATTAAATTTTCGTCTCCCTTCACTACCTGAATAATTTCTTTTATCTCGTCATACATTTCATCAATTTCTTCATCATCTGCAGAGCTAGTTGGCATATAAACTTGTACTACTGTAGTAGGCATGGGCTTTGTGTCTATCTTGGCCACAATAATGCGTTCACTATGCTGTTTGTAGTAGCTAACCCGCACTCCTATTTTTTTATTCATTATTAAACCTACTCCTGCATTACCTCTATTTGATTTTGTATTTATAACCCTGTAATCACCTGACCAAAAGTCTTGTTCCTCCTGCCACCGAACTTCACTAATTCCCACTATATCTAACTTTAACCTATCCATTTCCCTTTTTAAATTTTCTAACCTACCTGCCCGATTAAGGGATCTGACATTCCACGCTCCGATCCGTAGAATGTCAGTTTTCTTTCTCCTGATAACGGCGTCCTCTTGAGTAGTCCCCGCCCGGAGATCCGAATGGGGGACTATTTTACCTCCGGAATATTTTACCCAAGAGGACGCCATCATCATTTAATCATGAATGTATAAATAATATTTTCTATCGAGCAACTCTCCTAGAATACCAACTGAAACACTAAGTAAATTGTTTCTACTTAACTGTGAGACTACTCTTGAGTAGTCTGTTTTGTGTGTGTGTGTGTGTGTGTGTGTGTGTGTGTGTGTGTGTGTGTGTGTGTGCGTGCGTGACCGCGCACGTAACATATAAGGCGAAGGAATTCATGTACTTACCGTGTAATCATCATAAAAGTCGGTGTCGTAGACACCGGTGGAGCCTCCCACAACAGTCATTGGCGCAGGGCACGCTGTTATTTCGCACAGTCACTGTGGCGTAATTTACGTTTACGCTGCAGGCGTCGCATCTGTGGCTTGCAGTAGCAGTGCACACACCGTGTGGACTACAGACTACGTTATGGCGGGGTCAGTGACCTGGAACCGCCAGGGGGAGTGGACGGGGCAACCACAGTAGCGCATGTGTTTACCAACGGCATGTGAGCTCGTGTACTAGTCCCAGGCTGTAATTTAAACAACACTGCAGACAAAACAGGTTGTTCCTGGAGGATTATTTTCAGCCGGTGCAGTAAAAGGTGAACTCATTCCGCGCGCGCGCGTGTGTGTGTGTCTGTGTGTAGTGTGTGTGTGTGACTATGTGCCTGTGTGTGCGTATGAATGTTTTTGTGTGTTGTGAGGAAGATGCGAGATAGACCTGTGCGGTCTCTTTACTAATAACGTATATCAGGGCCTCCCAATGTGTGGTCCGCGGACCCCTTAGGGGTCCGCCGGCTCTTTCTATGGGGTCCGCGGCCACCTTTCTCCAAATCATGTAAAATAATGAGTAAAATTATTGAATAAATGTGAAAATCAAATTCATCTTTTTTTTTTCGCGTGAAAAACATGTGTACTTTTCCTTCAGGTCGTATTCCCAAGCAGCCTTTGCGCTTCCTAAGTGAGAACGTATACACAGCCGGAGAATGCGGCTTCTCTGATCGACTTTCGCTACAATACAGGGGTCGTTTGTGTGCCGGCTCACGGCCCTAGATGCGCTGAAACCTTTTACGCATGCGCGGAGCGTGCTTTGTCGACCAATCACAGCGCTCGCTCGCACGTATGCGGCCCCAGGCATCACTAAATGTTAAACTTGCTTTGTCAGTGCACTATCTATTTCAGAAGTCGATTTTTGAGCAGTTTATTACTTCTAACGTGGATCGGTGGCTCAGGTCAGGATCATTGAAGAAGGGTGCAGTTTCTCCATCGCCTTCACAACAAGGGAACTTTCCAGTTGAAATGAATGAGGAGGGAGGACGACCAAAGGAAGAACAATCACAAGAGGCTCCACACCCGGATTTATTATGTGAAAACTCTGCAAGTACTCCATTGGTTGCAATATCCTGTGGAAGTGGAATAACCAAAAAGCTTAAGTACAACGAAAGCTATTTAGAAATGGGCTTTATGGAGACAAAGGAGGGTAAAGCTCAGTGTGTAATTTGTGCACGAGTCCTTCCGAACAGTTCAATGGTTCCAGTTAAATTGCCCCGTCATTTTGAAGGTACTCACCTGCATTTCCAGGCAAAAGACATCATGTTTTTCAAAAGGAAGAGTGCTGAACTAGCTGCTTCTCAGCATTGCATGAAAACTGATGCAAAAACAACTAACGAAAATTCATTAAAATTCTTTTTTGGTTAGTTATGTATTGGCAAAAACAGGCAAAGCTCATACCATTGCAGAAAATCTCATAAAGCCGTGTGTTAATGATATTGTTTCTTGCATGTTAGACGAAAAGGCAGTAAAGATTGTATCTTCGGTGCCATTATCAAACAATACTGTCAAGAGACGCATTGTTGACATGTCAAATGATGTGAAAGACACTCTTGTTTCTCGCATCCAACACAATTCATTTTCTCTGCAGACAGATGAATCCACTGATGTTGCAGGATTAGCGATTTTATTGGCTTTTGTCCGTTATGAATATTCAGGAGGACCTCTTATTGTGCGGACTACTATCTGCCAACACAACAGGTGCTGAAATATTCCGTCTATTGGATGATTTTTTAAGGACTAACGAAGTTTCATGGTCTAATTGCATATATATGTGCAGAGACGGTGCAAAAGCTATGACGGGTCCTACAGATGGAGCAATAACGAAAATAAAAGAAAACGCCAAGAATTGCAGCAGTAGTCATTGTGCTCTCCACAGCTACGCTTTAGCTACGAAACAAATGCCTGTTTCGTTCAGGAAAGTTTTAGACGAATCCATTCAAATCATTAACTACATAAAATCAAGGCCGTTGAAGTCAAGACTTTCCACAATACTGTGTGAAGATATGGGAAGCCTACTTCAAAATGGTTCAAATGGCTCTGAGCACTATGCGACTTAACTTCTGAGGTCATCAGTCGCCTAGAACTTAGAACTAATTAAACCTAACTAACCTAAGGACATCACACACATCCATGCCCGAGGCAGGATTCGAACCTGCGACCGTAGCGGCCACGCGGTTCCAGACTGAAGCGCCTTTAACCGCACGGCCACACCGGCCGGCAAGCCTACTTCCCCACACAGAAGTGAGGTGGCTCTCAGGTGGGAATGCACTCTCTCGGTTGTACGAATTAAGACTGGAAGTCTTAGCTTTCCTTTCGGAGCATAACACCAAATTAGTAGACCTTCTTAATGACGAAAATTGGCAGTGTAAACTCGCCTATTTGTCAGATATTTTCTCCAAAATGAACGAAATGAATATTTCACTCCAAGGGCAAAGTGAAACAGAGGTCACTGCAATCGACAAAGTTCGAGCATTCAAGAGGAAAATCAATTTTTGGGCAGAGAGTGTCGAGGAGGGGGAAGTCGAGTGTTTTCCTCTTCTCAAGGAGTTTTTGAAAAACAAAATTTTGGCGCTTGGGAAGAATTTGTGTCATCAAATCCTGGAACATCTCCGAAGGTTGATGTCATTGTTGGTGCATTATTTCCCAACATCTGAAGATGAGAAGCTGCAGAAATACGAATGCGTTGTCAACGCATTCACCGTATCCAAAAAGCTGAACATTCTATCATCAAATCAATGTAAGTTGTTGACAGAAACTGCCACAGACCCTACCTTGAAATCAAGTTTTGACATTGACGGTTACTCACACTTTCGGATCCGTTTGGATAACAAGAAATACTACCCCCTCGTTGAAAAGGCAAAACGTGTACTTCTTCCGTTTGCCACAACAAACATGTGTGAATCTGGATTCTCGATCTATGCTGCACACAAAACTAGGTACCGAAGCTGTCTAGATGCGGAACCAGACATCCATCTCCAGTTGTCAAGAATTGAACACAACTTTTCAAATTTTTGTCAGCAGAAGCACCCTCAACCATCACATTAGAATTCCATTATTATTCCTATAGTAAAGAAGAAAGCATTTTTCTTCGTAGATGCTCAGTGAACGTACCTGAACTATAACTCTGTAGGAATTTTGTTTCTGTCTTCTATCATTTACAAAATATTTATTAATTGAATTCTGTTGGCATTGATATTTTTGTTAGGATAATTAAAATGATCTCTAAAGCTAATTTCTTTTCTTTATAATATATTCTGTCCTCTCAGTTAAAAATATGGCCTACCTATACTTCAATTACAATTACTCGCTATTACTCTAACACTATATTGTGGCAACTGCCTGCGAGCGAAAACAAATGAGGACTTTTTACGTGCCACCTTGTAAAAGGTAAACCTCCTCTGCCAGAATTGTTTCCTTTGAGAAAAAAAGTCTTACGTTCTTTGAAATGCTTTGTGTTCTTATATAGAAATAAGAGAGCCTGTCTGTTTGTTTTCCTAATCTGTTTACAGTCGAGGCTGACTGCCACGATATAGTGTCCAAGTAGTAGTTGAAGTTGTCAGCTGTGCCAAACTGTTGCCACGCCGCCTGCCAGTTGCCAGCTACCAACTGACAGTACACTGTTGCAACGCCGCCTGCTAGCTACCGGCTGTGGACTGACAACTGCCGTTCAGTAGATACGCAAAGACGTAAAAATAACTAGACTTTCCGAGCTGTTTACATGGGCACGAAAATCGATTGTGGAACAGGAAAACGGCTTTATAAAAGCAGATTTCCAGAATCGATTTTGAAGTGTTTACCTGACCAAACAAAAGCGGAACTGGGATTTCGGCTTACGAAATCCAGTTTTGGAAACGCATGTAAACTGGGTGAATGTATTCCCACACATTGCACAACAGGTGTCACAATAGTCCTTTAAAGGCAATTTCTTGCCCTTTTTCTTTCGTGATGCGTTTGTACCCCGAATCATGGGTCTGCTTCTTTTCTTCACAGCCCCGCGGAATGGCCGCGCAGTCTGAGGCGCCATGCGTCGTGGATTGCGCCGCCGCTCCCGCCGGAGGTTCGAGTCCTCCCTCAGGCGTGTGTGTGTGTGTGTGTGTGTGTGTGTGTGTGTGTGTGTTGTCCTTAGCGGATGTTAAACTTAGGTTAATAGTATGTAAGACCAGGGACTGATGACCTCAGCGGTTAAGTCCCATAGACTTTACATACATTTTAACATTTTTCTTCGGATTTCACGAAAAACCACACACACACACACACACACACACACACAGCGGCAGCTTGTCAACAGCGAACAGTTTGGACGTGACGTTGAATGCTATTGGAGGAAGGCAGCTCCAACGTGTGAAATGTTAACTGCCAAGTAGTTTAATCAGGCTATAGTGTGTTGAACAAAGGTAGTAAATCCACTAGTAAGTGTCTGGATACAGTGGGAATTTTAATTGGATCGTTAATTTCAAGTTGTTGTCATTCATGCTATAGTGCGTTGAACAAAGGGAGTAGTAAATCCACTAGTAAGTGTCTGGATACAGTGGGAATTCAAATTGGATCGTTAATTTCAAGTTGTTTTCATTCATCTCTTGATACTTCGGGGGGGGGGGGGGGGTCGGAGGGGAGAGTCATTGGGAACATGGCACTTGTATTAAGAAGCTTTCAGTTCCCATGGGATTCGCTCTGAAATTTAAAGTTACTGTGCTCTTGGGTGACTAGGGGTCCACCATGGATTTTCGACTGAAGAAGGGGTCCGCCTGCTGAAAAGGCTGGGAAGCCCTGACGTATATTACACACGTATTTCTACAAGATCCTGCTCATATCCATTCTTTTTCACATCCTGTTGACAACAGATGAGGATTTTGCTGTCTACAGGAAATTGGAAGATCGTAGAGAAGAATATAAAGACTTCTACCAAATTTCTACTTGATATTATGAGCGACAGGTTTCTTTAAAATGTGGTGCTAGTCCCGGCGGAGCTTCGAGTCCTCCCTCGGGCATGGGCGTGTGTGTTTATACTTAGGATAATTTAGGTTAAGTAGTGTGTAAGCTTAGGGACTGATGACCTTAGCAGTTAAGTCCCATAACATTTCACACACATTTGAACATTTTTTTTCTTTAAAAGTGGATTACTGCAGGGTAAGTCTAGTAACAAACAAAAAGAACATACACGGTCTGCAGCACGTCACATTGTTAAGTATTTAGTGATGGTATTAAAAGGCGATATGTAATGGGACGAAATCATGCAATAAGTGACGTAAGAGGCTACTGAAGTGTTAGATTTGCTGCAGAATACTGAGAAAGTGGAGCTCGTTTGTGAAGAATATCGCATGCAAGATGCTAGTACGACAAATGAGATAGTTTTGCTCCATCAGAGTTTGACATAAAGTGATCATGTGGAGAGCGATACATTTTTAGATACTTTCCTATGTAAATGACTTGATGGGAAAGTCTTATGAAGAAGACTACCGGTTTCAGTTACGCAGTAGCCATTTTCAGAATCTGCAAAAAAAAAAAAAAAAAAGAAATGCAGGAAGCATCTACTACGGTAACACGATGCAAAACCAAATAGGAGTGCATTCAGCACTTGTGAGGCAAACTGAGAAGCTACTTGATTGAGAAGTGGCGGCTCTTTCTCGTAAACTGACATGCGGCCGGGAGAGCGGTGTGCTGACCACATGCCCTTCCATATCCGCATCCAGTGATGCCTATGTGTGAGGATGAATCGGCGGCCGGTCGGTACCGGTGGGCCTTCATGGCCTGTTCGGGCGGAGTTTAGTTTTTGGGTTTTTCTTTGGTAAATATCCCGACATGGGTCCGATCGAACACTTATGGGACATAATTCAGGGGCCAGTTCCTGCACAAAATCTTGCACCAGCAACACTTTCGCCGTCAAGGACGGCTATAGAGTCAGCATGCCTCAGTTTTCCAGCTGGGGGTTTCCAACGATATTTTGAGTACACGTCACGTTGCTGCACTACGACGGGCAAAAGGAGGTCCGATCCGTTATTAGAAGGTATCCCTTTGACTTATCTCAGTGTATATAGAATACAAATGCAATCCTAGGGGTCGTCGATGCACGGATAGCGTACAGATAATTGCACGTCGCTGTTAAAAGACGATTCCTTTAGAGGTACAATTAAAAAAATTTCTCATGGCTATTAAAAGAAGATTCATTTAGATCTGTAGTTAAAAATACTCTTAATTGAAAGGAAGTAAGGAAAAAAAATTATGCTTAACCATACAAATGTCTGTTAGTTCTCTATTTATAGCTGATCAGAATTTAGCAACTTGATCCCAAAATAAAATTTCCTTACTCAAACCATGGTAAAATCGAATGCGTTTGGATGATTTAAAGAATAGTATTTACAAAAATCATCACAATGTATTCGACTTTCAGCCAACTTCAGCCAACTTTCTGTCCCTAGTACTATGTGGGCATTGTGACCGTTTATTAATGAGAGCAGTTCTGGGACCTTTCTATAGTTTACTGTTATCACATTAATATTGTTATACCCTGTTGCGTTTTGCCTACTACTACGTTGTCGCGTCTCAGGAGGCGTCTTGTCGGGCCTAGGGAGGGAATTCTCTAACCTAAAAAACCCACATGTGCACTCCACACGTACTCCGCTACCCTTGTAGCCGATTCCTGCGTGTAGTGCACGCCTAACCTATTCAGGGGGACCCTACATTTCTCCACCCGATAGCGGAGGTCGAGAAATTTGAACTCCAGATCTCCGCAAAATCGTCTGAGCCTCTGGTTTAAGCCTTCCACTCGGCTCCAAACCAGAGGACCGCGATCGGTTCTGGGAACGATACTACAAATAGCTAGCTCAGATTTCTCCCCGCGAACTAGGCTTTCCGCCTTCACCAACTCCGCCAACCGCCTGTGTGAACTGAGGATGACCTCTGAACCCAGACGGCAGGAGTCATTGGTGCCGACATGAGCAACAATTTGCAGTCGGGTGCACCCAGTGCTCTCTGTCGCCGCCGGCAGGGCCTCCTCCACATCTCGGATGAGACCCCCCCCCCCCCCCCCCCCCAGGCAAGCAGAGTGAGCGAACACTGGCCTTCTTTCCCGACCTTTCCGCCATTTCCCTAAGGGACTCCATCAGCCGCCTAACACAGCGTGGCTTCAGTAATGGATTTTGTTTAGAGAACTACAGTATTTTCTAGATTCTGATCAACTGTATATGGTCAGAAAACTAACAGAGTTTTACACTGAAGCGCCAAAGAAACTGGTATAGGGATGCGTACTCAAATACAGAGATATGCAAACAGGCAGAATACGACGCTGCGGTCGGTAACAACTTTGTAAGACAACAAATGTCAGACGCAGTTGCTGGATCGGTTACTGCTGCTACAATGGCAGTTTATCAAGTTTTAAGTGAGTTTGAATTGGTGTTACAGTCGGCGCACGACCGACAGGACACAAAATCCCCGAGGTAGCGATGAAGTGGGGATTTTCCCGTGCGACCATCTCACGAGTGTAACGTGAATACCATTAATTCGTTAAAACATCAAATCTCTGACCTCGCTGCGGCCGGAAAAAGATCCTGCAACGACTACTGAAGAGAATCGTTCATCGCGATACGGAAGTGCAACCCTTCCGCAAATTGCTGCAGATTTCACTGGTGGGCCATCAACAAATGTAAGCGTGCGAACCATTCAACGAAACATCATCGATATGAAACTTGCAGGAGAGCTTGTGTAAAGTTTGGAAGGTAGGAGACCAGATACTGGCAGAAGTAAAGCTGTGAGGATGGGGCGTGAGTCGTGCTTGGGTAGCTCAGTTGGTAGAGCACTTGCCCGCGAAAGGCAAAGGTCCCGAGTTCGAGTCTCGGTCCGGCACACAGTTTTTATCTGCCAGGAAGTTTCATATCAGCGCACACTCCGCTGCAGAGTGAAAATCTCATCCTGGAATCATCGATATGAGCTTTCGGAGCCGAAGGCCGACTCGTGTACCCTTGATGACCGCAAGACACAAAGCTTAACGCCTCGCCTCAGGCCGTCAACACCGTCATTGGACTGTTAATGACTGTAAACATGCTGTCTCGTCTCGTTTCAAATTGTATCGAGCGGATGGACATGTACGGGTATGGAGATATCGTTATGAATCCGCGGGCCCTACATGTCAGCAGGGGACTGTTCAATCTGTTGGAGGCTCTGTAAGGGTGTGGAGCATGTGCAGTTGGTGTGATATGGGACCCCTGATATGTCTACATACGACTCTGACAGGTGACACGTGCTAAAACATCCTGTCTGATCACCTGAATCCATTCATGTCCATTGTGCATTCCGACGGACTTGAGTAATCCCAGCAGGACAATGCGACATCCCCTACTTCCAGAATTGCTACAGAGTGGTTCCAGAAACACTCTTCTGAGTTTAAATACTTCCTCTGGCCACCAGACTCCCCAGATATGAATATTATTGAGCATATCTGGGATGCCTTGTAATGTGCTGTTCAGAAGAGATCTCTACCCACGCGTACTCGTACGGATTTATGGGCAGCCCTGCAGGATTCATGATGACAGTTCCCTCCAGCACTACTTCAGACATAAGTCTAGTCAATTCCACGCCACATGTGGTAGCCTGGCTGTCTAGGGCACCTTATCACGGTTCGCACGGCCGCCCCCGTCGGAGGTTCGAGTCGTCCCTCGGGCGTGTGAATGTGTGTGTGTGTGTGTGTGTTTGTGTGTGTGTGTGTTTTCCTTAGCGTAAATTAGTGTAAGTTAGATAAAGTATTGTATACAGTATAAGCCTAGGGACCGATGACTTCAGCGGTTTGGTTCCGTAGGAACTTGCCATAAATTTCCAAAACTTTTCCATGCCACGTCTTCAAATGGCTCTAAGCACTATGGGACTTAAAATCTGAGGTCATCAGTCCCCCAGAAAGAACTGCTTCAACCTAACTAACCTAAGGACGTCACACACATCCATGCCCGAGGCAGGATTCGAACCTGCAACCGTAGCAGCAGCGCGGTCCCAGACTGAAGCGCCTAGAACCTCTCGGTCACAAAGGCCGGCTGCCACGTCTTGATGCAGTACTTCTGTGTGCTCATATACGATATTAGGTAGGTAGGTGTACCAGTTTGTTTTTTCTCTTCCGTATACATGATTTAACATAAAAGGTTTTATGCTTACTTCCACACAACTGACAATATTTTTAACTGTTGTGCATGCATCAACGACCTGTAAGATTGCATTTGCATCCTATATATATAGGTCGAAGTATGCTTGGGAACTTTGACTCGTGTTTTTTCCATGTGTATGACGTAATGCAATGCAGCAGAATGAGAGGTATATCGTATTTATGTTATCTGTTATATTTTGTAACCTCTTAATGTAGTAGACATTAAGGCTTCCTACTTTCACTTTTATATAGATTCTAAAAATGGCTACTGCATAACTGAAACCGGTAATAAAACTTCCCGATCAAGGGAAATATGTATAAAACTAACTAAATAATATATTGCTCTCCAGATAGTCACTTTATGCGGTCTCCAATCTGCTCCTGCAGGACATCAAACACTCTTCTACTTCTATGGGGACGATCTACATCTTGTATGAACCACATCTTGTAGAAATCGGGGTCATTTTGGATAATGGGAATGAAATCTTCTTCCAAAATCTTCACGTACCGTTCGGTAGTCACCGTGCCACCGAGGAATATCGCACCGATTATTCTGTGACTGGACACTGCACAACACACAGTCAGCCGTTGAGGGTGAAGAGACTTCTCGATTGTGAAATGCGCCAATTTTGCTTATTGACGTAGCTATCCAAATGAATGTGGGCTTCGTCGCTAAACCAAACCATGCATGCTTATAGTATTTCCCATCATACCCCGCGGCCAACAGTGCAGTTTGACGTCCTTGTGTCGTTTGTCGGGTTTTGTCGGGTCACGCCTATAGCATGTGTAGCTCTCGCTAGAGGCCTTAATTTGGCTTGTGTTTTAGAAGTGAGTCATCATCCGTGGTAATCGGAACATACATGCGCGAGCTATGTTTAAGACAGTTGAAAAGCGGGTCACATTTGGGCCGGCTCTAGTTCCATTATTACCTGATGAAGTACAGAGATGTTTCTGTTTCAGCAGTCTGTCAAGTCAGCAGTCGCAAAACATTGCCTGACAGAATTACATGGATTGGATTACGACCACACGAAGGTTCTGACACGCACTTACAACTTCTGGGACTGCGTCATTAACGAATCTATTGAGGCTCGAGTAAGGGAATCGCTGGTAAATCGTGTTAGCAGATACATCCTCAGTAAGGCCTGGGACCCTGCTGTTAGAATGGTCAAGAAGTAATTTAGCGAAATACCAGACAACGAGCTGACTTCGTGGTCAGGTGGAGGAACAACAGAGGAGCCTCCAGCACGCGCACCTGGGCGTGAACGTACGAGTGGGACGGAACACTGTCTCAGCGGGAGGAGTGGGGGTAGGGACGCTGGGCGCGGACGGCCAATACAACAGCAGATCAGAGGGAGAGAGGGAGCAGAAAATAGAGTGGTGGCGGCACCCCACCAGTCATTTCATCAGCGCATCTGATGATGGCTGTGTGGTCGTTTGGGAAACATTGTGCCCGCTGAACACTGACATTGGGTGGTTCACCTTGAACTACTTCGAAAAATTGAAAATTTTTGGTAGGGCCTTATGGGACCTAACTGCTGAGGTCATCGGTACCTAAGCTTACGCACTACTTAATCTAACTTAAACTAAGGACAACACACACACCAATGCTCGAGAGAGGACTCTAACCTCCAAAGGGGGGAGCCGCGAGGCCGTGACAAGACGGCTGAGACCGTGCGGCTACACCACGTGGCTAAAAACTACTTTGAGATGAAGTGCGAGGAGAAGCTGAAGAATCACATTAAATTTCATGTTCCTTATTAGATTTTTTTTAAAAAATTTGCGGTCAGTTCCTATGGGACCAAACTGCTGAGTTCATCGGTCTCTAGGCTTACACACTACTTAATCAAAAGTAACTATCTTACACTAAGGACAACACACACACACACACACACACACACACACACACACACACACACACACACACACACACGCGCGCGCGCGCGCGCGCACGCACACACACACACACACACACCCATGCCCGAGAGAGGACTCCAACGGCCGACGCGGAGAGCCGCGGAAACAGTGGCAACGTGCCTCAGACCACGCGGCTACCCTGCGCAACATGTTCCTTTTAACTACGCTGTGCATCCGATAATCAAAGTATTTGTTTTTAATGATTTTAAATTTTTTGTAACTTATAACTTTTGTTACAATTTCAAGACATCTTCAATACAGTAGTTAGAATAACCACTATTGAAATTTGAAAAAAAAGAAAAGAAATGCTTTGGATTGCAAAATACTTAACTCAGTCAGCTGTATTCGCTCGCAGTGGTTAATCTAGCACTGTATTAAAAACTGGTTGTAATTGTCTTTTAAAACTGTATAAAAATGCCCCTGAATTTAGCTCTTTGCTCGATTGCGCTTTAAATGTGTATGTTCTCAAATGTTTCTTATGTTAAAGTACAATTCAAAAGAAGTTGTTAATAGTTTTTAGTGGCTCTCTGGCTATTTCATAATGTTTACTAATTTGAAAAAAATCACATGAGTTAAAACTGAAAATTAAAAAAAAAATTATAATAAAAGTTACCTTACCACTCCCAGCTCCAGGATCTCTACCATTTGACTTTGTTCCATGTTACATTTCTCAGAATAGTGCATCTTATTTTCTGTCATGGAGAGTGGCAAATATTTACCTTCCACCTCTATTTCGTTTGTGTTCACATCATGGACTTCATTCTCTTGCAGGACTGAGTTTGATCAACCTGTTGTTACTCTGTCAGCAGGTAGCTACTTCAGCCATTCTGGACCTAGAACTGCAGAGAAACGTCTCATGGTGTTACACAGTCTTGTTGAAGTCGGGGGTGCGCACAACGTAGTTCAGAAAACATGCTCAAGTGAATCAAAGTGTTCGAGTAAAATTACAAAAGTCTGTGTCTCAATATGGTGAAAAAGTATTTTCCAGTGATGGTAAAATAGTGAATAGTAAACTGTGTGACGTAAGAGTAGCTGTTGAGAAGTAATGTAACGCTGAGCAGCATGTGGCGACAGAGAAACACAAACTTGGAGTGCAACCAATGGCAAATGGAAAAATATTACAGCAAATGTTCCTAGGGGAATCAATCAAATATTTTTTACCATTCTGTGAAGAAAATTGTGTAGTTTTCCTCTGGGCTGACATGCCTTTAAGCGAAATAAACCAGCCAAAATTTCGTGAATACTTAGAAAAATACACCGACACGGCCGAGCGGTTCTAGTAGCTACAGTCTGGAACCGAACGACCACTACGGTCGCAGGTTCGAATCCTGCCTCGGGCATGGATGTGTGTGATGTCCTTAGGTTAGGGTTAAGTAGTTTTACGTTCTAGGGGACTGATGACCTCAGAAGTTAAGTCTCATAGTGCTCAGAGCCATTTTGAACCGACAAATCTCTTCCTCATTCTGCCACGTTGATAAAGACCACGTTACCAGTAGTTATGAAAAAAAATAATGCTATAACTCAGAAAACGGTATAGAAATAATAGAAAAAATTATGGGCATCGATTGATGAAACTACAGACTCTACAGAAAGATATATGGCACTGCTATTGTGGGAACTTTCGAAGAAGATGATATGGGGGAAATGTTTATGATAAACTGTGATAATTTAGAAAATGTTATTTCCTACGCAATTAGTAAATCGCTCGACACCTCTGTGGGTACCACATGGTCCGAATGTGGACACTATTCTTCGCAACTAATGCTGCGCCTCATACGATGGAAGCCTCTGATACACTAAGAAAAAGCGTTATACAGTAAAATGAGGCATGTGACTTGTGTAGCTCACACCTTGCATAGAGTTGCAGAAGAGATTCGTTGTAAATTCAGTGATACTGAGAAATTTATTTGGAGTGTCGAAAAGGTATTTTGGAAAGGCGCTTCATCCGTTGCAGTACTTAAGTATTCTTCAGACATTTCCTTACCACCATCTTCTATTTTGACAAGATGGAGGTCCTAGATCAGTGCCTCCTTTGAAAAACACCGTTGATTCATTAGCTAACAGTAAAGCCGCTTCAGTTGGACTAGCCCAGAAATTAAAGTCTATTGCTGAAATTTCAGAAAAACTTTCGTTCATGAAATCAGATTTTGGATTTACTCCTGCTGCCGAAACTGGTTTGGAGCATTCAGAAGTGCTATTTGTGAAGCAAACACAGCAAGTGCAAAAATTGTCAATATATTAGAAACTGTTTGTGGTGAAGTGAGAATAGAAGTGTCAAAGAAAATGGAAAAGGTGTTAGAAAAAACTGAAGGGCCTCATACACTGTGTTCCATTTCAGTTGCTTCGTGAAAATTTCTCACCTAATCATTTAGATTTAGATCAAATTATATTGTCCATTTTAAATATGCTCCTCTTGTGCGAGCTGAATCAGAATGAAATATTCGAAGTACAAGGCTTTGTTGGTTGAAAATATAAAATTACTTTATTTGAAAATTTGCGCAAGACATTCACTGCGTATTGCAACTCAAGTGTATCTTATAACTTTAATAAAAAAAATACTATAACATAAAATTCCTTAGTTTGGCCTGCTTCTCATGTGGATTTTGTTCTTAAAAAGTAATTTATTAACTTAAGTTAATTTGCTAATTTCTTTTACAACAGAAATTTTACCTCAGTTCAGTATGATTTGGCTTTTATTTCTTTGCATATTTTTGTAAATTTTTCGTCATAAGAGAACATTCCTGTTTGCATATTACGGAAATTTTTTGGCCATAAAAATCCCGGCCCTTGTCGTAAAAAATTGATTAGTGCCCATACAAAGTCAAAGAAGCAGAATTTTTTCCTCAACCAGGATGTTAATAGAGTAGAACAACAAATTATTTCCGCTACTGTACAGTGGCATGTGAAGTACATATGTAGAAATTATATATGTATGTATGAAGTGAACGTAGAGGGTTGCAGACGAGGCACAGAACGAGGCATCGGTTCGGGGTGGGAGGGGGAAGGGAGGAATGAGGGGAGCGTCGTAGTTTGTTACTGTCTTCCATCCATAAAATATCTTGAAGGTATTTACTTTCATTATTTTGTGGGGATGTATGCGAGAAAAGTTTAGGAAATGTTTGAAATTTTATCTACTGTTTGTTTTAAGTCGCTAAGTACTCACTCTTTCAAACACTGGATGATTACTGTCTGGGTAATTTGCGCTCAGGTCTAAGAAAAGTTGCATTTTCTGACATCTCAATGTTTATGGCGTCATATCCGCCGAACTACGTGGCGTACAGTGACATAATTTAGCAGGTACGTTCACTAGCATATGCGAATTTTGTTTGTACAGTTCATATCAATTAGAACAGGTAGTAAAGAAGTAAAATATTAAAATGTTGTGTCTGATTAAGTTTTACTGCATAAACAGCAAAAATGTTGTAAGCGATAATCTTTTTCCGATCCTTATTTTGTGGGGCTGTGGGACAGAAGAAGTTTCGAATGGATTTGAAATTATGTGGTAAGTTTGTTGGAAGTTAGTAAGTCGCTCTCATTCTCAAATACTATATCGATGGTAATCAGTTGGTCTTTGCCACCCACTGGTGGGCGTTCCAGCATTCATGACGGGCAGTGTACAGTTGGGGGTTAAAGATATTTTCATTAGCTTTTCATAAAATTTTGATATAATCTATGTGGTAAGTAATTATTATTACATTATTTAACTTGCTGAAATGCCGCTCTATAAATTTTATAACACTAAGTTACTTTCTTACTTTACGAGTCACCATTACTGTAGAACTGGTGGGCGGTTATAAAGTTTTACTACTAACAGAGATACGAAACTAGGCCGTACGTAAAAAAGCTGACTGCCCCCGTACTAGGTTAATATAATCTAGGTAATTTCGTGCGCTTTGAGTTACACTACCTCAAGACGTATTCAGTCCTAATTTCAATACATGACTTACTGTTTTACACATTTAAAGTAACGTTATGTATCTTCATGAGTGAAATATGACAGTATTTTAAAATTTTGAATTTCAGTAACTGCATGAAAAATACTGAAAATTAGGTTTTTGTTGCCCCTGGATGCTGCTAGACAGGCAACCTTCAATTCTGAATTTGTAGCTGTAGGCATTTAGTAGTATACAGGGCGGTCAGAAACAGTGTGGAAAGCTTGCGAATATGCTGTAGGGTAGATTGTGCTGGAAAATACTAGTTAAGAAAAAAATTCGATACATTGCCCCGTTTCCGAGCTATTAAGCATTGAAGTTAGCCAGCGGGCCATTGCTCACGCAAATTTAAGCGGACGGCCAGAGACGGTGTAGCCAAACGTGTTCTTCGTTTGGTTTCCTAAAACCGAACAAGAGAGCGATACAAAAATTAGACATGGGACGTTAGCGAGTATCGAACCCGAGGCAAAGGCTAAGCAGTCTCGTGCGCTGTCATATACGCTGTGAGAGCAAATGACAGTAATTGTAATTGGCTCGCCGCTTGAATTTGTATATATAACTGTCTGACTGGCTAACTTCAATGCTAAATGCATCGGAAACGGCGCAATATATCATATTTTTTTCTTAACAATTATTTAGCTGCAGAAACTACCTTGTAACACTCTTACAAACTATTCAGACTGTTTGCGAGCACCTTATAAATTATGTAGTGTTGACTCACCACAATCACCATTTTTAACTTTTTCAAACAACATAAAAATTATACTAGCAATTGGAGTCCAATACTTGTATTTCAAAGAAATCTTAAAATATGACGTACCCCCTTTCTGTGGCCTTAATTTGTGGAGCAAAAAATGTTTACCACATGTCATTATTGTCTTTGAGCATCTATTTTTAGTTCTCTTCGTGTACTGTCTTGAAGTCTTCCTGCGTATGACCAGAACTTGCAATCTATTAATCTTTATGTTCTTCAGTGCGCCGTGTAAGATGGTGAGGACGTTGTATTCTTCTACCTCCCACACAGAAGATTGTGGTTACAAATGATCTGCTGTATTTTGCAAACAGAGCTTTCTCTCTTCTCTCTCCAACATTTAATACAAACGTAATACCACGCTATACAGTATACACCAACACTCAAGTGATACCCTTAACACTCAACTCATGCAGTTCGTGAAGAATAGTTGTCACTGTGCTCGAAGGAAGGAAAAGTACTTCTGAGGAACCTACTCCTCGAAGTCTCCCAGCCGAACATGCCTCACGACTTTACATACTTTTAGGAGAAATGTTGCAATGTGTCTCTTGTTAAATGGTCTTCTAATCTGTTCCACACGGGGAGATGGTGGACTTCGAGTGAGGGTATTATTTAGAAGTCTACGCAGTCGCGGTGCTGGCAGAGAACCGGCTAACGAGTTTTAACAGGCCTCATTACCAGGGGATCCCTCCCCCAGCGGCGCATCAAAAGCAAGTTCCCCTAAATGCGGAGGCACCGCCGTAAAAATACCACTGCCGCCCAGACATTGATGTATTGCGCACCAGCGGCCGAGAGAACAAAATAACAACGTTACTTTAGTTATAGCACTGTTTTTGTAATCATTGTGTTCGACTAAGCGGTTAATTAACAACTTGAAGGGGGGCTGCAGTAGCAGCCACAGGCAATTTACTCTTGTTACCAAATGAAACAAACAGGACTGAGGTATCTCCTTTTTACATGTAATATCAATAATTACTGTACCATCAGCTCTGTCCATGACTTCGGGACAAGATATACACTGAGCTTACACTTACCGAGAAAGAGTAAACATGAAATTCAATACACCATTTGTGCTGACAATTAGAATTGTACAATAAATTCCCTAAGGAGGCTATACAGATTAGTAAAATAAACTCATTGATAAAGGAAGTTAAAAAGTGCATTTTAAACAAGGAATGATTACTTTTAATAACCTTTCTAATTTCTAGATCACACTTTTATTTTTCCAACAGCCTTATCCGTTTCGATTTTCCATCATTTTCAAAGACATGGGTATGTCAGTCATATGTGATACACTGTATCGCGTCAACATTCTCGATCACGAGGCAAGTGCAAACGGTCAAGACATGAGAAAAGTGATTAAAAGTGCATCAAAAAAATGGTTCAAATGGCTCTGAGCACTATGGGACTCAACATCTGTGGTCATAAGTCTCCTAGAACGTAGAACTACTTAAACCTAACCAACCTAAGGACATCATACACATCCATGCCCGAGGCAAGATTCGAACCTGCGACCGTAGCAGTCGCGCGGTTCCTGACTGAGCGCCTAGAAAAAAGTGCATCAAAATGGTAGCGTTGTCTCACAGCATTTTCAAGCAAATTGCAGAAGGGAAGATTATTTTGTAAACAAGCAGCATTGATTTGGTAAAAAGTATAACACAAATGAATGTTGAAAAGCACTTCAACAATATGCGATCAAAAGTATCCGGACACCCCCAGAATCATTCACTTTTCACATTACGTGCATTATACTGCCACCTACTGCCAGGTACTCCATATCAGCGACCTCAGGAGTCATTAGACATTGTCAGAGAGTGGAATGGGGCGATCCGCGGAATTCACGGACTTCGAACGTGCTCAGATGATTGTCACTTGAGTCATACGTCTGTACGCGAGATTTTCACACTCCTATGCATCCCCAGATCCACTGTTACCCATATGACAGTGAAGTGGAAACGTGAAGGGACTTATACAGCACAATAAACGTATAGGCCGACCTCGTCTGTTGACTGACAGAGACTGTCGGCAGTTGAAGAGTGTCGTAACGTGTAATAGATAGACGTCTATCCAGACCATCACACAGAAATTCCAGAATGCGTCAGGATCCACTGCAAGTACTATGACAGTCAGGCGGGAGGTGAGAAAACTTGGATTTGATGGTCGAGCGGCTGCTCATAAGCCACACATCACGCCGGTAAAGAGCCGGCCGCGGTAGTCGTGCGATTCTAGACGCTCAGTCCGGAGCCCCGCGACTGCTACGGTCGCAGGTTCGAATTCTGCCTCGGGCATGGATGTGTGTGATGTCCTTAGGTTAGTTATGTTTAAGTAGTTCTAAGTTATAGGGCACTGATGACCTCAGATGTTAAGTCCCATAGTGCTCAGAGCCATTTGAACCATTTGAACGCCGGTAAATGCCAAACGACGCCTCGCTTGGTGTAAGGAGCGTAAACATTGGACGATTGAACAGTGGAAAACGTTGTTTGGAGTGACGAATCACGGTACACAATGCGGCGGTCCGATGGCAGGGTGTAGGTATGGCGAATGCCTGGTGAACCCCATCTGCCAGCGTGTATAGTGCCAACAGTAAAATTCGGAGGCGATGCTGTTACGGTGTGGTCGTGTTTTTCATGGAGGGGTCTTGCACACCTTGTTTTGCGTGGCACTATCACAGCACAGGCCTACATTGATGTTTTGAGCATCTTCATGCTTACCACTGTTGAAGAGCAGTTCGGGAATGGCGATTGCATGTTTCAACGTGATCAAGCACCTGTTCATAACGCACGGCCAGTGGCGGAGTGGTTACACGACAAAATCATCCCTGTAATGGACTGGCCTGCACAGAGTCCTGACATAAATCTTAATGAACACCTTTTGGATGTTTTGGAACGCCGACTTCGTGCCAGGCCTCACAGACCGACATCAATGCCTCTCTTCAGTGCAGCACTCTCAGAAGAATGGGCTGCCATTCCCCAAGAAACCTTCCAGCACCTGACTGAATATATGCCTGCGAGAGTGGAAGATGTCATCGAGGCTAAGTGTGGGTCAACTCCATATTGAATTCCAGCATTACCGATAGAGGGCTCCACGAACTTGTAAGTCATTTCCAGCCAGGTGTCCGGGTACTTTTGATCACATAGTGATTCATTTCACAACGCACTTACACACTATAATTTTCTTTTTCCTTTTGTGCTTCGGCAAACCTTTCACCAATCATCTACAACTAATAAAACTAAAATCTTTGTCGATTTATGAGCTCAACATGTCACTCATTATGACCGGATGTTAACTGAAATTTCAGGCACACAATTGAGAAGTGTGGTACTGCATGGAAACGAAATATCATCTTCATCTTGCTCTGGTTCAGGCGGTAGGGTGTGCAATGATTATTTTCAAAAATTACGGGAATGTGTAACATTAACTTTTTTTGTTATGAAATAACTTATACTGAAGGATGTATGAATAAAACGTAATTGTACAATAGAGAAAAACCGACTGAGACGGCTCGGTTTTAAATTGAATTCCTTTCTGTTCAGAGGGGTTTAGGCCTCAATCCCAACTGTGAGCTTACAAGCCCAGGTGGCTCTTAGCGTAGCCTGTATGTTAAGCGCATCAGTGACGTGTATTTTTATAAGCTGACCCGTAGCAGAGCAATGACTACAAAGGCGGGGTACCGCAGGTAACAACTACGATCCCATAAGCGTTATGGTTCTCAACTCAGCTACAGATGTATGGCCAACCACCAGGTTTTGCAGCAAGGAAATACACTGAAGCTCCAAAGAAACTGGTGCAACCATGTGTGTTCAAATACAGGGATACGTAAACATGCGTAAAACGGCGATGCGGTCGGCAACGCCTATATACCGGGTGGTCCATTGATCGCAACCGGGTCAAATATCTCATGAAATAAGTGTCAAACGAAAAAACTACAAAGATCGAAACTTGTCTAGCTTGAAGGCGGAAACCAGACTGCGCTACGGTTGGCCAGCTAGATGGCGCTGCCATAGGTCAAACGGATATCAACCACGTATTTTTTTTTAAATAGGAACCCCCATTTTCTATAACATATTCGTACAGTACGTAAAGAAATATGAATGTTTTAGTCGAACCACTTATTTCGCTTTGTGATAGATGGCGCTGTAATAGTCACAAACACATGTCTCAAAAATTTTAGACGAACAGTTGGTAACGGGTAGGTTTTTTAAAATAAAATAAAGAACGTAGGTTCGTTTCAACATATTATTTCGGTTCTTCCAATGTGATATATGTACCTTTGTGAACTTATCATTTTTGAAAACGCATGCTGTTACAGCGTGATTACCTGTAAATACCACATTAATGCAATAAGTGCTCTAAATGATGTCCATCAACCTCAATGCATTTGGCAATACGTGTAACGACATTCCTCTCAACAGCGAGTAGTTCGCCTTCCGTAATGTTCGCACATGTATTGAAAATGCGCTGACGCATGTTGTCAGGCGTTGTCGGTGGATCACGACAGCAAATATCCTTCAACTTTCCCCACAGAAAGAAACCTGGGGACGTCAGCTCCGGTGAACGTGCGGGCCAATACACCTGTCATGAAATATGCTATTCAATACCGCCTCAATTGCACGCGAGCTATGTGCCGGACATCCATAATGTTGTAAGTACATCACCATTCTGTCATGCAGTGATATATCTTGTAGTAACATCGGTAGAACATTACGTAGGAAATCAGCATACCTTGCACCATTTAGATTGCCACCGATAAAATGGGGGCCAATGATCCATCCTCCCACAATGCCGTACCATACATTAACCCGCCAAGGTCGCTGATGTTCCACTTGTCGCAGTCATCGTGGATTTTCCGTTGCCCAATTGTGCATATTATGCTGGTTCAAGTTACCGCTGTTGAAGAATGACGCTTGGTCGCTAAGTAGAACGCGTGCAAAAAATCTGTTATCGTCCCGTAATTTCTCTTGTGCCCAGTGGCAGAACTGTATACGACGTTCAAAGTCGTCGCCATGCAATTCCTGTTGCATTGAAATATGGTACGGGTGCAGTCGATGTTGATGTAGCATTCTCAACACCGACGTTACTGAGATTCCCGATTCACGCGCAGTTTGTCTGCTACTGATGTACGGATTAGCCGCGACAGCAGCTAAAACACCTACTTGGGCATCATAATTTCTTGCAGAGTGTGGTTGACGTTTCACATGTGGCTGAACACTTCCTGTTTCCTTAAATAACGTAACTATCCGGCATACGGTCCGGACACAGGATACCGAGAAGCATACATAGCACACGCCCATTGGGCATTTTGATCACATCAGCACGATATCGACCTTTTCCGCAATTGGTAAACGGTCCATTTTAACACGGGTAATGTATCACGAAGCAAATACCGTCCACATTGGCGTAATGTTACGTGATACCATGTACTTATACGTTTGTGACTATTACAGCGCCATCTATCACAAAGCGAAAAAAGTGGTCCAACTAAAATATTCATATTTCTTTACGTACTACACGAATATGTAATAAAAAATTGGGGTTCTTAGTTTAAAAAAACGCTGTTGATATCCGTTTTACCTATGGCAGCGCCATCTAACGGGCCAACCATAGTACCATCTGGTTTCCCCCTTCAAGCTAGACGAGCTTCGTTCATTGTAGTTTTTTTGTTGATGCTTATTTCTATCAATGGACCACCCTGTAGATGACAACAAGTGTCACGCGCAGTTTTTATACCAGTTATTGTTGCTGTAATGGTAGGTTATCAAAATTTAAGTGACTTTGAACGCGGTATCACAGTTGGTGCACAAGCGATGGGACAAAGCATCTCAGAGGTAGCGATGATGTGGGGATTTCACAAGTGTACAGTGAAATGAGGAATCCAGTAAAACATCAAATCTCCGTCATCACTGCGGCCAGAGAAAGGTCCTGCAAGAACGGGACCTACGGCGACTGAAGGGAATCGTTCAACGTGACAGAAGTGCAACCCTTCCGCAAATTATTGCAGATTTGAATGCTCGGCCGTCAAAAAGTGTCAGCGTGCGAACCATTCAACGAAACATCATAGATATGGGCTTTAGAAGCCGAAGGCCTACTCGTGTACCCTTGATGACTGCGCGACAGAAAGATTTACGCTTCGCTTGGGCCAATCAACGGATGGACTTGTACGAGTATGGAGGCTGCCTCATGAATTGATGGACTCTGCATGTCAGCATGTGGCTGTTCAAGCAGGTGGAGGCTCTGTAATGGTGTGGGGTGCGTGCAGTTGGAGGGATATGGGACCCTTGATACGTCTACATATGGCTCTGATTGGTGACACGTACGTAGGCATCCTGTCTAATCACCTGCATTCATTCATGTGCATTGTGCATTCCGACGGACTCGGGCGATTCCAGCAGCACAATGCAACACCCCACACGTCCAGAATTGCTACAGAGTGGCTCCAGGAACACTCTTCCTAGTTTAAGAACTTCCGCTGGCTACCAAACTCCACAGGTATGAATATTATTGAGCATATCTGGGCTGTCTTGCAACGTGCAGTTCAGAAGAGATCTTCAACCCCGCGTACTCTTACGGATTTATGGACAGCCCCGCAGGATTCATGATGTCATTTCCCTTCAGGACTACTTCAGACATTAGTCGAGTACATGTCACGTCGTGTTGTGGCACTTCTGCGTGCTCGCGGAGGCCCTACATGATGCTATTAGGCAGATGTACCAGTTTCTTTGGCTCTTCAATGTGTTACCATCCAGTACTACATAAAAATAATGAATGGCTCTGAGCACTATGGGACTTAACATCTGTGGTCATCAGTCCCCTAGAACTTAGAACTACTTAAACCTAACTAACCTAAGGACATCACACACATCCATGCCCGAGGCAGGATTCGAACCTGCGACCGTAGCGGTCACGTGGTTCCAGACTGTAGCGCCTAGAATCGCACGGCCACACCGGCCGGCCACAAAAATAATATTGACAACAAAGATCGTAAAAATACTTTAAACTATACTGCTGGTAAACCAATACTGATACAGTGGTGATCAATCTGTCAAATGGATAACACATAATAGTAAAGCCCATCAACCAAAATGTTTCGAGACTGGTGTAATACAAAATATGGAAAAGCAAAGGTAGTGGATTTGTTGCTTCTGAGCTCCCTTGGATTGAATAAGACACGCAAAACGTTCATACAATGTAGAACTGTCAGAAAGGTCCGTCTTTGAGGTCTTGTTTAATTCGCTCGGCACATTGGCTCGAATGTTGGTTAATTTGTCAAATGGCTTGGTTCAAATGGATCTGAGCACTATGGGACTTAACATCTATGGTCATCAGTCCCCTAGAACTTAGAACTACTTAAACCTAACTAACCTAAGGACATCACACACATCCATGCCCGAGGCAGGATTCGAACCTGCGACCGTAGCAGTCGCTCGGCTCCGGACTGAGCGCCTAGAACCGCTAGACAACCGCGGCCGGCAGGTTAATTTGTGAAAACATTCATCCTTCATGAGAATTTCTGCAACTTGTTGTTTTGTCTTAGATTCGTATTGGTAACACCAAGTTATATCATAGGTGATGACCTTTTACTGAAAGCAATTGCCCATAGTTCCCACGTTCGTAGGTCGTATTTTTTTTTGCTCGGGAGTCAAGGTTTTCGGGATAAAGTGGTACACACATCTCTCTCCTTTAAAAAATTACGGGGAGTGTGTTGAACACTTGATTTACAGATGTTGATCCATAGCAATATGCAACACACCACCATTGACACATTACAGTGGCGGATCCACTACTTAATATTACCTGCTCAGAAGCGATTGCTCGAATACACGTGCTGCTTACTGTTGTTTGCTCAAAGTCAGAACGTTCTGAAGGTATGGTGCCGTTTGTCTGCAACTGAACTAGATACAGATTAATGACGATTTGATTAAAACCATTCAGTTGAATCGACCAGAAATAATTGTACTCCACAATCATACATGTCATGTTTCTTGTGCTTTAATATATTATGATTATCCTACCGCCATAGTTGAATGAAAAAAACTGCTGACAGCATCAAGCACAGCGAATAATGCATCTTATTCGAATGGAATCATTTCAGTAACTACAAAGATTCAAGGAAGACGTATTATCGAATAATTATGGAGACACAGTTCAAGTGCTCCACAAACCATCATGCAAGACATTTACACATAAATGCGTTATAATAGGAGGTTTAGATGATTCATGTGGCAGGTGGATATTGTAGCTATGAGAAAATAGTCACAGGAAAATAAGGTTTCAAATGTACTTTTAATGGTCATTGATACGTAGTGAAAATTTACTTGGGACTTACCTGGGGAAATAAAGACTGGCAAAGCAGTTGGACAGGTGATTGATCAACTGTTGCAAATGAGGACTGATAACATCCCAAACAAACTTCAAACTGATCGTGTTGTTGGTAATGGAGTGGTATGAAATACACCACTTGTTGATATTCTTCCTGATAAAGGCAAGTATCGTGGAGCATTTGAAAACAATGACAAGTACATGTATGTGGATGCATTTCAATGCTTACGGATCCTAGAAATGGGCTGATATTCTCCTGAAATAATTTATCAGTGTAACTAAACTGTATATTGAACAATAAAAATGAAAACAATTCACATTCGTGATAGTGAACTTCTAACTACAGTATACAGGGTGGTCCATTGATAGTGACCGGGCCAAATATCTCACGAAATATGCATCAAACGAAAAAACAACAAAGAACGAAACTCGTCTACCTTGAAGGGGGAAACCAGATGGCGCTGTGGTTGGCAAGCTAGATGGCGCTGCCATAGGTCAAACGGATATCAACTGCGTTTTTTTTTATATACGAACCCCCATTTTTTATTACATATTCGTGTAGTACGTAAAGAAATATGAATGTTTTAGTTGGACCACTTTTTTCGCTTTGTGAGAGATGGCGCTGTAATAGTCACAAACGTATAAGTACGTGGTATCACGTAACATTCCGCCGATGTGGACGGTATTTGCTTCGTGATACATTACCCGTGTTAAAATGGACCGTTTACCAATTGCGCGGAAAACGTCGACATCGTGTTGATGTATGGCTATTGTGGTCAAAATGCCCAACGGGCGTGTGCTATGTATGCTGCTCGGTATCCTGGACATCATCCAAGTGTCCGGACCGTTCGCAGGATAGTTACGTTATTTAAGGAAACAGAAAGTGTTCAGCCACATGTGAAACGTCAACCACGACCTGCGGTGTTGAGAATGCTACATCAACACCGATAGCACCCGTACCATATTTTTATGCAACAGGAATTGCATGGTGACGACTTTGAACGTCGTGTACAGTTCTGCCACTGGGAACAAGAGAAATTACGGGACGATGACAGATTTTTTGCAAGCGTTCTATTTAGCGACGAAGCGTCATTCACCAACAGCGGTAACGTAAACCGGCATAATATGCACTATTGAGCAACGGAAAATCCACGATCGCTGCGACAAGTGGAACATCAGCGACTTTGGCGGGTTAATGTATGGTACGGCATTATGGGAGGAAGGATAATTGGCCCCCATTTTATCGGTGGCAATCTAAGTGGTGCAATGTATGCTGATTTCCTACGTAATGTTCTACCGATGTTACTACAAGATATATCACTGCATGACAGAATGGTGATGTACTTCCAACATGATGAATGTCCAGCACAAAGCTCTCGTGCAATTGAAGCGGTATTGAATAGCATATTTCATGACAGGTGGATTGGTCGTCGAAGCACCATAACATAGCCCGCACGTTCACCGGATCTGACGTCCCCGGATTTCATTCTGTGGGGAAAGTTAAAGGATATTTGCTATCATGATCCATCGACAACGCCTGACAACATGCGTCAGCACATTGTCAGTGCATGAGCGAACATTACGGAAGGCGAACTACTCGCTGTTGAGAGGAATGTCGTTACACGTATTGCCAAATGCATTGAGGTTGATGGACATCATTTTGAGCATTTATTGCAATAATGTGGTATTTACAGGTAATCACTCTGTAACAGCATGCGTTCTCGGAAATGATAAGTTCACAAAGGTACATGTGTCACATTGGAACAATCGAAATAAAATGTTCAAACGTACCTACGTTCTGTATTTTAATTTAAAGAAACCTACCTGTTACCAACTGTTCGTCTAAATTTGTTAGCCATTTGTTTGTGACTATTACAGCGCCATCTCTCACAAAGCGAAAAGAGTGTTCCAACTAAAACATTCATATTTCTTTACGTACTACACGAATATGTAATAAAAAATGGGGTTTCGTATATAAAAAAACGCAGTTGATATCCGTTTGACCTATGGCAGCCCCATCTAGCTTGCCAACCATAGCGCCATCGGGTTTCCCCCTTCAAGCAAGACAAGTTTCGTTCTTTGTAGTTTTTTCGTTTGACGCTTATTTCGTGAGATATTTGGCCCGGTCACGATCAATGGACCACCCTGTATAGTTCCACACAAACAAAAAGGTGATGTAGATTGTTTAGTATATGTTCAATATAAGACTGTTTTCTAAAAGTCACACCTACCACAGCATTCAGCAGAGATATTTACAGTTTCCGAAGTGCAACAAGCTAACCTTAGAACATGTACGACTGAAATGCAGAATCCGTAGTGAGACAACTGCTAGTTTTTGCACTGATGAATTACAGAGGAGTACTGAATTGAGAATGTCTGTCACAGACTTCATCATAAGGCTTCAAAAGAACGAGGCTCTGTTTTAGTGGCTTGGCCTCCCTTCATTGCAAAACAACTGGGTGGATGCCAACAATGTGGGGTACAATAATGTGCGCAAATCTCAAACTGCGCAGTAGCGTAACAAGCATGACTGAATGCGAATCTGCATTCTCCACAAGTTGTATGTAGACCGGCCCATCCCCACCACACCAGGAACGAAGATTGAAAAGTGACTAGCGTGTAGTAACGAAGGAATTAGTGTACTAGGCGAGGCCTGCAAACAGCACAATGTTGCATACGTGACAAATAAAGATCGAAACACTGCAGATCGAATTTCAGCTGCTACAAGTAAGGAAATACGAAAAGGAAGGGTTTTAGGTAAAGGTCAGCGTATTGGCACACTTATTATTCTTAAGGCAATGTGTGCAAACGTAAAATAGGATACGGGTTAAATTTGGTAGATGAAGAGCAAAAACTGTCCAAAGGAGCTCATTCAGTTATCATTGGCAGTAGTTAGAAGAGATTCTAAAGGAAAGCTGATAAAAATGCGTATGATTTACCACTATCTAGGACGCCAGACAGAATCCTCCCAGTTGCAGAACTATCTACCATAGGAACTTAAGTGGGTGGAATGGCAGGCGGAGCGGTTAATAGTATAGAACCCTCTCAACAGCAGCTTGAAAAAGCGAAGAGATATAATACGTTGATTGGGAAAGGGCTATATTTGAAATTACTCAGACTCTTCATAACAAGAGTATTAGGTTTACTGGCCATCAGGCAGTAAAAAAGGTCTCCTACCCAAGAATTCATGGAATGTTTATGCGAAATAAGCTATGTGAAAATCTACTGAATGCAGAATTGCACATTTAAATGCTATGTGAGGATGAGGAATTCAGTGGTGTCGTATGTAAAACGAAACTAAAATAGGATCTACTACTTTGAATCATTCGGGGCCATATGACCGCTGAAATAATTATGTCACCAGTTTGCCAGCAATTGTACATTCCAAAATTTTTATGACTTTCAAAATTTCAATACATACCTGTGTGGACATTTATGCCTTACGTTCCTTCTGACAGCTATAAGGTAGAAATAAAAACAAGCTTAGTGCACAAGAGCTGGTCAATTGAGCTTCAACATACACACAGCCCCAAGATATCAATCTCTCGAGAGACAAGTTTTTCCTAAAACATGTCACTACCGACACAGTACACAAGGCAATTATGAGAATCTCTTCCGAGGCAGTAGGAAATGATGGAGTGAGCATTGGGATGATTAAGAACGTCGTAGACACAATTACTCCAGTTATCACAGACATCTTCAACCTGTCTCTTGTCAGTAGTACATATCCCACTGAGTGGAAGGAAAGTTTAATTCAACCTATACCCAAGACTGACAACCGTAAGTCGCCTGGTGACTACAGGCCGATCAGCATACTACCTGCTATATCTAAAGCCCTAGAACACATCGTCCATGAACAGTTGACGGATTACCTCAAAACTCATAACATCCACGACAAATATCAGTCGGGCTTTCCAAAGCACCATAGTACAGCAACTGCATTAATCAAAGTAACTGATGACATTAAACATGCTATGGACAGACGTGAAGCTACCATCCTAACACTGCTTGACTTTAGCAAGGCTTTTGATACAGTTGACTTTGATATATTACTGATTAAAATGAAGCAGCTGAATTTCTCAAACAGCGCAATACACTGGTTCGACAGCTACCTCAAAAACAGAAGTCAACAAGTCATTTGTGGGTCGGAAAAGTCATCATGGAAAAACGTGCACTCTGGAGTTCCCCAAGGCTCCGTCCTTGGTCCATTACTCTTCTCACTGTACATTAATGATATTTCTTCAGTGATTCACTCCTGCAACTACCATCTATATGCCGACGACATCCAACTGTACATAAGTGCAAGCCCCAAGAACATTGCTGACGCAGTAGCGAGTATGAACGCAGATCTTTGCTCTGTTTCTCGATGGGCACAGAACCTAGGTCTGAAACTAAACCCCAAGAAATCCCAGGTCATACTTATATCTCATCCAAAGTTAATCAGTCGGTACTTTCGCGAAACAGTCCCTCAAATACTCCTCAATGGTACCCAACTACCATACCAAAAAACAGTAAAAGACCTTGGAATAATCTTGGATGAACACCTAAACTGGGAAGAACAAACAGTCACAGCTTGCCGGAAATCGCTCTCCTCCCTACATGCAATTCAAAAATTTAGAAAAATATTTCCAACCCATGTTAAACAAAAATTAGTCCCAACACTAGTCTTGCCTAATCTTTACTACTATGATGTAGTTCAACACGGCACAAATAGTGAAAATTCGAGATGCCTGGAGCTAGTGATGAATGCTTGCGTTAGATACGTATGCAATATACGGTTGAATGATCATATTAGTCCTTCATACTCCCAGCTAGGTTGGATACGCCCACATAAGGCACGCGATCTCCACACGATGTGCTTACTTCATCGATTTCTTAGCCACTGGTGCCCCCAATACTTATCTTCTCACATTAAATACCTATCATCATTCCACAACCGCAATACCAGATCGGATACGTCTAGCATCTTGGCTGTACCTTTACATAACACAAAATCTTTCTCCGTGTCATTCTCCATCTCAGCCATAAGACTACGGAACGCGCTCCCCTGTGATCTGCGTCTTATCCAGAACCACTCAACATTCAAGAGGGAATTCAAGACTTACATATTAGGGACGGTATAGCCACCATTGTTGTGCCCCTCTCATCTCTTTCTTTCTCCTCTCCATCATAGCTTCGAATTTTACCACTCTATTTCTCTTCCTCTAACCTATCTACCTCTTCTATATCTCTTTCACCCCATTCTATCGTCTTACGACTCTGCTTGATGAGAATAACTCACAAGCTGCAAGAATATAACGAGAAAATTCCCAACTAGCAATAGGACTGACATTCATAAAAGAAAAATATGTTTACTTTCATATACATAGTCACTACTATTATTATTATTATTATTCTTGATTGTTATAATTATTTTTGATTGTTATAATTATCATTGTACTACGTTTATAATCTCTATTTTTTTCTTTAACATAAATGCTGTATAACATGTTATATGTCCTTAATGTTTTGTAGAAACTGAAATTTGTTGAATCTGAGTATGCCTGGTTAGGTGTAAGAGAGGGCCTGAAGGCCCTAATCTTGCCAGGTAAAATAAATGCGTAAATAAATAAATAAATAAATAAAATAGTTATCATCGATACTAATGAATTGCTTTACAACTGAGCTAAGCCAAAGAGTGTGACATTTTAATGAATAGTTATCTCCTCTTACCTTCTTAAACTTTATTGTTCCGTAGTACCGTAAGCTTATTTCGGCGTTATTGCCATTTTCTAGCACAACCTTAAGTTGTTCATTACCTATATGCATACTTGCTGTCATTTCATTATACGATATGCGTTGATAGATTAGAAGCATACAACATTATTCCTAGTATCACAGCATCAAGCTGCAAATTATATCTAGGAAGAGTTGTCCACCTACTCCACAGAGCAAATCAAATTAGTGGTTTAAACATACATTTAAAACATTCTGTACAAAGTTTTGAGCTACGTGAAAACGTCAATATGCTTAGAATAGAAATAAGAAAGACCAGTTAAGTAATACACTTTAGATGAGAAAATTCAATAGCAACACTACCCGGTTTTCAAAGGAGCAAATTTCGCAACCAGAGCAGAATAAATTTTACAAGTATTCCCAGTCAGTAGATATACTCACGATAAGTGCATTTCACATTGAATGAAGCATTGCAAAGTATTTGTCTCAATGAGAGACTGATTCACACAAAATACGAGTTCTTCCCTATAGTCGGGACAGGACATAAGATAATAGAGATGACAACCAATGCAATTTATGATTGTTAAAAAATTAGACTCAAGATGACTGTTGTAGACCAGACCATCTTGTCAGCCTTCACAGCGAAGAAATCACAATATTGTTCCATTTGAAGCAGTCTGGGTTTACCGTGTAAAACCAGAACACACATCTGCCAGCACACCAGTTCACAGCAGAAGCACGATGTGTTAACAGCAATGAATCATTCATTCCTTAAATCACTGGGCGTGAAACTGCATAACAATTGCGTCGTTCACTGTAACGACCCCATTTGAATATTATGGAAGAATTATTCGCCAGGAGAACTTTTGCACAAACATGTTACTTCAGCAACTTTTGATAGCGACGATGAGACCAGTAATGTGATCCAGCACCACTCCAAGCAGCAGTTTCTGTAGTTGGAGGGAAAATTTGTTACAAATGCTGATGGAAGCACTACTGCAACATCTCATCTTACACATAACACATTTGCATCCTTGGTTCTGGAATGAGACAAGAGCTTATATTATATCTTGTTCTTGTATTGTTTTGGCATAAGAAATTATGATTCAAAAGTTTGATTTCAAAACAATATTTTGCAAATAAATGATTTCTCCTTGTAAGTTTTATCAAAAGTTTTCAAAAATCGTACTTGTGAGTTTTATGGAAGGTTGGGAGGGAGGGGGTGGGAGGGGGGTAGTTGCTTGTAATCTTTGTAAAGCAAGCACTGTCCAAAGGTACTTTATATGGATATTCTAAGCTTCATTTATTGGATGAAGGATTGTAATCCATATGAAGCAATAAAGTGTGAGCCATTTGTGTTTGACGCTTCTGGATACGCAGCTGATAATAATCACTATGGAATAAAGCTAGCGAGCATCAAGGGTATCGACCTGATGAGAAACAAGTCAGATAGGTTACTGACTTAGGCGTCTGAAAGTCTAAAGAATTGTAAACGTATCGCACAGACAGCTGCCACACTAATCCATGTTAAGGGTGTAAAGCATGCACCCACATTGTCTCTCAAGGTTGAAGATTACTTTTAGTGGCTGTAGATGATGCTTCTCCTCTTCTACACGTGTTGTGCCCGCTCAGTTTTCATTCTAGAGGACATATGGGTACATACTGTTTTACAACTGAAAAATGGACTGTCACATTATGACAATATGAGAGAACGAAATATGAATCTTGCTGTACTCACACTCTTCACCTCGATGGTAGAAAGACATATGTAAATAGTGAAAAAGTATGTTTTGTTTGTGTGTGTGTGTGTGTATGTGTGTGTGAGTGTGTGTGTGTGTGTGTGTGTGTGTGTGAGAGAGAGAGAGAGAGAGAGAGAGAGAGAGAGAGAGAGTGTGTGCTAGTTAAGATTGATGACATTCTATTCGTGTGTGTTAGCATAGTTTTCCATGCTGCTGTCCATTCACAGCACAGTAGTATGGTTTTATGTCTCACAGGCAAAATGTAGTCCGTAAAACTGTTCTAAAACAGCAACTGATCCCCAGCTATTATATATTTTGAAAATAAATTACAGTGTAAAGTGTAAATTTGTGCTTCATTCTATGTGAACTAGTATTATATATTTTGAAAACATACTACTCTGTAAAACTGTGTTAACTGTGCGAAGCTGTCTTATTATTTGTATACTGTTAAGTTGTAAAATCTATTTTGAAACCACACTACAATTTTGTAACTGTGAAATCATTATTAGCTGAACTCAAAATCCATTGTTCAACTGATTTGTAAAACTGTAAAATATATTTTGAATACATACTACAATTTTGTACTGGTGAGAACAAATAAATTTCTTTGTTCAACTATAGTCACTGGTTTTCTTTCTATACGAACCCAGTCATATATTTAACATGTTGTAGATTTTTAGTGCAATGAAACACAATTTTCGACAGAGGCTATTTTTTATTATTCATTTTTAATTTTGTTTTATATAGTTGGGTATACAAATCAGTTCAAATATGCACGTAATTCTGTGGCAATCTGGCAGTGATGCTGATGCATTGTACATATTGTGTACTGAAGAACAGCATGTATTGGAATTCTTACCAAAAACTTCTTATGAAACGCTCTGACGAGCAAGATCTGTAAGGCTATGCCAAACATTTCATAAAATCCACACAGCTAAAGGATCCACTCAGTATGCTTGTATGTCACACTAGATGGCTGGGCTACATGCATCAAGTTTCTGAATTTAGATTATTGAAAGTGAGTGTAGTGTGTGATATTCCATATGTTGTATGTTTGCAGTGTTCTTGGGTAATCCCCAACACATAATATATGGAAATCCAATAATATCACAGGTGTTTGATTTTCGAACATTGCAATCATTTGTGTTGAATTTTTGAGTAATTACTAACACTCATAATTTGATAACGCTACTGTCATGTCACTATATTTAGGATTTTTTTGAAAATGACCTCTACACTGAACTCTCAGTCCAAACACAAGCCTACAACAAGGCATTTACTGTTACTCACATTCAGCTTCTATAATGCAGAGAATAGCAACACATTCATCTGTCTACCTTACAATGGTAGCGCCTCAGTAAGGATGCAGACGTTGGGACAGCGGAAACTTAAATTTTATGACATGATTTCTGCACCAATCAGTCTATGAAACATCAGAAAGCCTATGTGTGTGCTGACTTGATTCCTCTCCATTGTATCAGAGAGCAGTTGCTAGAAGAAATAAATAAATGAAAACGCACACACACACACACACACACACCCACACACACACACACACACACACACACAGATATATATGTTGAGGGCTGCAGATCTCTGATGGCTCATCACTATAGTATAGTGAGCACGTCTGTTGAGTCCACGACTGGATTCTGCAGAGGAGGTAGGCGACTGCAGCGACAGAAAAACTGGTACAACTATTATGGGCTGGTAACGTTGCATAAGAAAAGTATATCATCACATGATGTCAGAGAAAAACCAGTCATGACAGCCGGATAGTGATGGAGGAAATTGCTGAACATGAATCACACTGAGTTGCGCTTCCATTGCTGGAGCGTGTAGTCAAGTTGTCCACTTGTCCGCAGCAGCAGCGGCGATGTTCGTGGTGATGGTGGCAGTGGCTGCGCGGTAGAGAGGTTCCTTTACGCATTGGCAGCAGCCCAGTGAGGAGCTGCTGGTTGGTTGGCACAGGGGCTGGCGTGGCGGATGGCGCATTGTTGGCAAAGAGGCTTCCCCCTCCCTCCTACCTTACAACACAAGCAGTGGTGATCGTTTAACAGCACAAGTGGCCTGTGAAGTTACACAGTTCTAAACTGAACGCAGGTACCCATCTTGGATTTTTTAAATTTCCCGACACTTTTAAACGTTGGCAAAATGTGGTATTGGCATTTTAATCTTAATTCAAGTAACCATCTTGCAATTTTTCAATCTCCCACCGTTTTAAACTGATTTTTTTAATTTCCTGTGGTTTCTTGTAATTCCCGCCATTTTATACTCAGGACAAACGTGATAGTTTCACCATCTTGGACAGTGATATTAGAGGGGTCAGATGAAATCTGCCAATAATGCACGATGTCATCGGCTGATATTATCGAAACTCTGGCAGCAATGCAAACTAACCTAGTACCGACCATTCCCAATTAATATCTACTGTTACTATTATACCATATTAGGTTTTAAATATAAACACTAACAAGGCAGTCTGCTACTTGAACAGCTACTCCATAGTGTGTACAAGCTGGCCCTCCTTTCTCAGTAGTTCGCATTGTGCCTCCTGCCCTCCATCAAGGATCCAGGTGGTTGTTTACTGAATCTCTGAATCTTTGTCTCCTAGTAGACATTCTAATACCACATATCTTCCCAACACTGATTAATAAAATCAGTTACATTCCTATTTCCATCAGAATATTTCCCTGACATAGTACGCTCTCTTTAACACAAACTTGCTTCCTATTTTGAAGGAAAGACGTTGCGACGTACTCCCTGTCTTTTCCTTGTAGGTGGAATCTACCCCTCAACGTTGCTGGAAGAGAGAGGTTATCTATCTGGTCAGCTAGTTAGTAACTTGCATGTTGAATGGGTAGTTGACGTTGGTCTACAACCATCTGCCAGTTCAGGTTTTCTAGGATTTCAGTAACGTACTCCCGTGAAATAACAAGTCTGTGACCATTAGTGCTTATTTTCTTTGTTTCAATATTCCTTATTAACCTTATTTAAGAAACAATTTGGGATAAGTTGTATGAGTGTTTCCTAAACTATGTTCTTTGTAGACTGTCTTAATTGTTCGAGTAACTTGTCAATGAACCGTTGTCCGCTACCTGTGTTACTACTGCTGAGCCTATATATACTAGATGAACACTGCCGGAAAAAAGGTGCAACACTTTAAGTGACAAAAGCATTTTATTGACAAGTTATGTGACAGTTCGTTGATCATTGTAGAAGCCTGTGATAAAAATTCTGACTAGATGAAAAACACGTCACAGTGGACGATGCCGAAACATTCCAATCAGTATACAGTGCACACACCTCTGCCGGAAACGCAGGCGTGTATTTTCACATACAAACTATCATAAATATGCCGAATGGCATCCTACGAGGGAGTGTCCGAAGAAATTTGCACCTTTGCTGCAAATCGTCAATGATTGTTGTAGGTCTGGAGATCGAGTAAGTTCCCACTTCACCATGTCCCATACCTGTTCAACTCGCGAAAGATGTAGGGATCTTCCTGGCTTGTACAGCACCAAGAGCACGTTGCGTCACTGTAGCCGCAAGTGCTCGTTCACTGAGAAAGCATATCACCTTCGTATTAAAGAAATGGCAGTAGTTCAGGAGTAAAAGTCTGTACAATGTGCACTGGTTACTTTACTCAACAGATACACCAACAACATGTGCCTGGATTTCGTCCCCGGATGATGTTCGATCGGCAACCGCTGCTCGTACAATGCGTCGATCCTGGCGTGCGTCTATACTACGCGGACGTCCAGAACATTGTCAACAGTTGTGGGAATGTTTCACAAAGCATTGCTGAAAGCAGCGTGCGAGCTAACATCCCAAAGATGTTCGGGATCATGCGGTTCCTCTTCGTCGAAATGTCTTGGCTCAAACTTGTCTAGGGGTTGAACCGCAAGTGTCGCATTACACGCCCTATGTTGGACACTTGTGACACTTTGGTTAAATTGTCTCGTTGATGCCAAGTTAGCGAAATACCAAGTTAACATAACATAATAACAGTAATAATAATATCGGGACTAAATTAACGACCCATAAATGATGTAGGCCACTCAGTTGCGATTTGGTTAGAATAATGTTTATTCAGAAACAAACTAATAGCGAAAGTGGTCGTATTTAGAGTTACTGTTACACTCGAGCACATATCCATTTGACGCAGTTCGATGATTCACAATCTCATCGTGAAATACAACTCATCTACGCGAAAAGTTAGAGTTCAAACAAGCCGCTCAGAGATCGATACCACACAAAGCGAAATTTTCTAACTCTTTTCACTTCCTAGCTGCCTAAAGACCGACTGTCCGCTTTCGCGTCTTAATCAGAACTGTACCCTTTGGTGCCTCCAGCCGAACTGTCCGATTCCTCGTCTCCACCAGCACTGGCCCTCTGCCCGCCCTCGACCGCGTTTTCCGCACGCTGAATATCCTCGCTCAATTGACTACGACAGTTCCCTTTCCTGAGGGGCTACAGCTTATTCTACATTATTTTACATTTTAACATCTTTGAATAATCAAAGCTTGACCACTTTCACGTTCTAAATAAAGTAACAATAATATCCATTACATAATAAACGTTAAATTCTTTTACATAAAACCAATACAATTTCCTTCTTAACTTTGAATGTCACGACCAGTAGCCTTACACCAGTGTGCTTTCTGATAGATAAATATAGTACAAAAGTAAGTATTATGCACTAAAATTTACAATAAATATTCTATTGCCTAACGATTCAATAAGCTGTCATGCTGTCATCGTTCAATGTGTTGCTTAACTGAAAAAAAACAGATAATTGAAATGTACTATATCTTTTAAACAAATAAAGTTACAAAGTTGATATTTACAACATTTCACTTTAATGATGCGCTTCCATATTAAATGTCGATCGTTAAGATCGACTAAAGCGTTCAGATTTTAGCATTCAGGTCTTTGTTACAAAACTTGTGAATTTCACTTTAACAGTAAACCCTAAATCTAAACTATTACAGGTATGATCAATATTCAAGTTTTATTGGGATCACCATGAAAATTTATGGAGGATGACAGATTAAAATTACGTGGCTTGATTCCCTGCATTACTACAGAATTAAATAGTTTTTATAAATGTTTCCCTTTATGGCCGATCTTAGGTCCGCCAGATTTAACACTGCTACGTCTTCTCGGCTACAAACGGATTGTACTGGGTTTCACTATGACGTAGGTTGTCGTCTGTCTCGCTCACACACTACAGCGCTTAGGCCTCAATAGAAATTGACGCCTGTGAGTTTCCCCATCTCGTGGTGAATCTGCTCCCTTTGTGGCACTCGCTCCTGAATGACAGGGTTCGATTCATAATTCCTATAGGTTGACTATTTCGCCCATATTTTTAAATGAAAGCGCAATGCTCGTTTACTCACAAGCAACGAATGTTGCAAACAGCGTTCACCTCTAAACTCAGCAACAACCTACAGGGTCGAAACAGGGCTCACGGACATATATCCTGAGTGCCATCTGATCGCCTATGAATCATAGACAGCACATCCCCCTCAGTATGCACATCTTATATCTTGATGCTATTGAACATAGTCCTAGAGCGTGCTGCATTTTTTTCCTGCAGCGTACTTACCGCTGAGATTGTAAGTTTCTACCGTTCTATTATGCCAAGAGGATTCGCCCGTCACAAGCACCATTATAAGCACTGCAGCGTAGATACACCAGCCAGTTTCTTGGTACGCAGTCCCACTTACACATTCGTGGCAAGCCTTTATATAGCTACAGAGTTGCCTTCATTTAAGGTTCCCTGACAAATTGAGACGTATGTAACACGTAATTAGACGCGACCCGGGGCAACGCTGAACATGTGTACGTAAGAACACTAGCGTTACGTGATTTACAACAGCTATCTGTCTGCAGGCTCCCCGTTTCTTGCTGACACTCGTAGCCTAATGAGGAAGCACACGTGTGCCAGCGGAAACTAAGTTTACTGCACTGCACCTTAGCTAGCTGGCTTGCTCGTGTCCCCAGCTCCGTAAATCTCTGCCAGTATCACATAGCACAACGTAATTTCCTAATAAGATATTATATGACTATCGCAGAGAGCTCTAGGGAAAATACCGGGTGATCAAAAAGTCAGTATAAATTTGAAAACTTAACAAACCACGGAATAATGTAGGTAGAGAGGTAAAAACTGACACACATGCTTGGAATGACATAACCAGGCGCTCCACCCCATATTGCTAGACGCGTGAAAGATCTCTTGTGTGCGTCGTCTGGTGATGATCGTGTGTTCAGCCGCCACTTTCGTCATGCTTGGCCTCCCAGGTCCCCAGACCTCAGTCCGTGCGATTATTGGCTTTGGGCTTACCTGAAGTCGCAAGTGTATCGTCATCGACCGACATCTCTAGAGATGCTGAAAGACCACACGCGACGCCAATGCCTCACCATAACTCCGGACATGCTTTACAGTGCTGTTCACAACATTATTCCTCGACAACAGCTATTGTTGAGGAATGATGGTGGATATACTGAGTATTTCCTGTAAAGAACATCATCTTTCCTTTGTCTTATTTTGTTATGCTAATTGTTGCTATTCCGATCAGATGAAGCGCCATCTGCCGGTGTATATTTTGAACTTTGGTCGTTTTTTTTGGTTCTAATAAAACCCCATGTCATTCCAAGCATGTGTGTCAATTTGTACCTCTCTATCTACATTATTCCATGATTTATTCAGTTTTCAAATTTATACTGACTTTTTGATCACCCGGTATGTTCAGAAGATGTTCAAGTGCTGCGTTAATGATAAGTCCTATCTAAAGATCAACGAATTCTTCGCTGTACGGTTGGATCGCCTGATCCTGCCACATCGAGGGAGTCTCCTTGATCGGGATGTTTGCATTGAGGTGCCGGCTGAGGAAGTCTGTCATCCATCGTGTTGGTATGATCGTTCAGTTTCTTCTTCACTTTTGCGAGAGTGCAGTCGTTGCCGTAATGCGGAAACAGAGCGATCTATCTGACTTCCAAAATGGCATAGCCATTCACTTTCGGGCTAAGGCTAGAAGCATTCCAGAAACGGCAAAATTTGGAAGCTGTTCACGTACTGACGTGGTTAAAATATACCGTGCATGGGAAAATGGCGCTATCCATAACCTTCGTCGAGGAAACTATGGTGAACCACAGGACATAGATGACAGGGGTGAAGAACGACTGCGGAGATGTGTACTGGCGAATAAACGTACATATGTCGAGAAACTGACCGCCCAGGTGAACCAAGGGGTTACCAACAGTGTCTCCTCAACGATTGTTCAGCTAAAGTTGCAGCATATGGGCCTCCGCAGAAGGACGTGGTTCATGCACCCACGCTGACGTCTTTTCATAGGCTACGGAGGCTAGAATTGGCCGGCCAACACCGCAACTGGAGGTCCAGTGTGTGACGGCAGGTGGGCTTCTCTGATGACTCACGTTTTATGCTCCATCGTACAGATGGCCTTGTCGTATACAGCGTGAAACGTCTGAAAGAAAACACTCTGCAACTGTCGTGTAAAGGGTTCAGGCTACATGAGGGGGCGCTACGGTAAGGGAAATGTTTTGTTGGCATTCCCTGAGCGATCTCGACATTCTGGATGCTGCAGTGGAGCAACACAAGCTTGCATTTATCGTTAGTTGTGTGTAGCTGAGACAAATATTAATTACATGTGTTGTCACTTAGTGTAAGTAGGCTGTTTGGGCTCTTATATTGGTAACGCCGCCGCCACGTAGCGCTCTGTATGAAAATCACTGGCTGTGCTGTGTGCAGTCTGTGGCTGGTTGGCATTGTTGTAATACTCGCCATTGTAGCGTTGGGCAGTTGCCTGTTAACAGCGCATAGCGTTGGCAGTTGGAGGTGAGCCATCAGCAGTGGTGGATGTGGGGAGAGTAATGGCGGAGTTTTGAAATTTGTAAGACTGGATGGCATGAACTGCTATATACACTCCTGGAAATTGAAATAAGAACACCGTGAATTCATTGTCCCAGGAAGGGGAAACTTTATTGACACATTCCTGGGGTCAGATGCATCACATGATCACACTGACAGAACCACAGGCACATAGACACAGGCAACAGAGCATGCACAATGTCAGCACTAGTACAGTGTATATCCACCTTTCGCAGCAATGCAGGCTGCTATTCTTCCATGGAGACGATCGTAGAGATGCTGGATGTAGTCCTGTGGAACGGCTTGCCATGCCATTTCCACCTGGCGCCTCAGTTGGACCACCGTTCGTGCTGGACGTGCAGACCGCGTGAGACGACGCTTCATCCACTCCCAAACATGCTCAATGGGGGACAGATCCGGAGATCTTGCTGGCCAGGGTAGTTGACTTACACCTTCTAGAGCACGTTGGGTGGCACGGGATACATGCGGACGTGCATTGTCCTGTTGGAACAGCAAGTTCCCTTGCCGGTCTAGGAATGGTAGAACGATGGGTTCGATGACGGTTTGGATGTACCGTGCACTATTCATTGTCCCCTCGACGATCACCAGTGGTGTACGTCCAGTGTAGGAGATCGCTCCCCACACCATGATGCCGGGTGTTGGCCCTGTGTGCCTCGGTCGTATGCAGTCCTGATTGTGGCGCTCACCTGCACGGCGCCAAACACGCATACGACCATCATTGGCACCAAGGCAGAAGCGACTCTCATCGCTGAAGACGACACGTCTCCATTCGTCCCTCCATTCACGCCTGTCGCGACACCACTGGAGGCGCGCTGCACGATGTTGGGGCGTGAACGGAAGACGGCCTAACGGTGTGCGGGACCGTAGCCCAGCTTCATGGAGACGGTTGCGAATGGTCCTCGCCGATACCCCAGGAGCAACAGTGTCCCTAATTTGCTGGGAAGAGGTGATGCGGTCCCTTACGGCACTGCGTAGGATCCTACGATCTTGGCGTGCATCCGTGCGTCGCTGCGGTCCGGTCCCAGGTCGACGGGCACGTGCACCTTCCGCCGACCACTGGCGACAACATCGATGTACTGTGGAGACCTCACGCCCCACGTGTTGAGCAATTCGGCGGTACGTCCACCCGGCCTCCCGCATGCCCACTATACGCCCTCGCTCAAAGTCCGTCAACTGCACATACGGTTCACGTCCACGCTGTCGCGGCATGCTACCAGTGTTAAAGACTGCGATGGAGCTCCGTATGCCACGGCAAACTGGCTGACACTGACGGCGGCGGTGCACAAATGCTGCGCAGCTAGCGCCATTCGACGGCCAACACCGCGGTTCCTGGTGTGTCCGCTGTGCCGTGCGTGTGATCATTGCTTGTACAGCCCTCTCGCAGTGTCCGGAGCAAGTATGGTGGGTCTGACACACCGGTGTCAATGTGTTCTTTTTTCCATTTCCAGGAGTGTATATCATGACTATTAAGGTAAATACATTGTTTGTTCTCTATTAAAATCTTCCATTTGCTAACTATGCCTATCACTAGTTAGTGCCTTCCGTAGTTTGAATCTTTTATTTAGCTGGCAGTAGTGGCGCTCGCTGTATTGCAGTAGTTCGAGTAACGAAGATTTTTGTGAGGTAAGTGATTTGTGAAACGTATAGGTTAATTTAGTCAGGGCCATTCTCTTATAGGGATTAATGAAAGTCAGAGTGCATTGCGCTAAAAATATTGTGTGACAGTTTAAGCACAGTCTTGTATAATTGTTCAAAGGGGACGTTTCATATGGCGACCCTGCCTGGATACCTTACTGGAATCTTCTGAATTTTTCTTGTAGTTTGTGTAATTAGTGTAGATTTTGTTTATTGCTAGCGCATAATTGTAGAGAGAATCTCCTTTGTAGTTGCAGTCTTTCATTGTTGTACAGTAAAACAGGTGTGGCAGACATGTATATTTGCATCAAATATTTCGCAGCTGCGCTTGCAATTAAGTAGATATTATTTTCAGTTCTATGTTAATGTGTTCTCTTATTTTTGATCTTCAAATTGTGTTTTTCTGTGTTGTCGTGTGAAATACTGTGACAATAATGGCGTGTGAAAAACGTAATACTAGGCTCCAAAGTAAACTGAGAAATGACAGTGAAGACGAAAGCAGTGTGTTAGCGCCACCATGTAATGAAGTAACTAATGTTCAAAGTAGTAATTTGGTAATTGTGCATAGGGAAATGGAGCGGGCTGCAAATAATGGTGTAGGCAGTGAAACAATTAGAGAACAGGGAAGCATTATCAATCGATCGGTCGGCAACAGCTCGCCTCAAGATTCCGAAATGACAGGACACAATCTTGCAAATACTGTAGATTCAGGTTTTGGGTCCTCACCGTTTTCTCAAATAAGTCAAGACACATTTTCTGCTGGTCAAAATGTGAATGTTGCCGGTGCAAATGCACTGCCGAAAAGCATAGAGGAACAGATTCCAGACACAAATACATTATTATTGCAATTAATGCAACAAATGAAACAAAATCAGAGACAAACACAGCAACAGTTAGACACAATGGAACAAAATCTTCAAAAGTTAGACACACTGGAACAAAATCTTCAAAGGTTAGACACCACGCTTGAACAAACGCGGGAAGTTTTAACTACTGAGTTACATAACATCGAATCAAAATCTCAAAAGGTCTTTAATGACGTAAAAACACAAATTTGTAAACATTTCCAGCCTATTTTTTCGCGTCATGAAAATGCATTACAGAATCACGAATAGCCATAAAAGAACTGCAAACTATTGTTCATGAAAATCACGACACCTTGCAAGCTAAAATTGACTCAGTTGCATCTACCGATTCGGTTACACAACTTGCAAAAACTCAGGAAAACTTAAAGGACACAGTAGATACGATTTCAACACAAATGGACACTCTGAAACTTGGTTCAGAAAAACACACAGAGGAAATAATTTCACTAACGGATAAAGTAGCCGTATCAGTTCACTAACTTATCTACAAAGGTAGATGATGATCTGAATGACACAAGTCCTGTAGCCTTCACGGACACTGAAGAGTATGAACAAATTAAGAAATTCAAACAAAATCAGAATCAAATTAATACGCAACACAAAAGAGAAATCCGGGAAGTACAAGATCAGTTGGCACAAGTAATACAAGAATTACATATTTCAGAGGACACTCGCGCTCCAACACGGGAAGAGGGACTTAGAAATACGGAAAAGCCACAAAATAGTAACACAGGGCATTTCGGAAACTAAGATATCTATACTGTAACAGTTGTGTTACTAAATGTGACACTTCTGTCACTAAATGTAACTGGGTTTTCTCTTTTGATGCAAGTCAATTGTCAGGATGAGCATTCTAAAGCATTCTGTCAGGGTGAAAATATTAAACAAATTAACTTTTGTCTCTTAACAACATGTGGGCAGGGTGGGTTCTTCCTTGGCTCGGGTATGAGGTCGAATGAAACATCATTTTCACATAAGATAATTTTTATTGAAGATTTGTAGAACTGTATCTTACGGAATGTTCTGGTTCGGAGAGCGGCAGCTGTGTCGTTTGTGAAGTCTTCTGCTGCGGCAGCGGCGGCGGCGGCGGCGGCGGCGTCTGATTACGCGTAGCGGTGTGTACCTCGTGTCGCCGTCTCGCCCAGTTGACTGGAGACGCGCAGCGCGAGGTGGCCCGTTTAATTATTGCGAGCGAAATCGTGCATCGGTTGATACCTTGGGTGTCGCGTCCCAGTGTTTCTCTTCCCTAAGCGGCCGCGTGTGTTCTGCGTCGGCCAGCGGAGCGGCGCGGCGGGGGGAAGGCCAGTGTGGCGGAATCGAACCACGGACTCCCGCTTGCCAGTCTTCGGCTGTCAGGTCTTCATACCAGCTCACAGGTGACTACTGATGTGAGGCCGTCTCCTTCCCGTCCTCACGAGTCACCTGGGTATGTAAAAACCAGACTTCAAATACCTTTAACTTCTGTCTTCTGGCGCCGTGGCTGCTGCTTGCTATTCCATTACAGCGGCGGACTTGCTTCGTCTGTGCATGATGCAGACTCTTCTTGCATGACGGTCTTCAGCACCGAAACTGACAGAAAACTACTGCTACTCTTCTTTTCTTCCTTCGTCTCTCGTCTTCGTCTCCGTCCCCGTCTCCGTCTTCGTCTTCAACTCCATCTCCGTCTCCGTCTTCATCTGTCTGGCCCACTACGTCTCGCGTATTTATTCACTTCACTTCACTGGAGGTGAACGACTTCACGGCCATTGCCTCTTCTGTCACATTGAAAAGCTTCTCGAAGAATCTTCTTAACGTCGGTCATTGGCTCTTCGGAGGTAGGTGAGGGCCTTTGCTCACATGTGACAACTGAGAAACACGTGAGCCGGTCATTGCCTCTTCCGTCACGTTGAAAAGCTTCTCGAAGAATCTTCTTAACGTCGGTCATTGGCTCTTGGGATGTAGGCGAGGGCCTTGCTCACATGCGACAACTGAGAAACATGTGAGCCGGTCGGGTGATGCCCTGACGGCTGAATCGACAGCACCCGCTTATGTGGAACTTGCTGACTTCACGGTCTTTGTCTCTTCTGTTCTGCTGTTCTGCCTGCTGAATGCCAGTATGCAACTCTCTAAACTAAACCAAGTCTTTCATTTATATTATAATTTCTACTTCACTTTGATTTCACTAATTTATTTACTTAAGTACCACCAACAATACGCAAAGCATTTCACTTCTGTTTATCATGAGGTAAGTACATTGACTTCTGCAGAACTTAGCTTTCAGAGGACGATAACTACGACACTTCCACAGAGATTATCTTACAACAAGACACACAGTTTAGCGCTACAGTACACGTATTTGAGTGATTAATTTTGTACTTAAAACATTTATTTTTAAAAATATTTGAAGTACAATGATACAAAGCTTTTCCGTGATACATTTCATTCCATTGCTGTAATCTGTAACACCTGAGGGTATTATTCATTAATCCTCAGGGGGGTACACGCTTACTTTGTGTACCATGTGTTTGGCAAGCACAAGGAGCCCTAGCTAATATGGTATTTGCTTATACAACTTTACACATCGGTACCATATTCCTCTAACACATAAATTACACAGCTATCTGATCATTTAACTGAGAGATAAACTTTTTTTACTACATCAGTGACACATGTTTACACAATTACACAGTTGGATAACTTCACACATATGAAACTGTATTTTGTCTGTACTGTGTGAACTGTTCATATTTTTTCGGAACCATTGTGATACTATGAGAACTTTGAATGATGTATTTGGTATGAGATCATGAATTTTAAAGTACGTTTGAGGTAGATGACACTATTGAAATGAGCAGAGAATTTTCTTTAGGTTTTGAAATTATTGCAGAAAGCCACGACGTTTTTGAGATTTGACTGAGGTGTTATGATGTTATTATTACGATGAAGATGTGTATTATGCTGCTGAGGTATGTTTATGATTAATAAGCTGATGCTATATGAGTTATTTGATTATGCTACGTATCTGTTATGATGAAATATTGAAGAAGTGTCGACGAATATGTATATGTGTAAAAAGGTAAGGAATAATGAGTAGTGGTTAGGGACTGTGGTTTGTGAAAAAGGTTGTTGGAAACCAAAAATCGTACTTTAAGAGTTATGAAATGTATGTAAATGCGTGAATGTATTACAATGCCGACGAAAATTTTTTGGATACTGTTATATCAATAGGATTTTGTTTCTACAGATTTGTAACGCAAATTCTCAACCTGTGGAATTTTTTTATATGAGACTGCCACTGTAGCAGAAACTGCTGTCGTAAATATTTCAGTAAGAAAGGTAAGTGACCTTGACGTAATGCGTTTTGGGCGCACAGCTGAGAGGTGGTCGTCTGACAAAAGAAAGCCATTAGATGAAAAAAAAGAGGCCATTATCCTCGCTATTGACATTCCTTTAGAGAAAGCATCGCAAATACGACACGCTCATTACTTGGAAAGATACTTACATCTGCACACCTGATTATGACAAGTGCCTTTCTACGAGAGTTGAGAGAATTTCTGATAACTTATGAAATGCCACATAGCTGTTGAATGATGTTTTTATGCTTTGGTTTGCGTAATTGCTTATTTCATTTGATATCTGTTTTCCATCTGTGTTGCAGCATTGGTTTTATAAAATAAACTTTCTGTCAACAGTTCTATTAAATAATTATTTTATGATCCATATTCTTCGAAAAAGGAGCACTTGGAATGGAAAGGACAATAAGAAGGGACTAGTAACAGTAACTGCATACATAATTTTCTTTTCAAGTACATGGTAACATTTTTTTACAATAAGTTATTGTGTTGCACCACTTTAATTACATAGACACTAAGATGTGACATAGGTATTAGACATGGCCATCTTTACTGTAATATTTTTTCTGCTTGAGCTTTGTCATGTTTAGATATAAGTTATTGCATTTGCTGCTGTTCTTTGCCAGGCATAGTGCTACTAAATTTCACTTTGTATTACTCTGTTAAGCTAGTTTTACTACTGATTTATTTTTCTTGTTGCTGCACATTGGCTCATATTAGTTGTATTGTTGCATTGCTTGGTAATTAGATTTACTGCAGCTTGCTTTGACAATTTCCATTTTTTTCATTGCTGTTTGTATTAATTGTTTCATGCTGCTGCATTGCCTCACCCCTTAGTTTAGCATCTGAGCTCAGTAGATTTAAGTTAGCTTAAGAGGGGGTAGACTATATAAGAGAATGAGTTGCGATGAATTGGAAGAAATGCATTGAGAAGTTTTAAAAAAAAAAGTACAGAAAGCAGGTATAGATAGCACTTTTTGAAATAATGAAGAACGAAGGGAGATCTCCAAGAAGTAAAGGAAGTTTTGTTTGCAAGATACTGCTGTAAAACAAACCCTGTCCTTTCCCTTTCTGTTATTTCGCTATGTGTTTGTGTACTCTTGTATATTTGGGTTCTTCCTGTCTTTATGTGTTTATCTGATGAGAGTTATGTTGTAGAATTTTTCTGATAATATGTTATTTACCTTGTAAAGATGCTTAGACATTATTTATTCTGTTTTGTTTTAATGTTAATGTGTGAAGATGATGTTTCAAAAGTTATTCTAATATTTTATGTATTTACTTATGTCATAATTCCAGTAACACTGATTTATATGTTTATTTCTTATCTTTTGTAAAGCCTGTATTACTACAAATGTTATCTGTATTATTATGTTTTTAATGATGTTTTCTGTATCTCTGAAATTGTATTCTCATGTTATAAAATTGTAATTGACATATGGTTTATCAAATTAATTAACTTGTAAGTATTCATTTCACTGCACACATTTCTGTTGGTCATAGTATATGCACAATATGTGAATAAAAGAGGACTGTTAGTGTTTGTATGTGTGTTAATAATTCAGCAAGGGACTGGATAACAGCATTGCTGGTTCTAAGGACAATTAAAAAAAAAACTTTGTGAGTGCACAAGTGGTGGTTTATGGACTTGCTATATTCTCCGCAGGACTTTTCGATGGTGATTCTGCAACTGCACAGTCGTAACAGATAGCTGCTGGCCGTCTCTACATGGACTACAGTGGGTCTGCATGTTTGATAGCCCACCAGTACCATTATTTCTACAAGGACTACAGTGGGTCTGCATGTTTGATGGCCCACCAATCCCATACTCTCTACCAAGAGTATAGTGGGTCTGCTCTGTGATGACCTACCTACCAACATTCTTCAAAACGTCGAATGACTCTGCTGTGGGTTTCCTCTGTTGTGGCCCATTAGCTGTCTGCATGTCAAGAGTCAGTACTGTCTTTCCGTTTGAAGGACAACACTACTTCTTCAAGACTGCATGGAAATCCATTACTTCCGTGTTCATTTTCTTTTACTGCTCAGATTTTGAGAAAAACTGTGCTATTTTACTGTGATGAACGATCAGGACTGTCTTTATGGACTGTGAGATAATTTTAGTTTTTGACCAACGTTGTATCAATAAGTATGTGCATTTGATATATTTGTTATTGTAATTATGAAAAATGTTATCAAATCATTACTGGCCACTGCCCAAAACAATTTGTAAATTTTTTTGTGGGGAGCATGGGGGCTATGTAAGTAGGCTGTTTGGGTTCTTATATTGGTAACGCCGCCGCCACGTAGCGCTCTGTATGAAAATCACTGGCTGTGCTGTGTGCAGTCTGTGGCTGGTTGGCATTGTTGTAATACTCGCCATTGTAGCGTTGGGCAGTTGGCTGTTAACAGCGCATAGCGTTGCGCAGTTGGAGGTGAGCCACCAGCAGTGGTGGATGTGGGGAGAGAAATGGCGGAGTTTTGAAATTTGTAAGACTGGATGGCATAAACTGCTATATATATCATGACTATTAAGGTAAATACAGTGTTTGTTCTCTATTAAAATCTTTCATTTGCTAACTATGTCTATCAGTAGTTAGTGCCTTCTGCAGTTTGAATCTTTTATTTAGCTGGCAGTAGTGGTGCTCGCTGTAATGCAGTAGTTCGAGTAACGAAGATTTTTGTGAGGTAAGTGATTTGTGAAACGTATAGGTTAATTTAGTCAGGGCCATTCTCTTGTAGGTATTATTGAAAGTCAGACTGCGTTGCGCTAAAAATATTGTGTGTCAGTTTAAGCACAGTCCTGTATAATTGTTCAAAGGGGACGTTTCATTAGTATTTATTTTTTATGTAGTTATTGCCGCTCTTAGTGGCAGAAACAGTTGTTATTGAATGTGCGAACTTGGGATTGGAGGTAAGAGTACGATATCATCATCATCATCATCATCATTTAAGACTGATTATGCCTTTCACCAGTCTGTAGTCCCTCTTATAAAATTCCTCATGATCCCCTGTTCATTGCTAACATTGGTGCCTCTTCTGATGTTCAGGCTATTACTTCAAAATCATTCTTAACCCAATCCAGGTACCTTCTCCTTCGTCTACCCCGACTCCTCCTACCCTCTACTGCTGAACCCACGAGTCTCCTGGGTAACCTTGCTTCTCCCATGTGTGTAACGTGACCCCACCATCTAAGCCTGTTCGCCCTGACTGTTACATCTATAGAGTTCATTCCCAGTTTTTCTTTGATTTCTTCATTGTGGACACCCTCCTGCCATTGTTCCCATCTACTAGTACCTGCAATCATACTAGATACTTCCATATCCGTAACCTCAACCTTATTGATAAGGTAACCTGAATCCACCCAGCTTTCGCTCTCATACAACGAAGTTTCTCGAAAGATTGAACGGTGCACAGATAACTTAGTCTTGGTACTGACTTCCTTCTTATAGAAGAGAGTAGATCGTAGCTGAGCGCTCACTGCATTAGCTTTGCTACACCTCGCTTCCAGTTCTTTCACTATGTTGCCATCCTGTGAGAATATGCATCCTAAGTACTTGAAGCCGTCCACCTGTTCTAACTTTGGTACTCCTATTTGGCACTCAATCCGTTTATATCTCTTTCCCACTGACATTAATTTCGTTTTGGAGAGTACGATATTATTAAATAAATTCAAGCCTCATTTTATTTATCAGAAAGGGAGCCGCAAAAGTCCTTTAATAATCTCCATAATTTGTCAAATTCTTAATATCCGACCAGGTATAGCAGACAACAGTACGTCATCAAGAACCTACGTCTCCCCTATCACAGCACTTGCAGGTCAGAACAAGCTACATAACTTCGTGATCTGTTCCTATAGTTAAGATACAACAGCGACCCCCACAGGGACTGTAGTCTCGGGAGAAATGAGGTCGGTGCGGAGGACATTGTAAAAACACCTGGGGGGGAATGTTTCAGCATAATTGACTACTGGCGACGGTAGTCACGGGAAGATGAGGTCGTAAGAAGACCTGACTCTGGAGGACCACGTGGCACTACCGAGAGGAAGACCATTGTGGTTGTCGTACGGCCGCGGCGCTCCGTACTGCGTCTGCAGCAGCAACTCGCGCAGCAATTTTCAATACAGCGATACACCCAACTGTTACAGATTGATTTCTTCAAGGGCAGCTCCTAGGCAGACGCCCTGTAGCGTGCATTCCACTCACATCAAACCGCCGCCTCTTACGACTTCAGCGGTGTCCAGCGCGACCTCATCCAGGGGCCAGTGGAGGTCTGCTGTGTTTTCTGATGAAAGCCGGGTATGCCTCAGTGCCACTGATGGCCGTGTGTTGGTCACATGGAGGCCAGGTAAGTGCGTGCAACCAGTTGCCTGTGTACTAGACAAACTGGACCAACATCTGGAGTTATGATCTGAGGTGTGATTTCGTATGTCGGTAGGAGCACTGTCGTGGTTATCCCAAGCACCCTGATTATAAAACTGTACGTCAGTCACATTTATCGACACTTTGTGCTTTTTACCTTCCATGTGTTGACCGAGCAAATGCATGGAGTTAAATTTTAGTTCCTAGTTTCTATTGTATGTTAATATGTACCCACTTCAGCGCTTGTTTTAAAAGCATTTTACAATTTTCCTGAAAACACGTCACATAATTTACTACCTCATGTCGTAACTGCACCATTTCGTGGCCTACACCTGTCAGCGAATACTAAACTTTTTGCTTCCAGACTTCAACGCCTTAACTGCCACCCGGGAAAAGTAATGATTAATGGCCTACTATAACAACATGTACTTGGAAGTATTAACCAATGTAAAAACATACTACTTCTCGAAGGTATAGTTGTTACTCTGTAAAAGAAGAAAGAACTTTAAACGTGTTGTCCAGGCAGAAATCGGGATGTATATACAATGTAGGAAATGCATGACAGAAATGCTGAATTTAATGGTATTTATTTACAGACTTTTCCGACCAGTTTCAGTCCAAGAGTATATTCATAATTAGTCAAATATGCAGCTATAAAAACAACATTACATGTCACACATTTTTCGAATTCCGTGACAAAGAAATTGCATACCTGATTGTCATGAACATGACAGCCAGTCGGTAAATAAGTAGAAGGAAACGCTAATGTAATATTGTTTAGTACACTGTCATCAGTCACGAACAAAAGTACTGCACGTTTACCAGTAACATATTGTAACTGAAAATGCTTGAAGCTAGCCAAAGACTGAAGAGGCCCAGTACTGTAAATAACTACGGACAGTATAGTTTCTTGGTTCCAAAATACTAATACGTATTCTTTATACACTCCTGGAAATTGAAATAAGAACACCGTGAATTCATTGTCCCAGGAAGGGGAAACTTTATTGACACATTCCTGGGGTCAGATATATCACATGATCACACTGACAGAATCACAGGCACATAGACACAGGCAACAGAGCATGCACAATGTCGGCACTAGTACAGTGTATATCCACCTTTCGCAGCAATGCAGGCTGCTATTCTCCCATGGAGACGATCGTAGCGATGCTGGATGTAGTCCTGTGGAACGGCTTGCCATGCCATTTCCACCTGGCGCCTCAGTTGGACCAGCGTTCGTGCTGGACGTGCAGACCGCGTGAGACGACGCTTCATCCACTCCCAAACATGCTCAATGGGGGACAGATCCGGAGATCTTGCTGGCCAGGGTAGTTGACTTACACCTTCTAGAGCACGTTGGGTGGCACGGGATACATGCGGACGTGCATTGTCCTGTTGGAACAGCAAGTTCCCTTGCCGGTCTAGGAATGGTAGAACGATGGGTTCGATGACGGTTTGGATGTACCGTGCACTATTCATTGTCCCCTCGACGATCACCAGTGGTGTACGTCCAGTGTAGGAGATCGCTCCCCACACCATGATGCCGGGTGTTGGCCCTGTGTGCCTCGGTCGTATGCAGTCCTGATTGTGGCGCTCACCTGCACGGCGCCAAACACGCATACGACCATCAATGGCACGAAGGCAGAAGCGACTCTCATCGCTGAAGACGACACGTCTCCATTCGTCCCTCCATTCACACCTGTCGCGACACCACTGGAGGCGGGCTGCACGATGTTGGGGCGTGAACGGAAGACGGCCTAACGGTGTGCGGGACCGTAGCCCAGCTTCATGGAGACGGTTGCGAATGGTCCTCGCCGATACCCCAGGAGCAACAGTGTCCCTAATTTGCTGGGAAGTGGCGGTGAGGTCCCCTACGGCACTGCGTAGGAACCTACGGTCTTGGCGTGCATCCGTGCGTCGCTGCGGTCCGGTCCCAGGTCGACGGGCACGTGCACCTTCCGCCGACCACTGGCGACAACATCGATGTACTGTGGAGACCTCACGCCCCACGTGTTGAGCAATTCGGCGGTACGTCCACCCGGCCTCCCGCATGCCCACTATACGCCCTCGCTCAAAGTCCGTCAACTGCACATACGGTTCACGTCCACGCTGTCGCGGCATGCTACCAGTGTTAAAGACTGCGATGGAGCTCCGTATGCCACGGCAAACTGGCTGACACTGACGGCGGCGGTGCACAAATGCTGCGCAGCTAGCACCATTCGACGGCCAACACCGCGGTTCCTGGTGTGTCCGCTGTGCCGTGCGTGTGATCATTGCTTGTACAGCCCTCTCGCAGTGTCCGGAGCAAGTATGGTGGGTCTGACACACCGGTGTCAATGTGTTCTTTTTTCCATTTCCAGGAGTGTAGAAGAATGGAAAAAACTAGTAGAAGCCGACCTAGGGGAAGATCAGTTTGGATTCCGGATAAATCTAGGAGCATGCGAGGCAAAACTGACCCTACGACATCTTAAAAGTTTGGTTACGGAAAGGCAAACATCAAGTTATAACATTCGTAGACTTATAGAAAACTTTTGAAAAATGTTGACTGGAATACTTTCTATGCAATTCTGAAGGCAGCAGGGTAAAATGCATGGAGCGAAAGGATATTTACATCTTTTACAGAAACCAGTCGGCAATTATAAGAGTCGACGGGCATGAGAAGGAAGCAGTGGTTGAGAAGGGAGTGAGACAGGGCTGTAGGCTATCCCTGATGTTGTTTAATCTGTACATTGAGCAAGTACTAAAGGAAATCAAAGACAAATTTGGAGAAGCAACTGAAGTTCAGGCGGAAGGAGCAATGTAATTTTGTCAGGGAGAGCAAAGGACTTGGAAGAGCAGCTGAACTGAATAGACAGTATCCTGAAAGGAGGATATAAGATGAGCATCAACAAAAGCTAAACAAGGATACTGGAATGTGGTCGAATTAAATCAGACGATGCCAAGGGACTTAGATTAGGAACGAGACACTTAAAGTAGTTAATAAGTTTTGCTGTTTGGGCAGAAAAATAACAGATAATGGCCGAAGTAGAGATGATATAAAATGTAGACAGGCTATGGCAAGGAAAGCGTTTCTGAAGAAAAGAAATGTAGTATAGATTTAAGTTTTAGGAAGTCTTTTGTAAAAGCGTTTGTCTGTAGTGTAGTCATGTATGGAAATTAAACATGGCCGATAAACAATTTAGACAAGAAGAGAATAGAAGCTTTTGAAATGCGGTGCTACAGAAGAATGACGATGATTAGGTGGGTAGATAATGTAACTAATGAGGAGCTACTGAAAAGAATAGGGGAGCAATGAAATTTGAGGCAAAAACTGGCTAGAAGGAGGAATCGATTGGTAGGATATATTCTTAGACATCAAGGAATCACCATCTTAGTACTGGAAGGACGTAGGGGGGGGGGGGATAAAAATCGCTGACGGAGGCCAAGAGATGAATGCCATAAGCAGATTCAGAAGAATGTAGGTTGCAGTAGTTACTCTGAGATGAAGAGAGCTGCACAGGATAGAGAAGCATGGAGAGCTGCATCAAACCAGTCTTCGGACTGAAGACCACAACACACAGTTTCTTGAGTTACAACAATTGCGACTTGTTATTTGTGGACTGCTGTTCGTTGAATCGATATTATTACGTAGTGATTTCTTATTTGAGTTTCACTTCGAACAGTTTGTTCAACTGAAAATTGAACTAACTGTTCGAAGTGATATTAATTACGTAATTTTTGCAATACAGCAATTACTCTTAGGAATTGATATAAAACTCAATGTGGATTGAACTTTCCGTTAATTATGAGCAGTTACGAACTTGAAACCCAGGCAGTTAGATCTAGATTTTTAACAGGACTGTAGTAACTCCTAATACTTGCGCTTTCTCAAGGGATTTATTTCAGGCCCCTTTAGCTCTCACTGTCCCCTGAATCGGGTTTTAGAATATTTGCTCGTTGAAGTTCGGGCAGGTGGGATATAAACTGCTGAAAGATGCGTGTGTAAATTTACGCAGGAATTTTTTTTTGTTTTGGATGTCTGGACTCATGTACGTAAGATTTGAATGGTATGCGCACAGTTTCGGCAGAGAAGCTACGCTGCACAGAGATGAGTTAGGGATGATCTTTGCTCTGTGAAGATGAGCGCCAGGTCTATCCGTTGATCGCGTGGAGAGGCGAGGAGATCGACGGTTGAGCTTTGGTGTCGAGTTTTGGTATAGCAGCAGTAAGCAGCAAACAATGAAGATTTTTGGGAATTATATTATTGATGAATGGAAGATTTATTGCGGACAGAAAAAGAACTGATTTTTACATTGGTAATATTATACTCTTTGTGAAGAATGGATTACAGGTAATGGTAAGATTTGATTTATTTGCTGCAGATTGCATCATTCTTGGTTCGTCAGATATCCAGATCATGAATCTTTTTGCTTTTCATTTTTTTTTGTTACGGTTTATCGACCATTGTAAGAAAAATTGATTTAAGAATTAGATTTTGGAATTTATTTAACGAAAGATTATAAATGTGAGACTTAATTCATGTAAGTCTTGAATTATAAATACATCATTTCAGAGAAAGCTTAACTATTAAATTTTTTAAGTCATATGATATGAAATTGCTGTTGAGTTCATTTAATCCATAGCCATTGTCCACATTTCAGGAGTCAATTAATTTTCAATTTATTTAAACATTTTATGAAAAATTACGAGCCAAGAATGATAACAATGTTTTTAGAGAATGCATTGCACCTTTGCTTATCTCAGTAGTTAGATTTTGCTGATCTGTTATCGAGACGCGCTGTAGATACGAGGGCAGGTTGCACGGCATTATCCAGTGCGACCCAGGTGACCCAAATAGTGTGAAAATCAAATTCTTTCTTTAATTAAATTTCACAGGAACCTATTTTAGTTTGAAAATAATCAGTTTTCCATCGAAGTCCATAGACAGATTTAGTGATGATGGTAAGTTTCAGACAGGGAATTAATTTCTTATAATTCGTGCAGTTAGATTTCTCTCTGCATCTCTCATTTTAATTTTGTCACCAAAGGCGTTACGCAAGCTGTTAGCTTTAATTGACTGATTTTCTCATTTTGCCAGAACTGACGAGCCACCTGTTTATCCACTGATGCATAGACTTCCCTCAATATCTGGCGGGGCACAATTTGATCAAACTTTCTCACTTTTCGAGAACTGAAGGGCGGCCTGTTTAACCAATAATGCACAGACTTCCTTCAATGTCTGGCGTGGCACAATTTGATTGAAATTTCTCATTTTGCGAGAACTGAAGGGCGGTATCAGCTTTAAAGTCTGGTATGAGCACCATTCAAAACAGGAAGCACAAATTTTAGCATCTAACAGACAATTTAACATTAAAAACACAATCAGCATTACAGATCTGCTTTCATTACTATAAATTTAAACAGATAACCTTCACTGCCTTACAACACCGGCTACAATATTCACCTCGCAGCAATTTAGCAAATATCGACCGTTGATCCAGTATTAGTCGACCCACCATTCCTCCGTCTGTAACCTGGTAGCATGCAAACTGAGGCTAGTTTCTACTACTGTGAATGCAAGTCGATATGTGGTTTCCAATACATTAGAATATTCACTGACGGCATTTCCAATCCAATCCACCATTTATAAAAAACAGTGGCCACGCAATGTGACACTGTCGTACATAAGAAACAAAGAAAGATTCGGTTTGGATCAAAACAATGCACAAAGAAGTTGACTAATAAGTAATTATATATATATATATATATATAGGGTGAGTCACCTAACGTTACCGCTGGATATATTTCGTAAACCACATCAAATACTGACGAACCGATTCCACAGACCGAACGTGAGGAGAGGGGCTAGTGTAATTGATTAATACAAACCATACAAACATGCACGGAAGTATGTTTTTTAACACAAACCTACGTTTTTTAAAATGGAACCACGTTAGTTTGTTAGCACATTTGAACATATACACAAATACGTAATCAGTGCCGTTTGTTGCATTGTAAAATGTTAATTACATCCGGAGATATTGTAACCTAAAGTTGAGGCTTGAGTACCACTCCTCCGCTGTTCGATCGTGTGTACCGCAGAGCACTGCAACATACATCGCGTTTCTACAGAATGATCTGCCAACATTGCTCGAAAATGTCCCAATGCAAACGCGTCGACGTATCTGGAATCAGCATGATGGTGCACCTGCACATTCCGCAATTAACACTAGGCTGACCCTTGACAGGATGTTCGACGGGCGTTTCATAGGACGTGGAGGACGCATAAATTGGCCAGCCCGTTCTCCTGATCTTACACCTCTGGACTTCTTTCTGTGGGGTACGTTAAAGGAGAATGTGTACCGTGATGTGCCTACAACCCCAGAGGATATGAAACAACGTATTGTGGCAGCCTGCGGAGACATTACACCAGATGTACTGCGGCGTGTACGACATTCATTACGCCAGAGATCGCAATTGTATGCAGCAAATGATGGCCACCACATTGAACATCTATTTGCCTGACATGTCGGGACACACTCTATTCCACTCCGTAATTGAAAACGGAAACCACGTGTGTACGTGTACCTCACCCCTCATGGTAATGTACATGTGCGTCAGTGAAAAAGACCAATAAAAAGGTGTTAGCATGTGGACGTAATGTGCTGTTCCAGTCTGTTCTGTACCTAAGGTCCATCACCGTTCCCTTTGGATCCCTACGTAATTCGGTGCTCTCCGATACACACGATCGAACAGCGGAGGAGTGGTACTCAAGCGTCAACTTTAGGTTACAATATCTCCGGATGTAATTAACATTTTACAATGCAACAAACGGCACTGATTACGTATTTGTTTATATGTTCAGATGTGCTAACAAAATTAATGGGGTTCCATTTAAAAAAAAATGTAGGTTTGTGTTAAAAAACATACTTCCGTGCATTTTTTATGGTTTGTATTAACCAATTACACTAGCCCCTCTCCTCACGTTCGGTCTGTGGAATCGGTTCGTCAGTATTTGATGTGGTTTACGAAATATATTCAGCGGTAACGTTAGGTGACTCACCCTGTATATGAGATACCAGTGGTAAGCATGGCTCCACAAAACAGAAAATGTATGGTGTTTGTAAAAACAGGATATCTATATCTATGATGAGCATGTAACTAAATCCACGCATGGTTCGACAGACACCACTACGTGTATTTCGGAAAGGTATAATCTATCAGTATTTAACGGATGTTCTGGTGCGTCTCGATTAATAAACATATTCTCTACAACTGTCACACTGTCACACTGCAAGTGCCTCCCTTCCTTCCATCAAATACATCGCACTCACGTGGCGCCGCCATGCCCTGGGTATTCATTGGCTGAGATACTAAATACTCGCTCCAGCATAGCCAGTCATACGTAAATACCTCCCATGTAGAAAAGGGATGTCGAAACTGACCAGCGAACGGTCGAAAAATATACCAAAGAACTCTCACCTTATCAGTATGCAAAAATTTTTAATACAAATGAAGGGTAGCTGTATCAACAGACACCTTTCAATGCCAAATTCAATTTGTCAATGAGTGATCGAAATAACACGTTCTCAGAACACGACTTTAAGAAAAGCAATTACTGGTTAATAATTTAGGTTGGAGTGATTACTATGAACCTACAGGATGACGGGCTGGAAAGATAAAATACGTCGTTGTATCCAGCTTCCATTCAATAAAGTTTAAGTGACTACCGAGTTTCCATTTTACTGTGTGAAAAGATAATGCCGCATCCTAATCACGTAGCAGTCGTGGGCAAGGAGTGCCGAGATAACCTAGCCACTCCAACTAATGTTCGCCACAGCAAATAATTGAAATGATCTCACACTGACGCTCAGTCGTTGTTGCATCTCTACACCAGTACCGATCGCCTCTAGGCAAACCCAGTCAGGATTTCTGGAATGCTGCTCATGAATAGCAGCACCAAATATCGAACAACCAGACGCGTACAGTTTTGCAATCAGGGTGCATGGGATAACCACGATAGCGCTCCTGCTGTCATACGAAAACGCAACTCAGACCATAACTCCAGGTGTCGGTCCAGTTTGTCTGGCACGCAGGCAATTGGTTGCAGGCACTCACCTGGCCGCCACGTGACCAACACACGGCCATCACTGGCACCGTGGTGGAATCGGCTTTCATCAGAAAACACTACAGACCTCCACTCGGCCCCTGAATGAGTTCTCGCTGGACACCGCTTAAGTCGTAAGCGGCGGCGGTTTGATGTGAGTGGAATGCACCCTACACGGTATCTCACCCGGAGCTGCCCTTGAAGTAACCGATTTGTTACAGCTGGCTGTGTCACTCTATTGAATATTGCTGCTCTAGTTGCTCCTGCAGACGGAGCACGAAGCGCCCCGGCCGTCCTCCGACCACGATGGTCTTCCCTCTCGATAGTGGCACGTGGCCGTGAAGAATCCGGTCTTCTTACGACCTCATCTACCCGTGACCACCACTGTCAGTAGACAAGTATGGTTTGTTCCTACCAAGTCTTCAAGTAGTACCGCGGAAGGATTATCCAGCTTTTCGTAGACTTATTACGCGATCTCGGTAGTGAGATTTTTATAAAGGCGTCTTCATCGTATTAAAGGCATTTTTGACTAACATCATCTCATTACGTCTAATCCCAAACGCAGCTAGCGTTCACGAGCTTTACAGCGAGTATTTAAAGCAAATCTCATTTGCATCCCCATAGTGGCGCCAGTAGCGCCACTCTTATTCGACTTGTGCGAAACTTGAGAAGACGTCATCTTTCAGGGTATTTTCCAAAAAAAAAAAAAAAAAAAAAAGCTCATTAATACAAATACACTCCCCATTCTCGTAATCATTTACAAAGTATCTCCTACTAGACTTAAATGTTGACAGATACACTAGGAGATCCGTTACAGACGCGATTACGCCTATTACTGTGATAAGAGGTGGCAATGATATATATATATATATATATATATATATATATATATATATATATATATATTATCTTCATTCTGTTGACATGTTTATTCCTATGTGAAAGTGAATTACTGTAGAACTGAGGAAACATCCTTAATCTCACATGTGTGTACTATAAGCAGAAATCTAAGACTTGTCCGTTCTAATCACGTTCATAATGGACCATCAGCGGAAAAATGCTCCTGTCGAAACACAAAAAAGGGGAATAGGTTCCAGTTGAAAAGATACTGACAGAAATGTGGCGAACTAGCTAACTCAATCCTCATTTCGCCCTCCTCACCATAACTTTGGGCGTATAAGTGCTCTTTTTACACAGAATATTATAAATCCTTTTACCCAGACTCACATCCTCTTTGTATTTAAGCCTTCATACTCAGCATCTCCTGTCGCTGTCTGTATATATATCTCTGCCACTGTCTCATTTATCTCTCACTGATTTACAAAATATCTGACATTTACAAAATAACTGTATATGTATCTCTGCCAATGTCTCATTTATCTCTCACTGATTTACAAAATATCCCATTGTCACCGCCTTCTCTCTTACTTGCACTGTCTCATTTTCTCTTTCTTTCTCGACACCACTGTCTCCCCATACATCGGCAGTTCGCCGGTCTGGATGAATCCAGACCCCCTCTCCTCACCCTCCCCCCTCCTCCCATTTAGCCTATGTATGGTCCCCACTCACCTGTATTTTTCATTTCTACTGTTTCCCCTCTCTTTTGCTCCCAGTCTTTTATCTTCATCAACTTCTCTTTCTCTTTTACTGCTATTGTTGCTGACTGACCATCAATATCTCCTCTTTCTTTGGTTCCTTCTGCTAATGTCTTCATTCATGCTCCTACTATTTCACTGACACTTTCTCCCTCTCAGCATCACTGTCTCCTCTCTCTTTTCTTCCCACCGGCACTATCTCCTCTCTCTTCCGCCGTCACTCTATCTTCCAGCACGAAAAACGCGAATACATCTGCGTGCCAAAATTATTGGCAAGGAAACCGGAATGCGGATTGAGGTAGCTTGTGCCCCACTTTTCTGTCAGAGTCTTTTTAAAGAGAGATATATTCATCTTTTTTGTGCTCCCTTCTTTTCCATGCTACAGCAGGATGTACTGCTTATACTTTATAATATATAAATTTATAACACACTGCTTCTATAGGTCAGTTAAGGTTGGACAGTTTATTTCTATACTTCGCCACATTTATACACTTTGCGACATAAAAACAACTACGCGTAATATGAGGTTAACACAAAATCATCTGTTTTACATTTAGCTCACTGATCGCAGTTAATAGAAAACATCTGACTTATGATACACTCCTGGAAATGGAAAAAAGAACACATTGACACCGGTGTGTCAGACCCACCATACTTGCTCCGGACACTGCGAGAGGGCTGTACAAGCAATGATCACACGCACGGCACAGCGGACACACCAGGAACCGCGGTGTTGGCCGTCGAATGGCGCTAGCTGCGCAGCATTTGTGCACCGCCGCCGTCAGTGTCAGCCAGTTTGCCGTGGCATACGGAGCTCCATCGCAGTCTTTAACACTGGTAGCATGCCGCGACAGCGTGGACGTGAACCGTATGTGCAGTTGACGGACTTTGAGCGAGGGCGTATAGTGGGCATGCGGGAGGCCGGGTGGACGTACCGCCGAATTGCTCAACACGTGGGGCGTGAGGTCTCCACAGTACATCGATGTTGTCGCCAGTGGTCGGCGGAAGGTGCACGTGCCCGTCGACCTGGGACCGGACCGCAGCGACGCACGGATGCACGCCAAGACCGTAGGATCCTACGCAGTGCCGTAGGGGACCGCACCACCACTTCCCAGTAAATTAGGGACACTGTTGCTCCTGGGGTATCGGTGAGGACCATTCGCAACCGTCTCCATGAAGCTGGGCTACGGTCCCGCACACCGTTAGGCCGTCTTCCGCTCACGCCCCAACATCGTGCAGCCCGCCTCCAGTGGTGTCGCGGCAGGCGTGAATGGAGGGAAGAATGGAGACGTGTCGTCTTCAGCGATGAGAGTCGCTTCTGCCTTGGTGCCAATGATGGTCGTATGCGTGTTTGGCGCCGTGCAGGTGAGCGCCACAATCGGGACTGCATACGACCGAGGCACACAGGGCCAACACCCGGCATCATGGTGTGGGGAGCGATCTCCTACACTGGCTGTACACCACTGGTGATCGTCGAGGGGACACTGAATAGTGCACGGTACATCCAAACCGTCAGGGAACCCATCGTTCTACCATTCCTAGACCGCAAGGGAACTTGCTGTTCCAACAGGACAATGCACGTCCGCATGTATCCCGTGCCACCCAACGTGCTCTAGAAGGTGTAAGTCAACTACTCTGGCCAGCAAGATCTCCGGATCTGTCCCCCATTGAGCATGTTTGGGACTGGATGAAGCGTCGTCTCACGCGGTCTGCACGTCCAGCACGAACGCTGGTCCAACTGAGGCGCCAGGTGGAAATGGCATGGCAAGCCGTTCTACAGGACTACATCCAGCATCTCTACGATCGTCTCCATGGAAGAATAGCAGCCTGCATTGCTGCGAAAGGTGGATATACACTGTACTAGTGCCGACATTGTGCATGCTCTGTTGCCTGTGTCTATGTGCCTGTGGTTCTGTCAGTGTGATCATGTGATGTATCTGACCCCAGGAATGTGTCAATAAAGTTTCCCCTTCCTGGGACAATGAATTCACGGTGTTCTTATTTCAATTTCCAGGAGTGTATGTACCTAAAAGGAGTAAATATGTTGTTAGAAATATTTTGCTGAATTTTCATTATATCGAGTTGTAAATAATGAATTGGCACCCATTTAAGTTATTTTCAGGCGTGTTAAGGTAGATTTAAGCTCATTTTTTGTCGCTGTAATACCGCCTTGTACATATTTGTATAGGAGTGAAACGCCCATCATATAGAGGCAGCGTGTCATAAAGTTGTATTGGTGAAAGAAAAAATGATTACTTAAACCTAGTTTCGAGATGTAAGAGGTCTTGCGATGACCATGACCTCTAGCCATGTATTCACTACGTCAGTTAAAACTACATTTACGCATCATCAACTACGTTTACGTGCATAGGTACGGTAACTTTGAAACTCTCGACCTCGGTAACAGATAATGTTATCGAAGTTTCAAGGTTTCCCGAGAACATCATCTTAAGAACATATGGTGAACATTTGGATTATTTGACATGAACAAAAATTATGAAACTGGCCATCCAACAAATGGCACTTTTGATACCCAAAAATCATGGTTTTCACATGTAGCTTGATAATGGATAAGGATTTCCGAAAACGGGAAAATGTCGTTTCTAGACAGAAGAGTAAAGAATTTATAGTTTCAGTGAGCCATGCTGTGGCTCAGGTTGGCGCCGTTTGTTGGTTTCCGTCCTCTGTTGGAGGCTAGACCGTATCGTTTAGTTGACATGGTTGCGGTTGTTTGTCTTCATCTCGTGTTGACTGGCTTGGTTTCGCAAGCGTTACGTGTCCACTAGTGGCAGCAGCGGCGGTTATCGATGTGTAGTAACTGTGGCACCATCTTTGGGGCGACGTCGTTTTTCCGGGTCGAGTCAGTGTGCAGTTCGGTTGGGGACTCAGGATGAGCCAGGTCTGCCCAGTGCAAGACACGCCGGGACTGTTGGTGGCGCGCATGGACCGTCGGATCGAAGGGCTGTGGTCACGAGGGTGCACAACCTCGTCGTAAACTGGATCCTGCAAGCTTTAAGTTGAGTGCATTTGGATTCAAGTAGAGAAACCTCCACCATTGTGAGATCTAGCGACTCTCCAGTGACTTGGGTTCGTGTTGCTGCTCGTAGTGCTGCCCAGGCGAAGGGCTGCGAGTGGGGTGCTTGGGGAAGGTAGATCTGATTAGCTTTCCTGGACTTCTAACTACTATTTACTGCATTCAATTTGTTACTATTTGTTAAGTTCAACCAGCGGTATTTTTCCTGCCTTGTGGCCACTTACGCCCCAGTTACCTGCTCTAGGCGTTAGTGTATGTAATGGCAGTGTACATTTCCTCGCCTTGCCGCTGATATCCGGTGAGGCGTGTAGTTCTGACAGCTTTCTTGATTGTAGGTTGGTTGGCGATTCTTCTACTCTGGTGGTAGTGGTTCCTTTCTCGTTCCAGGCGCTCTGAGCACAGTATTCTGTGGGCGCAGTTCACACAGCCAGTTCCGGTTTTGGCGTATTTTTACATCTTTGCATTTGGTTTAGTGGACAGCAGGTAGCCTCAGCAAGATTATCATTAATAATTTGTTAGACTGCCACTGGTCTGAGTTACCATCTTGTGAGTGAATGCAACTCTTGGCTGCCTATCTCATCACTCGCGGAAGTGTTTTTCCGCCGGACTTATTCAGAGAGATCGATCGCTGGAGCACGGTCTGTGACTGTCCCTTGTGTTTTATTATTGTATGTTTCTAAATTTTTTTATATATAATTGCCATTCTTGGCGTTACAGCAGGTTTAAATTTTTGCGCTACCAAGTTTACCATCTTTTTGTCTCACCTGTTTGGTGATCAGTTGCCTGTCTTTTTAAATTAACCTTTGCTATTGTATTGCTGTTTTAGAATATGTTTGTTAAATTTCTCATAATTACCATTCTTGGCGTTAAAGGCCTTCAGCCGTGACTGTAGTTACTTTCCTTAAAATTCTAATTGGGATCACATTGGCATGTTTTTAAACCACTATTTTCTGTGCCTGTATTTCATGCCCATTTGGTAAATTGTAAAGCACTATTAATTATACAGTGGTTTATTCCTTCATTAATAACGTGTTATATCTTAATTTATTGCTGAGTCTGGAATTACCGGTTTAGATAAATGTGTGTAACTGCAAAGGAAACCAATAGTAACTGATTAACGCCCCGTCCACAATCGTAACCGAATCCTGCCTCCCTTGACTACCAGGTTTATGCTCGCTACAGTAAGGATGAGGAACTTGATGACATGGAACGTTATTTGGGAGATGAATATGGACGGACACAAGTGCATGGCGACGTGTTACGCCCTGCCTCACATCCTATGTTATTCTCTGCCCTCAAAGGTGCAGGTCATCAAGTTACTCTAGTGGTACTAAGTGTTACAATATTTGCAATCATATGTGAATTATATACAGAACCTCGTTCACTCTTGAGTACAGCTATTTTTGTACATGCTGCTACTTCCCCTGTGAATGGATACTTCAGAAGAAGTCTGTATGCTCGAATGGGATGGAAAATTTGGAGTCGTCAAATGCTGTTGTCTGCATTTATGCTGCCAGCCCTTGTGTGTGTGGCACGGCATTTTTCATAAATTTTATTGCAATTTATTATCATGCTTCCCCTGCCATTCTGTTTGGGATAATGGTTGCTGTGGCGTGAATATGTATATTTGTCATATTACCATTGACCCTTGTTGGCACTGTACTGGGTAGAAATCTTGCTGGGCAGCTCGACTATCCATGTCATATCAATGCTGTCCCACGTCCAATAGCTGGAAAGAAGTGGTTCATGGAACCTGCAGTAATTATTATCCTTGGTGGTGTACTACCTTTTGGATCAATATTTATTGAAATGTTCTTTATCTTCACGTCTTTGTGGGCGTATAAAATATACTATGTGTATGGCTTCATGCTTTTGTGTTCATCATACTGATGATAGTCACAGTTTGAGTTACAATTGAAGGGCTTATTTCAATAGTGGTACAAGTCCATTTTTGTTCATTCTGAGATGAGCGCTGAAAAATCTGCAGTTAACTTTAGGACTCTGTATCTCAGAATGAACAAAAATGGACTTGTACTACTACTGAAATTAGCCCTTCAATAGTTTGTACATACTTTCTCCTTAACGCAGAAGATTATCCGCGGCAATGGACAAGCTTCCTGGAAGCAGCATCGACGTCAGGTTATGTCTGCATGTACTCATTCTACTACTTCTTCTTCAAGACGAAGATATATGGCCTGTTCCAGACAGCTTTATACTTTGGTTACATGGCACTTTTCAGCCTGTCCCTGGGAATTATGTGTCGGACTGTTGATTATATTGGCGCCAGCTTCTTTGTATGAAAAATCTATTCCACAATGAAAATTGGCTAAATTTTGAAGTGCTGAAATTTATGTATCAGTTTAAACAGTGCAACATAGTTTCAGTATGAAACTGTTTTTTATTTTGTGCATTGTGGAAGCTAATTTCCGCAAATAATTTCCTTCCACAAAGAAAAGAAATGATGGGCCACCAAAAAATTTAGAGCAAAGTTGGAAGCATCTAAATGTGTGTTCAGCTGGTAGCAGAGAGTAGTTATGATTGTAATATCGCCATTTCAGTTGCTGTTGGCTTGATTTGGTAAACTCTGTTACTGTTGTACGATTTCTGCCTTAGGTGTTGTGTTCTGTTTTAGGTGATCAACTCTGTAATGGCCCTCAGACAGTGCCCCGGGATCGGCTTATTGAGGAAGGAGCACCTCATTTATGAGCTATGATTAGTAATTTAAATAATTGCAGTCCACGGTGCGAAACCGTCTAAAAACGGTTTCTGTTTTTTTCTGTTTAAGTACAGTAACTTTGAATTTTTGGTTCTTTGCAACGGATAATGATATCGCAGATAGGTTAGAAGTTCACCGAGAACATAATCTTAAAAACATATTTATATCGATCTGCCGTTGGAAGAAATTATAGAAGTGTCGATACCTACAACTGCTAATTTCGTACGCGGATATCATGGTTTTTCGGGATGCTTTGATAAGCGGCCTAAGGTCCACTCTTGGATGCACCTAATACAAAAGAACCAACAGATCTGCTCAATTTGCCTGGGCTGGAGAAAGTGTGCAATACTTAAATTTTGGCCCTTTACTGTAGGATAGTTACATATAGTTGCTACGCCAAGGGCTACCCAAAAGACTAACTCTTCATCTCCGAGATATGACCCCTTGAAAAATCGCTGTTTCGCTCCCGGTTTTCTTTAAATATATTTTTACCGTGCACTGTTGTGCGCTGACCGATTACTCATTGCCTAGTTGAAAGTAATTACGAAACAGAGTAGATCGCAAAGACACGTTTATTACAAGGTGACATCACATGCTCATATTTGGATCTTCAAAACTGCAGTACGATACGAGATATAAATTAGAGGGATACATAAAAAGAAAAAATCAATTATAAAATCCTAAAAACATTAATATACACACACTGATGGACAACGGATGTATACGGAACAGGAACCGCAGTTTGACGATTGTCAGTTACTGGAGACGGCAGCGCAGCTATTTCTTAAATACTGCAGGTTCCGGTTACAGCCGACGGGAAGGCGTCAGTGTTAGCCGGTCAGTTATAAGTCGAGAGAAGTATGTACAAAAACATGTACTAATTAGTAAAGAGAGCGCCAAAATTACATAGAATAATTTTGTAATAAAGAAGAAATAACTCGTTAAAGCAGCTATTATCACATAAACATACCATGAACTTTAAAAAGGAAACAAATACATATCGCATTCATTGTGTATAGGTTGCCCTCTAGGGACATACTGGGAAAATGATTACCACCTCCATAGTAATCAACTACTTCGTACATTTATGGAATGTCGTCTGTTGGACCTCACCTATCGATATTCACCACTGTACCTTTGGAAATTGCCTTACTGGTACTTCTGTGGAACGACGTCCACCATCTGCATAGAAACCAAGAACATTGTCGTTAACATCGTAGTTATTTTCCGGCACGGCCCTAGACCTAGACGGCAACCTATTCACGAGGAATACGATGTTTATTTGTTTTGTTTTTGAAGTTCTTAGTGTATTTACAACAAGTGTCAGCGTGCGAACCATTCAACGAAACATCATCGATATGGGCTTTCGCAACCGAACGTCCATTCGTGTACCTTTCTGGACAGCACGGCACAAAGTTTCACGCCTCGCGTGGTCCCGTCAGCACCAGCATTGGACTGTTGATGACTGGAAACATGTTGCCTGGTCAGACGAGTCTCGTTTTAAATTATATCGAGCGGATGGACGTGTACCGGTAAGGAGACAACTTCATGAATGTATGGAACTTGCATGTCAGCAGGGGACTATTCAAGCTGGTAGAAGCTCTGTAATGGTGTGGGACGTGCTCAGTTGGAGTGATATGGAACCCCTGATACGTCTAGATATGACTCTGACAGGTACGTAAACATCCTATCTGATAACCTGCATCCATTCGTGTCCACTGTGTATTCCGACGGACTGGGGCAATTCTAGCAGGACAATGCGCCACGCAACACTTCCAGAATTGCTACAGAGTGTCTTCAGGAACACTCCCCAGACATGAACATTATTGAGCTTGTGTGGGAGGCCTTGCAACGTGCTGTTCAGAAGAGATCACCCCTTTGTACTCTTACGGATTTACGGATAGCCCTGGACGATCATGGTGTTAATTCCCTCTAGGACTACTTCAGACACTAGTCCAGTCCACGCGACGTCGTGTTGCGGCACTTCTGCGTGCTTGCGGAGGCCTTTCACGATAATAGGTGGTTGTACCAGCTTCTTTGGCTCTTCAGTGTAGCTGCGCTGCGTTCACTATCGTCATTCGGTGGTTCCTCGTTCGTTGTTCAGCCATTGTCCGTCAATATGAGTATATCTATGTTTTATTATTTTATAGCTAATTTTAAGTTCTTTTTATGTATCTCTTTAATGAATATCCTTTATCGTATTACGGTTTTGAAGGTCTGAAGATGATCATGTGATGGCCGAAACCGGTCACCTTGTAATAAACGTGCCTTTGCGAACTAGACTGTTTCATAATTAATTTTAAATATGCTACTTTGACCGCTGACTTCCTGCAGCAATGTTTTCAAAAATAACTCATTGCCTAGAGTTCATATACTAGCTATGGAGGGCCATATTTCATTTGCACTGAGATGTGTGTGTATCGAACACCACACGTCAGACTGCGCTTCCAAATCGTTTTCTGGGGCATAAAAAATTCATTTCTTGCAAAGGTCTGGCCTTAAATATCACTAATTATGGGAGAAGTTGACAGATTTTTACTATAAAACACGGCTTTAAATATGTAGAGGAAGTTTAACACCAAGTTTCATGGTCGGAGCGTGACTTTTTGCCGGGTGATATGAACTTATGGACACCCCAAGCAGTAGGGAAGCAGCAGTGCTAACGCAGCGCCCTAAGTCAAGTAAATCTGCGGCTCTCCCTGTGTCTGGTAAACAACTCTAGGATGAACTGTGGAGCTCGCAAGAGACTGCCCGGAGCGGCGGCGCTCAGTGGAGCGTCCAGTCGGTGGCTGGCCGCAGGGACCGCCGGCCCTGGACTCGGCGGCAAGTTATGGGGGCGCTCGCTGGAGGCTCTTCGCTGTGCTTGCTGGACAAAGGACCGAGCCGGCAGCGGCAGTACGATTAAAGGGCGCTCTCCAGCCTCTCTAGCCTCTGCTGCTTCTGCTGCCTGCCGCTGTCGGTGGCGGACTCAAGTTGAAACCTCCCCAAGTTACTAACTACTAATCTTCCGAGAGAGACTGTTATACCTACACGCAATTGACAAACAGTTGCAACGAGTCTTCATTACTACAAGGGTAGGTCTAAGAGTAGCAGCACAACATCTATGTTAGTAAATAGCTCAACTGTCACCCTTTCGCAGATTGCAGATTAACTATCCTGCAACTTCCAGGGACAACACAACTTTGATTTTCAGTATTTCACTTAATTATTATACGATCTGAGAATTTAAAATGGTGTCTTAGTCTTACGTTAGACGTTTAACTCTATCAATGTTCGAATTAGAAACTGTGTATACGTCTTGAGGCATCGTGATTCGCAGTGCGTAAACTAACCAAACTACTCTATTTTCATCCAGTATTTGAAAATAAGACCACTTAACGTCTTCAAACGAATTTTCCCTGTAATTTCAGATCTTTTCCAAATTTATTTCTCTGCGACACACACATAAAATAATGAAAGAAAAAAATGTTTCCTTCACTACATTTTCTCTATTCGTGCTGTACTTCAGTACAAGCTGCGACGTTGTAATTTATAATTTCTTTACTACCAACATTTTTCGTAATATACACTGCCGGAAAGAACCCGCCACGTTAGCCGAGAGCGCTAATGCGCTGCTTCGTGGACTCGGGTAGGCGCGCCGGCCCCGGATCGAATCCGCCCGGCGGATTGACGACGACGGTCAGTGTGCCGGCCAGCCTGGATGCCGTTTTTAGGTGGTTTTCCACATCCCCTTAGGTGAATACCGGGCTGGTCCCCACGTCCCACCTCAGTTACATGGCTCGTAGACATCTGAACACTTTCGCATTATTCCATGGATTACACTAGTCGCAGACAGTTGGGTGACACTAATTCCGTCCTGGGGGGGGGGGGGGGTTACGGGGTGGCGGCACGAAGTGCATCCGGCCACCTCTTAATCTAACATTGCCAAATCCGATTAACCATACTGACCTTGCGTACCTGCGGGACAAAGGCACAAGCGAAAGAAAGACACTGCCAGATAGAAACTACTACACTTGGAAAGACGACATCGGTTTTGATCCGCTGATGACGTATGCCACCTGGGTGATAGCACATGTGCTGATAATGGTTCCAAAGTCATATACCAACGGATAGAGCAATTCCATAGCTACAGCCAGAAATCTCAGCTTGATGCAAAAGTGTTAAGCAAGCAGGCGGCCATGCCATGCATACGCAATCGTGCTTCCTAGAGTCAACTGAGGAGTTTGAAAGGGGTCAAATTGTGAACTTCCGAGTGGCGGCATGGTCTTTTCGGAGGACTGCCACACAAGCTGGACTTGCTGGGTCAGCTACGCCACAATGCTGGTTTCAGTGGTCACGTAAGCACACCTGTAGATGAGATTCTAGACGTCCACGCAATACAGAGTCCCACCAGGATCGTCGTATTTCAAGGGCAGCAGTGGCAGATCGTACAGACATCGCATCAAAGATAAGAAGGCTTGTGAGCTCAAACACGTCAACACGCACACCTCTAGCCCGTCAACCAGTCACGCCACAGCATCGATGTGCGCGGTTCGACTGCTACTCTCAGAAGATCAGTTGGAAGATGCAATGGCGTGACGTGGTCTTCAGCAACGAGAGCAGATCGTGCCTGCCCGTAAGTAATGGTCTTTTGCGCGTACGACGTAGAACTTAATATATATTAATGACTTGCCATTCTATATTCACGAAGATGCAAAGCTGGTACTTTTTGCCGATGATACAAGTATAGCTATCACATCCAACAGACAAGAATTAACAGGTGAAATTGTAAACGTTGTTTTTTCAGAAAATCATTAAGTGGTACTCTGCAAATGGGCTCTCATTAAACTTTGACAAAACACAGTACATACAGTTCTACACAGTAAACGGAATGACACCATCAATATATATAGATTTCGATCAGAAATCGGTAGCTAAGGTAGAATATTCAAAATTTCTAGGTGTATGCATTGATGAGAGGTTGAACTGGAAAAAACACACAGAGAATCTGCTGAAACGTTTGAGTTCAGCTACTTATGCTATTAGGGTCACTGCAAATTTTGGCGATATACATCTCAGTAAATTAGCTTACCACGCCTATTTTCATTCTTTGCTTCCGTATGGCATCATATTCTGGTGTAACTCATCATTGAGTAAAAAAGTGTTCATTGCAGAAAAGCGTGTAGCCAGAATAATTGTTGGAGCTCATCCAACATTATCCTGCAGACAATTATTTAAAGAGCTAGAGATCTTCACTGTAGCCTCAAAATATATATATTCACTTATGAAATTTTTATTAACAATCCTAAAGAATTCAAAAGTAATAGCAGTGTACATGGATACAACACTAGGAGAAAGGATGATCTTCACTATTCAAGGTTAAATCTAACTTTGGCTCAGAAGGGGTAAATTATGCTGTCACAAAAGTCTTTGGTCACTTCCGTAATAGCATCAAAAGTCTGACACATAGCCATATAGCATTTAAAAGGAAATTAAGAGAATTTCTTAATGGGAACTCCTCCTACTCATTAGATGAATTTTTGGATATAGTAAGTGGGTAATTTCCTCAACCCCCACAAAAAAATTAAAAATATTGAGTGTCATGTAATATTTTGTGTCGTATTCATGATCTATGGAACAGGTACTAATCTAATCTAATCTAACGCTGTCTCATTAAGTGCATCCGTCCAAGGAACACTGGCCCCAACCCAGGCGTGTGTACTGGGACGCAATAAACTGTAACTCCCTTTTACGTTTGGCGTTTGTGGACGAGACGCTAATCATCGCCCGGTAAATGCAAAATGTTGTTGGACGCATTCTCTCACCATTCTTTCAACGGGAAGGATAATGTTCTTTCACACAGTGCCCATGAAACTCAAGGTGCTCTGCAACATGTGCATCATCTTCCCTGGCCAGCACCATCTCATGACGTGCCTCCAGCTGAGCACAGCACGTGTGGGACATGATGGGACGAGAAGTGACTCGTGTGACTCGTCAGCCAACAACTCTTACAGCACTACGTGAACAGGTCGAGCAGGCGTGGCATCACGTGTCCCAGGACACGACAGTACTCGCCATCTGTACGATTCACTGGATGCCAGATCAGCGCCTCCATTGCCACCCGTGGAGACTACACCACGTACTAATGTGGATGTTTCAACATGCGTCGATACCTTGTACCTCAGAACCGATTGTGTTGTCGATCTATATATGTAATCTTGTCATGTACTCCATACTCACTTTTGCAAGAATAAATCACAAGTGAATTTGAAACCTCTAAAACGATGTACTAATTTACTTTCCGGCAGGGAATTTGCAGACAGTATCCACGAATGTATACCAAAGAATGTATCTGCAAAATTAAATCACTGCACGACATAGTTTAGCACAAGGCCCACGAGAAAGACAGGCCGCGGCGTGTACGCTACGAAGATAGGCCGATCTCGCTCGCTCAACTGCGTTTATACACTTGTTACCTCGTAACGGGTATGTATGTACAAGCGAGAATTACATCCTCTACTGAAATCCATTATTATGGAATCTTACTGTTATTATACAATGATAGAAAGTGCATAGGCCTACTAATAATTTGTTACGACAGTACTGGGGTACAATAAAACTAAAATCATGAAATGAGCACTGTTACGCAAAAGAGACCAAATGCTGCAAACAACTCGTTTTACCATTTATGTCGAGTATTGATCTTAAATTTTGTTGTGCGACTAGTAAGACTTCATAATGGTAGATTCCAGTAGAAGATGCAATTCTCGTTAGTACATACACGTCCAGTTGCGAGTTAACAAGCTTAGAAACCCATGTTATCTGCTGAGTTAAGCGAGCGAGCGAGAGACGTACGCCCCGCGGCCTCTCTTCCTCGCGGGAATCGGTTAAGCAGATATGACGTCATAAGCAGCCAAATGCGTGATGATCCAACTGTTTCATCCATTGGAGTTTGCTTTCTTAAAGAACTGGAAATGGGGTAATTACTGATTTCTTTCTAATTTCTTACAGCAGCAGTACAAAACGTACATTCAACAACCTTCACAACAAACTACCCACAATTATGGTGCCAAGGCTGTTTCGTCTACTCTGCAGGAGTTTCAGTGGGAAGCTAATACACATCCTCCATACAGTCCCGTTTTCTCCTGATGCGATTTATATGTTTATGGAGCCCTAGCGAAAGACATTGGAGTACCGCAATTTGTTTCCGACGAAAAGCTGCACGCTTGGGTACAATCATGGTTCCGAAGGCAAACATTTTTCCATGAAGGCATTCACTGCCTTGTCTCACACTGGAATAGATGTACTAACAGTTTCTATTCCCGTGTGTTTCCCATGATTATTGCGATTATGAAGAGAAGTAGAAAATGAGCCCTAACATGGAAGTAAAGCGTTCCTGGAACCATGTCCCTTTAACACATTTCACTCCGCTATGTGTAAGGAGAACACTCTGAAAATTTGGGCTTACCTTGTTGTTACACCTTGTATAAGTCAAATGGTTCAAATGGCTCTGAGCATTATGGATCTTAATATCCGTGGTCATCAGTCCCCTAGAACTTAGAACTACTTAAACCTAACTAACCTAAGGACATCACACATATACATGCCCGAGGCACGATTCGAACCTGCGACCGTAGCGGTCACACGGTTCCAGACTGAAGCGCCTAGAACCGCACGGCCACACCGGCCGCCTGTATAAGGCATACCAAATTAGCAAGGTATTTTTTAGATTCGTGCCTTCCGCCATTCACTGACCCCAGAAGTTCTGCAACCTTAGACGATTGGTGGAAAACCATATTTACCTCAAACTCCAGGAGAATTGCGGGATAATGGTAGAAGATGTAATGCCCAAAAATTGAAAAGTGGTGTGAGTGGTATACGTATGTGGCATTAAGTACGTAAGTCGCCTCAATTTATTATCAAAGGGTCAATTTCAATATAAAAAAAGGGATTGTTAATTTTATTTGCATTTGCTTCTGAAAATGTTGTCAAAATTATGTCGTAGAAAGAGCATATGCAGCGGAGCCTGTCGCGGCCTGAGATGTCACACTACCGCGACGAAAGCAGCAGCGTGGCGCACGGCAAAGATGTCGACTGATGCGCCTCTGGCCGCTATTGAAGAGGAACGAAAGCATCTAATAATGAAAGTTGTGAAAAAGAGACAATTAACGTGATATGTTTGTTTGTTCAAAAATTCTGGTTCTTGGTTTTGTCCCCTGTTTCAAGAGGAGTTACCGTTGAGGTCTGGTGTAGAGAGTTACATTTGAGACATCGGAGAGTTAGTCACCATTGAGGTCACGGGGTAACGTCAGTCAGTTCGTGGCACTCGGGAAGTGTAAGCCTATTTTGAGCTGGCGCTCGGCTGATTCAATGTCGGATTTGGGCTTCTAAAGTTATTAGTTGAACCCGTGATGGGTTATGTCCTATATGGAAAGTTATATGTAATTATTGCAGGAGTTGTATTGTTCGCAATCGGTAGTGGGATGTGCCGTGATATTTGGAGTTTGCTTTAAAAGAGTAGCTCGTTGTGGGACACGCTAAGAGATTGGTTTTTCTCGCGTTTTCATGTGATTAGTGATAGTGTACAGTTTGGTCGAGCTAACCTTGGAGTTACTCGCAATCGGACGTTCCGTATCTCGTGCTAAGAGGAGGTTATTTTCAATCTTGATTGTGTGTATTTGGTACCGGCTTCACGCCAAGACTTTGTGAGTGATTGGTTTAGTAAGGGTAAGCACAAAGGTACAGATGCCGTTGCCGCTTCTGTAATTAGGATTTGCTAAAGCTTTGGTGTGAGTGTGCGACTGTATTGGTTGTAATTGTGGGGAAGTCCTAAGGTAATAGAATCCCCGGCTGAAAGAACTCTCAAATGGAAGTGCGGCGTGTGATTGTCGTGTAATTATTGTGAGAACAGACGTCCTAGTTTGATTAATGTAAACGGGAGAACCAATCTGTGTTACATACTTTGTAACACGCGCGAATTGGCGTAATAGTAATTTTCCATCCGACGAAACTGACAGAACCAAGACCTATTACCTGAGTAGAGCACGATAATTGTCTCTTTAAAATTGTGAGTAATGAGTGTTTTAAATTTGGTATAGAGGGTCCGCGTATGTCAACGCCTGAAGAGGGAGAGATTTGCCTTGATTTGAGTGAATATTAATGATACTTTAAAGTGGCGATGACACTTAGGTTTTCTGTTTCTTTCTTTCTCTTTTTTTTTTTCTAGCTTCCGCTTAGTGGCGATTTACCACCAGCACTCACACCTGTCGAAACTTTGTGGAGACATTGAAAATTAAGAAAATGGCTAAATAAAATGACGCTCAGGCCCTGTGCATGATAAAGTAAAAATTGGTGTCTTGTGTATATTTGGTCCTTTCGCCGTTTCCGGGCCTGATCAGTCGGTCGGTTGGCGTGGAGCAGCAAGGAAATAAGTCGCGCGTGATCTGGTTCAAATGGCTCTGAGCACTATGGGACTTAACATCTATGGTCATCAGTCCCCTAGAACTTAGAACTACTTAAACCTAACTAACCTAAGGACATCTCACAACACCCAGTCATCACGAGGCAGAGAAAATCCCTGACCCCGCCGGGAATCGAACCCGGGAACCCGGGCGCGGGAAGCGAGAACGCTACCGCACGACCACGAGCTGCGGACGCGCGTGCTCTGGCCAGGGCCGCTGGCGGTGTGCACTTGCGGTTGAAGTGTGGAGTGCTGGTTGTGAATGCTACGAACTTCGTCGCACACCGATCTCGGACATTGGAAGTTGAGTCCTCACTTAACCTACTATCGAGCCTCAACTGTTTACATTTCTTCTTTTGATCCTGGTTGTCGCTTTTGGGACATTCCCGCGAGCAACAACGTGTGTGTATTCAAGTCGGCTAAGATTCGAGCCGTCATCATGTGGAGTTTAACTTACTTCATTCCCTGTTATTGGAGTTGTCCAGCGGTATCTTCTACCTTGTGGCCGTTGACGTTCCGGTTACCTGCCCTGGTCGTTGACGTAATTTTCGGTAGTGTATTTTACTCGTCGTGTTGTTGCTGTCCAGTGCGGCGTGTAGCTCGACAGCTGAGGTGTTGTTGTTCGTTGTTGGCGCCAATATTCTGTGTGTCGCTGCATTGAAATCTTGTGGTCATTTTGCTGGTTGCATGGAGCGGAACTGATTTTGTTGGTTGGTCGGTCGGCAGTCTGTCGGTTGGGTTGCCTTCAGAGTAAGATGTCATTGCACAGGCTGCCTGTCTAACCCAAACGGACGTTAGTGTTACAATCTCAGGCCGACCCTCGGAAACTTCTGAGTGTGTTACATAGTAATTTTCGTATTTGGGTTTTAGTTATTTGGTTGATGAGAGGCCTTGAGCCGAGTATCAATATCTCTTAAATTAATGTTCTTGTCTTGCCCTTAAGGCATGAGATTGTTATTCTTTGTATGGAGGCTTCAGCTGAATTTTACATGAGATGTTTTAAGATAAAGTCTTCTGCCTTTTAAAATTGAAACTCTTCCTTCTAGGGCTTAAGCCATTAAATTATTTGCTGATGTGCGGCCTTCAGCCGAGTTTAAGTATCTCTTAGTTTAATGTTCTTGTCTTGCCCTTAAAGCATGATATTGTTATGCTTTTTTATAGGGCCTTCAGCCGAATTTTGCATGAAATGTTTTAAGGTAAGGCCTTCTGTCTTGTGATTGTATCTCTTCTTATTGCTTAATATGCAGCCTCCAGCCAAGTTCCATTAAATTTAAATTGCTAAGGCCTTCAGGCTGTTTAGATTGAAGATTTAGAAAATATTTTTTGGGTGAAACCTCCAGAAGAACCTTGTATTTCAATTTCTTGGTTAAGCCTTGTGTCTTGGATTTTGAGTGTGCCCTTCAGCCGATCTAAAGTTAATCAAAGGAGGTCGATTAAAGTTTAGAGTGTTTTGCATCCTTATTGTAATATTGTGTGTTGATAAATAAAGTTTGTATGTTGAGTACAACTGACAGCAACTTATTTTGGCCTCTTTCCACAACCAAATCCGCTCTGTCCTGCTAGCCCAGGCATTTCACAGACTTTCATCACACTGTTACAAGGACCTTACAATAATATAAACAATGCGTAAATTACTTTCCTAAAGTCAGGTTCTAATCCGGCGACAGCCCCGCCGCGACACGATAGGAAAGGAATGACAAAAAATGCTCACCTCGACGCTGGGATGGGAGATCCACAGAAGCACGTGTGACGGCTAACACCTATGTCTCGTGCGATGATGGGAAAGCAGTCGAAGCAGAAAGAAAACGCGTCCCTGCCCCGGACGAGCAGAACAGCAACGCGTCAACCGCTGCCGATACAAGGCTGTCAGTACATACCAAACAACAAACAGCAAACAAGTCTGACAGAAATTAACATAGATAGCAACTAAAGATTATTTTCAAGTAAATCAACTGTTAATGTTTCAGTATAGGAGCGGCCCGCTGATAAATATTACAAGTTTACCCTTCTAGCAAACAATGTACTACGTCATTTAAAAGAATTATCACATAACAGTCAAACAAGATTAAATAAGTCAAAGTGTACCTTTACTTGGGCCTTTTAGGGACTAATAGACACTGTAATTTTGATACGCACGAAATGGTAGATGGCCGGTTAAAATGTATGCCTATAACCCGAGGGGCTCCTCATTGCGTACCTCTAGGCTGAGCGCACTTTTAGTTACGGACCAAATCCCATAACTCGCCCCAGGAAGGTACATCAGGTGTGCAACAAATATAAATTACAATCAGTAGTATCCAATACTCAGTAATAACAAACAACCATTTCAAGTAGCAGATTAACATTGCAAATACTAGCTTGACGTTTACAGAAACCTCCAATTCGACACGCACAGCCCCAAAAGGAGTCACTGAAAGGCATAAAGGAACCGGGTACCTGGCCAGTTCATTGGGGCGCAATTAACAATATTTAAGTACAGTACTTACTGAACAGTCTTCATACATAATTTCAAATAAATGACCTGGAGGCCAATAGCTTCAGGACTCCAGGTAGGTACCGGATTAACAAAGCCCTCCTGCTCGTAGCTGCTAACAAGTTGGTCAATACATCTCGGCATATCTGGCACACCACAACTGACTGATGTACTTCGTAACCAGGTTGCACGCGATGAGAGCAGCTCCTTGCCCGCTAAACTCCCCTGTAGCAACGGTCAACGCTGCAACCAATGGCGGGGCCCCATGGCCGAACGGTCAACGGTTTCAGCTCGCGGCAATCGCCAGCACGCCGAGTGCTGAGACACACCCGTCCAGCTCCGTGTCCCGTACACCACTCGCTGCCACGTATGACGAGGGGCAGAATCGATGGAACGCATGATCGCACGCGCGCCCTCAGAGAAGCCACCACGGCTCACAAGGTTCATTTTTCAAGTTTCCTAAAGACTATGTAATGAGACAGAAATAGCTCCATTGGATTCGAAGGCAGGATTTGGCGGTTACTGATTATTCAGAGGTAATTTTCGTTTAGAATGTAATTTAGTAATGCATCTTTTAGATTATGGTACATTATAGTTTGCCACATCACTTGGCTTGCACATATAACGATTAATGTATCTCACTTCTTATTTTGTAGGTGTGTCACAAGCATTTCAAAGCCAGTGACATTATCTGGGCGCTACAGTCTGGAACCGCGCGACCGCTACGGTCGCAAATTCGAATCCTGCCTCGGACATGGATGTGTGTGATGTCCTTAGGTTAGTTAGGTTTAAATAGTTCTAACTTCTAGGGGACTGATGACCTCAGCAGTTAAGTCCCACAGTGCTCAGAGCCATTTGAACCATTTGAACATTACCTGGGAAGTATCTGCCACAAACTGAAAACCCAAATCTGCTTCACTTTCAAAACAATGGCTTGATTGAAATGCCCTGCCAGGCACTTTTCCGGTCCGTCCAATCTACCCGTCTTCAGCTGCAGGACCATCCAGAGAGAGACCAGATAACAAACCGCGTTGGAGACAGTAGTATTGCAGGAAAGCATCGAGGTTAGTATAGCCAGCAATAACGAGTATTTAAAAATAATTTCGTATAACAGCCTTCATGAACTTAAATATAAAGAAGGATTCAGTGTAAACAGTGAAAGAAGAGTGTATCGTATTTATGTGTGTCGATCTGCTGCGCGGTCCGATTACTTAGTATATTATTATTATTATTATTATTATTGTTGGCGGATTTTCCCTAAAAGGAAATCGTTAAGCTTATGACTTTGAAGGCTTGTTCTTCTTGTCCTTCCAGTACTCCTTCATTCTCTTGGAGAGGGCCTCTTTTCTCTCCTCAGACCATTCTTGTTTGGTCCGCTGTTTTAGCGCTTCTGACTTTACTTCCCAATTGTCTATGTGTTTTCGGAAGGTGCTTCTGTCTGTGGTGTTTGTGGTGCCAATTGCTTGTAGGTCTTTTCGGACTCCTTCCATCCAGGGTGTCGAGACTTTAAGTGTCTTGATGTGTTCTAGAATTTTCTTGGTGAGTCTTGTTTCAGGGAGTCTATCTAAATGTCCGTAGAATTTAAGGCGCCTTTTTCTCATATCGTTCTCGATGTTCGAATATGCTTCTACTGTTGAGTTCTTCTGTAGTCTGTAGCCATCTGGTGTGGGTCTTCCTCCTAAAATTTTCCTCATGATTTTGCGTTCTTCTTTTTTTATTTCTTCAATTTTGATTTTCCTGTTGAGTGCTAGTGTTTCGCTGGCATACAGTACGGCGGGTTTGATCACTGTGTTATAGTGTCTGATCTTGGTGTTTCTGGAAATGCATTGTTTGTTGTAGACGTTTCGTACCATGCCTAGTGATTTCCGTGTCTTCTGTTGTCTGTCTTCGTAAGCCAGTTTCTCTGTTCCGGTCGGTTCGATGATTTCGCCTAGGTATCTGAAGTGTGTGACCCCTTTAATTTTGCCGTACTTGGTTGTGATGTCGTCGCCTTCTCTTGTTAGGACTTGCGTTTTTTCAAAAGAGATTTGTAGGCCGACTTTCTCGGCGCATTCTTTCAGGATTTCGATCTGTGTTTTTGCTGATGTTGGGTCATAGGTCAGTATCGCTAGGTCGTCTGCGAATGCTAGGTAAGGGATTTCCAGTCTTTTCCTTCCTAATGTGACTGGTCTCCAGGTGTTTTGTCTCCTGACTTCAGCTTCCCATTCGCTCATTACTTTGTCCAGGACGATGTTGAACAATAGCGGGGATAGTCCATCTCCTTGTCTTAGGCCAGTGTGGATTTCAAAGGGGTCCGAGATTTCGCCCATGAATTTGACTTTGGATTTTGTATTGGTTAGTGTCTGTTCGATTAGTCTTCGGGTCTTTTGGTCTAGGCCTTTTTCTCTGAGGATTTGGATGAGGGACTTTCTGTCGATCGAGTCGTAAGCCTTTTTGAAGTCGACGAAAGTGCAGATGATTTTTTTGGGGCTTGTCATGTGGGATTTTATGATTGATTTCAGGTTGAAGATTTGTTCGGGGCAGGCTCTGTTGGGTCTGAAACCCGCTTGGTATTCCGAGATGGCGGGTTCCAGTTGTCCTTGCGTTCTGGTGAGAAGACAGGTTGATAGAATTTTGTAGATGACCGGTAGCAGGGAAATTCCTCTATAATTGTTTGTGTCTGTCCTGTCACCTTTCTTGTGTAGCGGGTGAATGAGTGCGGTCTTCCAGTCGTCAGGTATGATTTCGGTTGTCCAGGTGTTCTGTATGATTTGTGTGATTTCGTTTAGCGAGTTTGGTCCTAGGTTCTTCAGCAGTTCTGCCGTTATTCCGTCTTCACCGGCTGCCTTGTTGTTTTTCAGTTTCTTTATGCAGTGGAGGATTTCTTCTTTTGTTGGTGATGGTGATGAGTCTTCCGGTGCGTTGGCCGGTTCTCGGGGTTCGAAGGTTGAGTTAGGTTCCGGGCAATTTAGTAATTTTGAAAAGTACTTCGCGAGCTCTTCACAGTTTTCTTTGTTGGTAAGTGCCAGTTTTCCGTCTTCTTTTCTGAAGCAGAGGTTCTGTGGTGAGTATCCTTTGACTTGGTTGGCGAACGTCCTGTAGAAATCCCGTGTGTTGAAATTTCTGAAGTCTTCTTCGATGGAGTTTAGCTGATCGTTTATGTATTTGCGTTTCTCTTGTCTTATTGTTTTCGATGTTTGTCTTCGAATTTCATAGAAGTTGTCCTGTGTTTCTTGTGTTTTGTTGCTGTTGTAGTTTGTGAAAGCTGTTCTTCGATTTTGTAGGGCGATTTCGCAGGTAGTGTTCCACCAAGGGTGCCTGGGTTTTCTAGTCAGCGGGATCAGTTCTTTGGCTGTGTTCACAATTTTTTGTTTAAAGCTGGTCCAATCCTTCGCCTCTTGTTTTTCCCAGTGTTCTGTGATGTTCGATTCTCTGATCTTTCTTGTATCAATTTTCGGTGAGGTCAATTTCTTTTTGTGTTGTCTTCTTGGTGTGAGTTTGATTTTGATTCTTGTTAGGTAGTGGTCCGAATCTATGTTGGCGCCTTTTCTCACTTGGACGTCGTGGATTTCTTTCTGGCATTCATAGGAGATTGCCACGTGATCTATCTGGAATTCGCCTAGTGAGTGGACTGGTGATCGCCACGTCTTTTGTTTCTTGGGCTTTTTCATCAGGGAGGTTGACATGATTTTGAGGTTGTTTTGCTGGCAGAGTTCGATCAGTCTGGTGCCGTTTTTGTTGGTGAATTTGTGTGCAGGGAAATTTCCTACTGTTTTTCTGTAGCGTTTTTCTCTGCCGATTTGTGCGTTGAAATCGCCTAGTAGAATTTTCGCGTTGTCTTGGGGTATTTTTGCCAGGGTGGTTTCGAGTTTGTCCCAGGATTTGTCTGTTTCTTCCGGTTTGTCCTTGTTGTCTGCGTTCGTGGGGGCATGTACGTTGATGAGGGTGTAGTTCTTGTTGGCGTGTTTGATTCGCATGGTCATGAGCCTGTTGTTGATCGCGTTGACTTCTTTTACTGAGTCTAGGATGTTTTTGTTTACTGCGAAGGCCATGCCGAGGAGTGCTCCTCCTTTGCCGATTTTCCTGTTGGTTCCACTCTTGAAGAATCTGTAGTTTCCGTAGTCTATTGTGTCTGAATCCGTGTATCTTGTTTCTTGTAGCGCTAGGATCGAGATCTTTTGACTGGTGAGTTCCGTTGTTAGATTGTGTAATTTTCCCGTTTGTATTAGTGTCTGTATGTTGAAGGTGCCAAAGTATGTGTGTGTTTTCTTGGGTAGTTTGCCAGAGCGCTCCGACTCGCCCTTTAGTACATCTCCAGGTCCCCCAGAATCCGAGTGCCTGGTTGCCGTCTTGCGACGGGTGGATCGTCCACCTGGGGTAATGTTGTTTTTAGGTGTACTTGCCATTGTGCTTGTAATTCGTCTGGCTTATTATTATGTAGTATTCTGCCTAGTGGCAGGCCCATGTCTTCGTACGGGGAATTTCCGATTCCACTGTTCCCTGTCTTCAGCTTCTTCCTTCAGTCTGTTGTATCTTTCATGTCGTCCAGATGTTGAGTCCTTCTTCTTCCTCGTCCTGCGTTTCCTCTGAGTTTCCCTTCGATGACATCATGTATGAGTGCGACGTGTCTAAGTACATGTCCAATCCAGTTGGCCTTTCTCTGAAGAATTGTACGCAGAATACTTCTCTTCTCTCCTACTCTTCGCAGTACATCGTCATTTTTATGCGATCTGTCTACTTGATCTTTCCCATTCTCCTCCAGATCCACATTTCAAAGCTCTCTAAGTATTTTTTCTCCTTCTTGCTCATGATCCATGTCTCTGCTCCATACAGTGCAATGTTCCTTTATCAGTTTTTTCCTCAATGCCAAACTCAACTTGGTGGTCAGCAGAGTCCTCTTCTTGTTGAAAGCAGTTTTGGCCATGACGATTCTGGCTCGGATTTCGTTGGTGCAGTGGGCATCTTTTGTGATAAAACTTCCCAGGTACTTGAACTGATTCATATTTCCCAGTTCCCGATTGTCAACAGTTATCAAGTGTTTCTCACGTTTTGATATGCGCATCACTTTTGATTTTTCGATGTTGATTTCCATGCCGTATTTTCTTCCCGTTTCCACCAAATTTTTCATCATGTGTTGCAGACGTCTCTGATTTTTGGCGAACACTACCAGGTCGTCTGCATACTTGATGGTGTTGATGAGACGTCCTCCTACTTTGAAGTTTCCGCATCCTTTCATCGCTTCTCTCGCCAGCATTTCTCCATACAGGTTGAAGAGACTTGGCGACAGACAACATCCTGGTCTCACTTCCTTTCCTATTTCCACACTGTTCGCTTCTTCATAGTTCAGTCGTACCTTTATCCCTTGTCCCAGGTACAAGTTCATTATAAGTCTCCGAACTCTCCAGTTGATTCCTATTTCCTTAAGGATGTTCATCAATATATTCCAATTGACTCTGTCGAAGGCCTTCTGCCAGTCTATAAAACAAGCGCAAACTTCTTCGTTAACGGCCAAAACTCTCTCTGACAATATCCTCATCATAACAATGGCGTCTCTGGTCCCTTTTCCTTTCGTCAAGCCAAACTGGTCTTCTGCCATCACTTGTTCAATTTTGTTTAGTATTCTTACTTAGTATGTACTGTGATTGATAATCATTTGAAAGTCTACCTCTGTATTGAAAATGAATTTCATTACACAAAATTCTACTCATTAAATTTGTTCTTGAAGCTATACTGGTAATAGAAAATTGTTTGAATACTACCTACTGTGATGTGCATGCCTCCGTGTTCTTGTATATTAACACTGTTTGGAAACGTGTGAATATTTTAATAAACAACTACTGGACGTTTAAAAACAGCCCAGATGTACCTAACCGTTTATACGCTCGAAAATAAAGCATTTTTTCAGTTTTCAGCAGTTTTGTTTACAAATGTGCTAGTTATGTTGTATGTTCTACGCGCGTAATTAATCTAAGTTATGGGGTCCAAATTGTTTTTGCCTAATTTTCGCATTAACAGCTATATGTGTCTTCTCTGTCACTCAGTCGAGTATGAAGTCGAAAAGCGCATACTTCACGAACCACACGGTTAGTTTGGTGTGGCTGCTGTGTATTACGATCGCTGCTTGACTCTGACGTCACGATATGGTTGTCTGGTTTTGCATCTAGGTGGTGTTGATTGAAGGCAGCTCTACCTTTACATCTCCGTTGCGCATTATGTTGACAAATTGTTTTCAACCAAAGACTTACCAGAGACGTGTTTGCGCCAGACACGGCCTTACTCTAGGACGCAGTTTAAAGCAGTATGCTTGACTAAAAGTGCGAATAACACAGAGTCCGCCGTGCCTGCAATTAGCCGAGGCCTTTGTGCGCTGTCGGCCAGTCCAATCAGCCACGGGCCTCTTGCCCCTGTGTCACGATCCTCCACCGGCCGGTCGCGTCGAGCGGCGCCGTTTCTCTCCAACACATCACGACACTCCGTTCTCGGCCGTTAATTGCTCTCTCTCTCTCTCTCCCCCTACCTACTCTTTTTCGCTTTTTTGTTAATTAAAAGTGCGCGTGTGAAAATTGCACTCCTGGACGGGGCGTGGCGGACACGCGGCACGAGTGGGACGATGCATTAAAAATTCAATCGAATTCACTTGCTCCATGAATTTTAAAAGTCGGTAATGGAGTTAGGCGGCGTCGCCTGGACTGATGGACTTCTCTGATGCGCTCGTTTACCGGCCCGCGGCGTTACGGGAGACTGTCCTGACTCCTCGGGCGGCGTGAAACATTTTGCACACTGCCCGTTGATAGGACACTCAGAGAGTCCAGTTAGCTCCTGGCTCGTACAACCAAAATTTGTAAATAAATCTTGACTCGCGTCCGCCGCTTCGGGTACTAAAGCTCGCTGTCGAACTCGAGGCGGAAATGGCCGATTCGAATCCATCTACACTACTGACCATTAAAATTGCTACACCAAGAAGAAATGCAGATAATAAACGGGTATTCATTGGACAAATATATTATACTAGAACTGACATGTGTTACATTTTCATGCAATTTGGGTGCATAGATCCTGAGAAATCAGTACCCAGAACAACCACCTCGGGCCGAAATAACGGACTTGATACGCCTGGGCATTGACTCAAACAGAGCTTGGATGGCGTGTACAGGTACAGCTGCCCATGCAGCTTCAACACGATACCACAGTTCATCAAGAGTAGTGAGTGGCGTATTGTGACGAGCCAGTTCCTCGGCCACCATTGACCAGACGTTTTCAATTGGTGTGAGATCTGAAGAATGTGCGGGCCAGGGCAGCAGTCGACATTTTCTGTATCCAGAAAGGCCCGTACAGGACCTGCAACATGCGATCGTGCATTTTCCTGCTGAAATGTAGGGTTTCGCATGGATCGAATGAAGGGTAGAGCCACGGGTCGTAACACATCTGAAATGTAACGTCCACTGTTCAAAGTGCCGTCAATGCGAACAAGAGGTGACCGACACGTGTAACCAATGGCACCCCATACCATCACGCCGGGTGATACGCCAGTACGGCGATGACAAATAAATGCTTACAGTGTGCGTTCACCGCGATGTCGCCAAACACGGATGCGACCATCATGATGCTGTAAACAGAACCTAGATTCATCCGAAAAAATGACGTTTTGCCATTCGTGCACCCAGGTTCGTCGTTGAGTACACCATCGCAGGCGCTCCTGTCTGGGATGCAGCGTCAAGGGTAACCGGAGCCATGGTCTCCGAGCTGATAGTCCCTGCTGCTGCAAACGTCGTCGAACTGTTCGTGCAGATGGTTGTTGTCTTGCAAACGTCCCCATCTGTTGACTCAGGTACCGAGACATGGCTGCACGATCCGTTACAGCCATGCGGATAAGATGCCTGTCATCTCGACTGCTAGTGATACAAGGCCATTGGGATCCAGCACTGCGTTACGTATTACACTCCTGAACCCACCGCTTCCTTATTCTGCTAACAATCTCGACTAACGCGAGCAGCAATGTCGCGATACGATAAACCGCAATCGCGATAGGCTACAATCCGACGTTTATCAAAGTCGTAAATGTGATGGTACGCATTTCTCCTCCTTACACGAGGCATCACAACAAAGTTTCACCAGGCAAAGCCGGTAAGCTGCTGTTTGTGTATGAGAAATCGGTTGGAAACTTTCCTCATGTCAGCACGTTGTAGGTGTCACCACCGGCGCCAACCGCGCTTGAATGCTATGAAAAGCTAATCATTTGCATGTCACAGCATCTTCTTCCTGTCTGTTAAATTTCGCGTCTGTAGCACGTCATCTTCGTGGTGTAGCAATTTTAATGGCCAGTAGTGTACATCTACATACATACACAGCATGCAACAATGTGGCCCCTGGCGGAGATTACCTTGTACAATGTTCCTTCCCTGTTCCACTCGTAAATAGAGCAAATGGAAAACAATTGCCTGTAAACTGTTTCAATGAAAGTGCTTACTTCCATAAGTTATCAAGTAACAGGAATATTTATATGTCCACATAAGAAATGTTAGGCTTTCTGCGAGGTTAGCAACACAGTTTACTGAGTTATTTTCGAGAGAGTTACAGAAACGACGTACATTTTTTAATAAAACATTAGTTTTCCATCACGCAGGTGGTATATTTAAACCAGCTGTTTACAAATCAGTATACCTAAATCATATTTAGTTTGCGAGCTACATACATTCAAAGTGCAACTGATAGATGCAACATGCTGTACATATCACTTCGTTGTGTGCAAATGGATTTTCTGGTGACGGAGTGTTGATTTAAGCGAGGTGACCAAATGTGTGTCAATGCTCCTGAATGCACAATGCAGTGCATCTTCCAAACGACCTGCGGACGAGATGTGACGTCGCAGATGTCACGGAATGACAAGCTTCTCCGGTGCGACGTTTGAAGTCATATTGGGTTGTGCGTTCAATGACATAAACGAGACTCTTTACGTATCCCCAAAAAATGAAATCTGTTGGTGTTCAATAAGGCAATTGCGTGGACAACTGCTGAGGACTACCGTGTCCCGACCATCTTCAATTCTTGCTCATCATCACGAGCAGAATGGGGGCGTGAGGCAGGAGCGGGACCGTCGTGCTGCATCCACACACGGTCTCTAATGTCTGGACCGACAATTTCAAGGAGAGCACCTGAACTGACGACGATAAAAGCTCGATACAACTCACCTGTCAGTGTAGCTGCGAAGTAGTGTGGACCGATGATTTCATCCCCAATAATTCCATACGACAGATTAATTTACCACCTCCGTTGACTATAGACACGACATACCAACCGATGATATTCTGTGATCCAATAATGCATATTATGAGAGTTCACTGCACCGTAATTTGTGAAAGTGGATTCATAAGAGAATATAACACTTTGTAAGATTTCCAGAGTGGAATTATATACGGCCTGTTTACTGCAGAAAGTATATCTCCGATCGAAATCGTTCCAATGCAGCTCCTGTGTCAGTGACGGCTGATACGGGCAAAGCCTGCGACCCCCTACTACACATCGCACAGATGTAAGGCTGACACCAGTGATTTCAACGACGTCTCGTAAGCTGACATGAGGCTCGTGGTGTATTTCACGTAAGACAAACACCTCCATCTTCTCACTTCTTGCTGGTCTTCGGCAGTTACTCTGGAGCCTTCTCATACTGTTTCCCGAAGTCACTGTTTAGCACTTAGGAATGTAATGGCTGACGGAGCTCTTCGGCCGGCCGTTGTGTCCGAGCGGTTCTAGGCGCTTCAGTCCGGAACTGCGCTGTTGCTTCGGTCGCAGGTTCGAATCCTGCCTCGGGCAAGGAAGTGTGTGATGTCCTTAAGTTAGTTAGGTTTAAGTAGTTCTAAGTCTAGGGGACTGATGACCTCAGAAGTGAAGTCCCATAGTGCTTAGAGCCATTTGAACCATTTTTTTTGGAGCTCTTCGTCTAAGATATCTCACGGGAAAAGCCATCGAGTCAGCGTTCGCCAAGCATCAGCAAAATGCAAGCGTACTCGTTGGATGTGTATGCTGCGTTTATTCGACGACAGTATCCGCACCGCACTGAACTCCGTTTGTTTGTGCGGTCCTGCCTGCCATGTATATGGCAGTGTAAGGCGACGGTCTACAGTCTAACCGAACATGACACGTAACAGCGCATCGAGGAAGCTTGTCGCTCCGTGACACTGGGGACGTTACATCCCGTGCGCAGGTAGTTTAGAAGGTCCATTGCATTGTGCATTCAGGAGCACCGGAACACTTTTGAACAACTCACCTCCATTAACATTCTGCCACCAGAACATTCACCTGCACATAGATAAATGCTATATACAGCATGTTGCAGTCACCCCGAACACTCTGAACGTTTCTACCTTCCAAACTCAATGTGACTGGAATGTGATTGATATTTATTTGTACACAGCTGCCTTACATACGTCGGCTGCATGTTGGAAAAAAATAATGTTCTATTAAAAATACGTCTCGTTGCTGTAACTCTCTGGAAAATAACTCAGTAAATTACGTCCATAACGCCGCAGAAAATGTAACGTTTCTGACGTGCACCTATTTCGTAAGTTACAGAGGCATACACTTTATTTGAAACACCTGGTATATGCCTTCTTACGAGTCCTAATTTCTCCTATCTTCGTGATGTTTTCGCGAAATGAACGTCGACGCCATTAGAATATTCTGCTCTCAGCTTCAAATGCCTGTTCGCCAAGTTTTCTCATAGTGTTCAGGGAAAAAATGACGCCTCCCTTCAGGGATTCTCATTTTAGGTGACGAAACAACATCTCCGCAATACTCGAGTGCTGATCGAACCTACCTGTAACAAAGCTAGTGGCACGCCTCTCAATTGGTTCAGTGTCTTCCTTTAATTTGATCTGGTGCTGATCCCAACCACTCGGGAAGTATGAGCGTACTATTGTTGTATACGCGGTCCCCGTTACAGATGAATCACACTTTCCTAAAATTCTTCCAATAAACCGAAAGTCGACCATTGCCCAGCCCCCCCCCCCTCCCCGCCCCCCCCCCCCCTGTTACCGCTCTTACATGTTCGTTGCATTTCATGTGCAACGTTACGCCTAGATATTTAATCGACGTGATGGTGCCAAGCAGCGCACTTCTAATGCTGTGTTCGAATATTAGGAATTGTTTTTCTCTTCATCAGCATTAACTTATATTTTTCTATATTTAAAGCAAGCTACTGTTCTTCATACCACCTAGAAATTTTGTCTAAGTATCTCCATATAGCCACTGAACGACGGAGCCTTCCCTTACACCACAGAATCATCAGCAAATAGCCATAGACTTTTGCTCATCCTGTGCACCTGATCAATTTGAGAATAAGAGCGGTCCTGTCACGCTTACCAGTGGCACATCTGACGATACTCATGTCTCTGTCCCATCTCAAAGGGCGTGTGGAGAGTACCTTGTGGACAGCTGTCACTTGCCCTCTGACCTGTTTCAGTCGTGACTGGTAGGCGAGAAAAACAATAATTGTTGGTATGGCAGAATCTCTCTAATGCTGCCTTCTTGATCATTTCGCGAGAAATTAGTCAAAGGGAATAGTGTACACGGTTTGCCCGTAAGAGCAGGACAAAGTGGATGCTCCACTGAACAATTTGAGGTACGGAACCTAGAGTCGGAGATGCCAGCTAAAGGAGATAGTAGGAACAAAACCACAGTACCGTGTACTTTTTAATTTACATTAGTTACAGTTAACTGGCCAACGGCCTTGCCGCAGTGGTAGCACCGGTTCCCGTCAGATCACCGAAGTCAAGCGCTGTCGAGCTGGGCTAGCACTTGGATGGGTGACCATCCGGTCTGCCGAGCGCTGTTGGCAAGCGGGGTGCACTAAGCCCTTGTGAGGCAAACTGAGGAGCTACTTGATGAGAAATAGCGGCTCCTGTCTCGTACTCGTAAATTGGCATACGGCCGGGAGAGCGGCGTGCTGAGCACATGCCCCTCCATATCTGCATCCAGTGACGCCTATGGGTTGAGGATGACACGGCGGCAGGTCGGTACCTTTGGGCCTTCATGGCCTGTGCAGGAGGAGTTTAGTTTTAGTTTACAGTTAACTGCGAATACCATCACTGACACAGTGGACGTAATGTGGTGAAAGTGACAGCCATCAACCTCAATGAGAGCATGAAATCGGCGAACGAGATTCTGACGCATCCTGACAAAAATCCCTGGTGTGTTTCGAATCGCAACACCGGCAGCTACAATTCTGGCAACTAATTCAATCTTCTTATCCACTGGAGAAGCATACACAAGTGACTTTAGATACCCCATAGGAAATAACCAAGAACATCCAGGTCAGGTGACCTCGCAGGCCGTGGAATTCTTTCCAATCCAGCGACAAGGAAATACTTCCTAGTAATCAGCCTCGTCCTCCTCGTTTACTTGCAGGAAATAAAGAAAGTACGTGTAAATAAACAGTAGAGTAAGTGTAAACTTACACGCATGTCAGTTGCAAATGAGCTGGAAAATAGTATTGCTAGACACAGCGGTAGACCAGTTTACTTCTACATCTACATCTACATACATGCTCCGCAATCCACCATACGGTCTGTGGCGGAGGGTACCTCGTACCACAAGTAGTATTTTCTCTCCCTGTTCCACTCCCAAACAGAACGAGGGAAAAATGACTCCCTATATGCCTCTGTACGAGTCATAATCTCTTGTGGTCTTTTGCGAAATATAAGTTGGCGGTAGTAATATTGTACTGCAGTCAGCCTCAAATGCTTGTTCTCTAAATTTCCTCAGTAGCGATTCACGAAAAGAACGCCTCCTTTCCTCTAGAGACTCCCACCCGACTTCCTGAAGCATTTCCGTAACACTCGCGTGATGATCAAACCTACCAGTAACAAATCTAGCAGCCCGCCTCTGAATTGCTTCTATGTCCTCCATCAATCCGACCTGATAGGGATCCCAAACGCACTAGCAGTACTCAACAATAGGTCGTATTAGTGTTTTATAAGCGGTCTCCTTTAAAGATGAACCACATCTTCGTAAAATTCTACCAGTGAACCGAAGACGACTTTCCGCCTTCCCCACAACTGCCATTACATGCTTGTCCCACTTCATATCGCTCTGCGATGTTACGCCCAAATATTTAATCGACGTGACTGTGTCAAGCGCTACACTACTAATGGAGTATTCAAACATTACGGGATTCTTTTTCCTATTCATCTGCATTAATTTACATTTATCTGTATTTAGAGTTAGCTGCCATTCTTTACACCAATCACAAATCCTGTCCAAGTCATCTTGTATCCTCCTACAGTCACTTAACGACGACACCTTCCCGTACACCACAGCATCATCCATATCTCCTTATGCTGGCTTCTCCGACCCCGGGTTCCCTACCTCAAATTGTTCAGTGGAGCATTCTCTACGTCCTGTTACACTTTTGCGCGGTCTTACGGAAACACCCTGTGTTACTTAACTCCCGCTCCTAGAATTTTGACAGTAAACTACACTATCGCACAGTGTCTCCCTTGTGAGGCTGCTACTGGAGCTGGATGAACATCTCCTTGACGTTTCCGCGCTTGCCAAACAAACCTCTGGCGAAACGCGCTGGCATTCTTTCGGTCTTCTCCATTTCCTCTATTTCATCGAGTAAAACTGAAGTGATATCAGGTGTTCCCCAGGGAAGCGTCCTGGGACCTCTGCTGTTCCTGATCTATATAAATGACCTGGGTGACAATCTGAGCAGTTCTCTTAGGTTGTTCGCAGATGATGCTGTAATTTACCGTCTAGTAAGGTCATCCGAAGACCAGCATCAGTTACAAAGTGATTTAGAAAAGATTGCTGTATGGTGTGGCAGGTGGCAGTGGACGCTAAATAACGAAAAGTGTGAGGTGATCCACATGAGTTCCAAAAGAAATCCGTTGGATTTCGATTACTCGATAAATAGCGCAATTCTCAAGGTTGTCAATTCAACTAAGTACCTGGGTGTAAAAATGACGAACAATTTCAGTTGGAACGACCACATAGATAATATTGTTGGGAAGGCGAGCCAAAGGTTGCGTTTCATTTGCAGGACACTTAGAATATGCAACAAGTCCACTAAAGAGACAGCTTACACTACACTTGTTCGTCCTCTGTTAGAATATTGCTGCGCGGTGTGGGATCCTTACCGGGTGGGATTGACGGAGGACATCGAAAGGGTGCAAAAAGGTCAGCTCATTTTGTATTATCACGTAATAGGGGAGAGAGTGTGGCAGATATGATACGCGAGTTGGGATGGAAGTCATTAAAGCAAAGACGTTTTTCGTCGCGGCGAGATCTATTTACAAAATTTCAGTCACCAACTTTCTCTTCCGAATGCGAAAATATTTTGTTGAGCCCAACCTACGTAGGTAGGAATGATCATCAAAATAAAATAAGAGAAATCAGAGCTCGAACAGAAAGGTTTAGGTGTTCGTTTTTCCCGCGCGCTCTTCGGGAGTGGAATGGTAGGGAGATAGTATGATTGTGGTTCGATGAACCCTCTGCCAATCACTTAAATGTGAATTGCAGAGTAATCATGTAGATGTAGATGTAGATTTATACTATCTGGAAGGAAACCCAGACTGACGAATAATATTGTAGCATAGTTCGAACAAGGGTTTGGGAAACTACTTTCCTCGTTGATGAACTGCACTTGCTGAGGATTAGGTCTACAGCCATAAATCTTCCGGTTCATGTTGTATACCAGCTGTAAGGTGGCATAGCTACAGAAACTCCGATGTCACCTTCCATTCAGTGATAAACAATTAAACTTTGTGTACGTAAACTAATATGTTAATAAACCTTGAACTCAAACCACAGAATCTGTAGAAGTTGGATAGGAAGAAAATGTTGAGGGAGTATCACATTCACCGTTAAATCATGTGAAGACATATGTTTTAACAAGTGGAAATCATCACACATGACGTACGGACACTGTCCCGAGACATCAGCCGAAAAGATATACGCCTGGATGGTGGTAGACGGGCGGCAGTTGTGGCTCGAGATAAGTGGTGCGCGAGAGATTGGGGCGAACATCAAGCTGTGTGTCCACTAGCAAATAAGCTTCCTAATGTCACTTGCAGAAGTTGAATTTCTGCACGTACTTTCACTTGGGAATACCCGCAGTAAGTAGACGTCTGCAAGTTTCGCCAGCTTGCGTAAGTAGCTTTCGCAAGTTGGTGGAAACAGTTTCTTGGATGTTGTTGCAAATACTTGCAGAACTTGCCATTTACTGGGAGTTTTCCTCAAACATGTAGAATTTTTGTGTGTTCAGCACCAGTACGGTCTAGTCAGTGTCGAACAGAAGAATGGCGTAAAGACAGATGGAGAGAAACAAATGTTGCTTTGGAACCCTTAAATGTATACAGGGTGCACAGAAACAGTCTGAAAAGCTTGTAAGAGTGTTGCAGGGTAGGCTGTGCTGAGAAATAACTGTTAATGAAAAAATGGGATGCGATCCGCCGTTTTCGAATACATTATTATTGAAGTCAACCTAGCAGGCCGTTGATGAGCGCAAATTCAAGCGGCCCGCCAGATGCAATTAGTGGCAGTTGTTCTGATAGGGTAGATGATGGTGCGCGAGACTGCTCAGGCTTTAGCTACCGTCCCGTGTTCAATTTTTGTGTAGCTCTCTTATTCGGGTTCAAGGAAGCAAGCGAACCACACGTCTGGCGAAACCGTCTCTGGTCGCGGGGGGAGGGGGGCGGGGGAGAGGGACGCTTGAATTGGCGCAAGAAACGGCCTGATTGGGCAACTTTAACGCCAATTAACTCGGAAACGGGTGAAACGTAATGGATTTTTTTCTTGACAGTTATTTTCCAGCACAAAATAACCTGCAACACCCGTAACAAGCTTTTTAGACTGTTTCTTACCACCCTGTATAATTGGCCACTGCAGCCAGGGGAGTGCAAAATGAATTTACGGACTACTTTATTTCACCGGAAGGGGAAGCGGAATGATAGTACAGATGTCTTCAAAATTTAGCTGATTTTTAATGTTGGCGTAAATGTGAAAGCATTACGGTACATTCGTAATATAAGTAAGATAAAACGTTTGCAAAAGTGGAAGAGTAATTGAAAGGCCACATCTTGATGATACAGTTTGTCGTAGTTTTGTATCCTGTTTTCGATTATTTGATGTTACAATAGGTTAGAGATGTTCGAAACTGGCGTACAACATTTTCAGAGAGTTTGTAGTTTGAGCGAATTTCTCAGATTTTGTACCATTGAGTAGTGTTTCCTGATACTTAAAGATGTATGCCTCTATATCCATTTATTCACCCAAACAATTCTTCATTTTATTTTTAGTAACGATTTTCTCGAATAATAATAATGTAACAAAATTGGCAACTGCTTAGCAAATATAGTGGAAAACATTTCTATAAGTGGTCGCAGGAAGTTCCTAATATTAGCTGGCCGAAGTTACTTACAGAAGTAAACTTGCGCAAGTTTTCGTTCTGATAAATGTAATATAATGCGCATACATAGGGGCAGAAATCCATTCCAGTACGATTATGCCATAGGTGGTAAATCATTGGAAGCGGTAACGACCGTAAAATACTTAGGAGTTACTATCCGGAGCGATCTGAAGTGGAATGATCACATAAAACAAATAGTGGGAAAAGCAGGCGCCAGGTTGAGATTCATAGGAAGAATTCTAAGAAAATGTGACTCATCGACGAAAGAAGTAGCTTACAAAACTCTTGTTCGTCCGATTCTTGAGTATTGCTCATCAGTATGGGACCCTTACCAGGTTGGATTAATAGAAGAGATAGACATGATCCAGCGAAAAGCAGCGCGATTCGTCATGGGGACATTTAGTCAGCGCGAGAGCGTTACGGAGATGCTGAACAAGCTCCAGTGGCGGACACTTCAAGAAAGGCGTTACGCAATACGGAGAGGTTTATTATCGAAATTACGAGAGAGCACATTCCGGGAAGAGATGGGCAACATATTACTACCGCCCACATATATCTCGCGTAATGATCACAACGAAAAGATCCGAGAAATTAGAGCAAATACGGAGACTTACAAGCAGTCGTTCTTCCCACGCACAATTCGTGAATGGAACAGGGAAGGGGGGATCAGATAGTGGTACAATAAGTACCCTCCGCCACACACCGTAAGGTGGCTCGCGGAGTATAGATGTAGATGTAGATGTAGACACAGACAGCTCATCAAGCACTAGCGGTAGTTACTTATGGAAGTTACTACTGGACCACACATGTCTTCAGTAGTTACTACTGGACCACACATGTCTTCAGTAGTTACTACTGGACCACACATGTCTTCAGTAGTTACTACTGGACCACACATGTCTTCAGTAGTTGCGAGAGCAGCGCTGGAGCTCGTGGATCACCATTGGCGAGTGAGATACAGAAATTAATAGTCTGGATACCGAATATCCAGAGCAGAAAACAGTGCTGAATACTGAATGTAAAAGCACTTGAACAAGTTGATATTAAACAAAGTGCTACATTGCGAGAACACGTAGTGCAATATGTGATAACAGTATACTCACAACTGTTGTTGTAATACAACAAAAAGAATGAATGTAGGTCTCTCATATTTCTGTAAATTGTTTGCTATAAATGTATATCAAGAAAGGATCGACGCTTTCCCTTGAAGTTCAACTCATCTCATGGTAACGCAGAACTGATTTGTATTGCATGAGTTGCAGCATAGCTGTTATAGACAAACGAGACGACTTGGAAATGTCAGTGATGTTTGCATGCAACAGAATTTATAAATAACTTTCTTTATAGCAAGATTCGGTTCATAAACGCACTGAAATCCAAAAAAGGAAGAGAGTCAGTGAGGTTCTGGAAGGTACTGACAGTGATGTGGAGCCAGCAGACTCCTGTCCCGTAGCCAGCTGCGCCAGGTTTCTCCGCTGAGAGTCGATGTCGCGTACAGCTCTATCGAGGTGGTTCCACAGATTGTCGATTGTGTTTAAATAGGGGGAGTTTGGTGGCCAGGAGAGTTTGGTAAACTCGTGCTGATGCTCTTCCAAACAGGTACGTACACTGTCCACTGTGTGCATGTTTCATTGCCCTGCTGGTAGATGCCACCATGCTGAGGAAAAAACAAATTACATGTAGGGGTGGACATGGTCTCCAAGGATAGATGCATACTTGTGTTGATCCATTGCACCTTCAAGAATGACGACATCACTCAGGGAACGCCACGGACACAGTCCCCACATCACGACGCTCCCTCTTTTGGCTTGGGCGCTTCCGATGATTATTGCAGAGTGTTTGCTTTTAGATGTTTCACGCAGCACACGTCAACGACTATGGTTCCAACAAAGCATAAAACATGATTTATGTGAAAACGCCACCTGCCGCTACTCGGTGGACCTCCAGTTGTGGTATTGGCGTGCAAACTCCAGCCTTCGTCGGCGATGAAAGCAGTCAGCATGGATGCATGAGCCAGACGCTTTCTGCGGATACCCATTAGCAGCAACGTTCGCTGGTTCGCTGACCGGTCGTTGAGGAAACAGTTGGTAGCCTCTTGGTTCATGTGGGCAGTTATCTGTTCAAGAGTTGCACGTCTGTTGGCACGTATACATCTCCCGAGCCGTCTTTCGCGCCTGTGGTCTACGGTTCGTAACGCACCACAGTTACTCCGGCGACAGTTTGGGATTGCGCCGGTTTGCCATGCACAGTATGATGTAGCCATGGAGGCACTCGAATAGTTTAGAGACTTAGCCGTTTGGAAAATGTTTCCACCCCTGTCCCCAAAACCAATTATCATGCCATTGTGGACTTCAGATAAATCGTTTCGTTTCCCCAAAAAACGACGACGATTGCACTGTTTCTCGACGACCCCTCCCCCCCCCCCCCCCCCGACACACTTTACACGCTTTATATACACTCAACTTCTTGTGCTGCCACCTGCTGTCTGTGAATTTTTGTTGCATTTCGACGTTGAGGTGGTCTCATTAAAGTGATTGGACCGTGTATAAATTTCGGTACCTTTAAACAGACACACAGCGGTAAGCACAATATGCTTCATTTACCACCCCGGAATAAACTGTGATAATGAAAGGCGAATTACTGTACAGTTTCTGTCTAAATTGTACCACTCAAGACGTGCAGATCTATGTGCCACCTTGAACAGTGGCCTTTTGCGAGGTACCCGACTTGTAATGGCCATTCCAAACAGTTCGCTTCGCAACGATAATCAGAAACTGTTCGAGACGGACTTGGATTGACTGACAGTAGCACTTCCTGTTAGGTTTAGACCCGACTGTTAATGAGAAGGCATGGTACTCGTCTCGGGTCTCTGTCGCTTAGGATACGTAGTTTTACTTCCCCTGTTTTTTATCCAATGTTACTTGGCAACGTATTGTGAATATTTTCTTGTAGATGCGTTGGAGAACCTGGGCTGATTCCCCGAGAAATTGACAACTTCATTCATGTTGTCATGAGCACGTCTAAGAACGATAGCTTCTCTCAGCCATTCTGTTATGTCACGTTACTGTGCTGATTCAATTCAGCCGACTGGAACAGGCACAACATTTCAGTTCCAAGACTTTCGTCAGCTGCCCGACTTGACACCTGTTGCAAACCGTCTACACACTCCATATCTTCACCCCATCGACTCATTAATTTTGTAGGCCTGATGCCCCTTATTTAAAGACACAAATATCCTAGAATGACCCTGAATCGCCTATTTACTTTTTAATTTCCCTCTTATTCTGTCTCACTACGCAAACATAAAACTTATCCATAAAGCTTTGACGAATTTCAATCCCCCAAACTCCTACCCCCATATTCAGGCAAAGTGAATAACACCTCACTTTCCCAGACCTGTAACAAAAGGGGATTTGAACCCTTCATATTGCGCCTCATTTCGACGATACTGACCAAGAGAAACGTCTCATCTGAAGATGACGGCTAGGTGGACCACTGAAATACTGCGTCAACTTACCATGAAGATTTTATTTTTATTTTTTTTAATTGTACCCGTATTACGCAGTTTCAAATGTGACCGTATTCACTGTATTGGAAGTATGAATTAACAAACGCTTTCAGTCACAACGTTTCTTTTTTTATTAAGTACACCCGGTCGGAGTGGCCGAGCGGTTCTAGGCGCTACAGTCTGGAACCGCGCGACAGCTACGGTCGCAGGCTCGAATCCTACCTCGGGCATGGATGTGTGTGATTTCCTTAGGTTAGTTAGGTTTAAGTAGTTCTAAGTTCTACGGGACTGATGACCTCAGAAGCTAAGTCCCATAGTGCTCAGAGCCATTTGAACAATTTTTTTTTATTGAGTATACGATGCATTTCGGATCCTAAGGGTCCATCTTCAGGTGTAATTTGTCTTAATACATGCTTTATTTTTCCAATGAATGAGGTGAAATGCATATTCCTGTCATAAAAAGGTTTGGTGTTACTTTATGAATTTCGTCGTTTGACTTACAAAATTCATAACCTAACACCAAACCTTTTAATGACAGAAATATGCATTTCACTTCATTCACGGGAAAAAATAAAGCATGTTTTAAGACAAATTACACCTGATGATGAACTCACAGGGTCCGAAATGCATCGTGTACTTAATAAGACACGAACAGCTGTGAATGAAGGCGTTTGTTAACTCACACTTCCAATGCACAAAGATCTTGAAACTTCCTGGCAGATTAAAACTGTGTGCCCGACCGAGACTCGAACTCGGGACCTTTGCCTTTCGCGGGCAAGTGCTCCACCAACTGAGCTACCCAAGCACGACTCACGCCCCGTCCTTACAGCTTTACTTCTGCCAGTATCACGTCTCCTACCTTCCAGACTTTACAGAAGCTCTCCTGCGAACCTTGCAGAACTTGCCAGAATCTCATTCTGGCACGAAGATCTTGTTTCAGACCTGAGAGAAGTATCACAAAATATTCCAGTGGGAAAGCTTACGGAGTCACAGCATTACAAAAGGGTGACAGACTGCTTTTCCTCCACTTTCCTGCGTCGTCCCTGACATTGCGTCGTTGTGACTGCGGCGGCTGGCTGGATGGCTGACTGATTACAGGACAGGGTCCTGCAGCCCAGGGCCGGCGCCGCCTGCTGTTCACACCCCTTCCTCAGACGCGTCGGAGCACTCGGCCGCGCCACGCCCACCACACAGCGCCGGTAGCGGCGGCCGCTGCCTGCCTGCCTATTCCTTTTTGTCGGGCGGCCGTCTTTGAGCTCAGCGTCTGGTAAATGTAACGGGGACGTTGGGCGGACGCCTTACAAATCCCACACGAAACGTGTGCCGTGCCGCGGCGCGCCGTCTGGAGGGAAAAAGCAACGCAGCAGCAGCGGCAGCGGTATGCTGGGGCCGCAGCAGCACCGGCGCCGGTACAGCACGCTGGCACTGCACGCTAATAATAGAGAGGCACCAGTCCCCTCCGTAAGCAGCGTGCTCTCCTCGTCCAAACGGCTACAGGTGCTCCGAGCGCGCAGGTTGTATCAAGCACACGCATATTTGGGTCTTCGAGGCTACAGCAGTTCTGGTCATGTGCCGGTGGCACCAAACTTACGACAGGTAGTTATGAAGTTTTAGTTAGCATCTCGAAAAATTATACAGTTCCGTAATTATCTTTTTCTTTATTTTCAGGCACGTGTCTGCAGTCGTCGTAATGACGGCGTTGTTTCTTCAGTCCAATGGCTGTTCTGATGAGCTCTTCTCGCCGGCCTATCCTCTGCATGCCACTTCGTCACTGAACAACAACTGCAATCTACATTCATTTGGAACAGTTTACTATTCACTCTTCTCTCCATTACCACACTGAATATTTCTCAATGCCTCAGAATCCGTTCTGTCAATCACTTCTTTTAGCCAACCAATGCCGTAAATTTCTTTTACTTCAGTTCAGTAACTCTTCATTAGTTAATCTTCAACGATCTTCTATACCACCACATTTCAAAAGTTTCTATTCTCTTCTTCTCTGAAATTCTTATTGTCCAGGATTTACTTCCCTACAAGATTACACTCCAGACAAATGTCATCCGTAAGTACTACCTAACACCTAAATTGATTTTATACGATTGACATCACTCAAGTTTGGGGGCGATCTGCACTCATGCTCATAAATTAAGGCTGTGAACACTATGCGACTTAACTTCTGAGGTCATCAGTCGCCTATAACTTAGAACTAATTAAACCTAACTAACGTAAGGACATCGCACACATCCATGCCCGAGGCGGGATTCGAACCTGCGACCGTAGCGGTCACGCGGTTGAAAGGTCTCTGTTGGATTCCTTTCATGTTTAATTTCTCAAATTTGTTGTCTTTTAAGGAATAAATTCCTCTTCTAAATTTACTGTGGCGTTTCTGACTATCTGGGAGGAGACTGAGTAGTGGAACGTGTTACTTTTACACGTAAACAAGAACGATCTCTCACACTACTACACTTTAAAGCACAGTTTATATGTAATTCTTATATGTAATTCATGTCACACAGTCTCATACGGAACCTACATCCGCTTTCTTTTATATACTGTGTATGATAAGATACTGTCATCCCCCTTCCCTTCTGTGTGAGAGGATGAATGATCAAATGTGTTTGTAGCTGCATGCTTGAGGGTAGCAGACAAGGCTGTCTGCTAGAGAACAGTAGGACCAACGTTGAAACAGGTAGCTACGGTTCCTAAAAGCAGAGAGGTTTCCATTCTTAGTATGGTCCGGTCCGTCCCCTGTCATGTTGGTATAGGAAGCTGCCCCTCTGGCGCCTTCCGTTGGTCTTTGTGAGCGACTCTCGGGAGCACGCTGGGTAGTTCAGTGGGAGTCTGGCAGCTGGAGAGTCGGCAGTTGGAGTCCAGTAGTAGCGCAGGGCAGTCCAGCAGTTGCAGTCTGGCGGTGCGAGCGTCTGAAGTGGTAAGATCTCCGGCTAAGCGCGTGTCTGTTAAGTCCATAGGACAATGGATTTGTTAAGTTCAGCTTAACTGAGAATTTAATCATTTTATTTCGGGTTAGCTTTAAAATGGCTAAGGTTATCTTTAATTGCAGCGGAGTGTAATTCTCGTGTTCAGTTCAGATTAATTTGCGGTAGTTGCTTTGTTACTACTTTGTGAGTAAAGTGGAACCACGTGTTGGTCAGTAACTCTAAGTAAGATCAATCTTAAATGCAAATGCTTGTGTGATTATAACGTATCGTCTTGAAAAGATTTTGAATATACCAACTTTTCTTTATGTTCAACCCACGTGGCGTGTACTTTGTGAGACCAGTACCACGTGCTTATATAACTGTTTGACCCATCAGGTTAATAGTAAGACGTTAGTAACCAGTTCGAGGTTTTTGTTTTGTAATTTGCTTTTTGATCTAATTTATTTTTATTATCTAAATTATTGTGGAGTTATACGCTTTCTGTAAACCAAGTTGACCACGTGAAGGGTAATTACAAGACGGACAGGATTGTGCTACGAAAGTAAATTCCTTAACTAAAAATTTGAATCTGTTTGTAGTGATTAACTTTCTGTTGCATGTGTTTCAATGTTCTTTGTGTGTTGTTTTATGAATGCAGTGTTGTATCCAGTCTCCCAATCTTGGCTCCATATTTTATGTGTTCCGTAATATTCCAATCTCCCAGTCTCACAATCGTAAATAAGGCACCAGCTCAGTTATAACTCACGTATAATATGCTGAAATTTCAATGAACAATCTTTAAAATAAATTTGCAAATATAAACTGATTTCTTTCTTTTTATTTAAATTCTCCTTTTATATAGATATATTACCGGTTGTTGTATGACTGTAAAAGATTATAATCAATGATAGTCTGATTGGTAATGTGGTAAACCTAGACTAGTTACCCAGTCGTGAAACAGTGGGCCAGTAAACGCACGGTTAACCTCACAAGACAGCTCACAGTTTTAAACCGCTTTCATGGTCTAAGTAGCACCCGATTTCAGCATACCAAATTCAAGTCACAATCTTACGCTATTCAGCAAAGCAAATTAGAGTTACAATCTTACACATGGCGACCCTGTTCTGTGATTCCGCTAGACTCTGGAATCTCTGAGACGTTAGATTGCAAGCGTTGTATAATCTTAATTTTTTTCCCTACAGCGCTCAAACAACTTTTGCGTTGTTTCCGAGCAGACGTTCAAAAGATTCACGGCGTTGTTGAGCGGCGTTGTGTTGTTTGTCTTGTTTTGTTTTCTATATTTGTTTGTTCTATATATGTGTGTTTTTTTTTTCTCTTCGCTTGTAAATTCCACGGTTTCGAACAAAGATAAAAATTTGTTTTGCGTATGAAAAATTGCGTACTAGGTTGGGTATCTTTCTTGTGACTGTCGTAATTTTTGGGGGACACATTTATTGTGATTAGTGTGTTACGTACTGGGTGTAAATTGCACTAATGCTGACACGTAACCAAGCTAAAAGTAAGCGCTCCGACAACTTAAGCAACATGGACCAAGGGGATAATTTGATTTCCAATATTAACGCGTCGGGCGGTTCCGAAAATGCAATGGGGAATACTTCAGACGGAATGCAAAACAGCACGAACGGGCTCACATCAGAGCCAGAAATTAATTCGCCTCCAACTAACCAAATTGATTTGGCGGAATTCATGAAAGCCTTATTGCAACAAAATAAAGAATTGTTCCGAGAACAAAAAGAATCATCCGAGAAATCGATCCGAGAGCTAGGCGAACAAATAGACAAAAAATTAATCCAGCAGACAAATAAAGTTGACAAGTCGATGCAGAGAGTGTCCGATGATATCTCACAAAGAATAAACAATCTGGCAAGTGAAATAAAAAGTGACATTATGAAAGAATTAGGCCGTACATTTGAACAAATCGACGACCGTCTGCAAGCCCTAGAACAGAGCAAGCGGTGTGGCGCGGCCGAATCTAAAGAAAGCGAAGAACGGCTACTTAGGAATTTCCAAGAGCTGAGAGAACAATGCCAAAGAGATCATCAGCAGGTACTCTCGAGGGTCCAAGAGGCTGAAACGCATTGTCCCACGGCCGTTAGCAACACAATAGCGGACAACAGTTTAGCGATCCACGCGTTGGAACTGCAGGTCGAACAACTGAAGCAGACTGGGGCGGAGGACAAGAGACAAATAGATGAGAAGATCGCGGCATTAGCGGACATTGTAGGCACGATGAAGCTGACGGAAAGCGAGAACAATATCACACAGGTAGCGGCCGCAGAGACCGAAGAAGTGCGTTCGCTTCTTAAATTCCAGAAGGGACAGTTTGAAGTGAACAGACAGCACAAAGCTGTAACAGGCGATTTACAAGAACGCGTGGCGCATCTGGAAAACCGCATGGCGTGTGATTCCGAACTCGCCAATAGCAATAAAAATAGCCGTACGAACAGTGCAGAGAGGGACTCCGGCCACGAGGGAGATTTTGACGACAGGGAAGAATGTAATTTAAGGGGCAGACATGAGACAAATAGAAACATTCAAGGGCCTCGCCAGGAGGAAATGCGGGGATTTGATTTCAAACATTTCCTTACGGTAAGAAAATTTGAGATATTCCGAAATTCTCAAAAAGGCATACATCCACGAGCATGGCTCGAGCAATTTGAGTTCTGTCTTCCTCCCGACTGGGCAAGTTCACATAAAATAGAGTATATGTGTGGCTATTTGGAAGGCGAACCGGCGAGTCGTATGAGGTCGGCAGCGCGTCACTGCAACTCCACTCGGGAGTTTCGACAAGCCTTTCTCTCCGCCTATTGGTCGGAAGCGGCACAAGATAGGGTCAAACATGGCATAATTATGCTGCCAAATTTGAACCAGTCTGGTTTCGGCAGCCCTGCACGCCTATTCGACCACATGCTGCAGGCAAATCAATTTTTATACGACCCATACGGACCTGCGGAACTAATTAGGATATGCATCACCAAATTGCCGATGCACTTGCGGCACGTCATTCTTGCGGGACGATGCAAAGAGGACGTGGAAACATTTAAAACGCTTCTCCAAGAGTTGGAATACAATACACCAGAATGCCCGCCTAATCAGGCACAAAGTTATTACGGGGCTCAGCAGCGCGATCGCAGTCGTGGCCGTATTACTAATCAACGGCGTGACTGGTCGTCGCGACGCGAACGAAACAATAATCGAGACAGGCCGTATAGAAACTGGGGTAACAGTCGCGAACACAGATGGAGCAACAGAAATGATAGAGGATGGGGACAAGATCGCGAACGCAACAGGTACGGCAACCAGCATCGTTACTACGATGAACACGGTGGGAGTAGAATTGTAGGCGGAGCCCCACATGATGTCGAAATTCGGCCGGCCAACCCCAGACATAATCCAACAAATGGAAATGAACGAAACCGGCAATGACAAATGATCAGCCCAGAAGGCGCCAAATCGGAACAAATGAGCGACATGGCAAATGAGTAGAGAGGATGGTGAAGAGAATGAATTGATTAGTTTAAATTTGTGACGGATGCATTTTGAATAATATGATGGTAAATATAGTGATAAAGATATTTTTATGTGATTGATTGAAGTGATGTTGTTAATTTGTTTTCTTTCCTTGTGCAATTAGGATTTAGTTTGATTCAAACGTAAAGATAAAAGGTTTCCCTGTGAACAAGTGAAATGCTTTTTTTTGTGTCAATTGAAAAGAGTTGCTCCTGAGAGAAGCAAGATCGTTGCTGAAATTGCAAAAACTCAGGGGAATATCCGATCTGTGGGTATCATGGGTCTGGCAAACCCAGGTCCCCAGCTGTTAGTAGCCGTGTTTCCGATTTTCTGTTTTCAGTGCTACTATCTGTCTATTACTATTCTATATCTGTCAGTATAAATGAGGATCTCTTACTATAGTATGCGTGCTGTATGAATATTTTAAGATAGGAGAACTCTGAGAAAGGAATGAGTAAATCTGGAATCTTGAAAACAGGATGCGATAATACGATTGTTTAACCATTGGCTTCCCAATATGCGATGATATGTTAATATTGATGATATATGTCTTTTTTGTTCTTTATAGCTGAGTACGTAAAGTGCTGTCTGTGGATTTCGTAAGTATATTGATTCCCTTCAAGGTGAAAGAAGAATTGTGGTTTGTGTAATTTACGTGGCTCTGAAATATTATTGTGGTAGTCAAATACGAGCAGTTTTTCAGCAAATGGAGAATGGAACGGAAATGTGGATCCTTTTTGTAGTCTTCACTGATGTTGAGCCAAAGCCTGAAAAATTATTCTGCGTTAATACTTGTCCTAGAAAAGCGACGTTTATGTGTTTTGCTGATGCTGTGAGCATTGCAGCTTACTGTTTTCGCTGGTGCGGGATGCACTGCAGCTTATATGGTTTGTACTAAGGAAGTTTCCCTCTTGAAGGTAGAGGATGATTAAATAATTTTGATTAGGGGAACGAAGGAAAGCTTGGTTTAAGGTAATAAGGATGAAGCAAAATATTTGTCATTTAAACTACAGGAGGATTCGGATCTTTTGTGTCTGTTGTAAGTTCAATATGTTAAGATGATACTGTTTTACAGAATAGAGGTGACCACAATTTTGCCATTCATGAGAAATGAGTCCAGAATAACCACCACAGGCGAAATAACTGATTTGAAAGCGAAAGGTAACTTAAAGAAGGAACGAAATCGCAGCAAAATGGGTAAGAAAATGTAGTATAACCTGTATAGTGCAGACATTTTAACCTTCTCAGAGCCATCTGTGTGATTAATTCTAGTGATAACGTAATTTTAGATGAAATTGTCTTACTGTTTTATGTGTGAATATATGGGTATGATAAATGTATAATTGCGAGTCTCTTTTCAGGTGTGCGAACTGGTATAAATGTTTTTGCGTGTAAATAACCATTGTTCTTTTTACTGTGTATGTTTAAGGAAAGTTCTCCATTTATCATGTCACAAGACGTATGCCGCGAGCGTCAAGAAGAGGGCGAATTAGAACATTTCTGTAGTGGTGTAAACACTTTGTTGAAGTAGCATTGAAGTGGCTTGTGGGATTAATTAGTAGTGGATAGAAGTAGAATTTTGAGTAATGCATGTTTATGGGTAGTTAGTTTGTAGAATAGACAACAGGTGTGCATGTGTGTGTGTAAATAACATGTGAACCCCATGCTCTCCTAACCTATACTTGCGCAAGGCATAACCCTATTCATTTTAGTGAATTAATAAGTGGCATTTGATTTATTAAAACACAAGTGAACCACATTAGGGATGTGGATTTAAATATTATGTTGTCAATTCATTTAATTTTTATTTTTACATTGTAAAGTCATTTCACTTTTATTTTTTTATATTGTCAAGTCATTTAACTTTTAATTTTATATTGTCGATTCATATAACTTTGTTCTTAAAAATTGTGAAAGACAATACTAAGTGATATTATGTATGACATTGTGTAATCACATAAGGATGATAAAAAAATTTCTGTGAATGCAGTTGAGAACGTGAAAGCGAACCGGCAAAACTCTTAAGAGACAGCGGGAGCAGCCAGCTAGTTGTAAACTGGCGGGTTTCCCAGCGGGACACGCTGTCAGCCAGGCCACTTCGGGAGCGCGGCCGACAACAAAAGACCCTACGCCGCAAACACTTTCCCGTATACCTGCAGCTAATGGGCGGCCGCCCGCGCGACCCTAGCTGAAGGGAATGACCTGAGATGGGCGAGCGGTCCACCGCGCGGAAATCCATCTCCTGGCAACGCACCTCACGCACGCGACCGTGACGAGACGGCTGCGGTGTAACAACACAAAGGGCGTGGAGCCTTTTGACAGGTACTGTCCAAAGAAACTTGCAGACGTCAACGACGCCTATCGACATTTCCTGACGGATGCCTACTGTCAAGCGACAGTAATTCATGGTTAGATGTTCTCTGGTCGCTAACGGTGACACGAAGAAGAGCCATTGAAGTGTCATCCTTGCCCAGGAATATCAACCTGGCATGTCAATAGAGGATACCACACGAATTTGACAATACAAACATGGAACAAAATCGAGATGTACGTGACACAAGAGAAACTTCATGAGAGGGCAGAGACGGCAGGATCGCACGCAACAGATGGACAAAAATCCCTACTGACAGCTGCGGCGACGAACCCCCTCCCCCTCCCCTTATATTGTGCCACGGAACAGTGGAACTAGTGAGTGTAGCAGTGAACAGTGATTATACGGTTCTTAGTTCAATACATATACGTGTGTTTCTGTCACAGAAACTTTGACTCGTGTGTTTTGCAGGGACTCGATTTATTGGTCTTTATTAAACTTTGACTCTTGTATTTTGCAGGTGTTCTATATTTTTTTAAAAAAACTTTGACTATTGTATTTTGCAGGTGTTTTATTTATTGGTGTTTTGTTTTAGATGTTGACTATTGTACTGTTTTGTTGATCAATGTTTGTTCTTGTGTTAGGTATTAGATCTGTGATATTTTGTTTCGAAAATTCATTGCTGTGGCACTGCTTCCTTTATGAGTCAGATAGCTATTCATTCTCATTGGACTGTGATCGATTAGCCTTTGCATGGGGCATATTTATTGTGAGGAACCCCTTAAGGGTAACAATCACACAATTATTGTACTTTCAGTATAATGACACAGTGCTCATTGTTTGCTAACTAACTGAAATATTGTAGAGTGATTAAATTAGTGCCACATAGTTAGGTTAATCCTACAGATTATTAGTTTTATAAGATATAGAATTTTTTTGCGATAACCACTTAGTAAAACATGTTTTTTTTGTCGATTTTTTTGCTTTTGCGAATTGTGCATTGTAATGTTCTACTTTATGATACTGATGTTATTTGATGTTCTCCTTTTTAATTGCTGTGGCACCTTTGCTATTTTCATAAATTTTGCCTGTGAATAAACAGTCATAAATTTGCCTGTGATCAGTTGGCTCTTGCAATGAGCAAATGCTGGTGAACTCCATAAGGGTAACAACCAGAAATTGTTTTCATATCAATGACACAGGAACCATTGTTTTTACTTGCTGACCGATTTAGGTCTACACGACCTTTTAAATAGGTGTCACAGATTGTGTGTTTTTATTTTTCTCTCTTTGAAATTGGTAGATTGTAAAGATGTTTGAAATTATTGTGTTTTAGCAAGTAGCTGGTGACCTTTTGCCTTTTTCTTTACACTTTTGGTTTAAGTAGGGTGTGAGAAGCCTGCTTGGGAATGTCCTAGCATGGCCAGAAAATTCCCTGCACAGTCTTTTCCCGGAGCGTTGGGGTTATGAAAGGTCTCTGTTGGATTCCTTTCATGTTTAATTTCTCAAATTTGTTGTCTTTTAAGGAATAAATTCCTCTTCTAAATTTACTGTGGCGTTTCTGACTATCTGGGAGGAGACTGAGTAGTGGAACGTGTTACTTTTACACGTAAACAAGAACGATCTCTCACACTACTACACTTTAAAGCACAGTTTATATGTAATTCTTATATGTAATTCATGTCACACAGTCTCATACGGAACCTACATCCGCTTTCTTTTATATACTGTGTATGATAAGATACTGTCATCCCCCTTCCCTTCTGTGTGAGAGGATGAATGATCAAATGTGTTTGTAGCTGCATGCTTGAGGGTAGCAGACAAGGCTGTCTGCTAGAGAACAGTAGGACCAACGTTGAAACAGGTAGCTACGGTTCCTAAAAGCAGAGAGGTTTCCATTCTTAGTATGGTCCGGTCCGTCCCCTGTCATGTTGGTATAGGAAGCTGCCCCTCTGGCGCCTTCCGTTGGTCTTTGTGAGCGACTCTCGGGAGCACGCTGGGTAGTTCAGTGGGAGTCTGGCAGCTGGAGAGTCGGCAGTTGGAGTCCAGTAGTAGCGCAGGGCAGTCCAGCAGTTGCAGTCTGGCGGTGCGAGCGTCTGAAGTGGTAAGATCTCCGGCTAAGCGCGTGTCTGTTAAGTCCATAGGACAATGGATTTGTTAAGTTCAGCTTAACTGAGAATTTAATCATTTTATTTCGGGTTAGCTTTAAAATGGCTAAGGTTATCTTTAATTGCAGCGGAGTGTAATTCTCGTGTTCAGTTCAGATTAATTTGCGGTAGTTGCTTTGTTACTACTTTGTGAGTAAAGTGGAACCACGTGTTGGTCAGTAACTCTAAGTAAGATCAATCTTAAATGCAAATGCTTGTGTGATTATAACGTATCGTCTTGAAAAGATTTTGAATATACCAACTTTTCTTTATGTTCAACCCACGTGGCGTGTACTTTGTGAGACCAGTACCACGTGCTTATATAACTGTTTGACCCATCAGGTTAATAGTAAGACGTTAGTAACCAGTTCGAGGTTTTTGTTTTGTAATTTGCTTTTTGATCTAATTTATTTTTATTATCTAAATTATTGTGGAGTTATACGCTTTCTGTAAACCAAGTTGACCACGTGAAGGGTAATTACAAGACGGACAGGATTGTGCTACGAAAGTAAATTCCTTAACTAAAAATTTGAATCTGTTTGTAGTGATTAACTTTCTGTTGCATGTGTTTCAATGTTCTTTGTGTGTTGTTTTATGAATGCAGTGTTGTATCCAGTCTCCCAATCTTGGCTCCATATTTTATGTGTTCCGTAATATTCCAATCTCCCAGTCTCACAATCGTAAATAAGGCACCAGCTCAGTTATAACTCACGTATAATATGCTGAAATTTCAATGAACAATCTTTAAAATAAATTTGCAAATATAAACTGATTTCTTTCTTTTTATTTAAATTCTCCTTTTATATAGATATATTACCGGTTGTTGTATGACTGTAAAAGATTATAATCAATGATAGTCTGATTGGTAATGTGGTAAACCTAGACTAGTTACCCAGTCGTGAAACAGTGGGCCAGTAAACGCACGGTTAACCTCACAAGACAGCTCACAGTTTTAAACCGCTTTCATGGTCTAAGTAGCACCCGATTTCAGCATACCAAATTCAAGTCACAATCTTACGCTATTCAGCAAAGCAAATTAGAGTTACAATCTTACACGGTTCCAGACTGAAACGCCTAGAACCGCACGGCCACACCGGCCGGCTAAATTAAGGATAACTGCAGAATGTGGTGCCACACCACGTGGCACTACACACAACTGGCGCTAATAGGATATGCACATAGGGAACACACACGACACAGACCTGTAAGTCCACGGTATTGATGATAAATTGAGAAAACCGTCGCGAAACGCAAGTGCTACAAAACGCCACTGTTTCTTGCGCATGAACCCCGACATCAATATCACCATGCACACGTACACAGGCCGCACAACGGTTTGGAATACTCTGGATCAGGTGGTCGAACGGCTGCTGAGGAATAGCCTCCCATTCTGGCACCAGTGCCTGTCGGAGCTCCTGAAGAGTCCTACCGGTTTTAAGACGTGCAGTGATACGTCGACCGAGAGCATCGCAAACCTGCTCTATGGGGTTCAGGTCTGGAGAACAGGCAGGCCACTCCATTCGCCTGATATCTTCTGTTTCAAGGTACTCCTTCACGATGGCAGCTAGGTGGGGCAGTGCGTTATCATCCATCAGGAGGAAGGTGGGACCCACTGCACCCCCGAAATGGCGGAAATACTGGTGCAAATGACGTCCTGATACATCTGACCTGTTACAGTTCCTCTGTGAAAGACATGCAGGGGTGTACGTGCACCAATCATAATCCCACCCCACACCATCAAACCACGACCTCCTTCAAGGACATAAAGGGGTTGGTATCTGGTTCACACCAGATGAAAACCCGGCGACAATCACTGTTCAGAGTATACCTGGACTCATCTGTGAACATAACCTAGGACCACTGTTCCAATGACCATGTACTGTGTTCTTGACACCCGGTATTACGGGCTCTCCTCTGACCAGGGGTCAGTGGAATGCACTTTTCAGGTATCCGTTCGAATAAACCACGTCTGTTCAGTCGTCTGTAGAGTGTGTGTCTGGAAACCACTATTCCAGTGGCTGCGGTAAGTTCCCGGGGAAGGCTACCTGCAGCACTCCGTGGCTGGCTGTGGGCACTGATGGTGAGGTATCGGTCTTCTTGTGGTGTTGTACACTGTGGAAGTCTCGTACTGTAGCGCCTGGATAGGTTTCCTGTCTGCTGGAAGCGTTGCCATATTCTTGAGATCACATTCTGGCACACGGAGGGCCCGTGCTACGACCTGCTGTGTTTGACTAGCCTCCAGTGGCCCTAGTATTCTACCCCTCATAAAGTCATCAATATGTGTTCTTTGAGCCATTTTCAACTCACAGTCGCCATTAGCTCGTCTGTAAACGTCTGCACACTTACCCGCTGCACCGCACCCTGACATGCACCAACACACCTCTGCGTATGTGGACCTGCCAGTGCCACCGTGCGACGACCGCAGGTGAAATGCACCGCATGGTTATATCCCGAGGTGATTTAAACCCGGAAACCGGCCTCCGGAACGTTGTTTCACCATGTATTAGCATTATCCTTAATTTATGAGCATGAGTGTAGAATAGTATGAAGTAGGGAAGTAAAAGCTTCCACAGACAAGATCGCTAATTATAATTTCAGTTTTGATAACAGTCTTCATCATATCTATGCTTCCACAAATCTCTAAGGCACGTACACTGAGGTGCCATAGTCATGCGATAGCCATATCGGCATATATAGATGGCGGTAGCTGTGCATTGGCGGAGGGGTCATTTGCTCTCAGGTAATCCACGAGAAGAAATGTCTGACATGATTATGACCGCACGACGGAAATTAATAGACTTTGAACGAGGAATGGTGGTTACAGCTGGACGCATGGACATTCCATTTCGGATATCGTTAGGGAACTCAGTATTCCCGAGACCCACAGTGCCAAGACTGTGCCGAGAATACCAGATATCAGGCATTATTTCTCACCACGGACAACGCTGTGACCGGGGACGTTCACTTAACGACCGAGAGCAGCGGCTTGGCCCAAAGTTGTCAGTGCCAACAGACATGCAACACTGCGTGAAATGCAGAAACCAATGAAGGACGTACGACGAACATAATCGTTAGGACAATGCGGCGATATTTGGCGTTAATGGGCTGTGGGGGAAGACGACCAACGTGAGTACCTTTACTAACAACACATCGCCTGCAGTGCCTCTCCTGTGCTCCTGACCATTTCGGTTGGGCGCTAGACGACGAGGAAACCTTGACCTGCTCAGATGTCCTGATTTCAATTGGAAGAGCTGATGGTAGGGTTCGAGTGTGGTGCTAACCCAACGAAGCCATGTACCCAAGTTGTCAACAAGGCACTGTGGAAGCTGGTGGTGGCTCCATAAAGGTGTGGGCTGTGTTAACATGGATTCGGCCTGGTCCTCTGATCCAACTGAACTTATCATTGACTCGAACTTGTTATATTCGGCTACTTGGGACCATCTGCCGCCATTCATGAACTGCATGTCCCAAAGCAACGATGGAATTTTTATGCATGACAACGCATTACGACATCGGGCCACAGTTGTTCGCGATTGGTTTGAAGAACATTCTGGACAATTCGAGCGAATGATTTGGCTATCCAGATCGCACGGCATCAATCTCATCGAGCATTTATGGGACGTAATAGAGAGGTCAGCTCGTGCATAAAGTCCTGCACTGGCAACACTTTAGCAATTAGGGACGGCTGTAAGGGCAGCATGGCTCAGTATTTCTGGAGAGGTTTTCCAACGACTAGTTGAGTCATGACACGTCCCGTTGGAGCACTACACTAGGGAGAATGTGTTCCGACACACGATATTAGGAGCTACTCCATTACATTTGTCACCTCAGTGTAGATCGCAAATTACATATTGCACCTAGGCTTCGAGCACCATGTTACGTTAGTACCTAACCTGATATTAGCCTATAATACTGTTATTTTTATACGGTGGTTTAAGAACACAATATTTTAGTTGTTCCCCTTCGTTACCCACATACATTATGTAGGTATTATCCATTTTCTATAGGGAAGAGGAAGGTCATAGGCTCGAAGTACTCGAAGAACTGGAAATTTTCAAGCATATTTATAAGAACGACGGCCTCATCCTCAATGAACAATTTCAGTTACGAAACAAAAGTGTTTCGGCTGTTTTAGCCCACTACTTGCGGAATGTTGTTTCCTTTATTTTCCTGCCTCTACTTCCGGAACATCTTTATCTTCGAATGTCATATATATATATATATACTACTAAAGTTACTTTCATGCAGATATTTTCTTGATTGTGCAGCCGTTTGTATAAATATTCTTCAATATTCAGTGTTTTACGTAATAGAAATTTCTGTATAGCCTAATAGATGGTTATGTTATACTTCATTTATTAGACTTTTTTGTATTTTCAAAACTGCATTAACCTCTCTTCCTTTGTATTTTGTTTTTATAATTAAACATTGTTTAATTCAGTTATTTCTGTTATAATGCCTCAAGTGAGTACATGTCAATGCTTCATGACTGTAAATGATGGGAGAATCCTTAGCATTTGGGTGAGAAAGGCTCTGAAAAAAAAAGGCCCAATATACGATGAAGAAGGTTGGTGCATCCGTATGAATGCAGAATCAGAACAACTTTTTGAACAACCTGACATTGTCACTATCATTAAAGTAAGAAGACTGCGATGGGCAGGACACGTGGTGAGACTGGAGGAAGGCAGAACGTATAAGAAGATTGTTGGTGGCAAGGCTGGAGGCAGATGACGAAAGGGACGTCCCAGAAAGAAATGGGTGGACGATGTTGAAGAAAATATGAAAAAGCCGGGTGTCAGAGGATGGAGTCGGAAATCCATGGACCGGATAGAATGGCAGGATATTGTGATGCAGGCCAAGGCCCTTCAAGCGCTGCGGAGTCTAGGAGTAAGTACGTAAGTAAGTAAGTTCGGTGCATCCTCATTCCCATAAAAAAGTATTTTTCAATTCAGCCATTCATCGTGCAGTTTCTACATCTTTGTCATCTGACAAGCTTACTAAAGAGACGAATTTAATAAAAACTACTGCAGTCAATAACGGTGAAGATCCCTTATTAGATTAAAAGATCTTCAAAGTTAAAAGTGACTACCTTAGGCATCAGTGCTGTTTCTGACAATAACGAGTACAAAAAACTTTTTTCCATTTCATTTTTAGGCCCTATTTCCTATTGAATTCGTCGTCTCCTAGTAAGAAAATACGGATGCAAAGCTACCTTTCCCCGATAACAAGCAAAAAAAAAAAAGTTATTCACAACTTCAAGTCCACAGTTGCGCCTATACACAGTTCAGGAGACTATAAAACCATTTGTGATACGTGTCCCGTTTATTATATATTACAAACTGGAAGATCTTTCAGTGTCACGTGCAAGGAACATGTATTGGGGAAAAGAGGCACTAATGTTCATAATTAGTCTTTTGCTGATCCTCTATTAATGTCCGGTTACAAACCGAAAAGTGTTGAAGAAATTTCCATTTTGTGTAGGGAAAAGAAGGGCCATAGGCTCAACGTACTCGAAGAGCTTAAGGTTTTCAAGCATATTTCTAAGAACGATGGCCTCATTCTCAATATGTATCACTCTTTATTATATCTGACATTATTGTCCTTGTAATTAACGATCTACATGCTTCACAGATCCGCTAATTTGTCGAATTATAAAATTATAATTAGCAGCCTTGGCTGTTGAAGATTTTTCTTCTATATTTCACTTAAATTTATATCAATAAATTAATCTTTCTGAAGATCGATTTTCTTGTGTGGCCAGTATATATTTTGTATCCTCTCTATTTCGGGTATAATCAGGTATTTTTCTGCAGAAGTACCAAAACCCATTTACTACCTTCAATGTCTGATTTTGTAATCTAATTCCTCGTGATTGTCTCATTTAATACGTCTGCACATCATTTCTCTTGTTTTGGTTTCGTTGATATTCATCTTGCAACCTCTTTTCCAGACACTATCATACCATTCAGCTAATTTTCCTTTAAGACACGCCAATGTTCATGAAATTATACTATATACCGTACACCAATGAAAGTGCACTAGTGCACTGTTTGAAAATTATGTGTTGGATGTGGGCTCATTAGTTTAAATGAACACTGTCTCTTCTTATGTATTTGCGAAAAGTAACGCACAAACAACACACACGTTTGGGAACTTACATATTATCAAACTAAAATTCTTTAAAAATGCCACAGAAGTTGGCAGCCGACAAATGTCGAATTCGTAATAGAGCTAATTGATGATTGTGGCTTCTGTAGAGGCAGATCGATTTTTAAAAAAAGAACTAGATACGCCATTACTGTCATATGAAATTTAAGTAATGTTCTTGTTGGCTGATAGTCAGGTTCAAACATAAATAAACATATTATAATTTTAAAGGGCGTCCTTCAGAGGATTCCGGTTCATATGATATAGAATCTGTATTTGTAATTAATTGATTGAGTTGACTGTACTAGAAGGTAACAATATGGATGACAAAGTAACTATTTTTCTCCTACAATTCAAAATTACTGAAAAATATGTTCATCCACTTCATTCACTTACATTTGTTTAGTAAAAGCTATTTCCAGCATTGACCTCTTCTGGTGATGAACGTACTTTATGGAATAAAAGTTTTAATACGGTTGCATAATTAACTTAGTATTAAATGCAGTATAGTCTTTTACTAGATTTAGAGGGTCGGTGCGGAAGTAGTTTGACTGCCTCCGCCTTCCACAATAAGACATTCACTCTAATTAGTGATGTAATCTCAATGATACAGTACGGCCTATGCAGATTACCATGTATCAAGTGTGATGGATCGGTATAATTCAACAGTTTCCTGTGCAGGCAATTGGGTTGCTATGGACTATATGTCCTCCTGTCTTCCTATAAATGTTGTTATAATTTGGCGTCTACAAAAACATGAAAAATGAACGTGTGTACTAGATTGGTTCATATATGTCCACACGAGTAAATTTATTTAGAGACTCGGCTATCAAACAGATCGAAAAGTTACATACTCGTCATGTAAGCGATCGAAATTTGACTGTACGTAAAAATAGGTTCTGTATCTAAGACAGTCGAATCTGCACACATCATTTATTTATCGCCATTTACTTGCGATCGATGCATTATGAAGTCAGCATATAACTAGAAAGATGGCACAGCTTTCTGTTAGAGTTTTAGTTACTTAATCCTACCAAAGACGATATTAACGATAAACTTTGTGACTGCTATTCAAAATCCGACCGCTGTGGCCACGCAGTTCTAGGTGCTTCAGTCCGGAACCGCGCTGCTGCTACGGTCCCAGGTTCGAATCCTGCCTCGGGCATGGATGTGTGTGATGTCCTTAGGTTAGTTAGGTTTAAGTAGTTCTAAGTTCTAGGGGCTGATGACCTCGGATGTTAAGTCCCATAGTGCTCAGAGCCATTTGAATTTTTCTATTCAACAATTCCTCTAAAGTACAGAAGGAGTTAGAGAGGAGGGACATCATTATCCATATCTGAGGACTCGTGTCCTATCTGTTAGACATTTTCTTTCCGTGGGCGTATTGTCAAATAGCTTTATACCAGCATGTTTCATCTCTTTCTCTGCCAAAGTCAGATTCATTAAAGGGTAATGCAGATCATTTTCCCTTCTAGCACTGTACTTGTGAATAACTCTGTTAGTCTCTAACTAGACAACAAGTTTCATAAGTGAATAAATGGACTTCGAGTCTGGGGTACATTTTCTCAACTGTTTGAAGAAAAACCTGTAAATTGTACATGTGTGAACTTCACACGTAACTCTAATTACTCCTTTGTGCAATGTATGCTGCCTGCCCAAGTGAAGAGTTAGTCCAGAATAGAATAAGACACCAGTGAATGAAAATAAGCAAGCTACACTGTCCAGTCCCTTAAATATGGGAACCTGTAAAAAGTCCGAATAACCAACATGTTGCAGCATGGACCACTGCAAGACTTGCTAGTAGAGAGTCACTGAGATTCTGGAAGGTACCGACAGGGACGTGGAGCCATGCTGAGTCCAATGTCGTGGCCAGATGCGCCAGGTTTCTCGGTTGAGGGTTCATGGCGCGAACTGCCCGGTCAGGGCAGGGAAGTACTGTCAACTGATCCTGGTGATCTTCGAAGACGCAGGTACAGAGCGACCTATGGGACACGATTTATTGTCTTTTTGGTAGCTGCCGCCGTGCATGTAGGTGTGGACATGGTCTCCAAGCTTGTGTTGATCCAATGTACCCTCCAGAATGGTAAGATCACGCAGGGAGTACCTCTAAAACGTTCCCCAGTCCATAACGCTCCCTCCTCTGGCCTGGGCCCTTCCGGCCGTTGTTGCGGATGATTGCTTTCATTCCAATGGAGCATAAAACGTGGTTCATCCCAAAAGGCCACATGTCGCCATGCAGTGGTCGTCCAGTTGTGACATTGGCGTGCAAATTCTAGCCTTCGTCGCCGATGAACAGCAGTAAGCATGGATGCTGAAAAAGGTGCCTGCTGCTGGGGCCCATACGCAGCGACGTTCACTGAACGTTAGTTTAGGAGGCACTGTTGTTAGCCGTTGTTCCATGTGGGGGGTCAGCTCTTCAAGAGTTCACCTGCACGCGTCTTCGTAGCCGTCGTTCACCCCTGTTATATATGGGCTATGTGCACCAAAGTCACTTCGTGAGAAGCCTAGGAATGCGCCGTTTTACCATGCAAGGTATACTTTAACCGCGACTACATACTTAGCTGTTTCGGAAATGCTTCCACCCTTCGCCCGTTCATGCTCTTTTGGACAGCAGATAAATTTCTCCATTTCAGCAATATAATTACAGTGCTATGAGTAACAGGACAACGTTACTGACAATTTTCGGCACTGTTGACACCCTCAAACGTTTCATCCCTTCTCTATGAGCACTGTGGGGCTGCGTACCATTGAACGTTTGAATGTGATAACATCCCTTCAGAGTGCAGCGCGACTGCAATTTTTGGTTTCGTGTACAGATTAAACTACAAGGTGCCATTCAAACCCATTGAACGAAATCTGAATGTGATCAGAAATAGCAAAAGTTCATTATGCTTTTTTCGTGCCCTTGTGGCACCACCCACATTTTTGAGAATTTTAAAAATGTACAGAGGAAACCTGCGAAATAGCCCAAGGCGCGTTCTCATAGGCAACCACTTGAAACATTTCCCGAGCCAGATGCCTGTCTACTGGCGCCTAGGATTATTTCGCACGTTTTCTCTGTAAAGGCACATTTTTAAAATAAACAATAAACGTGAGTGGCTGCCACCGAGGCTTTAGCCGAAGTTGGGTCTCTTAGAGTGACATTGTGTCGTTTTACTCACACATGTGTCAACGTAGCAACACTCCATAGTCATGCCACAGAAGACTGAAAATGCATAAGGACCGTTTGCTACTTCACATCACGTTCAAATTTCGTTGAATGGTTTTGAAGGCCCTAGTGATCCACCCTGCACACCAGAATAAAAATTGCAATCGCAATACAATCCAAAGGGGTAAGATATCGTTCAATAGAGTTACATCCCCGTGATGTCCGTCGAGAAAAATTTAATCGTCCAGGAAGTGTCGACAGTGCCAAAGATTGTCAAGAACGTTGTCATTTTGTTCATCGCACTGTGAACTGTCGGTTTCGATAGTGAAATATGCGGCAATCAACGTCCCAAATGCAGGAGTGCTTTCATTGACGCTTTTCTGCCACCCCCTGAGGCCTTTTCGTTTTGATTCTGAGCGGTGGTGTGTCTGAAATATTTTCCTCAGACACTCATAAGAAAACAGCGCGATTCTCTCCTCCAGCGTAAAGGTGTGAAAGGAAGGGGCCAAATGTGAGTGCGGTGGTCTCAGAATACCACCCTATCGTGTGACATGACCACTGTGGCGTTGTGCTGAATAGTGATTAAATTTTGTGCAATGTGACATCCTTAACCCATTTAACACTCAACATGAACTTCTGAGCTCTTGTCTTGCTTCTGCACGTGTTTCTGAGAGTCGTCGAGCGAGACTGACGTCGCAGAGAGCTATGGTTTTGCATCATAACAGAGGAAGGTTGCAGGCCGCTTTGACTCAAATATCAGAGATGCGTTTGAATGGGAGACGTTACGGGGTTTCAAAAAAGTGATCCTTTAATTCTGTTGCACATTATACTATAAAATCTCTCTGGTTTCGGTATGGTATCCATGTGATGGTTCGAAGAAGCAATGACCTATTTTCCTTATTTTAACTCGTCCTTTTTTTCTCGTACAAAGATTACTATTACTTATTTGTTAGCAGTGAATCGGTGGGTGTTATTTGGTTTTCCAGAGACCTACACGCCGTTCTCTTTGATTTCTCCTCTCGTTATTACCGACACCTGTTTGTATGACAGAATTGAAAACCAACTCGACACATAAATGGCGTAGATCAGCGTCGTTAATGAAGTTGGAACGGAACGATAATATCAGTTGGGAGGAGATACTGTCGGTTCGCTCCTGAATCGATAAATCGAAATGAAGGGTGATCGACAGTTGAGAATGGAAGGCAGCAGTAATTGATGAATGTTTTGGATAGAAACAGGTGCAGTTGTGATTTCCCTAGTTGAACAGGAGTTACTAACAGAAATGATTACAAAAGCACACGCAGTTACAGTGACATTTTCCTAGTTGTTTACCGTTGGTAAACACAGTTTGGAGAATAATAATTCCTAAGTAACTAAGTAAAAATGAGTGGACGAGTACGATAATGGCTGGTTCGGTTTCAAGGTAGGACACAATAATGAAGATACGTATTTTGACTGTTAAAGCACTTTTCAGGAGAAACAAAACTGCTGAGTGAAGTTTAATTTTTGTTTCATAACACATAAGATACTTTCAGTACCTTACATTGGACAGAAACTGTTGCAATAAATTTGTAATTTTCTTTTAACACTGGAATGCTATACGGGTATATCTGTACCCCAGTACTTCCAGAAGATGTCGCTAATGGCCAACAGATAGCACTGCAGTTCTGCGCTCCCGCGTACTGTCGTGCCTTAACAAGCCAGTACTGATGTTACCTTCAAAGAATGAACAGTGTTTATCCTTTCCATGTTATTTAACTTTTAGGGTTACAGGTGCATCCTAGTGTAGCATAATCGGTCTAAGAAATTACAGAATTAAGATCCTTCATATCTGTATGTATGATGTCAAGTATAGCATATTTATACTTATTTTAAACAAAGAAATAACGTTAAGATGAGAGCTCCGTCAAACCGTCATTCGTGTTTTAGATCTGCCAAAGGGAGAAGAAACCCAAGGGGTTCCAGAATGTGTGTTTTATGTCCTAGGGCTCGAGACCGAAAAACCAGAATTAAATGTGCCATTTGTAGAACATTTACTTGTTTGGACCATCAACAACAAGTGTATACTTCATATCCTTAGTAGTGTAATTTTTTCTCTCTGACAACCTACTGTAGCAGATCCGTCGATGAAAATGAGTGTAGCATTCCAGGGTTAACTGTTATGGTAGTTTTGATTGGACTGGAAGGTTTAAATACATTTGTCATCCTCAATTAGATGTGTAGAATAGGAAATGCAGCAGCCAATATCGTGCTGTTTTCCTGCACCTACACATTGCTGACTGCAGTCCTGCTCATTATTTTTCGCGTGATCTCCTGATTGTCCTGAATACAAAACTACAGTTATCCATGTTTTCAATGTAGCAGACCGACGAAAATCAAATGAATCATACCGGTTTAATTAATGACTTTTGATGATGTAAGGAGCACTACTATTATTTGTGACAGTAAATCGTACTTATCACACATAGCTAGTTTCTGGAATTTTTTGAATTGAGCGGGCATTTATCTGGAGGGTATATTTTTTTGCTCTTAACGTCAACAATGCCCAAGCGCTTCTGATGGAGCGCGTGTATGTAAGAGGGAGATCATTTTTCAGGTTTAGTAAGAAACGGTCGCATGCATAAATTACCTGAAGAGTTTGCTAAAGTGATGAGTTTGAAAGTGTTATGTCGGCTGGTGGGATAAAAAATTAAATTATTCGGTTTATTCACGGAAATATAACCATTTATGAAATCCGTGGATGAAAAAGCATGATTCCCTTTGGCCAGTAACTTCCATTGACGGAACATACACTGCCGATAAAATAATAGCGCACCCAGAAAGACGACGTGAGACTTGATCCGATGACGGCATACGCTGCTTGGGGTTTGGTACATATAGCGTAGTGGTATAGCTAGTAGAGTGACATCTGTGTCTACCCTTCAATAGGGAATACTCACAGCTAGAAAGCTCAGTATGACGCAAACGTGTGATGCAAGCAGGCAACCATGCCACGGTGACACAATAGTGCTTCCTACAGCCAACTGAGTGAATCTGAAAGGTAATTACTCGGACCTTCCGAGTGCGGGATGGCCCTTTCGGAGAGTAGTCACACAATCTTCACGTGATGCGCCAGCTGTGCAACGATGCTGATATTAGTGGTCACGTGGACGTTCTCACATCCGTAGACGATGATCTGGAAGTCTACGAAAAACAAATACCCGCTCGAATTGCCGAGCACAGATAAGAGGGCTTGTGAGCCCAGACATGTCGACACGAATTGCTGTGAACCGGTTATTAGCACTGGGACTATGGGCATGCACGCTTCTAGCCCCTCTTCCCCTCACGCCGCAGCTGGGACGTGCTGTCAGAGGACAACTTGGAAGAGGGAATGTCGCGCAATGGTCTTCAGCGATGGAAGCAGATTCTGCCTGCACGCGAGTGCTGGTCGTTTGCACGTACGGCGCAGTTCTGGTGACCGCTGCCCCGCAGAATGCTTTGGTCCAAGACATTCTGGCCACTCACTTTGGTGTTTCTGGAGGGAACGCTACCCAGTCCTCGGTACGTGCAGAATGTTGATAGAACCGTACTTTTGCCGTTCTTGCAACAGGAAGGTGATGTGTTGTTCATTTCTGTGCGCACATATGTGTAACTGCGGCTTGCTATAACTCCTTGGTAATGATTATTCGTTTCTGGTCGTATAATTAGGGCAGTGTCGACTCACGAAATAGATGTTATTGGTGAATAAGAAGAGTAAGGTTTTCTCAGTTAGTATCTTCGAGATACACTCCTGGAAATTGAAATAAGAACACCGTGAATTCATTGTCCCAGGAAGGGGAAACTTTATTGACACATTCCTGGGGTCAGATACATCATATGATCACACTGACAGAACCACAGGCACATAGACACAGGCAACAGAGCATGCACAATGTCGGCACTAGTACAGTGTATATCCACCTTTCGCAGCAATGCAGGATGCTATTTTCCCATGGAGACGATCGTAGAGATGCTGGATGTAGTCCTGTGGAACGGCTTGCCATGCCATTTCCACCTGGCGCCTCAGTTGGACCAGCGTTCGTGCTGGACGTGCAGACCGCGTGAGACGACGCTTCATCCAGTCCCAAACATGCTCAATGGGGGACAGATCCGGAGATCTTGCTGGCCAGGGTAGTTGACTTACACCTTCTAGAGCACGTTGGGTGGCACGGGATACATGCGGACGTGCATTGTCCTGTTGGAACAGCAAGTTCCCTTGCCGGTCTAGGAATGGTAGAACGATGGGTTCGATGACGGTTTGGATGTACCGTGCACTATTCAGTGTCCCCTCGACGATCACCAGTGGTGTACGGCCAGTGTAGGAGATCGCTCCCCACACCATGATGCCGGGTGTTGGCCCTGTGTGCCTCGGTCGTATGCAGTCCTGATTGTGGCGCTCACCTGCACGGCGCCAAACACGCATACGACCATCATTGGCACCAAGGCAGAAGCGACTCTCATCGCTGAAGACGACACGTCTCCATTCGTCCCTCCATTCACGCCTGTCGCGACACCACTGGAGGCGGGCTGCACGATGTTGGGGCGTGAGCGGAAGACGGCCTAACGGTGTGCGGGACCGTAGCCCAGCTTCATGGAGACGGTTGCGAATGGTCCTCGCCGATACCCCAGGAGCAACAGTGTCCCTAATTTGCTGGGAAGTGGCGGAGCGGTCCCCTACGGCACTGCGTAGGATCCTACGGTCTTGGCGTGCATCCGTGCGTCGCTGCGGTCCGGTCCCAGGTCGACGGGCACGTGCACCTTCCGCCGACCACTGGCGACAACATCGATGTACTGTGGAGACCTCACGCCCCACGTGTTGAGCAATTCGGCGGTACGTCCACCCGGCCTCCCGCATGCCCACTATACGCCCTCGCTCAAAGTCCGTCAACTGCAAATACGGTTCACGTCCACGCTGTCGCGGCATGTTACCAGTGTTAAAGACTGCGATGGAGCTCCGTATGCCACGGCAAACTGGCTGACACTGACGGCGGCGGTGCACAAATGCTGCGCAGCTAGCGCCATTCGACGGCCAACACCGCGGTTCCTGGTGTGTCCGCTGTGCCGTGCGTGTGATCATTGCTTGTACAGCCCTCTCGCAGTGTCCGGAGCAAGTATGGTGGGTCTGACACACCGGCGTCAATGTGTTCTTTTTTCTATTTCCAGGAGTGTATTATCAACGGATTGTACGGCGGATTGTGTCACAAAGTTCAAATAAACTGTGCTCCAAATTTACAATGTGTTTCGTCAACTTCATAACTTTACCTTTCCGCGTGTTTATGCAACAGACAGTAATAAAATTATATGAGACGAAAATTTAATTACATTCCTTACCATAGGTACGTTTCGAAAGATATCCTAACTGAAAATACTGTTGTGCTTTACAAAAACACCTGACCAAACGAATTTTACCGTAGAATAAAAAGGTTTAGAAGTAACATACTAGAACATTAGTAGATAATTTCTATAAAAAAATGCTCTGCTCCAGCAAAATTCGTTGTCTTTGTAATCGGTACATTGAATGCTCTGCTAAGAGACTAGCAGCAGCAAATGACGCGCTCAGTCGCGTATTCAGTGTGTGCGCCACAGCGGACATTTTTGTCGCAGCGCATCTACTTACAAAATTGCCAGATAAATCTCATTACGTCACTGAGTACCATCATGGAATGGTTGGTACTTCCAATATTGTTAAACGCAAGTTAAACCAGTATTCAAATGGTTCAAATGGCTCTGAGCAAGATGGGACTCAACATCTGAGGTCATAAGCACCCTAGACTTAGAACTACTTAAACCTAACTAACCTAAGGACATCACACACATCCATGCCCGAGGCAGGATTCGAACCTGCGAACGTAGCAGCAGAGCGGTTCCGGACTGAAGCGCCTAGAACCGCTCGTCCACAGTGGCCGGCAAATCAGTATTACTCACGCAGATTTTTAAAAGCGTGATCTTGTGTGTTAGTATGAAATGTTATCTCTAAGGAAGTTTGACTAAAAATCTCTCACAGCACTTTTAACAGATCACACGCACCGTGATGTCAGGTTCAAATATCAAAGAGCACAGTTCAGAAACGTACCGTTGGGTAGATCGAGTAATTAATCAGAAGGTACTGAATGAAATTAGCGAAAAAAGGAGTTTATGGAACAACTTGGCTAAAAGACGAGATCTGTTGAGACACCCTGAGGCATTAAGAAATTGTCAATTTGGTAATGAAGGGATGAGGTGGGGGTATGAATTTTAGACAGGGATTAAGGGATGAATACAGTACTTAGTTTCAAAGGTACTAGTAGTTAATAGGACTTGCAACTGGTGGACTAGTGTGAAGAGTTACATGAGTCTAGTCGTCGGACTGAAGAGTACAACTAAATTCTTCTGCTTGTGTGACTTGATCGAATTTGTCCTCTACTTCCATCCCATCTAAATGCTTCCTAATAGTGTGTACTTGAAACATTTATTCGTCTCCTTCTGTGTCATAGTTTTTGTACTCCATTTGTTGCAAGACTCACTTATTTTATAGATTAGAAATGTGTGTGTGGGCGCTGAAATACCAATAAGCAGATAGCAACGCATGTGGGACGTGGTGGATCTGAGTCTGTTAAGAAGTGCAAAAGCATTGGGCTCCGTGTAGACAGTAAAATAGGCAAAAGCAATAGATTTGTGCTGATGCACTGAGAGAAAGAGTTTCCCCTCCATAAATCGTAATTTCCGAGCTTAGAATACGCTTGGTGATCCTGCAACACACGAATGATTGCGATACTGGCCATTTTATAATAGTAGTGTCTAATACATGTTCCTTTCGTGTGTGTTTTCTAACAAAAATTATTCGTAAATTTAAGTTAGAGCTGGCTGTAACAGTAATACGAAAGAAAACATGTTACAACAGAAGCACTCAATATATTTTCATTTAATCGGAGACAACTGAGAGCGCGCTTCTGCCTTACGTGCGCTCGAGACGCTAACCACCTGAAATAGGAGCAAGCTGTGAGGCTCTCCATGTAGATGTTTCAAGCACCCATGCTGACTGCCGTTCATCCGCGACAAAGGCAGGAATTTGCACTCCAATATCGCAACTAGACCTCCACTACGGGGCAAGAGGTGCTTATTTAGATGCATCACGTTTTTGCTCCGTCGGAGAAATGGCCGTACATGGTGTACATGGTGTGGAACGACTGAAAGCATATACCCTGCGACAACCGCCGGAAGGGTCCAGGGGAGGGAGCATTCTCTGGGTCATCTCGTTAATCTGAAATGAACAATAGATCAACACAAGTATGCATCTATCCATGGGGACCATGTCCACACTTGTTAGAATAAAAGGAAAAAGCTAATACAATTTACAGGCAAATATCTTTGATTGATAAAATCGTGACCTGTGCTGATGCAAATCATGTGAACGGGGCATGCCATTACAGTTTACATTCGCACTTGACTATTTTTATATGTCTCGATGCAGAACTTAAGTTGGTGAAACGAAGAAAGAAATAAGATATAAATGCGGCGGGTTCAGCTGGATTTACGTGACTGTCCCGATGTACTTGAGCAATGTTACGTAAAGATAAAGCATATTAGCTTCGAAATAAAGTGTATATAACGCAGGAAAAGTTTCTATTTTTATCTGGTCAGAAAAACACTTTCTCTGGGAATTACGTAGAACGAAATACTGGTTTTGTGGTAAAGCTAGGATGTGGGGTGGGGAGAGGTAGGCGCTGAATGTTTACAGTTTACTCTGTGGAACTGCTGAGAATAAACACTGGGGCGAACGCAATCTCAGCTGGCAAACTTTTCGGTGTACCGCGTATCCGATGCGAATCGAGTTATGAAAGAATAAAAGCAGCAGATGAAAGTCCCTGTGGCGTAGAACATCTATTCATGGAATACAGACAGCGGTATCTCTGTTAAGCAGCAAATGGGAGCATTGTCTACAGCAACGAAGCACATAGTCATTGAGTTGTGAGTGGTGAGAAATATTATAAACACTTCTGCAATGCTGTACTTATCACAGACTGACGTCCCTGAAATCCCTTCCGACTGGTGAGCTTAATGCTCTCACTGTTGTAAATAATTTTTGGTATAAAACTATTTCGTACGCTAGTTGCTGCGATAAGGTAGTTGTTGACACATTATCTAACGCCACTTTAAAATAAAAGGAAATATTTAAGTGGAGCATTTTCCTTTAGTTAATCGGGCTTCTGGAACGTATCTTACTTAAATCAAAGTAAATGCAGCTCTATGTATTTTATGAAAATGATTTGAGAAATCTTGCGTGAAAATCTTCCCTCATTCACGATCAGACTGACAAGAAAAGAAGCACGTCTTATCGAGCAGCTGAGAATTCAGCAGGAATCTGCTCTACAAAGACCGACGCCGCCAACTATATGTAGCCAATTGATCTTTGAGTGCATCACTGTCAACACAAATGAATTAGGACTCTTAGTGATCGTACAGTGGTTAGTTAGTTCCATGTTCCGTAGATCATTTGAACGACTCCTGTTTCAAAATCATGTGCAACGAATCTGTTTACAGAATACATAAACATGATTATTGTTCACTTTAATGAACACAATTTTTTAGTCGTACGGTGGAACTGCACTTCAAAGCCAGGTGTTTTTACAGGCTGCATTTCTTGGAATAGAAAGAGTCGTTTAGCAGAAATGATTTTAATTCAGATCCAGAACTTCCTTTGCTAATGGTGAGAGATCTTACTTCATTGAAGAAGTGATGAAACATTTTATTGCAGCACATTAAACTTCATTTTGAGCCAGTCATTGGAAAATAATATATTTATTCGTTGTTGCTAGAGAACAACATTGTCAATGAAATGATTATACACAGAAAGTTTCGAAAAACTTTTGAAACACTCTGGGAATGGCTATTATATTGCTTTGGATGTATAAAACCTAAAAGAAAGTATGTTGGAGTGTTGTTTCTCGATGAAATTCTTATATTTAATTCCAGCAGTTTACTTGCCACGTTAGTTTTAAGTGATATCCCAAACATTCGAAGAGTTGTTTCTTCTTCATCGTAACTAGATGAATTTTGTAACTGATGCTATTAGTGGAATACCACTGTGGGTATGATCCCAGGGCCAAGGGGTATATACAACCCACACTTCTTGTGGCAATATAACGTGATTTAAAGGTACAGTAATTATTAAGGGCCGGTTCTAAATCACCTTGATCTTGAGTATCAGTTTATACTGCTAAGATAAAGACTTCCAGTGTCAGATTACACACTTGTGCTAGCTGTATTCAAGGTGTCCTGGCTCTCGCCTCCCTCTGGGGAATCACCAGCAGTCAGTCCAGGTCACACAGGGTAACTCATGTCCTACCCAGCAACCTTAGGCAAGTGGAATAGGTTATGATGTAACTCGATACCAGTCACACTGTCATACCGTTGGCTGTAAACATTCTGGAGCAATGAGTGCTCACTGAAATCGTGGGATACACCTCCCCTCCCCAAGGGTCAATAAGATTCTAGCCCCCCCCCCTCCCCCTTATCGTCCTTTACAACTAGTTCAGTATAGCAGGCCACTCATTCGAGGTGTGTATATCATGGGGAGAGGTTCCAGTTTGTTATAATAAGATTATATTTGTAAAAATAATTCTATGGTGAAAAGGTTTGGAAGTAATAAAAATGGTAATAAATTAACTAATTGCTTATTATTAATCATTTCTTTTGCATTACAGGAATTTACATTAATTATTGTTTTTTATTAACATATATTTTGTGATTTTATTTATAAACGTAATATACATATTTTTGTTGTAACTTACATACAGTGATTTATTAACACCAAACTGCAAAACACTTTTTTTCCTGATAAGTTACATGCATTGGACGCACGTACATTAGTTTATGCACCTTACCCCACACTCATCCCTCTCCAGTGAGGAATTCTGTATGTTGCTCGTGGCACTAATTCTATCACTTCAAAATAATTTACGACTACAAGAAATTTTAAGGTTGTTCAACCTTTTTCGGTCTCTGTTGATTGCGATATTACGTGACCAGCGTAGTCAAATACTTCCTTAACATTATTAATTTAAATGTGCACATGATGGTAATGAATAAAAAACTACTTTCGTGAACGTTTAACTAAAACTAATTACGTTGACATTTCGATCCAAACTTAACCCTTACAAGCACATTAGTTTTGCAGTCAGAAGGCCTGACGAACACATCGATGTAACTGTGTATTTTATGCTGATAATATTCACAAAACTATTGCGTAAAATTTACACAAATCTCTGCTTTAGAATTCGTAAGTGTTCGACTATGCCGTTGGCGTAATAAGGCGTCAATGAAAACCACAAAATGTCGACTGTGGGGAATAATTCGTGCAGTTACAAGTATTTGTACAGTGGTAGGAGGCAGTACCATGAACAACATACCAGAAATCCTGACTGGTGGATGCCATGTGCGACGTTGGGTGCGTTTGAAGGCCACATTTGTATATTTTACTTGAATAACTCGAAAACTACGACCTCTAGACGAAACCTATTCCAGTACAAAATTTAATTAAATTTCGTACAAAAAGATCCGGTTTATGTTCTTTTCTGTAGCACAAATAGCTTGCACGTAGCGAGCGAGATAGTATAAAAATCTTGTGCGTCACTTACGAAGGCCAGTTGTAACATAGTCGGTGGTATAAAACCACAACGGTAGGGGCAGCTGAAACACTCTGAATGCAATATTTACCTTTTAATCATATCTTTCTGCTATTTTTTTCAATTAATTCACACACAAAGAAAAAATAAAAATAAAGTAAATATGACGCGAGCAAGTCAATAATGCATTGGTCCACTTCTGTCCCTTATGGGAGCAGTCATTCGGCTTGGTACTGATTGATAGAGGTTGTTGGACGCCCTCCTGAGGGATACCGGGCACAGTTCTATTGGCGCGTTAGGTCGTCAAAATGGGGAATTGCCTGCTGTTTGGTGGGCCCTGCCGATTACACTCCAAATGGTTTCAATTGGGGAGAGATCTTTCCGGGAAAAGTAGGGTTTGGCAAGAATGAAGACTTGCTTTAAATGTAAGCCGGAATGTGCTGTAACGTGCCACGGATGGCAACCAAAGTAATCCTGCTATGACATGAAGTGACACTCCATACCATCACTCCTGTTACTTGGGCCATATGGTGAAAGACAGAATGGTAACCCTCTGCTGTCTGGGACGTCTCCAGACACGTCTTCGCTGCTCATCGGGGCTCATTTCGAAGCGGGACTCATCACTCAAGACAATAAAGCTGTCAGTGGTTCCGAAATGAGTTCAATATGCAGAAATAAAAATTTTTGGTCATGCTCAGAGGCATAAAATGTCTGACGGATCCGGTTTTCCCTTTCCTATTTCTATAGCGAATGTTTTCCGGCAAGAACGCTGATCACCACTTTTCACGTGAACTTGAATTTGTCTAACATTACCGTCATGACTCTGCCTCTGGAAGAACTGTCATACACTGTAGACTGAGATACACTCTTTGAAATTCTGAAGCTCACAGAGATAAAACACAACAACCTGTATACTACAAAAACCAGACAACAGTTATAAGAGATGAAGGACATGATGGGAAACAGTAGCTGAGAAGGCAATGAGGCAGGATTGTAACCTATTCCTCATGTATTTTAATGTGTAAATTAAAAGGAAACCAGGAAGAAATTTCAAAAGAGATTTAAGTTCAGGGAGATGAAATAAAAACTTCGAGGTCTGCTTATGACATTGTCTTTCTGTCAGAGACTACAGTTGAGTTCCAAGTTCAATGGAGTGATAATGTCTTCCAAGGAGACTGTAAGATGAATGGCCCTGCTGGTCTTCGCAGTTCCACCAGTGAGACGTTGCCGTCGGCGGTGTGGTCTCTCTGCCACTGTGACTGAAACATGCGCGGCAATACTCTCAGCGCGCTATGTAGGGCAGAGTGGAGAGTGTCTTCGTCAGTCTTCGATGGCTCACCTGAAGATGGCTGCCCGGTCTCTAGTCGAAATAACGTGGAGTGAAGTTTATGACGACGGACTGCAATTCCGAAATCTCTTCCAACTGAAGCACCAGTTCCATGTCGGATTAATGATAATGAGGAATCTAGGTCCTTGAGAGCCTCACTGAGGATCGCTTGGCCTCATTTTCTGGCGTTTCTCGAAGTCTGTCACTTGCTTCTTGATGGTGTGTTTGGCCATGGTTCACTCATTCCAAAATGATAAACTCTGGCATCGCTCCTCCTCAAATGTCTAGTGACTCGACGACTGCTCCACCTACTCTCTTTGAGCCTAACTACACGTCCTTTCTCAAATGCTGACATATGCGTAAATTGTTTATGCGACTGTCTGGGAGACATATTTACTGTCCATCTGAGTACACGGAATGAAATTTGCAAAGACTATGTTATGGTACCGAGATGTCCCACATTTACTCTCTTGGCTAGCTGTGCAGAGAAAATGCTCCGCAATGTCACACGTTCATCCACTGTCCGCCAAAGCTTACAGTTTTGCGTTGACTATCAATATCTGTATAAATATAAATTTTTGACCAATAGCATGCCGCCTTAGTGGCGTGTCGTTTTCTTGTCTTGGAATATATAATTATGAAACTTTTTTATTCAACAGTCTATATCCTCATCTGATTAAATCCTGGTTATCCAAAAAGTAATAAAGTATTTCATGAGAAATGCCTCCCCCCATGAACCATGGACCTTGCCGTTGGTGGGGATGCTTGCGTGCCTCAACCATACAGATAGCCGTACCGTAGGTGCAACCACAACGGAGGGGTATCTGTTGAGAGGCCAGACAAACGTGTGGTTCCCGAAGAGGGGCAGCAGCCTTTTCAGTAGTTGCAGGGGCCACAGTCTGGATGATTGACTGATCTGTCCTTATAACACTAACAAAAATGGCCTTGCTGTTGTGGTACTGCAAACGGCTGAAAGCAAGGAGAAACTACAGCAGTAATTTTTCCCGAGGGCATGCAGCTTTAATGTATGATTAAATGATGATGGCGTCCTCTTGGCGAAAATATTCCGGATCTCCGGGCGGGGAGTACTCAAGAGGACGTTGTTGTCAGAAGAAAGAAAACTAGCGTTCTACGGGTCGGAGCGTGGAATGTCAGATCCCTTAATCGGGCAGGTAGGTTAGAAAATTTAAAAAGAGAAATGGATAGGTTAAAGTTAGATATATTGGGAATTAGTGAAGTTCGGTGGCGGGAGGAACAAGACTTTTGGTCTGGTGAATACAGGTTTATAAATACAAAATCAAATTGGGGTAATGCAGGAGTAGGTTTAATAATGAATAAAAAAATAGGAGTGCGGGTAAGCTACTACAAACAGCATAGTGAACGCATTATTGAGGCCAAGATAGACACGAAGCCCATGCCTACCACAGTAGTACAAGTTTATATGCCAACTAGCTCTGCAGATGATGAAGAAATTGATGAAATGTATGATGAGATAAAAGATATTATTCAGGTAGTGAAGGGAGACGAAAATTTAATAGTCATGGGTGACTGGAATTCAAGAGTAGGAAAAGGGGAGCAGGAAACATAGTAGTTGAATATGGCTTGGGGCTAAGAAATGAAAGAGGAAGCCGCCTGGTAGAATTTTGCGCAGAGCATAACTTAATCATAGCTAACACTTGGTTTAAGAATCATGAAAGAAGGTTGTATACATGGAAGAATCCTGGAGATACTAGTAGGTATCAGATAGATTATATAATCTTAAGACAGAGAATTAGGAACCAGGTTTTAAATTGTAAGACATTTCCAGGGGCAGATATGGACTCTATTGGTTATGAACTGTTGACTAAACTGAAGAAACTGCAAAAAGATGGGAGTTTAAGGAGATGGGACCTGGATGAACTGAAAGAACGAGAGTGCAGAGTACAGAGTTTCAGGGAGAGCATAAGGGAATAACTGACAAGAATGGGGGAAAGAAATACAGCAGAAGAAGAATGGGTAGCTTTGAGGGACGGAGGCAGCAGAGGATAAAATAGGTAAAAAGATGAAGGCTAGTAGAAACCCTTGGGTAACAGAAGAAATATTGAATTTAATTGATGAAAGGAGAAAATATAAAAATGCAGTAAATGAAGCAGGCAAAAAGGAATACAAACGTCTGAAAAATGAGATCGACAGGAAGTGCAAAATGGCTAAGCAGGGATCGCTAGAGGCCAAATGTAAGGATGTAGAGGCTTATCTCACAAGGGTAAGATAGATACTGCCTACAGGAAAATTAAAGAGACCTTTGGAGACAGGAGAACCACTTGCATGAGTATCAAGAGCTCTGAAGGAAACCCAGTTCTAAGCAAAGACGGGAAAGCAAGAAGGTGGAAGGAGTATATAGAGGGTCTATACAAGGGCGACAATATTATGGAAATGGAAGAGGATGTAGATGGAGTTGAAATGGGAGATATGATACTGCGTGAATAGTTTGACAGAGCACTGAAAGACCTGAGTCAAAACAAGGCCCCCAGAGTAGACACCATTCCATTAGAACTCTACCATCTGGTGAGCAAGATGTATGAGACGGGCGAAATACCCTCAGACTTCAAGAAGAATATAATAATTCCAATCCCAAAGAAATCAGGTGTTGACAGATGTGAAAATTACCGAACTATCAGTTTAGTAAATGACAACTGCAAAATACTAACGTGAATTCTTTACAGACGAATGGAAAAACTGATAGAAGACGACCTCGGGGAAGATAAGTTTGTATTCCGTAGAAATGTTGGAACACGTGAGGCAATTCTGACCCTACGACTTAGAAGAAAGATTAAGGAAAGGCAAACCTACGTTTCTAGCATTTGTAGACTTAGAGAAAGCTTTTGACAATGTTGATTGGAATACTCACATTCAAATTCTGAGGGTGGCGGGGGTAAAATACAGAGAGCGAAGGGCTATTTACAATTTGTACAGAAACCAGATGGCAGTGATAAGAGTCGAGGGACATGAAAGGGAAGCAGTGGTTGGGAAGGGAGTGAGACAGGGTTGTAGCCTATCCCCAATGTTATTCAATCTGTATATTGAGCAAGCAGTAAAGGAAACAAAAGAAAAGTTTGGAGTAGGTATTAAAATCCATGGAGAAGAAATAAAAAATTTGAGGTTCGCCGATGACATTGTAATTCTGTCAGAGACAGCAAAGGACTTGGAAGAGCAGTTGAGCGGAATGGACAGTGTCTTGAAAGGAAGATAGAAGATGTGTAAGTAGGCTGTTTAGATTTTTATGTTGGTAACGCCATGTAGCGCTCTATATGAAAATCACTGATTGTGCTATGTGAAGGCTGTGGTTGGTTTGCATTGTTGGAGGAATATTCGCCATTGTAGTGTTGGGCAGTTGGCTGTTAACAGCGCGTAGCGTTGCACAGTGGTAGGTGAGCCGCCAGCAGTGGTGGATGTAGGGAGTGAGATGGCGGAGTTTTGACAGCGGATGATCCGGACAGACACAGTAAAATTGTAAGACTGGATATCATGAACTGATATATATATATATATATATATATATATATATATATATATATATATATATATATATATATATATATATATATATTATGAGTTTTGAAGACTATTAAGGTAAATACATTGTTTGATCTCTATCAAAATCTTTCATTTGCTAACTATGCGTATCAGTAGTTAGTGCGTTCAGGAGTTTGAATTTCTTATTTAGCTGGCAGTAGTGGCGCTCGCTGTATTGCAGTAGCTTGAGTAACGATGATTTTTGTGAGGTAAGTGATTCATGAAAGGTATAGGTTAATGTTAGTCAGGGCCATTCTTTTGTAGGGATTATTGAAAGTCAGATTGCGTTGCGCTAAAAAATATTGTGTGTCAGTTTAAGCACAGTCGTTTAAAATTTTTCCAAGTGGACGTTTCATATGTCGACCCTTAGCCGCGATATCTCACTGGAATCTTCTGTTTCGTTCTTGTAGTTTGTGTAATTAGTGTAGCTATTTTTTTATTTCTAGTGCGTAACTATAGAGAGAATTTCCTTTGTAGTTCTAGTTTTTCATTGTTGTACAGTAAAACAGTTGTGGCATGCATGTAGGTCTGCACCAAGTATTTCGCAGCTGCGCTTGCAATTAACTAGATATTATTTTCAGTGCTATGTTAATGTGTTTTCTTATTTTGCTCTTAAAATTGTGCTTTTCTGTGTTATCGTGTGAAACATTGTGACAATTATGGCGTGTGAAACACGTAATACTAGGCTCCCAAGTAAACTGAGAAATAACAGTGAAGACGATAGCAGTGTATCAGCACCACTGAGTAATGAATTAACTAATGTTGAACATAGTAATTTGGTAATTGTGCACAGGGAAATGGAGTGGGCGGCAGATAATGGTGTAGACAGTGAAACAATTAGTGAACAGGGAAGTATTACCGATCAATCGGTCGGCAGCATTCGCCTCAGGAATCCGAAATGACAGGACACAATCTTGCAAATACTGTAGATTCAGGTTTTGCGTCCTCGCCGTTTTCTCAAATAAGTCAAGACACATTTTCTGCTCGTCAAAATGTGAATGTTGCCGGTGCAAATGCTCTGCCGAAAAGCATAGAGGAACAGATACCAGACACTAATACATTATTATTGCAATTAATGCAACAAATGGAACAAAATCAGAGACAACACAGCAACAGTTAGATACAATGGAACAACACCAGAGACAAACACAGCAACAAATGGAACAAAATCAGAAACAAATTAAAGAAACACTTCAACAAACACGTGAAGATTTAACTACTGAGTTACATAACATCGAATTGAAATGTCAAAAAGTCTGTAATAACGTAAAAACACAAATTTGTGACCATTTTCAACCTATTTTTTCGCGGCATGAAAATGCATTACGGAAACACGAAGCAGCCATGAAAGAACTGCAAACTACTTGCCATGAAAATCACGAGACCTTGCGGGCTAAAATTGACTCAGTTGCATCTACCGGTTCGGTTACGCTACTTAGAAAAACTCAGGAAAACTTAAAGGACACAGTAGATACTTTGAAAATTGGTTCAGAAAGACACATGGAGGAAATTAGCTCATTATCAGAGAAAGTAGTCGAACTTTCGAAACAGCTAAATAATTTATCTACCAAGGTAGATGATAATCTGAATGACACAAGACCGGTAGTCTTTAATGATACAGAAGAGTACGAACAAATTAGGAAATTCAAACAAAATCAGAATCAAATTAACACTCAACACCAAAGAGAAATCCGGGAAGTACAAGATCAGTTGACACAGGTAATACAAGAATTACATATTTCAGAGGACACTCGCGCTCCAATACGTGAAGAGGGACATAGAAATACGGAACAGCCACAAAATAATAACACTGGGCACTTCGGAAATTATGAAAGAAATTCGCAAGGTACACCATAGTTTGAGATGGAACCGCCGAAACGACTTAACAATGACCGACATGCGACTCGCCGACATGATGATTTTGACTATAAGCTGTTTGATACTACACGTAAATTCAAAACATTCAAGAATTCCGGCAACGACATTCATCCACAAGCGTGGCTTCATCAATTCTCTCATTGTTTTCCTCCCAACTGGTCATTAGAGCACAGATTAGAATTTACGTGTGGCTATTTAGAGAATGAACCAGCTATAAGAATGCGATCGGTCATTCACGATTGTCACAGTGAAGGAGAATTTTATCATGCCTTCCTCTCAGCATATTGGTCTCAAGCTACACAAGACCGAGTAAAACATAGCATCATAATGATGAAACATTTCGAAAAATCTGAATTTTCCAGTCTTGTGAAATATATTGAAGACATGTTGCACAAGAATCAGTACCTGTCAAATCCATACAGCCCCTCAGAACTCATCTGCATTTGCTTAATCAAATTGCCTGAACATTTACGACATATTATTTTGGCAGGACGTTGCAAAGACGACATTGAAGCTTTCCAGGGACTCTTACAAGAATTGGCCATTGACACTGACAACCGCAGGACGCAAAAACAGGAACACAACAATTACAGGTCAAATCCGTCACAATTCCACGATGACAGAAATAATAACTGGACACGACTAGGCTATTCTTACAACGTAAATCTTGACCAAAACAGACACCACCCGTATGACAACCGTTCCCACAGTAGTAAGAGTTACAGAGAAACATCGCAGTTCCGTAGTAATGAATATGACAGGGATAACCATAGAAACAGATAATATGGGAACCAAAACAATTATTATGAAGGGAGACAGAATAACTTCAGATGCAACAGTTCAGCACGCAGTTACGATTCAGGGAGAAATTTTCCACCATGTGACCGACAAGAAAGAAACTATGGAATCTACCGACATGACGACAGGCGTTATAATCGTAACGACAGACCTGAATTGCATCAGAGCTGTCGGGATTCAAACAGGGCAGAGCCCTCTCGACAAGGTGAATTTGTAGAAGTTAGATCTCCAAATCCCAACAACGACGCACGACAACAAAGAAACAGACAATGACTCGCACCGCAGGCAGCCACGTGCGCCGACTGGCTCAGAGAAAAATAACATAGACGCTAACCTTGAGAAAAATTTTAGCATTCCTTACCGACGTATACCACATGATAATTGCGTTGAAACTGAAACTCTGTGTACTAGGAAGAGTAAAGGATTGCACCACATTTCACATGTAAAACCGTTTATTGAAATATAATCTGCTTTTTAACTTAGTCTTTGCCATAAAATTTTTCACTTCACGCTACTAGTACGCGTTGTCACACTTAGAAACTGTTATCATGCAACTATGTTTTAATGTTAACTATCCAGTCTAGAACCTAGGAAACATATTTAGACAGTAATTACGAGTGCATTGTTATAGTGAACAGACGACACAGTGTTATTGTGTGTGTACATTCTTGCTTGGTAGTTGCACGATTACGTAACGACTATAAGGCTCACATACTTAGAACATGTACCGGTACTGCTAATGAGACTTTAATGCAACATTTTGGTTTACTTGAGAATACATTCTGGATTTAAAGTACTTTCAGTGAAATTAAAGATGACTTAGCATTTGGTTTCTTTGACAGCTACACGATTATATCACGACCCTACTAATGTGTGACACAGGTTACATTGTTGTTTTAGAGGTGTATATGTTTTATATCTGCACAGTTTTTCTGAATTCTTCTGGAAAGTAAAACATGTTTTAGTAGCAACTTTTGTGGTTTAGCTACAATGAGACAGCCTTTTTCGTAGCTCAACAATATGTTACAGTATAGTACTTTCTTGATACGGTACTGTACGTAATAACTACGATATCTACATGCATAACATTTCGCTTTTGTTTATTACGAGGAAGTACATTGACTTCCACAGAACTTTGCTTATGGACGACGATAATTACGACACTTGGGCACATTTTTTACCCTTAAGTAATGACAGAGATTATCTTACAACAAGACGCACAGGTTAGCGCTACAGGACACATATTTGAGTGATTAATTTTGTACTTAAAACATTTATTTTTAAAGATTTTTGAATTACAAAGATAAAAAGGTTTTCCGTGATACATTTCATTCCATTGCTGTAATTTGTAACACTTGATGGTATAATTACATTAATTCTCAGGGGGGTACACGCTTACTTTGTGTACCATGTGTTTGGCAAGCAGAAGGAGCCCTAGCTAATATGGTATTTGCTTATACAACTTTACACATTGGTACCATATTTCTCTGACACATATATTAAACAGCTATCTGATCATTTAACTGAGAGAGACAAACATTTATTTTACTACATCAGTCACAGATGTTTATGTAATTACACAGTTCGATAACTTCATACTTATGAAATTGTATTTCGTGTGTACTTTGTGAACCGTTCATACTTTTTCGGTACCATTGTGATACTATGAGAGCTTTGAATGATGTATTTGGTATGGGATCATGATTTTTAAAGTACGTTTGAGGTAGATGACACTATTGAAATGAGCAGAGAATTTTTCTAGGTTTTGAAATTATTGGAGGAAGCTAAGACGATTTTGAGATTTTGATGAGTTTTTATGATATTATTACGATGACAATGTGTATTATGCTGTTGAGGTATGTTTATGATCAATAAGCTGATGCTATATGACGAATCTGATTATGCTACGTATTTATTATGGTGAAATATTGAAGTGTCGACGCAAGATTGACGTGTCGGCGAATATGTATATGTGTAATAAGGTAAGGAATAATGAGTAGTGCTTAGGGACACTGATTTGTGAAAAAGGATGTTGGAAACCAAGAATCGTACTTTAAGAGTTATGAAATGTATGTATATGCGTGAATGTATCACAATGCCGGCGAAAATTTTTTGGCCACTGTTATATTTATAGGATTTTGTTTCTACACATTTGTAACGCAAATTCTCGACCTGTGAAATTTTTTATATGAAACTGTCACTATAGCGCAAACTGATCTCATAAATATTTCGGTAAGGGAGCTAAGTGACCCAGGTGGCGCCCAGGTGTGCCAGTCGCCTGGAGAAAAAGCCATAGGTAAGAAAAAGGCCATTATCCTCGCTATTGACATTTCTTTGTAGAAAGCATCGCAAATACGACACACTCAAACTTGAAAACAAATGATTACACTGTGGAGCTCTTAATTTATGATATTTACTGAAATGCTCAATGAAATGAGGAGAAATATTTTATGTCTATACACCTGATTATGACTACTGTCTTTCTAGTTGAAAGATTTTTTTTTTCTGCCTTATGAAATGCCATATGGCTAGTGAATGATGTTTCACGCCTTCCTTTGTACATATTTGCTCATTTTGTTTAATATCTAGTTTCTAGCTGCACTGCAGCATTGGTTAAAATAAAATTTAATATATGTACTAATATCACTATTTTCTGTCTACAGACACAGTAAAGAAATATTTTATGATGTACTTTCGTAGAAAAGAGAGCACAAATAGACATTTCCCTTCACAGGAATTGCAAAAATAATTTTTTAACGGTTTGGTAACTTGTCTGCTAGAGTAAGTCAAGGTGATGCATCACAGAAGAATGGGTAGATCACATAACTAATGAGGAGGTATTGAATAGAATTGGGGAGGAGCTTGTGGCACAACTTGACTAGAAGAAGGGATTGGTTGGTAGGACATGTTCTGAGACATGGAGGGATCACCAATTTAGTATTGGAGGGCGGCGTGGAGGGTAAAAATCGTAGAGGGAGACCAAGAGATGAATACACTAAGCAGATTCAGAAGGATGTAGGCGGCAGTAGGTACTGGGAGATAAAGAAGCTTTCACAGGATAGAGTAGCATGGAGAGCTGCATCAATCCAGTCTCAGGACTGAAGACCACAACAACAACAACAACATGAGAAATGAGGGCTAGCAGCAGCAGGTGAAGGAAAACCAAACACACACACACACACACACAACTGTATACAATATTTAGGAGCACACTTAGTGTGCACACAATATATGTTTATTCATAGTGTGCAATCAGACATGCATACTCACAGACGAATATAAGTATGATAAGTAGTTCATCCAACTATTCTGCACAAAAAACTACTATTTACAAAGTAAATTAACCAGAAACGCACTCAGTCATTTTGTGAATATTGTGTGTATGGAAGGATCTTGATCCTATCCCCATAGATGAACTGTTTGTTGTCATGACACAACAGCGCTACATTCAGCTGCAGTAGAATATGTACCTCATGGACTCATGCTCAAAGATATACCGAGCACACCATATATAGAGCGGCACTGACACCCTCAAGTGGACATCTCTTGAAACTCTCCATTATGAGGGCTTTGTGAATGGTTGGAATATACCACTTCCACTCCAGAACATATTTTTCCACATTTTTCCATTTTTCTGTTTTTCTACACTTTTCCTACATTTCCTGCCTATTTCATATTTTCCATATTCTATTTGTAAGTGTAAAAGTGCATATTTGGCTTTTGTTGCTTCCATTAATAGGTGTGGGATGCTATTTTTTTCATCCAGTCATGATTCACAGCCTCAATTCAGTCAGACTATCTACAAATCACATTTCTTCCACATTGTCACTCACATAGCACTAAGTGCCAAAACCAACATTAAAACACATGCACATACATGGATTGCTGTCAAGGTAGAGTACTGCATTTATTATATTACAAATAGACACACAGCTCGGTTATGCTATTTTGGTGTTGGCTTCTTGTGGGACCTCTATTGTCTGAAGTGATTTGAGGATAGTATTCAGAAGTCATCCAAAGTCACATCCACCAGTAATACGGCCAGAATATTGTTTGTATCTTCTACCATTACACCTAGGATATTGTTCAGAGTGGATCCACATGTGTTACATCTGGGATAGAGTACAAAGATGGATCCACATGCATTAAGTCAGGGATAGAATGTGGATCCATCCCACAGTAGGTCCAAGGTAATGTCCAGGGTTGGATACATACATGTATGATATGGGGTAGCAACTGAAAGTAGAACCACTGCAGGACATCTGTAGGGTAGTGGTGTAGGGGGTGAGTTCACCATGATGAACTAAAAAAAAAAACAAAATAGTGTAAAATGCTATGTGTGTGTTTATAACAGAACAAACTTAACACTCTACCTCCACAGCAATCTATGTGTGCATGTGTGTTTTAGCGTTGCCTATTGCTACTTGACATTGTGCAAATCTGTCGTGTGCCGTTGCGGATGGGGTACAACTTATCCTCACTGCCTTCCGTTACTATTACTGTGGAAGCGGTATGTGCTCTGAGTGATGCCGGATCCTTACATATGACATCGATGGCTTCTGGGTTAGCAAACACCAGCAAAGGTGCATTACTAAAATATGTATGGTATTCTTTGAACAGAACCAACAGTTGTGTCTGATGCGTGGGTAGTACCCTGCATATACTGTTGTTGGGCGTTGCAAGTCTCAAATGTTGCAAAATTATTCCTCTCTTACCATTGCGTGTTGCGTTTCATTAGCACCCACGTGTTAGACCAGCAGGCACACTTGCATTGAAATATAATCTTATAATTAAGAACACTGATGGAAGTAGTGTAAGGTAGCATTGGCTATTCACAGCTGTGAGCCTGTACTGTCCTGCCACAAGCCACGTGACTAACGATAGTCGGATTCCTGTTGGTGGAAATAAGCGAGGTAAAGTGGTTTACTCATATAAATATGAGTCGTTTGGCGTAAAAAATCATTCCACTGCTAGCCATAACAGCACTGACAGAAACAGCAGAGATGAATCACTGTAGCTCAAATGGTTATGATGGCGATAACACTAACAGCGCTTTTAGAAACAGCAGAGATAAAACGTCATATCAGAAATGTTTATGATGGTGGCTATTAAGAATATCCGATTTGACTGTAGTAACCCTACAAGGTTTATGATGGTGGTTCATCAGAGGCTATTAAGAATATCAGATTTGACTGTAGTAAACCTACAAGTATGTACTTAAAATTTTTGACAATGTTTGTGTATATTCGTTATAGCTACAATGTGGTGGTAATTAATTTCTTCTTATTCTTCTTCGTCCTCATCTTGTTCTTCTTCTGATGCAGATGTGACGGGTGTGTGAGCACTCGGGGTTGTGCATGGAACAACTGCGCCAAAATCTAACAGAATGATGTGCTTTTGTCAACTCAGCCCTGTCTGTCGAAGATGTACTCGCTGCACCTGTAAACCACAACAGAGCCGCCTTCTTCACCATCACCACGATATGGGCTGATGGCATCAGCTCGTCTGGCAGTGCAGCCACGGTCTCCGCGCACTGGACCGTCTTGCAATCATCGCCATTGTACATCGCCTGGTTTTTAGCAGCAGCAGTACTCCTGCCCGCTTAGTTACGACTCAGCTTCAGTGGACTACTCTGATGTTGCTGCCGCTTTTGGTAACAGGATCTCACAAGCTCATGTCGACAACTTGAAAGTAAGCTTCCGAAATTTAGCATCTTTTTTCGATGTCTGCGGGGGCGTTTTGGGAAAGGTGTTCCCCGGAATCGTCAGCGACCCGTGGTATCCCAACATTAAATGTGACACAGTTGTTGATATAGTATATTGTGAGGTCACGCGATCCCCAGGGAGTCCTTGATGCTGGTGAGGATAAAAGCACCGCCCCAGTTTGAGAGAGAATTGGCGAGGTATCGAGGAATGATTCATTCACAGAGTGGTTCGGAACTTTTGTCAGGAGTGTCGCACTCTAAAATTTTCCCTAAATGCAGGAAAGAGCGTCGGGCAAGGCACTCAGTCGTGTGCACTCACTGTTATACAACGAGGTGATAAAAGTCTTGGGAGGTCTCCTCATATCGTGTATGGCCTCCCTTTGTCCGGCACAGTGCAGCAACTCGACGTGTGAAGTCCTCTGCAGAAACATTGAGCCATGCTGCCTTTATAACCGTCCATAATTGCGAAAGTGTTGCCGGCGCAGTATGACCTCTCGATTCATTCCCATTAAAGTTCAGTGGGATTCAAGTCAGGCGATCTGGTTAGCCCAACCATTCGCTGGAACTGTCCACAATGTTCATCAAACAAATCTCGAACAATTCTTGCTCAGTGACATGATGCAGTGTCTTCCATAAAAATTCCATCGTTGCTTGGGGTCACGAAGTCCATGAATGGCGGGAAATGGCCTCGAAGCAGCCGAACATAATCAGAGGCCCCAATCCGTTTTATGTAAACACAGTCCACACCATTATGGAGCCACCACCAGCTTGCACAGTGCCTTGTTGCGAACTTGGGTCCATGGCTTCGTGGCGTCTGTGCCATACTGGAACCTTACCATGAGCTCTTAACAACTGAAATCGGAACTGATCTAACCTGGTTACGGTTTTCCAGTCGTCTAGGATCCAACTGATATGATCACGATCGCAAGCTGTTAGAAAAGACGATGGAATGTCGCATGTATCTAGCTCCAACTACCATTCCGCATTCAGAGTCTTCCAGTTCCCTTCGTTTGGCCATATCCACGTCGCAAACCTTTTCACATGAATCACCTGAGTGAAAATGACAGCTCCGCCAACGCACTGCTCTGTTATACCTTGTGAACGCGATGCTACTGCCATCCGTATGTGTGCATATCACTATCCCATGACTTTTGTAGCCTTATTGTATACAAATGTATACTAAAAATGCGTGTTTCCGAAATTTATATATTGAAACCCATTTTACAAGACATGTCGAAAATTTAGGAGAATTCTTCCTTGTTCGTGGTACTCCAAAATAGCATTGTAACACTATTTATATTTAGAATAACATTTAATTACAGCAGTTTTGTAGCACCATAGCTCTATTCGTATTTACCATTTGCTTTGCACTCATTCAAAAATGTGACATCACGTTTTACATGTTTGAAAAACTCTCTACCAGAGGAGTAGAAATTCTTAACTTTTGGAGATATTACTGCTTCTCTTTGCATTTCATCCTTTCTTTCCGTGAACTACAAACGCTAATGACTTAATGTTACTAATTTGTTTCAACTGAAGGGCTTTCACAAAGTCTTTTAATTTATTAACGTAGACATACACCTAGAATTTAATTTAAAGAATTGATATAATTGTTGCATTCTACCAAAATAATAAATCATTATTTTACCTATAGTTGATGCTTGCTGCCAACTCCCTATTGCCCCACCATGTGGTACCCTGAATTCCCTTCTGCATAAAGAAAAAAAGCGTAATACTTGTTACTTTGTACTGATCCCATCCAAAAATAAGTTTTTCCAAAAGAGGCAGACACACAGATAGTGAGCCTTTTTCTTTTGTGGTGTTTTCGAGTGATCGTCGTCATCACTTTCTATAGCCGCCCGTAAGTAGATGTATAGTATCCAACACAAACTGCACACTGAACTGAGATGAGCTGCACGTCTTCTCGCAGTAAGCAGCCTCCCAGGGCACCGACCCTAGGTTCAGTCGTAGGGCGGGCGGATTGTGAGGGGATGGGAAGGGAAGACGCCGATTACATAGATTGTGTTTTCTCTCTTGCAACCCCTCCCCCCCTGCCACCTACCGTCACCCGTCAAGTATACAATGTCGTCACATGCCTCGTGATTTTACGATTTCAGTAATAATAAAACTGAAAAATGTAAGTGTCTTCACCCAGTGACAGTAAATTCTTTCATAACAATAAAATAAGTTAGAACAGTTCTAGTCCCTTCCGAATTGTATTACGAGTCAAACAAGAAGACGGTTTCTGACCGCTATTATTTAGCTGTGTGGTGGAAATGGTTATAAGAGAATGGAAAAAAGTGCCTGAAAAATAATATGTTCATAATTACATAAATCTGATTAGATCAAAAGAAGCAATAAATTGCTCAGATTTTACAGATAATGTCTTGATAAAATATGGAACCTTGGAGAATGCAAAGAAAAGGCTTGAATTTCTGCTGGAGACAGCTGTAAAGGCAGGTCTACAAATATCTTCTGAAAATACATAATGCATGATCTATAAACGAAACTTACCAACAACCTTAAATACCAAGTGTGCCAACATCAAGAATACAAACAACATTAAATACTGGTTGACAATATAAAAATAAAAAGTGAAAAAGAAGCAGTTCAAATGAGAACTGAAAAAAATGACCAGAACGTAAATGAAAGTGAGACTTAATATAAGTGCTTGACATTGTCGGCTGGAGGGCCATCAACGAATTCAGTGTAAAGAAAGCTTCTGATATGAAGTTTTTTCGTGTCGCGATAGCATGTGCGTACACTGGATTATTGTTTTCAACAGGACTAAGTTGCAATCTTTAGATTCATGGTGTACAGGTTATGACATCAGACATCATGCTATGTGATAAATTGCACGTTTGTTTTCGTACCATCGAAACAGACTCATAATAAAAAGAGAGTAGAACATTAAAAAATATAACTGTGTCCTCATGGCAAGACAGAGTCATATGGCACATTAAGAAGCGCCGCTTGTGTCTGGGTTGGCTGCCGGCTACAAACTGTGGGATGTGTTTTTGATCCACACGTTGTGTTGCTCCTCGCCCTCGAAGAATAGCAAGAAATCCAAGAAATATGAAAGGTATAGGGGTTCAAATACCTGAGGCTTTACGTGTTTGTTCTGTGCAGTATACTCACGGTCACCTTCTTCTTATTCTGGCCTAGTTTCATCAACATCCAGCGTGTATATGTGAAGTGAGTATTGACGGGTCGAGATGTTTTACAAGGAATAAATGCCTTGAAAACTGTAATGTCCACAGACCTCAGATGATTCGTATGTACTTGTACGCTGGGCATGTTTCATGTGTTTTCCATCGCTGGCCAGGAGTGACCATGCAAAGCAATATTCATCACTGTCATCTAGAATCAAGACGTTAATGCTCGCCTGTGTAACGCCAATATTCTTGGAAGAGAGATGAATCTGGAAACCCCATTAACTGGATCAGAGTCGCGTAGTATACACTAAGATGGCGAAAGTCATGTTATAGCGATATGTATATATACAGATGGCGGTAGTATTCTGTACACAACGTATAAAATGGCATTTCATTGGGTGAGCTGCCATTTCTACTCAGGTGATGCATGTGAAATGGTGTTGGACGAGATTGTGGCCTCACGACGAGAATTAGAAGCCTTTGAAAGCGGAATGGTATTTGGAGACAGACGCATGGGACATTCCTCTTCGCATATAGTTAGGGAAATTCGATATCCCGAGATACCAAACTTTAGGCAGTATCTCTCACCACGTACAACGCAGCGGCCGATGGCCTTCACTTAACGACCGAGAATAGCGGCGTTTGAGTTGTGTTGTCCGTGCTAACAGACAAGCAACACTGCGTGGAATTACTGCAGAAATGAATGTGGAATGTACGAAAGGGATATCTATCAGGACAGTGCGGCGAAATTTGGTGTTAATGGGCTATGGCAGCAGACGACCGACGCTAGTGCCTTTGCTATCAGCACGACATCACCTGCAGCGCCTCTCCTGGGTTCGTGATCATACCGGTTGGACCCTACGCGATTGAAGAACCATGTTCCGGTCAGGTGAGTCCCGATTTCAGTTGATAATAGCTGATGATAGCGCTCGAGTGTGGCACAATCCCCCACGAAGGCATGGACCCAAGTTGTCAACAAGACGCTGTGCAAGCTGGTGGTGGCTCCATAATGGTGTGGGCTGTGTTTACATGGAATGGACTGGGTATTCAAGTCGAACTGAACAGATAATTTCCTGGAAACGGTTATGTTCGGCTACTTGGAGACCATTTGCAGCCATTAGTCGGCTTCAAGTTCGCAGACAACGATGGATTGTTTATGTACGACTATGCGCCGAGTCACCGGGCCGCAGTTATTCACGTCTGGTTTGCAGAACATCCAGGACATTTACGTCTACATCTACATGGTTACTCTGCAATTCACACTTAAGTGCCTGGCAGAGGGTTCACCGAAACATTTTCATACTGCTTGTCTACCATTCCACTGTCGAACTGCGCGTGGGAAAAAGGAACACCTAAATCTTTCCATTCGAGCTTTGATTTCTCTTATTTTATTATGATGATCATTTATCCCTACGTAGGTGGACGTCAATAAAATATTTTCGCATTCGGAAGAGAAAGTTGGTGATTGAAATTTCGTAAATAAATCTCACCTCAAATGGCTGAGCACTATGGGACTTAACATCTGAGGTCATCAGTCCCCTAGAACTTAGAACTACTTAAACCTAACTAACCTAAGGACATCACACACATCCATGCCCGAGGCAGGATTCGAACCACGCCACAAAGAAAACCGCCTTTGTTTCAGGACATTCCGAACGAATGATTTGGTTATCCAGATCGCCCGATATGACTCCCTTCGAACATTTATGAGACATGATCGATAGGTCAGTACGTGTACGAAATTATGGAGAGGCAACAATTTCGCAACTATGGACGGCTATAGAGGGAGCTTGGCTCAGTGTTTCTGCAGAGAACTTCCAAGGAAGTGTTGAGTCCACGACAAGTCGAACTGCTGCGTTGAGGCGGGCTAAACCATACGATATTAGGAGGTATCGTATGACTTTTGTCACCTAAGCGAAAAACCATGGTCCGTAAAGGTAAAATATACTGATAATGCCACAATGGGACTATTTTGGCCATAATTTCCGAAATATCCCGTACTTATAGTTTGAAAACCTGATAAACGTATGCAAGTTAACGCCAACACGGAAGGGCGGCTTCCTTACTTCAAACAGTAGGCAGCTCAGCAGTACGCCTGCTAGTGAGAGGGTCAACTCAGAGCGTCCAGAACAGGATACACATTTCCAGCCGGCCGAAGTGGCCGTGCGGTTAAAGGCGCTGCAGTCTGGAACCGCAAGACCGCTACGGTCGCAGGTTCGAATCCTGCCTCGGGCATGGATGTTTGTGATGTCCTTAGGTTAGTTAGGTTTAACTAGTTCTAAGTTCTAGGGGACTAATGACCTCAGCAGTTGAGTCCCATAGTGCTCAGAGCCATTTGAACCATTTTGAACCACACATTTCCACCGCGACAGACGCACGTGAGTGAACCCTTCGCGGCGTGTCAGCGCGGAGCAGAGCAACCCTGCGAATCGATAGCGCGACAGAGACAGAGAGAGCGCCGGAAAGGAACGGGACGTGGTTGTCGGTCGACCGGCTATTTAAAGGCCTGCGGGCTCGGCGGTTGGAGAACGTCTTCAGCGGCGCACGTCGGATAAATCACTGCAGCAGCGCGGCAGCGGAATTTTAACAAGGCTGGGAAGGGGTAGGGAGGGGGTGGGGGGAAGGGGACAGACCAGCCGTAGGCTGTAATCTGTCACTCCCACCTGCGAAGGACACAGCAGACGGCATTGGACGAGCAGTAAATGCGTGTCGTAAAACTAGGTCAAATAAGAAATGCCATGGTTTCTATTTTTATTTTTTGGGTGGGGCCAGGACAGATGTGACTGCTTTCTTGGGGCGCTGCCCAAATATCCTCATGTGATCCAATACCTTGAGCTCAGACTTGAGTGTAGACACAAATTTCTCAACCAAGGGGGGGCGGGGGTAGTCAGGTTTTAATTACACTCCAAAAAATTCAAATTACGACATGTTTTCCCAACGAATGATGATTTTTCCGCATGTGAGCATCTCGGATGATATTTGTTACGACAGTTTGTAAATAAGGTGTGAAGCCGGCCGGAGTGGCCGAGCGGTTCTAGGCGCTTCAGTTTGGAACTGCGCGACCGCTACGGTCGCAGGTTCGAATCCTGCCTCGGGCATGGATGTGTGTGATGTCCTTAGGTTAGTTAGCTTTAAGTACTTCTAAGGGACTGGTGACCTCAGATGTTAAGTCTCATAGTCCTCAGAGACATTTGAACTTTTTTTTTTTTTTTTTGAGACTTGAATGACTTGTAGGGCGAAAATCCTTAACGGAATCGCATGACGGCTGGTTTCTTTCGTGTATCGCGATGCCCTGATAAAAATGGGGGTAAGCTATAGGAAAAGACGGGTAACATATTGTACACTCCTGGAAATTGAAATAAGAACACCGTGAATTCATTGTCCCAGGAAGGGGAAACTTTATTGACACATTCCTGGGGTCAGATACATCACATGATTACACTGACAGAACCACAGGCACATAGACACAGGCAACAGAGCATGCACAATGTCGGCACTAGTACAGTGTATATCCACCTTTCGCAGCAATGCAGGTTGCTATTCTCCCATGGAGACGATCGTAGAGATGCTGGATGTAGTCCTGTGGAACGGCTTGCCATGCCATTTCCACCTGGCGCCTCAGTTGGACCAGCGTTCGTGCTGGACGTGCAGACCGCGTGAGACGACGCTTCATCCAGTCCCAAACATGCTCAATGGGGGACAGATCCGGAGATCTTGCTGGCCAGGGTAGTTGACTTACACCTTCTAGAGCACGTTGGGTGGCACGGGATACATGCGGACGTGCATTGTCCTGTTGGAACAGCAAGTTCCCTTGCCGGTCTAGGAATGGTAGAACGATGGGTTCGATGACGGTTTGGATGTACCGTGCACTATTCAGTGTCCCCTCGACGATCACCAGTGGTGTACGGCCAGTGTAGGAGATCGCTCCCCACACCATGATGCCGGGTGTTGGCCCTGTGTGCCTCGGTCGTATGCAGTCCTGATTGTGGCGCTCACCTGCACGGCGCCAAACACGCATACGACCATCATTGGCACCAAGGCAGAAGCGACTCTCATCGCTCAAGACGACACGTCTCCATTCGTCCCTCCATTCACGCCTGTCGCGACGCCACTGGAGGCGGGCTGCACGATGTTGGGGCGTGAGCGGAAGACAGCCTAACGGTGTGCGGGACCGTAGCCCAGCTTCATGGAGACGGTTGCGAATGGTCCTCGCCGATACCCCAGCAGCAACGGTGTCCCTAATTTGCTGGGAAGTGGCGGTGCGGTCCCCTAAGGCACTGCGTAGGATCCTACGGTCTTGGCGTGCATCCGTGCGTCGCTGCGGTCCGGTCCCAGGTCGACGGGCACGTGCACCTTCCGCCGACCACTGGCGACAACATCGATGTACTGTGGAGACCTCACGCCCCACGTGTTGAGCAATTCGGCGGTACGTCCACCCGGCCTCCCGCATGCCCACTATACGCCCTCGCTCAAAGTCCGTCAACTGCACATACGGTTCACGTCCACGCTGTCGCGGCATGCTACCATTGTTAAAGACTGCGATGGAGCTCCGTATGCCACGGCAAACTGGCTGACACTGACGGCGGCGGTGCACAAATGCTGCGCAGCTAGCGCCATTCGACGGCCAACACCGCGGTTCCTGGTGTGTCCGCTGTGCCGTGCGTGTGATCATTGCTTGTACAGCCCTCTCGCAGTGTTCGGAGCAAGTATGGTGGGTCTGACACACCGGTGTCAATGTGTTCTTTTTTCCATTTGCAGGAGTGTATATACAAGAACCAAGAGGGAACAACAAGAGTGGAAGACTAAGAACGGAGTGCTCGGATAACAATGACTGTAAGGCAGGGATGTATTCTTTAGCCACTACGGTGGCGAAGGAGCAATGAGAGGAACAAAACAAAGATTCAAGAGTGGGGTTAAAATTCAATGTGAAAAGATATCAACGATGAAATTCGCTGGTGATATTTCTATCATTGCGACTGAAGAAGAATTACAGGATATGGTGAAAGTAACGAACAATCTTATGAGTACAGAATATGGACTGACCGGAAATTGAAGGAACACGAATGTAATGAAGTAGCAGAAATGAGAACAGCGAGAAACTTAAGATCAGAATTGGGGATCACGAAAAGGATGACGTTAAGGAATTCTGCTACCTAGGCAGAAAACTAGCCCATGAAGCACGGATCAAGGAGGACGTGTAAGCAGACTGTAAGCAGACTGCCACTAGCGAAAAGGACATTTCTCACCAAGAGAACTCTGCTAATGTCATAGTTCTTAATTTGAAGAAAAAATTTCTGAGGAAGTACATTTGGAGCACAGCATTGTATGATAATGGGACTTGGAACGTGGAAAGAACAGAACAGAAGAGAGTAGGAACCTTTGAGACGTGGATCCACAGAAGAATGTAGAAAATTAGGTGGACTTCTAATGTAAGGAATGGGGAGATTCTGCACAGAATAGACAAAGAAAGGAACATAAGACGCTGACAAGAAGAAGGGACAGGATAATAAGACATCTGTTAAGACATCAATGAATAACTTCCTTGGTACTAGAGAAAGCTGTAGAGCCTAAAAACTGTAGGCGAAGATAGAGATTGGAATACATACAACAAATAATTGAAGACACAGGTTGAAGCTACTCTGAAATAAAAAGGTTGATACTGGAAAGGAGTCTGTGTCGGTTCGCATTAAATCAGTTTGAAGACTAGCGCAGTGATTGGTGGAAAATAACAGATGAACTGTGATTGATCGGCTGAATGAAAAAAAAGACGATTCTGTGATGCTGTGTCGACAAAGGTAGTCACAAAGTTTTAACTGTCACCGCAAAAAAATATCTAATTGTCACCATGAAACCTAGTGACGGGGCGTCCCACCTGGAAAACTTCATCGTCGCATCTGTAGAAATGCCTGACACCCTTTCTTTTCCCTTTCGAGGAAAGAGGCAGAAGTCACTTTTGAAGGAACCAGCTCAGCGTTCGCGTCGATCGATTGAGGAAAAACACAGAAAATTAAAATCCTGATAGCTGAACTGCAGTTTGAACAGCCGTTATCTCAAATACAAAGCCAATGTGGGAGCGACCCATCTGTAGATGTTGATTGATCTGGATAAACGTACAAATCACCGCGAAATACTGATACCCTATCAGAGATCAGAGAGGCAGAAGCACTTACCTGTTAGTTTGCTATTCCCGGGCCGTGGAGGCTTCTTTACTTGGTAGGCGTTTCATCATCGAACTGATTAATTTAAGAAAAAAGGGACAGTGCGAAAGCAACATAACGACGACAGCCAATAAAAGCGATTGCATTTGAATGTACGTACCGTGTCCAGTCGCGTTATACGATCACCTCCCCACCGCCTAAATAACCAGCTTTCGCAGTGTGGACAGGTTGCTGTGACACATGCTTGAAGACAGTCAATGAATTTCTGGAAAGTACCAACAGGGATGCGTAGCGATGCCCGACTCCAGTGCTGCGGCCAGCTGAGCTACATTTCTCGATTGTGGCTCTGTGGGGCTGATAGCCCAACCGAGGTGATCTAGCAGATTCTCGATTGCGTATAAATCCAGGAAGTTGGGTAGCCTGGGTACTCTTGGAACAACGCAACTACACTGTGAGCTGTGTGACACGTTGTGTTGTCCTACTGGTAGATTACAATGTGCAGAGGAAGAACAAACAGCAAATTCCACACACATAGATGCATATGCATATCTGAGTTGATCATTTTGAGCCTTCCAGAATGACGCGATTGCCCAGAAAGGCTATGAAAACGTTCCTCATGTCGTAACGCTCCTCGGGCCTGGACCTTTCGCTTTCAGACGTTTCATGGCGTACTCGCCAACAGCCATATGTCCGATGGAGAATAAAACCCGATTCATCTGAAAAAAAAAAAAAACACCTTCCGCCACTCTGTGCAACTCCAGTTGCGGTACTGGCGTGCAAATTCCAGCCTTCGACGCCGATGCACATCAGTCAGCACTGGTGAATGAACCAGGCGCCTACTGCGGTGGCATATACGCAGCAATGGCCGTTGAAGAGACACGTTGATTCATCTGGGCAATCTGTTGCTCAACCGTTGGAGGTCTATTCGCCCTTACGTATCCCCGCAGCCTTCGTTCCCCCTATCGTCTATGGTCCGTGATGCATCACAGTTGCGTCGGCGCCGGTTTTGGATAACACCTTTTTGCCGCGCACGGTGTGCTTTACCCTCGGCGAACAGTTTACAAACTTAGCCGTTTCGGAAATGTTTTCCATCGTTGACCCGAAAGCTCTGTTTCCGCATTACCACAACGACTTCACTGTTTTCCGTGTCCCCCTGCCCCCAACACGCTTTATATACCCTAACCTGATAGTGCAGGCACCTGCTGTGTCTAAGTTGTTATTGCACGTTGACCTCGAACATAGAAGGTGGTCACATTAATGTGACTGGACCGAATATTTTCGAACGCGAAAACGTCTCACAAAGTCGCCGAAGTGGCGTCAAATCGAAAGACTTGCACCTGGCGAACGGTCTACCCGGCGGGAGGCCCTAATCACACGACATTTATTTATTAGTTACAAGTTACCATTGCAGCTGAAGCATTGAGTCTCCTGCAACAGATTATCTCTTCACTGAAGGATGTATCATGGGATAATTAGCTTGTAAAGTGTTCTGAGAAACTCTCGCAGTCATAACCTTTATTAATTCCTACCTTTGACAAATAGTGTTTTGTAAACGTATCGCTTAAGTACGGTTCGAATCCTGCCTCGGGCATGGATGTGTGTGATGTCCTTAGGTCAGTTACGTTTAAGTACATCTAAGTCAAGGGGACTAATGACCTCAGATGTTAAGTACCGTAGTACTTAGAGCCATTTCAACCATTTCTGAGCTTAAATATGAGTATATGCATCTCTCAGTCTGTCATAGATCTGTGTTCTCTGAGGCCGGCCTTTGGTGGCCGAGCGGTTCTAGGCGCTCAGTCCGGAACCGCGAGACTGCTGCGGTCGCCGGTTCGAATCCTGCTGCGGGCATGAATGTGTGTGATGTCCTTAGGTTAGTTAGGTTTTAGTACTTGTAAGTTCTAGTTGACTGATGGCCTCACATGTTAAGACCCTATAGTGCTCTGAGCCATTTTTTTGTGTTCTCTGAACGCATTCGCCATATAACAACAATTTAACAACAGGGATGCTAGTTGAGGAAAGTAATGTTACAGTATTTTAAGTGAGCGAGACCACACTATATCGTTACATCAAGTTGAATACGAAGTAGAGAGTCAGGCTACCCAGCCGCGTACAACTAGGTACTCTCAGCTTAATGCACACAGGTAACCGAATACAGTATGAATGGCCCACCATTGTCGAGAATGCACCGTTTTTCACACTGCAGGCCATTATACGAAATAAAAAAAACAAGACGTTTCTAAAAGAGAAGAAATCTTACTTCAGAATATCCTCTACCCAGAACCTTTCAGAACTTTGAATCCCGTCGCTGATTCATATTAAATAATATTTTGTGAGTTGGTTTTACGTGACGCTAAGATCAACTCGGATCAACGTGGGCTTTTTGGTGTTTATAGACTCTTAAATTTTTCACTGTATTATGCAGGAGTTTCCCTTATGTAGCTTCTTTCCCTGAGCAAAGGCGTGGCTTAAGACTTTCATCGACGCCGAAGCTATCTGAGCACAATCTGGTCATTTATGCATAGGTGGCGTTATCGAGAAGGTAATTTTCGTATAGCGTCTCTCAAGGGATTTTGAGGGAACTGTGCAAAATTTTAACGAAAGAGTGTGGATCGTGCTGCGGGAATAAATGGGGGGGGATTTGCTATGGATCTAAGTAATCGTAAGAACTCGGAAGCTCCACTACGTTCAGTGCGGGGGGAACTCTGGCAACATATGCTTGATCCCCCTACTCCCTCTTTCTCCGCCCTCTCAGTCTGTCGGTCCAACCACCCTCCCACCTCCTCCTCTTCTCCTGGCTGTCTAATTCCTTCCGTCAACCCCACAGACCCTTTCGATATCGAGGTCATTGGAGAGACAACATAAGCTATTTTTGGAAAAAGATGGGTTAAATATTCGAGCAGGGCGTGCTTACAGAATAACACCCATATTAGCCAACTTTGAATTCTGTAAAACAAGGAAGCCTCAGTCAAGAGGAGAATGTGAATCACACTCGCGACGAGTGGAGATAGCTATGGAGCTTTAATCGAAGAGATACCGAATTTATGTAGTTTTGCTGAAAGGTGTCCTCATCTCAAAAGTAACATTACATTCAGAATAAAAGAAGAAACAGGGAAAACGTGTGTAAAGAGATTTTTCCAAAAAGTCGGTTTCCGGATTCGGATTTGTGAAATACGTTACGACGTTCGTTATGAGCGAAGGGGTCACTGTGACCTGTCGACCACTTGTACATATACGAAACACTCGCTCAAATTACATTCGTACGTAAAATGCGGTGCACGAACGACTGTATCTTATTCAGTACACTGTAGAGAATGACCGGTAGAGCTGTTTCTCGTTCTCAGAACATTCAATGGGTGTCAGTAACAGGTAGTATGGACCAAAAGAAGAAAAAAGTCCGGCAAACATGGGCTCTAAAAAGCATACCTTAAGAGCTGCTAGCACTTATTTACCTTTGTTACTGTGAAACACATCTCTTCTACTGAAAAAGTGCTAATAGCCCCTGAGGTATGCACCTAAAATACCACTTTTACTGCACTTTTTTTTTGTTTTTTTCCATAGTACCTCCATTCAAAACATAGAAAGCAAAGAGCTTGCGGTTGAAAGGATTTGTTTCACAGCATCCAAGATGAGAAAGTTATTCGTTTCAGAGCCCAAGTTCACTGACAATTTTTGCATCTAGTATCGTGTACTTTCAAATGTACGTGTTTACGCTTTTAATTATGATACAACCTGCATCTTCTTTCTTTTGCTACTGCCTTTATCCCGCAATGTCCGCAGGGTCTTCAGGGTTAAGTACGGAGTTGGCATGGTTAATGTTAAGGGAGTGGCCGGATGCCATTCCTACCGCCACCCCATACCCCCCACCCCCCCCCTCCCCCTCATGGGACGGAATCACTGTATCCCAGCTGTCTGCGTCTAGTGTAAATCGCGAAATAGAGTGGATGCGTTGCAAATGTCTGCGAGTCGTGGAACTGAGGCGGGACGTGGGGATCAGCCCGGTATTCACGTAGAAGGATGTGGAAAACCGCCTAAAAACCACATCCAGGCAGGCCGGTACACTGGCCGTCGCCGTTAATCCGCCGGGCGGATTCGATCCGGGGCCAGTGCGCCTACCCGAGTCCAGGAAGCAGCGCGTTAGCGCTCTCGGCTTCCCTGGCGGGTATGATACACCCTGCATCTGATATGCTAATGCGCTAATGAGCGCCGATACAGAATTAATCTACTCAATCAGACTTCCATCAATATCTTGTTTTCATCTATGAATTTATAACTGATATGTGTTGGCTAAGTGATGGAGTTGATATTCGCCAAACAGTTGTGAAGGTGACTTCCAGCTCTTTTTCTATCGTGGACGTTTTCTCAGAAAATCCGACATGATTTTAAAATTATTTTACTGAATCAAAGCAATGAGTCTCGCCCCATTCTTGTTGGCGATTTTTACCTATTTGTGTGTCGAAATGTTCTAGTAAAATTCTTATACTTCACCAGGAATTTTCGACCTCATCCACTCCAGTTTAGTCCAGAATTGTTCAAACTTGTGAGAATCTAGTTTCTTGTCATTGTTTGTGGGGTCATGTACATTAATCAACGTGTACCTCCAATTTTCACACTGAACGCGCATTGTCATCGTCCTGTTGTTTACGGATGTAACTTCTTTCAGTCTACTATATTTTGCTATTTGTGAAGTGGTGTTTCATCCAAATCGCTTGTCCTGTTTTGGTCTTGAAGATACGATAGTTACCATAATCTATTTAGTTTTCGATTTCGAGGCGAGTTTCTGAAGGGGTAATATCTGTACCTTTAGTTGATGTAGTTCTGATAGGGGGTTGTATAGCTTGAGTGGTTGAATTAGGGTGCTGATGTTGAACGTACGTAGGTTTTTAATGTTACAGCTTACTTAGATATATCATTCTATAGTAGTGCCGCCTCAACGACACATGATGAATCACAGTACAATTTCATCTTAACACTTTTTAATGAATGAATAGTATTAGAAATTTAACTTGAGAAAAATATTTCTATATGACTGTTACGTGCGTGACGCAGCATATAAGTGGTAACTGACGGCAGTATTCACCGCTGCAGCAGGAGTTTGCGTCGCCAGATGTAATCTTCCTGGAGTCTACGGCCATGCAGAGGAAGAAGATGTCTGAAACTGCCTTTCATTGCGGTGTTAAATGTTACAAAAATGTAAAAAAAAGAAAAGGAAACTTTGTATGTGATGAAGTATGTTCAGTTTTGATCTAGACACGATTGTCTTAGCGTAAATGCTGAGTAGCTTAAAGTATTACTAATTGGCAACAAAATGTACATTGCTCTGTGCAGTGAATGTGTTTAACATATTGAAGGAAACATAAATGTGTTGATGTAGTGATTTGTTTTGAAATTAATTAAAAGTAGATAGTATAGAAAATTACCCACTGAGGAGATTTTTTCAACGAACGCATAATTCTGATGTAAAATTAGAAGGCCATTACGACGCGGAAGGGATAATCTGTAGTTTGTTTGGTCATTAAACCTTACGACTAGAAGAAATTAACAGTGAATATTTTGATGTTTGTGAAAGTATAGGAGCAAGCCATTGTATATCAGAGAATAGTTCAGTAATTAACGGTTCCAAAAGTGATAATAGCGCTTATGAACTTTCAAATACCAACTAACAGTAGCTCGAAATTTTTTCGCTTGTCACAGTTCGTGACACGCTGCGACATCTCAGTAATAGGTTATCTCTGGTTATGATGCGATGCAGTCAACTATACCACTAATATGCAACATTCTGTTTGAACATTTTGATATGTATTACTATTTATGGCCATAAAATGAAAGAGACGTTTTTCCCACAGTTTAATCTCCAAATACCTGCGTCGAGACAGCTTTCGGCGATCCAAAGGGTGGTAGCAATTTCTATTTTAAAACGACGATACTGCAATGATGTCCAATTGCGCACAGTCATTAGGTTACTATCGCAGACCAGAGCAGCCCTGCTACTGCATGTTTCTTCGCTGGTAGTATGCCAGAGTTTCGGTAGCAATAATCCAGGTTCCTCAGAATCCGAATACCTGGTTAACGTTAACTGATGAGTGAATATTGGTAACCAGTGTGATTGATTCTCTTGATGTTCTCATGAATCATGACTGTTTCCAATCATGAAGTTGTCCACTGTTTCCACTGGGAGTTTAGGTCCATGGATTGCAAGTTGCTGGAAAATAAACTCTGCAGCCGCGCCCTCTGAGTAGACACATGCTGCCCATATTGTAACTTGCTTCAGATCAGACACAAAGTGGATGTTGTTTAAGGAGTTGCCTCTTCCGCTAATTCCACTATACCGAGATCCATTCTCTCCACCGTCGTTACGCTGAGATCACTATTGTCAACCATAACTGCCAGCTCTAGCGTCAACTACAGCTCTATCCTGTTTGGGACTCCAGTGGTAATGAATTTAGATGACAGATGCGTGTACGCCATTCGATGCTGCTTATGTGAATGAGAGATATGGAAAACGCGCTCAGCAGGGTAACAGCCAAACACCCTCGGCACCGGGATGGGTCCATACAGCATCGATAACGAGTGGTCTTGCGTTATTTTGTTAACATGATAGAAATGTAACGCCTGCTGTTCTAATTACTGAGCATAGATGGTAGATGGAGTTTCATATCCGGTAGCACCGCATACTATCAAGCCAGGTCCGGCGTTCGTATGAGTATCTGGAATACAATATGGTAACATTCATTCTCCTCTGAGCTTCTGCACACTGATACGTAAATCGTGAAGTAGTATGGAGACTGTGAATCGTCTGAAAACATGACAAGGCGCCTTCTATGTGTCCATCGTTCTTACTATTTTTGTACCACCAACTTTGCGACTATCTCCTCTGGCGTGTCAAGGGAATCTGTACAAAGGCGTTATCAATTATTTGTTATGTAAATAGTGTTTGCCGGTATGATTGTTTGGGGGAAAATCTGTATGTTAACGACAATTGTTCTGGTAGTTTTAAAGTCCTGTAATCATATTAATTTATAAATTCCTAGCTTAGCGCCCACTCCTTCACTCGCGTCCGAGTAATAAGTTCAACAGAAATAATTTTATAAGCATATATTAGCCCAAATGAAAAAATTAATGTATTAAAGTGCAGTTTCTTTTTCTATGGAGTCGACAAAGGCGATCTGTGATGTTGATTGTCAAATAAGTTTCTTAGATTTAGTTCACAAACTGCAACACCTTCAAAACTGTTCACACTGATTGGAAGCATGGTCTTTGTCGAATGCACTTCTGACAAAAACTCTTCTGGTAGCTGGAGGCGGAGGTTTTTGTTAATCCTGCCTTTCGATTCCTTGTGGTGAAATTTTAATAAAAACTTTCATCCCCTAACGCATATTTCTTTATTTCAAACCGAGAAGTAAATTAAAGTGTGACCCATCTTTCTGCCATAGAACCAGCACCCAGCATTATGCTACCACCAGTAATGATGTAACTTCCCGGATCCTCCCGAAACCATCTGAAGATGAACCTGAAAAGGTTCGAAAAACGGTTCATGGAATAAAGCATTATTATTGAGGAAAAAAGTGACTGGTTGCAGTTGTGTATAACTTATTTACATTCAATATACAGTCACGGATGTAATGGATAAGCATAATCTAAATTATCTGTTTTCATGGATTTAGCTTCAAAAAGTTTTAATATAATCGAATATTTTTATAAAAATTTTCATGCTCTATTGCACCCCGTTGGGGGTTGAATTTCCAAAGACAGTGAAACAGCAATATTTTTATTTCCAACCGAGAAGCCAAGTATGAAGTTACATATATTTTGCTTCAAAAATGATTTCGTAATGAAATATTCCCATATAAACTTTCCTCCTCTGTTTTTCCCATTTAGGGGCTGAAAAAGAAAACTCTGAAACACGTACTTTTTTACTTCCAACTGAGAAGCCAAATACAAATGTTCTTAGATCTAGCTTAAACAAAGCATTTATAATGAAAAATTTTCGTAAAAATTTTCGTTCCGCATTTCACCCCCTTAAAAGTTGGAATTAAAAAACCACTGAACAATGTATTTTTCATATCTAAAGCACAAGTCAAATATCAGTTTTCATAGGTGTAGTTTCAAAAAAGCTTTAGTTGCACTTTAATAATAATTTATTTTCCCTTCTTCCACTAGGTTACCCCCTGAGCGGATGAATTTCCAAAAATGCTGAATCATACATTTCTTTTATTTCTAGTACTGCTAGCTTCTTGTTTCCCCCAAGAGCAACAAATGCTCAGAAAGTCTCTCATCCCTTACTTCATCCCCATAGGAGTGTAATTTAGAAAAATCACTTCTTGAACAATGCCCAATAGTAAAAGGTCAACACTCTCCAAATTTCAAGTTTCTGTCCTTAGCTGTTCGGGCTAGACGATGATGAGTCATTCAGTTAGAACATTGCCCTTTATACACAGGGATTGACGACGCTACGGCCGATCGAAAGAAGCCAGGTGACTACCGCAATTTTACGTTTCAGTCGACTTCTACGCTTCGAGTAAATTTCGGAACAGTGCTTCGCGGTGTAACACTTTCGACATTTGCAGGGTACGAAGACCATTGAAATTACGTTTGGAGATCCTGCTGAAGAAGAGCGCAAAGTCAATCAAAAGTTTTATAGTTTTAAGGAAATTTATCCCTGAAGATGAAGTGAGCTGCTTCAGTTTCCCGTAACGAAATGTGAAATTGTACCTACAGTTTCAGAAATCACACAATGATCCTCTATTTGGAATGTTCGTAACCTAAAAGCGCTTAAGAATAGGACAGATTGATTGAAAAAATGTGGAGAACGTCAGTATCATAAGGAGAGTCCAGCGCCTGACGTGAGCATGTTGTCTGATCACGAAATGGGATCGACACTCTATGGCATCGTCGTCCTGGTATGCAGCGTTATGTAATCAGACGGTGAGTGATGCACGTGCCACAGCGTCACCTGGTCCCGTCAGTTACAACGCAGTCACGTGCGTTCATTGCGTGGTGTACGCCGCATCATTTGGATTTTCGTGCATTACGTCATCGTTATGAGAGGGCAGAGAAGCAGCACTGGGTCGTAAGGTCCCTGTTATGCGCTCAAGAAACGAGAGCGACGAATTCTGAACAATTCAGTTATTACAATAAATCCCTTGCAAACTACAATTTTAAACTGAGGTTTTCATTACACAGCTCTCTACTTCGTACACCAAAATAATTTGCTAGTTTCATTATCAACGACGAATTTTTGTTATTCATTTAGCCTGATGCCTGCTTGTTGACCTCGAGAGTAACTCTCAGTCCGCATATTTCACCGTGTGTACCATTCCATTTATTACATCAAAATCGGTACGTTACCGTAATATCGTAAGGGAAATATAATTTCGTTATAAGTTGAAAAGATTCGCTCTTTCTTCTTTCCACAGAAAAACGTAGGGTATGTGGCTTTTTCATAAACAGCTTCCATTAAAGTAATGTGTACCGACGTATAGCGGTATTATGTATTTAGTTGCGCTGTCTTCAACGCGTGTGTTGGTTTTAACACCTGAATTCTTTACTAGGCACGATTCTGTTTGAGATGGCGTGCCCGTGCGTTCGCATGATCTTCTTAATTGACTAGTTATCTTTCACATTAACACACAATTGCCAGTAGTGAAGAAAGTGGAACGTGACAGAAAAACTCCTCTGACCGACAGGGATAAAACCTCTGCATTCATCTTGATGATGGACAAATCTCGAACACAGTTGTTGGGAACTAGTCGTTTACTACCAGCACTGTATCTTGTTTGGCTATAGTGATAAATATGTAAGACTCTCGTTTGTAATTAAATGGATACATCTTATTGAATTCGTCTGTCCGAATCCGTTTTGGATAAAGTAAATCAAATTATTAGGTAAATTTCTGATGTTGAAGGATAGTTCAGTTGGCATCGGAGAAAGGCTGTTATTGTCACGCTGTTGTTGTCGTTGTTGTTCTTGTGGTCTTCAGTCGGAAGACTGGTTTGAAGCAGGTTTCCACACTAGTCAGTCCTGCAAAATCCTCTTAATTTCTCTAAGACTTCTGTAATATGCATCCGTTGGAACCAGCTAACTGTATTCACCCCTACGTCTCGCTCTAGAGTTTTTACCCCCCTCATCCCACCTCTGGTCTCACACACACTTTTCTCCATTACCAAAGTGTTTATTCCTTGATGAGATAGGAAGTGTCCTACCAAATGTTATCTCCTGTAAATGAAGTTGAGAGTTGAGTTATAAATTTCTTTCTTCCACAATTAAATTCAGTACTTCCTCATTAGTTATTCCATCTACCCATCAAGTACTCAGGAGTCTTCTGCAGCACCAGATTACTAAAGCTCATTTTCTCTTCTTGGTGTAACTGTTTATCGTCCATGTATTGCTTCTATTTGACGCTATCCCCCTGACTCATACCTTCAGAAAAGACTTCGTAACTTTTACATTTCTCTCTTTTTTGTAATGCATATTCTTACTATTGCAGTCTGATAGTTATTTCCCCTCTACCCTGCATATCGTCACTTTCTTTGGTGCTCAAATAACAAAACTTCTCGAGTACTTTTAGTGTCTCGTTCCTTAATCTAATTCCTTTAGAATCATATGATGTATTTCTGCTACATTCCATTACCGTTGTTTTAATCAATTATTCAAAACGACAGTCATAATCGCATTATTTATTTTGCCCCCAACCGGTTTCAACCCACGGTGGGGTCATCTTCAGGGCAATTTACACCATTTGGTCGCTCGCTGGAGTCGTCACCCTTCCTGTGCACCGCTGTTTTACTTTTGTTGGTGTTGATATTACAATATCATTCCATGAAACTATTCCTTCCGTTCAATTGCTCTTGCAAACATTTTGCCGTCTCTGACAGAATTATAATGCCTTCCGAAAACCTCAACATTTTAATTTGTCCTTTAACTTTTTAAATAATTTCCAAAATTTATTCTTTGTCTGCTTTGCTGCTTTCTAAACGTACGTATAGAATGACGTGGGAGACAGGTCGGAATCCTGTATCATTCCCTTCTCAACAACTGTCTCACTTTCAAATGCTGTCTGATTTTACGCTCGTTGATGTCGTCTTATAATCTCTATCGCAGATATCCTTCACATTCCGTATAACTTTAGCACTGAACACTTCCATGATAATTCTGCTGTTAACAGAATGCGGGACACCACCTTTAGACTATTTCTCTACCGTTCGGCTTTCTAACAGAGCAGAGGAAAAATGATCACCTAAATCTTTCCCGGACGATCTGTGACTTACCTCATTTCATCGTGGTACGTCTTCTTGCTCATGTAACTTGGAGGCGTTCGAAGGATAAATGTGTCAATAGTACTTTGATGTAAATATTACGATGCAGTGATAAATCAATTTGTGTTAATGATTGTCACATCAACGCGCGTATAGTATCTGTGACGGTCTTTCCCGCCATTTCTTAACACGAAAGATCATATCTGTGACATTCTCTCTCATCTATTCCTGCGTAACTCAAAAGGAGCTGCGCTTCCTTCAAGTTTTTCGGTGTCCTCGATCAGCCTTGTCCAATAGGTATTCCACAGTACGCAGCAATATCCTAGAAGAGGACGCTCCAGGGAACAGTAAGCAGTTACTAAAGTGGAGTTCTAAAGCTTTCTAAGTGTCCTACTAATAAAATACAGTGTTTGGTTTACCATCCATACAACTCTTACTAATGGTGGTTTCAATATATATTGATGAGCCAAAATTATGTAATCACATGTTTGATAGCGCGTTGGTCCGCCTTTGGACTGCAATACAGCAACGATTCCTTGTAGCATGTATTCGCCTAGTGCATGGTACGTTCCCGGCACCAGATACAGGATGATAATTATTGAACTATATGAAAAAAAACCGTAAATTAGTTACAAACTACAACGTGCACATACTTAATTCAACATGTAAACGTCACTACAGATATTCGGATTTAGTTTATGACATGTTCAATATGCCTGCCATCATTGGCGATGATGTGGCGCAGACGAATAACGAAATACTGCATGACCCGCTAAAGTGTCGGAACATCGATTCTGTTGATGACCACCTGAATGGCTGTTTTCAGCTCAGCAGTGGGTTTTGGATTATTGCTGTACACCTTGTCTTAAATACAGAACCAAGAAAAGGAGTCGTATGTGTACACATCCGGAGAACATGGCGGCCAATCGAGACCCATGTCAGTGACCTCTGAGTACCACAGAGCCAGAATGCGGTCCCCAAAGTTCTCCTCCAGGACATCAAACATTCTCCTGCTTCGATGGTGTCGAGCTCCGTCTTGGATGAACCACATATTGTCGAGACCTGGATAATGGGGATGAAATCTTTTTCCAAAACGTTCACGTACCGCACAGTAGTCACCGTGCCTTTAATGAATATCCCACCGATTATTCCATGACTGGGTATTGCACACCACACAGTCACCCTTTGAGGGTGAAGAGACTTCTCGATGACGAAGTGAGGATTCTCAGTCCCCCAAATACGTCAATTTTGGTTATTGACGAACCCATCCAAATGAAAGTGAGCTTCGTCACTATACCAAACAACATTGTGCATACAAATTCCCATCATTTCCCGCGGCCAACACTGCAGTTTGCGCATCCTGAAGGAAACAGTTCAGAAGGTACGACAATTTTAATTCATATAGTTCAATAATTATCACTGTGTATGTGCGCACAGGTCACTCACGCTTGTCAGTTGTGATCGCAGAACTGACGCCCGATAGCATGTTTCCAGTTGGGTTCAGATCAGGCGAATTTGGTGCCAGGACATAAACGTATGTTCACTATCATGCTTCTGAAACCATCGCAGCATGATGGAAGGCTTTAATTGGTAGGGAGGGGTCTGGGAAGAGGTTACTGGAGCTCTAATCAAGAAGGCAATATAGCAGTCATCGGACGAATTCAGAGACAAGCTGCTGGGCTCTAGAAGTTGGTATTTCCAATATCCATGTGTAGAGAAATGCTGATGTGGCTTAAAACAGACTCCTTCGAAGAAAGACGACGTAGATTTACCGAAAACCTGTTCGATACTTCCAGGAAAGATTGTTCGACGACTCTGCTGCTCCCATTGTGTGGGAAGCGAGAGAATAAAACCGGCAGATGAGTGCACGTGGAGAAGCATACACGAGGGCTTTTGCTTTTTTTCCCAAAGCTCCGATCGGTCATGTGAAGAAAATTACAGTGAAAGTCCGATGTAGTTTTGCGCAGATGTGTTGTGCAGCATCTGAAGTGTGTTCGTCGACTGTGTCTCATTGTGCTTTGCTGTTCTGAGCACGCAGTTAGCAGTAGAACAGTAGAGTCTCCCGCAAATTTTGGTACGATACGATATTGCAGTCCCTTTATTATTCCGAATTACGATGCAATGTTCCTTCGGACATGCGTACATGCACAAAACAACAGCCACCGCGGTGACTATAGCCGTTATGAAATACATTAAATGTATTCGAAGGTGCGAACAGGTACAACGGTCAGCAGTATAACGGAATGACGACAATGAAAATCTGTGCTAGACCAGGACTCGAAATCGGATTTCCCGTTTTTCGCGAGCAGTCGCCATAGCATTAGGCTATCCGAGCACAATCGCGGCCAGACCCAAACTTCCATATGTCGCCAACCATGTGTCACCAACCTGTACTCGTACATCCATGATGTACATTCCCATTCAGAGGATACACTTTAACTGAAAGCCACTTGCCCGATGTCGGCAGATAAATACGATATTGCAGTGCCTGTGTTACTCCGAATTACGAAGCAATGTTTCGTCGGACATGCATCTATGAAAAGTGTTTGAAGGACTGTGAAAGCAAGGCAGGTGACATCATGTTCGACATGTACGCCCGAAAATGATGGTCGGTGGTTTGTCCACTACCTAAAGCAGTATGGGCGACGATCTGACGACCGAGTAAAATGCTACTGTAGGCACGAGTATTTCGGACCCATAGTTCAGCACATGTTGCTGAACATAGGCTCCACAGAAGACGCCCCGTACGTGTTCTGATGTTGGCACAACGACATCGTCAATTACGATTGCAGTGGGTACGAGAACATCGAGATTAGACTGCGGATCAATGTAAACGTACCACCTGGTGGAATGAATCACGTTTTAGTTATACCATTTCGATGACTGTGTCCAGGTACAGCATCATCCAGGGAAATGTCGGCTTGGAACATGCAACGTGCCCCAGAAGTTAACGAAAAGGAGCAGTATTACGTTATGGGGGACATGGACTAAAATGGGACCTGTGGAAGTAATCGGAGCCGCAGTAACAGCTGTGGATTAAGTGAACATTATTGCAGACGTCCTGCATCCCAGTGTGTCTGATGTATTCACCCACAGCGATGGCATTTTCTAGCAGGTCGACCGTCAATGCCACAAGGCCAGAATCATGTTCCAGTGGTTTGACAGTCATTGTAGTAAACCTACGTGGATGCCTTCGCTACCAGTTCGTCTGACCTGAACTCGATGGAACACATCTTTAACGCTATTGGCAATGAGATCTGCGTCCACAAACCACCTGCTCGTAGTTTACAGGAATCGCGTGCATAGACATCAGGTGCCACAAATCTGCAGGAACCTATCAAGATTGTAAATTGACATTGACTGATAGGGAGACAAGCTGTCTGTCATGTTAAAATGTTTGCATAAGAATCCCAAGTCAAGATCGCAAAACTGCTTTACTATTATTTATCGTTGAATGTACATATTCGGATCGCAGCGATATTTACTCAATGACGTACAAAAGGAATACGCAGAACTCGGGCGCAATTCATCTTACAGACTGATGTAAAAACTCCATTGTGGTTTGAGAAGCATAGCTGATATCCTTCCAGACTGGAGTGAAACATCTATTGGCATATTCCTCTCCAATGTGGCCAATGCATGACCCACCTACGTAAGTTCATTTTGTAAAATCAAAAGCCCGCATAACAGCTGCTTAATCCACACTCTTTCATTGGGTGCAGTTTCGTAATACTTTAAGTTCCATCGTCTGTAAAAAATAAAATTCTTTAACTTATTTGGTTCCATGACGACATTGGGGAGAGGATAATCTCAGATGGTCAAGTGACTTTATTTTTTATACCAGATGATGGAACATTAAGTGTTCCGAAATCGGTTGTGTACACGACAAAAGACTGTGCATTAAGCAAATAATGTGTTGTTTGTTTAATTCACAAATGTGGTCAATGGTCTCATCTGAAGCTTCGCAGTCACAAGTTGGTGAGTCAGAGTCCTCATTTGTACATGAACGGCTTCATTTTTCTGTGACCAAGTCGGATTCTGTTCAGTTGACAACAGGTTCGTCTTAGCAGCTGCAAACCTGATATACATGTGGGGTCTTCGACGCCATGACAACGTATGCTGGTGTTTTTCTGTATCTCCTCCCACACATGTTCAGTCTTGAGTGACTGGATCTCACGAATTGTCCAGAATGGTTTCCTTGATTTGAGAGGCGTGATGGGTGGATTGAGTACAATTTCTTGGACACGTAGATCCTGGAAAAACTGTAAGACTTACAATGTAAGTTATTAATCTTCTCCCTTTCACAGATCACATCTTCTTGTCATCTCAAGTATAGGGGAGCAGTGTTACTGGGAGCAGACAGTCAAGGTCGAGGTTTTTATCTCAAGGTGTCCGTTATGTCTCTCTTTGTATCGTTCAGATAAAAATTCACCTTATTGACATGCACCCTCTTGTACCATAATGGTGCTCAATATTTAGCAACAGAAAATAAAAGTTACAGTGCCGCTGTATGGAGAGTGTCAGCTTGAGCCCTCCCGAAGAAGTTCTAGGTAGTCTTCGGATAATGTTGTTTCTGGTCTTTAACTTTTCTGCAAGTGAGGTAATTCCTGAATGGCAGTGAGCGATACATTATCATTACCATACTTAGTGTGAGGCTTGTTCTTAACGGTTTTGTTACGGAAGATGACATTTAGCGGCTGATTTACTAAGTGGTTGTTATGGTGGAGAGGTGTCACTTCGAATTTTTTAAGTTTAGGGCACAATCTCCAGTTTCTGTAATAATCACAAAGCACTCTCAAGTCTTATGTGTGCACATTTTCTCCATCCTCTATGTGCTTTCCCTGCAGTGCGATGGCAGTATCATCTGGTAGCAGGACTTTCTGGATACAGTCACAGGCATGATACGTGGTTAACGTTGTAAACTATGTAACCATGACGACCTTGTAATTTAGTATATAAATGAAAATAAGAGCGATTCAGCTATGTAGTAGGCCTACTTGGTGGTTGATACAACTGTACTAAGTAATAATTTTTATATATCTGAAGATGGATCGTCAAAGAGATGAAACTAGTGGTCAATAAAGGATTTTTGCGATCTTGCCTCAGGATTTTTATCCACACATTTTTAACTAATAAAGGACTTCTCGAATCCACGAGACGTTGAATCTCTGGTGTATTGAATCCAAAGGCGGATCGAACATGTTTTTAGCATGTGGTCATACTTTCCTGGCTTATCAGAATTGCCTGTAATTTTTCCCTCGCTCAGTACAGGAATGGGACAGGAAAGAAAACAGATAATATTGGTGCGATGTATCCTTCACCATCGCAGGGTGTTGATATAGATGTAGAGAACTCCTAGTAGACGATATGGCGTTTTCCCGTTGGCTGCACGCCATCACATTTCGGATTTACACGCGCAGTACTGCTTCATTACCAAAGTACAGGCGGGGTCCCCGCCCATAATCCTTTCGCCGCCCTAAGTCACAGCATCTCTCGGCCCCTCCCGCTTACATAAACACTGTACGTGTTAATAGGCCCGGCCTGTGCCTGTGCCTCTGCCAGCGTTATCTGCCTGGTGCACTCTGCTCCAGTAGGTAGTGCCCCTTGCAGGCAGGCCACCCCGCGACACCCGACTTGTCCGCTCGATATGCATAATCGCAGTCGCGATGCGAGCAAACGCGCGCCTAGCTCGTCCGCTTCACCCGCTTAGCTGGTCGTCGCTATAGCTCAGGGCCGGCCAAACGCTGCACACTGTGCAGACGTGCGGAAGTGCTGCACATGTGCGCACGTGTGCGACAGCGACATCTGTTATTAGACGTGTGTCCTAAATGAACGGCGGCGGCTCCACTTCCCTGTTTATGTGGTACAAGCAAGAGCGCAACATACCCAGTCTCGTTTACCCCTGGTGACCGTAACCTAATCAGAGAAGTACTGAAAAATGGCAGGTACTGAGAAAAAGCAAACGACGGGATATCTATGTTCTCAGTCGTTTAAAAATGACTGGGAACTGCAATTCTTTTTTGTAGCCGTTGGCGAAAACTCACAGTGTTTGCTGTGCCGCCGAATAATAGGCGGACAGCGTAAGTTTTGAATTGAAAGACAAGTGGTTGGTTCAAATGGCTCTGAGCACTATGGGACTCAACTGCTGAGGTCATTAGTCCCCTAGAACTTAGAACTAGTTAAACCTAACTAACCTAAGGACATCACAAACATCCATGCCCGAGGCAGGATTCGAACCTGCGACCGTAGCGGTCTTGCGGTTCCAGACTGCAGCGCCTTTAACCGCACGGCCACTTCGGCCGGCAATTGAAAGACACTACAATATATATCACAAAGACAGTGTATTGTACTCAACAGTGAAGAACGGCAAGCAAAATTAAATGTCCTTAAGAAAATGGATGAGACACATCAACTAGATTTTACTGTACGTCAAAGTAACTGATACTTCTTGAACTCTTAGTTTCTTGTGTTACACTTATGTCTATTTTACTGTACGCTGTACAATGTACTGTTTTCAGTTTTCCAGAATGACAACCACACTAAATCTTCACTGCGAGCAAGTTTTAAAAGCGCATTAAGAACTGCACATTCTGGGAAACATTTTTCCGAAGGGTAGTTTGTGAAAGCGTGTCTGATTGATGCTGCAGAACTTGTGTGTCGCACGAAAGTTTGCAGGTTTCAAGAAATCAGTCTATCCAAACAAACAGTGACAAGACGTATCGGTTCTAGGCGCTCAGTCCGGAACCGCGCGACTGCTACGGCCGCAGGTTCGAATCCTGCCTCGGGCAAGGATGTATGTGATGTCCTTAGGTTAGTTAGGTTTAACTAGTTCTAAGTTCTAGGGGACTAATGACCTCAGAAGTTGATTCGCATAGTGCTCAGAGCCATTTGACAAGACGTATCAGTGCTATGGCCAGCGATGTGCACAGGCAGCTAATAAATAAGGCTAAAGACTTTGTTGCTTTCTCCGTTGCGCTCGATGAAGCATCAGATCTTACAGATACAGCCCAGGTTGTGATATACATACGAGGTGTCGATAACGCACTTTGTGTAACAGAGGACGTTTTGGACTTAGTACTTTTGAAAGGGACTACTACTGGTGCGGACTTATTCCAAGCTGTCGAGCAAGCGATTGATGGGGTCGGTACGGAGTGGAATCGGCCTCAGTGACCACAGATGGAGCACCATCAATGCAAGGCCATCAGAGAGGACTCATAGAACGGATGCGCAAAAAGCTACGGCGCACAGACGAGACGTTGTATGGAATTCACTGCATTCTGCATCGAGAGGCGCTTTGTGCAAAATCAGTAACGTTAGCAAATGTCATGCACATTGATGTGCGTACTGTAAACTATCTGAAGACACACGGGCTTACGCATCGCCAGTTTTAGCGGTTCTTGGAGGAATTAGGAGCGCAGTACGGCGACATACCTTACTATACCGAAGTACACTGGCTCAGTCGAGGTAAAATGCTGAAAATATTTTTTTATTTACGTTTGGTCATAGTAACATTCTTACGTGAGAAGGGAAAAAGTGAATCTATGTTGGGAGACCCTTGTTGGAACCAGACCTTGCATTTCTCGTGGACATTACGTCTCACATAAACAGCCTGAACGTCAGTTTGCAAGGTGAAAATAATTTAATTTCTGACATGTTGGAAAAAGTAGACAAACGCCTTTGAAAGGAAGCTTGCGCTTTGGGAGAGCCAGCTATTGACAGAAAACTCTGCACATTTCCCGACTCTTTGACTGGTCCATGAAAGTGCTAGATTTCAAGAATACGTGTTAATAATTGTAAAAATCAAGGAACAATTTCGAGCACGATTTTCAGATGTTACGAATTTGTCTCCTGTGATTCGCCTCTTTGCTCGACCGTTCTCGTCGTCAGTTGAAGATGCTTTGAATGATCTACAGATAGAACTGATCGACCTACAGTGCAATACAACACTGAAGGACAAGTTCTTTGCAGTGCGAAGTACAAAAGAATTGTACGAAAATTTTTCACAACAAGAATTTCCACGCCTGCACCGAGAATCCGCGAGAGCTATGTCGATGTTCGGGTCGACAGATCTTTGTGAAAGATTTTTCTCGGTGATGAAAATGAATAAATCAAGGCTTCGATCAAGCATAAGTGATGAAAATCTTCGCAACTGCCTGCGTTTGTCAATGAGCCGTGCTTTTGTGGCCGATATTAACTGTATCATCTCTCATGACGAGTGATAAACGTGTTTGGATTTATTCCTTTCATAATTAAAAATTATTGTTTACTAACTGTGCATTATTGCCTCATTCTGCTCCATGTTACACTAGTATCAGGAAAATTGGTCACTAAACCGATTATTCCAAAGTATACTTACATTTAGGGTTTTTTTATTGTGTGAAGTCCATAAAATAAAACATTCATCTAATTGTCGGTTATTATGCAGATTTCAGACGGAACTGATGAAAGATATAGCAATAATGGTATTGAAATAACAAGCGATCATCGAGAGGTCTGCGGTTATCGTTCTGTTCAGAGGTCAGTGAGACAGAAATTGTGTGGGTGTAACTGAGGGGCCGGCCGAAGTGGCCGTGCGGTTAAAGGCGCTGCAGTCTGGAACCGCAAGACCGCTACGGTCGCAGGTTCGAATCCTGCCTCGGGCATGGATGTTTGTGATGTCCTTAGGTTAGTTAGGTTTAACTAGTTCTAAGTTCTAGGGGACTAATGACCTCAGCAGTTGAGTCCCATAGTGCTCAGAGCCATTTGAACCATTTTTTTGTAACTGAGGGCACCGAGAATTAGTTATAGGAAACCTTGCATTAGTGTAATGTTATTTGAAATCATGAATAAGGTTCGTTGGAAGTCGCTATGTGCTCTCTTTCTTAAATACTAGATAAAAAACATTACGCGTATCTACGTGCCGTCAGTCAAGCTGCCTTAATAAAAACCCACGGTTGTTAAGTGTATTACTTGTCATACTGGGTTAAACTGTTAACATAAAAGTAGACGTCTCAATGAGTAGATTGTGACAGTATTTTAAATGTTTAATACGCGAAATACCTTCCCATGGTTGGCTTGCAAGCTGTGGAAGGAGCACTAGAATGCGCCGATACAGAGTATCCTAGCAAGTGGATAAAGCGACATCTGCGCGTAGAAACATGCACTACATGAACGCTGACGGCTGCGGCGTGCACGCTGTGACCCGGAAGTTGCACATGTGCAGGAGCACCGCACGCGTGCAGACTTTCTGGCCGGCCCTGCTATAGCTGATACGGTAGTTACGCGACAGAGTCAGCCAGACAGGGTCGTTGCGGTTTTCGATGCTTGGTTGCTAGTTACTTGGAGCATTCAACACCACACTTCAGCTGTTCTGGGACGCTCTTTTCAGTACCAGCTTTTTTGCAATAATACTGTTTTTACAAAAATGTAGGATAACGAAAGTAAATGGGACTGCCTATCTAATGTTTGCATGTTACACGATGAATTCACGAAGACAATGAATTACACTGAAAATGTGGTAGCGTTCTAATTATAGCGTAGAGATGTACAATGGGACTTTCTCCATGTTTGTGCAAGCATTAATTCAGTTTACGAAACCATTAATTAACAAGTGAAGTCTTAAAGCCTGATTCGCCTATGCACATGAAAGCAAGTTCACGTAGCCCAACACTCCGTACACATCGGTCAGTAATGCAGCACACGGCCATCCACGTTTTTCAGCACCCAATAGCTCAAGTAAGAGAATGGCTAAATATATTCAAACGAAAGAACCCACATGGTCAGCAGAAGGCAAAGAATTCTATTGGACGAGAGCAAATCGACTCCTCAAAGGCTTAATATTGTCACACTGACGGAGCAAAAAGGTTGCTACAGAGATTGTACCGACTGATCGAAACTGGTTAGAGCATATTTGCGTGAGGTTTAGCAAATATAAAGGGTGAGGAAATAGTTTTCGTTTAGGGAAGTCTCTGCAGCATATACGCAACCCATTGCGACCTCTATGTGGCTATGTAAACTCTGATATGTAGGCAACAAATCAGTACTGCCTTCGAGCGTAAACTTTGTGTTCGTTGTTCGTCTTTATGTATGTACAGTGACCCACACGAAACAAGATGTAATGTGGGAAAATGAAAGAGTTGAATAATCAGTTCCCTTCCAACCTATACTGGCCAGTTACAAGACTTCGCACAAAATAGATGTGGACATACCGTCCTCATAAGCGGGCAACAGTAAGGCAAGTTGACGATAGGGCAGAATGACTAACTGCTTATTTGAAGTTAATACTTCTAGGTAGCATCATCATAGGGATACAACTAACACTAAAAAGTCACACAGAGAAACCGCCGCCGCCAGTTCAGTGTGCTTAAGATAACTATTATGTACATTGCTAGATGTGTTGTAACTTTTTTAAGGCATTCAACACAATTTACTGTGTAATAACTGATATATTTGATTGTTCCTAATTATTCATCACTAAACAGACAATATACGTTTCATAATCATTATATACTAATGTCTTCTTCTTGTTAGTCCTAATCCAAAAAATCAAACATTTTAATGGCCAACCAAGGGATGGGCCAAGTCATCTAATGAGCACGGCTTATTTCAGAGCACGTTCACTCTGTAAGAAAAGTGGCGCGACCTTCGATGACGGTTGCTTTTAATAGTTTCCATAACGAAACTCTATCTCCGAACTAGGACGAAAATCCAAAGAGATTCTTCTCGTATGTGAAGCGGTAAGACACAATCAGTACCTTCACTGCGCAATAGCAAAGGTAATATTACCGATAACGTGTGGAGTTTCTCAGTACAGTTTTCTAAAATTCCTTTAGCAAAGAAGACGAAATAAGTATTCCAGAACTATAATCAAGAATTACTGCCAACGTGAGTAATTTAGAAGTAAATATCCTCAGTGTAGCTAAGCAGCTTAAATCAGTTAGTAAAAGCAAGTCATGCAGTCCATACTGCATACCAGTTAGATTATTTTCTGAATATGCTGATGTAATAGCACCGTACGTAACAGGCACATACAACCGCTCGCTGGAAGAAAGATCTGTACGTAAAGACTGGAAAGTTGCGCAGGTCACACCAATACTCAAGAAGGAAAGCAGGAGTAATCCGATTAATTATGGACTCATGTCACGGACGTCGATTTGCGTTAGGCTTTCGGAACACATTCTGTTTTCGATACTACGAATTACCTGGAATAAAAAGATCTGTTGACACACTATCAGCACGGATTCAGAAAATATCGTTCTTGTGAAACACAACTAGCTGTTTATCCTCAAGAAGTAAGTGGTGCTATCGACAGGGGATCTCAAGTTAATTTCATGTTTTCACATTTCCAAAAGGCTTTTGATACCGTTCCTCACAATCGCCTAATAATTAATGTGTGTGCGTTTCAGTTGTTCGAATGGATTGGTGATTTCCTGTCGGAAAGTTCTCAGTTCGTAGAAATTGAAGAAAAGTCATCGAGTAAAACAGAAACAGGTGCTATTTGACCTTTACTATTGCTAACCAATCTTAGGAGATAAATTAAGCAGCCACGATACATTGTTTGCTGATAACGCTCTCGTTTACGATTTAGTAAAATCACCAACTACAAAATCATTTAGACAAAATATGTCTGTTGTGAAAAAATGGCAGTTAAGGCTAAGTAATGGAAAGGGTGAGGTCACCCACATCAGTATTGAAGGGAATCCGTTAAATTTCAGTCTAAAGGGTGTCATTTCAAGTAAATATCTTGGAATTGCAGTTCCCATTTCAATTTAAACTGGAACGATTAGGTAGATAATGTAAAGAAAGGGTAATGTAAACCAAAGACTGCGTTTTATTGGGAAAACACTTCAAAGATGCAGCAGGGCTACCAAGGAGACTGTCTGTACTAAACCTGTTGGTCTTCTGCTAGAGTACTGCTACGAATGTGAGATCCTTTCGAGACTCAGTTGACGGGGGACACTGAAAAAGTTCAAAGAAGAGCATCTCGCTTGATATTATCGTGCAACAGGTGACGTTCTCCTACGAATGCGAAAATATGTTGTTGACACCCATCTACAAGGGTATAAATGGTCATTGTAACAAAATAAGAGAAATCAGAGCTCGCACAGAAAGATTTAAGTGTTCGTTTTTCCCACGTGTTGTTAGAGAGTGGAACGTTAGACAATTAGAGTGAATGCGGCTGCACCAACCTCCTGCCCCGTAGTTAAGCGTGAATTGCAGAGCTCTCATGTAGATGTAGATGTACTGGGTTGAAATCAAAGATAAAACCTGGTGACCCGCTTGTGTTTAATGAACATCATTTTGCTATTGCGAAAAAAAGGATCGTGACTATGCAGAAACTAGAACTGTTCCTGCTAAGGCTGCAGCACCTATATTAATGTTCAATGTAGTGTTCCTTTTATTAAATGATATTTACTAAGAAATACATGTTTTCATTTATTGACAAGGTTCCTTGAAACCATAAGAGCCAGAGACACCACGCCATAGTATGAGTCAATACATAGTTTACTGCTTTCCAACTAAAAATTTATAAACAAGAGAAACGAAAGTATTAATAAAAGATTAAAAAGTACGTGATAGAGAATCGGACAAAAAAAAAAAAAAAACACATTGAGAGGATTGTTCTCATCTGCTGCGAGAAACTCCTGTACAGAACGGAAGTGTGCGACAAACAAAACTTTTAACTTCGATCTGAATACTTCGGATTTGCCACTTAGTATTTTCAGTTCTGCTGGAAGCCTGTCGAAAATGAAACCTGCTGAATAGTGCACACCTTTCAGTTCAATGCTTAAGGTAGTGTTGTCCAAGTGCGAATAGTTTTTCCGTCTAATGATCCCTGTTCAAAACGTTCAAATGTGTGTGAAATCTTATGGGACTTAACTGCTAAGGTCACCGGTCCTTAAGCTTACACACCACTTCACGTAAATTATTCTAAGGACAACACACACACCCATGCCCGAGAGAGGACTCGAACCTCCGCCAGGACCAGCCAATGCTCCCTGAATGGATGTTGTAGTTTATTCTGAATGACTGAATATTTTCAGCAACTATCTAATGATGGGGTATACATTGAGGTGACGAAAGTCTTGGGATACGTTCTAAAATTGTGTCTGACCTCCTTCTGCCCGCCGTAGTGCAGCAACTCACTGTGGCATACCGAGCGAGATGGCGCAGTGGCTAGCACACTGGACTCGTATTCGGGAGGACGACGGTTCAATTCCGCGTCCGACCATCCTGATTTAGGTTTTCCGTTATTTCCCTAAATCGCTCCAGCAAATGCCGGGATGGTTCTTTCGAAAGGGCACAGCCAACTTCCTTCTCCGTCCTTCCCTAATCCGATGAGATCGATGACCTCTCTGTCTGGCCTCCTCCCACAAACAACCCAACGCAATGTGGCATCGACTGAATAAGTCGCTGGAAGTCCCCTTCAGAAATATTGAGCCATGCTGCCTCTACAACCGTCCATAGGTGCGAAAGTGTTGTAGGTGCAGAATTTTCTGCACGAACTGACCTCTCGATCATGTCCCAAATATATGCAATGGGATTCATGTCGAGCGATCTGAGTAGCCAAATTATGTGCTCGAACTTTCAAGAAAGTTCTTCATGCCAATCGTGAACAATTGTGACTTGATGACATGGCGCATTGTCATGGGAACTTGAAGTCCACGTACCGCTAGAAATGATCTCACGTAACCGAACATAACCATTTCCATTCAATAATTGATTCAGTTGGACAAGAGGACCCAGACCATTCGACTTAAGCACAGCCTACATCATTAACGAGTCACGACCACGTTGCGCAGTGCCTTGTTGACAAGTGTCGTTCATGGCTTCTGGGGTCTGCACCACACTCGAACGCTACCATCAGTTCTCACCATCTGAAATTGGAACTCATTTGTCCAGGCAATTGTTTTTCAGACGCCTAGGGTCCAACCCACATGGTCAAGAGCCCAGGAGAGGCGATTCAGGCAATGTCGTACCGTTAGCAAAGGCCCTTCCGTCGGTCATCTACCACCATAGCCCTTTAACGTCAAATTTCGCTGCACTTTTGTAACCGTTCGATTTCAAGCAGTGTTGCTTGTCTTTTAGCTCTAACAATTGTACGGAAACACCGCTGCTTTCGGTCTTATGTGAAGGCTGTCGGCCGTTGCAATGACTATGTGAAAGGTGATGCCTGAAACCTTGTGTTTTCGGTATTCTCTTTACAGCTTGGGTCTGGGAATGTTGAATTCCCTAACGATTACCGAAACGTAATGTTCTATACGTCTAGCTCCAATTACTTTTCCGCGTTCAAAATCTGTTAATTCCCTTCGTGCGGCCATAATCACGTCGTAAACAATTTCACACGAATCATCTGAGTAAAAATGACAGCTCCGTTAATGCACCGCCCTTTTATACCTTGTGTACGCGATACTGACGCTATCTGTATGTATGAAAACAGCTCTCCCACGGCTTTTGTCACCTCATTGTTTGGACATGTATGGCACGGTTAGAATTCCATGGTACCTGAACAAAGACCTACGCAAAATGAGCCAAGTGACACCGCCGATCAGTTTGACTGCCCTTTACTGAGCTAAGAATGTTCTTTGTGAGAGCAAGGAATTTTCCCAAAACAGAACTCCGAACGAAATAACAGTGGAAAGGTAAGTGAACAAGCTTTCGCGTTTTATTGTCAGGGATAGTAGATATCACTCTTATAATGAAAATGGCGGTATTCTGTTTCTTCGCGTCTTGAACGGGATACTTCCAAGAAAGCCTTCGATCTGCGCTTCGTCATAAGAATTTAAAATGGTCGGTTTCACTGATTGTTTGACCACTTTGGGATAGTAAAATGTCGCTTTTACAACAGTTGTGTGTGAGAAAGTATATGCAGTGTTTAATTAATTAATACGCTTTCTTAAACGGGCTCCATCTCCAAGCTTGAAGGCCCATCAATGTCGACCTACCGCCGTGTTACCCTTGTGGCGTCATTCGGTTGCGGTAAGGAGGGGCGCTTGGTCAGCACCTCGCTCTCCCACCCGCTTTGCCGACCTTCCAGACTGTGAAGACACTGCTTCTCATTCAAGTAAATTCTCAGTTGGCATCACGTGGCTAAGTACACCCTGCACCAGTCCTCCCACCAAGGAAAAATCCGAGGTAATTCCGGGAGTTGAACCCGGGACACTCCGCATGGCAGCCATCTGCACTGATGACTCAGCTACAGACGTGGACTATCATATATTGACTAGGAAATGTAAGCACGTAGGAGACGTTGTCGAATATCAAAGTAACTTCGTACACGTAGATACCATCAGTGAGTATGTAAATGATAATACTCTGACAAAAAAAAAAAAAGGTTCAAATGGCTCTGAGCACTATGGGACTTAACATCTATGGTCATCAGTCCACTAGAACTTAGAACTACTTAAACCTAACTAACCTAAGGGCAGCACACAACACCCAGTCATCACGAGGCAGAGAAAATCCCTGACCCCGCAGGGAATCGAACCCGGGCGTGGGAAGCGAGAACGCTACCACACGACCACGAGCTGCGGACAAAAAAAGAAAGGTCGCAAAAAATTAATGTAGGGCAATTAAATTTCGGGAATACGTTTATCTAGTTAACATATTTAAGCGATTAACATTGCAAGATCACAGGTTAATGTAAGTGCGAGATAAGCTATTACAAATGTGAAATGACTGTATATTAACCCTTTGAGAACTGAACTTTTCTGAAGGAAGGAAATTATTTTTATATGGTAATATGCTTACGAGATTTTTTAAAGATTTATGCAAAATTACGTCCCCGTTCTCAAAAGATGCTTTCTCTGTTGCAATTAATAGTAAAATATTCAGTAATTACGATCTAAAATAACAGTAACAACATTCAGTTATAGAGTGGATTATAGTGAACCAACCACATCAGTGTATTTTGGTCGTCACGAGCTGCTCCTCACTGCTGTTTTTATTTGCTGATATTTTCATAGTCACACCCAAAAGTTGGCAGCAATTGCACTTAATGAAAAGGTTGAACATTCAGAAAAGTGAACGTCAAGTTTCCACTGGGAGAAAAACACTTCTGTTACAGCTAAGACAAAGTAAAAGTTCATGCATCGAAATGTAGTAACAGAGTCTGAAAGGGTTAATAACCGGTGTAACCTCGAGACTGTTGAGTGCAAGCATGCAATGGTACACGCATTGTGTTGCACAGGCGTCCAATGCCAGTTTGTGGGGTGAAGTCCCATGCCTGCTGCATTTGGTCGGTCAATACAGTGACGGATAATGCTGTTTGTGAAAGACGCTGGAGCTGTCGTCCGATGATATCCCATACGTGCTCGATTGGAGATAGATTTGGTGGTCGAGCGGGCCTAGGCAAGATGTCGACAACCTGTAGAGCATGTTGGGTTACAACAGCGGAGTGTGGGCGAGCGTCTTCCTGTTGGAAAATACACGCCGGAATGCCGATCATGAATGGCATTACGAAAGCTCGAATCACCAGGTTGACGTACAATTTCGTAGTCAGGGTGCGTGGGATAACCACTAGAGTGCTCCTGCTGTAATACCTAATCGGACCAAAGACCATAACTCCAGAAGTAGATCCATTTTTGTCTAGCACGCAGACCTTTTGGTTGAAAGCCCTCAATAGGCTTCCTTCTAACCAACATGGCCGTCACTAACGGCGAGGTAGAACCAGACCTCTTTAGAAAACACAACAGACCTCCATCCTACCCTCCAATGAGCTCTCGCTATGCTCCAATGAAGTGGCAAATGGCGATGGTTTGCAGTCAGTGCATTGCACTCTACAGGGTGTCTGCTCGGAGCTGTCCTTGAATAAGCGATTCACTGTGGTGCCAGTAGGATGTGTCAGAGCCGTACGCCGAACACGCTGGCCTTCCCTGTCGGTGGTGCCACGTCGCCGCCCAGAGTCCGCTCTTGTTACGACCGCAAATTCTCATGGTCACTGCTCTTAGCAATCATGTACAGTGGCTGCATTTCAGGCCAGTCTTTCTGCAGTATCGCAGAACTAACATCCAGATTCTCGTACTCCTATTAGACGAGCTCGTTCAAACCCAGTGAGATGCTGATAAGGGCGTCTTTGTTGCCTTAAAAGCGTTCTCGTCTAACATCAGTTCACCGCGTCCATCCTCAAAGGTATCTACCACTCAGTACCGTTACAGCACGTATTTAAAGCAAGCCTGATTTGCACTCACGCGACTGGAGAGAATTTGAGCAGACATCATCTTTCAGTTGTTTATATCGGACAGGTCCTTCTTTGTGTCGCGGTTCAAATGGTTCAAATGGCTCTGAGCACTATGGGACTCAACTGCTGAGGTCATTAGTCCCCTAGAACTTAGAACTAGTTAAACCTAACTAACCTAAGGACATCACAAACATCCATGCCCGAGGCAGGATTCGAACCTGCGACCGTAGCGGTCTTGCGGTTCCAGACTGCAGCTCCTTTAACCGCACGGCCACTTCGGCCGGCTGTGTCGCGGTATTTTAGATGATTGTGTTGCATTTGATACATTGTAGAACGGTTACATGAGTGCATTAGCGGTGTCCACGTTTAGTTTTGTCACCAAGTCAGGTGCAGTTTATAAGTGGCGTGAACGGCGTCAGGTGTGTAATCGCTGTAAAGTACAGCAAGATGCCGCCTACTCTTGAGAGACAGCATTATCAGCACCTGACATACCTAGAAAGAGGCCTCATTGTGGGTCTCAAAATGAACGCCTGGTCGACTCGTGCAATATGCGTATTTGTGGGACATTCGTCTGAGAGAGTGGCCCGATGTTGGCGTGTTTAGAAAAATGAGGGCAAGCATACTCATCCTAGAGGTTCCGGTAGAACGAGTCTACCCATCACAAGGGAGACTCGACTTATTGTTCACCAGACATTCCATAACCATTTCACATCTGCGCCTGACGTCCGAAGACAAGTAATGGATTCCCCGTGTCATTGTCTGTCACCCCGCACCCTTGGTCGAGACAAGCAACAGCTGGACATAAAATCACCGCCCTGTGCGTAGATTTCCCAGAAAATAATCGGCTGCATTTGGCGCGTCGCACTGCATTGGACTAATGGTCTGCTGATGAATGGCGTAGCGTTGTGTTTAGCGATGAATCGCGTTTGTGCACTACCGCGGATGACCATCGTCAGCGAGTGTGGTGGCTGTCTGGTGACAGACATTCTTGGTTATTACTCATGGTGTGGGGAGGTATCGGTTATGACTTCAGGTCGCTGTTAACAGTGACTAGTAGCACGTCGTATGTCATGGACATCCTTCGTCCTCTAGTGTCACCTCTCACGCAACAATGCCGTGTTACCATTTGTCGACAGGACAATGACCGAACACACGTGGCACGTGTCTCTGCGAGCTGTCTCCTTAATGTTCATGTTCTCCTGCGCCCACCAGGATCTCCAGATCTGCCGCCAATGGAACATATGCTGGATCAGCCTGAATGTCAGCTCCCTCCCTGCGTCAGTATCCAGGAGGTCAAGGAGAAGTGGGAAGTTGTTTGTCAACCTTGCCTCAGGAGAGGATACAACGACGCCCTTCCCAACCGATTTAGTGCATGTATACACTCCAGAGTGGCTGCAAAATCATACTAGTAAATGAAGTCGTTATGCAGAGTTTTTTGTAATTTGTAAGTTCACCTATCTTCTCACCCCACGTTATTTTATTTTGTTCGCTCTGCTGTTTTTGGGAACTGCAGTTCTTTTGTGAGACTTTGTATTATAAGAATAAAAATGTCCGCCCCGATAGCTGGTCAGCGTGACGGACTGCCGTCCTATGAGGCCCGGGTTCGATTCCCGGCTGGGTCGGGGATTTTCTCCGCTCAGGGACTTGCGTGTTGTGTTGTCTTCATCATCATTTCATCCCCATCCGGTGCGCAGGTCGCCCAATGTGGCGTCGAATGTAATAAGACCTGCACCAAGGTGGGCGGCGGACGCCAAACGCTCATTTCCGTTTTCCATAAGAATAAAAAATAAAAATGAACTTCACTTTCGTATTAGTAATTTTGACACGTAATGAAGCTTTTGAATTAGCATTTAAACTGGCAAAATGTGATTCTATTAAAATAGATATCTATTCAACTATATAAACTACCAATGGTTCCAGACATCTTTCCAAGTCTCAAAAATGAACGAAAGAAAATTCTCACCAAGACCGTAGTTCCGACCTGGGTCTCCTGCTCGCAAGGCAGATTCACTTTGCACTATACCACTGTGACACAGTGGGTTTTCACAACTGCAGAGACTACCCAGCACACCTTTCCTCTTCATTTCAGTTTAGAGGGAATACCCATTGGGCTGAGGCATGAATGGGAGTTTGGACTGAGAAGTGGGGGGGGGGGGGGGGCGAGGGGGCTAGCCACTTTGACAGGATGCAGTGGTGGTCAGCGCATGTGTCTAGTGAGCAGGAAACCTGCTGAACATGAATCCCGAGCTTTGTACAAAGTTTCGTTAGTCGCTTCAGTCTGCAAATATTGATATATAGCAATCAATAAGGGGCAGTGTTTTAGTATGTGCAAAGATATACACACTATTTCCATAAACGAAATTATCAAATATAGTTGTCCGCTGACATTGTCTATTTTCCCAGGTATCCCCTATACAATTAACATCATATCATGCACAGTCAGATAGTTACACATGGCATGGGCACATCAATAGACACAATGAAGGAGTAAGTATTCATAAATGACACACACACTGACGGAGACAAACACGGACCACCTGTCAGACAGATGGCTGAATTGTATCATCCGTCTCCTGAGTTTTCAAACGAAGACACTCTGCGTTTCTATTCTTGATCCGATGACACATGATGTTGTCAACTGATAATAGGACGGAAAAAAGGGACGTACTACAAGACGTCAGTGCAAGATGAAAGAGATTGCTGGTACGGGAGTCCCGGATAACTAGGTCTTTCAGTCGGTAGATCTGTAATATGAGTCAAAACTTCGTTCTGAGAAGCAGGAATAGCAGTTTAGCCGCACTGGGCTGCAGCAGCCATCGCTATACTTGGAAATGTATTTGACTCGTTAATTCTACGGACGAATTGCCCTTTAGAGGTAATTCAGGGAATTTCTGAGGCTCTTTCTTTTTCACTAACGGTGGGGCACTTGGCATTTAATTAGGTATTCCGACAATAAAACAATGAAAAGGAGGTCTGGTCTTTAAAGCACTTCTGCGGTATAATCGTATTACCGATAATACTGTTCTTTAGATGCTGTGCAACTCGTTAACAAGCGCGAACATTCCGCACGGAACTGAAACTCTGTTTAATTATTATGAGAGTCGAATGGCTAAAAATGTTTTTTAGCCGTACGCTACTGAAAAAAAAACGGTGGGAGAGAGAGGCGGTGAGAAGAGACGACTGGCGATTTGTTTCCAACGGATATGCTGTAATCCAACGAGTGAATTAATGTAGTACATTCGGCAGCAATTTTCATAAATGTACAACTGTACAAATTTAGCTGTCCCCATTTAAACAAACGACGGCCATTGAGGGTATCATGAGCCTGTCCATTACGTTGCGCTGTTATATATAGGCCAACACCCGTAATTGTTTCGCTTGTAGCACTGCGCTCAGAGAAATGGCTGTTACGCGTATCCCTGCCCAAAGAAATGGCGATACCAAAAAGTGAAGAATAGTAATTATTCAGATGTATAAATAACGCAGTAACTATTCCCCTTTTTGCTGATTTAGTTTTGTAGAAAAGTCTTATACATACATGCAGTAACACTGACAGTTTGTGCAAGGACCGCATTGTAATTTTTTCAGAAGAAATTGCCAAAAAATATTTTTAGAACAAAATGTTTAATTTTTTACTTTTAAAACTAACGCGCTTTTGAGTGCTTTTCAATCAATACTGGAAACTTGTTTTCCACTTGTAAGCTGCCCCCTATATAGTGAACTAGAACATAGGTAGAAGTGACATACTGTAACTCCTGCAGCTGCTGACTAAGATTAGTTGCATGACCAGTTTTTAGTGAGAAACCGTTTCCTAGTACCTGCTGTACAATGTTATGGATACAGAGCAAGTTCATTGGAAAAGGATATTTGAAAATTGTAGTGTCATACACAATTCATATTGTTAAGTAATAGTTGGGCAAAAGCAGCTTTCTAGCAACATTTTATTTCACGGGACTAGTTTCGGACTTTGTCTATCATCGGCGATGGGAGCATTACACGAATGACACATAGTTATTAAATAATTTATTTACTGTATATATTGTAGTGTTTTATGAATATGTGATTTTCCAGTTCATTGTAATTCGACTTGCCGTATGTGTGATCTTCTATAGTGCATCCTAATGACGATATTTATTAATATTCATGCAATAATTAGGTTATATGTCTTACATAGACATATACGCAATCAGTATAAGGAAGTATTTACGAAATATATGCAGCTGCCATTGGCAGAAGCTGTGCATGCAAAGATTACTTTTGATACGCATCACAGACTATATACAAGGCTACCACTAATTTGTATTATCTGAGCTATAAGAAAAAAGAAATATGTTTTTATTAAAATACTAGCGAAAATTTCGACGAATCTTTGTTTTTAGATCACTGTGTTCGTTTAAAGTAACGTCAGGAAGTTTCGTTACAAACAAGAATGTGAAAAGCTGTGTTTCTTCTAAAGTATGGAGTAAGCAGCCTCTTTCGGGTAAATGTAGGACTGATAGGTATTGTGCCACGTCACTGGTTGTGTGGTTTTGTTTTTTAAAGTGTGTACTACTTGAAGATTGTTTTGTACCAGTTAGGTTCAGAAGTTCTTCAAATCTAGTTTCGTAATTTCCCCCAGCTTGTTCTATGTAAATTTTCTCAATTGTCGCATTATAAAATCGAAAGTAGCATTATATTCGTTTTATGATGTATACCAGTATACCAAAAGCCATCTTTACATGTACAGCAATTGCCAATGACGACTACATATCTTTCGTTTCAGCCGGTGCCATGGAACTCCACCGCTCAGTTAATTTTAATTTTTATAATTCAGTCGAGTGAGCGCCATCATTTGGTGTCGGTACTTCGAGGATGAACGTGCTTCACCGCTTTCGATCAATATGCTCTTTTCAGTTCAGTACTCTTGTATTTGTTACAACAAATTAATTTTTTATTACTCAAGTTACGCGATGCTATAGTGAGAATCACGCAGTATAAAATAATGAGGTCATAGCATAGTCTGTAAAATGTTAGCGCAGTGGCACCAGAGCCAGTAAGAGGACTGTGCTCAAAAGACACACAGGCTATACAAAGCTTATGCGGCGTAATTGCGTCGTATACACGACATATGTACAGCGTTATGTCGGAGTAGTTTAGTGCTCGAATGTACCTGTATTATTTCTCAATAACGCGCTATTGTCCTCCATTTAGGGGGTTGTGCTCTCTAGTGAGGGATCAGGTGCTGTAGAGTTAAAAAGTGGCGAAATAAGATACTTTGACATTGCAGTGTGTCAGCTTACAAGAATTTATGGCTTATGTGTCTCAATTAACACAATTAGCAGCAAAGTATCGGATATTTGCTGTAAGTACTCCACAGATATCCGCTCTAAGTGCGAGACTGTGTAATAACTTTACATTAAACAATTGGGGGCTGTGAATATGCGTTAGTGATCGTATGCGTTCGTCAAATCATATGTAAGACAAGACGGGGAGTACAACGATAAAATTGGTCTCAATTCTTTGTGGTAATCTGGCTCCTTTACCCAGTGGCTACAAATCCTGCTGCGGTGCTCGGATCACTTCTGCAGTAGCCAACCTTCATTTTTGTCGATGAACCAACTTTTTGCAGTCGGCATCAAACATCTTCGATAAACGCAACGCAAAAGCTGCACCCATGTCTCTTATTGTGTATCTCATTCAAGAATTCAAAGTAAACTAATGCTTTATGAACATTGCAGGAAGGATAAAGGTTCCCTCTGTTGGAGTGTGAAAGAAATAAGGCGATATCTTTTATCACCTGTGTATAATGCCGACCACGCTCTTACATAACAGACTATAAGTTCAAAAGGAACAAAGAAGAGCAATTTATTTTTTATACACAAAATTCTATGGATTATATAAACTCGTTGAGTGACTTCATTCAGAATTCAAATATGGGTGCCGTACCAAATGGCAAGTTTGTAATTAGGGAAAAGGCGAAATAACCTAGTGATGGTTTGTAGGTGAATTACATTGAAGCTGTAATTGGAAACGGAATGAAGTACACAATTCAGCTACGGAGGCAGTGTTCACACAGGGAGAAAACGTGGCTTTAAATGGCTTTTGTACAGTATTCCACAATTACGCTATAAAACTTACGTCTCATATGGAATAAAGACATCATTTCAAGTGAGATAAAGTGCGTTTAGATTACTTATGGCTGAAACGGATTTCGAACCACACGTGTTATATAACCTAGGTTAAGTCAACCAAAGATATACACTTAGCACAAAAAAATCATAAAATTTATATTTTGATAATCCCGTAAAGCTTCGAGTTGCGACGATACGAATCTCACCGTATTACATTTAAGTGCTACGCTCAAACGCTTCCATCTTGCGCTTTACAAGGGTCTGCGTAACTGTTTGACATGGAATGCAGCAAATGACGGCGAGAGAACAGTCAGCACGCTTGGTCCACCGGATGAAGACTGCCCAAAAAGTAATGTGCTTCGTGTGCTAGGAACGCGTTACTGGAAAAAGCGGAACAATCGCTTGGTGATACGATAATGTGAACTGGGTTCAAATAGCGTCTCAGAAGAGATCATCCCATTTTTGCAGTATCAAATAAGCGCTGCCTCCGCGGTTTGCAATCGACACACTGACAGATTGACCAAGCAAGTGGTGAAAGCAGTGCACGTTGCAGATTGAGAAGCATTGAAAAGGCGCTCGATATTAAGTGACTGCCTTTCACACTCCCACTTTGGTTCCCAACAAACTTAGTTTTAAAAGAATTTAACTGCTTCTGTGTACCTCAATCCAGTCCTGAAATGAACCCGCCTTCTCCACATAATAACTACATAGTTACTATGAATCACTGAGGCGGATTATGAAAATAGAGCCAATAAGAATTAATTCCATATTTTTCTCCATTAACTAATAAATTGTTGGACGTAGTGGGCGGTACCTTGTATTGTCATTAGAAAGACCTATGTGACGATTTTAGTTGTTTCTGACTTCATCCGTGACTCGGGTCAGTATTCAATTTTGTTTCAGGCATCCAAGCTTTCACTACTCTCCACTGATAAAATAATGTTTCAGGGATTAATGCCAATATGCTGTTATTTTCTTTTGTCTGCTGTATCCAGATGGTAATGTAAGTAGAAGGGGAGTGAGAGAATGGGGTCAAAAGTTGCTGATATCAGCATCACCATACCTACAACTGCTGACATCAGCATCAACATCCCTGGAATTGCCGACATCAAGATCGTCATTCTGTGAATACCCTCACCCTTCCCTATTTCCTAGAACTCTCTCCTTCTCTCTTCTGCCGGCCGGTGTGGCCGAGCGGTTCTAGGTGCTACAGTCTGGAACCGCGCGACCGTTACAGTCGAAGTTTCGAATCCTGCCTCGGGCATGGACGTGTGTGACGTCCTTAGGTTAGTTAGGTTTAAGTAGTTCTAAGTTATAGGGGACTGATGACCTCAGACGTTAAGTCCCATAGTGCTCAGAGACATTTTGAACCTCTCTCTTCCTCCTGCCTCCAGTACTACCTATTCCACCTGCCTTTAATCCTACCCCAACCCATAGCCAGGGGTAATACATACGTTTGTGCTCTCAGCCAATTGCGTAGGTGCCCTGTAGCACTGGCATTCAAGCCAGTGGTGTGCAAGTTCTGCTCCCCCCCCCCCTCCCCCCCCCAACCACCCAACCAATTGTAATTTTTATAATTCGATTGTCTGGTGAGCGCCATCATTTGCTGTCTGAGGTTCGAATACGAATGAGCCCCATCCCTTCAAGCAATATGCTCTCCATTATACCTCAGTACTCAGGTATTTCTTATAACAAATGATTTCTTTTATTGTAACTCCAGTTAAATGATACTTTAGAGAGAAAAACACATTCTGAAATAAAGATGTCGTAGCACAGCCTACAAAATGTTAGTCCAGTGGCACCAAATCCAGTGACGGAACCAGTACTCAAAATTAACTGAATGATCTGATGATGTGACACTGGCGTACACACAGCGTACGCAGCATAACTTTCATACACACAATATATGAACGGCTTACGCTGGCGTAATTTATTTCTCGGAAGTACCTGTATGATTTATCATTCATGCGCTGTTGTACTCCGTTGGAGGCCAGAGCTCTGTTGTGCGGGGACCAAGTGCTGTAGTGAAAGACAGAGTTAAAATGCCTAGATAAGATACTTTGACACTGCTGTGTATCACCCTACACAGTTAGTCATAAAGTATTAGACATTTTCTGTAACTGGTTTGCAAATACTTTCTCGGAGTATGAGTCTGTGTAATGCAGTTACATTAAATATTCAGGTGCTATGGATATGTGTTAGTGATCGCACAAGTTCAAGCAGTATCCCAGCCTGTCTCGACACACATGCATTTTGGTTCAAGCCCTAGCTTGTTAGGACTTTCTGCAAACAGGCATTCTATTGCCGTATGTAAACCAATACCACTATGCTACTAGACTCAGTTAAGTCGTACCAAAACACGATCCTTTAGGCATACTGTTTACGTAGCTGGGGGTATCCTGCTTTTAAGATAATTGTCGGCACTGTTACTGTAATTAACGGCTGCATTTATGTTTCGTATCTAGCAGCGAAGTATTGGGAAGTTTTTCTGTAAGCATATCAAAAATATCAATACTTAACAGCACGCACGTCACAAGAACACTTTTCTGGTTCTATCACTTAGGTACTGTTTTACCTGGAGGAAACACCTAAGTAGTTTTCTTAAAACATGGGGAGGAGTGCGCAGTGTAATCCCCTATACGTAAACCATAGTGTGTCACCAACAATCATATAGGAAAAAAATGTGATCTATCGGTGTAATATCAGACATTCTTATTATGCATGACGACTTATGTCCATATGTGAAAGGAAGTGGTGGTGATGGAATATTACCTTCCTTTGCACACCCATGGAAACAAAGAACCACATGAGCAGTTGGCATAATGTTATATATGCTTATTTCACATGACGACTTCCATTCATACGCGCAACTAAGAGGTGGTAGTGTTTTTCGCTGACCTGCATATGTGTATACTTAGCAAGCGTGTCAACGTCCGTTCACATGTGCAACTAAATGTAGGTTATGCAATATTAAATGTTTTTCACACACACACACAGGTGATATGCACAAGCTGGCAGACAAGCAAAATGATTTGAAAGAGGAATTTTATGTGCTCATTCGACAGAGCATTTCCCCAAATTAGTCTAAAGGTTTACCCTCAGACATAAGACAGTTCTTACCAATGATACTTTGTTAATAACAATCCTACACCCTGACATACTTTCCCTAGTCATCTACATTATGTTTCATGCAGTAAGGTAAACAAAGAATAGGAAATGAAATGGTACTTTTCCCATACAAATAAACTGCCTCGGCTTTGCACGTTACGCCACTTATTTTTACATCCTTTTTCAGCCCCCAGTCTCCCAACTAATCATCGATTCGCTGCAGTTCCCTACATTCTAAAAGCACTGCTATAAGCAGCATACTTATCTTTCTTTTATTCACACATCATTGCACTATTACAAAACACCTGCCTAAGCAGTAAATGGAATCCGGTGAAACATCATATCTCCTACAGCAATGTCGCCGGAAAAAGATCCTGCAAGAACGGGAACGGCGACGACTGAAGAGACTCGTTCAACATGACAGAAGTGCAACCATTCCTTAAATTGCTGCAGTTTTCAGTGCTGGGCCACCGACAGTTGTGAGCATGTGAACCATTCGACAAAACATTGTTGATATGGGCTTTCGGAACTTAGGACTACTCGTGTACCCTTGATGACTGCACGACACAAAGCTTTATACCTCTCCTGGGCCTGTAAACACGACTTTAGACTGTTGATGACCGGAAACATGTTGCCTGGTAGGACGACTCTCGTTTCACATTGTGTCGAGCGGATGAACGTCTACGGGTATTCAGACATCCTCATGAATCCATGACCCGTGCATGACAACAGGGGACTGTTCAAGCAGATAGAGGCTCTGTAATGGTGTGGATGATGACGAAGATGATGTTTGGTTTATGGGGCCTCATCTCCGTGGTCATCAGCGCCTGTACAAATTCCCAACCTGTAATCAGTCCAGTCTCGCCACGTTCATGAATGATGATGAAATGATGAGGACAACACAAACACCCAGTCATTTCGAGGCAGGTGAAAATCCCTGACACCGCCGGGAATCGAACCCGGGACCCCGTGCTCCACCAAGGCGGAGGTGTGAAACTCACTGTCTGCTCCGACAGACAGCCGAGAAAGGAAATCGGCGTTTTCCTGCCTTTCAGAGCTGCGATAGACAATATCGAAGTTGAACATCGCCAGGAAGAGCGCCCAATGCTGGAGGCGGCGCGCTGTTCAAAAATGGTTAAAATGGCTCTGAACACTATAGGACTCCACTGCTGAGGTCATAAGTCCCCTAGAACTTAGAACTACTTAAACCTAACTAACCTAAGGACATCACACACATCCATGCCCGAGGCAGGATTCGAACCTGCGACGGTAGCGGTCGCGCGGTTCCAGACTGTAGCGCCTAGAAACGCTCGGCCACTCCGGCCGGCCGGCGCGCTGCGGCACCCGGGAGAAACAAAGAACTTGTGGTGACGACCAAACACAAAGTCGTAGAATTTTGATAGGGCGAAAACCAGCACTAAAGCTTCCTTTTCAATTTGACTATATTCAGTTTGAGAGTCGGTCAGTTGTTTGGATGCTAAGGTCACTGGCCTTTCAACACCGTTTACCGCTTAAGAGAAGATCGCACCCAGGCCATAGTCCGATGCATCAGCGGCGACGATGAGGGCAGGGGAAGGGTCATAAGGGGCCAGACAGGGAGGTAAGGAGAGAGCCAACATGAGAGTGGTGAAAGCAGCTCACACTCCATGTCCCAAACACAATGCACACCCTTGCGCAACAGCTAGGTCAGGGGCGCCGAAAACTCGGCGGCGTGAGTTACAGAACGCCGATAACAGTTAATTTGAGCGAGGACAGACTGCAGTTGCTTCACGTTGGTGGGAGGAGGCAGGTTTTGAATCACCTCGACATACGCCTAAGAGGTGTGTAGGCCATGGGCATCAAGCGTGAACCCCGAGATAACTGACCTCTCGCCCAAAAGGAGTCACACTTTTCTTTCCGGTAATACCGGTTAGCCTCAGAAAAAACATGAAACAGCCTGTGTAACTCGTCCGCGAGGTCCACCATGGACGAGCCACCGACGATGGCATCGCCCAAATAATTTGACACACCAGGCACCTGACTTGTAAGGCGTTCCAAATAACATTGGAAATTGGCCATTGCGCTGGCAGTGCCAAAGGGGAGATGGTTGTACCAGGAAAGGCCACACGGGGTATTGATGACTAGGATCTGCTGCGATTTCTCGTCCAATGGCAGCTGCAAATAAGCATCACGCAACTCAATATTGGCGAAAATGGTTGGGCTCAGAAGACATGTGAGTATGTCATCCACCGATGGGACAGGATATGCAACAATGACGGACTGAGAAATTACCCTGGCCTTAAATCGCACCAGTTGCGTGAAGCACCGTTCGGCTTCTCGACTAACACGATAGGTGTCGCCCACCGACCGTGTCCGACGGGAGAAAGAATGCCTTCGTGTTGTATGCAGCGAAGTTCCACTTGGAGCCTGTCTCGGAGAGGAAAGGGATCCGGGTGGGCTTTAAAAAACGCGGGATAGGAAAAGGAAGAAGCTGAAAATGTGCGGTGAAACCCTGCACCACTGGTGTGGAGGATGAGAACAACGTTTCGTATTTGCTGAGCAACGGGATCGAAACCACCTGTGCCTCGTCCTGCACCGACAAACACAGACGACCAAAAATGTCCAAACCCAGAAGGAGCGTCGGAGCCGAACACCAAAAACTGAGCGTAGAAGGAACGATTGTTGTAGGAGATTGTGTTGAGAAAACGCCATCGACTGGCATATGGTGATTACTGAAACTACGTAGGTCACAAGTGTGCAGAGACAAAGCTGGCGAGCCCAAGCAGTGGTATGTAGCACCAACCACAATAGAAACCGAAGACGCCATGTCAATTGGAAACACAACAAGAATATACGCGACCTCCAAGGTAAGGAGGAAACGGGCTGCCGACTGGGGAATGATAGAGAATACTTGTTTGTCAATGGAGTACGAGGCTTCCATGTCCTGCGGTGACGATTTGTGATGAGCTGTGTATCCACAGGAAGCGAGGCATCTACATGATGTTTCTGCGAAGCCTGCTAGACAACGGCGAAATGGCCCGTACGGCTGCAAGCCGCGCACCTTGCTCGCTCGGAAACTGTCCGTAAATGATGGAAAACGTGCGAATGACCTTCTGTCATGGACTGTACCAACGGATCGACGAGACTCCCGCTCAGCGTGAAGCAACTGGCGAGTCGCGAAAACAGCCGGATCAAAACGCAGTGGTTGTAACTGGTGAGATTGTTCAAACGCAAGAATGATCAATAGACAGGTGTCAATGGACGGGTCCTGTAACTTCAAAATATAATCCCGACGACCCTCCTCTGGTGCGTGAAACACCACCATATAGTGAAGCAATGAAGAGACATGACTGTTTGCAGGCAGCGTTGGCACACCGGGATTTGCAATAGCGGGAGAGACCCTGGAGCGTCGTAATCCATTCCCGATATGTCTACCTCGGGAGTTTCGACAAGAAAAGAAAGTCTGACAGGTAGAGGTGTTGTGTATTTGTGCGTCAAAGTACTCAAAAATGCAGCCCTTAATATGGGTGAACGAGAGATCTCGAGGTGACTGCTCAGGGTTCAATTTTTGAATTAAACAATACACCTGTGGAACGACTGTTGCTAAAAAAAAAAGCCCAACTTAGATTTTCGTCATGGATCCCATATGCTAGTAAATGTTGTTCCAACTGTTCGACATAATTTGACCACGGTTTGACAGACCTACCGAAAGGCGGACTCGTCGGTGGAACCACGTGCAAAGTGTTCAATTTACCCGCAATGGAATCAACTCTATGAGCTAAATCTTGCAACGCTGGGGAGTGAGGGCGATGTTCTGACTTGGTGAGCGCTGTGAATCTCCTGTAGAGTTTCCGTCAAGGACTGAAGAAATTCCTCTAAGATAGCCATTTTAACCGATAATGAAAGTTTCATCGTCATCGCCAGTAAGTGTGGTGTCCTGCGGTCGGTAGGAAAGAACTAACGATTAAGCTTGAACACACTTTATTTTTAACTAAAACGTGTTCTTGGCGTGCACTAATTTCCAAAAGCAAGAAAAACAAGAAACACAGTAATTCTTGTGGTGGCAAAAGGTAGATAAAAGTAACAAGGCGATGAAAAGAAATAATAGCAACCAAGATACTACGCTACACAACTCCAAGGTGGCGTTACGCCCAACAATATACAAATTCCTACAGAAGACTACGGTGAGTGTCTACTGGGCTAGAGCTAGCTAGGTATTGGCTGGAGCTGTCTTAGCTGTCGGTACACACTGCCGGTATAACTCTGCTAGCGTGCATATGACACCGATTCTGCGAAGTGCTATACTTAATTCTATTAGTTCCGATTGGTGGATCTCTGTCACATTGGTTTTTCACGTAGTAGTTCCGTGTTTATGCGGATGGTCTGTTAATGTTTACATTCACTGGCGATGTTTTGATATGAGCTCTTGAAGGGAGGTCGGCAACCCACCTTGCATTTCTGTTGTGCAGGCTGCTGCGACACTGTTCGTCATTCACTTCTTTCCTGACGACATTTGTTATTTTTTGGAGCGCCAGAACTTCGGCATAGTAATACAAATTTTGTATGGTTTGTATTACAATCGTAATTTACAACAGGTTGCTCAATGGACCTTGAATGTCCAGTGGCATGTGGGACCCCACCTCCATGCTGCGAGGGTACGAAAGGCCAGTACTTCATAACTTGCAATTCGAAACCTCGAACAGGGGACTACTCGACATCCCACTGCATCCGTGTAGCGAACTATGACGTATCATAACAGGCAGGACACAGCAGCTGGAGCTCACGTATCGGCAGACGTAGAAGAGATAGCGTCTTTAAACATTTCCGTGCTCGCACAGTTTTCATGGCCTGCTCACCTACCTAGCATCTGGCGAAAAGGCATGGAAGTGGACGATGAATTTTGCAACCATAAAAGAAAAAATGGAAAGATCCTGATTAATTGAGAATATAGGAGAAATGTTGAGGCTGCTATTGCTTTGCTTGCCAAGCGTCTTCCAGAGAAAGTTCGCTTTCGTTCGTATTTTTACATGGCTGTGAACGAATCAAACGTGTAACAGCAGAAGCTAATGAAATAGCTGTAGTTGCGGAAGTGCAGCACAACCCACGGATATGCGCCCTTCAATTACCCCAGGATTTCGGTATGCCCATAGGTAGCATTGTCACACTACTGCATCTTCATGAGTATCATCCATACGACGTGTCACTGCTTCAACAACTTCATGGCGCCGACCTCCGTAACCGGGTTGTGTCGGGCACGTTAATAAACGGAAACAATCCCCCGCCTCCTCCTGCTTTCTTTGCCGAGGTACTACTACCCGATGAGTCTACACTCCTGGAAATGGAAAAAAGAACACATTGACACCGGTGTGTCAGACCCACCATACTTGCTCCGGACACTGCGAGAGGGCTGTACAAGCAATGATCACACGCACGGCACAGCGGACACACCAGGAACCGCGGTGTTGGCCGTCGAATGGCGCTAGCTGCGCAGCATTTGTGCACCGCCGCCGTCAGTGTCAGCCAGTTTTCCGTGGCATATGGAGCTCCATCGCAGTCTTTAACACTGGTAGCATGCCGCGACAGCGTGGACGTGAACCGTATGTGCAGTTGACGGACTTCGAGCGAGGGCGTATAGTGGGCATGCGGGAGGCCGGGTGGACGTGCCGCCGAATTTCTCAACACGTGGGGCGTGAGGTCTCCACAGTACATCGATGTTGTCGCCAGTGGTCGGCGGAAGGTGCACGTGCCCGTCGACCTGGGACCGGACCGCAGCGACGCACGGATGCACGCCAAGACCGTAGGATCCTACGCAGTGCCGTAGGGGACCGCACCGCCACTTCCCAGCAAATTAGGGACACTGTTGCTCCTGGGGTATCGGCGAGGACCATTCGCAACCGTCTCCATGAAGCTGGGCTACGGTCCCGCACACCGTTAGGCCGTCTTCCGCTCACGCCCCAACATCGTGCAGCCCGCCTCCAGTGGTGTCGCGACAGGCGTGAATGGAAGGACGAATGGAGACGTGTCGTCTTCAGCGATGAGAGTCGCTTCTGCCTTGGTGCCAATGATGGTCGTATGCGTGTTTGGCGCCGTGCAGGTGAGCGCCACAATCAGGACTGCATACGACCGAGGCACACAGGGCCAACACCCGGCATCATGGTGTGGGGAGCGATCTCCTACACTGGCCGTACACCACTGGTGATCGTCGAGGGGACACTGAATAGTGCACGGTACATCCAAACCGTCATCGAACCCATCGTTCTACCATTCCTAGACCGGCAAGGGAACTTGCTGTTCCAACAGGACAATGCACGTCCGCATGTATCCCGTGCCACCCAACGTGCTCTAGAAAGTGTAAGTCATCTACCCTGGCCAGCAAGATCTTCGGATCTGTCCCCCATTGAGCATGTTTGGGACTGGATGAAGCGTCGTCTCACGCGGTCTACACGTCCAGCACGAACGCTGGTCCAACTGAGGCGCCAGGTGGAAATGGCATGGCAAGCCGTTCCACAGGACTACATCCAGCATCTCTACGATCGTCTCCATGGGAGAATAGCAGCCTGCATTGCTGCGAAAGGTGGATATGCACTGTACTAGTGCCGACATTGTGCATGCTCTGTTGCCTGTGTCTATGTGCCTGTGGTTCTGTCAGTGTGATCATGTGATGTATCTGACCCCAGGAATGTGTCAATAAAGTTTCCCCTTCCTGGGACAATGAATTCACGGTGTTCTTATTTCAATTTCCAGGAGTGTACATTGACAGACCATGGTAGCGTTAACTGGCGTAACACACATTGCTGGATTTTAGGCAGTCCCCACCATCAACGTCCTTGGTCGGTTAACGTACGCTGTGGCATCATAGAGTGGTCTGTATTTTATTGAGGACATGCTGAACGAACGCAAATATCGAACGTGTTTGGAACAAGAGCTATCGGTACTAATGCAAGACGTTGCCCTGGTCGTTCGACAACGTATGTGGTTTCAGCATGACGGTCACCCAGCACAATACGGCACTGAAGCACGGGATATATTAGACCGTGTTTACATTAGTCGTTGGCTGAGCACGGGTGGCCATATTAATTGGCCCGCTAGGTCGCCGCGATTGACGTCGCCGGATTTCTTTCTGTTGTGGTATTTGGAAGATAAGGTGTACTAGCAAGTGCCAACAGGAAGAGATGGTCGATCGTATCAGAAACGCCGGTGGTGACACAGGCTTCTGTCCTGTGTACTGTCATTTGAAGAGCGGATCACTAAGTGTACTGAAGTAGGCAATACTACGTTTGAACACTTACTCCAGGTGGAAAAGGAGAGTAGCGCTCGCCTCGAGCCACGGTCACGGTGGAGCGTCGAGTAGTTCCCTGTTCGTACGTCGGAGGAATACAAAGCTGTGAATGGTGTTTCCAATCAGAAGTTATTAAATTATGGCCTATCCTATCCTCGCAAAACGGAGGCGGGATCCCATGTGCCATTGGATGTTCAAGTGCCACTGAGTAGCATGTCTTAAATTACAGATGTATATCCCTTTCTGTTCCTCCGATTACAGCGCCATCTGTGGCGAAACGAAGAAAATGCCTCAGACAAAACGGAAATAGTTTTTGCTGTAGAATCGTAATCTGCAATAAAAAACGGGAGTTAACATTGAAGATTTCAGAATTTCACCGGCCACTCTCGCACAAGGTGGGGTTGGGTGGTGGGGGAGAGGGAGGAGTGGCCGGGGGGGGGGGTGAGGGTGGTCGAGTGTGCTATTACTGGGTGTCCCCCTGCGAGTCAAACAAATTTTAACTTCTGATTTTTTTCATCCGATATGTAGTTTTCGAGATACTTCAATGTCCTCAGTAAAAATGAACACCCATTTACAGATCGTAGTTTTCTGTATGTATTGGGTAATTAATCTTCAGATCTGACTACCCACAAGTTGATAAACATACAGAGTCGGAATGCATAAAATTAGTGCATTCACAATAAGGAGCCAAGTAAACTCCCTCGTTGTAACGTTATTTCTTTATTACTTGTTGGAAACCTCAAATACCATAACACGGAATAGTTCGAGTGTGTCGTTATGCTACGTTGAAAAGTAAAACCAGAGGCAATAGAAGATTGAGAGAGGTCTAAACAATGATTTTGTAATGCGCAATAAAGTACATCCTTCTCTCTTTGGTAGACGAAAGGTTGTATGTCGTTTTATCATATCTTATTGTTTCTTTGCCTATTGCCCAGATTGAACGTGAGTTATACATACAACTCTCTTAATGAATAATAATCCATTTCAAGGTTAATTGTTTCGGAAAACTTATTCAAAACTACATTTCATAATAATTAACGTGAGGAACAATCACGTAGCCGTATCTTACACGGAATTATTTCGTTTCGTGTGATAATTTTGAATGCCACTTGACTCCAGTTCATTCACTGTCATTTTAAAAAATTGAATCTGTAGAACTAACAGACAACTCAATATTATACTAAATGAGAATTTAATAACTATGCGATCACCCAATTGTTAAACGGATCGATACCACACAGATTATGAGCTCAGCTGATATTTACTACTTCCATAAAACCTGAATGAGAACCCCACTGATTTGTAAGGGGAAGTTTACTGTCTTTGGCCCGAAAAAAGCTTGTTCTTTGAGAATCTTTTTCTCGGGATGTGTTATAGATATCAATGTCAAATTTGGTCAAAATGTTTATTGATATTTCCTCTACAAACTGGAATTTCTTCGACCGGAAATGTCGAAGAGCAAAGGCGGAAGTGCCGTCGGAACGAAACAGAATTTCGATGTAGACCTCCACGAACGGTACGTCACAGGTCAGCCGGCTGGTATGAAATCAAAATTGAGTTTACGTTAGCGAAGTATATAAGATTCTTTAGGAGTTGTACCTCGCTTAAGTTACTTAGACCATAGGAAACAAAATGGCGGCCATTTGAAAAAAAATATTGTTTTTTCCATCGATTTTTCGACTTCGTCGGCCAAGTGAAAATATTTATAGTTGATGGATCGGAATAAAAGTGGTACAACTCCTAGACAATTTAGTTAGCTTCGTCGGAAACAAAGAATCATGCCAATCGGTTCAGTAGATTTGAAGTTACCATACCGGGTGATAAGAAACACGTCATTTCGAGAAAAACGCGTTTGAAGCTTTGACTACATATAAATGCAATATTATGCAACTTACGTTCAATCTGCTATTTCGTGTCCATAAACTAGCCCTTCCTCTTCCTCATAGAGGCCGTTCTGCTCGATCTGGGCCATCCTGCGCCGCTCCAGAGCCGCTCGTACAGCTGGTGACAAGCCGGTTTCGGCCGCCTGAATCCGGTGGTCGTCCGAATGCTTGGCGAACTGCGTCGAATAGAGTTCCAGGGAGACGTCCATCGTTGTCATGTCTTGAGAACTGCAGAATACCCTCCGTTGAAGCTGCTCACTGCCAGGAAAGTCGCAATCTCCACAGCCTTCGCACCAGAATGCAAATGCTTGGGGGCTAACTTCGAAACACACGAGTTCAAACTTTCATTTGAATTTTGTGTGTTTCCTCCCAAGCACCGGCGCAATAACTCGTCCTCAGAAAGAAAAAAAACTGGGGCGTGAAAAAGGCCGATTTCAGGCAGGTCCATTTTTTTGTTCAACCGCGAATAACAAACATTTCAGTTCCGCATTCGGAAAAAAACCATTTCAGGTGTGGATTATTAACAGTTTTATGGATCCAATAATTCAATTAAAAAATCGATGTTTTGAGCAAAGACCTCCCCTTAAAGTATTACAGGTAATGTGCCAATATCCGTTGCAGTCATTGCACTTAGACTTGTATTAAGGCAAAAATTTATTTTATATTTTTTCTTTAATATACCTACCCATTCTGTCATTTAATAGTAGTAGGTCATATTAAATCGTGTAAATTAGAGAACCACAAGCACAGATATAATCGAAGCATACTGAATCTGCGGTTATACAAAAACTGTCTCTAACGGTCCAAAGAAAACAATGTGTTTCACATGTCGTTTTTTAAAGTTACCCATATTTAACTGAATAACAGTTCTGTATTTCCACGTAGACTATTGGCTTTATTTATAATTTCCTATCATGTGTATAGTCAAAAAACTGAAAGATGTGTCTCACATACTTCCACCACAGAACCATAGCTGCACAGGGCTCACTATCGCCCCAAATTCATCAAGCATTGCCGTGATCTGGGGGAAGACATGGCGATTGCGGTGGAATCCCTCGCTCGAGCAGCAGCTGAACGGTTTCGTCGACGTAACGCTGCCGTGGGCTGCAACTCCCCTGAGCTCCACCGGAGACTGTGGAAGATCGCGAGAGAGCGAAAAGTTGCTGCGGGGCCCGCGAACTCAACTCCTTCGGGGCGCAACTCTGGCCGCGGGAAACTTGTCGGCTCAGAAACACCACCGCTGCTGCCCCCACGTGGGGGCTTCTGCACTTCTCGGACTTTTCTGGAGGAGGCCGAGGCCAGGCTGCAGAATGCAGAGATCCACCTGGAGGTCGTGGAGATTTCGTATTGCTGAGCTATACTGCCAAGAGCTCTTCCTACTGCATTCATGGTTGTCCTTACAGCAGTGTCACGTACCTTGTCATAATCGGGCCCTATATGTAATTTTTGACTGGAGTTTTAAATATTACGGAACCTGAGACATAACAATAGTTTTCTCGAGCCTTAGCGTAAGGTAAGCTCACAAGGGCCAAATAAATTACATACAGGCGACAATGATGGCCGGAAATTCTGCCCCGCGAAATGCATCAACATGCAATGTGCGCAGTGTTTCATTAAAGGGCCAGAAGTGTTAACATGAGTCAAAGTATTGCGGCGATGTAAGTCATCGTGGCCTTGTTATATTTTGTCTAAAACTGACATAGTGAGACCGTGGTTGTGTACAATTAATGTAGTTTGATTCTTACAAAGACAAAAACTCTGAAACTGTTGTATTTGTAAATCTGCAATGTTTGTGCTAACTTCACATGTGGCAAATACTTTTTCGTGTGTGTGTGTGTGTGTGTGTGTGTCTGGTGCTTTGCACAATATGGTGATGTACAAGTTATATAAGTGCTGCATATATTTTGGAATATTTGAAAAATACAATCCTGCAACTTCGCAGCAAAATCTCGCGGAACACCAACACACCAAGAATATTTCGCCACAGCGGAAGAATAAAAATCGAAAAATGACGATTATATAAAGTGTATGCTGCAAATCATGTGAACAGCCGTCTGATGATGAACTTGCCAGTTCGAAACCGGTTACCGAGCTATTTACTTAAATAAATAGCAGTATTTATAGTGGCTGGTAGCTGTCTTCTTCTTTGTAAGAATCAACCTACATTAAGTGTGGCCTTTCTTCTTCTGGGTTCCATAAACAAACAAAGCTAGCATGAAACATACGTAAATAAAAAGCTTTTTAAAATACACATTTTTAAAACTGACTAAAACCTATAAAATAATTTCTCCACGCCCCATCAGATTGTTAAACCCATATGGAGAGGCCTGAAAATTTTTGCTTGTGAATTTTTAACAGTTCTGAAAATACAAGTAGAATGTAAAACGAAAAATGTGGAGCGTATGCAACATATAATAAGAAGGAGGTGAAATAATCGTTCATCAATTATGTGTTGCGTGTGCCCCTAATTTTTAGTTTTAAGTTCTACATTTATTTTCACAGCTTTTAAAAATTCACAAGCACCAATTTTCGGAACTATTTGTATGGGATTAGTAATCTGTGGGGTTAGCAGAAATTATTTTATACAATATAGTCCGTTTTAAAAAGTTATATTAATATTTTATTTAAATAATTATTTTCTGCTTTTTAGTCTTGTACGTGTCAAATTTTAAAATCGATTTCAAACATTTTGGTGCGATTACGACAGAAACATGTGTTATATTTCAGGATTATTTCAGTTTCTTTTCACCAGAGTCTAGCAATACATTGCTTGCTCCTACAGTTGGGTTAGAAAAGACCTCAAAAGTAAAAATTAGAGAGAGAATCGAACTCACATGGTGTCTTACCAGCAACCGTTCTCACCACGAAACATTCGCAATGGAAACAGAAAGAGACGGAAACAGCACTGGTACACAACATATCCTTTCTCTTACACCAGAGACAAAAGCGTGTTAATATTGCATTTCCATCAAGTTTCGAGCTGTGTTGAATGTTTCACGTGTCAGCTCTTCGGGAAATGATAACGCTAAACAGAGTACCTTCCGACAAGCAATATGCAAGAATGCGAGTTAATATCTCTGTCTAAAAATTATTTTCCGTACGTGTGAAGCAATATGTGTAACAATCACAGAAGGGGCAGCCTTCACATTTTTAGAGAGCAGCTAGAAGAGGCCTGGCTGTTCGTCCTTGTCTTTCTGCTTTCAGCTACCGCAATATAAGCGTCGTGGGCTGTTGCTCTAAATGGTTTCATAATATACGACCTTATTTTGAGTTATTTATGTTTTCCTTTCTTATCAGTCCACCAGATCAAATGAGTTCCACTTTTCAACATTTCTAGCAGAAGGACGCAACATTTTGTGTGGCAGCGATCCCTCATTGGCGTGATTTCATAACTAATTTGCAATGTTCATTTTTACGTATTGTGTGTACAGAATCTGTAGTCATTCAGGGAAGAAGTGCTAGTTATTCAGATCAATCATACACCACAGAGCGACTACCAAATCGCAATATGCAGAGTACTTGCTGTAAAAAATTGAATCGGTCCACATCTTCCGTTGCGCCGCTTCCAACACCGACCTGAGATATTTATATTCTTCATTCTGGTGAGAACATCTTGAAATATTTGAGTTGGCGCAGGTGGAAGCCAACTCACACTGCTGACCGTGTCAGCACAATTATTAAATAATGTCTGCTGTATTTAATTGACATATTTTCATTATACTAGTCGCTCGTCTTTTTTATGGTCAAGTAATCGCTCAAAGTACTACTGTTTCAATATAAAGTAAACGAAAACCTGAAGTTCAGACAACTAGATAGAGATAACTATTAAATGCAAAAGAAATATGAAGAGAAACTACTAATAACCCGCACCCTCACGAAGCTAATGTGCTGTTGAAGGAGAGGTGTTACTCCGACGTGGCGCTTCCCAGGTGGTGGACAGGGGAGCTCTTACCGTCTTGCTGGCGGACTTGAGGGAAGTAAAATAGCTTCCGTGGACCGAACACTTAACAACCTCTACGGTTAACAACCTTATTTGGAACTAGGAGCTTTTTTCAATAAAATTTTGACCACCTTTGAAAGTCAAACATGGGAGGAAATCCTTATCAAAAAATCAATCGGTTGGCAATTGTCAAGGAATACAGCACTCGGAGACGGTGGGCAGTCACTTAGAAGATAAGTTAAATGAGTTGCCAGCGTCTGAAAATACCTAAGACTGACAGAACATCAAAATTTAGACATAAGACAGGACAGATAAATTACAACCAATACGCAACATAAATTCTGTCGTACAATCAGAGAAACTCAAAATTTCGACAGACGAAATAGATAGCAGAGGGACTTTCAAAGGTGACAAAAATTGACCAGAAACCAAGAGAACCACAAGAATATAGAATTATAAGGGAATACCAAGTGAAAGAGGAATAAAGCAATGTCTACAATTCGGAACAGAATTTGTGGTCCGTCTCAAAATAAATGAATCCGTAACAGAATTTAAATCACGATCTCATAGATTATCAACACTAACTACAAAAGTTGCAAATAAAGTATACACAATACCAAACGCCCATGACCCAGCTAATGATAAAAATAATAAGAATAACACAGAGAAAATGTGAATGAATTTTGGGAGCTTTTAGATAAGACGACAGGAAAAATCACATCAAAATTTTGATTGAAGATTTTAATGCCCAGTTAGGAAGGACGAACGTATGTGGGGACCCAACAGGAAAACAGCCAGCACGAGGAGGAACAAACAGGAACGACATGAGAATTTTGCAGAAACCATACCATGATCTCAGAGTCAACGTACTGCAGGAGAAGACCAAATAAGCTCAGAACTAGGAAACTTCCTGACTGAAAAAAAAAAAAAGAATGGCAACTGGATCATGTCTGTACAGTAAAAATCACCCAAGGGAAATACGCAATGTCAAATTTATGAGACTAACAGATATTAAAGCAGATCATTACAGGAAAAAAACTAAATTCACATCGTCGAGAATGAAAAAATCCCACCCTAGAAAAAAGAAAAACTACGACCCTCATAATCTGATAAGTAATGAAGAATACGAAGAACAAACAAAGAATATAAAATTAACAGATGATATAGAGGAAACTATATCTGAACAGTTAGCCCCAATAAATCCAAGATAAACACACCAATGGTCGAAAGATAAGTGTGATAATACAGTGTTATAACACAATGCAACATGAATTGAAATTGTATGCATTTAATACAAGTCCTCACTTACGTTCGTTTCTACAGCCGGTACAGAAATTTCAGTAATGTTATAGCAAACAAGAAAGACCATTTTGAAATTAAGCTATCCAAAAGTGTATCTTGTCACAATCAGTCCTACTATCTGGGGCAGTGTTTGATTTTATGCTATGACCATTGTACTAAACATCAACAGTATAGCAACGTGCATGACACAAAGCGTAAAAAGACACTGTCCTACCACCTATTGTATAATCTGGGGACAGTAATGAAATTTTTACATGTTTCAAGATCCGTAAAACTTTTTAAAAGACAGTCGGTTTGCTGTACAGATCCGAAGCGAAATTAGGAAATTTTATTGCTAGATGACTTGCGCTCTTACAGAAACTAACTCGTGTTCCGCATGACTAATAAATAAATAAATAAATAAATAAATGAATAACTGCCGGTATGAGCGGACTGTCACTTGCATTACGACGACTTGACCGTGTTACAGGTAAAACACAAATTTCAAATTGGTGCAGAGAGTGGTACCAATCTACAGATAATAACAAACAAACATCACTTAACAGGCACAATGTGACACGTCATAAACTTCAACTGGCGTCATATCGTCGGTAACTACTACTAACGAGAACCGTAACAACTCAGATTGTAATTAGACAGATCCTCTGTTTTTATTAAGGTACAATGAAATCATGGCTCTTCTTGACGAGTTAACGGAAGAAAACATGAAGTGCCGTGGTCAGGCCCTATTCCATCTATTCCTGTCCAGAAATGCCGAATCGTGAATGGAGTTGACGTTAAGTCGCATGAGATTAGGACGCAGGTTTTATTTGCAGTTGAACTGGGTAAAGGACCGATAGAATGCCCGTTCCTTGTAACTGATCATTTAGTTACTAATTTCCTGTTAGGATAGAATTTCCGAGAGAGAAAAGCGCAATGATTTCCCCGTAGGAAAATTTTCTTGTCGCACGGTGACGAAAGGATTGAAGTAATTCTAGGCAGAAAAAAGTTAAATCATGGCAAAAACTGCCAGAGCCATCGTATACAATTGTTAGGCAATGATGACAGTCAAAGTTACTCTCCCCATAAAAAGAGATGAGATATCAGTTCTAAGGGAGTTAGTAGGTAATAAAGTGAAACTTCCTGGCAGATTAAATCTGTGTGCCCGAACGAGACTCGAACTCGGGACCATTGCCTTTCGCGGGCAAGTGCTCTACCCTCTGAGCTACCGAAGCACGACTCACGCCCGGTACTCACAGCCTCACTTCTTTCAGTAGTGCTAGTTCTGCAAGTTTCGCAGGAGAGCTTCTGTAAAGGTTGGAAGGTAGGAGACGAGATACTGGCAGAAGTAAGGCTGTGAGTACCGGGCGTGAGTCGTGCTTCGGTAGCTCAGAGGGTAGAGCACTTGCCCGCGAAAGGCAAAGGCCCCGAGTTCGAGTCTCGTTCGGGCACACGGTTTTAATCTGCCAGGAAGTTTCATGTCAGCACACACTCCGCTGCAGAGTGAAAATCTCATTCTGGAAACATCCCCCAGGCTGTGGCTAAGCCATGTCTCCGCAATATCCTTTCTTTCAGGAGAGCTAGTTCTGCAAGTTTCGCAGGAGAGCTTCTGTTAAGGTTGGAAGGTAGGAGACGAGATACTGGCAGAAGTAAGGCTGTGAGTACCGGGCGTGAGTCGTGCTTCGGTAGCTCAGAGGGTAGGGCACTCGCCCGCGAAAGGCAACGGTCCCGAGTTCGAGTCTCGTTCGGGCACACAGTTTTAATCTGCCAGGAAGTTTCATGTCAGCGCACACTCCGCTGCAGAGTGTAAATCTCATTCAGGTAATAAAGTGGTTCAGTTCATGGCAATATCAGAACAACAAGGTAAGCTATGCGATTTATTACTACACTGTTTACAGGAATTTACACGAAAGCCAGGTGTTATCAAAAACTACAGTTACAAAATGGAAGTTCCCTTCCATGATGTATTTTGCCGTAACACATATATGAACGTAAAAATGTAAGCTTTTACTGCCGAAAATGTCACAGTTAATAAAATGTGCCAGGCTGTGTTTATCTGGTTGCATATATGCCCACGCGTCAGTTAGAAGATGTGCAGTAGCACCGTTCAATTTACCTATGATTTTTCTATTTTTGTTGTAATGTCTAGTATTTTCACCCTGCATGTAAATAAGGTTGTTTCTCGATGTAAAAAAAATGTATCACAGACTTACATACTGCCGCTTACTTCGTACGCTTAATGCGTTTTAATAGTGTTACAAGTATTTTGTGAAGAAAGGAGAAGAAGATCAGGAAGTAATAAAAAACCCGGGAAAATAGTAAAATGCCAGAGAAAGACGTTCTATCAGTAAATGGAACCATTTATACTGATACACTGCACTATGTGCCGCGTAACATCAAACACAAAACAATCACACGCATGTACGTAATGTACTGGACTGTTCAGTGGTGCACTTAACAAAACATGGCTAAGCAACATGAATAGTAGTGGGGTGCTGGCACGAGACATAATTATTCTTTCTTCCGCTCCTTTTGATGAGCATTTGTTTGTTTTAGAGGTACTTTCCTCTGCTACTTTTGATGAACATTTGTTCGTTTTGTACTTGAATTGTTTTTAATATTTGCTATTTTGTACTTACGTACCTTGGGTAGCGATGTGTTGTAGTGACTTTTCTCTAATCTGACTTTTATGTGTATGTAATTAAACTTCATGGTATACGAATCCTAACCCAGATTGTAAAGTGTCGTTTAAGAAGGTGAAAATATGTTAACAGAACTTTTTAAAAACATATGACTGGTAACTAGAAGGATATTAGTTGAGAAAATGAGTTGGACAGTAAATCTGTAAATATAAACGCTCACGGAAAACAAGTGATTATGTATGAAAGTATCTAGAGTTTTGTTACAGCAGAAGACAAACTAGTGGTGTGCACCTGATAAACGTTGAGGTGGAGAACTGGTGCATCGTGTGTAATCCCGATCCCTGGTGGGGTGCTAAATGAACATTAGGAAAGGTAAGCAGCATTTGTGCCTGATGCAAAGGTGTGCTCTTACCTTGGGAAAGACCTAAAGCTGCTTCCTTCAAGAAGGTGTGCTACTGAAAGGATGTCGGTGGATACCCACACACAGAACTCAAAATGCATCTTCAGCACCAGTTCTCGCCGATAACGTTCCACAACACAAGGTGTGCAGCATCCAGTGATCAGGCCTGAACTAAGCCGCGGCGCACCAGAAGTAAATTGTAACTGTTGACGGACGCCTATGGAGTGCACATTATTGACCGTCTAATATGTTCGCATTAATACGCTTACAAGGAAACAAGACCGATGAGGACGTTGATATTCGTGTGAACTCAACAACTTGTAACACTTGAAAATAAGCAATGTATTATGCAAAGAGAGAACTAACTTTCAGCTTTGTCTGAATTTGCTTTATTCCTACAAAAAAACAATGTCCAAATCTTTTCAGTAGACAAATTGGGATGAAAAATAAATAGCTGTTGTACAGAACTGAATATAAAAAAAAATGTTTATCTTTCCTTATGTATGACTCTATGTATTTTAATTGTATATGCAACACAGAAATGCATCCTTTCAAATGAATTGTGCTAGTGTTTGATAAATCATAGGTTCTTGGCTTTGTTACACATATGTCAGCGTGCACTGGAATAAGAACGAGGAAGTCAACGCTGTCTTCGTCCACCGTCAGTGTTGCAAGGAGATCAAACCAGCCAGCCTGGTACCGCCTGGGAAAGTCAAGCCAGCCATGTCTGGCGCCGCCAGTTGTGTCTGATGTCATTTATCCGGTGGACAAGCCTACATTACATCACGTGCACAAGCCGATAAGTGTGTGGAATCAGTGCTCAACACCACAGAATATTGTATCGCCCATATATAATGTTGATGCAGATCAACTCTGTCTCAAGAACTTCACAATGACTGGACAGAACAAGAGACAGAAATCTGTTTCCGACGTGTTAAGGGTGAGGGTGAATGACCACTCACAATGGAACAAGGAATTGCACTGTAGTCAATCAGGGGGTATCGTACTAATACTTAAAAAGAAAGTAAAAAGGGTGAGGGTAAATGACTACTCACAATGGAACAAGGAATTGCACTGTAGTCAATCAGGGGGCATCGTACTAATACTTTAAAAAAAGTAAAAAATAAAAAAATATATATTTTATATGTGTTTATCAATATTTGCATCGATATAAATGTCAACGATTTCGTTTGTAATTTTTTTTAGTAGTAAAAGAAAGAGTAGCCTTCAAATTATTTAGAGAGTAGGTGGGAGAAGGATGGCTGTTCGCGCTTGTCTTTCTGCTTTCAGCCATCGCAATGTAAGCGTCGTGGACTGTCGCTGTAAATGGTTTCATAACACATGCGCTCATTCTGATTTCTTTGTGTGTTCTTTCTTGTTAATTCACCAGATCACATGCTTATGTGAACATTTTTTGTATTGCGAGTTCAATTTTTCTACATTTCTAGCAGAAAGGACGCAAAACTTCGATGTGCAGCGATCCGTCGTTTACTTGATTTCATTATTAATTTGCAATGTTCATTTTTACGGTTTGTGTGCTCACACTGGAGAAGTTGTCCGTATCTTTCAAATCAATCATACCACATAGAGGGACTGCCAAGCCGCAATTTGCAAATTATATATATATATATATATATATATATATATATATATATATATATATATATATATATATATTTTAAATTAAGCACACATCCTATGCTGTGACGCTTCCAACAACGACGTGTGACATTTATGATTTTTATTCTGCTAAACATTTTTTGAAATTTTTGAGTTGGCAAGGTGGAAGCCAACACATGTTGCATTGTCATCCAACTCTGAGCTACATTGAAAGTTTCAAGTCTGTAGGTCAGCGGTAGGTTAGTTTAAAAGAAACTGCAAAATTTGTGCTGAACAAAGAGACCAGAAAGCGACTCAATAAAAACGTGGTAAAAACGAGAAATATTGCTTCGTCGATGCGTTATTTTACAAGTAAGTGAGCTGCATCCAAAACATCTACTCTTGAACTGCAACTCGATGCATAGGTCTTTCAGAAAGCGGAAACACTATTTTAATTACATCGTAAACGGAACTGGTCCGGTAACTGATACGATCAATATGAAAGACCACATACCAGTTCACAACGACAGCGGTGATCACCGTTCGGTTTTCGGCCTCTGATGATTGAGACAGAAATTTGATGTATCTCTTTAAAGTGCACTTTTTATCGAAATGTGTCTTTGTGTCAGACGCTTTGATGGAACTGCTCTAAAAATTCGTTAAGTTTTATGTCAATTATTAAAAGGCATCTTCAATACACGATGAGCAGCACTAGAATTGTTTTATCAGCCAAAACCAGTTTTCGGGTTTGTAACTCGTCATCAGTGGCATTTAAAACAGAGAAACAAGCAACTGTGTGTGCACCGATTTCTACAAAACAATAACTGTAGATATATAGAAGTAATACAAGTCTAATTACAATATGCACTTCTTTAGAAAAGACGTACTTGTCAGTTAACAAGACAGGATTGGAAATACGTCCTGTAACATAGCACAGAGTTTGTCATATACGTTATTGATGTCAGATTTTAGGCAGTAACAGTTCTTGATAATGTCTCATACGTATGAAACTGACGGGTCAAGGAGTCTACGTTAATTGTCTTTTGTTATTTCTAAGAACAAATTTACATATATCTGTGGCATGCATTCATATAATTACGTAAATTACAGATAGAAAAGGTATAAGACTAAAAATTAATCCAACATATCAAGTCAAATCCGACAATTTTTTCGTGGTTGGCACAGACTCCAAACCAAAATTATTCAGTTAAAACACTGTTGAAATTTTCTATATACATCCTATTTCTGGAAAAATCCTTTGCTGTACGGGCACGCGGTCCCTCCAGACCTGTACCTCTCGAGAGGAGGAAAATTTTCAAATGCCTTAGATAACTGTGGAACCAGATCATGGCCCGAAACGCAACTACTAAAATTGCAAGTAATTAGCACACTAAGCTGTATGATTCAGTAAGAAACAGCAATAAAAAGCAAAGAAAAGGATTTCTGTCTCGAGATAAAAGTAATAAGATATTTTTCTGTACAACGGGGAAAAAGCCTGGCTTCTGGTCGGATATTTGGCGATCGTCTGCTAGCTCACTTCGAAATCTAGGATTTGACTGCAGTAAGGACGTCAAGCTTCTAACAACCGCGGGACAGGACTACACTCTTGTTTATGGCTTGATAGAAGACGGACCTACAGCAGGACCTGCACAATATTGGCTGAATAATGTGTTCCACGGAAGTACAGTAGCACACATGGATGGGTAAGTAGGCATATAGAAGTATGTAAAATGTGTCCCTCCTAGGAGTGGTAAGGCGCATTCCTCTGGTCTTTCGGCAGATATTTACAATTTTCTTTCCGCAGTGCGTGGCTAGAGTCGACTCAGACAAATATTACTCGTCACGACTCTCATGCGACGCCCAGTGTTTCTCTCCTCTAAGGAAAAAATAATAATAAAAAAAACTTTAATTCGGGATTTTACGCGCCAATTCGATAGATGTGCTAACAGGAGAAGTAATACACCAACAATAAGCACTAGTTCTTCAGCAGTGACGGCATCACCCCGGTCTGAGCTGACTGGAGCCGCCATGCAGCAGTGTAACTCAGTCGCTGCTGGAGTCTAGTTATTCTTCATGTGTTCCTGTCCCCGTTAACGCGTATCTACAAGACCAGTATCGCACTAGACTAATTTGGGACCGATCTATGTGATGGACAAGTAACATTCCACTTCAAAAATTAACAATCGACGCTTTCCGTCAACTCTGGGCGTCCCGTGAAAGTTTTGATGAGCCGTACTTGTTTGGGCTGACACCAGCTACAGAATGCAAAAACTGGATGGCAAAGTGTGCAGAAATCTCAGACAATTAACCTAACAATTATTATGAACACACACATAGAACTGTATACTTTTTATAGCTGTATTTCGATAGGTCTTGAGAAGACAATTACAGTGATGTGTGTATGTGTGTGTGTGAATTCCTAACGGACCAAACTGCTGAGGTCATCGGTCACAATTACAGTGATATAGCGCTTGTTAAAGTCGACGTTGAAACCTATCGTAACAAAAAAAAAATCGATAAATGTCCTAGAATGCGAGAGCAAGGTGGCCGGAAACTGTATTTGCGGTGCAAACGCTGCCAATCTTGCGTCTAGGACTCGTCTGCGTAGCTGTATACCACAAGGTAGGCCTTCCCTACAAGAATAACTCTTTATTTCCCCTTCAATCAACTTACGATCTAGGTGCAGGTTCGCCTATGAATGTTGCATACAGAAATACTACACAGGCTAGAATATAGCTTATCACAAAGGGCTTAAGGAAAGCTGTTTCAGATTTGTGTATCCTCCCAGATTTACTCGAGCTGAAACAGAGAAATCAAATGTTCATTCTTAAAAAATAAAGAGGTACAAGGCAAAAAGCAACTATTGTATTAGATATCTAAATGTTAGATGGAATATTTGATCTATCTTTGTCGTTGTGGCTGTGTGTTTCTTAGAGATAAAACATATCCTGTCGAACAACTGTCTCTCTACCACACTGCTCTAAATTATATCATATGGGATACACTAGTTGAACTAAACATTTTATTATAATTATAAATACTTTGGCAAAATAAATAGTCTTCATAAGGAAATGAGGTTTCATGCTGAACAGTAGCGCGTAATGACAGTGTTACTAGCTACGCGCAATACACGCTGTCGACTTATTTGACACTGCAGTGCAATTTCGCACAAACGTAAATGAAATCAACAATTTACTGACAATGATTTCGTAATTACCTGAAGTACAAAAAAGTTTTTATCTTCCATAGGCCATGGACTGAAAAACACATTTGCAATCGCCGTTAGAAAGTACGATGAACAAATGTAATTACAGTGGAAGAAACGGTAAAGCACACACTGCCGATTCGACGACACATATCGTCTGGCTTTTTTGGGGCTTCGTCATAGACCGCAGCTTTGAGTGAGGAAAGGAATCAAGAGGAGTCAAATCGGGGAAGCTCGCAGGCCATTCAATAACAGAATTTCGTCCTACCCAACCTCCAGGAAAGTTCTCATTCAGTATTTGCGTTGCAACACGGGACGAGTGAGCTGGACAACCGTCATCTTGCAGCCGTGTACACTGTCGAACATCCAGTGTTATGTCTTCTAGAAGAACCGGAAAGTGTGCTTACTAATGTTCATTTAGAAACCCTGAGATGAAGTAAGGTCCCACAGCGTAATTTCCTATGATGCCGGTGATACGTTTACTCTCCACGGCCGTTGACGTTGCACCTGACAAAACGAGTATGGATTTTCAGCTGCCCAGTAGTGCATGTTACGCAAATTTACATCAGCGTGGATAATAAAAGTTACTTCATTTGTGAAGAGCACGCGCTGGGAAAACGTGGGGTCGTCTCTTAGTTGCTGAGGGGCAATATGACTAAATTCTGTACTACGTTGGAACTCAAAGTCGTCTGGCTGATACCACATTCCTCGGCAGTACATCTCGTACCACTGTGCAGATTCATTAGCGTCATGCCAGAATATCTTTCTCATGTACGCTGTCAGTTTTTTTTCTTGTCCTCTTTTTGACGTTCAAGCATCCTGTCCGCACTAACGTCTTAATAATTCGTACAATTGCTTGGCGCATGGGACATAGGCGATCCGGATAGATAGCCCTAAACAGCTGTACTGTGTTCACGCGTTTCCTTTACTTTCACCATATAAAAGTAGTAAATCATTGGTATACACGTCTGCACGCAACGAGAAATTAGCAGCCTGCAGTACAGGCAAATAAACAGGAAAATGGTTTGATATTCTGACACAGTGTAGCACGAGAGCTCTGCTTGGCGGCGTTTGCACAGCAAGCTATGTGAAGCTGTTATTGTCTTCTCAAGAGCTATCGAATGCTGTTATAAAAAGTATACGGCTTCACTTAAGAAAACGCACTTGCTTCAATATTTTGATACCAGCGCTAAAAACATTAACCAAACAAAACAATGCGTGCCCCTCGGCGCTAGAACATTTGCCGAAAACCACTTTTCGTTCACAAAATAAAAGGGGTGTTACGTGTTAAGTGACTCATTCTTGAGACATATACAGTGTAAGGGCGTTGGTGGGTAAACTGTACTAAGTAAAAATAATTTTTAAGAAAAACAATGAATACGCTGCGCGTTGTGACGTTTGCAGCTTAACATTGAAGTTAACCAATCATGCCGTTGCCAGCGCACATTGAAATGATCCGCCAGATACAGTTGGTGTCACTTCATCACATAGCTTAGATGACAGCGCGCTTGGGTTAGATTTCTACTACCGTCCTATGACCAAGTTTTGTATCGCTGTCTTGTTCGGTTTTAGGAAACCAAACGAACAACACGTTTGGTGACACCGACTCTGGTAGGTCGTTTGAATTTGCGCAGCTGCCTGATTCGTTAACTTTAATGATAATTATCTCGTAAACGGTGCTACGTATCGAAACTTTGTCTGAACAATAATTTCTCAGCACGACCTACCCTTACAACCTTTCCAAACTGTTTCTGACCGCCCGTGTATATAGCTATTAATATTTATTTGGAATGCGTATTATTTATACGATCTTTTTGCTAGTAGAGATATTTAGTTATAGAAGTAGCACGTGCGGAGGTGTGACTGTGTAGGAAAATCCTAGCTGAAAACTTCATTTCGTGTCCTGTGCTGGTAAAGTAATAAAATGTGTTTTGTTCACTGATAACAGATGATCTACAAAAGGTTGAAATGGCTCTGAGCACTATGGGACTTAACATCTGAGATCATCAGTGCCCTAGAACTTAGAACTACTTAAACCTAACTAACCTAAAGACATCACACACATTCATACCCGAAGCAGGATTCTAACCTGCTACCGTAGCGGTCGCGCGGTTCCAGACTGAAGCTCGGCCACACCGGCCGGCTAAATGATCTACAGCGTCTCACGGTATAACAATATTTATAAAGCATTAGTAGGTCTGCAGCATAACTGGTCGGACTTCGAAATGAAGATCAGCCGATCTTTCTTCCATTCTTTTCTAGGTAATAAACCCTAGTGGCAAACCTATCATTCAACATTTATTTTTTTTAATATTTCAGGTTTACTAGAAGGCTTTTTCAAGTTGCTTTTAGATTCCCAATTGATAATTGCCCCTCTCCTTGTCAGTGATGGATTTTTTCATCATTAGTATTATTTGACGATCAGTTTGGTGGAGCTCATTAAGCACAAAGGATTGAGATGCCACCGTTAGTTGATCATATTACTGAATTATAGTAACGAGCTCATGTTATGGAATTAGTATAAAGCTTCATCTTCCATGAATGCTTCAATTTAGGGCATTCCGTACTTGCTAATTAGGGTAATTCTTCCAACACGCGACCGTAAAATTGAGTGCACTGCTTGACTCTTTCGAATTCTCTTTCCGACCGAATGTTCACGATCGACCACGTCTGAAGACTTCACATTAACTACAACCACGCTCGCTCGCTCTCGAGAACAAGCCACGATAAAATTCACAGTGGTTGTATTTACTCTCGTGTCGATCGGACACAGCGACGGTGTCCTCACAGCTTGCTATAGAGGCATAATTAATTCGCCATCTGGCAGCTTTTGGGGCAATGTGCGACGAAAATGAAGTCTCTCCGCCAAATAGGAGGTGGTACTGAGAAAAAAGAGCTTACTGGTGCTGCACACGTCGACAGGTAACCTCACAAGTGAGAGAACTATGAATTTCGTAAATGCGATAAATCTACGAGGAGAGTTATGAGACGTGAAACATAAGACATATGGAGACGGAAAAAACTAAGGACATTTGGAAAGTTGCCACCCAAGAACAGAGAAACACAAGTGAACAAGCGTAGAAAAGTTTCCAAGTCCTAAACTATGAAAATTACAAATATCAAACAAAGGGAAATACAGGATGGAATAATGACAATATTATGAAAGGAGTAGTTGCTACTCACCATGTAGCGGAGATACTGAATCACAAATAGGCATGACAAAACGGCCTTTATCGGAATTAGACAGCATGCACCGACACAGACACACAGGAACACACACACACACACACACACACACACACACACACACACACACGCACGCACGCACACACACACACAAACACATTAGCACAGTCTCTGGCTGCCACGAGTCTGGCGAACAGGACAGAGTAAGTGAGGCTGAATACTCACAAGAATGTGGCGAGAATGATATATTGTTAAACCATTCTTGACCATGGTATCAAATATATTCCAGCAAGACATTACATGACCTTCACAGTGCACAACACAAACGTCTTGTACTAGCCTACGCAGTCACCCGATATAGGGCACTTTCACACGAGACTACACAGCAAGTATATGAGAGTAGAGCTAGAAATTCATCAAGATTGAATTCAGAGGCTACCTGATTTCATGTTATTACCGAAATATGAGTGTATTCGTGCGTTTGGAAGTCTTATCACACACTGATGTTGATGACCACAAAAACAGACGTACGTAATTATCTCCTAATTTATTTGCAGGTACATGTTAGCGAACCTGACACACATAGAAACTCCCTTGGCGCAGTCGACACTGCTGATAGGGGACTCCAGAACTAAACGACGCAACCCATTTATAAAGTGGAGTATCGAGCGACAATTTGTTTTTCACGTGATAATCAAAACATTATGACTATCCCTTCCACTGAAAAGCTTTAATTGCACGGCGATTCTCTCTCTCTTTCTCCCTATATTGCTCTCTCTCTTTCACACACACACACACACACACACACACACACACACACACACACACACACACACAGGCTGACGTACGTGCACACACATTTTTAGTCATTATCTGGCCCAACGTCTCCCAATGCCGCAATTTATTCCGGTAAACATATTCTGGAGATTTCACTTGTTATCCGGAGACCACCCGGAAATATTCTCAATAAGGAAATCGTTTATCCGCATCCTCGCTGCAAAGAATAAATTTCCACAACAGCTTGACGTGCTTTTAAGTGGGTGGAATGTACTACGAAAAAATCTTTTTTTTTAAATATTGCCCTGTTTGCAAGCTAGAGAAAATACGCAGATACGAAGTGAATGTAAGTCGTGGAGTTATCTTTAAGACAGAGTTGTTGACTTCTACAGCCCCGTTCAGCTCTCCGCATCTGCATTCGTCATACACAAATAATATTTTTAAATAATCAGGAAGGTAGCAATTCGACGAAAGAAACGTTCTACATGGTGAATGCCAAAGTATAAACGAATTAGAGTTCCACTGATTACTGTTATCCTCCTTAGAAGTAGTGTCCGACCACAACGGGACGGAACATTTCACTATTTATCAACCGTTGGAGTGTACGTTTTTTCTCAACTACGTCAGGAACAGGCTACGGCGTGCATGTCGAGTGTATCAAATTTCATTCAGTAAATTACTGAATGGGTCATTTATACTCCGATTAAATACACTGCTATGAGTTTATTCGGTAATTTCTGACATGTTGTGTTTCAGTAGCAATTGTATTTTATTAACTGATGTCAATATAATATTTGCTCCAATTATGACAGCTTTAAAATCTACACGTACTGTAATCGTCGTTTGCGATCTCATTTTGTTGCTGTCAATTTTTAGAAACAAGCGATATATGTTCAACAAATGGCAGGGAGAACCTCATCAGCTCATTCATCAATTCCGTACCCTTTTTTCCTACGCTTCCATCCAATGACAACTGGGTGCTACATTAACGAACAGTTCATGAAATGGACGCATACGCACAACAAGAATGTCCTATATCATTCCCCCAAAATACGTTCGCTTTTGCTTCGTACGGGAGGCCCATATTACGTCCTTTATTGAGGATGTTAACGGCTCCATGAACGAAAAGTGCAGTAATGAGCTGCGAATCGAACGATTAAAGTGGATCGCCTGGGCAGAATTTCGCTTTAGCTCAGTTGAAAGTCTCTTCCGTTCAAAATTTTTAGGCTAGTAGCGAAAGTGGTAACTAAATTTAATTTGTCAAAAGTAGTAAGCTACAGTACCGCCTATCGAAATCGTTTTAGGTAACACTGAGAGCGGTATCTAAACTTGGAGCGATGCCGAGGATAATTACGTAAAATTCCTTGTAACAAAAATTCTAAATTTATCGAAATTTGGAATGCTTGTCAGAGGGAGTTATTTATTGGTAATCCTTCTTTTTGTAGAAAACAGGCTTTTTCTGTCTGGCGATCGCTGTTTTTATTTCAAAATGAACGATTTCAGGCAGTGTCGTCTATCTTTAAGTCGTGTCATACGACAGTGAAACTGACAGTTACGTTACGACTGGATGCAATATAACTACGAGGTATGATATGAAGATGGGTGAGGTTTCCCGAATCCGGTCATTTTGAAATAAAAACTGCAATCGACAGACAGAAAACAAGCGTTGCTTGCTATTGTGATCTTTAGTCCGAAGACTGGTTTGATTGTGCAGGCTGACAATTATTGAACTATATGAAAAAAAAGTGTATTAGTTACAAACTACGACGTGCACACACTTTAACGTCACTACAGATACTCAGATTTAGGTTATGACATGTTCGATATACCTTTCATCATTGGCGAGAAAGTGGTGCAGACGAATAGAGAAGTTCTGCGTGATCCACTGAAGTGTAGGAACATCGATGCTGTCGATGACCTCCTGAATGGCTGTTTTCAGCTCAGCAATGGTGTTATTGAGGTACATCTTGTCTTCAACATAGCCCCACAAAAAGGAGTCGCATGTGTTCAGATCCGAAGAATATGGCGGCCAATCGAGGCCCATGGCAGTGGCCTCTGGGTACCCCAGAGCCAGAATTCGGTCCCCAAAGTTCTCCTCCAAGACATCAAAAACTCTCTTGCTTTTATAGGGTAGAATTCCGTCTTACATAAACCACATGTAAAAATGACGGCCACTTTTGATAATGGGGATGAAATCATCTTCCAAGACCTTCACGTACCGCTCGGTAGTCACCATTCCATCAAGGAATATCTGATCGATTATTCTGTGACTGGACATTGCACCCGTTGAGGGTGAAGAGACTTCTCGATCGCCAAATGCGGATTCTCAGTCCTCCAGATGTCCCAATTTTTCTTATTGACAAAAGCGTCCAAGTAAAAGTGAGCTTCGTCGCTAAACCAAACCATACAGGTTATCCTAATTCCCAACATGTCCCGCTGCCAGCCGTGCAGTTTCAACGTTCTACCGCAAACCGTTCGGAAGTTATGACGATTTTCTTTCATATCCATCCTGTACGAGCCTCTTCATCTCCGAATAACTACTGCAACCTACGGTATATCCCTCTGACAGCTCAATGTATTCATTTCTTGGTCTCCCGTGATATTCACCCCCCCCCCCGCTCCCGCTCCCTACCCCACCACCTCATCCTCCACCACACACACACAAACACACACACACACACACACACACACACACTGCACTTCAACAATAAACTAGAGATCCTTCGGTGTCTCAGAGTGTGTCCTATCAGCCGATCCCTTCTTTAGGTCGAGTTGTGCCGCAGATTTCTTGTCTCCTCAATTCTATTAAGTACCTCCTCGGTAGTTTCGAAAGATACCCATCTAATCTTCAATATACTTCTGTAGCACCACAGTTGAAATGTCTCTGTTCTCTTCTTGTTTAAACTGGTTATCGCTCATGCTACAATCCAGATAAATACCTTCCGAAACGACCGATTTCTTTACAAAACAGTTAGTGTGTTAAATACTGGACGTTAAACTTGTGAGCAAGAAAATGTTTAGGAATGATTTGAGATTATGTTTAAGGTTCCTTGGAAGACGCCAGGTGCTCTCATTATCAAACACAGGACCAGCATAGTTTTGCTAATTTGAACTCTGTTTTGAGCAAAAACTAGTTTTTCATGCATCTCAATACCTATGACGTCATATCTCCTGGAGTGTGTTCTACAGTTATAAAATTTTACAGAGGTATTCAGTGATATGTTTATACTGCCTGCAAAATGCGTTGAGAATAAGTAATAAACTGAAACGTCATGCCTGATGCAGAAGTGTTACTGAAAGAAGAGTGAAAATATAGTAAGCTATGATATGTTTTCCTCTCATCATTTTGTATGGAGCGCTGTTCAAATCGCTCGATAACGCTTTATAAAGTTTCAGGTTTCAGATACTTATTTTAACGATTGTTGGTGATAATATTTGCTGTAAAAATAATTTATTAGTGGGTTTTCATTAATCTGAGTCTTTCTTGTTACATTATTATTCATGAGTGTGCTTAAGACGTTCACCCAAGTCTCAGCAGTGTGTTTGTGCCTCGCGGCACGCAGTTACAGCCGTAGCGGTTCTAAAGCTAACTGAGAAAGCTGTTTCTTGACTGTTTTCGGTTTTTAAATTTAGTAGGTTTCAACGATGTCCCCTGCTATTTCTGATGGAATGACGGTTAATGAATCTTTGGAAACTTTCGCTCATTTTATTTTATAAAGGTGTCTATGCGTTTTAGTCATTTATTAAATTTAGTTTCCAGCAGGTGTTTATTGCTCTTTCAAGTGAAATATTTCAGTAAAAACTTCGCTCACTATTTTTAGTTTCTGTGGGTGTTCCATTGGACTCTTCAGTTTTTGGTTCACTGTGTTCAGTTTTCTTGGGTGTTCCCTTACACGCTTCAGGTTTTTGGTTTTATAGACAAGAAATTGTGTGAACTTTTTGTGATATTAGCAATAGCTTTGCTTTAGCAATATTAATAGAAATAGTAGCTTTGTAGCGGAGAGCGTAATTCAAGATCGCTATTGTTAGTTCTCTAAACCGTTCCGCCGGCTCGTGTGGCCGAGCAGTTCTAGGCGCTTGAGTCTGGAACTGCGCGACCGCTACGGTCGCAGGTTCGAATCCTGCCTCGGGCATGGTAGTGTGTGATGTCCTTAGGTTACTTAGGTTTAAGTAGTTCTAAGTTCTAGGGGACTGATGACCTCAGATGTTAAGTCCCATAGTGCTCAGAGCCATTTTCTAAACCGTTCTACTGTAGTGACTGGATTTAAGTAACGAAGACGTCTAGTTTTTTTCAGTAATTGTTAATATTTTACCGTGAGTGAGAAATGTGGGCTTTGTAGTAGGATTGTGAGTGGTAAGTAACGCTGTGAGATTTTTTCGAGGTATTTTAATTGGGGGAATCCACTGGGGAAGTCAGTGGCCATTCTACAGAGATCCTCTGCTGGAATTGCACATTTTGTAGCAAAAATAAGCTAACGAAAGAGAAGGAGCGTAAGATTCTTCAGGTGCAATTACAAAACGCAAAGGAGGAACTAGGCAGGATGGAGAAGAACGCTAGAACGCTGGTGAATGGGAACTGGCAGTTGGTAAGAGGGCTGCTAGGAGGAGGACATATTCAGACATTTCTACTTTTCTTATTACCAATAGATTTGAACAAGTGTCAGAGTTTAGTGGAGAGGAGTCTTATGTAGGTGTTGGTGCAGGAAACACGCAGCAGACCTCAGTAGTTAAGGACCGTAAGATAGCTGTCGTTTCAAGTAGAAAGAAGGAGGTTCTGCTGATGGGCAGTTCACATCGCAGAGGTGTAGGCCAGCAGTTGGGAAGTGAGTACCTGGTCGCCAGCGTCATAAAGCCTAGTACAGGGATGGCTCAGGCTACTGTTAAATTAGAGGAGTTGTGTAGGAATTTTATGAAAGAGGATCGGATTGTAATAGTGGGTGGATCTGGTATAATCTTGATAGGAACGGGGAATATGATGTAGATGGTGACCTGGAAACGAGAGCTGCTCGAACTGGTGGCACAACCATGCACTTCGTGCAGCTGTTTCAGCGTCATGACCCACCTCGTCTTATTGCTGCTGTTAGGCGTTTTACCATGGGGCTTGAGAAGGCTCTGAAGGGCGAAAGGCATGACTCGCTCATATTGCAGTGGTGCCACTTGATTCTATCAGTAATTTGGATTCGCTAGGCATGGCCTGTACCTCAATATGTATGGGAAGGGGAGGTTGGAAAAGCTCATAGGTGACAGTGTAGTGGGCGGTGGCGCGATTACTCATGGGAAAATTCCTCTAGTAGTTGGTGTCAGAGCTGCACCTTTTTTAGAGTGAAGTCAGCTGATAGGAGCCAGCCCGGTTAGCCGTGCGGTCTAACGCACTGTTTTCCGGGCGGGAAGGCGTGCCGGTCCTCGGCAAGAATCCGTCCGACGGATTAGTGTCGAGGTCCGTTGAGCCGGCCAGTTTGTGGATGGTTTTTAAGGTGGTTTTCCATCTGTCTCGGGGAATGTGGGCTCGTTCCCATTATTCCGCCTCTGTTACACTATGTCGGCGATTGCTGGGCAAACACTTTCTCCACGTACACGTACACCATAATTACTCTACCTCGCCAACATTGGGGTTATGTTCTTCTGGTGTGAGACGTTCTCTGGTGGGGGGGGGGGGGGGAGGAGGAGGTGATCCACTGGGGGTCGAACCGCACAATAACCCTGGGGGTTCAATGTGGGGCGGCGGTGGGGTGAGTGGACTGCTGTAGTCTGTTGTGGGGTTATGAACCACTGAGGGCTACGGCGGGGACGAAGCCTCTCCGTCGTTTCTAGGTCCCCTGTTCCATACATTACATTGCAGCTGATAGGAAGTCTCTCTAACGAAGGAATTGCCTTCGAAGGAGGTCATGTGTCCAGGCAGTGAAGGAATTAGTATATTTCATGAAAATATGAGAGGTATTAGAGATGAAATGAAATGATCGTGTGAGTTTGTTGGCCGGGATGTCCCAGTCGGGTTCGGCCGCCATGTGCAAGTCTTATTTCAGTCGGCGCCACATTGGGCGACTTGCAGCCGATGATGAGGATGAAAGGATGATGAGGAAAACACAACACCCAGTCCCCGAGCGGCGAATTGAACTCGCACACAGTGAATGGGAAGCAAGACGTTACTACCCAGCTAAGCAGGAGGACGGTATTAGAGGTAAAGTTAGTGAACTGCTTATGGATGTTGACTCTGACGTTACTGGTGTATAAAAGCATCAATTAAATAATGTGGCGATTCTGAAGCTTCCTTTATCGGATACAGATTAGCTGGACGTTATTCAAGAAGTTCTTTACTGAGTGGGGGAGTGGCCATGTAAGTAAAAAGCAGTATTCAACATGAGTCTGCAGATGTATCAAAGCACTTCACGGAACAGGTATTTGAATGCAGTGCACGGTCACTTGAATTCAGGGTAACTTAACTCTGAATTATATAATTGTTTATAGATCTCCTAGCTCTGACTTCAGAGCATTTCTGTTCAAGCTAGAGAGGGTTCTGGTTCACTTGTTAGGAACTACCAAAAATTAGTTGTATGTGGTGTCTTCAATATTAATTTTGTATCTGATTGTACAAGAAAGAGGATGTTACAAGATCTTCTAAATTCGTATGATCTGATGCAAACTGTATTTTTTCCAACCAGGATTCAGGTGAACTGTAGCTCAACCATCGACAATATTTTTATTCTTTCTGAATTACTGGATGGACATTCTGTTCGTAAAGAGGTGAATAGCCTTTCAGCCATGATGCACAGATTTTAAGACTAAAAGGTGTTTCTAATCAAAAACATTTTATACATAGTTACAAACATGAAGAAAAGCTAATTCAAAGTCAACAGAGAGTTTTATGAACCTATTTAAGGCACAAAATAACAGGATGTTTGCAGCGCTGATAACATAGATGACAAATATCATGGTTTTCTTAACACATTTTTCATACACTTTGAAAGTTGCTTTCCATTAGAACGTTCAAAACAGTATATAGTATCAGTAAAAGGCAGCCTGGGTGACTGACTAGTGGGATAAGGAAATCATGCAAAACGAAGTGGGAATTATATCAGAATGTAAGTAATCACAATCGAGCTACAGCAGTACGATACAAACAGTACTATAAGGTGCTTTAAAATGTTATTAGGATGGCAAAGAGTAGATGTACGCAAATGGAATACCTAATTCACAGGATAAAATTAGAACAATATGTTCAGTCATGGAGGAATTGTGTGGCGAGGATATAAAATAAATACATACTAAAAATGTTTCTGTTACTGCTAAGTCAGATACATGTGTGCAGTATTTAACAATCACTTTCTGAACATAGCTAGTGAATTACATAAAAACTTATATTCTACAGGGAATCATATAACTCTCTTGGGAAACGGCTTTCCAAGACAGGTATCTGAAACACTCCTCCACGATACTGACAGGAGGGGGATTGAGTCAATTATAAAATCACTGAAGACCATGCACTCTCATGGATATGGTAAAGTCTCTAGCAGGATAATAAAGCGATGTGCTGCACATGTGGTGTAGGGGTAATGTCTTTGATTCATAATCAAAACGTCTTCGGTCCCGGGTTCGATCCCCGCCACTGCCTAAATTTTGATAAATAATCAGCATCGGCGGCCGAAGACTTCCGGCATAAGAAGTCAGCCTCATTCTGCCAACGGCCTTGTCAAAGAGGGCGGAGGAGCGGATAGACGTTCAGGGCACTCTCTTCTCCTAGGGGTGGGAAATTGCCCCTAAAGGCGGAAGAATCAGCAATGATCAACGACATGAGGATGCAGAAGGCAATGGAAATCACTGCATTAAAGACACGTAACGTGTATCCACAGCACATGTGGCCTGTAATTGAAGAAGTGTCATGATGCTCTCCATTGGCAAAAGATTCCGGAATAGTGCCCCATTCGGATCTCCGGAAGGGGACTGCCAAGGGGGAGGTTACCATGAGAAAAAGATTGAATAATCTACGAAAGGATAACGTTCTACGAGTCGGGGCGTGGAATGTCAGAAGCTTGAACGTGGTAGGGAAACTAGAAAATCTGAAAAGGGAAATGCAAAGGCTCAATCTAGATATAGTAGGGGTCAGTGAAGTGAAGTGGAAGGAAGACAAGGATTTCTGGTCAGATGAGTATCGGGTAATATCAACAGCAGCAGAAAATGGTACAACAGGTGTAGGATTCGTTATGAATAGGAAGGTAGGGCAGAGGGTGTGTTACTGTGAACAGTTCAGTGACCGGGTTGTTCTAATCAGAATAGACAGCAGACCAACACCGACAACGATAGTTCAGGTATATATGCCGACGTCGCAAGCTGAAGATGAACAGATAGAGAAAGTGTATGAGGATATTGAAAGGGTAATGCAGTATGTAAAGGGGGACGAAAATCGAATAGTCATGGGCGACTGGAATGCAGTTGTAGGGGATGGAGTAGAAGAAAAGGTTGCAGGAGAATATGGGCTTGGGACGAAGAATGAAAGAGGAGAAAGACTAATTGAGTTCTGTAACAAGTTTCAGCTAGTAATAGCGAATACCCTGTTCAAGAATCACAAGAGGAGGAGGTATACTAGGAAAAGGCCGGGAGATACGGGAAGATTTCAATTAGATTACATCATGGTCAGACAGAGATTCCGAAATCAGATACTGGATTGTAAGGCGTACCCAGGAGCAGATATAGACTCAGATCACAATATAGTAGTGATGAAGAGTAGGCTGAAGTTCAAGACATTAGCCAGGAAGAATCGATACGCAAAAAAGTTGGATACGGAAGTACTAAGGAATGACGAGATACGTTTGAAGTTCTCTAACGCTATAGATACAGCAATAAGGAATAGCGCAGTAGGCAGTACAGTTGAAGAGGAATGGACATCTCTAAAAAAGGCCATCACAGAAGTTGGGAAGGAAAACATAGGTACAAAGAAGTTAGCTGCGAAGAAACCATGGGTAACAGAAGAAATACTTCAGTTGATTGATGAAAGGAGGAAGTACAAACATGTTCCGGGAAAATCAGGAATACAGAAATACAAGTCGCTGAGGAATGAAATAAATATGAAGTGCAGGGAAGCTAAGACGAAATGGCTGCAGGAAAAATGTGAAGACATCGAAAAAGATATGATTGTCGGAAGGACAGACTCAGCAGACAGGAAAGTCAAAACAACCTTTGGTGACATTAAAAGCGACTGTGGTAACATTAAGAGTGCAACGGGAATTCCACTGTTAAATGCAGAGGAGAGAGCAGATAGGTGGAAAGAATACATTGAAAGCCTCTATGAGGGTGAAGATTTGTCTGATGTGATAGAAGAAGAAACAGGAGTCGATTTAGAAGAGATAGGGGATCCAGCATTAGAATCGGAATTTAAATGAGCTTTGGAGGACTTACGGTCAAATAAGGCAGAAGGGATAGATAACATTCCATCAAAATTTCTAAAATCATTGGGGGAAGTGGCAACAAAACGACTATTCACGTTGGTGTGTAGAATATATGAGTCTGCCGACATACCATCTGACTTTCGGAAAAGCATCATCCACACAATTCCGAAGACGGCAAGAGCTGACAAGTGCGAGAATTATCGCACAATCAGCTTAACAGCTCATGCATCGAAGCTGCTTACAAGAATAATATACAGAAGAATGGAAAAGAAAATTGAGAATGCGCTAGGTGACGATCAGTTTGGCTTTAGGAAAAGTAAAGGGACGAGAGAGGCAATTCTGACGTTACGGCTAATAATGGAGGCAAGGCTAAAGAAAAATCAAGACACTTTCATAGGATTAGTCGACCTGGTAAAAGCGTTCGACAATATAAAATGGTGCAAACTGTTCGAGATTCTGAAAAAAGTAGGGGTAAGCTATAGGGAGAGACGGGTCATATACAATATGTACAACAACCAAGAGGGAATAATAAGAGTGAACGATCAAGAACGAAGTGCTCGTATTCAGAAGGGTGTAAGACAAGGCTGTACCCTTTGGCCCCTACTCATCAATCTGTACATCGAGGAAGCAATGATGGAAATAAAAGAAAGGTTCAGGAGTGGAATTAAAATACAAGGTGAAAGGATATCAATGATACGATTCGCTAATGACATTGCTATCCTGAGTGAAATTGAAGAAGAATTAAATGATCTGCTGAACTAAATGAACAGTCTAATGAGTACACAGTATGGTTTGAGAGTAAATCGGAGAAAGACGATGGTAATGAGAAGTAGTAGAAATGAGAACAGCGAGAAACTTAACATCAGGATTGATGGTCACGAAGTCAATGAAGTTAAGGAATTCTGCTACCTAGGCAGTAAAATAACCAATGACGGACGGAGCAAGGAGGACATCAAAAGCAGACTCGCTATGGCAAAAAAGGCATTTCTGGCCAAGAGAAGTCTACTAATATCAAATACCGGTCTTAATTTGAGGAAGAAATTTCTGAGGATATACGTCTGGAGTACAGCATTGTATGGTAGTGAAACAGGGACTGCCGGCCTGTGTGGCCGAGCGGTTCTAGGCGCTTCAGTCTGGAACCGCGCGACCGCTATGGTCGCAGGTTCGAATCCTGCCTCGGGCATGGATGTGTGTGATGTCCTTTGGTTAGTTAGGTTTAAGTAGTTCTAAGTTCTAGGGGACTGATGACCTCAGATGTTAAGTCCCATAGTGCTCAGAGCCATTTGAACCATTTTTTGAAACATTGACTGTGGGAAAACCTGAACAGAAGCGAATAGAAGCATTTGAGATGTGGTGCTATAGACGAATGTTGAAAATTAGGTGGACTGATAAGGTAAGGAATGTGGAGGTTCTACGCAGAATCGGAGAGGAAAGAAATATGTGGAAAACACTGATAAGGAGAAGGGACAGGATGATAGGACACCTGCTAAGACATGAGGGAATGACTTCCATGGTACTAGAGGGAGCTGCAGAGGGCAAAAACTGTAGAGGAAGACAGAGATTGGAATACGTCAAGCAAATAATTGAGGACGTAGGTTGCAAGTGGTACTCTGAGTTGAAGAGGTTGGCACAGGACAGGAATTCGTGGCGGGCCGCATCAAACCAGTCAGTAGACTGATGACAAAAAAAAAAAAAAAAAAAAAAAATGTTAGCCATGTACTAAGCCATATTTGTAATTTTCCCTTTAGGATAGTCATATTCCTGAACGATTAATGTACTCAGTAGTAGTCGGTTTATAAAATGGGATAAAAAGTTAATGTAGATAATTTTAGATCTATTTCTACGCCATCAGAGTGTGCCAAAGTTATTTAAAAAGTTGGTTATGTAAGGATAATTGATTATTTCATTTCACATAGTCTGCTGTGAAATTTACAGTTTGGTTTCTAGAAGTGGTTTAACTACTGAAAAGGGTATACTCTCTTTTCTCTGTGAGGTACTGAATGGATTAAACAAAATTTTCGAACGTTAGGCATCTTTTTTGATCTAAATAAGGTGTTTGATTTTGTTGATCACAAAATATTGCTCCAGCAGTTGGACCGTTATGGAGTATGGGGAGTAGCTCACAATTTGTTCACCTCTTACTTTACGATCAGACAACAAACGACCATTGTCCTCACTGTTGAAAATGGCTTTGATTTATGATCCAAGAGGGGAATGGTAAATTGGGGGGAGGCTCCTCAGGTGTCAGTGCTGGGGCAACTCCTGTTCTTAATTATGTAAATGATATGCTTTCTGCATGACAGGTGATTCTAAAATATTTCTGTTTGGTGATGACACTAGCTTAGTAACAAAGGATGTTGCGTGCAACGTTGGCACTGTTTCAAATACCGCAGTTCAAGACATAAGTTCATAGTTTATAGAAAATAAACTAATGCTAAATCACAGTAAGTCTCAGTTTTTACAGTTTCTAACACAATTCAACAAAACCTGACGTTCTAATTACACAGAATGGGCATGTGAATAGTGAGAATGGAAAGTTCATATTTTTAGGTGTTCAGATAGATACTAAACTGTCCTAGAAAGCCAATGTTCAGGATCTTGTTCAAAGACTTAATGCTGCCATTTTTACTATTAGAACAGTATCTGAAGTAAGTCATTGTTCTATAAGAAAAGTAATCTCTTTTGCTTATTTTAACTCGCTTATTACGTATGGTATTATATTCTGACGTAACTCTTCCCATTATCAAAGGGTATTTTTGGATTACAAAAGTGCGGTTCGGGTAATAAGAGATGTAAGTTCGGTTCGCGAATCTCTTGTCGATCCCTATTCATTAGTCAGACATTGGCCTCTCAATATATATATATTCTTCCATCAGCTTATTGCCAAGAATTAGTAGCTTTCACTCAGTTAGAACTAGGCAGGAAGCCCAGCTTCTTTTGGATCGCACCTCCTTCATTCTTGTGCAAAAATTAATGCAGTATTCTGCTGCATCCATTTTCAATTAACTACCACAAGAATTCCAAAATCTTAGCAGTAATCCACGTGCTTTCAAAACTAAATTGAAGAGTTTCTTCATAGGTCACTCTTTCCATTCTGACGAGGAGGTTTTTGAAAAATGAAGCTAATTCCTGTGTTACATTGTTGACTGAGTTCATATAAACTTACAGCTTCTCGTCTTTTTAGAATTCATAAACATTTCATTTTATCTATTTTTAGTTTTGTGTTGTAATTTCATGTAACGGCACGTTCCATGACCATAGAGATTTGCTCCTAATTTGGTTCTGTGGAACTGGACAGGTAAAATGAAATAAGTAACTAATGAGTCATGAACATACGATGATAACTGATACTTCTGCTTGCAGACTCATAATATGGAGTAATTCCTGCACTTCCTTCCTTGTACGCTGTCGAGTTACATTAACATCATCAACTGGGAAAGGTCTGAGTAACCACCTCTTGCAGAGCGGACCACTGAGAGGCGTGCAGGTAGCAAGGTGCCGACAGCCACACAGAATCCAGTGAGATGGCCAGCAGCGCTTGGTTTCCCTACTTACGATCCATGGCGTGACCAGCCCGATAGAGCTAGTCGCGCAGATTCTCGTTTGTATTTAAAGATGGGGAGTTTCGTGGCCACAGGAGTATAGTAATCTCATCCTGGTGCTTTCCGAATCAGACACATACACTGCGAGCTGTGTGACTCATTGCATTCTCCTGTTGGTGGATGCCATAATGCCGAGGAAAAACAAGCAGCATTTGGGCGTGGACATCGTCCCCAAGGATAGAGCCATACTAGTGTTGATACATTGCGCCTTCCAGAATGATCACCCAGAGAATGCCTTCTGATGATTGTTGAAGGGAGTTATCTTGCAGACGTTTCACGCCATACACACCATCTGGTGTGCTAATTCCATACTTTGTTGCCGATGCTCAGAAACCAGCGTGGTTACATGAGCCAGGCACGTGCTGTGGAGGCCCATATGCAACAACGTTCGCTGAACAGTTATTGAGAAGACACTGTTGGTACTCTTTTGGTTCATCTGATGGGCTCAACAGTTGTACGTCTGTTCGTCCATACACATCCCCTCAGACGTCGTTCGCCGGCCGGGGTGGCCGAGCGGTTCTAGGCGCGTCAATTCGGAATCGCGCGACCTCTACGGTCGCAGGTTCGAATCCTGCCTCAGGCATGGGTGTGTGTGATGTCCTTAGGTTAATTAGGTTTGAGTAGTTATAAGTTTTAGGGGACTGATGGCCTCAGATGTTAAATCCCATAGTGCTTAGAGCCATTTTTTTCAGACGTCGTTCATCCTTGTCATGTATTTCCTGTGGTGCACGACAGTTCCCTTGCGCCAGTATTGGAAACGCCATTTTGCCATGCACGGTATCTTATCACCACAGCGGTACGTGAGCAGTTTACAAACATAGCCGTTTCGGAAATGCTTCTGTTCTTGGCCAGAAAGCCAATGGTCATGCCCTTCTGGACTTCAGATAAACCGCTCCGATTCCGCATTACAGTTGCGCACTGTTTTCCACGTATCCCGACTCGTTTTATATACTCTTCACCGCTAGTGGTGCCACCTTCGTCTGTGAGTGGTTATAGCACGTTCACGTCGAATATAGGCGGTGATCACTTAATGTGAGTGGTCCGCGTATTAATGTTCTGTCCACATTCTTCTGTTTTAGTGGATCTGAGGATAGTAGATTTTTGACTTGTCCTCTGCAACGATTTGCTTGTCCTAATATCTAAAGGAAGTGTGTGTGTATACTTCAGATATGACCCGTATGCTTCCTCTATGACTCCAAGGTAGGATTATTATCATTATTAATATTGCACTAGACTTTGTATCTTGGATTAGGGCACTCCCATATTTTGTCTGTATAATCATTATCTACATTGCACTGTTTCTTCAGAAGTATATAGACTTCATAGCAGGTTAAAGAACATCTACAAATTTTAGTTGCGTAACGAGGACATGTTCTCATAATTCGTAACGATCCCGATGGCTTGGAATCTCGATCAGTTTGAAGATCGAATGTCCAACTGTTCTCTACTACTTGATTTTCGTATTTCTTATTAATAAGTGCTATCAAGGAAGATTTTTGAGTGCGAATACACGGCTCCTACATAATTCCGGTTAACAAATAATAACTTAATCGCCTGGTGGAGTTTTCTGACATGTATTCATATACAGTTGTTACAACATGGAGATGTGGTAGCTCAAATTTCCTTGTTAACGTGAGAATTATTTTTTGTAGGTTGCTGATTCAGGCTCTGCGTCCAGAACGTTGGTGAATCTCTCTTGTGTAATTTCATCTTAACGCCTCTTTCCAACAGACTGAGTAGATTTAAAATCAAATTAAACCAGTTTAGAGCGCAATAAAATATTTATTGCCATCAGGAGTGTTTTTAATTCAGTTTTAAATTTTTTTTTGAGGCCACCAATATTCTCGACAAGAAATGTCCTCAAAAATTAAATATTTAGGCGTGATTGTTCATTGATCTAATGTCAAATGAGAGACAGAATTTCTGTTTCAATTCATAGCTGTCACAACAAATAGGTTGTTTGGATTATGAGTAGTTTCCGAACCAAGCAGATCATAAAAGTCAGTAGTGCTAGCCGCTACTGATATCTTGCAGTTAACCTTTCTGTAGCGTACATAGTTTGGTTAGTTTTGGTCTCCTGGGTGCTGCGGTGTAGGGAGACGAGCTGTCGCCAGTCACTGCAGGGATGCTGCTCCTTATGGATGGTCTTGGGACTACCAACGCAGAGCTTCACGTAAGGACAGTGACCTCTGTGACACACACATGGTCATGTCTTCCAGCGGAAGCCTGGGTCTGATGCACGTCATTGTCCTGCTTAGCTCCGCCATCGACATTACCTATCCTCATCATCAAGTATTCTGACGGCCCCTCCATTTATATGTTCCGCTACCAAAGTTGGAGACATTTACTGTCATGTATACTCTCCGATGCCCATCTTCCTTGTGTGTACCAGTGCCTGTGCTTCAAACTGAATCCATGGATGTGACCCATAACAATGATCTTCCTTCTCTCTCTCTAAGAAACTAACTAGACATCCAGGTTTCTTGACTGCTAAACGAACTCATTTCCAGTAACATTATTGTTTCTGAATTCAGTTTTCAAAGTAATGGAGAGAAAACGTACATTCGTCTTTGTGTACCTGACAGATATATAAAATTTAAATTTAGCATTCCTTCTAATTTCTTTTTTTTCTTGCAATAAACAATAAAGGTGCGTCACACGGATATATCTATTTTAAATTTAATATATGTGTTCCTTGCAATAAGCTGGAGAGAATGTGTTCTCCCGTGTCTTCCTCACAAACATACACTCCTGGAAATTGAAATAAGAACACCGTGAATTCATTGTCCCAGGAAGGGGAAACTTTATTGACACATTCCTGGGGTCAGATACATCACATGATCACACTGACAGAACCACAGGCACATAGACACAGGCAACAAAGCATGCACAATGTCGGCACTAGTACAGTGTATATCCACCTTTCGCAGCAATGCAGGCTGCTATTCTCCCATGGAGACGATCGTAGAGATGCTGGATGTAGTCCTGTGGAACGGCTTGCCATGCCATTTCCACCTGGCGCCTCAGTTGGACCAGCGTTCGTGCTGGACGTGCAGACCGCGTGAGACGACGCTTCATCCAGTCCCAAACATGCTCAGTGGGGGACAGATCCGGAGATCTTGCTGGCCAGGGTAGTTGACTTACACCTTCTAGAGCACGTTGGGTGGCACGGGATACATGCGGACGTGCATTGTCCTGTTGGAACAGCAAGTTCCCTTGCCGGTCTAGGAATGGTAGAACGATGGGTTCGATGACGGTTTGGATGTACCGTACACTATTCAGTGTCCCCTCGACGATCACCAGTGGTGTACGGCCAGTGTAGGAGATCGCTCCCCACACCATGATGCCGGGTGTTGGCCCTGTGTGCCTCGGTCGTATGCAGTCCTGATTGTGGCGCTCACCTGCACGGCGCCAAACACGCATACGACCATCATTGGCACCAAGGCAGAAGCGACTCTCATCGCTGAAGACGACACGTCTCCATTCGTCCCTCCATTCACGCCTGTCGCGACACCACTGGAGGCGGGCTGCACGATGTTGGGGCGTGAGCGGAAGACGGCCTAACGGTGTGCGGGACCGTAGCCCAGCTTCATGGAGACGGTTGCGAATGGTCCTCGCCGATACCCCAGGAGCAACAGTGTCCCTAATTTGCTGGGAAGTGGTGGTGCGGTCCCCTACGGCACTGCGTAGGATCCTACGGTCTTGGCGTGCATCCGTGCGTCGCTGCGGTCCGGTCCCAGGTCGACGGGCACGTGCACCTTCCGCCGACCACTGGCGACAACATCGATGTACTGTGGAGACCTCACGCCCCACGTGTTGAGCAATTCGGCGGTACGTCCACCCGGCCTCCCGCATGCCCACTATACGCCCTCGCTCAAAGTCCGTCAACTGCACATACGGTTCACGTCCACGCTGTCGCGGCATGCTACCAGTGTTAAAGACTGCGATGGAGCTCCGTATGCCACGGCAAACTGGCTGACACTGACGGCGGCGGTGCACAAATGCTGCGCAGCTAGCGCCATTCGACGGCCAACACCGCGGTTCCTGGTGTGTCCGCTGTGCCGTGCGTGTGATCATTGCTTGTACAGCCCTCTCGCAGTGTCCGGAGCAAGTATGGTGGGTCTGACACACCGGTGTCAATGTGTTCTTTTTTCCATTTCCAGGAGTGTATATGTTTCAAATGTAATGTTTGTTCTAATTTCTGTTTTTTTGATATAGACTGGACAGAAAGTGCCTTCTCCGTGGTCTACCAATCAGATGTGTAGATTTTAAATTTACTGTGTGTTCTGATATTTGTTGCGGGAAAGTACGTTCTCGATTGTCTGCTCCCAAGACGTCTCAATTTAAAGATTATTATTGATTTTCATTTGTGTTTTATTGGATTGTACGGAAATTGTGTCCGTCTTGTCCGCACAACAGACAAAAATATTTTGATAATTTATTTTTTTCATTTTCGTTAACTAATGTGATCATTCTTAGGTTATTCAAAAAAAAAAAAATGGTTCAAATGGCTCTGAGCACTATGGGACTCAACATCTTAGGTCATAAGTCCCCTAGAACTTAGAACTACTGAAACCTAACTAACCTAAGGACATCACACACACCCATGCCCGAGGCAGGATTCGAACCTGCGACCGTAGCAGTCTTAGGTTATTGTCTGCTTCACAGACGCCATTTTGTTTCATGGATTTTTATAATGTGCTGATCACAAATTGATCTGTTGTCAGATTATGTAGCAAGTGTTTAGGTATCTGATTTTATTATTGTTTTGAAGCAAGGTAATTTTAGATCATATAGGAAACGTCTAATGAACAGCCGCTGAAATACTTCCTATACGAAACAGAAGACATCAGGCGAAATTGCTTAAGATGCAAGAGGGAGCTATGAAGGCCTTTGGAAGCACGCGCTGACACTTCTCGATTGAAAGCTTGTTTATGCCCAAGCTTCTTAATCTTCCAGGCGTCATTCCTGTGGCCAGTTCCTGCAACGTCGCTGAGCAGTGTAGCATGATGTGTATCGGGTAGCTCCAAGACTTCACCCTGGTCCGTCTCCCTAGCTGCATGGTCAGCACTGCTGGTTGCTAAGCCAAAGGGCGGAGGTTCGTTTTCCGGCTGTGTCAGAGATTTTCTCGGCTCGGGCACTTGGTATCGTAATGTCTTTACTTTCGTATCGTCATAACTGACATTACTATTGAGATGGCTGAACGAGCACGGCCCGAAAGCCAATAAATAGAAAAAAAAAAGAAAAAAGAGTTTCTTCGCCCAGCCATAACCAGACAGAGGTTTCACCGCTCAAATTCGATTTGAGACAACGTTTTTGGACAGGAAGGCACTTTTGGGCAGGATTTGGTGTAGCACGGGCGTTTTGATCATAGTTTGAGAACGGATAATGCATATATGCTGTTACACATACTTGGGAGAGGCTACCGTATGCTTTTGTCTTAGTCAGTGCAATTCAAGCGCATCACTTCAGCGTCTAGCCACTTCTGAATCATGTTTACACTGGACAAATACTGGCGACAAGGATATGTTCAAATTGTGACAAAAGCCTACTTTTCTTCGTGAGATTCGAATTATAATGCCAAGCGGCGATATTCATTTAAGATCATCACGTCCGTGAACACCGGTGGTTAATAAGCTCCCTTTCTCTCAACCAAAGATGTGAAGAATCATTTTATTGTAATACAAGCTGTCACCCGCTTCTGCGCTCGCATATCAGTAGTTTTGTTACGAGAGTAATAGTAAGTAAGCTGCTGTATGTGCGGTAACATCAGTTGCCCTCAAGTCACTGCCTGTTCGAGTAAGCATAAATCATGGTGTGCGCCCCATCCTTCGAGGCCCTCCCAAAGCATTATGCGTTGGCATGTGCACGGTTGCTGCCGAACAGTGCGTACAGAGGGGCATGGGCAGGAGTCCGCATCTATTCATCGTACTAAAGAAGAAGCTATACATTATACAACATGTACATTTTGCAAGAAATAGTGTGGAACTATGTATTTAACACACTGAAGATTGAATAAACATTGTATTAATTACTTTGGATCGTATAACGTAGCACATATGAATCAATGAAAGCATTTTCACTGACATAATAAAGATCAAAAGTCAAAGAGTAAATAGCTTTCTCAAAAAGTAATTATTTCCTTCCAGCTCGCGTAGTATTCTTCAAATCAATGGGTATCTTCTACTACACAACTTCCAAAGTAGCCTCATGGTTCAAGCTACCTCCATACCAAATTTCATAGAAATCAGTTCAGCGGCTTAGTAGTGAAAACAGAACAGACAGAGTTAGTTTCATATTTACAATTTTAGTACGGATAAAAATTTCACAATATCTTTCTTTTTTTCGAGATCTGATTGTGATGAAATAAAGGCTGCACGGTTCCCAAAGCTATGCTCAAGTTATCTGGGAAGCCCCATGAAAATTCATCTAGTAGTTTTGGAGAAGCGTGTTCAAAGAGATAAAGAGACAGAAATTTTATTATTGGCGTAGATTTTCTAATCATTTTATATCAGACATTTTTCATAATTGTTGTGTCAGTTATAATCACCCAGATGGAGGCATCTATCGTGTACAGTATTTGTGAGCATTGGAATATCTTTTATAAAACAATTTGGTGGTCGCCTTTTCGTTACAGTAGGTGCTTTCCTTTGTCCGAATTTACACCAATGTGCCTTTGCGTACTTGCCCTAGAACTGTGTTTCCTTATGATACCTGGTTCTATTTTATCTATTTAACTGTTTCACCACATTAAGAAGCTCCTTTTTTACTTCACCATGCGTTATCTTGCTGTATTTCGTGGTACTTACAGCTATCAAGTAAGTCACCGAGTCGGAGATTGCCGATGCATGCAGTTTGGAGCAACAACATCGCCAGATCAGTCTCCTCAACGTAAGTTTCACCCCGTTTGTTAAGAGAACAAAGTTCTTATTCTGTGCGCCTAATTTTATAGCATACACATAGCGAACGTCAACATTTAAATCTGCGTGGATACTCTCCAAACCACCGTACGACTACCCGTCATTTCTTCTCCTGTTCCAATGGAAAAAGAGCAAGAAGAATACGACTGTCTAGAAGCCTGTATATGAGTCCTAATTTCTAGCTTGTTATCTTCGCAGTCCTTACGTGAAATGTACACTGGCGGCAGCGGAATCTTTTTGTAACTGGTCTCAAAAGCCAGTTATCTAAATTCCAGCAGTAGTGTCGCACAAAAAAGAGCGTCGTATTCTTTCCAGAGATTTCTATTTCACTTCGCGAAGCATCTCCGTAATACTTGCGGGCTGATCGAACCTAGCACTCACGAATCCAGCAGCACACGCCTGATTTGCTTCGATGTCTTCCTTTAATCCATTCACACAGTACTCAAGAATGGGTCGCACTAGTTTTCATACGCCGTCTTCTTTATAGATGAGCTGCATTTTCCCAAAGTACTCGCAATAGAGCGAAGTCAATCATTCGTCTTCCCTGTTACCAATATGATGTGCTCATACCATTTCATATCGGTCATCGTGTATGAGGTATCGTCCAAAGATCGAGGTGCCGTACCAAAATCTACGAGTACCATCGATGCCACAGAAGTTAGCTGTGCACCGCTATCCACACCGACGAATGTGAGGCGGTGGTGGAGCCAGACCTCCGATCAAGAAGACAACATCGATTAGTTAGGGCTCATGTGTCATCCACTTCTTACGAGAAACTGAAGCTCCCAACATGAAGGACTTTGTACTTCGAGTACAGATTTTAGTAAACGTGTCCATCAAGTGATGCTTTAATATTCAGTTATTTAATATTCGACATATTCCTGTGGTTATGAATTGTATAAAGTACATCTTGTAATAAAGTGATCTAACATTTCATACGAGAGCTATTCGGAAAGAAAAGTCTGGTCGATCGCGAAATGGAAACCACAGTGAAAATCAGTAATGTTTTATTTTCAACAGTTTGCTACATCTTACAGCTACTTCTCGACTTGGACATCAGTCGTAGCATTGTACAATCTTTCCATCACCCTTGTAATAGCAGGCAGCCGCCTGTGCCTCCCGCCACTTCCCTACGCTGGCATGTAGTTCGTTGTCTGTGCCAAAATGTTGTCTTCGTAGCCAGCGGTTCACGTGAGTGTAGACGAACATCAGAGTGAACCAAGTCCGCGCAGTATGGTGGGTGGTCAAACACATCCCATCGAAAACGATGCAGTTGTGCCTTCATTACCACGCAGTGTGCGGCTGAGAATTTTGATGAATAAGAGAAGGCGTGGGGATGCTTCGAATCGGGCAAAATGTCTCTGTGGTCACTCATACTTGGCGGAGACACTTTTCCTGTAGGCATCTTTACGCGCTCACTGTGTGCTCAGAACTGAAAAGAGGGATATGACACGACCGACAGGCATACTACTAGAGGCACTGCTCGACGCATCAGCGCAAAGTTTCATCGGATTTTCACTGTCGTTGCCATTTCTTATCCTATCCGATGTCACTTTCCGAAGAGCCCTCGTAGTTCCACCGAGCCGTCTCCCAGAGCAATCAAACAACCCACAATTATGACTGGACTATTGTAGTTTCATCAGATCATAAGTGTGGCCAGAGTGTTATCTACAATTTGTAACTCATTACAAAGTCATGGATTAACGTACAAGCATTACTGCTGAAAACCGATGAATATTCTGATTTCAGAAACTTTTGGATGAAATTCCTCGTTGCCCTTGCGAAAGTGCTACCGTCATCTTAAGAATTTAAGAGTGACATGGTGTCCTCAGGTAATGGGGTACTGGCTAAAAATCGGTGTAAAACATACTGAAAAATTTTAATTGAAAATTTCGTAACTACACTCCTGGAAATGGAAAAAAGAACACATTGACACCGGTGTGTCAGACCCACCATACTTGCTCCGGACACTGCGAGAGGGCTGTACAAGCAATGATCACACGCACGGCACAGCGGACACACCAGGATCCGCGGTGTTGGCCGTCGAATGGCTCTAGCTGCGCAGCATTTGTGCACCGCCGCCGTCAGTGTCAGCCAGTTTGCCGTGGCATACGGAGCTCCATCGCAGTCTTTAACACTGGTAGCATGCCGCGACAGCGTGGACGTGAACCGTATGTGCAGTTGACGGACTTTGAGCGAGGGCGTATAGTGGGCATGCGGGAGGCCGGGTGGACGTACCGCCGAATTGCTCAACACGTGGGGCGTGAGGTCTCCACAGTACATCGATGTTGTCGCCAGTGGTCGGCGGAAGGTGCACGTGCCCGTCGACCTGGGACCGGACCGCAGCGACGCACGGATGCACGCCAAGACCGTAGGATCCTACGCAGTGCCGTAGGGGACCGCACCGCCACTTCCCAGCAAATTAGGGACACTGTTGCTCCTGGGGTATCGGCGAGGACCATTCGCAACCGTCTCCATGAAGCTGGGCTACGGTCCCGCACACCGTTAGGCCGTCTTCCGCCCACGCCCCAACATCGTGCAGCCCGCCTCCAGTGGTGTCGCGACAGGCGTGAATGGAGGGACGAATGGAGACGTGTCGCCTTCAGCGATGAGAGTCGCTTCTGCCTTGGTGCCAATGATGGTCGTATGCGTGTTTGGCGCCGTGCAGGTGAGCGCCACAATCAGGACTGCATACGACCGAGGCACATAGGGCCAACACCCGGCATCATGGTGTGGGGAGCGATCTCCTACACTGGCCGTACACCACTGGTGATCGTCGAGGGGACACTGAATAGTGCACGGTACATCCAAACCGTCATCGAACCCATCGTTCTACCATTCCTAGACCGGCAAGGGAACTTGCTGTTCCAACAGGACAATGCACGTCCGCATGTATCCCGTGCCACCCAACGTGCTCTAGAAGGTGTAAGTCAACTACCCTGGCCAGCAAGATCTCCGGATCTGTCCCCCATTGAGCATGTTTGGGACTGGATGAAGCGTTGTCTCACGCGGTCTGCACGTCCAGCACGAACGCTGGTCCAACTGAGGCGCCAGGTGGAAATGGCATGGCAAGCCGTTCCACAGGACTACATCCAGCATCTCTACGATCGTCTCCATGGGAGAATAGCAGCCTGCATTGCTGCGAAAGGTGGATATACACTGTACTAGTGCCGACATTGTGCATGCTCTGTTGCCTGTGTCTATGTGCCTGGGGTTCTGTCAGTGTGATCATGTGATGTATCTGACCCCAGGAATGTGTCAATAAAGTTTCCCCTTCCTGGGACAATGAATTCACAGTGTTCTTATTTCAATTTCCAGGAGTGTATTTTGTAATATAGTGGTAGGCTCTGAAGGTGAAAGCTATTATCTTCAGCTAATTCAATTAGCAGGTCCACTCTTCAGGATAACAAATATTAGCTGGGGAAAAATATTTTAACTGTACACTCTTGAGCCCGCTCATCGCTGATTGTTTGTTTCTGAGCTTTGGTTATCTGGAAAATTTTACTCAATTTGACGTCATTTACTCTTTCATGTCCTTAACGTAACATGCCTGTGAACACCTGGAAAAACGCTGACAGTTTTCACACAGTTTACATGTCTCTAACTAAAAAAAACGTGAACTCTTACTAGGTGAAAATTGTAGGACCATAGGAGTGTTTCGTGCTGAGCACTTTGTTAAAAATTTATTACATTAGTTCTCACGTTGACTTTATTACAATTTTTTGTTTAGACCAGTTAGTTACATTTTTCTGTACTAGTCCATACTTGGAAACTATGCATTGACTAACTATCTTACCTTGATTCCTGAGAGTTTAAGAGTTTAAGTATATATATATATATATATATATATATATATATATATATATATATATATATATATATATGGGCTACGGTCATGATATTTCTGCCATAAGTTTTTGTTCTAGAAATCTTTACATCTGACGATTAAAATTAAGGTTACTTCTTTATAGTTAATCAGCATGTACTTAAGTGTACTTTCCTCCAAATAGTACCCCGCAAAATTCCAAAAACTTTTAGACTTCTGGTTCATATAGATTTTTTTGTGCATAAAATAAACATGTCAGAAAATTTAACTCTCGGGAAATTCAGTTCAAATGCATATTTGATCTATAACTGATCTCTGTTGTCGCTAATACACTCCACCTTCATAATCTTCTTGGTTTATACGTTCCTAATTTTCTCTCTTCAAAAAAATGGTTCAAATGGCTCTGAGCACTATGGGACTCAACTGCTGAGGTCATTAGTCCCCTAGAACTTAGAACTAGTTAAACCTAACTAACCTAAGGACATCACAAACATCCATGCCCGAGGCAGGATTCGAACCTGCGACCGTAGCGGTCTTGCAGTTCCAGACTGCAGCGCCTTTAACTGCACGGCCACTTCGGCCGGCTTTCTCTCTTCCTTTTCTGTTCCTCCTTGTTATTCTGGCGTCTGTGGTTGCCTCAAGGACCCACCTTTCAGCTTCAGCAACCCTCATGGAATGAACTGCCGACGTTGATTGTCTCATATTTAATCCAGAATATATTCCTAGCATGACTACAACTTCACACCTGCTAACTACCTCACATTAAGAAAATATACAGGCATAACAACTTTAGAGAATGACAAAATAGCAGCAGCTGAAACCACAGAAAAGTATACAAGGAAAGCAAAGTTCACAACTAAATATATACAAGGGAAACATAAGAGCAAAGGAATGCGTATCTTGTAACTGGGCCATCAACTTGGAATACAGTTGCGTAGCGTACGTTTCTCGAACTGGAGTCTAATTACAACGTAGATGTAAAAAAGCAGTGGAAACAAGGATATGGACGCGTACCAAGAGATTAGGAACTTCATTTTTAAACAGCTTCCTGATATCCAATTCAGTTATTTTGACCACCATTTTGTTCAAAGTGCTCAGAACATCAATTTAAGTTGAAAAACAGTAAATCTGTATTTTGAAGCGCATACGCAGGCAAGTTACCTTAACATCATGTTCTCTCTCTCCTCCCTGTGTAAATGCAGAGCGCACTTGCTGGATAAACACATTTTAATTAATTCAGGCTACTGATTTCCAGTCGCGAGAGCCCTTCTTCCCGAATACTGCTAGGCAGCTGGGCTCCACCCAAGGGCAGCTAGCCGCTGCTGCAGGAAGCGCAGGACGGAATCGGAGCCCCTAAATTCGGAGCGCGCCGCGGAGGCCTTTAGCGCCTCTTCGCCGCCGCAAACGACCCGCGACGGCGCAAATCGACCGGCGATGCGACGCTCCATCGGGCAGCGGTCGCGTTACGCCCCGCTGTCGAATAAAACTTCACTGCCGGGCCACGAAGCGGCACGGAATGGCCCTCACCTGGTCTGTGCTCTGGGGCGACGGGGGGTGGGAGGAGGAACAGCAAGAAGAACGACGACGCTAAGTATTGTGTTCCACCACGAAAGCCGGAGAGCTCCGCTGCTCATGCTCCTCGAGCGAGACAGACTTTCAAAAGAAAGAGACTGGTCTACATGTATACAGCATCGTCAGAGATGACTGGCAAAGTACTGGGGTAGAAAAAAAATCAAACCACGGTACCTCATATTACGATATACCGGGTGATTATAATTAAACTTTCCCTATTTAACACGTTATGAAGCGGAAACTAATTGCCGTACGAGAACCAAACTTGGTAGCATTAATGTTAAGGGTATAGGGAAGAGAAATGCCCGCGTCTCGTGGTCGTGCGGTAGCGTTCTCGCTTCCCACGCCCGGGTTCCCGGGTTCGATTCCCGGCGGGGTCAGGGATTTTCTCTGCCTCGTGATGGCTGGGTGTTGTGTGCTATCCTTAGGTTAGTTAGGTTTAAGTAGTTCTAAGTTCTAGGGGACTTATGACCACAGCAGTTGAGTCCCATAGTGCTCAGAGCCATTTGAACCATTTTTTTTGGAAGAGAAATAATGCAGAATCAATTCAATTTAAACACTTTTAATGTGCTGCTATAGTGCATCATACCATTACATATCGGAACCATTACTGCTACAAAAGGGGCCCAATATGGCGCCCATCAGTGTCCAGAAGAGTGTGAAAGCGCAGGGCCGGCCGGAGTGGCCGAGAAGTTCTAGGCGCTTCAGTCTGGAACCGCGTGACCACTACGGTCGCAGGTTCGAATCCTGCCTAGGACATCGATGTGTGTGATGTCCTTAGGTTGGTTAGGTTTAAGTAGTTCTAAGTTCTAGGGGACTGATGACCTCAGAAGTCCCATAGTGCTCAGAGCCATTTGAACCATTTTTTTGAAAGCGCATTATTGCATTCTGCATTACAAAACGAAGCATGTCCGTAATTACGCTGACTACCTCTCTTCATATTGCTGCGTTTAAGATCATCACATGTGTGAATGTTACCCTGGTAAATCCTGTCCTTCAGGTAGCCCCACAACCAGAAATCACATGGAGTGAGATCAGGTGATTTGGAAACGATCGGCTGATAATGCGACCATTTCCAAACGTGTTTCGGAGAAGCAGGTGAACTTCAAGAGCGATGTGTGGTGGGGCTCCATCTTGCATGAAAGCTGTTGAGTTCAATGCGTCTCTGTCCTGTAGGGCGGGTACGACATGCGAAGCATATTGCAGTAATGCTAGCCAGTCACACTTCATGTCTTTTGTCCTTGAGCGCTAACCTGTTTAGAAAAGAATGGGCCAATGATGAATGTATGTTAAAAATGGCTAAATTCCTCCAGCTGTATTAAGGTGTTGGTTCTATTGGCAACTAGTTTCGATGTTGTTACAACATCGAAACTAGTTGGCAATAAAACCAACACCTTAATACAGCTGGAGGAATTTCGTCATTTTTCAACGTATATTATACTAGCTGACGTCCCAAGACGTCCGTTTCAATTATGGATATAAGAAGAATAATGAATGTAGCCTTGAAGCTACACCATTTGGTGACACGTCCACCATACAGAGGAACTTCATGCATAGTGACTGGAGGTGAAGATCCCCACACTTGGCAATTTCGTGTGTTCGCCTCACCCATCACAGAAAAATGAGGTAACGTCTCTCCATAAGATGGTCCCGGGCCAGCCGTCGTTAACTCCAATCCTTGCGAGAAAGTGGAGAGCGAATTCAACACATCGTTGTGCAAGCTGCTGTACGATATGGATCTTGTACGGACACCATTTGAGAATGGTTCGAAGCACCTTCCGTACAGTGGACCACGGGATGTTCAACTGTCGTGACACAGTACGCGCACTGCTTGACAATCGGGAATTGCACACAGTGCTGCCAACAGCGATTTCATTAACCACCTATGGTGCAACCGGTCCTCTGTCTCTTCCCAGAGTGACGCCCACTTCTCCAGTTGATTTGGACTTCTTCAACATGCTCCGCACAGCCGGTGGAGAAAAAGGACCCTTCCGTAAATCTTTCAGCCAGTGATATTCTCGAAGTGCAGCTGCAGCATTACTGTTGTTTTGTTAACAGAATTTCACCAATAATGCCCCTATCCTTTTGTCGAGTCTCAAGTGACAAGTCAACAAGTGGCCTGCGACTGCTCAGGTGTGTGAGACCATGAATCACGATGACTGATCACAGCACCTGCTGACCATAGCTGGAACTGGATGGTGGTGTTGTCACGCATGGAAATCATGCAGCCCATACTGTGCACATGAAAGCTGCCAACGTTGGTCCTCGTACGATAATTACTTCCGCGATATAATGTGCTAAATAGGGAAAGTTTAATTATAACCACATATGATTCAAAGTTGGCAGTTATCGTTTGAAATTTACTGTTTGATTACATAATTTGTCAAAAATGTAAGCAACGGGCATCATCCATTAATACGTGTGCCTATGGAGCATTAAAGCGGAACAGCCACTAAAAACTCATCGTAGAAAGCACAGATGTCAGACTAGCATTCACTGTAAGCACCCTCAAGAAATGTAGATCATCCACGAAGGAGTTAGCACACAAAAATCCTTGATCGAATGAGACTTGAATTCTATAGATTTACCCACAGCTACACTCATGTATGGATATGTCACGTATATTGTATATATCTCCTTGTCCGCCCACTCTCAGTCCATCTACTCTTCCTCTCTCTTTTGATGTGTCTATCTTCTCCTGCCATTTCATTCTTAAATGTGTCTGTACATCTCCTCCTCCCACTTTCGCTTTCCATCTCTTCCTACCCCTATATCTGACTGTCACCAGCTGCTCCCTCTCTACTCTTCTCCTCCTCCCCTCCTAGCCCCCTCCACCTCCCTACCCACGTCCCAGACACACAGCTCGCTTCGCTAGAAAAGGCGAAAAAGCAGGGCACCCCCTGTCAGGTAGCAGTGCCACCACACATCGTCTCACGCCTCACGAAGTGTGACAGCCCCGTCACCCTGTTACTGTCTAAAGAAAATCAAAGTTCTCATTCCAGATTTTATTGCTGTAATGACCTTAATTGGCCACCGCCATTCGGGAACTTACAAGTAAAAGCTAAATCGAGTCAAAAATTAAAAAAAAGGAAGAAACAAAAGAAGGGAACAAACCACAAAAGTTTCCAAGTGTTAGACACTGGACTCGCATTCGGGAGGACGACGATTCAATCCCGCGTCCGGCCATCCTGATTTAGGTTTTCCGTGATTTCCCTAAATCACTCCAGGCAAATGCCGGGACGATTCCTTTGAAAGGGGACGGCCGACTTCCTTCCCCATTCTTCCCTAATCCGATGAGACCGATGACCTCGCTGTCTGGTTACCTTCCCCAAACAACCCAACAATATTAACAGGAGAGATACCGACAAAGCAGAAAATAACATACATATCACAAAAATATGTAGGAATTATAGCAAGCAAATTCAACACATATCAGAATGCACACAACCTAAGAACAAAAATCAACTCCAGAGAAACGAAACTAGCAGTGCACACATACCTAGGTGTATATAAAATTAGTAGTAATGACTGCAAAAAATTCTAGATAGGACCAACAGGCAAAAATTTGAAAGTTAGGTACAGAGAACATACCAGAAACAGTTACACAAACCCATCAACAGCATTGAACCACATGCAGCCAGAATGTCACAATGTAAATCAGATCGGAAATGAAATGTAAATTCTGCACATAACACCAAAGGACACAACAATGAACTTTTTAAAAGGAATGAAATTCTACATATACGCACGCGAGTGTCCACACAAAATCCTTATCAAATGAACAAACAGACTTTAAACATAAAAATTATACTGACAAATTTACTGAAGTTACAGGATACGGAAATGTTTAAAATAAATTTAAAGGCAAAAAGAACACCAGCGAACATTAGCAAAGAATTTGCTACTATGACACAAAACTCCATAGACGAGCAAGCCAATCATATAAACATATAATATCGCTGGCTTAGCTGTCAATTGAAGGAGTCAAGCTTACGAAAACTATTAAAAAAGTCTTAGCGAATGTTGCTCAGCAACAAATACCACTGCTGAGACATTACATATCTACAATTTAGTGTGCACTGCACCTAGATATGCAGCCTTACAAGATACTGACAGCGACAGCGTTAGCGATGTGTTTTGAAAGTAAGATGTGCTACTCAGTACACAAAACTGTTATTGGTTACAAACAGCCACAAATACAAGTACAAGCATTAACAATTCCATATGTTTGCAAATAGCTTGGTAATGGCCGTCAAGACGAAATAAGCTTATAGCATCGAACAATAGCATCGTAATAAAAAGTGTTTGAATGTTGCAACGTTTTGGCGTACTAGATATATAATGTCCCTAAACGACATGTGCAACGTTGCAGACCCATGAAATTCAAAATGTTCTTGGAGGGAAAAAAATCAAACCACCAAAGCTATAACAGAAGTATAATGAAGCAAGCAAGACTGAGAGGAGCATCATACAGGAATCCCTCAATAAAAAGTTTAGATGTCAAAATAACTGGTGGAGGATGCAGGTAACTTCATATTATTTAGTATTTTTGCCCCTTAAGTTAAATCATTTTTATCGCTATGTAAATTTATGTTGATAATTTTGTTCTCATTGTAGATGCGGAATGAAGTGCGTCTGAAATCTTGGAGATGATGACAAATTAGAATTATTTAACAATTTGTACATTCTTAAAACACAGTATGCACGAGATATTTTTTTCGACGGGTTGAATGATGCAGGGAATGTAGAGCGTGTACGATTACGACAACGGGAAAGAAAAGACGACACAAATAACTGATTTAAATATCATGTGTTAATGGGTAGTGTACGGAATGTTCCTTTTCTTGTGCCTGCAAAATTAAAAATAATGAACATACAAACTCATCCCCATCGAAAGAAACTCACTATATTCGAAAGGTACATATGTATGTAAGTACAGATTTAAACCTCAAAATTATGTCTGACGTTTATAGGATAAATATATTGATGTGAAAGGCTGGAAGACTCAGGAAGATTCCAGTTAGATTACATATTGGTCAGGCAGAATTCCGAAAACAGATACTGGATTTTTAAGTCATACCCAGGGGCAGATATGGACTTATATCATAATTTTTTAATGACGAAGGGTAGGCTGAAGTTTAGGAGACAAGTCAGGAAGATTCATTCTTCAAATAAGTGGGATACGGAACTACTAATAATGTAAGCTTCAAGCTCTTTGAGGCTCTATGTACAGCGATAAATAGTAGCACAGTAGGCAGTTCAGTTGAAGAGAAATGGACGTCTCTAAAACGGGCAATTCTAGAAGTTGGAAAGAAAAACACAGGTTCAGAGAAGGTAACTATGAAGAAACAGAAGAAATACATAGTTGATCTACGAAGAATGTAGCACAAAAATGTTCAGGGAAATTCGGAAAAGAAATGGTTCCGGAAGGTCTGACTCAGCATATAGAAAAATCAAAACAACTTTCGATTAACTAAAAGCAAGGGCGGTAACACTAAAATTGAGAATGCAAAAGGAGTGCCACTGTTAAATGCAGATCAGAGAGCGGAGAGGTGGAAAGAGTACGTTGAGATCATCTATGATGGAGTGAACTTATCTGATGACGTGATAGAAGAATAAACAGGAATCGCTACGGAAGAGATAAGGGATCCAGTATTAAAATCAGAATTTAGAACTTTTGAAGTGAAGTAAGGCACAAGAAGTCATTCTCATTACCCCAATGGCCTTGTTAAAGAGAGCGGAGGAGCAGACAGAGTTTCAGGGCACTCTCTTGTCTTTGGGGTTAGAGACTGCCGTAAAGGCGGAAGAATCAACGATGATCGACGCCATGAGGATGCAGAAAGCAATGGAAACTACTCCGTTAAAGACACATAACGTGAATCCACAGGACATGTGGCATATCATTGAAAAAGTCTCATGATGATCTCTCCTTTGGCAAAAGTTTCCGGAATAGTTCCCCATTCGGATCTCCGGGAGGTGACTACCAAGGGGGAAGAGACCATGAAAACAAGATTGAATAACTAACGACAGGATAAAGTTCTACTAGTCGGGGCGTGGAATGTTAGAAGTCTGAAAGTGGTAGGGAAGCTAAAAAATCTGGGAAGGGAAATGCAAAGACTCAGTCTAGAGGCAGTGGGCGTCAGTAAGTGAAATGGAAAGAAGACAAAAATTTCTTGTCCGATGCGTATAGGGTAATATCAACAACAGCAGAAAATAGTATAACGGGAGTACGATTCGTTATGAATAGGAAGGTAGGGCAGAGAATGAGTTACTGTGAACAGTTCAATGATAGTTTTGTTCTCAAACGTATCAACAGCAGACCAACATCGACAGTGATAGTTCAAGTATGTATGCCAACTTCACAAGCTGAAGATGAAGAGATAAAGTATATGAGGATATTGAGCAGCTAATTCAGTACGTAAAGGAAGATAAAAATATAATAATCATGGAGGACAGGAAAGCAGTTGTAGGGGAGGAATGGAAGAAACGGTTGCTGGAGAATATGGACTTGGTACTAGGAATGAAACAGTAGAAAACTAATTGTGTTCTGCAATAAATTTCAGCTAGTAATAGCGAATACTCTGTTCAAGAGTCACAAGAAAAAGAGGTATTCTTGTAAAATGCCGGGAGGTACGGGAAGATTTCAGTTGTACTGTACCCTGGTCAGGCAGAGATTCCGGAATCAGATACTGGATTGTAAGGCATACTCAGGAGCAGATATAGACTCAAATCAAATCATAATTTAGTAATGATGAAGACTGAAGCTTAAGAGACTAGTCAGAAAGAATTGATACGCAAATAGGTGGGATACGGCGTGAGGTTACCCCTGTCCCTGAATTTTCGTTTATCTGTTGATAGATCACCGAATCTTTGCACATTGACAGGTTCGCTCTGAATAGTTAGGAGCGTTGCGTCCCATGGTTATCAACTCGTCTTTCAACAGTACAGTTAATAGGTTCGATAACTTATTTACAACATTGGTCAATGCGAACACTCACTAAACATTTAGAAACGGACTAATATAGCAAAACATTGCAAGGCGTGACGCAAGAGAAAGGTCGTGTGAGCATGGCACAAAACATAGGCTATGAAAGCAGGTAACAACTTCTTTTGCGAACGTGCCATAGCATGCCTTTAATAGCATTCTCACCTAGATTATTTAACAGTATAAAGAAATATCAAACGTAATGGCATTAGATGGATAAAATTGTTTTTCTTTAGACTGGATGAACTGGAATAGCAATGAGAAAGGGATTTGTTCAAGATTTATATTTATTTTCATTCTTTCAAAGCAAGAAAAACACGATACTCACACACTATCAGTATGTGACTTTACAGTTGGTTGAAGTCCAGGTAACGATTATCAGAATGGTCTCAACACGACTATCTTTTGTCACACATGAGTCCTTATTAGGAGCAGGGGTATAAATTTTAAAATATCATGAAACATTGCAACTTCACGTACATACGCATGCAGTTAAACATATGCAACAAAGGTGGTCAGGAATTTAAGCAAGATTCTTTTGATTTCATCTATTTTATCTCTCGTGAATGACTACGTACTATCTCAGGTCGGATGACAGTGCAAATGCACACTGTCAGTATTGTTCTCGTCAGTATGCAATGCAGAAGTGTCGATTAAGTCCTATATGCTTGCTCCACCCAAATCACGATGAAATCTCATACTCATAAAGTCCGCTTGTTCAGTGACAACTGTGCTCGACAAAATGAAAATCATCGTCTGGTCCGGCTGTTCCTAGCATTAAGAAACACGAAAATATTTAGAAAGATTTAGCCCTTTATCTCATAAGGGGCCACAAGTTTCGTCCTTACGATTGTGACTCTAGAATACTGAAATCAAAGTTAAGGAAGACAGACAGAACTGATTTTGTGCACTAGTTAACTAAATTAATAATACGATAGTAGCACCATAAAATGTTCACAGTAAACGATGTAGATAGCTCAAAAGAAGTTCTGAATATGAAACATTGATGGCCCAAGTTCTGTACGAGGATAGCAGTCTCTCTATAAACGTCATTCAAACAGAGGAATCATATAATACATTTTGGCATAAGTTCTCTACGTCATTTCATTTATGACTGCAACAACTCTGGCTTTATTGTGGGATTGCCATTAATCAATGCTCTAGTCAAAAATACCTTTCATATTGGCCTAAGTCAGCATGATGAACTGCCTAGAAATTTATCTTATCCTTCTGGTAAAGGTCCTATAAAAAAGCGAAAGATGGAGAACCTTCACAAAATGATTCAGAATGTGATAGATAGCTGCTATGAATTTTATGTGGGCATTCAGGAGGTTGCTTTGGTGGAAGACAATAACGATTGATGGATCTAATATGACCCTGTTATGCATGTTTTTATTTTTAATTTTCTTTCTAACCGTAATAGAAGGTAATAATGTAATAAGGAAATGAGGTAATAAGGAAGCATTAAAAATCCAATAAAATAAGTGTGTGTGAATGTACTATGTTTTTTAATTTTTGCAAACTATGTTAAAAGGTCACAAGTATTGAGTCTTTTCTAAACGTAATAACATATCATTCTGCTCAGTATAAGAGTTTCAGATCAACCGTCATAATTAGGAGTGGTAGTATTGTGTAATGGAACGAAAAATTCGGAGAAAACTCTAGAAATGTGTTAATAAATATTTTTTTTTCATACCCGAAAATTCAATTCTGATGGAGATTTGCTGTTTTAACAAATGACTGTTCACGTGTTCTATAGGGTACAGATCTGAGGATCCCACTAGCCCCAGGAGTACTTAATCATTCATTCAGGCCATAAAGAAATGTCGCATGTGTGGGACCCTCAAAAGAGTGGTTGTCAGCGGCCGGACAAATGTCCAATCTGTTCAGTTTCCAGTCTCGCCATTTTCCTGAATTATGACGAAATGATGAGGGCAACAAAAAAGGCCCAGTTCTCTGGCGGAGAAAATCCCCGACCCGGCCGGGAATCGAAGCCGCGAGCCCGTGATCCAGAAGGAGTAACGCCAACCACTAGACCATGAGCTGCGAACGATGTGTACGGGAATGCGACAGCAAAAATCTCTGCCAGACCGGGACTCGAACCCGGATTTTCTGCTTCGCGCAAGCGGTCACCTTAACCGATTCGGCTATCAGTTCATGACTCATCCACGTCGGATGAAACATTGGATCGTTCTTCTTAACGACACAGACATCGGAATATCGTATTTACCCGTCACCACCGGCCAGTGACATTTCAATTAAGATGTCCCCCTCTGTACGGGAATTACATAATGTGTGTACGAGTACAGGCTACGACGCAGGAACAAGGGTATATTCAAGTTTGGGTGTGGCCGAGAGTCGTGCACGGATGGATCGGTTAAGGCGCTGGTTCGTGTAAAGTGGGAAATTCGGCTTCGAGTCGCGGTCCGGCACGAACTGCCACTGTCTTCATTCCCTTATAGAGCCGATGGTTATTCGTACTCGCAACTGTGAATACATTTGATGTATTTGATAACGGCCGTAGTCGCCGCAGTGGCTGTTCCTTCGGACATGTATGCTTTTTGGAAGAGCATTGCATCATTCCTTCTAACAACACAGGCACTGTAATATCGCATTAAGTACAATTCCTTTCTTTCCTGGTTTCTCAGCGTTCGTTGCATTGTTTCCATGAAAAGCCAGAGTCCAGTAAATCTGCTGTGTACGAGGAATTTATTAGGTTGAGACGCGCCCAGATTACGCGTAACTGGAGTGGCGAGGTCGTTTCCGTACCTGACGCCGTTCCGCCGGCGCAGTCCTCGTTGCCTGCCTCTCAAGCGACTCAATAAATAGCCAGCCGACGCTCGGAAAGCAAAGCGAATGCCGGTAAAGAAAAACAAAAAAGGGGGAGAAGAAAGAAAGCGAGGGAAGTTCTCCAGACTGCGCCTCCGTACCTCCTAACAAAGTCACTCTCCAGTGTTTCCGAGACGTGAAGGGCTCGAGAACAGGCTGTGAGTTTCCGTCTCCGGTGACGATACGAGCTCTCGCGGGACCATCGAGTTTTGTAGAGACTGCACCAATAGCAAGCATTCGAGGGCAATCAGAAACGTTCTGAAACACACAAGAAGAGGCGGTGTTGTAAGGAGAGAGTTTTTGAAGGTAAGCAGTTTGTATCATGTTGACTGTTATCGTCGGAAATTATCATTTTATCAAAAATAACGAAAGAAGCATCTTTTTTATTGTGTGTCAAAACAGTGTCCTTCAAAATAAAACATAAACACCACTCACCCGTCTCAGTCCTGCTCCGACTGGGCGACTGCCACCTACAAGGCAGTGCGCGGAACGGATATGTTATCTTGGGCCACGGGATGTCGCCAATCCTTCAAGCCATTATTGCTGGTAGATGAATACTGGTGATGCGTAATTGGAGAACTTGTTTGAGCGGCAATCGCCGACATAGTGTAGCTGAGGCGGAATAAGGGGAACCAGCCCGCATTCGCCGAGGCAGATTGAAAACCGTCTAAAAACCGTCCACAGACTGGCCGGCTCACCGGACCCCGACCCAAGTCCGCCGGGCGGATTGGTGCCGGGGACCAGGCGCTCCTTCCCACTCCGGAAAGCCGTGCGTTAGACCGCTCGGCTAGCCGGGCGGGCATATTACCCTATACTCATCTGACCAGAAATTCTTGTCTTCTTTCCACTTCACTTCACTGACCCCTACTATATGGATAGAGCCTTTGCATTTCCCTTTTCAGATCCGAATGGGGACTATTCCAGAATCTTTTGCTAAAGGAGAGATCATCATGACACTTCATCAATTACAGTCCACATGTCTTGTGGATACACGTTACGCGTCTTTTAGTTGGTTTCCATTGCCTACTGCATTCTCATGCAGTTGATCTCTGTTGATTCTTCCGTCTTCAGGTGCAGCTTCCCATCCATAGGACAAGAGAGTGCCCTGAACCTCTGTCCGCTCCTCCGCTCTCTAAGAGAGCCCTTGGCAGAATGAGGGTGACTTCTTATGCCGGAAGTCTTCGGCTGCCAATGCTGATTATTAATTAAAATTTAGGCAGCGGCGGGATTCGAACCCCAGACCGAAGACGTTTCCATTATGAATCTTACCATCTGAAATTGAATGCTCATCTGGCCAAGCCACCTTTAACCGGTTGTCTATGGTCCGACCGATATGGTCACGAGGCCACGAGAGGCGCTGCAGGCGATGTCGTGCTGTCAGCAAAGGCACTCGCGTCGGTTGTCTGTTGCCATAGCCAATCAACGTGAAATTTCGTCTCACTGTCCTAAAGAATACGTTCCTCATGCGTCCCACATTGATTTCTGTTGTTATTTCACGCAGTGTTGCTTCTCCGTTACCATTGACAGATCTATGTAAACGCCGCAGCTCTCGGCCGATAAGTGAAGGCCGACGGCCAGTGCGATGTCCGTAGTGAATGACAAAGCCTGTAATGTTGTATTCTAGGCGCACTCTTGAGACTGTGGGTCTCGGAATACTGAATTCTCTAAGGATTTCCGAAATGGAAATGTCCCATGTGTTTAGCTCCAAATACCATTCCGCCTTCAGTCTGTTAATTGCCGTCGTGTGGCCATAAAATGACGTCGGGAACCGTTTAACGTGAAATAACCTCTGCAGAAATGACAGATCCGCCAATTTACTGCGCTTTCATACCCTGTGAACGCGACACTGCCCCATGTGTACACGTGCATATCGCTATCACATGACTTTTGGCCCCTCGGCGCACATGCATCAATTTTTATAATTTGCATGGATGCGCCACATAGTAAGCTTAAGCGCACCGTCCATCGGCCAAATACGTACAGGTTTACTGTCGCACCAGCAGGGAGAGGAAATTGATTACCTTACGCCTTTATAAGCATTTAGGGTTTCTAGAAGTCATAGATGACATAAGAACCAAAATACCGACATATAAATGAATAAGCACAGGAAAGCATCAGAGAGCATGTTCTTTTTCATAGTGCCATAGGTTTCGCTTTAAGAGGATTTTTCTATGTTACAGAATGTCGACGAGGCCTGTTTTCTCTTGAGTTGTGTTATAAGTCGGCGTTACAAGAATCATGCTATCGGCCAGACTTGGTATCACAAAATTTTCTTTTCTTTAATCCGAATTTAGTAGAAAAAAATGGTTCAAATGGCTCTGAGCACTATGGGACTCAACTGCTGAGGTCATTAGTCCCCTAGAACTTAGAACTAGTTAAACCTAACTAACCTAAGGACATCACAAACATCCATGCCCGAGGCAGGATTCGAACCTGCGACCGTAGCGGTCTTGCGGTTCCAGACTGCAGCGCCTTTAACCGCACGGCCACTTCGGCGAATTTAGTAGACTTATTAACCTATTTCTTATGGCAGAGTGCAACACAATGTGTCGGCATATTTTGTGGAGTGCGTGTTGTAGTGAGTCTATACACGGCGATCACAGTTGTGTGAGCCGCGAACACAGAGCTAGTTAGTTAGCAGGCTGGAACTCGCAGCTCGGTAATGCCTAGTGAGTGCCGTGACCCTAATCCAATAGCGGACAGTAGCCGGCTCAAACTCGGGACAAAGTTGGCGCCACTGCAGCCACGCGTTTCAAACGTGGCTTCACAGGGCTCTGATTAGATTAGTACTTTACAGGGCAGCTGTTTGCCAACCCTTACTGTCAAAAGCCCTTGCGATACGTTAGCCGAGCCCTACACGCTCCGCGCGTAGTTAGCGACTTTGTGCCGCGAGCAGAGCGCGTTGGAGATGGGCAAAGGGTGTACCTCAGCTGGGACAGGTAAGTTTCTTACTGGCGGTATTGGTCAATTTAGAGAAGGGAGAACTATCTATAATCCATCCCCGCTTTGGACCTTTGAGCGCAGAAGCTTGATGTTCCACGTTCGCAGAAAAATTCAATTAACGTGTGCTGTGACAAAAGAGAGTCTTACAGCAGGCTTTAGCCGGGTCCCTTAAGAGCTTCACGTATAGTTACGCGTTGCATTATGTGGGGTAAGAATCTGTTACATGGTATTTGTATAATTTAAGCTGTATATGACCCTACTGTAATGAGTGGGTGGGTTGGTGGGGAGGCAGGGTGGAGGGGCAACTGTATGAATGGTAACTAACTCTATAGTGTGTGTTCAGCGCATTTATGGTACGTCTAATTATTCTTCAGCATTTAAGTCGCTTGTAACAGGAGCCACTAACGAGGGACCTTCAGATATGGCAACAACACAATAATATGACCACCGATTATACAAAACGTCAACGCCGGCCGCTGTGGCCGAGCGGTTCTAGGCGCTTCAGTCTGGAACCTCGGTCGCAGGTTCGAATCCTGCCTCGGGCATGGATGTGTGTGACGTCCTTAGGTTAGTTAGGTTTAAGTAGTTCTAAGTTCTAGGGGACTGATGACCTCAGATGTTAAGCCCGATCGTGCTCAGAGCCATTTGAACCATTTGAACCATTTGAACCAAGACGTCAACGTGCAATAAGCACTCACTGACAGCACGTAACAGCACTAGCTTGAGATGGTATATAAAGCGCATCGGGCGAGGGTGGGGTGGGGGGGGGGGAGAACGCTGAAAATAATGCAGTCATTGTCGTAATGTGGAAACGGAGCCATTTATCTGACGTCCAAAGCAGCATGGTCATTGGCTTTGAGGCCAAAAGTCTAAGCATTTTCAAAATGGTGAAATATGTAAATTGTTCGCGTCCTGTCTTGGTTAAAGTGGACCGCGCATGCCAAAATGGCGCTATCCAAAATAGCCACCGTGGCAGCTGTCGTGGACCACGGGTCACAGATGAGAGGGTTGAACGACAGCTGCGGAGATTTGTACGGATAAGCAGATGTGAGCAAGTGACCGCTCGGATGAAACAAGGCACTACGATCATTGTCCCCTCGACGAGCGCTCAGCGAATGTAGCTGCAAATGTGCCTTCACGGAAGCTGCCTGGTTCAAACAGCCATGCCGACTGTTGTTTGACCAGCTACAAAGGCTGGGATCGGCACGCCAGTACCACAACTGGACGTCCACTGAGTGACGACAGGTGGCCTTTTCAAATGAATCACGTTTTATGCTCAACCGGACAGATGGCCGTTGCCGTACAAGACGTGAAAGCACACACCCTGCCTCAGTCGTTGGAAGGCTCACAGTCGGAGAGCATTCCCTGGGTGATATCGTCATTCTGGAAGGCACAGTGGACCAACAAAAGTATGTGTCTGTCCTTGAGACCATGTCCATCCCTACATGCAGCCTGTTTTTCCTCGGCAATGAATCAGGACGTGCGACGTGTCAGACTGCTCACAGTGCACGTGCGTGGTCTGAAGAGAATGATTTTACCGTACTCCCCTGACCACCAACCCAAACGAGAATCTGTCACATAAATGTGGCTGGAAACTGTATAGCGCTGCCCATAAACTTACTGTAAAAGAAAGATAGAAAATACTATAATTGTATCTATTGCTTGTATACGATATAGTAGGAATGATTAAATTTCATGATCATTTGAGGGTGAACAGCGTGGGAAATTTAGTTCACAGAGTTGTCACTTCCGTCAGCAACAATATAACCTGCCAGTGCATCTGGTCGAACTGAGCTTCGACGACATATACAGATACGTCGTTCGCACTGTTTCAGGTCTGTGCCAAAGCTCATCAGTGGTGGCGAACGGTTGCCTGACAATCTCTCCGCAACTTGTGGCCCGATATTTTCGGTGGGTGACAGATTTGAAGGACGGGCCGCCCATGATAACAGTTGAGGTAGGTCAGAAAAGCAAAGGAACAGTCTTGCGTTATCTTACTGAAGAGAAAACTTCAACAAACTGTTTATGATAGGGCACTGACGTCGGCAACAGAGAGTCAAAAATTAATGGTTTCTGTCCAAATTACGGGCTACGCGAAAGATGTTGAATGCATTGTATGCCCAATGGCAGCCATAGCTCAGATCCAGGTGCTGTGACCGTATGACAGTGCTGACTGAAATCTGGCAGTGTTTGAGGGCCTCGGACTCCAAACGTAGTGTCCAGTGTCTTTGGGCACACAACTGTCGGCGCGGTTCTCTCTGCTGTCGCGTCATGGCAAGCCACAGCAATGATCGCCCTACTGACAATCCGTGGCTCTTCAGACTTTGTCGCACCATCCGTATGGTAGCTGAGGATAGCGCGATAGTGCACCAGAGGATGTTGCAACAGAAGATCGAGCATCAACGCCACAAACGCAGTTGACGGCAGCAGACCAACAATTGACCTCGCATGCACGAAAATCGAGGCGTGTTTTGTGCCTCGCCATCCAAGCAATTACAACCAGGATGACGTGGGCCTGCTTGTGGCTACAGTTCTTAACAGCAACAATGATTGGAAGGGGGACGGTCGTCCCTTACAGAGAGCCGACAAAGAGGCAGGTGCAACCACAACGCTCCCCTTAGCGCCCAAAGAAACGGCAAGTTATGCATACGGACTGGAGAGCAATGGAGTGTGTGGTATTTTGGAATGTGACAGATAAGAACTGATGTCATTATCGTAGTAGGCATAGTCAAATTTTGTAGCAGATGAAGTTTTCGTTAATAGCAGAATTATTTGAGGTGACTGGAAGTGGTACTATGTTGGGTATTAACGTATATCGTATAATTAGGTGCTGATATACAGAAACCAAATGGCTGTTATAAGAGTCGAGGGACATGAAAGGGAAGCATTGGTTGGGAAGGGAGTAAGACAGGGTTGTAGCCTCTCCCCGATGTTATTCAATCTGTATATTGAGCAAGCAGTAAAGGAAACAAAAGAAAAATTCGGAGTAGGTATTAAAGTCCATGGAGAAGAAATAAAAACGTTGAGGTTCGCCGATGACATTGTAATTCTGCCAGAGACAGCAAAGGACTTGGAAGAGCAGTTGAACGGAATGGACAGTGTCTTGAAAGGAGGATATAAGGTGAACATCAACAAAAGCAAAACGAGGATAATGGAATGTAGTCGAATTAAGTCGGGTGATGCTGAGGGCATTAGATTAGGAAGTGAGACACTTAAAGTAGTAAAGGAATTTTGCTACTTGGGGAGCAAAATAACTGATGATGGTCGAAGTAGAGAGGATATAAAATGTAGACTGGCAATGGCAAGGAAATCGTTTCTGAAGAAGAGAAAATTGTTAACATCGAGTATAGATTTAAGTGTCAGGAAGTCATTTCTGAAAGTATTTGTATGGAGTATAGCCATGTATGGAAGTGAAACATAGACGATAAATAGTTTGGACAAGAAGAGAATAGAAGCTTTCGAAATGTGGTGCTACAGAAGAATTCTGAAGATTAGATGGGTAGATCACATAACTAATGAGGAAGTATTGAATAGGATTGGGGAGAAGAGAAGTTTGTGGCACAACTTGACCAGAAGAAGGGATCGGTTGGTATGACATGTTCTGAGGCATCAAGGGATCACCAATTTAGTATTGGAGGGCAGCGTGGAGGGTAAAAATCGTAGAGGGAGACCAAGAGATGAATACACTAAGCATATTCAGAAGGATGTAGGTTGCAGTGGGTACTGGGAGATGAAGAAGCTTGCACAGGATAGAGTAGCATGGAGAGCTGCATCAAACCGGTCTCAGGACTGAAGACCACAACAACAACAACAATACAGAAAAAATCGTTGATAGTAATAATTTATGTAAGTGTGAATACTGTCTGTTTTTAAATTGTAGGTAACAGGCTATAATGTAATAAACAAATGAAAATCTCCGAGAGGATTCTTTTCTTCCTACAGACAACCGCATGTGTCTGTACGATTCTGTACAGCCGAGCAAACTGTCCTCTCGGGTGCTAGTAACATGTGGCTGTTTAAATCCTGCATGGCGTTTAGAACAGTTTTCCTGAAGCATCGATTACATTAAGAGTAAGCTTCCAATTGTTCAGACGATTTGTTGATTCCATTTGCTGCACAATATTCCAACGACCGACCCAGCCGCCTATGTCGTGTGCTACGAGTTTAGCTGCTATGTTTACTGGCTGCGTGGACTCCAATCAGACTGACCTAATGCGGGTTTCACGCCACTATTTCTGACCGAGCTCGATTCCGGAAGTCTACTGAGCCCTTTGTTGATAGTAATAATTCGTGTAAGAATGAATACTGCCTGTGTTTAACTTATAGGTAACAGCTAAAATTCCTGTTGGAGTGCACGCAGCGAATACACGTTACAGTGAATCTCGCAGCATCCGAAGAGCTGGATCGGTCGTCGGAATATTGTGCAGACAATGGAAATAAAAACTGGGCTGTACCCAAAAGCTCAGTATTAATCAATCACGGCGAGAAAACCTGAGAGATCAAACCATTGATTATACACTGGCATGACAGTCGTGGCATTTTGAACAGCGCAAACAGCGATATCATGAAACGTTGTTTCTAATAAAATGTTAGTTGCACTGGTGCATTTTGCGTCTCTTATTGAAATTTGATTGGCTCGTCTCCGGATCTTCCGAGAGTCGACCGATGAAACTGCTCCTTACAAAACTCGAATCCCCTTCCTCTAGCTTGTTAACCAATAACTTGCATCCTCCACAGAAGAAAGCCACGTATCTCTCGTTCTCTTTCTCTTTCTCTTTTTCTCTCTCTCTCCATTTCTCTCTATGACCAATGAGGTGCTCTTTGTCTTTAACAAGCGATTTCTCTGTCTAACTTACAATTTATTTATATTAGTCAATGCTGGCGGTTTTTATAATGCGTCAACATTTGTTTTGCTGAGTCCAAACGTTCAGTACTGTCTCATGTTTTCAAAGGCCCAGAACTGCGGGACATCAATATGTCTACGAGATGTTTATCTCTAGCTTTTAGCGCTTTCTGAAGACATGGCCTGCTTTCTACAATTTGAGCACAATGGTATCTTCTGCTAAAAAGGGATCTTGCTCACTCCACGCTCAGGTTGTAAAACAATTTCGCCTGTTGTTTTCTCCGTGGGAGATGTTATCTGTGTTTGTACATGAGGTTGCCAGATGTCCTAGGGCGACACCGTAGGGATGGTCGATGGCGTGTGGGCTTTAGACCCTCAGCTCTATCTCTCGATGGTCCTTCAGCGAACCGGCTCTAAAGGGTAGTATTCTTTACTGCCTCTCGCGATTAAACTGCCTTCTCAGTGCTCAGAATGATTTCAACGTTTTCTAACTTCTACAAAGAGCGAACATTTGATTTAACAGCAAAATAATAGTGAGCTTGGTATTTGTACTTGTTTCTGCTTATACTCATATTCTAACCAGTGGGATGGTGTATGTCTTAATTGGATACCAAGTTCGGGAATGTGGCACACGGATTTAATGCGGATTAGCTCAACTCTGGTCTCACACGGCAGTGCGTCGTGGATCACACTGTTAATAAGGCTGACGTACTCGTTTTCCATACGATACCAAAACGAAATTTTAATGCTATTTATCTTCCATTGCCTCCTAATATCTCTGGAAAAGCATAAACTGTAAGGTTCCCCGCGAAACATGGTCCTCCAAACAAGTCACATATATATCTCAAACTACTCTGTACGAAGTTATTTATGAGATGGCCAGTTTCCGATATTATTTAAATAAGCAGTTGTTGCATGCTTCACGTCCTGGCAGAAGTTATAAATTTTTGTACTGTGTCCCACTTCAGTGCTATTTTACGAAAAAGACCCTCAAAATAAAATACTGTTGCCAATTCCAAATTTAAAAATGTTTTACATGTTGGAATTGTGGAAATCTTTAATTTTCAATGTAAAGACAATAGAACGGTGAGTAGCAACATTTCAACTGCACTAAGTCTCTTTAGCTGAGCAGCAGTTGCCAATGGAATTGGTAAACTCCGCAGTGCTGGTTTTAAATTCCTTTTTCTGTGGATGAGACTCGAACAGAGAGAGTGGGATTACACTTTTTGTAAATCACAAACGCCTTAACTTGATTCAAATGGCTCTGAGCACTATGGGACATAACTTCTGAGGTCATCAGTCCCCGAGAACTTAGAACTACTTAAACCTAACTAACCCAAGGACCTCACATACATCCATGCCCGAGGCAGGATTAGAACCTGCGACCGTAGCGGTCGCGCTGTTCCAGACTGTAGCGCCTAGAACCGCTCGGCCATCCCGGCCTGCAAACGCCTTACCTATTTACATATTTTCGTACAGTAAATGAAGGAGTTCTACTGGTAACAGCAAAAAGAGCGCATGGAGCTGTGTATTATGTAACCATATTTACTGCATGCCAAGAGCAAGAAGAAGTGGGAAATCGATGAATTCCACAAAACAGGAAGGCAGACTTCGTTGCTCTCGTTGTTTGTAAGACGAACATGTTGATGTTGTCATGGAATCTTGGGTTAACTAATTAAAGAAGTCATCAATCCGAATGTCAGTTTGGACATCACTGTGCATGGTCATGTCCGTTGTGATACGCAGTCGCCTTCCTCCCCCCTCTTGAGCGATCTACTCTGCCAGTCGTAGGGGAATCTTCAGGCTGTCCACAATGTCTGAGGAAATAGGGATATCTAATAAAATTTTAATAAATATTCTGTGTCCTATAAATATTAATAAACAAATACTTATAAAATACGTTCTAATAATTCTAACACTTTTTTTTTTTTACAGAATCAATAATGACTCTGTTTAAAGAAGAACGAATGAGTTGGGACTCTCGAATGGATGAGAAGAAACGTCGTACTCCAAAATTGCGGAAGAATTTAACCTTCGACTGTCTCATCGTCAACCTATTTGTTTTACTGCTGTCGGTGACTTCGTCAACAAGTTTAAAGAAACAGACAGTGTGATGGAGAGACCCCCAAATCGACGACCAAAGATTTCAGACGAAACGAAAGAGGCTGGCTTGGCCAAGGTTTATGCTAACCCAAGGAAACCGCTACGTCGGACATCCACGGAGTTGGGTGTTCCAAGGTCAACCATCCCACAAAATGTTGGTAGAGATGTCTCATTCGTACAAATTACGGATATTATATCACTTAAATAAAGTGGACCCCGATAGGCACATGCAGATGTGTGAATGGTTTGCAGATAAATTGGATGAAAATATCAGTTTTACTAAAGACTGTGTGTTGTTCAGTGATGGAGCAGTGTTTTACGTCAATGGTAAAGTGAACAGGGAAAATCTTCGACACTGGTCGAATCCACATTGGATGAGTCCATCCAAACAGGTGGGCTGCCAAAAGATGATGGTGTGGTGTGGTTTGTGGAGAGCTCATGGGCTACGTCCTTTCTTTTTCTTTTTTTTTTTTTGATGAACTTGTAACGGGTGAGAATTATCTCAAAACGCTGAGAGACAAATTGATGCCTCAAATTGAACGTTTGGGCAAGGGACGTCCAGACTGGTTTCAGCACGGTGGGGTCCCTGCTCTCTTTGCTGCGCCTGTTAGACATTGATTAAATCACAATTTTCCTCAGTGGATAGGGGAGAAGAGGTTATGTGGGGCGGTACCCTCGTTCGCAAGAGCTTTCCCCAGTTGATTTCTTTTTCTGGGATATGCTGAAACAGGAAGTTTACTCGATGAAAATTACACACTTAAACCACTTGACAGAACGCATTACCAGTCAGAGTGCTAAAGTCGACGACAATTCAGACATATTTTATACCATCAGGTCCATCTTAATCTTGCAAAACTCATGAAATTATCCGTTGAAAAGGACGGAGATCATGTTGACAGTATTGTTTATTAACATTAAAGTAACTAAAATGTGCTTTGTTATTATTTATTAGAATTCGCTATGTACCCTAAGTTTATGGACACCTTGTACAAGTAAGTTGTGGAGTCCCAAATGCGACGCAACTCGCCATTTTTCACATCAACAAATTAACCATGGCAAGAGGTGAAAGAAGCGATAAATGACACAGAGAAAGCTGTTGGACAGTCCGAGAAGTGACCCCTGTGTGGAAGATCAACAGAGAAAATGGAACTCAAGCTTAGGTATTCTACAAAATAGAGCTTAGTATTCATTAGCATGTTTTTTTGTGTATTACTAAGAAGAATGTGTGCCTCAAAATCAATTGGAAGGTTAACTCTCAGAATGCACGTAAGTATTAAAAACTTAAGTAGCATTCGGAATGTGTGGAGTAAATATGAAGATTAAGGACATTACGCGGGAAGGTCACTGGACAAAGATGAAACAGCTGAACTGTGAGATAGTAAATACAGTTTTTGGTAACTGGAAGGCTGCTAAAATTTCAAAGCGACGAACGGGAGAAACACTTTGGGGGCAAAAAGGAACATGGAGGTACCGAAGAAGAGATTATAGACAATCGGAGCGACGGGCCAAGGACAGTAAAAATTAAGTAGCGAAATTTACAACTGAGCTAGTTAAATAACAAGTTTCTGAAAAGCAAAATCTTTGAAGTTTCTAAGAGACGCTCCGATGTCTACTATCGAGGGAAAAGTTCTTATGCGAAGAAGAGGAGCCTTCCAATACAAGAATCGCCTTGGGAAGTATATGTCCAAGAACTGTCTCCGAGGGCAATTTCTTCATTATTTCGTCATGAGATACCCAATGCGATGATTAAACGAACCTTGGGGTTGAGTCCAACTTTTCTGTGCCACGTAGCAGGTCTACGAACGTAACAGCAATCCACGAATATCTTGGCCAGTACAAAAGTGGGATTCTAGGTTTGTAGCATGATACCTAGGGGTTACTGCTAAGTGGAGTATCGTCTTTGACTGAAAGTTTCTGTTGTGTCTAGACAAGACAGCCTAGACACAATGAGAGGAAGCCGAAAGGCACGCGCTTAAACTCACGCAGGCTGGCGTGAGGTCTGAAACAGGATACGTAATGAATGCTATAAAGAAAATTACGTAGCTTCTGGAATACTTAACTTTAATCCACATTTGTAGAACATCGCTCTAGATGATACATTAATAGAATCTCAATATCAATTGAATACGGCGCCTTGCTAGGTCGTAGCAAATGTAACTGAAGGCTATGCTAACTATCGTCTCGGCAAATGAGAGCGTAGTTGTCAGTGAACCATTGCTATGAACGTCGGCTGTACAACTGGGGCGAGTGCCAGTACGTCTCTCTAGACCTGCCGTGTGGTGGCGGTCGGTCTGCTATCACTGACAGTGGCGACACGCGGGTCCGACGTATACTAATGGACCGCGGCCGATTTAAAGGCTACCACCTAGCAAGTGTGGTGTCTGGCGGTGACACCACATTCCTCCCTCGCAAATCGGCGAACGGTGGTGTTATAAGGCTTCCGCCCGCCGCGGGGAGGACCCCATGTTGACGTATGCGACGAGGTGGTGAGCCGAACAACAGGCGAGGCTGTGCCACCCGCACCCGGCCATTCGGTCCGACGGGAGCTAGGAAACGCCTGAAAACCTAGTCCAGGGTGCACGCCAACATGCGGTGTATGCGCCCGTAAAGAGACAGGAGGGGCCGTAGGGTCGACCTCCATCGCGTCGGGGCAGCCGACGGGCGAAGACGACATCTGGTCCGGAGCGGGCAAGAGTTCCATGTCGGAGGACAGCTGGTCACGGGAAGCAATCGGCGGCGCGTGACCCAGGGAGGCGCTTGGCGGCTGCAGCGAAGCGTCCACTGCGTGCGTCGCCGGCGGGAGAACAGGCGGCGGCGGCGGCGGCGGCGGCGGCGGCGGCGGCGGCGCGTCGCCATGGGGCAAAATGGAAGGCAGCGTCGGTAACACCTGGGGATGAGGCGAGCCAGTAGATGGGTCCCCAGGGCGCTGACCGGACGGCACCGTCGCTGAAAGCAGACGGGGAGCGGGAGAACCCATGCGACGACAGAGGCGCAGCTGATTGAGATGGCGACGCATCTCACCAGTGGCCCCCAAAACCAGATACATAGCGCGGCCGAGGCAGCGAAGAATGCGCCCTGCGAGCCAACGCCGTGAACCTCGATAGTTGCGATAGTATACAACGTCGCCTGGAGCAAAAGCAGGTGGCTGCCGCTGCACAGGAACCTGATGCGGCGGATGCAGCAAAGACATCAGGGTTCGATAAGGACGACCGTGGAGCAACTCAGCCGGCGAGCGACCATCTCGGGGCTGAGAGCGATACGAAGACAAAAAGAGCAATAACGCGTCCTCCCGAGAATGCGACGCTTTCAACTTCAACATCTGTGACTTGAAAGTCCGGACCAATCGTTCAGCGGGACCGTTTGACTGAGGCGAAAACGGCGCGGATGTCAGATGTTGAATACCGTTGGCCTTGCAGAATGACTGAAATTCTGCGGACATGAATTGTGGGCCATTGTCGGAAACAATAGTCTGCGGAAGACCTTCAATGCAAAAGATAGCAGATAACGCTTGGATGGTGGCAGATGACGTCGTGGAAGACATCCGGACAACAAAAGGAAAATTACTAAAAGAATCGACCACGACCAACCATCGAGCATTCCAGAATGGACCAGCAAAATCAATGTCTAAGCGTTGCCAAGGAGAAGTGGCTGTCTGCCATGCAAAGAATTTCCGCGGCGGTGCGGATTGTTGTGCGGCACACGCCATGCAAGAAGAGCACATATTCGTAATCGCAGCATCGATTCCGAACCAAGTACAGTGCTGACGAGCAAGTTGTTTCGTTCGCACTATACCCCAATGTCCTTGGTGGAGAAGCCGTAATACAGAGGACTGTAACGAACGTGGGACCACGACCCTGGACTGATCATTATCAGAACGCAACAGCAAAACACCACGTCGAACAAAAAGTCTCTCCTTGTGAGCAAAAAATCGGCGAACCAACGGATCCTCGATCCGTGAATTTGACAAGGGCCATTGCGTAGCAACAAAACGCAAAACGGTAGCAAGGACAGGGTCAGCAGCTGTGGCTGTAGCTACACGACGAAAATCAATCGGAAACGAGTCGACCACGTCATCGGTTTCCGAATCAATGAACATGCAAGCAAGTTCGGAAGAATCGAATGCTCTATCCTCAGCAACAGGCAAATGGGACAACGCATCGGCGTTTCCGTGCTTAGCAGTGGACCGATACAAGATATCGTAGCGGTACTGCGAGAGGAAAATAGACCAGCGAATGAATTTCTGCGCTGTACGTGGAGGTACAGGCTTGTTCGCATGAAAAAGCGACGTCAAAGGTTTGTGGTCTGTGATGATGGTAAAGTGACGACCATACAAGAAATCGTGAAACTTAGTAACACCAAATACGTGAGCCACAGCTTCTATCTCGATCTGTGAATAATTTCTTTGCGCAGACGAGAGCAATTTTGACGCAAAGGCAATAGGGCGATCGTGCGATCCATCTTTGTGCGCAAGCACAGCACCGATCCCGAAATCCGATGCATCTACCATCAACAAAAGGGGTTTCTGGGGATCAGATGGCGTAAGGCAAGTATTTGGAAGCAACGCCGATTTCAACTGGCGAAAGGCGCGTTCGCATTCCGTCGTCCAGACGAACGGAACACCTTTACGGCGTAAGCGATGAAGCGGAGCTGAAATGGAAGAGGCATGGGGAACATAACGATGATAGTAATTAATTATTCCCAACACACTCTGTAGCAGCTTCAAATTCTGCGGCGAAGGCAAGTCTTGTATGGCACGGAGGTGCTTTGGACTAGGATGTATGCCTTGGGCATTGATTACATGTCCCAGATAGGGTAAGTCGCGAGCAAAAAACACACATTTGTCCTTCCGCAAGCGAAGACCATTTTGTCGCAAGACCTGAAATAATGTTCGGAGGTTGGCTAAATGTTCTTCTTCCGTCTTTCCGGAGATCACAATATCGTCCAGATAGTTTGCTGCAGTAGGGACCGACGCACAAACAGTTTGCAGATATTGCTGAAACAATGCAGGGCGGATGCACACCCGAATGGCAGTCTTTTGAATCGGTACAAACCAAGATGCGTGTTAACCACCAAGACACGCTGGGATTCGTCGTCCACTGGTATGTGCAAGTACGCATCTGCTAGGTCCAACTTCGAAAAATATGTACCCGGGCACAGTTTGTCAAAAAGATCTTCCGGGCAGGGTAAAGGATAAGTTGCAATCACTAATTGTGGATTCACTGTTGCCTTGAAATCCACACAAAGTCTCAATTTTCCGGAAGGTTTTGGCAAAATTACTAAGGGTGATGCCCAGAGAGAAGCCTGCACACGTTCAATCACACCTTGTGATTCCAAATCATTTAATGTTCTTGCGACCTCATCACGCAATGCGTGAGGGATCATTGCGCGCTCTGAAAAATTTCGGTTGCGCGTTTACTTTCAGTTCCAAATGTGCTTCATAGTTCTTAGCGCAACCAAGGCCTGGTGCAAAAATGTCTGCAAATTCTTCACATAGACTAGAAACACTGGCTGAAGGCACAGTCTGGTTCACTGATAGGACCTGATTTACTATAGACAAGTTAAACAACTGAAATAAATCTAAACCAAACAAGTTCACTACAGAAGAAGAACGAAGAACGTAAAATGACACAAGTTTTGTTTGTCCCTTTTATGTTGCAAGAAGGCTGCACTGTCCTAACACAGGGATATTCTGACCTGAATAACTATTTAACGTAACATTTGCGGCACGCAACGGAGGTGTGCCCAGTTGTTTGTACGTGTCTTTATTGATCAATGAAACTGCAGCTCCGGTATCGAGCTGGAATGGGATCACGTTGCCATGAATGTCCAAATCTACAAAAAGTTTATTGTCCTGTTGACGACAAGAGCGACTGTCTCGTGCAATTTGAACAGACACTGGTACAGAATCACTTGCTAATTGACGTGATTTCCGGCGACGTTGACGCACACTTTTTGTGGGACACACACAGTCACTTTTAGAGAGAGTGGCACTGGGCGGAGTGGAATTAACTACATGAATGTCCATGGGCGAAGGTTCACGAGCCTGAGTATTCGTGGTTCGATTCCGATTCCGGCGTGAAGCAAAGGGCCTGGAATTGTTGTGAATGTCCGATCTGAGCTTTTTCTGGCAAACACTCTGAAGATGTCCTTTTTTATTACAGAAAAAGCAAATAGCTTGGCGTGATGGGCAATTCTCACGCGAATGTCTGGTTGCACACTGCGGGCATGATTTCACTGCATTTGCATGCTGGCGCGGGACACGTGGCGGAGGGCTAGGCGGCAGCTGCGCGGACGAGCGCGAGGGCTGTTTACTGTTCCGTGCAGCTCGCCCGGCGGGCCGGTTAATGTGACACACGGCTGGCGAAGTTTCAAATGATGCCTGGGCAAAGTCAAGTGTGTCTTGCCTATCCAATATGTCCACCACTTGTTGAAGGGAGGGATTGACTAGTTTCAAAATCTGTTCCCTTATACGAACATCAGAAACGTTCTGTGCAATCGCATCACGTACCATAGTATCTGAATAAGGTTGTCCACATTCGCACTCAAAAGCGCAATCCCTAGTAAGGCCTTGCAAAGTTGCAACCCACTCCCTATTAGTCTGACCGGCCATACGTTTTGTACGAAAGAACGTATACCGTTTTGCAACTACATTGACTGATTCCTTGAAATATGCATCTAATGCAGACAAAATTTCTTCATAGGACAGAGTTGCTACATCGCGTCGGGGAAATAATTTCACTATCACATGGTACGTCTGCAACCCTACACACGCCAATAAGTGAGGCCGCCGCTCGTTACCTTGAATTCTGTAGGCGGCGAGATGGAATCCAAATTGGCGTGACCACTCCGTCCAGCTTTCCATCGCCGCATCAAACGGACGAAAAGGTGGTGCAACTGTGTGTTGTGGCTGCGGTAGCGGCGGAGTGGCGGCTGCCGCATCGGTTTGCATGGCACGTTGACCCTGGACGAGCTGCCCAAGGGCATCCAATAACGCCTGCGTCTGCTGATTCTGCAAGCGATAAAATTTGGACAGTACATCTGGAGATTGTTGCGAAGCCACGACACAAGTAAATTAGGGCAATACGAACGATAAATCCTCTTTTGAGACTCGTCGCCAAATATGTTGTGTCTAGACAAGACAGCCTAGACACAATGAGAGGAAGCCGAAAGGCACGCGCTTAAACTCACGCAGGCTGGCGTGAGGTCTGAAACAGGATACGTAATGAATGCTATAAAGAAAAGTACGTAGCTTCTGGAATACTTAACTTTAATCCACATTTGTAGAACATCGCTCTTGATGATACATTAATAGAATCTCAATATGAATTGAATACGGCGCCTTGCTAGGTCGTAGCAAATGTAACTGAAGGCTATGCTAACTATCGTCTCGGCAAATGAGAGCGTAGTTGTCAGTGAACCATTGCTACGAACGTCGGCTGTACAACTGGGGCGAGTGCCAGTAAGTCTCTCTAGACCTGCCGTGTGGTGGCGCTCGGTCTGCTATCACTGACAGTGGCGACACGCGGGTCCGACGTATACTAATGGACCGCGGCCGATTTAAAGGCTACCACCTAGCAAGTGTGGTGTCTGGCGGTGACACTACAGTTTCCATGCATCTATTTACGTGCAGGAATTTATTGAATGCTCTGAAATCAAATAAATGGATCGGCGAGGATGAAATCAATGAACGTGTCATGATAAAAAATGAAATCAGTGGAAATCGTCCCACTTGAGCAATGTTATGAATATGTAGTCATAATCGAAAACTTGTGCAAGACCGGTATACGAATCCAGATTTCCTGCTTGCCATGAGAAGTCGCACTAACCGTTCACCTATCTCCGTCATGTCACAGTATCTTCGCTGGTTTCTTTGCATTCGATCTACTTATTTCACATCAGTGCATTTCAACCATTTCATATATTCCAGTAACCCCAGCCCCCGACTGGTTAAGTAATCGAACCCCCACGTACTAAATAGCTTCAAACGTCTGATTACTTTACAAATGAGTTCATGTGTTAAATCTTTGACGTTAAAAGTCTGGGTAATTCGCGCGGCGTTTTAAGAAAAGCAAGTTTTTCACACAACTCAATGTTTATGATGTCATATTTCCTCAACAACCTGTCTTCCAAAGATGTAATTTTGCACGTACATTGACTGAAACATATTGATAGAATCTGCCGCGGTAGTCTGCTGCGGTGTTCCATATCCAACAATGTACGATGAACGGTGTTCTCTGAAACACTTCTGCGTGTACTTGCATTATGCTCTTTCGGCACAGATGCCACAGAACGCCATTCTACCTTACACAGCAGACGAGCCTCCGAATCAGAAGTTCTTTGAAAGGTCATGCACGTCCAACCGTTTAGCGCCTAGTGGTAGTTCCACCTCTTTCCGTAGATGCTCACGACAGTAACACGTGAACATTCGACCAGCTTCGCCGTTTTCGAGTTATTCAAAATAAGTTCAAGTGACTCTAGTCACTATGGGAAGTAACATCTGAGGTCATCAGTCCCGTAGACTAAGAACTGCTTAAACATAACTAACCTAAGGACATCACACACATCCATGCCCGAGGCAGGATTCGAACCTGCGACCGTAGCAGCCGCCCGGTGTCGGACTAAAGCGCCTAAAACCGCTGGGCCACAGCAGCCGGCTGGAGATATTCGTTGACAGGCTTTGCGTAATAATAGTCTACCGTTGGACAAAGTCGCTTACCTCAGTGGATTTCGCCATTTGCAGCCCAAATCTGGGCTAGGGTGATCCCCCGTCCATCTCTGCTGTGTTTATATGCTTTTCATAGCTCGTAAAGTGCCCACAACGTCACCAACGGCCATGCAGCCTCGCGGTGGATAGTGGTGATAATATTTTGTCTTATCAGTGCACGTTGCGATTTTAATTAGTACTAAAGAAGTAATGAATTAAAACACCGTTCCTGATTCTGAGGTTTTAGTGCATAAACACCGAAAATATTGTAAGCCATAAAAATTTCCCTCTTTGATTATTTTGTGGAAAGTTTCACTGTCAAAAGTTTCGAAAATGATTGAAACTACGTGTTATGTTTCTTGGAATGTTCTAACTGCTCTAGTTCTCAAATACTGAAGGAACAGAGTCGGAAAAAAGTTGCACGCCGTGAGTTACGCGGCCTTATGCCATGTACACAGTTTCTAACTTTAATACTTGACTTTTTGGGTTAAACTTTTGACATAACATTATACCTCTTAACAAGCAGATTAGTGTGTGGACAAATAAAGGTCCTGTGTGGTTTCCAAGGGAGTCTTTCACCATTCTTCCTGCAAAATAGTGGAAACTTCATATAATTATGATGGAGATTGTTAGCAATCAAGCACCCATCTCTCCAAAGTAGACCACAAAGGCACAATAATACTGAGATCTGGTGACTGTGCTGGCCAGGAAACATACAACAATATTCATCCTTGTGCCCACAAAACCGGTTCTGGACAATGCGAGATGTGTGAACAGGTGACTCTGACGTCTTGGAACATGAATGCCGGACATTTGCCACGCCGGACATTTGCCACACTTGCCCTTACGCCAGGTAGCGATCCCTCAGGTAAGGGACGCCCTTCCTCGTACTACTACTGTCCGCTTTCCAACCACCGCCTCCACATCTTACTCGATACAACCAGTACGTAAGGGACCTTCTTCTTCGAAATCTTGGCCAAATACAGAGCTTCTTTTCCGAAATCGAAATATTTATAACTTTTGGAAAACGAAAGCAATACCGACGATTATGTCAGTATAAATATAAATTCCTCAGTCTGTACGGTAGCTTCCTTTCACGCTTACTGATGGCGATAGAAACAGTCCATCGCCATGGGAGCAACAAGAAAGGAACGATGTAAAGAGAATGCGAATGTACGCTAATCATTTCTTTTTGATCACTGCATCTGTGCCTACTTTAATTACTACAACTGCATGCCCAAAACACAACAAGGAAAGAAAAAATGTGTATGTGAATCTTTGAAAAGAAGAACGACATACTCTATATGAATTTACTCTCTAAAATGCGATATCCCTTGTGGTGAAACATTAGTTAATAAAGTGTAGCGGGACAACGTTCAAAACATGACTGAAAATACGTTCACTAAACAGAAATAAGAATATCTATGATTGACATGTCATCTAAAGTCGAGGTACAATTTTAAATTTAAGAAATAGGCAAATGAAGTAATACAGAGTGCTGTGCTTGTAGCGTGGGTTGTTGTTCTACATTGTTTAGCTCTGGTATTTACAAGGTCACAGAGAAAGCGTCCTAGGTTTTGGAGCGAAAAGCCGTAATTGTAATGATCTGCACTACAACAGAAACAAGAAGCACAACTTAAGGAAAAATAATGTAATGTGTATTCCAGCTCACAAGCGACATTGAAGCAGATAGTTCCCGTGACTTAGTACAGGCAGAGGTTACATTCGACAACCGGAATAAATTAATAACTGGCTCCCTTTACTGACCCCCCAGCCTCAGATGAAACAGTTGCTGAACAGGTCAAAGAAAACTCGAGTCTCATCACAAATACGAACCCTATTCTACAACTATAGTTGGCAGTGACTTCAATCTACCGCATGTTGACAAAAATGCATTATCAGACCCTATTGTAGATAGAAAACAACTTCTGTAATGTTCTAAATACTTTTTTTAAAATTGAACAATTAGTTCACGACGCCATTCAAATTCTAAATGGTTACGAAACACACTTGACCTCTTAGCCACAAATAATCCTGAGTATCACGACGGATACAGGGATTAGCGAACACAGTCGTAACGAGGCTCAACTCCGTAACAAAGAAATTCACCAAAACTAAACGCGAAATATACCTATTTATAAAAGCAGCTAAAAATTCGGTTGACTTCTCTCTAAGAGACAGTCTCCAATCCTTCCAAACTATGTAAGTGAAGACCATATGTTGCTGAAGTTCAAAGAAATAGTATCAACAGCACTCGAGAGATTCATACCGAATAAATTAATAAGAGACGGAACTGATCCCCCATGGTACACAAAACACGACAGAAAGTTGCTGCAGGAGCAACGAAAAAGGCTCGTATAATTTAGACGAATGCAAAATCTCCAATATTGGCGAAGTTTTACCGAGGCTCGAAATTTGGTGGGCATTTCAATGCGAGATGCATTTAATAGTTTCCATAACGAAAGTCGCTCTAGAAATGTGGCGGAAAATCCAAGGAGATTCTGGTCTTATGTTAAGTAGAGCAGCGGAAAGGGTCAGTAAGTACCTTTACAGCGCGACGGTAATGTTACTGATGAAGTGGAGTTACTAAATGCACTTTTCAGAAATTCCTTCACCGAAGAAAACGAAGTAAATATTCCAGAATTCGAAATGAGAACAGCTGCAAACATAATATAGAAGTAGATATGCCTGGTGTTGCGAAGCAAATCAAATTACACTATCAAATAACTGATGTTGCAGAGGTGCCTGAACTGTCAGTGACAGAGGAAATCATCAAATATCTTTTCAAAAAGTCCATAATGTATACGAAAAGTAGGTCTAATACGTATCTGATGTTCTTCAAAAACAATTAATTTTCAGTAGTAGCTCCTTGCCTAGTTTCAGTTGCTTTTACTGGCCTGTTTAATCAACAATTTAGTAAGGAATTTTAATTTTTAAAGCCCTATATCTAAATGTACTTAAATAGATTTACATCTACTATAAATGTTTGCAGCTAAACTTAAATAAAAAAAATATTTGAGATGCCAAAATTGTCAACCTTAGGATCAGATCAGTTTTGGGGTGTCAATTTTAGGTTCAATTCAAAGGTTCAGTTCCCATTTCCTTTTACAAACCTTATACTATCAGTTTAACAAAGCATGATATTTTAGGTGATAGTTGCGACTCTGAAGCTTAAGAAAATAATTTTAGAACTCACAATTAGTTAATAGTATGGCCATAATATTAGAAGGTAGAAAAAAGTTATCTTAACGTGACAACAATAGGAGCTCTTACTTAAAAAGGAAATTGCTAATGAAAAAAATTAGATGTAACTGTAAATTCTGGTTTCAGGAGGATCATTTGAGTGATGTTTAATGTTGGCTTCGTTAATTCATTGCTTCTTGATTACGCGCTAGTAAACCTAGTTGGGACCAGCTAGTTACATCGTTAAGCTATTTAGGGATACTTTTGTGAGGCTTGAAACACTCTTTAATTGTGTGATTCCCATCACACTTTGCACCGGCTTTGGACTGTCAAAATGATAAATGACCATTTACCATTTTGGCTTGTTTAAAATCAGCCTAAACAGGCTGAACTAATGTACACACTATTTACAATTACAACTTAATATTAGCGCCGATAATGCTGCTTCAATGTTTTAGTAATTTTAACTCAGTAATCTGCGAGGTCTCAGTGGTATTCATAGTTTTAATGCATTATTTTTCACGTATTTTAGTCCAGTTTCTGAATATGGGCAATGGCTTTCAAGCAAGGCCTAATGTTGCCAGTCTCTTCATAATTCTTTACGATTCTCTCTATCCTGTCGTCCAGCTTCAAGTACTTCTTCTTCCTCTTCTTACCTACAAGATTCATTTCCAATTTCTTGTACATACAGTTTGTGAGCTCTGCTTCCTTTTTCAAGCTCTCCACCAAATAGGTGATTCTAGGGTGAGGGTTTCCAATAATACTATTTATTTTGTTGTGCCACCCTTCAACAGCATTCGTCGTTCGGTGCCTTTTTCCATAGCAGTTCCACATTTCTATTGGGATATCTTCATTGGCTAGCCAGTTGTCCACAAAGTTGTCAAAAAATGAGCATTCCGTTATCAGGAGATTCTGCATGAATCTCGATCCAGCCATTGCTTACGTCCTCCGGTATTACAAATGCCAGCGCTGCACACATGCTGGCGTGAAGTCTTAAATCCTCGTTCTGGCGGTACTTCTCAGTTAGACCGAGAACTTGAATTCTCTTCCATAAACTCTTCTACACGTGGAAGTAGCATCCATTTATTTCAATTGTGGGAAAAACTTGACGAATGGCCGATATCGCAGCTGCCTCAAAATCGACATTCACTTCTTTAGGACACCACTCAGACGGAACAGACGAACGTATATGTCTTTCTTCTTATTTGGGAGCAGTGCAAATACAATAGGAAAATGTTTGTTTCTTTAAACTGGCCTCCTAAGTCTACGTGTATGGTGTAGATTTGTGCGAAATGCTTGCTGCAGCTCTTAAATGTTCCATCCATAAAAAAAATGGGAACATGTTTTTAAACTTTCTTTTCCCTTGCTTCCACTAAAAATCATTATTCTCTCCTCTAATCTATCGTCTTCTAGAAGAAAACCAGTGCCATCTCCCATTTTTAATAGATCTTCATGACGATCAATTTCATAAGAGCTCGTAGGCTCTTGTTGGTTCCCCCGCGCTTGACTCCGTCGACGACGCATGGTTCTCTTCATAGATTCTGAATTCGGCATCACGGTAACAAAGCCATAACCTTTATTATGAAGATTTCCCATTTCATCCGCGTAAATCTCCGATAACTGTGTAGTTTCTTCTTGAGACCTTCTCTTCGCCCTTTCCACTTGCTTTCTCATATCCAGAGCCACATCGTCAGGTGGTCCACAGAGATGTTCTGATACGTACAATACTTCTCCGTTCTTCGAAAGCAGCTTTCCCTTGCAATGATCCGCTTTTCGGAGTAGGCACATCCACGTAACAACACCTTCTTTAGATTACCTCTGTTTAAGATACGCGTAACCATTGTAATGAGCAGAAGGCGTGCCCTTGTTCGTCGTAATAACTTCCATACTGATGGTCACGTTAGGAACTTCGAGAGCAAACTGAGTGTAATGACGGACATTCGTTGCGACCAGTGTGCGGGTTCGGTGACCGTCCACGGGCATTCCAGGGGTTGGGCGGCGGGTGAAGAGGAAGAGGAGGAGGAGGAGGAGGAGGCGGCAAGGGACCCGACCCTTCGGAGCAGGTAAAATCGTGGCAAATGCCCGGCGTGGCAAATGTCCGGTGTGGCAAATGTCCGGACACCTTGGAACACAGCATCACCACTGGGAACAAGCAGTGTACCACTGGATTTATCTGACCAACAGAGATGTTTATATAGTTCTTGACAGTAAGGCGACATTGCAGAGTAACAATGGGATCCATTGAATACAACGCTATGGATGGACAAATCATCAGCGAAAACTGATGGGTTTCACTCTTGAGACGTAAACTGGGCCATAAATTGGAAATGGTGTGAAACAAGATTCATCCGACCCAATCCTATTCTTCCACTGCAATATCGTCCAGGTGTTATGGCTTCGGAACCACGTTTTCTTTTACGGGGATTTGCATAACTGACGAGTGGTTTTCGAATCTCAGTTCGCCCTGCAGTTTCCTGCTTCTGGAGCTCCCTTGGTACTATTTTAGTAGTGACAGCGTTCGCCAGTGAGGCAATCAGTTGCGCGGTGACGTTTGCAGCTGTCATCTTCTTATTTTTGCCACAGTCGTCTTGTATGATCGTCCATCACTCAAGACACATTTTCGTCCGCGTTACGACTTAGCGGATGATGTTTTTCCGACTTCTCTGTTAGGTGTATAATTTTTCGATACGGTGCCTCTTGAAATACCATTTACTTCGGCTACAGATGCACGCATCATACGAGCACCAGCAATTTCCCCATCAAATTCACTTAGCTCCGACACATTGCACTCACAACTACACATAACTCTATCCTAACCACGTCTATCACTACTTGCAACGTTTTGAGGACATTGCACAGGTGCCATTTGTGGTCAAATGCATCACCTCAACCTACAGGCTTGGCTATCATCTGCATTTATATTCAAGCTTCTATTTCTAGCTGTGTTTTTAAACTTTTGTACGAATTATGTGGCACTAGCCTTTATGTTCTTAAATAACGTCTGTGTGAAACAGTATTGTACACTACCAATAAATGAAATGTGATAACTCTGTTTCAAACACACCGGTCTTATACTTGGTGGAGTGTAGACTCCAATCTTCTTCTTCTGTGGTTCCCATAAATTACTTCAGGCAAGTGCCGGGATGTTACTTGCTATAAGGCCAAGACTCACAATCTGTTCCATCCTTGTGAGACTAGACATATTAGTATTTACAAGGACGGGCCCACTTGTTGCCAGGTTGTTACGTAAGTTTCACCGGGAAGCCCTTAACATCTTCCATTCAGTACCAATCTCTCGATTTCGGCATTTTATAGCCCTGAAGAAGGAATTCGTGGCCTGCGCCTTGCCTCGGACGAAGAGGTGCGCTTCTGGATAGTCATGTTTCTGTAGGCAACTGATCGTCTTGTCTGGCAGCGAGATGAATGTATGGGCAGATACGGTGATTACTTCTGAAATGATACATAGTTCACTTACCTATGTTTCTGTAGGCAACTGATCGTCTTGTCTGGCAGCGAGATGAATGTATGGGCAGATACGGTGATTACTTCTGAAATGATACATAGTTCACTTACCTTCTTTCATCTGTCTCGTTTTCATTTATCTGCTCTTTATAAATACTTGGAAGTTACATTATTTTTGCTGTATGCAAATTGCAATACCAAGACATGTTGAATGTCCTTGTACAAGCGATCTACGGATGAATATTGCTACTGCTACTACTAATGCTACTACTACTGTGTTACAATTACAAATTATTAAGAACGATCATTAGTTACGAATGCGTGCTTAAAAGTAATGCCTCCGAATTTTTTACGTAAAACTCTTAAAGATTTTTTAAAATCAAGTAAGTGTTATTAACATTATACATCTTGAATGAGATTCTCACTCTGCAGCAGAGTGTGCGCTGATATGCCTCATGGCAAATTAAAACTGTGTGCTGGACGAAAACTCGAACTCGGGGCCCTTGCCTTTCGCGAGAAAGTGCTCTACCACCTACATTGTACAGTGAAGGTATTAAAAATCTGGTCTCTCTTAGGGAGAAATGTGTTCGTCGTCAGCGTGACTACGTTGAGGAATAAATAATTAGGCATGAAGAATAAATATGTAGAATGTTAATAAAGTTTGTTTTAATTAAAATGTTTTAAGAGTTGTCACATACAAAATTCAGAGGTATTACTTCTCAGCTCGCCGTCGTACATAAAATCCCGAATCTGAAATTTTTGTAGACAATCTCTAATTTGGGCACATGATAGTTTTGGCCATTTTGTAAAATAGATCAAGTGTGGAAAGTAATCCACGGTTCTACACTATTTAATAAAGGATGGGGCCCTCCACGCCCGCACCAACGTGGTGACCAAACCAAAAGTTCTACTGTCACCTCCGTAAACATGTTAGTTTTTGAATCAGGCGTCACAGGATGCAGGCTGTGATGTTATCCATGCGTCTGGGTAAGACTACTCATTAACATGGTCCATCAGGAGATAGAAGTGGTCGAAAACGATTGAAGGGTAGCGGTTGTAAGGGCAGAGGAAAAAAAGTGCCAAGGCCAGCGCCAAGGGAAAAAAACCTCTGCGACAATAGGACGGGTAGTAAGGGCAGTAGCGGCTTGCTAGCTGCGACAGAGCAAGCAAGGTGAGGGAAGGTTAGCGTGAGGTATCGTGCATTGTTACCTATGTGCTGCGTGGTCGTTAGCTGGGTCAGTCCGGGTGCTGCGGCTGGGCTCGCTTGTAGTCTCCTGGGCCGGCCGCAGTGGCTTCTTCCCTGTAACATAAGAGTCCGGCGCGGCAACGCATGCGTTGCTGTTAGGCCCTCTGCTGCGCCTTGTCGTCAGTGACTTGGTGCAGCTTCATCAGGCTGGTGCAGAACGGCGGCGATCGGCTACCGTTCAGCGTCCTCCTCTACTGCACGGCGCAGGACTTCTGCATTGCAGCTTCGAGCTGCTCCGCTTGTTCAGTGAGCTGCACCGCTTCAGCGTCGGAGAGATGTATGCCGTTCGCTCTCGCTGTCGCGATGATGGACGCTCCCGCAGCGGTCGGCGTCGCCACCGGCTCCGCTGGAACGGCGGTTGTCTTCTTTGCGCCTCTCACCTGCGATGCTGCTGGAACAACCGCTGGGATAGGCGCGCGAACGTCCTTCTGCGAGGTCGCAAGAGTGTTCGCAGGTACGACTGCGCTGAGGCCTTGGGCGAAGACTGCTCGCAGTTGCCTCAAGGCCTCTTCCTTCTCTGCAGCCACGGCGGCTGCGAAGGCAGCCCTCTCTGCCGCCATGACGGCTTTGAGGGCTGCTGTGGCCTCCTTCACGGCGGTGCCGAGTTCGAGGTCACATCTCTTCACGGGAGAGCGAGCTGCGTCCTGGCTGCCCGTTTCCGAGCGGCCGTCCCCGTCCCTGGCAGGTGGATCCGCTGCTGCGCCGTCCCTCAGCTGCGCCGGGCTGTTCTGCGCCCTACGCCGTTTCCGACGTCGTCTTCTCTTCTGCTGCTGCGTCGGTGCGGCCGCAGCCGCTTCGCCGCCCCCGGCACGGTTGCGGCTTGAGAAAGCTGCAAAACCGCGCCAACTGGCGACGTGCGGGCCGCCACACCGGACACGAGTCGGCAGAGCGTTGCTGCCGCGGTCGCAGGCGCGGCTGTCGCGCTCACCTGAGCACTTGACGCACCGCGCCGCGTTGCGGCAATACTTCGCAGCATGGCCCTCACCCTGGCACCTGAAGCACTGGGGCTGAGGGTCCATGGCGGTCGGGAGAGCCTCCGTCGTAACCGGGAAGCCCAGCAACTTCCGCAAGTCGAAGATGTCGCTCCCGCCGTCGAACGTTTGCACGGTCACGGCATAGAGCGGCGCCCTCTTGCTGTTGGTTCGGTTGTGCAACCTTGCGGCCGCATTACCAAACCCGGCCCGCAGCAGCCCTTCCCGGACCGCTGCCTCATCACAGCACCAAGGTAACCCCCTGAGAAGTGCCTCGGTCGTCTTCATCCTTCCTACGGAAGGTGCCTTCTCACGCGCCGGCGGCGTGTCGACGATGTGGTCGGCCACTACGACATTGATCGCCCTGTGGTCGGCCACGTTTGCGGCTCGAACGCAGATCAGCGAGTCTGTATCGACAGACTCGTAGACCACCTCGTTCCGAGCGCAATTCGTCATGGTGTCGAAGAGCGCTGTCCACCCGCCTTTGCACTTGACGTACAAAGGGGGGACAGACCGCGACTCGTCTTCTCGGGAGTTCCTTGCACGGTCGGCAGACTCAGTGAGTCGCACAACCGAAGGACCCTTCGTAGCGGCAGGTTTCCTCCGCGCACCCTTCTTTCGCATGCTGCGAGGAGCGGAACACGACAATTTGCACGCGTTGTGACAACAACGCACGACAATTGGCTCTCCGCGGCGCCCACAGCACAGAAAACCTCTTCACGAGCTCTCAACGGCCGAGTAAGCGAAGCGCGCAACGGCAGCGATTGTTCGCCTCGCCAGCTCAGGCCGCTCTCTCGGTTCTACACTGACAACGTTCCCGCTGCGGTGCTACTCTGTTTCACATGAGATAATTTCCGGGAATAACATTGGTCAATCATAAGTGGAAACAACAACAGAAGTCAAATACGATGTTGCAGTGCCTGTGTTATCGTGATTACGATGCAAAGTTCCTTTGGATATGCATGCAAGCGACTTTCATGTACAACGTCTCATCTGTGCGGGAATACACATAATGGATCTACGAGCACGGGTCGTAGACTCCTGGTTGCCGACGTAGGGGAGTTTGGGTCCGGCCGTGAGTCGTGAATGGATAACCAGCCCCTACTGATGTTGGTCGCATAAATTATATTAGTTAAATCATTTTCGTGACGTCTATCTTGTGAGGAGCTATTTAAGGGCTGACATTTTATGGAGACCCGTCCTCAGCATGAAATTCTCGTTGAAAGAGAATCGCCACAAACAACCTGGAAGACAGTTTGTTGGAACATGAGTCTTCCGATTTAGCCGATGAGCGTAGCGTCCTCTTCGTATAAGGTAGTAAATAACTTTATTTCAACGAACGAGCGTATACGATCCTTGCAATAAGATTGGAATTTTTCTTAGTTCTCTGTTAGAATATAATATGGACGATGTTCAGTAGACCACCGCTGTTCGCACAGTGCGTCGATCTTGCTACGCAGACTGAAACGTCCCCTTAGAACAATTATACATGACTGTGCTTAAGCTGACACACAGTATTTTTAGCGCAACGCAATCTGACTTTTAATAATCCCTACAGAAGAATGGCCCTGACTAACATTAACCTATACCTTTCATAAATGACTTACCTCACAAAAATCTTCGTTACTCGAACTACTGCAATACAGTGAGCGCCACTACTGCCAGCTAAATAAAAGATTCAAACTACGGAAGGCACTAACTACTGATAGGCATAGTTAGCAAATGAAAGATTTTAATAGAGAACAAACAATGTATTTCCCTTAATAGTCATAATAGACACTCCTGGAAATGGAAAAAAGAACACATTGACACCGGTGTGTCAGACCCACCATACTTGCTCCGGACACTGCGAGAGGGCTGTACAAGCAATGATCACACGCACGGCACAGCGGACACACCAGGAACCGCGGTGTTGGCCGTCGAATGGCGCTAGCTGCGCAGCATTTGTGCACCGCCGCCGTCAGTGTCAGCCAGTTTGCCGTGGCATACGGAGCTCCATCGCAGTCTTTAACACTGGTAGCATGCCGCGACAGCGTGGACGTGAACCGTATGTGCAGTTGACGGACTTTGAGCGAGGGCGTATAGTGGGCATGCGGGAGGCCGGGTGGACGTACCGCCGAATTGCTCAACACGTGGGGCGTGAGGTCTCCACAGTACATCGATGTTATCGCCAGTGGTCGGCGGAAGGTGCACGTGCCCGTCGACCTGGGACCGGACCGCAGCGACGCACGGATGCACGCCAAAGCCGTAGGATCCTACGCAGTGCCGTAGGGGACCGCACCGCCACTTCCCAGCAAATTAGGGACACTGTTGCTACTGGGGTATCGGCGAGGACCATTCGCAACCGTCTCCATGAAGCTGGGCTACGGTCCCGCACACCGTTAGGCCGTCTTCCGCTCACGCCCCAACATCGTGCAGCCCGCCTCCAGTGGTGTCGCGACAGGCGTGAATGGAGGGACGAATGGAGACGTGTCGTCTTCAGCGATGAGAGTCGCTGCTGCCTTGGTGCCAATGATGGTCGTATGCGTGTTTGGCGCCGTGCAGGTGAGCGCCACAATCAGGACTGCATACGACCGAGGCACACAGGGCCAACACTCGGCATCATGGTGTGGGGAGCGATCTCCTACACTGGCCGTACACCACTGGTGATCGTCGAGGGGACACTGAATAGTGCACGGTACATCCACACCGTCATCGAACCCATCGTTCTACCATTCCTAGACCGGCAAGGGAACTTGCTATTCCAACAGGACAATGCACATCCGCATGTATCCAGTGCCACCCAACGTGCTCTAGAAGGTGTAAGTCAACTACCCTGCCCAGCAAGATCTCCGGATCTGTCCCCCATTGAGCATGTTTGGGACTGGATGAAGCGTCGTCTCACGCGGTCTGCACGTCCAGCACGAACGCTGGTCCAACTGAGGCGCCAGGTGGAAATGGCATGGCAAGCCGTTCCACAGGACTACATCCAGCATCTCTACGATCGTCTCCATGGGAGAATAGCAGCCTGCATTGCTGCGAAAGGTGGATATACACTATACTAGTGCCGAAATTGTGCATGCTCTGTTGCCTGTGTCTATGTGCCTGTGGTTCTGTCAGTGTGATCATGTGATGTATCTGACCCCAGGAATGTGTCAATAAAGTTTCCCCTTCCTGGGACAATGAATTCACGGTGTTCTTATTTCAATTTCGAGGAGTGTATATAGCAGTTCATGACATCCAGTCTTAGAAATTTCCAAGCTCCGCCATTTCTCTCCCCACATCCACCACTGCTGGCGGCTCACCTCCAACTGCGCAACGCTACGTGCTGTTAACATCCAACTGCCCAACACTACAATGGCAGATAACAATGCAAACTAGCCACATACTGCACACAGCACAGCCAGTGATTTTCATACAGACCGCTACGTGGCGTTACCAATACAAAAACCTAAACAGCCTACTTACATAGCCCCCATGCTCCCCACAAAAAATTTTACAAATTGTTTTGGGCAGTGGCCAATACAGATTTGAAAAAAATTTTTCATAATTACAATAACAAAGAAATCAAATGCACACACTTATTGATACAATGTTGGTCAAAAGCTAAAATTTTCTCACAGTCCATAAAGACAGTCCTGATCATTCATCACAGTAAAATTGCAGTGTTTTTTTTTTCTCAAAGTCTGAGCAGTAAAAGAAAATGCACACGGAAGTAGTGGATTTCCATGCAGTCTTGAAGTAGTGTTGTCCTTCCAACGGAAAGACAGTGCTGACTCTTGACATGCAGACGGGTAATAAGCCACAACAGAGCAAACCCACAGCAGAGTCAGTCAAAGTTTTGAAGAATATTGGTAGGTAGGTCATTACGGAGCAGACCCACTGTAGTCCTGGTAGAGATTACGGTATTGGTGGGCCACCAGAGGTGCAGACCCACTGCAGTCCTTGTAGAAATAATGGTATTGGTGGGTCATCAAAGATGCAGACCCACTGTAGACCTTGTAGAGATGGCCAGCAGCCATCTGTTGTGACTGTGCAGGTGCACAATCACCGTAGAAGAGTCTTGCGGATAATATAGCAAGTCCATAACCACCACTTGTGCACTCACAAAGTTTTTGGAATTGTCCTTAGAACCAGCAATGCTGTAATCCAGTCCCTTGCTGAATTATTAACACACGTGCAAACACTAACAGTCCCTACTTCTCACATATTGTCCATGTACTATGACCAACAGAAACGTGTGCAGTGAAATGGAACTTACAAGTTAATAATATGATGAACTGGTCTCAATTACAATTTTATAACATAAGAATACAATTACAAAGGTACAAAATACATCATTAAAGAACATAACAATACAGATAACATTTGTAGTACAAGCTTTACAAAAGAATCGAAATAACATATACATCAGTGTTACGGGAATTATGACATGAGTACATACATAATAAGTTTCGAAACATCAACTTCACATATGAGCAACAAAACAGAATAAATAATGTCTAAATATCTTTACAAAGTAAGTAACATATTATAAGAAAAATTCTACAACGTAACTCTCATCAGATAAACACATGAAGACAGGAAGAGCACAAATACACAAGGGTACATAAACACGTAGCAGAATAACACAGGAGAAAAGGACAGGGTTTGTTTTCAGTGTAACATTTGGTACTGCAGTCCAACCCAAAACTTCATTCCATAGATCTTTCGTCTTATTTCAACATTTGTTTCTACCAAAAATCCTATCCAAGCATGCTTTCTTTATTTATATGTTCACATATTTCTTACCTCATTGTTTATTTTCCATTATCTTACCTCATCGCTTATTTCCAAAAAAATCCTACCTAAACCTGTTGTCCCTAAACCCTACTTTTATATCCTCTTTCAAAATACATTTTGGCCAAACCATTTTCTTATAGCTTCTCAATGCATTTCTTCCAATTCATCACAACTTGCTCTCTTATATGGACTACCCCATCTTAAGCTAACTTAAATCTACTGAACTCAGATGCTAAACTAAGGGACGAGGCAATGCAGCAGCACAAAACTATTAACACAAACAGCAATGACAAAAAAATGCAAATTGGCAAAGCAAGCAGCAATATTATAACTAATATAAGGCAGTGAGCAGGAAACAAGAAAAATAAATTAGTAGTAAAACTGGCTTAACAGAGTAATGTAAAGTGAAATTTAGTAGCACTATGCCTGGCAAACAGCAGTAGCAAATGCAATAACTTATATCTAAACATGACATAGCTCAAGCAGAAAAAATATTACAGTAAAAATGGCCATGTTTAATACCTATGTCACATCTTAACACTGGAGTGATGCATCACAAAAACTTATTCTGCAAGAAAGTTACCAAGTCGTTAAAAAATTATTTATGCAATTCCTGTGAAGGGAAATGTCTATTTGTGCTCTCTTTTCTAGGAAAGTACATCATAAACGTATTCTTTACTGGGTCTGTAGACAGAAAATAGTGATATTAGTACATCTATTAAATTTTATAATAACCAATGCTGCAGTGCAGCTAGAAACTAGATATTAAAGAAAATGAGCAAATATGTACAAAGGAAGGCATGAAACATCATTCATTAGCCATATGGCATTTCATAAGGTAGTAAAATAATCTCTCAACTAGAAAGACATAACCAGGTGTATAGACATAAAATATTTCTCGTCATTTCGTTAGACATTTCAGTAAATATCATAAATTAAGAGCTCCACAGTGTAATCATATGTTTTCAAGTTCGAGCGTGTCGTATTTGCGATGCTTTCTACAAAGGAATGTCAATAGCGAGGATAATGTGCCTCTGAAAGGCACACACTAATGGCTTTTTTCCAGGCGACTGTCGCGAAGCTGGGTGCCCATGACTCATTACCCTAAAGGTGGTCACTTAACTTTCTTACTGAAATATTTACGACACCAGTTTGCATTACAGTGACAGTCTCATATAAAAAATTTCACAGGTTGAGAATTTGCGTTGCAAATGTGTAGAAACAAAATCCTATGAATATAACAGTGTTCAAAAAGTTTTTGACGGCATTGTGATACATTCGCGCATTTACACACAGTTCATAACTCTTAAAGTACGATTCTTGGTTTCCAACATCCTTTTCCGCAAATCAGAGTCCCTAACCACTACTCATTATTCATATACGTATTCGCCGACACTTCTTCAGTATTTCATCAAAATAAATACGCAGAATAATCAAATTCCTCATTTACGGTAGCATCATCTTATTGATCATAAACATACCTCAACAGCATAATACACATTGTCGTCGTAAAAATAACATCATAACACCTCAGTCAAATCTCAAAAACGTCGTAGCTTTCTGCAATAGTGTCAAAACCTAAAAAAAATTCTCTGCTCATTTCAATAGTGTCATCTACCTCAAACATACTTTTAAGTCATGCTCCCTTACCAAATACATCATTCAAAGCTCTCATAGTATCACAATGGTTGCAAAAAAATATGAACAGTTCACAAAGTACAGACAAAATACAATTTCATAAGGGTGAAGTTACCCAACTGTGTAATTGCGTAAACATGTGTCACTGATGTAGTAAAAAAAATGTTTATCTCTCAGTTAAATTATCAGATAGCTGTGTAATTTGTGTGTTAGAGAAATATGGTACCGATGTGTAAAGTTGTATAAGCAAATACCATATTAGCTAGGGCTCCCTGTGCTTGCCAAACACATGATACACAAAGTAAGTGTGTACCCCCCTGAGGATTAATGTAATTATACCCTCAGGTGTTACAGATTACAGCAATGGAATGAAATGTATCACGGAAAACCTTTGTATCATTGTACTTCAAATATCTTTAAAAATAAATGATTTAAGTGCATAATTAATCATTCAAATACGTGTCCTGTAGCGCTAAATGTGCGTCTTGCTGTAAGATAATCACTGTGGAAGTGTCGTAGTTATTGTCCTCCGAAAGCTAAGTTCTGCAGAAGCCAATGTACTTACCTCATGATAAAAAAAGTGAAATGCTTTTCGTATAGATATCTCAGTTATTACGCTTATTGCCGTGATGAAGAAAGTACTGTGCTGTAACGTATTGTTGTGCTACGGAAAAGGCAGTCTCATTGTAGCTATACCACAAAAGTTACTACTAAAACATGTTTTACTTTCCAGAATAATACAGATATAAAACAGAAACACTGCAAAACCAACATTGTTAATTGTCACTCATTAGTAGCGTCGTGATAAAATCGTGTAGCTGTCACATAAACTAACCACTGTGTCATCTGGTATCTCACAGAAACTACTTTAAATCCAGAATGTATTTTCAAGTAAACCAAAATGTTGCATTAAAATCTCATTAGCAGTACCAGTATATGTTCTAAGTATGTAAGCCTTATAGTCGTTACGTAATCATGCAACTAACAAGCAAGAATGTACACACACAATAACACTGTGACGTCTGTTCACTATAACAATGCATTCGTAATTTCTGTTTAAATAAGTTCTCTTGGTTCTTGATTGGATATTTAACTTCAAACATTGTTGCATGGTAACAGTTTCTAAGTCTGACAATGCATACTAGAAACGTGAAGTTTTATGGCAAAGACAAAGTTAAAAAGCAGATTATCTTTCAATAAATGGTTTTACATGTGAAATGTGGTGTAAACCTTTACTCTTCCTAGTACGCAGAGTTTCAACTTCAACGCAATTATCATGTGGTATACGTCAGATTCTGTAAGGTCCATTGTAAACTAGAAATAATTTGTGACTCAAGTGTTTCTTCTTATGTGACAATGAATGAGCTTTAATGAGAACTTTCTGACCAATATATAATTTCTTTGCATTTGCTTTACCGTGTAGTTTTGTCCCTTTGTCTGCTGCAGATTTTATATTTTTAATAGCCAAATCAATTATGTCTTTGTGTCGAAGTTTACGTGTATTCGGGAAAGGTACAAGCTCTCTGATTCTGTTCGGTGGTTCTTCATTCTTCAGTACAAGAGTAGGTGGTAAAGCAGTGGAATCATGAGGCATTTCATTCAGCACATTTTGAAATAAGTGTAAATATCTGCCCCAATGCTGATGCTTTCTGTGACAATAAAGTCTGCAAAGCTTATTGATTTCTTTCATAATCCGTTCAGACGGGTTACAATGTGGTGGGCACAATGAAATAAAAACAGGTTTGATTTTATGATTCCGAAGCATGCGTGACCAAACAGCAGATCTGAATTGCGGTCCGTTATCTGAAATGACTTTACTAACGTGTCCAACTTCACGTAAGAAATTTTTAACAAAGGCGATGGATACAGACCGTTCAGTGGCTTTACGTAACAGTGTGAAAGAAACAAATTTTGAAGTAAATTCAACAGCGACTAGAACGTACGAAAATCCATTAGATGTTCTAACAAGCGGTCCCAAGAGATCAACAGCAGCAAATTCTTTTAATTTAGAAGGAATAATAGGAAACAACAGAGCACGATATGATAGTAGATGGTTTCGTCTTTTGACAAAGTTTACAAATAGACAAGACTCTTCGAATTCTCTTTTCCATATTGTTAAAATAACAAATCGTTCGAAGAATATGATAACATTTTCGTGGACCAAAATGTGCGTAGCTGAAATGAATGTACCAAATGAGCTTATTAACAAAATCGTCTGGAATGCAAAGTACCCATAGCTTGTCATCAACTGTGCAGCGTTTGATGAGTATGTTGTTTCTAACCAGGTAATAATGCCGAATCTGAGTGTGTGTCTTTTCATGCCGTTTACTTTTGATGTCTTTCCAAATCGGATCTTTATCTTGTTCATGATCAATGTCCTTTAAAGATGTGGTAATGAAGTTTTCAAAGGCGACTTTCTGAATGTAAAGAATACTGAAATTTTTCTCGAGGTTGCCTTCTGTGTTACTTTTCTCAAGCCCAGCCGGTGCGCGTGACAGTCCGTCCGCAACAATGTTCTCCTTGCCGGGAATGTAGACTATTGTGAGGTGGAATTCTTGCAGAAACAATGCCCAACGTTTTAACCTGTCATGATTTAATTTTGAAGACATAAGAAATTGTAATGCACGATGATCACTGTATACTTTTACGTGCTTACGAGAAAGAAAGAAACGGAATTTGTTAAATGCCCAAACGATAGCTAAAGCTTCTAATTCAGTAACGGAATAATTTTTTCAAATTTTGTTAGCACTCGGCTAGCAAAAGCAATGGTTTTCTGAACAGTAGTGTCATTTTCTGTGGCTTCTTGAAATAAATGGGCACCAAGACCGACTTCAGAAGAATCCGTGCTAAGGAAGAAATCTTGTGACAGATCTGGATGAGCTAGTATTGGCGCGTTAAGTAGCGATTCTTTCAAAGAATTGAATTCCAACTGTGCTTGTTCGTCCCAGTTCCAAATAGTATTTTTTCCAGTGAGAGAACAAAGTTTTGGTGTAACAAGAATTTGCATAATCAGAAAACGACGGTAAAAATTGACGAGACCTAGAAAACTGCGGACTTGTTTTTTGTGGATGGAACTGGAATGGCTCTGATTGCGTCTAACTTTTCAGGATCCGGCTGAATGTCTTCAGAAGAAATAATATGTCCCAAAAACATCACCTTTGACCTACCGAATTCAGACTTTTCCAAGTTAACTGTACTTCCAGATTCTGCAAAAATATGTAACACGCTGTTGAAGATGCGATTGTGTTGTTCCCATGAGGCTTCTGCTATCAGAATATCGTCCACATATAAGGTGATGTGACGTTTTAAGAACTCAGGTAATATGGAATTTAGCCCGCGAATGAATACTGCTGAAGAAATGTTCAAACCAAAAAGAAGTTTCCGAAACTGATAACAAACGCCGAAACAAAGGAAAGGTGTGTATTTTCTACATTCTGGATGAAGTTCGATCTGATAAAAGCTAGATCTGAGATCAATGGAAGTCAACACTTTTACACCATTAAAATTTTGATGAAGTTCTTCCAACGTTTGCTGCCTGTCTGTTTCAGGAATAATGATAGTATTGATTTGTCTCGAATCTAAGACAAGCCTGATCGATCCATTTTTCTTCTGAACAACATGTAATGGATTGTTGTATGAGCTTACTGCAGGCTCAATAATGCCCTCGTCAAGCATAGATTGTATTTCTGTTCTAACACGGTCCCTATAATGCGCTGGAATTACGTATGGTCTAACACAAAATTTAGTATGCTCACGAACACGAAATTGGTATTGAAATCCCTTGATTGTTCATGTTTTGTGAGTAAAAACTGTGGAATGTGCTTGTAAAATCTCAAAAAGGTCCTGCCTATCAGTGTCATTACGATTCTCAATTGTTTGAATTTTATTTTGAATTAACTCATTAGTTTCAAATATGCCGTCGATATCATCCCTGTCAGTACTTGCAGAGTGATTGTTAGTGTCTAGTTCCGTAGAAAATTATGAACTGTTGTCTAACAGAAGGTAAAGCCGATTAATTTCCTCGTCATGGTTTCAGAGCCAATCTTCAAATTTAAAAGCTATTGACCTACCTTCTTTCTCTAAAATTATTTCAGCATCGTGAAAGTTTAAGATAACTTTGTATTCATTCAAAAAGTCTACTCCCAATATAATTTCCGTCGACAATAATGGAACAATAAGAAAGTTCATAGAGAAGCTGTGGCTTTGACAAAAGAATTCTAAGTTGGTTTGTTGGCGTACATCTACACTTTTTCCAAAGATTGCACCTTGTAATTTAATCTTACGTAACGGAAGTGTGGGACAATCTTTCGATTTGTTGCATTTGCTAAAAGCTGTTTCACTAATTACTGAAATGAGACTGCCAGAGTCAAGTACTGCCGTAAATTTTACGTCATTTAAGTAATGTGAATCACAGGATATGCAATGTTGTTATGTTTTACATCGTGCTCCTGGAGTAAGATGTCCTTAATGTCTTCCATTTTTACGTAATTACTAGCTATGGCAGCTGCGTCGTCAGTTTCATAAGTACGTTTTGTGGCTGCCAGCGGTATGAGTCATTGCCTATTGTGTCTTTGTTGGCGCGCGTCGTTATTGGGATTTGGAGACTGCCGAATTCTACAAATTCACCTTGTCGAGAGGGCCCTGCTCTGTTTGAATCCCCCTAGTTCTGATGCAATTCAAGTCTGTCGTTACGATCATATCGTCTATCGTCATGTCGGTAGATTCCATAGTTTCTTTCTTGTCGGTCACATGGTGGAGAATTTCTCCCGGAATCGTAACTGCGCGCTGGACCGTTGCGTCTAAAGTTATTCTGTCTCCCTCGATAATAATTATTTTGGTTCCCAAATTGTCTGTTTCTCTGATTGTCTCTGTGATAGTTACTACCACGGAGAGGTGATCTTTCCCCGTAATTATTACTCTGCCAGTGGTTGTCATATGGGTGGTGTCTGTTTTGGTCACGATCTACGTTGTAAGAATAGCCTTGTCGTGTCCCGTTATTATTTCTGTCATAGCGGAATTGTGACGGATGTGACCTGCAATTATTGTGTTCCTGTTTTCGCGTTCCGCGATTGTCAGTGTCAATTTCTAATTCTTGTAAGAGTCCCTGAAAAGCTTCAATGTCGTCTATGCACCGTCCTGCCAAAATAATATGTCATAAATGTTCAGGTAATTTGATTAAGTAAATGCGGATGAGTTCTGAGGGGCTGTATGGGTTTGACAGGTACTGATTCTTGTGCAACATGTCTTCAAAATATTTCACAAGACTGGAAAATTCAGATTGTTCGAAATGTTTCATCATTATAATGCTATGTTTTACTCGGTCTTGTGTAGCTTGAGACCAATATGCGGAGAGGAAGACATGATAAAATTCTCCTTCACTGTGACAATCGTGAATGACCGATCGCATTCTTACAGCTGGTTCATTCTCCAAGTAGCCACACATAAATTCTAACCTGTGCTCCAATGACCAGTTGGGAGGAAAACAATGAGAGAATTGATGAAGCCATGCTTGTGGATGAATGTCGTTGCCGGAATTCTTAAATGTTTTGAATTTACGTGTAGTAATAAACAGCTTATTGTCAAAATCATCATGTCGGCGAGTCGCATATCGGTCATTGTTACGTCGTGTCGGCGGTTCCATTTCAAAATTCGGTGCACCTTGCGAATTTCTTTCATAATTTCTGAAATGCCCTGTGTTATTATTTTGTGGCTTTTCCGGATATCTAAGTTCCTCTTCCCGTGTTGGAGCGCGAGTGTCCTCTGCAATATGTAATTCTTGTATTACTTGTGCCAACTGATCTTGTACATACCGGATTTCTCTTTTGTACTGTGTATTGATTTGATTTTGATTTTGTTTGAATTTTCTAATTTGTTCATACTCTTCAGTGTCCGTGAACGCTACAGGTCTTGTGTCATTCAGATCATCATCTACCTTTGTAGATAAGTTAGTGAACTGATCCGAAAGTTCGGCTACTTTCTCCGATAGTGTACTTATTTCCTCAGTGTGTTTTTCTGAACCAAGTTTCAGAGTGTCCATTTGTGTTGAAATCGTATCTACTGTGTCCTTTAAGTTTTCCTGAGTTTTTGCAAGTTTCGTAACCGAATCGGTAGATGCAACTGAGTCAATTTTAGCTTGCAAGGTGTCGTGATTTTCACGAACAATAGTTTGCAGTTCTTTTATGGCTGCTTCGTGACTCTGTAATGCATTTTCATGACGCGAAAAAATAGTTTGGAAATGCTCACAAATTTGTGTTTTTACGTCATTACAGACTTTTTGACATTTCGATTCAATGTTATGTAACTCAGTAGTTAAATCTTCACGTGTTTGTTCAAGTGTGGTGTCTAACTTCCGAAGATTTTTTTCCATTGTGTCTAACTTTTGAAGCTTTTGCTGTGTTTGTCCCATTTGTTGTATTAATTGTAATAACAATGCACTGGTGTCTGAAACATGTTCCTCAGTGCTTTTCGTCAGTGAATTTGCACCGGCAACATTCACATTTTGACAAGCAGAAAATGTGTCTTGACTTATTTGAGAAAACGGTGAGGAGCCAAAACCTGAATCTACAGTATTTGCGATATTGTGTCCTGTCATTTCGGATTCCTGAGGCGAGCTATTGCTGACCGATCGATCGATAATGCTTCCCTGTTCACTAATTGTTTCACTGTCTACGCCGTAATTTGCCGTCCGCTCCATTTCCCTATGCACAGTTACCAAATCACTAGTTTGAACATTAGTTAATTCATTACGCGGTGGCGCTAACACACTGCTTTCGTCTTCACTGTCATTTCTCAGTTTACTTTGGAGCCTAGTATTACGTTTTTCACACGCCATAACTGTCACAATATTCCACACGATAACACAGAAAAGCACAATTTGTAGAGCAAAAATAAGAAAACACATTAACATGGCACTGAAAATAACATCTAGTTAATTGCAAGCGCAGCTGCGAAATACTTGGTGCAAATTTACATGCGTGCCACACCTGTTTTACTGTACAACAATGAAAGACTGCAACTACAAAGGAGATTCTCTCTACAATTACGCGCTGGCAATAAACAAAATCTACACTAATTACACAAACTACAAGAAAAAATCAGAAGATTCCAGTGAGGTATCCTCGGCTAAGGGTCAACATATGAAACGTCCCCTTTGAACAATTATACATGACTGTGCTTAAACTGACACACAATATTATTAGCGCAACGCAATCAGACTTTCAAAAATCCCTACAAAAGAATGGCCCTGACTAACATTAACCTATATCTTTCACAAATCACTTACCTCACAAAAATCTTCGTTACTGGAACTACTGTAATACAGCGAGCGCCACTACTGCCAGCTAAATAAAAGATTCATACTACGGAAGGTACTAACTACTGATACGCATAGTTAGCAAATGAAAGATTTTAATAGAGAACAAACAATGTATTCACCTTAATAGTCATAACATATATAGCAGTTCATGACATCCAGTCTTAGAAATTTCCAAACTCCGCCATTTCTCTCCCCACATCCACCACTGCTGGCGGCTCACCTCCAACTGCGCAACGCTACGCGCTGTTAACATCCAACTGCCCAACACTACAATGGCAGACAACAATGCAAACTAGCCACATGTTGAATCTTGTTTTCCGTCGGCAAGGTTTTGGATAATTTCATTTTTCTGATGATAAGTGTCTTCTTGTTATGTGTGTTCCCATCTCTCCGTTTTTACCTACTTGTTTTGTTTTTGTGTTTTGACTCAGAATGGCTCCATTTCTATTGTAAAATGGGTATAGATGAACAATACATACTCATGAGCGTATACGATCCTTGCAATAAGATTGGAATTTTTCTTAGTTCTCTGTTAGAATATAATATGGACAATGTTCAGTAGACCACCGCTGTTCGCACAATGCGTCGATCTTGCTACGCAGACGTCCAAAACTTGGTCAACAGGTGTGAGAATGATGCACAGGCCACTGTTGAAAGCAGGAACACACCACTGACAGGCTGTACCCAGTATTTGCTGCAATCTCTTAGTACGTCCACCCACCTTTCCGGAAACATGCAGTGCGACCCATTTCAAGTGGCTGAAGTTGTACAATAAGAGTATGTACGCTTCAGTGGGGCATGGTTAAACCACAGAACGCGTGTTAGACTCTAAGCTCAGTTACTACATGTAGACTCCAAACAGAAGATGCACAGGGAGTCCTTCTGAGTGTCATCTAATGGCCGGTGACCAACACAAATGAATCACTTTTGTTTTTTCTAGCAGCGTCATACGCCAGCCAACTGACAAGTATCCTTCTTAAGTGCTTCATCCGTGTTCTACATTCTGTAATCCTGAGGAGTGGACTGGCTGGTAATGGGAAATGGAAATAACGCCTCGGTAAATGCAGGATATTTCCAAGAAAGGGAAAAGTCTTTTCCTTTACAGCTCTGCGTGAAAAACCTCAGCGAGCGCTTCAGTTCTACAGAGACAATCAGAGAGAAAATTCGAGAGTCGTAATCGGAAATGGCGACTGGGGCCGGGCAGGCCTTCATTACGGTCCAGCAGCGTTAGGACGGCGCCCCATAACGGCGAGAGGACAACCGCGGTGGACGGCGCGCGAAGGGAAGAGAAGAGAAGAGGTGTGGTACGAATACCAAGTAGCGCGGGCCAGCCAGTCAGCCCTCAGCGTGGAAAATGTGGCGCTCCGCGAGAGAGGCGCAGCTGGCATGCGGTTACTCCGCAAAGCGGAAGACGTTGTAATTGATTTCTATAGCAGGAGTCCATCAATTCAGTGAATTGCATATTAATTCCCATAAACTGGACTGGTCGGTCAATGAAGGCATTGTCTTCTAGTCGGAAGTAATCCACAGAAATACGTAACATGTCAGAGCTCAGGAACGGTCCACTGACAACGATGATGATGATGGTAACGATGATGACCACGTTGGCTTGTGGGGCGCTCAACATTGAGGTCATCAGCGACCGTACAAGTGCCCAATCTTGGAAGTTCCAATCTCGCCACTTCCCGAATGACGATGATATGATGAGAACAACACCAACACCCAGTCCACGGACGGAGAAAATCTCCGACCCGGCCGGGAATCGACCCCGTGATCCAGAAGTAGCAACGCTAGCCACTAGACTGCGAGCTGCGGACTCCACTGAAGAATTGTCGAACATTTTCCATAGAATATGACAAATATGAGGGGCAGTAAAATGAAAAGCAAACACCCACCACAACAGGACCATAGCACGGCTCCATTCAAAAGTAATCACCACATGCGTAAACCGTTTATTCCACAGGGAGGCGAGACGATCAATTCCTGCCTCAAAGAACGGAGTCTACCGCTGACGGATCCACAACTGCACCCAGTCTTGCGCTTCCTCGTCCGATGGAAACCGACGTCTATGCACGGTTTTCTTCAGATTGTATAACACGGACGATGTTGCAATTTCTCCCAACCAAATCGCTGAAGCATACCCTTCGTCGAATTGGCGGTATGGAGGCGGGCATTATTGTGCAACAAGATCATTCCATCCGACAGAACTCTGACAGCCAGAGGTCAAACGGCAAAGACTACAGTGGGAACACCCCACATCTTCCCACGCAAAAGAAACCCAAAGCTGCTCACACAAGTTCCTGTAAGGCCATGATGATCTGCTCCTCCTACTGCGTGGGTCCTTTTTTCGTCGAGTTGCTTGAGTGTAGAATCACAATCAATGTGCAGCGCTAGGAAGACGCTTTGCAGAAACTACAACTTGCCATAAAGTCAAAATGCTGCCAGACGGTGTCAGACGGAATCATCCTGTTACGCGATAACGCCTGTCGCCATTCTGCCAGTCGATTGAATGCTACACTTCAGAAATTTGTCTGCGGAGCACTGCATCATCCTCATAACAGTTCAATCTTCCATTATGTGATTTTCACATCTCTGGCGACTCGATGAAAAACATGCATGAACGTCAGTTTCAGTCAGACAACTCAGTGCAAGAATGGGTACAGTTGTGAACCCGTCAGCAGCTGATTGCCTTCTAAGAAGTTGGTCGTCTCGTCCCGCAATGGGATATATTTTTAGCATATGTAGTAATTAGTTTTGAATGGCACCAATCCATAGTGTATTCTAACGGGTGTTCAGTTTTCATTTGACTGCCTCTTGCAGTGTTCGATTGTTAATAATTTCATAAAAATCGACAGGGTAACGTGAATCTTCTGTCCTGTAGATGTAGATGTAGATGTTTCCATTTCTGCCTCTACAACTTGTTAGTTGGGAGCTGATTCCCAAACTGCCACCCAACGTAATGGGTAATGTTTTATGCACAACGTATAGTCAATACAGTTGATCTTTTAACGCTGTATCATAACAGCGTTTCATATACCACTGAATGCCGAGATTACTTCTCTCCTCTTCCTTTTGTTATGGTGAGGAACCCGTAATTTCTCTGTAGCCTTGGAGAACTTCTTCTAGCTGGCTCAGATCATAGCATGTTACTGAAAAGGATCAGGAAGAGACATAAATGTGTAAAAGTGGCTAAGGGGATAGCTGTTTGCTGTAAATGCACTATTGCTCTTTCCACAAAGGTGTTGAAGGATGAAATCTAAACCATGTGTAGCCTTCAGAAGTCGTAGAGCATGTGACTCAATCAATACCTCGGCAGCCACGGCATGGAATACTATTGTCTAAATGCGTAGCAACTAGTTTTCCGATTGGCACATAATACACTATTGACCATTGAAACTGCTACACCACGAAGATGACCTACTACAGACGCGAAATTTAACCAACACAAAGAAGACGATGTGATATGCAAATGATTAGCTTTCCAGAGCATTCGCAAAAGGTTGGCGCCGGTGGCGACACCTACAACGTGCTGACATGAGGAGAGTTTCCAACCGATTTCTCATACACAAACAGCAGTTGACCGGCGTTGCCTTGTGAATCGTTGTTGTGATGCCTCGTGTAAGGAAGAGAAATGCGTACCATCACGTTTCAGACTTTGATAACGGTCGGATTGTAGCCTATCACGATTGCGGTTTATCGTATCGCGACATTGCTGCTCGCGGTGGTCGAGATCCAATGACTGTTAGCAGAATATGGGATCGGTGGGTTCAGGAGCACGGAACGCCGTGCTGGATCCCAATGGTCTCGTATCACTAACAGTCTAGATGACAGGCATCTTATCCGCATGGCTGTAACGGATCGGGCAGCCACGTCTCGGTCCCCTGAGTCAACAGATGGGGACGTATGCAAGACAACAACCATCTGCACGAACAGTTCGACGACGTTTTTAGTAGCATGGACTGTCAGCTCGGAGACCATGGCTGGGGTTACCCTTGACGCTGCATCACAGACAGGAGCGCCTGCGATGGTATACTCAACGACGAACCTGGGTGCACGAATGGCAAAACGTCATTTTTTCGGATGAATCCAGGTTCTGTTTACAGCACCATGATGGCCGCATCCGTGTTTGGTGGCATCGCAGTGAACGCACATTGGAAGCGTGTATTCGTCATCGCCATACTGGCGTATCACCCTGCGTGATGGTATGGGTTGCCATTGGTTACACGTCTCGGTCACCTCTTGTTCACATAGACGCCACTTTGAACAGTGGACGTTACATTTCAGATGTGTTACGACCCGTGGCCCTACCCTTCATTCGATCCCTGCGAAACCCTACATTTCAGCAGGATAACGCACGACTGCATGTTGCAGGTCCTATACGGACCTTTCTGGATACAGAAAATGTTCGACTGCTGCCCTGGCCAGCACATTCACCAGACCTCTCACCAATTGAAAACGTCTGGTCAATGGTTGCCGTGCAACTGGCTCGTCACAATACGCCAGTCACTACTCTTGATGAACTGTGGTATCGTGTTGAAGCTGCATGGGCAGCTGTGCTTGTACACGCCATCCAAGCTCTGTTTGACTCAATGCCCAGGCGTAACAAGGCCGTTATTACGGCCAGAGGCGGTTGTTCTGGGCACTGATTTCTTAGGATCTATGCACCTCAATTGCGTGAAAATGTAATCACATGTCAGTTCTAGTATAATATTTTTGTCGAATAAATACCCGTTTATCATCTGCATTTCTTCTTGGTGAAGCAATATTAATGGCCATTAATGTATTCATTTCTGGACAATGTGCACTTTCCCGTATGTATCTATGAGAAAGCCTTTTGATTTTCTGTCTTCCTCCCTACATCATGTTATTAAAGGTTAAATCTTTGATAGCAGGAGTTTGTCTAACTCATCTACAAACGTATTAGCAGTCAGAACTCGAAAGGTCTGCTGAAATTGGCTAGAATGATACCAGCACTTGCAGGAATAGCCTAGTTTCGAAAAGTTAAGCCAGAGAACACTTTCTGGCAGAAGATCGAAGAGAGCTGACTTAGTGTTGGGATACTGAGGGACTGAGGTATCACATAGAGAGATGTCTGAATATTAGAAGTGAATACAAACGGCGAGATATACTCTGTGTTTCTAGCCATTACTGATCCTGTCTTGTACATTCAAGTCATATAAGAGCGCTAAGCATGAGCCGGTGATGAACGCACTAGTTTTAGGGGGTTAACTACACAGTATTAACTGTAACACCCAGCTAGTTGCTTCCATCATGCACTCTCGCGATGGCTCTGTTTTTTGTAATCATTTTCTGGGTTCTTTCCTTAAACCATTAGCCATACTTGCAGTCATTGACCATAGCCACGATTTGGTTTCTTATTTAAGCTTTTATTGTGGCCGCCCAACTGTGCCAAGGCTGAATTTCATAATTACAGTCACTTGCCCATTTGTTAAATGTTCGCACACATATCTCTGCTAACGTGTTGAGTCACGTGCACCCGGCCCTCCACCGCAGTGAGGTCTCTGTGGTATGTAATAGCGAGTGACAACTTTCCGAGGCCGCGACGTTTATACTCTACACATCTTGCCGAGTACCCTCTCTGCCCCAGAAGCGCCACTGGCGACTCCGACATGCACCGTTTCCCTTGTAAAAAGGCTGGCGACTGCTGGCTCCTCACAAGCCTCATGTTGGCATTGTTGTTGCGACGGTCAGCTCTGTCTGTAGAGCCCGCCGAACTGATTCACCCTTACGTCACTCACTTCCCTGCTGCTCGACATAATGCCACGGTATGGGTTAAAGGTATGTCGCTGTCATACTTTTTAATGAGGGCGTTGCATATTTGTTAGATTTTTGGCACTACGTAACGAGCAACTACACGATATTACGGCACAAGGTGTCGTATGGTTCGCTCTCTGCAAATTACTTGGGATCGTTCTTTATGCATCCTACAGAACATTGGGGTGTACCGAGTGTGAGACCAGATTGAAGGTATAGCACAGGATGGACTGTCATGAGACATATTCGGTAACCAAAAAGTGTCAGAGAAGACGACTAGGATATCACGTCGTTTGACCCGCTGCGGATACCTCTCCCCCCTTCCCGAAACAGGGGGCAAAACATTCTACTCTATTTTTCTTTTTCTTTTTTTTCTTTTTTTTTTTTTTTTGCAGGACGATCTGAGGTGTGTTTCGTATCTGTTCGCGGCCCGCGTCTGAAGTGGTGGTAAAATTCCGTTCTAGTTTGTTAGCTTTAGTGTGAAAATGAGGTGGCAGTAGAAATTGTTTTTGTTTATAGGTTAGATTCTGGGGGTAGTGTGGGTGTTAGAGTGAAAAAAAAAAAGAGGGGAGGGCAGTAGCGCCATTGAATAGTAAACAAAACGTCCGGCGTCTTGGGTTCGATCTTAGCGACTGTGCTTTGCTGCATGGCAGTTATCAACAATGGTGGCCAAATACTGCTAATATAAGCAGTCACCCTTGTTTTACCAGTGGCCTTGTCAAAGAGTGCGGAGGAACAGTCAGAGGTTCAGGACACTCCGTTCCCTTTGTGTGGAAAACTATCCACTATTCCCGGAAGGCGGGAAATCAACAGTTATCAATGGCATGAGAATGCATACGGCAATGGAAACCACTACATTAATGGTGCACAATGTGAGTCTACACTTCATGTTGCCTATAACTGAAAGAGCATCAGGATGATTTATCCATTGGTAAAATATTGCATCTGTGTTTTCCATTCATGTCTGCACGAGGGGACTACAAAGGGGGAAATAACAGTGCGAAAAATACCGAATAAACAAACGAAAGGGTAACATACTACGTTGAGGATTGTGAAATGTCTTAAGTTGGAAAGTGGTAAGGAACCAAGAAAATCTGGATGTAGTTGGGGTCAGTGACATTAAATGCTGGTCAAATGAATACGTCGTAGTATTAACAGCAGCAGATAATGGTACAATGGGAGTTGGATTTGTAGAAAGGCAGGGCTGTGAGTGGGCTATTGTGAACGGTTCAGAATTGACTGCAAACCAACCTCAACAACAATAGTGCATATATAAATTACGGCATAAGAAGCAGAACAGTAAGAGGCAGAGAAAGAATACGAGATATTCAACACGTAATTCAGTGTGAAAAAGATAAAAAGAAAATAATCATGGTAGTTGGAACGCTGTAGCAGAGGAAGGAACAGAAGAAATAGTTACTGGAGAACATGGAATCGGTAGCAGGAATGAGAGACGAAAAGAGTGAATTTCAATCTACTGAAAGCGAATACGCAGTTCAAAAATTGCAATAGAGGGAAGTGTACCTGGAAACGTCCAGCGGACAAGGGAAGTTTCCAGCTGCATTACACCATGGCCAGCCAGAGTTTCCGAAATCTGATACTGGATTATAAGGCATATACGGCAGCAGATGTAGATTACACAGTTCACAACTTTAAGATTAGAAGTAGAGTGAAGTTTAAGAGTGTCGTCCAGAAGAACCAGTATGGAAAGAAATGGGATACAGAAGTATTGACTAAGTATGCAATGGTTTTCAAAATTCTTATGTTGTAAGTTATGTGATAATGAGTAGCGCAGTAGGCAGGGAACTGACATATCTTAGAAGGCAAACACAGAACTTAGACAGGCAAACGTAATAAGCTCGAGGAAGTAAGCTCCGAAGGAATCTTAGGTAACAGAAGAAATAAATAAGCTGATACAGGAAAGAAGGAACTACAAAAAATGTTCACTGATAGATAGGAAAACATCAATACAAGTAAGTTAGGAATAAGGTAAACAGGGAATATAGAAAAGCTAAGGCGACATGGCTTCAGGAAACTTCCGCAGAAATAGAGACAGAAATGATCGTCGGAAGTACTGACTCAGCATATAGAAATGTTGAAATTAAATGCAAGTGCAGCAATATTAAGAATGAATCGGGAGTTTCACTGTTAAGCAGAAAACTGAGAGAGCGGATAGGTGGAATGAGCATGTTGAGCTATGTAAAGACGTGACAGAAGAAACAGAATCGATGTAGAAGCCGTAGGGGATCCGGTATAAAAGTTAGGGCTTAACTCAGCTTTGGAAGACGTGCTATTATATAACGCTGAAGGGATAGATACCATATCTTTGGACTTTCTGAAATCATTGGTGGACGTGGCAACGATGACGTTTAAATTGCTGTGTAGAATCTATGGGACAGGAGAGATACCACAAGACTAAAAAAAAATATCGTACACACGGTAACAAGGGTAAATGAGTGAGTACAAGCAAACTAAAATTCATTCCATGAAAGCTGCTAGCAAGAATATAGAAAAATGCTAAATAAAATTAAGGATATTTTAGATGACGATCCGTTTGTCTTACAGAAGGGTAAAAGCAGTAGAGGGGTAATTGAACGGTTGCGCCTGATAATGAAAACATGACTTTAAAAAAAAGCGCGACGTCTTTGTAGGGTTTATCGACCCAGAAAATGGGTTCGACAATGTAAAATGTTGCAAGTTGCTGGAAATTCTGAGAAAAATAGGACTAAGTTATAGAGGAAGAAGGGGAATTGGTGCGCCTGTGACGGCATGCGCAACCAATATGTTTCAAAACACTGAGCATAAAAACGGCGATTTCCCGGAGCTCATTCTTCGTCTTCTATTGGAGTAAAAAGGTAGCGTCAAATGTTTTGGATAGCCCTGGGCCTAGGTACCATCTCTGTACCGAAGAGAAGGGTCACTTACTGTAATTGTCCTACAGTACAGCGTCAACATTTGAATATTACACATTTCATCCAGCTTAGGCAAATAGAGCACACTAATTGGTTCTTTTTTCAGTAGACCTAGATGTGGTGAACGGTGCGCCTTAAGCGGCTTATGGAAGAACCTTATCGGTGGTTTCTGAGAAAAATCGAAAAAGCGTTTTCACAATTTTTCCCGTCAGAATCGAATATCTAAATAGCTAACCGCAGCAAATTACTGAGATTTTAACGGTGTATTTTCTAGACACTTATCTAGAAGTGCCATTCTCCCGTTTTCAAAAATATATACGTCATGGAGAAAAACCCCAAAAACCAGATTTTTGGTACGAAAACGGAATCGCAGATTCCAGTGGCTGTAGTTTTTATTCTATATATTCTTAAGATCCTGATCTCGAGCAGATGTGAATATGTTCTTGATATCTTGAGCCGTTTCGGAGATACAGAAGCTCAAAGCTAACCTAACTGTACACGTATAGTACGCATGCCACATTCGGTGTGAGGCGAAAACGTAGCTTATAAAGTGACACATCACGGAGAAATATGCTATAAAGCGTCTCCTTATCATCACGTTATAGTATTGAAGCACGGGAAAAATTGTTTTGCACGTAAAATCCGGTATGATATGTAAAATTAGTTTTGTGTTAGTTCAATTTCAAATAAGTAAATTATCGAATTTTTACTGATCCCTAAAGTTCTTTTCATATGAGTGACATTCCCTACTGTAGCAGGGAAAAGAAGGGAACCAGGGGAAAAATACTCCTATTGGAGCACCAAAAAGGAGAATACGCCCCTCTTTAAAATAGTGACTCAAAAGTGGGGTACGAGCTGCCTCATTTAACCTTCCTCGGCACCTTTAAAGTATTCTCAAAAATTTTGCTATGCAGACATTATCGCACGTTTCCCAGATGAGGGAGGAGGAGACAGTGGCTGGGAGAAAGAGAGGAAAAAGGAATAATGTATGCTGGAAGATACTAGACGGAAGTTTTGGTACACAAAGATCGAAGGAGGCAGTGGCATTGTGAGAGAAAAAGAGGGGCATAGTGGCAATGGAACGTAGTTGACACTGACAGAACAGTGCTAGAAGAAGAGTGAAGCAGACAGTGTCAGTGGAAGGGTAATGAAAACAAGGAAAAAGTGGAACTGAGTCAGAGCCAATGATACAGAAACGAAGAAGAGTGAGAAGAGAGAGAGAGAGAGAGGGAGAGAGAGAGAGCAAGAGTGAGACAGTGACAGTGTGATTAGACAGCACAGAACGTAGGAGACTGTTGCTGTGAAACAGGAGACAGTGATGATTACAGAGACACAAACATATAACGACAATGAGTGGGGCTGATTGAGTGAGTAAGAGTGAGCGAGTGGGAGTGGATAGGTATGAAAAATTTCCAACGATGGACTAGTGGGTATAAGAGAATTACAGTTAGGGGAACTTGTGGGAGTGGGAGGTGAGATGTATTTTAAAAACAGTGCGAATATGTTTGCATGTCAGAACATTTGGGAAAATTTTTAAAGGTGTTGAGAAAGGCAGATTAAGGCAGTTAATACTACACTTTTCAGTTAGTCTTTTAAACAGGAGCATATCTGTTTTCTATGGGATCGCCATCTAGCGGGCCATCCATAGCGCCATCTGGTTTCCCCCTTCAAGCTAAACAAGTTTCGGTCTTGATAGTTTTTTCGTTTGACACTTATTTCGTGAGATATTTGGCCCGGTCACGACCAATGGACCCCCCTGTATACAGGGTGAGGCAGAAGGAATGATACATGCTTTGAGGGGTGATAGTATTAGTGATTCTGGACAAAAACTTTCATATGGACGTAAGTCCTATTCCGATGGTTTCCGGGGAAGGATACATTAAATATCACTTTTGTACTTTTTTTTTAATAACTCGAAAACCGCACCCCCCCCCCCCCCCCAGCGAAAACGTGTCGCAGTACAAAATTAAACTATATTAACTTTCCTACAAATCGTCCTATTAATTTTTTCCTCAAGAACTAATGGTTTGTGCGAAGAGAGTGCGAGAATGTTGAAAAACTCTGTCGACGGGCATGCGCTGTAGCTTACGCAGTTTTTGTACGCCAATTTCAGGTATTTTCCTGACTTCAAAGACCACAGGTATCTCGTATCAAACTGTTCGTCTCAACTTGCTACCTCAATATGCTACATCAAATTGGCCTACAAAAACTACGTAAGCTACAGCGCATGCGCGTCGAGCGAATTTTTCAACATTCTCGCGCTCTCTTCGCACAAACCATTAGTTCTAGAGAAAAAAATGAATAGGAATTTTTTGTAGAAAATTTAATATAGTTTAATTTTGTACTGCAACACGCTTTCGGTGGAGGGTGCGGTTTTCGAGTTATTCAAGAAAAACGTGCAAAAGTGATATTAAGTGTGTTCTATCTCGGAAAATATTCGGAATAGAGCGTACGCCCATGTGAAGTTTTTTTTTTTTTTCAGAATTGCTAATATTATCACACCTGAAAGCATGTACCTTTCCTCTTGACATATACGAAGGTTGGAACAATAATAGTGGCAACTATTTATTTACAGCTACTAAAAAATAGATACGTGTTTCAAAGTTTTACTGACCTTCAAAGTAGTCACCAGCATTGTGTATAGCACGTTGCCAGCGATCTGGAAGTCGTAGGATACCCTCATCAGTGGCAGTCGTGTTGACAGTTCGAGCGGCGCGGTCTATTGCCCGATGAATTTGTAGCAGTTCTGAAGTGAATGCCGGGAATTGTTTCCTTCAGTTCAGAACTCGAGTTGAACTTGCGAGAGCTTAAGTCAGGGAAGTGCAGTAGGTGATATAGCACTTAGCAGTCCATTAGTCAAACAAATCAGTAACAGCTTGCACTGTACCTGCTTGACCATTATCCTGCAAAATGATGGTAAGGTCCTGCAGAAAGTGTCATCACTTCTGTCTCTGTATTATTCATTTTTGGAAAACAACCTACGACCAGCTTAGAGACAGAAGTGATGACACTTTCTGCAGAACCTGACCATCATTTTGCTGGACAATGCTCAAACACGTACAGTGCAAACTGTTACTGATTTGTTTGACTGATGGGGCTGCTAAGTGCTATACCACCTACTGCACTCTCCTGTCTTAAGCCCTCGAAAGTTCAACTCGATTTCTAAACTGAAGGAAACACTTCACGGCATTCGCTTCAGAACTGCTATAAATTCAGCGGTCTAAGGCGCTGCAATCATGGACTGTGTGGCTGATCCCAGCGGATGTGGACATGGGTGTGTGTGTTTGTCCTTAGGATAATTTAGGTTAAGTAGTGTGTAAGCTTAGTGACTGATGACCTTAGCAGTTAAGTCCCATACAGTCTGGAACCGCAGGACCGCTACGGTCGCAGGTTCGAATCCTGCCTCGGGCATGGATGTTTGTGATGTCCTTAGGTTAGTTAGGTTTAACTAGTTCTAAGTTCTAGGGGACTAATGACCTCAGAAGTTGAGTCCCATAGTGCTCAGAGCCATTAGTTAAGTCCCATAAGATTTCACACACATTTTATTTTGCTATAAATTCGTCGGGCAGTAGACCACGCCGCTCGAACTGTCAACACAACTGGCACTACTAAGGGTATCTTACGACTTCCACAGCGCTAGCAACGGGCTATACACAATGCTGGTGACTACTTTGAAGGTCAGTAAAACTTTGAAACACGTATCTATTTTATTCGAGCTGTAAATAAAGAGTTACCACTATTAAAGTTCCAACCCTCGTATATACATATGTATGAGGTGCGAAAAGAAAGTATTGGGACTGACGTGAAAAAAAAATTTGGTTACCTTTTTAGTCAAGTTTATGTTGTCTCCTTTAAAGCAGCTCCCTTCTTATTGCACACGTTTTTTCCAGCGCTTCTGCCATTGATGGTAACATTTCTGGAACACATCTTCTGTAATATCCTCCAAGACCCTCGTCACAGCTTTTTGGACATCTTGTGTTGTTTGAAAATGGTGTCCGTTGACCGCCGTTTTGACTCTTGGATATAGAAAAAAGTCGCACGGAGCGGTATTTGGTGAATAAGGTGGCTGTGGTAGTACTGAAATTTGTCTTGAGGTTAAAAATTGCTGTACTCACAGAGCAGTATGGGATGGCGCATTATCGTGATGTAGAATTCAATTATCAGTAATATTGGCACGGACACGAAGAACTCTTTTACGGAGTCTTTCTAAAATTTCTTTGTAGTAATACTGGTTAAGTGTTTGTCCAGGAGGCACCCACTCTTTATGAAAATTCCCTTGGAATCAAAGAAACACACAAGCATGCATTTCACTTTTGACTTTGACATGCGAGCTTTTTTTGGTCTTTGAGCACCACTGCGAACTTTGGCGTTTTTTCTCTGGAACGTACTGGAAAGAACAACTTCCATCACCAGTGATAACATGGCTCAGCAATCCTGGATAATTTCCGTTTGCTCTAACAGATCGGCTGCCAGATTTCCGTGACGAGAGACACAAACATGTGTTAACTTATTACAGCACAACTCACGACTTAGCAGTTGCATCGATGTGCTGCTTGGACTAGAAGCAGCTTATTGACCAAGGTCAAAGATATTGTGCCTACGCAAGCCTGCAGGGTTGCCACATCTTGTAAAGAAAATATATCTTTATTTTATTGTCGCACCTCGTATATATAGACTGAGAGTAAACCGAAGAAAGATGAAAGAAACGAAGAGTAGTAAAGATGGGAGTAGCTATGAAACTGACATCAACATGATGAGCACGAAGGAGAGGAAGTTAAGGTATTGTGCTACCTTGGAAGAAAAGTAACACATGACAGACGAAGCATGGAGGACATAAGAACTAGACCAACACGGGGGAAAAATACATTCCTGACAGAGAAGTCAAGTGCTATTTAACATTGACCTTAATGTAAAACAGACAATTTTACTTGCAGTACATCCGCCGCTACTGAAGTTCATGATGAATGAAAACACTACTGACAGCTGGTAAAACTTGTTCTTATCCGCCCACATTACCGGTTTCACGGCTGACAGCCGCATATTCATGGGGAAAACTACATATTAAAGAAATGAAATATCACTGTAAACCGTACTGAAAATTTGTGCTATTACATAAATATTTAGAAACACATATTCACAAAAATTATTGCATGAATCCATCACAGGTGTACCCAACTTTCTTAGTCAAAATATTGCCGTTCTGAGAATATTGTCAATATTTGCCTTCCCAAGTAGCGTTCGTTCGTCTAGACTTCTACATGGTGGCAGTATTCTCAGAATGGCAGTATATTGACTTAAGAACGCTGGGTTCACCTACGACGGTTTTGTGAGTATAAGTCTGCAAATAATCTTTATGTAATAGCACAAATTTCTGATACAGTTTATAATGATATTTCAGTTCTTAAATCTGTAGGCTGCTCCTGAAGATGTGGCTGCGAACGGTGAAATCGGTAGTGTGGTCCGTTAAAGTCAAATATTACCAGCTGTCAACGGTGTTTTCATTCATCACGATTAAATCTAAAAAGTATTTTTTTTCATCAAGATTTTAGAAATGTGGAACAGCTGGAAACATCACCTACCCCAAAAGTGCGCACAACGTAACTTTTTCCCACGAGGGCTTCTGGCTGGCTCCTGTTATTCTTCCTTGCTGTCGCTTTGTATCAGTTTCTCTACTCTTCCGTAAATAATTTGTGCCAATATATTTCAGTCGTTATCTATGAAACCGGTAATTCGATAATATCGACACCCATAAGCACGTGACTTTTGGAATTATGAATTATTACTTTCTTCTTGTAGTCTGAAAGTGTTGCACCCATCTCATATCTGTCCGGCCATGTGGAGCGCAAGCGCAATGATGAACAGAGAGAGGCATCGTGTGGACTCACATTGAGAACGCTGTCGTGCGTCCCTACCTGCTGACAGCTCATCAGAGCTCTCGCTACCTTCATCAGGCAGTGTGTGTGTGTGTGTGTGTGTGTGTGTGTGTGTGTGTGTGCGCGCGCGCGCTCTGGGTACCGCACAAAACTGGTGAGCAGTTTCCGTTCCGCTGTAAACGATCCTCTGCAGCCGGCCGAATCGAGTTAGGCGTCCAGAGTCCGGAGCAGGGCCGCGCATAAGGCCGCCGCTAGCGCGCCGCCGTCCGCGTCCCACATTAGCCTGGCTAATGCAATTTTCGCAATGGTCTTCATCAGCGCTGATGCAATTTGTAGTCCGTGCCGAGCGGCGCGGGGGGCGTGAATCAGTGGGGCCAGCTGTTAACGCAGCCTTTTATAAGCCGGGGGCGCTGCCGCCCTCGCCAGAGGGGGCGGTCAGCTTCCCCGCCGTGCTGACCGCTGACCCCCAGGGCCTGTCGGACTGCAGCGTCCCAGCGGGTTACGCTGTATATAAATAATGTCGTCAAAACAACGGAGAAACGCAGGGAAACGCAGTTATTGCAGCGTTAGGTTACGTTCAGCCCATGACCGAGCAGTTAAATGTCACCCAACGGCTGTGCACGTCTAGTAAATATAGTTCAGTGGAATTTTATATCAACTACCTCTACATAGATTAGGACACAGACCGTCATCTAGGGGTAAGCAGTATAACACTACCACATTTTAATTAATGCGAGGGAGAGGGATTGTCTTTGCGGCGCCTGTAGAACGGGTTTAACTGCAAACTTCTCGGAAGGCGGGGTGGTTCCATCTCGGCCTTCCTGTTCTACCGATGTTGGTGGCGCCCTCCCGGTGTCAAGTGGTGCCCAAGCATATTTCGTATTAGATTTGGTGTCACGTACCAGTGCAATCGCTGTCCCGCCGTACACACCCTACGACGTCGATTTACCTACCATGGTCACGAAGCGAACTGGCACTGGCTCAAAACACAGTTAACATTTCTGACTCGATCCTCTGATACTGCCTATTCGGCTGATACTCTATAGCGTCCAGACTCCTAACTTCCAAGGACCAAGTAAAATCTAACTGAAAGGCTGTAGGGGCACTTTCTTCATTACATTGTAGTACTTACTTACTTTCCGTGTCCGGAACTAGACTTGAGACTTCAAAAAATCAGCAGCCAATATGACCTTGTCATTTGCCTCCCATAAGTCATTCACTGTGCAGGGCTGGTCTAAATATGGACAGATAAGAAGGTGTTGAGGATGCTGGACAGAACCACACAGACGGAGAGTGTTCTCATTCTCTTTTAGGAAATCCCATTGCTGCAGGTTTGTCTTGCACTTTGGCACTTCTACCCTCATACCGTTTAGGGTTCTCCAGACTGTGTACGGCGCCAATTCTTCTTTTACATCTTTATGGGGGTTTCTCAGGTCGATTTACCATCCTTTCAAACGATTCTCTGCAGCCGACCCTTCCAGGGCTCGGGTACGTCACAGGAAACTCTTCCTCGAACAAAGCCGTCGGTCAGCAGGCTGGTGTCCATATAAAGGCTGACGCATGTCCTTTTCTTGCTTGGTTTTTTCGGCTTCGGCAGCGATGTCACGTCGTATGTTGGGCGGTGCGATCCCCATGATTAATTACATCTTGTGCACTGGGGTTGGCCTCAAGCATCCGGTAACAATCCGTGCCATTTCATTCACCGCGACTTCAACTTTTCTCGCGTGTGTTGATGCGGCGTATTCCGCGGCTGACATATTGAGCGCAAGGGCTGAAGTTCTCAGGACTTTTGGGTTTGCACCCCAGGATCCACTGGTTAGTTTCCTGATGATATTGTTTCTAGTTCAGACTTTTTCCCTTGTGGCATTACAATGATGTTTATAGGTCAGTGTGCGATCCAACGTGACACCAAGATATTTGGGCGTTTTACAATGCTCGAGACGTTCACCTCCCCATATTACATTTAATTCACGATTTGCCTCCCTGTTCTTTAAATGGAATGCGTCTTGGAAGGGTTCGGCCTTAGGTGGTTTGCCTCATAATACTGGGAGAGAGCTTCCAAGGTACTGGTTAATTTCTCCTCTACATCCATAAAATTGTTATCTTGGGCTGAAACTGCAGTGTCATCGGCATACATAAATTGGCGCGTGGTGTTTGGCACTGGTTGGTCATTTGTATATATGTTATACAGAGCTGGGGCGAGGACGCTTCCCTGAGGTAGGGCATTCCTCTGATTTCTCCACCTGCTCTTCTTGCCCTGGAGACAGACGAAAAATCTCCTGTTATGCAGGAAAGTACCTATCAGTGATGTTAAATGGTAATCTCTTGTCACATTATATACTTTCCTAAGGAGCCTCCGATGGTTAACAGTATCATATGCAGCTGAAAGGTCTATGAATGCCACTCCCGAGATCTCTTTCCTCTCAAACCCATCTTCGATATGTTGGGTCAGGTTAAGGACTTAAAGCAGTGACATAAAAGAGACACAGGTCGGAAGTTTTTTGGATCATCAGAGTCCTTTCCTGGTTTCAGAAGTGCAACCACTTGGGCTTTCCTCCACATCTTTGGAATGTGGAGCCTTTCTACACATGCGTTTATCAAATCTAGCAGCCACTGTAGGGTATTAGTGCCAAAGTTTTTAATTTGCTCGACTAAGTTCATCGATACCAGGAGCTCTGTTAATCTTCAAGCTGGAAATGACTGCAGTGAGTTCTGACATTGTAAATGGTGCCTTGAGGTGACGCTTTTCCTCTGTCTGATCACGTGCTAATGGTTCCTGGTACTTTCTAACGTGGGTTTTGCCATTCATAAGGAGTGTAGTGGCGACATAGTCTGCCGTGATGTTAGTAAATTTATCATTTGACTTTGTGGCGTCACCGTTAAGGTTCTTTAACAGTTTCCAAGCCCGACTACTGTTCACTTTCATGTCCAGGTTCTCCATGAGGTCACACCATTTGGCTTTGCGGTTCTCAGCTATGACTGACATGAGTTCATCGCCTGCTAGAAGTGTCTCATCATCAAATGAGTCGTTATCGAAGAGCTTCTGGTATCTTCCCAGTAGTGGCTTTGCGTCCTCAGACAGTCCCGTAATATACTGTGTTCTGCATCCTCGCGGGATTGTTTTCCTAGACACCTTCTGAACGAGTTTGACAAAATAGTCGTACATCTCAGGTTGTGGGGGGATTTTTGTTACTTCTACATCAATGAGCTCTCTAAATTTCTTCCAATTGGCCTTTTTAAAATTGAACCTTCTTTTGAAAGGAACTTGTTCAAGCTTATCAACTGCATCGACCGTGCAAATTATGGGCCGATGCTGCGTCTGGAGAATTGGCTCCCTCATCAGTTTTCCACATTGGCCAGCGAGTTTCTTGCTAACAAAGATGTTATCGGGATTGTACCCTTTCTTCCATCTGCCACTATTAAAGGAGCTTGGCAGTTTCGGGTCATGTATGAGCAGTAGATCGTGTACCTCAGCCCAGATCTCTAGTTCCACTCCGCTGCTGTTACTTTCTTTATAGCCACATGTAGTGCTCTGACAGTTGAAATCGCCCAATACAAAATTAAAGTCTTGGTAACTGAAAATGACAGGCTCAGTGAAGACAAAATCTGATTCTGGGTGTTTGTAAACAGAGAGAACGTCATACTGCTGAGTTCGAACGGTTAATATCTCGATGTCTTGCCTGTCAATCAATGATGCAGAAGTGACTATAATTCCTGGCCTGGCGAAGATGGCACTACCGTATCGTTCATGTGGTCTCTCCAAGATCATCTTCATTCCATCTATTTTGGGTGTGGGTCTTGTACTGCCTCGATGAGTTTCTTGAATCAGGAGGAAGTCACATTGATATTCTTTACACAAGTCAGTTAATAAAACCTCTTTGTCTCTCGATATTCCTTCAATGTTTATCGACATCATCACGAGTGGCCTTAAAAAGACCGTTTGGGTAGGGTCTTATTTGTCTTCATTTTCTCAGAAGTCCGTTCCGGTTTTTGAAGGATTAGCCGGTGATAAATGTAGTTGGAGGCGGAGGCGGCGATAGCGACCCACTGGCTTCCCACTAATATATGGCCACTGCATATTGAAACTGTCTGTGTCTGCCACGGTTTTGCGACTTATTGTGGGTTATGTTAACCGGTCTTAGTGTTATTCATGTCACGTCTCCTTTTCAGGTGTATTGTTACACAGTTTATTTCATTTTTGTGGCTTCGTTCATATTTTTTTAATTATTTAAAATACACAAATCGTTGCCAGCAGAGACCGATCTTTTTAAAAGTAAACGTTGCCGATTCGTATTTTTGAATAAAAATTATCAATTTCAGCCGAAGACTTCCTACATAAGAAGTCATCCTCTTTCTGCCAACAACCTCAAAAAAGACGGCGGAGGAGTGGACACAGGTTCAGGGGACTCCCTTGTCCTCAGGCTGCGAAATTGCACCTGAAGGCAAAAGAACCAGCAACGATCAACGCAATGACGGTGCAGAAGGCAATGAAAACCACTGCACTTAAGACACATAATGTGTATCCATTAGAAATGTGGTACGTATCTGAGAAAGTGTCATAGTGTCTTGATGATCTCACTACTGGCGAAAGATTACGTACTAGTCCCAAAACCGGATCTCCGGGAGGGGACAGCCAAGAAGGATGTCAACACGAAAAAAAGAAAAAGACTGAATTACCAACAAAAAGGTAATGTTCTGGGAGTTGGGGAGTGGAGTGTCAGACTTCTCAATGCGGTAGGGAAGCAAGGTGCTCGTAATTCTAAAAATAGGGATAAGCTGTAATGAAACACGGGAAATATGCAATACATACAGGAACCAATAGAGAACAAAACCAAGGAAAAAAGGATCAGATTAAAAAAAATCTAAGACAGGGATGTAGTCTTCCACCCCTAATGTTTAATCTGTACATAGAAAAAGTAACGACGGAAATAAAAGAAAGGTTCAAGAGTGGGCTTAAAACTTCAAGGTGAAAAGAGAACAATGATCATAATTGCTGGTGAGATTTCTATCCTCAGTGAAAATGGAGAAGAATTACAAGATTTGTTGAATAGAATGAACAGTCCAACGAGTACAGAATATTGATTGAGAGTATACTGGAAAAAGACAATAACAATGAGATGTAGCAGAAATGAGAACAGCAAGAAAAGTAACATCAGAATTGGTGAACAGGAAGTAGACGAATTTTGCTATCTAGGCAGGAAAATAATCCATGGTTGACGGAGTGAGGAGGACATAAAAAGCGGACTAGTAGTGGCAAAAAGGACAACCATATCCAAGTGAAGTCTACTATGTTAAACATAGGCCTTAATTTGAGGAAGAAATTTCTGAGACTGTGCGTTTGAACCACAAATCTGTGTTTCTGTGAAATATGGATAGTGAGATAATCGGAACAGAAGAGAATCGAAGGGTTTGAGATGTGGTGCTACAGAAGACTGTTTAAAATTGGGTAAACTGATGAGGTAATAAATGAGGAGGTTCACCGTAGAATCGGCGAAGAAAGAAAGTATATATACGAAGACAGTAACTAATTCTCGAAACAACAGTTACTGTTGATGACCGTGCAGCTTTTCCCTGGAATAAATGATGACTGACAACCTTAGCTGCCGACAGGTGTTGTTGTTATACCTCATTTTCAGCTGTCCACATCGAGGTATAACAACAACACCTGTCGGCAGCTGAGGTTGTCAGTCATCATTTATTCCAGGGAAAAGCTGCACGGTCATCAACTGTTATATCCTAGCCAGTAATGCCACCCGAGACCGCTGCCAAAAGGTTGGCAGCATCAAAGTCCGGTCGCCGTCCGCATAAGCAGCGCCAGCGAGACAGGAAATCGCCGCAAGTCTGCGCGCGCCACCGCTGGCTTCTGGCTTCTTAAGCGCTGGAGTCGCGAGCGCTAGGACAGTTCTGTATTCGCCGCTCAGTTGTATACTCGCCACCGAATTGTGTACTTGCTAGTCAGTTGTGTGTTCATCGCAGCAGATTTGTTGTTTGTCGTCAGCCGACGCTGACCTAGCCACACCGACTCGAACTAGACAGATTTCTGTAGACACGGAGTTCACTACTGTGTTCCTGTATCTTCGTTAATAAAGATAAGTACCGACTTTTATTTAATCAGAGTGTTTGGGTTTTCATCTTTCTGTTCACTGTTCCAGCGGAGCGGTCGACCCGCTATTAAAAGTGTGGCGGTGACTTCGTAAGACGTTTCTACAGCGAATTGTTTGTCGCTACGAACGCCGCCACAAAACTGGCGACGAGGGCTTCCGAACTCGTGTGCAGGGCTGGTTCAACTTGTTTCTGGTTATACTAACTATAGCGATAAAATATTGGGGGCTGGTTTAATTTGTGTTCACTATGTCTGCCGAATTACAACAGTTGATCTTGTTACAGAGTCAGCAAATACAAAGTCTGGTGGAAGCAATCGCCAAACAAGCGGCTAATCCTCCAACACAAAAGGAACAAGCACAGGCAGCACCGCCTTTCCGTGCTTTTGATGCATCAAGAGATGAATAGCGAGAATATTTCGCGCAGTTGCAGGCGCACATGACAGTCTACAAAATCACGGGTACTGAGCGGCAGCTTTATTTAATTTTCACTGCAGGCGTGGAAGTCTATCGACTACTTTGTAAGTTGTTCCCGGAATCCAAGCCAGAAGCTTTAGACTATGACGTTGTTGTTAACAAGCTTGCTGAGTATTTCGAGTCGCGAGTTCATGTGGCAGCAGCCAGATTCAAGTTCTTCAGATTAAAGAAACTGCCACATCAATCTAATAAACAGTGGTTAACAGATTTACGGGGCCTCAGCCGTCAGTGCCGATTTAATTGTGTGTGTGGAGCTTCCTACAGTGATGTCATGTTACGAGACGCTATTACTCAAAACATTGCAGATTCTCGTATTCGTGCTGCTATCTTAAAGTTGCCTGACCCGTCATTAGAGACTGTGATGAACATTATTGAAGCCCAAGATACTTTTGACTATGCTGAGTGTGAGTTAGATCAGTCATGTATTTCTCAAATTGCCTGTGCTAAGCAAGTTATGTCACGCCCGCGGCCCCACCGGCAGAGTCAGACTGTAAACACTAGCCGGCCGCGTTATGTTAAACACATTCGTCAGCCGCGTGTGCAAAATGATAGAGTTAAGTCTTGCCCTAAGTGTGTTCTTGCTCATCCTCGTGAACGTTGCCCGTTAAGAAACGCGGTTTGTCACTTTTGTCAAAGGAAAGGACATATCCAGACTGTTTGTTTGCGTAAACGCAAGAACAATTCTAGTGCTGCCCAGCCCATGGATATTCATGTTCTTCAAAGCCAGCCCGCCCAGAAGGTCGCGTTTAAAGACTATTTCACGGTTCGTGTGGGTAATAAACTTGTTCGCAATAAGCCACCCACCCAGCCCTCTGCTATGCGACCCAAGCGTAATTCAAACGCTGTAAAAAGTAATGTACCGACTGCAAGTGAAGCGGGAGTTGTTGTTCCACCCGCCCAACCCACGAGTTGTCGTAAGCAGCGAACACGCGCTAAACGCGCTGATTTTGTGTCTTCCGCCTCCGCTGCACCGATCCAGAGACAGTGTAATAAACTATTTGTGAAGCTACGCATCCAGGATAAGACCTTCAATTTTCAATTAGACACTGGTGCGTCTGTGACTCTCATAAATAGTGCTACGTATGCGGCTATCGGCCGCCCTAAACTTTCAGCGGCAAAACATTCTTTGGCTACTTATAGTGGAGAACAAATTCCTGTGTTAGGTGTATGTAGCGTGCCAGCCACATTCCGTGGCAATACAAAAACAGTTTCATTCACAGTGCTCCGCGCTACAGACAGTGTAAACATTTTCGGATTAGACTGTTTTGACTTGTTTGGCCTGTCTATCCAAGACAATGTGTTGCAAATTAATTCTGTTGTTGTTCCTCAAGACAGCATAACCGATTTGTGTAAACAATACAGTGACATATTTAAAGACGAACTAGGTTGTGCTGCGAACTTTGCCGCTCATATTACGTTAAAAGATAATGCTCAGCCTCGATTTGTTCGTGCTCGTCCAGTGCCTCACGCCCTCCGGGCACCTGTAGCAGATGAACTTCGTCGTTGGCAAAACAACGGTGTTATTCAACCCGTTTCAGCGAGCCAGTGGGCTTCTCCCTTAGTTATTATAAAGAAACCGTCTGGCAAGTTACGTTTGTGTGCTGATTTTAAGTCGACAGTTAATCCTCAGACTGTCATTGATTCTTTTCCTTTGCCTAGACCGGACGAGCTGATGGATAAGTTAGGGGAAGCTCGTTTCTTTTCCAAAATTGATCTCCGTGAAGCATATTTGCAATTGCCCCTCGACGAGCAATCACAACAGTATTTTGTCATAAACACGTCGTTGGGGTTGTTCCGTTTTCTGCGTTTGCCTTTTGGTTGTGCATCAGCTCCAGCTGTTTTTCAGCGTTTTTTGTCACAACTTCTGGCTAATGTGCCATCGTGTTGCAACTATTTAGACGATATTGTTGTGTCCGGTCGGACGCCTGCTGAACATTTCCGTAATTTGGAGTGTTTGTTTACAGTGTTGTCTCAGGCAGGCCTACGTTGCAACATCGATAAATGTTCATTTTTCCTTACGGAGATGGAGTATCTGGGACATGTTATTAATGCTCAAGGCATTCATCCCTCCCAGTCATATTTAGCAGCTATTCGTGATTTGCCCGCCCCTCGCAATCTGCGTGAATTGCAAGCAGTTCTTGGCAAATTGACATATTATATTAGGTTTATACCTAATGCATCACAGATTGCTGCACCGTTGCATCGTCTCCGCCGTAAGAATGTTCCGTTTGTGTGGTCAGCTGATTGCCAATCAGCCTTTCAGCAGCTTAAAGAGGCTTTATTGAATGATCGTTGTCTGGTCCATTACGACCCTAACAAGCCTCTGGTGTTAGCTTGTGATGCCTCTTCTTTCGGCCTCGGTGCTGTGTTGTCTCACCGAGTCGGTAACACCGAACGTCCTATTGCGTTCGCATCTAAATTGCTAAACAAAGCTCAGTGTAATTATAGCCAATTGGACAAGGAAGCGTTGGCTATTGTGTTCGGTGTCACAAAATTCCATCACTACCTCTATGGTAGACCATTCTATTTAGTAACAGATCACAAGCCCCTGACGTCACTGTTTCATCCGTCTAAACCAGTTCCTCAGCGGACAGCTCAGAGACTACAACGTTGGGCTCTTTTGTTATCACAATACCAGTATGAGATACTGTATCGCCCTACAGCTCAGCATGCAAACGCTGACGCGCTTTCTAGATTGCCGATTGCTGCGGATGATGTCTTCGATTCCTCTGACGACTCTTGCCATCAGATTGACGCCGATGAGCATCGATCCCTCCGGGATTTTCCGATTGATTATCGTCAGGTGGCACGTGAGACAGCTACGGATCCTCATCTGAGTTTACTATTACGCTTTGTTCAACGTGGTTGGCCGTCCAAGGCAAAGGACATATCGGATCCTGTGGTTCGTCGCTATTATCCGTAACGTCATCTGTTGTCCGTTTCGCACGGAGTTTTGCTGTTACGCACCGAGAATGACCAGCTTCGTGTATTGGTTCCCCAAGTGCTCCAATCCAAGGTCCTCGACTTGTTGCATCAAGGCCATTGGGGAGTGGTCCGCACCAAGCAGCTTGCCCGCCGTCATTGTACATGGATCGGCATTGATAAGCAGATTACGCAGATGTCTACAGATTGTTCGACGTGTGCCGAACACCAAGCTGCTCCGCCTCAACGCTATTTTGAGTGGGCACGCCCTGCCGGTCCCTGGCAGCGAGTACATATTGATTTCGCTGGTCCATATTGGAATTCTCGTTGGCTCATCGTGATAGATGCATTTAGTAATTTTCCGTTTGTTGTGCCCATGCAGTCTACAACGTCTGCACAAACTATCCAGGCGTTGACTTCAATTTTTGTATTGAGGGTCTTCCAGAAGTTTTAGTGTCTGACAATGGTCCACAATTTACCTCTGCTGAATTTGAAAGTTTTTGTTCTGCCAATGGCATTCGCCATGTTCTTACTCCGCCGTTCCACCCTCAATCGAATGGTGCAGCGGAACGTTTTGTACGCACATTCAAGGATCATATGGACCGCCTTCGTGCTACGCACTCTCGTCAGCAGGCCCTCATCACGTTCCTATCGTCGTACCGGACCACGCCACGCGACGGCCCTTCGCTTGCGGAGCTTCTCCACGGCCGTCGTCATCGCACCCTACTACGGTTGTTGCACCCCCCGGATCGACCCGCCGCTTCTGAGCATCGCACGCGTTTTCAGCGCAACGACGCCGTTTTTTTCAGAGTTTATCACGGTCGCCGTCGTTGGGAACGTGGTACCGTGATAAGTGTCCAGGGTCGCGGTTTTTATACTGTTCAAGGTGCTACTGGGGTGCACAGGAGGCATCAGAACCAGTTGCGCCGCGCTGGCCGCCCGGATTCTGCCGCTCGTTCTTTGTCCACAGATTTGGTCCGCGGCAGGTTCCAGCCGCGCCTTCCGACTTCGCTGCCGCCCCTAGGGCAGCAGCAGCAGCCGTCGCCGCTACCACGCCGACAGCCCGTCCCGTTGATGCCTCCCGCGCAGCTTCATCCGGGAGCGCCCCAGGTGGTCGCTCCGGCGCCTGCGGTCCCTCTTCAGTCGCCACCGCCTTCGGAGCTGATGGACGTCGACCCCTCAGCCGGGCCGCCTTCCCAAGCGGTGGCTGTGCAGCCTGTCCTGCAGCCGCTTTCCTTGGTCACCCCCAAGGAGTCTGACACCGCAGCGCCTTGTCCGGCGCCCACTCAGCAGCCGTCGACGCAGCGTCAGGAGACGCTGCCTCTCTTCGTGGGTCCCGACGCCCCGTCGCGTCCAGTACCAGAAGCTGCGCCCGTGGTCACAGGCGTGCACCCTGACCTCGGTTTTCAGTCGGTGTTTTCCGAGGCCCCGCGCAGCCAATGCTGGGGTGCGGACCGGGGACTGCCGCCGACAACAGTCTCCGCCCCGGTCTCTTCTGCTACGCCTGCGGCCAGACCCCTCCCCCGCCGTCGACGCTCGCCACGTCATTATTCAACGACGGTGCAGCGATTTGGGGGGGGGGGGGAGGAGTGTTATATCCTAGCCAGTAATGCCACCCGAGACCGCTGCCAAAAGGTTGGCAGCATCAAAGTCCGGACGCCGTCCGCATAAGCAGCGCCAGCGGGACAGGAAATCGCCGCAAGTCTGCGCGCGCCACCGCTGGCTTCTGGCTTCTTAAGCGCTGGAGTCGCGAGCGCTAGGACAGTTCTGTATTCGCCGCTCAGTTGTATACTCGCCACCGAATTGTGTACTTGCTAGTCAGTTGTGTGTTCATCGCAGCAGAGTTGTTGTTTGTCGTCAGCCGACGCTGACCTAGCCGCTCCGACTCGAACTAGACAGATTTCTGTAGACACGGAGTTCACTACTGTGTTCCTGTATCTTCGTTAGTAAAGATAAGTACCGACTTTCATTTAATCAGAGTGTTTGGGTTTTCATCTTTCTGTTCACTGTTCCAGCGGACCGGTCGGCCCGCTATTAAAAGTGTGGCGGTAACTTCGTAGGCCGTTTCTACAGCGAATTGTTTGTCGCTACGAACGCCGCCACAAAAACAACAGTAACTGTTCTTTCTAGAACTAGTTACTGTCTTCGTATATATAGTTAAAGGCTACCCAGCCATTGACCTTCGTCTGTGCGAATGCGCACAGGTTGCCCAAACTCTTACGGGAATCGCCAAGGCGTGCGCTAGTAATGAGTGGGTGGGCAAATGTCTATAAGGTACAATACATATGTAGAATTGTGGACAGTTGGGAATGTGAGTCTCACGGGAAGCGTGCAAGGGATGAGTCCCTGCAGTCGTGATATTCATCTGTGTCCTCGGTGGCGCAGATGGATAGAGCGTCTGCCATGTAAGCAGGAGATCCCGGGTTCGAGTCCCGGTCGGGGCACACATTTTCAGCTGTCCACATCGAGGTATAACAACAACACCTGTCGGCAGCTGAGGTTGTCAGTCATCATTTATTTGAAGAAAGAAACAATTGAAAAACGCTGACAAGAAGAAGCGACAGGAAAATAGGCCATGTGTCAAGACATCAGAGAATAACTTCAGTGGTGCTATAGGGAGCTGTAGAGGGTAAAAACTGTAGAAGATGACAGACTGGAATACAGTCAGCAAATAATTGCGACTGCAGGTTGCAGGTGCTATTGTGAGATGAAAAGGTTGACGCAGGAGAGGAATTGGTCGTCGGCCGCATCAAAATAGTCAAAAGACTGATAACACAAGTTCTATATCCATTATCTATAAACATGTGTGAAGTGCGTGGCAGAGATTAATGTATTAAAGTTTTTCCGGTTCCATCCGCACATGGAGCGCGGGAAGAATGACTCTTTACATGCCTCTGTGCACACAGTAGTTAACTGAATCTTCTTGTCCTTTTCCCTACGGCAACGATGCCTTGATGGCCGTATTTGTGTTCATAGATTTTTTACTTATTACTGGTACTTGAAACTTATTAAATCGGCTTATGCGGCATATTTGATGCCTATGTTGAAGCACTGACTAGTTCAGATTCGTACACATCTTTGTGATGCTCTCCCATGGGTAAAACATATCGATGAACGTTACTGGTGCCTTTCTTTGGATGAACTCAGTTCTATTTGGTGCCAGTCCCATGCCCATGGGCAATATACACAGAAGATCCAAGGAAACTGGTACACATGCCTAATATCGTGTAGAGCCCCCGCGAGCACGCAGAAGTGCCGCAACACGACGTGGCATGGATTCGACTAATGTCTGAAGTAGTACTGGCGGAAATTGATACCATGAATCCTGCAGGACTGGCCATATATCCGTAAGATTACGAGGGAGTGGAGATGTCTTCTGAACAGCACGTTGCTAGGCATCCCACATAGACTGATTGATGTCCATGACTGGGGAGTTTGATAGCCAGCGGAAGTGTTTAAACTCAGAAGAGTATTCCTGGAGCCACTCTGTAGCAATTCTGGACGTGTGGGATATCGCATTGTCCTGTACATGTCACCTGTCAGAGTCGTATCTAGGACTATCAGCGGTCCCACATCATTCCAACTGCATACACCCCACACCATTACAGAGACTTCAACAGCATGAACAGTCTCCTGCTGACATGCAGAGTCCATGGATTCATGAGGTTGTCTCCATACCCGTACATGTCCATCCGCTCGATACAATTAGAAAGGAGACTCGTCCGACCAAGCAATATGTTTGCAGTCATCAACAGTCCAGTGTCGGTGTTGATGGGCCCTGGCGAGACGTAAAGCTTTGAGTAGTGCAGTTCACACGGGTACACGAGTGTGCCTTCGGCTCTGAGAGCCCCTATTGATGATGTTTCGTTAAATGGTTCGCAAGCTGACACATTTCTATGGCTCAGCATTGAAATCTACAGCAATTTGCGGAAGGATTGTACTTCTGTCACATTGACAGATTCCCTTCAGTCGTCGTTGGTCCCGTTCTTGCAAGATCTTTTTCCGGCCGCAGTAAAGTCGAGATTTGATGTATTCCTGATATTCACGATACACTCGTGAAATAGTCGTACGGGAAAATGCCCACTTCATCACTGTCTCGGAGATGCTTTATCCTAGCCGGCCAGTGTGGCCGAGTGGTTCTAGGCGCTCCAGTCAGGAATACGCGACCGCTACGGTCAAAGGTTCGAATCCTGCCTCGGGCATGGAGGTGTGTGATGTCCTTAGGTTAGTTAGGATTGAGTAGTTCGAAGTTCTAGGGACATGACCTCAGATGTTAAGTCCCATAGTGTTCAGAGCCATTTGAACCATTTTTTGCTGTATCCCATCGCCTGTGCGCAGACTATAACACCACGTTCAAACTCACTTAAATCTTGATAACCTGCCATTGTAGCAGCGGTAACCGATCTGACAAATGCATCAGATACTTGTTGTCTTATATAGGTATGGAATACCGCACCGCCATATTCTGCTTGTTTGCATGTCTCTGCATTTGAATAGTGATACCTGTACCAGTTTCTCTGGCGCTTCAGTGTATTATGTTGTGTGCGACTGAATGTATATGATCGCTCTACTTCATATCCCTACAAACTATTGAACTTTGATATTTCTACGGCTTGACTGTTTTCAATGAAGCCATTCACCAACCTTTGCACCAATGTCAAATTTCATCAGTATTTGACTCAGCATCTGAGAAACTTTTCCAGAAAGCACTTCGTTACAGAAAAAATTATTGTCTATATAATTGCTGTTAATACTACCTGACAAATCATTAATATAAAACGTGAACAGCAAGGGTTCCAATACACTGAACCTGAAGTTTACTTCCATACCTCTACGTAACACTTTATCCATGAGAGCACGCCGCGGTTTCGCTAACGACAAATTCTCAATCCAGTTACAAATTGTGTCAGGGGGCGTCAGAATCGTGTTTGCCGATGTCACACTTGCATGGCACTTTCGCACTTTCATTGAAGTACAGGGCGTTTCCGTAAGAGCGTGCAAAAATTTAACAGGACACAGAGGATGCTCCACTGAACCATTTGTGGTATGTAAACAGGGCTCGGAGACGCCAGCTTAAGGAGATAATAGAAATAAAAACATACTAATGTACACTTTTTTATTTACGTTAGTTACAGTTAACTGCAAATATCGTCACTAACACAATGGACGTACCGTTTGTACAGCATCTTACAAAATGTGCTGAAACTGACAGCCATTCAAGTGTGACGTCAGCAAACAACATTCTAACGCACCCTGACAAATATCCAGTTCATAAACATTGACTTCAGATACCTCCTTAGGAAATAATGAAGGGAACTGAGGTCAGGTTATATCTGAGGCCATGGAATAGGACCTCCCCTTCCAGTCCAGCGACTAAGGAATACAGAATTGAGATGGTTTCGGACATCCACAATGAACTGTCGTGTTGTATACACATCCTCTCATAAACAGCCAAAGGTACGTTCTCCAACAACTCAAGTAGTGCTCTTTGCCCGAACCTCAACTACAGGTGGCCATTCAGACAGCCTATCACATCATGACTGCCTAGTAAACAGGCTCGTCCTCCTTATTTCCTTGCAAGGAATAAAGAATGTACATACAAATAAACAGCACAGTATATTGTAAACTTGTATGCATGTTTGTTGAGTGGTACTTAAGATAGGTAAATAAATTAGTGCAATCAATGTGAAGTGAAGTAGAAATTAGAAAATAAATGCAAAACTTAGAAGAGTTACACAATGGCAAACAGCGGGCAGAACAGAAGAGGCATTGACCGTGAAGTCAGCACGTTCAGGAGAAGCCATCGCCCTCCCCATATAAGCGGAAGCTGTCAATTCAGTCGTCAGGGCATCGCCCGACCGGCTCACGTGTTTCTCAATTGTCACACGTGATCAAAGGCGCTCGCCTACATTCCAAGAGCCAAAGACCGACGTTAAGAAGATTCATTCTTCGAGAAGCTTTTCAGCGTGACAGAAGTGGCAATGACCGTGAAGTCGTTCACCTCCAGTGAACTGAAGTAAATAAATACGCGAGACGCAGTGGGCCTGAGAGTATTTTTCAGTTCCAGTACAGTTCAGTCGGTGCTGAAGACCGTCATGCAGGAAGAGACTACATCGTACACGGAAGCACCAAGTCCGCCGTTGTAATGGAATAGCAAGCAGCACCCTCGCCGCCAGAAAACAGAAGTAAAAGGTATTTGAAGACTGATTTTTACGTACTCGGGTGACTCGTGAGGACGGGAAGGAGACGGCCTCACATCAGCATTCACCTGTGAGCCGGGATGAAGATCTGACAGCCGAAGACTGGCAAGCTGGAGTCCGTTGTTCGAGTCCGGGACACTGGCCTTCCCCCGCCGCGCCGCTCCGCGGGCCGACGCATAGAGAAGAGAAACACTGGGACGCCACATCCAAGGTATCACCATCCGATTCACGACTTCGTTCTCAATAATTAAACGGGCCATCTCACGATGCGCGTCTCCAGTCAACTGGGCGAAACAGCGACACGAGATATACACCACCAGACGTAATCAGACGCCGCCGTTCACGCAGCAGAGGCTTCGCAAACGACACAGCTGCCGCTCTCCCAGCCAGAACAACCCAGTAAGGAAACCATTGTACAAATCTTTCAATAAAAGTTATCTTATGTAAAATGCTGTTTCATTCTACCTCATACCCGAACCAAGGAAGAACCCACCCTGCCCACATGTTTTTAAGAGAGAAAAAGTAATTTATTTAGTGTTTTTCACCCTGACATAATGCTTTAGAATCAAATGCCCTTTGCAGTAATGCTCATCCTGACAATTGACTAGCATCAAAAGAGGTTACCCAGTTACATGTTAGTCGTAAATAAGTTGGAAAACAGTAACAATAGACAAAGTGGTAGACAAGCTTACTTCTATATCTTCTTAAGAATAGTAAGGAATATCACACCATCTGCTACTTGTAATGAAACAGTCCATTAATCAACAGTTACAGGACCGCATTATGCGGAATGTACCAGTACTTGCGGAGCACCAGTGGTGATCATTTCAAAAAAGAGTATGGCTGACACCAAAGCATTTTGATTATATTGTAATTAGAGATATCTCAGTCGTCGTATGATTAAAGAAAGTTATCGGATTTTAAATTGGACTGAACTTTGAATAATGTGGAACAGTACAGGTATTTATCAACTATGGATGTAAGGAGTGGCTATCATTAGTTGGAAGCGGTGCCAGATAACCTGCCAAAATCGACGTTTACGATTGCTTTGTGACACATGCCATTTAGAGTAAACAACGTGCTAGCCACATTTCAGTATTTATTTGATGAAGAGCGCAAGGGTTAAAACCAAGACAGTCTGTGATATACTTGGATAAAATAATTGTCTTTGTGAAGGGTATGGAAGAATATATGCTATGGCTAAAAGGGGTGTTTAAACGGTTCAGCATACCACACCTCCCACTCCATTTAGAGGAACGCCACTTCACGCTATGGGAAGTACAATGTTTAGGACTTGGGTTTAGTCATGAAGGAGTCCACACAGACCATGCATTAGTAAAAGCTGTGGTGTCACCGCCAGACACCACACTTGCTAGGTGGTAGCTTAAATCGGCCGCGGTCCATTAGTACATGTCGGACCCGCGTGTCGCCACTGTCAGGATCGCAGACCGAGCGCCACCACAAGGCAGGTCTCGAGAGACTTACTAGCACTCGCCCCAGTTGTACTACGACTTTGCTAGCGACTACACTGACGAAGCCTTTCTCTCATTTGCCGAGAGACAGTTAGAATAGCCTTCAGCTAAGTTAATGGCTACGACCTAGCAAGGCGCCATTTGTAACATTGCATGTATCTAAAGAACCTCACTTGTATCGCCACAATCTCCAGATGTCTCATCAAGAACGATGTATACAAAGGATGGATTAAAGTTTCGAGAAGCTAAGTACTTTTCTTTATAACATTCATTACGTATCCTGTTTCAGACCTCACTCCATCCTTCGTGAGTTAGCGCGTGCATCTTGGCCGCCTCTTTCAATTAGTGTGCGTAGTGTTGGCAAGTCTGCCGACACTACAAAAGCCATGTGAGATGTTCCAGCACAGTGTAAGGAGAAGCAGTTACAGTCTTTTTAGGTGTACAGAGTTACTGTGGGAAATTTGTTCCGAAATTTGCAGAGATAGCACAACTTATCACACACTTATTGAGAAAAGGAATAGTTTCGTTAGACATCAGAGTGTGAAGATGCGGCCAGCAGTTGGTCTGGTGCTGGTTTCTCCAAATTATGAAAAGAAATCACATTGTCATGTGACACAAGCAACCAAGTGCTTGGTTGTGTATTCAGTCACGATGTCGATCGAGTGGAGCATCCGTTGGGCTATGCCTCATACCAGTTGAATGAAATGGAAAGAAATTACGACAGAGAAGGAAATGTAAGTAATAGCTGATTATGCAGTATTTAAGTTTTTGTAAGGACTAAAAAAGCTCTCAGGCTGGTTAAGATGTTGGGCACTGAAATTCAGCAAGTTCTATTTTCAATTAATTCGTCGTCCACGCAGAACACATGGGAATGCGGATGGTCTCAGTTGGAAGGATGGTGTGTTGAGAATAGTGGCTCATACTACAGAGTAGCAGAAAGTGCCAGCAGCTGACGTTGACTGCAAGCTTTTTACAGTGCTGCCACGATTCATTGTGCACGATGGGTTGTCACGTAAGCAGAGGAAACTTAGTCCTTGTGTTGTGATTCCAGCTGTTTGTGGGAACCAATAGCCGGCCGGTGTGGCCATGCGGTTCTAGGCGCTTCAGTCTGGAACCGCGTGACCGCTACGGTCGCAGGTTCGAATCCTGCCTCGGGCATGGATGTGTGTGATGTCCTTAGGTTAGTTAGGTTTAAGTAGTTCTAAGTTCTAGGGGACTTATGACCAGAGATGTTAAGTCCCATAGTGCTCAGAGCCATTTGAACCATTTTTTTTGGGAACCAATATTGAAACAGGCGCATGGTCATGTGTGACAGGCCATGGGGGTCGAGAACCATAGAGCACAGTGTTGCCGCATAGTACTGGTCGCGAGTATGTAAGCAGGATGTAGAACAATATGTGAAGAACTGATCACCATGGTCACAATATGCTAAACTGAACTTTCAGTCTATTCCGTGGCAAATATTGCCAAAGGCTAGTAAATCATTTGAAATGATCCTTTTGGACCGACGCGACACTATAACGTATGTAACTGCTATGTACTGAAAATTTATAGATCATACCTTATCACGCTGCGTGTTTATGACGTCTACCCCAGCAAGTTAGCACAATGGCTGTCAGCATGCTGAACAACTAGTTGTTGCAATTTTGTATTTCAGAGACGATAATTTAGGATCACGGCACCAATTTTATGTCAGAGTTGATGAAGCAGCTTTGCTATTTATTACACATTTGTAAATTAAAAGCAAGCCCATTACCAATTAGCAAATGGGAAAACAGAGTGAGTTCATCGAATAATAGCAATTATGTTAAGTCATTATAAATAGTGTTCGTAACAACTGAGATACGCTCTTAACCACACGTTGTAGTGGTGTATAGTTCAAAGGTTTTCGAGAATTTGGCTCTGTTGCCATATGAGGTTTTATATGACCAAAAAGGCCATCACTATTCGAGTCAGTAAAGCCAAATGTAGGGAAAAATCGAGAATCGTTAAGGAATTTTGAGAGAACATTGCGGAAGGTATGGCATCGACTGAGAGTGTTAACTCACCTGAATACCGTGTAGGACAGAGTGTAATGTTAATCAGCCTTTACATTCTGAAAAGAAAGACAAAAAAATTCTTCACTTTTTAACGATGTCCATATCAAATAATTCCGATGACCTGAGCAGTGAACGTGAAACTACAATTTCCGATGCGAACAACAGTCCTTCACGTTGGGTACATCCGGCCCTTCCAGGTGTGCTGAACTCTCTACCGCTGTTATCGCCATCAGTCACAAAAAGGGGGGCAGAGGGGAGAAGAAGCAGTAAGGGAAGATAACACAGCAAAAGTAGCAGACCAGTTCAATCTACGCGCACATTGCCTTACGCATTAAGAATTAGAGTGAATCCATTATAAACAGTAGAGCATGGTGTGAATGATGTGCAAATAATAAAGGCTTTCCTTTTGTTTGAAAGTATTTATCGTGAGCCGATAATTTGAAGGTTATAAGGTGTGGAAGAATTCCATTTTTGTGATATGTTAACAGTTGTTTACGTGGATGTCGTGTAGGTTTTTTCCATGTGTTCTCTGTCTTAGTAGACTAATAATTTCGAGGATTTGTTTCAGTTATGCTATGAACTTCAGCTGGCTGGAGACAGATTTTGTCTGTTTCGTTCTGTAAATAGAGTGTGAAAGTGAAATTTGGCTACGAGTATTTTCAGTTTGTAGGTATAGATGGAACATTGGTAGAGGAAGTATCTCACAGTTGGCATGTAGTGTAATGTTAGAGTTTGGTAGTCCAGATGGTCACTGAACTGTGCAAGACAGTGTTATTTCTCAGGGAGACAAATGCGGGAGGATGATCGCTGGACATCCTCCCAAAACAACCATATTTTCAGAAAGCAGGACCGCACTGGCTGTAATCCGTATATGCCGCTATTGTAGTTATCACTGTTTGGCATGAGCAGGGACGTTCAAGGAGAACACAACGTTTAGAAATACGGAACAGAGGGATAAAGGGGTGGAATGAATTGTGACGGCCCAGGTCCGATTTTTCGGATTTCAGCAACAGTAGCAGAGGCTTCAGCTCTGAACTTAACGTACCCTCCACTGTATTTGGCCATTAATCCTTTATATATACTGATCTACTGAATAATAGTCTAGATACCACCACATTCAGTTCTCTGGGCGAGCTTATAGCCACACAGAATGAGAGGATTATCACGGAACAGATATTCCAACTTATTCAGTAAAATTACGGAAGATACCAGAACAAGGTAACAGGAATTTCGTCCTCAAGTACCTTCTTAATTCTGATTCTCGTGTAGCCTATATAAATGAGATGACAAGAGTCATGGGATACGTCCTAATACTGTGCCGGACCTCCTTTTGCCCGGCCTAGTGCAGCAACTCGACGTGAATTGGACTCCCAAATTGTTGAAATTCCTCTGCAGAAATACTGAACCATGTTCCCTTTTTTATCCGTCCTTAATGGTGAAAGTGTTGCCGGTGCAGGATTTACTGTACGAACTGACCTCTCGATTATTTAACATAAATGTTCGACGGGATTCTTGTCGGGCGATCTGGGTGATCAAATCATTCGCTCGAACTGTCCAAAATGTTCTTCACCGCATTTCCAGACAACTACAGTTCGTCAATATGACTCATTGTTACCCATAAAAATTAGGTCGTTGTTTTGGAACGTGAAGTCTATGAATGGCCGCAAATGGTCTCCCAGTCATTCTATTGTTGAGCCACAACCAGCTTGCACACTGCCTTGTTGATAACTTGGGTCCATAGTTTCGTGGGGGATGTGCCACTCTCTGACCCTATCATCAGCTCTTACCAACTGAAATCGGGACTGATCTGACCAAGCCACGGTTTTGCAGTCATGGTCACGAGACCAGGAGAAGCGCTCCAGACGGTGTCGTGCTGTTAGCAAAGGCACTCGCATCGGCCGTCTACTGCCACAGCCCATTAACGCCAAATTTCACTGCACTCTCCCAACGCAAACGTTCATCTTACGCCCCATATTGATTTCTGCAGTTATTTTGCGTAGTGCTGCTTGTCTGTTAGCACTGACAACTCTACACACATTAGCTGCTCCCGGTCGTTAAGTGAAGGCGTTGCCCGTGGTGAGAGATATTGCCAGAAATATGGTGTTCTCGGCACATTCTTGACACCGTAGATCTGCGAATATAGAATTCCCTAACGATTTCCGAAACGGAGTGTGTCTAGCTCCAACTAACATTCCTCGTTCAAAGTCTGTTCATTCCCGTCGGGCGGCCATAATCACGTTGGAAACCTTTTCGCGCGAATCACCCCGGTTACAGCAACATCCACAGTTCTAACCTTGCACCTCGTAGAAAGACATACAGGAAACAATGCTGCTGCAACACAAATTAATGCTAACACTGCACCTTGCAGTGTAGCGAGTCTGCTACAATGGTGTCCCGGAGTTGCACATGCTGGGCACAACAATGCACTCCCATGGGCACCTGCGTGAGCAGCGATGAACTCCTGTCACAACAAACATGGACCAGATCGTTACAAAGAAGAGCCGTTCAGCCCAAGCTGCTCTTGTATTTGTTCTACGACTAGTTCTACGGCTTCTGACTCCTGCTGAACTGATGCTGTGGCTGTTACCACGACAGCTGGTGGTCGAAAGTGAGCCAAGCAGCTGCAGATCCACCTAGAACATCAGTCTTGCCGCTGGTCTACGGGTCTCGAGCCGGTGCCACCAAGAGAAGACATCCTCTAGGGCATCTTTGTCCAGCCCTCCAGGTGACTCCAAGGTTCCTAGGTTCAGCACTGGGTATCTGTGTGCTGCAGCCGTTATTCATGGCCCCTGCGGCTTCTGTCCGCGGCCTGCCAGACGGGCTTACGTCTGGTCAGCACAGTCGCCGCACCGGTCGTGGTCTTCCGCCACGACTGTGCCACTGCCTTGCGTAAGCACACATTGTCCTGAACCGTGCATTCAGCTACGAGTTGAGCACCCACGCAGACGAGACGGACTCGCATATGGAAGTCTTGCAGAATAAAGCATGTTGTTACAAGCTGAGCTGTCCTTATTCCGTGCTCGCTCCCCATGTCGTAGAAATCAAGCTACCGTCCAGCACAAGAATTCCTGGGGCTGAAGCAATCATTTTGGCTGCTAATGATATCCACATTGGCATTGCTAAACAGCGTAGTTTTGCAGCAGGTTAGAACTTTCTATTCCTGTTGTTATGAATTAGTTGTTGGCCTCCAGAAGAGCTCACAGGATACTAATAACATTTAAATACCAGACCTAAAAATCACATAATAAATAAAAAATAAATAATCCAGGAAGTAGGTGATTCGAGTTTCGCGGAAATACTGATAGGATTTTCTAAGTATGGCAGTATGTGTGGCTACAACATTTACCTAGTAAGTCAATATGTGACTGGTATCTGTGTCTTAATTGCAATTCATTATTTAAACACACTTGATGTTTGATCCGAATAGAAAGTAAACACATTCAAAAATGTTTTGCATCACCTCGGTTCCAAGAGTTCCGGTACCAGTACAGAAAATTGGACTACAGATCAACATAAATATCATTTCCGCCATTCTTATTGCTTATGAAAACCACACATTACATGTTGTACCAACATGCAGCGAGTCCTTCATAGGTGGTCGTCCAGATTGATGTACACACCGGTACCTCTAATAGCCAGTAGCACCTCCTCTTGGATTGATGCATGCCTGTATTCGTTGTGGCATACTATCCACAAGTTCATCAAGGCACTGTTGGTCGCGATTGTCCCACTCCTGAACGGCGGTTCGGCGTATATCCGTCAGAGTGGTCGGTGGGCCACGTCGTCCATAAACAGCCCTTTTTAATCTGTCCCAGGCATGTAGATAGGGTTCATTTCTGGAGAACATTCTGGCCACTCTAGTCGAGCGATGTCGTTATCCTGAAGGAAGTCATTCACAAGATCTGTACGACGTGAACGCGAATTGTAGTCCATGAAGACGAATGCCTCGCCAATACGCTGCCTATATCGTTGTACTATCGGTCGGAGGATGGCATTCACGTATCGCACAGTCGTTACGGCGCCTTCCATGACCTCCAGCGTTGTACGTCGGGCCCACATAATGCCACCCCAAAACAACAGGGAACCTCCAGCTTGCTGCTCTCGCTGGACAGTGTGTCTAACGCGTTCAGCCTGACCGGGATGCCTCCAAACAGGTCTCCGACGATTGTCTGGTTGAAGGCATATGCGACACTCATCGGTGAAGAGAGCGGTCCATTCGGCATGTTGTTGGGCCCATCTGTACCGCGCTGCATGGCATCGTGATTGCAAAGATGGACCTCGCCATGGACGTCGCATCATGCAGCCTATTGCGCACAGTTTGAGTCGTAGAACGACGTCCTGTGGCTGCACGAAAAGCATCACTGAACATGGTGGCGTTGCTGTCAGGGTTCCTCCGAGCCATAATCCGTAGATAGCGGTCATCCACTTGAGTAGTAGCCCTTGGGCGGCCTGAGCGAAGCATGTCATCGACAGTTCCTGTCTCTTAGTATCTCCTCCATGTCCGAACAACATCGCTTTGGTTCACTCCGAGACACCTGGCCTCTTCCTTTCTTGAGAGCCCTTCCCGGTTCAAAGTGACAATGCGGACGCGATATAACCGCGGTATTGACCGTCTAGCCATGGTTGAACTACAGACAACAGGAGCCGTGTACCTCCTTACTGGTGGAATGACTGGAAATGTTCGGCAGTAGGACCCCCTCTGTGAAATAGGCGCTGCTCATGGATGGTTGTTTACATCTTTGGGCGGGTTTAGTGACATCTTTGAACAGTCGAAGGTGCTGTGTCTGTGATACAATATCCACATTCGACGTCTACCCTCAGGAGTTCTGGGAACCGGGGTGATGCAAAACTTTTTTTGACGTGTGTATAAGGAGCGATAAAAAAGTTTCCGTTCGATGGTCATACAGCGTCGCGACTGTTGACGCAATCATCCCACAGACGCACGAGGCTGAAGATACCCATTTGGTTAAACACGATGTGAAGAAGTCCGTAGCTGTCTGCTCCACATCTTAATCTGGCAGGAATTGTCGACCTTCGAGGCCATCTTTTAAAGCATTGAAGGAGTGATAATCGCACGGGGAGAGATCAGGACAAGAATACGGATCTCAAGTGTCTCCTAGTTGGCGTAACAACTGTGTTTCGACATTTGCTGTATGTGGACGTGCGTGATCATGAAGCAGCACCACCCCTTGTCACGGCAATGGCCATAGATATTCTTCATTCCCCTATTGATGTCTATCGGTGTTTGTTTTTCGGCAATGGAGAAAAGGATAACAGTACGTTGATCCTTTTTGAACGCATTTTGTAACCATCGCCATAGTTCACATTTCCGCGCTTACTTGACGCACGTCAGAAAGACGCAAATGCCACTCTAATCCCTTGCCTACATATCGATGGCAGCATCAGAGTCGCAGTACGCTGCAATACGCTGCTGCAACGCTCTCAAACGAAATCTTTTTTATCGTACCTTGTAATGAGGAATGACTGTTCCGCGTCCTGTGGAGAGATGGGACACATGTTACAGGGAATGATAGCGTTAATTCATTCAAGAAAGAACTGTTCCAGGCTGTTACACAGACAGCTTATTCAGTACTACTCGTCAGTGAAATACTGTGTTCAACTATTGTGGAGCAATGTTATCGTTGATAAAATAAAACCTACTAACTCTGTATATATTTCTGTTAGACCTTCATCTTAATCTTTGGTAGTATTTCTACTCTCAAAATGTTCGGTACTTCTCGGTATGGTACTATAATTTACATTGCCGTACTAACTGTCCAACATACCAACTGCACAGAGCTGAAGGTACACGAGTTCATTGTTTGACTGCCACGTATGCTCTCCAAAAATTTCATTTTCCATGATGGTTGAGTCATTTTAGAAGAAAATACCGTTTTCATCTTACAAGCTACACAATCGCCCTCCCATCCCCGCAACCATGTCATAGGCCTTCCTACTCACTGGCGCCAGCATAATGCTAACGGAAAACAGGGTGGTTTATTGTTTACTACCTGTTACCCGCGGCTACGATCGCATATCAGTAGTTATGGTATGGTAAGTGATGCTATTGTACGTGCAATAACGTCGGGTGCACTCACGTATCTGCCTGTTGACGTAAGCGTAGCGCGAAGTATAGATGGATTCACCCCTGCTGTCTCCATCAGCCACCCCAACACGCGACGACTGGTATACATACAGCGTTGCTGCCGGAGGTGCATGCGCAAGCGCGTGGTCAGATGCGTGCATCTATGCATCGTACTATTGAAGTAGCTATTAGTAATACAGTGTGTACATGATGCAACAAATTTTTGGTTTCTGGTACAAAAGGACGTGTTCCTTCCCCTACTTCACACTTTTAAGCGCTGACTTTTCTTTTTTCACTTTCTAAAGTAGCCTTTGCTCTTCCGCGGTGTTAGGTCTATCTCCATACCACAATTCATCTTAATTGGTTCTGCAGTTTAGTCCTAAAAACGTAGCCGGCCGAAGTGGCCGTGCGGTTAAAGGCGCTGCAGTCTGGAACCGCAAGACCGCTACGGTCGCAGGTTCGAATCCTGCCTCGGGCATGGATGTTTGTGATGTCCTTAGGTTAGTTAGGTTTAACTAGTTCTAAGTTCTAGGGGACTAATGACCTCAGCAGTTGAGTCCCATAGTGCTCAGAGCCATTTGAACCTAAAAACGTAATGGATTTACTTTCGCACGTGTCGTAATTTATTATAGAACGCTGAGGACTGAATAAGCAATGCATTCATCACATTGAATTGTATTATGTAGAACATATCAACAAACGAAAGCATTCTCACAAATGTGGTAAATTTAAAAAGTAAAAGTATATATAGCTTTTTCAAGGAGTTAATGTCTTCTTATTTACGTAATAATCTACAAATTATTAAATACGTTGTACTACACACTTTCTACAGTAGCCTATGTTCTTCCTCGGCGTTCACGCTATCTCCATACCAAATTTCATAAAAAATGGTTCAGCGGTTTGGTCATGAAAAGGTGACAGACAAACACACTTCCTCATTTATACAATTTTCATTGCGATACCTTCCTCTTAGTGATCCGATTATGATGAAGTTAGGCCTACCCGTAGCCCCAAGCTACGTTCACGTTGCCTGTGGAAACCTAATGAAGGTCCGTCCACTTAACAGACTGATCAGCCACGCACCCAGCTGCCACACAGCGACTCCCCACCGGATCGGGGAATTTCTCTGCTCACAGATTGGATGTTGTGTTGTCCTCATTCATCATTTCATCATCATCGACTTGCAAGTCACCCAGAGTGCCGCTTAGTTTCCACTATCCGATTTCGCTCAGATAAAGCATATATGTTTCCCCAAAATACGTACAAGTCGCCAGTGAGAACCCAACGAAAATTAGTATAGCAGTTTTGGAGATTAGCGTGTCATACAGACAGACTGTTCTATTACAGGTACTGATCTGTGCAATTACAAAATCTGTGATAAAATTAAGGATCCCGTCAACTGTAAGATTCATAGTGAAGTACGAATTCTAAAAGCAAAACTGCCCACTGCGTCGAGATTACCGGCAGATGATCGAAGTCTATGAAAATGTGGTGAATGGAGCTTCCGCTCGAAAATGGCGTATCGTGTTTAATGGAAGACGGACGAACATTGAACTTCAACGATCAGTACGACTGGTGAATCGAAATCAAGGAAGACATTCGACAGGACTAACATTTCACTGTCGATGGACTGAACCTGTGATTTCGGAAAATTTCACTATCGGTTGATAACGAAATTGTTGGTAGTGATTTGAGTTGTAGAAGGATTTGTGCCAGGCGGTTTCATCGACTTTTGACAGTTAACACAAAAAATAAAAAAAATCACGATCAGTGCTAGAAGGATTCACGTACCTTGGGTTCTGTACAAACATAATTAAGTACATAGATAGTACATCCATCCAGGGAATCAAGAAATCAACGAATCTTGTCTGTTACTGATGTCGGTATTGGCAGGATACTAAAATATGTGACATAAACGACCATATCTTCCGACTGCATTGACTTAAAAGCTGAACAATTTTACACCACCACCAACTGACGATGTTGGCAGTTATGTAAGGTTGTAGAAATATGGCAAGCAGCTTCGGGAAACTCGAAGTTTGCTTCCGATGTTGGACCACCACACCAAGCACGTAGTTCCGGAGGCTACTGTTGAATTAATCCGTACTTCTTTCCGGCAGAGCCCTCGCAAGTATTTTTAAACGTGATGACGCACCATGTCACTCTGAGAACATCGTGAGCGAGTTCTTGGATCATGAGTACCCAGATCTTTGGACTGTGAGAGGTAGTCAATCGAGTGCTTGGCCTCGTAAGAGCCCAGGCATTACGCCAGTTATTTTTTTCTTTCTGTGATGGTTTTCAAGAATCAAGCATACCAGACAATAGTTGGTGATCTGCCAGATATGGGCCATCACATTCGTGCAGATACCGCAAATGTTACGCCTGCAATTTTGCAATGCACTTGGAGAGAAGTAGAATACGGATTAGTAGCTGTCTCGCCACTGGTGGTACACATATCGAGGTGTATTAGGTGTATAAAAAACTTTTAGAGTTTTCATACTTGTAGAAACGTACAGTTAATAAATATCCTAATCACTTCTCGAGTTAAAACGTTTCATATAATTATATGTTTAACCTGGACACGACGTATATTGGAAAACAGCTGTTCTTTACGCTTAAAATGACCCACGTACTTTACTGTATAGAGTTTTCAGCGTTTGTTATCAAATGCTGTGATTTTCATTCGAGTGGCACTGAAAAACTGCTGGCCCATACAGAAAGATACGACCATCGTTTTCCTTTCCAGATTGCATAAGCAATATTATACTCCCATAATGCACTATCTCAATGAGAGTTACGGGAGCTGGAAGCAGGAGTCTCTGAAGTCAGCTGATGGCGATCAGTGAAGTATAGCCCTCCATAAAGTTTGCCGTCGCATAAATATGTGATTAAGAAAGTGAGGACGCGGCTGTACCTCCCGGACGCCGGCTGTTCTTCGTCTCAGGCCGCGCAGTAGATTTACGCATCCCTCGGGTCCATCCAGCTCTGAAAAGGGGGTGGGGGGTATGGGGGGTTGCGTCGTGACCGGGGAGCGTAGCACCATAATTCTTTGCACGCAGTGGGGACTGAGCATGCGTGAATCATCCGGGCTCCGGAGAGGGATGGGGCCCGTATAAACAGTTGATACACCTACCAAATGACGTGCCAGCGACGACCACAAGTTGTTTCAGGTCATAAGTCAACTTCTGTCTGTTCCAACTGCAAACTTATTACGTTACAAGCATCAGAACCAAACAACGAATGCACAAACACTAAAAAATTGTCGCAAAATTTCATTAGATCCCAAAACCGAATATAAGCAGCAGCTGCAAACGACAAACGTGTTCATAAAAGACCATAAAAATTTATAAATACACAATCTACATAGAATGCAGAAAAACTGATAGTAAGATGAGAATAACGCAAGGAAAAGACAATTTGTGCTACACGAAACTGTCGCGAAACGCCTGCATGGGGTGATTTTGCTACATGGGACAAAATGTACGAAACGGTCCTTGGCAGGATAAGGAGCAATAAAAGTCAGATGGAAATACGGCCGGAAATGGGTTCCAAGGGAGCTACACCCACTTGAAGGTGGAGTTAACTGATCTACGACAGGGAAGCTTTCAGTGATTGAAACATTACGTGACACACGCACCAAGCAAGTAGGCTAGTTCTGTCTTTACTCGTGTTTCAGTGGTATGATGACTGCAAATCATCAACACCGGTTCAACCACAATGTGTGATCGGCGTAGATGTCCTCAGCACGGAAATGCGAAATAAGCTGAATTACTAATTTGCAGCAGTCACATTACCGTTCGTACCACTAAAGTTGCGTCTTCCTGCAGTGAAGGCAGGGAAACTCGCAGGAAGTGCAGATATGTCTCGCCCGAGGAAGGATGGATCGTTCCGTGAGGTGGTCGCCAGTAACACCCGTCCGCGCACTAAGCCTGAACCGGTGCTGATGGTTCGTTACCAACATACCACTAAAAAATGGGAGTTTTAGTGGCAACGAACTAACGACGGAGGAAACTCGAAACGAAATTTCTTACCACTCACCAACGTTGGACGGTAAGCTAGCACTGTCACCGAATTTTACAGCCATGTGAACAGACAACGGAAAACTGAAAGTCTATATAAACGGTTCAAAATATATGAGCAGACACTGTGCAAAAGTAATGGAAGTGACCAAACTATGGACCACCAGCTTTCAGACTGCAGCAATGAAACGACAGATATCGAAGATTTCGACAAACTAAAGAAAGGTATAAACCTATGAGAAAGAGAATCGGTTGCATCGATAAACCCTAAGGAAACTATGCGCATGCCCATAGGAATAAACACTGGACAATACCAGCGGTCTTGGTTTGTAATAACAGATAAATATAAAATCCTTGGAGTAGGGCGAAAGGTTGAGGCCAATATTCTAAAAACGGCAACTTACAACTGGTGAACAATAGTGTATTCTACCAGAGGACTAGCTAAAGCAAATGCAACAAGAAATATGGAATTCACAGAGAATATATTTACTATCAAAACCTTAGTTTATGGCTCACATTCTTAACACGCCCAAATTACTGGGTCAGGCAATAACACGGACTGTCTCCTGCCTACTGCGATGTGAAGATATTTTTAAGGTTGTATAAACCACATCTACTCTAAACCAGAACAAGGATGCCTCGCTCTATTCATTTTCGTGTTGATATGCGCTACTCTGCTGATGTCCCATTCAAAATCATGCAAACCAAACTGGTCAGTCCGACAGCGATCTTGTTCGACAGGTATAGAGTCCAAAGTAGCGCCCATGGACCACACGCAGATTCCATTTAGGCTCGGGAACATGTGACAATATTACATGCAGTAGAGCAACGTAATAGGAAGCGCCTTCAGTCCCGGAGAGAAGACTGAAAAGAAAATATACGAAGTCTGTTCAAAAAAATTCCAGAACACTCATAATTTCGCGCCAATGGTGTGTCGGAGAGAAATGCAGTTGTCATCTCTGCACACGCGTGTGTTTACTGTGTAACTGCCGGAACTGTCAATGTTCCATGTCTGTTAGTTATTGTTCAGTGCTGTACTAAGTCTAACGTTGTGTCACACTTTTTGCAAATGTATAGATGGGAGAGTTAGAGGAACATCGTGTCTGCGTTAAATTTTTAGTGAAACACAAGAACTCCTTTGCGTGACACACCAAATGATGCAGGCAGCCGACACTGATGAGCGCTTAAGCCGTACTCTGTGCTACGAATGGTTCAAACTGTTTAAAAATGGCCGGACGGAAGCCAAAGATGGCCCTCGTTCAGGACACCCTTCGACTTCTACGGACGACATTCATGTCAGAAACGTCAACGAAATTGTGCGTGCCAATCGAAGACCGACACTCTGAGGCATTTCAGAAGAATGTAGCATTTGAGTTGGGTCATTTCATAAAATCCTGACGGAGCATCTTGGAAGGCATTGTGTTGCCGTTAAGTTCGTCCCACGGCTCATGAGTCAAAACCAGAAAGATCTTCGCCTCGCAATTGTGAAGAGCTTTTGGATCGCACAAAATGAGAACGAGATGTTTCTTAAGATTATCATAACTGATGATGGGACGTGATGCTACGGTTATGATGTTGAGACCAAGGATCAATCTTCACAATGGATCGGGGAAAGTTTCTTCAAGACCAAGAAAGCTCGTCAGGTCAGGTCAAATCTCAAAGCCATGCTTTGACTTTGATGGATTAGTTCATCATGAATTTGTGCCAAAGGGACAAACTGTTAATCAGTGGTAATATCATTCATCACTGTTGTTGCGTGACTATTGCACAAAAAACGAAATCACTGTGTTGCCTGATCCTCCGTACTCTCCAGACCTGGACCTTGCACCCTTTTTTTATTTTCAAAGTCGAAAAACCCAGATGAAAAGACTAAGAATTGTAACGATAGGCGAGATGAAAAGAAAATTCGTAGGCAGCGCCTCACGCGATCCAGCCAGAGACATACCAAGACTCTTTCCAGAAGTGGAAACGGCGGGAGCGGTGTATCAATTGTGGAGGAAAGTATTTTGAAGGAGACCGTGCATAATAAGTAAAAGCTGGAGTTAGAAAAATTTTGTGTGGAACGTTCCGAAATTTTTTGAATAGACTCGTATGACGCAGTCAGAGTTGGTTGGTTGGCTGGTTGGTTTAAAAGAAGGTGAAGGGACAAAACTATGTCAACGGTCCCTTGTTCCTAATAAAACAATGCCACAAGTGTGAGAATAAAACACACGAAACATATAACACAAAAAGGAAATAAAGGAAAAACGACAAGAACGAAGGAAAACAATTAAAACTAAAAAGAACAAAAGAGGACAAGAGAACAACAGAGAGACGCTAGAAACAGAAGAGAGTAAAACAAGAAAGCAGATTACAGTGGCTGGTCGACCACGAGAATAAAAACGGAAAGCCATCCATTCTGCAACAGAATAAAACCTCCACCCTAAAAGCACTAGGGTGGAGGACACAGAGGGACAAACGACATGCGCTAAAACCTACATAGAATTAAAAAACCCACTCTCACGGACAAAACGTAAAACTAAAGCTTCTTTTGAGGTACTGTCGCCCAACACCGAAGGCAGGGTTCTGGGCAAGTTAAAAATCTGCCGCAGAGAGGCTAAAGGTGGGCAGTCCAGCAAGAAGTGGACGACTGTCATTTGGGAGGCACAGCGACACTGAGGTGGGTCCTCGCGACGGAGTAGGTAACCATGCGTTAGCCACGTATGGCCAATGCGGTGCCGGTAGCGGACAACTGATTCCCTGTGAGAGGACCACATGGAAGACTTCCACACATTCGTCGTCTCCTTAATGACACACAGTTTGTTGTGCGTACTGTTATGCCATTCCGTCTCCCAAAGCCGGAAAACCCTGCGGCGTAAGACAGAACGCAGGTCAGCTTCGGAGATGCCCATCTCCAGAAGCGATTTCCGCGTCGCCTGTTCGGACAGCCTGCCGGTAAGTTCGTTGCTGGGGATTCCACATGTGCTGGGGTCCACACAAACACCACTGAACGGCGGTACCGTTCCAGGGCATAGATGGACTCCTGGATGGACGCTACCAGAGGATGGCGAGGGTAGCACTGGTCGATAGCTTGTCGGCTGTTCAATGAGTCAGTACACAGGAGAAATGACGCGCCAGGGCATGAACGGATGTGCTCAAGAGCACGAGATGTGGCCGCCATCTCTGCAGTGAAAACACTGCAGCCATCTGGCAAGGATTGCCGTTCAATATGTCCTCCATGAACATACGCATAGTCTACGTGAGCATCAGCCATCAAGCCGTCCGTGTAAACCACGTCAGAGCCCCGGAACACGTCAAGAATCGAGAGGAAGTGAAGGCGGAGAGTGGTGGGGTTAACGGAGTCAGTAGGGCTATTTAAAAGGTCCAGACGAAGCTGTGGCTGAGGCGTACACCATGGAGGCATCCGTGAACGGACCGCAAGGAGAGGTGGTAAAGGGAAAGGCTCCAATTCGAAGAGAAGGGAACGCACGCGAACCGCAATCGTTAGCCCTGACCTAGGCCGCCGACGTGGGAGACGGACTGCTGCGGGCGGGAAGAGGAGATGGCAATTCGGATGTTCACGAGAGCTATGAATGTGCGCAACGTAACTGGCGAGCAGTTGTGCACGTCTGATCTTCATTGGAGGGACTCCAGCCTCCACCAGTACGCTTATCACCGGACTCGTTTTAAAAACCTGTAGCTAGTCTAAATGGTGCAATGGGTCGAGCAATCATAATGCTGAGGGCACCGCCGAACCATAAATCACACTCCGATAGTCAAGACGGGATTGAACAAGGGCTCTCTAGAGCTTCAGCAGCGTGGAGCGATCTGCACCCCAGGTGTTGCTCAGGCAGCGGTGGGCATTGAGGTGCTGCTAACACATCCGATTAAGCTGACGAAGATGAGGATGTCAAGTCAAACGAGCTTCGAAAACCAGACCTAAGAATCGATATGTCTCCACTACAGTGAGTGGATCGTCATTAAGGTAATGTGCTGGTTCAGGATGAACGGTACAACACCGACAGTAATGCCTGACACACGTCTTCATGGCGGATAACTGGAAGCAATGGGCTAGAGCCTATGACTGCGCCTTGTGGATGGTTCCCTGTAGGTGACGCTCAGCAACACCAGTACTGGAGCAGCAGTATGAAATGCAGAAGTAGTCTGCATACAGAGAAGGTGAGAAGGACGGCCCGACAGCTGCTGCTAGAGCGTTAAAGACTACCAAAAATAGAGGGACACTCAATACAGAGCCCTGCTGGACTCCATTCTCCTAAATATGGATGGAGCTATGGGGGGCACCAACTATTTCACGGAAAGTACGGAGCGACAGGAAGTTTGGGATAAAAATCGGGAGCGGGCCTCGGAGACCCCACTCATAAAATGTGGCAAGGATACGATGTCGCCAGGTCGTGTCGTACGCTTTACGTAAGTCAAAAAAGACGGCAACCAGGTGTTGGCGTCTGAAACAGGCTGTTCGGATGGCAGAATCGAGGGACACGAGATTATCAGTGGTAGAGCGACCCTGGGGGAAGCCGCCCTGACATAGAGCCAGTAGGCCACGTGACTCCAGGATCCAACCCAACCGCCGACACACCGTACGTTCCAGCAGCTTACAAAGAACGTTGGTAAGGCTGATGGACCCATAGTTATACACATCAATCGTGTTTTTAACGGGTTTGAGCACCGGAATGATGGTACTCTCCCACCATTGCGATGGAAATACGCCATCGCACCAGATCCGGTTGAAGACGACAAGGAGATGTCGCTTGTAGTCAGACGAGAGATGTTAAATTATCTGGCTGTGGCTCAGATCAGGCCCAGGAGCTGTGTCGGGGCAATGTGCAAGGGCACTGAGGAGCTCCCACTCTGTAAATGGGCGTTATAGGATTCACTGTGGCATGTAGTGAATGAGAGGACACATGTGGCCCGCCGCAGCGAGAAATGGCGCCTCATGTCGTCTTCTGTCGCAGGCGGGGGTGTTGTGCCCGCCGGCGCACTTGACGCTGCGCGGTGAGCTGCTTCAGTAATTGGCCACACGCCCCTCAGCTTGGCACCTAAAGTTCTGGGGCTCAGGGTCCACGCCGAGGGGGAGATCTTCGGGGGCCACAGCAAAGCTTGAGAGCTTTCTTACTCATAATATGTCGCCGCTATCCGTCACGGTCTACACGAGAACGATGTACGGCGACTGTCGCTTCTTGTTCGTCCGATTGTGCAATTTTGCAGTTGCACCCCAGAATCTGGCACATAACAGCCCCTTTTTCACCGTCTTCTCGTCGCAGGCCCAAGGCAGCTGGTTTGGCACGGTCGTCTTCTTCACGGTAGGTGGATCGACAATGTGGGCGGCCACAATGCTCTTCAGTGCGCGGGGCTCGGCCACCCTCACTGCCTGCAGCTGAACGACGGCATCTGAGTCAAGGGACTGCACGTCAACTTCTTTTCAGCAGCTGTTGGCTATAACATCATACAGCTCTGTCTACGCCCCTCTATTGCACTGTATGTACAGAGCGGGGAGAGGCACGTGAGGATCGTCTCATTTCCATTCCGCATTCCTGGTGGGCTGCGGTGTCGAAAGCTTCTTCTCAGTGCCTGCTTTCTCCTTCTGGTGGTTTCTGCCCATGCTGTGGTGTGACAACATGACAGCTTTGCTGAGTCATAGTAACGACTCACGACAATTCGCTTTGCGTCTCGCCGCAGTTCGAGCACAGCGTCGCGGCTCCCCTTCCGGCCAAGCTCAGGTAGCGAGCAGCACCAGTGACGGTGATGCGCACGCCTCCGCTACTCGGGCACTAACTCATACAGTCATTCACTCAGTTATTACAGTGATTCGCAGTACCAAGTACTCATATGTATACTTCAATGTTAATTTAAATTCTGAATATCTAGAAGACGTAGGTATGTGAATATAGATATAAACGGCCTTCTTATTTTATTTTATTTTTATTTATTTACTTATTTTTTGAGTATCAGTCTTTTTACTGCCAACGGCTTGCCGCAGTGGTAACACCGGTTCCCGCCAGATCACCGAAGTTAAGCGCTGTCGGTGGAGCTAGCATTTGGATGGATGACCATCCGGTCTGCCGATCGCTGTTGGCCAGCGGGGTGCACTCTGCCGTTGTGAGGCAAACTAAGTAGCGGCTCTGGTATCGTAATCTGACATACGGCCGGGAGAGCGGTGTGCTGACCTCATGCCCCTCCACATCCGTATCCAGTGACACCTGTAGGCTCAGGATGACACGGTGGCCGGTCGGTACCGTTGGGCCTTCCAAGGCCTGTTTGGACGGAGAGTCTTCTGACTGGTTTGATGCAGCCCACCACGAATTCCTCTCCTATGTCAACCTTTCCGTCTCAACGTAGTACTTGCAACTTAAGTACTCGATTATTTGCTCGATGTATACCAATTTCTGTCATCTTCTACAGCTGTTACCCTTTACACCTCCCTCTAGTACCATGGAAGTTATAGCCTGTTGTCTTAACACATGCCCTATCATCCTGTCCCTTCTTGTCAGTCTTTCTCGTGTATTTCATTGCTAGGCGATCCTGCAGAGAACGTCCTCATTCCCTATATTTTCTGCCCACCTCATTTTCAATGTTCTTCTGTAGCACCAAATCTCAAACGCTTTGACTCTCTTCTGTTCCAGTTTTCCCACAATCATTGTTTCACTACTATGCAATTCTGTACTCCAAACGCACATTCTCAGAATTGTTCCCTCAAATTAAGGCCTATGTTCGATACCAACAGGCTTCTCTTTAACAGGAATGCCCTCTTTGCCAGTGCTAGTCTGCTTTTGATGTCCTCCTCGCTCCGTCCATCGTGGCTTATTTAACAGTCTAGGTAGCACAATTCATTAAGTTCGCGTACTTCTTGATCTCTAATGCCGACGTAAAGTTTCTCGCTGCTCTCGTTCCTTCCTTTGATTTATTCTCAGACCATATTCTGTACTTACTAGGCTGTTATTTCCATTCAGTAGGTCCTGTAATTCTTCTTCATTTTCACTGATGGTATCAATGTCGTGACGAAATCTTGTCAGTGATATCCTTTCATCTTTAATTTTAATCCTGCTCTTAAATTTTGCTTTTATTTTCTTCATTGCTACTTCGATGTGCAGATTGAACAGTAGGGGTGGAAGACTACATCATTTGTTATTTCGAGCACTTCATTCTTGGTCTTCAGCTCTTATTGTTCCCTCTTGGTTCTTGTACATATTGCATATTACTCGTCTTTCCCTATAAATCTTCCACATTTTTCTCAGAATTTCAAACAACTAGCACCATTTTACATTGCCGAGCGCTTTTTCCATCTTTATAAATCCTATTAACGTGTCTTGATTGTTCTTCAGTCTTGTTTCCATTACCAAACACAACGTCAGAACTGCTTCTCTAGTGCCTTTACCTTTCCTCAGGTTTCTTTTCCCCTTTTCTGTATGTTATTCGCGCCAACAACTTGGACCCACGAACATTTAGGCTGACTGTGCATTGATTCTCGCAAATGTCGGCTCTTTCACTCTTCGGAATTTTGTAGATGATGCTTTTCTAAAAGTCAGATGGTATATCACCAGACTCAAACATTCTACACACGAAGGTGAATAGTCGTTTGGTGCCACTTCCCCCCATGATTTTAGAAACTACGATGGAAAGTTATCTATCTACTATGATAACTAAGTTAATTGTTAAGTTTTGAGATATTTTAATTTTGTATACGGAAAGTACCCTACTGGCCATTAAAATTGCTACACCAAGAAGACATGCAGATGATAAACGGGTATTCATTGGAAACCACCTCTGGCCGTAATAACGGCCTTGATACGCCTGGGCATTGAGTCAGACAGAGCTTCGATGGCGTGTACAGGTACAGTTGTCCATACAGCTTCAACACGATACCACAGTTCATCAAGAGTAGTGACTGGCGTATTGTGACGAGCCAGTTGCTCGGCCACCATTGACCAGACGTTTTCAGTTGATGAGAGATCTGGAGAATGTGCTGGCCATGGCAGCAGTCGAACATTTTCTGTACCAAGAAAGGCCCGTACAGGACCTGCAACATGCGGTCTTGCATTATCCTGCTGAAATGTAGGGTTTCGCAGGGATCGAACGAAGGGTAGAGCCACAGGTCGTAACACATCTGAAATGTAACGTCCACTGTTCAAACTGCCGTCAATACGAACAAGAGGTGATCGACACGTGTAACCAATGGTACCCCATACTATCACGCTGGGTGATACGCCAGTATGGCGATGACGAATACACGCTTCCAACGTGCGTTCACCGCGATGTCGCCAAACACGGATGCGACCATCGTAATGCTGTAAACAGAACCTGGATTCATCCGAAAAAATGACGTTTTGCCATTCGTGCACCCAGGTTCGTCGTTAAGTACACCATCCCAGGAGCTCCTGTCTGTGATGCAACGTCAAGGGTAACCGCAACCACAGAAAGTCCCTGCTGCTGCAAACGTCGTCGAACTTTTCTTGCAAACGTCCGCATCTGTTGACTCAGGGATCGAGACGTGGCTGCACGATCCGTTACAGCCATGCGGATAAGATGCCTGTCATCTCGACTGCTAGTGATACGAGGCCGTTGAGATCCAGCACGGCGTTCAGTATTACCGTCCTGAACCCACTGATTCCATATTCTGCTAACAGCCATTGGATCTCGACCAAAGCGAGCAGCAATGTCGCGATACGATAAACCGCAATCACGATAGGCTACAATCTGACCTTTATCAAAGTCGGAAACGTGATGGTACGCATTTCTCCTCCTTACTAAAGGCATCACAAATACGTTTCACCAGGCAACGCCGGTCAACTGCTGTTTTTGTATGAGAAATGGGTTTGAAACTTTCCTCATGTCAGCACGTTGTAGGTGTCGCCACCGGCGCCAAGCTTGTGTGAATGCTCTGAAAAGCTAATCGTTTGCATATCACAGCATCTTCTTCCTGTGGGTTAAATTTCGCGTCTGTAGCACGTCATCTTCGTGGTGTAGCAATTTTAATGGCCAGTAGTGTAATACACCTGATGTAAACACACATGAGTTGTGTGATTCGGGTTGGTCTTAAATTCAATGGATAATACTTTATGTTAACTTTCAAACATTTAGTGTTACACTGTAGTAGAGGATGATTGATAAATTAATAAAATAAAAAATAACACTAAAGCATTAGTGTAGACAGAACATTGCCGCTTGCCTGGTAGACTCTCATGTGTGATTTCAATCATTTAATTCCACTCTACCGAAAATATTTTATCTCCACCTTCAAGTTGCTGTGCCGCACTTGGAAAGCATTACTGGCTACATGTTCTTATGAACAATTTTTCTCCTTATCCTTACAGGGACTGTTTCTTGCAGTCTCTCCCAATTTGTCAAAATCACCCTCTATTGCTTTAGTATGAATCGTACGACTTTTGTGATGAGAGCGGGTGTTATCACTGTGTCAAGGCCGTTGGCACCTTTCACTAAAATTCACAGATATTTGCAGGTAACGTTATGTATACACGCTTTTGCACATTAGTAGTGCAATTTTTCAGAATTTCTGGGAGTTGTTGAGTAAGGGTGTGTTTTCAGGTGTCCACCCAACTTTACTCTCCCATTTTCCCTCACTCTATTTCGCTAACTGCTGTAGTCGTTGATCCATTCATTCATCTAGTCTGAAAACACTGCGCAAAACTGGAATCATTAACTCCACTACAGAACATATCGTAACGCAAATGAACAGTAAGGAAACCCAAGATAGTCGAAATAATCGTGCATTACACAAAACGAAAATGTACAATGAGTAACTCACCACACTTCAACACATATTAGTAGTCAGTAAGTTTAGTCTATATTTTTTTAACTGCTATATGTATGTATGTTCTACATTTCGTCCAAAACCAGTGGATCAATTTGAACCAAACGTGGTACACATATCGATCACTATCTGGAAAGAAGCACTCTGGGGGATAAAAACTATCTACTGCCCCTTGTGAGTGGATGTTGGGCGGGAATGGGTGACATAGAAACATTACACAGAAACGTCAGGGGCAATTTCAACCAAATATTGTACGCTCCTTACCTAGGCAGAATGGCAAGTTGCCTCAGGGAACTGCATGACTGCAGTGCGAAATTCGCAACAGACACAAATGAAATAGGTGTATAAATTTTTGTGTAATATGTAAAATATATATCAGTGAAAAATAGGGTGACACACTGGAGATCGACAGTTTTTCAAAAATAAACTATACTCGACCAGTTGTAAAATTAATGTATGTTTATTGATATTAAATGGAAGCTCATTACTTGCCTTTTAATTTGTGCCATATTTATTTGTGACTGTCGTCAAGGTGATGTCCATCATTTCGAAAGCACGACTCAAGTCATCTCTCCAAATCCCCCATCATACTGACCGATGTCTCTACAGGGATTCCAGGAATTTCTTGAATGATTTCGTTCTTCAACTGGTCCATATTTCGTGGTTTTTGATTATAGATACGGCTCATGAGGTACCCCCACAGAAAAAAGTAACACACTGATAAGTCTGGCGATATGGGAGGACATGGAATATTGCCAAAACACGAGATACTGTGTCCAGAAAACATGTGTCAAAGAAATTCCATTGAAACGTTCATTGTTTGTGATGTAGCGTCATCTTGCTGGAATAAAACATCTTTTAAAGGGAATCTTCGTCTTCTCAGTTCTGTTTTTAAGACTATTTCGAGCATATGAACGTATCAAGCCAAAATAACGGAACTGTGGCCCTATTTTCTTCGAACAAAATATGGTTCAAAGAAGGGTGACTTTTTCAATGTGTAAAGGACGCTGGTGAATAAGGTTTGGATGCTTAGGAACCTATTATTGCAGGGTTTCTTTATTGGAGGTCCCATTTAAATGAAAATGAGCTTCACTGCTTATCAATGAAATCACATTATCACTCAAAACCAGTTGCTTTCTCCAACCAGTCTTTGCATCCAGAAAAATCAGTTGGCTTCTGTTGTTGCAAATAAGAAGTTTGTTCGGATCAAATTTTAACGTATGCAAATTTCGTCTAACTGATTCACGATTGATTGCAGACTGACTAACATGACGTCTAGCTGACCGTCCTGGGCTTATGACTATAGCTTCCCTAATCCCTGTAACATTTTCTGGCAGCGTTACACTGCCTCGCGGGCCTTTAACCTTCTTATCCACCATACCCCAGTTGGTCTGAAGTGTTCCACCCATCTGAGGATTGTGTTACGACTCGGAACAACTCCGTTTGGGCGAGATTGAATCTTACACGAAACATCCGCTGCATAGCTGTAATAGAATCAACACTTCTAAACAAACTGTCACAAGCAAATAAACGATGTTGCGTGTCATACGGCTACGCTGTAACTGAAATGGCCTCCTGCGTGGTGAAGAACGACCGCTCGCTCCACCTTCCCCCACTACGGCGCTCTCAGTGCTACGCAGTTCAGAACCGGCCGTCTTCCGTGGGGCACCCTGACTATGTGACATACACGTATGCGGGCGAAGCACTGAGCAAAAAGCTAGTTACAGGTAAAATAAAAATACTGCAGCAGCGGCGACAATCATAAACAAATCTTTTTAAAGAAGCAAACGAAAAAATGCCTCAAATGCGTTGAAAACCGCCTACTATGGCCATGTAAAAATGAAGAGAAACCCCACACTGTGCAAATTTCTAGGGGCACCATACGACATACACCGCAACATGCCCAGAACGGCCCAGACTAGCAGCACCAAAAGAGAAACCTGCTCCCATCAGGACGGTCGGCAGCTCCACACCCGTCCAAACCATCCAAATTGACGAACTAAAAGAAGATCTCACATTAACAGACGTCTTTATGCGACTGACGTCATCTGGGCAATATTCCAGGACGGGAGACTCAACATTGACGATGCTATCGATAGCGCAGCAAAATAACTCTTAGAAAGAGGAGTCCTAGTAAGCCAGACATGCAGTATCATACACTCCCGGATCACAGCAATCCATCACAGAAGGGACTAAAAGGAAACCAAAGAACAACAAAAAGCAAAACCAAGATAGCTGACAGCACTAAAAAAAAAAACACTCAAATTCATGTTCGTTAACACAACTGGCGTCAAGAAAAAGAAAACAATAATACAATCGCACTCTACCAATAGACGTGCTAAGAGTCGCTGAAACTTCAACACCACAAGATAACTGAGAGCTTAGCAAGTACAACTGCCCCATCAGGCAAAGGCATGATGGGATTAGCGATAAACACAGCAAAATAAATAGCTGTGAAAGAATAACCGCTCCCACCACGTGTCAGAGACCTGGAAGCCACATAAGCCATCGAAAGAGGAACACAACTAACAACAGGCAGCACTTATAACCAGACATGAAACCCCTACCAGTCGATTTCATTAGGTACTTAACAACCTTCAACCAGTTCATGTTGATGACCGACTGCAATGCCAGACACGACCAGCTAGGCACAATTTCAACCAACAACAATGGCCAAACCCGATTCGACCTACTCACGACAGATCGAATAAGACACATCCCACTAACAGGCCCATCCTTCATCAGTCATTTTGGCCACTTTATTCTGGATCATATTCTACACAACAACAATCTGGACAAAGCCATTACTGAATACTCCAAAGGAGACAGCGTCGCCAACCAACACCTCCCCATCCTATTTTCAACAATGACCGCCACCACAACCTCCAAGATCAACACAAAGAACAATAAGAAAATATACCAATTCCTACTAGGAAAAATATGGAGAAGCTATCCGCGACGAGCTAACTGAACCAGCAAACATCACAACGCAAAATACACTGGACGCAGCAAACAACAAATTAGAAAGCGTAATACAGAGGGACATAAATGGAAAATCACAATACCAGAATCTGCGCTAAACGAAAAGGAAAAGCTATGCAGAAAAATCAAAAGACACAACTACTCGAATCTAAAAAAGTATGAATTAGACTAAACACCAGAACAGAAAAAGTCATCTTAGACTAAAGAGAAAATCAGTGGCAACAAAAATGCATAAAAATAGACTCGGGGTATGGGGGAAAGTATTGGGATAGGTTCTAAACCATCAGTGGTCAGTAGGAACCAACAGAACACAGCTGCACATTAAATAATTAACACACAACAGACCACCAGATCATAGCAGAAGCATTCGAAACCGTACTAGAAAGAACCCATTTATTCCAGAAGCATTCGAAACCGTACTACAAAGAACCCATTTATTCCCAGAAAAACGTAAACTCGACGACCATTTGGGAATCAGAATAGAAGAAAATCTCGCAAGGACAGTAACATGTGGATACAGAACCAGACACAAACATCACTGACCAAATCACAGAACACGAACTGTTAAATGCTCTAATGACGGGAAAGAACTCAGCCCCAGGTGACAATGGAATCCAATGACTACACCTGCGTGAAGACCCCTTCGATATGCTTACACCGACGCTATTCAAAATATTTAATTACTGTATTACATACAAAATAATACCAGAGTCACGGAAAACCATCAAAATTACAATGATAACAAAACCGGACAATCCCAGAACACCACACTCAATGTTATTGGCCCATATCACAAATAAACACCATTTCCAAAACGTATGAGAGGATGCTAACAGACCACCTCAGAATGAGGATTCAGGAAGACCCATTCAACGATCTATGTGCTCACAAAAAACATCACAAATCCTCGAAAAATAAGCGAAAAATATACCTACTCAAAGAAGCCAGATAAAAATTCACTTGGCGCCTTCCTGAGAGATAATCTCCACTCATTCCAAATTAATAATATAAGTGTAGACCAGATGTGGCTTAAATTCAAAGAAATAGTATCGGCAGCAATTGAGAGATTTATACCAAATAAATTAACAAACGACGGAGCTGATCCTCCTTGGTACACAAAACACTGTTGCAGAAACAACGAAACAAACATGCCAAATTTAAACAGACGCAAAATCCCCAAGATTGGCGATTTTCAGAGAAGCTCGAAATTTAGCGCGGACTTCAATTCGACATACTTATAACAGTTTCCACAGCGAAACTATGTCTCGAAACCTGGGAGAAAATCCGAAGAGATTCTGGTCGTATGTGAAGTATGTTAACGGCAAGAAACAATCAATGCCTTCTCTGGGCGACAGCAATGGAGATATTATCGAAGACAGTGCTGCCAAAGCAGAGTTACTAAACACAGCCTTCCAAAATGCCTCCACAAAAGAAGACGAAGTAAGTATTCCAGAATTCGAACCAAGAACAGCTGCCAACATGAGTAACGTTGAAGTGAATATCTTACACTTCTGGTCCAGACTTTATACCAATCAGGTTCCTTTCAGAGTATGCTGATGCATTAGCTCCATACTTAACAATCACATACAACCGTTCGCTCGACGACGGATCTGTACCTAAAGACTGGGAAGTTGCACAGGTCATACCAACATTCAAGAAAGGTAGTAGGCGTAATCCACTTAATCACAGGCCCACACCGTTAACATCGGTATGTAGCAGGATTTTGCATTGTGTTCGAGCATTATGAATTACCTCGAAGAAAACGGTCTATTGACACACAGTTAACATGGGTTTAGAAAGCATCGTTCTTGTGAAACACAACTATCTCTTTATTCGCATAAAGCGATGGGTGCTATTGACAAGAGATTTCAGATCTATTCCGTATTTCTGGATTTCTGGAAGACTTTTGACACTGTAACACACTAGCGGCTTGTGGTAAAACTGCGTGCTTATGGAATATCGTCTCAGTTAATTGACTGGATTTGTGATTTCCTGTCAGAGAGGTCACAGTTCTTAGTAACTGATAGAAAGTCATCGAGTAAAACAGAAGTGGTTTCTGGCGTTCCCCAAGGTAGTGTTATAGGCCCTTTGCTGTTCCATATCTATATAAACGATTAGGGAGGCAATCTGAGCAGCCGTCTTAGGTTGTTTGCAGTTGAAGATGTCGTTTATCGACTAATGAAGTCATCAGAAGATCAAAACCAATTGCAAAAAGAATTAGTAAAGGTATTTGAATGGTGCGAAAATTGGCAGTTGACCCTAAATAACGAGAAGTGTGAGGTCATCCATATGAGTGCTAATAGGAATTCGTTAAACTTCAGTTACACGAAAAATTAGAGTAATCTAAAGGCCGTAAATTTAACTAAATACTTAGGAATTGCAACTACGAACAACTTAAATTGGACGGAACACATAGAATATGTTGTGGGGAGGGCTAAGCAAAGACTGCGCTTTATTGGCAGGACACTTAGAAAATGTGACGCTTGCCCGTCCTCTTTTAGAATACTGCTGCGCGGTGTGGGGCCTTACCAGATAGAACTGACGGAATACATCGAAAAACTTCAAAGAAGGGCAGCACGTTTTAAAAGAAATGTGTTTTTTGTTGTGACGGAATCTTCTCACGAAATTCCAATCACCAACTTTCACCTACGAATTCGAAAATATTTTGTTGACAGCGGCCTAGATAGGGAGAAACGATCACCACGTTCAAATAAGGGAAATCAGAGCTCATACGGAAACGTGTAGGTGTTCGTTCTTTCCGCGCGCTATACGAGATTGGAATAATAGAGAATTGCGAAGGTGGTTCGATGAACCCTCTGCCAGGCACTTAAATGTGATTTGCAGAGTATCCATGTAGATGTAGATAACGTTTTTTTTTTTTTTTTTCACTAACCTGTAGTCCACCACTGGGCGGAATTCCCCACTCTAGCTTTTATGCACAAGGAATATGAATGATGTGAGAGAGACGTAGGGTGAGGTACAGGTCTTGATTACTCCTTCATGTAACATCCCCCTGAACAGCCCATGTAAGCTTTTCATCTTTGTTTGGAAAATTCTGCTACAGGATTGCCATTGGCACCTCATCCTTAAGAACAATCTGGTCCTGTAACTTGTTTGTCACCCCCAATTTTAAGGTTAACACCTGGGGAAACTGAGAAAGAAGGCGCAACAGCTGACCAGCCTAATCCAAACTCAAATTGCCCACCGCAAATTTGGCCGAGGGCGACAACACATAAATACTCTCGAGGAACTGTGATAAGAACACAGGGCGATCTTCTCGGCAAGGCGAAACTTAAAGTATACTTCTCTATTCCCATAGCCGGCCGCTAGTGGCCGAGCGGTTCTGGCGCTACAGTCTAGAACCGCGCGACCGCTACGGTCTCAGGTTCGAATCCTGCCTCGGGCATGGATGTGTGTGTTGTCCTTAGGTTAGTTAGGTTTAAGTAGTTCTAAGTTCTAGGGGACTTATGACCTCAGCAGTTGAGTCCCATAGTGCTCAGAGCCATTTGAACCATTTTTCTATTCCCATAATGAAGCAATAGCTCGGCCTCACGTATAAAAAATCTTGAAATCAGATTAATGCCTAAGACTTCACCAACAGGAAATTAATCAACGAAGAAAAGTTAGAAATACTTAACTTTACCTGTAACTCCTCAATCATAGGCAACTCCTGTCCAGTCAGAGCATGACATCTTCGGGAGGAAAGACGCAAACCAAGTAAGTTACAAATCACCCTACAAATCGAAGTATCACTGGTAGTTTAGGAGGGACACATAACTACCTGAATCAATGAGGGGCAGCTAGCCTCTTGGTTCCACTGAGCACAAACATGAGGCAAGGGGTCCCGTATCACAGCAGTGATGCGACGGTAACTCTTCAGAGGACCACTCTCTGCATAGCTATCCCGTTTTCTACGGCGTCAACTACTGGGTTTCTCCCTCAGTTGCAAAGGACAATCTCGCACAGAGCGTCCCGCCTGGTGACACTCAAAACAGTCACAACGATGTTGGTCTGCGAAACTTAACCCCTAGATTCCTCAAACCAGTCCACGTAACCAAACAGGGGCAGAAAGCTTTCCGTCAAAGCCATTGCGTGAGTGGTCCAATGGCCTCATACCTTGAATTAGATGATCAACTATTTGGCCCTCAGTAAGCCACAATTCTGAAGCTGAGACTGAGCTCCAGATCTATTCGATTTACACTCCTGGAAATTGAAATAAGAACACCGTGAATTCATTGTCCCAGGAAGGGGAAACTTTATTGACACATTCCTGGGGTCAGATACATCACATGATCACACTGACAGAACCACAGGCACATAGACACAGGCAACAGAGCATGCACAATGTCGGCACTAGTACAGTGTATATCCACCTTTCGCAGCAATGCAGGCTGCTATTCTCCCATGGAGACGATCGTAGAGATGCTGGATGTAGTCCTGTGGAACGGCTTGCCATGCCATTTCCACCTGGCGCCTCAGTTGGACCAGCGTTCGTGCTGGACGTGCAGACCGCGTGAGACGACGCTTCATCCAGTCCCAAACATGGTCAATGGGGGACAGATCCGGAGATCTTGCTGGCCAGGGTACTTGACTTACACCTTCTAGAGCACGTTGGGTGGCACGGGATACATGCGGACGTGCATTGTCCTGTTGGAACAGCAAGTTCCCTTGCCGGTCTAGGAATGGTAGAACGATGGGTTCTATGACGGTTTGGATGTACCGTGCACTATTCAGTGTCCCCTCGACGATCACCAGTGGTGTACGGCCAGTGTAGGAGATCGCTCCCCACACCATGATGCCGGGTGTTGGCCCTGTGTGCCTCGGTCGTATGCAGTCCTGATTGTGGCGCTCACCTGCACGGCGCCAAACACGCATACGACCATCATTGGCACCAAGGCAGAAGCGACTCTCATCGCTGAAGACGACACGTCTCCATTCGTCCCTCCATTCACGCCTGTCGCGACACCACTGGGGGCGGGCTGCACGATGTTGGGGCGTGAGCGGAAGACGGCCTAACGGTGTGCGGGACCGTAGCCCAGCTTCATGGAGACGGTTGCGAATGGTCCTCGCCGATACCCCAGGAGCAACAGTGTCCCTAATTTGCTGGGAAGTGGCGGTGCGGTCCCCTACGGCACTGCGTAGGATCCTACGGTCTTGGCGTGCATCCGTGCGTCGCTGCGGTCCGGTCCCAGGTCGACGGGCACGTGCACCTTCCGCCGACCACTGGCGACAACATCGATGTACTGTGGAGACCTCACGCCCCACGTGTTGAGCAATTCGGCGGTACGTCCACCCGGCCTCCCGCATGCCCACTATACGCCCTCGCTCAAAGTCCGTCAACTGCACATACGGTTCACGTCCACGCTGTCGCGGCATGCTACCAGTGTTAAAGACTGCGATGGAGCTCCGTATGCCACGGCAAACTGGCTGACACTGACGGCGGCGGTGCACAAATGCTGCGCAGCTAGCGCCATTCGACGTCCAACACCGCGGTTCCTGGTGTGTCCGCTGTGCCGTGCGTGTGATCAATGCTTGTACAGCCCTCTCGCAGTGTCCGGAGCAAGTATGGTGGGTCTGACACACCGGTGTCAATGTGTTCTTTTTTCCATTTCCAGGAGTGTATTTAGCCAAGGTCTCGAGAGTCCTCCGAAATAGCCAAAAGTGCATTCCCTCAAGTTCCTTTCTAGCATGGGGTGAATGATTAAATTCACTTATCCGCTTACGCAGACCCTTCCGCCGCCGTTCCCCATTTTTCTTGCACAACTTTAGAAAAGAGACGACTTAACACACCACACATTAGTGGATACAACAACTGCAGGACAACTTCCTGTGACATCGCCAATGTATTAGCATGAAATTTAAATTTACGAGTAAACCACAAACTCCACGTCATTCAGATTTTCCATAGAAAACTTCTCAACACCCTGGAGCAAAAGTCCCATCGGGTGAGGTAATTTCCCAAAAGCACTTCCAGCTGATTCTTCACCAACCACCTGACTATTGCTTGGAAGCGTTATAGATGCAGAAGAAATTTCCTGCTCCCCACTCACCGTATCCAGATCTTCTAGGCTCAAACTATTCACACAAGCCTGCAATTCTCGCACCGGCCCATGCAACTGCCGGACGAGCTTAACCTGAACAGCACTACGCTTGACACGTTGGATATCACTTGAATGATTGTCCCGGTGATGTAAGTGGGCCTCTAGGCTAGACACTTGTTTTCGGGTAGGCTGACTGTCGTCGACGTTTCGGTGTTAGGCTGACAGTGCAGCAGCACATTCAGCTAAAGTGGCACCTACCTCACTGACGGCGTCAGCGGGACTGTTGATACCCGAGCGTAATCGACTCACCAGTTGAGCAACGCTTCCGTCGCAAGACAAGTGTCTAATTTTAGTTTTGTAAACCAACTGGTCCCTCTTAAGGAGGGAGGTATCAGGACAATGGCGCGACCCCACACTCAACAGTGGTCCCGAAAATACTATACAATTAAGCATAATTCATAATAAAAAACAGCTAAAATAACAAAAACAAATAGTGAATCATGTTTCAAGGAAAGGATCGACTTAAGGCCGTTCAGTCATCTACAATTGGTAATTCCAGATTGTCCGCAGCTCGTGGTCGTGTGGTAGCGTTCTCGCTTCCCGCGCCCGGGTTCACGGGTTCGATTCCCGGCGGGGTCAGGGATTTTCATTGCCTCGTGATGACTGGGTGTTGTGTGATGTCCTTAGGTTAGTTAGGTTTAAGTAGTTCTAAGATCTAGGGGACTGATGACCAAAGATGTTAAGTCCCATAGTGCTCAGAGCCATTTGAACCACTTTAATTCCAGATTCAAAGCAATCGGTAGAAGGACCTTATTAAATACTGAAGTTTCTGACAAGTTGAGCGCTTTCTTTAAAAAATTTAATAACGAAAAAAAGTCGTCTGACGAGGGCCTCCCGTCGGGTAGACCGCTCACCTGGTGCAAGTCTTCCGATTTGACGCCACTTCGGCGACTTGCCCGGCGATGGGGATGAAATGATGATGATTAGTACAACACAACACCCAGTGCCTTAGCGGAGAAAATCTCCGACCCAGCCGGGAATCGAACCCCGGCCCCTTGGATTGACACTCTGTCGCGCTGACCACTTTTTTTTTTTTTTTTTTTCGTTACTGATCGTTGTGTCTGGTCGTTGCGGACGTCGCAAGACATCCTGTTCAAGTTTGGTGGTTGATCATTCCATTCAGTTTTTTTTTTTTTTATCACAGAGGCCAACCGGCTCTCTGAACACGCTGAGCTACCATGCCGGCAAACCACTCAGCTACCGGGGGCGGACATTTAATAACAGAGAAATATATATCTCTGACTGAAGCCTGTTATATGTCTTAGATAATAATCCTTGCAAAAGTAGGCTCAGTGAACCAGTAAATTACATCAAAATGACATATTGAGATTTAAACTTAAATTCGACTTGGCGTGGAAGCACAATTTTTAAAGTGAATTCGACCCTCGGGTTCAACTAACTCGATCAAACCAGATCAGAAAACAAGCAAAAACTTCTAAAACCTCAGGATATACCACATTTAAGATGCAAATAGAGCAACTGTTCGAATATTTAGATTAAATCAGTGCAGTGGCCGTTTAGTTAAGAAGCCAGGATCCACTGAGAGCCACTTAAGAAACAGTTCTGAAACCTCAGAGCACATCATACTTAAATTAAAAATGGAGCAACAGTTATAATTCTCAAGTTACATTCTGTACCATTTTAGATAAGTAACCATTAGCATTTACTCAAGGTGAGTTTCAGTTTTAAGATTATCCCAACTCTCCAGCCTAATATCAACGTATAAGTAAGCAGTCGATAGAGATAATAAATTAAAAACACATAACTTTCAGAGCAGTACAGCTGCTCAGTGGAGACGCCCCGCGTCGGTGTTCTATTCAAAACGCGCCAGGTCAGCTGTTGGCTCCAATAAGATCAAAACAAGTAAGTTAGGCTCCACAATCATGACACTAAAACACGCTGCCGGTACCACACTCTCGGACTCACTTAACCTACCGTAAGAAACTCAACCAGACTAAAACTACAAGTACAAAGGGCAGTATAATCTATAATAATAATCAAAGAAAACGCGAGAGAAAACACACGCTCTTTAAAATTCCATGAACACTACTGAGCAAAGGCCGAAAGGTGGGGAGCAGTTAACCATTATCTTCGTCCCAGATCGCCAAAGCACGAAGTTTAGAGGAGAAGAAGGGCGGGAATGTGATAAGGCCACACACTTACAGACCGAATAAGACAGTTTCCGCTACGAGGAGAAATCAATCGACGCTTCCACGAAATGGGTCATTCCGAATAAACAATCTGAATCAGTCAGACACTACTTGTATCTCACATTCGCAAGCTTACCTTTTTGTTGCCGAGCAAGAAACAACCGTCAGGCATAATCAATAACTCAGTCATCAAAAGGAAATCGTAAGCTAAAGCGCACACCCACCAGCCCGCATTCCCAGTAGCGGTGGAAAATTCACTCCAAGACGAGTCAGGGACACGTCTCCACTTCCTGCCCGGACGTCAGACGCCTCTTTCCAAAACGCAGACGTTCGTCACACTCCACACCCGCTTCCGCTCCCTCCTCAGACAGCCACACGGTCGCAGTGCCCTCTAACCCGGCAGCGCCTCACGTGAAGCCACCAATTCGGGATGAGGAGGTGCGCAATTCACGAACGAACCGGCACAGCTAAAACATAATTAAAGAATCTGTTTTTCGAAACCCCAGACTTGTCTCCTTTACTACGTATAAGATTGAAATTTGGCCCAAAGGTGCCTACAACTCTCTCTGTAATTAATGGTACGAAAGTGTGGAGCGTCTACGTCACCCTCCCGTCGAGTACAAAAAGGTGGACATCTCATTGCGTGAGATCAGCGTGACTATAGCGCCAAATGGGGCCGGAGCTGCGACATGAGGCTGTTAAAGGAACAGGAAGACAGGGTGTGTGTGTGTGTGTGTGTGTGTGTGTGTGTGTGTGTCAATCAGCGAGCAGTTACCGTGCACTGTGATTGTGTTCTTCATTACAACGCGGCCTGGAGATAACTTTTTCGATGACTTTCACACAACGAAGAATCGTCAGGATACTGGAAGGACATAGTAGCCCAAGAGCGTGCTACTGCTCACAACATTGTTTCACGTGCATGGGCAGCGTTACGGACCACAGTAACTGCTGCCCAAAGGAGAGGAGATGGTAGATAGCGGCCAGCTACAGCGGTACATGACCGCTACTTTGTGCAACAGGCAAGAGGCGGTCCACGTTAAACAACAGGTGCAATAAGGCAACCACATTTAACAGGACAGCTAGGCGCGCAGTCTCACGCTCCACAAAGGGACGTCGACTGCGTGGTGGTCGCCTCTTTGCTCGGCGAAAAACGCGTTGTGTTCCGTTGACAGTGACGCGACAGCAGTACTGTTTGCGATGGTGCAAAGAGCGTATGAACTGTTAACATTTCACGTAAGCAAACGGTGTGGTTGATGGTTTACGCGTGTGTGAATTTCTGCGCGGTGAAGGAGACATGATACCTTGAAACCACAAAACGATGACTACAGGGCAAGAGAGGCAGGGCAACACACACACAGACATCACATAAAATGCTGATATAAATAATTGCACTTGAAAATAGAAATACATTCTTGAAACGAATCGTGCTACGCATGAAAAATTTGTAACTGGTGAAGTACTTTATTATTTCAATCATTAACGACGCACTTGTACGTTTGCGGATTTCCATGGGTTGCAAGTATTTGGGGTCTTTAATACGAGTATATGCTTTTAAAGAAAATCGTTTATGATTAATGAATTAAGACAATGACTTTTGATATATCATCAGATTACGGTTTTAGATGGCTACCATGCACTGTATGTAGGACATGAAGAAGCGAATGTATCTGTAGAGCCAGTACTACGACAGATGCTGAAATCAGACGTCGTACCAGCCGTTGTGTATTTCTCTCCTTCTCTCGCTCTCTCTCTCTCTCTCTCTCTCTCTCTGTGTGTGTGTGTGTATTTGGTGTCCGCGTGCGTGTACGTGTGTGCGAGCGTAAGCGTGTGTGACTAATGAGCGAAGCGACGATGCGATGCACGGAAACAATACAATATGCTGAGAGGGGAATTTTCTGTTTCTGTCATCCGAAATTATTGTTGTCTGTGACACACATGCAAAAGAGAAGAAGAGTAAACCTGAGTGTCTACTCATGGAGGCAGAAGTCCCGAGAGAAATGAGAGCTTCGGGGCCTTGCAATCCTACTGCCACATACTCCGTTAGTCCCTTCCAATATGCAGAAAAAGGAAAACTGTCCCAGTGTGAGAATTGTGAGGGTAAGGGTCCTCTCGCTCAAACAGTTCACATATATGACAACATCCCTGGCCGACGAGAGTGTTCCAACATCCGCCTAACACACGGCGATGTTTTAATTCGCTGGCTCTGAGCACTATGGGACTTAACATCTTAGGTCATCAGTCCCCTAGAACTTAGAACTACTTAAATCTAACTAACCCAACGACATCACACACATCCATGCCCGAGGCAGGATTCGAACCAGCGACCGTAGCGGTCGCACGGTTCCAGACTGTAGTGCCTACAGCCGCTCGGTCACCCTGGCCGGCGATGTTTAATTACTTGGATGGCGGGGAATCTCTATGATGCCAATTCATTCCAGTTTTTTTTAATTTTACTGATAAAATAATGAATCGCTCTTTCACCGTACGTGATAACTGATTGTAGAAAATAATCATTTTCGCCTCTAAATTGATTCAAAGGCTGTTGAAAAATAGTCTTCCTTGAGCATTTCCGATCAACTGTTACCCAGCAGAGCGACCGCTTTGGAGGCCTTTGCTAAGAACTCATGCGTGTGGAGGACCGACTCAACACAAAATTTCTCACTATGCATTTCAATAGTTAACAAGGATGAAATTTTTAGGACAGTGCACGTTTATTTTTTAAAGCAAGAGTCAAATCCCCGCTTAAGCTGTTTTTGTTGCAGAGTTGTGTATGCTCATATAAATGTGCTACAGTTCAAAGTCCATCTTCCAATCACATTTACCTTATGATCTATGATCACGAATCACGAATCAGGAAATTGGTGACGTAAGATAACCTGCAATCCATTCTTAAAATGGAGGCGACAACGTTGGCAGATGATATGAGAAGGAAATGAGTTGTCAATTCCACAATTACAAAATATATTTCCATTTACCTGTTTCAAAAGGAAGCCTACGAAATTTGGGATATTGTAAATCATTAGAACCTGGCTGGTGTGTGTACTGTAGACACAGATTGATAAACTGATAATTTACACTGAACTAATCACATTTATGTACAAGTTGTATATATATATATATATATATATATATATATATATATATATATATATATAATGGCCTTTGTCAACAATAGACACACATACACACACACACTCATGCAAACGCAGCTCAGGTATACAACTGCAGTCTCAGGCAACTGAAACCACACTGTGAGCAGCAGTACCAGTGCATGATGGGAGTGAGGAAAAGGAGGGCAGGGAAGGGGAGGGATAGTATGTAGGGGATGGCAGACAGTGAAGTGCTTCCAGTTTGGCGGCGGGCAGGGGATACATGGGGACGGGGAGGGGGAAGTAGTGGAAAAGGAGAGAAATAAATTTAAAGAAAGAAAAAAAAAAGATTTGGTCTGGTTGGGAATTGACGGCTGTGTAATGCTGGAATGGGAGCAGGGAAGTGGCTGGGTGGGTGAGGACAGCGACTAACGAAGGTTGAGGCCAGGAGGGTTACGGGAACATAGGATGTATTTCAGGGAAAGTTCCCACCTGCACAATTCAGAAAAGCTGGTGTTGGTGGGAAGGATCCATATAGCACAAGCTGTGAAACAGTCATTGAAATGAAGGATATGTTCAGCAACAGGGTCGTCCACTTGTTTCATGGCCACAGTTTGTTGGTGACCATTCATGTGGACAGACAGGTTGTTGCTTGTCATGCCTACATAGTATATAGCACAGTGGTTGCAGCTTAGCTTGTAGACCACATGAATGGTTTCACAGGTAGTCCTGCCTATCTCAGTTCACTCCTCCATCCAATTGTGATTCATACCCTCTGATCCCAACCCATCGTCTGTTAACTTTCCAGAGTTTCTTAACCTTAAACCTTGCCTCACCATCATTCCCCAAATCCCTCAAAATGCAGAAGAACCACAGTCCACCATCTACAAACTGATCACCTTATAATCCTACGTGTGGAGAAATTCTTCACCATTGTTGTTCTGAACTGCAAGGATTACCTGGCAGAAGGTCTCCACCAGCTGTCAGATACATCCACCTACCAGCCTTGCCACAGTGGCCCCATTCCAGTAATCCAGCATGATATCCACTCACTCAAATTCTTAGGCCCATCCCAGAACCTGTCTCTTGAGTCCATCTCTCTACTAACCCTTACCACTCCCCACACCCAGGATGCCCCATTGTGGCCAGTTACTGTGCCCCACTGAGAGAATCTCTGCTCTCGTGGACCAACACCTTCTACCAAGGACGTGGAACCTACCTTCCTATATAAAAGATACCAACCATTTCCTCCACTTTCTCTCAACAGTACCTATTCCCTTACAACAAGGTGACCTGCTTGTCATTATTGATTCCACCTCCCTGTACACTCGCATTCCTAATGGCCATGACCTTACCGCTATTGAACACTACCTTTCCCAATGCCTGACGGATTACAAGCCAACAACCCCCTCGTAATCGCCATGACCAACTATATCCTCACCCACAATTACTTCTCCTTTCAAGTAATTATCTACAAACAAATCCGAGGTTCAGTTATGGGCACCTGCATGGCACAATCCTATGCCAACCTATTCATGGTCTGTCTAGAGGAATCCTTCCTTAACACCCAAGATCCTAAACGCCTCACCTGGATCAGATTCTACATCTACATCTACATCCATACTCCGAAAGCCACCTGACGGTGTGTGGCGGAGGATACCTTGAGTACCTATATCGGTTCTTCCTTCTATTCCAGTCTCGTATTGTTCGTGGAAAGAAGGATTGTCGGTATGCTTCTGTGTGGGCTCTAATCTCTCAGATTTTATCCTCATGGTCTCTTCGCGAGATATACGTAGACGGAGCAATATACTGCTTGGCTCTTCGGTGAAGGTATGTTCTCGAAACTTTAACAAAAGCCCGTACCGAGCTACTGAGCGTCTCTCCTGCAGAGTCTTCCACTGGAGTTTATCTATCATCTCCGTAACGCTTTCGCGATTACTAAATGATCCTGTAAAGAGGCGCGCTGCTCTTCGTTGGATCTTCTCTATCTCTTCTATCAACCCTATCTGGTACGGATCCCACACTGCTGAGCAGTATTCAAGCAGAGGGCGAACAAGCGTACTGTAACCTACTTCCTTTGTTTTCGGATTGCATTTCCTTAGGATTCTTCCAATGAATCTCAGTCTGGCATCTGCTTTACCGACGATCAACTTTATATGATCATTCCATTTTAAACCACTCCTAATGCGTACTCCAAGATAATTTAAGGAATTAACAGCTTCCAGTTGCTGACCTGCTATTTTGTAGCTAAATGATAAGGGATCTATCTTTCTATGTATTCGCAGCACATTACACTTATCTACATTGAGATTCAATTGCCATTCCCTGCACCATGCGTCAATTCGCTGCAGATCCTCCTGCATTTCAGTACAATTTTCCATTGTTACAACCTCTCGATACACCACAACATCATCTGCAAAAAGTCTCAGTGAACTTCCGATGTCATCCACAAGGTCATTTATGTATATTGTGAATAGCAACGGTCCTATGACACTCCCCTGCGGCACACCTGAAATCACTCTTACTTCGGAAGACTTCTCTACATTGAGAATGACATGCTGAGTTCTGTTATCTAGGAACTCTTCAATCCAATCACACAAATGGTCTGATAGTCCATATGCTCTTACTTTGTTCATTAAACGACTGTGGGGAACTTTATCGAACGCCTTGCGGAAGTCAAGAAACACGGCGTTGTGAACCCGTGTCTATGGCCCTCTGAGTTTCGTGGACGAATAGCGCGAGCTGGGTTTCACACGATCGTCTTTTTCGAAACCCATGCTGATTCCTACAGAGTAGATTTCTAGTCTCCAGAAAAGTCATTATACTCGAACATCCTTGAGGACATCCTTGCTATCTGGATCGAAGGTGAGAACACCCTATCCACATTCCTCCGGAACCCCGACAACTTCTCCCCCATTTGCTTCACCTTTTCCTACTCAACCCAACAAGCCACCTTCCTAGATGTTGACCTCCACCTCAAAGGTAGCTACATCAACCTCCGTCCATATGAAACCTCCTATCCACCAGCAATATCTCCACTTCGACAGCTGCTACCCACTCCATACCAAGAAGTCCCTTCCATACAGCTAGACACCCATGGTCGTCGCATCTGTGGTGACGAGCAGTCCCTCTCGAAATATACCATGGGTCTCACTGAGGCCTTCATTGACGATAATTATCCTCCGAACCTTGTACAAAAATAAATCTAATGTGTCTTATCTTTGCATTCTCCCACCACCTCCCAAAGCCCCACCATTCGACCACAGAGGAACATTCCCCTCATAACTCAGTACCACCCAGGACTGGAGAAACTGAATTGCGTTCTATGCCAGGGTTTCCATTACCTCTCGTTGTTCCCTGAAATGAGAAATGTCTTGCCCACTATCCTTCCCACCCCTCCCAAAGTGGTATTCCAACGTCCACTGAACCTACACAATATACTCATCCATTCTTACACAACCCCTGCACCCAATCCCTTACCTCATGTCTCATACCCTGTAATAGACGTAGATGCAAGATCTGTCGCATGCATCCTCCTACCACCACTTACTCTAGTCCGGCCACTAACATCACCTATCCCTTCAAAGGCAGGGCTGCCTGTGAAACCAGTCATAACACTCCCCACAGGGGAGTGTTATGGGACCATTGCTTTTCACAATATAAATAAATGACCTAGTAGATAGTGTCGGAAGTTCCATGCGGCTTTTCGCGGATGATGCTGTAGTATACAGAGAAGTTGCAGCATTAGAAAATTGTGGCGAAATGCAGGAAGATCTGCAGCGGATAGGCACTTGGTGCAGGGAGTGGCAACTGTCCCTTAACATAGACAAATGTAATGTATTGCGAATACATAGAAAGAAGGATCCTTTATTGTATGATTACATGATAGCAGAACAAACATTGGTAGCAGTTACTTCTGTAAAATATCTGGGAGTATGCGTACGGAACTTATCAGTTGACTTCGTAGCAGCTAGGAGAGCTCCGCCTACCATCCTAAGGGAGCCATGGGTCTGATGATGGTTACGTAAAAATAACCGAAACCGGTTACCTATCTCATTGAAACATAAAAGGTGTGATCAAGACTGAACTTTAGTCAAAATATAATAATCTATTGATCACTGTATTCCAAAAATGTTTACCAAAACTCGTAAGATTTGGCCAGTGTACATGTAAATGGTGTTCTCAGTAGAGAAAATCTTCTGAAATCCAAATTGTGATTTGCTGAGGACGTTATTCTTGCTCGTGTACTATACTATCCTAGAATACATCACATTCTGAAAAATAATTTGTAAAATTATGTCAGGAGTGAAACAGGTTGGTAGCTGCTGACGTCTTCCCTGTCACCTTCAAAGTCATCATAAGGGTGACAGGTGAACACATTCCATATTTATGTCTACTAACAGGTATCCAGATAGTTTCTCATCAGATAGCGTGTTGCATGCAGTCAGCCTAGTTGTTCCACACCCAGTCTGTCCTATAATAAGATTGCCGCGTGGGATAGCCACGCGGTCTTAGGCGCCTTGCCACGGTTAGCGCGGCTTCCCCCCGTCGGAGGTTCGAGTCCTCCCTCGGGTATGGGTGTGGGTGTTGTCCTTAGTTTAAGTTAAAGTAATGTGTAAGCCTAGGGACCAATGACCTCAGCAGTTTAGTTCCTTAAGAACTTACCACAAATTTCCAAATTTTCTATGAAAAGAAGAAATGATACCGGTACAAAATGCAAATATACCAGACACAATGAGGTGGCATACGAATACATGGTACATTTAGAAAGCGTGGGTACTTAATCTAGGACAGGGTAAAAAGAATACAATATATCACATAATCCAAAAGGACCGATACCACAAATATTTCCTACCAAAATGGCCACTGAAAATCGATAACATTAAAATGATTGTACATGTACGGGGTGGCGCAAAATAGATGTTACAGAACATTTTTCTACTATGGTTTAACTGTACGCCGTAAGTGATTCTCCTTGTAATACCTTTCAACGTAGAAATGACGCAGTCAGCCGCTTGCAGATAATTTTTAATATTTTGATCTAGGTTTCGACATCTGTAAGGATGTCTCCATCAGAATGAAATTTTAACAACCGTAAAGTTACACTGTGAGCAATAATAGTCAAAATTACGAGCAGATATGCTCAAGTCAAAAATTAAAAATTAAAAATGTTCCACCAGCGTTTGGTACGTACGCCGTGTAGTGAACAACAGCTGAGTCTGATTAAAAATTAAAAACGTTCCAGCGTTTGGAATGTATATATATGTATATAGTGCTGGAATATTTCTAATTTTTAATTTTTGACTTGGGCATGTCCGCTCGTAATTTTGGCTATTGCCTACTCGCAATGTAACTTTACGACTGTTAAAATTTCATTGTGATGGAAACATGTTAGAGGTGTCGGAACCTAGGCCAATGTATTAAAAATTATTTGCAACTGGTTGGCGGTGTCATTTCCCCGTTGAAACTTACATACAGTTGCTGAGAGATAGCCATGTTTAAAATTGATCCTTGTGGTATTGTTATATCCTAGCTGTAGAAAGCCTATAGCTCACTCACCGAATTCACATTTCAGAATGGAAACAGTAACACTGGAACATCGTTCGTTCATCGTAAAGATATTTTACGCACATTCTGGACCGCATCATTGTGGTGAGGCGCGCATTCAACAGCACATTTGGTCCAAGAACATTACCCTCCAGAATGACAATTTCTCGGTGAGATTACAGTACAGCAGTGAAATCTAATTGTGATAACAAAATACAAGCATCCTCTGTCAAATATTTTGTGTAATGTTTTCCCTTTATTTTAACATGTTGGTGAATTTTTTTGAAAAGATCGGATCGCTCTATGTTTCCAGTCAGTACGACCAGCCTCAGCTGTAATCTTGGAGAACGTGGAACGAGTTTGAAACTTATTCAGTGAGACGCCTACTAAGTTAACAAGACATACAGCACAGCTACTCAGGATTTCACGACGGCCCTCCAGAGGATAATGAATGAGAAACATAACCTTTTACCACACAAATTTCAAAGGTGCCAATCTTTCAAGGATAGGGACATGGTGTGGTGATATTCTTTTGGAGATAGGATGAGTGAGGCCTTTGAAAATCTAACAGTCGATGTAGATCAGATCTGGTTCAGTGATGAGGCACACTTTCATCTCATGGGTACGTCAACAAACAGAAGTTGCGCAACTGGGCCACTTGAGAAACAGTATATTCAAGCTGCTGCTCCACCTATAAGCAAAAATTCACTGTTCGGTGGACAGCCAGTGTACAATGCGTTACTGGGCCCATTTTTATTGAGAGACCTGTCGCAGCAGACGTCTACAAATAAATACTGAATATTAACTTGTACAGGCGGCACGACGCGGCCGAATGCTCCGAAACTACTAGTTCGTGCATGGTGGAGCACATCCACATCGTACCGCGAGCGTCTTCGATTTCTATCAGAAGACGTTCAGAGATGTGATTGTTGCAATTAACGCCTGAGCATTCATTGGACATGGTGTGAAATGCCCTCCTTACTGTCATGATCTCACCCAGTGCTATTATTCCTTCTGGGGTTATCTGAAGGACAGAGGCTTCAAAGATCCGTCTGCAACACTCCAGGATGTTGGTACTGCGGTTTCCAGAGATATTCTAGCTTTCTAAAATAACGTTCTTCAGAAAGTAACTATGGAATTCAAATCAAGACTCTAACAACTCACTGCTGTAGAAGGAAAGGATTTTGAAAAAGTTGGGTTGTATGCTACAGCATACACCGAGGTGACAAAAATCATGACATAGCGATATTCGAATATACAGATGGTAACAGAGACGCAGACGCAGGGTATACAAAGGCAGTGCATTGGCGGAGCTGCCGTTTGTTCTCAGGTGATTCATGTGATTAAGGTCGAACGACAGGAATTAAGATACTTGGAAAGTGTTGGAGCTAGGTTCATGGGACATTCCACTTGGGAAGTCGTTAGGGAGTTCAGTATTCCGAGATCCCCGGTAACAAGATAATACCAAGTTTCAGTCATTGTCTCTCATTGCGAACAACGCAGTGGCCGACGGCTTACACTTAACGACCGATAGCAGCGGCGTTTCCATACAGTTACTAGCGCTAAAAGGCAAGCAACACTGCGTAAAATAACCGTGAAAATCATTCTGGAACATACGATGAACGTGTCCTTTAAGACAATGTGGTGAAATTAGGGGTTAATGGGCTATGGCAGCAGATGACCGACGCGAATGCCTTTGCTAACAGCCTGGGCTCATGAGCATGTCGGTTGGACACTAGACGACTGGAAAACTGTGGCCTGGTCAGATGAGTCCTGATTTCAGTTAGTAATATCTGATGGTAGGGTTCGACTGTAGCACAAACCCTATGAAGCTATGGACCGACGTTGTCAAGAAGGCACTGTGCAAGTTGGTGGTGGATCCTTAATGGTGTGGGTAGTGTTCACGTGAAATGGACTGGGTCCGCTGGTCCAACTGAGACGGTTGTTGCCTGGAAATGTTTTTATTCGGCTGCCATTGCATTTGTAGCCATTAATAGACTTACTGTTCCCAAACGACTATCTAATCTTTGTGCAGGACTATGCGCCGTGCCACCAGCCAGCAGTTTTTCGCGATTGGTTTGAGGAAGATTCTGGACAACTCGAGTGAAAGATCTGGCCAGCCAAATTACCGAACATGGGACATAATTGAGAGGTCAGTTCGTACACACTATCCTGCGTCGGAAACAGTTTTGGAAGAGAAACTTCCTGTCTGATTAAAATTGTGTGCTGGATCGAGACTCGAATTCGGGATCTTTGCCTTCCGCGGACAAGTGCTCTACCAACTGAGCTACCCAAGCACGACTCACGCCCCGTCCTCACAGCTTTAATTCCGTCAGTACCTCGTCCCCTACCATCCAAACTTCACAGAAGCTCTCCTGCGAACCTTGCAGAACTAGTAAAACGTCCCCTTAGAAAAATTATACAAGACTGTGCTTAAACTGACACACAGTATTTTTAGCGCAACGAAATCTGACTTTCAAAAATCCCTACAAAAGAATGACCCTGACTAACATTAACCTATACCTTTCACAAATCACTTACCTCACAAAAATCTTCGTTACTCGAACTACTGCAATACAGCGAGCGCCACTACTGCCAGCTAAATAACTCGGGAGTTCGAGTCTCGGTCCGGCACACAGTTTTAATCCGCCAGGAAGTTTCATATCAGCGCCCACTCCGCTGTAGAGTGAAAATTTCATTCTAGCTTTGGAAGTTATGGACAGCTATAGAGGCAACATGGCTCAATATTTCTGCAGGGGACTTGTTGAGTCGGGTTACTCTACTACGCCGGAAAAAAAGAGGGTACGACACGATTTTAGGATGCATCCCATGACTTTTGTCGTTTCTGAGAAAATATGATAAAAATACTCTACGATCGCCTATTATGTCGTAGTAGACGAAAACTTCTTGACTCAATTTTGTGCCACCCTGTAGATAGTCCGACATGATTTTAGGAGGTACCTAATGACTTTTGTCACCTCAGTGTATTCCGACACGATTTGAGGAGATATCCCATTCGTTTGGCACCTCATTGTAAATATGACAACAAGAATCTATGATCCAATGTTATCTCATAGTAAACGAAAACTTTCTAACGCCTATTTTGCACCACCCTGTAAGTAGTGCAGTACGTGAGCTTCGAGAATTCTGGCAGTACCCTTTTGTGAAGCTCAGACACCCAGAAGTATTACGCATGGGTATTATAACGACCATTTTCTAAAATTTATGTGCGCGCCTGGTCCGTACAGGAACACGGCGTGCTGCGAGCGATACCGCCTCTGGCTACGCGGCAAGCGACTCGTGGGAACGCAACGTGGCTGCGCGGCGGCGTTGGCGCATCCGCGGCTAATGGTGCTCGCCCTAATTGCCCGGCTGCCAACACCTGTCTGGGCGCGGGCGGCCGGGATGGGGGTGGGAGGTGGCCAATTACCGCGGACTCCCCATAACACGGGCGCGGCCGGCGCGCGAGCTAGAAAACGGCCGAACGCCGCGTCTGTGCACCTCTCCAATGGTGGGAAGCTTTGCTTGGAACACTCAGTACCGCGTTCTGTCAACTGCTTGAAACTGCTTCTAAGTTTAGAATGCATTAATTTTCAGTCTAATATTAATTAATGCCATTATTACGGGAGATTGTTGCACTTTCGGACACATTTCAGACTTTCGCCTCAAGTAAAAGACGTCTAACATACACCGAGAAAAAAAAATGAAAATCGCATCATCAAGAAGGGGCTGTGCGCCATAAACGAAAGCTGGTAGGCGTGTTTCTACGTCTGAAAGATTGTCTCGCAATCCAAATTTCGCTTCAGTTGCATAAGAGTGACGCCACTATGAGGATGCAAGTGAGGTTTTCTTTAAATGCACTCTCTAACGGTCGTGGCCGTTAGTTATCTTTGAGAATGGAAGTGGTGAGCTGATTATAGTCTAGAATGAAGGCGACAAAGACACCATTATCTATACATCACTGAGTTTGAACAAGGTCGTCTAATAGGGCTACGAGAAACAGGATGTTCTTTCTGCGATACTGCAGGAATGTAGCCACTGTTCACGAATTGTGGCACCGGTGATCAAGCGAATGCACAGTGGCAAAAAGCCGGGCTCTAGGCGGCTACACCGAGCGAGGTGGCGCAGTGGGTAGCACACTGGACTCGCATTCGGGAGGACGACGGTTCAATCCCGCGTCCGGCCATCCTGATTTAGGTTTACCGTGATTTCCCTAAATCGCTCCAGGCAAATGCTGGGATGGTTCCTTTGAAAGGGCACGGTCGACTTCCTTCCCCGTCCTTCGCTAATGCGATGAGACCGATGACCTCGCTGTTTGGTCTCTTCCCCCAAACAACCCAACCCCAACTAGGCGGCCACGTGGCTCTACCAAGAGGGAAGACCATCGTGTTCGGCATATGGTACTGACGCATCATACTACATCTGCAGCAGCAATGTGAGCACTAGTTGGCACCACAATGACGCGCTGCAGGGTTTATTCCATTGATAACAAACCACCGCCATTTACGCCTTCAATGGTGTCGCGCGAGAGCTCATTGGAGGATAGCGTGGAGGTTTGTCGTGTTTTCTGATGAAAGGTGTTGCGTCCTCCGTGCCAGTGATGGCAGTGTGCCACTTAGGAGGAGGCCATTTGAGGTCCTGCAACCAAACTGTCAGTATGCTAGACACTGGACCTACATCTGGAGTGAAGGGCCAGGAAGCGATTTCGTATGACAGCAGGAGCACTCTCGTGGTTATTGCATGCAACTTGACTGCAAATTTGGATGTCATTCTAGTGATTCGACCTGTTACGCCACCATTCATGAACAGCGTTCTATGTTAAGCACTCGCCCACGTAAAGTTGTAGTGGCGCAATATGCTGTACAGACGCCATGTTGGCTTAGCCTGTTCATCGCGAAGTATGTCTCCAATCGAGGACATGTGGGACAGCATCAGATGAAAACTTCATCGTCATCCACAAACTGCGTTAACTGTCCCTGTATTGACCTGCCGAGTGCAACAGGCATAGAACTCCATCCAACATACTCACATCCGGCGCCTGTACAAAACAATGCATGCACGACTGCATGTTATCATTCAGCATGATGATGGTTACGCCGGCTATTAATTAACCAGCATTTCACAATTGCAATGCTTTATCTCGTGCTTACATTAACCTGTGATATTGCAGTATTAATCACTTAAATATTGTATCTAGACAAATTTGTTCCGATATTTGATTCCTCCACATTAATAGTTTTTTGGTGTTGTGATCTTTCCGTGAGTTTATTTCCTTCTTCCATTTGTAATGTTGGTATTAAATTTTTATGTGTTGTAGTTTTTTATGAAAATACGTAAATTACGCCAGATATTAAGACTTTTTGCAAATGCAAAAACATATTCTAAGGTACAACTTGGTATCTAACTAGGAATAAACATTTTATTAAAATTTAAAAGCGTTGCAATGTAGAAAATGTTCTCAAAACTGTATTTAGCCAACAGACCAATAATGAGCAAGTGAAAACAAATGAAACCGAAGGCTTGTCAAAAACCAGTTTAGAGATAAGTACATTTTGAAACTGTAACTATTGAACGAACGGAAATTGAAATATTCAAGACAGGTAAAACTGTAAAGATATTAACGAAACTCTGTTAATACGCAAATATCGAATGTTAAACGGTCAACTGGTTATGTAACTAATTTTAAATGTTTGTAGGGTTCCGCTTGCCATTAATTTCTGTAGTTGAATATTTCACAATATACTTCATATACATTTAATACATTATATTGCACTTAAATCTCTAGAACTCAAAATGTTTACAATACTGCACAAAACGCAACCTTATGTCTAACGTCAAAAAAAAGTGTAGAAAATTTAAGAAACTGCTTGTGACAGTCTCTAGAGTTTGTCCCTTCATGTGATTCTAAAATGAGTCATTAGAGTGAGGCAACGACAAGGAAACATCTCGTTTTTGGAATGCATTCTACGATGCAGAAACTCGAAAACTGAAAATTTACAATCTATGGTTTATATTTATAAAAATCATTGTATAAGAGTATGTATTTATGTCTGTATGTATGTGCGTACATGAATCTTTGTTCGTAAAAATATACTCTCACGTTAAGATACATGTACTACGTCTAGGAGTGGGGGTGGGGATGGGAACCCGTGACCTGGAAAAATGTTCGAAAAATAACTGTTAGTAAGCATTTCTTTCATGTACTGAGTTCATTTGAAATGCACCAAACGCAGCCCGTCTCTTATTTGTCTGTTTCAGTGCGTTACCGGGTGGGGGACTGGTGCGAGCCAATAATTTTGTCGGCGTATTTCGGACCAAAGATCATGCCGTATGGCTGAATGCCACAGATACATTTTCCGTCGTCTCTGCTGTCGCATGATGTAAAACAGCTGTGAATTAGACAGTTACCAAGGACGTTCTTTCTTCTCGAAAAGATAATCAGTTATTGTCATCAATAAACTTTGTATCTCAAATGAAACAAGTCTATCGATCTGATTCAACGGAAAGGGAAAGGGAAGAATGCCAGTTTATCAATTACGCCATCGACTTCAGGATACGTGGAAACTTGTCACCATAATGCGGAATGGTGAATCTAAAGAGGAACGAACGCGTCGCTTATAAGGAATATATGCGTATGAAATATATCTGACAAACTGCACCGGCCGCGGTGGCTGAGCGGTTCTAGGCGCTTCAGTGCGGAACCACACTGCTGCTACGGTCGCAGGTTCGAATCCTGCCTCGGGCATAGGTGTGTGTGATGTCCTTAGGTCAGTTAGGTTTAAGCAGTTGTAAGTCTAGGGGACTGATGACCTCAGATGTTAAGTCCCATAATGCTCAGAGCCATTTGAACCATTTTTGACAAACTGCGGACATAAAGCTAATAAAAAAAAGGATGCTGCTTTTTTGACAGGTTTCTAGCACTGGATGAATCCATCTCTTACACTGCAGTATTCGAAGTCTGTGTTTTCCTTTCAGCAAATAGCAACAGTTTGTCGTTAAGCCCATTGCCACTGAAATGAGCCGCTCGGTTCAGTCACATACACACATCTAAGCGGGTCAGCCACGTGGCTCAAGAGCTCCAGCCAAACTGTCACTGTGAATGCGCCGTTACAGTTAACTGCTGAGGACTCTGTAAAATTGTAGAATAAATAAATGAAATAAATTGAATAGATAACGCTAGCGACATCATACATTAAGCGTACCCTAGAGGTGTTTAAGATAACTGTCGTAATGGCCGCTCCTGCTACATTAAAAGTATGAATAATGCAGTGCTACAAAAGAGCGTGTTTCATAAGAATTACGAGTCCCCAGCTAAGCTAATGCTGCACCTCCAGCTCTATGGCGCCTGATTAATAATCCCCTGGGCGCGGCTGTTGCTACGCTGCTGCAGTGTAAAGCGCTCGAAGTCGTAACGGAGTACCGTACAGTACCCGGTTCAGTTCGTGGCGACTCGAAATAAAGCACGTTCAGTCGGCGCCGTGCTATCACGGCGCCTCCATTTCCGTGGCTGAAAGTTAATGCCGCTTTCAACAGTTGCTGCGCACTGATAAAACATCAGTTTTAACTGCTATCTGCTCACGAGTTCTGCGCTGTTTTTATTAAGGCACTTAAATTTCTGTTATCTTTCCCCTTTACCAATACGAACTTTCTGGACGGAGTTATCTGGGGTGAACGGTGGCGAGATGGTGTAGAGCACGTGATTTCCACGCGTTTCAGGCTTCCGTGCACCGCAAACTGTAATGTTTTACTGGGAGTAACCGTACAAACCTATTTGTGGCTTCGACCTCCTGGGGCGAGGGGAGTTAGGGAAATTCCATGTAGAAACATAGGTAATGAGGGTAAAATTTCACTGCTTTGAAGATATCAACAACATAAATTGTGACATATAGCGTAACTGATTATCGCTATTGAAGTCACCCCGCATTTCTCTGATTGTATGCCAACCCTAATCTTAAGAATACTGTTGTGGTTTTGATACCGTTTTCACTAGTAGATGTTGTAGCGATTCTCTTTCGTTAGGTGTGCATGAATGAATTTTTAACTGCCTGTCTACTTGTTTTCACAGCTCCAATCCTGAGCACTCAAAGAATTACCTACTCCGGCTCACGCGAAATTACTCACAACAAGGGCCTCATATATAAACCTCCAGAATATGCGCAACAGATCTTTAAACTGATATTGTCACTAACTGAGCCCAGTATTTTCATCTGACTGCGTGCTAAAATTACTTCTTCCGTACGTGAATCTAAAGTTCAAGTTTCTCACGATATTTATGATTTCCAAAGAGTTAATGTTCTGCTCTACTCCCCGTAATTATTTTCGAAATGAAATTAAATGTTGCATTGATTAATAATCGTTCTTCAAATCCATAATCACATCCATTGCTATCACACTGGTATCTTCAAGTTACAAACCAGAACAGATAACTACTGGAACAGCCTTTAATCCTAGAAGACTAAATGTGGGAAAATGTTACATTGTTGCTAAACCATCGTAAATTTCACTGCTCCATATTTTATTCAAAGGATGTCACAATTCATAACTTACACACCAGTTTATTACAATTATAAGGTCTCCCCTGGTGCTTCACATACAATATAAGCACAAAATGTCCTGTTTTATATCATATATTGACAACACCAGATTGGTGGAACCGGATATCGTAATATAGGGTAAAATATATTTTCATAAAAAATATTACACACGCTGTGTCTCGTGTTTCCCTATATATCTCTTAAGTATTTATATTCAGTTAAAGATTAAACTACAATAAAGAGCCTGGCCTGGCGCTGTTGCATTACGGCAGTCCTACACTAAAGCAGTGACTGAGGGCTTTTGCAATTTCAGAATGTGTTGATCGGCGGCAGTGGCATCCCGACGCACTTTGCCTGCCGGTGTGTTGTTGCTCTGCTGTCATTGCAAACTCACTCTATTCCCCAAAGTTTCGGCTGCTGCTTGATGTCGGAACAACTCTTTTCTAAGACATATTTCAAAAACAAATTAGTACGTGGTTAATCCCCCACTTATGACTGTCTGGTTGCTGAGCAATGTTTTTTTGTTAATCTCCTAGCTTTTATTTTTTACTAGCTCAGAAATGTATACCTTGCTTGGGTATTTATTTATTCCGTCTTCTAACAGTATGTTTACTCATCCCTGTTCTCTCTCTGTCCATCGCTTCCTCCACGCTCTCTCTCTCTCTCTCTCTCTCTCTCTCTATCTCCTCTTGTCACGCTCTCTTCTGCTGCCCACCTCCTCCTCCCATTTCTCTACCCACCACCTCCTCCTCCTCCCTCTCTCTACTCATCCCCTCTGTCTCTGTCCATCTTCTCCTCCTCTCTCTCTTTCACTCCATCTCCCCTCCCTCCTCTCTCTCCGTCATTGCCCCCCCCTCTCCCTCAGTTTCCATATCCTCCTTCCTTTCTTTTCAAATCACCTTTCCCTACCTCTCTGATCATCTCCTTTTCCCATCTTTCTGTCTCTCTCCTCTTCCCACGCTATCTGTCCATCTCCTCCGCACCTTCTATCTATACATCTCCTCCCCTCCACTCTGTATGTCGAACTCCTCATCCCCCATGTACCAACCTCATACACTATCCCTTTCCAGTATGTAATATGTGTGACAAACTTTGACTGAAATCTATTCAGTGGCGTAGGAGGAGGTGTTCAGCATACAAAAATGTAACGTAAATTCTACACATACACTCCTGGAAATGGAAAAAAGAACACATTGACACCGGTGTGTCAGACCCACCATACTTGCTCCGGACACTGCGAGAGGGCTGTACAAGCAATGATCACACGCACGGCACAGCGGACACACCAGGAACCGCGGTGTTGGCCGTCGAATGGCGCTAGCTGCGCAGCATTTGTGCACCGCCGCCGTCAGTGTCAGCCAGTTTGCCGTGGCATACGGAGCTCCATCGCAGTCTTTAACACTGGTAGCATGCCGCGACAGCGTGGACGTGAACCGTATGTGCAGTTGACGGACTTTGAGCGAGGGCGTATAGTGGGCATGCGGGAGGCCGGGTGGACGTACCGCCGAATTGCTCAACACGTGGGGCGTGAGGTCTCCACAGTACATCGATGTTGTCGCCAGTGGTCGGCGGAAGGTGCACGTGCCCGTCGACCTGGGACCGGACCGCAGCGACGCACGGATGCACGCCAAGACCGTAGGATCCTACGCAGTGCCGTAGGGGACCGCACCGCCACTTCCCAGCAAATTAGGGACACTGTTGCTCCTGGGGTATCGGCGAGGACCATTTGCAACCGTCTCCATGAAGCTGGGCTACGGTCCCGCACACCGTTAGGCCGTCTTCCGCTCACGCCCCAACATCGTGCAGCCCGCCTCCAGTGGTGTCGCGACAGGCGTGAATGGAGGGACGAATGGAGACGTGTCGTCTTCAGCGATGAGAGTCGCTTCTGCCTTGGTGCCAATGATGGTCGTATGCGTGTTTGGCGCCGTGCAGGTGAGCGCCACAATCAGGACTGCATACGACCGAGGCACACAGGGCCAACACCCGGCATCATGGTGTGGGGAGCGATCTCCTACACTGGCCGTACACCACTGGTGATCGTCGAGGGGACACTGAATAGTGCACGGTACATCCAAACCGTCATCGAACCCATCGTTCTACCATTCCTAGACCGGCAAGGTAACTTGCTGTTCCAACAGGACAATGCACGTCCGCATGTATCCCGTGCCACCCAACGTGCTCTAGAAGGTGTAAGTCAACTACCCTGGCCAGCAAGATCTCCGGATCTGTCCCCCATTGAGCATGTTTGGGACTGGATGAAGCGTCGTCTCACGCGGTCTGCACGTCCAGCACGAACGCTGGTCCAACTGAGGCGCCAGGTGGAAATGGCATGGCAAGCCGTTCCACAGGACTACATCCAGCATCTCTCCGATCGTCTCCATGGGAGAATAGCAGCCTGCATTGCTGCGAAAGGTGGATATACACTGTACTAGTGCCGACATTGTACATGCTCTGTTGCCTGTGTCTATGTGCCTGTGGTTCTGTCAGTGTGATCATGTGATGTATCTGACCCCAGGAATGTGTCAATAAAGTTTCCCCTTCCTGGGACAATGAATTCACGGTGTTCTTATTTCAATTTCCAGGAGTGTATATGTCTTTTGCACTGTACGACTCCAGACAGGATGTTAAGCGTATCTGTGGTATTCAGCCGTGTGGCTTCACCTTAGTTCCAGAAACAAGTTGATAAAATTATGGAATCGATGCAGTGCTCATTCTCACGACCTGCTTGACACATGAACAGCATAAAGAAGAGACAAATTCCATTTCATGCTTTTAAAGGTGTTCTAAGTCGACTTAACAGAAGAAATAAATACCAACAGGTAGTCTTAAAACATTCTTACGTCGCCACTTCTCTGCGACACCTCCACTCCTATAGAAGGAGCTATGAAAGACGGCGGTCGAGTTTAAGCTCGTTCTCTGCACCTAACATGACGTCATCCTCCGACAGCCGTTCAACGTTAGAAGGTTTCTCAGCGCTATACTGTGAACGTCTTGACCAGTGCGAGTGTTAAACGTGAATGCCGCAGCTATTCGGTGAGTTTTTATTTAGTTTGTTGTGATTTGTCATAGCTGATGGTGATGGTAAGCGACAAATTGTCCATAAACAAGTGAGAGATAATTTTCAGGATACATTCTTCCTTCAAGCGCAAAGCAGGAAACCGTGGACCTATAACGGATGTTGGTAGATCTAAGGAAAGCACTGTAGAAGTGAGTGGCTTCAGCTTCAGAACTGTTCAGTGGATTGCCAGTGAAGGTAATTTATCTGTACGGACCAGTGGAAGCCAAGTTTTCAGATCGCCAGGGAAACATCACAGTCGTGAGAAGCCTGTCACGAATTTTGACGATCACGACAAAGATGTTCTAAGACGAGTTGTGCTAAATATGTACAAGGCAGGAGAATTTTCTACTGTGAAGAAAATTACGTTTAAGATCCGTGAAACTATGAATTTTAAAGGCAGTCTTACCTCAGTGCGAAGAATACTGAAAAACATTAGGTTCAAATATGCAAATACAAACGATGGACGAAAATTTTTAATGGAGCGTTGAGAAATCGCTGCTTCAAGGCCACAGTTTTTAAGGTATTCTTGAGATAAAAAAATCTGGCAATCAGAACACGTTTTACTCGGACGAAATATGGGTACACCAGAATCATTCAAGGAAAGCATGTTGGGAACTGAGTGATAGTTTTGGTTGTTTTAAGGTACAAGTTGGTAAAGGTGGAGGAATAATTGCGCTTCACGCTGGTTCATTCTAGAAAGCAAATTAGTGTTCCGTCCAGAAAAGAGCAATTAAAGCGATTACCATTCTGAGATGAACTCAGAGACATTTACATTATGGTTTAGGAAACAGTTTCTCTTTACTTGCCTGCAAACTCAGCGACCGTTACGAACAATGCGAGTTATCACCCACTTGTTCTTGACAAGGATGCCACAACAATTACAAAAAAGCCGATATCATGCTGTGGCTAGCAAGTAAAAAGATAATGCACACTGCCAACCAAATGTGGGGTGAATTTTTGAATCTTACAGGGCTTCATAAGCCTCGTGTAAAACTTTAAGAAATGGATAGTATTGCACAGGAACATGGCCATACTGTTTTGCGTTTGCCACCGCATCATTGCCAGTACATTCCGATAGTGTTTATATGGGCAGAACAAAACATGGCATTTAGAATAGCTGACACAGAGATGGTTTTGCACGAAGAGCTTGACAGCATAACTCCTTCATCATGGTCTGAATGTGTAAACACGCAGAACGGCTTCTGGAGGATCACGTGGTGAGGGAAATTTTGATTGACAGTATGAATGTATGAATTGACAGTAGGACATGTTCTGAGGCATCAGGGGATCACAAATTTAGCATTGGAGGGCAGCGTGGAGGGTAAAAATGGTAGAGGGAGACCAAGAGATGAATACACTAAGCAGATTCAGAAGGATGTAGGTTACAGTAGGTACTGGGAGATGAAGAAGCTTGCACAGGATAGAGTAGCATGGAGAGCTGCATCAAACCAGTCTCAGGACTGAAGACCACAACAACAACAATATGAATGATCCCATCGTCATCACTCTAGGACCGCCGGGCTCTGTGACCGAGCGCTTCTAGGCGCTTCAGTCCGGAACCGCGCTGCTGCTACGGTCGCAGGATCGAATCCTGGCTCGGGCAAGGATGTGTGTGATGTCCCTAGGTTAGTTAGGTTTAAGTAATTCTAAGTTCTAGGGGACTGATGACCTTAGATGTTAAGTCCTATAGTGCTCGGAGCCATTTGAAGCATTTCACTCTAGGACCGAATGAGTCAGACGCTGACACGGACTACATCGATGCAGATGACGACGATCACAGCAACTGAAAACAACCAAAGGTGAGCCACACATACAATACTCAAGTTGTCTTTTCTTTTTCTATACCTTCTCTTTCGAAGTTGCAGCTGTATCAGTAATAATGAGGTATATTCTGTTTTTGCGACTGTGCTAAGTTCTTGTTTGTACCAGACGTGTTTTGCTGTATTTTGAAGCACCTTCCGTGGGCAGTATTTTGTCTCCTTAATTGCTGAGCCACTTGATTATCTGTCGTACTTTTGTCCATCGCTGCTGTATTTTTCTCTACTGATCTATATTTTAGCAAGTAATTGGTATTTTTGTACGACACACATTCAAAAAAGTTCGTTTTTCAGCACATTGCACTTAACTTGCACTCAGTGTATTATAGTTCCTATGTTTCTATGAGTCCACAATTGATTTCGTATACTTTGTCAACTTCGATTTAATCGAGGTACTTCAAAAACACCGAAATGCGTCTTGTCTAAATAAACCGTTTGTCTCAGTTGCAAGATAGGAGAATTTTCCAGGATTATGTACACCTTTTGGTGGTATTAAAAATTATTTCATTCAGAATGTTATATAACATGTAATTTGTGATAGAGTGTGTGCATGTTGGCAATAGTTAAGCACTGCAAATTGCAGCAATATTTTTGGTGTTTCACGACAATAATTATCTGTAAATTTTAATTCTGCCATTGGCACTTCCCTGTGCGTAGATTCTCAGGACGAAGCGCCACAACCTGTTTTGCCAGACGACACTGAATATCTTGTTTCTTTCGAGCCGGCCGTCTCACAGTGGTAGTCATGTGGGGTTGGGGGCTTAACTTCCTCCGCTGCCGCCACACCTTAAACACAAGCTTACGGGTCCACAGCTCGAGAGCTGGTAGTTGCTGCCCTTTGATCACAGGGTCCCGGATCCGATTCCCGGTCGTTTCGGGGATTTTCTCCGCCCTGGGACTGGGTGTTTGTGGTATCCTTATCGTTTCATCATCATTCAGGACAATGTCGAGCCTTGTCTATGGAAAGATTGGGACTTTGTGCGGACGCCGACAAACACGCTTTTGAGCACACTTCAAACCAAATCATCATCATAATCACAAGCTTACGAACTGTTTGGGGCCCACGTCTCTATGCGTTTACCACAGCTATTGCTTACAACCGGCACCGATGCAATCTAATTCTGTGCCTCTACATCGCGCAGACTTGTGCGGCCCGCCGCCATCGTTCATGGATTCAACTGTATTGGTAGGGGGAATTTTTACCCCCACAGCATTTTTTTCGCACATAATAAGTCATGTACCTAACAAATTAGATTGGAATTGATCCAGGTGATTCTGAGTTACGCTTCAGTGTCACCTCCTTTTCATTCCCACACCTATGGGATGTTGGTCTTCTTCCACATAGTAAGAAACAAATAAACCGTAGATTCTTTAAACAAGCACTCTACCCTGTATAAAACAGCTTCAGACTTCTCATTACCTTACAAATCAAATAATGTATTGAATATGCATGTAATCGAGTAAAGTTTACAAAGGGTTTTAAATTACGTTAAAAGTTTGTTGCTAAGTTCTCTTATTATCAAACAACGGATTATCATGGTCTGAGAAGTGATTCTTGAGTTTCTCCCGCTGTATTTAATAATCAAAATATCTACGGGTGTACTGCCGGTCTACAGTGGCCAACGGGCACAATATTTCGGCGATCATACATGTCGCCATCATCAGGTGAACTGACGGACTGAGCTCCTGTGAACGTGCCGGCACGGAGATCCGTACACTATGGCTGCTCAGGGGGAACTGGGTTTGGTCGCGGCGGCGGCCGATTTAAATACCCTCCGCCCGCGGCGCGCTCACTCCGCCGTCCGCGCCCCGCACCACGGTCGCGCGGTGGAACAGATTGCGATGGCGTCTGAAATGACGTCGGTGTGATGGCTCTGTCCGCCGTGGTCGTCACAATTATACATTTGCTCGATTTATTCTTGATTAACCCAATCGCTGGTTCCCAAGCCTTGCTAAGATTATAGCCACAGTCACGGTTTATGAGGTCGTCATTGGTGCGAATTTCGATGGCCTCTCTAACAACGCTGTCCCAGTATCTCGACGTCTGTAACAGAATCCTCGTGCGTTCATACTCCATAGCGAGATTTTCCGACAAACGATGTTCAGCGACCGCCGACTTGCTCGGATACGAGTGTGCCTCTGGTATTCACGGCATCGATCCTCGACGGTACGCATCGTCTTGACTTCCACGTATTTTCTTTTTAATGGAGAATACTACGAACAAACGGAGGGAGTCGCCATGGGTAGCCCACTCTCACCGGTGGTAGCGAATTTGTACATGGATAACTTCGAGGAGGAAGCCCTGTCGTCATCCGAATGGAAACCTACTTGCTTTTTTCGTTACGTGGACGACACGTTCGTCATCTGGCCACATGGTATGGATAAACTCCTTGACTTCCTTACACATCTAAACTCCATACACCCCAACAACAAATTCACTATGGAGACTGAAACGTAGGGTAAACTACCTTTCCTTGACGTCTTGGTCAAGAGAAGGCCTGACGGCACCCTAGGTCATGGGGTGTATCGGAAGACAACGCACACTGATCTGTATTTGCACGCAGACAGCTGCCACCACCCTTCACAGAGGAATGGGGTACTTAAAACTCTAGTACATAGGGCGCGCACTATCTCTGACGCAGAGAGTCTACCCCAGGAATTGGAACATCTGAGAACTGTATTTCGAAAAAAAATGGGTACTCAGAGTGGCAGATTCAACGTGCTCTCCGCCCAACCACTACAGCACAACCTGTGGAGATGGATGAAATCACGAGGGAGGAGGGAGGAACTGCGTTTATCCCATATACAGGCACACTCTCGGGGAAAATCGTCCTCATTTTGAAGAAACACCGGGTCCGAACTGTGTTTTGTCCTCCGAATAAAACTCGTGGACTGGTGGGGAGCGCCAAAGATGACCTCGTTTTGAGGAAGGCCGGCGTGTACCAGATTCCGTGTCAATGTGGCAAGTCGTATATTGGTCAGACGATGCGTACCGTCGAGGATCGATGCCGTGAACACCAGAGGCACACTCGACTGATGTATCCGAGCAAGTCGGCGGTCACTGAAATTTGTTTGTCGGAAAATCACGCTATGGAGTATGAACGCACGAGGATTCTGGTACAGACGTCGAGATACTGGGACAGCGTTGTTAGAGAGGCCATAGTAATTCGCACCAATGACGACCTCATAAACCGTGACTGTGGCTATAATCTTAGCAAGGCTTGGGAACCAGCGATTGGGTTAATCAAGAGTAAATCGAGCAAATGTATAGTTGTGACAACCACGGCGGACAGAGCCATCACACCGACGTCATCTCAGACGCCATCGCAATCTGTTCCACCGCGCGACCGTGGCGCGGGGCGCGGACGGCGGAGTGAGCGCGCCGCGGGCTAAGGGTATTTAAATCGGCCGCCGCCGCGACCAAACCCAGTTCCCCCTGAGCAGCCATAGTGTACGGATCTCCGTGCCGGCACGTTCACAGGAGCTCAGTCCGTCAGTTCACCTGATGATGGCGACATGTATGATCGCCGAAATATTGTGCCCGTTGGACACTGTAGACCGGCAGTACACCCGTGGATATTTTGATGGTCTCAGAAGTTTCTAGTCCGCTTTAAGAAAGCCTAGTCTTATACGTATCTCACTGTTTATGACATCATATCTCCTGAAGTATATGTTTTACAGTGATATAAATTTAGAGGCACATGTAGATGTACATGTCGGTACTGTCGGCAAAATGTGGTCCGAATAGAGTGAGTAGTAATAAAGTAGTACTAATAAATTAATAGTAACGCAGAGTTAGTCATAATACATTAAATGACATGCCTAAAGAGGCACTTTTACTGCGTAAACAGTGAAAATGTTGTAAGCGATTGATGTTTATTCTTTCATCATTTTACGGGAGGTACTAACGATAAAAAGTTTCTAAAAAGTTTGAAATTGTGTGCAAAAATTCTTGCAAGTCGCTAAGCGCTCTCATTCGCAAATAATGACGAATACGTTCTGGATGCTCACGCCTTGTGCGTTATGCTTCTTTTTTTCACATACCTCCTGCCCTTTGAGGAGTAGATGATTCATACTCGCAAAGTGCCTGTTTCGGGATAGCAATTAGTACGTGCACCAAGTTTGGTTATAAGCAGTCCAGTAGTTTAGGAAGTGATGTTGGACATACAATATTTTGATCAAAAGTATCTGAACACCCTCAAAAACGTACGGTATCCATATTAGGTGCATTGTGCTGCCACCTACTGCCAGGTACTAGATATCAGCGATCTCAGTAGTCATTAGACATCGTGAGAGAGCAGAATGGGTCGCTCCGCGGAACTCACAGACTTCGAACTTGGTCAGATGATTGGATGTCATGTCATATATCTCTACGCGAGATTTCCACACTCCTAAACATCGCTAGATCCACTGTATCCGAAGTGATAATGAAGTGGAAACGTGAAGGGACACTTACAGCACAAAAGCGTACAGGTCGACCTCGTCTGTTGACTGACAGTCCTCCGACAGTTGAAGAGGGTCGTAACGTATAATAGGCAGACATCTACCCAAACCATCACACCGGAATTCCAAACTGCATCAGGATCCTCTGTAAGCACTATGACAGTTAGGCGGGAGGTGAGAAAAGTTGGATTTCATGTTCGAGCGGTTGCTCATAAGCCACACATCACACCGGTAAATGCCAAACGACGCCTCACTTGGTGTAAGGAGCGCAAACATTGGACGATTGAACAATGAAAAAACGTTGTGTGGAGTGACGAATCACGGTACACAATGTGGCGATCTGGTGGCAGGGTGTGGGTATGGCGAATGCCCGGTGAACGTCATCTGCCAGCGCGTGTAGTGCCAACAGTAAAATTCGGAGGCGGTGGTGTTATGGTGTGGCCGTGTTTTCCATGGACACGGCTTGCATCCCTTGCTGTTTTGCGTGGAACTATCACAGCACGGGCCTACATTGATGATTCAAGCACACCTTTTTGCTTCCCACTGTTGAAGAGCAATTCGGGGATGGCGATTGCATCTTTCAACACGATCGAGCACCTTTTCATTATGCACGGCCTGTAGCGGAGTGGTGTCACGACAATAACATCCCTGTAATGGGCGCCTGCACAGAGTACTGGCCCGAATCGTATAGAAAACCTGTGGGATGTTCTGGAACCCCGATTTCGTGCCAGATCTCTCCGACCGACATCGATACCTCCTCTGAGTGCAATACTCAGTGAAGAACGGGCTCACATTCGCCAAGAAACCTTCCAGCATCTGATTGAACGTATGCCTGCGAGAGTGGAAACTGTATCAAGGCCAACACCATATTGAATTCCAGTATTACTGATGGAGAGCGCCACGAACTTGTAAGTAATTTTCAGGCAGGTGTCCACATACTTTTGATCACTTAGTGTACTTGCATGCTCACACGAGGTGGGCAAAATATGGAAACACCGAAAACGCAACATATTACCATGACTAATACGGAGTACACAAACCTTCGGCATTCAAAACAACTTGCAATGGTCTGACTGGATAGACACGGGTCCAACGTAGTCTTCAAGGGAATGTTATACCATTCACCCAGCAAACTGGTGGAAAGTTCAGGTAACGATGATGGAAGTGGATAGCAATCACGCAACATTTTCTACAAGGTAAACCACAAAGACTCAATGATACTGAGATCTGGTGACTGTGGCAGCCAGGGGAAATGCGACAGTTCATCTTCATGATCACGAAACCAGACCTAGTCGATGCGAGCTGTATGGCCAGGCGCCGTGTCTTCCTGGAAGACGGTATCACGACTAGAGAACGATCATTGTACCATGGTAGGAACAAGATCAGCCAAAATGGTTCAAGTGGCTCTGAGCACTGTGGGACTTAACATCGGAGGTCATCAGTCCCATAGACTTAGAACTACACTACTGGCCATTAAAATTGCTACACCAAGAAGAAATGTAGATGATAAACGGGTATTCGTTGGACAAATATATTATACCAGAACTGACATGTGATTACATTTTCACGCAATTTGGGTGAATAGATCCTGAGAAATCAGTACCCAGAAAAACCACCTCTGGCCGTGATAACGGCCTTTATACGTCTGGGCATCGAGTCAAACAGAGCTTGGATGGCGTGTACAGGTACAGATGCCCATGCAGCTTCAACACGATACCACAGTTCATCAAGAGTAGTGACTGGTGTATTGTGACGAGCCAGTTGCTCGGCCACCATTGACCAGACGTTTTCAATTGGTGAGAGATCTGGAGAATGTGCTGGCCAGGGCTGCAGTCGAACATTTTCTGTATTCAGAAAGGCCGTGCATTATCCTGCTGAAATGTAGGGTTTCGCAGGGATCGAATTAATGGTAGATCCACGGGTCGTAACACATCTTAAATGTAATGTCCACTGTTCAAAGCGCCGTCAGTGTGAAGAAGAGGTAACCGAGACGTGTAACAAATGGCACCCCATACCACCACGCCGGGTGATACACCAGTATGGCGATGACGAATACACGCTTCCAATGTGCGTTCACCGCGATGTCGCCAAACACGGATGCGACCATCATGATGCTATAAACAGAACCTGGATTCATCCGAAAAAATGACGTTTTGCCATTCGTGCACCCAGGTTCGTCATCGAGTACACCATCGCAGGCGCTCCTATCTGTGATGCAGCATCAAGGGTAACCGCAGCCATCGTCTCCTAGCTGATAGTCCATGCTGCTGCAAACGTCGTCGAAATGTTCGTGCAGATGGTTGTTGTCTTGCAGACGTCGCCATCTGTTGACTCAGGGATCGAGACGTGGCTCCACGATCCGTTACAGCCATGCGGATAAGATGCCTGTCATCTCGACTGCTAGCGATACAAGGCCGTTGGGATCCAGCACGGCGTTTCATATTACCCTCCTGAATCCACCGATTGCATATCCTGCTAACAGTCATTGGATCTCGACCAACGCGAGCAGGAATGTCGCCTTACGATAAACCTCAATCGCGATAGGCTACAATCCGACCTTTATCAAAGTCGGAAACGTGATGGTACGCATTTCTCCTCCTTACACGAGGCATCACAACAAGGTTTCACCAGGCAACGCCGGTCAACTGCTGTTTGTTATGAGAAATCGGATGGAAACTTTCCTCATGTCAGGACGTTGTAGGTGTCGCCACCGGCGCCAACCTTGTGTGAATGCTCTGAAAAGCTAATCATTTGCATATCACAGCATCTTCTGCCTGTCGGTTAAATTTCGCGTCTGTAGCACGTCATCTTTGTGGAGTAGCAGTTTTAATGGCCAGTAGTGTACTTAAAATTAACTAACCTAAGGACATTACTTACATTCATGCCCGAGGCACGATTGGAACCTGCGACCGTAGCAGCAGCGCGGTTTGGGACTGAAGCGCCTAGAACCGCTCTACCACAACGGCCGGCGGTCACATAATCCTCAACAGTAATACGACCTTGCAGAGCAACCATGGGCTCCACGGAATACCACAACATGGCTGCCCGAATCTATACCGAATCATCAACGAACACCTGCCACGAATTTCTTCTTACGATGTAAACTCGGCCAGAAGTTGGAAACCGTGGGAGAGAAGACATATACGTCGAACTGACTTCCTGTCATTGTTTCATAGTGCATGTATTGTGGCTTCGATATCACGTTTCCATTACTGTTGAGTGGCTTTGGAATTCCACAGAATTCCACGTCGCCCTCCAATTCCCTGTCTATTGAGCTTCCTTCGTATTCGTTTTGTGTTGACAGGTCTCGTATCGAGCGACGCGGCGCAGTGGTTGACACACTGGACTCGCATTCGGAAGGACGACGGTTCAATTCCGCGTCCGGCTATCCTGGTTTAGGTTTTCCTTGATTTCCCAAAGTCTCTATAGCAAATGCCGGGATGGTCCCTTTGAAAGTGCACGGCTGATTTCCTTCCCCATCCTTCCCTGATCCTAGCTTCTACTCCGTCTCTGATGACTTCGTTGTCGACGTGACGTTAAGCAGTAATCTCCTCCTCCAGGATTCGGGAATGCGACGTTCAGTTCTGCAGTAACGTTTACAGTTTTTGCCCTTTTATTTTTCGTCACAATTATAATCAACGATCGTCCGTGACGATCTCATGACACGCAATTTTTTTTGTGATTTAGCGGATGATGTTTCTCCGTTTTCCCTGTATGCAGTACAAATGTTCGTTATGGCGCCTCTTGAAACACCAAACATCTTCGCTCCCTCGGTCACGAAAGCACCTACCCTACGAGCACCAAACAATTTACCCTGTTCGAACTCACACTGAGCTCCGACATAAAGCATTCACAAGAACACAGAACACTGGCAGTGCGACTTGGCTAGCACCTGCGTTTACGTTCAAGCATACATTTCTCGCAGTGTTTCCGTATTTTTTTCAATCCCTGTACATACATTTTTGTAAGATACAAAGAAGAGATTTGAAGGGCAAAAATATCGAACGAACGTTCGACATAGGATAACTGTTACAAGAGAATTATTCACACGGATGGTTTGCGTATGTAATTTGTAATTGTAGACACGATAGGTGTAGAAGCTGATCAGTTACGGAGATAGACGCATCTGACGGGAAAAGCGGTACAGCTGCATTAAATTCAGAGAGCGGTGAAGATTAATCAGAATCTAACCATCTCTACATATCTTCTATATGTATTGTGAAGTCTCCCTCCGCGTTTTCCAGTCACTATCTGCTGATTATTCTTAGGAACTGCTATCGGGATTCTGATACGGTATTCTCTAATCGCCAGACAGGCCCACAACATAGATTTGTGAATATAACTTATTACCATTGCTGCTGACAAACCGCCCAGCCGTAGATACTAACTGCTTCAACTTCCATTACTCTAACTATTACACAAACTAAAAGTGAAGCAGAGAGCGAAAAATTCCGAAATAATGTCTTAAATAGATAGACTGTACAAACAATGGTCAGTATACGGTGGTTGTGACTAAAGCAAATATGCGAATACTACAGTCATCTGCAGAGAGCGACTGCAGCTCCTGAGAGAGGCAAGCCAGCGCAGATCACCGGAGCTAATGCAGCCTCTGCCTCGTCGCACAGATCGCGCTGTCGGGCCACTTGCGATTAACCGGCAGGAATTTTAATTACGGAACCACCTCAGGCCGCCGGCCCCGCCGCTGCTGGCCACCAACAGGCAGTAAATTTAGACAACATCGCTGTCGGCGCCAGTTTTTCCACTCAAAAGTTCAGGGCCCGCTGTTGGGTTCCTTGCCGCTGTTCTCATTTAATCACTCTTACGTTGGCCTGCTCCCTCCCATTCAATGCATGAGTGTGTGTGTGTGTGTGTTGATAGGAAGGAGCTGTGTCTCCTGGTGTATGGGACAATGGACAGGTGACAACGTGAATATGTGTGTGTGTGTGTGTGTGTGTGTGTGTGTGTGTGTGTGTGTGTGTGTGGTGAGTGTATGTGAGAATAAAATGGGATCAACCGTGTCTAGCCGGCCGTTGTGGCCGAGCGGCTCTAAGCGTATCTGTCCGGAACCGCGCTGCTGCTGCGGTCGCAGGTTCGAATCCTGCCTCGGGCATGGATGTGTGTGATGTCCTTAGGTTAGTTATGCTTAAGTAGTTCTAAGTCCAGGGGACTGATGATCTCAGATGTTAAGTCCCATAGCTCTTAGAGCCATTTGAACCTCCTGAACTGCGTCTCCTGGTGTACTGGACGACGCACAGTTGACAATATGAATGAGTGAGAGGAAGGGCGAAAGAGGATTGGTGACAGAGAGAGGGCATAGTCCCATGCGACAGGGAAAAGAGCAGGCCACTCCTCTATATAAGAAAGATAAAACAACTGACGCGCAAAAAATGTTCAAATGTGTGTGAAATCTTATGGGACGTAATTGCTAAGGTCATCAGTCCCTAAGGTTACACACTACTTAACCTAAATTATCCTAAGGACAAACACACACACCCATGCACGAGGGAGGACTGTAACCTCCACCGGGACCAGACGCACAGTCCATGACTGCAGCGCCTGAGACCGCTCGGCTAATCCCGCGCGATGACTCCCAAAATTACAGACCAATAACCTTAACACCGGTCTGCTGCAGAATTCTTTAACCCAAAGCGAGTTGAGATAACCTAGATTTAGAACGCATTGGCCGTGCGAAACTCAGCTTGCTCTCACTTGACACCCTGCAAACCAATGATGGAGAGCAACAAGAAGATCCCACATTCCTAGTTTTGCGGAAAGCGTTTGACACGGTGCTCCACTGAAGACAGTTGACGAACGCCCGAGCTTGCGGATTCCTTTGGCAGATACGTATGTGAGTGGCTCGAAGACTTTTCAAGTAACAGAACTCAGCACGTTGTACTCGACGACAAGTGTTCATCAGTGACAAGGGCATCGTCAGGAATGTCGCAGGGAAGTGTGATTTGACGGCTCATTCTCTGTGTACATAAATGATTTGGTGGACAGGGTGAATAGCAAATTACAGGTGTTTGCTGAGGACGCTGTAGTGTACAGAAAACTGTAGTGCTTGACTCACCATAGGGGGACACAAAATCACCTAGACACAATTTCTAGTTTGTCTGATGAATGGCAGCTTGCTGTAAATGTAGAGAAATGTAAGTTAATGTGGATGAGAAGGAAAAAACATCATGTAACATCAGAATACAGCATTTGTAATTTGCTGCTGGACGTTGTCACATCGATTAAATATCGAGGCGTAAGGTTGGAATGCGATATGGAATGAAACGACACGTCAGGGTGAGTGACCAGAAGACGAATGCTCGACTTCTTTTACTGGGACAGTTTCATCTAAAAACGAGACCGCATATAGAACATAATAAATGGTTCAAATGGCTCTAAGCACTATGGGACTTAACATTTGAGGTCATCAGTCCCGTAGACTTAGAGCTACTTAAATCTAACTAACCCAAGGACATCACACACATCCATGCCCGAGGCAGGATTCGAACCTGCGACCGTAGCAGCAGCGCAGGTTACGATCCATTCTTCAGTACTGCTGAAGTGTTTGGGACACCTACAAGGTTGGATTAAAGGAAGGCTTCGAAGCAATTCAGAATTTCGCTGCCAGATTTGCTACCGGCAGGTTGATCAGTAGGCACGGTTTACGGAAATGCTTCTTGAAGTCACATGAGCGTCCATAAAGGGAAGACAATGCTCTTTTCGCGATGCACTATTGTGGAAATTTAGAGGACCAGTATTTGAGGCAGACTGCAGAACGATTCTGCTGGTGCCAACGTACATTTCGTGTAAGGATCATGACGATTAAATGAGAGAAACTGGTAGCCGTACGAGATCTTATAGATAGACTTCTTCCCTACGCTCTATTTGCGAGTGGAACAGGAAAGGAAATGACGGGTAATCGTATGTTATACTCTCCACCATCCACCGTACGTTGGTTTTCAGGGAATGTATCTAGACGCAGGTGCAGATATGGAGGGGGAACAGAAGAGTCAGACGTATACAGGATGTATCATAATTAACAGCGAAAACTGACACGAGTGACGCTAACAGAAGCAAAATCGATCCAGTAAGCATGGATCCGCAAACAGATCTCGAATATGTAGTTGTGACCGACCGCCGATTTCAATACGAATTATAGTTCTAGTTATTAAAAATGAATTTGAAAAGTTAACTCTTATATTAGGTTCTCGTCCAGTTACGATCAAATTTTCACCCACTGCCTACATTAACTGTAATATTGTACAGTACACTACATATTATAATTTACCGTACACTAGTACATACTGAATATAGCACTTCCTATGTCGTCCTCACATACGAATTCAGTACCCACTCCTCTCTTCTTCCTCCTGATCATCTGGTAAATGTTGATAAGACAACACAATTCACTTCACTTATTCTACAACCATGTAATTGGAATGCTTTGAACTTCACTTTGAGATAACCCCAGATAAAAATCCAGAGCATTGAGTCAGGTGACATTGCAGGCCAAGATACAGACCCCACTCGATCTGTCCATCTTGGACCATATTGTGCATCAGATGCAGCCCCACATCATCAGCAAAATGTGCTGGTGCCGAACAATGTTCCTGGCAAATGCAAGAACTATGGTGTATGGATTAAATTTAAACCCTATGAAATGGGGCTTATTCAAAAAGTTTACATTTCAAACATGTTTGTTCTATCAAGGGAGTATTTCACCGAAATCAGTGGCGACTTGTAACCACACATTTGCAGGTGTCTCACAAACAGTTCGCTTGAGAACCCATGTTTATTAAAACATCCTTTTTCCTATTACCGTATTGTAAGGTGGCTTTGTTTTAAAGTTCCAAGGTAAAACTAGTAGGTCTCGCAATAACATCAGTGTACCCTCCAAAATAATGACTGGGAAAAGTTCAATTATTTTCTCGATAAAATTTTTGACATAGCAAGTGACAAACACTAGCAACATCAATGTAACAAGGCCTTGGCATATTTGACATAGCGGTCAGGGGAAGAATGCTAATAATTGTGCAAGTGAAATAATTGTAATCACACATTGCTTACTGATTGTTGTGATAACAGATAATACTATTGACGGGAGTACATCATAACTGTTGTTGTCGATGAAAGCCGACTGTCTATTGATGTTGATACAAGTCTTGAGAGCGAAGAATGAGATAATGAAATTACTATAAGAGGACTTAAATGTTCCTACACATCATCTCAGAAATGTGGCTCGATTGCATGTGGAGGCTAAAGAGGCTGCAGAAACAGTCATTGGTGACTCTCAGTGTGGTAGAGGTTCCTGAAGATCGACTGACTTGTGATCGTATGTTAATAAAAAGGAAACCTCTCATTGCCATGTTTTGTGACTCTTAATAAATTTGGGTTGGCTGGGCTCCAGATCTTCCAAGCGGTGACTGATGTAAATGCTTCTTATAACACAAGTCCTCTTCTTGTAGCTACGTCCTAGCATCTTATACAGAAAAAAATTCTTCACTCTTTCTCTATCTCTCTCTGCGACCAATGAGCGTTACCTATATTGATGTTAGCCAATCTGACAGTTCTTACATTGCACAAACATTAACTTTTTACAGAGTCAATATGTTCAATGGTGTCTCTCATTTTCAGAGGACTAAAGCTGCAGAATTCCTATATATCTTCAATAATGTTTATCTCTGGCGTCCAGTGCTTTATGAACTCTCTACATTTGAGCGCAGTAGTGCCTTCAGATAGGAAGTGAACCTTCTCACTCCACTTTCCGTTTGTAAAATGTTTTCACCAGAAGTTTGGGGCACAGGAGATCCCGTGTTCATTCGGAACAAAGTGGCGCTGCAGAAGCACGGCTGTTGGCCAGTGGGCCATTGACGCTCACCCCTCACTCGTGAGGCCTTCAGTGAATTGGCTCTAGGGCTGGCCGCTAGTGCTACTGTTCATGGCGATCCACATGCTTTTTCTGCTGTTCGGAATGCTTTCAATGTTCTTTCACTTCTACATGGTAAGTAAATTCAACTCAAGAGGTTGCATTACTTCTTTAGTGGCAACCACTAGTATTGCTGTTTATCATAGTCCTCAGAGTTAATAAAATATTTCAATCAAATGGGACTTTCGTTACGAATTTCGATACTTTACGTAACTGTTTCCAGAAAAGCTGCCGCATAACAGAACATATCAACTCGTGTCGGCTTTGCTATTAACGATGGTACATCTTGCGAAATGAAAACAAGAGAAAAAAGAGTTGGAGGCAGATATGCTAAGATGTCATGAGTCTCCTCTCAAAACTTCTTTCGATGAATTCAATGCTCTCCCATCTTTTATTAAATTGAGCTCTTTTTTGATCTCAGTATACCTACTACATACAATATCCTTGGTAAATATTTCACATATTCTAAATATGATCTTAACTGTTTCTGTCTCTCTTGCTCCTGTCAGCCTCAAGTAAACTGTTCAGAAAGCTTGATGGACAGCATTTTCAATCGTTCTCAGTTACCTGTTTCGCATGCTTTCCTATATGGAACTGGAAAAACAGGTCAATAACAGCCAGCCAGCATCTCTTCTTCAGTTCGTACAAAGCCTCCATCCTCCAAGGTCGCCAATATGCACACCCATGACCACTGACACAGAAAAAGACGAATGTTTAGATCTTAAATTCAGGCATACTCATTGTGACCTGATATCGTTGGAAAAGCAGTGAAATGGCATTTAGGACATATCCAGTGATGGCACTGTGGCCTTGTCTGATCTGTTTCTAAGCTGCTGAAGATTCTAGTCTAAAAAGTGGGAGGAATGTCCACATGGCCTCTTCGTAACATCTTTAGGTCACTAAGTTGTGAACTTCACTATGAGGACGTATTCCACACACAATTGAGGTATTATAGGTCTGTTGCACCTCTTTAAGCTATATTTGATTTATACGAGCCAGTCGGTTTGTGGGGAAATCTCTATTAGATATTTAAAGCGGTTCCTTCTCACACCAATTTCCTCTTTTCCTGATTTTGGGCACTACTGTAATTACGTGCAAGTCCTATTTTTAATCAGTGCTTTACATTACAAAACTGGAACAGAACATTAAATCCGATTACCCCGATACGACATTATACCTCTACACATGTCTACGCAGTCTTTGAACTCAAATCTACAATATTATCACAGTTGTTGCCCTTCTTTTCATGCCATATACATTATGCAAGATATCCTTTACCTGAAAATACATACCTAAAGACATTATGGATACGATTTCTGTACCGAATCTTCATTATTTTCAGAACCTGGCCATCGGACTGTGAAACATAGATGGGATTCTTCCCTATATCTCACTCCTCGCTTCACTCTAGTAAGCCAATTAGCAACGAAAAATTAAAAATCCAAAACAGCTTCTCCACTGAAATTTGAATTCGCTGGTCGACGGAATTAAGGACGTCTCCGAGAGGTTACAAGTAAACATGGATTTATTAGTTTCACGTAATAGGACAATATCGCAAGACGAGATAATAAAAATACTAGATGAAATATAACTTTTTATTGCAATGACCTTTTTCAATTTATTATTTCCACTCATTTGTCTCTAAACATAGCGTGCATGCCTGTCATAATAATTAACTTGATCATAAGATTCTGTATCCAACACTGGTGTACAATGTAACTTACAATTAATAGTCCAGCACTACGATAATAAAGATTGAATTTGCTCATCTGCCCAATTAATTTGGAGCAATAAATTTAATTCAGAACACGTACACTGATGTTAATTATTTAATGTGGAAAATATATTTCTGTTAGAAACCAATAGGAAAATATCTATAATACTTCAGTGAAGGCTGCAACATCAGTATAATTAATTTTGATCCATTCGGTGTCTTCTTAAGTGAAAATGAATTTCAGTTGTGCAGTGAAATCGCGGACGAGACAGCCTCAGTGTTCAATGGCAACAATTAATGCAAAACACCGACTTTGTAACACCAACCTACATGATAATATGGACCAAACGTGTGTACATTGCTCTGCAAGGTTGTTTGTAGGTGACAATTCAGCTACTATAAGTTGGCACAAGGAATAGGTTAGCTTACAGCCCATTAAAGTTTGTGGACAGTTTCAGACCCTCATAGACCAGAATAATAACTATACTAAGGACTACATAGAAAATATTGGATAATTTAATTACGGTGTTTTCTTCAGTTGAGTTGAACTCGGTTGCTATTCCTGGAAGAGTTCCATATTGTTTTAAAATGCATGGAAAAAGATATTATAAGGTAATAAGTGTGCAACCTCATGCAGGAATTGCAGTAAATTACGCTGGCCTTTTCGTTGCAGATTTTGATACTGTAATGAAATATCGAAAGTAGAATAAAGCCAACAGAACCCGTTGCAGGGAAATAACGATTACATTCCGAGCAATGCTTATGCACAGTTGTTTAAATACATAAAATATGTAGCTCAGAGTATACCTGATTTTGAAATACAATTCGCTACTAGCAACCCATTTCATCATGGAAAATCCAGTGCGCCCACAGTCAGTGAGGTGTCTGCTGTCTTTATCACTGATGATGGAACACCACAAGGCAATTTTTATTTTGTCATCTAATCTAAAAGAACTGGTACATTTACTAAAGTATTTATCTTGAAACCGCGTTCTGATCCAGCGAACAGTGGACTCACTGTTTTTCTATGTGGTGATTCACAATGGACTGCAGGTAAGTCACATGTTCGAGTTCCTGCTACTGCATAGAGAACAATCACAATACAACTACAGTACCGTTATCAGTTAGAAATGATGACACAAAGTATACTTCATGCTTTAGGTAAATTTAACGATGATCACATTATAACCGCTAATATTGTTTTCACATAATTTTTTAAAATAAAGGAGTTTTAAAAGTTAAAATTACTTTGAAAAAACAATAACTGGTTCTGATACTTATTACAGTTAACCATACTACATATAAGATCCAGTTTTTACAACGAGACCAATATTTGTTACTGCTGTTCAAAATATATTACTTTCTATTAATAAATAATTGAATGTATTTATCTCTCCATTACTATATTCTCTATTGATGACTGATCAGGATAGAGTGTGAAAAAGAATGTAGATCAAGTTACGTCAGTGTCTGAGTGCAGCACGTTCGATTCAGAGAGAAAATGAATCTGAACAGCATAACACAAAAAAGTAGAGACTACGCTGTCTTTGGTTCGAAGAAACTCGGTCTCAGAATGTCGGTATATCAGAGCCTTTATTACCAGAGGCTACAGATGAAATTGCAAAACCAATGGGTATTTATTTTTCTACATATTTATGTGGGTTAGAATAAATGGTTCAAATAGCTCTGAGCACTATGGCACTTAACTTCTTAGGTCATCAGTCACCTAGGACTTAGAACTACTTAAACCTAACTAACCTAAGGGCATCACACACATCCATGCCCGAGGCAGGATTCGAACCTGCGACCGTACCGGTCGGGTTAGAATATTTCAAGAAAAGTTACCATGATACTGAACAAATATTTGCGTTGAATGCAACAACTTTTACCTATGTGAGTACTGGTTGGTTCCAACCTACGTTGCCTCGAATACTTTAATAATAACGATAAAAACGCCTTCAACGTCAACGATGTCTTGAGAATGGATTTCGACTACTTCCTTCATTTATTATTGAGGAAATGTTAAAACTGTACTGTTTAAAACGTGCAAGAATATCGAGTTGAACGTAAGGTTGACTAAAAAGAGCAGATTTAAATAAAAAAGAGGCACAGGGAACTAGTAACATGCAGTACATAGACTGTCAATGTGCCGTATGTACCTACAAGAGTCAATTTTAGTAGAAATTCAATTTCTATACTGTAATAAAATTTGAAGTGATTGAAAATTTTTCCTTTTAGATTGCATCATTTAACAGGAAATTCTTTTAGTAAAAAATTATTTCAGTCCTCTCAGTTTCATGTTTTCCACTGCATGTTACTCTGCCTTTCGTGCATCTTAGGTAACAATTATTAAATAATATACCAAAATATACTGTATGATTAAATGATGATGGCGTCCTCTTGGGTAAAATATTCCGGAGGTAAAATAGTCCCCCATTCGGATCTCCGGGCGGGGACTACTCAAGAGGACGTCGTTATCAGGAGAAAGAAAACTGGCATTCTACGGATCGGAGCGTGGAATGTCAGATCCCTTAATCGGGCAGGTAGATTAGAAAATTTAAAAAGGGAAATGGATAGGTTAAAGTTAGATATAGTGGGAATTAGTGAAGTTCGGTGGCAGGAGGAACAAGACTTTTGGTCAGGTGATTACAGGGCTATAAATACAATATCAAATAGGAGTAATGCAGGAGTAGGTTTAATAATGAATAAAAAAATAGGAGTGCGGGTTAGCTACTACAAACAACATAGTGAACACATTATTGTGGCCAAGATAGACACAAAGCCCATGCCTACTACAGTAGTACAAGTTTATATGCCAACTAGCTCTGCAGATGATGAAGAAATTGATGAAATGTATGACGAGATAAAATAAATTATTCAGGTAGTGAAGGGAGACGAAAATTTAATAGTCATGGGTGACGGGAAATCGTCAGTAGGAAAAGGGAGAGAAGGAAACATAGTAGGTGAATATGGATTGGGGGGAAGAAGTGAAAGAGGAAGCCGCCTTGTAGAATTTTGCACAGAGCATAACTTAATCATAGCTAACACTTGGTTCAAGAATCATAAAAGAAGGTTGTATACCTGGAAGAATCCTGGAGATACTAAAAGGTATCAGATAGATTATATAATGGTAAGACAGAGATTTAGGAACCAGGTTTTAAATTGTAAGACATTTCCAGGGGCAGATGTGGATTCTGACCACAATCTATTGGTTATGAACTGCAGATTGAAACTGAAGAAACTGCAAAAAGGTGGGAATTTAAGGAGATGGGACCTGGATAAACTGAAAGAACCAGAGGTTGTACAGAGTTTCAGGGAGAGCATAAGGGAACAATTGACAGGATTGGGGGAAAGAAATACAGTAGAAGAAGAATGGGTAGCTCTGAGGGATGAAGTAGTGAAGGCAGCAGAGGATCAAGTACGTAAAAAGACGAGGGCTAATAGAAATCCTTGGGTAACAGAAGAAATAATGAATTTAATTGATGAAAGGAGAAAATATAAAAATGCAGTAAATGAAGCAGGCAAAAAGGAATACAAACGTCACAAAAATGAGATCGACAGGAAGTGCAAAATGGCCAAGCAGGGATGGCTAGAGAACAAATGTAAGGATATAGAGGCTTGTCTCACTAGGGTTAAGATAGATACTGCCTACAGGAAAATTAAAGAGACCTTTTGAGAGAAGAGAACCACTTGTATGAATATCAAGAGCTCAGATGGCACCCAGTTCTAAGCAAAGAAGGGAAGGCAGAAAGGTGGAAGGAGTATATAGAGGGTTTATACAAGGGCGATGTACTTGAGGACAATATTATGGAAATGGAAGAGGATGTAGATGAAGATGAAATGGGAGATAAGATACTGCGTGAATAGTTTGACAGAGCACTGAAAGACCTGAGTCGAAACAAGGCCCCGGGAGTAGACAACATTCCATTAGAACTACTGATGGCCTTGGGGGAGCCAGTCATGACAAAACTCTACCATCTGGTGAGCAAGATGTATGAGACCGGCGAAATACCCACAGACTTCAAGAAGAATATAATAATTCCAATCCCAAAGAAAGCAGGTGTTGAAAGATGTGAAAATTACCGAACCATCAGTTTAATAAATCACAGCTGCAAAATACTAACGCGAATTCTTTACAGACGAATGGAAAAACTGGTAGAATCCGTCCTCGGGGAAGATCAGTTTGGATTCCGTAGAAATGTTGGAACACGTGAGGCAATACTAATCTTACGACTTATCTTAGAAGAAAGATTAAGAAAAGGCAAACCTACTTTTCTAGCATTTGTAGACGTAGAGAAAGCTTTTGACAACGTTAACTGGAATACTCTCTTTCAAATTCTGAAGGTGGCAGGGGTAAAATACAGGGAGCGAAAGGCCATTTGCAATTTGTACAGAAACCAGATGGCAGTTATAAGAGTCGAGGGGCATGAAAGGGAAGCAGTGGTTGGGAAAGGAGTGAGACAGGGTTGTAGCCTGTCCCCGATGTTATTCAATCTGTATGTTGAGCAAGCAGTAAAGGAAACAAAAGAAAAATTCGGAGTAGGTATTAAAATTCATGGAGAAGAAGTAAAAACTTTGATGTTCGCCGATGACATTGTAATTCAGTCAGAGACAGCAAAGGACTTGGAAGAGCAGTTAAACGGAATGGACAGTGTCTTGAAAGGAGGATATAAGATGAACATCAACAGAAGCACAACGAGGATAATGGAATGTAGTCAAATTAAATCGGGTGATGCTGAGGGGACTAGATTAGGAAATGAGACACTTAAAGTAGTAAAGGAGTTTTACTATTTAGGGAGCAAAATAACTGATGATGGTCGAAGTAGAGAGGATATAAATGTAGACTGGCAATGGCAAGGAAATCGTTTCTGAAGAAGAGAAATTTGTTAACATCGAGTATAGATTTAAGTGTCAGGAAGTCGTTTCTTAAAGTATTTGTATGGAGTGTGGCCTTGTATGGAAGTGAAACATGGACGATAACCAGTTTGGACAAGAAGAGAATAGAAGCTTTCGAAATGTGGTGCTACAGAAGAATGCTGAAGATAAGGTGGGTAGATCACGTAACTAATGAGGAGGTATTGAATAGGATTGGGGAGAAGAGAAGTTTGTGGCACAACTTGACTAGAAGAAGGGATCGGTTGCTAGGACATGTTTTGAGGCATCAAGGGATCACAAATTTAGCATTGGAGGGCAGCGTGGAGGGTAAAAATCGTAGAGGGAGACCAAGAGATCAATACACTAAGCAGATTCAGAAGGATGTAGGTTGCAGTAGGTACTGGGAGATGAAGAAGCTAGGACAGGATAGAGTAGCATGGAGAGCTGCATCAAACCAGTCTCAGGACTGAAGACCACAACAAGAACAACCAAAATATAATCGTTGCACTAACATCAAATTATTGAAATTCTCTGTAAGTAACAACACTTAATGGACGATGCATTAAGGGCTGTAAAGCGGGACAGTGGATGTATTAGGACTATCTACAGAGTAATTTACATAACGACCTACGAACCAGAAAGAAAAAGGGAAATTATCTATTAGCACAATTGCGGGCCAGTATAGTTAAAAAGATGCAGTGTCTTATTGCCATGCAAATACCAGGATCTGACTGAAATAAAATAATCGTATGGCTTTGTTGGCTGGAAGGTCCCATTCGGGTTCGACCGCCAAGTGCAAGTCTTATTTCAGTCGGCGCCACATAGGGCGACTTGCGGCCGATGATGAGGACAACACAACACCCAGTCCCCGAGGGGAGAAAACCTCCAACCCGGCCGCGAATCGAACCCGGGCCCAGTGCATGGGAGGCAAGCACGTTACTACTCAGCTAAGCAGGCGGGCAGGATTTTACTGATGTACTACCATGAAATTTTTCTTGGAATGGGCTCTGATTAGTAAAAGTGATGTCCAACTTGAGCCATAACTTGCGGCTCTGGCTTAGATAACCGCTAGAATAACTGTATGCTGACTGCAATACTCCATCGAAACTGCTGACCGATTTTACCACAGGCAGCCCATTACGATGCTGTGGGTTAACCGATCATTGTCCTGCAGCAGCTATGGTCACGGAACACAGTTCTACGTTTTTCTATAATATTGTGTTTAGTCTCGGTTACTGTTTTCGCAAATTCCTACCTAAACCACAAATTCGGTTTTGAATATTACGGAAGTACTTCACTGTGCGATGTCCTCTGGAGGCAACCGCACGGATTGATGGACAATATAAAGTTACAAGCCCGGACACATTTAGGTGAAAGCAGTCTCCTATTGATGAATTTCATGTAACGTATTCGTTTGCGCGATGTTAAGCACCTGTGCGAATCAAGGACCCTATAGTCAGTATTATCATTTGAAAGAAGTTTATTGAGAGCACCAAAGCATGTCTCTGCTCAGTAGTTTCAGCCAATCGTATTTCTTGGAGCTGAGATCTGAGTTCGGTCGGGCAGCGTGGTCGGCATGCAGGTGAGCATATTGAGGCCACTGTGTCCAGGATTATTGGTGAGCTAGTTGCTTCCTCGCGCAGCACTGTTGTGATTATGTACATATTACGTGATTTTTCAGGATTATTTACGGGACCTACTTCGTCGTAGTATTTCAAGTGAGCCGTTTTTTGATTGGCATCTTTGTTAGAATAAATGGGAACTGATATCTGCACTTCATCCGACGATACCAGTAGCTTACAAAATTAACTTACAGGGATTACTACGTAAGCATTTCTTCATTAATGCACCACGTTCACGCACATTGTGTTTGAGATCTTTCTTGAACTGCCTTCAGCAGGGAAGTCATTTTCTGATTTCATTTGCAGTTTTTAGTCGAACCAAGGTTTACGGTGCATCTTAGGCACACGTGCTATAGAGACAAAACTTCGAGATTTTCTTCCTGATGAATCATTTTCTACTCATTAGGTATTACACAATGAACTAAAAAAGTCTAGGGATACCTCCAAATATATTTTCGGACCACCTCCCTCCCGGCGTAGTGCAGGAACTCGACATAGCATGGTCTCAACAAGTCGTTGGAAATCCCCTGCAGAAGCACTGAGCCATGTTGCCTCGAAGCTCTCCATTATTGCGAAAGTGTAGCCGGTGCAGAATTTTGTGTACAGACTCATGTCTCGACGATGTCGCATAAATGTTTGATGGCATTCCTGTCGGATGATCATTGGTGGCCAAATCATTGCTCGAACTCTCCAGAATGTTCTTCAAACCAATGGCGAACAACTGCGGCCTGGTGACATAGCGCATGGTCATCCATAAAAATTCCACAGTTATTTGGGAAGATGAAGTCCATGAATGGACTCCAAGTAGCCGAGCTTATTCTCAGTCAATGATCGGGTCAACTGGACCAGAGGAGCCAGTCCATTCCATGTAGATTCAGCCCACACCAGTTTCCACAGTGCCTGGTTGAGAACTTGGCTCCATGCATTCGTGGGGTCTGCGCCACACTCGAACCCTACCTTCAGCTCTTACAAAATGAAATCGGGACTCGTCTGATAAGGCCATGGCCTTCAAGTCGTCTTGGGAACAACATATATCGTCACGAGCCCAGGAGAAATGCTGCAGGTAATTTCTTGCTGTTAACAAAACCACCTACATCGGTCGTCAGCTACCGTAGACCATTAACGCCAAATTTTGCTGCACTGTCCTAACGGATACGTACGTCGCAAGTCCTCCAATGATTTCTGAGATAATTTCATGCAGTGTTACTTGTCTGTTAGCACTGGCAACTCTACGCAAAACCCGCTGCTCTCAGTCGTTAAGTGAAGACCTAGATAATGCCAGACATTTGGTATTTTCGGCACACTCTTGACACCGTGGATCTCGGAATATTGAATTCCCTAACGATTGCCGAAATTGAATGCCCCATGAGTCTAGCGGCGTTCAAAGTTTATTAATTCCCGTCGTGCGACTATAAACATATGGCAAATCTTTTCACATGAACCACATGACTGCAAACGACAACTCCACCAGTGCAATACCCTTTTATACATTGTGTACGCGATACTACCGCCTTGTGTACAATTTCGTATTGCTATCCCATGATCTTTGTCACCTCAGTATAGCGTGTGAAGGGGCATCAGCATAGCACGTATCATTCCTATAAGGAGTGAAACATTAGCACTGATAGCTTGCGTTTAAAGTTGTTGATTTTCGGTTGCAATGCAACATGATTTAACTTACGTTAAATGCAACTTTTTATTCTGTTGCGCTTTGAAAGTCAGTTCATTCCAGCAGACATTACTAAATATAGTTGGACAGCGTTACTGTTCATTTTTGAGACAAATTTCACATAGAGAGGAATGATTTCGAGGCATTAAAAACAAGATTCGTAAAATACTATGTACTCACAGCTAAAAATTTACACGTGAGGTCAGCTTGGATAGTGTTTACAAGGTATAACTGTCCAGTCACATTAATATTAGCACTGCCAATGGTCAACGTAAACATACAATAACCACTCACAGACGGCAGGTATAAAGCGGGCCGAGAGGATGCGCAAAACAATACAACCGTTATCGTAACGCGGGAACGAAGCAGTTTATCTGAAATCCAAAAGGGCATGATCATTTCTTTCTGGGCCGCGGGTGGAAGCATTTGCGAAACGGCAAAGTTTGTAAATTGTTCACGTGATGCTGTGGTTAAAATATACCGTGCATGGTAAAATGACTATATTCAAAACCGTTGCCAAGGCCACTGTGGTGCACCAAGAGGCTCTGATGACAGGCGTGAACGACGGCTTCGTAGATATGTACGGACGAATATACGTCCGAATCCTCAACCGAGAAACCTAGCGCAGCTGGCCACGGCTGGAATGGCTCCTTCCCTATCGGTACCTTCCAGAACCTCTCTGACTCTCTTCCTGTACGTCTCCCAGAAATCCGCGCTGCAAAAGTTGCTTATTTAGGCATTTGACAGGTGGCTATATAATGTGATTGGACAGCGTAAATTCTAGCCTTTATTCCATGATAATGGAGAGTTCAGTATCATTTTAGGGGATCTGCTTGCCAGATTGCCTGTTGAATTCTGTCTCGGGTTCTTCGGTCGACGCTTCTTTGGTCATGTTTCGGACGTTTCGCCAGCACGAGTGTCTGTCATTGCCAGAGTTTCACCCTCCGTTTCTGTTGGTTAACTGCAGCCTGGCTCGCGCCTGCAGATTACGTGTACCTGGCGCGAAAACGTCTAAGAACTTTTTCGTGTTCATTACCGCTGCGATTCTTCCCTTGATACCTGAAACGCTCATTCTTTGCAGCATGACAATGGTTCAAATGGCTCTGAGCACTATGGGACTTAACAGCTGTGGTCAGCAGTCCCCTAGAACTTGGAACTACTTAAACCTAACTCACCTAAGGACATCACACACATCCATGCCCGAGGCAGGATTCGAACCTGCGACCGTAGCGGTCACGCGGCTCCAGACTGACGCTCCTAGAACCGCACGGCCACACCGGCCGGCGAGCACGGGAATCCAGGATCCGTTCACCTTGAGGCTTCCTTCATTCTTGTTGAAGCTATTGTCATGTTTCGTATATCTATAGCTTCCCTGAATAAACAGGTACAATAGCTCTTCTCTACAGCAAGAACTTCCTTGTCGGCCAGTTTCAGCATGTGGTTGGTCTCACACTTCCGCCACGGCAGAATTCTGTGCATGTCCCAACCTGCAGTGTCGCTTATGATCGGTGATCCTGGTACTGACTGATCGTCCAGTTATTCTATCACAGACTTTTTCACATGTACGTGATATACGTTACATCCCGACATTACAAGTGGGTCCCAATTCTCCTTTGCCGATCAGAGACATTCTTTTATCTTCTTTATCCGTTTGTAGTGAGTCTTTACGCCGTGTTTGTGCAATATATGGCCGCTTCTGTCAGTCTGTCTGGAAATGTATGACAGAAATACAGTACCCGACATTTCTTTTTCCGATGTGTTGCTTCGACAAGTGTTGATTCTCCGACAGTTCTTAAGTAACTCTTGGAGTATCCAAAGCTCCTCAGAAAGCTTTTCAGATGCTGAATCTAGCATCAGAGGTGCTGCGGCTCACATATTCGTCTTGCTGGCGGTACCAGAGAGATAATCGTGCCTCTTTTCTTACTCAGGTGCTGATTTGGTAGTTCGTGCAGTTATCGATCGCGTGTGTCGGTTTTCGATACGTGCTGTGTTTCAGGTTTTCACCATCCCTCGTGAGCAGCACGTCTAGAAAGGGTAACTTTTGGTCCTTTTCTACCTCCATGATAACTTTTATGTTGAAGTCACCGACTTATCCATACCGCACCGTTGATTTACAAGGTGCCAAGACCAAAGCTTGGGCTTCGAAATGTTCCATGAAAAAGTTAGTCATCATTGGAGTAAGTGGAGTTACCCATGGCGACACTTTGCAGTTGTTCTTGAAGTTGTCATTCCACATGAAATAGGTCATGGTGAGACATGTGTGAAGGAGTTTGGGGATGTCTTGCTGGAAAATGGAACCCATATCCTGCAGAGAATCACCGAATGACACTTAAGTAAAGAAAGAAACAACATCAAAGCTGACCAGGACGTCGTTTGGTCCAAGTTTTAGTTTCTTCAGCTTCTCAATGAAATTTCCTGAGTCCTTTAATTATGTGTCAGTCTTTCCTATGTGCGGAGAGGCCAGGAGACAGGGACGCTAACATTCGGCCTTAATGGAACATTATTCTTACGGATCTTTGGTAAACCATACAGCAGATATTGTACGGCTTCCGTGTTACGCAGGTTCCTCCGTGTGTCCGCCGAAAGAGAAGACGCTTTGATCAGCCGATTCGTGTTCCGTGTTATCGGCTGCGTCGGATATGCGCTTAGTTTTCGGTACGTAGTTCGATCTAATAGGTCCATGATCTTCTGCTCATAGTCTTCTGTCGACAATGCCAGCAATTGGTGCTGGTGAAACGTCAGAAACATTAGCAAATAAACGTCGGCCGAAGAACCCGAGACAGAAGCTCACAACCAATTTATGAACAAGTGGTCACGATAGCATTAACAATTCACCGGGTTATTTGGTAACCGTGATAGCGTTACGGAGATGTTTAGCAAACTCAAGTGGCAGACTCTGCAAGAGAGGCGCTCTGCATCGCGGTGTAGCTTGCTGTCCAGGTTTCGAGAGGGTGCGTTTCTGGATGAGGTATCGAATGTATTGCTTCCCCCTACTTATTCCTCCCGAGAAGATCACGAATGTAAAATTAGAGAGATTCGAGCGCGCGCGGAGGCATTCCGGCAGTTGTTCTTCCCGCGAACCATACGCGACTGGAACAGGAAAGGGAGGTAATGACAGTGGCACATAAAGTGCCCTCCGCCACACACCGTTGGATGGCCTGCGGAGTATAAATTTGGATGTAGATGTATATGTAGAATTCTGGTTCTGTTTGCGTTCAGTTACTCAAAGCTTCTACAAATTCAGCAAAATTTTATGTTAATTCACCTTAAAACCATACTTACAACTATTGTTTCTGTTTTTGGAAAGTTGACCTCTGATTTCAAACTCATGAAGTATTTCTTTTTAAGTTTCATGTCAGACGCTGTGTTTGTTAACACGTTGTAAATTATGTTTACTACTTTCGTCTCAATCTCGAATTCTGTGAAAAGTTTTATACATAGCCAAATGTCTCGTTAGGATCATTGAACGATGATACTATAACTTTCCGCTGAGAGATTTTCATTTTGGACATCATAATGATGTATCAGCAGATTTTTTTTTACAGTTTAGTTGAGACTTTTCAGCAGACATTTTTGTAATATTTTGTATGCAGCTCTTAGAAGCTGCCATACTTCGTGATGACTGAAAATTTTATCTCCTACCTCAGTCGATTAATTTCATATTACCTATATGATTCCAAAAACTACATTTAGGTCTTGTATATTTTGACAGTTGTTGTTGTGGTCTTCAGTCCTGAGACTGGTTTGATGCAGCTCTCCATGCTACTCTATCCTGTCCTAGCTTCTTCATCTCCCAGTACCTACTGCAACCTACATCCTTCTGAATCTGCTTAGTGTATTCATATCTTGGTCTCCCTCTACGATTTTTACCCTCCACGCTGCCCTCCAATGCTAAATTTGTGATCCCCTGATGCATCAGAACATGTCCTACCAACCGGTCCCTTCTTCTTGTCAAGTTGTGCCACAAACTCCTCTTCTCCCCAATTCTATTCAATACCTCCTCATTAGTTATGTGATCTACCCATTTAATCTTCGGCATTCTTCTGTAGCACCACATTTCGAAAGCTTATATTCTCTTCTTGTCCAGACTACTTATCGTCCATGTTTCACTTCCATACATGACTACACTCCATACAAATACTTTCAGAAACGACTTCCTGACACTTAAATCTATGATCGATGTCAACAAATCTCTCTTCTTCAGCAACGCTTTCCTTGCCATTGTCAGTCTACATTTTATATCCTCTCTACTTCGGCCATCATCAGTTATTTTGCTCCCCAAATAGCAATACTCATTTACTTTTTCAAGTGTATCATTTCCTAATCTAATTCCCCCAGCATAACCCGTCTTAACTCGATTACATTCCATTATCCTCGTTTCGCTGTTGTTGATGTTCATCTTATATCCTCCTTTCAAGACACTGTCCATTCCGTTCAACTGCTCTTCCAAGTCCTTTGCTGTCTAGGACAGAATTGCAATGTCATCGGCGAACCTCAAAGTTTTTATTTCTTCTCCATGGGTTTTAATACCTATTCCCAATTTTTCTTTTGTTTCCTTTTCGCTTGCTCAATATACAGATTGAATAACATCGGGAATAGGCCACAACCCTGTCTCACTCCCTTCCCAAATACTGCTTCCGTTTCGTAGCCCTCGACTCTTATAACTGCCATCTGGATTCTGTACAAATTGCAAATAGCCTTTCGCTCCCTGTATCTTACCCCTGCCACCTTTAGAATTTGAAAGAGAATATTCCAGTCAACATTGTCAAAAGCTTTCTCTAAGTCTACAAATGCTAGAAATGTAGGTTTGCCTTTCCTTAATATTTCTTCTAAGATAAGTCGTAAGGTCAGTATTGCCTCACGTGTTCCAACATTTCTACGGAATCCAAACTGATCTTCCCCGAGGACGGATTCTACCAGTTTCTCCATTCGTCTGTAAATAATTCGCGTTAGTATTTTGCCGCTGTGACTTATTAAACTGATGGTTCGGTAATTTTCACATCTTTCAACACCTGCTTTCTTTGGGATTGGTATTATTATATTCTTCTTGAAGTCTGTGGGTATTTCGCCTATGTCACACATCTTGCTCACCAGTTGGTAGAGTTTTGTCAGGACTGGCTCTCCCAAGGCCGTCAGTAGTTCTAATGGAATGTTGTCTACTCCCGGGGCCTTGTTTCGACTCAGGTCTTTCAGTGCTCTGTCAAACTCCTCACGCAGTATCGTATCTCCCATTTCATCTTCATCTACCTCCTGTTCCATTTCCATAATACTGTCCTCAAGTACATCGCCCTTATACAGACCCTCTATATACTCCTTCCACCTTTCTGCTTTTCCTTCTTTGCTTAGAACTGGGTTTCCGTCTGAGCTCTTGATATTCGTACAAGGGGCTCTCTTTTCTCCAAAGGTTTCTTTAATTTTCCTGTAGGCAGTATCTATCTTGCCCATAGTGAGATAAGCCTCTACATCCTTACATCTGTCCGCTAGCCATCCCTGCTTAGCCATTTTGCACTTCCTGTCGATCTCATTTTTGAGACGTTTGTATTCCGTTTTGGCTGCTTCTTTTACTGCATTTTTATATTTTGACAGTATGACCGTTAAATACCAAAAAGCTCTGACTGAATTTCGCCACATTGTTTGTTAGGTTCGAGTTCTCGTATATTTCTTTCCTAAACATTCTTATATAGTCTACATGCTGGACACTACGGTTTGAGCAATTATTTCAATACAAGGATCCTAGATGTAACCACAATCTGACCAGTAATCTGTGGGATACGAGTACTATTCTCGGTGTGCTTTACCGGGTTTCTCTATTATGAAAATCCAGAACACCATCACTGTAATTTTAAGGGACAAATCTTCTTTGGTAGATTAGAGCAGATTATAAACACTGTTCCTCTTACATAACAGGTGCTTAAGCGTCAACTATTGAGTTTTCTCCGAAGAAGTCAACTGTTCCCATCGTCTGTAGCGAAAGGTCACATTGGCGCGTAGAAACTGCACACGTGCCTTCGCTGTTTTTGTAGTTACTGGCAGAACTAACTCATCTGGCCGTGTTTGCTGAATTTCCATCTGCGCTCGACAAGTTACTACAAGAGCTGTAGCGAATGGCTCTTCCGTTTGTGTTACTGACGCAGGTTGTGGCTTACTCTCTTACGTAACAATTATGTAATAATTACATAAAGACATCGTATCAGCTGTAACGGCGTTTGTCAGGCAGCAGTATCCTGAATGTGACAGAAAAAATCCCGAGCGATTGTGCCTCGCAATTGAACTGCCCAACATACGTGTAGTTGATACTGAGGCATGAAATTTCTGATTCAATGATTTTTAATGTCTTGATAAGTGACGAGGATGAAGCAAAGAGGCAATTTCGGTAAACATAACCGTAATTTTTAAAAGATGTGTGTTGAAAGTAGAGTAATACTATAATAAGCAAATCCAAAACTTCATGTATCTTCTGGAAACTTTTGCTTTTCTAATGTGTCAAAGTAATTCCACTGTTAGTAAGAAAAAACACAATTAACCAGAAGCTATACTGTCCATGCAATTCACAATACTTATCGTCATCAGTGGGGCTATATTCCAAATCTTCACTGATGAAACCACCTCTTCCAGACTTTTCTTGATGTTGCAACCACGTTTGTACCTGAATGTTCACTTACATCGCCCGCTGAAGTATGAGTACGCATTCTGATAGATCCATTCTTAATAGGAGGAGTTTTGCAAAGTCTTTCCCATGCTCATCACTTTGTATGACTATATGACTAGCGCATATTCATTACAATTTTGTAATGTTTTACATTTTGAAACCTACGAATCATGTCTTTTTTCCCTAACGGTTGGAAACCTTCCTCTCCAGTCTACAGATTCCTAAACGTTTCTTTAGAATCTGCAGTAGGAAAACCTAGAATTCTGGATATATCCTTAAAAATCAAGGTTTTCTCGCAATTTGGAACTAATACTCAAGATGGTACCACTCAATAAAGAAAACTATCCAAACGAACAAGGCGAATGGAGAGCTAGAAAACAAAATTAAACGATGAAAAATAACAGTAAACGTATAACCACAATCAACAACTCAATACAGCCCAACACAAGCACACACACTCAGTACCGTAACAGTGTCATAAAATTACTAAGCCAGTATAAGAGAAGACACAAGATGTTGCAAAATCGCATGAGAGCCTAGAAGTATGGGACCAATCACTCCACATCTGCAGAGCATCACAGAGAATATAATCACGAGCTGAGCTCTAAAAAGAAGAAATAAAAGTAATCTGAATACACAACAAAAAAACCTAAACTTGTAAGATGATTATCGTACACAAATAATCACAGCGTAAAGGAAAGCCCTTTTGAACAACCAAATTTACATAACACACATTGATTATTCACTTTAATAGATAGTTGAATAATCCCCAAACAGCTGATCGACAGAATAAAGTCACACAACCCCTAACCTACAAATCATTCATCCAGTCGTCTGCACGCCTATAGCTCTTTACGCACTCCTCGACAGCTATTACATCCAATTTCAACTTTTTGCACCACCCTTCCCATGTTATAACATAGCGGTGACATCTCAGTAGTATTATAAAATGTGTGAGGAAACAAACAGAATCACAGATGTACACAGGCAACCCTCTACCCCCCCCCCTCTCTCTCTCTCACCACAGAAACATAGCAACACATACCAACACATACATCAGAAACGAACACTTATGAGTTTGGAGAAATGTATGCATAGAGAGAAGTGAGACATCAACCTAACAAACAGTTAAGACAGAAATTTCTCACAGTTCTCGTACGAAGACCTATAGTTCTTGCTAGAGCAATATTGGTGTAACACAGCACATAGATTAGGAAAAATGAGAAATAAAAGAAAACGAAAAGTAACGTGAAAATAAACTGACTTTTGCAAGTGGAGTAACAGTGCAACTCTAACCTATGAAGAGATCGGAGAAAACACAATTTTAGGCCAGATAGAAGAATAACTGTAAGTATATATTTATTAATGTAAGAATTGTTTTCTAGTCTAAAGGTATTGCACACAAGAATAATACTATATTTTTCGAGACTGAATCCGCTGAATATGGCTGAAAAGGTGAAAAGCATCTGGAACACAAGTATAGATCGCAGTGAGGCTCGTTTCACAGTGGGACACTAGTGACGATCGCCAGTAATGGTCACCGGTGACTGTGGCAAACACCCTCGGATCACGGGTGCCCGCATCTCGTGGTCGTGCGGTAGCGTTCTCGCTTCCCACGCCCGGGTTCCCGGGTTCGATTCCCGGCGGGGTCAGGGATTTTCTCTGCCTCGTGATGGCTGGGTGTTGTGTGATGTCCTTAGGTTAGTTAGGTTTAAGTAGTTCTAAGTTGTAGGGGACTGATGACCATAGCTGTTAAGTCCCATAGTGCTCAGAGCCATTTGAACCATTTTTTGATCACGGGTGTCCGACACTGCAGGTATTTCCAACTGATTAGTTAGTGGAATGAACGCGTACAGAGGCAGCAACTAAATTTCGCTAGCCTTTTATGGTCCTAAAAATAAGGTATTAAATTTGAAAAAGAACATAAAACATACCAATTTTGTTTTTCTTATCCATGCTCTTCTCATTGAACTCAGACACAAATTTCGTTATAATTTCTTGCCACGCATTTATTTTCATCACTTTGTTGCTATAGTCATCGCTTTTCACATCCGAAATAGTGGGACGGCCCTCTACTTGACTTAAATAATCTTCCGTGTTAATCAAATCTAAACTCATGGCTACAGTGTGTATAGTATAATGTACAATGAATATTTCGCGCCACTGTCTCATAAATGAGCGCCTGTCGGTTGGCAAATCTGCAGGGCTGTGTCTGTGATGAGTGGTCCAATGTGAACACTCCAATTCGAACTAATGCATGTACAGCGGTGACTGCCGTGAACACAGTGACCTTGTCCGTCACATGTGGCGAGGGTGAGTCGCAGTGGCTCGGTGATGCAGTGTAGCGTCCCGGTGTGAACGCTCCTGTTGAAACGAATGTATCTCTGACCGTGACCGTCACTGGTGACAGTCACCAGAGTCCCAGTGTGAACCGGGCCTAAGAAAGAAGGGTCTCCATTTATAATACAAAAATATTTGTACGTGCAGCGGAAAATGGCCACACCAACAAACTTGTCAGACACAATTCCATTTCACTTTTTGGCCATCAGTGCGATATCAGCGGCGACCCGCGCCAAACCGCTCTTCTATCCGTTAAAACGGCTATCGCACTCCGGCAGTCCTGTGATTCCTTCTTTGTGAGTTAGTACGTGTAGTGACAGAGACTGACCCAGCCTTATGTCTTTCTTGAGGTTTGTTTCTTGTATTATTCCGTCAGTGCTGACACCTTGGGTCTGTTTCGCAGAAAGATCATAGATTACATTTCTAATCTTTAATTGATACCCCATTGCCTAAGACTATAAAATATTTCACCCAACCTTTCATAATCAAAAGCATTTTCCAAATATACAAAAACAAAACATGTTTTGTTTTCCAATTTTTAAATCTGCCTTCATTAAATGTCGTGCTAAAACTGCTCAAGAGTGTTTTTATATTTACGAAAACCAAACTGGTGCTCTCATAATCCAGATCCAATTTATCCTTCTATTCTGCGATAAAATGCTCTTTGGAATCATTTAGAGACCTACTTGTGAGATAATTTTTGAATCTTTGCTTTTTCTCAGAAGCGTAGCGGTTTCACTCTTTTCTACGTCCTATGGGTCTTCTCCATTTCATTTACGAACTCGTGTGGCTCTGTCTCTGTGAGATGGCCCGATTTCCATAAACCTTCCGCTGGTAATTGAACAGTACCTAGATATCTGTTCCTTTCGATATCGTACAATTAAAAAAAAATTGGATCAAATATTGAATCTAGCACTGTATCCTCATTTCCAAAAGGCCAAATGTCTTCTGGACTACTATTAATCTTCTCCTAGTATTTTTTCCATCGTGTCTCCTTAATTTCTGACTCTATTAGCCAATTATCTTATTTATTTCTAATAACTATATGCCGCGTTCTGCGCCCACTAAACTGATAGTTACTGCACGTACGGGTGTCTCGAAAGGTACGCTATAACTTTGATGTGTTATAGCGCCCAAGCTAATTAAGATATTCATACCATGTCTGGCTTATGTTACAGACAGACTCACGGATTTTTGTTTGTGTGTTCCACGCTGTCGTGAGTGAAGTATACTGACAGCGGCTCAAGAGAAAGCTCAGTGTGCGGAATTGTTTATTCAGACCGAATCAGACACGCAAATTCAAAAGAACTTCTAAACATGATATAGGATGCATCCACCGTCGTGGACGTCGATAAGCCGGTGATACAGAATTTTGTGCACATAGGAACTGATGATGTGATGCATCCTCCTGGGCGACCTGGACAAGTGAAGCCGACACAGAACGGATGCGGTTGGCTGTTCAACGTTCACCGCAAATGTCTGTTCAGAGGGCGTCGCGGGAGCTGCAAATCCCTAGCGCGAACGTGACCGCGACCGCGCAGAGTGTTCTTCGGAAACGCTGCACGCTTTGAAACCAGACGACAAGTCACAACGTATGCAATTAGTTTTGGACGTTCTTCACCTCTACAGGAGAATAGAAATTTTCTAAGCAACCTAGCATTTTCTGACGAAGCATCATTCCACGGTGGAGTAAACGCATCAATGATTTAAAGAACCGAAGAGTTGCTGCCACTGTCAGAGTTAATGCGAATCTGTTGCACCGAGTATGGACAAAGCTTGAATACAGCCACTATAAATAGTTTTTTTTGAAAGTCTGAGACTGTGAAAACAATTAGTTTATTCATAAATAAGTTTTATGTCACCAGTCACGATTTTCTTTTATTCATATTTTACGCGTCGCGTTTCGGTAAATGATTCCCATTTTCAAGTGTGTATTTCTTTGTGCTATGCTAGTTTTACGTAATGCTTTCGTTGTGTGAGGTTCTGTTTTGTTTTGTTGACTTTACTGCAATACGGTATATAAAAGAAACCGCAATTTTTAGTTATCGATCTTTATATGTAGTTAGTGGCTAAATTTGGAAGAACCTGTAGTTACAGTTTTCTTATGGTGCATTTGTGCAGAGTCTCATGTTAAACACAACTTACGACTTTCAGTACACAGTACATATCAAGAATAACTTACATAAACAAAATAGTTTGGATGTAGTTGACAAAGACAACGTTACAGATCCTCCATACATGTGCTTTTGTGCAGAAGGTATTTATCTTGACAACATGTATTATAACTTGCTTACATCAGTTATACAATGGTGCTTAGTTCTGTGTGTTACTACATTTATTGAAGTTTATTGTAGAAGCATCTTAAGAAATTCACCGATTCACTTTCAAGTCTTTCGCTTAGCATTTTGCAGACGAAGACTCACTCGTTTCCGGACCAGGGTTCCTTAAGGGGCTCCGGAAAGGCTCAAAATCATGAAAAGTTCAATTTTTACTTTTTTGCGTTTTCTGAATCTGCAGACTATTACCTTTTAATAGATATATAATTTATTCAATTCCGAAGACTACAACTATTTTTAAATTTTTTTTTTGAAATGTGTTCTACATGGGCGTGACCCACTGTGGCGCTGTTAAACTGCTGTCAAATGGTGTTATTATTAACGTCCGTGTTCATCAGGTACATTTTAGTGATGTGAGATAAAGTATGTGTTGTGGCTAACCTGTGATGGTTCAATATATATCGCTGGTGTGATTGTCGATTGTTTCATGTTTATTTACTCTGTCGTTATCTCGAAAATATTCGTAATTAATTCTGTTTCTTGAGTCTCTGTTTTGTTGAAGTATAATAATGAGTAAAAGTAAAGTTATTAGGAATCCTCTGAAGGCTTTTAAGAAAAGGAGAAATGTTGGAAAGCCAAAGGTATGTGCTATTACTGTAAACAATAAAGACGATGAAAATCCCCAACATAGCTTGTGTCCCAAAGAAGAAGACAGTTGGTGTAAATATAACAAAGGATTGCTAACTGTTGAAGTGTACACTCATAAGTATAGTCTGCCTCATGCAATAATGGAGGTGATAAAACCTATTTTCAGAGACTTAGCAGCACCTGAACTGTTGAAAAAGTGTATTCACGGAAAAACTCAAAACCCCAATGAAAGTGTAAATAGTGTTATATGGTCGAGAATCCCCAAGACTGTATTTGTTGGAATAGAAACACTTCACTTTGGTGTGTATGATGCTGTTGCGACTTTCAATGATGGCAACATTATAAGGTGCAAGGTATTTAGAAATATGGGAATGAAGATAGGTTCTAACATGGTACGAGCGATGCTTGCTTTAGACAAGGAACGCCTTCGGGCTGCAGACAGGGCTGTAAAGAGTCTAGAAATACAAGCAAGAGTAAACAGGAGGAGGAACAAGAGGAAGCTGGAGGAGGAGTTTGCAGAGGATGAAGATAATCCATCCTATGGACCTGGAATGCACTAAAAAGTTAATCCAATCTTTGTCGCTCGATTCCCAAAACTTTTATTTTCTCATACTAATTACATGTTTTCTAAGGATCTTCCAAACATATTTGTTTCAAACTTTCAGTAAATGTTACACAGTACCTTCTGCATAATTTAACAGAGCCTTTTTCCAAAAAACTGTATATTTTTGAATATATAAATAAAAAATTGCAAAAAATGTTGTGAATTTTCATTACAATTGAAAAAAATCATCTTTAATAACTGAACTAAAATTTTGTAAAATCCCTGTGTTAGGTTGTAGCCCATATCCCAATAAATAATCTGTAAAAAGTTCAACTTCCTACCTCAAATACTTTGTGAGGAAAGATGTAATTTATAAGCGTTATTTTAACATTGCAAGTATAGGGCGTTCCGGAGCCCCTTAAGTTAAATTGATATATTTATACTTTTCTATCATTCCTAGAACTTTGTAGCCATCACGGTATCACTCTGTGTATACATACATAGGCGCCGCCGCCTAAAACTTCGGCGCTCTGTAGCGTTATTGGGTGACGTACCCTTATTTTGTTCCTCAAGACACCTATGTCCTCTCGAAGTCTGTATAATTTTGAAACACCGTGTAACATGTTTATCATTTTAGGTGTCAATCATTTATATTTCTGAAGAAGACATTTTCAAAACGTCGAAATGTACGCCAAGAGGTTTTCATAAACCTTTTTACTATTGCAATTGGTTTGGCTATTTTTCAGATTGTTGCCTCCAGCCATATTAAAGATTTTAAAGTTTTCTTTAAAAGTACAATTTCTATGAACGTAGGGTTGCCTTTCTTCAACCCACCTTCTGAGATAACTCGCCGGGTTAGTACTGCCCCGCGCATTCCTATATTCCTCTAGAGTTTCCACTGATCTTTCATATTGTCGGTCGGCATCAACCTGTTTTTGCATCTTTCTATAAATAATTCTTGTCAGTGTTTGGCAACCATGATTTAAAAACTGATGGTTCAGTGGTATTCACATATGTCAGCATCTGCCTTGTTTGGAATTGCAATTATTACATTCTTACTGAAGTCTGAGAATTTTTCGCCTCTTTCATATAGCTTGCGCACCATGTGGAATAAATCTGTTATGGCCGAATCACCCAAAGATCTCAGTATGAACAATGAAATAAATATGTTATAAGTACTAAAATTACATGTTAGCTGTAGTGCTGAACCAACCAACCCACATTCGATGCTAACAATGAATAATAATATTCCATCTATCTTAACGTGTTATTCCTGACTTTTTAACAAACTTAGAGAGGTCTTGCCCAGACAGTATGAATGATACGTCGTCTAGTGTGACCCTTTACGACTAGCTCTCCATACGTTCGCTGCGACTCCTCCAGAAGGTGGAACTGGAGTCTTCAGCGCTACGTGTGGCGGAGTAACACACAATCTAGTGCGGATGGAAACTCCAGAGAAGGGGCGTGGTTCCTCCTTAAAGTGATTCCCTCCGACAACAAGAGAGCTCTCCGCCGGCGTACGGGGGCACCGTGCGTGTAATTGCTGGCCGGATTACGAATTAGACGAGCTCATCCCATTTCCTCGCTAACAGGTTTTTGCAGCAGACGAGGTTCTTAGAGAGAGGTATCCAGTGACCTGTTCCAGCTGAACGCTGTAACCGAAAATCAGTTTACTGCTACACCAGACTTAATCTTACAGATGCAAATGAACATCGCGCCATTGATACAGTGATTCGCCTAGAACAGGTAATAGGAGATTATCGGAACACATGTAGGAAACAAATAATATGTCTGCTTCTGGGGTTCCCTAGAAGAGGCCCTCATAAGAAACACCTTTTTCATCCTATCCAACTGTTACCAACTTTAATACTTAAGGGGGGTAGGACGTCAAACAGGCCGACTTGGAGCAGGAGAGGCACCACAGGACTTTTTAATTTCCACTGTCTATACTTTTACAAATAAATTCGTAAGACTTTGTCAGCATGACCAGGAAGGATTCAGAATTCACACTCATAGCAGTGGAAGTTCGAAAACATAACGAAGTAATTTTTTTTACACGTGAAATTTCATCATTTTTTTCACTGACTCATGGCAGCATTTGTTGCTATAGGTACACTTTTCTCCATAAATAAGAGAGATTCTTCGATGAATTTTGCACAGCATACGAACCATACTTAAAGGTGTATGAAACTCTAGAATTTTCCAAATCAATTAAAAACTGTGGTAAAAATTGAGGTAATTAACTATAAAATTTGTGTTTTTCCTAAACATAAAGTTTAAAATATAACAGCTCATTCGTGTTTTCATAAATTATATAAATTCTAGAGTTTCATACACCTGTAAGTATGGTATGCATCCTGTGCAAAATTCATCGAAGAATATCTCTAACTTATGAAGAAAAGTGTACCTATAGCAACAAATGCAGCCATTAGTAAGTGAAAAAATAATGAAATTTTGCACGTAAAAAAGAAAATTATTTTGTTATATTTTTGAACTTCTACTGCAATGAGTGTGAATCCTGAATCCTTCCTGGTGATGCTGACAAAGTTTTATGAACTTATTTGTAAAAGTATAGACACTGGAAATTAAAATGTCGTGTGATGCCTCTCCTGCTCCAAGTCGGCCCGTTTGACGTCCTACCCCCCCCCCCCCCCCTTAATCAGACTTACAGGTAGTGCTGATGTACTGCTTAGCGAGAGACTATTACTCCGGAGGAGTGAATTATAATCCCAATCCAGCCAAATGGACCTGATTTTCTGAAATATTTCAAGCAAATGGAGGGAAGCGTTATCTGCTGCTACTTTGCGGTTCCCAAGTAAGTTGTCTGCGACCTCACGACATGCTCCGTTTATGTTTTCCTTTGATGTGCCTTTTTGTAGAAACATTTCCACAGTTAGAGGCAAGGAAATACATCTACCTTATGAAGAGGAATAATTCAAGGCGGTTATACAGGACAATTACTGTGCTACAACTCAGAGAAGTGATTTCTTTCGTACAAATTGACTAATTTTCGAGATTTAAGCATGATAATGTCTCAAATAAAAGATTCACTCCAAAGGCGATAAAAGAGGAAGTACAAGTATTCTTATTTGCAGCTGAAATTTTTGTAAATGCTGATTACTTTTAATACAGACGGAATTGTATTCATCAAATTGAATAGCATGGATAAAAATGGGCTTCAGGCCAACAAGTCATTCTTAATAGCGCATTCGGTGACAAATGACGCCTTACGTAGTTAATGTTCACACAAAAGAAGTGATTTTGTAAAAAGCTAATTTAGACTTCGAATTATGATACAAGTTCTTCTTTTTAGTAACAAAATAACTAACGACAGATCTCTTAAGCTGCTCGATCGTTGCGTCAACAAATAAGTCGCTTCCAATTTAATTTAAACGGGCAGAAACTAATATTTCAGTAAAACGGGAGAATTAAGAGGTTTGTCGTTTTACAAAATGAAAACAAGTTTGAAATATAATATTTCTGTTATTACTGACAAATATATTCACCAAGTACACTTACGTCCTTATCGAGACAATGCAAGAATAAGAAGGAAAGAACCTAGTGTCGCATTTTTCTCAAACAAAACAATAATAATTATCGGATAACAAAGAGTAGTATAACATCTGTGGGTTACATATACTAATTTTCCAAATAATTTGATTTTTCCTACTTATAACCAAAAGAAATAGTTTTTACTATTCTTTCAATGTAATCTCGCAAACATTTAAAATGAACTAATATACGTGGCAGTCCATAAGCAGGCAAATTACCTGACGTTATTATCATGTGCCTTAAGCATGAGTCAGTCAGACGCCAATGTTCACAGTTGCATCTTAGTGAAAAGACATGTTACATCAGACATGATTATTTCGAGAAACTATATCAGTTTTTCATTATTAGTAATACGGACACACGCCACTGCAAACTTCAAAAAGCAAGACACAGTCACCATGCTACATTTACGAACCGAAGAAAGACTTGGTTGGCTGACTTCTGCTGTAGTTTCATTGTTACAGCTCTTTAGCGATGAAAGATTTAAGAAGCTTCAAAATTACCATGCAGTTTCTCAAGAAAATGGTGGTCTTACAGTAATGGCACACGAGTCAGCTTCATAAGAGATCACCTGTTGAGTACAGCCAAATGAAGGAACATAGAACTGATAGCTGCAATTATCGTTAAGTGCTGAACAAATGCAGAAATGTCTTCTAGTAGAGGTAATTTACGAAATTTGGTTGGTAACGTTTCTGCATATTAATGGCAATATACCTGGTGTAATATGTTAACCTTCATTGTCGGTGACTTCCTAATAAGAAAATTTATGATTAACATTTACCGGTTGATTAATGCAAACTAAAAATATGAAAAAATATAGACGTTAATCTTCCCTGCAAACTGTTTGTTAGTTTACACACTCTTACATCTTGGTGTCAAGCTATAAGTAAAGCACTAGGTATGGATCGATAATATAGGCAAGACATTCGATAAGTAGCGTCTGCATTTACAGTTCATTCCTGGGAAAATACTATTTGTTATTTAAATCAAGTGCTTTTAAATTGTGTCATTACATACTCAACCCTACAGACTTTGTCTCTTTAATTCTAGTCTGTTGTAATATATCATTTTCTTTCGATTCATTTTACGCCTTCTCTATAACTTTGAATTTGCTCATGTTAGATCTGAGAGCCATTTCCGTGTAAAATTAAAAATCGCTGACTGATATAAAAGGCAATGCCGCGATTTTATGGGTTTTGCTTCTGCTTTAGAGCTCACGTCCGTGAGAGTTCGCTTCTGCTTCAGAATTCCGTTCTGCGAAAATTTACTTCCACGAGTGATTTTGGTTACACCTTATTGCAGCATTAGAGCTTCATGAATCGTTCAAATAACATAGGTCTTGAGATTACTTCAAGTGAAAAGTTTAATCTACTTCAGCAATGGAGCTATGTGGAATGTCTTCTAAGACGACGTAAGTTTACTGTGAATAAAGTAAGAGATAACTTATTAGCTTCACGTGAGAATTATTTACATGTTATCACCACTGTATTATTTAATGGAGAAAACTGATTATCTAAAAAAAAGGATGTTTATCATTAATTTCATGTGCAGCTTCGTATGCGTATCAGGAATCACACAATTTTTTGTCGCTATTCAGATTAAATTTTATTATAATGATACATGAACCTATCTCAAGTGTCAAATGTAATACTACAGATTATTCAAATTAAAGCCTAAAATAAAGCAAATATTGTCCAGTGGTAGTCGCTGCTAGATAAGACGGATATTACTGGTTCAAATGGCTCTGAGCACTATGGGACTTAACATCTGAGGTCATCAGTCCCCTAGAACTTAGAACTACTTAAACCTAACTAACCTAAGGACATCACACACATCCATGCCCGAGTCAGGATTCGAACCTGCGACCGTAGCGATCGCGCGGTTCCAGACTGAAGCGCCTAGAACAGCTCGGCCACTCCGGCCGGCCGAGTATTACTGAATGGCACTCGGAAACGAAGCACTGTTTTCGAAACTCCCATGGTAGTTGAAATTTTATGATAGTGCCTGGTGTCGCTGTTATACTATGACCACGAAAACAGGAAACCGTATATACGTTGTCTGTGGGGTACTCGGCGTCCAGTTGTGGCAACTCAAAGGTAAAGTGAGTGGCATCACATTGCTTGCAGATGACTTCCTACTTGTAAACACCATGCAGATCTGAATACAAATGTAACTTAAAATAGTTAACCACCAACAATTCCTGGTACTAATATGCACTTCATTTCTCAGTGCTGATTAATTATTCCAATCTAATGGCGTTCATATTCCGAGTTTATATTAGTTATGGGACAGTTTTGAGTAAAACCAATCACTTAACACTCTCCCAAAGAAATTTTGAGAGTTGCGGTCCCCCAGTCACTGTGTAGCTGAGCATCCTTGTAGCTGGTAGGGCACCAGGAGAATGCCCTGAGAAACGTTTTGCGAAAAATACCTTCAGCCAGAGCAAGACCAGCATTCCTCCCTCCACGTCTCTACAGAGGAGGAGAAAACTCTAGAGTAAAGGACACTAGATTGGTGGTCGGTCATGAACTGGTAGTATCCACAGAAGTACCTGACTAGTCGTTCTTGTGCAACAAAGGGAGGGGATCATAAACGGGTGGCACATGACAACGCAAGTCTGCCACCTGTGTTGTAATAACATGCCCGTTTACTGAAGCCTCTCACCCCTCACATCTGGACACCTTAACCTGCTTTTTGTAAGGGGGGCGACAGAACAGGCTATACGTCACTTACAACAGGGTTGAAAGAGCCACAGGGAAGTGCTCTTCAGGCCACGAAGGTGTATCTACATTTTGGATGCTCCCGAATGAAAAATTTAGTACTAGGAGCAGATTTATTTACTCTATTAGTTATAAGGATAGCTCACCTATTGCCTCCCAGAGAAATACATCTAGACTACATGGAAAGTGGGATGGTGTAAGGTTTTATCTATTGATCTCCTTCAATTATTCCTGTTACCTACGTGTCCCTCGACCATTCTTGTTCTATCATAGTGGCAGAAATTAGCATGACCTGAAACAAGCCAGCCGGACAATTAGCGGACACGCTTCACACTACCCTATACAAAGAAGGTAACATAAAATATAAATAAAACATGCACGTCTGCATTTTTATTTCATCATGACCTGATAGAAATTAAGGTATATTGGCATTCACGAGTACTGAACATTAGCGTCTATGAAGAAAAATTTCCTACCGAGTTAACCTCAGTTAGAGTAAAATGGCGACGTGTTTATTGTAGTGCTCTACGTTAATTCAGGTTTGCAGGAACATTTCTGTACAAATATTTATAACTTTTCAGCATAGTTCTTCATTAACACTGAGTACATGCAATGCAAGCTGTTTCAGACAAGTATCTCAACAGATGATGAACCATATTTAAGTGATATGAGGGGGCTTCAAAAATTAAGTTACACATTATTGTGATTGGCCAAGTAAGTTTTATTGAATGCTGCAGTACGTTCGAAAGTGAAACAAATACACGACACAATTTTTAACATAGTCACCCAATCACTGTAAACAATGGTCAGAAAGTTCTACCAATCATTCAGTTCCTCGACGAAAGGAATCCGCACCTTGGTCAGGAGGCATTTGGAAAACACTGTGTAAACGTCTTTATCGTTGGAATATCTCGTCTCCCCCCCCCCCCCCCCCCACACACACAGAGATGCTCTTTCAGCTTGCCGAAAAGCACAACCAACGTTTTTTCGGTCTTGGCCAAATTTTACTATGGTTGGACACGACATTGCATTTGGGTCATAGACCAGCAGAATTTAAGAGCTAACCTGAGTGGAAACTAAATGTTTTGTCCACAAGAATCTTAGTGTCCTGCGTACTTCATCTTTGGAGTACATTTGCACTTTCCGCGCCATTTAAACGGCTTTCTGTGTGCACATGTTATCCATACCACATTAAAACTGTGTTTGCAGGAAACCCAGAACACGTATTCTCTTCTGACAATAAGCAACGTTTGTGCGCAATGGTTTTGTTGTAGGAGATGTTTAACCTACTTTCTGAAGTCTCTACGTCAATGTAAGCTTTTATAACAGTATGCAAGCACTTACAGGACAAAATAGGTCAACAAGGGACCTGCGCCCAACGATTCCTTTTCCATATACGCTTTAAAAATTCAGTTACCGACGTATCAGCGTTCTGACTACCATACTTTTGTTTTTGCCTACGTCCAGTACCTTCTAAGGAAGATAACTCAATCAATAACGCACTCGCCGAGAGTCGGCGTTTTATTACAATGACCAAATCAACTTCTGTATATTTTCTGTCATTAATTCGCTCCACTATGCTATGTCCTGATTAATTAATAACATCACTTGTTTGTTGTGAATAAAGACTGCTATAGGCGAAATATGTTTAACACATTCCATCCCTCCTGGTGAATAATGAGGACGACGTGGACATCGTATGATGTTCCATCTGCAGATTTAAGTCTTTGGTAAACTCTGGTGGAATCGGCACAGATAGACATTAGAAAACAATCTAAACGGGTATCATCGTTGTATTACTGGTCAGAGTGCCTAGTAGTATACTTCATACCGCTGTGTAACGGGTGTGTGAGATTCAAAGGTACGAAACCACTGAATATTCGAAATAAATTATCGTAAGACGGAAACCGGTGATAACTTATATCACCGCAGAAACCGCGTTCGAAGCAACTGCGTGGCAGTTAAAAAGTTACGCACGATAAAAGCAGAAACAGGAGATTTCACTGCTGTCATAAACATTTAAGTACAGGAAATAAAGATACTGAGAATTCCAGACCGCTTCGTTCTTTGGTGGAAGCAGGATTAGGCTGCAAACGACGTAGTGATATAAATGACATTCAGCTTACATTACCGGCACAGCGCGTGACCGTTACCTAACGACACAGCGTGTCTCCCTGAGCTCAACTTCACATAATTCATACTAACATGTAATCTGCGAAATCATAGATAAGAAATAAAGTTATTTCTTCAATTCATACCAGGTTTTTTGTTATGCATTTCGTTGTACTGTTCATCGTTTGTTACTGGGATTGTTATGGAAGTTTCAAAAATATTTTGTATCAGTTATAAACACAATGACGAAATACGAACTGAAAGAATGGAAAATTTTAAATATAATGGAAGAGCAAAAAATACGAAAGCTTTCTGCCACCTAAGAGAAATACATAGCGGGAAAAATGTATTTTTGTTTGGAGGAGGGTCAAATTCGTGTCAGCAACACAAAATTAATAATTACGAGGAGGTACAAATATCTGAGCATATTTTCAAAGTCTCCCCTCTTGATACTTGTGGTAGAATACGCATAAGGCTTCTGATATTAGCATACGTACAACATATTTTGGTGAAGCAAAACACGCAATTTTCATTTTCAGAAGATTTGGGAACATCAAACGGCAAAAAAAAACTGTACCGAACAGTATACTGCAGCAGCGAAGACGTGCTACTCTCGCGTCGGAGGAACGGCGTACATTGTACCAGTCCGACCACTCATATTAAGCTTTTCTGTTTCCAAAAACTACGTCAAGAAAAAAGAAGGGGTGTTGGATCGAATCCCGTCCGCCTATTACTTTTCACTGTGCCTTTTGATCTAGCATTCGTCTCTCGACGATGGGGAGATTCACCAGAAACCGAACGTGCCTTGGGTTCCAGGCTACACTGTTGCTCCTGTTTACCCAGTTGGATAACTGGTTAGGGACCTGCAAGTCGCCTAAGTGACGTCCAGTTGACTGCAATCGTTTAAGAAAAACTGTATAACAAAAGAACGAGCGAATCCAAAACCTGTGGTAGCTGTCTGAGGGAATGACGACAGTAAAAGTTTATGCCGGACCACGACTCGAGCTCGGATTTTATGCATGTCCGAAGGAACATCGCATAGTTGTTCTCAACAAAAAGGGATAGTAACGTCGCCTATGGTTCTCAATTTTTAATACACAAAGGAGAACACTTTCCGAAAATCTGTGCACCTCGGCGTGGGATGCAGATTTGCTTCGTTTATATGAAGAAAATTTTGCAGCAGCGCAGCAGATGATTCAACATTCAGCTTTCACTTTCTTTGAAACAAATATACGTGGATGTGAACACGATTATTTTCATTCCGTGGAGAGAAAATCTGAAGTCTGCCACAAAGCGTCCGTGACACAGAACTGCGGCAGTGAGTCTGTGTCAACTAAGTTTCGCAACAGCACTGCCATCACGGGTTACTCGTCCACATCAAGAGTGATTTTCTTTTTCTTTTTATTTTCTTTGTGGTCTTCGAACACGAACAACTCAGCCACCCTAGGAGACAAGAAATGCTACAGATCTTCTCTAAACATATGCATTCAAGTCTCCTCCTCACTTCTTTTTATATATTTTGGCTAATTTAAGGAACTATTGCTGAGATTTTCATAAGGTTTTCATTGATAGGTAAACTGATTTGTCAGGAATATTCGTGGCAAATTGGGCAACTATGAGTAAATAGTCACCCGTCGCTGTGATATCGATGCCATTGCCAACTAGCAGTGAAAGGTAGAACTCTTTGGATCCACAGCTCTGGCGGTGCGCCTCTTCCTTTTAAGTATCGACCGTAGCTGGGCGACACTGAAAGGAAATTAACTTTGCTAATTGTTAATTCGGTACTAATCAAGTTAACTTCGTTCAACTTTAAACTTTACTTTACTGGTGATTTATTGGAACTTAAAGTTAATCGTTAATCGGTAACTGGTTGTAGTAAACTTTACGTTGTGGGTATAGTGAAAAGAGGAAGCGAATCAAAATATTACTGTTGCCTGTATAAAAATGTGTTGGTTTTAGAATTTTACGTAGGACATCATAGACAAAAGTAGTTTAATCATTTAATCACTTAGTTTTATAATTATATAGTTGTCAATGTTAAATCATGGCAGCATCAAAATAGACGAGAAGCATGTAGTATCTGATATTGGGTGCGTATTTCCCCTCATGAACATCAACATGCTACAGTTTTCATCCGAGAGCGAGGCACGTTCAAGAGACAAAATATCTTTGACCACAAAAATATGTCATTCGGCTGCAGCACTTGAAGATACAGGGTGTTACATTCAATAAATAAATTTACGGAAACCTGTTCCTCAAGAAATAGCGCAGCATTGAAAGAGTCTTTTGATTCTATGTCCATGCCACAATTCGATTAGGTTCTTGGCTTTACTTGTTACACATGTGTTACTAATAGGCGTCTTCTAGATTGAATGACAGATGTAAAAGAATCTTCCCCTTCATCTTCATTGCTCCTCCATTCGCCACTGCTGCTTAATGTGTAAGGTGGCAGATTACATGAATTTCAATTTCACACCTTACATGACAGATTTCATACATCGTAACGAGAAGATGAATATGTCACCTGACATACTTCGAAGAAAATGAGCAGATTTGCCTATTAAAATGTACAGTACGCAATGCAAAGGGACACTCTCAGTCGACGGTATTAACACATCAAACCTAAATCCGGCATGTCAATGAGCAAGAGGTGAAAAAATCTGCTCGAGGAAATGTTTAGTTTGGGGCAGATGTGAGTTGCGCCGTCACGGCCCCAAGTGCAATGGAGCGCTTTTAAGGCGACCTGTGGTGAGGGACAATGAACGCGCTGGGCGACACTTGGAGGAGAACAGGTAGTGGGCCATCACTGCATGCTACGGAAAGAATGTTCAGAAAACTGCGTTGGAGAATTTCCAGATGGACACAAGCAGACCAGCAACGCAGTTGATCATGTGAATGGCGTGTGGCAGGGTTGTGGTATATGCATGTAACTTTTAGGCATCTGGAGCGCGTACGAACTGCCAAACTGGCTGAAATGAACTAGGAAGGAGGGAAGTGCCAAAATTTCGATGCAGTTTGATGGTAGGCCCTTTGCGATTGGCAGAGAAAGTTTCCACAAGATGAAAGGAACGATACTACTGGTTGGAAAAAGCTGTGTCATGGAGTATGAAAGGACCCAGGTGGGGTACAGTTTTGCTACGAAGGACACAAGACCGAAAATTTTGGGGACTCTCCTCTGAACCAACGTCAAGTGCAGAACAGGGCGCATCACACTTTGTATGACACAAAGGAGAAATTTTGTGTGAACACTGCGGTCACTTCGGCTGAAAGTCAGCTTGTGTTAAGTGATACTTAAGATAGGTAAATAAATTAGTGAAACCAATGTGAAGTGAAGTAGAAATTAGAAAATAAATGAAAAACTTAGTTTAGTTTAGAAGAATTATACACTGGCAAACAGCGGGCAAAGCATCAGTGGCAACGGCCGGCGCTTGCAAGTCAGCACAGCACGTTCAGGAGAAGCCATCGCCCTCCCCACATAAGCGGAAGCTGTCGATTCAGCCGTCAGAGCATCGCCCGACCGTCTCACGTGTTTTTCAATTGTCACATGTGATCAAAGGCCCTCGCCTACATTCCAAGAGCCAATGACCGACATTAAGAAGATTCTCCGAGAAGCTTTTCAACGTGACAGAAGAGGCAATGACCTCGAAGTCGTTCACCTCCAGTGAACAGAAGTAAATAAATACGAGAGACGCAGTGGGCCCGACAGTAGTTTTCAGTTCCAGTACAGTTCAGTCGGTGCTGAAGACCGTCATGCAGGAAGAGACTACATCGTACCCAGAAGCACCAAGTCCGCCGCTGTAATGGAATAGCAAGCAGCAGCCTCGCCGCCGGAAGACAGAAGTTAGAAGGTATTTGAAGACTGATTTTTACGTACCCGGGTGACTCATGAGGACCGGAAGGAGAAGGCTTCACATCAGCCGTCACCTGTGAGCTGGGATGAAGATCTGACAGCCGAAGACTCGCAAGCGGGAGTCCCTTGTTCGAGTCCGGGACACTGGCCTTCCCCCCGCCGCGCCGCTCCACTGGCCGACGCACAACACTGCTGACACACGCGGCCGCATAGAGAAGAGAAATACTTGGACGCCACATCCAAGGTATCACCATCCGATTCACGACTTCGTTCTCAATAATTAAACGGGCCACAGCACGATGCGCGTCTCCAGTCAACTGGGCGAAACGGCGACACGAGATACACACCGCCAGGCGTAATCAGACGCCGCCGCTCATGCAAGCAGAAGGCTTCGCAAACGACACAGCTGCCACCCTCCCAGCCAGAACAGTCCAGTAAGGAAACCATTGTACAAAACTTTAAATAAAAGTTATCTTATGTAAAAATGCTGTTTCATTCTACCCCATACCCGAGCCAAGGAAGAACCCAAATGGTTCAAATGGCTCTGAGCACTATGGGACTTAACATCTATGGTCATCAGTCCACTAGAACTTTGAATTACTTAAACCTAACTAACCTAAGGACATCACACAACACCCAGTCATCACGAGGCAGAGAAAATCCCTGACCCCGCCGGGAATCGAACCCGGGAACCCGGGCGTGGGAAGCGAGAACGCTACCGCACGACCACGAGATGCGGGCGGAAGAACTCACCCTGGCCACATGTTGTATGAGAGAAAAAGCAATTTATTTAGTGTTTTTCACCCTGACATAATGCCTTAGAATCAAATGCCCTTTGCAGTAATGCTCATCCTGACAACTGACTAATATCAAAAGAGAAAACCCAGTTACACTTGCTATTAGCTGTAGCGTCGTTGACCTCCGACAGCGGAGAAACGAAACAGCCACTTAGTTAATTGTTCTTGCGAGAACTGAGAGGGCATTGTAATATGCACGCTACTCCATCCATTCACGTGCATATCCACATATTACCAAGACTAGGGATGAATGCATGTCTTCTTGCCTAATGAGAAACATTGGACGGTCTCTGCTGATTAAATCAGCAAAAATTTTGATTAGCTTTTATAGGACTTTCAGAGGATGAGAGCAGCCATTGGCAGAATAATTTTGTGGAGAACTATCTGCTTAAAACTTGATATTGTTTTGCTCAGTACTATTTCGATGAAACAGGAGGTAATGTGCTATCTTGTCAACTGTCCTAACCTTGTCATGCTAGAAGCCTTGTAAATTCGTGTACTTCTTTGACAGTAATCCTGAATTAAAAGCAATTCAGGCGTTTAGATCAGAAACGGGACTTGTCATCATTTTTGGGAAGTCCCTATATTGCACGAAAGAACGTGAGGCGTGAGGGCAGCACTGTAGCGGTTTGCAGTAATCAACTGTGAGATTTCAAAATGGTTTCGGTGATGGAACTGTCAGACGAGTCCGAAGACGATTTACATGAATTTAGAAGGAAGAAAAGACGGCCCGAATTGTGGAAGAGGAATGTGATTAAACAAAAGAAGGGTTTGGAGCATACTAACTGGAAAGGAAACATTGTTCCTAGGTGGGAAACAGGTGCAGATTGCAGGTAAATAGTTATACAATGTTTATTGTTTGAATTCTCTGTACATAATGTAATATCCTGTAGCAAAGGCAAGTTGTGTAGAAACATTGTACTAAAATGGGAATATGAATTCCTTTCATGGTCGCGAAGTTTCAAGTTATGTTTTAGTTGTAATACTGAAAATCGGTTAAAATATGTTATTCGCGGAGTATATAGGATAATAATACGCTAATATGTGTTTACAGATGCTGGCATAAATGTTTTGAGAAGTCCTCATTTGCTGAGAAGGAACAATTGTTGACAGAATTCAACAATATGCCCAACAAAAATGGACAAGATATGTACTTGAGTACTCACATTCTTCCCTTCATTCCAAAAGCCAGGAGACCACGCCCAAATTCCATTACCAAACGTCGAAGGGCAGCAAACTATTTTTATGAGGTAACTTGCATGACAACTGTAATATTATTTTATTAACAATTTCGTTCCTGAAGTATGTACACCTTTGATCCACGCTTTGCAAAATCTATAAGGGAAGCAGTTAAGGCATATATTTAATAGAGTTACAGTACTATGATTATGTTGATTTTTGTTTTATGACACTAATTCACTTGTATCTGCAGGTTAAAGTTTGCTTCAAGGAAATTATGGTATGCAAGAAAGCTTTTATTCCAGTCCATGGCATAACAAAATGCCGAGTGGAGAGACTGTGCCACTTAAACCAAGGAGTAGTGACTTCGCCACATTATGGTAGTGGTAGACCCCAAAATCATTATTCCGTTTCCGAAAATACCAATGTCATGATAGCGGAATTCATTGAGTCGTTTCCAGTAATGGTAGCATATTATGGACGTTGTGGTAGGAAGAAGAGATACCTCTCAAGTTCTTTATCTGTTGAAACCATGTGGGAAATGTTTCTTGAAAAACACGACCACGAAATGTACTTAATTTATAGGTCTCAAAGTAACACTACTGATCCAGGGTTGTTCAAACCAAAGGTACGATATCGTTATTTGTATCATTATTTCAAGAATCATTACAACTATGGCTTTGGTTGTCCTCGAGTGGTTGTCTGTGGGGAATGTGAAACGCTTACATGTAAAACTGAACGAGGGAGCAACCCTGCTATCAAGTTTGCAGCGCGAAATGAGTTGAAACTCGATAAGCTTCGGGCACGTAAGTTCTATGATAACATGGCACGTTGTGAAAACTTGTACAAGGAGAAGAGGTGGGAAAATCTGAAATGATCACATTCGATTTCATGCAGAACGTTCCTGTTCCACACATACCGGTAACTGATATGTTCTGTTTGCGGCAGCCACGGGTAATTCTATTTGGTATTCATAGATTATCTGATAACAAAGCTTTCATGTATATGTCTGATGAAGAAACCGCTAAGAAGGGTAATAATGCAGTGGTTTCTCTTTTTATGGATTTCGTAACTAAACATGTGGCCTCTAGTGTGAAAACGTATGTAGTTTCCGATGCCTGTACAGGATAGAATAGGAATCGCACAATGGTTCAGTTTTGGTACATTTACTTCATAGTGGTAGATTTTCCAACGTTTTCCACATGTTCCCAAGCTATGGGTATTCCTACGATGCCTGTTATAGGGACTTTACAAGTCTGGAATTACTGAAAAGTAAACAGGACACAGTGTATACTCCCCACCAATGGTTCACAGTACTACAGAAAGCAAGGAAGCCCTTGCTTACTGAACTATGCAGCCAAAACGCATTTCTTGACTATCAGAAACATCTAGATTCATCTTTTAAGAAGTCTGTAACTGTGAAAGGAGAAAAATGGGCTGCCATACGTTACAAACTATTTGAGTACATTGACAAGTCAAAATGTGTCTCTGTTTCAACCAATAGCAGTGGAATGGTGAAATATGATTTTCGTCTGGCTAAGGCTGGAACAGCCCCTCATTTCCATAATGTGCCGAGAGCATACATGGACATCATTTCATTGAAACCTGAGAAACTGAAGGATATTGCACACATGATTGACGTTATCCCTTTGCAGTTTCGTGAGTATTTTGATAGCCTACTAAACCAATGCGACACTAATTAACTGACTGGTGGAGAGGACGCCAATGAATGTGGAAGTGAAGTTTGGGACAGTGATCAAGGGTGACAAGTTTGTGAACATATATCTCTGTCATTATAAAAATGGTTGTTTAATAAGTAAAACATGCGGAATTAACTCTCCCATGTTACATACGTATGACCATGTTGAAATTATAAGAATTATATTTTGCTTGTAGATGTGGTATTCATGTTTTTGCCGATGTCAGATAATGGCGACCCTGCCAGGATGGTAACTGGTCTGCAGGATCGCAGTTAGTCAAATTAGGAAGAGTAATTAAAATTTGGTATCGGAAAAAAATTTTTTTTTTGTGACAAGGTTACTGAGGGAATGTATCTGCATAGCGGACAGAATACTGTAAATGTGTTGTCCGCAGAGAAGAAAAAGTGCTATTAACATGTAAAGAAAACGTTTTTGCGTTTTGTACATGACCCTGCTGGTGCACGCGAAGTTATTCACAGCATTGTTGATTTGGTTTGAATATCCACAAACAGTGAACGGTGTTGCTAATGATGTGTCAACTTCTATTAACTTTCTATGATGTTTTGGAGGCATTTCAGGTCATTTAATTTCATGTTAACTAGAGCTCAGGCTCGCGCAAATCGAGAAATTCAGAGGCTAGTTAGACGGACTGAGATGGAGGAAGGACGGAGATAATCACATATAGGGCAAACTGAGTATCTTGATAGGATAGAAATTGACGTACAACAAAAACTATTAAGTGCAAGTCGCGAAACCGAACGAAGTAATCATGCAGAGGGAATGGTGGCAGTTTCGCGATTGGTATCGCAGTCTGAGACCGCACAAAACCGAACAGAAGACGGATCTAGTGGGTCAGAAATAGAATCAGAGAACGAGCAACTACGGTACGAAGAACCAAATTTGTAATTCTCAATCAGACGGGACAGTTTCCTACGGAAAGAGTGTGTAAATGCGTCAGCTCTCTAGACAGAAGTCGGTGAGACGTCACGTGAAAGATGCGAACGACAAAATTTACACCAAATGGTGACAGGTGACGATGGCGAAGAGTCTGATAGTATGATCGAAATATTGAAGCAACTCACTATTGTTGTCAAGCAGACAAGTGAAACGATGAATGCAGGATTAGTAGACTTAAAAACAGAAACGGCGAATTTAAAAACCGAAACGGCTAATTTAAAAACAGAAACCAATGCTGCTTTAAATGGTCTCAAATTTGAAACCAATGCTGGGTTCGAAAAAGTCCGCAAAGATCAGCAGAAGTTGCGGACGGAAGTTAATGAACAGTTTATTGAAATCCGGAAAGAGGCGAGAGACTCGCGCGAACTAATTCAATCGCTGATGGCCGATCATAAAAAGATGCGTACTGACATTGACCAAGTGCAGGATGCAGTGTCTAACATCAGCCGAAGAGTTGATAATTTAGCACGTAAGGCATCTAGTAAGTGGCAACAAATCGTGGAAGAATTTAATGTCAGAAAACGTGTCACGTGAGTCGCGTTAAAAGATGCGATAAACCCATTGTAAACATCGTCTCGAAAAATCAGAAGCAGTATGAACAACTTCGTACAGAACTGAAACAGTGTATTGAGAACCGAACAAAAATCAGTGGTGAGATGACGAAATCGGTAGTATCACCCGACATAGTGGTGGAAAATATCCAGAGGTAACCAAGTGAGTCATGCAATCTTCGATGGCAGTAGCGGAAACACAAAGAAATCATGAGATTCCATTTGTATGCCCACAAGAGGTTGCGTCAGTATTTTCCGATCAGAAACAGAAACCAATGGTAGTAGAATAGTAGAGACTGGTGAGAGGAGGAGGTAACGTGCGTCCACAGCAATGGTGCGAGAAGCGGTAACTGCGCACATACCAACAGAGCGGCAGCCGATCCCTCGTACGTACGCGAATGACGCGATAACAGAACAATTTACGGCGACACGTGTATCAAATCCTCAATTTACCAGTTATAATACAACAAGTCATTTACCGCAGGTCAATTTGAATCAAATACAAATACAAAACTCTGGCCCAGTAACGGGAAATTTAAACGGATCTTTCAGTCCGATATAAAAGTATGGTTTATATAATTAGATGATATATTTATCATCTAAGGATGCAAATGTAGTAGGACGAATAAAGGAAAACATGGACTTGATGGGAACGGAAAATGTTACGAAAACACCAACGCCGTATGATCCAACAGAAAAAAATTGACAGGTGCTTCAGTCCGGAATGGCGCTGCTGCTATGGTCGCAGGTTCGAATCCTGCCTCGGGCATGGATGTGTTTGTGATGTCATAGGTTAGCTAGGTTTAAGTAGTTCTAAGTCTAGGGGACCGATGAGCTCCGATGTTAAGTCTCATAGTGCTCAGAACCATTTGAACCGTTTGAGTCATTAGAAAATTAGGGAGAAAAGAAGCCAGTTAGATTTTTTGAAGAAATGACAAAAAAGAGTCAGTGTTTAGACGAACCATATAGTGATGGGGAACTGGTACGTTTGTCCACAATAAAGTTACTCTTGCGTTGTCAGCAATTGCTGGTTGGTAGAGCAGGAGATAATATACAGGCATTTAAAGAGATGTTAAAAGAACGCGAAGAAACAACGGGTTGTGAAAGAAACCAATGGTAGGGGGAATAACGGCAACCGATTGGCCTTCAGTAATACTTAGAATGGCAATAATAATGCTGGAAAAGGTAATCGTTTTGGGAAGAATAGTAATCGCCCATGGGATAATAATAGCTATGGTTTTGGCAACTCACAGAGGTCAAACAATAAATATGGTTTTGGTGAGCCGCTGATTTACAATAATGGCTTTGGTCGCAGAAACTATAGTGGTAACTATAATTCGCGATATGATCACCGTGGACACGAAGCAGGAAGGTTTAGAAGTTTTACACCGCAAAACCAAAACTATCCTGGAGGAACTGGGATGCCTAGGACACAGAAAAGTTGGGAGACTCAGACTTCAGCAGAACAACATACGCGAAATGAACCGGTACAGGAAGTCGAGCTGAGGCCACCAAACCGTGGCAATAGACTGAATTGACGAGGTGAATGGTACGAACATCAGTCACAAGTGACTCAATCGCCAAATGAAGTTGATTTTACAATTAAACGTGTAAATAGACTTAGTTTTCATCAGCAAAATTCTGAAGTTGGTTTAGGGGGTATTCAGATACAAACACTAGCATTCTGGGAAACAATTGACTGGGAATCGACCGATAATGAGTAACAATAGTTGTTAACAGTTAGTATGATAGCTGTACAAAAGCTGATGATGACCAAATTGTGGAGGATGTAGTTCACTTTACGAAACCGAGAGAGAAATGGTATGCCAAGAGGATAATGCATCATTGGCAGCACCGGTATTGATACCCAAGTCATAATTAAATTCCCACCAGTGCCCAGAGTGCATCAACACCAAGTAAAATTATCACTGAGCAATTTGAAGACTGCGACGTTAAATAGAAAGAACCAAGCAGATGAAACGGCAACCTCACGAGTATTTTCACTAGGAAAAAAGGTACTTGTAAAAATCCACCATCTCTCTAGCAAGAAAAAAAAATCAACGCCACAAGTTCCCTTCGATACACAAACGCACTATGGACATAAGTAAAGCGGTCCATGATAATGCAGTCGAATTGATTAACCCAAAACAGGAAAATCACTGATCTTGCACTATGTGAGTCACTTGAAATTTTATAAATGGTAAAACAACAAATGTTAACTACACAAGAAAATTAGTTATATCAAACATTCAGATTTCAATAAGAGCAAAATCTAGAAGTCAAAGAGTAGGAAAGCTAAGAAAATGCACACAAACAAACCTTTTCATTTGGTTCTTATCTGATTAAAGTAAATAGAACAGCTTTCTCAGTAGACCAAAATGATAGATGCGAAGGAAGAACAGTAAAGTAAGAAGTAAAGTAACTCTTCTGTAAACGAAATGTGTTCTGGGGAAAGAATAGAAAGCAAGGAGGAAGATAGAGATCAGCATGTGGATATTTAAACGAAATAATAGTAGATTCTCTCTTAAAGCGTAGCGTAAAGTAGAATGAAGTTGATTTTTGTGGACAAAAGCAAGCCAAGAATTAGGAAGGAAGTAAAGTATAAGGTAAGAAAGAGATATTCATTTGTGTTTTCTTCCATCAAGGACGGTGAACATATAGTTGAGGAAATAAGTTGAGGGAAAATGAGAAGTATTTACGATTTTTGGGAAGCACCACAAGTTGATATTAAAATGGAGATATGAGGGAAATAAAAATAAAAGATCGTTAGGAGATAAGAATTAAGAGAGAGAATCGAATTATTAAGCAAAGCAAGAAATATGTTATTTCGTGGAAGGAGGTAGACAGAGGGATGTAGGTTTAGCACAGGGAGGATTTCAGTACGGAAGAGAATGTTGGGGAAAAAAGTAATATAAAAGTTTACTGTTTAGAAGGAGGACATACGGATAAGTACAACTGAGAAGAATAAGCTATAGAACAATGCAACAGAACAGTAAAGAAAGTTTTTTGAAAAAAAGGGGAGATATATCGTATTTTGAAGTTCTGTTACAGCTAATGCCGACAAGAAAGTGCGCAGCTTTCATGCTAATATAAAGTACCTGTAGTTAGAAAAAAACAGGGGGATATACTAACACACTAACCTTCATCACCATCAATTTTCCTCTTACTATCCGTTGTGATGAAGATGAGGAAACCATAACGTTTATACTATTGGAACAGAAAATGTTTACATAGAATGGGGATAAAAGAGGTAAAGTTATAAAGAGAATAATAAAAAAATTAAATGTATAATTTAAAATAAGGAGTCTTGTAGTCTCTTAATAATTTAGTGTTTCTAAAGCTTGTAGTGTATTTTAAGGGAGGAATGAGGGTTATGATAAGATAAATAAGAATGTTATGTAAATTCGAGCAATTTGAGGATATAAGAAAAATAAGATACACAAAAGTTTGCACAATATTGTATTGTACATGACATCGTCAAGCATGATGCAACATTACTGCGGCCAGATCGACAGCAGAACTGAGGAGAGCGGTTAGGCGTGAGAGGAAGGGACACTGAGTGTGGGTGCCTGGTACCTCAGCTGAAGAGTGGCGAAAGAAGGTGCCTTAGTGGAAGCAATAATCCAAGAGGAAAAGTTTTCGGATCTACAACGAATCATGGATACGGTCAACAGATACCATGAAGTGATCTTTATTAATGGGAAAACCATATGTGATCCTCATACCAATGATTTGCGAAGTGTTAGGTACTTTGCACTTCTGTCGCAAACTGTTGAGAGCAGCATAAGGAGAGATGAAGGATGTCCACTGAACCGGAATAGAGGCGGACATGTTACATCAAGGACGAGCGAGGAGGAAGTAGAGGAGCATTTCTGTAACTCTAGGTTCATAATGGCTGAAATTGTTATCATACCATACGGTATTCAGCAACTGCGAAACATTCCCTGTACACTCATGGAAGTAAGCAAGAGAACAATTGAAGGCTGACCAATCTTACTTGAAAAAAAAAAAAGCTGATACAGTAAAGGTTACACAACGATTTGCAGGAAAGTACCATAGGAATGGATTATACAATAACAAGGTTAAGTACGTCTTAAATCCCAATTACCGGCTCAGAGAGGAACGGAGGCACATGTGAGAAGACAGCCAGATGCAACAAAAACAGAAGATTCAACGCAGAAGATTTGGAAGAAAGAAGAGCCTGGACCAGGAGAAATCAAGAAACATTTCTAAATCCCTTCCCATACAAGACCATTATTGCATTTACCTATCAACAAGAAATCCAATTTTAACTGTTTCACCAGTTTAAATGTCCAATATTCCATGTGGCCAATTGCAACACTTTCGGATGTCACACCGAGAGATGGCAGAGGACTACTCATATGGAAAATAGAAGACGAATTGACCAACGATGTATTGGCATAAAGTTTCGAGGAATGATGAAGATAAGTTTCTATCCTGCTAAGAATAAACCTCTAATACAATTCCGCCATGTACACATGCGGAATGGAACAAAGGCAACGAAGCATCCTCAACACCCTCATACCTTCAGCAACCTTTCTCTCTGCCGACCGTCATTCCATGCTCAGTGGCGACACGTCAACGCACATGAAAAGGAGAGTGACGACTTCAATGAACCATGTGAATATATGAGAAAGAATTATCTGTAACAGACTAGTAACAGATAAAACTGAAAAAAGAAAAAAAAATTACGAACACACTAAGTTTATTGTTGTTTAAAAATATTTAATTTTTGAAGAATTTTGTGTATTAGAAACAGACCCTTGCTAACAACACTTTTAAGTTTTTAGTCTTGCCATATCAATAATATTTCATTGTATTTAATATTTTTCAACATGTCTAAAAGACCCAAATGTTGATATTTTCTTGGGAAGCGGAGATTCTAGTATGTAATGTGTTTATTAAAATATAGGTTGTATAGAAAATTGGGTTCAGCAATACCATGATGTTAAATTAAGATTTGCAAAGTAAATAGTTGGTTTAGAAATTTAATATGTTTGTAAAAGTCAACAAATAATTTAAATTTTTGTAAAGTTATAATGCATAAGTTTAAGATTCTTGGAGGATATAAATATATTTGTGAATGGGATTATGTTTGTAAAGTTATAAGATAGGTACAGTTAAGTATAAAATAAATCAAGAAATTATTGTAAGACATGAAACTTTCTTAAATTGTAATTGAGGCTAGACCATAAGTACTGAAAAAGTGGAGGATAATGTTAAATGAAGGTTTCCTCAACTTCAATACCTCTCCATCACCATTTAACATAAGTCTTGATGTCAAAAAAGATTAGTCTCAAATTTATAAATGATGAGTAGTACAAATTTATAAGGAAGATCTGATTTCTTTTAACATAAAATTAAAACATTGACAACCATAAAATAGAAAGAAAATACTTGAGATTATTTACGTAATTGTATTAAATTAGAAAATTAGAAAGAACATGTTAAATTTTGGAAAAACATTACCTTAGTGGTCAAATCAGTAGTATACAGGAAATCACTTGCGGTGCAAAATAACGACAAGGAGATGGAAAGAAACACTGTTTAATTATGCCATATTAAAATGGAAAGTTGGTCAATAAAAATATAACAATTGCTATAGTCAGCAGTTAAAAACAATTTTGTAATGACTTCAATCAATTTCTCAACCACTGATTGACGCAGTGCAAAAATGAACATGGAAGGAGGAGAATATGTAAGGTGGCAGATTAAATTTATATAGATATCGCACCTTACATGACAGATATCATACATAGTAATAGGAAGATGAAATGTCACCTGACATACTTTGGACGAAAATGAGCAGATTTGCTTATTAAAATGTACAGTATGCAATGTAAAGGGATGACACTCAGTCGACCATATGAACACACCGAACCTAAATCTTGCACGTCAATGAGCAAGAAGTGAAAAAAGCTGCTGGAGGAAACATTTAGTTTGGTGGCAGACGTTAGTTGCGCCATCATGGGCTTGAGTACAAATGAACACTTTTAAGACGACCCATGGCGAGGGCCAACGAACACGCTGGGCGATGCATGGAGGTAGTGGGCCAGCACTGCATGCTACGGAAAGAATCGTTAGAAAACTGTATTGGAGAATTTCCAGATGGATACAAACAGACCAACGATGCAGTTGGTCACGTGAAAGGTGCATCGTACGCTCCTGGTATGTATATTCACGTAACTTTCAGGCGTCTGGAGCGGGCACAAACTGTCCGACTGGCTTAAATGATCTAGGAAGACGAAAACTGCGAAATTTGGACACAGTTTGATGGTAGGCCCTTTGCGATTGGTGGAGATAGTTTCGACAAGATAAAAGGAACGCTCCTATTGATTGGGAAAAGCTGACGTTGAGGACAAAAGGACCCAGTCTGGGGACAGTTTTGCTACAAGGGACACAAGACCGGAAATTTCGGGGGGCGGCTCTCCTCTGAACCAACGTAAAGTGCCGAAAAGGGCACATCACGCTCTGTACGATGGAAAGGAGGAATTTTGCGTGAATATTGTTTTCATTTCGGCTGAAAGTCAGCTAGATATTAGCTGTAGCGTCGTTGAGTTCCATCAGCGGAGAAACGAAACAGCCACATAGTTAATTGTCCTTGTGAGAACTGAGAGGGCATTGTAATATGCATGCTGCTCCATCCATGCATGTGCATGTTTTCTCTCCTAATGAGAAACACAGGTAAGGTTCTGCTGACAAAATCAGCAAAGATTTTGAATAGCTTTTGTAGGACTTTTAGAGGAGGAGAGCAGCCATGCAGCTGACAGTTCATCACAGTTAAGGTAAATACTGCTCGCAGAGGCATAAATTTGTTGGTGCACGAGCTTGCTTCAAATATGAACACGAGCAACCTTGAGTAATCTTTTGCTCAGCTTGTCACAAAAACTCCATGGACTTGATTTCCATCCTAAATAGTACTGAACTTAGAACTGGACTCGTATGATTTGTGGTAATATAATACTTCACAATGTAGTAGTAAGAATAATTTTGTAGAGAACTTTCTGGTTAAAACTCGATTTTGTTGTGTTCATGATTATTTCGATTAAACAGGACATAATGCGTTATCTTGACAACTGTCCTAACCTTGTCATTCTACAACCTATGTAAATTCGTGTATTTATTTGACAATAATCCTGAATTAAAAGCAATTTGCGTATGCTAGACACCGTTGTTGTCTGCCATAGAATCGGGGTCCACTCCTAACCCGAGTCATTTATTCTATAGACGCTACCACACTCACTGGACGTTTTTGCTGATGTCTGACAAAAGAGAAAAGAAGTGGAGTGTCAGAAATGTATCTCTGGACTCCTGGCAGATTCATGCCACAAAGCGTCTTCTACAGCGTTTTCTTACTACTTCCGCTCTACAGTTGTCACACATTTCCAGCCACCTCAAGTGGACATTTGGCTGAAAAGCTGCCACAAATTGATGTTGTTCGTTGTCTAGTAGATGACCGAATCTTTTCTTCTATTCTAGTTAATAAGGAATTGGCTAAAGCTGCGCAATTCGCAGCCTTACAGCTAAAACCTAACTAACGATTAACGGACTCAAAGAAAGATAACGAAAGTTAATGAGTCCATTAAGTTATTTAAACTTAAATTGAGAGTTAATATGTTACTCGAAGAGCTAACTTCGTTAAGTAATGATCAACGGATTATGGGGCTTGTGACCAACTATGGTACCGACAGTACGCGCTATTTGTTGGGCATAGCGCGTACAGTGTGAACGTTCCGTAACTTAATCAGGTATTCTTTGTTTGGACAAATTACACAGAAGGCTAGCAAACGAATGTCCACGGGAGAGAGAGAGATTTAGGTCTTTCAAAGCAATCTAACTCAGAAATTTCTTGCAGATGAATGCAGGAGACTTCAAAACATCTTTGCACATGGGTGATGGAAGTACTTCGGAACAGGACGATAATTTAAGACTGCAAATTTCTAATTTCTTGAGATTAGTGATCGCAATTCGCACACGTAATTCAACGCAAATTCGGCGGTCACTGGGGCGTGAGTTATCGACCTTTGATGTATTTTAATAAATAAGATCAATAATGAAAAAATAACCACCTCACCGCCAGCCTGAGATGTGAATCCTACATTTGGAAAGAATCCAATATTTTTATGCAATAGATTTCTTGCAATCATATGAGAACAATTGCTTAGCGAATAAACGCGGCCGGCCGTTGTGGACGAGCGGTTCTAGGCGCTTCAGTCCGGAACCGCGCTGCTGCTACGGTCGCAAGTTCGAATCCTGCCTCGGGCATGGACGTGTGTGCTGTCCTTAGGTTAGTTAGGTTGAAGTAGTTCTAAGTCTAGGGGACTGATGACCTCAGATGTTAAGTCCCATAGTGCTCAGAGCCATTTGAACCATTTGAATAAACGCGCAAATCCCAAATATGTGATGTTTCATTTCTTTTATGCTAGAAGTAAAACGTCTTCCGACAAACTACTTCAGCAACTTCAGCAACTTTGCTTTATATACTTACATTGTGTCTTTTGAGTAGCGCAGCAGATGACTTAACTTGCTAAACGTGTGCCATGTCAGGCAGCCTCCGTTATAGCTCGTGCAGTATACAGTGGCCCATACGCAGTGACCAATTTTCGTCCCAAGCGCTGAGCGAGTTCATTCGTTGGTTCAGAAAGGGAGGCCGATAAGAATTTTCCACCTTTCGGCCAGTCAGTGATGAAAGAACCGAAGCGTGCATCCCACAGTCCTCCTCAAACGATTTTACAGAAACTATTTGGTACAAAATTTTATTTTTGCTTTACTTACAGCTTTATGCGAAAGGTTCATGACGATGTGCCCATGATTTCGTTAATGGTCTTAGTTATTGCGATATTTACGTGAAAATAAGAGACTGTACGGAATTCAGAAAGGAGTGCATTGATAAATACAGGTCCTATGATTTTTCGTTTGGTGCATATTACATGATATTTTGTTGCGTATTAAATTACCTTTAGATTTGGGTGTATGTGTCCATCTGTCACCAATCTCGAGAAGACAGATCTGTTGTAGCATACCCATTTGCGATCGCGCCGCGCCAGCGATAAAGCCAGAGGGAAATATTCACATCATTCCTCATATTTCATAAACAGTTCAAAATATCAAAATGAGATTTTGGTAAAAGACAGCACGCAAAGGGGAGAGATTTTACCATATCGTTATTATGTAAAACTTCATTATCTACCGTGCTATTCTAATAACTACATACTTTTTCGGTGAAAGAAAAGAAAAAGGGCCATTGATAACTGGTGAAATCAGAAAGATATGGGTTTTGGAACAAAATATGTGAAGACATTCGTAGTTTTTTGTACCAAGGATGTCTTTTTCATAAGCTACTGACTTTACCTTTCCTCAGTTCCTCACTTAATAAACTTAATAAACTGCTGTTTCAGAGTTCTCTCGCATTCGCGTCTGCAGAACATGTTAGTGAGGTGAGACAAAAAAATTGTTCAAATGGCTCTGAGCACTATGGGGCTTAACATCTGTGATCATTAGTCCCCTAAACTTAGAACTACTTAAACCTAACTAACCTAAGGACATCACACATATCCATGCCCGAGGCAGGATTCGAACCTGCGACCGTAGCGGTCACGCGGTTGGAGACTGAAGCGCCTAGAACCGCACGGAGGTGAGACAGTTTGTTTTTTTCAAAAGAAGCAAGTTTTGACATGGCAACACGAGCAATGCACAGGTTTCACTCAAAGTTCGCCATTCATAACGCTTCTCTGATAGTTACAAATGGTTAACAAGCCAGGCGAAAATAAATCGTTGCATTTTCGGCGTGATTGTTTTTAGATACTAACGGAAGTAGAGGTGACAGTATATCTTTTTGAATGGTCACCATGCAAGTGTGTGCGTGAAGGTACACCACTTAATATTTACGACAAATGTGTGCGTAGGCTTCAGTTAGGAACGGCACTTCCCCTCCAGATCTTGGCGTTTCCCCTAAGTACACTGATCGTCCCACACCACTGCCACCCTCTCTGTGCTTCCCTAGCCACCTGCGCATCTAGCGGCCATGCCATTTTGCGCGCACTATACGCATCGAATTACGCACACAGATATATCCATGACTCGCATACAATATTTACGTTGGTTCTAACCATATTATTTACACCACGATGTTCTCCCACTATTGCCATGAGATGTCACTCGAAGCGCCAGTTTAATGTGGGATACATAATGTTCGTGACTGCAGATATATATTCTGGTGTGCCGTGATTACATCGCATAAGTTATATGAAAATGATAATTTTCAGTAACTTAACGTTGTTCTCTGAATTATATTCATAACTCTATGCAGTGGTCCAAAAACAAAATACGATCCACGTGAAGCTGGGTCAAGTTGCTTGTTGTTCCATGATTTAGATTTTTTATCAAGCAAGCATGACAATAAGAGTCGCCGGCCGGAGTGGCCGTGCGGTTCTAGGCGCTACAGTCTGTAGCCGAGCGATCGCTACGGTCGCAGGTTCAAATCCTGCCTCGGGCATGGATGTGTGTGTTGTCCTTAGGCTAGTTAGGTTTAATTAGTTCTAAGTTCTAGGCGACTGATGACCTCAGAAGTTAAGTCGCATAGTGCTCAGAGCCATTTGAACCATTTGAACAATAAGAGTCGAAAGAGTTCAAGAGACGAGTTGCTATGATCACTATATATCGGTTTACCACACACAGAAGTGTATCATAAATGCACGGAAAACTTAGAAGACAGACGAGATAGCTCTCACGAAACAATGATGAGTAAATGTGGAAAACCTGTATTTGATAACTGTGCTACAGTTTTGCTGTCACGTCTCTATATCTAGCTTAGCGGTCATCCAGTAACTAAGGCACATACAGGGGGGAAAGAAAAGTGATTTTTTACTCAGCCAATATACGAACGCAATGGACAGAATACTACAAATTGTAGCAAGGTAGTGTCATAGGCCTTCTGCTGTTCCTGATGTATATAAATGATCTAGGTGATAATCTGAGCAGCCCCCTTAGATTGTTTGCAGACGACGCTGTAATTTACCGTCTACTGAAATCATCAGACAATCAATTACAATTACAAAATGATCTAGAGAGAATTTCTGTATGGTGCGAGAAGAGGAATTAGCACTAAACAAAGTGCGAGTTCATCAACATGGGTACTAGAAGAAATGCGATAAATTTTGGGTATACGATAAATCGCACAAATCTAAGGGCTGTCAATTCGACTAAATACCTAGGAATTACAATTACGAGCAAACTTAATTGGAAAGACCTCACAGATAATACTGTGGCAAGGCGAAACAAAGACTGCGCTTTGTTGGCAGAACACTTAGAAGATGTGACAAACCCATTAAAGAGATAGTCTACATTACACTTGTCCGTCCTCCGCTAGAATATTGCTGCGCAGTATGGGATCCTTACCAGGTAGGATTGACGGAGGACATCGAAAAGGTGCAAAGAAGGGCAGCTCGCTTCGTGTTATCGCGCAATAGAGGTGAGAGTGTCTCTGATATGATACTCGAGTTGGGGTGGCAGTCAGTGAAACAAAGGCGGTTTTCTTTGCGCGAGATCTATTTACGAAATTTCAATCACCAACTTTCTCTTCCGAATGCGAAAATGTTTTTTGACACCCACCTACGTAGGAAAAAATGACCATCATAATAAAAAAAGAGAAATCGGAGCTCGAGCGGAGAGATTTAAGTGCTCCTTTTTCCCACGCGCCATTCAAGAGTGGAATGGTAGAGAAGTAGTATGAAAAAGGTTCGATGAAGCCCTTGCCAGACACTTCAGTGTGAATTGCAGAGTAACCATGTAGACGTAGATGTGATGTAAAATTACGGAGTTGACGAAAGTCCTGGGATAGCGATATGCACACATGCAGGGGGTGGTAGTATGGCGTACACAAGGTCTCAATAAACAGTTCATTGGCAGAGCTGTCATCTGTACTCATGTGATTCTTGTGAAAATGTTTCTGATGTGATTATGGCCGCACGATGGGAATTAAGTCTTTGAATGTGGAATTGTAGTTGGAGCTAGACATACAAGACATTCTGTTTCGAAAATCGTTAGGCAATTCAATATTCAGAGATGGACAGTGTCAATAGGCTGCCGAGAATACCAAATTTCATGCATTACCTCTCACCACGGACAACGTAGCGGCCGACGGCTTTCACTTACTGACCGACAGCACAGCAGTTTTCAGTGGTAACAAACGAGGAACACTGCGTGAAATCAATTTGGGACGTACGACGAAAATAGTATGGCGTTAATGGGCTATGGCAGCAGACGGCGGACACAAGTGCCTTTGCTGACAGTACGACATCGCATGCAGCGGCTCTCCTGGGTTTCGTGACATATCGGTTGGACCCTAGACGACTGGAAAACCGTGACCTGGTCAAATGAATTCCGATTTCAGTTGGTAAGAGTGAGAGGCACCCACTTGCATTACTCATACTGTGGCATCAAGCAGTCAGGCCTGCAAGATGAGTGGTTTGCCAAGCGAGTGGATTCTTCCTTAATTTATCGAGTAACATGAATTCTCGTATCTTACTATTTAGTTACAAATTATCCTTCTGTATGAATAATACGCAACGGAAACGCATATCTGACTATCAGTGATTTACAGAACTCTGACTGTACACTACGCACTGGCAATACCACATTTTCTTTTTTGTCTTTTATTTAACGGCTTTTATTAACACGTGGCCATCCCACTGAATATGAATGGCGCACACATTATAAATTCGGGACATTATGACAACATACAATTCAATGAAAAAGGCCACCAATCTCTTTCTTTTCACTATCTGATTTATTCCTAAACACACAAATTCTATAACCTACAACAATATCACATGAGAAATTCCGCCCAGTGGGCATGGCTTTACATTAGTGAATCTCTATATTATGGTCTCGTAATTTATTTAACTCTACAGTGCACTTTCTGGATAGGCTGGTGGATCTTTTATTATACCTCACACTTCGACTCTCACAATCATCACGAAGCTTTCCTCCAGATCGAGCGATGCAGAAGGAACAAGCATAACCCACAAATCTTTTGAAACTACCTTGCTACTCCCCCATGCAAACCACACATACCCAAATTACATGACATACACCACACAACAATATGAAATACTACACAAAGAAAGGTTACAACATTATCACTTTCTGCTTTCCCACTTCAATCAATATTTATCCCAATTTCACACGACACTGCCCCACTTTGTAATTCTACTTTCCTACTGTGAACTCTGGAGATAAATGCACGTCTTCCTGTGCAATGCAAGCCAAGTGGCGTTGCTGGATAGACGGCCGACTCACCTTGATTCTCTCTCAGAGTTTAAATCTAGCGTCACACGGAATCATATCATGCAGTTTAATATTAAGCACACACGCGAGTCCTCAACTGATACCATGGACGAGTACTTCTCTTTATCCTTTGTCTCATACACAGATTGAGACTCACACAGTACTCACCACGTGGAAGTACTCGTCTCTAATTTCAAGTCCTGCACACGTAATTTCTTAAATATTTCAACTATGATACACACGCTATTTCTTAAATATTTCAACTTATTGTACACACGCTAGTAATTCAGCTTAACTTAAGCACACGGAAGTATCTCAACTTATAACTACACGTGGTTTCATTGTGACCGTTGGTCACTTCCGAAGATTACTACAATCCTCTTAATATTACCTGCCTGACATTTAATTCTCCCCACAAAAGTTCCTGAGAAAGAGAAATTATTAATTCAAACTACTCTTAAATATTCCACATGCATACCATACCTCCACTCTTTCGTCATTACGGAGCACAACAAGTACAGGTCTTAACGGCAGAAGATCCAGCGGCAGAGTGCTGAAATATGGCCGTTCTCTAGGTCATCTCCCATCTCTGTCGAGGTGGGGGAAGCACCTTGCTATCGTATTGGTCAACCACATTTCAGGCGCTCAAAGCTCTGGTACCTTTCACCTCTTTGGTCCCACCAAAGGTGGCCAAGGGATCGACTCAAAGATGATCATATATCCACATTCACTATCTGCGGTTAGCAGACGACCATACATTCATTCATTTCACAGATCTCACCAAACTGGATGTAGGGATTTACTTTGTGGGAGTGCACTTGTGATCAATTAAATAAATAAATTGTCATTCTTTCCCACACTGGTATCCGGCTTCGCTGCATTAATTGAAATTGAGTTATTTTTACACAAAAAATGTGTTGTTCTGACAAGAATAATGAAGTATTTTGTACCTATTTTCAATGTCGGGCGGTACTGTACCCTTTCAAGAGCTAGTGTTAGTGTTTGAGTGCGGAAGCGCCCCCACGATGCCCCAGAACCAAATTTTCAACAAGGCACAGTGCAAAAAGTGCTGACTCCACAATGGTGTGCGCTGTGTTTACATGGTCCAGTTGAACCGATCATTGACCGGGAATAGTTAACTTTGGCTACTTGGAGACCATTTGCAACCATTCACGGACTTCAGTACTGTAGATGACAATGCAGCATGTCAATGGGCCACAGTTACTCGCGATTGGTTTGAAGAAGATTCTGGACGATTCGAACGAATGACTTGGCCACTCAGATCACCCGATGAGATCCCAAGGAACATTTATTAGACTTAATCGAGAAGTCAGTTAGAGGACAAAATCCATCGCTGCCAAGACTCCCGCAATTAAGAACGGCTATGGAGGCAGCATGGCTAACTACTTCTGCAGACGACTCGCAACTACTTGATTACAAGCTACGTCGAGTTGCTGCAATACGCCGGGCAAGTGAATGTCCAGCACGATATTAGGAGGTATCCGATGACTTTTTACACCTCTTTGTATCATCCACCATGCACTGTACAGTGACTTAAGGAGTATGTATCTAGACGTTGTAGATTCAGATCTTTACTCTTAACGGAATACGTTAAACATAATATTTTAGCTTTTTTCAGTGTCGTGCATAAGCAATCTAGGACATAAACCTTGAAAGCATGGTGAGGATGTTTGTTATAGGGTGTGTTGCTGTCATTTTACTTTGTAGTGATCCAGGGCTATAACAAAAGTACTGGTGAAGATCTCTGGCATGGCGGTATTCAAAAATAATTATCTTTGTAACGAATACCGCAGGGAATACATTCTGCAGCAGCAACTGGTAAATAATAGCAGTCTGGTGTTAGCCCTGTTAGGTGGTGTTGTCGATTTCACAGCAGGTACGAACTGAAGGTCTTACACTGTAGACGACCATGCGTCGTCTCAGGATTTAGGAACTTTGTTGAGAGTGATGGAAACATACTTATTAAAAATAGCTGACCATGGATTAAGACGGCTAGTTCGCAGGTTTTGAAGCACTTATTATTCAACGAAAAAAAAAACTGCCTGGCTCAGATCTTTGAATAAACTTATTCACGCAGATATGTGGGGAGCTACAATTTAATGAGGAGACGGCACAACGACGCAGCCTGGTATTTTGCACATCAACAGAAATTTCCAAAGAAGAATGAAGTGATTACAAAACAAAGAAAGAAGCTAGAACTGGCCTGAGATGAACGCCTAGATCTTGCAAACCATAGACTAGGTCATAACTGTGGACTTTGTTTTCCCCTTGCTCATAAGCATGACTCTGCCCTTTATCTTGTCTGATAAGGTGAAGCATCCTGAAGGGAGGAAGAAATGAGAAAGGGTATGTCACATTGTTTCGGCGATGATAAAATCGAGTGAAATTTGTAAAGAACCTGGCAGTATGAGCTCATTCGTCAGTAAGACGTTGCACCCACTCTGGCTTGGATGCATGTGCTGATAATTTTGGGAAGGGTTTCATAAAGTTGAAGTATCCTCTCTTGAGTGAAGCTGGCCTACAGCTCTTGTAAAACTTTGACGTATTGTGGATACCAGGACTGGGAGGCAGTTGACGTCCATGCTAGGCCAACACGTCCTCCGTCGGGCACAGACCTGAGGATTTTACTGGCCATAGGAGTACCTCAACATCAGGCAGAATGTGCATAGAGACACGTGCCATGGGTGTAAGAGCACTGTCCTGTAGAATAATAGCACCACGATGCTGTTGCGTGAGAGGTAACACAGGAGGATACAGCAAAACAACGCCCACTGTTCCTTGAGTATCCCGAACGACTACATACCGGTAGTTAATATTGTGGTGGGGTGATCTTTTGCACCATAATTTTTAGTAGCTACGAACTTCCTATTGAATAAATACAGAGCTTGACACTCCTATTGAATAAATACAGAGCATAACACTCTCTCCCCTAACTGCCAAGTCGTCGAAAGTTTCGGATATTTTAATTGATTTGAGCCATAGGTTGTATCAGAATGAAATCGCACGACGGAAATCTAGCAACCGAAATTAACATCGACCAACGTTACTAAATGTGGTGTCCAGGAATCCTGCGTATTCAGTTCGCTAGACAAACATTCAAACAAGTCCTGTTAATGAGTTTTAGTACAAAAAGAAAATTACGATAGTTAATTTTTTTCAATTACACAGATGTGTCGCAAGCAAAGTGCGACATACAAAATAATCTATTTTCTTCAATACAGACAATTCCAAGTCTGTGCTACATAGAGAGTACAAGAGAAGTTATCTAGCGTTGACGCTGCTATCCAAGTCACTAGTCCTGAAGCTGCTATTGAACTGGGCCATCATCAGTCGGTCACAGCGCTTATGTCTCTTCATATTCTCACCCTGGAGAGAGGTCGGTCAGCGTGCGATTGGCTGACGTCTTCACAGGAGTCATCTCTTCTCTATAGTTCTCGACTGTTGTGCCGGCGCTTCACTTTACGCCGTAACGCTAAATGCTTCCTATTATTTCTCTCTTACAGAGTGGATGATGCTAGTGGTCTCAGGAGGGAAAAGGCGTGCTGGTGTTCACATGGCGGAACAGTTTAACTGACTAAATTCATAAAGGATATCTATTAACAAAGAGTGCATACTCTTGAACTTCATTATGCATGTAACACGTAAAAAACCTTAACACTGTGGCTCCATACAAGCAAATTGTACTGATCAAATTGTACTATTTAGCGGTGATTAATCTGGTTCTGGAGGAGGAGGAGGAGGAGGGCTGGGGGTGCAACACGGAGACACGTGAAGACTCAAACATTCGACATAATAACCGAAGGTAAACCTCACCACTTTCTGGCAGAAGTTGGGTAGACACACATGGCTTGCACTTCGCAGCAGAGAGAGGTATGAAGCTCAGTCGAAAACACGACGCAAGAAGTCAATCGTGAGCGCGTAGAGACTTTAGTTGAGTGAGAGCGAAGTTACCACTCGGGTGGACCCGACAATGTTTCTAAGAAATATCTTTACAGTTACAGAAATTTCCTAACAAGAAAAATCGGAGCTAACTTTCATCCAAAATACCCGTCTAAGTATGCACAGGAGCAACGTATCATACTCGCCACAGAACAATCAGCGACTATTTTAAGACGCATCTCTACTGACTGGGTAGTGCATAAAATCCAGCCTGCTCCGCCTCCATGTTCATAAACCGAGAAACTTGGTGTAGGCGAACTCACCTGTCAACAACAAAAAATTTTTCAGTGGTGCCAGCGCCTCCTTCAGTCAAACGACAGGGGAGACAACGACTTTACTCTTCCTTAAAGTTCTTCCTCGGTTCAACATCTACAATTTGAAGAAACTCGTTCCTCACACGCGGACCCAAAAGAGCCAATCGTGATGGCGCCCGCTAAGAAAACATGCGGAGGTAACATTCCACTTGAGCGGACATTTCAGGTAGCATTGAAAGTTAAACGCAACTGCCGTGCTCAGGTCTCTGCTACAAAGCTGAAGCAAAAAGTCCATCTGAATTCTCAAAGTTGCATGCGTCTGCCGTTACACTCACATTCATTCAAGCCAGTGATCATCCATGCTTAATAGAGGTGGTTACAGATACATGATGTGTTGTACGGGAAACGTCATGAAAATGAAAACAGAACACAAGCAAGTGCAGTTCCCAGCATGATCTTCATTGCTGGTGTGGATAAAATAGGAGAAGACACAGGCAGAGGAAAGACACTGCAGAACTTGATAAAACCACGAAATTATATAAAAGGTGCATTGATGACGCCTTTTATAAGTACCTCCGTGACGTATCGCTGTGCCGTGAGAGTTCTCTCAGTCACTACGAGCAGTGACCTGATGTCATAACCGATGGATCCGCACAGCATAACACCGAGAGTAACTCCACTGTGCCTACCCAAACATTGGACGACTAGGACCATTCCTCAGGTAGCTGCCATAGTGCAGAACAACGATTCATCACGGAACACAATGCGACGCCATGCTATAGCACTGAATGCTCTCCAGGCATGGCACGACTCCAGCCAACCTTTTCTGTAATGGTACTATGAATGGAACGGTAATTCCCTAGTCTGGGTGCTGGAAGTCTCCGAGCAATGGTGTATCTGACACAGAATGTCCATTACTTGTTCTCGGAAGGCAGGTGCAGATGTGAAAGTGTTATGATGTTCTTGGTGCACAATACGGCGATTCTCCCTTTTGGTGATCAGTCGTGGTCGACTAGAATTTCGACGGCAAGTGTGACTGCGCTCACGTTCCCATCCAGTCCAAACGCAGGCTTCTGTCACATCCGAATGCCCCACAAATCTGGATATTGCACGATCCGATCTTCTGGCGAAATTGAGACGCAGAATGAGAGCACTTTTAAAATCTAGTAGGTACTGATAACGCTGTCTCTCACGATTATGTTCCACCTCCGGGTCCTCCATAATGATCACTCAACATCTAACTTCAGCAGGCCTGGTAACAACACGAACAACACTGATACACTCTGGAAGTTGGTGAACCTGTCGCAGAAAAATGAACTACTGATTTTCATACCCGCAGACGACGTTTAAATGTACACAGTTACACTCATATCCAGCCGAGCCTGCTGAGTGCTTCACGCTTTTTCAGGGATTGTGTGTAAGGTTTCTGTTCGTGAACTCATTTGCAGTTGTCACTGTAGTTTAAGTACATGTTTGGTAGTTAAGAACTATGGAGTTACGCTATTCCAACTTAAAGAGCATTTATACAACGTTTCCAGTTATTTTTTCATGTGTAGAACTCCTTATACTAGCTGTTCACAGCCAGTACTTCAAGTTTGTCTTTCTTACTCTGGTACTTGGCTCTTATGACACGACTTTAAAGTTTTCAGCATTAATTATGAGTAATCTCCAGGAATTCTTGTGAGAGCAGTATTGTTGCCTACACTCATTACATTCATGTCCGTCCGCCCCCCGTAGCTGAGTGGTCAGCGCGACAAAATGTCAATTCTAAGGGCCTGGACTCGATTTCCCACTGGGTCGGAGATTCTCGCCGCTCAGGTACTGGGTGTTGTGTTGTCCTAATCATCATCATTTCTTCCCCATCGACGCACAAGTCGCCGAAGTGGCGTCAGATTGAAAGACTTGCACCCAACGTACGGTCTACCCGACGGGAAGTCCTAGTCACACTACATTTACATTACACTCATTATTTACAGCAGCGATAATCCCCATAACTGACCTCTACGGATAAACATCTACCCAATTTAGTTTTTTTTTTTTTCAGTGCACTACGTTGTGAACTGATGACTCCACTTGAACTTGATATGAGCCGCGAAATTTTTGTCAGTCATAATTGGTCTCAGTTCACGGCGAAGTAGCCGGCCGAAGTGGCCGAGCGGTTCTAGGTGCTGCAGTCTGGAGCCGCGTGACCGCTGCGGCCACAGGTTCGAATCCTACCTCGGACATGGATGTGTGTGATGTCCTTAGGTTAGTTGGGTTTAAGTAGTTCTAAGTTCTAGGGGACTTATGACCTCAGACGTTAAGTCCCATAGTGCTCAGAGTCATTTCACGGCGAAATAATCTATGCTAAATATTAACGCAACAGAGGTGTCTGAGTTCACCTTGACCAGAGTTTTTTTTATAATGTACGACACACTATTTTATACAGGTGGTCCTAAGTATTATTTATAATGGCGAGAAGTAACTGGAACAGTAGGGGTAAACTTTATAAGAGGCCCCCTGGGCTCACTTCGAACCGTTACTCACCTGACAGCTATAAGGCGGGAGCGTAACGCCTCGTTCCTCAGACCCTTGTGGGGGGTGGCAACGAAGGGTGCGGAGGATCGCCGCAGAGTGTTTGTGTGTGCTGGAGACGGCGAGGGGCGGCCAGACAAGGAGACAGTCCTGTTGTGTCCTGAGAGTTGTCTGTCAACAGCAATCACTCGCGGCGCCCTCTGTCCCTCAGTTCCCCCAAAGGGACGTGTTGACGCAACCGCAGCAGACACGGCACGGACGTGAGGTGGACGTTGTATGTGGTTTCCAATGCAGCTGGCGTCAGCGTCTCGGGACCTGCTACAATGAACAGTCCGGCTGGCTTCTTACTGTCTCTCTCTCCCGCCTCTGTCTGTCTCCACCTACCTCCTTTCCTCCTTCCTCAGTGTCTCTCTCTCGTTCTCTCCGCCACCTCTTTCCTTCACTTCCCATTCTATTTACCACTCTCTCTCCACCTGTCATTACCTCCCTACAACAACTCTCTCAGCATTCTCTGTCTATTTTCTCTCTCTTGCTCTTTATCATTATCTCTTGCTTCTACCTTCTCTTTCTTCCTCGCATCGCCCACCTCTCTCTCTCTCTCCCTCTCTCTCTCTCTTTCTCTCCATTCCCTCCCTCATTTTTCCCTCTTTCTCTTCCTAACTACCCCTCTCTCAACCCTCTCTTTCTACAACTATAGAAATAAATATTTCGTCCACTTGGTACATTAAAATTCATGACTGGTTTCGGATTTGCAGGCATCATCAGATCCAACAAGTACAGCAGCGAAAGAAATCCATGTATTCAATGCTCTGTTTTACTCTCCTTTTCTCTGTTTATCTCTCTCTCTCTCACTTTCCCCCCTCTCTCACATATACGCCCACCCACCCAATCCCCACCCCCACACACATACATACACACACATTCAAACAAGCACACACATATGCACATGCATGCTCACACATATCTGTCTCTCTCTCTCCTCCATTTTCTCTCTTACCCACATCTTCTCTTTCTCTTTATCTCTTGGTGGCTTCTCTCTCTTACTGTTCCATTCCATGCTCTCTGTCTTCTGTCTCTTACTCCCTACTAACCCTATAAGCCAATCTATCATAATGGCAGTGAACTGTCCCTTGTACGTTTTAGTGTAAACTCTGTGTAGCTCGTTTACAGAGTGGATTTTGCTCCTTAATAATTCATTATTGCATTGTCGTAGGCCCCAATTATCTGTGAATTTGGCAACACATGCTCAATACTTAATATAATCCGCAAAACATCCCACCAGCTTGCCAGCGTCCTTAACAATAATATTCAATTACTGCCTGATGAGGGCCTTGTAAGCCAAGATCACTTAAGAAAATAAATAAAACCTATAGAAGACGTAAACATTTTGTGTGGCTGCACAATCTAACGCGGCCGCTCCTGCATCCCACCGCACAGTTTCGTTCCAATAGTGGGAATCCTTTGAAGTAAGCTCGAGAGTAGACGCCGAATTAACTGAAAGACGTAGAACTAGGACTGTAACACGTCGGTATAGCCCACCCCGAAGTTTAACAGATATTCTCGGAAAGTTGAAATAACCTTGGAAGAAAGATGACGTAGTTCCCATGAACGAGTGTTGATCTGATTTAAAGAGCCCGTGGTCGAATAAGACTGTGCAACTATTATGATCCCCCCCATCATAAATCTCACTTACGGATGATAAAATAAACGAGATTAGAGTGCATACGAAGAAATATGAACTATTATCTCTTTCTCAACATAACACAAAATCTATACTAATGGTACGAAGTCCGTTTGACTATGTACTGCACAGTGGTTTGCGGAGTATATATGTACATACAGATAAATAAAACGTTATAGAACTTTCAGCCGTGTTAAGTGATTATATGAAACGACCATAAGCCTTCGGCCGACTAACCGTCAGCGACTTGACGATGACCAGTGGATTACGCTATTGTAAGATAGTGGGAAACTAACCATATGACGCGGCTGGGAACTCGAGACGATACCACTAATTCATTGTGTATCTATTCGTTAACAAATACAAAAATAATCAAATTTTTCTAAACATTAGTATACTGGAAACTATCGGAAAAAATCTCTCCAGCGCCTGATATATAACAAATAAAATACAGAAGCACCAAGAAGGAATTATGCGAATGGGACGGAAAGAGAAAATATGTTGTACATGTAAAGACCAACAAATTACTACAATTTCAGAAAAGCCGGATGTTTTATTCAAGAGGAAGAGTTTCACAAATTGAGCAGGACAAAACGCGTTGGTCGATCTCGGAATCTTATGCGAGCAGTGATTCGGCTCGCCATTCACTGATAGAGTTATTGGATATACTCCTGAGGGATATCATGCCAAATTATTTCCAACTATCGTGTTAGATCGTCAAAATTCTGAGGTGGTAGGAGCGCTGTGCCCGTATTACCCCAAACGTTCTCAGTTGTGTGATATCCGTCGACCTTGCCGACCAGGGTAGGTTTTGGCAAGCAGTAGAAACTGTGGGCAGGCATTACCTTGCTCATATGTGAGCCTAGGGTTGCTTGCCACGAAGAGCAACAAAAAGGGATGTAGGATATCGTTGACATACTGATGCGCTGTAAGGGCACCGCGGATGACTACTACAGGGGTCCTGCAATGGAAAGAAATGGTGCGCCACAGCATCACTTCTGGCTGTTGTGCCATATGGCTGGAGATAGCCGAGTTCGTATCCTACCGTTTCTCGGGCGTCTCCAAACACATCTTCGAGCTGGAATCGCATAGACTGGAGTAGAATTGTCTTCAGTGGGTAGTCCCGCTTCGAACTGAGCCCCAATAACAAAAGAATACGCGTGCAGAGATGCCCCAGACAGAGATGGGATACCAAACTGACTGTCGTTCGCCATACGCCGGCAACCAGGAATGTTGATCTGGGGTGCCATTTATTTTCACAGCCTGACCCCTTTGCTTGATGTCCGCGGATCCCTTACAGCACAGCAGTACGCCTTCCATATTCTACGCTCCGTTTTGTTGCCCATTGGAAGCCACCCTAGGCTGGCAAGATAATGCCCTCTCGCTCACGGTAACAGTTTCTCTTACTTGTCTTCGAATTTGCCAAACACTACCTTGGCCAATAAAGTCCCCGGATCTCGCCGCCCCCCCCCCCTTCCAGTTACGGACGTTTCGAGTATTATGGCAGGGTCCTCCAACCATCTCGGGATTTTGACGATCAAACGCGTCAGTTGGACAGAATTTGGCACGATACCCCTCAGGAGAACATCCATCACCTATATCGATCAATGTCAAGCCGAACAACTGCTTGCATAGGTCCAAAGGTAGAACGACGCGTTATCAACTTGCCCAATCTGTCAAGCTCTTATCTTGAATTAAATATACAATTTTTCCGAAATAATGACATTTGTCTTTTGTCTTTGTATGCGTGTACATCACACTACTGATATCCGTCCCACTTGGATTATTCCTTCGTGGTGCGTCTGCTTTTTTAGTAACTATTTTTTGTTTTTATAGAGTGTATATAAAAAGAAATGATTCACGATGCGCAATTTTTGAGATATCGTCAACTTCACCTGTCTAATGTATTAGAGCGTCAACTATATATATATATTATTATTATTATACAAATTTGGCCGTTAAAGACCGTGAAAACAGTTATTTCTTGCGCTTCTGGGAAGTCTTCTTTCTCTCAGTCCACACTTCTTTCATTCTTGCGCTGAAGGCGGCTTTTCTCTCTTCAGACCATTTAGTTCCACAAGTCTTCTTAATTTTCACACCGAAACCCGTGAATGAATTCAGTTTTTTTCTAAAAAGGTTTCTGTTAAATATTGATTCCTGATCTATGTCCATTTCTTTTAGATCTCTTTCTGTGTTGATAAACCATAAATTTTTATTTTTTAGATTTGCGATGTACGAAAATATTTGTTTTGTAAGCCTATTCGGGTTCATCCTCATGATGTGAGCGTAAAAGGAGCATCTTCTTTTTCTAATTTCGTCTGTAATTTTGCTGCACTTCGTATACACTTCTTTGTTGCTTTTTAGTCTGTATACAGGCTTGCCTTGATCATCTGTTATTTTCCTGTGTCCAAGAACTGGCCTCACAATTCTTCTTTCACGATTTTCTATCTGTTCTGCGTATGTAAAATTTGCGAGTGTTTCTGATGCATATAGTATCTGCGGTCTAATGACAGTCTGGTAGTGTCTGAGTTTAATGTTTTTGGATATAGATTTTTTTGAATACATTTGTCTGCAGTAGTGAGTTGCTGTCTCTAGTTTTTGTATTCTAGCCCTGCAGTCTGGATGACCTTTTGCCACAGGCTGAATTAGTTCACCAAGATATTTAAAATGTTTAGATACCTGTATTTTCCCGTATATCGTAGTTATTTTCTTTGGTGGATTTTTGATATTTGTAATGATTTCTGTCTTTTCAAATGAAATTTGCAAGCCTGCTTTTTCAGCAGTTTCTTTAAGTAACTCTATTTGTTTTATTGTGTCTTTTTGTGTGTAAGCTAAACAGGCGAGATCGTCAGCGAAGGCAAAACAGTTGGTTTCAGTGGCTTGTAGCACTTTCCTCCAATTTGGACTTTCTCAACTCTATGTTTTTGCGTGAGTTTTCTCCATTCTGCTATGACTTTATCCAGAACACAGTTGAAGAGTACCGGGGACAGCGCATTTCCTTGTCTGACGCCGGTTTTGACCTCGAAACGCCGTGAAATTTCTCCTTGGAATTTTACTTTTGATGTTGTATTTGTTAATGTTTCTTTGATTATGGTGATTGTTGTTTCATCTATTTCATATTCTCGAAGTGTTTTGATGAGTGTGTCCCTATCGATTGAGTCATAAGCTTTTTTGAAATCAATGAATGTTATGAAATATTTCTTGCTCCTTGTAGATAAATAGTTCATTGTTGTTTTGAGGTTAAAAATTTGTTCGGCGCAGGATCTTCCTGGTCTGAAGCCAGCTTGATATTCTCCAAGTTTTCCCTCTATAATTGGTGATACACGGTTGAGCAGGGATTTTGATAGAATTTTGTATGGAACTGGGAGAAGCGATATTCCACGATAGTTGTTAACATCCTTTTTGTCACCTTTTTTAAACAAAGGGTGAATTAGGGCAGTTTTCCAGTGACTTGGGATTTTCTTGGTTTCCCATACTTGTTCAAGTTCTTTGTGTAGTGCTTCTACTGATGTTTCTACCCCAAGCTTGAGCATTTCTGCTGTAATTGTGTCTTCTCCACATGCTTTCCTGTTTTTGAGATTTTTGATTATGTTTGTGATTTCCTCTCGTGTCGGAGGTGTTGAATGTGTTGGTAATGTTTCTGGTTGCGTAAAACTGAGAGTCTGGATGGGTGTTTGGCAGTTTAGGAGTGTCTCAAAATATTCAGCCAGGATTTCACAGTTTTCAGTATTGTTGGTGGCGAGAGTCTTATTATTTCTCATAAGGTTTAGGCAACTGGACTGGTATCCTCGGAGGTTCTGGTTGAATGTTTTGTACCAAGTTGCCGTGTTGCATTTCTTGAAATTCTCTTCGATTGAGTCCAGTTGTTGTTTTTCATATTGTCTCTTGGTGTTGCGAATAGTTTTCGAGGCATTCTTTCTGGCTTGCTTAAATTCATCAAAGTTGTTTTCAGTTTTATGTGAGTTCCACTTTTTCCAGGCTTTAAGTCTTTCATGCAGAACTTCATTACAGTTGCTGTCCCACCACGGGTGTCTCGGTTTGCTCTTTTTTGGAAAGGTTGTTTCTGTTGCCTCAATCAAGTTGTTCTGAAATTCTTGGAGGTTTTGTGAAGGGGAGAATGTCTTTAGTTTTTTCTGAAAATCCTTGAGGTTAGAGTTGGACTTAAGGTTGTAATTTCTCAGGGTTGTAAGATCAAAATTTATTTTATTTCTGTTTTTATATTCACGGTTTCTGCTTTTCTGTTTGTTTTTTGGGATCAGTTTAGTTTTTATTTTCGTGAGATAGTGATCGGAGTCGAGGTTTAGAGATTTTCGGACACGTGTGTTCAATATTTCTTTTTCACATTTGGAGGAGATGGCAACGTGATCTATTTGAAATTCTCCGATACTCTTTATCGGAGATACCCATGTTTTTTGTTTTCTGGGAAGATGTTTAAAACGTGTTGACATTAGCTTGAGTTTAAACTGCTTACAGAGCATAATTAACCTTTCTCCATTTTTGTTGGTTCGTTTGTGTGCGGGAAAGTTGCCGACAATATGGCGGAATTTCTTTTCTTTTCCAATCTGAGCGTTAAAATCTCCTAGAAGTATTTTTGCATTGTTTTCTGGGATTTCTGATATATGATCCTTAAGGTTTTCCCAGAATTCATCTGTTTCTTCCCTATTTTTAGCATTATTTTTGTCATTTGTGGGAGCGTGAACATTGATTAATATGTATTTTTTATTTGCACATCGAAAAGTGAGGAAAGATGTTCTCGATGATGTTGACCACAAATGTTCGACAGAGTTCAGAATTTTTGTGTTTACAGCAAAAGCTGTGCCAAGCTGAGGGCATTTCTTCATTACAATTTATCCAGGTTTTCCTTTAAGTATTCTGAATTTGTTTGATTCAAATGTGTTTTCATGAGTGAAGCGAGTTTCTTGTAGCGCCACAATTTGTATGTCTTCCGTGTGTAACTGGTCTGTAAGGTGCTTAAGTTTTCCCACTTTGAGAAGGGAGTTTATGTTGAGAGTTGCTATGTTGAAGATTTTTCTGGGTTTAATCTTGTTGGATTTGCATGGTGTTGCAGACTCCCCAGAATCCATGGGTCTGCTTGCGTCGTTGCTGACGGTGGATTGGCCACCTGGGGTAGTTTCGTTATTGAAAGACATTTCCATCATGCGTTAAGATTGTAACTGTTGAAATTCTTCAAAGTTGGGGAGATTACTTGCGTAACCTACCAGGAATACGACTAACGTTGTTAGCGTTAGAAGGTTTTCTTGAAACAGCCGCCTCTAACATGACGCTGCCCACAAGCCGCCCAATCTGGGTACAGGCGCTTGCAGTTATAGATTTTTGGTTCCTCCGCTCTCTCAGCCGTTGGCAGTTAAAAATTCCTCATCCGCCTATGAGATCGTTGACCGGTTTTCACCCGTAACCCTAGGCAGGGGCCCTCACAGGGTGCTACCATCCGGAGCCAGATGGACCCAGGTTTTTTTACGAGGTTGTTACTCCTCCCCCTCCTCCTCCCTCATCACTTGTAAGATGAGGATCCGGGCTTGGGACCGGCAATGGCGGAGTTACTATATATATATATATATATATATATATATATATATATATATTACTGACCACTAAAATTGCTACACCACGAAGATGACGTGCTACAGACGCGAGATAACCGACAGGAAGAACATGCTGTGATACGCAAATGATTAGCTTTTCAGAGCATTCACACAAGGTTGGCGCCGGTGGCAACACCTACAACGTGCTGACATGAGGAAAGTTTCCTACCGATTTCTCATACACAAACAGCAGTTTACCGGCGTTGCCTGGTGAAAAGTTGTTGTGATGCCTCGTGTAAGGATGAGAAATGCGTACCATCACGTTTCCGACTTTGATAAAGGTCGGATTGTAGCCTATCGCAATTGCGGTTTATCGTATCGCGACATTGCTGCTCGCGTTGGTAGAGATCCAATGACTGTTAGCAGAATATGGAATCGGTGGGTTCAGGAGGGCAATACGGAACGCGGTACTGGATCCCAACGGCCTCATATCACTAGCAGTCGAGATGACAGGCTTCTTATCCGCATGGCTGTAATGGATCGTGCAGCCACATCTCGATGCCTGAGTCAGGAGATGGGGACGTTTGAAAGACAACAACCATCTGCACAAACAGTTCGACGACGTTTGCAGCAGCATGGACTATCAGCTCGGAGACCATCACTGTGGTTACCCTTGACGCTGCATCATAGACAGAAGCGCCCGCGATGGTGTACACGAATAGCAAAACGTCATTTTTTTCGGATGAATCCAGGTTCTGTTTACAGCGTCATGATGGTCGCATCCGTGTTTGGCAACGTCGCGGTGAATGCACATTGGAAGCGTGTATTCGTCGTCGCCATAATGGCGTATCACCCGGCGTGATGGTATGGGTTGCTATTGGTTACACGTCTCGGTCACCTCTTGTTCGCATTGACGGCACTTTGAACAGTGTACGTTACATTTCACATGTGTTACGACCTATGGCTCCACCCTTCATTCGATGTCTGCGAAACCCTACGTTTCAGCAGGATAATGCACTATCGCATGTTGCAGGTCCTGTACAGGCCTTTCTGGATACAGAAAATGTCCGACTATTGCCCTGGCCAGCACATTATCCAAATCTCTCACGAACTGGAAACGTCTGGTCAATTGTGACCGAGCAAGTGGCTCGTCACAATACGCCAGTCACTAATCTTGATGAACTGTGGTATAGTGTTCAAGCTGCATGGGTAGCTGTACCTGTACACGCCATTCAAGCTCTGTTTGACTCAATGCCCAGGCGTATCAAGGCCGTTATTACGGCCACAGGTGGTTGGTCTGCGTACTGATTTCTCAGGATATATATATATATATATATATATATATATATATATATATATATATATATATATATATATATATATATCCTGAGAAATCAGTACGCAGACCAACCACCTGTGGCCGTAATATATATATATATATATATATATATATATATATATATATATATATATATATATATATATATATATATATAAGGGTGTTTGAAGTGGTTGTCATCGCTTCAAGCTGCCCATCAGGACATATTCTGTCTCTTGCGCTTTTCGTATCAATGTATTTCTCAAGGGAAAAACTTGGTGACTGGTCTGTAACGTTCTAGAGCTGCTATTCCTATTTTCAGGGGTTCATGAGTGTTCTGAAAAACACCTTGGAAACCGCACTTTCGTATCCACCTGTATCCCAGCACAATCGTCTTAATTGATAATTTGGGCAACGTAGCAAAGACAGAGAAATATCGAATCGAGGATGGGTATGCACTTATAGAAAGACTTTGCGTAAACAAAATATGGTTTTTGGAGCAGAGAATTTTAGCAACAAGAAGAAAATGATGTCCAGAAAAGCAGGAAATACAGGGCAAGAAAAAATATTTTCTGTTGATATTATGGAGAACCAAGACGAAAGCGTGAGCTTCCGGATAGAGTGCCTGAATTCGCTCAACGTGCCCGTTGTGTCCTTGGCAAACAGCTTCTAAACATCATAAAATCGGAAATAATTATCAGGAAAGAAAAAGACAAGTCCATATTCATACCACGAATCCCACTCATTTCAGCTAACGTATCATTTAGCTTTAAAAAGCGACAAATTGCGATAAGATTAGCGAAAAACATGACTCTCTATAAAGCACAACGGCAAACATTCCATCATTGCAGCGTAAATTTATACGAATTGAGTTTCTTGCATAGAGAAACATATAGAGTGCGTGTACGTATCAACATTTGCAACTGAGAGCCAAATGTCAAAGGCAGTTTATAACTTTATACTTTGATGAAATCAGATGCTATTCAAATACGATGATTAATCACACTTTTCTTTCAATACTGAAAATAAATTGAAAAAGAGACCAAGCGATGTGGGTCATTTCCAAATGATTTTTTAAAAAAAATAGTTAAGTACACCAACACAAAACGTAATTTTTGACTTAACAAACTTCCTTCCAGAGGGAATATTAAGAGATAAGGACATGAGTGAAATAGTGTCTGCCTCAAAGTCAGTTATTTCTCAAGATATCCGGTAACACAGGCAATTCAGTTACAGTCTCCAATAAACCCCTCACTTTAACGCAACTAATATTTTATCAATAGTTCAGACAATTAAACATTCAGTTAAGCCAGAGTAACGATAGTCATGACCCACCTTTGATGTTAACGTTTTTAATTAAAATGACAAAAATACTGAAAGCTATCCCTGCATTCAATATCTTGATTGCACCATGTTATTTACACTTGATTCAAGTGTAACACAGTTATTCACTGTCTTACTTTGTTCAAAATTCTGCTCGATATCAGCACCTAATAAATTCTGGTATACTTGCCTTACTTGTTTGAAGTAACGTTCCAAGCAGCCTGCTACAGTGTCTGTGGCCCTGAATCAAACTCAAGCACACAATTACTGCAAGCATCTGCTCAAAGCAGTCAGCAGACTGATTATTGGCTTGTTGTGAGGGAGAGAGTCCACAACAAGGTAGTGAGCTAACATTTTCATTCTGGTCGGTGGCTGAGAACACTAGGGTGTGATTCTGAGTGAGGAGTTGGGTTGATTTGGTGCAAGATACCAAACGGCGAGGTCATAAGTCTTATCGTATTAGGGAAGGATGAAGAAGGAAATCGGCCGCGCCCTTTGAAAGGAACCATCCCGGCATTTGCCTGAAGCGATTTAGGGAAATACAGAAAACCTAAATCGGGATTACCGGACGCGGGATTGAACCGTCGTCTTCCCGAATGCGAGTCCAGTGTGCTAATCACTGCGCCACCTCGCGCGGTTGACTGTGGTGGCATTGTATCCAATACAACACGTTGCAGTAAAGGTCATGCAGTGCAACGTTTATCCATGTAATACTGGCGTTCCCAAAAGAATGACACAACGAACAACTGGATTCAGCAGGCAGAAATAGCCTCACCTATGGCGCGTCGCGACTAGCTTTGACACGGACAACCTCCAAATATATCACGTGTACACTCGCGACTGGAAAGAGGTACGACTCTTCTTTCAGTTTTGAAAACAATTTCGATATGTTAGCTACAATTGATACACAGCAATATCTGACTTAAAACGCATCAAACATAAATTGACCAGCAACTATAAGTTTTACTGCAAACGTTTCAAAGCATGCACTGTGTTTTACTTAATTTCGAAGTATGACAATAATGATGAGCAACATTCATTATCAGGCTGTGATATAAGAGTATAAGATACAACAAAATATTATTTTTACTGAATGGTTTCCTCAAAATCGAATGAAAAAGATTGGTTAGCAAAGTTGTTGTTGTCTCCAGTCCTGAGACTGGTTTGATGCAGCTCTCCATGCTACTCTATCCTGTGCAAGCTTCTTCATCTCCCAGTACTTACTGCAACCTACATCCTTCTGAATCTGCATAGTGCATTCACTCTTGGTCCCCCTCTACGATTTTTACCCTCCACGCTGCCCTCCAGTACTAAATTGGTGATCCCTTGATGCCTCAGAACATGTCCTACCAACCGGTCCCTTCTTCTTGTCAAGTTGTGCCACAAACTCCTTTTCTCCCCAATTCTATTCAATACCTCCTCATTAGTTATGTGATCTACCCATTTAATCTTCAGCATTCTTCCGTAGCACCACATTTCGAAAGCTTCTATTCTCTTCTTGTCCAAACTATTTATCGTCCATGTTTCACTTCGATACATGGCTACACTGCCATTGCCAGTCTACATTTTATATCCTCTCTACTTCGACCATCATCAGTTATTTTGCTCCCCAAATAGCAAAACTCTTTTACTATTTTAAGTGTCTCATTTCCTAATCTAATTCCCTCAGCATCACCCGACTTAATTCGACTACATTCCATTATCCTCGTTTTGCTTCTGTTGATGCTCATCTTATATCCTACTTTCAAGACACTGTCCATTCCGTTCAACTGCTCTTCCAAGTCCTTTGCTGTCTCTGGCAGAATTACAATGTCATCGGAGAACCTCAACGTATTTATTTCTTCTCCATGGACTTTAATACCTACTCCAAATTTTTCTTTTGTTTCCTTTACTGCTTGCTCAATATACAGATTGAATAACATCGGGGACAGGCTACAACCCTGTCTCACTCCCTTCCCAACCGCTGCTTCCTTTTCATGCCCCTCGACTCTTATAACTGGCATCTGGTTTCTGTACATATTGAAAATAGCCTTTAGCTCCCTGTATTTTAGCCCTGCCACCTGTAGAATTTGAAAGAGAGTATTCCAGTTAACGTTGTCAAAAGTTTTCTCTAAGTCTACAAATGCTAGAAATGTAGGTTTGCCTTTCCTTAATCTATTTTCTAAGATAAGTCGTGGGGTCAGTATTGCCTCACATGTTCCAACATTTCTGCGGAATCCAAACTGATCTTCGTCTAGGTCGGCTTCTACCAGTGTTTCCATTCAAAGAGCAAGAGCAAGTGATAATCCTGATTCGGAGATTTTTATATCTTTTACATGAAAAGCACACCCTTAACTGTAATAATAACTACAGGAACTTATGTAATTGAATGAAAAAGATTACTTAGCACAGAGCAAGTGCTAATCCCATTACAGAGATTTTTAATTTCTTTAAGTGAGAAGTAAACGATTAACTGGGAATGTAACTACAGAAACTTACGTTATTTTCCTTCATCTGCATGAAATAATTTTTTGAGGCAGGTTGTACGATCTGAAATTTCCCTCACCATGTATTGTATAATAGAATTGTGCAGAGCAACCAGTATTCTGTGCTGCACCAGACGATGGAACAGAGAATCGTACAGGAGTTGTATCGCTGTCGTCTCAGTGTGTACCAGTAGAGTCCCTTCAGTTACTTTTCTATGTGCTCCGCCATTGCGGATTACGTACGTGTCATACCGCTAGTGGCCTCGCGTATTATACCACTTCTCGTATCTCCTCAGTGTGTATAGTTACTGATACCTACTGCGATTCATATGGAACTTAACATCTATGGTCATCAGTCCCCTAGAACTTAAAACTACTTAAACCTAACTAACCTAAGGACATCACACAACACCAAGTCATCGCGAGGCAGAGAAAATCCCTGACCCCGCCGGGAATCGAACCCGGGAACCCGGGTGCGGGAAGCGAGAACGTTACCGCCCGACCTCGAGCTGCGGACGGTATTGTAGTAACAGGATACAACGTTTGTCGTATCACTTTTTCCCACGTGCCGTTCGAGAATGGAACGGTAGAGAGACAGCATGAAGGGGGTTCATTGAACCCTCTGCCAGGCACTTTATTGTGAATAGCAGAGTAAACACGTAGATGTAGATGTATCGTATCTCTTCAGTGTGTACAGCTGCTAATTCCTACTGTGACTCATCGGTATTGTAGTCATAGGATATAACATTCATTAATTCACTTATTGTAGCTCCCCAGTGTGTACAGCTGCTGATTCCTACCGTTACTCATCGCTGTTGTAGTTATAGGATACAACGTTCCTTTTTTCCATATTTGAAGACCACAAATTTCCATTTATGGTCCCTTAAAGCCAGTGGCCAACTTCTGCATCATTTTCAAATGTTATCTAAGTATTTTTGGGGCATTGCCCTCAGGAAAACAGCGATTAATAATTTTACATTAAATTTATTTCAATAAAATAAACTACATTGCATGTGAATTATGTATACTTCGTTTGGTTCCCGGTTTCGGTTTTTATGAGAGCATCATCAGACTATTTTTTACCCTGTAAATAAGAGTATTCCATTTTGTAAGCGGTCGAGGGATGAACTGGTTTTATTAAAAAACCGGAACTGGTCACCAAGTGAATTTTATTCATTTCTCGACCGCTTACAATATGTATTACTCTTGTATACAGAGTATAAAATTGTCTGATATTAGACAGAAACCGGCCATCAAACGAAATATATACAACTTAAAGGCGATCTAGACTGTTTTATTGAAATAATTTTAGCCGGCCGCGGTGGTCTAGCGGTTCTGGCGCTGCAGTCCGGAACCGCGGGACAGCTACGGTCGCAGGTTCGAATCCTGCCTCGGGCATGGGTGTGTGTGATGTCCTTAGGTTAGTTAGGTTTAAGTAGTTCTAAGTTCTAGGGGACTTATGACCTAAGATGTTGAGTCCCATAGTGCTCAGAGCCATTTGAACCATTTTTTTGAAATAATTTTAATCTTATCTTACTGTGTGTTGAGCTTTTTTCATATAGTATTTTCTTGATAGGTAACCGCGCCGTCTGAAAAAAGCTTTTGCTTTAATATTGATACTGTCTACCTGCTCATTAATAGACAGTATGAGCAAAAAGTGTCCCAGCACACTTACTGGGGTGCGCCTGAAGTAACTTGAACTTTTGCTGCTGACTCGAGCCAAGATTTACTCCTGGTTTGAACCGCGATGTAAGGATGCAGCGCACGACACACGTCACGTAATCGGCGTGAAAGCCGGCAGCGAAGCACGGCGCCGTAACTGTTGCGATCGGCTGTGGCTGGGCTATCGCTCTCGATTGCAGCTGCTAGAGTTAGGGGGACGAGCGCGTAATAGCGAGCGCTGCGTGCCGCCACCACCGCACGTTCGTCAATACAAGCCGAGGCGAGCAAGCGGCCGCAGATAAAGCGACTGTCACGACTCGGGCAGTACAGTGTGGGGACGCTGTACGCAACGCCGCGGTCGCACACGACGACTCGTGCGATGTGAGGTGCGCGGCACGTGTGTATCGCTGCGAGGCAAAGGGAATGCGACGGCACACATAGCACACCAGTGCAGCACGAACACGCTTTGCAACGTCGACCTTACGACTTCTTGGTACGAGGTTGTGGAACTCCAACACTGGACTGAAACAGGGTCTCAGGAGTACTGCCACAGTGGACAGCTTACAGGGTGACTAAAGGCATGGATTACTGATCTCGCCAAACCCAGCAAACGACTGACCGTAAGGAAATAGACGCCAGCGGGTAGGTACTTCATAGATAACTTGGAAGAGCGTAACAAAAATTTTACAAAAGTCGCGATGCATTACTGACCATTACCTGATTTAAATCTACACTCCGCAGACCACGTTATGGTGTGCGGCAGAGGGTGCCTCTGTTACGGTACCACGGCTTCATGCATACATTCCCGACAGTGTCGAATCCCTAGGTTTTGGTGTTGCTCGATTGAACGGTAAAAGTTGCATTGAAATCTTAGCACGAGGGGTTTGGTGGGGTTTTAGATAGGGGTAGGGGTGGGTGAAATGCATGGAGCAATTTCGGTCAGATTTGGTACCCACCTCACCTACTATTCAGAACTAGCAAAAGCAACGTGTTTTGAGAAAAGCCGTAACAGACCCATATCGTTGATATCAATTTATTGGTAGATCATACATTGTGTTCCTTTACTATGAAATATGTAGTAGAAAACGATCTATTGACACATAAGCAGAATGGATTCAAAAATCATTTTCTTGTGAAACACAATGGTTCTTCTGGAGATTTACAAAAGGCTTTTTACTCCGTTGCTCACGAGCGTCTTCTGATGTTGATGTGTGCTTACTCATCTGTGACTGTATCCGTGATTTCTAGTCAGAAAGGTAACAGTTCGTAGTGACTGACGCGAAGTCGTCAAGTGAAACGGAAATGATATGTGGGGTTCCTCAAGGAAGTGTCACAGGCACTCTGCTGTTCCTAATCTATACCAACGATTTAGGAGACACTATGGGCAGCCCTTTCAGACTGTCTACAGATGACGCTGTCATGTATCGTCTAGTAAAGTCATCAGAAGATAAAAAATTTCAAAATCCTTTAGCTAAGATATCTGTATTGTACGAAAGGTAGCCATTTATCCTAACCAATAAAAAAGTGAAGTCTTCCACACGAGAACTAAAATATTCCGCTGAATGTAGTTTCTATGATAAATCACACAAATATAAAGATTGCCGAATCAACTAAATACCTAGGATTAAATTACGAACAATGTAAATTAGAAACATCATATAGATAATTTTGGTGGGAAGGAGGAGGGAGGAGACAGGCAAACGAAAAAGTGCGTTTTATTGGAAGAGTGCTTAGGAGATGGAACAAATCTACTTAAAAGACAGCCTACGATATACTTGCCCGTACATTCCTACACGATATGGTGTCCTTACCAGATAGGCTTCATGGAGGACATCGAAAAAGTTCGAAGAAGGGCAATTCGTTTTGTGTCATCGGGAAATAGGGGAAAGAGTGACACAGTCTCAATATAACCGTTTTCATAATTTCGGCGAGACATTTTCATGAATTTTAATCCCCTACATTCTCCTCCGTATTCCAAAACTGTTTTATTCCTCACCTACTTACCATCGTAAAAAAAGTCAGAGAAATCAAAGCTCGCATGGAAAGATTTAGATATTATCTTCCCATGTGCTATCAGAAAATAGAACAGTTGAATAATAGGTTAAAAGTGGTTCTACGAATCCTGTGCCAAACATTTAAGTGTGAACTGCACAGTAATCACTTAGATTTAGAACACCTGTACGTATTTAGAAAGACTCAGAAAGCTCACCAAGGCGCTTTGATGTCATATTTGTAGGCGTTTGAGGGTTTGTTAAGCCACTACAATTTTTAATGTGTCTTACTGGTTTTCGTATGCAGTGGATTTATCACTGCGCATATCTAGTCCTTTTGGGTCGTCGTCATAACAAAGCTACTGATATGCGAGTGCAGCTGCCGGTAACAACTAGTAAATAATAGTCTTTGTGTTAGTAACTGCGATAGTAAGGAGATAAGATGGTCGTTTCAAGTCGCAGTAAACAGTAACCCCACTATTATCAGAAGTACAGGATACGATTCCCTTCCACAAATAGGCAAGGAAGTCCGAATCGCTTGTGCAAGGGGCAAATGATAAAGCCCTTGCGTTTGGAAAAGTTTCATACTGCAGCAATACCTCCTAGAAGTCTGTACCTCCCCAGTTTCCATCATCTTCTCGTATTCTGGCGACCGTGACAGGCATTTGTAAATAATACGTGCCTTGTGGTGGAGCTTTTCAATGCACTTTAAATAGCGAGAGAAGCACATTCTCTCTCCCCCATTACCGCAAGAGACCAAGGCTTCGATCCAGTAAGCAGAGTCAAATGGATGAAGGATACGGCAGTTACGCTTTGATGAAGATTCTTGCACAGGGTAGAGTAGCGTGGAGACCTGTATCAAATCAGTCTTCAGATTTAGGACCACAGCCACAGCAAGGAAAAAAAAATGCTAAGTAGTCCTGATGAACCTTCTTCTTCTTCTTCTTCTTCTTCTTCTTGCGTTACGGCCTCTGTAGGACCACGGGTAGCCCCTTCGTGGACTGCATTTTCCTCTTCTTCTCCCAGAAACTCTTCATTCTTTCTCTTCTCCTCTCCCGCTCTTCTTCCGAGATCTTCAGTTTCCGTTTCTCCTGGCGGCTCCACTGGTGACATTCTAATCTTTTCCTGTATTCTTCTCTGTCATTGATCTCCAGCATATTTGTCGGTGTATATTTGTGCCTATTTGAGTCTCATTTCCCTCGATATTGTTCTCATGTTCCGGTACAATTGTTCCCTAGGTCTTCGCATCCACCACTCTGCACCTCTTTTGGGACCTAGTATTTTTCTCAGTATTTTCCTCTCTTCTTTCTCTAGTTGCTGTGCCCCATTTCTTCCTAGTGTCATCGTCTCAGTAGCATATAATACTGTATTCCTCACTGTTGCCTTGTAGTGGCTTATCTTTGCCTCTGTGGATATATTCTTTTTATTGTAAAACTCTCTCGTCATGCAGAAGGCTGACCTCATCTTCTTTATCTCTCTGTTATTCCCTCCTTGCTCCTGTTCCTTAATGTTATAAATTCTCCCAGGTATTTAAATTTGTCCACCATTTGCACAGTGTCTTCCTGTGTTTCCCAGTTTACTGTGGTGTTTAATGTCTTGGTCTTGTTATAGGCGATCCTCAGTCCCACCTTTCTAGCTACCTTACTTAAATTGTCGAGTTGTGTCTCTGCGTCTTCTTCCGTCTCACTTACTATTGCTATGTCATCTTCAAAGGCTAGGCAGTCCACTTGAGCCCTGTTGTCCTTTTTGTCCCCCACATGGCTCTTTGGTATTCCCATTTCCTCGTTTATTGCTCTCCACTGCCTGATCACTTCGTCCAGTGCTATATTGAACAAAAATGGTTACAATCCATCTCCTTGTTTAACAGCAGTCTTGATCTAGAATTCTTCTGACAGTGCTCCTCTGAATATGATGAGTCTGATGAACCTAACTTCAGCAATAACGTTTTCAGGGGATGATGAAATTGTCAGCCCTCCATTGCAGGGGGTGATGTACGTGAACATAAGCGAGGAGTCTCTCGTTACAGCCAGCTTCTTCAGTGTCGCCCACCTCACCAACGTTACAATACGAACGACATCGATCAGTGTTACGTCTGCAGTCTTCTCTGGCAAATGGTCCGTCACTGCCCCCTCCCCCTCTCCACGCCTACACGCGTATTGCATGCAAGGCGACGAGTATGCCATCTGTTACTCCCCATACCATTACCGCAATGGGGAAAATCTAACAGATCAGCAGAAAGATGCTCACTCAGCGTAAATCACGACGATAAAAAAAGTTACCATTTTCGCCGTCATAGCAAGAGCGCCTTGCGCCCTCTCGTTTCCGCCGCGGGCTGGCGTCAGGCTGCAGAAGTTTTATTAAAAACCTGTTACCGCGTGGCGCCAAGTAGGTGGCGAGAGGGCGCGATATAAATTCGGAACGAGAGGGCGCCGTAAATCAATGAGGAGCGCGCGAATGGCGCTCGGCGCGCCCATTTGTGACTGTTGCTGTAATTAACCCCCCGTCGCGGGGCCGGCCGGCCTGAGGTGTATTAAAGCCAATAAATCACCGTGTCGCCGGCGGCTGCAGCGCCGAGGGGCGTTTTTGAGACAGAAAGGGGGTTGACGAATGACTACAGAAACGCACTCGGCGTTCCCGGAAAATTAGCGGCCGTACCGTGCTAAGTGGCGCTCCACTCACAACTACCCTATTCCCCTCTCCCTCCCCCCCCCCCTTTCCCTCCTTATCCACTGTGAAACTTTTTGCGGCTCCACCCTTGCAGTTTCAACGCCACTGGCGAATGTCGCAGATCATTTTTCATATACGAGAACTAAAATGTTCCATAAATATATTACGTTGGTGCATAAATTCTTAGCGTTTATGGTTTGCAAGTTGATATTCCCATTGTTATGGGTTTACTTATCGATTGTCATTTTTATTTTTATTCCATTGTTTGGAGCTGTTGACGATAGACAATGAAGTGCCAAGAGGAGGAATCGGAACGTTGTTCTTGTGTTTGAAAGGAAGATTGGATTTAACGTCCCGTCGACATCTTCTGTTTGTGTTCAGTAGAGGGCGACAACAGCAGAGGCAGCCAGAAACATCTGCACCGTCTATGGGGATAATGCCGATGGACATAGCAAAGCAAGCAAATGGTTTTTCCGTCTTATGAAAGATCATTCTGACATTAATGACTCTTCAAGTTCAAGAAATGGTTCAAATGGCTCTGAGCACTATGGGACTTAACATCTGAGGTCATCAGTCCCCTAGAACTTAGAACTACTTAAACCTAACTAAGCTAAGGACATCACACACACCCATGCCTGTAGTAGGATTCGAACCTGCGACCGTAGCGGTCACGCTGTTCCAGACTGTAGCGCCTAGAACCGCTCGGCCACCAGGGCCGGCACTCTTCAAGTTCTTCAGGGTTTTATGAAGATGGTGTAAACGCATTAACAACGATCCACGTCAGTGTACTCGAGAAATGATAAATGTGACGAACAGTGAACATTCTCCTGTAGTGCTACATTTGCATCCAATGAGGAAGGTTCAAAATTTGGGTGTGTGTACTGCCAAAATCACAAAAATCAGCGGATGGCCATACGTCTCATCTCTGCTTGCACGCCATCAGATGGACCGTGAACAACACCAAAAGTGTTCAAATGTGTGTGAATTCCTAGGGGACCAAACTTCTGAGGTCATCGGTCCCTAGGCCGGCCGGAGTGGCCGAGCGGTTCTAGGCGCTACAGTCTGTAATCGCGTGACCGCTACGGTCGCAGGTTCGAATCCTTTTTCGGGCATTGATGTGTGTGATGTCCTTAGGTTAGTTAGGTTTAAGTAGTTCTGAGTTCTAGGGAACTGATGACCTCAGACGTTAAGTGGCATAGTGCTCAGATTCAGTTTTTTCATCTGTCCCTAGACTTACACACTACTTAAATTAACTAATGCTAAGAACAACACACACACCCTTGCCCGAGGGAGGACTCTGGCGGGAGAGGCCGCGCAATCAGTCACATGACGCCTCTAACGGGCGACCACTCCGCTCGGTTGAAGAACACTGACAATTACTATTCTGTATCGTTATTGGTGATGAGAAATGGTGTCTTTATGGTAATATAAGAAAAAGAAACGAATGGCTGACTCCAAACAAAAGGTGTTACTCGCCGTACAAAGACCTGCTTGCATCTGGCGCCAGCTCGGCACCCACAAAATACACGCCTGTTATTTACGGGAGTAGTGTGAGCTCGACATGGAAATCTCTTGACGCTTACAAAGGTGGACAAACATTTGGAAACACCAAAGCACGACACATGACAATGCCTATTACAGTTTAGGAAAACCATTGATATTCAAAGCAGTTTTTGGTGGTCTCTGAATGGAAAAATGCAGGTCCTGTATGGTTTTAAAGGAAATTTTATAGCATTCTGCCCGCAGAATAGTGGTAAGATCAGTTAGCAGTTGTAGAGGCGAATAGCGATCATGCACATTTCTCAGTAAAGTTGCCCAAAAAGACCTAATAGCATACGGGAAGGTGTCGTCGTTGAGTGACTTGAAAGGGTACAGTACCGCCCAACATTGAAAATAGGTACAACATTCTTCGTTATTCTTGTCAGTACAACATATTTTTTCTAATAATAACTCAATTTCAATTAATAAAGCGAAGCCGGATACCAGTGTGGGAAAGAATGACAATTTATTTATTTAACTGATCACATGTGCACTCCCACAAAATAAATCTCTACATCCAGTTTGGTGAGATCTGTGAAATGAATGAAGGTATGGTCGTCTGCTAACCGCAGATAGTGAATGTGAATATATGATCATCTTTGAGACGATCCTTTGGCCACCTTTGGTGGGACCAAAGAGATGAAATTTACCTAAGCTTTGAGCGCCTGAAATGTGTCTGACCAATACGGTAGCAAGGTGCTCCCCCACTTTGGCAGAGGTGCGAGAGGACCTGAAGAACGGCCATGTTTCGGCACTCTGCCGCTGCATCTTGTGCTGTTAAGACCTGTCTTAGGTGTGCTCCATAAAGACAAAAGTGTGGAGACATGGTATGCATGTGGAATACTTAAGAGTAGTTTGAAATAATAATTTCTCTATTTCAGGAAATTTTGTGGGGAGAATTAAATGTCAGACAGGTAATATTAATGGGATAGTAGTAATCTTCGGAAGTGACCAACGGTCACAATGAAACCACGTGTAGCAATAAGTTGAATTACTTCCGTGTGCTTAAGTTAAGCTGAATTACTAGCGTGTGTAGTATAAGTTGAAATATTTAAGAAATAGCGTGTGCAGGACTTGAAAGTAGAGGCGAGTACTTCCACGTGGTGAGTACTGTGTGAGTCCCAATCTGTGTATGAGACAAAGGATAAAGAGAAGTACTCGTCCATGATATCAGTTGAGGACTCGTGTGTGTGATGAATATGTTCTTAATATTACTTTGCGAGATATGTTTCCGTGTGATGCTTGATTCGAACTATAATACTCTGAGAGAGAAACAAGGTGAGTCAGCCGTCTATCCAGCAACGCCACTTGGCTTGCATTGCACAGGAAGACGTGCATATATCTCCAGAGTTCATAGTAGGAAAGTAGATGTGACTATTCCCTGTGTTGTATTTCATGTTGTAGTGTGGTGTATGTCATGTAATTTAAGTATGTATGGTTTGCATGGGAGAGTAGTAAGGTAGTTTCAGAGGTAGTGGGTTATGTGTGTTCCTTTTGTACTGCTCGGTCTGGAGGAAAGTTTCGTGATGATGATTGTGAGAGTCGAAGTGTAAGAAATAATAAAAGATCCACCACCCTATCCAGAAAGTGAACTGTAGCGTTAAATAATTACGAACCCATAAGATAGAATTCACCAATGTAAAGCCATGCCCACTGGGCGGAATTTCTCATGTGTTATTGTTGTAGGTTATAGAATTTGTGTGTTTAGGTTATAGAATTTATCGGAATAAATAAGATAGTGAAAAGAAAAAGATTGGTGGCCTTTTTCTTCGAATTGTATGTTGTCATGATATCCAGAATTTATAATGTGTGCGCCACTCATATTCAGTGCGATGGCCACGCGTTGATAAAAGCAGTTAAATAAAAAAAAAAGGAAAATGTGGTATTGCCAGTGCGTAGTGAACAGTCAGAGTTCTGTAAATTACTGATAGTCAGATGTGCGTTTCCGTGGCATATTATTCATACAAGAGGATAATTTGTAACTTAATTGTGAGTACGAGAGTTCATGTTACTCGATAAATAAGAATGAATCCACTCGCTTGGCAGACCACTCATCTTGCAGGCCTGACTGCTTGATGCCACAGTATGAGCAAGGCATGTGGGTGCCTCTCAGACTGTAGGAGGATACAAGATGACTTGGACAGGATTTGTGATTGGTGTAAAGAATGGCAGCTAACTCTAAATATAGATAAATGTAAATTAATGCAGATGAATAGGAAAAAGAATCCCGTAATGTTTGAATACTCCATTAGTAGGATAGCCCTTGACAGTCACGTCGATTAAATATTTGGGCGTAACACTGCAGAGCGATATGAAGTGGGACAAGTATGTAATGGCAGTTGTGGGGATGGCGGACAGTCGTCTTCGGTTCATGGGTAGAATTTTGGGAAGATGTGGTTCATCTGTAAAGGAGACGCTTATAAAACACTAATACGACCTATTCTTGAGTACTGCTCGAGCGTTTGCGATCCCTATCAGGTCGGATTGAGGGAGGACATGGAAGCAATTCAGAAGCGGGCTGCTAGATTTGTTACAGGTAGGTTTTATCATCACGCGAATGTTACGGAAATGCTTCAGGAACTCGGGTGAGAGTCTCTGGAGGAAAGGTGGCGTTCTTTTCGTGAATCGCTACTGAGGAAATTAAGAGAACCAGCATTTGAGGCTGACTGCAGTACAGTTTAACTGCCGTCAACTTATATTTCGCGGAAAGACCACAAAGATAAGATAAGAGAGATTAGGGCTCGTACAGAGGCATATAGGCAGTCGTTTTTCCCTCGTTCTGTTGGGAGTGGAACAGGGAGAGAAGATGCTAGTTGTGGTACGAGGTACCCTCCGCCACGCACCGTATGGTGGATTGCGAAGTATGTATGTAGATGTAGATCTGTAGATTGTGGTTGCCAAGGGAGTTGCGACAATACATTCTCGTGCTCATTAAACCAGTCCTGGTGGACAAGAGCTGTGTGAAAAGGGGTCTGTGTTCTTGGAACACAGCATAACCGTAAGGAAGACACATTGTACCATGTAATGAACCTGGTCAGTCACAATCCTTGGCAGTAAGGCGAACTGGCAAAGTAACAATGTTGCCCACGGTATACTGCGATGTGGCTGCCGAAATTGTCACGCAACACTCACTATGGCTCAATCTTGGGACGTAAGCTCTCCCAGGAGTAGGATAGTGTGTATCAAGATCCATCAGAACATAAGACATTCTTCCACTGCTCCGATGTCCAGGCTGTGTGGCTATGCCCCTCGTTTTCTTGTTAGTGGCATTTACATCACTGAAGAGTAGTTTTGGAATTCAAGGTCGTCCTGCAATTACCGGCTTCTGGAGGTCACTTCCTGTAGCTTTGGTGCTGACTGGATTAGTGAGTGTAGCACTCATTTCCACAGTGACTTTTGCAGCCACAAACCTTCTGTTTTTCGTCACTCTCCTCTTTAGTTACTGAGAAACACTATCACTGAACATAAATCTTCCCATGCGTTATGCCACTGTGACTTGGTGGACTATATTTTTCAACGTTCCCTGCATGTGGTGTAAATCTTCTATGTGGTTCCTTTTGAAACACCAAACACTTCGGTTACCTTGGTTGTGGAAACAGCCAGCATACGATCACCAACAATTTTACTGCACTCAGCTCCACTTAGGTGTAATATAATGCATTCACAGCTACACAGATAATGCTATTTTGTCGAAAGACGACATATTGAGGAACGTGGCTGTTGTACTTAAGGTTTATAATTTATATAAAAAACAGCTACCAGTCACAATTGGCTGGTAGCTGTTTTTTATATAAATTATAAACCTTACACAGATAATTGTTCTGACAACGACTGACGCTTGTAGTGTGTTGAGGAAACTGCACAGTTTCCGTTGGTAGTCTGTTCCAACAGCGCAAATGGATCACTACGCCCTGTATCTCTGAAAACCTACACTACTGGCCATTAAAATTTCTACACCAAGAAGAAATGCAGATGATAAACGGGTATTCATTGAACAAATACGAGGCCTGTTCAGAAAGTAAGCTCCGATTGATTGCCAAATTGAAACCACAGTGAACATCAGAAATGTTTTACTTGTAACAATTAGCTACACCTTTCAGCTACTTCTCTACGTAGTCGCCGTTCTGACTTAGACTTTTGTCATAGCGTTGTACCAACTTTTTCAATAGCCTCATCATAGAAGGCAGCCGCCAGTGCTTTCCGCCAATTCTCCACGCTGGCCTACACCTTGTTGTCTGTGTCAAAATGTTGTCTTCAAAGACAGCGGTTCATGTGACCAGAGATGAAACTCAGGGGGAGACAATTGCGGACTGTATTGTGGGTAATCTCACATTTCCATTTGAAAACGATGCAGGATCATCTTCATTGCCCCTGCAGAATGCGGCTGAGAATTGTCTTGAAGAAGAAACAGCACGACAGTTATGTAATGTTAGCTGCATAGCTTCAGGCGAAATTTCTCACCAGGCCCTCGTACTTGGCGGCAGACACTATTTTCTAGACATCTTTACGCACTCACTGCGAGCTCAGAAATGAGAAGAGCGACGTGATGCTAACTGGGGTTATACTAGAGACACTACCCAACACATCTGTGCAAAGCTTTATCGGATTTTCATAGTCGTTTCCATTTCGCGACCGATCGGAGCTTACTTTCTGAACGCCCCTCGTATATTATACTAGAACTGACATGTGATTACATTTTCACGCAATTTGGGTGCATAGATTCTGAGAAATCAATACCCAGGAAAACCACCTCCGGTCGTAATAACGGCCTTGATACACCTGGGCCTTGAGTCAAATAGAGCTTGGATGGCGTTTACAGGTACAGCTGCCCATACAGCTTCAACACGATACCACAGATCATCAAGAGTAGTGACTGGTGTACTGTGACGAGCGACTTGCTCGGCCACCATTGACCAGACGTTTTCAATTGGTGAGAGATCTGGAGCATGTGCTGGCCAGGTTTGCAGTCGAACATTTTCTGTATCCAGAAAGGCCCGTACAGGACCTGCATTATGCGGTCGTGCAATATCCTGCTGAAATGTAGGATTTCGCAGGGATCGAATGAAGGGTAGCGCCACGGGTCGTAACACATCTGAAATGTAACATCCACTGTTCAAAGTGCCGTCAATGCGGACAACAGGTGACCGAGACGTGTAACCAATGGCACCCCATACCATCACGCCGGGTGGTACGCCAGTATGGCGATGACGAATACACGCTTCCAATGTGCGTTCATCGCGATGACGCCAAACACGGATGCAACCATCATGATACTGTAAACAGAACCTGGGGTCATCCGAAGAAATGACGCTTTGCCATTCGTGCACACAGGTTCGTCGTTGAGTACACCATCGCAGGCACTCCTGTCTGCAGCGTCAAGGCAACCGCATCCATGGTCTCCGAGCTGATAGTCCATGCTGCTGCAAATATCGTCGAACTGTTCGTGCAGGTGGTTGTTGTCTTGCAAACGTCCCCATCTGTTGACTCAGGGATCGAGACGAGGCTGCACGATTCGTTACAGCCATGCGGATAAGATGCCTGTCATCTCGACTGCTAGTGATACGAGGCCTTTGGGATCCAGCACGGCTTTCCGTATTACCCTCCTGAACCCACCGATTCCATATTCTGCTAACAGTCGTTGGATCTCGACCAATGCCGCGGTATGATAAACCGCAATCGCGATAGGCTACAATCCGACCTTTATCAAAGTCGGAAACGTGATGGTACGCATTTCTCCTCCTTACACGGGGCATCACAGCAACATTTCACCAGGCAACGCCGGTCAATTACTGCTTGTGTATGAGAAATCGGTTGGAAACTTTCCTTATGTCAGCACGTTGTATGTGTGGCCACCGGCGCCAACCTTGTGTGAATGCTCTGAAAAGTTAATCATTTCCATATCACAGCATGTTCTTCCTGTCGGTTAAATTTCGCGCGTGCAGCACGTCATCTTCGTGGTGTAGCAATTTTAATGGCCAGTAGTGTATAACGTGATGCGAACCCGAGTTGCAACGCCAGTAACGTACACTGCCCTTCAGTTGCGACTAGTGACTGGGTTTGCATATACGGCAGGCGAAAGTAGTTCGTCAACTCAGGATTCCAGCAGATCTCTACAGAGGTCGTCAACCGCAAGGGACTGTGTTCCATGTCATTCGTCATGTGCAGGTAGTAGGGTGGAACTGGGTATCACTCCAATCTGTTGCGCAAGTCGTGTCCCCCGGCTCAGCAGGCAGTGCGTGTTATCCATCAGAGAGTTCGGCAGAGTCATTCATTAGCGAAGAGTCTCCGAGTGTGTCCAAAGCAGTAACCACTACAGCTCCAGTAACGCCGTTCATTGGACCGAAAAGGAGCTGGCAATCTTCGACAGTTTTTAGAACAGAGTAGAGACTGAACTGTGAAACTGGATTTAGTTGCCGACAGCACTGTTGTGTACTTGCATTGTTCACCGATCCTGAAGTTCGGTATTTGTGTTCTTTTAACAAATATATGTCCTTGGATACTTGCACTGTAATCATTTTAGCAGGTATGTTCTGAGAATGCGTGCATGATGTGAAAGGAGAAGCGCCGCAGCATTCTCCCATCAGCGGCACCTCAGAATCTGTTGACGGTATTATACTTGACAACGTAAAAAGCAGAGCACAAGTCGGAACGTGGTTGTCCAGACCAGTAGATACACAGCAAAAAGTGCTAGTGGAGTTCATGCCACTCTGAATAGCTGTTTTTGAGTTAAACAGGCGGTAATAAAGGTATGGCTCAATAGTATATGTTCTTAAAAAACCTGATGGTTCTTTTCAAATTAAAAAAAAAATGTTGCTGCGTGTTTAATTTAAAGCCCAGCCCAAATTTCCGTCTTCATATATATACAAGAAATGTTCACGTGGAATTGAATGCATCTTTTGGAAACACTGTGTTGTATGGGGACTCTGTTGATGCAGAGAATGTTAAGTAAAGTAGGGCTGAAAATCAATGCAGACTTGGTGGAAGCGATGGTACTGTCCAGAGGAACAGTGCAGTGAACCTCACTGCAATTTGTGTTTGTGAGTTTCTTAGAGGTAAAAACATCCTTCGCACCAAGTTTAACAACCACAATAAATTAACGCTGCAGATAAAAGAACAAGTATCAAGGCAGCCGGAACATGGCGTAAAACTGGTAAAAACGATCTCTAGCAAAACCAAACCCTAGGCGTGTAATGTGATAACAGTTCCAGTGGTGTTACACGGAACGCATACTTCGGCAATCACAAAGGCTGGTGATAAGTAATATTCGAACGAAAAATATTGAGAAAATTTCGAAAGAAAAGTATTTGGGAAGTTCTTTGATCCAGCATGATGTACGGATCGCCAGAGAATAAAGAAGACTAGGAACTGTACGGGTTAATGTAGCATACAAACATTCAAACATCTACATTCACGCATATATTCGGCAAGCCATCATCGGTGGCACAGCGAAAGATATTTTGCATCATTACTAATCACTCCCTTTCCTGTTACACTTGAAAATGGGGTATGAGAGAAAAACTATCTATATGCCACAGTACGAGCACGATTTCTCTTTTCTTGTCTTTGCTGCCCTTAAGCGAAACGTATGTTTACGGTAGTGGAACCGTTCTGCAGACAACTACAAACGCCAGCTCTATACATTTTGTCAGCAGTGTTTCGCGAGAATGGTGGTGTCCGTGCTCCAGTGATTCCCATTTGAATTCACAGAGCATTTTCGTAATACTCGCGTACTGACATTATCTAGCGATAACTAATCTAGCTGCATACATCTGAATTGCTTCGAAGCCTTCCTTGAAGCCGACATGGTGATGATCTCATACACTTCATCAGCACTCAAGAATGGATCGTACTAGTGTTCTATACCCGGTCACACTTATAGATGAGCTCCAATTTCCTAAAATTCTCCCAGCACACTGAAATCAACAATTCGTCTTCCCTGTTATCGCTTACGTGCTTGATCCATTTCATATCGCTTTGCAACGTTACGCCTGGATATCTAATGGACGTGACTGTGTCAAGGAACACATCAATAACAGCGTAGTCCATCATTATGGGATTGTTTTTCCTGTTCTTCTACGTTAATTTACGCTTTCCTTACGCTACAGTGCACGAAGTCGAAACCAAACGTCATCATAATGGTCTTGAAGTCAGCTGACAGTGTGTGTTCAGTGGGTATAAAATGTGTGTAACATGTGTTGCAATTGTTGTTGAGAAACAAAGAAACAGAGTAGCACTAATTCTTTACATTGTGAAATTACTTCTTCGCAGGAATGTATAAGCAAAACAGAACTGCACACTAGGGTTGCACCAAATGAGGTTTCCCTGTTTTTAATAGAAATACGTTTTAATCTAGGTGACTGAGGATCCAACCCCACCTTAAGAAATATATATCATAAAAGTGAATGTACAATGCCCGTACCGTTAAAATTCAGAAACGAGTTCTGGTACGGTCAAGGGAGACATACGGTGTGGTAGCCTTCTATCCCCCAGCCATGAAGACGGTTCCCGTTTTTACTTGAAGGGTGTGTTTTTGAAGACATAAGGATTGGAAGTTTCGCACTCTAGAAATCTCTAGACGATTCCACTACATTCGGGAGTACTCGAGAATATTCCAAAACATTCGAGAGTATTCGAGAGATTCCACAATATTCCGGAATATTTCACAATGATCCGGACATTCTGGAATGTTCGGGAACAGTTTGGAATATTTGGGAAGAATCCAGAATGTTTGGAAACATCCCGGAACATCCCAGATCATTGTGGGACATACCAGAACATTCTCGAATGTTGTAGAATTTTCTGGAATATTGTGGACCAGTCGAAGCCATATTCGTATGTTCTGGAATTCGCCACAGGTGGGACTACCCGTTCGTAGAGGTGTATTAAGCAAGGCCCGTCGAGGTTTGAACGTCAGTTTCTTATCAGTGTCGAAGGAAGAGACCGAATAATAGTGCAGTGAGTAAATAAAAACAAACAGTGAACTGCGGGTAGTCAAAGTGATGCAGTGACTGAACCGAAATCGAAAATAATGTGTATGAAGCGTACTTACTGTATTTGTTGAAAAAAAGTTTGAAATTAATATTTTAGACAATGCTCAGACGTAAAAGAGGAGGAGATCTTGCCACTTCTCAAACAAAGGCGAAAACAAAAAGAATAGCGAGAAAACGAACAGGTAAAGAGCGCGAAGTACGTTTAAGTTTCCAACGAACGGGAATGAACACCGTGAGAAGCAGAGAAACCGAAGAGTAACGAAACGAGCGGATTGAAGGATCAAGAATTGTGACTCAGTCCTATAATAAGAGACTGCGAACTCAAGTCAGCCATGAAAATATCGTCATGCGAGAAGTGCGGACGAGGACTAGTACACAGCACAGCTTAACAAATGAAGCCACTTCGACCCGACGAAAGAATGTAACAATCACAAATACGTCGTAATCGGAAAAATGGATAACATCTGCCAATTTTGCAACGCGAAAGAACTCAGTAGAGAAACATCTGCTACATGAATGGAAAAATCGTATCACCACCATTGGAAGCACCTCCGGAAGAATTTTTACATTACATGACCGGGGAAACTCCAGAATGAAAACACTGTCTTCAAGATATAAAAGCGCAGAACGCCTGCTTTCAAATGACTTCTTTCTGTGTCACTTCGGTCTACACTAACAAAGACGAAATCGATTGTTTTTATCCAAGGACAAATCTGTCACAACATGGGATCATTACTACCACAACCCAACGAAAAATATAATTTTTTGCAAATATATTTCTTCGGAAATGAAGAAACAGAAACTGATCAACGATGTACAAATATCAGTGGACTGAGACGAGAAGTAGCCCAAGATGTACAGAGGATCTTACACAAATACAGTCAACTGATTCACATATTCATAACAGCACTTGACCCAATGATTTCTGGTGCTTAAAAAGATGCATTTCGAGCCGATAAAAGACCACCTGGAGAACATGAACGTCGATTTAATGAACCTCAGATAGACGGAGTCGCCGGCGTAATTGTGGGCAGTGAAATCACAAGCCGTGAAATTATTGTACAACGAATATGAGAAGGACTTCAACGCATTGGTGAGACACACCGTTCACGTGATTGCCTCCAATATCCATAAACATTTCTGCTCGGAGAGGACAGATATCACTTTAATGTGAAACAAATCCAACCTCAAACATACAAAAAACAAAAAGACACTTTCAAGGAGTTCTATGCGTACCGCTTAATGATCAGAGACAATGAAACATACAATCACATTCTCAGCACTCGCCGTTTATTCCAACAACTCCTGGTGGATACGTACGCAAAAATAGATGCGAAACGGATGCTTTGCATTGAACTAAATCAGAAGAAACTACGCACGAAAGAACACATCGACCCTCGAGACGCAATCATAAATGACGGAAACATTGACGACAATGGAAAATGGTAATCTAGCCTACATCATACATAGGATGTCCGAGACAAATACACTCAACATGCCATGATCTGCATAAGAAGATATAGACGACCCGACGTTTCATAAAATTCGCATGCAACTAGTCGCGGCCAGAAATCAAAGAACAACTACGATACAGACAAGAGCCCATGCGTCGATACGACACAAAAAAGAGATTTATTTAAGTCATCACAGAATACTAAGTCTTTGGAACAGTTAGATGCTAGATGTACACAATCGCATGGCAAAAACTAGGACTGCCTCACTCACACAATCTCATACGGCTACATGAGAGAATTCATCCCAGCCGACCGATGTGGCCGAGCTGTTCTAGGCGCTTCAGTGTGGAACCGCGCGACCACTAGGGTCGCAGGTTCGAATCCTGCCTCGGGCATGGATGTGTGTGATGTCCTTAGGTTAGTTAGGTTTAAGTAGTTCTAAGTTCTGGGGGACTAATGACTTCAGATGTTAAGTCCCGTAGTGCTCAGAGCCATTTGAACCATTTTTGAATTCATCCCACGGGTCCGCAGCTCGTAGTCGTGCGGTAGCGTTCTTGCTTCCCACGCCCGGGTTCCCGGGTTTGATTCCCGGAGGGGTCAGGGATTTTCTCTGCCTCGTGATGACTGGGTGTTGTGTGATGTCCTTAGGTTAGTTAGGTTTAAGTAGTTCTAAGTTCTAGGGGACTGATGACCATAGATGTTAAGTCCCATAGTGCTCAGAGCCATTTGAACCATCCCACGGGTAGCAACAAAAGCATCCAAGCTGAATTTCCGAGTCCACAAGAAGATCCGGAACTGTACGACACACCGAGCGAGCTAGTTAGACACTGGACTCGCATTCGGGAGGACGACGGTGCAATCCCGCGTCCGGACATCCTGATTTAGGTTTTCCGCGATTTCCCTAAATCACTCCAGGCAAATGCCGGGATGGTTCCTCTGAAAGGGCATGGCCGACTTCCTTCCCCATTGTTTCCTATTCCGATTAGACCAATGACCTCGCTGTCTGGTCTCCTTCCCCAAACAACCCAACAATACGTCATGGTAGTGAAAAACATGATTCACGCACAATGCGAGCTACTGAACCCCAATTCCCCGTCTATGAATGATGGAAAATATACAACAACAAAAAATACCAGAACCATACTTGGGCGACACAGAAATCACAGTTGATGGCGACCCCAAACACAGAAGAAGCTCTTCCAGAAATGGTGGCTTCAAGGCAAAAATACGAATACGAGCTACGGACAAACTGGATATACACTCCTGGAAATTGAAATAAGAACACCGTGAATTCATTGTCCCAGGAAGGGGAAACTTTATTGACACATTCCTGGGGTCAGATACATCACATGATCACACTGACAGAACCACAGGCACATAGACACAGGCAACAGAGCATGCACAATGTCGGCACTAGTACAGTGTATATCCACCTTTCGCAGCAATGCAGGCTGCTATTCTCCCATGGAGACGATCGTAGAGATGCTGGATGTAGTCCTGTGCAACGGCTTGCCATGCCATTTCCACCTGGCGCCTCAGTTGGACCAGCGTTCGTGCTGGACGTGCAGACCGCGTGAGACGACGCTTCATCCAGTCCCAAACATGCTCAATGGGGGACAGATCCGGAGATCTTGCTGGCCAGGGTAGTTGACTTACACCTTCTAGAGCACGTTGGGTGGCACGGGATACATGCGGACGTGCATTGTCCTGTTGGAACAGCAAGTTCCCTTGCCGGTCTAGGAATGGTAGAACGATGGGTTCGATGACGGTTTGGATGTACCGTGCACTATTCAGTGTCCCCTCGACGATCACCAGTGGTGTACGGCCAGTGTAGGAGATCGCTCCCCACACCATGATGCCGGGTGTTGGCCCTGTGTGCCTCGGTCGTATGCAGTCCTGATCGTGGCGCTCACCTGCACGGCGCCAAACACGCATACGACCATCATTGGCACCAAGGCAGAAGCGACTCTCATCGCTGAAGACGACACGTCTCCATTCGTCCCTCCATTCACGCCTGTCGCGACACCACTGGAGGCGGGCTGCACGATGTTGGGGCGTGAGCGGAAGACGGCCTAACGGTGTGCGGGACCGTAGCCCAGCTTCATGGAGACGGTTGCGAATGGTCCTCGCCGATACCCCAGGAGCAACAGTGTCCCTAATTTGCTGGGAAGTGGCGGTGCGGTCCCCTACGGCACTGCGTAGGATCCTACGGTCTTGGCGTGCATCCGTGCGTCGCTGCGGTCCGGTTCCAGGTCGACGGGCACGTGCACCTTCCGCCGACCACTGGCGACAACATCGATGTACTGTGGAGACCTCACGCCCCACGTGTTGAGCAATTCGGCGGTACGTCCACCCGGCCTCCCGCATGCCCACTATACGCCCTCGCTCAAAGTCCGTCAACTGCATATACGGTTCACGTCCACGCTGTCGCGGCATGCTACCAGTGTTAAAGACTGCGATGGAGCTCCGTATGCCACGGCAAACTGGCTGACACTGACGGCGGCGGTGCACAAATGCTGCACAGCTAGCGCCATTCGACGGCCAACACCGCGGTTCCTGGTGTGTCCGCTGTGCCGTGCGTGTGATCATTGCTTGTACAGCCCTCTCGCAGTGTCCGGAGCAAGTATGGTGGGTCTGACACACCGGTGTCAATGTGTTCTTTTTTCCATTTCCAGGAGTGTAGATAATAAATGGGCAGCACTATATAACACATTACTTTCCAAAATGTTCCAAGCCCAGACAAACGTAGAATACTGCAATTCAGTGAAATCCATCAAATATGTCCGTAAGCATGCGAAAAAAAGCAGTGACGTAGCAGTATTTCAAGTAGCCGAAGACAGCGAACAGTAAAACAGAAACGACGAGATCTTCTTGTACCAAGTGTGAGATAAATCAACAGTAACGAAAGAGCGAGGTGGATTTTCGGTTTTCTGATACACGAACGCGAACCAACTCTGCAACATCTAGCAGTACATTCGGAGAATGGACAGAGGGTTTACTTCACAAAAGACAACGCCAGAAAAATTGCAAGCGAACCACCTCAAAAATCAAAATTAACAGCTTTTAACCAACTGTGCTATACGGACCCATTCTCTAAAATATTACTATATGTCGCCGTCCCTGCCTATTATACGTGGAACACTACAAGAAAAATCTCTCAACTACGAAAACAAGGAATTCCAACAAAACATCATCCAGAAGTCCTGAAAACTGGCGCATAAGGCCGTGTACACACTGTACATCCGCAAAATGCCTCTGTTTCTATCTCCGGATGTTGCTACACGAAATACCACTATCTGAAGACTGTTGACAGTTACCAATGCCAGATGTACAGAGAAGCATACCAACGCTTATAACTACTGGAAAACTACAACCACTGGGAATTAACTGTACAAGAAGCCTCACTCACAGCCTCAGCTGAATAAATGAGAGACATATTCACCATAATTCTAACAACATGGAACCCATGGAATCCGAAATAGCTATGGGGCTCCTTCGAAGAGAGTTTGAGTGACGACGAACTACACCTAATCTCACAAGCTCATCCTGGACTGACCATCGAATTCAACGACGACATCTATGAAACACTCAGTCGCCTTGAAGGTAAATGTTCAACAATAAACAATCAGTTCTTAGTATAACTTACGATGCAAGTACGACTGAAAGATGCTATCAGTATGTTAAACTTCGAAATTACAAAGGAAAAAAGCTACAGCATCAACGAACTACTTCAATACATTGCTCGCAACAAACCACTCCTCAGTGACAATCAAAAGGAAATTTGCAACTTAATCATGGACCAGGTCGACAACAACACTGGCGGAATTATATACTTCGATGTACCAGACGGCACCGGGATAACGTTTTTAATAAATCTATTGCTGACGGAAATATGGCTATACAACACATCTCACGTGTACTAGCATCATCTGCGATTGCAGCCACACTTGTGGAAGGAGGACGAACTGCCCATTACGCCCTACAACTACCGTTAAATATAACCGTAGAACAATTCCCGGTTTGTAAAATATCGAGAGCATCTGGACGAGGTGAACTTCTAAAGCAATCGAAAAATCTCTTCTGGGACGAATGCACAATGGCTCATGATAAAATCACTCGAAGCTATGGACAGAACACATAGGCAGGCACCTAAGAAAGAAGGGTTTTATACCCGGATTTCTTATTCTTTGTAATGTCGGGGCCAGATATAGACATAGTCACGTGACAACAACATGTACAAGAACGATGGGGTTTATGCCATCAAGCGTAATGATTGTCAGGACACATATATAGGTCAAATAGGTTGAGGTTTTAGTACGCTGTTTAAGGAATACCTCAACGTGAACAACCCAAGGTCCACCTTGGCATTACATCTGAGGGAAACGGAACATCTAGTAACGAGTTTAGAAAACAACCTTGACATTTTATGCGTTGAGAATTGAAAATAGGGAATTTAAAAGAGCTATCAAGGAGTCCCCATTACAAGACTTGCGAGGTAACTTTGAAGCGATGGGAGGAGCTCCACTCATACTCCCAGGAGATTTTCGACAAAAACTTCCAGTTATCTCCAAGTCCACACCAGCATCCATTCTTTAAAAAATCACTTCTCTGACCACACATAAAAATACTACGACTAACAAAAAGTATGAGAGTTGAACTATCGATGTTAGCCGCTGTGGCCGAATGGTTCTAGGCACTTCAGTCCGGAACCAAGAGGCTGCTGCGGTCGCAGGTTCGAATCCTGCCTCGGGCATGGATGTGTGTGATGTCCTTAGACATAGCGCTTAGAGCCATTTGAACCATTTTTTTGAACTATCAAAAGACAAAACAACGGCACATTTTGCTCAATAGCTTTTACAGATCGTCGAAGGCCCACGTCCTACTGACCAGACGACAGGTCTCATTATACTCAATTGTGGTGTCTGCAAACATAGTCTCTATTAAGACCGTAGGCCTACTCATCGACAAAATTCATCCAAACATTGGTCACAACTATACCAATCACAACTGGCTATTTGAAAGGCCAATTTTAGCAACTAAAGCCAATGTTGTCGACGAAATCAACTTCAATATTCAAAAGAAAATTCCCGGTGAAGAGAGAATATAGAATCCGATCGATACGATGGTAACCGTTGAGTTTCTAAACTCTTTGCATGTACCAGGAATGCCAGCACACTGCCTTCGACATAAAATTGGGTCTCCGATCGTACTACTCAGATATCTCAACACATTAAAGCTACGTAACGGATGAAATATGGTCGTCAAACAGTTATCGAATAACATCATCGAAGCCGAACTTATGGCTGGAACGTATAAAGGACACACACTGTTTATCCGCAGCATACCACTGATCTCTACTGAACTGCATTCAAATTTGAAAGAGAACAGCTTCCAATCAAATTACCCTACATTTCTACAATTAACAAAGCGCAAGGACAAACTTTAAAATATGGCAGCCTGAACCTCAAAAACTCCTGTTTCTCTCACGGTCAGCTATACGTAGCTTGCTCTAGAGTAACAAAAATCGGGAAATTTGTATATATATATATATATATATATATATATATATATATATATATATACCCCGGACAACAAGATGAAAAATGTTGTTTATAAGCAGTATTGTAAATGGTTGGATTATATTTTCAATATAATTTTTTACCTCGTATACTTCGCAGTTTTTTCTTTTATTCCAACTACCACACAATCTCAAATCAACTCCCTGAGCGAAGCGTGTACCCCAGCTAGTACCATTACATGTAAAATATCCTCGAAAAAGCGATCCACGGACGAATAAACCTACTACTGTTAGGAAAACTGTCTTTGTCCTGTTCGGCGCTTGTTGTTGTTGTTGTTGTGGTCTTCAGTCCTGAGACTGGTTTGATGCAGCTCTCCATGCTACTCTATCCTGTGCAAGCTTCTTCATATCCCAGTACCTACTGCAACCTACATCCTTCTCAATCTGCTTAGTGTATTCATCTCTTGGTCTCCCTCTACGATTTTTACCCTCCACGCTGCCCTCCAATGCTAAATTTGTGATCCCTTGATTCCTCAAAACATGTCCTACCAACCGACCCCTTCTTCTAGTCAAGTTGTGCCACAAACTTCTCTTCTCCCCAATCCTATTCAATACCTCCTCATTAGTTACGTGATCTACCCATCTTATCTTCAGCATTCTTCTGTAGTACCACATTTCGAAAGCTTCTATTCTCTTCTTGTCCAAACTAGTTATCGTCCATGTTTCACTTCCATACATGGCTACACTCCATACAAATACTTTCAGAAACGACTTCCTGACACTTAAATCTATACTCGACGTTAACAAATTTCTCTTCTCCAGAAACGCTTTCCTTGCCATTGCCAGTCTACATTTTATATCCTCTCTACTTCGACCATCATCAGTTATTTTACTCCCTAAATAGCAAAACTCTTTTACTACTTTAAGTGTCTCATTTCCTAATTTAATTCCCTCAGCATCACCCGATTTAATTTGACTACATTCCATTATCCTCGTTTTGCTTTTGTTGATGTTCATCTTATATCCCCCTTTCAAGACACTGTCCATTCCGTTCAACTGCTCTTCCAAGTCCTATGCTGTCTCTGACAGAATTACAATGTCATCGGCGAACCTCGAAGTTTTAACTTCTTCTCCATGAATTTTAATACCTACTTCAAATTTTTCTTTTGCTTCCTTTACTGCTTGCTCAATATACAGATTGACTAACATCAGGGAGAGGCTACAACCCTGTCTCACTCCTTTCTCAACCACTGCTTCCCTTTCATGCCCCTCGACTCTTATAACTGCCACCTGGTTTCTGTACAATTAGTAAATAGCCTTTCGCTCCCTGTATTTTACCCCTGCCACCTTCAGAATTTGAAAGAGAGTATTCCAGTTAACATTGTCGAAAGCTTTCTCTAAGTCTACAAATGCTAGAAACGTAGGTTTGCCTTTTCTTAATCTTTCTTCTAAAATACGTCGTAAGGTTAGTATTGCCTCAGGTGTCCCAACATTTCTACGGAATCCAAACTGATCTTCCCCGAGGTCCGCTTCTACCAGTTTTCCCATTCGTCTGTAAAGAATTCGCGTTAGTATTTTGCAGCCATGACTTATTAAACTGATAGTTCGGTAATTTTCACATCTGTCAACACCTGCTATCTTTGGGATTGGAATTATTATATTCTTCTTGAAGTCTGAGGGTATTTCGCCTGTCTCATACATCGTGCTCACCAGATGGTAGAGTTTTGTCATGACTGGCTCTCCCAAGGCCATCAGTAGTTCTAATGGAATGTTGTCTACTCGCGGGGCCTTGTTTCGACTCAGGTCTTTCAGTGCTCTGTCAAACTATTCACGCAGTATCTTATCTCCCATTTCATCTTCATCTACATCCTCTTCCATTTCCATAATATTGTCCTCAAGTACATCGCTCTTGTATAAACCCTCTATATACTCCTTCCACCTTTCTGCCTTCCCTTCTTTGCTTAGAACTGGGTTGCCATCTGAGCTCTTGATGTTCATACAAGTGGTTCTCTTCTCTCCAAAGGTCTCTTTAATTTTCCTGTAGGCAGTATCTATCTTACCCCTAGTGAGACAAGCCTCTACATCCTTAGATTTGTCCTATAGCCATCCCTGCTTAGCCATTTTGCACTTCCTGTGAATCTCATTTTTGAGACGTTTGTATTCCTTTTTGCCTGCTTCATTTCCTGCATTTTTATATTTTCTCCTTTCATCAATTAAATTCAATATTTCTTCTGTTACCCAAGGATTTCTATTAGCCCTCGTCTTTTTACCTACTTGATCGTCTGCTGCCTTCACTACTTCATCCCTCAGAGCTACCCATTCTTCTTCTACTGTATTTCTTTCCCCCATTCCTGTCAATTGTTCCCTTATGCTCTCCCTGAAACTCTCTACAACCTCTGGTTCTTTCAGTTTATCCAGGTCCCATCTCCTTAAATTCCCACCTTTTTGCAGTTTCTTCAGTTTCAATCTGCAGTTCATAACCAATAGATTGTGGTCAGAGTCCACATCTGCCCCTGGAAATGTCTTACAATTTAAAAGCTTGTTCCTAAATCTCTGTCTTACCATTATATAATCAATCTGATACCTTTTAGTATCTCCAGTTTTCTTCCAGGTATACAACCTTCTTTTATGATTCTTGGACCAAGTGTTAGCTATGATTAAGTCATGCTCTGTGCAAAATTCTACAAGGCGGCTTCCTCTTTCATTTCTTCCCCTCAATCCATATTCACCTACTATGTTTCCTTCTCTCCCTTTTCCTACTGACGAATTCCAGTCACCCATTACTATTAAATTTTCGTCTCCCTTCACTACCTGAATAATTTCTTTTATCTTCGGTGCTTATATGAATCTAAGTGACATAACTAATGCAAATGCGAATGCAGTTCTTCGATACTGAGATTCATTTGTTTGAGTCTTGGTGCTTCCGCAGTATGGCACCTGCGCAGCGAATATTAAATGTTGTATGATTCATTAATATATACTGAAACATCCCCTTTGAAAAATTGTGAATGACTGTGCTAATAAACTTCTACATTATTTGATACAAAGACAGCTGAATAAAACTGAATGTACTCAGACAGTTCTCTCGTTACTTATTCTGATCATCGCTAAACTGACACACAATATTTTTTTAGCGCAACGCAATCTGACTTTCAATAATCCCTACAAAAGAATGGCCCTCACTAACAATAACCTATACCGTTTATGAATCACTTGCCTCACAAAAATCTTCGTTACTCGAACTACTGCAATACAGCGAGCGCCAGTACTGCCAGTTGAATAAAAGATTATAACTACTGAAGGCACTAACTACTGATAGGCATAGTTAGCAAATGAAAGATTTTGATAGAGAACAAACAATGTATTTACCTTAATAATGTTCAAAAGACATCATATGTATATATATATCTATCAATTCATGACATCCATCTTTACAAATTTCGTTTTTCCGGCTGACACGCTTCCAGATCGTCTGCTTATAGTAACCTCTCAGAACTCTGGTACCTCTGTCTCCTCATCCACCACTGCTGCCGGCTGTCCTACAACTGCGCAACGCTACGCGCTGTTCCCGTCCAACTACCCAACACAACAATAGCGAATATTCCAACAATGCCAACCAGCCGCAGACTGCACACAGCACTGTTAATGATTTTCATACAGAGCGCTACGTGGCGTTACCAACATAAAAACCTAAACAGCCTACTTACAAATGATAGAAGCAACCACTGGGTGTGGCGTTTGTTATATACATATAATGGCTGATGGCATAGTACTGAATATGTTCCACACCTGTATGTATATATGGAGGTATACGTACACATGTATATCAATATATAGCAATCTTTGAAAAATTCTTACACACAGAGTTTTTTGACCATCGTTATAAATTTATTTTAATACCTAATATCTGTTCAGAGAATATCTAATAATTGACATACACACGATTTCAAAACTTTGCGACAGTACCAGGTATCATGAGGATGTAGTTTAATTTATAAACCGCGATTAATTACTGAAATAAACATATAACAGATTTTGAAATAGTTGCAGAAATAAATGATAACCAGCAGAACTCCAAGTTAACTCATAAACATATCTTGCCACGATGAAAAGAACACAGAAATAATGCGCTTTTTGGTCACAGGAATAGAACAGTGACGTTGATAGTTTTCTTTGGACGTGGCACATATTTTTTGCCATGATGGAGATGGAACAGACAGAAAAACATCCACTTTTGTTTGTATTGCACGAAATTTGTGTTTTTCTTCTTAAGAGTGAACTGTAGTATGCGCTAATCGAACACATTTGCAACTGTGTACTTTGCATAAATTAATTTACATTTTATACCCTCCACATTCTCACAAAACACACCTTCGTTAAAGGCCTTATCAGAACTACTTTACAGTAGTAAGATCGTGTACTGATCTTTCATACTAATAATCAGTTGCGACAGCCATTACACTCCTGAATGCTTCAGTGAGATAGAAAGAGTCAACGAGTATGGAGCGACCGCAGCACCACAATTCTCACTCTCCTCATACTACCGGAACTAAAGCGGAAACGAAGATAGCCCTTTGGTACTGATGTAACAGCTGCGCATTGACTTATAAGGTATAGAAGCCGCAAAATTAGATTTGTACTAGCTCCGTTTCTGATCCCTACCTCACATGAAGCGGCTGTGGACAGATCCCGGACTGCAGCCACCACACGAGGGCTCGCACCTGAGCACGCCCCATCTTCACGCCAAAATGAAGGGCTTTACTGCAATCCGTCTGTCTTGCTGATGCCACCCTCACCTTCAACAGATCCTATCTCTCTTGCCTACCGAATGAACCCACAACATCTGTGTGGGAGAGAAGGAATGCCATCCTGACAGACCAACGCACATACCACGCACGGTTGAAACCCGGCCCGTTACACTGACTGTAACTTTGAATTTATCAGGCGTATGTCTTTCACTGTCAGGTGTCTCCCAATGCTGCTGCTTTGTGAAATTATACAGGACGTCTGAAAAGGTACGCTACAACTTCACTGTGTCATGGCACCCAAACTAATTAAAATATTCATACCACGTTTGGCTTAGGTGACACACGAACTCATACAAGTTTTGTTAGTGTGTTTTGCAGGTTGACATGAGTGAAGCATAATGATAACAGTTCAGGAAAACGTTCAGTTTGTGGAATGGTTTACTCAGTCAAAATCAGACACGAGGTTTCAAAGGAACTTCCAAACACAGTACAGACAGCACTCGCTCTCGCATGCGTCGATATGCCGGTGGTGTAGGAATTTTGTGCAGACAGGAAGCGTTGATGTGAAGCATCGTACTAGTCGACCTAGTAAGTGAGGCCGACACAGAACGCATACAGGTGGCTTTTCATCGTTTACTTGCAGAAGTCTGTTCTTTCTTCCCCGACATTATGCGCATCTTGCTGGATCAAAGAATGTTCTCAATAGCAGAATGAGATTTTCACTCTGCAGCGGAGTGTGCGCTGATATGAAACTTCCTGGCAGATTAAAACTGTGTGCCCGACCTAGACTCGAACTCGGGACCTTTGCCTTTCGCGGGCAAGTGCTCTACCATCTGAGCTACCGAAGCACGACACACGCCCGGTGCTCACAGCTTTACTTCTGCCAGTATCTCGTCTCCTACCTTCCAAACTTTACAGAAGCTCTCCTGCGAACCTAGCAGAACTAGCACTCCTGAAAGAAAGGATACTTTGGAGACATGGCTTAGCCACAGCCTGGGGGATGTTTCCAGAATGAGATTTTCACTCTGCAGCGGAGTGTGCGCTGATATGAAAGGCAAAGGTCCCGAGTTCGAGTCTCGGTCGGGCACACAGTTTTAATCTGCCAGGAAGTTTCATATCAGCGCACACTCCGCTGCAGAGTGAAAATCTCATTCTGGAAACATCCCCCAGGCTGTGGCTAAGCCATGTCTCCGCAGTATCCTTTCTTTCAGGAGTGCTAGTTCTGCTAGGTTCGCAGGAGAGCTTCTGTAAAGTTTGGAAGGTAGGAGACGAGAGTTTGGAAGGTAGGAGACGAGATACTGGCAGAAGTAAAGCTGTGAGCACTGGGCGTGGGTCATGCTTCGGTAGCTTAGATGGTAGAGCACTTGCCCGCGAAAGGCAAGTCTCGGTCGGGCACACATGTTTTAATCTGCCAGGAAGTTTAATGTTCTCAATATCTTGGAATTTTTCTTAACATTTTTCTTTCGAATTTTACTCTTGAACAGGCTTTGTGATAATCGAAGTTCGTGTTGCGTGTAAAACCACTGGAATAATTACCGCATTAAAAGCCAAGGTTTCGGTTTCGCTGGATGACACACTCTGCCATCTAAGCCTTGCAGAGCGACTTACAACAGCTCCTTCCTATTGAGTGTACGTGATGAGTGACGTGTCACACTATTATCGTAAATTACGGACCTGTGTTTTGTGCGCTCCGATGTGGCACCTGATAGCATCCCCTATGTGTTCGATTATCTTCAGATAAGGTGAGAATGGTGGCCAAGACATCGACGTGAGTTCACTACCAAACTCTTCGAACTATTATACCCTTATTTTGGTCTTGTGACACGAACATGTATACTGCAGGAAGATCCCGTCAGCAACGAGGAAGACAAAAAGCATGAAAGACTGCAGATGGTCGACAATCATGTCCACGTAGTAAACAGCTGTCATGTTGCCTTCAATTGCTACCAAAGGTCCTATAGAAGACTATGTGAATGCCCTTTCCATAGCATAATAACCCCTCTATCGGCGTGTGTACGTGGCGCGGTACATGTCTCAAGCAGCCGTTTGCCAGGATAGTGTATCAGGATACAGCTATCGTCAAACTCGGCAGCTCGTTTTCGTTGAACCCTTTATCCAGTCTCGACTATCCCGCACCCACTGCTATCGTAACAGACGATGTCGTTGGGTCAACTAGGGAACACATAAGTGGTGCCTGCTGTTGAGAACTGTGTTCAGTGATAGGCGCTGAATAGCGGATGTCTTTCACTTTTACATAAGGATTGACATTTTCTAGACAACCAACATTGCTCGTGTGTGGTGAGATAACCACAACCGACTGACCACCAAGACACAATTGTTTCCCAACAACATGGTACACTGACATACTGGACTCAGACTATGCGACGTGATCTGGACCATGTGTTTCCAGAACGCTGCATTGCCGGGGGTGGTCCAACTCCCTGGCCTGCTAGGACCTCTGGCATTACACTGATGGACTTCTTTCAATGAAGGTAGTCTTTGTGAAGGGGGATTCTACCAAACATCTGTCAGTCACATCAATGATTTAAAGAACCGAATCGTTAGTGTCATTGCCACAGTTCATGTGGATGTGTTGCGTCTAATGTGGATAGAGGTTGAATACAGGCTGTATGTTGTACATGCCACTAAGAGCACATATGTTGAAATTTATTGAATGGTATAAGAATTTTTTGATATTACGTGTCGCACAATTCATACGTGGTATGATTATCTCAATTAGTTTGGATGCTATAATACCTTAAATTAAAACTGTACGTTTTGAGACATCCTGCCCTTCACTGTGGTTCAAACATTTTGTCATTTGGTTGAGTGTACTGACAAGGATACGGGAGTAAATATGTTCCATCCATTTTCTAATCCCTGCTACCGCCACAAGGAATGAGCATTGTCAAGTGCGTCGTCGGGAATTATCGTTAACGACACAATGCTTCCCATGTTTACTTGTTGCTATTTTGTGTGAGGTATTATAAAAACTAATGAATGTCTTTCGTGTGATATTTGTTGCGTTTTCAATGTGTATACGTTGCGCAATTCAAATTAATATCACAAAAAAATTCATGTTCTACGTTATATACACTACTGGCCATTAAAATTATTACACCAAGAAGAAATGCAGACGATAAACGGGTATTCATTGGACAAATACACTCCTGGAAATTGAAATAAGAACACCGTGAATTCATTGTCCCAGGAAGGGGAAACTTTATTGACACATTCCTGGGGTCAGATACATCACATGATCACACTGACAGAACCACAGGCACATAGACACAGGCAACCGAGCATGCACAATGTCGGCACTAGTACAGTGTATATCCACCTTTCGCAGCAATGCAGGCTGCTATTCTCCCATGGAGACGATCGTAGAGATGCTGGATGTAGTCCTGTGCAACGGCTTGCCATGCCATTTCCACCTGGCGCCTCAGTTGGACCAGCGTTCGTGCTGGACGTGCAGACCGCGTGAGACGACGCTTCATCCAGTCCCAAACATGCTCAATGGGGGACAGATCCGGAGATCTTGCTGGCCAGGGTAGTTGACTTACACCTTCTAGAGCACGTTGGGTGGCACGGGATACATGCGGACGTGCATTGTCCTGTTGGAACAGCAAGTTCCCTTGCCGGTCTAGGAATGGTAGAACGATGGGTTCGATGACGGTTTGGATGTACCGTGCACTATTCAGTGTCCCCTCGACGATCACCAGTGGTGTACGGCCAGTGTAGGAGATCGCTCCCCACACCATGATGCCGGGTGTTGGCCCTGTGTGCCTCGGTCGTATGCAGTCCTGATTGTGGCGCTCACCTGCACGGCGCCAAACACGCATACGACCATCATTGGCACCAAGGCAGAAGCGACTCTCATCGCTGAAGACGACACGTCTCCATTCGTCCCTCCATTCACGCCTGTCGCGACACCACTGGAGGCGGGCTGCACGATGTTGGGGCATGAGCGGAAGACGGCCTAACGGTGTGCGGGACCGTAGCCCAGCTTCATGGAGACGGTTGCGAATGGTCCTCGCCGATACCCCAGGAGCAACAGTGTCCCTAATTTGCTGGGAAGTGGCGGTGCGGTCCCCTACGGCACTGCGTAGGATCCTACGGTCTTGGCGTGCATCCGTGCGTCGCTGCCGTCCGGTCCCAGGTCGACGGGCACGTGCACCTTCCACCGACCACTGGCGACAACATCGATGTACTGTGGAGACCTCACGCCCCACGTGTTGAGCAATTCGGCGGTACGTCCACCCGGCCTCCCGCATGCCCACTATACGCCCTCGCTCAAAGTCCGTCAACTGCACATACGGTTCAAGTCCACGCTGTCGCGGCATGCTACCAGTGTTAAAGACTGCGATGGAGCTCCGTATGCCACGGCAAACTGGCTGACACTGACGGCGGCGGTGCACAAATGCTGCGCAGCTAGCGCCATTCGACGGCCAACACCGCGGTTCCTGGTGTGTCCGCTGTGCCGTGCGTGTGATCATTGCTTATACAGCCCTCTCGCAGTGTCCGGAGCAAGTATGGTGGGTCTGACACACCGGTGTCAATGTGTTCTTTTTTCCATTTCCAGGAGTGTATATTATGCTAGAACTGACATGTGATTACATTTTCACGCAATTTGGGTGCCTAGATCCTGAGAAATCAGTACCGGGAAGAACCACCTCTGGCCGTAATAACGGCCTTGATACGCCTGGGCATTGACTCAGACAGAGCTTGGATCGCGTGTACAGGTACAGCTGCCCAACACGATACCACAGTTCAACACGATACCACAGTTCATCAAGAGTAGTGACTGGCGTATTGAGACGAGCCAGTTGCTCAGCCACCATTGACCAGACGTTTTCAATTGGTGAGAGATTTGGAGATTGTGCTGGCCAGGACAGCAATTGAGCATTTTCTGTATCCAGATAGACCCGTACAGGACGTGCAACATGCGGACGTGCACTGTCCTGCTGAAATGTAGGGTTTCTCAGGGATCTAATGAAGGGTAGAGCCACGGGTCGTAACACATCTGAAATGTAACGTCCACTGTTCAAAGTGCCGTCAATGCGAACAAGAGGTGACCGAGATGTGTAACCAATGGCACCCATACCATCACGCCTGGTGATACGCCAGTATGGCGATGGCGAATACAGCCATGCGGATAAGATGCCTGTCATCTCGACTGCTAGTGATACGAGGCCGTTGGGATCTAGCACAGCATTCCGTATTACCCTCCTGAACCCACCGATTCCATAATCTGCTAACAGTCATTGGATCTCGACCAACGCGAGCAGCAATGTAGCGATACGATAAACAGCAATCGCGATAGGCTACAATCCGACCTTTATCAAAGTCCGAAACGTGATGGTACGCATCTCACCTCCTTACTACGTTTCACCAGGTAACGCCGGTCAACAGCTGTTTGAGTATGAGAAATCGGTTGGAAACTTTCCTCGTGTCAGCACGTTGTAGGTGTCACCACCGGCCCAACCTTGTGTGAATGCTCTGAAAAGCTAATCATTTGCATATCACTGCATCTTCTTCCTGTCGGTTAAATTTCGCGTCTGTAGCACGTCATCTTCGTGGTGTAGCAATTTTAATGCCCAGTAGTGTATTTATTTTGTTAGCCGGTTTTCTGCTTAAAGGCCATCATTAAGTTTTAACTCTTTTTCCCGTTGTAAAAAAAAAAAAAGATGCAATATTCGCGAAAATCGTTCACAAAGATTTAACACATCGATAGTGCGGTAGGAATACAAAGTAAAATGTAGTTTTGACAATTCAATGGTAACGTAATTGAAAACGTTGAAGTACAACAGCAAACCAGAAAGGGAGAAAACCAGAAAAACATCTGTAGGACGAACTAAGAAACCCTGGCACAGTAACTTAGTTCTAGTTGCACGTTGTCAACTAACGGCTTCGAGGGGCTATACGAAATTGATTTTCAACATTTCATATACACTGAACAGCCAAAACATTATGACCACTGCCCACCGCGATGCTAGATGCCGCCTGGTGGCGTTGCGAACACTCAACGCGGTAAGGAAAATATGTCGGAGCAGAGACGGATGGGGGATCACCCTAGTGACGTTAGGGTCTGAAAATGGAGAAATCCACTGAGATAAGCGACCCTGACAAAGGGCATATTACTATTAAGCAGAGTCTATGAAAGAGTATCTCGAAAGTGGCGAAGTTGGTCGAATATCCAAGTGGTAGTGTCGTGAGCATCTACGGTAAGTGGTGGAGGGTAGTGAAACTACCACTAGGCGCTAAATGGTTGGACGTTCAGGACTCTTCACGGAACGTGGGGTAGATGGTGATCTGTGGGATCTCTGCCGAAAGAGAACCATGCTGATGTACGAGCTATTTTTTCGGAGCGCACTCTTCATGTACATTGTTGAACGTGTTCCCATGTTGATCCAACGACGTCGATGGTTACAATTGTAATGAGCATGGGACCATCGGGATTCGACCGTCGATGAGTGCAAACATGTCGGCTCTTAGATGAATCATATTTTTTGCTACACCAGGTCAACGTTCCACTCCAGAAACGCCGTCATCAAGGCGGACAGCGGCTCGAAACGCGCTCAGACTGGTGGGAGCAGTATTATGGTATAGGACATATTCTCCTGCGGTCGCGTGGAACGTGTGGTCGCCATCGAAATCATACTGACAGCAGCGGTCCATCAGTATCCCTTCGTGCTTGATGTCTTCCCCGATGGCGATGTCATCTTTCAGCAGGATAAATGTCCGCACCTCAAACCCAGAACCATGCAACAGTGGTTTGAGGAGCGTGATAGTGAACTCACGTTGGTGTCCTGGCCACCAACTTTCCCTCATGTGAATTCGATGGAACCTATCTGTGTCACTATCAGGCATCACCACTGCGTACACAGATCAGCAGCTCGTTATTAACGGAAATTACAAGACTTGTGTGTAGACATCTGATGCCATATACCGCCATAAACTAACCAATAAATTGTCGGATCCATGACATTCGGGATCAGTGATATATTGCATTCCAAAGATGGGCCAACAAGTTCTTAAGCAGGTGGTGATATTATTTTGTTTCATCAGTGTAATTACTCAGGTAATTTAAAAATTTAAAAAGCTTATGTAATCCAATCATTAAGAGGTATAACCTCGTGTTACAGGTTCAGTACAATAATGCAGGTACTACAGCTGGAAAGTTTATATATATCTTGTGGCAGCGAAGGTCACTAAGAGCGAATTACCACGCCTATTATCATTGAGTATTTAGGAATATGAGCACTTAGCGACTTCCGACCAACTTTAGACATAAATTCAAACCTTTTTGTCACTTATGTGCTTAATGTCAAATATGGAACGTATTAACTCATTTGTAAAGAAATCAAACACTTGAAGCTGTTTTATACGTGGGAGTTTGTTTCTTTAAGGAATCGTGGGTTTACTGGTTATCGCTAATCTTGAAAAACTAGTCTCTACATAACAAAATGGAATGAATTAACAACCTCAGTAAAAAAAAAATCAATATGTGATAAGGACATTGGAGAATAGCTTGAGGAGGTATTACAGATGGTAGGTAATAGGAAAAAGATTAAAAGATTAAATTGACAATTGTAACTGTGCTGGTGTAAGCTGGCGCCAGCACACCTGGAGGCAAAGAGGTTGCGAGAAGGTCGATAGAGGCCAATGACACACTCACAGGAAACTCGCCGCCAACGACCTCTCGTCCACCAGGATTTACATCGCCGAAGCAGACTGGAGGGCCAGTCTGTTGCACCAGTGAGTTCGGGTCGCCAGCGATCCATCAGTCAGAGCCCAGAGGGAGTGTCTGTAGCAGAGTTAGCTCAACCTCTAGCTCAGAGACAGGCAGCATATAGCGACCTGAATAGAGTATGTAGCAGGACTTCCTCCTTCACCAGCAGTGAGACTAACGCGGACTATTACAGAGAGCTTGTACTTCAACACACAGAAAGCTTGTACCACAACACCTGGACTACCTTGGGTTAATTAATTTTCTATTATTATGAATAAAGAACCCAGTTAATATGTGCATCCAGTTTGTGTTATAGAAAGAGGATACCGGCCACCAAACAACATCCTCTCATTGCTTCCCATGGTGAGAGCCAACAGGGACAACGAGACGACACAAAAAAAACGAATATATGGAGTATACAGAGAACCACAGTAAAATAAACTAATACAGGAAAAATGGATAAATATAATGTAACAGACCGTATGGGAATCATTGAAAAACTGTGTGGAATAAGTGATGTTTAGAAGAGGGGAAGTATTGAGCTGTTTTGGCCATTTTACATCAAATGAGGACTGTGTGTCACATGTTTGTTGAATTCCATGGCTATCAAGACATTCAGTCTTAGTCTTTGTGTGCTATGTGTAGGTCATGGTACTGTGATTGGTAGCTGTTGCTCTCTCTCAGTACATGCGCAGCAAATGCAGATTTATATTTCTGTAATCTCTAGATAAGTTCGTGATCAGAGAGGCTAGCTGCTGTTTCTCTGCCTGAATGAGCAACTTCTGTTTTCCGCTAATTAGTTTTAAACCCAAATATTAAATCATGACACTGCACTATAGGATAAGGACGAGCAGACGCCCTAGTAACAAAATGGGCTGCCGATATGCCGCCCTCAGTATGAACTGCATTAGATCGATACACGTCTTTTCTATTAATATCCTAATTTTGCTTCCTCGTCTTGTACACCAGACTCTGGAAGAAATTTTTGTCACTGATACATACTGGTACAACACGTGGGAAAGATTCACGAGAAACATGAAACAAAAACGAGGTAAAGGGGACGAGAAACTTGCGTGTCATTTTTTCTTGAATTTTCTGCGAAAGCTCTAGAAGTTTCCGTTCGTGAAGCTGGAGTCTTCTGTACCGTTTACATTCAGCTTTCTGCCACCATAGCGGATGCGGAGCGTGTCGTGCTGAGTCGCGCAAGCACCATCTGAATAGTCGGGAACGGGAAAGAACATTCTTGCTAGAAGTAGGAAGAAGGGTTCGCGTGCCGCCCGACAATTCTCCTCAAAGACGTCAGATGCGCTGCCACCACCAACATGCATTCTGAGGGAGCCTTTGTCTTGAGCAGCAAAGCGGTGTATTCTCACACCTTGCGACTTCACCCGTCGGTGTACATCATAAATGTTTCCCGTCAGTTACAAAAGCCGTTGCTCGGCCTTTCCCTCCTTCATGCATGCACTGAAATCCTCTCATCACCGTTCCTATCTTTTCCCTTCCCCCATTGTATGTACCTGCTCCGGTGCAGTAATCTGTTTTATTATTATTATTATTATTATTATCAGCCGCTTTGCACTGCATTAATTTCAACTGTCTCTTCCTTTCCTTCTTCTACTCACTTGCTTAAATTTTTGACAGTTTTGTTCTCCTCTTCCTTCAGTACAACCTTTTTTTCCTCAAAACTTGCTGAATTAATTAATTTTCCTTCATCTGATGCACGTATTTAGATAACGTATTCAGTAATATTAAGTCATGAGATTTCAGATCTATTTAATCCACGACTTTTCTTATTTTGTAAAATAAAAGTGCATAATTTTCTTGTGAGTCTGTTAAGGTACAATGTTCGAAAATGATAATAAAAATCAGCTCTTCACTTCCTCATTGTAACAAATTTTTTCAGTAGGTGCATATGGTTCAATGTTACGTCTTCTGTACATCTCTTAATCATTAACTGGGCTTAGTATTTAGTTAATATTTTCCTTTCACTGACTTTTCAGTTTTTCAACTTCATTTTCTTATTACGTAAGAGATATTTCCCAGTATACAGTGCCTCTGGGCAAATTGCCACTGGACAGTGTCCAAAGTTAGCGTTTAAGGATATTGATTCTCTTGCATAGATTTCCATGGCTAAGTGGCGCGCTGTTACCGTTACTTCCTTTTCTAACACTGTAGTGTTTCACGTCCAAGTAAACTGTTAATCGTAGCCTGTAAGTATCCAACGACTCATAGAAGAATAACTTAAGTAACATTATTATTGTAGCTGTAGTTCACTTAAGTACCAATTACAGTATAAGCCTGGCAGGTTTTTCATTGTTTTTAATATATTAATACTTTTATAAAAATATGTTTTAAATATTGTTAGGAGATTTTCACATTATCAGAAAGACAATTTTTCTGTTTGTTGCCGTAGTTCTGCAGAGGGCTGTTAATTTTTAGAAACCGGTTATCGTAAAGCTGTTGTTAAATTAAAATGCCATCATGACAATTGAAGTTTATAAGAAATAGTACAGATAGCTGGGTCTCTCTCACCTGATGATACCAGGTCCTACAAACCACTAACCATTCCTGCAGCCCTTCCTTATAGTATATGTTTAAAAATGCCCCTTAGTCCTAATATAAGCCCTACTCACTTGGGGCAAACGAGAGTTTTGTTAACAGTCTCCTTTGCAGATGATCACATTTCCCCAGCACCCTATCAATGAACCGTTGTCTGTCATCTGTTTTATCTTCGAGCCGTGATGCACTGATAATACAAACATAACGTATTACGTCTGTGAGTGTCGTGAAGTGAACCATTTTATATTTCAAAACATTTAAACCAAGTTGACAACCTTTGCATCGCTGAGAAATCTTGTCAAGATCTAATGGCATCTTTGTCCATATTTTTCTGATAGTACTTCATCAAAGGCAACTTGTCATGAGAAAAACGGTGAGGTTACCTTTTAAATTGTATGTCGGATCATTAATAAACAAAGGATCGCAACACACTACACTCCAGGTTTAGGAAACAGCATTTTCACTAAGACGTCCTCCCGCTGTTAATTTTTTTCCTTGGAAGCAATCATGCGTCTTTCCTTCACATAAGGATACACAGTCAGAGACGATTTTTAGCAGCTGAGTGGAACAACAGGTGGAAACATTAAGCTGCATTACATTTCCCTTCAGCCACCATACGGGAAAGAGACTAGTTTCGTTGAACCTTCGTAAGGCTGGACGTAGAAATCAGTACCAAGTTCACTTGTTATTTGTTATTGCTGGCGACCAGAGTATTTAGAAAACCCGTCGAGTCAGATTATACTCACTTACGAGAAGCCGCTTGGTGTTATCAATCAATACTCTGCATTTTGTACCGAGTAGGGTAAGTTCAAAACGGAAAATCTGAAATAAATGGCATGTATCCCTTTTGCAGTGATGGTGGTCGTGCCATCTGGCATTAAGTTGCGACGGCAATGGTGTTCTTTAATTGTGAGCAAGTAGTATTTGAAATCAAGAAGACATTTGGAAAAAGGATTAAAGACCAAGGAGAAGAAATAAAAATCTGTTCTGCCGATGAGTTTGTGATTCTGTCAGAGACGGCAACGAATTTACAAAAGAAATTGAACGCAATAGGTAGCGTCTTGAAATGTGGTTGAAAGAAGAAAACCAACAAAAGCAAAGTAAGAGAAACTGAATGCACTCGATGAATTAAATCAGGTGACACCGAAAAAATTAGATTAGGAAATGAAACCTTCATAGTAGTCAGTGAGCTTAGCTATTTCGCAGCAAGATAACTGACAATGGCAGAATTAGGGAGGATATAAAATGCAGGCTGGCAAAAGAGAGAAAAGCTTGTCTGGAAAAAAGAAGTTGCTAATATCGAACATAAACTGAAATGTTAGGAAGCCCTGTTTAGCGAAAATAACAGTGGACTGAAGTACTGTTGCTATCATAACAATAACATTCAGACTAATTTAATTTTATAGATAGGAAAATCTTTTACTTTAATAATAGTATATAAAATAGAGCTAGGCTTCAGACAGCTTAATTCTGTTACTAAATACATTTTCGTACTTCGTTTTCGTGATATCACGTACCTTAAACCAAGGCGGAGGGGAATGACTAAATACGTTGTAGAGAGACTCCAAGAATCATTTGAGAGCGATTTGATTTTGAGACAGTTCACATAGACCTGTAATACTTTTAATTTTAGTAAACAGCAGTCAAATGTTTTATTTTCTGCAGATGTTCTGCAGACATTAATGACGAGATAGAAGAAGTAACTTAACATGTTCACGCCTCAGTAAATGTCATCACAAACCCACCCATTTTTCCACAGTCACCCTATCTCTCTCTCTCTCTCTCTCTCTCTCTCTCTCTCTCTCTCTCTCTCTCTCACACACACACACACACACACACAGCCAGTTTCTGATGTTTGAATAGTATTTTAGACCATTAATTAGCCGACACCAATTGTCAAGTTGTGACACATACGCTGTCAACCTCTGATTTATTAATATTATTCGAGTGTACTGTCCAGCCAACAAATTTTACTTCTACCTGTAAAGGTTGCTACAAATTATGAAGTTAAAACCACACACTTACAGTTCTAGGTATGCGATCTGGATATCGACAGCTAGGTCAAAAAATTATTATCTTTTATGTTTTACTCTTTCATTACATTCAGTACTATGAGAAAGAGAACCTTTATCCCTAGCAATATCAACGCATTTTACGTAAGGTGTACTGCCAAAGGTAGGGGAGGCGGGAGAGGGGAGAGTATTTCATGCTCACCGCAAAAAATCAATAAAACATCAAATTCCTTTAACTGTTGCTAATTTTTGTCAACAACATATTTTTAGGAAGGTTCTGGTGTGCAAGTAGGATTCAGAATCATAAAATATATTTTATAAGAATCGTTTCAATACCAACGCATTTCCCATAACATGTATTGCCAAGGGGCCGCATGTTATGAATTGGTTGATTCTTGCGCATTAGGTGTGGTCTTGGGTGGGCCTTAGGCGGCTTACAAAAGTACCATTTCTTCATGGGCGGTTTCTGAGAAAACTCAAAAACAAGCATGATTTTTTGGATACGATAACTTCCAGGCGTGGAGAAGGACACCACTGTAATTTCTGTTCATGCAGATCTTCGAAAGCGTTCTTAGGATGTTAATCCCGTGGAACTTTACATCGTTTTTACATATCATCATCCGTTACCGAGATCCAGAGTTTCAAATTCATCGTTTTTACTGAAAAAATAGAAGAAAACGATTTTAACGGTTTTTGCACCGTAGACAACAATTATCTAAATAAATAACACAAGAAAATGGCTCAAATCTTAAGTTTACGTTCCTTAGACATTCATAAAGAAACGCCATTTTTCCCGGTTACGAAAATCTGTAGCCGTTATGAATATACATCCGAAAAACCATGATTTTTGGGTACCAAAAATGCCATTGGTGGGGATGGCAATTTTATATTTTCTGTTAGCGACAAATCGTCCAAATTTTTAGCATATGTTCTTAAAATGATGTTCTCGAGGAAGCTTGAAACTTATCCGTTAACGAGATTGAAAACGTCAAATTTACCGTAATTTTGGACGTAAAATGTGCACGTTATATCCGGTCTGTAGCTTTAACTGACGTAGTGGACACATGGCAACAGTTCTGGGGTCATTGCAAGGATTAGAAGGTCACCAAACTATGTTTTTAATCAGAATTTTTCACCAATAAAACTTTATGAAGCGTTGTCTCTGTATAATGGACACTTCACGTCTATACAGCCTGTCATGACCTGGAAATTACTCGCTTGTGCCATCTGGGGGCGCATTTCGCCATTCGAAATTGTTTGTACTTGCAAACCAAAACCCGCAGTTTATAGTACTGTAGGTGTAACCTCAAAATTTTGCACGTCTATTATGTAACGTGTAAAGTGAACGTGCTTTAGATGGAAGACGGTATTGTGTTAACCTTACATTATGCGAACTTGTTTGTTGTTTATAGAGTATTATTAAACTATGTAAATATGTTAAAGTATATAAATAAACTGACAAAAGTTTGTTGATTTCTAGAATTCACTTTATATAAGTAACACACCCTGCTGTAGCCGGGAAAGAAAGGAAACCAGCTGAAAAATGCTGGTGCTGGAAGACAAAAAAGATGAATACATTTCTCTATAAAAGACTCTGATGGAAAAATGGAGCAGCAGCTGGCTCACTCATTGCACCATCCTCGTCAAAAACTGTCGCATGCGAACATATACGTACTACTTTTGCTGAAAGAGAGTAGCAGAGAGACAGTGACGGTGAAACAAAGAGGAAAGAGTGTTGGAGAGAGAAAGACAGGAGTCAATGGTGCTTGGAGAGAGAAAGTGGCAGTGAAAGAGAAACAGAGAGGGATGAAGACAATAGCACTGGGAGCCAAAGAAGGAGGAGATATTAATTGTCAGTGGATACAGTGGTAGTTAAAAAGAAGGGAGGTGTCTGGAAATTGAAACAGTGGGAGAAAAAGAGAGAGGAGACAATCGGAACGAAAAAAAATCAGAAACAAACAGATGAGTGAAGACCAACACAGGCATGGTGGGTCTGGACCCTTCCATATCAGCGATCACGTCGATATAGGTCAGGGCGCATTTTGTGTAGAAATATTAAACATGTGAGTATTGGGGAAAAATCATTTGTATCCACCAGAGTTTTTGAGCTGCCAAGGTATGGTGGAGACACTGCCATTGGGAAAGAAAGACAGAAGGACACAGTGCGAGTGAAAGAGGAGATAGTGGCAGTGTGATGTACTGTAAATCAATGGGTGAAAAAGGAGACAGTGGGAGAGAGATATATGTATGAACAATGGTGGTGAGAGGGAGGTACTGAGTATGAAGGCTTCGCTATTAAGAGAGGATAGATAAAAGGATTTAGGTTTTGTGTTAAAAGAGCAAAACTTTTTGTGGGGAAGGTGAATTAAGCACTGAGGTAGCTGGTTCTCTACTTTATTGTCAATTTCTTTTCAAGAGAAACATGTTTACCTTTCTTCGCATCTAAAAATGAGTAGAGCCTTGTCAAGTGTCACACACTAACAACCCTACCACAACAAATGTCAAATGATTGTGGTGTTGCTCAAGCTGCTAAATACTGCATTTTCGGGCAACAACAAAGTTATTATGTGGAAGGTGTCATCAGAGCACAGTTAATAAAGTCATTTCATGTAATAATGAATAAACTAGGCACTCATCTTTTCGTGTTTCCCACGCTGGTCTCGTTGTAAAATCATGGCTCAATCGTCGAAAATCTAGGTGGTGATGATTCCAAGCTCGGATGCAAAGAGGCCTAGGTTTTATTCTGCTATATTCAAAAGCTTTATAGATGTGTTTCACAAACCATTCTTGAAGATTAAACCTTTGCAGGACAATGGTGATGTAAAAAAGTAATCAGCAATCCGAATTTAAGTTACACTTCTTTTTTATTACTTTCACTGCAATATCACGTAACACACAGAACATCACTTCACAATACAAAACAAACTTGAAAACATCTTCCTCACTGTTTAAGTTCACATTTTATAAACTGGCTACAATATGCGTCTTTCCAACATGACGTCCAAGACTTGACTTTTTAGTCTCTAACTCTCTCACTAATAATCGCTTACGCGCCCAAAAATCACAGTTACAAGTACGTCAAAGATCATAGTGACAAAAGAAAGAATACACACAAGAATAATATCATTGCAATATAAACATATCGATGTATCAAAGTACCTCTACATTAATGAAATCAAATCTGAATGTTGTCTCAGAAATATGTCAACTACTTCACAAAAACACATTAGAATATTGCTGATGTCGAGAGGTTGAGTTGAGGTGCCGTAATGGTTACGTAATTCAAGTACCATTACAACACTATTATTTCCATTTGTAAATTGTCTTTATTATTGTTCTAAAAATCACGTGTTGACTAAAATAAGGTGTCAGCCACTAGCACTGGGCAGTTATTGCGTAACTAACACTTTACACCTAAAACCATGGCTACAGGCTTTCAAATGAGGTGCCAAAATGTTCTTTCCATGTCTGAATGGTTCTTCAACAGCTCAAAACACATCTGGCTAAATTAACATGCTACAGTAACAGTCGACACTCCGTCTTAGGCCTGAACGAGGCTGTGCTCTTCGTAGTACCAAAACGAACAAGTACAGTTTTTTTTGGGGGGGGGAGGGGGGGGAGGAAGGAAATGAAATACCCAGAAACATATAATTTATGTCTATGAATGACTGAAATAGCTTTTTATATTACACATTTCATTTGAGACCTGTGTGTGATAGCATATTTATCTACTTGAGTTACATTTTCTGACACTTAAGCACAACACATCATACTAAAAAATCATGTATTTTGAAGAGAGCTCAAGTGTGTTGCATCACTTAAACTGCATATTTCCGTAATACGCATGCATACCATCATATGCACAAAATACGAAATGTAAATACTTCATGGTGAAGGTCAATGATGGAAAAGATTCCACACAGAGAAAAACGCTCGATACTCCGTAAATTCGATTTTTGCACCAAAATATTATTATTTATCAGTCTACATAAATATTTCCAGTGTAAAACACATGCAGACAGATTACCGTAATACAGAAATGTATCTACAAATCCATGATTGTGGATGAACATTTGATCTTTGCTGCAATCTAAAACTGTCTGTACTATTTTTCAAAATACGTGAAGATATCAAGTGGGAAACATACATGGTACAAATTTTATAACTTAATTGTCCTACAACATTAATAGACAGCCAGCCGGTGTGGCCGTGCGGTTAAAGGCGCTTCAGTCTGGAACCGCTTGACCGCTACGGTCGCAGGTTCGAATCCTGCCTCGGGCATGGATGTGTGTGATGTCCTTAGGTTAGTTAGGTTTAATTAGTTCTAAGTTCTAGGCGACTGATGACCTCAGAAGTTGAGTCGCATAGTGCGCAGAGCCTTTAATAGACAGAAGAAATATGTCGAAATAATCTGCCACCAGTTGCAAGCCTTTGTGCACAGCGGCACACAGAGCTGCACGTATTCATAAACATCACAGTAGCTGACTAAAATTGCGTAGCGTGGCCGGAGGACTAGTGATTGTGTCTCTTTTCTTCTGTGTCAAATACACCGCCTACCCACTGTGACATTTAGCCCGCACTGTGTGGAGGCTGTATCTGAGACCGTGAGTATTTTTAGTTTCAGCGTTTGGCTACACATATTCAGGCTACCGTGAACATGAACTAGGATGTTTATTTAATCATTGTTGTGACCAATGGTTACCCTTTTTTCTATATACACAGGTCATGCAAACGGACGTGAACACAGTCAACAAGATGCGCCGTAGATCCCACTCTGTCGATCGCCAGCGCCGGACGTGTTTCCATCAAGACGGGGGGAGCGCTGCACTGGTAAATGCTGTGGAAGAACTCACTCTAAGTTAAAGATGCCATCGGTACGAAACAGGTTAAAGGACGAAGTTCGTCATAGTCGAACATGCGAAGTGGTTGCAAATGATTACAAGTTAAAGAAGAAATAAGGTGCTCTATTGAATACAATACGTGGCTGCAGCCACGGGTGTTTCGGTTAGTTTCGTTCGCCGAATCAAGAGAGAGGTGGAAAGAATCCAGGCAATTGAATCCTGGACATTTTCAGCACTTCATAAGAACAAGCCCTGATGATCCTGGAAGGCCAGTTTAGACAATTTCAGTGAGCAAGTCGTTTGCCGTGTGATAGATAATTTCTACATTACAGAGGTTACAGAATTTAATAAAATTTGAAGGACGTGCAAACACACTTCGTAAAATTCGTCGCATTTTAGTATTAAGCTAGAAAAAGACGGCGAATAACGAAAAATTCCTACAGGAACAAAATAATATACACGCAAAATGAATTGCTTATTTAAAAACTGTCCGAGGGCAATTTACATGGACGAGACGTAAACTATGGGATCAAAAGTATTCGGACACCCCCAAAAACATACGTCTTTCATATTAGGTGCATTGTGCTGCCACCTACTGCCAGGTGCTCCATATCAGCGACCTCAGTAGGCATTACACATCGTGAGAGAGAAGCATGGGGACTCGCGGACTTCGAACATGGAAACGTGATTGGGCGTCACTTGTGTCATACATCTGTACGCGAGATTTCCGCACTCTTAAACATTTTTCCGATGTGTTAGTGAAGTGGAAACGTGAAGTTACACGTACAACACAAAAGCGTATAGGCCGACCTCGTCTGTTGACTGACAGAGACCGCCGACTGTTGAAGAGGGTCGTAATGTGTAATAGGCAGACATCTATCCAGACCATCACACACGAATTCCGGTCTGCATCAGTATCCACTGCAAGGACCATGACAGTTAGTCGGAAGGCGAGAAAACTTGGATTTCATGGTCGAGCGGCTGCTCATAAACCAGACATCACGCCGGTAAATGCCAAACGACGCCTTGATTGGTGTAAAGAGCGTAAACACTGGACGACTGAACAGCAGAAAAACGTTGTGTGGAGTGACGAATCACGGTACACAGTTTGGTGATCCGATGGCAGGGCGTGGGTATGGCGAATGCCCGGTGAACGTCATCTGCCAACGTGTCTAGTGCCAACAATAAAATTTCGAGGCGGTGGTGTTATGGTGTGGTCTTGTTTTTCATGGAGGGCGCTTGCACCCCTTGTTGTTTTGCGTGGCACTATCGCAGCACAGGCCTAAATTGATGTTTTAAGCACCTTCTTGCTTTCCGCTGTTGAAGAGCAATTGGGGAATGGCGATTGTATCTATCAACACGATTTCAACACGATTGAGCACCTGTTCGTAATGCACGTCGTTACACGACAATAACATCCCGGTAATGGACTGGCATGCACTGAGTCCTGCCCCGACTCCTATAGACACCTTTGGGATGTTTTGGAACGCCTACTTCGTGCCAGGACTCACCGACCGACATCGATACCTGTCCTCAGTGCAGCACTCCGTGAAGAATGGGCTGCAATTCCCCAAGAAACCTTCCAGCACCTGACTGAACGTATGCCTGCGAGAGTGGAAGCTGTCGTATATGCTAAGGGTGGGCCAACCCCATATTGAACTCCAGCATTACCGATGGAAGGCGCCACGAACTTGTAACTCATTTTCAGCCAGGTGTCAGGATTCTTTTGATCACATAGTGTATGATCACACTTGTCACACAGTATAGTACGTATGGAGGTTCAAGTCACTATAGGGTCTGTTAAAATCTGTTGCGATAGGAAGCAGAATTATCATCATCCCTGCTGGCAGGGAGTACGGTATTGTACCAGCTGCCTAAGTACGGTTAAAATTCCACCAGAAAACAATGGATTATCACAGCAACAGTCGCTTCTCAAATTACGAAAAATGTGTCAGGGAAAGATTAATGCCTGATTTTCTATCTTATGCTGTCCTCTTTAGTAAGGCACCTTACTGCAACATGAAACTCTACAAGGAGAGACATTATATCTTGGTTAACACAAAAGGTAATTCTTTTCCTCAAGCTGAGACTCCAGTGAATTCGTTGATCAAAATGAACACGCCAGGCTACATCACTTATAAAACAGACAGTATTTCAACATGCTACATCCAGAATTTAATCCTGTAGAGCTGATATGGGGAAGAGTACAGTATTAAGTTTCTGAACGTAATGAGACGTTCAGAACAATTACATCGTTAACACACATAGATGAACATATTGCTTCCGTAACATAGATATCTGAAAAGAAAAGCGCTGTGAGCACGTAAATAAAACGGCCGAGTAGTACATTTCAAGTTATGTTTATCCTGGACGAAGCTCCGAAATGAGCATAAATGTGGGAAGGGGTACAGACTGGAATAGTGACAGTTGCAGTGAGGGAAGCTGTACTGATTCCTCAAGTGAAGATCAAAGGAAATCCACTGACACCGCCAATGGAAGGGAAACACACACGGCTACCGAAAATGAAGAAGGGCGGGGCATTTTCTAAATGATTTTTATGTGTGCAAATGGCTACAATGAGAGATCTATGTTATTATGTCAAACAATGAACTGTATTATTTTCAATGTGAAATTATGTCTGCAATTGTTCTAAAGACCTACGAAAGACTTCTTAACAGTGAAACTGTACATTTCTCATGGCTAAGGTGACAAAAGTCATGGGATAGCGATACGCACATTTATAGGTGGCAGTTATATTTCGTACTCAAGAACAGATATCATCGATGACCATGCAGCTCTCTTGAAATGAAAATGAAATCAAGACCCTAAGCTGTCAACAGGCGTTGATATACATCAACGGGGACAGTTGAGAATGTGTGCCCTGACCGGGACTCAAATCCGGGATCTTTTGCTTACATGGCAGACGCTGTAGCCACTTAAGCCGCCGTGGGCAGAGAGGCTAGTGCGATTTCAGGGATTTATCCCTTGCACGCTCCACTTGAGACCCACATTCCCAACTTAATGTCCACACACAACATTCGTAGTGCCCCTGCCCATTACACTCATTACTCGCGGCAGACAATCTTACCGAGTCCCGTAAGAGTTCATACAGTTAAGGGTAACCGGCTGTTGACCTTCTTCTGCGCTGGTTGCACACGCATTGCCCAAATTCTTAGGGGAATCGGTAAGATTGTCTGCCGCGAATAATGAGTGTAATGGGCAAGGGCACTACGAATGTAGTGTGTGGACATTAAGTTGGGAATGTGGGTCTCACGGAGAGTGTGCAAGGGATAAATCCCTGCAGTCGCAGTATCCTCTGTGCCCTCGGTGGCTCAGCTGGATAGAGCGTCTGCCATGTAAGCAGGAGATCCGGGGTTCGAGTCCCGGTCGGGGCACACATTTTCAACTGTCCCCGTTGATGTATATCAACACCTGTCGACAGCTTAGGGTGATGATTTCATTACCATTCGATCTGATTATGGTCGCACGACGGGAATTAATAGACTCTGAAGGCGGAATGATAGAGCTTGTAACACTTCTATCGATTAGGAGTAGGTTTATTTCATGTAACTGTATACTTTCAATTTATGAAGTGTGCATTCTGTGTTGTTTAAACTCCTTGACGTATGGCAGGAAATTGAAGTTTTGTAATGTACATATGAAAATGCAAAAGAATATGTTGAAATTGTAAATTATTATAATACGAATATGTTTATAAAAAATATGATCTTTGTTAAAAGCTGGTTTATGCTTAGAGCACCTGTATTTGTAATATGTAAACGCTGCATGGAAGTCCCTCCACAACGAAACTAGCATGACGCGATGTAAAGGGTGGTTTTGGCGGCCGAACTGAGCGGCTCCTTTGTGTTTGGATAGTCTTAGCACGGTGCTAAGAGAGGCAATTGGAAGCTGCATTTGGAAGGGATTTGCCTCAGATGTGGATCTGGCTATTATTTGGTATTGACGTAATAAGAGAATGTCTCTAATATGTTGATAATCCGACGCCAAGAAGAGAATTTATAGAGCATTCGCACATCAAGAGCCGTGAGTACAGTTAGCCCCCATTGCACCTGCCACCAATCTTCGCCACTGCTTCACAAACTTCATACATTCAGTTGTTGTTGTTGTTGTGATCTTCAGTCCTAAGACTGGTTTGATGCAGCTCTCCATGCTACTCTATGCTGCGCAAGCTTCTTCATCTCCCAGTAACTACTGCAACCTACATCCTTCTGAATCTGCTTAGTGTATTCATCTCTTTGTCTCCCTCTACGATTTTTGCCCTTCACGTTGCCCTCCAATACCATTCCGTTAAGTAATGTATATGGGCATGGACCAGTTAATTTGTGTATTGTTTAAATAATAATCACATAAAACATAAACTCGTGTTCGGAAACATATTTTCAATGCTGGTCACAAACCTAAGTAGGATCCTCATCTAAGTGCTAATAAAACCGAGTGTCCTGATTTAAATGAACTAGTTCTGCAGCCATGTCTTTAAAAGTGGTTTTTCGTCTAAAGTAAAATGAGTACTAAGGGTTGGATAGGCTTTTGCTGAAGTATTCTCAGGTTTTTGTAAAATATAGTTTTGTAGGATTACGGTGCAGGATTGTGTAAATATTATTGCAAAGAATAGCTCCTTCACAGGTAATTAAAAGTTGAAGTACATATCAATATTTAATAAACAGATCTGCGGTAGCACTGTTAGGAGTAAAATTATGTGCAATTTCAAAGACAGTGTGGTTTTGATACACATCATGAATGGTTTCTTTTGAAGCTAAAAAAGTCCATTGTGATATATTATTACCTTGCAAAGTAATTTAAGTGAATGATTAGCTTTTAGAATTAGTTTTTAGTAATGCAGTAATCAAAGATCCTTGGCTAGTCAAACTATACCAGTTTATGGGTCCCCATCATATCTTCACTTACTAAGAAGAAACTGAATTATTACTGTTACTAAGGAAAATTGCTATATGCAGAGGAGATTAAACAGTGTATTTAGGATGTTATTCACCTTTATTTGTGTTTTTAATGTCAATCAATACAGAATACCCTCATGTCCTAATTTAGTTCTGTACTTCATGCAGTGACATTTCAGTATTTGATTAAGTAATGTTCTTGAGTGTGGCAGTCATTAGTATGAGCTTGGTGCAGATTTGTTCCCCATAATTTACTGGTGTGTTTATTGTTGGTAACTGCTGCTACACACAGTACAGAGTACACTGAGTCAGTTTATATCCTGTTTGCTACTCAAAGGGAAATCTCAACAAAAGTAACTTCAATAGTTAATATCCCGTTTTCTCAACTATGTATTTCCAAATTAATGTGCCTAACTGGGCAGGCGACCGTTCATTTTTTAAATTCATTTATGATTTTACCACTTTCATTAACTCAAAAGATGAAAGCCCGTTTGTCTTTTCTGTTACTTCACCGAATTCGAAATTATAGTCCGGTACTTTTGTCCATTAGACACACGCGCGGTCGAACTCCGAAATCCTCTCAGAGAATGACATTAGCGTGTTTCGCGGTACGTTGGTGTTATAAGCTAGACGCACAGGACGGCCTTCAACTAACGAGAGCAGCGGCGTTAGTGTAGAGCTGTCAGTGCTAACAGATAAGCAACAATGCGTAAAATAACAGCAGACAACAATGTGGGACGTACGGCGAAGATGTCCGTGAAGTCAGTGTGGCGAAATTTGTCGTTAATGGGTAATGGCAGCCAACAGCACCATATCGCCCGCAGCGCTTCTCCTGGACTGGCGATCGGCCCTATCGGTTGGGCCCTAGAAGTCTGGAAAACCGTGGCCTGATCAGCTGAGTCCAGATTTTAGTTGTTAAGAACTGATGGTAGGGTTACAGTGTGGCCCAGACCACGAAGCCATGGACCCAAGTTGTCAACAAGGCAATATGCAAGCTGGTGGTGGCTCCATAATGATGTGGGTTGTTTGTTTGTCATACGAGCCCAAGTCAAAACTATAGAATACAAATACAGAGAGGAGTTAAACAACTACACGACAGTCCCTATGGACAGAATAGGAGACAGCTAAAAACAGGCACGTGGAAAATGGGTTAAAAAAACACCTTACAGAAACAGAGATCCGAAACTAAAATTAATGGCCTTCGCCATATTGCTTCGGCAGATAAAAAGCAAAACGTGGTCGACAGCTCATGCATCATTTGCTAAAACCACTGATAAATCAGACGGCAAACCCAAACTGGAACGTAAACTGTTAAAAAAAAGGATTTCCAACAGGAAGTGGCGGACAGTTAAAATTTGGGCGCAATGTGTACGAAGTGGTGGGGTAGCGCCACATTGCAAATGACGACGGCTAAGAGGCAGTGCCAAATACGCAGCCGAGTTAAAATAATCTCCTCCCGGCCGAGAGGCGGTCGTCCAAGGCGCTGGGAGAGGCTTAATAAGCTGAAGCTAATTCCCGTGAAGGGAGGACCATTGACGGTGCCAAAGGGACACCACCTCCTGACAGACGGCAACGCAGAGATCATCAGAGGGAATATAGGTACTCGAGAGCTGATACACGAGGACTGCAGCCTTGGCAGAAGCGCCAACAGCCTCGTTTGCTGGCAGACTGACATGACCAGGGACCCACAGAAACGTGACACTGGCTCTACGAAGAGTGAGCGAGTGACAGTTTGAAAGGTGGCTACACTGAGCCACAGCGCCAGAGATCGCTAGAGAGCATTGTTCCGCCGCCTCCACAGGCTGTCATTATTGAGATGTGCTAGAGGTCACTGCTTGGGGAGAGCTCGTGGTAGTCAGTTGGTGTTCAGATGTGCTAGTAGGGAGTGCTTGCTGAGATGTGATGCTGAAAAGTTCTTGTTGAGATGTGGTAATAGCGAGTCGGTGTGGAGATATATTGTAATTATGAGAGTGATTTTGGTCAATATATGAAGGTAACGAAACTTGATTTATTTTTCATTATTTCCATGTTTTAAATAATGTGTCATTACAGGTTCAGTCAACAAAGCATCTGGCTTGTGTTCTTGGATTAGAGTGTAATTGTGGTTCTCTTGAGTAATTATGGTATTTGTATTTTCTTTAATTAATTCAGTATAATGTTATTTAAAAATTGTTGTGTTGTTGAAGAAGAACCGTGCCAGATGCGTACGTTGAGTCACACTCCCACACACAGAACAGTTACTCTTGTGCTTGTTGTTGCGTTGGTTTTATAGTTGCTGGGGACTTAATTAATTAACTGTGTTAATGAAAATTTCCATTTCATTCTTTGTTATTGTTCTAAGCAGTCAGATTGCGTAATAATAATAGTCAGGGCCAACCGTTACGAGACTTCGTAATCGGACAGACAGCTACTAAAGCAAAAAAAAAAAAAAATTAAAATTATTTGCATTAATATTTTTATTAAGCCCCCATGCACGTGGCGTCCACTGCTTCGGATCGTCCCTTGGAATTCTTCTGATTGTAGAAATAGTAGACAGTAGGATTGATGTAGTAATTTGTAGTTAGTAATTGTAGTCTATATTGCATGTGTAGATTTGGTAATTAGCATTCTTCTAATGGTATTTTTCAAAATTTAATTTTTATTGCCTTGTATACGCGTTTGACAATTTAATGCAATTATTTCAATTGTTCGTTAATCGTGTTTGAGGGAAGCATTTCGTGTGAAGGGTATTGTTGGAGATAAAGAGTCATTGTGTGTAATTTTCATATAGTGACGAGTTTTGTATATTTTGTAAATGATTACGCGATCAATGAAAAAGGCAAAAATGATGAATAGTGAGAATGACGAAATTGTTGACATGGCGAACTCGCCAACACAGGAGAACAGTATGTTGAATAATGAAGTGGAAATCAATTTAATAAGTCGGGAAAGTAGTCCGGAACCATTTCAAAATTTTTCTCAATCAGAAAATTCACAGAATACGAGATTAACGATAGAAAATTCTGGAATAGCATCAAACACAGATAGCTTTACAGCTATGACGAATGAAACTGGTTTTGCGGGAAATGTTAGGGGCGAAAGGAATTGCGAACAAGCTAATATGGAGCAGTTGATGGGTGCAATATTAAATTTGGGATCACAAATAGGAACAATTAAAACACAGATGGGAACAATGGAAACACGGTTAGACTCACTGGGATCACAGTTACGATCTGAATTAAAAACAGATAGGGGAACAATGGAAACACGGTTAGACTCACTGGGATCACAGTTGGGATCACAAATAGGCACAATTAAAACAGAGATGGAAACAATGGAAACACGGTTAGATTCACGAATAGGGACATGTTTCAAAAATATGAAAGATGAATTAAAGAAAGAAATCAGAGAAGAAGTACAACCGATTTTGAATGCTCACAATAATAGATTAATTGCAGTAGAGATTAGACAAAGGGAACAGGATAGAGAACAGGAGGAGAGAGATCGCGTGATAGTACAGAAATTTTCAGAGTTAAATTTACAACGTGCACACGATAAGGAAGAAATATTTGAGAGAATCGAGGAATCCGTACCAAATGACAGAATAAATAAACTAACACAACAATATGAACAGTTAACTACCAAATGTGTTAATACTGAAACCCGAGTCGCGACACTTACGGAAGACGTAAATAGACAGAAAGAACAAATAGGTGATTTATCGGAAAGAGTTGAGGAGATTTCAGATAAATTGACAAGTCTTAGTTTACATGGGGGCAGAGATTCGGATGATACAGCTCCATTACCATTTGCAGAAACCGAAGAGTACCAGAACATAAATAAACATGTTGAAAATCAGGGAAAATTTAATGAACGTGTTAAAAGGGAAGTTGAGGCACTACAAAAGCAAGACAAACGTATTGAAAGCGAAATTGTAGGAAAAGACAGCAAAAGAAATTTGGAATCACAGATAGCAGAGGGGTTTGAAGAAAGTAATCTGTTTCATTTACGGGATACAACAAGAGAGCGCCAGGCGCGCGAACTTGACAATAATCGACATTGGGACTGGGACAGACGCGGTAGGTCTTTGTCGCCGCGAGGCGGAAGCTTTGACTGTAAACACTTCTTGACTGTTCGGAAATTTAAGATCTTTTGCAATTCTAGGAATGACATACGTCCATGTTCATGGTTGGATCGATTTACGTGCGCACTTCCGCCAAATTTGCCACTAAGTCACAAACTGAAATTAATGTACAGCTATTAATCGTCCTCAGGGGATTCACTACACTAAGTGAATATGTGCAGTAGCGATCACAGGGCCCCGAGCTGTAGTGGTGCTATTTCCCTTTTAGTTTTCTGCACCGCTGCGTACTCTTTCACTATTCTTTGCACCTATAAAAAACAATTCTTCTACTATCCATCTATCTAGACAGTAGGTAAAAAAATAACCGGATTTGACTGTTTTACCCGAAAGTGACTTCGGAAATTACCGTTTGGACTTACTATATTTTCTGCAGCATTCATTCGTAGCTTAAATGAAATTTTGCCTGTTTATCTTCGTGACAATATTACTTCTTATGTTGACGACATTCTTATTGCTAAACGTTCTTGGAGTGAGCACAACAAAATTTTGGATTTATTATGACGTATTTTTGCAAGAGTTGGCATTACAGAGAACTTGAAAAAATCTGAATTTGGTCGTTCTCAGGTGAAATTTCTCGGTCACATTATTTCTACAGACGGTATTCTTCCTGATCCAGAGAAACTAGACGCTATTCGTAATTATGCTGTTCCTACTACAAAACGTGATGTTCGTAGTTTCCTTGGTGTCTGTAATTTTCTTAGACGCTTTGTTAGATTGGACAATTTGGCCACACCTCGTTTATGTGAATTATCTGGAAAAAATTCTAATTGGTGTTGGGATGAGGAAGCTCAGTCAGAATTTGAACTACTTCGTGATGCTTTAGTTGCTGCCCCACTTCTTTCACATCCGGATTTATCTAAAGATTTTTGTTTGGCGACGGACTCATCATACAAAGGCCTAGGTGCACATTTATTTCAAGAGATAGAAGAAAACGGCGTTGTAGTACAGAAAACTGTTGCCTTTGGAAGCCGTGTTCTCTCTAAATCAGAGAAGAATTATTCGATTACGGAACTTGAAGCTTTGGCTGTTGTATGGGCCTTCACAAAATTTCGCACATTTTTGTTTGGCAGACATACTAAGGTTTACACCGATCATCGAGCTCTGGAATTTCTTATGTCGACAAAATTAACTCATGGCAGATTGTCACGATGGGCGTTGTACCTACAGGAATTTGATTTTAGTATTGTTTACATACAGGGATCTTCAAATATTGTTGCTGATGCTTTATCACGTGCACCTATGGGTTTGAAACAAAGTGCCGAAGAGGACGGCAAAGAAAACCATTATTGTTTGATGTACATTCAAGGTGTTGCGTTTGAGAACTTTATTTCGTCTTCGCTCCAGGACATCGCTAAGGAGCAAAATAAGGATCCAATCTGGAAGGACATTAAGGAGAAGTGGAGGAGAAAGGAAAGCGTAGCGATCAGACAGTATTATTTAGTTCGCAATGATATTCTTTTCAAACGAAAATCGGTCGACAACTCTGTTTGGTTAGTTTGTATTCCTGATGAGTGGGTCAATAAATTGATTTGGTACACACATTTCAGTTATGCGCACTTTGGTCCCAGAAAATGCTTTCATAAATTACGAGAAAATTGCTACTTCAGTAATATGGAAAAACGTATTCGATCTGTTCTTGCCAAATGCAAATTATGTCAAAAGGCTAAGCCGCCAACAGTTTCTCACAGAGCACCGTTGTTTCCTATCATTCCAGCGAAATTAAAGGAGATGGCTGCAGTCGATTTGTTCGGTCCAGTGGTTCGTTCTACTAATGGTTTTGCGTATATTTTCGTAGCAGTGGAATTAACATCAAAATATGTGTGTTTTACACCTTTACGCAAAGCAACAGCTCGTTCAGTATCTAATGCTTTCATCAAACATTTTCTTAAGGAAGTTGGTCATGTTGATAAGGTTATATCAGATAATGGATCACAGTTTCGCTCTAAAATTTGGCTTCGTACTCTACGGCGTCGTAAAATTAAACCAATTTTCATTTCACTTTTTCACCCTCAATCTAATCCTTCAGAGAGATGGATGAAGGAAATCAATAAATTGTGTCGTCTTTATTGTCATCAGAATCACAGAACTTGGGATCAGTATCTTCATATTTTTCAAAACATTCTGAATGAACTTCCTAATGACTCAACTTCTTTACCGCCTCTATTGATATTAAAAAATAAAGTACCAACAAATCGCATTTCTGAAATCGTTCCTTTTCCGCTTTCACGGAAACTGCGGCATTCTGAAGTTGTCAACCTGGCTCTACGAAATATTGCGTCTGCGGCTGCTAGAAGAGAGAAATCAGCGAAACGTCCTGGTCGTTTAAAAACTTTGTCAGTTGGTCAAAAGGTGTTAATTAAGTCCCATCGTTTATCTCAGAAAGGAAAAGGCTTGTGTCGCAAATTTTTTCTGCTTTATAACGGTCCATTTAGGGTTCGCAAAATCATTCATGATAATACTGTTGAAGTAGAAACTCTTAAATCTCGGCGCTCTAAGGGAATACATCATATATCGAACGTAAAAATTTTTGTGGAATGACATACTTTAGAGAAACTAACAGCTACATGTAAACATGCGGAGAGTACAAGGATACCGCGCCGTGTTCAGGCGGCGGAACAATGCTCTCTAGCGATCTCTGGCGCTGTGGCTCAGTGTAGCCACCTTTCATAACACTCTAATCCAAGAACACAAGCCAGATGCTTTGTTGACTGAACCTGTAATGACACATTATTTAAAACATGGAAATAATGAAAAATAAATCAAGTTTCGTTACCTTCATATATTGACCAAAATCACTCTCATAATTACAATATATCTCCACACCGACTCGCTATTACCACATCTCAACAAGAACTTTTCAGTATCACATCTCAGCAAGCACTCTTACTAGCACATCTCAACACGAACTGACTACTACGAGTCCTGGACAAGCACTGCCCACTACGACATCTCAATAATCACTGTGCCAGTGGAGGCGGCGGAACAATGCTCTCTAGCGATCTCTGGCGCTGTGGCTCAGTGTAGCCACCTTTCAAGTTTTCCTGGACCCGCTGCGCTAAGGGATGAGCAGTATACAGCGCACATAGACTTTGGAGGGCACTGAGTGAGTCTGAGCAGAGGACACAATAGGAAAGGCTGTGCACCACGTGGCCTGATACAGGGCGAAGACCTCGGCTTTGAATACTGAGAAGCGTGCCGGAAACCGATATCGAAAGACACGGATGCCAATGACGAAGGCACACCCGATCCCACAGTCAGTCTGAGAGTCATCAGTGTAGATAAAGCTACTATAGCCAAGTTCCATGTGAAGGTCGTGAAACTGGAGGCGATAGATCGAGGCTAGAGTAGTGTACTTCGGAAGCGAACGATGGCCAAGGTTAATGTTGTGGCGTAGTAAGACAACCACGCCACTTGGAAGTAGCCGAAAGGCACGCGTTAATGACGCAGGCTAGAGATAGGTCTGAAACAGGATATGTAATGAATGCAATAAAGAAAAGTACGTAGCTCCTGGAATACTTAACTTTAATCCATCCTTGTGGTACATCGCTCTTTACGATACAAGTGAGACTCTTTAGATACAAGCTATGTAATGCTAATGGCGCCTTGCTAGGTCGTAGCCATTGACTTAGCTGAAGCCTATTCTAACTATCTGCTCTGCAAATGAGCGAGGCTTCGTCAGTGTGCATCGCTAGCTACGTCGTCCGTACAACTGGGGCGAGTGCTAGTACGTCTCTCTAGACCTGCCGTGTGGTGGCGCTCGGTCTGCTATCACTGAAAGTAGCGACACGCGGGTCCGACATGTACTAATGGACCGCGGCCGATTTAAAGCTACCACCCAGCAAGTGTGGTGTCTGGCGGTGACACCACAGTTAACATCAGCTGCTTCACGAAGCCGAGGTGGTAAAGGTTTCACACCCACTGGTAAAGTTGCAGGTAGTGTGAAGTTAGCCGCTGTAGCAAGTGGCAACAGCGGACGCCAGGAAGTAACAGAGAAGAGGAACGAGCCCTAAACTGATTGTCAAAGTACTCATCAAAGAAGGAGGCACAGGAGGGGTAGTCATGCATGGCAGAATGGTTCAAATGGCTCTGAGCACTATGGGACTTAACATCTATGGTCATCAGTCCCCTAGAACTTAGAACTACTTAAACCTAACTAACCTAAGGACATCACACAACACCCAGCCATCACGAGGCAGAGAAAATTCCTGACCCCGCCGGGAATCGAACCCGGGAACCCGGGCGTGGGAAGCGAGAACGCTACCGCACTACCACGAGATGCGGGCTGCATGGCAGACAAACGGCAGTAGTACAGTAGTAGTTCAGCAGCTTTCAGCATACAACTCTAAACTGGGCTGGTGTAAAAGGCACCCGTGGCAAAATGGATGCCATGGTGGTGGATACTGTTGAGACGGCCTAAGAGGGATGGGCGTGCAGACGTATAAACAAAGCACCCATAGTCGAGTTTCGAACGGACAAGAGACCGGTACAAACGGAGAAGAGTGGTTCGATCGGCACCCCAGGAAGTTCTATTGTGGGCATGTAGGACACTGAGGGACCACGTACAGTGGGCTACCAGGTAAGACACATGGGAGGACCAGGAGAGTTTCCTATCGAGCATGAGCCCCAGGAATTTAGTATTTTCAACGAACGGAAGAGCAAGAGGCCCAAGATATAGAGATGGTGGGAGAAACCATTTGGACCGCCAGAAATTCATACAGACGGTTTTGTCACGGGAAAAGCAAAAGCCATTGTCGATGCTTCAGGAGTAAAGACGATCAAGACAGCGCTCAAGACGACGCTGAGACAGGTCCATGGAGACCAATAGATGTGCAAAATGCTCAACAAAAACGGAACCAGAGATGCCCGGTGGGAGACGGGCCATGATCGGGTTAATGGCAATAGCAAAGAGGACGACACTCAGGACAGAACTCTGATACACACCGTTTTCCTGGATGAAGGTTTCTGAGAAAGCAGGACCCACATGCACATTGAAAACTCGTAAAAATGCCTGAAGGGAATTAGGCAGGTAGCCACGGAAGCCCCGCGTGTAAAGAGTACAGAGAATACCACTACCCCAGCAGGTGTCGTAGGCTTTCTCCAAATCGAAATCACGGCCACAGTCTGGGATTCAAGCAGAAAGCCATTCATGACATGGGTGGACTAAGTAACGAGATGGTCAAATGCAGAACGCCATGCTCGAAATCCACACTGTGCATTCGTCAGTAAATTGCGAGACTCGATCCCTCATACCAGCCGGGCATGAATCATATGTTCCATCTCCTTGAAAATGCAACTGGTAAGAGAGATGGAGCTGTAGCTAGAAGGAAGGTTTTTGTCCATACCTGGCTTAGGTGTGGGTACGACGGTGGCTTCACGCCAGTGTCTGTGAAATGTGCAGTTGTACATGTTGAACAGAAAATGTTTGCCAGAAAGAGAAAGGTGCTGCTACATTTGAATGTAGATGGTATCGGGACGTGGGGCGGAGAATCAGGATGAACTGAGAGCATGATCTAGCTCCCTCATAGTAAAGACGGCATTGTAGCACTCAATATTAGGAGAAGAGAAGGGTATCGCCGAGCCTCCTCCGCTCGTTTCCGATGGAGGAAGGCAGGGCGACAGTGCATAGAGCTCGAAACTTCCACAAAATGGTGGCCCAAGGTGTTTGAGATAGCAATAGAGTCCACGATAACATCGTATGCTACTGTCAGGCCGGAAATTGGGGAATCAATTTTTGTCCCAACCCGGAGGTTGGCGCACACGACAGAGGAAGGGGTGGAACTGTTAAAAGAACTATTGACTGAAAGCCAGGTAGCTCGTTTGCTATACTGAAGGACACAACGACACTTTACGCGCATCTGTTTATAATGAATGCAGTTTGCCATCGAAGGATGACGGTTACAATTGCGGAGACACGTCTCCATGTGCTAACTGAATCGCGGCAGCCTCAGTCCACCAAGGGACTGGAACACGATGTGGTAAATAGGAAGTTCGTGGAATGGAACGTTCTGCAGCAGTAAGGATAACGTTGGTGAGATTGTCTACCTGGTCATCACAATTGGGAATATCTTGTTCCTCGAAAGTCACCAGGGAGGAGTAAAGCTGCCAGTCAGCCTCAGTAAGCTGCCATTTGGGCGTGCATGCAGACGGGGTAGGATTCAGCAAACGGAGAGCACACGGGAATTGGTCGCTCGAGTAGGTGTCAGAAAGAACTGACCACTCAAGACGATGGGCAAGTTGGGCAGTGCAAAACTATAGGTCCAAATGGGAATAGGTGTGTGAAGAGTTGGATAGGAAAGTGTGTTCTCCAGTGTTAAGGCAGAAGAGGTTAAGTTGGTTAAGAAGGTCAGCGAAGAGAGTACCTCTCTGACAGGTCCTGGGAGAACCCCAGAGGGGATGATGCACATTAAAGTCACCAAGTAGCAAAAGCGTGGGAGGTAGCTGCCCAATAAGCTGAAGGAAGTCTGCCCTGGTGAAATCGAAGGATGGAGGTACATAATTGGTGAGAGTCAGGTGGGGAAGGGAAAGGCGAACTGCAACAGATTGAAGATGGGTGGTCAGGAGATGGGTTGACTATGAAGGTCATCCCATATGAGCATCACGACGCCCCCATGAGATGATCTGCTGACCTCAGGAGGAAGGTCAAAACGAATCGTTAAGTAATGTGAGAGCTCAAAGCCGTCGTGAGGGCCCAATTTAGTTTCCTGAAGGCAGAGTACAATAGGATGTTGCAATGCTAAAAGCAGCGGTAAATCCTCTTTGTGGGACCAAAGGCCGCGAACGTGCCATTGGAGGACAGTCATGAGGAGGAAGAGATGGAAGGGTGTCAACTCGGTGGCCGCCGAGTGACAGCCAGTGTAGAGTCGCTACTACATGGCACTGGAGCAGGAGGATCCTACTCCATGGGGTCCACAGAAGCATCGGCTACCTTGTGCAGTCGGTCCATGGAGTCCAACGCTGAAAAGCGGTTGGTGGTGCTCACCAGTGAGACAGAGGCAGGCCTACTCTGTCGACACCATCGAACAGAATAGTCAAGTTGGCGAAGGAGAAGACCATTTGCCTTTAGCGGACTTCTTCGAGCGTTTCCGGTTAGAGGAAGACTCGGGTGTTGTTTCGCTGGAGGAACAGAGGAAGTCTTCACAGGATTACTCCTTGTGTACTTTCCTGCCTACTGGTTGTGTAGTCGCCCCTTTAGGCGAGAATTTGACCATTAGTTGCCCGGTGGGACGGAGGAGATGGCGATGCTACCTTGACACTGGGCGATTTCACAACCTCCGAGCCGAATTTGAGGTCGCATGTCTGTGTGGCCATGTCCTTCAAGGAGCGAGGGGTAACAAGAACAGAACTGCAACTGCCAGATGGGGAACACAGGGTTTGCGACTAGCCAGTAATTTGCGAGCTAATGGGTAAGGCACTTTTTCCTTTACCCGAATCTCTTGGACAGCCCGCTCATCTAGATACACGGAACAACCCCAAGAGGAGGCGACATGGCCGCCATTGCAGTTGATACAGTGGGGAGATGGAGGCGGACAATCGCCCTCGTGTGTATCCCTGCCACAGGGTACACACTTGGCTGGGTGTTGACAAGATGTTCTAGTGTGGTTAAAATGACTGGTAGCAGTGCATCGGGTTCGGAATGTACAGCTGGACTGTAAGAATTTCATAGCCTGCTTTGAGCTTGGATGGCAGCACCGCTCTATCAAAGGTGACGAAAAGAGTGCGTGTGGACACTAAGGAGGAATCTACCTTTTTGATTACATGTTGGACGTCAATGACACCCTGATCATAGAGGTAAGATTGTAATCTGGCCTCGGTTAGACCGTCAAGAAGCCTGGCATAAATCACACCATGGGAAGAACTCAAAGTCCTGTGGGCCTCGACATGAACAGAGTAGCTGTGGAGAAGCATCAACCAGTTGTATTTGAGAATCAGAAGCCATCTCCAAAAGAAAAGTGCCATTCTGTAATCGAGAGCAGGATTTCACAGGGCCAGCAACACATTTCTGAGTAATAAACGGATTGACCATGGCGAAGGACTGACTGTCTTCAGTATATGAGACCACAATGAACAGTGGTGCAGCGGGAAGGGTCTTTAAATCAATGGCCTCATTACGTTTACGTTTGGTAGACGTTGAACGGGGAGATGATTGACTCATCGCGAGAAAATCCCCATGATTGCAGCGTCTCCAATGGCGCGCTCCCTCCAATTGGGAGCTCGCTTCACAAGGGGGCATACCCGCCTTAGGTGATTGTTCACACCTCAGGGCACACCTGTCGAACATCTGACAGAAGGACCAACTGACAATTTGGGAAGGTTGCAACGCAGGAAATCACCCCTCCCTCGGCCTGGCCTGTACCATGGTGTACGTGTGAACCCAACCTGTCGACCCAGGGCTGGGAATTACACGTTAGTCACCTGTTACGCGTCAGACGCATGGGCTGGCCTTCAGGAGCTCACACGGAGGAAGAATAAAGAGGTGGGCTGTGTGTACATAGAATGGACTTGATCCTCTGGTCCAACTGAACCGATCATTGACTGTAAATGGCTATGTTCGGCTACTTGGAGATCATTTTCAGCTATTCATAGATTCATGTTTCCAAACAACGATGGAATTCTTATGGACGACATCGCACCATGTCAGCGGGTCGTTACTGTTCGCCATTGATTTAAAAAACATTCTGGACAATTTGAGCCAAAGATTTGGACATCCGACATGAATCCCATCGAGCATTAATGGGGCATAATGAAGAGGTCAGTTCGTACACAAAACCTTGCAACAATTTCGGAATTATGGACGGCTGTAGAGGTAGCATATCTCTGTCAGGGACTTCCAACGATTTGTTGAGTCCACGCCACATCGACCTGCTGCACTAGTCTCGGGAGGAGTATGTCCGACACGGTATTACGAGGAATCCCATTCCTTTTTCAACTTAGTGTATAGTAAACCACACACTTTTTTATGTATGTTCGTGGCGCCTCTAGCTCCTTTGATCATCCGATAAGGTGCAAAACCTCTTTCCCCATTGCCCTCCTCTGTTTGCATGAAGTGTACGTTATGAGTGTGCTGTACCCTCTTCTACGACGACAAGTGCCTTGTTTACAACGCTGCAAGCACACATACGGGAACTCTGTCGCTCCTCGACTGGCCCACTATATCACCGATCTTGATCCCGTACGAAGTGCTTCAGACTACTTGAAATAGCAGCTAACAGCCGATATGCCCGCAGTTTGGTAGCTCTACGTGATCTAATCATCAGTGTATTCACCTGGTCACGACATGCCTGGAGAAACTTGTAGTCTGTCTACCTTTAATATTAAGAATACTATCAAGCCTAATGGCAGTGTTACGCGGTATTAGCGGAGTCCAGCACATACTTCTGCTTGCTTTTGTTATAAATTGCGGCAGCAGTGCTCCAAGTGAATAACAAGCTACAAATTTAGGTTAAATGTCGGACGAGTGCTAATAGTATTGTTTTTATTGACATGTAGCATATTATTTAGAATAGGGAGCCTATGTAGCGAAATAAAAGAATGGTAACTAAAGAATTACACCTCATTAATCTTTCTTTAGCTTCCTGAGGACCCCAGAAAGTATGAAACATCGCATTACACGACAGTTCACTTAAGATCTTCTATTCACTAAAGAATTTAGTGAATTGACCTATTGCAGATAGACGTATATCTATCCAACAACGTGAATTTATTCTCTACACTTCCATCAGACTAGGCGCTCAGTCCGGAACCGCGCGGTTGCTACGGTCGCAGGTTCGAATCCTGCCTCGGGCATGGATGTGTGTGATGTCCTTAGGTTAGTTAGGTTTAACTAGGTCTAAGTTCTAGGGGACTAATGACCTCAGAAGTTGAGTCCCATAGTGCTCAGAGCCAATTGAACCAATCCATCAGAATCGCTGAATGTGGAATCCAATACCTACATTACATAACATATCAAATGAACCGTCACAACTGTATCCGAAGAGAAAGCCACACTGGCATGATAATAAAACGTCAAAAGCAATGAAACTTTAAAATAATGTGTAATAACTTATCTCCGTGTTTGCAAGAGTCCGGTCGGTATCTGAGACATTCATAAAACTTATTTTGATATCTAGAACTGTAAACTTCGTTGCAGGGCAACAGAGCAATGTGAAAATTTAATTTTGAATGGAAATACGTGAAGCGTGCACTACGTGATACGAAATCCACTCAAGCCTATATATCAAACAATTCGCCTGTGAGAAAGCAATCCATTTTCATTGAATTTACATATGCTATCTGCCTGCAATACAAATAACTCAGATTACAATGTAGGCCCTGAATATAGCTTAACTTTATCCTTAGTCTTGTAAACAATCACTGTACTAGAATTGTTGTTGTACCTGCACAGCAAACGAAAATAAAAATTATTGCATATGAATTTCTTATAAAACTCCTTGAAAATTCACAAGACAGCACTTTACTGAAATCTTCTACTAGTACTAAACCTCTGAACTGATATGATATTATTTTCACAAGTACACTCTGATAATGACTGCATTACGATATACATGTGTTTTGATGATAATTAAACTTGTTCTCTTACCTGTGCGAATGGAATGCCCGTCTGTTTTACAACCTGTAACTATTAGGATTATTGATCTGAGTGCCCAAAATCATATTTCATTTTTCGTACTTGCGATCTGCAGTGCCAGACGGTATTATACCAGTTTCTAGAAAAATGTTTGCCAGTAGACAACTCACGATGGGCAATGCGAGTACGTAAACACAGTCATGAAGACAAACAATGAAAAATGAAGAACTGAACTTAACAACTGATAAATAAGAACAAGACTCCAGGTATAACTATGCTTCATTAAGCAACGACAGCAGTGTTCATTTTCATCAATTTCACCAGTTAGAAAAATATTTCCTAATAATTTTCCTGTATACACTTACTATCCTTGACACTTGTTTCAGCTATAAAATAAAACCATATGTTGCATTATAAAAGATCTCCTGCAAACTTCAACCATACGCAATGTTCTAACAATAAGAAGCTTTACAGTCACAACAATATAAGAAAATCTGAATTACTTTAAAAATTGCCCATTTGACATTCTGGCATTAATATTACCCCGTCTCCACAATATTCTTCCTCAAAACATGTTATTACAAAAGATTTTTAAATGAATCTGCCCTCACTAAACAGCACGTCTGCTTCAATTCTTTTTAAACCAAGTACATGGCCAGACTGTATAACACACACTGACACTGCCACCCTCTTTAAAACAAATAGCCACTCTGACCAACATATGTGGTATCAAGAACACACGTATATTGAATATTGTTATATGGATACCATAGGGGTTGAGTAAATTTATCAAATTCAGATTTTCCTTTACATTTACTTTTTGAAAAACGCATTGGCAAAAAAGGCAGCTACCTTTCAAACCGTTTCCCAACAAAGAAAAAAGAAGTCTGCCATTGTTGCTACCTCACAGTCACAAACGGCAAGAATCTTCAACAAAATCGTCCCTTGTAGGGAAAGTAATTACATCTAAGAAAATATTCTTGTATTAGAATGTCGAGTGAAGTGTGAGAACGTGCGAATCATTAGAGTCCAATCAAATTTATACGTGTCAAGAGAAGTGGCATCAAAATAAGAGCAGGCAACAGGAGAAATACACTATGTGATAAGAGTGTCCGACACCTTGGTGAAAATGACTTACAAGTTCGTGGTGCCCTCCACCGGTAATACTGGATTCCAGTATCGTGTTGGCCCGCCCTTAGCATAGATGACAGCTTCCATCCTCGCAGACATACGTTCAATCAGGTGCTGGAAGGTTTCTTGGGAAATGGCAGCCCATTCTTCACGGAGTGCTGCACTGAGGAGAGGTATCGATGTTGGTCGGTGAGGCCTGACACGAAGTCGGCGTTCCAAAACATCCGAAAGGTGTTCTATAGGATTGAGGTCGGGACTCTGTGCAGGCCAGTCCATTACAGGGATGTTATTGTCGTGTAACCACTCCGCCACAGGCCATGCATTCTGAACAGGTGCTAAATTGTGTTGAAAGATACAATCGCCATCCCCGAATTGCTCTTCAACAGTGGCAAGCAAGAAGGTGCTTCAAACAACAATGTAGGTCTGTGCTGTGGTAGTGCCACGCAAAACAACAAGGGGTGCAAGCCCCCTTCATAAGAAACACGACCACACCATAACGGTTGGTACTACCCACAATGGAAGATGATGTTCACCGGGCATTCGCCATACCAAAACCCTGCCATCGGATCGCCACACAGTGTACCTTGATTCGTCACTCCACACAACGTTTTCCCACTGTTCAATCGTCCAATGTTTACGCTCCTTACACCAAGCGAGGTGTCGCTTGACACTTATTGGCGTGATGTGTGGCTTATGAGCAGCCGCTCGACCATGAAATCTAAGTTTTCTCACCTCCCGCCTAACGATCATAGTAGTTGCAGTGGATCCTAATGCAGTTATGAATTCGTGTGTGATGGTCTGGATAGATGTCTACCTATTACACATTACTACCCTCTTCAACTGTCAGCAGCCTCAGTCAGTCAAGGTCGGTCTGTACGGTTTTGTGCTGTACGTGTCCCTTCACGTTTGTACTTTACTATCACATAGAAACAGTGCTCCTATGGATGTTTAGGGGTGTGGAAATCTCGCGTACAGACGTATGACAGGTGACACCCAATCACCTGACAACGTTCGAAGGTCGTGAGTTCCGCAGAGCGACCGATTCTGTTCTCTCACGATGTCTAATGATTACTGAGGTCGCTGATATGGAGTACCTGGCAGTAGGTGGCAGCTCAATGCACCTAATATAAGAAACGTATGTTTTTGTGCGTGTCCGGATACTTTTGATCATATAGAGTATATGCTTCCCTCGCATGAGGTCCTCTTAGTCTTCTTAGCTCCATCTCATTGGAATGGAGTCCGCTTTTGGGATCAATATGCACGCCGTCTCTCACAGTCTAGCGCTTCCTGTGGATTTAGGCATCTTGATCTTAGATCGGCGTTTATAGTGTCTAGCCTCGTAATGTAGGTCTTCCATGTTGTCTCTCGTCTTCGACAGTGAGATGATAGGCTCAGCTGATGACTGAAGTAGGTGGTTTTCCTATCGTGTGCCCATAGCAGCAAGTCTCCATTCTTGCATCCTTTCACTCATTGGAACCGCTCCAGCTAGTTGTCGGATCATTGTATAATTCAATTATTGTTGATGATGTCGAGCAGGGAAATGCCTAATCATCTTCTCAGCACTGGCATTCAATTTTTTATGTTAGATGGATAGGCATTTTTTATCGCAAATGGTCTGTAAATAATATCCAGTCTCTTTCATTCCTGCTCGCACATCCTCATTCACATAGCCACGAACTGTAGTCGATAACCTAGACATCGGGGTATTTCCATCAGGGTAAGAGGATCTCCATTAATTTGCTTAGTTCCAGAAGGTGGAATAGTTTCGAGGGACTCAGTACTGTGGATGTTTAAGCGGAGTCTAAATCATTGCAGTCGATCATACCATACTCGAACTTGAGTTTCAAGGTCCTTCCTGGTATCCGAAGCAAATATCACATCAGCGTATAGTACTGTCGACGGTGCACAATACTGTAAGGCGCACGTTACGGTATCTGTCATGGCAGGGGTGGCCAAGAGCCAGAGCCCGAATGCCAACGTGCTCAGCCTCGCTTCACATTTCCCTCACTCTCATACCAAGCTGTCTGAGCCTGAGGAGGGGGAAGAAGCGAAAACAGCAAACGCGTCGCTTTTTAATGGCAATACAGTTTTACTTGGTTGTAAATTTCACATTTCTTAAAACATAGATCACAGAAGAAGTAAGTTTTCAATATTAATTAGTTATTTTTGACAAGCTGAAGACACAACATGAATTTTATCTTGAACAAACTGTCAGCATACGGACAGATGTAGACAATTTCACAGTTTCGCACTCAAGTTGCCACGTAATCGTAACTTATTTAGTTTCGTAATACAGCAAGTCGATTGAAAAATTATAGTACTTTAGCAACCTCATTATGCGGACTTGGAAAATCTAGCTGAGCGAAGGAATGTATATGTCCTGGACAGTTTTAATGTGAAAGGATCTGTAGTTAAAACTGAAATTACCTTTCACGTCAGTCAGTTACACTTGGACATACACGCGGGCTCTTTCAACTGAAACGGCAAACGGTCTAGAGCCAGCTCGAAAACTGACAGATGTAAGACTGACAGTGTCCGCAAAACATTTTTAAAACTATCATTGTAATTCTTGTGAGACTACAACGAATTCTTCAAATGTCGTGCTCTCTTTAGCTCAAGTGAGCTTAGGGAACTCGATTGTGTTTGTCATATTTTCTTTTTAAATGCATCTGCATCAAATGAGAAAGAAATTACCTTGCAGTGTCTTACTGTAGGAAGTGCGCGATCAAGTCCACTCAGCTCATTCCGGATATTCTAAGTTTCGCTCATGTTCTCCTAGGCCTTCATAAATTAAAGAATAGCGAGATTTAAATCGAAAAATCGTTCCAGGGACGTCCCTTTACTTAACAAATGTAAGTTGCAGTAATAAGTATATGAAGCCCCTATACTCTTCGCTTATTTCCATTGAAAACTGTTGCAACTGAAATAATGGGTGCGACTTCAGAAATTTTACTATTCGTACCATCAATGTCTTCAAGTGCTCCACGCCTACAAATTTAGCACGAAGTGCTTCTTCATGTACAGATCTATAAATTCCGCCAGTCGATCGTTGTAATATTTTGTTCTTTCATTGTCATATAAAAGTTGAAATTCTTCCTGCATGGTAATACTCGTATAATGCCGTTTCGTAGCAAATAAGCAGCACCCGTCTCTTCCGCAAATTGAGAATTCTCACCCTTCTCTTATCCCATGCCCATTACTTTTAAGGGACAGTGATGGTAGATTGCTAGACTGCTTCTTTTTGTGCAAAGAGCCACTGAACCTCTGAACATCCTTCATACCGCGAACAAATAGTGAAGGTTAAACAGAGCTGACACCACGATTCCGCCGAACTCAGAGAGTTGTGGCGACCGCAAAACGCCCCCCCCCCCCCGCAATGGTAAATGAAATGTCGCGTTGTTCCGAATACTTCCGAGAAGGTCCGAGCAAAGCCGAGTGACAAGCTGGGCCTTGGCCCGCGAGCGGCCCGCACACGCTGCACGTGTGTGATTTTTGACGCACCGTGGCCAGCCCTACATTACGGTAATAAAGAGCAGTGGAAACAGAGCTGAGCCTTGATGAAGACAAACATTCACAGGAAAGCGTTCAGCGAAATAAAATGCAACTATACACCAATTCGCAACTATTTCTTCGTGAATGAGTTGTAGCCTACGTCACTGAATCAGTGAGAGTTGGCTCTTTCTACATTTATTTCACACAATTTACTTTTGCGTGGCACTCAAAAAGATAGAAACTATTTCTTCAATGAAGTGGAAATATAGTTAAAAACAGACATTGATTAAACGGCAGGCTTTCTCGCGGCTAGGGGTGCTGGTGTTGTTACAACTGGCAGACGATAACAACTTCACAACAGTGAGTATCGTGACTTTTAGCAAGTGGGCAGTGGAGCGACGACTGAGTGTCAAAGCGGACCAACTTAGAGGAGACAAACATATAATTGAAATCTTTTACAAGAACCATTATTTAAGATCAGTCGAATTTAAAAACATAAAATTAAAAATCAGTCTTAAACCTAACTAGCCTAAGGACATCACACACATCCATTCCCGAGGCAGGATTCGAACCTGCGACCGTAGCAGCAGCGCGGTTCCGGACTGAAGCACCTAGAACCGCTCGGCCACAGCGACCGGCGGCCTTAGTCTACTGTGGGCCCGGTCATTGACAACTGACTTCGGATCATTTAAAAGCCAAATATTTACTGCCCATCCTACACCTCATACGTCATTAATTTCTTTACAGGATCTAAAAACAAGAACTTCTGGAAAGTAAAAGGCTTACAAGTGATAGCCACTGCGAGTCTGTAGTTACAAGAAAATTACAAAATTACAATGATAGCATTAACAAGGGTTTCCTCAATTTCAATTTCACTCACCAGAGTAATCACATAAGGGTGTCGATGATCAGTTAAGCGCTTACACAATATTAGTACCTTTAGGCAAGCCTGTACATACGTAACATACTGTACTGAATCAAACCCATGGGGTGCTAGCAGCAAATTGCTATGTCCTTATACCAACAAGTAGTACAGTTTTTCGGACTCACAAGCCCTTTTTCCACACACAGTAGCATATGCGTTCCAGAACAACAAATGAAGACAATAGTGATAAATTCACAAAGACTATGGCGAGATGAGAACAACATAGGCGGAACAGATTAACATCACATCACCACGCCCATCACCGTTAATATCCAAGGAGCAAATAATTTATGCATTTCTAATGCACCATTAACTTAAGCCACTCAGTTCGGACGTTTATCAACAAACCGGAAGTACTGGATCTAGGAGCGTTCAATTTAACGTACCAGATCAATTCATCCTTGGCTACGAATGTAGTATCGTATTACTCCTATAGGAAGCTCAATAACCTAAAGTCTGCTCCGTCTAGACACCAAAACAGGTAAGCACTAGCTTACACTGAGCTGATAAAACCCATGGGAAATATCCTAACATCGCATCGGACCTACTTTTGCAGTGCAACAATACGACGTGGCATGCATGGACTCAACAAGTCTCTGGAAGTCCCCTGCAGAAATATTGTGCCACGCTGCCTCCATAGAAGTCCATAGCTCCGAAAGTGTAACCTGTACAGGATTTTGTGCACGAACTGACCTCACGATTACATTCCACAAACTTTCGGTGCGATTCATACCGGACGAACTGGTTGGCCAAATCATTCGCTTGAATCGTCCAGTATGTTCTTCAAACCAGGCGTAAGAATTGTCATCCGTAAAAATTCCAGTCTTCTAGGGTCCAGCCGATCAGATCACGAGCCCAGGTGAGGTGATGCAGGCAATGTCGTGTTGTTAGCAAAGGAACTAGCGTCGGTCTTCTGCTGCCACAGCCCGTTAACGAAAAATCTGGCCGCACTATCCTAACGTATACGTTCATCGTACGTTACACTTTCATTTCTGTGGTCGTTTCACGCAGTGTTGCTTGTCTGTTAGCACTGACAAGTGTACTCAAACGCCGCTGCTTTCGATCGTTAAAGGAAGGCCAATGACCACTGCGTTGTCCATGGTGAGAGGTAATGCATCAGATTTGGTACTCTTGGCACACTATTGACACTGTGGATTTCGGAATATTGAATTCCTTAAGTATTTCCAACATGGAGAATCCCATGCGTCTAGCTTGTGCGTTAACGAGCATTGCGCTCTCATGTAAGTATATGGCCGAAAAGAGGCAGCCTTCAGGAACTGTGAAACGAACACTGTCATTCAGAACCGGATGCCAAAAAGGGCGCAGATACACCACGAGATGAGGAAACTCCCAGGTGTCTATTTTCCATTGAGGCCTAAGCGCTGTAGTGTGCAAGTGAGACAGCCGAGATCCTACGTCATAGGGAAACCAAGTAGAAGGCTTTTGTGGCCAAGGAGAGGTAGCAGAGTGAAATATGATGGACCCAAGATCGGCCATAAAGGGAAACATTTATGAAAACTATTTAATTCTGTAGTAACGCAGGAAATCAAGCCACAGTAATTTCAATCTGCCATCCTCCATAAATTTTCATGGTGATCCCAATAAGACTTGAATGTTGAAATATCTATAATAGTTTACGATTTACTGTTGAACTGAAATTAACAAGTTTTGTAACAAAGATCTGAATGCTAAAATCTGAACGCTTTGGTCGATCTTAACGATCGACATTTCATATAGAAGCGCATCATCAAAATCACAAATGTTGTAAATATCAACTCGGTAACTTTATTGGTTTAAAAAACATAGTAAATTTCAATTACCAGTATTTTCAGTTAAGCATCAGATCATCATTTCCTCCACACAAAATACATTGAATGATGAGAGCATGACTCCTTATTGAATCATTAGGTTATAGAATATTTGTCGTAAATTTTAGGGCATAATAGTTACTTTTGTTGTTTATTTATTTATGAGAAAGCACATTCGTGCAAGGCTACTGGCCGTGATATTCAGAGTTAACAAGGATATTGTATTGGTTTAATGTAAAGGAATTTAACGTCCATTACGTAATGGATATTATTGTTACTCTATTTGAAACGTGAAAGTGGTCAAACGTTGATTATTTAAATATGTTAAAATGTAAAGTAATGTAGAATAAGGTGCTGCCAATCAGATGGACGGCTTCAGGAAAGGGAACTGCGCTTGTCAGTTGAGCGAAGATGTCCGGTGCGCGGCAAACGCGGTCGGAGACGGGCATAGGGCAGTTCTAGTCTGGACACCAAAGGGTACAGTGCTGGTGCAGACGCGAAAGCGGACAGTTCGGCTGGAGACACCAAGTAGACAGTTGGAATTGAGACACGTAAGCGGACAGTCGGTGGTTAGGCAGCTAGGAAGTGAAACGACTTAGAAAATTTCTCGTTGTGTGGTATCGCGGTGAGCAGCCGCGCGCCTGGTGTGAATTCTAATTTTTCACGTAAATAACTTTAATTTCACCACCAGATTGCGAATGATCGAACTGTGTCAAATGGGTATGCGCTAAAGTGTAAGAGTAACTCCAAAATTCGACCACTTTCGCTATTAGTTTTCTTTTTGAATAAATATTATTCTAACCAAATCGCAACTGTGTGGCCTACATCATTTATGGGTCGTTAATTTCGTTCCCGATATTATTGTTACTGTTTTTATATGTTATGTTAACTTTGTATTTCGCAAATTTGCCATCAGCCAGAGAATCTGACCAAAGGGTCACAAGTGTCTAATTTAGGGCATGTAATGCGACATGTGCGGTTCAACCCCTAGATGAGTTTGAACCAAGACATTTCGACGACGAGGAACAGCATGTGTGCCCGAACATCTTTGGGATGCTAGCTCGCAAGTTCCAAGTACCACTCTGCGTTGAAAGTCTGTTAACACCCGTCGTGCGAGCATAATCATGTCTGAAACTTTTTCACATGAATCATGTGAGTACAAACGACAGCTCAGACAATGCACTGCCTTTTTATACCTTGTGTACGCGATACCATCGCCTCTGTGTAGGTGCGTATCGATATATCATGATCTGTCACGTCAGCGTAGTTCAAATGGTTCAAATGGCTCTGAGCACTATGGGGCTAGACTTCTGAAGTCATCAGTCCCCTAGAACTTAGAACTACATAAATCTAACCAACCCAAGGACATCACACACATCCATGCCCGAGGCAGGATTCGAACCTGCGACCGTAGTGGTCGCGCGGTTCCAGACTGTAGCGCCTAGAACCGCTAGGCCACTCCGGCCGGCGTCAGCGTAGTCAAAACCCAAACCAGTGCTCTTCGTCAGACCACTGCTTTAACCATGCAACCCTGTCGAATGTGTTACCTCGCCGGCCTCCACCACTCGAATTCGCGCTGCCTGCGCACTCCTTCCCTTTACGACACTCACCCCCCCTCCCCCCTAGTCAAGGGCGGGATAAATCTCAGATGTGCTAGCCATCGACACATCTTTTTATGTTAGACTGCGGTATTAGCGTGATGTCTCTTGGGGTGACGAATTTATCGGTCAGTGTGCTTATGTTACAACCCTAGACCATTCCCAGTGGACAGAGATATGTCGGTAGTGGATGAGGCTTCTCTATCTTTTTTGTCTTTTTTACTACTCTGCGAGAACGCGCTTTCAGCTCGACCCTTTTCTTCTCGGACCAAAAGAAATTGCACCCATGCTCCACTGTGTGTTTCCAAACCGCTGCAAGAATTCGTATTCGCACGGAGCGCCCCACCCTAATGAAACTCGCCTTGTCCCTGCGACCGAGTCCTGCCTGCTAATTCGCACACACCTGTGCCTCCCACTGGCAGTATCCCTCCTTGTTTCTGTCTCTGCCTGTCCTCTGAAATAGGCCCTAGTATCCACTCTGCACGCTGCAGCCGTGCAAGCCCGCCTTACGAGTTCGTTACCTTGAGACACGTCGCGCTTTGCAGACTCAGCTGCGCCGGGTTAAATTTCTCGAAAATTGGCTGCCAAGTGGCCCATGCCATTACTGCCGCCAGCGCTGCCTGCACGTCCGACCCGGGCGTCCCTCTGATTGAAAAACTAAGCCGCTTTATTCTACGGTAGACGAAAAGTTGAGGCCGATAAATGGAAGAAAAGGTAGTAGAACGTACCGAAAACAGCTTCAGCAATCAGGTTAAACAAATTTGCCACATAAAATTTATTTAACGAAATCAGTAAACTATTTTGCAAATTTTGGCTTTTATTATTTTCGGATGAGAGTTTCCTATCAAAGTCTATTGTGTGATAAATTCTGATTACTCCATTGGTTTCTGCACTCAGAGTTCGATAGCAAGGAAACTGCAACCTCAGTAATAAGAGCTAATGAGGAATGTCTCAGCCTATGTTATTGAAAATCCGAATTCTGTAAATGTTTCCCAAAAATCATTGCTCAAAATAGTTAGAGGAACATGACTTTGGGTGTCTGTCATTCCCTATTGAGCAATAATTGAGGTCTGGGTATGTTAGCAAACTATACCTTTATCTTTCACAAATTTAGTGCACAACAAAACATCTTTACTTCCTCGTTCATTTACATAACAAGAGCTGAAATGTCCAACAGGTGTTGAGAACTAAGTGGAAACAATCATTGATCCTGTTATCATAGGTGGTTCACATTGGACTATGAGAGAGTCAGTTATGTGTCTCCCGTCTGTGAACCTTTATTACTGCTTAACACCTGCGTGGAATTCCCCGTTTAATTCTATGGAGGTCACTCAATGACATCCAGTCCGACTCTTCAAAGACAGCACTTGAGAGCTCTTGGACAGTCTGTAGTGGAACAGGGCGACTACGAACACGTCGTCAACCATGCTCCACACATGCTCGATGGAGTTTAGGTTTCGATTACGTTAATATACAAGCTTCGTAAGACATCCCTGGTAATGCCCGCCACTTGAGTCCTGGTAATTAACGTGCCAGGGCCACCACTGTATGCAGCAGCCACCACATGGACCAAAAAAATCTGTTCGATGTACTGTCTGGCGGTAAGGTGACCATGGACAACGACAAGATGAGTGCGGTTGTCAACACTCATGCTTCCTCGCACCATCACAGATCCCTGGCCAAATTACTGACTTACTAATGAACATTTGGCAGGTACCCCTCACCATGGCGTCTACACACACGAACAAGTCCGTCACCGTTCATCCGGGGAAATATGGACCCATCTGTAAACAGCACGTTCCACCAGTGACGGAATTACCAGTTGACATGGGAACCGCTGAAATGAAGGCAAGCTGTTCGATGTTGTCGTGTCAAGGGCGGTATTCGAACACAGTATCCGGGTCGTAAGGACCTTTTTCGTAACCCGTTCAGTGTGATCAGACACAGCAGCTCCAGTGGCCCTTCTGAGACTGTTTTGCAGTACTCTGGTGGCATCCGCCGGCCGCGGTGGTCTCGCGGTTCTAGGCGCGCAGTCCGGAACCGTGCGACTGCTACGGTCGCAGGTTCGAATCCTGCCTCGGGCATGGATGTGTGTGATGTCCTTAGGTTAGTTAGGTTTAAGTAGTTCTAAGTTCTAGGGGACTAATGACCACAGCAGTTGAGTCCCATAGTGCTCAGAGCCATTTGAACCATTTTTTTGGTGGCATCCGCACAATGCTGCAACACAGAGATGGCCAGATATCGATCTTCACGGCAGGTTCTACCGCATCGGCGACCTTGTGCAACTCGCCTCATGTACTGACCTGTCTCCCTGTAGTGTGATCTCAATCTGTGGATGATGTTTGAAGAGACATTGCCATCTGCAGCAACACGACACGAAGTCCATTTTTCTTGGATCAAACAAACTGTTCTTACAACTTCCACTGCGTTAAGATGCCGAATTGCATGTGTTTGCATTGGGTTGGCTTGTTTGGGTGAAGAGACCAAACAACGAGGTCATCAGTTTCATTGGATTAGGGAAGGATGGGTAAGGAAGTCGGCTGTGCCCTTTCAAAGAAACCATCCCGTTATTTGCCTGGAGCGATTTAGGGATATCACGGAAAACCTAAATCAGGACGGCTGGACGCGAGATTGAACCGTCGTCCTCCCGAATGCGAGTCCAGTGTGCTAACCACTGCACCACCTCGCTCGCTCTCCATGTGGTTGGTTGAATACAACGTCCACCAACGCCAACTGCCGTATAGCTCACTAGAGAATACGGGGACACCGGCATTCACTTCCTTCTGAGGGGTCACTTGATACGGTAATGCGTTACACAGCAGATGGATCGTGTAAGCCTTCAGTCTTGCATACTCAGAGAGCGAAGATCTGAATTATGACGACAGGTAGCACCCGCATCGAAATATATTTAAGTGCCAGTCATTGATACGTGTGTTACCCTAATTGTTTTGAGCATTGTGGTTATCTGAAACTACATTTTGGGATATAATATATTTTGTATGTACGATTATAGTTTAATAAACACTTGATGAACTGTAATATTATGTGGAATGCCGTATTGCATGCTGTGTTTTACTGCACTATACTGCACTCTCCCCTCACACTCTTCCATTAGAGATATTTTGTCAATTACGGAATCTGAACAGCCATCCAGTACCAATCTTGAAACATGTTCGCCGTAAATGGTTTTCCAATGCTTTTAGCTGCAGCCTTCAGATAGACTACACTTACAGGGATTTCGTCAGACGGTTATTCTTCGTACCATGTGCACGCTGTATTTTTGCTCCAATAGGCAGTTTTCGTTTCCCACTTAATTCACCTTGTTTGAGATCAAAGTCTGAAGTTTCATTGCGATTTATCTTAATATCGTAAAAAGTCGACTCTGGGCAGAAGCAACGGCTTGGAGTTACCTAGGACTCTTCTTTTATTTCCTAATCGAACGATTTACATATATTCCTCACCACAGCCTTGGTTACTGTACTGTTCTGTATAACAATTCAATACACTTTCAAACGATCTCAGAGATAGAATTCACACGTCATGTGCCCTACATGAAGCGAACATAGCAGGCTTTGGCTTTGTTGTTCGTTTGTGACCGACAATGATACATAAGACTCATTTTCGGCTTCTGGTGAAATGACTGGAAAATCGGGGAGTGGATGCTTTTTAACATTTAACGACAAATGAGCTGGGCGTGAATGATATTCGGTACAGAAGGCGGCGTTTCACATCACTATCAAACCCATAGCAAAGAATCGCTCATAGAGTCCTCTTTATTGTCGTACCAACCACTTAATGCACATTTACTCGAATAGATATCAGTATCCTTCTCGGTTCCCTTTTTTTTTGCCATTTTGAATAAATAAGAGTAAAATCATGGAGAATGCCTACAGCACAGATTTTAAATGGAGTATTATAAAATACACAAACGACAATATCCATACGCAGGTCTAATCTTAGCACAAACACAGAGGCAGGCCATGTGCTCTTTCAGCCTGAAGATCAAGCGACCACAAAAAGAGAAAATACTTTTACAAAAGTGGCGTGAAGTAGCCATATTAATTGGAAGGAAGGAAGGAAGGAAGATTAAGGTTTAACGTCCCGTCGACAACGAGGTAATTAGAGACGGAGAAAACCCACGCGTCGTTATAAGCATTCGGAAGAAAATACGAGGGCAAATCAGAAAGTCTTTGGCCCTATTTTTTACAATCCAAAATAGACAGGTAATGACAAACAAACATCCTATTCTACGTACCTTACCCTGTTTTTCCAAATAGTTCCCACACCGGTTTACACATTGGTTCCATCGTAGCACTAAATTTGAGATGCCGCTGAGGTAGAATTCGTCCGGCTGACTACGGAACCACAGTGAGGCTGTTGTCTTGGTTTCATCAGGCTGTTGTCTTGGTTTCATCATTACTTGTGAATCCGTGTCCTGCAGGGAACTTCTTCAGTGGTCCAAAAACATGGAAATCAGTAGAGTTGAGGTCTAGGTGGTCCAGACTCTTCCAGTGAAATGCCCGGATCTTTTTGGCAATTCTCATTGCCGCACGTGGTCTCCCATAGTAGTGGAGCAGAATGACGTTGCCCACATCGAGAATGCCTCGGTGCCTTCGCCTGATGGCAGCCCTCAGACTGACAGTGTGGAACAATAGCTGTCGGGACTGATGGCAGACTCTCGTGGCATGTAATCCACCTCTTACTGTATTCTACTTTTTACCTCGGAATAATTCTGTGTTTTGACGATTAAATATTTTTCATATGCATCTACAAACTTTGAGAAAGTTGTATATTATTTTCAGTCTAAATATGACAATCACTGTGTTTCCTTTTTTCCCAAAGGTTGACGTAAATGAATATTTTTCTTCAAAATTTCTCCTAACTTTATTTCTGATTGTTTTTTCGTAGCAGCTGGCGAAAATTTCCCTTTAGAAAGTACTCCATCATGTTCTCAGCTAAACATGGAGATATCTAATATCCGGAATTTTTACTAACATTTGCATTATCTCTAACTGGCAATGATGTGGGACAGTGGGACTACTTTCGTAACGGCCGCTTAGTACGCACACAAACACACACACACACACACACACACACACACACACACACACACACATACACACACTGCTGTGATCCAAGCACGTTGCTGCAAGTTCTGCTGAGTTAACAACCGCTAACTTGGTGACCACATGAACTGTCGAGCCACGGTCAACAATCACTGGATGGAAATCTTGCAGAATAAAGCATTTTACCATTAATGGGGCTCTTCTGATTCCGTGCTTTGGGGTGCTGGTAAAAACCAACCACCATCCTGCACATGCTATTTTGGGGAGAAGCTATTACCCAAGCTGACACGGCGTCTGCGTTGCTCATAACATTACAGTACCCAAGTTACCACCTATATAGCAATTCGGTGTTCAACTTAACGAAATGTAGAAGGAAGTATGCTACTGAATAGACGTTGATCCTAGCAGTAGCAACGCATGTTTAATAACGTGCGTTATCAAGGGAATGTAAGGGTCGGGGAGGGGGGGGGGGCATATTTTATACCCATCCTAATAAACATTGAAAAATGAACCAACAAATTCGTTAATTGTTGTTGGCTCATATTAACAACATAATTTTTAAAGGGTCACTGACGTGTAAGTAGGACCCACCAGGTTAGCCGAGAGTGCTAACGCGCTGCTTCCTGGACTCGGATAGGCGCGCCGGCCCCGGATCGAAACCACCCGGCGGCTTAACGACGGAGGCCAGTGTGCCAGCCAGCCTCGATGTGGTTTATCGGCGGTTTTCCACATTCCACTAGGTGAATACCGGGCTGGACCTCACGTCCCGCCTCAGTTACACGGCTCGCAGACATCTGAACACATTCGCACTATTCCATGGATTCCACTAGACACAGACAGTTGGGGTACACTAACTCCGTCCTGGGGGGGGTACGGGGTGGCGGCAGGAAGGGCATCCGGCCACCCCTTCAATTAACCTTGCCAAATCCGATTACCCATGCCGGCCACGCCCCCATCATGTGTAAGTAGGGTCTAACAGAAACTGAAAATATCTTATAATGCACACTCAGCTACATCAACGTACTTTCAATAGCATGTACTATGTACTACAGAGTTGAGAGGGGGAGGGGCGACACTTTATACCGACCATAAAAAAATTAAAAGTTGTGAATTTCGTTAACTGTTGTTGATTGTTACTCGCAACATGCTTTTTAAAGGAATGTTCATGTGTAAGAAATATCTTGAACTTGAAAATTTTGAATATGACAACAATTGGGGAACTAATACTTAAATTTTTGGTTTAAGTTTATCTGGAAAATGTAGAACTTTTATGCAGCCTGGTAATAGAATTCATTAAAAACAATATTTTTTCATAATTTCAAAATATGAATTAACTGAGTAGATTAAATTGTTTCGGAACGTGGGCATTAAGGACCTCACCCACGGCTAATGGGAAACAACAACAAATAAAAAATAAATCAGCTTTTCATGGAATACTTGCAACTCAGTTCTACCCTGCAGTTCTGCATGTCGGACAATGTGGACTTGGGCAACTCATGGAATATGAAAGACAAAGTACACCCCCTTCCCATTCAGTCATAGCTGAACCGCTGTGTCAAAGAAGATACTAGCGCAACTCACGCCAGTAAATCTTTCACATCGCTAATGAGTATGTATTAAAACATGCACGCAATAACGACGTATAGATGATGAAAGGAGTTAGAAATATACTAAACTCCTTTCAGTTAATGTGGCCATTCTTCGGTTGTGTCTGTTATCACTGGGAATCAGCATAGCAAATGTGTTACGAAATCTGGCTCTTTAAATGACTGATAAAAAGGTGTGAATTTCTGCCATGAAAGTAAATTTGAATGCTCAAAATTTGCTTCTGTTCGACACTCCATTTTACTGGTCCAGTTGAATTTACGATCCATTTACATTGAGAAGCTGAAACATTATGACCAACCATGTAATAGTATGCATGAAATATATTCGTAGTTGCGAATATGTACAACTATCAGCTGTATACTGGAATTACTACAATGGAAATTCGTGCTGAATCGGTCTCAAACCCGGACTTGCGGCCTGTCCCTTCACGGCCAGATATCAAGTTCCATACTTCATCAACTATATGTGTACAAACTGCCCTCTACATCCATTTTGTATATTCGTGTGTATGGGAGACATTTTAACTGAAAGTCACGTTCCCGTTATTGGCAGATAAATATGACATTGCAATGTCTGTATTGTTTAGAAGTACGATGCAATGTTCGTTCAGACATGCCTACATGGCTGAAGGTATATGCACTGCAGTGACTATAGTATTCGCAGTTGGGAATATGGACAACCATCAGCTGTATAATGGATTGACGACAGTAAAAATTTGTGCCAGATCGGAACCCCAACCCGGATTCTCCACTTTTCGCGAGTAGTCGCATTACCATTAGGCTATCCGAGTACGCTTCACAGACCGATCCATCCATTATGCATATTCCCATACAGAGGAGTCTTTTTAATTGAAAGTCGGTTGCATGCACTTCCGAAGGAACATTGTACTTCTGAACAACACTGGCATTGCAATATCGTATTTATCTGCCGACACTGGGCAAGCGAATTTCAATTAAAATACACTCCTGGAAATTGAAATAAGAACACCGTGAATTCATTGTCCCAGGAAGGGGAAACTTTATTGACACATTCCTGGGGTCAGATACATCACATGATCAAACTGACAGAACCACAGGCACATAGACACAGGCAACGGAGCATGCACAATGTCGGCACTAGTACAGTGTATATCCACCTTTCGCAGCAATGCAGGCTGCTATTCTCCCATGGAGACGATCGTAGAGATGCTGGATGTTGTCCTGTGGAACGGCTTGCCATGCCATTTCCACCTGGCGCCTCAGTTGGACCAGCGTTCGTGCTGGACGTGCAGACCGCGTGAGACGACGCTTCATCCAGTCCCAAACATGCTCAATGGGGGACAGATCCGGAGATCTTGCTGGCCAGGGTAGTTGACTTACACCTTCTAGAGCACGTTGGGTGGCACGGGATACATGCGGACGTGCATTGTCCTGTTGGAACAGCAAGTTCCCTTGCCGGTCTAGGAATGGTAGAACGATGGGTTCGATGACGGTTTGGATGTACCGTGCACTATTCAGTGTCCCCTCGACGATCACCAGTGGTGTACGGCCAGTGTAGGAGATCGCTCCCCACACCATGATGCCGGGTGTTGGCCCTGTGTGCCTCGGTCGTATGCAGTCCTGATTGTGGCGCTCACCTGCACGGCGCCAAACACGCATACGACCATCATTGGCACCAAGGCAGAAGCGACTCTCGTCGCTGAAGACGACACGTCTCCATTCGTCCCTCCATTCACGCCTGTCGCGACACCACTGGAGGCGGGCTGCACGATGTTGGGGCGTGAGCGGAAGACGGCCTAACGGTGTGCGGGACCGTAGCCCAGCTTCATGGAGACGGTTGCGAATGGTCCTCGCCGATACCCCAGGAGCAACAGTGTCCCTAATTTGCTGGGAAGTGGCGGTGCGGTCCCCTACGGCACTGCGTAGGATCCTACGGTCTTGGCGTGCATCCGTGCGTCGCTGCGGTCCGGTCCCAGGTCGACGGGCACGTGCACCTTCCGCCGACCACTGGCGACAACATCGATGTACTGTGGAGACCTCACGCCCCAAGTGTTGAGCAATTCGGCAGTACGTCCACCCGGCCTCCCGCATGCCCACTATACGCCCTCGCTCAAAGTCCGTGAACTGCACATACGGTTCACGTCCACGCTGTCGCGGCATGCTACCAGTGTTAAAGACTGCGATGGAGCTCCGTATGCCACGGCAAACTGGCTGACACTGACGGCGGCGGTGCACAAATGCTGCGCAGCTAGCGCCATTCGACGGCCAACACCGCGGTTCCTGGTGTGTCCGCTGTGCCGTGCGTGTGATCATTGCTTGTACAGCCCTCTCGCAGTGTCCGGAGCAAGTATGGTGGGTCTGACACACCGGTGTCAATGTGTTCTTTTTTCCATTTCCAGGAGTGTATCTCGCCTATACAAGAATATACATAATTGATGTACCACTATAGGATTTTGACACATGGCTGCCGAGTATGAAATTCTGGGTCTGACCATGAAGCTATTCTGTGTAGTGTTGATTCGGTAAGTCTGTAGTAGCTTTCTGGAGGTATCTGGCGGCAGCAATTTATGCACAGGTCACGTAATTACTGAAAATTACGGACCAATGATTTCTGGGCGCGAAGCTGACTACCGATGGCACCGCAGATGTATCACATCTAGTCCAGAATGGCAAATTTAGCGGGCAAGAAATCAACGTGAGCTCACTATATTGTTCCAGAAACCATTGTAGCACGATTATGGCATTGTGGTAAGAATAGTTATCCTGCCGGAAGCCGTCATTGCATGGGAAACAAGCATGATGGGATGCATGAGCTCCGCAATACTGCAGTACGCAGCTGTTATGGTGCGTTCAACTACTGATACGCGCTCCACAGATGCTAAGGAGGAATGTTCCCCAAAGCATTGTAGTGCCCTTCCCCCACACCCCTAACAGTCTGTGCCACTGGCGCGGTTCGGTGCTTCGAGCAGCCATTCCGCCTGGATTACAGCGTATCTCGTCACGAACATTTATTTTAAAAATTAACATTATTCGTCCGATCAGGTGACAAGCTTCCAGTGATCCATGATCCAGTCACGATGATTCTGTGCTATCATAACTGACGACGTCGTTGGATCAACTCGGGAACAGCCGTCTGTTTGAGGTCAGTGTGTACTAAACGTTGTTCTGCAAAACACTTGAGCCTGCACTAGCATTGCACTATCTCATCACGTATTCTACAGATGGCGGCCCAACTTGATTTACAGAGCAGGCAAGTCTTCAACATCAACGTCCTACGACGAGGCATAGACCGTAACGGGAGAGAACTATAGGAGAAGTCGGTGCTCAGAATTGCAACGAGGCCACAGCCAGACAGCTGACGCAGGTCACTGAACTGCGCGATCGGCTCCCGTGTCGCCGAAACACGAGCACCGCACTCGGGCTACAGGCCACGGACATCGGCAGCAGCCGGCCGTCGCTCCTGCTTCATCAGCGTCCCTTAGCAGCAGCAAGACTTCCGTGACACCGTTCTCAGCGTCAATCTTCTGGGCCAGCCTTCGAGAAGCAACTCCGCCTCACTCCGCCTCGTCTGACTCCGCGTCGTTGACAGTTACGTCAGATCCATGACATTGCCTAGTTCCAGATGGTTCACCGTGGTCCTTCTGCGTGTTAAACGCTGTCCCAGATCAGTGCGTAACATTCGGGCACAGCAGGGCCACACCCGGCGCTTGCTGTGTGTTAGCCTGAAATCATCGCTGCGAACACTGCCGCCACCGGTCCGCGAAGGAGGGACCTCTGCCTGTCTGCCCAGCCCTGACATGCAACACCGCACCATCCACCCGCTCCTGCTCCCCACCGTCTTTCCAGGCTTCGACTCCAGGCACCGCCATCACCTTGCCACTTGTACGTTGAAACCAGCCGCGATAGATAAGACCTGGTCGCTGCCCGTGACAGCAGACAGATCGCATCCTGTCGTCTCTGCTCGCACTGCATGTCGCAGACGCCAGCGAAACGCTCTGTCTCCCGAGCAGCGTGTGCACACCGCCCGCCATAGATCAAAGTCTCCAGCTTCGACTCCAGAATATTACAAGGCAACTCCGGATCGAGCCAGAGAATGGATCGCAGTCGAAAAAATTTCTGAACTGTATGAATTAGTAAAAAAATTAATAAAGAGTAGTTGTATCTTGACCAGGACCCATCTCTGCTGCTGTCCACATCTCCCATCTTCGAAAGAGAACCCAACCCACACCCTGTCGGACTACCCATATCGCCATTACATTGGTGTCTGACTTTCACCTTGGCGTCAGATGACTGTTGAAGGCCGGCCGCTGTGGCCCAGCGGTTCTATATGCTTCAATCTACAACACCGAGCGAGGTGGCGCAGTGGTTAGACACTGGACTCGCATTCGGGAGGACGACGGTTCAATCCCGCGTCCGGCCATCCTGATTTAGGTTTTCCGTGATTTCCCTAAATCATTCCAGGCAAATGCCGGGATGGTTCCTCTGAAAGGGCACGGCCGACTTCCTTCCCTAATCCGATGAGACCGATGACCACGTTGTCTGGTCTCCTTCCCCAAACAACCAACCAACCAACCAATCTACAACAGCGCTACCGCTATGGTCGCATGTTCGAATCCTGCTTTGGGCATGGATGTTTGTGATGTCCTTAGGTTAGTTAGGTTTAAGTAGTTCTAAGTTCTAGGGGACTGATGACCTCATTGAACCATTTTGACTGTTGAAGTTGGACAGGAAGATGGAAAACTTGGAAGATAGAAGTCACTGCTACGGTTGCATAGCAGCAGCTTTCTGAAGGGAAAAGGGATGTCCATAGATGTAAGACGGAGATTTCAAGAATGTGAGACCGCAAGATATGTAAGTAGCAGTAAAAAGCCTTTTACTTTCAGTCGTGGTATTTCCTACGTCTTTTGAATTGACTTTTCCCTACTTTTTTCATAGTATAGGAGCTAGATACCGCTGTGGTGTTCGGTAAGGGACTGAGGGCCGAACCATTAACTCCAGTAATATGCACCCAGTGCTGAGGCGTGGAAAACCTTGGGTACTCCGTAAACTTCAGTGATTTTTTGAGGTTAAGCAAGAAGATACATAAGAATTGTTGCTGTAAATATACACTGAAGCGCCAAAGAAACTGATATAGGCATGCGTATTGAAATATAAAGATATGTAACTAGACGGAATACGGCACTGCGGTCGGAAACGCCTATACAAGACAACACGAGTCTGGCGCAATTATTAGATCGGTTGTTGCTGCTACGATGGCAGGTTATCAGTGGTGTAATAACCGGCGCACAAGCGATGGGACACAGCATCTCCGAGATAGCAATGAGTTGGGGATTTTCCAGTACAAGCATTTCACGAGTGTACCGTAAATATCAGGAATCCGGTAAAACATCAAATTTTCGACATCGTTGCAAGAACGGGACCAACGACGACTGAAAAGAATTATTCCATGTGACAGAAGCGCATCCCTTCAACAAATTGCTGCAGATTTCAAGTCTCAGCGCGCGAATAATTCAACGAAGCATCATAGATATGGATTTTTGGGGCCGGAGGCCCACTGGTGTACCCTTGACGACTGCAAAACGGAAACCGTTACGCCTCGCCTGGACTCGTCTACACCGTCATTGGACTGTTGACGACTGGAAACATGTTGTCTGGTCGGACGAGTCTCGTTTCAAACTGTATCGAGCGGGTGGACGTGCACGGGTATGGAGATAACCTCATGAAAATATGGACGCTGCGTGTTAGCAAGGGAGTGTTCAAGCTGGTGGGGGCTCTGTAATGGTGTGGGACATGTGCAGTTCGAGTGATATGAGATCCCCGACACGTCTAGATACGACTCTGACAGGTGGCACGTACGTAAGCATCCTGTCTGCTCATCGCATCCATTCATGTCCATTATGCATTCCGACGGACTTCGGCAATTCCAGCATAACATTGCGACACCCCATATGTCTACAGAATGGCTCCAGGAATCCTGTTCTGAGTTTAAACACTTCCGCTGGCCACGAAACTCCCCAGACGTGAACATTACTGAGCATATCTGCGATGCCTTGCAACGTGCTGTTCAGAAGAGATCTCCACCTCGTCATACTCTTACGGATTTATGGACAGCCCTGCAGGATTCAAGGTGTCAGTTCCCTCCGGCACTACTTCAGACGTTATTCGAGTCTATGCCACGTCATGCTGCGGCTCTTGTGCGTGCTTGCGGGGGTCCTATACGATATTTGGCAGGTGTATCATTTGCTTTGGCTCTTCAGTGTAGAATTGCATAGGTTTAATGTTTTAGAATGAGAAAGGACAATAGGAATAACATTTATACTAGCACTTAGATATAGGCATAATGCAGTAATCCAGATAATAGCCAAGTCAGGAATATTAGGAGATGTAATCAGGAGAATGTGACGCCCAAGGAAAACACTTAGCAGGTACTACTTAGTTCGTTAAGATAGGTTTAAGCCGTGGTACTGTGTCGATAGATTAGATCTAGATTAAAGAGACGCAAAGGTATTGTTTGATTAAGTTTCACTGTCTTCACATCGTGCGCCTTGTCTCAAAACAGTCACAACGCTGAGATACGCGGATGCGAGACACGTCATTCGCCGTGACGTCATTAGTTATACCACTCTTGGTCCCTAGAGAAGCAATGTTCTTGACAGCGGCAAAACCACCAGCAACAGTCGACCACACTAATGAAGTGACATAGCGGGAAAATCTATTAGATGTTGGAAGAGATGTGCATGGAAAGGAATTAAAGGTACTTTTTTTTATTGTGCAGCACAGATGGGGCTGATACAGAGCCTGTGGCTGATAAAATGTTAAGTTTGCGTACAGCACAGGTGCACCTGCTATACCACATGTAGCTGAGTCCGTGGTATCACAGAACTCTTTAGCGAAGCTTCTGGATTACTTGTTTCCTCTCAGAATGAGAGATATCTGTTTATGGAGCTATTTAGGTTCATTGTGAAGTACTGGAGATTTATTGTGAAAACTAGAAGTTAGAATTGTAAGTATCATGGAGTATTAAGTACGTTTGTTTATGTATTGTGAGGAAGTAAGTTCCGATAGATTCCAAGGCCACGATGGCTTGAAGCTGCGACCAAAGCAACGTTACCATGGATTCGCTACTGCTGTAAATAAACTTTTTTGCATAGGTCACTTCTGATCCACCTGCGTTAGACTTCATTATTTGTTAGGTCACAGTGATAAAGTAGCTGTATAGCGTAAAGGAAAGAGAATTGTACTGGTCTTGAAGTGTGTGGTTTTTGGGGTGTTAGCACCGGATAGTGGGTCATATTGTTTGTGTACCTTGTTTTAAAGCTGAATGTAATGTAAGTAATAGGAGAATGTGGGAGGCGCGAATGTAGCACGCAGTAAATAAAAAGGATAACACAAAATGGTTCAAATGGCTCTGAGCACTATGGGACTTAACTTCTGAGGTCATCAGTACCCTAGAACTCAGAACTACTTAAATCTAACTATCCTAAGGACATCACACACATCCATGCCCGAGGCAGGAATCGAACCTGAGACCGTAGCGGTCGCGCGGCTCCAGACTGTAGCGCCTAGAACCGCTCGGCCACTCAAGCTGGCAAAGGATAACACACTTTCCTGATTCCCATTATTCCCCATCGAGAGGAATCACATAGCTGCTAACAGCTCTGAAAGTGAACTAATGTAACCAATGTGTAAATGAGATCACATGGACTCAGTGATTGTGAGAAAGTCGCTAGTGAAGGCAGAAAAATAGTGAACCATGTGATACTGCGAGCGGAGAAGCAAGTACGAAGTATAAAAGTGTAATTAATTTAATGTTTTTTGTTTCAGTAAACGGGAGAAAACTGTAGGAATACTTTGAGCAGCAGTCGGAGACCAGAACTGCGACGTGGCCACAACCAAACAGCAGGTGCTGGTCACTGAATTGCATGATCCGCTACCGTGTCGGCGAATAATTAGCTCCGAAATCAGGCCACGGATATCGGCCGCAACCGGCCGTTGCTGACCTAGCGAGGTGGCGCAGTGGTTAGACATTGGACTCGCATTCGGGAGGACGACGGTTCAATCCCGTCTCCAGTCATCCTGATTTAGGTTTTCCGTGATTTCCCTGAATCGTTTCAGGCATATGCCGGGATGGTTCCTTTCACAGGGCACGGCCGATTTCCTTCCCCATCCTTCCCTAACCCGAGCTAGCGCTCCGTCTCTAATGACCTCGTTGTCGACGGGACGTTAAACAACACTAACCTAACCTAACCGGCCGTTGCTCCTGCTTGATCAGAACCCTCGCAAGCACCAAGCCTTCCGTGACACCGTCCCGGGTGTCAGTGGCCTGGAACCAGCCTTCGAGAAGCCGCTCCGGGCCGGCCGCGGTAGCCGAGCGGCTCTAGGCGCTTCAGTCCGGAGCCGCGCGACTGCTACGGTCACAGGTTCGAATCCTGCCTCGGGCATGGATGTGTGTGATGTCCTTAGGTTTAAGTAGTTCTAAGTGTAGGGGACTCATGACCTCAGATGTTAAGTCTCATAGTGCTCAGAACCATTTGAACCGTTTGAAGCCGCTCCGGCTCGACTGACTTCGGCGTCGTCGACGATTACGCCAGACCCTGGTCATTACCCTGTTCCAGATTGTTCGCCGTGTCCCACAAACGCTCCCCTTTCCGTGAACTGAGCGCCGGGAACCACCACATAAAAGCTGACCGAGCCGAGTACGTCACATTCGGATACAGCAGTGCCACACGAGGCGCTTGCTGTGTGTCAGCCGGGAATCCTTGCTGTGAACTCTGCCGCCACCGGTCCGCGAAGGAGGGACCTCTGCCTGGCTGTCCAACATGGGCAGGCAACACAACGCCATCCGTCCGTTCCTGCTCCTCGCCGTCGGTCCAGATTCCGATTCCGGGCACCGCCATCGCCGTGCCTCTGAGATAGCGCGGCCTTCCACATTAGAGAAGACCTCGTCGCCTCCTCTGAGCTCTCGCATTCTGCCTTCTCAGTTCGCCTCGCATATCTCAGATGCCGGCGCAGCGCTCTGTCCCCCGAGCATCCAGGGCACACCCCCACCTTACGTCAACATCTGCAGCTACGACTGCGGAATCATGCAAGGGAACTCCGGACGGCGCCAGAGAATGGAGCGCAATCGGAAGAGCGTCTGAACTGTACCAATTAGTAAGGAACAAATAAAGACGTGTTGTATCTTGACCACCTGCCTCTGCTGCTGTCCACATCCCCCATCTTCGACAGAGAACCCAGCCTACAGACAGTCTCTACCAATATTGTTTAGACAAGATATATGATGTCTTGTCGTCTGCTCAGGGATTCTTCGTGATACAACTTCTCTCCATAGAAGCTAGTAACAGAAAATATCACATGAAAAGCCAATCAGTTTTGCCGTTTCCGATATGCTCGTTCCCTTTCATGGCCAAAACAATCTGCCCTTTGTCAAATTTACTCATGTCAGAGGATTCATAAGTTTGCTATTGGTATTCTCGCTTGAAAGGTTGCTCTATGGTGGTCGTCTTCTTCCGAATAAGTTGAACCCATTTTTCATAAGATACAATATTTTACCCGAAGTTTTGCATGCTAGCAGGTGCTACGCGCTTTTTGTGAATTTCTCGTGTTTTTGTTACGCCCTCGTGGGTCAATATTATTTGATACTAGCTTATCTATGGTGGGCCTGCAGTCTGTCCATTTGGTTTATGGACCACTCAAATCATTCGTTGTCTTCGTTGCGCTGACCTAAGTATTGAAGGACACCATTTGGCGAGTGTCAGGACTAATGATATAAGTTTGTGGCGTGATTCTAGGAAAGTTGGAGTTCGTGCCTTCCGCCGCAGGTTCGTGGAATCAGCAGGCTGGAAATTCTCTTACAACGTGAAAGAAGCGCCAATGCTCTCAATGCTGGAGTAGCTGAATGCCCCGCGTGGCCTTTGTGTGTATTAACTCCAATCAGCCAATCACTGCCCTCTCCCTGTCCACCTCATCCGCCCCTATTCCGTGTCCATTGACTCCTGCCCCTCTCTGTCCATCTGCTCTCCCCCATCTCTGTCCATCAGCTCCTCCACTCTCTCATTCCGTCAGCTCTTTCACCCTCTGTCCATCTCATACTTCCCATTTAAGTCCATCTCCTCATCCACTCTATTCCTGACCATATTCTCCTCCTCCTCTTGCTGTGTGTCTTCTCCTCCCCCAGTCTTCCTCTCCATCTCACCATCCCGCTTTCCATTCATCTCCTCCTTCCTTCCCACTGATCATCTCTACCTCCCCAGAGTATCTATCGACCATTCCTCTACTCTCTGTACATCTTCTCCAGGTCCTCTTTACCCATAAGCTCTTCGCCTCTTTCTTTGTCCATTTCTTCATTCCCCTCTGTCACTCCATCTCCTCCTTTGCCCTATATCTATTTGCTCCTTGCCTCTCTGTCCATTTGCTCCTCCCCATGTATCTCCCACTCATCCTCCCTTGAAGCCCATTTACTCATCGCCAATCTTTCTGTCTACCTCATCCTCCCATATCTGTGCATCTCCTCCTCCCCTCTCTCTGACGATCTTCTCCTACCCATATTCTCCTACTTCCCTCTGTCCACCTCTTCATAATCCCCCTCCTCTCATTCCATCTACTCATGAGCCCGAGATTGCGGCTATAACCTCAGCAAGGCATGGCAACCAACATTGAGTCTAATTAAAAAGACGCTCAGCAAAGAAAACAAACGAGCGACCAGAGCGGACGAAGCAATTACACCGACGCCACCACAGACGCCGACGCCAGCGTCTCAGCGACCGCCGTCGAGCGGCCGCGGGCGCGGGCCGCGGAGAGAACGCCTCGCAAGGGGAGGGGATTTAAGACGGTCGCCCCAGGAGCTCAGTACGCCAGCGCACCTGCCGATGGCGACATGTCTGATCGCCGGAATATTGTGCCCGTTGGATACTATGGACCGGCAGTACACCCGTGGACTCTTTGAGCATCAATGATAAAATCCGCTACAGTTGCAAAAATTATTTCTGAAAGGGAAAATACAACCCGGTTTCAGGGCCAGCGTTCCATCTCCAGGTGCATCTGAAAAATTATAACTCAAGAATAACACATATCCACATTGTTAACGGATGAAACACTGAACAGAACAAAAAATTCTCAGAAAAAACCTATAAGCACATTAAAATGTGAGTCCATAAAAAATAGGCTAAAATAGTGCAACACTGATACATGGCATGTAACAGGATAACCTCTTCAATCCTAGGCCTGACTGAAAGTTTCTGTCAGAGCAGTACGTGCACAGAAGGACAAAGGTCCCCAATTAAAAGAGTGGAAGAACCGTTAAATGGAGTCAGATGTAAAGTACTAACTGCCTGATATTCCAGATCCCCAAGATCCCCATTACAAAACTTCCAACGGATCTTAAGACCGTGTCACACGTGGATCCGCTTGAATGTTGAGAGGCGGCCTTACGAGAGAAGAAACGTCGAAAAAAGAGGTCATATAAATTTCGCAGCGCCAACAGCAGCTCTATGAAACCACGAACTAGCTACCAGTGCAGTGAAAGCTAACCTCTCTCACGTGCCAGTGAGGCACTCATTGTTGCTGGAAGGTTACATTAATTCAAATTGTGATCGGTAGATGGGTGAGCAGTTCATTCGCTTATGTTACTGGCACACAACGGCTTCCGCCAGCAATACAACTTTGGGCTGTGCTTGGTACGGGGTCGGTTGCGTGTGTATGCAGCGCTGATGAGCCGCAAACTTTACTCAGGCGATTACACTGCGTTTTCACACGTGGCTGAAGATGCACTGTCTATATAACCCCTTTACTGTATTTTTCATTGTTCGATAGCCTGCCTACCTACCTTCATGCGGATCCATGTTTGGCACGCCCTTTAAGCCCCGACGGTTGTAAGTTTTGTAATGAGGAATATGTCGGGCCGTTAATACTTTACATTTCAATGCATTTAACGGTGGTTCCACTCTTTTAATTAGGGACCTTTGTCCTTTAATGTAGTTCCTCCTCTGCTAGAGGCTTTCTGGTAGGCGTAGGATTGAAGAGGATATACTGATTCATACCATGTACCATGAATGCATTATTTTAACATATTTTAATCTCAATTACGCATCCTTCATGGACTCACATGTTAATGTACGTAGAGAGATTTTCTTTTCAAGAATGTGTATTGTTTCTGGATAGCTTTACTTATGTTAAAAATGTGGATAGGTAGTATTATCCATTTATAATTTTCCAGATGCACCTGAAAATGGGACAAGGGTCGTAAAACCGGGTTGTGTTTCCTTTTTATAAATAAATAATTTTTAGAATTGCAGTGGATTTTATCACTGATGACGAATATCAACAGTTGTGGATGTCCCGTCAAGAGAAACGAATGGCCATAATGCTTTGACACATCATTATACAACGAAATTTCTCTCCGCAAGTAGTTAAAAATAAACGAAAAGCGTTTGCATAGCAACATGTCCATCCGAATCGCTAGATTTCTTAATTGATAATATAGATTTACATACCAACAGAAAGTACCACCTGTACTAGCCAAGTGATTTGTCAAGTGAGGAAGAAACGGCGTACGGCGAAACATTCGGCGCGTTTTCTATTGCTCGTAATCCACTACGACATGCTCTTCACCACCGGTTTGTTGTCGGCGTCGGGAATAACTCCTCCCTGGCAATAAGACCGAATGCTCTGCAAAGTGGACAAGCACCGGAACGAGTTGGACGATTACGCACACATTAAAAAAAAACGCGGGGAACATTTGCAGGATTATGTGCCATTTTCTTCCATTAAAAAAAAAAAAGGCATAAAGTTGGGGTCTGCTGCGGCGGAAATGAAATTTCATTCTTCCGGCCTCTCGACTGTGCGTCACTTTTAATGTGACACTAACAGCGAAAACAGGTTTTTATTACGGGGCTGGTGTCGGAGCCGCGTGCTAAATTACTCCGTTTCGTCAACGGACGTTACCGAGAAGTGCTGCAGGAGTGCATTAGACAGAAATGTTATAATTATTTTCGTAGCGTTTTTAATTTGTGTAATTAATTTTTTGAATGGATACAAAATGGTGGCAGACTTCAAGCGCCTCGCACGCTCGTAGGAACTACAGGTTGCTGCCTGCGTTAAAACGCTGCGAAGAACGCTGCGGTCTTACGCAAGGAGCAGTGAATGAGTCACGTCTGGCATTTAAATATAGTGCTGTCCGACTCTCGATATTAAATTTTAACTCTTTATCTCTTTCTAGTATCTGTATCTCTTGGCATGAGACGGAAATTTGACAAATCTCTTTTGCGAGGAGATTTCTTCAGTGAAGCGTTATTAGGGATTAATTCTTATACAGTTTGAAAATGAACATCACGAATACACCTTCAGATGGGTTTCTGAAAAATGTTCCTGTTGCTCAGTCAAATACAACCGAAATATCTAAGTAGTCTAATATAAGTGATCCATTACAGCCGATTCTTGCCATTTCGACCTCGATACATCGAATTTAACGGTCGAACTTGTTCACAGGTCCCTTAAAAAAGAAAAAGAAAAAAAGGAATCGATAAATCGAATATATCCTGTGTGTTTTGCTACAATCGAGTGGTCGAAGTGACTGTCAGGGTGGACAGCAGTGCGTAAACTCTATAACTAGAAGTCAACAGCTGTTCAATTGGAATCGTTTCGTCGATTGTTCATATAACTGCTCCGTCGTTTTACTCTTCGTGATACTCCTTTGATTCTTCAACCCTGCGTCATTAACTACAATACGTAAAACAGTTATAAAAATGAATTCAAAAATGTGTAAGTGTTGGACTTTCACAGAAAAGAAGCAGGTCGTAGAGGCCGTGGAATGTTGATTTAAAAAGAAAACAGCGAATGTAGAAAAACGTTTCGTGATTCATCATCCACGCTGTTTACAATCATGAAGCAGAAAGCTCGAATTGCTGGAAACGTATGAGGACGACGCCGAAAAGTTTTTGAAAGTCAGACATGGATGAATTTTAAGAAGTTTTAAATGACTTTATTCTTATTGAAAATATTCCCTTTTAAGATCTACATTTTTGCTTTCAGTGACACCAGCCCTTAAAGCAATAATGCCACTATTCCCAAGGCACCTCAGAAACCAGGTTCTTTAAACGTTCCACTGCGTCCTCTGATGACGAAAAACTGATTTGACACATTTTATCTTTAACCTTTGGAAAATAATGAAACAATGTCAGGGATATATGGTGAATGGTCGATAGTGCTGACCTTCAGGGCACCAAGTTACTAAACTGTTGAGTACAATTTGGCATAAATGACTCGTTTCATTTTTACATGATTATGATTTGTTGCAGTGCCACAGAAAGTGAGATTCTGAAGATGGTTGTTGCATAGCCGAAGCTTGTAACTCTGTTCAAACAACTTCAAGACAATTAAATATGAAAAAAGCTAGTTTGGTTGTATGCGACGATATGTTGACGTGTGTAAAACTATTTTTACTTTTGAGGGTTTTCTTGAACTATTTCAAACATTTGCGTTTGAACAGACGTGTGTACAGCAGTCGGCAGTAAAGATACATGTGTCTTCTAGTGGTATAGTAAGAATATGGGCCACTGATAAAAAGCAGCCATCTTTTTATCAACTCTGCGAATGCGTCGGTTTTTGGTAGCCTTCAGTCCTGCTGAGCCGATTGACTTTCCTTTTCAGGATCATAACAAAAATCCAAGATTCATCACCGGTAACGGTTTTACAAACTAAATCTGAAGTGCCGACAAGAAATTTTTCCAGAGAATTTCTAAAGCAATTTATGCGCCTTTGCTTTTGCGTTTCATCGGGGGTCAGTTTATGTGGAATCCATCGACCGTAAACTTTTCTCACTTGCAACTGTTGATGCACAATGTCTTAGATTCGACTCATACCAATCCCAAATGTCGCCCAAATAAATTCATAAGATATCCGTCGATCTTCTTCAAGCACTTCTCATGCTGTACAGTGACACTAATTTCGTGAGAGCGCACTGCCTGCCAAAACCTAAGTTACAGCAGCCGCAGTGATCTCAGAGAATGCTTGTTCTCGCAGATCCGATATAGAAAATGTTAATATGATATAGTAAACTTCAGAAGCATTTAGAATTAGTGTCTCTTATTGAAGGGTATAATGCTCAGATGGAATTAAGAACAGGAAGTTGGTTGAAACCGTAAGTGAACAACAACGAAATCCTAAGTTCAGAGTGGAATATTTAACATAGGGATAGGCTAGACGCCAATGGTGTTGGCGTATTTAGTACAGTAAACAATTCGATAATATCTAGTGAGGTCATCATGGATGCCATATGTGAACTTATTCGGGTGAAATTACGTTTCGAAGGTCGGCCAAAAATGGTAATCGGATGCTTTTAAAGACCGCGAAAGTCAAGAGCTGCAGCGGTAGAGCGCTTCAGAGAGAATTTGTAGACTATCGTTAGTAATTATCCTGATCGTACCGTTCTAATGGGGGGGGGGGGGACATCAGTTTATCAGGTATAGATTGGGAGAGTCATGCTGTCACACCTAGTACCAGTAACATCGATTCTGAATGTCTTCTCCGAAAATTACTTCGAGCAGATATTAGGGACCACCTAGACCAAGCAGACCTGACTTATCGAATCAGTTAACGTAGAAGAAGCAACCAGCGATGAGAAGACTGTAATACGTACTATGGCCATGGGTTTTACAAGAAATGTTAAGAAAGATAGGAAAATAAACTGATGGTCGAAAAAAAAATCGTAACACCAAGAAGAAGTTGTGCGACATGAATGAAAGTTGGTAGCCGAGTTTCTACACCTGGAAGAAGATGTCTATTCAGATTTCGCTCCAGTCGTATAAGAGTGGCTCTAGTACCGCTCCTGTGAGGATGCAAATCACGGTTGCTGTAAATACACGCTCTAACGGCCCTGAGTGTTAGTTACCTTTAATACTGGACGTGGGCAGTTGATGTTAGTCAAGAATTTCTTTAAGAAGACAAAGACGCCATTATCAGTGCCTCTCTCAGTTTGAATGGGTGTTATCATAGGGCTGCAAAAAGCTGGATGTTCGTCCTGCAATACTGCAGAAGGCCTTGGCAGGAATGTAGCCACTGTACATTATTGCTAACAGAGATGCTCACTAGAGTGTACGATTGCACGGAGGCCGGGTTCTGGATAGCAATGTTGCACTACCGAGCCGGGCGGAGTGGCCGAGCGGTTCTAGGCGCTTGAGTCTGGAACGGCGTGACCGCTACGGTCGCAGGTCCGAATCCTGCCTCGGGCATGGATGTGTGTGATGTCCTTAGGTTAGTTAGGTTTAAGTAGTTCTAAGTTCTAGGGGACTGATGACCTCCGAGGTTATGTCCCATAGTTATCGGAACCATTTGAACCATTTTTTGCACTACCGAGAGGGAAGACCAACGTGCTCAGCGTATGGCTCTGGCGCATTATACTGCATCTGCAGTAGCACTTTGAGCAGCAGATGTCATTACAGTGACAGAGCGAAATGTTACAAATAGGTTACTTCAAGGACAGCTCCGAGCCAGACTCTGTGTAGCGCACATTGCACTGATCCCAAACCACTGCCATTTGAGACTTCAGTGGTATCAAGTGAGAGCCCATTGGAAGGGAGGGTGGAGGTCTGTTGTGTTTTATGATGAAAGCTGGTTCTGCCTAGATGCCAGTGACGGCCGTGTGTTCGTTAGGAGAAGACCAGTCGAGTGCCTGAAACCAACCTGTCTGCGGCATAGACACACTGGGGCTACATACTGAGTTGCGGTCTGGGATACGATTTCGTATGAGAGCAGGCCCACTCTCGTGGTTATCCCACGCACCATGACTGCATTGTACGTTAATATTGAAACTCGTCCTGCTATGCTGCCACTCGTGAATAGCATTCTGGGGGTTATTTCCAAAGGAATAACACTCGCTCACATGCCACTGATATAACCCAAAATGCTCCACAGAATGATATGTTGCCCTGGCCTACTCTATAACCAGATCTGTCTCCAGCCGAGCACATACGGGACATCACCGGACAATAACTCCCACGTCATCCACAAACAGCATCAACTGTCCCTGTACTGACCGAACCACTGCACTGCCATGGAGCTTCACCCCTCAAACTGGCATCCAGCACCTGTTCAACACAATGCAGGCACGCTGCATGTTTGCATTCAACATTTTGGCGGCTACACCGGTTATTAATGTTCCAGCATTTCACACAAACGATGGTTTATCTCACGCTTACAATAATCTGTGATCTTTCAATGTTAATCTTTTTAATATGCAACATAGACTAATGCTTTTTTACATATTTAAACGTTTAACATTGCAAGATCACAGGTTATTGTTACACAGACTAGCGTTCACCCCCATGAGCCATGGAAATTGCGCCGGCCGCTGTGGCTTTTCTGGAACTGCGCTGCTGCTACGGTCGCAGGTTCGAATCCTGCCTGGGGACTGGATGTGTGTGATGTCCTTAGGTTAGTTAGGTTTAAGTAGTTCTAAGTCTAGAGGACTAATGACCTCAGATGTTAAGTCCCATAGTGCTTACAGCCATTTGAACCATGGAACTTGCCTCTCGTGGGCAGCTTTGCGTGCTTCACCGATACAGATGGCCGTACCGTAGGTGCAACCACAACGGAGGGGTATCTGTTGATAGGCTAGACAAACGTGTGGTTCCTGAAGAGGGGCAGCAGCCTTTTCAGTAGTTGCAGGGGCAACAGTCTGGATGGTTGACTGATCTGGCCTTGTAACATTAACCAAAACGGCCTTGATGTGCTGGTACTACGTACGGCTGAAAGCAAGGAAAAACTACAGCTGTAATTTTTCCCAAGGGCATGCAGCTTTACTGTATGGTTAAATGATGATGGCGTCCTCTTGGGTAAAATATTCTGAGGTAAAATAGTCCTACAGTCGGATCTCCAAGCGGGCACTACTCAGGAGGACGTCGTTATCAGGAGAAAGAAAACTGGCATTCTACGGATCGGAGCGTGGAATATGAGATCGCCTAATCGGGTAGGTAGTTTAGAAAATTTTGAAAGGGAAAAGAATAGGTTAAATTTAGATATGGTGGGAATTAGTGAAGTTCGGTGGCAGGAGGAACAATACTTCTGTTCAGGTGAATACAGGGTCATAAATACAAAATGAAATAGCGGTAATGCAGGATTAGGTTAAATAATGAATAAAAAATAGAAGCACAGGTAAGCTGCTACAAACAGCAAAGTGAACGCATTATTGTAGCCAAGACAGACACGAAGCCCACGCCTACCACAATAGTACAAGTTTACATGCCATCTAGCACCGCAGATGACGAAGAGATTGAAGAAATGTAGGATGAGATAAAAGAAATTATTCAGATAGTGGAGGGAGACGAAAATATAGTAGTCATGGGGGACTGTAATTCGATAGCAGGAAAAGGAAGAGAAGGAAAGGTAGTAGGTGAATATGGAATGAAAGAGGAAGCAGCCTGGTAGAATTTTGCACGGAGCATAGCTTAATTATAGCTAACACTAGGTATAAAAATCATGAAAGAAGGTTGTATACGTGGAAGAGGCCTGGAGACACTGGAAGGTTTCAGATAGATTATATAACGGCAAGACAGAGATTTAGGAACCAGGTTTTAAATTGTAAGACGTTTTCAGATGTGGACTCTTATCACAATCTATTGGTTATAAACTGTAGATTAAAAGTGAAGAAACTGCGAAAAGGTGAGAATTTAAGAATATGGAATCTGGATAAACTGAAAGAACTGGAGGTTGTAAAGAGTTTCAGACAGAGCATTAGGGAACGATTGGGAATAACGGGGGAAAGAAATACAGTAGAAGAACGATGGGTAGCTTTGAGAGATGAAATAGTGAAGGCGGCAGAAGATCAAGTAGGTAAAAATACGAAGGCTAGTTGAAATCCTTGGGTAACAGAAGAGATATTGAACTTAAGTGATGAACGGAAAAATATAAAAATGCAGTAAATGAAGTAGGCAAAAAGGAATACAAACGTCTGAGAAATGAGATCGACAGGAAATGTAAAATGGCTAAGCAGAGATTAACAATCATAGACACAACATTTAAATGCAAATCGTGGAGGCGAATGCCCGCCAAACGCTGTCGTAGACCACGAAGCGCAGGCTCGTGGGCGACGGCGAAGAGAAAGCCAGGCAGGGGACATTCTTGTCACACGGAGAGCTCAATAGTGAACAGTGGCGAGCGGTAGCCATTGACCAGAACTGTGGAAGGGGCTCCGTGGATGAGACGGAGAACCACACCTGCCGATATTGAGGACAGTCCCATCTTCTCTAAGACTGCATGCAAGAAATGGTGTTCAACTCGGTCAAATGCGTGGTCTAGGTCAACCGCCACGGGGGCGCCTTCTAAGCGGCATGCCGACATGAGCGCCACCACATCTCCGTAAGAGCTTAACGCCGTGTGTATATTACTGGCACCTCCCAGACATATTTGGTCGGCATGAATGGCATCTTTGACAATAGCGAGGAGACGAGCACGAAGTATGCGAGCGAACAACTTGTAATCCGAATGCAATAACGTCAACGGCCGGAAGTCGTGTGGTCTGCATCCCCCGTTTGGGATTTGGCACAAGGCATCATCAGGGTGCCCTCCAAAAGTTCGGGGGAGGGGGGGGGGGGCGGAAGTCCGGATCCAAGAGTTCGAAGCACGTCTGCCGCCAAACTTCCCCCATCTGGTCAGAAGAGGTGCTACAAAATTCAAGCAGAAGACCGTGAGGTCCAGCTGATTTGTTTCTCGCGCCTCGCGAGAGGACCATGCGCATGTCTTCCCACGTGACGGCCTCCAAGAATGTGGCGTCGCCCTGCACCCTAGCCAAAGGCGGCATGTCATGCAGTACGTTCTCGATGTCATTGTCACGCCCTTGATATGCTAGATAGAGAGTGCGGTAATAATCTGTGAGGGCACGGGAGATGTCGTTGTGTGTGTCTCTGCGTGTTGCCCATCCGCAGAAGTAACTGCCGTGATGAGTCGTCTCTTACAGTGTCTCCGTTCTCTGACGATGTGATAAAGAGAGGCACGTTCCTCTGGGATGGAATCTTGCAGTCTCGATCGAAATCGCGTGCCGTCCAATCTGTCAGCCGTGATCTTTAGATGCCGTGCCTGTATCCGGTGGACGGCCATTTGGCGCTCTGGAGAAGGTTGTTTCGACGCTAGTAAAACTACATCTATATCTACATACATACTCCGCAATCCACCATACGGTGCGTGGCGGAGGGTACCTCGTACCACAACTAGCATCTTCTCTCCCTGTTCCACTCCCAAACAGAAGGAGGAAAAAATGACTGCCTATATGCCACTGTAAGAGCCCTAATCTGTCTTATCTTATCTTTGTGGTCTTTCCGCGAAATATAAGTTGGCGGCAGTAAAATGGTACTGCAGTCAGCTTCAAATGCTGGTTCTCTTAATTTCCTCGGTAGCGATTCACAAAAAGAACGCTTCCTTTCCTCCAGAGACTCCCACCCGAGTTCCTGAAGCATTTCCATAACACTCGCGTGATGATCAAACCTACCAGTAACAAATCTAGCAGCCCGCCTCTTAATTGCTTCTATGTCTTCCCTCAATCCGACCTGATAGGGATCTCAAAGGCTCGAGCAGTAAGAATAGATCGTAATAGTGTTTTATAAGCGGTCTTCTTTACAGATGAACCACATCTTCCCAAACTCTACCAGTGAACCGAAGACGACTATCCGCCTTCCCCACAACTGCCATTACATGCTTGTCCCACTTCATATCGCTCTGCAATGTTACGCCTAAATATTTAATCGGCGTGACTGTGTCAAGCGCTACACTACTAATGGAGTATTCAAACATTACGGGATTCTTTTTCCTATTCATCTGCATTAATTTACATTTATCTATATTTAGAGTTAGCTGCCGTTCTTTACACCAATCACAAATCCTGTCCAAGTCATCTTGTATCCTCCTACAGTCACTCAACGACGACACCTCCCCGTACTCCACAGCATCACCAGCAAGTAGCCGCACGTTGCTATCCACCCTATCCAAAAGATCATTTATGTAGATAGAAAGCAACAGCGCACCTACCACACTTCCCTGGGGCATTCCAGATGATACCCTCACCTACGATGAACACTCACCATCGAGGACAACGTACTGGGTTCTATTACTTAAGAAGTCTTCGAGCCATTCACTTATTTGGGAACCAATTCCATATGCTCGTACCTTAGTTAGAAGTCTGAAGTGGGACACCGAGTCAAACGCTTTCCGGAAATCAAGGAATATGGCATCCGTCTGATACCCTTCATCCATTGTTCGGAAGATATCATGTGAAAAAAGGGCGAGTTGTGTTTCGCAGGAGCGATGCTTTCTAAAGCCGTGCTGATGCATGGACAGAAACTTCTCTGTCTCATGGAAATTCATTATATTCGAACTGAGAATTTGTTCGAGAATCGTGCAACAAACCGATGTTAAGGATATTGGTCTGTAATTTTGAGTATCCGTCCTTCTACCCCTCTTATATACAGGCGTCACCTGCGCTTTTTTCCAGTCGCTCGGTACTTTACTTTAGGCAAGAGATTCGCGATAAATGCAAGCTAAGTAAGGAGCCAATACAGTAGAGTACTTTCTGTAAAACCGAATTGGAATACCATCAGGACCTGGCGATTTATTTATTTTCAACCCATTCAGCTGCTTCACAACCCCAGGGATGTCTATCACTATGTCCTCCATACGGGAATCTGTACGAGACTCAAACGGCGGTATGTTTGTACGATCCTCCTGCGTGAAAGATTTCTCAAATGCTAAATTTAAAATTTCAGCTTTCGTTTTGCTGTCTTCCGTTGCCAGGCCAGACTGATCAGTTAGTGACTGGATGGAAGCCTTCGACCCGCTTACCGATTTTACGTAAGACCAGAATTTCCTTGAATTTTCAAAAAGATCTTTTGCTAAGGTATGACGGTGGTAGTGGTTGTGCCGGCCGGAGTGGCAGAGCGGTTCTAGGCGCTACAGTCTGGAACCGCGCGACCGCTACGGTCGCAGGTTCGAATACTGCCTCGGGCATGGATGTGTGTGATGTCCTTAGGTTAGTTAGGTTTAAGTAGTTCTAAGTTATAGGGGACTGATGACCTCAGAAGTTAAGTCCCATAGTGCTCAGAGCCATTTGAACCATTTTTTTGGTAGTGGCTGTATGCTTCGCGCATCGCTCTTTTTACAGCAGCACGAATCTCTACTATCTTTTGCCTGTCCTCATTCTCACGATCTTTCTTGTACCGCGAGTGCAACTGTCTTTGCTTCCTGAGCATTCTCAGAATTGCGCTATTAAGCCACGGTGGGTCTTTTCCGTTCGTAACCCACTTTTTCGGCACATACTTCTCCAATGCGTTATTTACAATATGATTAAATTTTGCCCATAATTCTTCCACGTCCATCGTACCGGAAGTAAAGGAAGTCGATTCATTTACTAAGTGGGATGCTAACAACTGCTTATCTGCTCTTTCTAGTAAGAATGCTCCCTAGCCTTCTTGACCGACTTTTTAACTTTCGTAACCACAGTTGTAATGACAACATCATGATCACTAATCCCTGTCTCAACACTGACACCGTCGATGAGGTCTGGTCTGTTCGTGGCTACCAGATCTAAAATATTTCCATTATGTGTTGACTGTCGATTTAGCTGCTCAAGACAGTTTTCGGATAATGTGTTCAAAAGTAATTCACACGACGGCTTGTCTGTACCACCTGTAATGAATCCATAGACATCCCGGTCTATACTAGGTAGGTTGAAGTCGCCTCCGACTAATATAGCATGATCCGGGTACTTCTGCGATACAGAATGTAGACTCCCTTTGAATGATTCTAGAACTGTCACGGTGGAACCTGGTGGCCAGTAATAACACCCCACAATTAACTTTATTTCTCCTAGCCCTGTTAAACGTGTCCAAATAACTTCACAATCACACTCTACTTCGACTTCAGTAGACACTATATTTTTGTCAACTGCAATGAAGACACCACCTCCTACGGTGTCTAATCTGTCTTTCCGATACACGTTCCCACCCTCACTAAATGTTTCAGAACTTTCTATCTCAGAGTTCAGCGAGATCTTAGTCCCGACAATAATTTGCGCGCCACACGCTTCCTGGAGGGCAGTAAATTCAGGAACTTTATTCCGAACACTCTGAAAATTTACTGCTAATAACTTAATAGCTGAAGTGTCTTTACACTGAGCGCGTCCTGATTTCCCTGCCGGCACGTCGACTGGTGAGTGTTCATCAGGACACCTCGAACTACTGCCTAGCCTAAAAAACCCCATGTGCACGCCACAAGTACTCTGCTACCCGAATAGCCACTTCCTTTGTGTAGTGCACCCCTGACCTATGTAGGGGCGTCCTACAACTCCCCACCCAATAGCGCAAGTCTAGAAATCTGCAGCCAAGACCGTCACAGAGTCGACGAAGCCTCTGGTTGAGACCCTCCACTCGGCTCCAAACCAAACGGCCCCGATCCACTCTGGAAACGATGCGGCAAATAGAGACCTCTGCTTGCACCCTACGTGCAAGGCCAGCGATCTTCACCAAATCCGCCAGCCGCCTGTACGAACTGAGGATCGCCTCAGAACCCAAGCGACAGGCATCATTGGTGCCGACGTGTGCAACTACTTGCAGACGACTGCACCCCGTACGCTCGACACCCGCAGGCAAGGCCGCCGCCACATCTTGGATGAGGCTCCCCAGCAGACAGACCGAGTGCACGTTGGACTTCTTTCCAGCGCTGTACTCTATTTCCCTAAGGGGCTCCATCACCCGCCTAACGTTGGAGCTCCCAATAACCAGCAAGCCTTTGCCCCCGTGTGCCTGTTCGGGCCCTGCTGAAAGAGCGGCCACGTGCCCACTCACATTATGAACGGGCGAGGCCAGCCGGCCAGGCTCCACATTGACCTTCCGCCTCGAGCGATGCAAACGCGTTGCAGTCCGCCACAAACCCTGAGGTGAGGGCGGCCCCAACGCGCCGGGTACACTAGAACGTGCCTCGGCGGCTGAGTCAGTTGACGCAGCAAGCGACACCTGGGGCGTCTCAAGCGACGCGCCAGACCCTCCGCCGTCGCTGCACCTGGAAGCTACTATACGTAACTACCAGTACTCATAAAGATGTGTACTGTGCGGCTGCCTCGAATAGAATGAGCACGCTGTTGCCTCACGAGCAAGACTGGGCCCCCTCCAGTGGAAGCGGCTGCTGATAAGAGCGCAACAGCCAATCAGCACGCAGCCGGATGGGCGTTGCCGGCCGGAAGTTAGTCTTTTGTAGCGGATCGCGCTCTGTTAGAACTATAGTTGAATTCTTTTATCTTGGCGGCTCGCGCACGCCCGCCCAGACGCGGGAGATTGCTGCGTTGCCAGTTGCACACGACGCACGCGCCAAGAGAAGCAGCGCCATAGTATAGCATAGTTCGCAAACTTACGTTTAGGGGGGAGCGCGCAGTACATGAAGTAAAACCACCACGGCCGCATTAACCCTTTCGCTGCCAGAAAGACATGCTCCCTGCATTCCGCGCTGTGCGCGATTTTGTCACTGCACTGCTTGCCTGTGCAGACACATGGTGTTACCACTGCTTTGACACACTTATCATTCGATTCCAGAAAAACTATTTGGCCCAAAAATTTAATTTTTACACATCTTCTTGACTGATAACTTCCCCCCATAAATGACTTAATTTTGTTTCGATGTTCAACGCAGTTATTATGCAGCATTAAATATAGTTAACCACTGCACGAAATTTTGAAGAGTTTGCAGAGGTAAAAGTTCATAGAGTATACTTTCCGTATGGTCGATTTTAGTTGCCACAATGTTGAGAATGAAATGTGGACAAGATACCTAAATTTCATATAAAATTTACTGTATAACAATATCTCATTTAATTTAAGTATCACATAGGTGTCATATGTAATATTGAGAAATATTCCATCTTTCGCGACTGTAACAAAAGTTTTATTTCCACCAGGCACGTTTGGCTTTATTTTAAAGCACTTCAATCAATCAAAAGGCAGTACACAAAATACATTAAACAAAACTGTAGACTTACAAAAACATTAGGACTTGAATATACCGTCTATCAGTGAAGTCCCCCTGAGCTATGTCAAATATAATTTTTGTGTGTGGCACACACAAACAACATTTATTTGCTAAAACACTGATCAGCCAACACAAATGTAGAATATTGTGTTACCGCAGCGCAAAACTACGAAAGGTGACTTGGCAGTGGAGGAGACAAAATACTGTCCACTGAAGATGCTTCAAAAGAGAGACACGCATCTGGTCTAAATAAGACGCTTATTTCAGTTGCAGAAGAGGAATATATTTCAATACCATTGGTAAAACTGCGACTGTGGAACAAAAACAAGAAAGAGAACATGAGTACCATTGTGTATGTGCCATACCTTTCATTGATTGAAGTGCTTTAAAATAAAGACAAACGCGCCCGGTGTAAATAAAACTTTTATTACAGTCGCGAAAGATGGAATATTTCTCAATATTACATACGACACCTATGTGGTACTTAAATTAAATGAGATATTGTTATACAGTAAATTTTATATGAAATTTAGGTATCTTGTCCACATTTCATTCTCAACACTGTGGCAACTAAAATCGACCATACGGAAAGTATACGCTATGGACTTTTACCTCTGCAAACTCTTCAAAATTTCGTGCAATGGTTTACTACATTTAATGCTGCATAATAACTGCGTTGAACATCGAAACAAAATTAAGTCATTTATGGGGAAAAGGTATCAGTCAAGAAGACGTGTAAAAATCTAATTTTTGGGCCAGATAGTTTTTGTGAAATCGAATGATGAGTGTGTCAAAGCAGTGGGAACACCATGTGTCTGCACAGGCGAGCAGTGCAGTGATGACAAAATCGCGCACAGCGCGGAATGCGGGGAACACGTGACTGCAGCAGCGAAAGGGTTAATGAAGAGACGAAGCACTAGAAATTTCGAAAAATTGCATTCAAACGAATAAAGTTCATTAAGTATGGCACTTCAATATTGTTTTTAAATAAAGAAAATATTACACACCTCGCAAGGATTGAACTCATAACCTTTCACGTAGAAGCCAAACACCTTCACCGTTACGCTAACACTTACTACTTGAGAAGTATAACACGTCACGCAAAAATACTGACAAACACCGTTGGTATGACTATGAATATTCACGCTTCGTCGAAGTACAATAGGAAATAAACAATTACCACTGTTCTTTATTGCGAAAAAGCGGTTCGTAAGATTGATACAAACACCTTTCCTTGCTATCGTCTGAATTAGGAGTCTTATTGCTTGTATTGTTTAATTAATTAATAGAATATGAAGCAAATGGTATAAAGAATGCTTTTTCCAAACTTTCTGTAAAAGAAAGTCTGCTATCAAGACATTGCTTTTGTTCTATTACTTTATTTACGACTGAACGTTTCTAAAACTGAAGACACTCGTCCATGCTCTGCACTGCAGTCGAGATCTGGCAACGTCGTTCTCTGTTCATTGGCTGACTGTGTTTTGTGACGTCAGATGCGCAGAACGAACCTAAACTCGGCCTCCAACATAAATGACGCGCACTTTAGAGCGCGATCCCCCGAGCCCTAGCGGTGGCTGGTGGAACTCGCTTCAAGGTCACCCGCCTTACGCAACGTTTAGTAATGCCACAACACAGCCAAGCCCCCGGTAGCTGAGTGGTTAGCTGGCACGGTAGCTCAGCGTGTTCGGTCAGAGAGCTGGTTTGCCTCTGTAATAAAAAAACTGAGTCGAAAGATCAACAAACGAACTTTAACAGATGTCATGTGACGTCCGCAACGACCAAACACAACCAAAAAAAAAAAAAAGTGGTCAGCGCGACAGACTGTCAATCCTAAGGGCCCGGGTTCGATTCCCGGCTGGGTTGGAGATTTTCTCCGCTCAGGGACTAGGTGTTGTGTTGTCCTTAATCATCATCATTTCATCCCCATCGGCGCGCAAGTCTCCGAAGTGGCGTCAAATCGAAAGACTTGCACCAGGCGAGCGGTCTACCCGACGGGAGGCCCTCGTCACACGAGATTTCATTTTTACCTCGAGGCAGCAGCCTGAAGGCGGCTGACCGTGGCCAACAGCACGCTCAGCTGCTCGCGAACCGAGACCAGTTTCTCCTGCGCCCGCACACAGCACGCACACACCCTCTCCACCGTACTGCTAATATCTGGACGTATAGAGTTGCGACAAATAAAACAGCAATATGCGACTGCACAGTTGCGTTACCAGCGCCAGATTGAGCTGCGATGTATGAACAATTAATTACGAACCAAGCAATCAAATGACCACGGCTACGCCACTATACAGATATTACAATACGATACTACCCCTGTCTTAGTACAAATGACAACCGCCTACGCGATGTTACGCTCTACCGTTATTAAAATTTGATACTACCTCTTTCTAATTCGAAAATACGCAAAGATCCGGAAAAATTCACCATGCAAGCACACAAACACACAAAATAATTTGAATTAAACTAATTTGAATTAAACCTGCGGAACTAATACGAAAAACTGAATATACGACTAGTTTCTGCTATTGCTGCTCGCACACGTCACTCTGCAAGCGCAGATGAAACTACACTGGCCTCTGTCTGCTGCTGACTGACTCTACGAAATAAACAGAAAGCACTGGCTGTCCAAAAGAAACAACTGACTAACGACTCCGCGAATATATAATTTACAGCTATCAATAAGCAATATTACTCCTCCCAAATACGAGAATACGCAAGGTTTTTATGTAATTAAATATGCAAGCACACAAACACTAGGAAAGAAATTAAGAATCAAACTACGAAATAATTATGAAAGCTAAACATGCGCTGCACTGATACTTCACCAGCGGCTGCTCAAGGCTCACTGCGCTGTGTCAAAAGCGCACTGGCTGTCCAAAACAAACAACTGACTAACGACTCCGCGAATTTATACTTTACAGCTATCAATAAGCAATATTACTCCTCTCAAATACGAGAATACGTAAGGATTTTATGTAATTAAATATGCAAGCGCACAAACACTCGGAAAGAAATTAAGAATCAAACTACAAAACAAATATGAAAGCTAAATATGCGACTCGCTAGTGCACTGCTGCTGCACTACTCCACTCAGAGGTGGATCGGAGCCGAAGCGCCCTGTCTAGTCCGTACGCCATGAGCGTGCGGCGAAGAGCTGGTCTGGCGCAGTATGTCCGCCATTGTGTCGTGGAATCAAAGGTATGACGCCGTCGCTCACATTTATGCCAGGTATCAGTGACGGCTACACCGCAAACCTCTTCCCGGAGAATGGAATTGTTAAGAGTCCAAGGTCTTCTACTAAGGCTCGTCTGTTTTCGTGGCAGAGTCAGGCGCAGATGAAGACCTGATGGTCGGTGAATGCAGTGGGCCACAGCTCAGCACCGACAGTTGCTGCCTGAAGACCTCGGGAGATATAAGTCCTGTCCAACCTGCTGGCCAACTGGCTGGTGAAGTGTGTATATCCGCGTCGGTCACCGTGGATTAGGGTCCATATATCATACAAAGCGAGATCTCTGACCATAGCATGAAGGGCTGAACATGGGGCATGTTGGGGGATCTGGTCCTCGGGGCGTAAGACACTGTTAAAGTCCCCGCCCCCCACCAGTTGCTCTGTAGCGCCTTTAAACAAGGGAGCTACCTCAGTGGAGTAATAGATTGTTCGCTCTTGACGCTTCGTAGTACCAGACGGGGCATACAGATTGAAAAGGTGGACTGCGCCGATGGTGAGCGCAGTGCCTCTCGCTGATGGCAAAAACTGAATATCCGTTAATTCGATGCCATCGCGTAGTAGTATGGCCGTACCACCACCGCCACCGTCGAAAGTTGATTTGACGTAAGACGCATATCCATAAACATCCAGGCGCAGATCAGGCCGTACCTCTTCAAGAAACACCATATCAATTTCCGTCGCCCGAATCATGTCATTTAACAACTGATTTCTGATCGTGGAAATAATGCCTTTGACATTGACTGTCCTATCCGATACACCTGGGTCATTTGATAGTAAGATGACGTATCCTGCAATCGTTTAAGCGGGTATGCGCCTCGTCGTCCGCCCGACCGTCCCTGTCAAAAATGTTCAAATGTGTGTGAAATCTTATGGGACTTAACTGCTAAGGTTATCAGTCCCTAAGCTTACACACTACTTAACCTAAATCATCCTAAGGACAAACACACACACCCATGCACGAGGGAGGATTCGAACCTCCGCCGGGACCAGCCGCACAGTCCATCGTCCCTGTCACCCGCACCGTATATATTGTTGATCGGCTGAGACAGGATTCCGTCCGACGATCCGCCGGCCACGGGCATGTGGTTGTTGCTCGAGTCTGAGATCATTCTTTCCATCTCCATCTCAGACGCCCAATCACCAAGCTGGAGGTGTGGTACGTTAGGCGATGCATGACGTTCATCCGATGTGTTAGCCGAAAAATCGCCAGGGGCTCGTCGGTGGGCTGAGCATCGTCAACTTGGCTTTGTCCTTGTGCGGACGTTGCCAGTAGCGAACCAGGAACCGTTGTTGTGAGGTCCGCAGCCCTGGCCGCAGATGGATTTTCCTCATCCTCCTGCAACGTGTCAGCATCTCGCGAATCATATCCTGCAGACAACCTCCTCTTCTTTCGTCGCTTGGGCGACTTCTGTTTGCGGGAACGAGCGTCCGCGTCCTGTGGACCACGACCAACAGCAGGCAACTCCCGCATCTCCGTGTCCGAGCTCAAATCGATTTGCTGATGCTCTCCTTCCTCACGCGGCGGGGGTGCAGACGTGGTCGCTACTGTCGATCATGGCGTCCGACATGTTCCTCGCTGCCTCAACGTATGTAATACGCAGCGTTGTCGGTTGCGATGGAAGCGTCTCTTCTGCACGTGGTATCTGGACGAGGCTTCGCTGCAGGCATTCAGAGCGTACATGCCCTTCCTTCCCGCTCCCTAAAGAAGTCCGCGGTTGACCGTCATAAATGATGATCGCTCGACAGCCACCAACGGTCACGTACGGTGGGATGCGTTTACGCAGTTCGATTCGCACCTGACGCACTCCATTCAGTACAGCATACGTCACGAACGTATGCCACTTTTCTTCCACGTGACTTAATACTTCACTGTAAGGCCGCAGCGCGTTCACGCCAAATGGCCGGAACTTCAAACGGCCGCTCGAAGGTTCGTATGATTCGAACTCTGAGTCCTGCATGGTCGACAGTCACTACACCAACGTTGCCGTCCGCGTGGTCGAGACGATATCCATCGGTGGAACGGCGAAGAAGTCGTTCGCACGCTGCTTCATCGACAAGTTTCAGGTAAACTGTGCTGGAGAAGATCGAAAGATGTATACCGATAAGTTCCTGTGAATCTACGTGCATTATTTCACGCAGGAAACGCTCTACTCCGTATGCCTTAGGTCGTGCGTCCTGGGTAGCGAATGTCAGTTTAATCGTGGCCTTCTATAAGAGCCGGCCGGTGTGGCCAAGCGGTTAAAGGCGCTACAGTCTGGAACCGCGTGGCCGCTACGGTCGCAGGTTCGAATCCTGCCTCGGGCATGGATGTGTGTGATGTCCTTAGGTTAGTTAGGTTTAAGTATTTCTAAGTTCTAGGAGACTGATGACCTCAGAAGTTAAGTCCCATAGTGCTCAGAGCCATTTGAATCATTTTGAACCTTCTATAAGAAAGCGCCATCGTCGTTCGAGGTGATCTGTTTACACTGCAATACCACTACCCGTCCGCCCTCGGTAGCTGAGTGGTCAGCGCGACGGACTGTCAATCCTACTGGTCCGGGTTCGATTCCCTGCTGGGTCGGAGATTTTCTCCGCTCAGGGACTGGGTGTTGTGTTGTCCTAATCATCAACATTTCATCCCCAGCGACGCGCAAGTCGCCGAAGTGGCGTCAAATCTAAATACTTGCACCAGGCGAGCGGTTTACCCGACGGGAGGCCCTCGTCACACGCCATTATTATCACTAACCGCCCGAGTAAACTACGGCCCTCTTGCGGAGCGCTGCACAGAGCCCCGCTCATGTCCGCTTCACAGTACGGCTGAGAGCCGACGCTCCTCTAACCTAAAAAGTTTCATGCACACGCCGCACATACTCCGCTACCCCAGGAGCCCCTTCCTGTGTGTAGTGCACAGCTGACCTGTTAAGGGAAAACACACAATTCTCTACCCAGTGGAGGTCGAGGAATTCGCATCTGATACCGTCAGAGTATTTTCTGAGCCTCTGGTTTAAACCTTCCACTCTGCTCCAAACCAGAGGACCGTGTTCCATCCCTGACTACGATGATACAAATAGTGAGCTTAGCCTGCAAACAACGTGGAGTGCTAGTTGTCTTAACCGAATCAGTCATCCGCCGAATCGAGCTGAGAATGACCTCCGGATCGGAGCAGCATGCTTCATTCGTGCCTACGTTTGTCACTAGTTGCAGCCACTTGCACCCACTGCAGTCGACAACAGCTGGCAGATCCTCCTCCATATGTCGGATGTGACTCCCTGGCAAATTTACTTGTGCACACTGGCATTCTTTCCCTCCATTCCTGCTATTTACCTAAGATGCTCCATCACCAAAATTATGTTGGAGCTCCCAGTGACTAACAAAACTACACTCTACTCTTGTCTGGACTAGGCAGGAAAATCTGCCACTAGTCCATCAGGAGAGGCATTGAGGCGTTCTGTGCTGACTCAGAAGTATTATCAACACAGGATAGCAGCTCTTACCCGGTACTAAGGATTAAGTAGCCAGAAATACGGCCTTTACTTTTTTCGTCTCCCCCCTCCTCCCCCCCCCCCCCCCCCTGTGACATGCGCACCCACCATTCACGCTCTCGAGTGCGTATCGGAAGACGCTGCGACAACCAAGTCACCAAAGGCTTCCAATGGCACAAGAGATGTCACAGGTCTGGTTTCTGGCGCCCTGACGTTGCCACAGCTTTGAACAGCAACCAGAAGCCTGTCGACCGTGGCCAACACAGGTTACGGACAGCAGCTAGTCGTCCTTGTGTCCGCTCCCAACAAGCACAGTCCATATCTATATTGTACTGTGTAGAAAACTGAATAGTACCACACAAAATACAAACCAAGGAGTCAGGAATAACTAAGAAAAGACACAACCCACCACGCCCCCAAAAAACAGAAAGTTACTTGATTGTACTGCTGCTGAGGTTGGAAGGTACACAAGATATAACGTGCCGAATAAACCAATAATAAAATGTGCTCTGAGAGTTCTCAGCACAGCCTACTGACAACGAAGTGAAACTCTTAAGTGGCTTCTCTACTGCGGCTCCAACTACTCGATTGTGACAATGCAGGTGCCACAAACCTACACTACTAAAACTACGATACACACAAAAACGTAAACAAGAAAATAAAAAATAATTCTCTTACCAGTACTTACTGTTACAAAATGAAAATCGCAAGCTGCTATATAAATTCTAGTTCACGAACACAAGTGGACAGTATATACGCAGACAACGAAGGGTTTGAAATTGGCTCCTTGGTCATGGAGCCGGCCGGTGTGGCCGAGCGGTTCTAGGTGCTACAATCTGGAACCGCGCTACCGCTACGGTCGCAGGTTCGAATCCTGCCTCGGGCATGGATGTGTGTGAAGTCCTTAGGTTAGTTAGGTTTAAGAAGTTCTAAGTTCTAGGGGACTGATGACCTCAGAAGTTAAGTCCCATAGTGCTCAGAGCCATTTTTGGTCATGGAGCCATTCGTGAGCCGCTGTGTGAATGTCCTCATCGCGAAAAAATCTCTTTCTACCTAGATGTTCTTTCAGTCTGCTGAAAAGAGGGAATCACGTGATGCAAGATCTGGGCTGCCCGATCAGCATCGACCACGTCTATGCGGTCTTAGTCAGTTCGTTGGGATCAGTACAATACCTCTGGACACGAAATTGCATAGGGTTCGTATATAACCAGAATTTCACGGTGAATCAGTGTGTCCACAAGAATTATACTGTCCAGTGCAATTCAACTTTGGAGTGTGTTTCCAGTTGCTGCGCCCATTCAGTTGCTCACTGTGAAGCACCTGTTGTCGCCAACACAGCAGAATTGTCTCTGCATGTATCCTGGAAAATGTACGTCCCTCTGACAAAGCGCCCTGTCTTGCTGTTCAATGGTCTTACTGCGAGTCGTTATGTGTAACCGACTTCCTGAAGCACGCGCGTACAGTTACACGCGCTCCTACACACTCTGACATCACTATTATTTTTTGTGCGCATATTTTTTGTTCTGTACTCCGTGGGGTGATCTGTTCGCCGATGATCCGACTCCAGACCTCCGCGGTTCTGAGAGATTAATACCCCATGCGGCAGTGGGAAATAGTATGTTTAGTAAATACCAGCTGGGAAACAGCTGGGTTGATTACCTTAGAACTAGACAGAGCCTTCTATTGGATGAGTCACAGTCATTTGTGTTCAAATATAACAGATGTTTCGCAAAAATTTTGCAGCGTACCTACAAAATTATCAGCCTCAAGGGTGGAGGTTAATGGTAGAAGCACAAACATACCTCAAATAGCACGATAAGAAAGATTAGGTTGCCCCTTGTGAATGTTGCTACTTGCCATTGCTATAGAATCTTTCTGTGAAATTTAAAACAAGAAAACTCTCCATCGAATGATTAACAATGTATTCCAAAGAGCTTTAAGATTTTACACAGTACTTAAACGTATAGAACTCGAAATATTTTAAAATTCTGCACAATGTCACGTCTATCAACAAGAAAAACTGCAAAAAAAGGAGGAAACTACTTATGGTGGTCTCTAGTGCACATTCCGCACGTGACTAAAATCTGTGACTAGACTGAAGTACTAATCAATTCACATCACGTGTTCTTAGATACACTATCCTGTAGGAACACGACCCTCCCCTATCCATCGTATTATCAAGAAGGAGGAAGTGGGCCTGGCGAGATGGGTCCCCCCCTCTTGAAGAATGTTTACGGAAAAGACTGAGTCAGTACAGAAGACAAAACATATCTGTCTGAGACTATACTGTGTGTTCCAAAGGATTGCATCAAACGTCTAGGGATGATAGGTCACGTGATGGGGAACAACTTTTGTTACAGACCATATGTTCACAGACGCTTCCTGGTGACGCTAGGTACCGTTTTGTATTTGTTATGCCCCTGACGAGAGGCAGGATATAGGCACTACGCACAGTGTGTTACCCCAACAAATAACGTAAAGCGATTTTTAAGACGCCTGCATTGTCTAACGCCCTCAGGGTGGCCGCAGCCCTGCAGACGGTACCGTTCTCTCCTCCAGTCCCTAGCGCTTCGCAGTTGAAAGCTGACCACAGCGCTGCGAACAGTCACGGATCATCTTGCGCCTCGACTGTAGTGGTTACCTTCTGTTTCATTTTATAAAGAAATACAACTTTTATTGAGACCACAATACTATGTTAAACTTACATTCTTATGTCTAATCTTTCCATATTTCATGTAGATCAATGAAAGCGCCGTTAAATCGAGATCTCGATTATTATAACTATTTGTTTGGTCCCTTGAATTTCCAACTATCGAGAGTCAACTGGACTTGTAATAGACCCATGCGCAATAACTTTAAACTGGTGCACTAAACGAGCAATCTTTCTATGCCGCCATGGCATGGATTTTGATATTAAAATATCAAAAAATTGATATCAAGGTATCAAACTATCAAAATTAAAAATTAAGTATCAATCAGTTACTCACTATTCTGAAAACTCTTATACCTTGCGGACAGGAATAGGTATCCTCAACCAACAAAGTAAAAAAAAAAAAAAAAGCCGAAGACAAAACACATATGCTCCTTCAGTCTGTTAAGTATCCAGAGCTGATTGTTTAATACAGCTACCCACAACGAAGGTCCTCTTTTAAACAGTTGATTGTGATATAAGGCTCTACAATCTATGGCATGTGCTCTAACACCACTGGTGGCTACGAGAATACGAACAGTCAGGTCGATGCAATAATGGACTAGCTTCGAAGAGGCCTCAGAAGACCTAACGGTTCAAACTGACCGCTGTGTCACCCTCAGCATTTAGGTATCACTGGATGCAGGTATGGAGGGGCATATGATCAGTACACAGCTCTCCCAACTATTGTCAGTTTTCGTGACCGGAGCCGCTTCTCTCAATGAAGTACCTCCTCAATTGGTCTCACTAGAGATAAATGCATCCTGCTTGCCAAAAGCGCTTGGCAGACCCAGACGGTCACCCAACCGATAGCTCTCAATTTCAGTGATCTGACAGGTACCGATGTTACCACTGCAGCAAAACCGCTGGCCAATGATGGAATGGATAGTCATAAACGACATTTTCTAAAGCAGCAAAATTTTAGTAACGAAACAAACTTTAAGCGCTGCCATATACTAAAACAAATACGCCTTTCTAGCTGAGAAACACACATGAGACACACTGATGAGCGAAAACACGACCGCCACCCAAAACAAGATTGAATGCCAGCTGGCCGGCCGAAGTGGCCGTGCGGTTAAAGGCGCTGCAGTCTGGAACCGCAAGACTGCTACGGTCGCAGGTTCGAATCCTGCCTCGGGCATGGATGTTTGTGTTGTCCTTAGGTTAGTTAGGTTTAACTAGTTCTTAGTTCTAGGGGACTAATGACCTCAGCAGTTGAGTCCCATAGTGCTCAGAGCCATTTTTGAATGCCAGCTGGTAACGTTGTTGGCACACGACGTGGTAAGAAGAGCGTATAACCTATCTGGGGCAGAAACGAATAGGGAATCATTGTTGTGACGGTACAGGCTGCCAGGATGCAAATCGGGAAATCCACTGACAATAGTAAATTTGACAAAGGGAACAATTTTATGACGCTGCTTCTGGTAACGAGCTTGTATGAAATGGCACAGCTGGTTGGGTGCTCGCGTGCTACCGTCGTGATCGTCTATGGACATTGGCAGAAGTACAGTGGACTCTGGTTCACTTAGTCAAAGGTTTATTATTAATTTCGGTCTGTGACGTCAGAAGCACCCCCCCCCCTTGATGACATTATGTGAGGTAACTGACCTCGAGTGTATGACTGACGAATGTATGATACCATCAGTAATGTTAATAAATACATGTATGGCGTCACTAATGACCTCGAATGCGTGATTTCATCCAGGCAGAGCATGCTATCTACAGCCTCGTCTACAGGGCCTTTGTTACAGATCCGAATAGAGGGTCTGAATCAGAGGCTCAGACGGTTCAGCAACTGTTGGTTGCAGATTACTTGACTTGCACCATAGGGTGGTGGGGTTTCGGATTCCAGCGACTACACGGGTATCTGGAGCTATGCGGAGTTGACTGGGAGGTTATTTAAGTTAGAGGGCCTCTGGAAAGTACAGGAAGTATTTCAGTGTGAGCCAAACACAGGCTGAGGGTAATCCTAGGAGCAATCAGTATTATAGTAGAAAGTTGTCTTAGCTGTGTGGGGGAAGAACGATAGTTCCAGATGCTAACAGAAAGCGCTGAATCTGAAATCCCTACAGGTACTGAAGGCTGGCTAATGCCGGGAATAAGTTCAGCCGAAATTTTTACAGAGTGCTTCAGGGTGTTCAGGAAGATTAGACTGCATAAAGTTGGTGGTGGTGTGTTTGTTGTCGTTATAATTGTAATGAAATTGAAGTGGATAGTTCCTCTGAGGTACCGTGGGTGAAGGTCATACGTGATGACGTAAATTAATTGCTTTCCATTTACGGACCGTCGAATCGGATTATATATAGTTCCTGAAAAGTTCAATGAAAACTGAAGTGTCATTTCAAGTACATGCCCTACTCATATAGTTATACTTAGTGGTGGCACAAATCTATATTGGCGAAAATATGTGCTAAAATTCGACGGTGGGCATAAAACATCATTTGAAATTATATTGAGCGGTTACACTGGGGAGCACAATTAAAATGGCCACTTTTCGAAACCATGAATCGTCTACCATTGCAGTGAAAAAGTTTGAAACTTAGCAAAAAGTTACCTCCAACCTTCCTATGTAATCGTGCTAAAGCATGGCGCCCTGCACCGTAACTCTTAGCTTCGGCTATGCTTAAGATAACGTTGTATCGACAAATGCGAAAAAAGGCCAGAGATCAGAAATTCATATGAGGTGTAAGGTGGATTAAGGATGCCACAGTGGCACCAAATTTCCCCAAAATTCCGAACAACGCCACCGTGGACGTGTCACGCGATGAGAAGGTCGTCAAACGCGGTCTTTCTCACCTTACATCCCTCCTGTTGAAGCATCTGCGATGGACGTAAGAACCGAGACTCCCAGTATGGAAATCACGGAGTTTTGTTATGGACGGGCGAAAAAAAAAAAATCAGTCACACCGCCGCTCAGACTCGATGCGAAGAGACCTCAGGAATTTGCACAAAGATCGTCACTGAAACCACCGCTTCCCTCGGGGCGTTCATCCTCATATTTTTTGCAGTCGAAATCAATATTTTGCAGTGCAATGTGCAACAGAACAATGTTCTTGATAACTTTTGACACTGCTGACAGCCCCCCGGACAATTCAACGGCTCTTTAAGGAAAGCGAGGGTCTAAAACTACACTGAACGTGATCTGATCTCTATGGAATGCATCACGACCACAATTCTTGCTCTGCTACCACTAGGGTCCTTTCAAAACCATTTGACGAACTTTGAACGTGATACGAAGCAGCTAAGGGTGTTTATGTTTCTTTAGCCCTCCTGTTTCGCACCCTCCTCCGGCGTGATCACAGACATTGACAAATGCGTGAATAAAACGGCAAAGGAACTCCTAAGACCCTCCAGTTCGGCATCACACTGGATGCCACAAGTACACTTTCGTTGGGCAGTTTAAAAATGTTCCTGTACAGAGACAGCCATTCACTGATTCCTAGGTGCTAATGAGACAAGCATCGCTTTCGACACCTCTTACATTTCGCTTGCAGCCAACAGACGATAGGTCAGCGACGTGGCGCCGCTCAGGTGAGGTGTGCCGAAATGGTTGCCTGTCACACAGGCACCTAGGAATCTGTGACTGGCTCTCTCTGGACAAGCGCTAAAAACCTCGCCGTTGAGCCTCCGTAAGATTCTTCTTCTCTGGACAAGGGCATTTTTGAAGTGCCCATTATCGATGTGCGGTGGGAACGAGGATGTTGGCGAACTGGGGGATTTAGAGCGAGCTTTGTCGCTTTATTCACGCTTGCATCGACGTCGCCCGTTCACTCCTTCTCCCTCTTCCCCTTGCACCCTACCCCCACCTACTCCTTGATCACGCCACCGGATCGCGTGAAATAGGAGGGCTGAAAAAGCATTAATACTTCGCTGCTTCGGATCACGTTCATATTTTAATTAATGGCTTTAAACAGTCCCTAGTGGTTCCACCCAGTACACCAGAGCGTATATTGCGGTCGCGCTATTCTCCAAAGGGTGATTGGGATTGCAGGCCCACAACGTCCTTAGAAAAGGTTGAATCGTCTGTGAGGTGTCAGCAATGCCAAAAGCTGTGAACAACTTCGTCCTGCTGCTTCTCATCACACCGTGAACTGTCGTTTTCGAGTGCGAAATCTGTGGGAATCAACGCCCAAACGGAAGGGTTGATTTCAATGATGAGGTTGATGCCACTCCCTGAAGTCTTTTCGAGTCGATTCTAGCGGCCGTGTGTCTGAAGTGTTATGCCCCGCCACTCATAAGAAAACTGCGTGATTTCGGTGCTGAGTGTCGCGGTCGTGACCTCCATCGCTGAGGCGTCAAACGAAGGGCTCCAAAGTGGTAACAGGGAGTTTGTCGACCTTCCCATCGTGTGACACGTCCACGGTAGCGTTGGGCAGAATTGTGACGAACTTTTGTGCCCATGTGACGTCATTGATGCATCTTACATATCACATGAAGTGAGTTCTGGCCTTTTTTCGGAATATGTCGACACCTTGCTGTTTGAAGCGTCGCCGAGCATAAGGGTAAAGTCGCAGGGTGCCACGCTTTTCCACCGTTACAGAGAGAGGTTGTAGGCACGTTCGAACAAAATTTTAAACTTCTGTGTGACAGTGGGAGTCAGCTACGAAATTTCGAAAATGTGGTCCCTTAATTGTGTCGCGCACTGTAGTACAAGAGCACAGTCCCAGTGAAAAAGACACTCGGCGCATTAGCAACAAATAATTCTGAGCACATAGGGAGCGTCATGACTGATACAGGGATTAGTGACCAGAAGGTCGTTATGGCAAACTGAATACCGTAATATACTAATCCATAAAAAATATAACTATTTAACAAAGCAAATAAAGATTCGCTTGACGCCTTCTTAAGAGACGGTCTCCATACCTTCCAAACTAATTATGTAAGCGTAGACCAGATATGGTTTTAACAGAGAGATTTACTCCATATAATTTAATATCCGGCCGAAATTACCCCACATGGAACGCAAAACAGGTCAGAACACTGTTTCAAGAGCAACGACAGAAGCATGATGAATATAAAAGAGCGCAAATTCTTCAAGCTTTAAGTTTGAAACCTGGCATATATCTGAAGCTATCTATTGACACATAGTCGGCACAGGGTTAGAAAATATCGTTATCTTCAAACACAACCAGCTCTTTATTCACACAAAGTATTCAGTGCCGCCGACATGGAACCTAAGATTGGTTCCATATTTGTTGAGCTCCACAAGTGCTTTATCACCGTTCCTGAAAAGCGGCTGCTAATCAAATTGCGGACCTTTTACGTATCGTCTCACTTGTGTGATCAGACTGTCAGAAAGGTCTCAGTTCGTAGTAACTGACGGAAAGTCATAAAGTACAACAGAAGCGATACCTAGCGTTCCAAAAGGATGTGTTATAGGCTCTCTGCTAATAGACAATCTAAACAGCCCACTTAGATGGTCTCGTTTCTCGAACAGCAAAGTAATCAGAAGGTCAAAATCAATTGTAAAATGATTTAGACAAGACCCCTGTTTTGTTAGAATAGTGGCAACTGACTCTAAATAACAGAACTTTTGAAGTCATCCGTATGATTACTACACTGACGAGCCGAAACATTATGACCACCTCGTTTCGTAGCGTGCTGGTCGGCCTTTGGAACGCAGTACAACGGCGATTCTGCGTGACATGGTTTCGGCAAGTCTTTAGTAGGTTTCCGAAGGTGTGTGGTAGCATATGTCAATGCACAGGTGATTCAGTTCCCATAAGTTCCCTGGTGGTTTGTCGGTGCGAAGTTGACGCCGAATAACGTCCCGGATGTTTTCTTTTGTGTTCAAAAAAATAGTTCAAATGGCTCTGAGCACTATGGGACTTAACATCTGAGGTCATCAGTCCGCTAGAACTTAGAACTACTTAAACCTAACTAACCTAAGGACATCACACACATCCATGCCCGAGGCAGGATTCGAGCCTGCGACCGTAGCGGTCGCGCGGTTCCAGACTGTGTCGCCTAGAACCGCTCGGCCACCCCGGCCGCCCTTTTGGGTCCACATCAGGCTAATTTGATGGCCAAGATATTAGCGTGAGTTCACTGTCATGCTCCTCAAATCACTGTAACACGATTCTGACATTGAGACACAGACGTTTATCCTGCTGAAAGATACCATCGCCACTGCGGAAGACATCAACCTTTTAGGATGCAGGTAGCTGTAATAATGTTCGCGAGTCCACAATTGCCACGATGCATTTGATTCCTATCGCAGGTTTCATGGAAGTGCAGATACGTGTCCTTCCTAGGGTTACTCTTCTCCCAACGCCCTGGCGTGGCACATGTATCGATCAGTTTTTCTCCTGGATGAGTATGTAACTGGACAAGACCAAAGACCTTGTGTTAACAAATGTAAGTAGGCTGTTTGATTTCTTATTGGCAACGTTACGTAGCGCTCTGTATGAAAATCACTGGCTGTGCTGTGTGCAATCTGTGGCTAGTTTGCATAGTTGTCTGCCATTGTAGTGTTGGGCAGCGGCAGCTGGATGTGAACAGCGTGTAGCGTTGCGCAGTTGGAGGTGAGCCGCCAGCAGTGGTGGATGTGAGGAGAGAAATGGCGGAGTTTTGAAATTTGTAAGACTGGATGTCATGAACTGCTATGTATATTATGACTTTTCAACACTATTAAGGTAAATACATTGTTTGTTCTCTATTAAAATGTTTCGTTTGCTAACTATACCTATCAGTAGTTAGTGCCTTCCGTAGTTTGAATCTATTATTTAGCTGGCAGTAGTGGCGCTCGCTATATTGCAGCAGTTCGAGTGACGAAGATTTTTGTGAGGTAAGTGATTTGTGGAAGGTATAGGTTATTGTTAGTCAGGGCCATTTTTTTGTAGGGATTTTTGAAAATCAGATTGCGTTGCGCTAAAAATATTGTGTGTCAGTTTAAGCACAGTCTTGTATAATTGTTCTAAGGGGACGTTTCATATGTCGACCCTTAGCCGTGGATACCTCACTGGAATCTTCTGATTTTTTTCTTGTAGTTTTTCATTGTTGTACAGTAAAACAGTTGTGGCATGCATGTAGATTTGCAGCAAGTATTTCGCAGCTGCGCTTGCAATTAACGAGATATTATTTTCAGTGTTACGTTAATGTGTTTTATTTTTGCTCTTCAAATTGTGCTTTTCTGTGTTATCGTGTGAAATATTGTGACAATAATGGCGTGTGAAAAACGTAATACTAGGCTCCAAAGTAAACTGAGAAATGACAGTGAAGACGAAAGCAGTGTGTTAGCGCCACCGAGTATTGAATTAACTAATGTTCAAAATAGTAATTTGGTAATTGTACATAGGGAAATGAAGCGGGCTGCAAACAATGGTGTGGACAGTGAAACAATTAGTGAACAGGGAAGCATTTATCGATCGATCGGTCGGCAACAGCTTGCCTCAGGAATCCGAAATGACAGGACACAATCTTGCAAATACTGTAGATTCAGGTTTTGCGTCCTCACCGTTTTCTCAAATAAGTCAAGACACATTTTCTGCTTTCCAAACTGCGAATATTGCCGGTTCAAATGCATTGCGGAATAACACTGAGTAACATGTTTCAGACACCAGTGCATTGTTATTACAATTAATGCTACAAATGGGACAAAAGCTTCAAAAGTTAGACACAATGGAACAAAATCTTCAATAGTTAGTCACAATGGAACAAAATCAAAGACAAACACAGCAAAAGCTTCAAAAGTTAGACACCACACTTGAACAAACACGTGAAGATTTAACTACTGAGTTACATAACATTGAATCGAAATGTCGAAAAGTCTGTAATGACGTAAAAACACAGATTTGTGAGCATTTTCAACCTATTTTTTCGCGGCATGAAAATGCATTATAGAATCACGAAGCAGCCATAAAAGAACTGCAAACTATTGTTCATCAAAATCATGAGACCTAGCAAGCTAAAATTGACTCAGTTGCATCTACCGATTCGGTTACGCAACTTGCAAAAACTCAAGAAAACTTAAAGGATACAGTAGATACTCTGAAAATTGGTTCAGAAAGACACATGGAGGAAATTAGTTCATTATCAGAGAAAGTAGTTGAACTTTCGGATCAGCTAAATAATTTATCTACGAAGGTAGATGATAATCTGAATGACACAAAACCGGTAGTCTTAAATGACACAGATGAGTGCGAACAAATTAGGAAATTCAAAGAAAATCAGAATCAAATTAATACGCAACACCAAAGAGAAATGCGGTAAGTACAAGATCAGTTGACACAGGTAATACAGGAATTACATATTTCAAAGGACACTCGCGCTCCAGTACGGGAAGAGGGACATAGAAATACGGAACAACCACAAAATAATAACACAGGACATTTCGGAAATTATGAAAGAAATTGGCAAGGTGCACCGAATTTTGAAATGGAACCGCCGAAACGACGTAACAATGACCGACATGCGACTCGCCGACATGATGATTTTGACTATAAGCTGTTTATTACTACACGTAAATTCAAAACATTTAAGAATTCCGGCAACGACATTCATCCACAAGCATGGCTTCATCAATTCTCTCATTGTTTTCCTCCCAACTGGTCATTGGAGCACAGGTTAGATTTTATGTGTGGCTACTTGGAGAATGAACCAGCTGTAAGAATGCGATCGGTCATTCACGATTGTCACAGTGAAGGAGAATTTTATCATGCCTTCCTCTCAGCATATTGGTCTCAAGCTACACAAGACCGAGTCAAACATAGCATGATGATGATGAAACACTTTGAACAATCTGAATTTTCCAGTCTTGTCAAATATTTTGAAGACATGTTGCACAAGAATCAGTATCTTTCAAACCCATACAGCCCCTCAGGACTCATCCGTATTTGCTTAATCAAATTGCCTGAACATTTACGACATATTATTTTAGCAGGACGTTGCAAACACGACACTGAAGCTTTTCAGGGACTGTTACAAGAACTGGAAATTGACACTGACAATCGCGGAACGCGAAAACAGGAGCACAACAATTACAGGTCACATCCGTCGCAATTCCGCGATGACAGAAATAATACACGACAAGGCTATTCTTACAACGTAAATCGTGACCAAAACAGACACCACCCGTACGACAACCGTTGGCAGAGTAGTAATGATTATAGGGAAAGATCACCTCTCCGCGGTAGCAACTATCACAGAGACAATCAGAGAAACAGACATTTTGGGAACCAAAATAATTATCAAAGGAGACAGAATAACTTTAGACGCAACGGTCCAGCGCGCAGTTACGATTCAGGGAGAAATTCTCCACTACGTGACCGACAAGAAAGAAACTATGGAATCTACCGACATGACGACAGGCGATATGATCGTAACGACAGACCTGAATTGCATCAGAACTGGCGGGATTCAAACAGAGCAGGACCCTCTCGACAAGGTGAATTTGTAGAAGTTAGGTCTCCAAATCCCAATAACGACGCGCGCCAACAAAGAGACAATAGGCAATGACTCATACCGCTGGCAGCCACAAAACGTATGTATGAAACTGACGACGCAGCTGCCGTAGCTAGTAATTACGTAAAAATGGAAGACATTAGGGACATCTTACTCCAGGAACACGACGTAAAACATAACAACATTGCATATCCTGTGAATCACATTACAGTAAATGACGTAAAATTTACTGCAGTACTTGACTCTGGCAGTCCCATTTCAGTAATTAGTGAAACAGCCTTTAGCAAATGCAACAAATCTAACGATTGCCCCACACTTCCGTTACGTAAGATTAAATTACAAGGTGAAATCGTTGGAAAAAGTGTAGATGTACGCCAACAAACCAACTTAGAATTCTTTTGTCAAAGCCACAGCTTCTCTATGAACTTTCTTATTGTTCCATTATTGTCGACGGAAATTATCTTGGGAGTAGACTTTTTTAATGAATACAAAGCAATCTTAAACTTTCACGATGCTGAAATAAGTTTAGAGAAAGAAGGTAAGTCAATAGCTTTGAAATTTGAAGATTGGCTCTCAAACCATGACGAAGAAATTAATCGGCTTTACCTTCTGTTAGACAACAGTTCGGAATTTTCTACGGAACTAGACACTAACAATCACTCTCCAAGTACTGACAGGGATGATATCGACGGCATATTTGAAACCAATGAGTTAATTCAGAATAAAATTCAAACAATTGAGAATTGTAATGACACTGATAGTCAAGACCTTTTTGAGATTTTACAAGCACATTCCACAGTTTTTACTCACAAAACAGGAACAATCAAGGGATTTCAATACCAATTTCGTATTCGTGAGCATACTAAATTTTGTGTTAGACCATACGTAATTCCGGCACATTATAGGGACTGTGTTAGAACAGAAATACAATCTATGCTTGACGAAGGCATTATTGAGCCTGCAGTAAGCTCATACAACAATCCATTACATGTTGTTGAGGAGAAAAATGGATCGATCAGGCTTGTCTTAGATTCGAGACAAATCAATACTATCATCATTCCTGAAACAGACAGGCTGCAGACGATGGAAGAACTTCTTCAAAATTTTAATGGTGTAAAAGTGTTGTCTTCCATTGATCTCAGATCCAGCTTTTATCAGATCGAACTTCATCCAGAATGTAGAAAATACACAGCTTTCCTTTGTGTCGGCGTTTGTTATCAGTTTCGGAAACTTCCTTTTGGTTTGAACATTTCTTCGGCAGTATTCATTCGCGGGCTAAATTCCATATTACCTGAGTTCTTAAAACGTCACATCACCTTATATGTGGATGATATTCTAATAGCAGAAGCCTCATGGGAACAACATAATCGCATCCTCAACAGTTTGTTACGTATTTTTGCAGAATCTGGAATTACAGTTAACTTGGAAAAGTCTGAATTTGGTAGGACAAAGGTGAAGTTTTTGGGACATATTATTTCTTCTGAAGGCATTCAGCCGGATCCTGCAAAGTTAGAAGCAATCAGAGCCATTCCAGTTCCATCCACAAAAAGACAAGTCCGCAGTTTTCTAGGTCTCGTCAATTTTTACCGTCGTTTTCTGAATATGCAAATTCTAGTTACACCAAAACTTTGTTCTCTCACTGGAAAGAATACTATTTGGAACTGGAACGAACAAGCACAGTTGGAATTCAATTCTTTGAAAGAATCGCTACTTAACGCGCCAATACTAGCTCATCCAGATCTCTCACAAGACTTTTGCCTTAGCACGGATTCTTCTAAAGTCGGTCTTGGTGCCCATTTATTTCAAGAAGCCATAGAAAATGACTTTACTGTTCAGAAAACCATTGCTTTTGCTAGCCGAGTGCTAACAAAATCTGAAAAAAATTATTCCGTTACTGAATTAGAAGCTTTAGCTATCGTTTGGGCATTTAACAAAATCCGTTTCATTCTTTCTGGTAAGCACGTAAAAGTATACATTGATCATCGTGCATTACAATTTCTTATGTCTTCAAAATTAAATCATGACAGGTTAAAACGTTGGGCATTGTTTCTGCAAGAATTCCGCTTCACAATAGTCTACATTCCCGGCAAGGAGAACATTTTGCGGACGCACTGTCACGCGCACCGGCTGGGCTTGAGAAATGTAACACAGAAGGCAACCTCGAGAAAAATTTCAGTATTCTTTACATTCAGAAAGTCACCTTTGAAAACTTCATCACCACATCTTTAAAGGACATTGCTCATGAACAAGATAAAGATCCGATTTGGAAAGACATCAAAAGTAAATGGCATGAAAAGACACACACACAGATTCGGCATTATTATCTAGTTAGAAACAACATACTGTTCAAACGCTGCACTGTTGATGACAAGCTATGGGTACCTTGCATTCCAGATGATTTTGTTAATAAGTTCATTTGGTACATTCATTTCAGCTACGCACATTTTGGTCCACGAAAATGTTATCATATTCTTCGAACGACTTGTTACTTTAACAATATGGAAAAGAGAATTCGAAGAGTCTTGTCTATTTGTAAACTTTGTCAAAAGTCGAAATCAACTACTGTCTCACATCGTGCTCCGTTGTTTCCTATCATTCCTTCTAAATTAAAAGAATTTGCTGCTGTTGATCTCTTGGGACCCCTTGTCAGAACATCGAATGGATTTTCGTACGTTCTAGTCGCTGTTGAACTTACTTCAAAATTTGTTTCTTTCACTGCGTTACGTAAAGCCACTGGACGGTCTGTATCCAACGCCTTTGTTAAAAATTTCTTACGTGAAGTTGGACACGTTAGTAAAGTCATTTCAGATAACGGACCGCAATTCAGATCTGCTGTTTGGTCACGCATGCTTCGGAATCATAAAATCAAACCTGTTTTTATTTCATTGTACTCACCACATTGTAACCTGTCTGAACGGATTATGAAAGAAATCAATAAGCTTTGCAGACTTTATTGTCACAGAAAGCATCAGCATTAGGACAGATATTTACACTTATTTCAAAACGTGCTGAATGAAATACCTCACGATTCCACTGCTTTGCCACCTACTCTTGTACTAAAGAATGAAGAACCACCGAACAGAATCAGAGAGCTTGTACCTTTTCCGAATACACGTAAACTTCAACACAAAGACATAATTGATTTAGCTATTAAAAATATAAAATCTGCAGCAGACAAAAGGAGAAAACTACACGGTAAAGCAAATGCAAAAAAATTATATATTGGTCAGAAAGTACTCATTAAAGCTCATTCATTGTCACATAAGAAGATAAACTTGAGTCACAAATTCTCTCTAGTTTACAATGGACCTTACAGAATCCGACGTATACCACATGATAATTGCGTTGAAGTTGAAACTCTGCGTACTAGGAAGAGTAAAGGTTTACACCACGTTTCACATGTAAAACCGCTTATTGAAAGATAATCTGCTTTTTAACTTAGTCTTTGCCATAAAACTTTTCACTTCACATTTCTAGTATGCTTTGTCAGACTTAAGAAATTGTTAACATGCAACAATGTTTGAAGTTAAATATCCAGTCTAGAACCTAGGGAACATTTTTAAACAGAAATTACGAATGCATTGTTATAGTGAACAGACGACACAGTGTTGTATTTGTACATTCTTGCTTGTTAGTTGCACGATTATATAACGTCAATCAGGCTTACATACTTAGGACATATACTGGTACTGCTAATGAGATTTTAATGCAACATTTTGGTTTACTTGAAGATACATTCTTGATTTAAAGTACTTTCTGTGAGATACCAGATGACACAGTGGTTAGTTTATGTGACAACTACACGATTTTATCACGACGCTACTAATGAGTGAAATTTACAATGTTGCTTTTGCAATGTATCTGTTTTATATCAGCACAGTTTTTCTGAATTATTCTGGAAAGTAAAAAATGTTTTAGTAGTAACTTTTGTGGTATAGCTACAATGAGACAGCCTTTTCCGTAGCACAACAATACGTTACAGCACAGTACTTTCTTGATCACGGCAATAAGCGCAATAACTAAGATATCTTTACGCAAAGCATTTCACTTTTGTTTATCATGAGGTAAGTACATTGACTTTTGCAGAACTTAGCTTTCGGAGGACGATAACTACGACACTTCCACAGAGATTATCTTACAACAAGACGCACAGTTTAGCGCTACAGTACACGTATTTGAGTGATTAATTTTGTACTTAAAACATTTATTTTTAAAGATATTTGAAGTACAATGATACAAAGTTTTTCCGTGATACATTTCATTCCATTGCAATAATCTGTAACACCTGAGGGTATAATTACATTAATCCTCAGGGGGTACACGCTTACTTTGTGTACCATGTGTGTGGCAAGCACAAGGAGCCCTAGCTAATATGGTATTTGCTTATACAACTTTACACATCGGTACCATATTTCTCCAACACAGAATTACACAGCTATCTGATTATTTAACAGAGAAACTAAATTTTTTTTATGTCAGTGACACATGTTTACGCAATTACACAGTTGGATAATTTAATACTTATGAAATTGTATTTTGTCTGTACTTTGTGAACTGTTCATATTTTTTCGGAACCATTGTGATGCTATGAGAGCTTTGAATGATGCATTTGGTATGGGATCATGATATTTAAAGTACGTTTTAGGTAGATGACACTATTGAAATGAGCAGAGAATTTTTTTTAGGTTTTGAAATCATTGCAGAAAGCTACGACGTTTTTGAGATTTGACTGAGGTGTTATGATGTTATTTTTACGACGACGATGTGTATTATGCTGCTGATGTATGTTTATGATCAATAAGCTGATGTTATATGAAGAATTTGATTATGCTATGTATTTGTTAAGATGAAATATTGAAGAAGTGTCGACGAATATGTATATATATGTGTAATAAGGTAAGGAGTAATGAATAGTGGTTAGGGACTCTGACTTGTGAAAAAGGAAATTGGAAACTAAGAATCGTACTTTAAGGGTTATGAAATGTGTGTAAATGCATGTATGTATCACAATGCCGGCGAAAATTTTTTGAACACTGTTATATTCATAAGATTTTGTTTCTACACATTTGCAACGCAAATTCTCGACCCGTGAAATTTTGTATATGAGACTGCCACTGTAGTGCAAACTGGTGTTGTAAATCTTTCAGTAAGAAAGTTAAGTGACCTTCATGTAATGCGTCGTGGGCACGACGCATTACATGGGCAGCTGCGCAACAGTCACCTGGAAAAAAGCCATTAGTGTGTGCATTTCAGAGGCACAGGTGGAGAAAAAAGGAGGCCATTATCCTCGCTATTGACATTTCTTTGTAGAAAGCATCAGAAATACGACACGCTCAAACTTGAAAACATATGATTACACTGTGGAGCTCATAATTTATGATGTTTACTAAAATGCCTAATGAAATGATGAGAAACATTTCACATCTATTGCCTTGCTAGTTGAAAGATTGTTTACTGCATTATGAAATGCCATATGGCTAGTGAATGACGTTTCATGCCTTGCTTTGCCTATTTTGTTTAATATCTAGTTTCTAGCTGCACTGCAGCATTGTTTAAAATAAAATTTAATAGATGTACTAATATAGATATTTTATGCCTACAGATCCAGTGAATAACCATTTTATAATCTACTTCAAAAAATACGAGGGAGCACAAAAAGACATTTTCCTTCACAGGAATTACATACATAATTTTTGTCAATGACTGGGTAACTTATTTAGCAGTGTAAGGTAGTGTAAGTTAAGGTGATGCATCACCCTAGTGTTAAGATGTGACATAGGTATTAAACATGGCCATTTTTACTGTAATATTTTCTCTGCTTGAGCTTTGTCATATTTAGATATAAGTTATTGCATTTGCTGCTGCTGTTTGCCAGGCACAGTGCTACTGAATTTTAATTTGTGTTACTCTGCTAAGCCAGTTTACTACTGATTTATTTTTCTTGTTTGCTGCACAAATCCTTATATTAGTTGTAATATTGCAATTGCTTTGCTAATTTCTATAATGCTGCTTGTTTTGCAAATCTGCACTTTTTGTCATTGCTGTTTCCGTTAATTGTTTTGTGCTGCTGCATTGCCTCGTCCCTTAGTTTAGCATCTGAGCTCAGTAGACTTAAGTTAGCTTAAGATGGGGTAGGCTATATAAGAGAACGAGTTGTGATGAATTGGAAGAAATGCATTGAGAAGCTATAAGAATATGGTTTGGCCAAAAAAAGTATTTTGAAAGAGGATATGAACAAAAAAGTAGGGTTTAGAGACAACAAGTTTAGGTAGGATTTTCTTGGAAGTAAATGATGTAAGATAATGGAAAATAAATAATGAGGTAAGAAATATGTGAACATATAAATACAGAAAGCATGCTTGAAAAGGATGTTTTGGTGAAAACAAATGTTGAAATAAGACGAAAGATCTATGGAATGAAGTTTTGGGTTGGACTGCAGTACCAAATGTTACACTGAAAACGAACCCTGTCCTTTCCATTGTGTTATCCCCCTATGTGTTTGTGTACTCTTGTATATTTGCGTTTTTCCTGTCTTTATGTGTTTACCTAATAAGAGTTATGTTGTAGAATTTTTCTAATAATATGTTATCTACTTTGTAAAGATGTTTAGACATTATTTATTCTGTTTTGTTTTTATGATCAGGTATGAAGTTGATGTTTCAGTAATTATTCTGATCTTTTATATATTTACTTATGTCATAATTCCTGTAACACTGATGTATATGTATATTTCTATTCTATTGTAAAGCCTGTATTACTACAAATGTTATCTGTATTATTATGTTCTTTAAGGATGTATTTTGTACCTTTATTATTGTATTCTTATGTTATAAAATTGTAATTGACACCAGTTCATCAAATTAAGTTACTTGTAAGTTACATTTCACTTCACACATTTCTGTTGGTCATAGTATATGGACAATATGTGAGAAGTAGGGACTGTTAGTGTTTGCACGTGTGTTACTAATTCAGCAAGGGACTGGATAACAGTATGGCTTGTTCTAAGGACAATTCCAAAAACTTTGTGAGTGCACAAGTGGTGGTTTATGGACTTGCTATATTGTCCTCAAGACTCTTCGATGGTGATTGTGCACCTGCACAGTCGCAACAGATGGCTGCTGGCCATCTCTACAAGGACTACAGTGGGTCTGCATCTTTGATGACCCACCAATACCATTATTTCTACAAGGACTGCAGTGGGTCTGCACCTCTGGTGGCCCACCAATACTGTAGTCTCTACCAGTACTACAGTGGGTCTGCTCTGTGATGACCTACCTACCAATATTCTTCAAAACGTCGAATGACTCTGCTGTGGGTTTGCTCTGTTGTGGCCCATTACCTGTCAGCATGTCAAGAGTCAGCACTGTCTTTCCGTTGGAAGGACAACACTACTTCTTCAAGACTGCATGGAAATCCACTACTTCCGTGTGCATTGTCTTTTACTGTTCAGACTTTGAGAAAAGAAACGGCAGTTTTACTGCGATGAATGATCAGGACTGTCTTTATGGACTGTGAGAAAATTTTAGCTTTTGACCAACATTGTATTAATAAGTGTGTGCATTTGATATCTTTCTTACTGTAATTATGCAAAAAATTTTTAAATCTGTATTGGCCAGTGCCCAAAACAATTTGTAAAATTTTTTGTGGGGAGCATGGAGGCTATGTAAGTAGGCTGTTTGTTTTCTTATTGGCAACGTTACGTAGCGCTCTGTATGAAAATCACTGGCTGTGCTGTGTGCAATCTGTGGCTAGTTTGCATTGTCTGCCATTGTAGTGTTGGGCAGCGGCAGCTGGATGTGAACAGCGCGTAGCATTGCGCAGTTGGAGGTGAGCCGCCAGCAGTAGTGGATGTGGGGAGAGAAATGGCGGAGTTTGGAAATTTGTAAGACTGGATGTCATGAACTGCTATGTATATTATGACTTTTCAACACTATTAAGGTAAATACATTGTTTGTTCTCTATTAAAATCTTTCATTTGCTAACTATGCCTATCAGTAGTTAGTGCCTTCCGTAGTTTGAATCTTTTATTTAGCTGGCAGTAGTGGCGCTCGCTATATTGCAGTAGTTCGAGTAACGAAGATTTTTGTGAGGTAAGTGATTTGTGAAAGGTATAGGTTAATGTTTGACAGGGCCATTTTTTTGTAGGGATTTTTGGAAGTCAGATTGCGTTGCGCTAAAAATATTGTGTGTCAGTTTAAGCACAGTCTTGTATAATTGTTCTAAGGGGACGTTTCACAAGAAACATGATTTTTCTAACCAAGCGACACTTTTCATTGGTTTACGGCCCAGCCTCGGTAATCCTGGGTCTACCGCAATCGTAACTGTCATTATAGCTGGGCCAGCATAACAAAACGTAGAGGCCGTCTGCTCCAGAGCCCACTGTTCAACAATACAGCCTGAACGGTGTGCTCCAAAACACTTGTGCCTGCACCAGAATTGTAAAATGTCATCAGAAGTTCCATACATCGCCGTCTATCCTACCTTACAGAGCGGGCAAACTTCCTAGCTCTATGTTTAGCCGCCCTTCAGATGCTCACAACAGTGCGCGAAAAACCGACGAATTTCACAGTTTTTTGAGATATTGGGTTCAGAAGAAAATGAACTTTCTCATAGCCGTTTACATTTGATTATTTTCCCATCTGCGGCCCATACCATGAAGGCGTCACGTGTCCGACAACCCCATCAGGCTGCATTCCTTTTCGCGGTGGGCAGTGGTCATAATGTTTTGGCTGATCAGTGTAAAAGTAGTCGTTAAATTTCCTTTACACTATCAATCAAACAATGTAAGAATGTCAATTCAACTAAACACCTATTGATTAAAATCACGAAGAACTTAAATGGAAACGATCACCATGAAATATTGTGGGGAATGGCAAATAACGATTGCGTTTTTCTTGCACAACTTTTAGAAGATACAACAGAGCTACTAAAGGGACTACCTGCACAATGATTTTCGTCCCCTTCTGGAATACGGCCTACGCTATGGTATCGTTATCAAACAGGACTGACGAGCCACATCGAAAAAGCTAAAAGGACTGCTGATTTTGTATTGTCACAAAATAGGTGTGATAGTGTGAGGAATATCGTACGGGAGTTGGGACACCAAACATTAATACAAAGACGTTTTTCGTTGCTGTGAAATCTACTTACAAAACTTCGGTCACGAGTCTTTTCTCTGAATGAGAAAATATTTTGTTGACCTCCACTTATGAGAGGGAAATGATCATTGTAATAAAGTAAGAGAAATCGGAGTTCACACGGTAAGATTTGAGTCTTCGTTATGAGCCCCGTGCTGTTCGAGACTGGAACGGTGGTAAAATAGTCTGAAGCTAGTTGGATGGATCCTCTACGAGGCACTGACTTACGGATTTCAGTGTAGTCATGTAGAGTAGATTTAGGGTTAGAAGTAAAGATTTAGTATCCTTTCCAGTCACACAGTCTGTCACCGCGACGTATCTACTTCACCGTGATTGTAAAGACAAGTTCGAATCATACGTGAAGTTGAATACGAATTGAATGTTCTAGGTACGGTCATGGTGGGTGGTAGAATATTGGATGCTGGTTTTCAACCTTCACAACTGGGAACGCAGTTTCAGTTTAACATACAGTCTTTCTGTGTCTCCAGTACTACGCAATGTACGAACATTAAGGGCACTGGAGACGGACAAGTCAGTAAAAATGAATGAAACGCTGTAAGGTGCAGGTGTTTTATGAAGCATACTCACTTCATCCAGACTGAAGACCAAATACATAAGACAATGAGAAGACCTGTGGCTGAGTATGGCACATAATGTGGGACAACTGCGAAAGCGTCTGAGCAGTCGTTCCATAACGTGGAATTGACGATGCAGCGTCGGATAAGAAATAGCATCAGCAGACTGCTAACGCAGCACGTCTTCTTGTAGCCAAGCAGAAAGAAAATGGGCGGAAGTCATCTTCTGTAGTACGGACATATAAAGAGAGCAGCACAGACGCCTTTGATAAATTGTGTATGGACGAATATAACGAGGAAGACCATAGAAACGGTGGGTAGATATATTCATTGAAACAAAGCCGATTGTTCTCTTACCTTCGGGGAACATGGGAGTTTCGTTGAGGATAGATGTCCAGCTTCTGAGGTAATGATTTGATCAAATATATCTTCAACTGTCTTTGATCTGTGTGCGTCACTAAGATCAGTAACCCGACGTTGGCCGTTGCTGTCGTAACAAACTGTACTTCACAGCAAATAAATTAATTATAGCCCTGTGGATTCCACTTTACTTCAAACTACAATAAGAAGACTACGTTTTCAAACAACTCACGTTTACTAATCAAACCCCGGAGCCAGCCGATCTTGCTGTGGCGTGGTCACCAGCATAACTGAAGTATCCTCGAGTATTCAACATTAACTCTTTACATGGAGTTTAGATATCATTAAATTATATTACAAGAGTATCGTATCCGTACTTGAAGGTCTATAGCTTGCCGTTGCAAGGCGGCCCGAAGCCAGGAAGGTGCGAGATGCATTCACCTGTTCATCTCTACTACCAAGGCCACGTGGTGTCGCCTTTACAATGCCCGGGGAACTCTGAAACACCATACAAAAGAACTGTCAGCAGTAGCTGTTCTAACATAAAATCACCCCACTGTTTTAAAAATGAAATACTTCGCAATGTTCTGAGGAATTATATTTATATGGTCACGAACCGGCTTTTGGCTTCTGAGGCCATCGTCACGTGACAACCGTTTGTTGCAAACACAGAGAAAATAACGTGCTGCTTACACAGGTATTATTTATAAAGAAACTACAAGAATTATGAAAAGTATACTGTTTACGAAGGAAAGTATTACATTTTAATGTCACGCAGAAATAGAAACGTTATGTGGAGTTACATTTAACAACGATAAAAAATGAAGTTGAATCAGGAACCGTGCAACTGCTACGGTCGCAGGTTCGAATCCTGCCCCGGGCATGGATGTGTGTGATGTCCTTAGGTTAGTTAGGTTTAAGTAGTTCTAAGTTCTAGGGGACTAATGACCACAGCAGTCGATTCCCATAGTGCTCAGAGCCATTTTTTTTTTGAAGTTGAATTTACAATTTTAGTCTATTACTTGTAAAGAAAACTATATTAAACATTGGGAAAAACTGAAATTGAATTTGGTCATATACTATTAACAATAACCTGATAACCTGTTTTATGTGTTTGTTGATTTTTAGTGTTTCCAGTAGGGTCCTCTTCCTGCTTTTCATAACAGGGGATAAGATTGGAAATTGGATATCATGTGGGCGGTTTTCTGTTGAAGATGATCGCCAGAGGCTGAATCTTTATTTCGTACTTTCTAGCTTCTTTCTTGTGCAGATAACCTAATTGCCACTTCTCTTCTTCAGTGACCAACATAAACTGTTCCACAGTGACCTCATGTTATTTTCTGTGTGTGTAAAGAGAATACATAAAAATGTGTGAGTGTTTAAAATCACATGCAATCAATGTAGACCAAGATTGGTCAGTAAGGCAGAACTGTGGAAGTTAGGTTATCTGAACGTAAAGAATCTGTAAATAGGAAAGGAAGATTGAACCTTTGCCTATCATCTTTTAACAGAAAATCACTCATATGACGTCGAACGTGTTATACACTCTGTTACGAAAAGCAGGATGATTACCATGGAAATTAACGAACGTACGAAACAGGTTACCTGCTTGGTGTTAAATGACGAAATTCAGTTCCTTTCTTGCTTTCTATTAAATTAAGTTTTGGTTCCTAAAACGGGATTAAAATTATGAATTCAACTTTATTTTTCATCAGTTGTTAAATGTATCTCCTCACAAAAACTTTGTTTGTTGTTTAAGTTAATGTAACTATCATATATTCGCATAACGTGAAAAAATGTAATATTTTCCTACGCAAACATTCTACATATAATCATTTTTTATATTGAGCATTTGTATTTTCCTTTTGATTTTGTTAGCATGTTCCGACAAGAAGTGTCGGAAAATTCCGTCAAATGGCTCTGAGCACTATGCGACTTAACTTCTGAGGTCATCAGTCGCCTAGAACTTAGAACTAATTAAACCTAAATAACCTAAGGACATCACACACATCCATGCCCGAGGCAGGATTCGAACCTGCGACCGTAGCGGTCGCTTGGATCCAGACTGCAGCGCCAGAACCGCACGGCCACTCGGGCCGGCTGGAAAATTTCGTCCGTCATCCTACAGTAAATTACCGTAAGTTACTCTGGAAGTAATTGAGTCAAGTCACGCTTTGGAAAATTCCGTTATTCATCCTACAACAAATTATTTTAAATAACTCTCGAAGTAATTGAATCAAGCCACAATCGATTATACATTATTCTGACGTCACTGAGTGATGGCGTTTACGACATAATTTACACATGCAGATTTGTATTCTCACGATGTCCAGGAAAATCATTTGATTGAAAGAAGCCGCAAATGCTGATCCACGAAACGAACGTCGTGACACTGGGACAAAATTACGAACAAGAAAATTAACGTATATCGGATCCTTACACGTTGCCGCTAATGTTTTTATCTCTCAACGATAAAATGAAAAATTTTCTGCGTCAACCATATCTTTTCCGTTCTCGATTTTCTTCTAATAGCTATCAATAACAAAACTGCTGAGACATAACTCGATTTTAATTGTCCTAAGAAAAGTTACCTCTGGTCATCAATATGGAACAGAAATAATTATAATTTCGGCTAAAACTTCTCTGATGTTATCAGGTAATGCAAACAGCTTCTCGTGCGTTGTCTAGTATCAGACAGAGCCTTGACTGTTACCTCGGGATGACTCTGGAGCCAGTAAAGCAGTAAGCGGGCCATCAAGGGAATGGTCCAGCTGACACGGCCGAGTCATGAACTCGCGGCCACTACGGACTTTATAGCCGCCTCCGGGCTGGTGGCCGGGTCTGATGCTGACGGACGTGATGCTACGACACCTCCCCTAGGAGACCGGGCTGTCCGGCGACCGCACCATATTGTCCGCCGCTGGCCTCTGATAGGACACTTCCAGGGTTACCTCCGCCCTGTTCTCGTAAAGGCAGCCGGCCCTGATAGTGCTTCTCACAAGACGCTCACAAGCGTCGTCGTTAAACTACCAACACCGAAACGGCAGCCCGGGCTGTTAAACCATAATCGTTAAAAAAGCGTAGACTTCTCTGTCACAAATTGCTTTTCCAAAGGCAGATGGAGCAGGAAAAGTTGTTCATTCAAATACAACGTTTAATGACACCATTGCGGTGTATGTTTATGATCACCTAGTGGGATGATAATTCTACGAGGGGCGTGCAATAATCAATGTAACACTTTTTTTCTCGGACGATTTTAGTTGAAAAAAGTGCGGAATTCGTTGTGGCTCATTGTGGAATATTCCCGCTCCAACTCCTATAATGTGAAGTTCCGATAGATGGCGGCACTACACGTAGCCTTCAAAGTGCGCCTGCAACCGAAGTGATTTTCAAGCAGAGAGCTGTCATTGGGTTTATTTTGGCGGAAAACCAGAGCATCGTACATCTTCGTAGTCGCTTGTAGTCTACGGAGATTTCGCAGTCAACAAAAGCATGATGAGTCGTTAGTCCAAGCGTTTGTTATCATCAGAATTCTGTCCTGTCTCCGACAAGCCCGCCAGCCGCATACAGCTATCACTCCTGCAATACGGGAACGTGCAGACACTCTCATTCGAAGTGATCGACGTATCACAAACATCTCGCTGCATAACTGGACGCCTTTGTTGGTCGTGGTGTCACACTCGTCCACGACTTGGGGTACTCAAGCGTGTGTGCCTGCTAGGTTTCTCGCTGCCTAACAGAAGGCATATAGAGCACCGAAGGACGATATGTACGGAATTGCTTCCACGTTACGAGACTATTTTAGTCGAACGTCGTCACAGGCGATGAAGCATTGATCTGTCGGTTCGATCAGGAAACAAAACGGCAATCTACTGGTTGGCACCACAACATCTATCATATGAAGAAGAAGTTTGAAGTCGCACTATCAGCCAGTAAGTCCTGGCGACGGCCTTCTGGTACTCTGATATCGTCACTTACGGTGCAGCGATCAGTTATGAATTGTACTGTGCTACCTACAGGAAACTAAAGAAACGATTTCAGCGTGTTCGTCACCACAAATATGCAAACGAAATTCTCCTTCCCGAAGACAATTCAAGTGAGAGCATCTACCCGAACTTCTTTTGCCTGTTATTCCTTATTCACCCTACGTCTGGACTCGCTACTTTCGAGTTCCATCTGTCTGGCCCAGTGAGAGATGCAGCCTTTGGAAGCAGTAAGAGTGTAATGAGGAGGTTTTTGATGCACCGAGACGTGGGTCCCATGTCAACCAGTAGAGCGATACCGGGTGGGCAAACAGGCCTTACCAGTCAAATTGCACAAGGGTGACACACTCAATGGAGATAAAGTTGCAAAACAGAGTGTTGTAGCCAAAATAGTGGGTAATAATTAGTGTAGTGGTATCCTGTATGAAAGTAATCTGCTGTCAGAAAAAAATGTGCCGCAATACTTACTGGACGCCCCTCGTACCTTGTTCAATGCCACCACCCTGGAATTTGGAAATTTTTGGTAAGGTCTTATGGGAACGACTTAAAATAACTTACGCTAAGGACGACACAGACACCCATGCCCGAGGGAGCACTTGAACCTCCGACGGGCAGGGCCGCGCGGACCGTGACAAGACGTTCTAGACCGCACGGCTACCCCGCGCGGCCCACCATCCTGGTGAACGTTTGTGATCACCAAATCGGATGCTAATTTTAGAAATCCTTTTTTTTTACCTGAAAGAAAAGTAGAGAAATCGGGTGGAAGGTGCGATGACTGTTGTCGAACGACCTGGTACACACTGGGCTCGCAGTCGAGAGGATGGGACTTCAGATCCCTGTACAACCATCCAGATTTAGGTTTTCTGTGATTTCCCGAAATCGCTTAAGACAAAAACCTGGACAGAAATTTTAAAAAGGGCACAACCCATTTTCCTCCCTACTCTTTTTCAGTCTGAGCTTGCGCTCCAGCGCTAATGACCACATCATGGACGAGACGTTAAACCAGTGTATGACATCCTTCGACAATGACATCATGAAATGAAGAATAATGAATGCAGTTTGATTTATAATTCATAGCTGTAGACGCCACTGGATTGAGAACATTGGAAGCTTAACAGAGTACGCTTCCAATACTGTCGTTCGTTATACATAGGGTTAAACAGCGCATCTCGGTCCTCCTGGGTCCGCAATTAGATGTTTACATCTACATCAGTACTCCGCAAGCCACCTGACGATGTGTGGAGAAAGGTCCTTCTGGAATTACTAACTGATTACCCCTTTCCTGTTCCATTCGCTAATGGCGCGTGGGAGGAATGATTTTTAGTAAGGCTCTGTAGTAGCTCTAATTTCTTGAATTTTTTCATTGTGGTCATTTCGCGAGATGTGTTTTGAGGGAAGTAATATCTTGCCCGACTCTCCCCGAAAAATACTCTGTCGAAATTCGAATAACAAACCTTTCCGTGATGCTCAACAATTATCTTATAGCCTCTACCACTGTGGTTTCTTGAGGATGCCAGTAATGCTCTCGCACCGACCTAACGAACCTGTCACGAAACGCGTCGCTCTACGTCTCTACATTGGTTCTTTTCTACTTCTTCCATCAGTCATACCTCGTACGGATTCCAGCTCGATCAACAGTACTCAGGAATCGGACGAACAAGCACCACTTCCTTCGTGGATTAGTTACAGTTTCTTAAGATTCTTCTTACGAACCTCATTCCGGCATCTGCTTTTACTACTATTGGTTTTATGTGGCCATTTCACTGAAGATCGCTCTGGGTAGTTACTCCTAGATAGTTTGCAGTGAATACTGTTTCCAGTACATTGTCATAAATAATGTAGTTTTACAGCAGCAGATTTCGTTTCCTATATATGCGCAATTGCTTGCATTTATTTACGTTCAGGATCAACTGCCAGTTCCTGCAGCGTTCATCAATTGTGTTTAGGTCATTCTGCAAATTGTGTGCTGTCTTTTGACGTTGATTCTTTCTTGGGAGCAGAGAGCTTCGCTGTTGATCGCCCATATGCTCAGAACATACAACCGCATCATCTGCGAACAGTCTGAACGAGCTTCCGACGCTTTGTACTAGCTCGATTGTACAGAATGTAAACAGTAAAGTTCCTGCCACATTTTCTTGTGGTACCTTCCGAAATTATCTTTACAGCTGTCGATTTTGTTCCGCTGAGAGTGACGTGTTGAGTTCTATCTGCAAGGAAATCTTGAATCCAGTTGCAAATCTGGTCCCATACTCGATAAACTGGGCATCAACCGAAGCGCCGATATCTACAGCGCTGTTCATTTCATGGAGGAACAGAGAGCGCTGAGTGTCAAAAGATCTTGCTTTACGGAATCCATGTTGACTCTTACAGAGGAGATTTTCGTTCTTCGAAAGAGTCATAAAACATGAGTACCAAATATGTTCCATATTTCTAAACAGCTGTATTTCGCTTATTACGATGTTACTCCTCCTCTTAGTTATGATGTGGTATACAGTGGCAGAACATTTTACGGAAAAGTCATTTGTTAACAGGTCACATTACAAAGTTACGGTCTGCTACAAACGACTTTCATGCGATGTATTAGTTGGCGAGTTGCGAGCACTCTTGTAACTCATGTAGCGACCGACCCTGGCTTTGCACGTCTGGAAAACATGTCTGGCGTAGCGGTAAGTTTTCTTCACACTCCTGTGCTTAGAGTTTTGATTAAAATTCAGAGTACAAAGTTAGGTGAGTGGATATCATCACTCTCATAAACAATTGCCCTCCACAAAAGCTACGCGTCAGTCGTTTTGGTACAGTACATAAATGAGATACTGAATGGTAGGATTAGCAGTAGTGTTGATAGCATTGGTAGGGAGAGGAACACAAATGAATGGGAGAGAGTTGACATGGGAGCTGACGACTTCTCTTTGTTCTGGACATAGTGAGAAGCATACACCGTTCAGTGTTAGTCCATTGTGTACTCCATCAACAACAAGTTGTTCAACATCAAGTTTAACATTCAGGGAGAAGGATTGGCAGTGGGTAGTAAAAAAGTAGTCTTTCAGGCTAGCCAGCACACATATATGTTAATAATCTTGAAAACAACTTTTTTAAATCCCAAACCCAACTAAAAGATAAGCTACTCTATTACAAACGCTGTGATGATAACACTCTCATTGTGTTCAATTGAACAACAGAAGAAATAGATAATCTAGCCAAAGAACTTAATAAAATACACAACAAAATTCAATTCACAGTAGAACATGAAACGTCAGAAGGCATTAACTATTTTGATTTAGCAGTCTCAAATAAAAATCAAAAGCATGAATTTGAGATTTTTAGAAAGCTAACAACCACCAATGTTACCATACACAAACCCTCTTGCCATCCAGACCAACATAAAAAGCATTCTTCAGAGCAATGGTTAATTGCATGATTAAAATCCCAATGGACACAAGTGATAGACAAAAATAAACAGAAATTATTAAATCAATTGCCTCCAACCATGGGTACAACCTTTCTATAATAGATAAACTAAACCATACAGCAAAATTAAATCAACCAACTGCTAACAACCGCCCACAAACAAGAAGACCACATTTATAAGCCTGCCTTTCCTAGGGAAGATTTCTCACCAAATTGTCAACCTCTTCAAGACCTACAACATAAACATAAGTATCTTCACCAACACCTAAATACAAAATAAAATCATACACAGCACCAAAACCACTATAAACGGTATCAAAAGTCAGGTGTATACAAGCTCATTTGCAACTCATGTCCTAGCTTCTACATTGGACAAACTGGTAGAAGCTTTAAAACAAGATTTAAAGAACACATAAATGCACTCCACCTTAACAACCTGAATAACTCCAGCTTTTCCTCACATCTTGCCCAACACAATCATTCTGCAAACAACATAGAACAGAATCTCGAAATACTCCATTTTGCCAACAAAGGCACGATACTTGACCTTCATTAAGAAACTGAAATATTTATCTACAGAAATACAGCACCTGACTACCTACTGGGAAACAAACTTTTCCTTCAGAACATTGAAGATCTACTAGTTCAAAATAAGTAACCACTCAACCAACCCTACACTGCCTCCCCACCCCCCTCCTTAACGAGCCCCCTCTCCCTCTCCTTACATCCTAACTACACAGGTGTCAATGTAATATCCTACCACAGAATAAAATCTGCATTATATTTCTAAATGGTAAAGCCCTTTACTGTCAACGTAAATCAGTACTTTTACACATATTACTTCTAGCTGGAACAAACAGAAGCTGCCTTTACCAATATTCTAGATCACTTTAATTTAAGAACAGAAATAAGTCAACAGTTCACTTGATCCTTTTTTCTGGTTTTTAAAAATAAAGTGTACCGTCATACGAACAGCTTTAGTCCATTACAAACAATGTACCTTTTATACACATACCTTTAGCTAAAATAAACAGAATCTACTCTTGATAATATCCCAGATGACGTTAACGGAACAACAGGAATAAGTCAACAGTTCATCTGAAGGTTTGTTATCAATTTAAAAATTTAAGTTCTAGATATAAAAGTCCTAGTCATACAGAAAGCTGTAAGACTTCAGAATAATGTATGACGTTTTAATTTATTACTTTTTTACTACTAAAGGCATTTGCAACGCAATTTGCAAACAGAATCCACATATCTCATGGAATGTACCTAAAAAATTATATCACTATCTGACATACAGGCTTTAACTAAATTTCCTTTATAAACTTTGGGGACACCAAAACAAGAACGTCTAGTAAACATGTGCTTCAAATGGGTACCTTATGAACTAGGAGCACTTGTTGGTCTCTTGTTCATCTTCGATACTGTGCAAAACGTCTCTTCTACTGGAAACTCTTTCCTTTCCATATTTTGGGAAGAATTAGTATGGACCAAAAAGAAAAGAAAGAGCAGCAAACATGTGCTCGAAGATGCATACCATAAGAGCTATGACCTACCGCGAAACACATCTCGTCTATTGAATAAGTGCTCATAGCTCTTAATATAGCCTCTAATGGGAATTTGGTGACACGCTTTATAGTTCAGGAGATATGACATCATAAACACTGAGATGCCTGGAAGTGCAGATTACTCGTAATATACTCATGCAGCGGTAATGAGAGCACTTAGCAGATTCCAACAAGCTGTAAACATATTTCAACCCTTTTCTAAACTTTTTTCTCCCTTGCATCCTTAACGGTAAACATTTAACACATTAACTCGCTTGTAAAGTAATCGGCATTTTGGTGTTTCATACATGAGGTTCACTGGTTTTCATCTAAATACGGGAATTTCAAGTCGAAATGAACTGCAAGACATATGATGCAGCAAAGATTACTCGAGACAAATGAATAGTTTTTCTTTCGATAGATGTTCCAAGAGCATGCTGAAAAGTAACGCCTCCGGTTTTTTAATACAGAAACTCGTAAGACTTTTTAAATAAAACAAAAGTTATTAAATTCATCTTTATTCTTCATGTCTAGATATTTATTTCTGAACACCGTCACGCTGGTGACGAATACATTTCTCCCAACGAGAGACCAGTTTATTGATCCCATCGCTATAGAATATTTGACTTCATCGATTGAGAAACAACTTCACCTCTGCTTGCACCGCTTCATCACCATCGAAGTGAAATCTCTGGAAGTGTTCTTCAGGAGGATGATCGATGACAGTGAACCAGAGGCGTCGAACTGTGGCAGATCCCACAGCTCTCGTGTGTTGTCTAATGTGCTCCATATGTGGACGACGTCTTCCAAATTCGATTACATCAATCTGTTTCTCACTCATCAACAAAGGTACGTGGCACACCGCCATATTACGCGCTATAATTAGGAGCCCGCTAGTGGCAGAGGGCTGAAAACATGCAGACATGAAGAATAAAGTTGTAGAATAACACCGCCGCAAGCCGGTCCCAAGCCCGGGCCCATCTAAAAACAAGAGGATGGCGAAGTGTGGAGGGGGAGGAGTAACAACCTCGTAAAAAAACCAGGGTCCGTCCGGCTCCAGATGGTAGCACCCTGTCATAGGGCCCCTGCCTAGGGTTACTAGGTGAAACCCAGCCAACGGTCTCAATGGCGGAAGAGGAACAATTTCCCAACGGCAGAGAGAGCGGAAGAGCTAACTCCAGGGCTTACTACCTTGGTTTTAATGTCGGATTCTGGGCAACCCGATCCCCTAATTTATTATCCAACAATTACTGCAAAGCATGATGGGAACGTCGTCAAAGATAGACACTACTCCAAGAGGTAGACCGAATGGCAAATCCTCCGTTGTTCGTAGAAACAATGCAAAGGGGTCAAAGGATTTTGGAGGACCCCAACCAACATGTATGCAGCCCTCAACACTGAAATTTAAGAAAGCAACTATGTTTGCAACCCTAAATGTAAACTCTCTAATTAAAGTAGGAAAATTGAAATTATTGATTGAAAAGCTGAACCAGAAAGGAATTTTAACATGTGCATTGCAAGAAACAAGGTTTTTAGATGAAACTGCTTTAGATTTTGAAAACTATCGTTTATTTAAAGGAAAACCAGGTAAAATCTTAATGAAACAAATGCCATACCTGGGAACAGCATTTCTGGTACATCACTCAATTTTAGATTCAGTTACTAACTTCTACTCGAGTTCTGAGAGACTATCCATTCTTGAGATTAAATGTAAAAACAAAGGATACTCTATAATCAACTGCCATGCACCCATAAACCAGGACAACAAAAATAACCCGGAGAAAGTTGAAGAATTTTGGGAGATACTTGAAATGGAACTGGATAGGTGCTCAAAGAAGAACATCAAAATGTTAGTAGGCGATTTTAACGCACAAATAGGAAGGGGGAAAAAATACCATGGAACAGTAGGCCTCTTCCCAGGTCACAAAAGAACTTCAAAAAATGGAGAAAGGCTTATAGAGGTATGTAGGCATTTCAACTTGAAAATAATGACAACACATTTCAAAAAGCTGAGCCGAAAAACTAAAACATGGAGATCACCAAATCCACTTCTCGGAGAATTCCAAATTGACCATGTGGCTATCTCACTTCATTGTCAAGAAGAAATTCAAAACACTAAAGTGCTGAAAAGCCTTGATGTTGATTCAGACCACTATTTGAGTACGATTAAATTCAGACCACTCCCATTTCGAAAAGAGAAGAAAACCTTTTACAAAATTCCAAAATATAACACAGAAACTTTAAAAAATGAAGAAATTAAACAACGGTTTCAAAGAGCATTCACAAAGATAGCGATGGCATATCCACAATAAATAAGGAAGCGGGATGGGAGGAGATCAAAAACGAAATAGTTGAAATAGCAAAAGAAAATTGTCTCGTGAAAAGAGTAAGAAGACATCCATGGTGGGACAATGAATGTGATGAGAACCTGGAGAAGAGACAGAAATTGTGGCAGAAATGGAACTCCACAAAAGATCCTCAAGATCTTGACAATTTTAAAATCCAGAGAAGAGAAACAGCTAAGCTTTCCCGTAATAAAAAAAGAAGACAATTTCAGGATAACCTAGAACAGATTGAGGAAGACTTTAAAAGAAATAATTCTAGAGATTTCTACAAAACTTTTAGAAAACAGCTAACCAAATACCAATCCCCAAATTTATGTTTTAAAGATGAAGAGAACAATCTAGGTTTGACAAACAAGACTAATTGTGAAATATTAGCAAAATATTTCGAGAATCTACTAAATTGTGAACCCCCCAAAGATAAAATGAGTTTTGAAAACCACCGAAATACTAATACCGAGTCAAAACCTCCAGACGCTGAAGAAATAAAACACATAATACACAGTCTAAAAAACAATAAAGCCCCAGGTGAAGACTCCATAGTACCAGAAATCCTAAAAATAATGGATACCAACCTCCCACAAGTTTTGGAACATATGTTTAAGAAGATCTGGGACGAAGAAAGAATTCCTGAAGACTGGCAGTGTGCCCTGATACACCCACTACACAAAAAGGGGGATAAGATGAATGTTAATAATTATAGAGGGATCTCGCTACTACCAGTAGGATACAAAATTTTGTCAAGGAAATTACTTCAAATCGTGGAGCCAGTTCTGGATAAAAAAAATAGGTGAATATCAAGCAGGTTTTAGACAAGGTAGATCCTGTGTTGAACAAATATTTAACCTGAAAACACTAATTCGTTACAGAATCTCAAGAGGCCAGAGATTTGCAATAGTATTTGTAGATTTCAAAAAAGCATACGACTCGGTAGATAGAGAAACATTACTGAAAGTATTGGAAGAATTTGGGGTCGATAAGAAAACAGTTCAAATTATCAAACAGACGCTAACAAACAGTAAGGCCAAAGTTAAATTTATGGGTGAAATTTCAAGGAAGTTCGAAATTAAAACAGGTGTTAGACAAGGTGATGGTTTATCCCCAATCCTCTTCAACTGCGTACTGGAAAAGATATTGAGAATATGGAAAGAAGAACTCAAAGGCACCAAGAATGACATCAGAATTGGAACAAAAAAAGAAAAAATAGAAGTGGACTGTTTAGCTTTTGCAGACGATCTGGCAATAATTACAGAAAACGAAGAAATAGCTCAGAATTACTTGGAGAAACTACAAGAAGTTTCGGCCAGAGCTGGACTGAAGATTTCATTTGAAAAAACCGTGTATATGTCTAATCATAGAAATAACAAGAAAAATCTTATTACTAAATACGGCAATATTAAGAGAGTAGAAAAATTTAAGTATTTAGGTGAAATAATTCAAGTGAATGGTGTAGACAAGAGTGCAAACCAGGCGAGAGCAAGGAAAATGGAATTTGCTTTTCAAAAAACCAAAGACATATATAACAAAAAAAAACATTTCGATTCAAGCTAAATTAAGGCATTATAAAACTGTCATTAGACCAGAATGCCTGTATGCATCGGAGTGCCTAACTCTTAACAAAAAGGGGGAAATAGAAAACATGGAAAGGAAAGAAAGGAAAATTTTGAGAAAAATATTAGGACCGAGAAAGATTGGAGAAGAGTACAAGCTAAAGAGTAATAAGGAAATATACAAAACTATTGAGAAAGTGAGTGATGCAATGCGTAAACGCAGACTAACGTTTTATGGTCACCTGTCGAGGATGGATGGAAACAGACTAACAAGAAAAGTGTTTGAACGTAGTAACAGGAACGAAAAAACCAACAATAAATGGATACAGATGGTGAAAAAGGATTTGGCCTATTTTAATGTCACCCGTGAGTCAATCAGGGACAGGAAAAAGTTTAGACAAATAGTGAACGAAATTAAGTGTTTTCCAGAAGAAACGAAACTAAAGAATAATAACAGGAAATGGTCGGAAGAGCGGAGGAGGAACCATTCGAAAATGATGAGGAAATATTGGGAAGAGAGAAAAAAGATCAAAAAGCCGGGCAAGTGAATTGTTGAACGTGGTCCAAAGATGGCCGAAATCGAAAGAAGAAGAAAGTTGTAGAATGTTGGCAACTTTCATTTTATTAGAAAGCTTTAAGAGTTTCTAAATAAACCATCCGGAAACATTACTTTTCAGTACGCCCTCCTAGAAGATACCGTGTGCAGTTAAATCTGCACTGCATTAGTCTCTCCTATAAGGACGGGTGCACTTACAGTGATAGGTTTTATTAGGACATTTAAAAATCTAGGTTGCACGTTATCTTCATTTACTTTATCTTAGAAGCCACTTTATGGTTCTGTTACACTATGAAAAATTGCTCAGTAGTGTAAGGTGTCCTATTTTCAGATAGCTAAGGAAATATGGTTGGTTAAAAATCAGCTGAAAGCTCTCCGAGCCGTCCACAGTGGACGAGTGGTTCTACGTGCTTCAGTCTGGAGCCGCGAGACCGCTACGGTCGCAGGTTCGAATCCTGCCTCGGGCATGGATGTGTGTGATGTCCTTAGGTTAGTTAGGTTTAAGTAGTTCTAAGTTGTAGGGGACTGATGACCTCAGATGTTAAGTCCCATCGTGCTCAGAGCTATTTGAACCGTTTGAACCAAAGCTCTCCGAAAATGACTGACATAAGTAACACGTAATTGATTTTGGTTATGTATAGCCTTTTATAGCGGAAGTCAATTCATTATATTTCATAATATATGTCAAAGAAACTTGAGCATTTGGAGAGTGTAGTAAAAGAGTGTACAATTTTGAATACTGCGTTTCCTAATTTCGGGTAGGGTTGTTTCATAAGGAACGTTCATATTTGCATTGCTTTAGAAACATTGATCTATTACAAAAATCAGTGTTGAGATAAGTGGTTATAATAATAATACACTTGTAACTACTTTGAGGCTATTATTTGCAGTTTTTACATTTGTGCGTCTTTCAGCCGTGTTTCTCAGTCTTAGCACAGCTTTCTTCATATTTTCCTCTGACAAGTTCTTTATTTTCTACCCAGGCCTCACCTGAAAAGAAATGAAAAGCGAAATGTTGAAAGTGGCCCAGTTTTCGTTTGGTGGAAATTAGACACCCTAGCAGTGCGTGAAAGTAGATACCTTTACTACATGACAAACACGACTGGACTACCGCAACACGTAATCAATTATTGCATTTAAAAGCTATTCACAGTTTCATTAAATATGGTACTTAACTTTGTGTTCTGCCTTACGGCAGGTCTTTTCACGGGGGAAGCCTCGTCAGAGAGGTCCACCGCATGAGCGTCTAGGGAAGTGATTCCAGTGGTGGTTTCCCGTTGACTTCCACTGATGATGATAAAATAATAATGAGGACTACACAACACCCAGTCCCTGAGCGGAGAAACTCTCCGACCCAGCCGGGAATCGAACCCGGGCCCCTTGGCGTGACAGATCTCCACGCTGACCACTCAGCTATTTGGGGGGGGGGGGGGGAGGGACCAAATATGATGAGCCACTAATAAATAAAACTAAGTATCAAACAACTTATCAAACAACTCTGATGCTTACTCTGTATCTCCAACGTATTATATTCAAATGGAAGACATTTAGAAAAAAATCATGTGCGGAAACGTAACACGACTGATGCGCTTTGCGGTTGGCAGGACGCGAAAATGACAAAAGTGCAAGGAGTTCAGTTAGTTTCAGCATCGGCAGCCCTGTCCAGGGGGCAAAGATCCATCTATCCGGAATTTGGCACCATCCGAAAACAGAGCACCTTACCTACCTCATATTTCGCTAAAAAGCTGTCAGATCGTACTGTCGTTCATTCAAGAGTCAACTTTCAAATAAAATCGACCTTCCTGTTATATGTCTTCTGCAGTCAATAGAATTACACGTTCTGCAGAAATGACGTGGGACTGTGTTTAGTTGATCACCCTGACACTCGTCTGTCCCCTTACTTCAGATGGTCGGGTAAACCGCGAACGTTATCGCACGATCGGCCGTATTCCCCGGGCGAGTGGAAGTGAGTCCTCAGCACAGATAGACCAGCCCGGCTTCCTGTCTGAGTGGCTGCGTCCGTGACGGAATCGAATTCTGAGCCGCGGCAGCGGGGACGCCAGCGGGGGCGGCAGCGGGGGCAGGGCGACGCGGCGAGGCGGCGCTCGCATTCATCCGGTCCTCCACCCGATCTGCAGCACCAGCAGCAGCGGCAGGAGCAGTTCGGCTCGAGAGCCGCGGAAAGAGCAAAGGGCGGTTGGGGCGGCGGGGAGGTAGCGACAAGTGGGGGCTGCCGGCCGCCCCCGCATTCAATTCGGCCGGCTGCTGCTCGAGGAGAAAGAGGACAGGTACTGCTGTGAGGGGACACGAAACTGAACGGCGACTGCCGTTTGTCTTGGGGCGAGCTCGACAGCGCTCCTCCAGGGACTTTTACGGTCGTCCCTGCGACGTAATCCAGTCCTCCACTACAGCCGTGATAGCCTCACCATATACAAAATATTGGTCACTCCAGTGCGCACGCACAGATGAATCGTTAAGCCTTTACAGACGGCGCTGCGATCGAGTCACATTCTCAACTGAACACTCAATACAACTGACACGAGCGGGCAGTGAACGTAAACATCGGTAAATGTGAGAAAGTGGCAGAGTGGCGAAAAGGGACAGTACTGTTTAGCCGTGCCCGTCGCCCAGTGGTTTGTGAGGTTGCTGCATTCATTGGTGTTCCGCGACGGACTGTTCAAGGTGTGTAAAGCAGTGGTGTAACACACGTGACCACTAAACACGACTGAGAGGGCGGGAGACACTTTTCGTGGCTTCTGAATCAAAATCGATTCCAAACCCGTCTCCGTGGCCGTGGTCGCTAACGCATGCTTGAGTACTGGCGCTCGACCAGGGTTAAGCCAGTACGAATCCTGGTGGTGGAAAAATTTTTCTCTTCCATTATTGGTCGCCAAGGGGAGAAGATGTGGTTGCGTACGTTTCTGATCACCAAGCTTTGCGCCAGTGTCCTGGGTTAGATACCATTCCGCGGTGTCTCATGAAGTGAGGGCATGTGACGCTGTTGATGGTCATCTGTCTGTCGGGCGTGGATGTTAAGCTACGCGACCCCTGAGCCGTTGCGACTGGCACTAGTTATGTTCCACTTGCGTCGCTGATAACGACACTCGTCTGGTCCTGTATCTTCGACTATTCCGCCTTTGGTTTTCCCGCTTGGTGTGTGGCCGGAGGCTCTCTCCAGTCGGCGTTCAACGAGGCAACATGTTTTGAAGGCAGGCTCTCGTCTCCATCCGCTGTGCCTGGGCCTCGCCGTCCTTGCCGTTTTGCTGTGCGCCTGGTGAACGGCGCTGATTAGTGGGCGCGGTTGTCGAAACGGTGGCGGGTCCGTCACCTCATGCTGGACACCTTCTCATCGCTTAACTGGAATCATTAAGTTACGTATGATTCGTATTCTGCTGTTAACCTGTGAAGATTTGTGGATCTTATGGTGACATGTTACATCTACCGGAAATCCGTTCTGAATGGTTCTGAATAAGAGATTGTTATACGTAACTTTCGAAGTCTAAGGCTTCGAAGTGTTGTTTCCGCGGAACGGAGTCTAATTAGATTTTTACTGCTTGTTTTAAAGGTTTCTTGCAGTGTTAATTTCTACATCTACATCCATACTCCGCAAGTCACCCGATGGTGTGTGGCGGAGGGCACCTTGAGTACCTCTATCGGTTCTCCCCTCCATTCCAGTCTCGAATTGTTCGTGGAAAGAAGGATTGTCGGTATGCCTCTGTGTGGGCTCTAATCTGTCTGATTTTATCCTCATGGTCTCTTCGCGAGATATATGTAGGAGGGAGCAATATACTGCTTGACTCCTGGGCGAAGGTATGTTCTCGAAACTTCAACAAAAGCCCGTACCGAGCTACTGAGTATCTCTCCTGCAGAGTCTTCCACTGGAGTTTATCTATCAACTCCGTAACGCTTTCGCGATTACTAAATGACCCTGTAACAAAGCGCGCTGCTCTCCGTTGGATCTTCTCTATCTCTTCTATCAACCCTATCTGGTACGGATCCCACACTGCTGAGCAGTATTCAAGCAGCGGGCGAACAAGCGTACTGTAACCTACTTCCTTTGTTTTCGGATTCCATTTCCTTAGGATTCTTCCAATGAATCTCCGTGTGGCATCTGCTTTACCGACGATCAACTTTATATGATCATTCCATTTTAAATCACTCCTAATGCGTACTCCCAGATAATTTATGGAATTAACTGCTTCCAGTTGCTGACCTGCTATATTGTATCTAAATGATGAGGGATCTTTCTTTCTATGTATTCACAGCACATTACACTTGTCTACATTGAGATTCAGTTGCCATTCCCTGCACCATGCGTCAATTCGCTGCAGATCCTCCTGCATTTCTGTACAATTTTCCATTGTTACAACCTCTCTATATACCACAGCATCATCTGCAAAAAGCCTCAGTGAACTTCCGATATCGTCCACAAGGTCATTTATGTATATTGTGAATAGCAACGGTCCTACGACACTCCCCTGCGGCACACCTGAAATCACTCTTACTTCGAAAGACTTCTCTCCATTCAGAATGACATGCTGCGTTCTGTTATCTAGGAACTCTTCAATCCAATCACGCAATTGGTCTGATAGTCCATATGCTCTTACTTTGTTCATTAAACGACTGTGGGGAACTGTATTGAACGCCTTGCGGAATTCAAGAAATACGGCATCTACCTGTGAACCCGTGTCTATGGCCCTCTGAGTCTCGTGGACGAATAGCGTCTTTTCCGAAACCCATGCTGATTCCTACAGAGTAGATCTCTAGTCTCCAGAAAAGTCATTATACTCGAACATAAGACGTGTTCCAAAATTCTACAACTGATCGACGTTAGAGATATAGGTCTACAGTTCTGCAAATGTGTTCGACGTCCCTTCTTGAAAACGGGGATGACCTGTGCCCTTTTCCAATCCTTTGGAACGCTACGCTCTTCTAGAGACCTACGGTACACCGCTGCAAGAAAGGGGGGGGCAAGTTCCTTCGCGTACTCTGTGTAAAATCGAACTGGTATCCCATCAGGTCCAGCGTCCTTTAATGTAGTATGTTTGTGTGCTCCTGGCCCAGTTTTGGTTTTGGACTTCCTTTTAACATGAAGGGCACAGCTTTTGTTAAGTCAGTTTCATTGTGACCACTGATAAGCTTTAACAGGACTTTTGTAGAATTAGACATTGTCACTTGAGTCTGCCGCCTTACTCTCACATCCTCTTTGGGTCATGTACTAATGTAGTATCCCTTTGTTTGTATTTGGTCTGTCATTGTGTGTCCTAACTTTAGTTTTAGTTTTTTATAGATTTCAGAAGCGCTCTTTCTGGTCTGGCCGGTTGTCAGTTTGCCTTGCTGCGCGGACCCAGCCATTGCTTCCCCGGCGGAGGTGTAGGCGTCCTACTTCACAGCAGCCTGACTTTGAGTCCATGTGGAGCTTTGGCCTACTAAGCAATTCGCTTAAACATTTTATTATTGCTGTATTTCAGTTGGTGTTGTTGACCTTTCTCATGAGTATGTTTACAAGGCAACGTCATCCAATCGTTCTTTAAGAGCTGAGCTTTTCATTTGTTGATTTAAATCAAAGCTTTTAAGATTCTGAATTTGTTTGCTCTTACATTTGTTAAATTCATTAGTTTAACGGGTGTAAATAACTTAGAATTTTAAGTAGAAGCTTGTGCCATTTGTGAAAGCCAGTTGTATATATTCTTAAGAGGACAAAGGTCCGAATTAAAATTTTATATCGTGATTCAGAAATTTGTTCTTTAGTTGAAATTGAAATTATGTACAAACCACAAGTTGTCCATCAACAAAGATCCCTAGCTTCCTAGGAGCTTCGAGTAGTAGTGGTTAGCAGTACCACAGCTAAGCCCCCTTGCTGCTGTTCGCAAGGAGAAGTCTATGTGCCGGCACTGTGTTGCACTGTCTCCCTTCTCTCATCGTCATACAATAAAAACATAACACTACACGGACACACCCACACACGCAAAATACGGGAGTTGCGGCTGGTAGTGAGTGGACGTCCGTGCTAACCTGTTAGCGAGAGAACACGGGAACGGGAACTGCATGCAGTCAACTTTTGGAGTCGGTCACCTCGCGAGGGGCCCCTGCCCACACTGTCATGTGAAGACAACAACAGAAAAGTTCACTGGGCTGGAAATATATTGGAGTGTGGTGTGGTCTCCTGACCTTCATTTCTTACATATTCCGACCTCACCATCGTATTGTGCGTATCAAGACGTTTCATTCGAGCCCAAACTCAATAGGGTAGAGTCAATTTCCGTGTAATAGATATGCAAATCTAATAAATAACTCACAAGTGCGCACCGAGATTAAAAAGTCGAGGCTGGCGTACACAAACATTCAAGACACGACAGCCACAGGAGTTTTTGTTCAGTGGAGGCAACCAGCCCGCCGGAAAGTCCGTAGGAGGGTGAATTAGCATGCAGCTGCGTTGGCTGGCCCACCGCCCATGGACCAAAACAAGTTTTTATGACAGAGAAAAGGTATAATGGCCTGTGTGTTCACCTTAATAGCAAAACCCGCTGTATTGTTTGGGAGAGCTGCAGCACACGCATTTTTTTAACAGATCTAGTGCGCAGTTTCACAGTTCTCACAGGTGGACAGTAAACACCTAATGCAGATGCTATACAGGGTGTATCTCTGGAACAATAACAGCTATTGGAAAACGACTTTCACCGGTATCAATGTAGGGCTGGGGTCCATGAATGTACATATTTGGAAACATTCTAAAACTAAAGCATATGTGTTTTTTAACACAAACTTATGTTTTTTTAAATGCACCTCCTATATTTTTTCTGCAGCAATCCATAGCATGACAAAGCACATACACAATGGCGTTGATTGCATCGCAATATTCCCATTACATCCCGAGATATTAAGACGCGAAGTTGACGCTTGAAACACCCGACAAGCGCTGCTAGCGCACGTCCTGAGGCTCAGGCGTGAACCCCATGCTGCCCGTAATCGCGATGTGATTGACATGCGTAATCACACTTCCATACTTCCATACTTATCAAGAGGTCCGAAACGAATAATATGGTCTGCTGCCATCCTGCATTAACATCGTACATTCCAGCAGGTATTTATCCCATAGGCTAGGGGCGATGCGGTTCTGTTAACATATCTGTGTACCGCAACGTTAGTCACAAAGTAACGGATTAACGATAAGCGAAGTTAACTTTGTGACCAACATTGCGGTACACAGATATGTTACAGAACCGCATCTCCCCTAGCCTATGGGATAAATACCTGCTGGAATGTACGACGTTAATGCAGGATGGCAGCAGACCGTATTATTCGTTTCGGACCTCTTGATAAGTATGGAAGTATGGAAGTGTGATTACGCATGTCAATCACATCGCGATTACGGGCAGCATGGGGTTCACGCCTGAGCCTCAGGACGTGCGCTAGCAGCGCTTGTCGGGTGTTTCAAGCGTCAACTTCGCGTCTTAATATCTCGGGATGTAATGGGAATATTGCGATGCAATCAACGCCATTGTGTATGTGCTTTGTCATGCTATGGATTGCTGCAGAAAAAATATAGGAGGTGCATTTAAAAAAACATAAGTTTGTGTTAAAAAACAGATATACTTTCGTTTTAGAATGTTTACAAATATGTACATTCATGGGCCCCAGCCCTACATTGATACCGGTGAAAGTCGTTTTCCAATAGCTGTTATTGTTCCAGAGATATTTTGGGTGGACAAGATAGCTGGCCCACCCTGTATATTTCCAGATTGGTCGGCTTAAATGTAGCGCCATTCTCCTGTTTGTAAGAGTAACACTGATTGGTGGACTATATCTGACGCAATGAGCTGGAGGGGTGAGGGAAAGACAGACGATCATATACCCTTTCGTTTTTTGCGTGAAGGGAAGTCATTCCGGTGATGCTCTTGTAGCAGGAACACATAGCGGGAGCGAGTGCGCTCGTGTGTGTACGCAGAGAGCGAGGAACAAAGTCTCTACTCAGTACTGCACTGAGAGAGCACCTCTGTCGCTAGTGAATCGGAGTGATACTCTGTATTGAGTTGCTCGCGCACAGTGTTGGTCGCGACACTTGATGTGCGGTGTAAACACAGACAGAGTATTAGTTAGTGCCTGCGAGGGAACACTGAGTGGCATCATGGTGGACTGGTTATCTGACTGGTATACCACGCCAATAGTTGGACTAGGGGCAGGTAGGAGTCCTTGACTTCATCAAGGCATAGTGAGTGTTGGATTGGCGCAGGACAATCCAGATAGAGAGAGATAGTTTTGTTATATTTCAGCGGCGAACGACGCAGGCAGCAGTCGTCGCTGCTCACGGTATTGTTCGCTACAGCATAGGCGAGCCCCATCTTTCCTCTATTAGAAATAAGATGCTTCAATCACGTCACTCCATTACATTTCTCAAGGGACAGCCTCGACTGTTCTTAGAAAAATTCAATCGGATAATTATTCAAGTTGAGTAGGCGCGGCTCTCAGCCATTCTGCCGACTAAATAACATTATTATAGAAAATGGATAAAAGAGCTTTCCCCCCCTTTGTATATAAATGTCATTAACAGGATTCCTATCCATAAGAGATAACCTCATATTCCGAAAAGAACCTTGAAATTTGTGTATCATTTTATAAATAAATGTTTCACATGATTTTCTTAAATTTTGCAGTAAATAATACTTTCCATCCATGCAATGTTTTTCTTACACTAACTATCAATACTCCAGTACCAATTATCCCACTAATTACGTAAGAAAATAATTCTATTTTCGTATCTTTTCCTTACAGCAGACGACTCCAGAAGATATTTCTTGCTGAAAGTTTTCAGGCATTTCTTTTTGGTACGTTAGGAGCGTCTGTCTGACTTCTGTAGTAATGTGGGGTGGAAATTGCTTCTTGCAGGAGCCAAAGGATACTTGTCAGATCAATCCGTTGCGCAACTCGTCAACATAACACCCACACACTGACAATATGTGACTGATTTTCTGAACACTCCCTCAATCCATTACATCTAGACTGGCCTGATAAGTCACCCAACTTGTACTCCATAGAAAAAATGTGGGACATGTTGTAAGAGCGACTAAAACGGCGTAATCAACAACCCCACAGTTTGGTGGAATAAGAGTGATCAAATTCTCAACGAGTGGCTTTTCATGGATGCGACTAACCTCCACAGCCTTGTGGACTCACTTTGTAACCGAACCCAGGCGATTATAGAGTCCAGAGGCAGAATTACCCGATGTTAAATGATGCTTGTGATGATATCTCTGGGAATTACTAATTTTTTGTCCAGTGAGCTTGCTTTCCTCGCACAAGATACACGTCTAGCTGCGCCTGTGACGAATCACATTCCTTCTTCGAGAGCTGAAGTCCGCATCATGTAGGAAGACAGCAAAGTGTTCAGCTGTTTTGAGCGAACAAGATTCATACTCTTTCTGACGGGCTAGCAGATAGTTACAGCTGGACGGTGGGGATCTCTCTCCTGCATGCTGCAATGTCCATACATCCCGACAGCCAAACCACACATTTAACTGTCGGTATTTTTTTTTTTTTACTTGTACCAATGCTGAGTTGAATGTGTATCCGTAAATATTTTAGTGCGATTAATAAAAGAATGTCAGAAGTCGGCAATAACGTGAGTGTGCTTCACAAGCAGGCGAGGGGGATTACTTGCCGCTTTTATCGCATTTATAACTTCTTCAATCGTGAATTTGAAAGTAGGACTTCTAGTGTAGACATCTGGAGACATAAGAACGGACCCCAGAAGCATGTGGTGTTGGCAAGAGAAATGCAGAGAGAATAGTAAACGAAAATGTCAGAGCTGGAGAAACATTAGATAATATTGGTTTCGTGTCGCATGGAAAGCATTGAAATATCAAAAAACTGTAACACAAATGAATGGCTTTGACCACGATGCTTTAAAGCGATCCGTCTGAATTGTGAATACCCGAAATTACAAAAACTTGTCACGATTATACATGGGAAAACTCACTTCAAAGGTAGCCCTCTGCCAATGTAACTAACTTTAAAGGACGTTAAGAACAGAGCCTTTGGTTGAAAGAAGTGGCACATGTGTAGCACCAACCACATCGCATAGAAAGGTGAACGATACAAGAATAGGCGGTAGATCAACATTAGATTACCTTGATGAAACGTTGGTGAATCAGAATCATTTTAAGAATACCTGCTGGAAAATGAGTGATGGTACGGGCTATGTTAACGTTCCCTTAGAAATGTGTTCCGGGATAATTATTCTGCATGATGGCTCTTCTTCTGGTTCTCTTCCTGAGATTAAACTTGTATTTAAGTGTAAGAAAAACAACGATGACCGCCATTTGAAATTGAACGCTTGTAGTTTCATGAAGTGATTCACTGAACAATTCATGTCATACCACACTTCGTAGTTGGTCACTGTAACATACCATGCCTGAATTAAGCTGTTACAGAGAAAACACCAAATACAAACACCAGGAAAGCGAATATTGTGCCTTGGATTAGATTTATAGAAGTCACGCCGCAGATCGTACAGACTTGACTTCCTTGCACTTGAATGTGTTCACACATTTTTGGGTTTACCAATATATCACTGTCAGTATAGTCCCATGGAATTAATTTGTGCGAAGGTTAAAGGCTATACGGGAGGAAAGAAAAAAAACATTCAAGTTAACAGATGCAGAATCGCTCGTCCATGGAGCAATAAACAACATCTTCGCCACCCGCAGCTCGTGGTCGTGCGGTAGCGTTCTCGCTTCCCACGCCCGGGTTCCCGGGTTCGATTCCCGGCGGGGTCAGGGATTTTCTCTGCCTCGTGATGGCTGGGTGTTGTGTGATGTCCTTAGGTTAGTTAGGTTTAAGTAGTTCTAAGTTCTAGGGGACTGATGACCATAGACGTTAAGTCCCATAGTGCTCAGAGCCATTTTTGAACATCTTCCCCCTTCAGTGTGGGCGCAGCTGTGCGGCATACTAGAAAGCTTCAGGAAGATGACTTTGATAGGGAGGTGAAGATGGATATAAGCCTTCAACCTATCATCATAAATTTACAAACAGACTCAGATGGCAGTGACAACGGTATTACAATGTAAACTTTGGAACAAAGTAAAGTAATAATACATCTTAGTTTTAAAGACTTGTAGTTTAAGAAATGTGTTTGCCAACATACCAGTTGCGTACATAATGTGAGAACGAAGGCTATTCGTTGATTAGGAATTTGTGCAGTATGCGGGCTATCATGTTGAACATATAGCCAGAAGAGAAGTTAAACCTTTTCCCAGCATTTTGTATCCTCTAATAACTCGCGAGAACGTTGGCGGATAAAGTGGTCAAAAAATTCCTATATTTCCACAAATAAACTCCTGTCATTTTCAAGGTACAAATTGGAAAATGCCTTAAAATAACATGGAGGGTTACCTGTCAAGATGTCAGTGGATTCCGAAGTTAACACTCAACATTCCTTCGAGCTATTCTCAGAAAATGGTTGTTTGCTTGTTCAATAGATTATAAATTCTGTTTTTTGTAGTGTCGAATGAATTACTTTACATTCATAATCCCTGTTGTCAGCAAAAAATTTAACTACATTCGAACCATTCTTACGTTTTTTCTTTTGCATTAATTTTTCCTAACAGTAATTCCTCTTTATGAACAGTGATTACACTTAACCTTAGTCAAAGACAGCAGCACACACACTTTCAAGAAGTAAAGTGAGATTTCCCTCATGACGATTGACCGAAATTGGTTTCATAATTTATTATTTCCCTGAGAGGTTTGAACGCAGAATGGGATGTATTATTGGTAAATGAAACTGATTGTTGTTCGCAGCAAAACATTTCGGCAACGTTGCCCTCTCTCTGCCGCCACGCCTGAGTAGACCACATCCCCTCCATGCTTCCCTACTGCTCCGCCTCTATGCGCGGAAGAGCCTTCCCACAGAACATGGACTATAGTTGTAAGTAGCAGAAAAGATAAAGACTACCTTTATCGCTTCAGAGACGGTGATGCACTTCATTCTTGGTGTTTTTTTTTTTTTCTTCTTTGTGTAGGCATTAGGCCGTTGTCTGAAGCTTGTTTCTGTGCCTAATATTTCATCTCCCCTAATGATGGAGACGTCATTAGAGGATATAAAGAATCATTAGAGGATATAAAGAAACGTCAGAAGAAGAAATGTCGGGTCTTTCTGCCACATATCTCTAAGGAGACGGACAGAATCGACAGTACATACAGGGCGTAAAAACTCTTTGGGAACAGACCAAGGAAGTCAAAGAGTGTCTGAAATCGACGAAGGACAAAAGGGACTAACTTGTAATGTCGGCAATATAACATGTACAGTACACATGTTCAAAAGTCTATGTTGGAATGATTGGAGGATCCAGCAGTTCCAGGACCGCCGAGCATAAGCGTTATGCATGTGGAGAAATCGGTCGTGACTGAGCTCAAGCTGTGTGAGACCAATAAGACAGTAAAATTTGCCGTCACAAAGGTTCTTGCTGTGGAGAGGAGCTACCACGCCCGCTTCTTCTGGGGTACCATAGAATTCACAAACACGACATCGTCAAACAAATGTCGGCCGAAGAACCCGAGATGGAAGTTAACAGGTAATACGCCTACCTGACAAAATACGACGTTAATATCTCTTGCTTAGCTTTCGCCGACGATTTAGTAAAACTAGTGGACAATCAGATCAAAGCAATAAAAAATTCAGGAATCCTCAAAGAAAGTACTCGAAAGTGACCACAAATCTTTTTCGAAAAAAAAAATGAGTCCAGCTGTACTGAAATTCAGAAATCAAACACGCAGTACAGAAAACTAAGTATCTCACTTAAATCATAGAACAAACTGCAGTAAAAAAGAAAATACAGAGAATTCCATTCTAGAGACATAAGAGTGTACTGGGGGAGGAAATGTCACCTGCATCAAAATGTCCATGTTCACTAACGTAAAAATTAGATATTACAACAAGATGTTCAAACCAGAATCTCTGCACGAGATTGAAAACTATCGGTAAAACATTCGGAACGAATAACGGAAAATTGTGTGGAAAATTTTTGGCCCAAAAACTGTGGCTGGATACAGACTGACATAATTTCTGTGTCGTGTGCTCGTGTCAGCCTGCTATAAATGGGGAAAAATGCATAAAATGTAGGAAAAACGATCCTGCAATGTTCGAATACTTTACAAGTGATGTGCTGCTTGCCAAAGTTACATCGATTAAATATGTAGCTCTAACACTGATAAGGGACATGAAATGAACACATAAGGGCGTTTGCACAATCGTCGAATGGTCGTCTATGGTATATTGGAAGAGACTTAGGAAAATATTGGTCTGTAAACATCAACATCATAGTCTGCAAGCCAGCTAATGGTGTGTAGCGGAGGGTACTTTTGGTATCACTATCTGATCTCTCCGACCCTGTTCCACTCGCAAATAGTACGTGAAAAGAATGATTGTCGGTAAGCCTCTGTATTGGCTCTAATTTCTCGAATTTTCACCTCGTGGTCAATAAGCGAAATGTGTGTGTGTGTGTGGGGGGGGGGAAACCGCTGTCTGACTCCTCCTAAAAAGTGCTGTACCGAAATTTCAAAAGTAAATCTCTCCGTGTTGATCCTTGGATCTTCTCTATCGCTTGTATCAGTCCCACCTGATAGGGATCCCAGATAGATGAACAAGAATCGGGTCTTAAAAGCCACTTTTTTCGTGGATGAGTTACGTTTCCTTAAGATTCTTCTGATGAATCTGAGTCTGGTGTCTCCTTTTACCACTATATGTTTGAAATAGTCATTCCACTTAAAGACGCTCTTCATAGTTACGCCTAGATATTTTACGGCAGACGTTGTCTGCAGCTGTTTGCCATCAATAGTGTAGCTTGACAGTATTGGATTTCTTTCCTTATGTATGCGCAATATTCTACATTTATTTACGTTCAGGGTCAACTGTCAGAGTCTGCACCATTCATCAATTCCTGTAGGTAATTCTGCAAATTCTTACTATCTTCTGGCGTTGCTACTTTGTTATAAATAACTGTGTCATCTGCGAGCAGCCTTAAATACGCTTTCTACTAGGTCATTTATATATACTTTGAACATCAATGGTCCTATCACACTTTCCTGTGGTACTCTGGATATTACCTTTACATCTGTCGATTTTGTTCCGTTAAGAGCGACGTGCTGAGTTCTATCTGCAAGAAAGTCTTGAATGCAGTCGCAGGTCTGCTACGATACTCCGCAAGCTCGTATTTTTTCATTCAAGGGCAATGCGGGACGGTGTCAAATACCTCACTGAAATCAAGGAACACAGCATCAACCTGAGCGCCGTTGTTCACTGTGCTGTGGATCTCATGGAGGAACAGAGCGAGCTGAGTTTCGCAAGATCTCTGTTTGCGGAATCCATGTTGATTTTTATAGAGGAGCTGTTCATTTTCCAAGAACGTCATAATTCTTGAGCATAAAAAATGTTCCACAATTCTAAAACAGATTCAGGTCAACGAAATAGGTCTGTAATTGTGTGGATCTGCCTTACGGCCTTTCTTAAAAACGGGAATGACCTGCGCTTTTTTCCAATCGTTGGGTATCTTTCGTTGCTCACCTTTCGTTGCTCAAGCGATCTACGATAAATTACTGCAAGAAGAGGAGCAAGATCTTTCGCACTATCTTTATAGAATGGTTCAAATGGCTCTGAGCACTATGGGACTTAACATCTGTGGTCATCAGTCCCCTAGAACTTAGAACTACTTAAACCTAACTAACCTAAGGACATTGCACACATCCATGCCCGAGGCAGGATTCGAACCTGCGACCGTAGCAGTCGCGCCGTTCCGGACTGAGCGCCTAGAACCGCTAGACCACCGCGGCCGGCTATCTTTATAGAATCTTATCGGTATCTTTTCTGGTCTTGAAGCCTTTTCCACTACTAAGCGATTGTTGCTGCGTTTCAGTTCCGCGATCGGTTATCTCATATCTGCCATTTCGACATTCGCACGACGATGGAAAGAGGGACAGTGTTACGATCTTCTGCGGTGAAACAACTACGTAAGACCGAATTCAGTATTTCGGCCTTCTCTCTGTTATCTTCCGTTTCGGTGCCGGTGTGGTCTCTCAGAGAATGAATAGATGATTTTGACACACTTGCTGATTTTACATACGAACAAAATCTCTTAGGAATTTTACTCAGGTCCGCTGACAACGTCTTACTTTCAAAATTATTGAAAACTTCTCTTATTGATCCCCTTACGCTCATTTTCACTTCGTTCAGCTTTTGTATGTCAGTTAGGTTTTTACTTCTCTTGAATCTGAGATGAAGTGCTCTTTGTTTACGTTGTGCTTTTCTACACGGCTGTTAAACCGTGCTGGATCCTTCCCATCCCTTAAAACCTTACTCGGAACATACTTGTCTAGGACACATTGAACGATGCCTTTGGATATTTTCCGTTTAACCAGTAGATTCCATCAAAACAACACGCGAGTATTAAGAAAATGCTTCATGCAATCACATGGGAATTGCGGGAAGGATCATTTGATAGGATCCGCGCTGAGCGGTCAAGTAGTTAAAGTGGTAATAAAGGTAAGTGTTGTGAGGGGAGGGTTGAATACTGAAGATGGAGCAAAGGTGTCTTCACTGCCCCTGCAGAGTGCGTCTGAGAATTGCCATGAAGAAGGAAGTGCGTGGCAGTTGTGTTAGGTGGGCTGCATTCATTAAGGCGAAGCCCCTCAGCGGGCCCTCCTACTTAGCGGTAGACATCGTTGTTCTAGGCACCTTTACTCGCTCACAGCGCGCTCACAACTGAAAAGAGCGTCTTGATGCGATCGATGATCATTCTAGAGACACTACCCGACACATCTGTGGAAAGCTTCATCGTGTTTTCACTGTAGTGTCCATTTCGCGACCGATCGGAACTTACTTTCTGGACAGCCCTCGTATATCTGTATGTGTGGCATGGTACCCGTATTTTTGCACTTGATTGGGCCACCGCTATTGGTTATGATTCAGTAAGAGGTTTCTGCTGCACGGCGTTAAGTATTTCATTATAATTTGTCTCATCATATACGGAGCTTCCATATCTATCGAACTTATATCACATTTGGGGTATGTTAAGTGTCTCAACCGCCACCGCACAATACTTGTTTAAAGTGCAATACATGTAGAATATAATTGGAAAGGGGTGACTTGCGAGGAGAGGTGGTTCAAACCAGTCCTCAGACTGAACACCACAACGCAACAGCATACTAGAAACTAAGCACGACTTGGAAGTTGGGCAGTAATTTCTTTTCGTTCTCTCCATGTCTGCAGCTCGTGGTCTTGCTTCTTCTAGATCACGGTTGCCCAGGGTTCACTTCCCGGCCGGGTTGGGGATTTTCTGTGCCTGGGGACTGGGTGTTTGTGCTGTTATCATCACCATCGTCATCATCATTCGTGGCAGTGGCCAGATTGGACTGTGTAAAAAGTTTGGATTGTGTAAAAACTGGGACTTTGTACAGGCGCTGAGGACCGCGCAGTTGAGCGCCCCACAAACCAAACATCGTCATCAGCATCATCGTTCTCTCCACATGTTCATCTTCCCTTAGCGACACGTATTTGGACTCAGTTGCTCAGTCATGTTTTTTTTCTTTCAATTTACTTTTGCGTTATGGGATGATTATTTCCTTGTTTTATTTAAAATGTACAGTTCTATATATTGTACACAAAGCCGTGTTGTTGTATGTTGCTTTACATTCTTAGCACTATATCCTGTAACAGTTATGTAGGCTCGGTAACAAAAGTGAATTAAAAATTATTTGATTTCATTTCCCCTTGCTTGAAAATTCGTTGGAAAAACAATCAAGTTGGAAGCAAGTAAAGTTCGGGTATTGCACACCAGCCTCGAATGATACACAGAAACTGAAGATCTAAAGCAGCTTCGAGAAGGCTCGTAAATCAGCGGTGAAAATTATTTCGTCCCGAAAGGATTCCCCTGGCACGACTTAAATTTCGCCGTCTCGCTGAAATCTGTATAGCAGAACTTTTCGCATTCCGGCCGAGAGTTAAATGGGATACTCGGGTCTCAGCGGAGAGCAACTTTGTGGAGCCTCCTTCGGCCCTAATTAAGAACGCTGCTCATTGCGGAACGTCGTCCGAGGCTGCGGGTCGCCGAGGGTCGGCGGAATGATTGCGCCTCCTGAAATATGGCGGGCCTGCAAACTCAGAGCACGAGCAGGCCGCAGTTATTAAATAAGAGGACGGCCCAAAGGCGAAAGGACTGAGGAGCAGTAATCTACAGAAGCATTTAGGCCACTTAAGACGCCGCCTACGTTCTCGAAATAAGTTGTCTATGTGATCATGATCTGGTGTGTTTGATACGTATGCTCTCACATGTCACTGTAATTCTATGTCAGATTACATTTTTGTTGAAATTATTTGTAGTTCTTCTTCTTCATTTGTTGAATCAGTCTTCATTTAATCTGATTTGAATGTCTCTTTCCTTTAACCTACGCTTAACGTCAGGAATAGTGGGAACCCCATTGTCCAAAATACAAGTAACTCCCTTAAAAGGTCACTCCAGATGCCCTGGAGCGATTAAATGACATAAAATTGGTAGCAGGTGGACATTTGACCTTCATCGCTCACGTAAGCCATGGTAGTGTATTAGTATTTGTCTGCCAGTTCCTTGTACCGAATTAGCAGATTAAGCTGCTATGACGAGGAGACGTGGCAAACTGGCAGAAGGTTCGTACACATTTGGACGTAGCCATGCCCTCACACATTATGGAATAGCCCTGTTTGTTGGTGCAATAACGCGGACTGACCAACGTGTCTGCAACGAACGGTTTGCCACTCGCTACCATGTGACACAGCGTAAGAGTCGTGGTTGTAGAGGCAAGTAATCATACACAACAGCACACTCGGCGAAAGATCGGTACCAAAAGACAGGAAAACTGTGCAGACCACAGCAACACTCCAGAAAGGAAATAGGAGAAATCCGCTGCTTTACACACACATATCACTGACGTCGATTTGGAGTTGTATTTTGGAACCTATACTGTGTTCGCACATTATGAAATACATTGAACGTAGCGATCTATTGATACATACTCAGTGCGGATTCAGAAAATATCGTTCTTGTGGAAGACCTCTTTATTCACACTAAGTAATGAGTGCTATCGACAGAGAATGTCGAATTGATTGCATATCTATAGATTTCCGGAAAGCTTTTGACACTGTAGCTCAGAAGACATTTCTAATCACATTACGTACCAATAGAGTATCGCTTCAGTTGTGTGACTGGATTTGTGAAAGGTCACATTACACAGTAATCGATAGAAAACCATCCAGTAAAGCAGAAGTAATACCAGGCGTTCCCAAAGGAAGTGTTATTGGCCCTCTCCTTTTCCTAATATGTACAAAGGATTTAGCAGACAATCTGATCAGCGCCTTACATTATTTGCACGTGATGGTGTCATTTACCGTCTAGTAAAGTTATCAGAAGATGAAAACCAATAGCAAAATGACTTAGACAAGATGTCTGTAAGGTGTGAAAAGTTATAATTTTCTCAGAATAAGGAAAAGAGTGAGGTCGTTCACATAAGTCCGAAGAGAAATCTGTTTCATTTCGGCTACATGAGAAGCCTCACAAATTTAAAGGCTGCCGATTCAACTAAATGCCTAGGAATTGCATTAGTAACAACTTCAGTTGGAACGATCACATGGGTAATGTTGTGGGGAAGACTGCATTTGATTGGCAGAGCACTTAAAATATGGAGCAGGTCTACTAAAGAGGCTGTCTATACTACATTTGTTCGTTCCTCCGCTAGAGTATTGCTGTACAGTTTGGTTGATGGAGGACAATGAAAAGTCAAAAGAAGGGCAGCTCGGTTTTTACTATCGCGAAATACGGAAGAAATTGTCACAGATATGATAACACGAGTTGGAGTGACAGTCATTACAACAAAGGCGTTTTTCTTTGCGGCGATACTTTTTCACGAAATTTCAATCTGCAATTTTATTCTTTGAATCTGAAAATACACTCCTGGAAATTGAAATAAGTACACCGTGAATTCATTGTCCCAGGAAGGGGAAACTTTATTGACACATTCCTGGGGTCAGATACATCACATGATCACACTGACAGAACCACAGGCACATAGACACAGGCAACAGAGCATGCACAATGTCGGCACTAGTACAGTGTATATCCACCTTTCGCAGCAATGCAGGCTGCTATTCTCCCATGGAGACGATCGTAGAGATGCTGGATGTAGTCCTGTGGAACGGCTTGCCATGCCATTTCCACCTGGCGCCTCAGTTGGACCAGCGTTCGTGCTGGACGTGCAGACCGCGTGAGACGACGCTTCATCCAGTCCCAAACATGCTCAATGGGGGACAGATCCGGAGATCTTGCTGGCCAGGGTAGTTGACTTACACCTTCTAGAGCACGTTGGGTGGCACGGGATACATGCGGACGTGCATTGTCCTGTTGGAACAGCAAGTTCCCTTGCCGGTCTAGGAATGGTAGAACAATGGGTTCGATGACGGTTTGGATGTACCGTGCACTATTCAGTGTCCCCTCGACGATCACCAGTGGTGTACGGCCAGTGTAGGAGATCGCTCCCCACACCATGATGCCGGGTGTTGGCCCTGTGTGCCTCGGTCGTATGCAGTCCTGATTGTGGCGCTCACCTGCACGGCGCCAAACACGCATACGACCATCATTGGCACCAAGGCAGAAGCGACTCTCATCGCTGAAGACGACACGTCTCCATTCGTCCCTCCATTCACGCCTGTCGCGACACCACTGGAGGCGGGCTGCACGATGTTGGGGCGTGAGCGGAAGACGGCCTAACGGTGTGCGGGACCGTAGCCCAGCTTCATGGAGACGGTTGCGAATGGTCCTCGCCGATACCCCAGGAGCATCAGTGTCCCTAATTTGCTGGGAAGTGACGGTGCGGTCCCCTACGGCACTGCGTAGGATCCTACGGTCTTGGCGTGCATCCGTGCGTCGCTGCGGTCCGGTCCCAGGTCGACGGGCACGTGCACCTTCCGCCGACCACTGGCGACAACATCGATGTACTGTGGAGACCTCACGCCCCACGTGTTGAGCAATTCGGCGGTACGTCCACCCTGTCTCCCGCATGCCCACTATACGCCCTCGCTCAAAGTCCGTCAACTGCACATACGGTTCACGTCCACGCTGTCGCGGCATGCTACCAGTGTTAAAGACTGCGATGGAGCTCCGTATGCCACGGCAAACTGGCTGACACTGACGGCGGCGGTGCACAAATGCTGCGCAGCTAGCGCCATTCGACGGCCAACACCGCGGTTCCTGGTGTGTCCGCTGTGCCGTGCGTGTGATCATTGCTTGTACAGCCCTCTCGCAGTGTCCGGAGCAAGTATGGTGGGTCTGACACACCGGTGTCAATGTGTTCTTTTTTCCATTTCCAGGAGTGTATTTTACTGTCGCCAACGTAATAAAATAACGGAAATCGGAGCTCGTACAGAGAGATTTTAAAGTCCATTTTTCCCACGAACCATCTGCCAGTCACTTAACTGTGAACTGCAGCGTAGCTGTGTAGATGCAGATGTGGATGAAGGTCGCCTGACAAGGAGGAATGATGGAATGGCAGAAAGGACGTACGTGTCTGGAAATGTTCAAGACCACCCAGACTGTGGAATTACCTATTTGTTGTTTGCCGTACGCATGCGGTCCAGGGTACCTGCTAGGGATGGCGTGTCATTCGCTTTTATTTAATCCAGCGTAAGAACAATGCCTGTAAAAGGGTCTTCGCAAAAAGTCACTGCTCACATAGGCACATAAAGCTGCATGTTTTCAGTTGGCGAAGCAACACAGAAACTGGACATTGGCTGACTGGTGGCATGTAGAAAGGTCCAATGAGTCACGGTTTCGCACTTTTGAGATGATGCAAGGCACTGGATTCACCGAAGACCCACTGGGCCGCTTAACCTGAAGTGTGTGGAGAGTGCAGTGCAGGCAGGATGTGGTTGTGTGAACTTTCTGTGGATGGTTCAAATGGCTCTGAGCACTATGGGACTTAACATCTGAGGTCACCAGTCCCCTAGAACTTAGAACTACTTAAACTTAATTAACCTAAGGAGATAACACACATCCATGCCCGAGGCAGGATTCGAAACTGCGACCGTAGCGGTCGCGCGGTTCCAGACTGAAGCGCCTAGAACCGCTCGGCCATTTCTGGGGATGTTTTCTTACCGTAACTTGGGCCAACTCGTTTAGATTACCATGCACTTGAATTACTACGTTAATTTTAACGTTCTCGGCGAGCGAGTTTTGAATTTTCTTCCACGTCTCCAAGATGAGTACGCTGTGAATATTCCTGGATCTTAGATATATTACTATACAGTACAATATCGGTTCCCTAATGATACAATATTACACAGTTCAAAAAATGGTTCAAATGGCTCTGAGCACTATGCGACTCAACTTCTGAGGTCATCAGTCGCCTAGGACTTAGGACTACTTAAACCTAACTAACCTAAGGACATCACACACATCCATACCCGAAGCAGGATTCGAACCTGCGACCGTAGCGGGCTCGGCTCCAGACTGTAACGCCTTGGACCGCACGGCCACTCCGGCCGGCTATTACACAGTTATCAGCACTAAACAATACAGGAACATCCAGGAATGTTCTGTTCAGCATTCACGGGAGTTTTCGGATGTTCCTCAATTATTTTCTGTGTTCGCACTCATCTGGACCAGCTGCGTCGTACATGTCATATACGAACATTATCTTTATGCTATGAGACCAAGACGTTACTTCGTCCGATTGTAACTTTTATTACAACTGGCCAATTTCGGCGTGTTGCCATCGTCAGCTTACCTGTGGAAATACTTAGTTGGGTACAATATTTCAGATTTTGAAGTAGATAACTTCATGTATTACAGAATTATGCTTTGCTACATATATCAGGTGTTCTTCATACCTATATGATATTGCTGTCTTATTTCCTGTCTACAGCCATATCTTAAATAGCACTTGCATCCTATGTTCTCAATTATTTTCTAACCTCTGTGTTCCCTCACAGTTTTTGCTACTTACAGCTCTCTCTATTACCGTGGAAGTTTTCCCCTGATGTCTTGACGGATGTCGTACTATCCGGTCTCTTCTTATTGTCAGTGTTTCACACATGTCTCTTGCCTCGCCGATTCTGCTTGGAACCGCTTCATTCCTTACCTTATTAGTCACCATTATTTTCAACGTTCTTCTGCAGCACCATATCGCAAATAATTCCATTCACTTCTTTTCTGCTGTTCCCATGGTCCATGTTTCACCACCGTACAATTCTGTGCTCCAAGCGTACATTCTCAGAAGCTTCTCCCTCAAATTAAGATCTATGTTCGATAGTAGTAGACTTCTCTTCGCCAGGAATGCCCTTTTTTGCCAGTGACAGTCTGCTTTTTGTGTCCTCCTTGCTCCGTCTGTCTTGGGTCATTTTGTTGCCTAGGCAGGAAAAAATGTTCACATACTTCGTGATCACCCATTATTCTCATGTTAAATTTCTTACTGTTCTGATTTCTGCAACTATTCATTACTGTCGTTTATCTTCTATTTACTCGCAACCGATATTCTGTACCCATTAGATTGTTCTTTCCATTCAACATACCATACAGTTCTTCTTCACTTTCACTAAGGATAGTAGTGTCATCAGCGAATCTTATCACTGATGTCCTATCACCCTGAATTTTAATCCTCCACTTGAATCTTTATTATATTTCCGAATGTTTAGTTCAATCATGCAAACGTGCGTGCATTATGTTGTACAGGTGCTGGATGGACCTTGTGAAATGAAGTTCCATGCCAGTAGCGCTTGGCCGGTCACTACAGGGACGGTTAATGCTGTTTGTGGATGGCATTGCAGTTATCACCCGAAGGTGTCCCGAAGTGCTCGATTGGCGACAGAACTGGTGATGGAGCAGGACAAGGCAACATCTCGACACTCTGTACAGCATGTTGGTTTACAACACCGATGTATGGGCGAGTGTTATCCTTTGGAAAACACCCTTCGGAATGTTGTTCATGAATGGCAGCACAGCAGATCGAATCTCCAGACTGACGTCCAGTTTTGCAGTCAAGTTGAATGGGGTAATAACGAGAGTGCGTCTGCTGTCATACGAATTCACACACCAGACCAAAAATCCCGGTGTGGTCCTGTGTGTCTACCATGCAGACAGAATGGCTGCCTGCCCTCGACTGACCTCGTTCTAACTAACACACAGCCGTCACTGGCACCGAGGCAGAATCAGCTTTCACCAGAAGACACAACAGATCTCCATCCTGCCCTGCAATGAGCTCTCGCTGTACACCACTAAAGCCGCAAATTGCGCCGGCTTGGGGTCAGTGAAGTGGACGCTGCAGGGCGTCTGGATAGGAGCTGCACTTCAAGCAACCCGTTTGAAACAACTCACTGCGCCACTGCTGTGCCAACCGCAGCTCAGATCGTTGCTGCAGATACAGTACGATGCGCTAGAGGCGTATACCGAATGCGATAGTCTGCATCTAGATCTACATCTACATCCATACTCCACAAGCCACCTAATGGTGTGTGGCGGCGGAGGGTACCTTGAGTAACTCTATCTGTCCCCCCATTCCAGTCTCGTATTGTTCGTGGGAAGAAAGATTGTCGGTATGCCTCTTAGTGGGCTCAAATCTCTCTGATTTTATCCTCATGGTCTCTTCGCGAGATATACGTAGGAGGGAGCAATATAGTGCTCTTGAAACTTCTACAAAAGCCCGTACCGAGCTATTGAGCGTCTCTCTTGCAGAGTCTTCCACTGGAGTTTATCTATGATCTCCGTAATGCTTTCGCGATTACTAAATGATCCTGTAACGAAGCGCGCTGCTCTCCGTTGGATCTTTTCTATCTCTTCTATAAAACCGATCTGGTACGGATCCCACACCGGTGAGCAGTATCCATGCAGTGGGCGAACAAGCGTACTGTAACCTACTTCCTTTGTTTTCAAACTGCATTTCCTTCGGATTCTTCCAATGAATCTCAGTGTGGCATCTGCTTTACCGACGATTAATTTTATATGGTCATTCCATTTTAAATCACTCCTAATGCGTACTCCCAGATAATTTATGGAATTAACTGCTTCCAGTTTCTGACCTGCTATATTGTACCTAAATGATGAGGGATCTTTCTTTCTATGTATTCACAGCATATTACACTTGTCTACATTGAGATTCAATTGCCATTCCCTGCACCATGCGTCAATTCGCTGCAGATCCTCCTGAGGTCATTTATGTATATAGTGAATAGCAACGGTCCTACGACACTCCCCTGCGGCACACCTGAAATCACTCTTACTTCGGAAGACTTCTCTCCATTGAGAATGACATGCTGCGTTCTGTTATCTAGGAACTCTTCAATCAAATCACACAATTGGTCTGATAGTCCATATGCTCTTACTTTGTTCATTAAACGACTGTGGGGAACTGTATCAAACGCCTTCCGGAAGTCAAGAAACACGGTGTCTACCTGGGAACCAGTGTCCATGGCCCTCTGAGTCTCGTGGACGAGTAGCGCGAGATGGGTTTCAAACGATCGTCATTTTCGAAACTCATGCTGATTCCTACAGAATAGGGTTCTAGTCTCCAGAAAAGTCATTATACTCTAACATATTACGTGTTCGCCGGCCATTGTGTCTGAGCGGTTCAAGGCCCTTCAGTCTGGAACCGCGCGACCGCTGCGGTCGCAGGTTCGAATCCTGCCCCGGGCATGGATGTGTGTGATGTCCTTAGGTTAGTTAGGTTTAAGTAGTCCTAAGTCCTAGGGGACTGATGACCTCAGATGTTAAGTCCCATAGTGCTCAGACCCATGATACGTGTTCCAAAATTCTACAGCTGATCGACGTTAGAGATTTAGGTCTATAGTTCTTCAAATCTCTTCGACGTCCCTTCTTGAAAACTGGGATGACCTGTGCCCTTTTCCAATCCTTTGGAACGCTACGCTCTTCTAGAGACCTACGGTACACCGCTGTAAGAAGGGGGGCAAGTTCCTTCGCGTACTCTGTGTAAAATGGAACTGGTATCCCAGCAGGTCCAGCGGCCTTTCCTGTTTTCAGCGATTTTAATTGTTTCTCTATCCCTCTGTCATCTATTTGGATATCTACCATTTTGTCATCTGTGCGACAACCTAGAGAAGGAACCTACCTCCTCGGTAGTGCCGCGTGACCATCCGGAGCCCAGTCTTTTTGCGAGCTATATTATCGTGAGCAGCGCTGCCAGCAATCATGGACAGTGGCTTCGTTGTTGCCAAGTCTTTCGGCAATAACCCCGTAGAAACATACAGCGTCTCGTAGCCCTATTATAGGATCACAATTCAGTGAGGTGTTGATAATGGTGTCTTTGTAGCCTTAAAGGCATTCTTGGCTGACATCAGTGCACCACGTCCAATCTGAAAGGTAACAAACGCTCGCGACCGTTACAAGGTGTATTTAAAGCAAACCTAATTTGTATCCTCATAGCGGAGTTACTAGCACCACTCTTATGCGACTGGCGTGAAATCTGAATAGATTCTGTATCGTGTTTGAGATATAAAACAGGCCTATCACCTTTCGTTTGGGATGCAAAATCATCATTGGTATTGCGATTGTCTTTCCGTCTGCGTAGATACACCTAAATATAGATCATTAGGGCTTAAAATGAGTAGTCCAGTGTAATAAAACACCAATACCATTCAGAGAAATTATTATTCAATGTTATACTACAAGAGTTAAAAGGAGTGAATCTCTAATATTTAGCTAGGTAAGAGCTTGACTTGATTTCCATTGTATAAATGGGCGGTGTGAGTTATGATACAGTCTGCTACTCTTGTCAGCTCACTTGTTAAAGGAACTAACACAAAGCTAGAAGAGCAACAACTTGTCATCTTTCGCTGTGCAAAAGTTCGCGAGCACAGAGATATTGATAATTTGCTGAGTATGATTGTGAACATTACAGAAGGAGGAGGCTCACGTAGAGTCTGTCCATCAATCAGCCTCTATAGTTTCATGGGGTTCCGATAGGTGGTGCCGTAATACATACCCTTTAAAATTGCATCTATAATGAAGGTGCGTTACCAGTAGAGAATTGTAATTGAGTCTCTTTTCGCGGAAAGCCAGAGCATCTCAGATATTCATAGTCTCTTACAGAATGAAATTACAATGAAATGAACACCCTTAGCTGCTTACAGGCGTTGACATACGTCAACGGGGACAGATGAAAATGTGTGCCCCCACCGGCGCTGGCTGTGGACAAAAGCATGAGGAGTCGTTGGCCGAGGTGTTTGTCATCATCGCAACAAGGCTTCACAAAACCGTCCGACACCCCGCGTGCCGGCCGGCCGCACACAGCTGTGATTCCTGCAGTGTGGAAGTGTGCAGACACTGTCATTTGCGGTGATCGACAAACACCTCACTGCACAACTGGACGTCTTTGTTGGTAATGCTGATGCACTCGTCCGCAAGTTAGGGTACTCAAAGGTGAGTGCCTGCTGAGTTGACTGTTGCCTAAAAGGAGACCATAAAGAGCAACGAAGGACCGTTTGCGCAGAAGTGCTTGCGCATTACGAGGCTCATCGGAACAATTTTATGTCGAATATCATCACAGATGACGAAGCACTGGTTCATCAATCGAACCGGAAACAAAACGGAATCTGTATAGTGGTGTCGCACCAATTCTTCTCCGAAGAAAAAATAGAAGGCCGCACTCTCGGATGGTAAAATAAGGAAGACAAATTTTAGGGACCCTAACGGTGTTATTCAGTCTGATGTCCTCTCTCATGGTAGAACAAGCAACTCGGAAGTGTACTGTGATACGTACAGGAAATTGGAGAACCGACATCAAAGTTTTCGTTTCCAGAAAAATGCAAAGAAACTTGTCCTTCTCCATGACAACGCAACGCCTCATACAAGTCTGCGGAAGGAGATCACAAAACCTCATTGGACTGTTCTTCCACATCCACTCTACAGCGCGGATCTCCCACCTTCCGACTTCCATGTGGTTGGCCCAATGAAAGAATCACTCCGAGGGAAGTAGTACGTGGATAATGGAGAGTTACGGAATCAGGAATATGTGGCTCCATCGTCGACGGATAGAGTGGTACCATGCGGGGCATACAGGTCCTCCCTGGAAGCCATCGTAAAGCCGTCGCATTGAACGGATTTTACGCTGAAAAATTGGGTTTTGTAGTCAAAAGAGTGAGGAATAATATAGAAAATGGTATCCTGAATAAAACCAACCTGCTTTTAGGAGAAGGGTGTTGCCTTATGTACTGAACGCCCCTCGTAGGTAAGGCGAACGACAGGATGCAATTAATTCGTAGGATACTTGAAAATTGCAACTTGTCAACATAAAACTGTTTCTGTTGTTGTTGTTCTTGTTGTTATAGTCGTTAGTCCGATGGGTGGTTTGAGGCATCTATCCTAAATGGCAGACAAGCTAAGAAAAACTTAACATAGGTCGTCGCTTATAAGACTTCGAGTTTAATGAATTGTCTTTACCGGTATACACATCTCTCCTGTTATAGCTTCCAGATAACCTAAGACTGTGGGGTAGGGTTAGCGTCTTTGGCTATTAATCAAAACGACCTAGATCCCTGACCTCTGCATCAATCTTGAATGAAATTCATCAGCAAAGGCGACCGAAGACTTCCGGCATGAGAAGTTACCGTTGTCCTGTCCCACGGCCTTATCAAAAGAGGGCGAAGGACGGACAAAGCTTTAGGCCACTCTCTTGCCATTGTCATGGTAAACTGCCCATAGTAGGTGGGAAAATCAGCAATGATCAAAGGCATGGGCAAAGAGAAGTGAAACGAAACCACTGCATTGGAAACATAATGTGTGTCCCGAGAATATGTAGCTTGTAATGAAAAAGTGTATGATGATATTTGCCTTGGCCAAAGATTTCAGATTAGTTCTCCCATTCCGTTCTCCATGAGGGAACTGCCATTAGTCCGTGAGGCCAAGGGAATAACATTTTACGAGACCGTGGAATTCAGAAGTACGAATTTAGTAGGAAAGCTAGAAAATCTGGTAAGGGAAAAGCAAAGGCTCAGTCTATATATAACGACCTTTAGTAAAGTGAAATGGAAAGAAGATTACGATTTCTGGTCAGACGAATATAGAGTAATATCAACAGCAGTAGAAAATGGTATAAGGGGAGCAGGATTCCTTCCGAATAGGAGAGAAGGGTAGAGAGTGACTTACTATGAACAGTTCGAGGATAGCCTTGTTGTCATCAGTTTATACTATCGCCGACAGTGGTAGTTCAGATACGCATGCGACATTACAAGCAAAAGATGAAGCGCAAGAGTCAGTATACCTCGATACTCAACGGGTAATTCAATATGTAAAGGAAGATGACAATCTAATAATAATCATGAAGGTTTGGAACGTGGTTGCAGGGGAAGGAATAGAAGAAGTGGTTATAGGAAAATATGGACTTGGCAGCAGAAATGAGAGTAGAGGAAGACTAATTGAATTCTTGGATTTCAAGGGTCGGGTCACAATTCAGTAATGATTAACAGTAAAGTGAATTTTAAGAAAATTGTTTAGAGGAATCAGTGTGGAAGGAGATGGGATACTGAGGCAATGAGGACTCCAGAGGCGCATTTGAAATTCGCTAAAGATTCTGCGGTAAGGAATGGTGCAGTAGACAATTCAAATGAAGAGTGGGGACATCTCTAGAAACGGCAATCACAGATGTGGGAGAGACAAACCTCGGCACTAGGAAGGTAAGTACAACGGAATCTTGGTTAACAGAAGAAATACTTCAATTAATCGACGAGCAAAAGAAATACAAAAACATTCAGGTAAAGGCAGATATATATAAATGTGAATATATTAAGAATGCAATAAATGGGAAGCGCAGGGCAGCCAAGGCGAAATAGATGCAGAAAAGTTCTGAAGACCTGGAATAAGAAATTATTATACGGACACTGAGTCAGCATATAGAAAAGTCAAAACAATCCTCGGGGAAATTAAAAGCAACAGTCCCTACCCTAGGATTTCGACTGCTAAACGCAGAGGAGAGAACAGGGAGCTTGAGACAGTACATTGAAGGCCTATATGAGGGGGGAAACAACGTGTAATGGCGCGATAGAAGAAGCTGAAGTCGATATGAAAGACACATTGGATCCAGCATTAGAGTCAGAATTTAAAGAGCTCTGCAAAACTTCGGTTCAAATATGGCAAAACGGATAGATAATATTCTAACTGAATTTTTAAAATAATCGCTGGATGTGGTAAGCAAACGGCTATTTCAGTTAGTGTTTAGTATCTATGAGACAGGCGGCGAACCATCAGACTTTCGAAAAAGTATCATACACGTAGTATTATTCCGAAGATAGCAGGGGCGGATACCTGCGATCAGTATTGCACAATCTGCTCAAAAGCTCAGGGCTCCAAGGTGCTGACAAGAATAATGTACTAAAGAGTGGAGAATAAAACTGAGGCTCAGTTAGATGATGATCATTTTGGCCGTCGGAGAGGTAAAGGTATCAGACAGTTGTGATATTGCGTTTATGATGTAAAGAAGACTGAGGGAAAATCCGGACACGCTCAAAGGATTTGTCGATCTAGAAAATCCGTTCAATTCAAAAAGTCCAAGATGTTCGAAATTGTGAGAAAAAGAGGAATAAGCTGTAAGGAAAGGCGGGTAACACACAGTACATACAAGAAGGAAGGAGAAATAATAAGACTCGAAGACGAAGAATTAAGTGTTCATATTAAAAGGGGTAGAACGCTGTGAAATAGTGGCCGGGAATGAAAAATGGTTCAAAAGTGGGATTAAAAAGTGGTAAAATTCTCTCATGACACTGCTGTTCTCAACGAAATGAAGAGTTACAAAATGTGTCGAATGAAATGAAAATCCTAATGAATACAGAATATGAAAGAGAGTAAACTAAAGAAAGTAATGAGAAATAACATAAACGAGAATAACTGGGAACTTAACCACAAAATTGGTGATAACGAAGCAGGCGAAGGTAAGAAATTCTGCTACCCTGGAAGCAAAGTAACGCATGACGGCCAAAGCAGGGTGCACATAAGGAGAAGAATATCACAGTCAAAGAAGATATTCCTCAGCTAGAGAAGCCTATCGGTGTCAAACATAGGACTTAATTTGAAGAAGAAATTTCTGGGAATGTGCATTAGAGGACAGCATTGTATGGTAGTGAATCAGAGACAGTTGGAAAACTGAAACACAAGAGAATCGAAGCTTTTGAGCTGTAGTGCAACAGTAAAATTTTGAAAATTAAATGGACTAATAAGATAACGAATGAGGAGTTTGCCTGCAGAATCAGCCAAGAAACGAACGTATGGGAAACACCGAAAAGAAGAAGGGACAGGTTGGTGGAGCATGTGTTATGACTTCAGGAAATAATCTCCATGGTACTAAACGGAGCTTTAGTGAGTGAAAACTGTAAGGGAAGACAGAGACTTGAAAACATCCAACAAATAACTGAAGACGTAGCGTGTAAATGCTACTCTTAGATGAAGAGATGTGCGGAGGAGAGCAAAGTCAAATAACAACTCCCACAGAGGTGTCGACTTCTTTCCAACCGTAAACGAATTGGAAATAGATGCAACAAGATGGTTCCCAAGCCTCCTTAGGCTTACTCGTTGATCCATGATCCATGAACGAGAGTAAATGTCTTCGAACCCCTCCATCAAAGCTTAACACCGAAGGAAGTCTTAGTTTAACAAAAAAGGAAATTAAAAATCCAGTTTTGAAAATGACGAAAGGTAATGAATATTTAATCAATGTTCAGACAAATAAAATTCACATTACTTGAACCAATAAATAGTTCATATTAAGGCTATGCTGTCAAATAAGTCACCATATGTCTCTGCAAGCTGATGCTAAACGCAGTTATTTTTCCATAGAAATCTGTGAAGCAAACAACATTAGAAATAGATACATTGTCTGTTAATTTGATTCGACTGGCGAGTCTGTCAGTCGAACCAATGAGCGATAAGTTACTATGATTCAGCCAAACCAATGGATGCATCATACATTAGTTCTCTGGTTACTGCGCTTTCTGTGCTCAAATTTGACATAATTTATGCGTACATTCACTTCACAAGGCTTAGTTTCTACAGCAATACGTCAAGATCTAATTATCATACCTAAAAGTCTTAGACAGTAATACGATGCTTACATAAGAAGTAGTAGTCTACCAAAATAGTGGTGGTAAAGTTAATTAAAAATAATTTTGCTTTCTCATTCAAACAAAATCTAATTAGTTTTGTTTTTACAGCACAGAAAATTTCATCCCATTCCCAACTCCCTTTCTGGAAGATAGGTAACCCTATGATGCTTCAGTACTGTAAAAAGTACCCTCTGCTATTCATTTCCCAGTGAGTATAAATTTAAAGTAGATAAATTTAGCAGTGACTGGTTGGTTTTAATTTCTATTTGCCTTAGGAAATCGGTTTTCATTAAGGGTGGCTAGTGGCTGAGCAATGTTTGCAGTTCTGGACAACAGAGGAACGGTAACGACCGGTGTTGTTAGGGAGTATGAGGAGGCCTGGCCCTGCAGTCCACGGGGAGGCGATGAGTGTGCCTCGGGGTAGTTTGCAGAGGGCGACTGTGTCAGCACAGCGTTCTGCCAGGGAGAGGGGCCCACTGTGTACCGCACAGAGTCAACACCGCTGGGGCTTGGCCAATCAACAGGTCGTGAGGCCGACACAGCGCGCGTCTCTGCAAAATGCCTCACACACAGATACACAGGAGAAAAAGAGACAGGTAGAGAGAGAGTTAGAGATAGAAAACGAAATAGAGGAAGAGGGAGGAAGGGGACAGGAAAGAGAGAGGGGGAGATTATGGCGAGGAGGGGGAGAAAAGGAGAGAGAGGGAGAATATAGAGAAAGGTCAGAAGATTGGAGGGAAGGAGAGAGACAAGGATGGATACAGGGACAGAGAGGCAGAGAATGAGAGAGCGAATGACAGAGAGGAAGGGAAGTAGGTACAGGAAAAGAGAGGAATAGAGGGAGATCAGGAGAAAGTAAGGGAGAAAGAAAGAGAGAAAGACGAGTGGAAGGCGAGAGACACTGGGGAGGAAGATAGAAGAGAGAGGGAAGGAGGACTGTGGGGGCTGGCTAGGGAGAGGGAGGGAGGGAAGGAAGAAGCGAGTGTAGAATGGAGGAAGGGAGGAAAAGAGACTGGAGGAGGGGAGAGAGAGAGAGAGAGAGAGAGAGAGGAGAAGGCGGAGGGAGAGAGAAAGCGAGAGAGGGAGCGAAATAGGATGGGGGAGACATACAGAAAGATGTGGTGAAAACACCCTCATATTTGACTGCTGGAACGAAAAATATATCTCAGTCGAAGCTTTGGGAATATTTCCATTCTTAATGTTGACTGACTTAGTTGAGTGTTGGCAGAAACAATGAACTATCGTTGTTTGTCCTATTCATATTTTATTTCTATTGAATTTTGTAATGCTGCAGATAATGATATTCATCACAATGTGGACCGTATAGTTGAAGAGAAACTAAGACATGCGAGATTCCCTGACCACTGTCTGTTTTGGTTTCTTTCATCAGTTAACTTTAGACTTATTTCTCTGTCATTGAGAGATCATATCGATATTTTTGGGTATGAAAGCGGCTGTGTTTTGAATGCAAATTACTTGGCACGCCACGAGAGGAGGCCACTTGCACATGTGCCGCCTCTGAAGACGATGCGCAAGCAGGGTACAAGAAAAGGCTAGTGTAGACAGGATATGGACAGCCAGCCTGCTAACAGCCAGGAATACCTGAATGTTGACCCCGTTGTTGACACAGTGGAGAGTGTTGATTTTGAAAGGCGGTGGACTTTTCTGTTTGGAGGTGGCTACTTAATGGCTGGCCGCATGTAAAGTCGTCACTTCTTCGGTGCCATTTTCCCCCTGTTGTGGAACTTTGAATGTTGTGGAGCCAGTTTTTAATTCCGCTGCGATAATAATTTCATCAAGGTGCTGCATGGATGTTTGACAGTTATTACCATCACATAAATGAAGTCAATGGCGAGCTCTTGTTTGCTGCATTGAGAAATAAGTGCCTTGCCTATAAAGCGATTGAACTTACTAGTCACCACGAGAGTTCTCCTTCCTCATCACTTATGTTCCTTTTATTCGCAATTACAGTGGGACTGCAGCAGTAGCTTGCTGTGTTTTGGGTAATTTGATTTCCTTTGTAACTACTACACAGCATTCTGTCGTAAACTGCTTGGTCTGTAACCGCCTGAGCTGGCGTTCTGGTGAATGTGTGGGATTTGACCAATGCAGGGAACATGTATAACTAATTATTCATGTGTAAAATTCATTTATATTGTAAGTTATGGGAAACATGTGAAACTAATTCCTCATTTACCTGGTACCTGATTGATTTAAAATGATATTGTATGAGTGGTAAAATTATCTTTTTTCTATTTCAGAACTCTAGGACTCAACTGGTTTCTTTCTACACATGCAAAACCAGTGGGACGATATCGAATGCAAATGCCAGTTTTATGCAGAGTTTTCACACCAAGGCCTTGTGGTTCTTTACCGTCATAAAATCTGAGGTTTAATGCAAATTGTGTCATGGGAAGTCTGTTTGTACTGAGTTTGGTGTTTCAGAGGATTTTTCATGCTAAACTATCTTATTATTGGCATCTTTAAAATAAATGGTTGATATCACATTGTTTAATTTAGTCTTTGGTGTTTTTAAACAGTCTTTGATGCTAAACTGTCTTTCATTATTATGTTAGTAGTAACTTGTGATCCAGCTACTGGCGCCCATTTAAATAATTTTGATGTCAAATTGTTTGCTTAAATCATAAAGGTTGTAAATAAACTTTTATGTTAAGTTGATATTTTAATTAATGGAGATTTTAAACATTTGTTTGCCTAGTGGACTATCAGATGTTTTGATGGGCACCTTTTACCTATTAATAATATTTTGTGTATTATAGACAGTTAAATAATCAATTACGAGTGCCTGATTGTATAACTAGAAGTGTTCCAGTTACCAGTGTGTGTCACATTTAAAATTTTTTTGTTAAAAAAAGTAGAGAAACTTTTCTGTTGAGAGTAGGATCTCTAGCTTATTGAAATTGGATCCCTGCATCATTAAATCATTTTAGTAATCCATAAAATAGTTCCTCACTTTGATTCCAGTTGTATTACTGCTTTTCGACAAGACCGCAATTTTATGATTAATTTACTTCACTTGCCATTAATAAGAGTGGTGTTACTATAATGATTATATTTATTACTCTATTTACTATCAGGTAACAGAAGCTTGTGAAATCTTGTCTTAGATAAGACAATTGAAGATTTGATTAGTAGAGCAGGTAACGAATGAAGATTTGCAGAATCTTGTTGGATATAAAAGAGTTTTATGACACAATTTAGATGAAGTATGGGATAAATCGATAGGACACATCCTAGAGAGCCAAAATCAGATGGTAATGGACGGAATTACTAGTTTAAAAGTGTCATACGTGGCCAAAAGTTGAATACAGTGATCTAGTTGAAATAGGTTATCATTGCAGTAGTAGTGCAAAGATGAAGATATTTGCACAGGATGGACTACAATCTACAGCTACATCAAACTAGTTTCGGACTAAAGACTAGAAGGAAAACGACAGTTGCTATTATTATTGTTATTATTATTAGTGTTATTATTATTATTATTATTACCAGTCTTTTCGTCGCAGCATCAATCACATATGCATTCCATCCATACGTTGAACACTCCTAATCCTCCCTTTCTCTGTATCCACCTCTTCCTCCTTCCATGTCTCCACCCCATCCTCCCACCTCTATCTGCTTATCTCCTCCCCACAGACTCTCTGTTTATCTTCTCCTTCCATCTCCTTGACCATTTCCTCCACCCCCTCTCTCTGACAATATCTTCCTTCTCTCTCCCTCTGAATGTACCTTCCTCCCTCTTTGTATTTCTATTTCACCTCCCCCTCTTCCTTTTCCACCTGCCTACTACCCCTCTACAACTTCTACCTGCTTCATACGTCTTCAACTCCTCCCTTCACTCTGTCCATTCTCTCCTCTATCCATCTCAACCCGTTTACAGCGATACTCCAATACATTTCAATAGAGAAGGACGATACTACTCCTACTACACCTCTGTCGTGCAGGGCAGGCTACTTGTTGGGACCCAGCGAACTGTTTTCTGTCCCTGACATGTAGGCTGCCTACCTGTTGTGATGGGCATACTATATACCAGGGCCTGGCAAAGCACGTTTTTTGCCTGTATCTCCATTCCTATTGGATCTAGGAGACTACAAACCCAGTGGTGATGCTAGTGAGGCCTGCCGTCTCTGAGTCAAATGTGGTAAAAAACGATGCAGGATTGTATGAGGTGATCCCAAATATACATGCTTACACTCTGATTGATACATATGACAAATAACATATTATATACAGGTAACTGTAGTCTATCTGAGTGGCCAGCATCTCTGACTGACTTCCAGAGCACATGGATTCAATTCGTGGTGTGATGGGAACAGGGGGCACTCAGCCTTGTGTTACTAGAGTGAGATGCAGCGACTCCAACGTCTGGAAAACAGGAGAGTAGTGTGTTGGCCTATCGCCCCTATTCATCAAATCTAAAATAAGCCATTTGGTGGGTTCTCGGTATTGCTTGCCCCTCTTGTCTAATTGTGTAATCAGTTTCTATTCTTACTGTCATTACTTTAATATTAATATTGTTAAGGTTACATGAACACTCCATGCTCCATAGATAGACGAAAGCTGCACCAAACCTGCTTTTGGTCCAGTGATAATCATAACAATAATAATTATTATCACTATTAATTAAGCAGAAATCCACAGCCGAAAATTCGTGGATTCGTCTCCCTCTCGAACCACTAAATTTTTATGTCTGGATTTTGCTTAGAATTCACACCTCGTTGTGTCTGATTGCCCATTAAACAGGAGGTCCCCTTTCGCTGGTTGGATAACTGGGATAGGAAAGGCACACACAACTAGCATCGAACTGAGAGACTTACACCAGGCCGTTCAGCGACAAGAAGTTATTAGCAGAGATATAATAGTCTTCAAAAGTTTTGCTAAATCTGCTGTGAATTTTCCTGATGTCCATAGATGGAACTTTAGATAGCTAGGCTCGCAAACTATCTGCTAGATTAAATCTGTGTGACAAGCGAGCACTCGGAACTGGAACGGAAAGCAGCCTTTCATAGACAGCGCTCCTCCAGTACGTTCTGTCTGGCTACCAGTCACGCCCCGCCCTCACACTTACAAATCTGATAGTGCTTCACACCCACTTTCCAAACTAAAAAAAAAAAAAAAAAAAAAAAAAAAAAAAACCTCTACACCACAGTGAAAGAAACATTCTCTCACTATGCTCGGTACGCCACGAAATGCGCAATACTATGTACTTGAACAGTACAGACCATAATCGTCTCAAAACATTCAGCCGCAATTGATGACTAGAGACTACAGGTGTGCCAGACTAACTCGTTTCGAAAACAAATCAGAACTTAGCAGGGGCAGCAGTACGGTCAAATATCGGATGCACAGAATTAAAGACCAATATCCCTAACTGTTTCTGGATCATAGAACACATTCCATACTGCAGTTTTATAAAGTCACTTAAGAGAAACAAGTTTCCCGCAAAGAATCGGATGGAATTCTAGGAAAACCACCTTTGTGGAACACAGCTTGCTTTTATCATAGAACACACCTTGATAACTATAGATGCAGGTGGACATGTAGACCCTGTAGAGACGGTACCACGTCGCCTATATTACGCAACAGCTGAAACGGAGCACAGTGTCAGTTGCAGGTTGCCTATCTAACGGATTACGGAGGCAATACTTTTATTTTCAGTAATTCATATAAATATTGACAGAATTCTAAAATCTGAAATGCTGTTATAATCTATTCATTAATGTTGTCATAATCTATTCACTCTACGATGAAGTTTAAAGACAATAAGTGAAGTATTGATGTTAGAAATTGAGTATATCGCTTAAGAGAACATAATTTACAGGTTCAAACTACCCATATTGAAACGTCCCCTTTTATCAATTTTACACGACAGTCCTTAAACTGACACACAGTATTTTTTTTAGCGCAACGCAATCTGACTTTCAAAATTCCCTACAAAAGAATGGCCCTGACTAACAGTAAACTATACCTTTCACAAATCACTTACCTCACAAAAATCTTCGCTGCTCAAGCTACTGCAATACAGCGAGCGCCACTACTGCCAGCTAAATAAAAGATTCAAACTACTGAAGGCACTAACTACTGATAGGGATAGTTAGCAAATGAAAGATATTAATAGAGAACAAACAATGTATTTACCTTGATATCATCATATATAAATATAGCAGTTCATGACAAATTTCAAAACTCCGCCATCTCTCTCCCCACATCCACCACTGCTGGCGGCTCACCTCCAACTGCGCAACGCTACGCGCTGTTCGCAGCCAGCTGCCTAACACTACAATGGCGAGTATTACAACAATGAAAAGCAGCCACAGACTGCACACGGCACAGCCAGTGATTTTCATACTGAGGTGGCGTTACCAATAAAAAAACCTAAACAGCCTACTTACAATATTACATTCATCCAACATATTGGGTTGATTGCAGTTAGCGGCTTCCAACACAGTTTACAATAATTTCAGACCTTTTTGATTCCTTTTCTCGCTGATACCCCCTCCCCACCTCCTCAAGAAAAAAAATTATACGATGAAAGTACGCCACTTAGTAAGTTGTAAAATGTCAACACCAGTCATAACGTTCTGTTACTTCTTTGGTACTAACTCTATCCGCAACAAATTTTGCAGAGTGTTCACATAGACCAGTGTATTTTACTGGCCGACGGCTATTCTGCAGAAACCGAAGTAAAGGAGGTTGTGCTCAAGGAAGCGTATTAGAACCTTTCGTGTCCTCACTATGTGGCTGTAAGCGAAGCTAACGGCTTTTATAGAGTACTTCGTGGATATCGCGTTGGACACGGCGCTTACAAGGCCTTGTTACTTTTATCGTTACGAAGGCAAAAAATTCATTGTCTGGCGTTTTGGTTGCGAAAAGCTGGTCGAAGTCGAGATCTACATCGACAAGGTCCATGGCCACACCAAGCTCACAATACAGGTAGAGACGGACTGATCCTTATACTTAGTCCGCTGAAAGGCAATTGGTTGTCTCAGCCACAGTGTTAAAGGAAAACTTACCCGCGTAGACCAGTATCTGCAAGCAACCAGCTACCGCCAAGAACACAGAAACGTTCTGTTCCAAGAACCTCGATGAATCAAGCGGGAGCCGCCTGAAAACTTGCTGAAAGAAATGAGGAACTTATGGAAGGTATACAAGGAAAAATACTAAAAAAAAATGGTTCAAATGGCTCTGAGCACTATGGGACCTAACATCTGTGGTCATCAGTCCCCTAGAACTTAGAACTACTTAAACCTAACTAACCTAAGGATATCACACACATCCATGCCCGAGGTAGGATTCGAACCTGAGACCGTAGCGGTCACGCGGTTCCAGACTGAAGCGCCTAGAACCGCACGGCCACACTGGCCGGCGAAAAATACTACAACAACCAACAAATTTCACAAAGTATTTCACCGCAGGTACATAAGCAAAAGGTCACTGAAGGACAATTATGTTTTCTCACTTCTGTGGCTCAGCATCAGGAACATTAACCGGTTCTTACAGAGACGTTAAATCGATTCGGTCCGCAAGTTTCCATCAAAAATTTGACAAATTGTAAGGCCTGTGGAACACAATGTAGGCACCTGAAGGGCACGGGAATACAAAATAACATAAGCGAGTGGACAGTTTTACGTCGGACAAACTGTGTGCACTATTGAACAGCGCTGTACTAAAGCGCTGGAGGTAGTTTACATCTGCGGTATCTTGAGAAATCAGCGGTAGCAGCACATGGTCTGCAAAACGAAAACCGGAGTGCACTCTTCAAAACATCTATTATTGAAGGGAAAAATGTTTCCCGGACTCGCAGTGTTGAAGAATTCATCCAGATAAAAATTTCTGACAATATCCTTAATACAGAGTAGGCCTGCAGTGAAGCACCGCTAGAAACACGGCCATCGGGCGCGCATCACGAATATTACGTGATATGGGGCCGAACTGTGCATCAGTGGCGTCACAGGTGTTACGACGACTGTATGAGGCCGGCAGCAGCCATCACACGGCAGTCACCGGTTGACAAGCTCGCGGATATTTAACCACTTAACGCGGCTGATGATTCGAGAAAATTTTATGAACATAGACATATACACTCCTGGAAATTGTAATAAGAACACCGTGAATTCATTGTCCCAGGGAGGGGAAACTTTATTGACACATTCCTGGGGTCAGATACATCACATGATCACACCGACAGAACCACAGGCACATAGACACAGGCAACAGAGCATGCACAATGTCGGTACTAGTACATTGTATATCCACCTTTCGCAGCAATGCAGGCTGCTATTCTCCCATGGAGACGATCGTAGAGATGCTGGATGTAGTCCTGTGGAACGGCTTGCCATGCCATTTCCACCTGGCGCCTCAGTTGGACCAGCGTTCGTGCTGGACGTGCAGACCGCGTGAGACGACGCTTCATCCAGTCCCAAACATGCTCAATGGGGGACAGATCCGGAGATCTTGCTGGCCAGGGTAGTTGACTTACACCTTCTAGAGCACGTTGGGTGGCACGGGATACATGCGGACGTGCATTGTCCTGTTGGAACAGCAAGTTCCCTTGCCGGTCTAGGAATGGTAGAACGATGGGTTCGATGACGGTTTGGATGTACCGTGCACTATTCAGTGTCCCCTCGACGATCACCAGTGGTGTACGGCCAGTGTAGGAGATCGCTCCCCACACCATGATGCCGGGTGTTGGCCCTGTGTGCCTCGGTCGTATGCAGTCCTGATTGTGGCGCTCACCTGCACGGCGCCAAACACGCATACGACCATCATTGGCACCAAGGCAGAAGCGACTCTCATCGCTGAAGACGACACGTCTCCATTCGTCCCTCCATTCACGCCTGTCGCGACACCACTGGAGGCGGGCTGCACGATATTGGGGCGTGAGCGGAAGACGGCCTAACGGTGTGCGGGACCGTAGCCCAGCTTCATGGAGACGGTTGCGAATAGTCCTCGCCGATACCGCAGGAGCAACAGTGTCCCTAATTTGCTGGGAAGTGGCGGTGCGGTCCCCTACGGCACTGCGTAGGATCCTACGGTCTTGGCGTGCATCCGTGCGTCGTTGCGGTCCGGTCCCAGGTCGACGGGCACGTGCACCTTCCGCCGACCACTGGCGACAACATCGATGTACTGTGGAGACCTCACGCCCCACGTGTTGAGCAATTCGGCGGTACGTCCACCCGGCCTCCCGCATGCCCACTATACGCCCTCGCTCAAAGTCCGTCAGCTGCACATACGGTTCACGTCCACGCTGTCGCGGCATGCTACCAGTGTTAAAGACTGCGATGGAGCTCCGTATGCCACGGCAAACTGGCTGACACTGACGGCGGCGGTGCACAAATGCTGCGCAGCTAGCGCCATTCGACGGCCAACACCGCGGTTCCTGGTGTGTCCGCTGCGCCGTGCGTGTGATCATTGCTTGTACAGCCCTCTCGCAGTGTCCGGAGCAAGTATGGTGGGTCTGATACACCGGTGTCAATGTGTTCTTTTTTCCATTTCCAGGAGTGTATTTATTTGAAGGCTCTAGATTAATATAAGACATCCGTCTGTCATCTTCAATAAAATTCTTCAGGGTATCAGACCGCATCGTCATAATTTTAAAATGCGCCAACGTTTCGGCCAGCGTTGCAGCTAGCCTTCATCAGGGCCTTACGTTAACTGCTAAATGAACACACTTGGTTCCTTAAATAGCTGCACGAGAAAACTGTGTCGTTACTTGATTGGCTGTAAAAGGAGGAGGGGTGAAAGGTATGCTTTATTGGTGTTTCCTTTATTATCTGTCATTGGCTGAAATAGCTATTTTCTATTGGTCTTTATATTAATCCACCCCATTGGAGGAGACGGACGAAAAGCGAACAGGTGATGGCTGTGACGTCACACTGTTTCCATGCTGTCCAGAAGCCGGCTGCGGCGTGCCATTGCTTTGTGTGCTCGCGACCACTACTGCGGGTCTCCGCGTGTCTACATGGGCCGCCACGGCTCTGCCGCCGCCCCGTAGCCCTGCTATTGCAGGCAGCCAAGACCTCGGAAGCTTGTAACCGTCCTCTCTATTCATGTTGGCGGGTCTTTTGGCTATTTCTATCGCCTCTCTAATCTTTCTTTTGAAAGTGAGAGGCTGTTTCGCCAGGACGCGGGCTTCTTGAAAAAATATTGGTTTCCTTCACTCGTCTCGGTGTTCCGCCACTGCTTCAAAAATGGTTCAAATAGCTCTGAGCACTATGGGACTTAACATCTATGGTCATCAGTCCCCTAGAACTTAGAACTACTTAAACCTAACTAACCTAAGGACAGCACACAACACCCAGCCATCACGAGGCGGGGAAAATCCCTGACCCCGCCGGGAATCGAACCCGGGAACCCGGGCGTGGGAAGCGAGAACGCTACCGCACGACCACGAGATGCGGGCATCCGCCACTGCTGACTTAGTGTGTTGTTTCAGGCGGATATATCTTTCATGTTCCGAGAGCCTTGTGCTAATCGGACGTCCCGTCTCACCTATGTAGACTAATCCACACGCACAACCAATTTCATACACGCCAGCTGTGTGTAGTTTGTCAACTGTATCCTTGGTAGAGCCGAGCATGTCTGATATTTTGTTTCTGCTTCGGAAAATTGGTTTGATGTCGGCTTTTCGTAGAATTTTGCCAATACGTTCGGTGACCCCTTGTCCATATGGTAACACAGCAATGCTCTGTGCCTCCTTCTCCTCTTCCCTATTAGTCTTCTCCCTTGTCGACATGGTGCTGTCTATCATCTGCTTCCCATAGCCATTAGCTCCGAAGATGGACCTGAGGCGTTCAAGTTCTGTCTTCAGATGTTCTTCGTCGCTTATCCTGTACGCTCTCTTCGTTAGCGTGTGCAGGGCGGACTTCTTCTGCGTGGGGTGATGGTGGGAGGAGGCGTGAAGGTACCTGTCCGTATTGGTTGGTTTCCTGTACACTTTGTGGCCAAGTTTACCATCAGGTTTTCGATAAACTTCCACGTCGAGAAAAGGCAGCACCCCATTCTTCTCTGTTTCCATTGTAAACTGAATTTTCCTATGCTGTTGGTTAAGGTGCTTGTGGAAGTTCTGTAACTCCTCTTCTCCGTGGGGCCAGATGACGAAAGTATCATCGACATAGCGGAGCCAACAATTTGGACGTAATGGTGCGGACTGGAGGGCTGTTTCCTCAAATGCCTCCATGAAAATTTCTGCTGCGATAGGCGATAGGGGTGAGCCCATAGCTACACCATCAGTTAGTTCATAAAATTGACCTCTCCACTTGAAATAGGTGGTCGTCAGACAGTGGCGCACAAGCTCACATATATCAGGTGCCACGCGTTCTTCTAGGATGTTCACAGTATCTGACACTGGGACATTCGTGAACAGGGATTTGACGTCGAAACTAACCATCAGATCTTGGTCCGTAACACGCATTTCCTTTAGGAGAGACACGAAGTGAGTGGAATCCTTAACGTAGGACTCGGTTTGATGCACTAGGTGTCGGAGCCTAGGTGCCAGTTCTTTCGCTAGGTAGTAGGTCGGCGAATTTATACTGTTTACTATGGTCCTTAAGGGGAAGTCGGTTTTGTGTACCTTCGGTACACCATATATCCTTGGTGCCTGTGTCATTTGCGGGATGAATCTTCTGGCCTTGTCGAAGTTGATTCTAGAGTGCTTGAGCAATGCCTGCGTCGTTTTGGTTACCTTGGCCGTCGGATCTCCACGAAGTTTCTTGTAGATAGGTTCTGCGAGAATATCTTCCATTCGTTTGTTGTAATCAGTTGTGTCCAAGACTACAGTGGCGTTGCCCTTATCTGCCTGTACCACTACTAAGTGGGGGTTGTCCCTGAGTTCCTTGATGGCATGGTATTCCTCAGCGTTGATGTTTTGCTTCGGTGGCTTTGCCTTATTCAGAACTCTGACCGTTTCCTGCCGGATCTTCTCCGCCTCGGCCTGTGGCAGATGACGTACCGAAGCCTCTACGGATTCTATGATACCCTGAAGAGTTTTATTGAAGAAGACAACGGCCGCGGAAGCCTACGCTTACATCCGTCTGTCAGTTTTAGTGTATTTTTCAAGCGTTCGGAATCCTTTGAATAACCGTGATAACAGATTGAATTGACTCCAGAGACGCTTTGCCAGCTTCCAAAAAGATCAATGTAGCCCATACTAAAGGGCAACAACCGATCTCTGGAAACTTAAATTAAGTTTTCGAAGAAAGACGATGTAATTTTCGCAAAAACTTACAGAACATGTATGAGAGGAAGACAGGAGACAGCTCAAGAGGTTTGCACCCATAAAGAATTACTTCGCCTGGAGGTCATTTTCACCATGCTCAGTACGATAATGAAATAGGACAGAAAAGCAATAATATTGGTATTAACCATTTCTTTTTAATATTTATGGGTAGTTTTGTCTCTTCTTTGTAGAAGAAATTCGTATTCCAGTTTGAAAAGGAAACAAAACGCAGGGTAATAAAAGGTAACATCACCAGAAAGTTTAACTTTTTTATAAATTCCCTCTCCTTTAAACCATACAGCAACGGAGTTTGACTCATATATTTTACGATGATTCCTGGTCCCAACAATAAAGGGCATCGTACAAGTAAAAGACTGCTGGCCCATGTCCCGGTTATAGACCTCGTTCACTTGAAATGTGAGATAAGCAACTATGTATCTGCTGTTAAAACTCTCCAGACCTGCAACGGCTTTCACTGTATCGCCAGGGTACTGCACAATTGCACCAGTGATCAAACCATTATCATGAGAAGCTGCGTCATTGTTGGTAAGTGTAAAGTTCACAACACACCCGCAAAAAACGGACGGGCCCTCTTGGATAACTTGTTTCTTTCCGAACTGATTTCTGAGTCATCGTCAGGAAACAACCGAATAGCGCTCACAAGAGACACGAGTGAGTAGAAAAGAAAAATTAAGAATAAAAGATTCTATCAACTCACACAGAGTCTTTGGTTAGCTCACGCGTACATCACTCGGGTATGCAACAACCATGTTCACATACAGTTTATGGGAGTGAGATGAACAGTATTATTTTCATACAACTCATATGTACCATCTGGTCAAAAGCATCCGGACGCGTATTAATATACATTATTAACATGTAAGTGGACATTATGTCAAACACTCGTTTTAATGACATGTTGAAATGTGTTCTGGACACTTTCATGGAGGAATGTTGGCCATTTTTCCTCAACAGCAGAAACCATAAAAGGTAGTGATGTTGCATTCTGGGCTCTGCAGAAAAGTAGACTTTCTAATTCATCCCACAGGTGTTCCATTGGATGTAGGTCGGGACTCCGGACAGGCCAGCTCATTTTGGGAACGTTATTGTCCACAAAAAATTGCCTAACAGATGCTGCTTTATGATAAAGTGCACTGTCATGCTAATACAACAATCATTGTCTCCAAAACTGTTCCTCTACTCTACGCAGTAAATCCTCTGCAATTTACGTCTTCTCAAGAGTGGTAAAGAGTCCAAACACAAACCACCATAAATGCACCCATACCATATCACCATGTTAGTCCTACATATGGTGCCAAGTAAAGTCCTCCTGGCATTCGCTACGCCCAAACCCTTCAATCGGATTGCCACAGGGATAGCATGAATCATCACTCTAAATCACTCGTTTCCAGCCATTCACTGTCTAGTAGCCTCGACGTCTGCATGAGGCCAAGCACCGCTTCTCGTTTATTTCAGAAATATGTGGCTTGTGAGGAGCCGCTTGACGATTGTATCCCTTTCTTTGTAACTCCTTATGCACAGTAGTTGTGCCAGCTGGACTGCTCATAGCACTTTGGAACTTGCTAGTGACGTCATGTGATTTTTTGCAACAGCCCTCTAATGCTCGACGACCTCTGGCCGCAGCACACGAGGACTGCTTCGTCCTGGTTTAGTTATGGTTGTTCCTTCGCGTTTCCACATCACAATCGCAACACCAACAGTCGATGTGGTCAGCTTTAGAAGGGTGGGAATGATCCTTATGGATCTGTTATTCGGGTGACGTCGAATGATTAGTAAGAGGCCGAAGCCACTCAGGTTTCCTGACAGAATCATTCTGATACTGCTTCTCTACGCCCAGCACAATACTCCCCGCCTCCCTTTACACTAGCGGCTCTGCCTCGCGTGATATCTTGTGATCAGTTCGTCATTACGTAGGGTGGCGAGCATGCTATTGATCAGGTAATGTATCCTACGTATCCTAATTTAATATGTTTCTGTTACGTACTGTCTTTCAAAAATGGTTCAAATGGCTCTGAGCGCTATGGGACTTAACATCTGAGGTCATCAGTCCCATATAATTTAGAACTACTTAATGCTAACTAACTTAAGGACATCACACACATCCATGCCCGAGGCAGGATTCGAACCTGCGACCGTAGCAGTCGCGCGGTTCCGGACTGACGCACCTAGAACTGCTAGGCCACCGTGGTTGGCACGTACTGTCTTTGATAATTTACAACTTGTAAGGTGTAATTTAACACATTTTGCTCCTAATGTTTCGTTTCCTACGCGTTGCCGTCTGTTGTACACACTAGTCAGTTGCCTTCTGACGATATCTGAAAAATCCGAAAACCGGTTAGAAATATTTTAATCACGTAAACTCAGTTTGTTCGATTTTCAACCTAAAATTGGTTCGAAATACCCTCTGACACTCGTTGGACAATAGTTTGTGGAGGGTACAGTGCGTTTAAAAGTCATCGTTACAAACGTCTATGCGTGAAAGCTAATGGGGTTCAACGTTTGTGCTGGACAGGATATTTGCTGACGCTTTACAGTGACGCTACGTGTCCTTTGAATTGAAGTGACAAAAGTCATAGGATACCTCCTAATATCGTGTCGGACCTCCTTTTTCCCGGCGTAGTGCAGTAGCTCGATGCGGCATGTAGTCAATAAGTCTCGTTGGAAGTTCCCTGCAGAAATGTTGAGATATGCTGCGTATATAGTCGTCCATAACTGAGAAAGTGTTGCCGATATCGCTGCGGCCGGAAAAAGACCCTGTAAGAAGGGGACCTACGACGACTCAGGAGACTAGTTCAACTTGACAGAAGTGCAGCCCTTCCACAAATTGCTGCAGATTTCAATGCTGGGCCATCAACAAGTGTCAGCGTGCGAACTATTCAACGACACATCATCGATATGGGCTTTCGGAGCCGAAGGCCCATTCGGTTACAGTTGATGACTGCACGACATAAAGCTTTACGCCTCGCCTTGGGCCGTCAACACCGACATTTGACTGTTGATGACTGGAAGCGTGTTGCCTGTGTAATGGTACTTGAATTACGTAACCATTACGGCAGCTCACCTGAACCTCTCGATACCAGCAATATTCTACTGTGTTTCTGTAAAGTAGTTGACATATTTCTGAGACAACATTCAGATTTGATTTCATTAATGTAGAGGTATGTAGAGGTACTTTGATACATCGATATGTTTGTATTGCAATGATATTATTCTTATGTGTATTCTTTCTTTTGTCACTATGATCTTTGACGTACTTGTAACTCTGATTTTTGGGCGCGTAAGAGATTATTAGTTATTAGAGAGTCGGACCTTGAAAAAGATCAAGTCTTGGTCATCATGTTGAAAAGACGCATATTGTAATGAGCTTATAAAATGTGAACTTTAACAGTGAGGAAGATGTTTTCAAGTATGTTTTGTATTGTGAAGTGATATTTTGTATGTTACGTGATATTGCAACAAAAGCAATAAAAAGGAAGTGTAACTTAAATTCGGAGTGCTGATTATTTTTGTACATCACCATTGTGCTAACTTTGAGAGGTTTAATCTTCAAGAATGGTTTGTGAAGCGCATCTACAAAACTTTTGAATATAGCAGAATAAAGCCTAGGCCTCTTTGCATCCGAGCTTGGAATCATCACCACCTAGATTTTCGACAGTTGAGCCATGATTTTACAAGACCAGCGTGGGAAACACGAAAAGATGAGTATCTAGTTTATTCATTATTACATGAAATGACTTTATTAACTGTGCTCTAATGACACCTGCCACATAATAACTTTGTTGTTGCCCGAAAATGCAGTATTTAGTAGCGTGAGCAACACCACACTCATTATTAAATTTTGACCTTTGTTGTGGTAGGGTTGTTAGACCTGGTAGAACGAGTCTCCTTCCAAATTGTATCTAGCGGATGGACGTGTACGGGTATGGAGGGAACCACGTGAATCCATGGACCCTGCATGTCGGCCATTGCGTTGTTCGTGATGAGAAGTAGTGCTTGAGATTAGGTACTCTCGGCACCCTCTTGAACCCGTGGAACTAGGAATATTGAATTCTCTAACTATTTCCGAAATGGAATGACCTATGCGTCCAGCTTCAGTTATCAATTCGCCTTCCAAGTGTGTTAACTCCCGTCATGTGGTCCTAGTCTCGTTGGAAACTTTTCCACATGAATCGCCTGAGAACAAGTGACAGATCCACCTTGCACTGCCCTTTTATATCTTGTGTGCGCCATACTACCGCCCTCTGTATCAGTGCATATCGCTATCCCGTGACTTCTATCGCCTCAGTGCAGTATTCGATACCTGGAACGACAAGATTTCACTGATCCGAAAGGGCTTACTAGTGAGTACGCAGCATACTATCTGCCCCACTAAAATGATTTTCAATAAGAAAACCACAAGAATGAGTGTCTGTAAGAGGAGAAAAATATTTTACAATCGAGTCAGTAACACAATCTCGCCAGGTCTACCGCCTGTCAGACTAACCAGATGACTGAATGGAGGCAACACACATTGCATGTAAACGCAGCAGAATGCCTACGCCCTGACGTCTCTCAGGGACAGGACCAAACCAAACAAACGTCAGCGAAAGTTTGAGTGAAGCGTCAGTGAACATTTGACGGACAGAGTGCATCTGCTACAATTGTTTGCTGCGGCACACTGAATAAATGACTGCCAAACTGAAATTGCTGTAATCGTGTGAACTACTATCAAAATATCAAATCTTCTTGCCTAATAATCAGTTAGTCTATGTATACCTATAAGTACAGTTAGAGGTTATTGTGCCCTACTTTGTTTTTCAGAATGTAATAAAAACCCTTATATTCCTTATACCTTAAAATTCTTTATAGTGAAACAAATACAAGTGCAAAAAAAGTTACACCGAGGTGAGAAAAGCCATGGGTTAGCGATATGCATGTATACAGATGGCGTTACTATCGCGTACACAACGTACAAAAGCGCAGTGCATTGCCGGAGCTGTAATTTGTACTCAGGTGTCTCATGCGAAAAGGTTTCCGACGTGATTATGGCAGCACGATGCTAATGAACAGACTTTGAACGCAGAACGGTGGATGGAGCTAGACACATAGAACATTCCAATTCGGAAACCGTTAGGGAATTCAATATTACGAGATCCACAGCGTCCAGAATATGTCGCGAATACCAGATTTCAGGAATTACCTCTCATCAGGGACAACAAACTGGCCGACTGCTTACCCTTAACAACTGCCGGCAGTGGGTGAGTAGAGTTGTTAGAGCTAACAGGCAAGCAGCACTGCCTGAAATAACCGCAAAAATCAATGTGTGACGTGCGGTTCCCCCGACATGTGCCCATCGAACATAGAACATTTAAGGGACATAATCGAAAGATCAGTTCTCAGTTCGTGCACAAACCCAGCACCGGCAGAATTTTTTCGCAATTGTGGACGGCTATTAAGACAGCATGGCTCAATATTTACGCAAAGGACTTCCAGTGACGTGTTGAGTCCATGGCACGTCGAGTTGCTGCATTAAGCCGGGAAAAAGGAGATCCGACACTGTATTAGGAGGTATCCCATAACTTCTCTCACCTCACCTTGTTGATCGTGCTCTATTTTGAAAATCTTTCTTTTGGTAAAACAAACAAGTACGACCATGTTCATTGAGAAAAGGATATATGAGTAATTAAAGCAAAACTAATATAAAAAGCTGCAAAACTTAAGGTAAACAGCAGATAAACCAAAAACACCTAATCGAAATTATATTGTTTTAATTTGATGACGAACTAAAGTTTCAAATATTGAAATACATTCCTGAAATTCAACTTTATTGTAATAGGTAAGCATGCACTACCAGAAGTTACTCATGAAAATCTGTCCTGGATTGGGACTCGAACTTGGATTTCCCGGTTATCGCGTGCAGTCGCCTTACCTATGAGTGGGGAGCAAGGAGCGTGCTCGGATAGCTTAAGTGGCAAGGCCACCGCTCACGGAAAGTGGGATATCCACGTTCGATTCCCAATCTGCACAAATTTTCATGAGTTGCTTTCGGTAGTTCAGAAGAATAAATTTCGAAAATATATTGGTATGGTTTCTACAAAAACAAGAAGTCATTCGTAGTCACTCTCTGCAATCTTTTCACAGAGGCAATATAATCATAATCATTTCCTTCTGAGATATCTCTCGATGAATATCCTTCCTGAGGCAGTACTTGTGATGCCGTACCAATGTTTCGTGAATATTTCAGTCTTCCTCCTCCCCTCCTTTGACCACGCCATCTGCTTTCTCCAATCCGTTTCCTTCGATCCGTGGTAACTGGTACCTGTGCCTGGGATATATTGTTATACCGGAAGCGACCAATAGGCAATTCTACACATTTTTTTTTCTGAAGGAGATTGGTTTTATTCAGGACTCCAATACACCGTATTTCTCCTCACTGTTTTGGCTACAAAATCCTATTTCTAAACACAATCTCCTTTCATTCCGACGGCCTTACACCACCTTACTGGAAGGGCTTGTATGCTCGCATGATGCCATTCTACTAGTCCACGACGGGGCCAACATCATCCACGTACTGCTTCCCATAGAGTGCATCCTTCATTGGGCCAAACAGCTGTAAGTAAGAAGGTGCGAGATCCGAGCTGTAGAAGGAAGAACAATCCAATGAAATTTTGTGAGTTCCTCTGGGGTGCGCAGACTTGTATGAGGCCTTATGTTGTAATGAAGAGAGAGGAAGTTCGTTTTCATTTTTGTGGCGAAGGAAACATTGTAGGAGTTACAGCTGTCTGTGGCTTGCCGGCTAGTGGAAGAACGGACCGGTCTGCGAGTACTTTGTGCGATGATGACAGACGCCTCACCCTACGACTCACCGTACTTTTGTTCACTTCCAGGTCTTCTACAAGCGCCTGTGAATATCTGCCATCAAAAATAACTCAATGGCAGCTCTCTGCTTGCATTGTTTCTCCGTTACAGACTCCACTTCGAAGGCTTTGTGTAGCTTCGTCACCTACTGCAAGTTCATGATATTGTAGGTGCGGAAGGGGAAATATTCCACGTTCTCCCAAAAAAAAAAATTCGCATATTTTCATTCTAAATTGACAGAGAAAAATGTGCTGTATTACCTATTGAACGTCTCTCGTAGACCTCGTCATAAAGTGACGGGATGTAGTTCATTATCTCCTGAAGATTTTTCCACCTCTCGAATTTATTTCAAATTCACTTTAATGAAATGGCAGCAGAGGAGATACTGATGGGGGACCAATATAGGGCCTCCTAAAATCCTTTTCTAGTAACTCAAGATCTTCGTTTGAGTACTTGAACTTTAGAGTTTGAAGATTTTGTTTGTTGATTCAGTTCCACCTGATGTTTCTCCATTGTATTTTGTATCTTTCTCTAACTTCTTTCTTCACTATGGTATCCATGGATTTAACTTAAAGAAAGGTTCTGTTTTCATTCCCACTACGGAAAACTTTCTGCTGACCTCGTTCACCACTTGCATCATGTGTTGGGGGACACACACGTATGTGAAGTGTGTGTTTTCCTTTTTAGAAACACCAAAATCTTTATCGCATTTCATATATGTATGGCCATGTTCAAGGACCTTGTAACCTATTTTGTTAGGACGTTGATTTTTCCTCGAGATTTACGAGTACATCCAGTATTTCAAAACATGGCCTATTGAAAAATGCGTTAAATACAAAGAAACCACAGTGAAAATCCGATGAAACTTTGCATAGATCTGTTAGGCAGTAACGCTAATACGCCCTTATATATAGCACAACATCGCTCTCATCAGTTCTGAGCGCACAGTGAGCGCGTTAGGATGCCTTGAAAATAGTGACTCCCTCCAAATAAATGTGCCTGCCGAGAGAGTTCGCCTGATTTCAGGCGACCCCACATAACTTAACTTGTCACTGCTTTCATTCTTCACGACAATTCTCGGCCGCACACTACAGGGGCGAAGAGTACGCTCCTGTAGCTTTTTCGATGGGAAGTGTTTGATCACCCACCATATAGCCCGATCTTGACTCCTTCTGATTTTCATATCTGCTCAAAAGAACCGATTTGGTGCAGACAACGAGCTGCAGTACAGTGGAGAAAACTGTCAGAAAGCACAGGAGGCTGCCTTCTATGGAAACTGGTACAACGCTACGACACACTGGTAAGTCGGAGCGGCGGCTACTTACAAGGGGAGGCCACGACGTTTGGAACGCGGATTTACTGCAAACTTCGTACACTCGTAGTACTCCATGAGGACAACAAAACGTGTAAGCAGTAGCGCGTACTTCTCAAGCGATATTGAGAAAATCGCAGGATAATTTCGGTCGTCAAATATATACCTCTGCGTGGCCATTTTTACCATAGAGCGGCGGCAGCCGAGTCGTTGGCACTGTAGCTCAGCGTGCTCGGTCAGAGGGTTAGTTACCCTCTGTAATATAAAAAAACTGAGTGAACGGATCAACGAAGTACCTGAACGGGTGCCATCGGACGCCCGCCCCGAACTCATTCAACGAACAATATAGAACAACATGAGACGAAAAGAAAAAAAAAAAGTAGTGGTTAGCGTTCAAGCCCCGTAATCGCTGGATCGCTGGATCGAGTCTCGTTAATCAGTTTTTTTTTTAATTTCAATACAGTCAGTTTCTTTACTATTTATATTACAATTGATATAACGGGAAAATAGGTGTAATCTGATGAACTTTTATTAAATTTACAATGTTATTTGGTAGTCTACAAATTTGTATTACAAATAATATAATATTCATAACTATCGACTAGTAAACGACAAAACGCATAAAGTGATACTAAAAATGTATGCTTGTCCGCGATTTGAGAAATCCCTAATACCTGGAAGGAGCCCGAAACGACATGTTGCCTGCAGGTTTTGACCGGCACAGACGGCTTTCGAAAGATGTGCAATTAATCGTCGCTTTCGACATTACGAGTACAAGTTGCAGGATGGTATTTCGTAAGAACATGGAAAACAAAGTTAAACGGCACCAGCTGCATTGAATAACTGCTATGTTTCCGCATACGCAAGGTCTTTTGAGGTTTTCCGTGGAAAAACATACCTCGTTAACATTTTCAAACACCTCTCTTTCAGCCGATAATCTGGAAGCAAACCATGCATAACGCAGCATTTCCTTAAATATCGCTGCTGGTAATGCTCATACAGTATCGAGTGTAATTTAATAGCGTCTTCATGAGAAGAAATTTCTCGTTCACTTTCGATTAAATACGAACAGTTTTGAAGACACGGACAAGCATACTTTTTCAGTGTCAATTTATGCGTTTGGTCGTTTACTAGCCGATAGTTATGAATATCATATTATATTATTTGTGATAATAAAAATTTGTAGACTGCCAAATAATAGAGTAAATTTAATAAAAGTTCATCGGATTACACGTATTTTTCCCATTATATCAATCGTAATATAAATAGTAAAGAAAATGACTGTGTTGAAAATATAAAAAAACTGACGAACGGGTCTCGATCCAGCAATACAACGATTACGGGGCTTGAACGCTAACCTATTGTTTTTTTTTGACAATCTTTTTTTTCACTCTGGCCATTTTTTTATTATTATTCCACAAAAACAGTAACAAAATGGCTAGCTTACAATAAAATGACATAAATAAGGTGACAGATAATTTCAGTCATAAATTATAGCATTCATAGAATGAGGATTGATATTCAGTCTTTAGAGTCTTCAGCAGTAGCACACATTTATCACCTTCACTGTTACCTTCAACTGGTGGCTGTTCAACACTCATATTTTCTTCTTCTGCAGCCTGAGGTTCCTCATCATCATTTCCCAGACCCAAATTAATGAGTCAGTAAATCCTTGATGTGTGTTCCTTCCAGGGTAAATTACGTGGACAGAAGAGCAGTACCGAACAGCGACATCGCAAAGTCCTTCACCGCCTTGTTATTTTTGTCAGTTCCAGCCTTCTAAACGTATCCTTAGGGAGTTAAAGATCTTCCTTTATAACAGACACCAGATGTTTGCCGTCAAATTCCTGTATCTGCTGTACTACGGATTTATTTTTCATTCGTGACGTGCAGGTGAGGTGAGGTTCGGGAACGTGACACAACCTATCCCCTCTCCACGAGGTGTCCAGTTCCTCACCTATACCCATTCTGTTGAAGACAACTCAGAGCATTTTACCATATTTCTGATTGTGATTCTGATACTTAAGAGTTTTATCGAATTCATTTTCCATATACATCTTGTATTCAATATGTTCATCACTCCCAATATTGTCAAAAATGTAATTTGTATGTTTCCCCATTAACCAAATAACTGCGTTATTTTTTGCCCGAGGGCAGTAACTTTCTTCTGGTCTTAGTTAGTCTGGTGTTAGTCGGTACACTGTTTGCTGAAGTTCTTGTTATCCGAGCAATTTTATCCCTGGTCCACCTCCAGCTGATAATCCGATCCCCACGTGTGTAATGATGAGGCACACTATCAACGAGGTTGCATTTGCTGCAGAGGTTAGTGTCACTTAAACAGATGGAAAAGAGACGCTCCTTAGTGCTGATGATGTTACTGACTACCTTGTGCCACGCTGTTCTCACGTCGGACGAAAGAACATCGAACCACTCGGCTGCTGCCGCTTCGTGGTAAAAATTCCCACGCACAGGTTTGTATTTGACGAACGACATTATCTTGAGATTTTCCCCATAACGCTTGAGAAGTACGCGCAACTGCTTACACATTTTGTTGTCCTCGTGGAGTACTACGAGTGTACGAAATTTACAGTAAACCCGCGTTCCAAACGTTGTGGCCTCCCCTTGTTACAGAAGCAGCTGTAAGGTGTAGCTAACTGTTGCTAATAAAATGGTTTTGATTTTCACAGTGGCTTGCATTTCGCAACCGGTCGTTCCCCACTCTCTGAACAGTCCTCGTATTTCTGTAAGTATGAGATACATTCTGAAACTCCATGCGTATGTAATGAAGATGTAAAATCAAAGCCTCAGATTTACATAGAACAAACAAACAACTGAAATTAAATAACGTTGTTAAAAGTAATAGACCAGAAGACAAACATGTGAAGCTGTGTTACAGCTTAACGTGTTCTGAGCCTGACGGGGCAAATATCGTTGAGTCAGGATATGTCTGAAATTAAAAAATTCTGAAAGGCTTAATTTCAATTTAGAGTGACTTGGGCAGAGACAGGCGGCCGGCACTACGGTTCATAGACCGAAATTAATCAGTGGTGGATCCAGGCGAAGTGTAGCGGTTTCCTCATGAGAGTGCGAGCCGGTGCGAGCCGACACGGAGCTGTGGATTACAGTTCTGAAAAACGCAGCGGGCCGCTGGCTGGGGCGCGTGGCAATCCAATTAGCGGCGTGTTTACTCGCAGCTCAGGCCGCGCAGCGGTGTTAATTTATTCGGCGAGCGTGTCCCGTCCCAGCCCGGACCAGGATCGATAGCTCCCCGCCATCTCCAGGAAGACTGGCGCCCTTTGATGTCGGCCGACCGCGACTCCTCTGTCCCAGACACCTGCTACAAGTGTCTCCCCCTCGCTTTCTGCCCGGTTCCTCGCCTGCTCTCGCCACAGTTCTCAACCTCAGGTCCTCTCCCTGTGGCGAGCCGAAGTTCTAGTCCTACTACTGAGATTCCGCCAACAAAGGTGACTGACGGAAACTTCGACCTGCAAATTAAGCCCCAATGGCCGGTCCCCCACCTGCACCTATTGCCTGAATCCGTACACTGCAATAAACTGTTCTGTTAGCTGGTTTCCCGAAGTGTGCTTCAAGGGGCTGATTCTCTGAACAAGCAACATTTTTTATGCATATTCTATGGTGAAAGTAGATGGTTATGGAAGATAAACCATCCCTAGTACAAGCATACCATCACCAAAATGATCAGTGAAAGCTTATCATAAACTGAAGGAAACACATTCAATAGCGAAGGTGTACCTTCAACGGCCCCAGTTAGTCGATGTGTACAGCACTAGATTATTAACGTTGCGTCTAACAATGGTACCAGGCATCGGAATGAATGTAACTGTCGACAATCGTGTATTGTTATGTCATACAGCAGTGCAGCTATAGCTGAGCGGAATCAGTTGGGCAGAATCTAGAGCGGCGCTCGTAGCGTTGCAAAGCGCCGGCTAGAGGGCGCTATCGTCGGTGTCGGTGTCGTAGTGTCAACCTAAGAACTTGTACGTACGCCGTGGCATCGTAGCTATCGATACCACAGAGACCTACTCGTGGGACCAGTCATCCTCCTAGAAAACCTCCCAGGCGAAGCATTTTAGCACTTCCTGCAGGTGACACTGCCTCCGTGCTGGAAGATTTGCCTTTGGTGGTACGAAGGATAATGTGGCCAGTACATGATGGTGCTCCAGATCACTGCCCTCTTCAGTGTCGAAATAAAACACTGGTACAGACAGAACATTCGCACTTGCCCTGTGTGTCCTCATGTGTACTTTCAAAGCCTAAACTGTCCAACATCTGTTATCTCCACCTTCAAAGAGGTGTACCTCGCTGGGAATTCATGTCTAACCATATGTTCACATGACCCTTTTTGCTTGGTTTGTATCTTCTGTGTCTTGCGAACAAGACACAACCAGGGAAAAAGCACCAGAGGCGCAAAGATGCGAGATGATGCCATTGCTACAGAGACTCGCCACTAACGCGAGTTCCACCAGCGCCACGGCCGGCGCCGAGGATGAAGATATCGATTTCTCCTCGGCCAATTGTCGCCCGAGTATAGCCCGCCAATGACCCTCCGACAACGGAGAGAAGCCTACTCGGAAAATGGCAGAGCAGATCTCGCCCAGTTCGCGGTAGATCAGCACCCAGGGCTGACTTAGACAGGGAACGTAGTTTATTGAGAGTAGTTGTAAATTGCATTTACTGTGTACTGTGAAATTGACCTATGATTGTTTGCACTGAGCCACTGAGGGCCTTTTTTTGTGTTATATTACATGCAGTGTTGCAAAATTCTTTATTCAACAAGTCACAAAAATAAGTGAGGCTTTTTATCTCATTTGTGTGACTTAGTTACAAATTTTGGGGAGACTTATAGAACCTACTTCATCCTATCCTGTTACCGCTCCCTGGGGCGTAGCTGTGTAATAGTGGCTGAGAGAAATTGTCTTAGCTGCGTACTGTACCAGAAGACGTTTCACGAACTGACAAACTCGGCCTATCGTAACAACAGTGGCAACTCGGCCTCCATAGCAGCAGCGACGAGGCCTTTACAAAACTGGCGACGAGAGTTTACATAAGGATATTTATTGTGTACTCGTAAATCCTACAGGACACTGATAAAAATTTCCTGCATTACTCCCGAAATCCATTTTCACTTTCAAAATGAGCCACTGTTGGCAAAAACAGAGCGCATGTAGTACTCTGAAATGCATATTATTTTCACAGAAATCTCGATTTGTAATGTCTTGTTGAAAGAAATACACAATTGTATTGTCTCTATGGTACTGAGTAGCCACACACATATCAGTACGCAAGCATACCGTCAGATACTAGTGGGTAGAATTGTACAAGGAGCATTCAAATGAAAGTGAGACAGATGGAGAAAAATAAGTAAAATGTTTATTACTTCAAAGGTAATAGCCGTCGCTCTTAATAAATTCATCCCACTTTGAGAGCTGGCCAATGCCGTCATGGAAAAATGTATGCCGCTGCCTACTGAACCCTGACTATAGCCACGAGTGCACATCTTAGTCCGAAGCAAATCGACGGCCTCGAAGATCTTTCTCCAGGGCTCCACATACACACATCAAAAAAAGTTTTGCATCACCGCTGTCCCGAGAGTTCCGGAAACTATACAGAAAATTGGAATAGCGACCAACGTAAATACCATTTCTGCTTTTTTTATTATTCAAGAAAACCACAGATTCCATGTTGTACGACCATACAGCGAGACCTTCAGAGGTGATGGTCCGACTGCTGTACACACCAGTACCTCCAATTCCCAGTAGCACGTCCTCTTGCATTGATGCACGGCTGTATTCGTCGTGGCATACTATTCACAAGCTCATCACGGCACTGTTGGTCCAGATTGTCCCATCCTCAACGGCGACTCGACATAGATCCCTCAGAGTGGTTGGTGGGTCACGTCGGCCATAAACAGCCCTTTCCAAACTATCCCAGGCATATTCGATAGGGTTCATGTCTAGTCGAGCGATGTCTTTATCCTGAAGGAAGTCATTCACAAGACGTGCACAATGGGGGCGCGGATTGTCGTCCATGAAGACGAATGCCTCGCCAATATGCTACCGATACGTTCGCACTATCGATCGGAGGATGGCATTCACATATTGTACAGCCGTTATGTAGCCTTCCATGACCACCAGGGGAGTACGTCGGAAACACATAATGCCACCTCAAAACAGCAATGATAATACACCTTGGTGCACGCCCTGGACAGTTTGTCTAAGGCGTTCAGCCTGACCGGGTTGCCTCCAAACACGTCTCCGACGATTGACTAGTTGAAAGCATATGCGACACTCATCGGTGAAGAAAACGTGATGCCCATCCTGAGCGCTCCGTTCGGCATGTTGTTGGACCCATCTGTACCGCGCTGCATGATGTCGTGGTTGCAAAGATGGACCTCACCATGAACGTCGGGAGTGAAGTTGAGCAGCATGCAGCCTATTGCGTACCGTTTGAGTCGTAACACGACGTCCTGTGGCTCCATAGAAAGCATAATTCAACATGGTGGCTTTTCTGTCACGGTTCCACCGAGCGATAATTCGTAGGTAGCGGTCATCCACCAATTTGGTGGTTAATTCTTCTAGCGTATTATAGTTGATAGGTCCTTCACCTGTTTCCTAGTGTGCCCTCATTTCTTGTTAAGAAGGTTGGGTCGAATTTTCTTCTAGATTTTTTCTGAGATATTTTCTTTACCATTGGTGTTAATTTTATTTTGATCTTTACAACATAGTGGTCCGACCCTAAGTCTTCACCCCCTAAAACTTCGACGTTGTAGATTTCACGATGGTGAAATTTATCCATGTATACATGGTCCAGTTGTCATTGGTTCATTCGAAAATCAGGGTGTTTCCACGTTTTTAATTTGTGAGGTTTCCTGTTAAAACATGTTGATTTTGAGCTTAGGTTATGGTTTCTACAAATTTCAATTAACCTTTGACCATTTTTGTTGATCCATTTATGTGCTGGCTTTTTTCCACTGATATCTCTGTATCTTATTTCTTGCCCCAGTTGAGTATTGAAGTCGCCAAGGAGAATTTTTATGTTTAATAGAGGAATGTTGATTAAGACTTGATCCAGGAGACCCCAAGACTTCTGTGTTTCTTCTTTGTAATACACAGTATCATTTTTCTGATTGGTGAGGGCATGTGCATTGATAATTGTGTATGACTTATTTGCAGATTTTAAAGTTAGAGTTGCATGTCTGGGGGACTGAGATATGAATTCTATGATAGAGTCGATAATTTTGAGATCTATAAGAAATCCATTGCGAAACTGTGGACCGTTTTTCATGACTCTTTTTCTAGGGATTCCTTTATAAAGTCCGTATCCCTGTGATTCCATAGGGTCGTGATCATTGTTTCTAATTTCTTGAAAAGTCATGATTACAATTCTGCGTTTTTTCGTGATATCAGTGACAATTTTTAATTTTCCAGCTTGACACAAGGAGATAACGTTGTGTGGCTAGCGGAATGAGATTTGTTAGGTTTAATCCTTTGATGGTTTTTAGTTTGTACCGACTGTTGAGTTTCGAGGCGCTGTAATCCATCGTTATGCTCTCAATAATAGCCCAGCGAATCCGAATGCTATCTTTCCTGAAATTTATGGTTGCAGTCGTGGAATTATTCTTCAAAAGACTGTTCATGGTCGACTGTCTAAGGTATCACCTTGGTGTGAGGATAATTCCTCGAATTACAATTCTGAATGTTGTTCAGAAAGGTGATGATGAAGGATGAAAGATGACAACATGAAATTGCAAAGACGGAAGAAATAGAATGGGTCCGACACTTCGAGTGTTGAAGAAAACGGCCAAAGAAAGACAAGGGCCACAGAAGGGAGTGAAAATGAAAGACATCCTAGGCCTCCATTCCTAATACCGCCGGGGTCAGAAAAGAACAAGAGTTGACCAAGAGAGGTCAGATAGAATAGATGAAAGTGAGGAATATAATAAAATACTAAACTCATTACTTTCTTTTTACACCTGTCTCTCTCTCATTTGAGTGACCCTTGTAGTTTACTTTAGCTTGAGAAGCAGACGCCTTTGCGCATTTCAACATTAGTTTCTACCTAACGAGTATTGGCCTCGTTCACTCGTAATTACTTTCGTTAGTAGTGGTATGTCAGCGCAGACAACATGAACTTCATTCAATAAGAGTCTAAAGTGTGTACGACACTTAATTTTTGAGACATGCACGTACTTAGAGGTTTGCCAAATACAGGACCCGATTGATCGATGTGTCTATCATCCCATGTCGTTGATTTGCACGACAACAGAATGTATGAGTAGATCAGAAGTGAAATAAGAAATAATCAGTTTTATGATCATCTTGGTGGGGTCCAGGACACACTAGAGTTTCGAAATAACACAACAGAAGTGTCACTGTTATGTTTGCCTAGTTTTGAAATAAAAGTCTGTTTTGTTCTTCTCCAGAGGTCTGGAACATGTGATAGAATAGGATCATGGGGGCGTAGAATTGGAAAAAAAATTTCTTTTGCATTCCAGTGTGACCCGAGTCTTCGGACGGCACGCTCAGAAAGAAGCAGTTATGCATCCAGTGACTATAGAGACATGATACATAAGCTGCAACGTATTCTCTGGAGTAACAGAAAAGTCTACGCGATTTCAGAGTAATGTCTCTGCGTTTTAGTATATTCGAGACAACAGATCTTTGTCGTGTGTAAGTAAACAAACACTGATCATGATGTAATTTCTTAGACTTTCCCGGCGATTTGATGACATCTCGTGGATATCGGGTTTTCTGCCGGATATCAGCGTCTTCCAAACACGATATTTCGACGTCATTACTTGACGTCTTCATCAGGTCTTCCCTGAGACTGGCTGCTTGCTGGACCGGGTCGCATATTTATGCCTGCCCGGTGCCTGGTGTTCTGTTTGCCGTTCCCTAGTCGGTCCGCGCCCGCGAGTCGCACTATCCTGCCGCTCTAGGTGTTCCCTATTCCGTCCGCGCCCACTCTGGCCGCCTCCAAGCGCATTTCATTGAAACTGAAAAAATGCCACAGGAATTATTAGTTAAAAAATGGTTACGGGAGATACCAGAGAAGGAACCTGCGACCTTTTGATATGCAAAGCAAATGCTCTACCACTTCACTACCTCCCCATGTAAGCACAAACGTAGGATCCATGGTTTTATTTCTCAAGACGCCTTGTCTGGGAATGAAACAGCTGTGAGACAATTTGGGCTCCACAGCGGCCTTGTTCGAAAGTGCAGCATCTGCTAATCTCAAAGTGAACGCTCTCCTGGCCGGTACCCCCATCCTTGTTGAGTTTTGTTTCATGGGCATTCGGCCGTGGTGCAAGACATAACTCTCTCCCCAACGTTCTGACTTCCAATGCTGGAGACGTCAGAGATTATAACTACGCAGAAATCAGTTGCAATTTCAAACAAGCAGATCGACTTGTTTGAGATTGTAACTGCTTTTTGAGCCTTTATACCCTCTTATGATGTTACCAGTATTGGAAAGGATACGTTAGGAAGGTTAGACAGAGAAATATGCCCTGGACCACGACCTAAGGCCCATAAAACAATAATCACAAAACACTGTCCGATAACTTCACCCATATACATCTACATTTATACTCCGCAAGCCACCCAACGGTGTGTGGCGGAGGGCACTTTACGTGCCACTGTCAACAGCTTATCGTGTATTTTGCTCCAAGCTACGTGAATCAAATGAGATAAACACACAGCTCGACAGTTGCTACGGAACAAAGAAATTATTAGACAGGAATAATCATAGGCGATAGTGGACGACAGGACGATGATTCCGTCCGACAGTGTTCCGACGCCACAGAGCAAACGGAAAGCCAACAGCAGAAGCATCCCTCATCTCCCCCGACAAAGGAATCCAGAGCTATTCATACACTTTCTGGTAAGGTCATGATGACCTTCTGTTTCGACTGTAGGAGCCCTCTGCCCGTTGAGTTCCTCTACTGTCAAACTACAATCATTGCGCAGTGCTATGGAGACGTTCTGCCGAAACTGAGAAGGGCCACGAAGCCAAAACACCCATCATGTTGTACGATAACGCACGCCCAATCTACCGACGGCTACGCTTCAGTTATTTCGTTGGTAAACACTGCAACATGCTCCGTAGAGTCCGAATCGTTCACCGTGGGATTTTAACATCTTTGGCAATCTGAAGAAAGGCTTGCATGGACGTCAGTTTTAGTCCTACGAGGATGTGCAGGAGTAGGTGCGGTAGTGGATTCGTCAGCGGTGGACCACGTTCTACGAAATAGAAAAGTCTTAAGGCGTGTGGTGATCGCTTTTGAATGGAACCATTCCGTAGTGGGTGTTTGGTTTCGTTCGACTATCACCCATTTATCTTTTGGTTATGAAAATAAGGTTTCACCTGCCTTTCCACCAATGTGTTAAGTGAATTTAAAGGGAGCTTCCTTTGGAAACCATTACCAAGAGATTACTGATCGTGACTGTTAACGTCTGATGTAAATGAGGAATTCGTTCTATGAAGCTAAAAAGTAGCACTTTTAATTAATCGTTATGTACTTTATCTAAACATAGCATCATGATCAGTCCCGTGGAAATCTGGTTTTCTGCCGGATATCAGCGTCTTCCAAACACGATATTTCCACATCATTACTTGATGCCTTCACCAGGTGTTCCCTGAGACTGGCTGCTTGCTGTTTTTTTTTTTTTTACTTTATTGTTATTTTAACACCTGGACAAACAGGTAGGCTGGCAGCGGCATGCTACGCCGCTCTTCAGCCATAGTGGTGACAATAACAGTACAAGAACGGAGAATTAAAATGAACAGAGTGATGGGCAAAAAATAGTGGTCACAGATACACAAAAAACACGGAGCCGTTCACACGCGACGATAACGACACTGAAAACACGTTGACACGGCGCACATAACACTGATGAATCCGACGGCACAAGTGAACGTAGTAGCGGGACGGCGGACACTAAAAACACAAAACGACGTCACACACACGAGACACAGATGGCGATCTCCGGCGCGCGAAAGTCCACGTAGCGTGTGGGAGTCCGGGGACCTGCCAATAGGGGAAGAAGGGTGAGGGCGGGTGGAGAGGGGAGAACATAGAAGTCAACGGCTGAGGAGATGGGAGGAGGAGTAGAAGGACAGGGGAGGGGAGGCCCGGGGGAGGAGTTGGGAGAAGGGGAGGAGGGATGGAGGGTGCCCAAAGGAACAGATACAGGAAGAGGGAGGAAGGATCAAAGTAGGTAGGAGGGGTAGATGGAGGGGAGGAGGACATCATCAGGGAGGGGGAGCTGGCGGAAGCCACCTTGGGAGAGGGTAAGGGGGGTGGAGAGATGGAGACCGGGTGGGACATAGGAATACAGGTGCGGCAGCGAGCGGGGGTGGGCGAGGATCGGGGAGACAAGCGGGTGAGGAGGATCGAGTTTACGGGAGGTGTACAGGATCCGTATCCTTTCAAGGAAAAGGAGGAGGTGGGGGAAGGGGATGAGATCGTACAGGATACGCGTAGGGGAGGGGAGACGGAGGCGGAGAGCATGGCGTTCAAGGATTTGGAGGGATTTGTAAAAAGTAGGGGGGGGGGGCAGAGATCCAAGCCAGATGGGCATAACAAAGGATAGGGCGGATGAGGGATTTATAGGTGTGGAGAATGGTGGAGGGGTCCAGACCCCACATACGGCCGGAGAGGAGCTTGAGGAGACTGAGTCGGGAGCGTGCCTTGGCTTGGATTATCCGGAGGTGGGGAGTCCAGGAGAGGCGACGGTCGAGGGTGACGCCAAGGTACTTAATGGTGGGAGTGAGGGCGATAGGACGGCCATAGATGGTGATATAGAAATCAAGGAGGCGGAAGGAAGGGGTGGTTTTGCCTACAGTGATCGCCTGGGTTTTGGGCTGCTTGCTGGACCGGGTCGCATATTTATGCCTGCCCGGTGCCTGGTGTTCTGTCTGCCGTTCCCTAGTCGGTCCGCGCCCGCGAGTCGCGCTATCCTGCCGCTCTAGGTGCTCCCTATTCCGTCCGCGCCCACTCTGGCCGCCTCCAACTGCGGTCGTATATATATATATATATATATATATATATATATATATATATATATATATATAAAGACAATTTAAATAAAAAGAAAAAAATCAGTTTATATTTGGACATTTATTTTAACATTGATCATTGTTCCGTTAAAATTTCAGCATATTAAACTTGATTCATAACTAAACTGGTGCCTTATTTAGGATTGTGAAATTGTGAGTTTGTAATTTTACGAAACACATCAAATATGGAGCCAAGATTGGGAGACTGCATACAACACTGCATTCATAAAATAACACACGAAGAACATTGAAACATATGCAAGAGGAAATTAACCACAACCAACCGATTCAATTTTCACCCAAAGAAGTTACGTTCGTAGCGCAATCCTGTCCGTCATGAAATTACCACACACCCTGGTATACTAAATTCATACTAACTCTCTGTGAAATCTTCCCGAAAAGAATAGCTGAGGGCTATTTTGATGATTACACCACATGCTTCACGCGGTCAACTTGGTTTGCACAACGAGTGTAACTCCACAATAATTTTGATAATGAAACTAAATTACATCGAAACACAAATTACAAAAGAAAAACCTCGATCTGGTTACTATCGTTTTACTATTAACCTGATGGGTCAAGCTATTGTATAAGCACGTGGTACAGATCTCGCAAAGTACACCCCACGTGGGTTGAACATAAAGAAAAGTTGCTATATTGAAAAATATTGTCAAGACGAGACGTTATAATCTCACGCACATTCGCAATTTAAGATTGATGATCTTAGTTAGAGTTACGGGTCATCACCACTTGGTTCCACTTTACTCACAAAGTAGTGACAAAGCAACTACTGGAAGATATTCTGAACTTGACACTCGAATTACACTGTGTTGCAATTTAAGATAACAAATGATATTTTAGATCTAAACCTGAAATAAAGGTGATTAAATTTTCAGTTAGGTTGAACTTAAGAAATCCATTGTTCTATGGACTTAGCAGAGACGCGCTTAGCCGGAGATCTTAGCACTTTAGACGCTCGCCGCAGACAGACTGCCGTGGGCCCCTACCAAGGGTGCTTCCAGATACAAAACGGAAGTGATCAGAGAGGCAGCTTCCTGTACCAACATGACAAGGGACAGATAGGACCATACTAAGAATAGAAACCTCTTTACTTTTAGAAAGCGTAGCTACCTGTTCCGACGTTGGTGTTCTCTAGCAGACAGGCTTGTCTGCTACCATCAAGCACGCAACTAAAAATACATTTGCTCATTCATCCTTTCGCACAGAAGGGAAGGGGGATGACAATATCTTATCATATACAGTATCTAAAAGAAAGCGGATGTAGGTTCTGTATGAGACTGTGTGACATGAATTGCATATAAACTGTATTTTAAAGTGTAGTAGTGTGACAGATCGTTCTTGATTATGTGTAAAAGTAACACGTCCCACTGCTCAGTCTCCTCCCAGATCGTCAGAAACACCACAGTAAATTTAGAAGTGGAATGTATGCCGTAAATGACAACAGTTTTAAAAAATTAACATGAAAGGAATCCAACAGAGACCTTTCAACTGGCATAAGCATGCGTATTCAAATACAGAGATATGTAACAGGCAGAATTCGGCTTTGCGGTCGGAAACACCTAGTGCCCTGCGCAGTTGATAGATCGGTTACTGCGGCAACAATAGCAGGTCTTCAGGATTTAAGTGAGTTTGATCGTGGTGTTATAATCGTCGCACGAGCGAGGGGACACAGCATCTCCGAGGTAGTGGAATTTTCCCGTACGACCGTTTCACGAGTGTACCGTGAACATCAGGAATCCGGTAAAACATCAGATTTTCGACATCGCTGCGGCCGGAAAAAGATCCTGCAAGAATGGGACCAACGACGACTGAAGAGAATCGTTCGACTTAATAGAAGTGCAGCCGTTCAGCAGATTGCTGCAGATTTCAATGTTGGCTCATCAACAAATGTTTGCGTGCTAACCATTCAACAAAATATCATCGATATGGGCTTTCGGAGCCGAAGGCCCGCTCGTGTACCATTGATGATTGCATGACACAAAGTTTTTCACATCGCCTGGGCCCGTCAACACCGAGGTTGGACTGTTGATTATTGGAAACATGTTGCCTGGTGGGACGAGTCTCGTTTCAAATGGTATCGAGCGGATGGACGTATGGAGACAACCTCATGAATTCGTGGACCCTGCACTTCAGCAGGGCACTGTTCAAGCTGATGGAGGCTCTGTAATGGTATGGGGCGTGTGCGCTTGGAGTGACACGACTCAGACAGGTGAATCATACTTCAGCATTCTATCTGAGCTGCTGCATCCATTCATGTTCATTGTGCATTCCGGCGGACTTCGGCAGTTCCAGCAGAACAATGCGACACCCATACGTTCAGAATTGCTACAGAGTGGCTCCACGAACACTCTGGTGAGTTTAAACACTTCCGTTGGCCACCAAACTCCCCAGACATGAACATTATTGAGCATATCTGGGATGCCTTGCTACGTGCTGTTATGAAAAAATCCCGACCCCCTCGTACTCTTACGGATTTATGGGCAGCCCTGCAGGATCGATGCAGTCAATCTCTCTAGCACTACTTCAGACATTACTCGAGTCCATGTCATGCTGTGTTGCGGCCCTTCTGCGTGCTCGCGGGGGCCCTACACGATGTTAGGCAGGTGTACCAGTTTCTTCGGCTCTTCAGTGTTTAGCGCATAATGTTTAATATTTTTTTTGTAATAAGCTATGTCTTTTTTTTATTTTTGTTTTGTGTTTCTTAAGCGAGAGAGAACCTATGAGCAGTGTATCCTAATGTGCATAAATTTATTTCTTATAGGAAAAGAGTGTTCATTAAGTCTCCGAGAAGAATTCGCGTATTTAAGACTAAAAATCCCAACGTATTACGGACACCCACCCAAGTAACAATGAGGCGGGGAACGTGCCTCGTGGCAGTGCAGCATTATAAAGAAATTTTTTTGTAATTTTGTCTCAGAATGTACTGTTCGAAGATGATGCAACTTCAAACGTAATCCTTCAGAAAATGTTAAGTGACACAGTGTTAAAACGATTTGACTTACATATCTGCTGCCCTGTGTTTCCTTAGCAGTACAGTTGACAAACCTGGGGCGGGAGGAATCATTTCGTCAGAAACAGTTCAGCATATTCATGGCGTGGGTAGAAAACTTAGGTCTTAGTGGATCTAAAGTTCAAATGTACAAATAAATTCAGATTTTTGGTTGAAAAAAATAGTATGTCTAGAATTTCAAATGTGTTACATGACCATCAAGATATCAATGCAAGTTTGAGAACGTGCCCCACTTGTGACGTGAAGCGCCGATTTTCCCGGTACAAGGCGTGTTTCGGGATAATCAACAGTCATTTGTGGTGGACAATTTGAGAATGAATGTCGTTGTGTATTGTAATTCTTCAGGAATCAGTGAGACATTGCATAAATTAAATTCGTGACCACTGCGTATTGTTCACATTCGCATAAATAAGTTGATAAAATTTAATATTTTTACTTTCTCGTCATATTTTTCAAAAATTAAATGGTTTCTTGATCGTTTACTACTTAAAAGTCCAAGTCATACCTAAGGTGCTTTCATGAAGAGGCGCACTGTTTGCTACGGATAAGAGACATAAAACGCACCAATACGGTCCCAGTTGGAAACATCTAAATCTACCTCATTCTCCGCAAGCCACATCACGGTATGTGGCAGGGGGGTAGTTCCGGTACAACACACTGTTCTCCCCTTCGCTGTTCTACTCGCGATTGGCGGGTGGGAAGAATGATCGTCAGTACTCATCGTGATCTTCTCGCGATGTGTACGTGCGAAGAAGTAATATTTTGTCCGACTCTTCCCAGGAAGTGCTCTGCCGAAATTTCAATATTAAGCCTCTGCGTGATGCACAACTCCTCTGTTGTAGCGTCTGCCGTTGGAGTTTGTTCAGGATCTCTGTAACGCTCTCGTGGCGACTAACGATCCCATGACGGAATGGATCTGCTCTATCTCGTCTATGAAGTCTACCCGATAAGAATTGCATATTGATGTTGAGTAGTCAAGAGTAGGTCGAACAAGCGCCTTGTAAACCACTGCTTCCGTGGATGAACTACATTTCTTTAAGATTCGTCCTATGGTTCTAAGTTTGGCGTCTGCTTTCCCTGCTGTTTGTTTCATGGGGTCATCTCACGTAAGATCGCTGTTGATACTTACTCTTATACATTTGACGATACGTGCTGTTTCCAGCAATTTATCGTCAATAGTGTAGTTGAACAGTATTGGATATCTTTTCCTATGTATGTGCTGTGTGTCACATTTATTTACGTTCAGGGTCAACTGGCAGAGACTGCACCATTCATCAACCATCTGCACGTCTTTCAGCAAATCAATACTGTCTTCTGGCGTTGCCTCTCTCTTTTAGACAACCACATCATCTGCTTCCGATGCTTTCTACCTCATCATTTATATACGTTTCAAACAGTAACGGGACTATCATTCTTCCTTGGGGTAACCCGAAAATTACCATTACATTTACAGATTTTGTTCCGTTATGTGCGAAATGTTGTGTTCCATCTACAAGGCAGTATTGAATCCAGTCACAAATCTGGTCAGATACTTGGTAAGCAAGTTTTTTTTTTCACTAACTGGCACTGAGTGACGGTGTCAAGCTCCTTTCTGAAGCCAAGGAACGCCACATTAACCTGAACGCCGTTGTCTACAGCGCTGTGGATCTCATGGAAGAATAGAGACTTCAGTTCCGAAAGATCTCTGGTTGCGGATTCCATGTGGATTTTTACACAGGAAAGTTTCATTGCCCAAAAACGTCCTAGTTCTTCAACTTGAAACACGTTCTATGATTCCACAACAGATTGACGACACAGATATAGTCCTATAATTCGTGAATGTGTCCTACGACGCTTCTCGAAACGGGAATCACCTGAACATTTTCCAGTCGTCAGGTACTCTTCGTTGCTCCAGTGAAACGAAGAGTTAATACTCTCATATAATATTTATAGAATCTTACAGGTATCTCATCTGGTCGTGGTACCTTTGCACTAGTAAGTGATTGTAGTTGCTTTCCTATTACACAACCGATTGTCCCAAAATGTGCCATTACGATCGTTGAAAGTAAGGACCGTGTTACCATCTTCTGTAGTGAAACAGTATTGGAAGACCGCATTCAGTATTGTGGCCTTCTCTCCGTTATCTTTCGTTTCGGTGCCAGTATGGTCACTGAATGACTGAGTAGAAGATTTCGAACCACCTACTCATTTTACGTAAGACACGAACATCTTAGCGTTTTACTCAGATCTGTTGACAACATTTTACTTTCACAGTCACTGAACTCATGTATCATTATTCTTCTTACACGATTTTCACTTCGTTCAGTTTTTATTTGTCAGATAACCTCTCAGTTCTATTGAATTTGTGATGTAGCTCCTTTCGTTTACATAACAGTTTTCTAAAACGGCTATTAGACCATAGTGGATCTTCCCCATCTATTATGTCATTGATCAGAACATAGTTGTAGCCAATAAGGTATACTGATCGATGCTTTTGAATTTTTTTCCATTTGATCTCAACAAATTAGTCCTCAGCACTGAATATTTTATGCTAAGTACTCAGATACGCAGCAAATTTTATCCCGCTAATCAAAAACGTTCTTCTAACTTCCATAGTGTCCCTTGTAAAACTTTTCGTCACAGTTGCTATGACAGCCTTGTGATCACTCATACCTTTCTCTGTGTTAAATGATTCATTAAGTTTAGATCCGTTCATTACCAGGAGGTGTAAGATCTTACCTTCACGAGCTGGTTCTCCAATTATTTACTCGAGGTAATTTTCGGACAAGACAATCAGAATAATGTCACACGAATCCTTGTCTCTGGTGCCAGTTTTGATTGCATAACTCTGCCAATCTACGTGTACCCTGCAAGATGAAGTCACCACTTAGATGGATACTTCATTGAAAAGTTTATATTTCGAATAGTACTGGAGGACTACTAGGACAATATTTGATACTGAAATCACTGGCACTCTTAACCACAGTTTTGCAATTATCTCGCAAACAGCTCATTTCCGGATTCATGTTTACCTGGATGTTATTGGCTCTAAGCGGATTCAAAAAGTTCCCATATGAGTGTATTGTGCAGCGTATATGCTAAGGAGCGCGACTCTACTGCAGATGCACACGATGATTCAGCTACCCCTATGTATGAGTTTTATGCAACCCACAATGCCTTCAAATGACACGTGTAAGATTTTCATATCCTCTCGTTCGCTACGCGTATTAACTATTAGTCCTAAAAAAGGAATAGGACTGTTTTGAAGGAAATTTTACATAGTTAAATTTTTCACTGGAATACTTTTTCGCTAGACGTCGTATTTTTCGAAATTACTCAAGAAAAACGCACAGAAGGAATCTTCAGAAACGTTTTCCATGAATTGCTCGAAAATTGGGATCTCCAGCGATAGCATACCCCACCATAAAATGTAACTATGTTAAAGTCCCTAAAAACACCTATTAATTTTTTCTGTGGGGCTACTAGTTTGTACGTAATAAGTGAGAGAATATGAAAATCTCACATGTGGATTTTGAAGACAGTATGCGTTGCATGAAACCGAACGCTAAGGGCAGCTGAAATACCCTGCATAAGCACGAATACAGTTCAAAGGGTAGTGTGGTCTTCGAAGGGATCCCCCCTAACGGTTTTGTGTAATTTCACTCGTGTCAGTTTTTGCTACTAATAATGAGACACTGTGTGTACATATCTTGAAAAAGTGTGTGCCTGGCGTCCCTCTCAACTTGTTGGCCGAAGCAGTTGGTTGTGTTCCTTGGACCTTGAACCGTTCCTAGTAGGAAGACTTTTTGAACCCACTGTCACAGCTCCAGTTTCGTACACTACACTCGTGCCCAATCCTGGACAGAGAGTTAGTTCTACAGACAAATATTCTCAAACTATCTTTTATTTTTCAGTGATGATTGTCAAAATTTCTGTTCAAATCAAATGGCATTGAAGGGACAGTGAAAGAAGCTAGAGATGGTGTATTATATGGAAAATTCTGCATCAGGGAAGCAGCGCGGCGTTTTTCTGTCCCTGGAAGTCATTAGGAGAACTTGTTCATACCGTTAGAAAGAGGGAAAATACAAAACTGGTGCGCCGGCTGGAGTGGCCGAGTGGTTCTAGGTGCTACAGTCTCGAACCGCGCTACCACTACGGTCGCAGGTTCGAATCCTGCCTCGAGCATGGATGTGTGTGATGTCCTTCGGTTGGTTAGGTTTAAGTAGTTCTAAGTTGTAGGGGACTGATGACCTCAGAAGTTAAGTCCCATAGTGCTCAGAGCCATTTGAACAAAACTGGTTTTTCTTGAGGTAAGTTAAAAAAATTACTGATGTAATGAAAGATGAGCCAACTAAACAGTTCAAACAATTATGCAACTATTGTTTTCTCCTAAATCATCATTATTTTTAAAATTAATTTATGATTTAGCGGAATATTTTAAGTTGCCACATCAGTTGAAACGTAAGAAGCAATCTGCAGGCTGTAAATTTCATCGGGGTATCACGAAGCGACATTCAGAACTTTCCTTACTGTGTGCCCAGTCTTCAAAGAGAACAATGTTTTTACACAGAGCGATGAATAGTTAACGTTTCTCATACAATGTGTACTGCATTGGAAACAGCTGAAGCATACCGTATGGAACAACTTCTTAAAATGCACTTATAGGTACCAACTTTTTTTAGTGTTAATGTCAAATACTTAGGTCATGAAAGAGTTTCACTCTAAATTGTTCAAACGATTCTTATAAAAGGGAGAAGAGCTTATACGTCTGCCGCTGCGGCAGCTTCCGCGGGTTTTGTGTGTATAACTGCGCAGCAGTGTCCTACTAAGCCTGTTCTTCATGTAACAGTGGCAGAGGCAGCAGTCTGAAGATGGGCTTCAGTGGGGTGCATCCTTCTGTCTGCTCCACCCTCACGTCACTGATAGCCCCACAACGAGCTGTCAGCTCACTTTAGCACCCTCTGCAGGCCCGCGCCCTGAAGACGCTCTTACTCGTCTACTTACGTTATTCGTACTCCCGTCACCAATTACATTTGCCTCATCCCATTAGAGGGAGGAATTACGGAGCCTCTCAGCACGCTTGATACCGTGCTGAAGAGCTGGGGGTGTAGATATTCAGGGGAAGCGGGTGTTAACAGAGAGCAACAGTGAAAAATGTCTTTCGAAATGACTGAAGAACTAAAAACAATGAGGTCTAAGTAATGTTTCATTCGTCAATTGCCAGTTTTAGTGTTCACACAGTGACGCAATTTTTCTCGTATTTATGTTCATATACTTTTCTCTTCACCTTTGATTATTATTGTCTATGTACTCTAAAATTTGAAAATTTGTATATACAGGGATATAAGTGCCAATGTTTTTATTGGTGACCGAAGACAATGTACTCAACAACACTATGTCAGTATTTACTTCTTTGCTGACCAATAATTATAGCTAATAGGAGTAGTATCTTTTCAGGTTCGTTAATACCTCGAAGTACGTGTGGCAAGATTAAGACGTTTCCCTGGGCAGCAGATCAGGTCTTGAAGTGAGGACCCGTGGAGACTAAACGGTTAAATTAGTAAAATACGGTTTTGATCGCAAAATCATTTATTACAGAAATGACCGGTTTCGGCCTCTAGTAGTATGCCATCTTCAGATAATGCACTATCCGGATGGCGGTGACGATGCTTAGAAAACTGTGCTGACCACAGTCAGAAAACATTTTGCTTTAACTGTTGATGGCCTATTATTAGAGGCCGAAACCGATCATATTTTTAATAAATGACTGTGCTATCAAACCCAGGGCTTCGTCCCCATCTACGGTGAACTACTCAAGGCTTCAAGGAAATGAAGGAGGGTTGGGCGGGAGATGAAAATTCTACGAAGGGACCGAGCCACACACTGTTTCGCTATTGTCTGAAATAACATTTAATTTCCGCGTGTTCTCACACAGACACGTGACGTCCCCATATCTTATATACTCCAGCGCGGTTCAGTCTGTGAGATGTTGTCATCTGCTAGTGCTATTGCCTCATGGTTGAAGACGTATTTTCTTCGCCTTTGGAATCCGGATAACATTCAGTTTCACACCCTCCACCTTGTGGTTAATGGATCGGCTCTGTGTACAGTGAATAGGAACATCCGCTCGGCTTACCCGCAAGAAAAGTGAAATAATTTTTAAAAATTAAGTTTTATTCCACTAATGCATCTTCGTTGCATCTTGTAACGGGAAAAGTGTCATTAGTGCAGTTAACTGGAGAATTGCTAGACTGCGCGATGTTTCACTTCGCCATCACAGAAACTGTCAATGTTGGAACAAGAATAATGGTATAGTAAGAGAAAGACTGAATACGTGTCAACAAATGCAAATAATAGAAACACCATCAAGATCAACCGTACAGATCTGCCAAAGACTAATATCATTAAGTACTTCCGTTCAAAAATCGCTGACAGTTCTGAGGAAGATTTTTCGATTACTTTCTTTTTCTTTTCATTCAAAATGGGTTGACACTTTAGTCAAATTTGCTCCTGCCGTGATCACTAAATTCATCATTTAACTTTTTGCTGTTGTTTGCATTCAGTGTCGTGATTCGAACCTTCATAGTGATTGAGTGGTTCACAAGTTTGAAGCAGCAGTTTCTTCTGGGAACAGTGGACAACATAACTGCAAGATGTTTCACTGATAATACTGATTTATTCTTGAAAGAGTGTGAAGTAATAAAATGTGGCGGCCAAATTAATGTTATTTGCTTATGACAATACCGCGACATTAGTACCTTCGAACAGTGACAGCTCTGTTCTTGTAAAACCCATCAAGGAATTTCGTCAGATCAAGCAAATTGAATAGGAAGATTTTGTTGGCGGATATTTACATTTACTTACGCAAAGGATACAAATAAGATCAATATGTTCCGCCGTGTGTAAAAGGGGTTTGATGTAATTTCACATAGCTCCGAAATAGAATGCAACCCAAACAAGGCTGCTACCATGTTTATGATTGTTAATGGACCGTGTTTAAATGATTTTCCTACTGAACGGCTTGCAGGAGAGTGGATAACAGCTGGGCATCATTCCGCAAAACGCGCTGCGCACGGAAGAGAGTCAACAGAAATTTCGTCACATCAAAGCAACAGGTGTATGTCAGTTTGGTGAATGGGTTGTTCTTAATATATATTCATATGCTAGAATAGTTACTTATAATACGAATGTGATTTTCGCCGAAAGACGGGCACTTGTGACCAATTATTTGAAATTAGATAAATAATGGAGAAATTTTTGAATATGACGTAGATTTACACTTCTTGATTGTTGATTTTGAACATGCTTTGAAAGTGTAAACATGCCATCTTAAGACGCACTAAAGCATTTCAACATCCGCGACAAGTTAAAATTGTTTGTTGAGTTAACGAGGAAGGCTAGTAAGGTAAAAGTAAGACGGAACAACAAAACGACCAACGGCTTTAATGGAATGATGCAGGGTGATGGTCCCTCTGCAGTCCTGTTTAACGTTGCACTGTACAGCCTGATACTAAACACGGCCATAAAGGAAAACTAATGGCGAAACCTAATAAGATATGTGCATTTGAAGATGATATTGCAATTGTGGCAAGAGATGTAAACACCTTTAATGAAACGAATGAAATAATGGAAGCAGAAGGAGCAAAAATTGGACTGATTGTAAAGGAAAACTAGATCAAATACAAAGTAAAGTCTAGTTCTAAGGCTAGAAAACACCACATGAATGGCCCCTATTAATGTTTTAAATCTGTCAGCTGCTTCCGTTATTTGCGTATCCTTTTAGGCAGCTATACTGACACACTGTAGCAGAGTGACGACATGTGGACAATGTCTGAAGCACGTAAGAGCAACCTAAGGGCATTTGAAAGGAAAGTTCTGAGAAAAATTTATGCACCGGTGAGAGAGGCAGAGGGTTGGAGAATAATGTACAACCATGAAACACAAGAGCTTATACAACGGATAGATACATAGAAATTAACTAAGTCTCAGAGCATACGCTGGTTAAGACATGTGGAGAGGCTGACAGATGACGGGATTCCCAAACAAAGAATGGAAGACAGTTTGTATTCCGCCAGAAGAAAGGGCCGACCATGGATAGACAATGTGTTGCTTTCCTTTATCATGATGGAAATCAGAGTATAAGAAAAAAACAGGGAACAGAGATGTATTGAGGAAAATTTTTGAGGAGACCAGGGCCTATTAAGCGGTTTAGTTTTGTTCCATTGTATTGGTCCACTGCTACTACTACTACTACTACTAAGTTTTACGAAAACAACACAGATATCGAGGACAGATTCAAGTGGAGAAAACACTGATGTGACAAAAGTCATGGGATACCGATATGCAAATATACAGGTGGCGCTAGTATAACATACACAAGGGATAAAAGGGCAGTGCATTGGCGGAGCTGTCATTTGTGCTCAGGTGATTGGTGTGAAATGTCACTATGACTGCACGATGGGATTTAACGAACTTTGAACGCGGATTGGTAATTAGAGCTAGACGCATGGGACATTCCACTTCGGAAATCGTTGAGAAAATCAGTATTCCGAGATCCAGAGAATACCAAATTTCAGGCATTACCTCTCATCACGGAAGACACTGGCCAGCGGTCTTCGTTTAACGGCTGAGAGGAGCGCGCAGAATTGTTAGTGCTAATAGACAAGAAACACCGTGTGAAATGAAGACGACCGAAGTGAGTGCCTTTGGTAACAGCACGACATCGCCTACAGCACCTCTCCTAGGCTCGTCACCCTATCTGTTGGACCCTAGAGGACAGGAAAACCATGGTCTCGTCAGATGAGTCTCGATTTCCCTTGGTAAGAGCTGAAGGTAGTATTCGAGTGAGAAGCAGACCCCATGAACCCATGGACCCAAGTTGTCAACAAAGCACCTTGCAAGCTGGTGGTAGCTCCATATTGATGTGGACTGTGTTTACATGGAATGGACTGGGTACTCTGGTCCAACTGAACCAGTCATTGACTAGAAATAGTTATGTTCGGCTAGTTGGAGACCACCTAAAGCTTTTCATTAACTTCATGTTCCCAAACAACGATGGAATTTTTATGAACGGCAAAGCGTCATATTACCGTACCAGAATTGTTCGCGTCTGATTTGAAGAACATTCTGGACAATTCGAGTAAATTATTTGACCACCAAGATGGCACGATTTGAATCCCATTGAACATTCGTGAGACATTTCATGCACAAAATTCTTGAACGGTAACATTTTATCAATTATGGGCGATTATATAGGTAATTAATCCAGGTCACGGGTAGTTTCTGCTCTACGCCGGGGAAAAGGAGGTCTGACACACTATTAGGATGTACCCCATGCCGGCCGCGGTGGTCTAGTGGTTCTGGCGCTGCAGTCCGGAACCGCGGGACTGCTACGGTCGCAGGTTCGAATCCTGCCTCGGGCATGGGTGTATGTGATGTCCTTAGGTTAGTTAGGTTTAAGTAGTTCTAAGTTCTAGGGGACTTATGACCTAAGATGTTGAGTCCCATAGTGCTCAGAGCCATTTGAACCATGTACCCCATGACATTTGTCACCTCATTGTATATCCTCTCTACTTCGGCTCTCATCAGTTATCTTACCGCCCAAATATCAAAACTCATCTAATAATTTTAATGTCTCATTCCCTAATGTAATTCCCACAGCATCGGCTGATTTAATTCGACTATTTTCGTTTACACTGGTTATGTTTGTTAATGGTCGTCTTATATCCTCTTAACAAACTGCGCACTCCGTTCAATTGCTCTTCCAAGCGCCATGCCGTCTACGACAGCATTAAAAAGCCATCACCAAACCTCAAAGTTTTTATTTCTTCTCCCTGAACCTTAATTCCCTTTCCACAAATTTCCTTGACTTCTGTCACAGCTTGCTCAGTGTAAAGACTGAATAACATTGGCGACAGGCTACAAACCTTTCTCAGTCAATTGTTCCCTTTCAAGCCCTTCGACTCTTATAACAGCAGTCTCGTTTCTGTAGAAATCGTACATAATTTTTCGCTCCTTGTAATTTACCCCTGTTACCTTCAGAATTCCAAAGAATTTATTCCAGTTAACACTGCCAGAAGCTGTCTCAAAGTCTAGAAATGCAATACACATAGATCTGCCTTTTCTTCGCCTATCTTCTAAAATATGTCGTAAGGTCAATATTGCCTCGAGTGTTCCTATATTTCTCTGGGACGCTAATTGTTCTTTCCTGAAGTCTGCTTCTACCAGTTTTTCCATTCTTCTGTAAATAATTCGTGTCAACATTATGCAACCATGCTTGTTAAATTGATAATTCGATAATATTCACATCTGTCAGCAGCTGCTTCCTTTGGAAATGGAACTATAATACTCGCCTTGCTTTGCGGGACTATTTCACCTATTCTCGAATGTCTTCCACGCCAGGTGGAAAAGTTTTATCATGATTGACTTTGTTAAGGATATCAGCAGGTTTGACGGAATGTCGTCTACTCCAGGGACTTTGTTTGGACTTAAAGACTTTTACTGCACTGTCAAATTCTTCAAGCAGTACCGTATCTTCTATTGCGTCTTCACGCACGTCCTTTTCCATTTCTTTAATGCTGCCCTCAAGTTCACTTCCCTTGTATAGCCCCTCTATATACTCCTTCCACCTGTCAGCTTTCTCTTCTTTGCGCAGTACTGGTTTTCCATCTGAACTCTTGATATTTATGCAGTTGCTTTTCTTTTCTCCAAAGATCTCTTTCCATCCTTCTTTCCCTTAGTTATACATGCTTTTATAACTTTCCATTGGCCTCGAGTATTCCTGCTTAGCCATTTTTGACGTATTTACAATTCTGTTTTCATATTTGCTAGCTTTATTTGCTGCATTTTTGTATTCTCTCCTCTCATCAAAACTGTCCAATACCTTTTGGGATTTCCAAGGATTTATTCTAGGCTCGGTCTTTCTACCTACACTCCTGGAAATTGAAATAAGAACACCGTGAATTCATTGTCCCAGGAAGGGGAAACTTTATTGACACATTCCTGGGGTCAGATACATCACATGATCACACTGACAGAACCACAGGCACATAGACACAGGCAACAGAGCATGCACAATGTCGGCACTAGTACAGTGTATATCCACCTTTCGCAGCCATGCAGGCTGCTATTCTCCCATGGAGACGATCGTAGAGATGCTGGATGTAGTCCTGTGGAACGGCTTGCCATGCCATTTCCACCTGGCGCCTCAGTTGGACCAGCGTTCGTGCTGGACGTGCAGACCGCGTGAGACGACGCTTCATCCAGTCCCAAACATGCTCAATGGGGGACAGATCCGGAGATCTTGCTGGCCAGGGTAGGTGACTTACACCTTCTAGAGCACGTTGGGTGGCACGGGATACATGCGGACGTGCATTGTCCTGTTGGAGCAGCAAGTTCCCTTGCCGGTCTAGGAATGGTAGAACGATGGGCTCGATGACGGTTTGGATGTACCGTGCACTATTCAGTGTCCCCTCGACGATCACCAGTGGTGTACGGCCAGTGTAGGAGATCGCTCCCCACTCCATGATGCCGGGTGTTGGCCCTGTGTGCCTCGGTCGTATGCAGTCCTGATTGTGGCGCTCACCTGCACGGTGCCAAACACGCATACGACCATCATTGGCACCAAGGCAGAAGCGACTCTCATCGCTGAAGACGACACGTCTAAAAATGGTTCAAATGGCTCTGAGCACTATGGGACTCAACATCTTAGGTCATAAGTCCCCTAGAACTTAGAACTACTTAAACCTAACTAACCTAAGGACATCACACACACCCATGCCCGAGGCAGGATTCGAACCTGCGACCGTAGCAGTCCCGCGGTTCCGGACTACAGCGCCAGAACCGCTAGACCACCGCCGCCGGCCCACGACACGTCTCCAATCGTCCCTCCATTCACGCCTGTCGTGACACCACTGGAGGCGGGCTGCACGATGTTGGGGCGTGAGCGGAAGACGGCCTAACGGTGTGCGGGACCGTAGCCCAGCTTCATGGAGACGGTTGCGAATGGTCCTCGCCGATACCCCAGGAGCAACAGTGTCCCTAATTTGCTGGGAAGTGGCGGTGCGGTCCCCTACGGCACTGCGTAGGATCCTACGGTCTTGGCGTGCATCCGTGCGTCGCTGCGGTCCGGTCCCAGGTCGACGGGCACGTGCACCTTCCGCCGACCACTGGCGACAACATCGATGTACTGTGGAGACCTCACGCCCCACGTGTTGAGCAATTCGGCGGTACGTCCACCCGGCCTCCCGCATGCCCACTATACGCCCTCGCTCAAAGTCCGTCAACTGCACATACGGTTCACGTCCACGCTGTCGCGGCATGCTACCAGTGTTAAAGACTGCGATGGAGCTCCGTATGCCACGGCAAACTGGCTGACACTGACGGCGGCGGTGCACAAATGCTGCGCAGCTAGCGCCATTCGACGGCCAACACCGCGGTTCCTGGTGTGTCCGCTGTGCCGTGCGTGTGATCATTGCTTGTACAGCCCTCTCGCAGTGTCCGGAGCAAGTGTGGTGGGTCTGACACACCGGTGTCAATGTGTTCTTTTTTCCATTTCCAGGAGTGTATTTGATCCTCTGTTGCGGTCAGTATTTCATCTGTCGAGGCTACCCATTCGTCTTCTACTGTATTCCTTTACGCTGATTCAGTGAAACGTTGCGTAATACTCCCTTTGAAACTCTCAACAACCTCTGGTTCTTCCAGCTTCATCTTTCAGCTTAATCAGAGATTCAAGAGAAGTCATAACCTAGCTGACAACAGCTGAACCAATCGCAAAGGAGGGTAAGAAGAGCAATGAGAAAAGCGTTCAATCACACTGAAAGTAAAAGTTCGTCAAGTGATTTGACTAAAAACGATAAGAGGTTTTGATCTTACGTAAAATCAGTAAGCGGTTCGAAAACCTCTATCATTCAGTCAGTTACCACACTGGCACCGAAATAAAAGATAACATAGAGAAGGCCGAAACACTATACTCGGTTTTCCGAAATCGTTTCACCACGGAAGATCGAACAGGGTCCCTTCTTTCAATTATAGTGCGAACGTCGAAATGGTAGACACTGACATAGCCGATAGCGGAACAGAAAAGCAACCACACTCGCTTATTAGCAGAAAAGCATCAGAATCGGATGAGATACCTGAGAGTCTATAAATATTATGCGAAAGAACTTACTTCCCATCTAGTACCAGTTCATCGTAGATCGCTCAAGCAACGAGAGGTATCTAGCGACTGGAAATAAGTGCAGGTCATTCCTGTTTACAAGAAGGGTCGTAGGACATGTGCATATTACTATAGGCCTCTATCGCTGACGTCAGTCTGTTGTAGAATTATGGAACATATTTTATGCTCAATAATTTTGATGACTGAGTAGTGTGCACAAAAAATAACCCACATTTGAAGAAGTATAGCGATACACTTTGAAGCAAAAAGTAATCGTCGAAAACGTCAAAAGCGTCTTCTTAGTAGGCTTCGGAGATGATAGTATTACTCCTTCGTGGATGTAACACTATTCACTTACCGTGTAAAGATTTCCTGTGTCCTGAGAGGGGTTATCTTTCGGGCGGAGGGTTGAAGAAGACAGTGGGGGCCTCAGTGCGGGCCGGTGTCTGGAGACGGAAGCCCCGGCCCGTGCCGGCGGGATTAGAGGAGTTGCAGGCGCCTTTGTTCGTAGCGAGAGCTGCTGGCTCGGGTCGCGTTTCAGAACGGGCTCAGGTTTCGCCGCACACAAGTCGGCTAAGCCTGCAGTCGACACACCCGGTAATACTCCAAACACGCCTCGTTGCTGTCCTCACCACACAGCAGAGAGCGATTACCAAAAGAAGTGGATGCAGTGAAGTTTATTAGAACCTAGTAGTAGCATTGCAGCTCGTTATGGAACGTGTAACGATCCGGTTGCATACGGTTTTCTTATTCCCACCTAAAGCATTAATTTAAAATTTAAAATCTAGGATAATAATTCTCAAACTGTTGCTGAGTGACAGAAGAAGGGTGGCAAGGGCGAAAAAATAATTTTATTATTAACAATGAAAAACATGTTGTTGCATGCACAGTGCAAATAAGGCCGGGTCACCACAAAAATTCACGATCCGGGGATGCAGTAATCGGGAAACCCACGTGAGTGCGGTGAGACGTAGAAGATGGCCTAAGAGGCACACCATCAGCGACTTTCTTTTATTTCTGAAAAAGCAACACTAATATGACAACACAGTAGCCTGACGTTGTGTTGCTTTCATTCTGGATTATCCGGTTTACAATTGCGCAAGGTCAACAATATCTTTTAAAGACTAGAAAGAAATTTAGCTCTATGAAGCGCAGTGCCCGTAACATTATCAGAATAATATACTGTGTGTTTCAAAATGAATATCGCTGTTTTAAGTTTTTTTAGCGTTTATTACATCAACATACAGTTATGATTAATGCAACAGATGACAGAAGAACTCAAACAATTTTTCTTACAACTGTTCACTGTCAGTCCATTCCGCCACATGCCACACATCGAATCGATATGCGAGTTTTTTCCAAACCATGATCAGTGTCCAAGGAGTAATTGTTGCAACAACTAATTTAATCCTGTTACTTAACTATGGTAAATCAGCTGGTAGAAGAGCCACACACACGTGATTTCTTATCAATCCCCAGAGGTGAAAATCGCAGGAATCAGATCGCGTGAACGAAGGTGGATGTCATGCGACGCAAGGTCTGTTATCCGGGCCCTTGACGCTAATCCAGTAGTCAGGTGCAGCATAGTTTAAACAATCGTGCTGCCGATAATGTTCTGTGATTCAGTTTCTACCAATTGAGGAAAGCTCCGTAGTTGTAGCGCGTCAAGACAAGAAAAACCAGTTACATTTGCATCACTGCAAAATAAAGGCCGCCGGCCGTGGTGGCCGAGCGGTTGTAGGCCCTTCAGTCCGGAACTGCGCGACTGATACGGTCGCAGGTTCGAATCCTGCCTCGGGCATGGATGTGTGTGATGTCCTTAGGTTACCTAGTTTAAGTAGTTCTAAGTTCTAGGGGACTGATAACCTCAGATGTTAAGTCCCATAGTGCTCACAGCCATTTGAACCAAAAAGAAAGGCCGGCAAACATTCCGCTAGGATACTGCAAACCATCACTTGCTCTAATCAAAAATAAATATTTTCTCAATATCCTTCAAAACTTAAGCTACACTCTTAAATTCTGTATATGAAATTAGTGAATTTCCACATGGCATATTTGTTGAAAATGTCTGCGGTCACTTTGTAAGCAACACCCTTACATTTTATATATGAAATTAGTGTATTTCCTCATGGCACTTTTGTTGCCTATGCCTGCGGTCACCTCCAGAGCTTAAATTAAGAATCCAATTAATTACTATAATAAGATTGAACTTTGAACTGCTGGTGTACCTATGTTTCAACACAATAAAATGAAAGCAGTGAGTAGTTGAGAGAGTATGAATGGGAACAGTGGCATATTTAAAGTTACAGAAATAATGAGAATTTTTTGTTAATCCTTTTATAACTCTAACGAGCTGATAATCTTACAAAAAATGACAAACACAGGGCAGCTAAGGTATGATACTTGATGGGCAAGCATTCATTAGGGTTGAAGGTACACAAATTCTCCTATGAATTAATCCCTCTTACAACGCAATCTAACTTTGTTTACATGAATGCACTGTGAGGCTCAATTCTATTCAAATGGAATCAACGATGACCAAGTACACCAGAAGCCCGCGCGATCTAACGCGCTGCTTCCCGAGCGGGAAGGTGCGCCGGTCCCCGGCACGAATCCGCCCAGCGGATTTGTGGTGTCGAGGTCCGGTGTGCCTCGGCGAATGCGGGGCTGGTTCTCCTTATTCCGCCTCAGGTACATTATGTCAGCGATTGCTGCTCGAACACTTTCTCCACGTACGCGTACACCATAATTAATCTACCACGCCAAAATTTGGGGTGGCACTCGACTGAAGTTAGATATTCCCGGGGTAATGGGCAAGGGGAGGGGGGGGGGCGTCCACTGGGGGACGAACCGCACAATAACACGGGGTTCGGTATGGGCGGTGGCGGGGTGGTGGACTGCTGCGGCCTATTGTGGGGTTGTGGACCACTGGGGGCTATGGCGGGACGAAGCCTCTCCGTCGTTTCTAGGTCCCTGGCTCAATACACACAATACACAAGTACACCACAACCTATGGTTCACGGAGATCAGGAAGCTGTGAATATCACTTAACAACGCTACGCCTGTGCAGCTATACTTTACCCTTTCACCTTGATTTGCGCGGCAGCAGAAATCACGGCCCTGTGCGCGAGGAGCAGCGCGCTGCGGCAGCTGTAACCTTCTGACGCATCCACGAAAATTTGCAAACCGTTTCGATTATTAGAATGCAGTAAACATCCCTATCAGAGCCCTGAAATCCAGGCAGATTTCAGAACGACGTGAACCCGTTTGTTCGTATGGCCAAACCAATTTGACGCACAGGCAAGATGCCATCTTCAAATGTCAGGCGGCTGACACAGGAAAAAAAGTTCACCCTCATGACACACGGTACATCTTAGATGATATGCAGTTTCACTGTTGGTGTAGTAGGCTCTTAGTCCAGAGTTGCAGACCACAAGTCTCACTAAATAGGGAAAGTTCTGAAGCTCTCCACCAGAGAAGAACCAGAAGACGAAGAAGGCAAAGAATCACAATCACTTTCCACGAAGACTCAGTGCGGGAGCCGAATTAGCAAAAACGAAACCGCCTCTAAATTTTACAAGCCAGTCGAACTGTCCTCTACTCACTGAGTCTCGCCTCTTGACTGTTCTGTTGGCATGACCCAGAGAGTACTTCTCGTGAAATACATGTTTTTGCTGCTCGCTAAAAGAAGGTGGAGACTTCCTGGCATCAGGGGAGTTACAGTCTTACCTCCACTAAACACGTGCACTAGCTGCTCTGTCCATATCGTCCCAGCTTCTAAAATGGGAATGCTTGGAGTTGTATAACCTGTCCACCGTCTGCACGAAAGCTCATATTGCAGCAGTCTCTCTTAAATGGCTTCCTGCAACCACTCTCAACCAAGTGGCCACCTTTACGACAGACTGTTTGCCAGGCCCAGGTAAAATATTTTGTGAACCGGCGCTCTCCCTCCCCGATCCTAAGTGGAATGAGGGGAGTGCCACAGCCAGAAGTCCCTCTCCAGCTACAATCCACAGAGCACTGCTTCCCACAATCACTCGCACAGCCAGGTCGCAGGACACAGCATTTATGGCCACAATCCATCTCTGACCCTTTTGTCCATTGCCTCCACAATGGGCCCTTGGGTCTAGTACTCTACAGGCTACACATTCAGTTATATGAACATTCGACCTGCAATTTCCACATGTAACAGAGTCATAAACCACATATACCAAATGTAATGCTGGGCAACACAGAGATCATGACCGAAAATATCTATATTAAATTGACTGACAGTGTTGTTAAAGCGAGAGACTGGCGTGCCACCTCTCAATATGACAAAAAATAAATTCAATTTAGGGAAGTCCCGTTGTACCTGTACCATCTTGTTTGGGTTTGCTGAACACTATATTTGCACATCATATGTGTTTACATTTGCACTTAGGTGAAACTTCCATTCATCACTGAACACAACACTATCTAGGAAATCTTATTCGCCATGAAGCAACGTTTCAAAGCTGACACATAAGCCATAGTCTATAGGCCTTAGAGATTGTAACGACTGCAAACGATAAGGACACAGTTGCAACTGTCTCCTTCAAAGTCTCCATACAGACGTCACTGGAACTGTTAATTCAGCACCAGCCTTCCGAACTGATTTCTTGGCCAGTTACGAAGCTGTATCAACGTAATGCCTTAGTTTTATGATCTTCATTCTAGTTTATTGTGTATGAACCATATGTCAAATTGTTGTTGTTGTTGTGGTCTTCAGTCCTGAGACTGGTTTGATGCAGCTCTCCATGCTACTCTATCCTGTGCAAGCTTCTTCATCTCCCAGTACCTACTGCAACCTACATCCTTCTGAATCTGCTTAGTGTATTCATCTCTTGGTCTCCCCCTACGATTTTTACCCTCCACGCTGCCCTCCAATACTAAATTGGTGATCCCTTGATGCCTCAGAACATGTCCTACCAACCGATCCCTTCTTCTGGTCAAGTTGTGCCACGAACTCCTCTTCTCCCCAATCCTATTCAGTACCTCCTCATTAGTTATGTGATCTACCCATCTAATCTTCAGCATTCTTCTGTACCACCACATTTCGAAAGCTTCTATTCTCTTCTTGTCCAAACTATTTATTGTCCATGTTTCACTTCCATACATGGCTACACTCCATACAAATACTTTCAGAAACGACTTCCTGACACTTAAATCTATACTCGATGTTAACAAATTTCTCCTCTTCAGAAACGCTTTCCTTGCCATTGCCAGTCTACATTTTATATCCTCTCTACTTCGACCATCATCAGTTATTTTGCTCCCCAAATAGCAAAACTCCTTTACTACTTTAAGTGTCAAATTATTCCACCTATATATCCTGCATGAATGTTGTCACTGAAGAGTTTTGTGTTAAGCCATTATGGCAATTACATGAATCAAAACGGTTTTAATGTTCTGAAGATGGCTCGTGTATAGCTGACAGTAGTAACCACCATACAATTTGTTTGCGGCCTTGACTCTGACGAATTTTAACCCCAAATTTATAAAAAAATACGGCAAATCGCTCGTCTCCGACGTTGATAATGTCAACAGACATGACTCTCTTACTTTTTCAACACGTTCATCGGTCACTCTTGGTCTTCTCGTACTCTTCCTTTCACAAAGACAACCAGTTTCTATAAACTGATGACACCATCTACGGATCTTGTTATCAGCCTGAGGATTGCAATGGAACTTAATAGACTGTAACAACAGATTGTGGTGTAACAAGAGATTCAGTGCCTGCAAACTGTAAAACACAAATGGCATTCTGTTCTCTAGCCGCCAACTGTGCTACTAGTCACTTCTAACTAAAGACACAGGAAACAGCGCGTACTGCACAGGTACAGAAACTAAACTTTTTGAGATGCTGCTTCATTTGATGTCTTACTATAATTATAATTTGAATGTAATAAACGTTACAAAACCTTTAAATGACGATATTCATTTTGAAGTACCAAGTATTGTGTTTTAAGTTCAATGGTCTATGATTTAACAGAGAGAATTGATATGAGAGTGCTCTCATTTTAGTTTCAGTAGTTTGCGTAGCATTCAGGTTTTAAATCTCCGCGAGAATTTACGACAATCATTTTCTCCTTGAAATTAATACTTTGTGTTCAATTGTTCTGTTAACGGCGACCGTAGCGGTGCCCATTCTTTAACGCAGTCAGATGCTTACTCTAGACCCCCCGTTCTGACTGTCATACTGTTAACTTAAGTTTTCCAGTGAATTTTTCATTTTAGGACCCTTATTGTGGTGGTTCACTGGAACAAAATTGTAAAACGAACATACGCTTAGGCGGAAAATTGGCGCAAGGTGTCCGGGGGCCATTGTCAATACTCTTAAAATGAACTCAAAGTGTCATTATAAGAAAGGAAGACGAAACAGACTTAAGTTCGCTGCGGTAAAACCAAGTGGCAGGCTGCCTTGCATAGTGTGCTGTGACGACAAGTGTAACAGGAGCGCCAACAGCTACCCGTACAACATACATCACGGCGCCAGTACTCCAGTCTGCGCTAGACGGAAATTCAAACCGGCCAACTTGTTAGCAAGTCACCACCAGTGGCCCGGCCAGCACCAGGTCCAAGGTGCGCGCAGCCACGGTCAGCACGCACAGGCGAACTATTTCCTAATTCCGCAGAATCTAAGTTTGAGCCAATCAGACAGAAGTGACACTCCGTGAGACGGCTATTTAGATTCGCGCCGCGGATGGGAGCCGGCGGTTCCAGCGCACCAGCCGCATTTTGGAGATCTCGCCTGGATGACGCGGTATCAAATTCAACTACCGTACTCCTCGCCCTCACCCTGAAGTGGGACTTTACCAAACGGGACTTCGCAGAGTGGAGAGGACCTGGTGTACTGTTTTGCTACATCATCCACACTTGGGAGATATTGGACAGTCTCACTATTACAAACCCCATTGATCTACACTTTGAAGAACCCAACCTGTGACTGTTAGTTTTGGAATTCAGTTTATTCGAGCTTTTACTCAGTCAAGAAAGCTTTTTTCTTTCCTTTTCTTCAGAAGTTAATTTTGTGTTAATATCATATCTTACGAAAAAAGCCTGAAATACGTAATATGTAGTGAACGTTTCATAACCGAAGGAATAGCCACATCAGGAAGGTCTCTGGAAACTGGAAACTGTCTGTCTGCCAGATATCAAGCGTATTCCTTAAGGCATGTTGCATAACCACACGGGACAAACTATTTGTCACCTGCGTCGAACTTCACGCTGGTTGCTTTCGAGCGCTTTAGATAGCGTAGAACAGGTAACAGCTGGTCATGTAACCCAACACTGCTGACTTAAGGTATGGTAGTGAAATGGTGTATGTGTGCCACTTGGCTATAACGAAAACAGCGCTATAAGATCGTTCATCACTGAGACCTGACAGAATGGCAGACAGGAGCAATCGTGTTTGGATCTGAGTATGCTCACATCGTGGAAAAATTAATGTGGTTTGTTGGTGTACCAAGGTGACCGACAAACCATGGCGTATCGCACCCTGGCATGTAAAACGTAAGGACAGAGGCGAATGTCACATCTTGTCAATGAGACTCAGTTTCAAACCTGGCTGCTATCAGTGAATGGAGATGCATCTCAACCAGTTTCCAAGCGAACGTGGCACGTATCTCACAAAAATCCATCGCTCACAGCGACATAGAGCTGCAAGTTTCCAATGGGACAAATAAACTGAAACAGAACGTGGGAGCATATAGTGTGGCCCAGCAAGTAGCAGTATGACATGTTTACAGACGACATAAGGCGCTGTGTACACCGCCTGCCCCGTGAGACATTTACCATAGAGTGTGTGAAGGTATAGTTCCAGTTGGAGATGGTGCTGTGATGTTTTTGAGGTGTTTATCATACCATGACTTGGGCCCACTCACTCAGCTTAAGGTGAATTCACACCATGGCGTGTATCTCAGGACTCTCAATGACTAAGTGTTGCCCTTTATTCTACATCCCCATGATGGGTACGTTATGGATACCTGTATTTTTCAAAATGACAACAGCCTTGTTAACAGGACTGCATCCATACATTTCTGGTGCTCAAATACTCAAGCCATATATAACATCTCAACTGGGACAATAAATCAGCCACTCTTAATCTGATATAAAGAAATTGGGACTGTTGGTAAAGCAGGTGCAACATAGCAATCAACATCCCCACAATTTTGCAGCTCTGTGAGATCTAATCAACAACGGGTAGCGTCTGTTGGCTTCGGCGTACCTTCGGAATCCCGTGAACTCTTTTTCTCACCGAACTGAGGCCATATTCAAGGCTTGAAGCAGTATTGCCCGATGTTGGCGTGGCGTTTCATGGTAGTAAATAATTGTTTCTCTGCTGAGCTTGTTTCACATATGAATTAACGCAGGCATAAAAAGTTTTCGTTGCTGAGAACTGTGAAATGTATTTCAAAATAATGCTTTTTAGGTATGTTACATCAAGACCCCTCTATCCAAACTTCACAACCTGTGGCAGGGCAGGCCACCTAATTTCCTACACAATCATTCTGCCAAGGTTGGACTACTCTTGATGCAGCAAGGTGCAAGGGAGAGACTACCATAGTGGTGACCAAGGGTACCCCACGCTGGAACCCTGTACTACGCCGTATTGTTGTACTACATGACAAAAAATGGTGCCACTGTCCTAATAAACACGGTCACGTCACTATAAACACTGGTTGCTCGAGAAGAATTTTGTTTCGAACTGCTGTCTACACAGGGACTTAAGCCACGCCAGCCGATTACGTCATGGGGCCTCTCAGCTTCGCCTACAACTAGCGGCATCCGCTGCTAGACGCTGATCTATGAGTCGCTGCGGGAGCTAATGCTTTCAGGGCTCGGGCTACAGTCATCATCAAAAGGAGGGGGGGGGGGGGGGGCATCTGCGTTTTGACTTCACCTGGCTTCTGGGTACCTTTGAGGGACCCAGAGTTCCAAGCCAGCAATGTATCCATGCGCTAGCCCACCAATAATACAGCAAGCGCTTACAGCCACATCCCATCTCATATCTGCAGGCATTACGTCACTGAGGTCGTTTCTGTCCCCACTTCGTTGCTAAGCTAGTGTTGTGCCACCCTTGTGTACTCGCCTGGTGCAAGCCGAGAGCGTGGCCGGGTATTTTTCTGAGGTATCCACTGATGCCTGGGGGTCAATGCCTGCAGTTTTGTCATCGGCTACAGGTGATGTATGAACATATCACTAATGATGACGTTAATAGAGCATCACAAACCGAGAAAATCGGGGTATGCACCCATCTTCCTACACACTATCTTGAGACTATCATCATGGTCATTAACAGTGACTGCACACCTAGTACTAGTACAACTGGTGTCAGAATAACCCAGAGACATCGAATAATGTCAATGATCGATATGCAGCGTTTTCATCACAACATGGTGAGTGAAGTCAAACTGTTTTTCACCTCTTTCAATTGGTGTGATTTGCAGTGGTTGGACTCCTACACCGGAGCAGTGGTTTGAATGTTCAACTCGCTAAATTATACTTGGGCACTGATTTGGGTGAATTTAGGGGTATCAAAATGGAAAGTTATTCTGGTAAGTGCCTTGTGAGGCGCGCATAGTGTAATTTGCTGCAGCGTAGTGCCCTGTGTGTTCAGTACGCAGCAGTGATCTGTTGTAATTGCTAGTGTATGCAGAGTGGGTGCATGTTCGTTATTTAGCTTAGGTGTAATGATTAAGGAGTGGAAGGATTAAGGACTATTTGGAGTCAAGAGTGTGGTATGGTAGGAATATTCACTTCCTCCGTAATTTTCCTTTTACATACAAGAAAAAAAAAATAAGCCGACTCAACACAAAGGAATTATCGGAAAGGGACGGAAATTGGAAGATGTATTGCACATGTACTGTCGGACAAATGATTACTGTTTCATAAAAGTTGGATGGTTTATTGAAGAGAAAGAGTTTCACAAATTGAGCAGGGTAATAACGCTTTGGTCCATATTTGGCTCACTCATTTGGGTTTGCACTGATTGACAGACTTGTTGGAAGTAAAAAAAAAAAAAAAAAAAAGGTTGAAATGGCTCTAAGCACTATGGGACTTAACATCTGAGGTCATCAGTCCCCTAGACTTAGAACCACTTCAAACTAACTAACCTAAGGACATCACACACATCCATGCCCGAGGCAGGATTCAAACCTGCGACCGCAGCAGCAATGCGGTTCCGGACGGAAGCGCCTAGAACCACTCAGCCACAGCGGCCGGTTTGTTGAAAGTCCTCTTGAGGGATATCATGCCAAATTCTGTCCAACTGCTGCGTTAGATCTTCAAAATCTCGAGCTGATGAGAGGGTCCTGCCCATAATGCTACAAATTTCCGCAAATTGGGAGAGATACAGAGAAGTTACTGACCAAGGTAGGGTTTCGCAAGCGGGCGAGCATTATCTTTCTGAAATAGAAGCTCACGATGACTTGAAGTGAAGCACAACAAAACGGAGCCTAGAATATCTTCAATGTGCCGCAGTGATGTAAGGGTACCGCAAATGACCAAACTTGGTCTGCTATGAAATGAATGGCACCTCATACCATCACTCCTGGATGTCGAGCCGTATGGCGGGCGACAGTCTGTCACCGCTATCTGGGGCATCTCCAGACACGTCTTCTCTGGTCATCGTGGTGCAGTTCAAAGCTGAACTCAGCACAGGAGACAAATCTACTCCATTTAATGAAATTCCAGGCCAAATCCTTACCAGACAGGATTGACGGAGGACATCGAAAAAGTTGGAAGGAGCTCGTTTTGTACTCCAGTGAAATTGGGGAGAGAGTGTCATGGACACGATATGAGAGTTGGGGTGCCAGTCATTAAAACAAATGTATTTTTCGTTGCGGCGAGGTTTCTTCAAGAAATTTCAATGTCCAATATTCTCCCCGAATGCAAAATTATTTTGTTGTCATCTACCTATACAGGGAGATATAATCATTGTAATAAAGTAAGAGAAATCAAATCTCGCAAGAAAAAATCTAAGTGTACGCTTTTACAGCACTCTGTTAGATAATGGAATGGTTGAGAAATAGTGTGAAAGAGGTTCAATGAAACCTCTGTCAGCTACGTAAATTTGATTAGGTGGATATCCATGTAGATTTAGATGTAGGAAGGGCGTTAGACGAACTTTTGTGGGGTTTGCCACCTAATGTATCAAGCATCTTCCTAAAGATTTGTTTGGAGCCATAGGTACGTCATCAGCTGTAGAAGAGGTAGAACGGGGACCCGAACTTATGATAGATATGGTACTTCTTGAACTGATCTTAAATTTTTCCGTTTCAGGCGATCACGCCACATACTGCGGGAGTGCTATCAGCCGCAATGTAGGAAGAGTGGAAAAGTACAACAATAGGAACAGAGCTGTAGTCATAATAGAAGAGCAGAACAGGAATGGGAATAACCAACCATTAACCCACAGCGGGGTCCCCAATGCCTCCGAACGACGCTCCCAGCAAATTTTAGTACAATTACTGAAACGTGGGCACAGGCAAAGCTTTTTTAGGATGGAAGGGATCACACTCCTGTCTATGTCTGTGGAACCAAAGCTTAACGTTTCTTCTGTGAGTATATATACCTTATTAGCCGAACGATTACAAATGCATACCCAATCCCAAATATAACAGAAACCTCAGATAATTTGGGCAGTTGGAAGTACTTTTTCGCCCTGGATCGGCAGAGTAGTAGCACAGGAAGACAGGCCAAAGAGGTGATTTAATCCATCGTGGTATAAGTTATGTGTAGTGGACCGTAATGACATGCATTGACTGGTATTTGGGTTATTGAGAGATCAAATGGAGGCAAAATATTTCTGAAAATGTATAAACGTTTACCTCGTATAGGCGCTGATTACCGCGAAGTTTTATGGTTTAAGTTTCCTCACAAACATCACGCTTTTTTATTGACCTTGGACAATGTAAAACTTTTGTCCGCGCCACTCTGAAAGGTTAGTCTCGAGTGAAAGGTGAACCATTTAAGCACTGTGAAACGTGACTAATGATCATTTCTCATAATAAGGTACATCAAGGTACGAGGCAATTAGTATGGATGGGCGTAGGACTGATTTAGAGGTGTACATGTTGGGTGTGGTTGAGCCACTGATACAATATAATGAATTATATAAAACCTGGTGTCTTGTATGCCGGATTGTTGTATGCCTACTGGAGATGCACATGGGGGGACGCCCATTGAAATAGATAATTTTGGGAGCGAGGACACGGACTTGTCTAAAGGGTTGTTTAATTTGGCAGAGGCCGCGGTACTTGATAAACCAGCAGACGCTATAATTCGGCACGCATCGGAACTTTTCTCGCATTTTTAGGTAGTGGCGGCTGGCGGTAAAGTCTGGCGCCTTCTAGAAACATCGGAACCTTCCGGCGCGGCATCTTGTCGGTAACAACTCTCTTCCTCACTGAGCGATTACATTGTCACCAAGATAAGCCAGCCGAATTGTTAGCTTTATGCGAGTATCAACGATTATTCGTACAGTAGACCTAAATCTACAGTACTTGAATTAGAGTCAGTGCTTAGAGGTTTGATTTAATAATTATTTAATAACGTCTTTGTACTGTATCAATATTCAGCAGTTTTAACATTAAAGAGGCTATTTTCGTGCGCTTCCGGCAGAAGAAGTTGAATGAATCGACATTGACAGAAACTTAGCTATCGAAGAAGAAGAACTGGCTGAGGATGTGGTTAGAAAGTGCTATCAACCTAGATGAGGCACCACATACTGACAGTGACGAATAATCAGGTAGTAGGTGCCACATCCCATATCTTGGCTTCAAAAGCGTTAAACCCATTTGTGAAATTCACAGAGAGTAGCCAACAATACAGCGCTTCTGAAGTAAAAAATCTACACAGGAAACAAAAAATTTTTGTCAAAAACGAGCTGAATCTAAGAAGGAAGTTACCTTTTCAGCAATGTTACAGAAGTCTCAGAAGAAATTACCAACTAAACCATCTGTGGTAGATACCAGTCAGGCATATTCCACACCCTGGACGACTTATGTCTATGTTATTTCTAAAGTCAGTGTTTCAATCAAACTGCGCCTTTCTTTGGTAATTTTCTTGTTCCTGATCTTTTCAGATCAATAGTACTCATTTCATTTCGTAACAGGATGTAAAGCAATTATTTATGTATAACGAATTTTCAAAAAACATTGAACCTTCAACCGAGTTAACAGAGGAGTACGGTATTGGACTAGTAAATCAATTTTGTTGTTGGAGAAAAGTAATACATAGTTCTAATTTTTCAAAACTGTTATCTCTCCTGCTGTGTTTATTTGTTTTTATATGTTAAAACTATAGGTATCTCTCATTAGAGTGTGACGACGTGTTTAAATGCTTGTGGACCTTTGCCAGAAATCCTGGTTATGCAAAACAGAATTCCACCCAGGAATGAGTCAACCATGTACCGCAAACCATACAGTTTCTCCCATCACCTACAACCGGTGTCGGAAGAGATCATTAACCAGCACATACAGGGTTGAATTACTGAAGAAAGTATCAGTCGTGGGAAAGCACCAGAAGTGATTGTGCCATTAAAGGGTATGGATGGAACCAAAGCTTATAGTATTTGCTGTGGCTGCAGATATCTTAACAGCGGTACAGCTACAGATGGATACCCAATCCCAAAATTAACTGAAACTTGAGAAAATTTGAGACAGTTTGGTTATTTTTCCACCATGTATCTGCAGAGTACCTATCATCACCTAGAAATAGCACTGGAAGACCGACCAAAAACGGCGTTTACTGATCCTACAAGGCACTATCAAGTTCGACGCATGCCATCTGTCTTGAAAAATGTGCCAGATACATTTCAACACTTGCAGGACAGAGGGTTTTGCGATGGTTGAAACAAAGGCAGTGTGTGATGGATTGCGATGGCATTATTTTTATGAAAGATATGGAGGAACGTGTGCTATGATTACAGTAAGTGTTCGAGAGATTGTGAGCTAGATATAGAGTATTGTCACTTCACATTATAAGAAATACAGTATTTAGGATTTGTGATCAATCGTGATGAATACTGGCACATCCTAGATTAGAAAAGGCTGCATAAAGTTTACCAACACCACAGAGGGAGAAGTAGCTACAGTCTTTTTCTTAGAATTAGCAAATTACTATAGAAAATACATAGCAAAATTTGCAGTATTCTCTTGACCCGTCAGTGACATATTGAAAAGAATAGTAAAGTTCCATTGGAACTCAGAAAGCCAAAGTGAAAAAGTATGTTCTGGGAGAACCGAAAAGGAAGCGATTTGAATAGTTCGAGACATGGTGCTATACGAGGATACGGAAAGTTAAATGCTCTGAGAAGATCAGTAAAGAGGAGGTTCTCCTCAGAATCTGAAAGGAGTGAAACTTGTGGAAAACATCGACATGATCTGTAAGACATATATTAAGACTTCAAAGAAAATTTCCATGCTTGCAGAGAGAGCCATAGAGGGTAAAAACTGTAGGGGAAGACAGAATCTACTCAACAAGAAACTGATGGAACTGAGTGCCAGTGCTACTCTGAGATGAAGATGTTTGGAAAACTGTGTTTTAAGGATATAAGTTGTAATGAGGGGCAATTAAAGAGGAAATATGCATGAATTTACTGTGGTATTCTGAGATGTGCTTTGTGAGTACGCCCTTTGTTGGTATTTACATCCAAACAATACCCAAGAAATCAGTATGGAGTGTGTCGCATGTAATCGACAAATTTCAAGGCACATACAAATATAATACATGGGGAGTGGCTTGATTTTGACATCGTTATCAGTTATCAACATTTCTCACAATTTCTTCACGAAAAACAAACAAAGCACCAATGTTGCTGCGACAGTCACACTCTCTCCCATTCAGTTACATAAATTACGACAAGTTCGATGGAACATCATGACTGGAGAGCTGGAAAAACAGGCAGTAGAGCCAGCTACGTGACGAAATAACAATTCGGAGGATTGTAGTGACATGTACACCTCACAGTTCTTTTGGCTGTGGTACATGGCTGGTGGAAAAGGGGAGGTAAACAGTATACAGGTTAGATAGTCCTTCAGAGGGACTCGATATGCAAACGGGCGGTTTTGCAACCCGCAACACACACCTCTCGTCAGAAATAATTCGGAATTCAGTAGTATTTGGAGTCAGAGGTGGATCGTAAATACAAAGTCAGCTCTGTTCCCTCTTGGTGATTCCGTGTCCTCAGCACAATAAAAAATACTCATGGTGTCCGCTACTTCCGTTTCCATCATACATACTTTCCCGACTTACTATGTAACGAGCCGGTTGGTGCACTCTAACAAGTTACCCCATGAGTGTGAGGTTGCAAGAGCTCATTGATGTTTACGGCATTCGACGCCGCACATATTGTCCACAACGCAACTACAACATTGACTGATAATTGCGAAAGGGAGAGGTACAAGAGGCATCCAATCGCGAGCACAGCACAAAGCTACGGTGTGTAGCTAAACTGCTTAATCGACGATTAACTCACAACAGTGGTAGTGGTGTTGATACAAAGCAGAGTAATGGTAACGATAAACAAAGCAAACATTGCACCTCATCTTCAACGACACCTGTGGAACTGACATTTCTTCAAATATTAGCGTTTCTGCAAGATGAGTCGGTCGATTGTGTGGTGTCATATACGCTAGACGGCGCGGACAGTGTACGTGAGGAGTACAATGATAACGACACGTGCTTAAGACGTGAAAGTGATACGGAAACAGGCGTCAAGCCATGTAGGACAGGGAGCCATAAATCCCATTTCCAGTAAAAACTTAGTAAACAGCAATCGTTGTCCGAGGTGCAGACGTTAAATACGATATCATACGTGGAAGACGATCCGCAGCATAGAAAAAAAAGAACAGATTTCCAATAATATGATAAAATCGCGTTGTGCACAAGTAAAACTGCGGATATTCAATGGGGGACAATGCGCACTTGTCACAAATACTTGTGTTTGTGCGTTTCAAGAATGCTCGATACAAGTCACAGGATGTGCATGGTAGTGACCTACTACGTTATGCACATCAAATTGCACGCGACGTAGATTACACTGATTTTAAGGGAAGCAGCGGATGTCTGCATAACTTCAAACACTGCTACAGAATTGGAAGATGTAATATAATGAAATTTCAAACAAAACGGCAATTTGACGATGCACAACAAACTGCTGAATCTGCCCGAATTGAGGTAAACTAACTAACCCCTTCTTTCAGTAAGGAATTTGTTTCCAACTCTGACCAATCAGGGTTTGAAGAAGAAATACATATGAAAGGAACTCTTTAAAATTAGAGTTCTGCTAACACCAATGGCTTAACGCATTCGTATACAACTATGCCGCTGTTAAGCTGGACAATAAATTGGCTGGAAAGGCATTTATTGGTCTTCGAGAAGTTGGAGCGCTCTGACCCCTACGATTCCTTCTTGTGTGCGTGTTCTTGTAAGGGCAGAAGGGAATATTTATGCCGCAGCAATCTAGAGTTGGAAAATGGGCGTAAGAGAACTACAACTATTGTATGGGCACTCCCTTGGCCAGTAGCTAGTAACAATAACTTGCTTTTGGTTGATTTTTCTCGTGAGCGTATAAAAATCGTACTCCTTTAGAGCAAACTATCCCTCCTGAAAAGTGTATGACATTTGCAGTTCATAGCACCTGGGACCACTGGACAAATTGGTACTCTGGATGTTCTTTTTTTCCGTGCCTATTAAACATATTATCGCACTATCTGCAGCTATTCCTTAAAGAATAGCTAGTTCCATGATAAGCTCCACGACAAATCGTTTTGCATTTGCCTGCATGCCATAACATTCCATCAGTTATCATCGCGTTACACCAATATGATTCTACATGCATTCTTTAAGTTTGGATACCTAGCTGAAAGTAAAAAAAAAAAAATGGTTCAAATGGCTCTGAGCACTATGGCACTTGACATCTATGGTCATCAGTCCCCTAGAACTTAGAACTACTTAAACCTAACTAACCTAAGGACAGCACACAACACCCAGTCATCACGAGGCAGAGAAAATCCCTGACCCCGCCGGGAATCGAACCCGGGAACCCGGGCGTGGGAAGCGAGAATAGCTGAAAGTCCTGCACGGTCTATAACTCCCAAAGGAGTTCGCCTTCGATCTTGATGGTGCGGACCTTTGTGATCACTGTGGCGTTCCATTTTTCATTCGGTGTTCATTCCTTCTTGATGTGCATGGTGAGTCATTGGAAGCTAATATTATCCTGTCATAATTATTAACACAACACTTTCAAATGGACCTTACTAATGATCGAACTTGGGACGTCATGCTAAATAGCTTCCTTGTTAGTAGCTAGGAAGTAGTGGGAAATCCGTATGGATGCCCTATCTCATGAACAATATTATTGCAAAAGTATGATATACTGAAGAATGAAAAAAAAACTGAGGATATGTTAGATTATGTTCAGTTTGTCTTTAGGACAGTTAAAGACACCAGAGATAATGAAAATTGTTGTGAAATATAGAAAGACTCAGGTGACAACTACAATTACGTACCAGTCTTATTATTAATAAGTAACCTACTAAAATTAATTCGCTATGACCCTCCAATAGACTAGGTATGATAAGGCTGCGATGACGTAGCTACCGGCCGCCCAAAGTAAGATCTTTAAAAATCGCCACCATTTGGTACACTAGTGCCGACTTTTCTTTATTTCAGATTACTGTCACCCTCAGTGCCCCAAAGATCTGAGATTGTAATTGCTCGACATAGTGTTGTTACTTTGTGTGTCTGAGATGACGATTAATTGATTATCGACTACAATTTGTTACATTAAACTTATTACATTTAAATGCATTATGCAGTATGAGCCATGACTTCATCGCTTAGAAATATTTCTTCCGCTCTCTGCATTGTATTAAAAGTGCCTACGGTCCGCAGCTCGTAAATGCCCAGATAATGCTATACCAGTTGGAGGCGGATTTAACCTATCGAGTATAGACTGGGACGTCTATGTATTCACTGCAGGGGGGAGGGGGAGAACAACAGTCTTCAGAATACTTTTGAGCACTTTTTCCCGAAAATTGTCTTCAGCAGCTTGTTACCAGCCCACACGCAATGGGAAATCTTACATCTTGCAGGTACTACGAGCAAAATGCCGGACCTTATCGGCAAGTCAATACGGAGACAGGAATCAGTGATCGTGATGTCATCACAGCGACAATGGTTACGAAAGTTAATAAATCGGTCAAGAAGGGCTGAGGTGTGTTTCTGCTGGAAAGAGCAGATAAGCTGTTGTTAGCATCTCGTTTAGACAATGAACTGACATCACTGACTTCCAGTAACATGGATGTAGAAGAATTATGGGCAAAGTTAAAGGAGACTTTAAATCGTGGTCTATGTGCCTAGTACGTGGATGGAGGACGGAAAGCACCCATCGTGGCTTAACAACGGAATTAGGAAAATGCGGAGAAAGGAAGCGCTGTTGCACTTTCGCTTCAGAAGACGACACACAAATAACGACAAGCAGAGTTTACTAGGGATTGGTGCATCTGGGAAAAGATTCATACGCGAACCATTCAACAATTACCTCGGTCATACCTTAGCAAAATTCTGGTTCTACGCAAGATCGCTAAGTGGGCATGAGACTTGCATCCAGTCATCCGTTGACCACACTGGTGTGGCAGTAGAAGATAGCAAAACGAAAACCGAAGTTTTATGCTCCATGTATAAGAAATCGTTTACACGGAAAAATAGTACAAACATGCCATTGACCATCGAACAGACTCCCGTATACAAGACATGGTTATGAGCATCCCTCGCGTAAGGGAACAACCGAAAGAGCTCTAAACAAATAAGTCGCTTGCTCCGGATGGAATCCCAATTCAGTTTTACGAAGAGCACAGCAGTGGCCTCTTACTTATTTGCATTTATCACGACTCTCTCGCCCAGCGCAAAGTCCCAAGCGCCTGGTAAAAACGACAGGTGGTTCCTGTATATAAGAAGGGTAAAAGGACTGACCCGCAAAATTACAGACTAATATGTCTAACATCGGTTTGCTGCAGACTCGTTGAAAATATTTTTAATCTGAATACAATAAATTCCCATGAGACCAAGAAGCCTGTGTCCATGAATCGGCACGATATTAGAAAGATCGCTTGGGTGAGACTCAGCTTCCCCTATTCTCATTCATATGATACAGGGTGGATTGTATGTTTATGGATTTCAGTAAAATATTTGACACGGTGCCTAACTGCAGACTGTTAACGAAGGTACGAGTATTCTGAATAGGTTCCCAGATACGTGAGTGGCCCGAAGACTTCTTAAGTAATAGAATCCAATATGTTCTCCTCGACGGTTATTGTGCACCAGAGACCAGCGTATCGTGACGAGAGTCCCAGGTACGTGTACTAGGACCGTTTTTATTCTCTTTAGACGTAAACGGTGTGGGGGGATGGGTGGACAGCCATCTGCGATTGTTTGCTGATGATACCGTGGCGTACAGGAAGGTGTCGATGTTGAGTGACTGCACGAGTATACAAGATCACTTAGACAAAATTTCTGATTCGTGTGATGAACGTCAGCCAAAAGGAGAAAAATGTTGGTTCATGGGATGAGTAGGAAAATCAAATCCATAGTCTGGTACTAAATTATTAGTGTCCTGAAACTTCCTAGCAGATTAAAACTGTGTGTCGGATCGAGACTCAAACTCGAAACCTTTGCCTTTCGCGGGCAAGTGATCTACCAACTGAGCTACACAAGCACGGCTCACGACCTGTCCTCACAGCTTTACTGCCGCCAGTACCTCGTCTCCTACCTTCCAAACTTCACAGAAGGTTCCCTGCTTGACACTATGATGTCGTTGAAGTATCTGGGCGTAACGGTGTCAGCGATATGAAGTCGAATGATCATACAAGCATTATGTTATGAGATGCGAGTGGTCGACCTCGGTTTATTGGTAGAATTTTGGGTTGGTTCAAATGGCTCTGAGCACTATGGGACTCAACATTTGAGGTCATCAGTCCCCTAGAACTTAGAACTACTTAAACCTAACTAACCTAAGGAATCACACACATCCATGCCCGAGACAGGATTCGAACCTGCGACCGGAGCGGTCGCGCGGTTCCAGACTGAAGCGCCTAGAACCGCTCGGTCACACTGGCCGGAAGAATTTTGGGAAAGGGTGGTTTATCTGAAAAGTATATCGCATATAGGAACTAGTGCGACCTATTCTTGACTAATGCATGAGAGTTTTGAATTCATACCTTTTGAGGTTAAAGAAAGACATTAAAGCACTCAGAGTTTGGCTACCAGATTCATCACCTGTATGTTCAAACAACACACAGTTGTTACGGATATGCTACAGGAACGCAAATGGGAATTCATGGAGGGAAGGTGAAGCTGTTTTCCAACAATACTATGGAGAAAATTTAGAGAATCGGCGTTTGGAGCTGCTGCAGAACAATTTACTGCCGCCAACAGGTATTTGGCGTAAGGACCCCGAAGACAAGATTTGAGAAGGCTCATACGGGAGCACATAGACAGGCGTTTCTCCCTCTCTGCCGGCCGTTGTGGCCGAGCGGTTCTAGTCGCTTCAGTCCGGAACCGCGCTGCTGCTACGGTCGCAAGTTCGAATCCCGCCTAGGGCATGGATGTGGGTGATGTCTTGAGTTAGCTACGTTTAAGTAGTTCTAAGTCTAGGAGACCGATGACCTCAGATGTTAAGTCCCATGGTGCTCAGAGCCATTTGAGCCATTTACTTCTCCCTCTCTCTCTATTTGCGCGTGAGACAGGAAATGAAATGACTATTAGTGACGCAGGGTACTTTTCGCCACGCACCAAAAAATGGTCCGAATGGCTCTGAGCACTATGGGACTTAACATCTATGGTCATCAGTCCCCTAGAACTTAGAACTACTTAAACCTAACCAACCTAAGGACGTCACACAACACCCAGTCATCACGAGGTAGAGAAAATCCCTGACCACGCGGGGAATCGAACCCGGGCGCGGGAAGCGAGATCGCTACCGCACGACCACGAGCTGCGGAGAGCCACGCACCCTGGCACAGACGTTGAACGCATTCGCCATAATTTCACAAGGAGTCCGCAGAAATACGTTCGCCGTGCAGCTCGACAGCTCAATATGCCCCCGATATCCGTCTGGCGTGTGTTGTGTCGACGATTACACATAAAAGCATACAAAATTCAGCTGCTGCAAGCTCTTCGTGAAGGTGACAAGCAACAACGTGTGTTGTAATTTCGATCTTGGCAAGACGGAGGATGACGGTTTTCTTCAACGCTTAGTGTTTGGTGACGAAGCAATATTCCATTTAAATGGAAAGGTTAACCGCCATACTGTGAGAATATGGGGTACCAAACAACCACATGAAGTTGTACAACATGAGAACGACTCTCCAAAATTTAATGTGTTTTGAGCAGTTTCACAGTAAAAGGTGCATGGTCCATTTTCCCTGCCGAGAACACTGCTACAGGAGGCACATATCTCCATATGCTTGAGAACTTTGCTTTCTCATACTTGGAGACTGATTTGAACGACTTCATTTACCAACAGGATGGGGCACCGCCACACTCGCATCTGGAAGTCCGGGAATTTTTAAGTCAAAAGGTTACTGAACAATGTATTGGTCGTACTGGGCCAAATGATCCAGCCTTACGTTACTAGCCTCCAAGGTCACCAGACCTAACAGTATGTGATTATTTCTTGTGTGGGTTTATAGAAGACTATTTTTATGTGCCTCCGTTACCAACAACAATGTATGAACTGAGACATTGCATAAAGCAGCTGTGGAAGCTGTAACTCTAGACATGCTCGCTGCAGTGCGGGAACAATTTGAATACTTCATTGACATATGCCGTGTATCTCAATGGAGTCATACTGGACACCTAAGAAAATATATGAAAAAAAAACTTTTGAGTTTCCCGTTCATCAAAAAACAAAATCCATTGTTTTTGTTTATAGTTTCAGAGGTGTGGACGTGCCAAATCGGATGAGTGTTTTTGATACAGCCTGTATATTCATCCTTGCTTTATAGTCTGGGCAAGTGAGTGAAATGTAGTGCTGTATATATAACCTATTTTCTCGAGAAGACAGTGAGTTATAGATCTCTTCCAAAGCTGAAAGAATAGTTCAATATTTTAAATATATTTGGTAGGTTGAAACATATGACCTAACGAGCACCAAACGCAAATTCGTAGCGATCTCTATGTTTCATTGCAAACTATTGGCTTTAAAGCAGTATCTCGCTTAATTTTGAAATATCACAATAATTATGACAATTAACGAAATTATAAGCAGTTCATCATTATGCTGACGTATTAAATTATGAAATGCGAGAGACTCGGTTTTTTTCCTTTTTTTCCCTGAGAATTTTCTGTAAAGTCGTTTGAGAAAGATTGCAGATCGGCCGGCTTGGGCTCAGTGAACTGCGCCTGCTAGCTGCCGCGCCACTCCCTGAGCCCGCTACACCAGGACGCGAAACTGCGTTGCGGCAGCTGCCCTAAGAGGATCTCAGCTCTGCTCCGTTCCGCTTCTTCGCTGTAGTCCGGGGTTTAGTCGTCTGTACGAGGCTAAAGTCTGTGTATTTTTAAGCGGTTTCACTAGTTTCCAAAAGCTAATGCTTTTCAGCACCTAGAAATGAAATCACTCTCCTCTCATACCCCTTTATGTTTGTAGTGTGGTTGCTAATACAAGATGCGTCAAAAAAATGTACACACACTTTGAAGCGTCATAGATAATTTATTTCTCGTTCTACAATGTTAAATTTCTGGAAATGGAAAGCTTAAAGTCCAATTCGAAAAATAAATGTACTTTCCAAATGTGATTAATGTTCAAAGTGGTGGTCTTCAGCATCAATACATTTCTGAGTACGAGTCACCACTGATTCCGTACATCGTACCAAAGTGTCCAATGAGATTTCTGCGCACACCGCCTGAATCTCATTCCAAAGTGTGTCCAGGTTATGTGGTTTACGTTTCTATACCTCATCTTTTACTGTGCCTCATAAGAAGAAATCCAGCGGCGTGAGGTCTGGAGAGCGTGCAGGAAACTCGATTGGTCCCCTGCGTCCTATCGACTGGCCTGGAACATTGTGATCTAGTTATGTTCGTACGTCCCTATGATAGTGCGGCGGGGTGCCATCTTGTTGGAAATAAAACTCATCATTACCGTATAATGCACGAATGACAGGGAATACGGAGTCAGCAAGCATTGTTTGGTACGTTTCTCCAGTAACAGTACCTTCAAAGCGGAAAGGCCCATTGAGTCCCCTTGCAGACAAACTACACCATACATTTACACCATGTAAATTCACAGCCTTTTCAACTGTAATGTGAAGATTATCTTCAGCCCAGTACAGACAATTGTGCCTATTGACATTTCCATTGAGTTTGAATTGGGCTTCATCCGACCAAATTATGCTACCCATAAATCCCGGTTCACGTCTCACCATCTCCTGAACCCATTCACAAAATTCTAACCTTCGAGCTGGATCGCCGTCACTTAGCTGTTGCACCAGCCTTGGAATGTACACACGAAACTTGCCTTTCTTCAGAATGCAGTAGCACAGTACTAGCACTTACATTACTCTCACGTGCCGCTTGCCTTGAAGATTTTTGAGGCGAACGCTGAAACAGTTCCAAGACCGCAGTTGTGGAATCATCACTTGTAGCTGTACGACGTTGCCCTTATCGACCTTTATGCACATCACACACTGTTCCATGAATTTCTAATTTGTCTCGTGGACGTGTAATTGTTAACTTTGAAGGTGGTTCTGTACCATAATCACTTCTCCACTGTCTTAGAACCTTCCAGTACCACTTAATTATCTGCTTCCGCGCTTCAAAGCTCAAACGCACGTCCGACATGTTGCAGTTACTACCTTGTCACTGCTGCCACCCGTTGAAGAAACATAACATTACTTTCTCACAGATATTTAACCATGTAGAACGGGAATTAATTGTCTATGAGAGTTCAAAGTGTGTATACATTTTTTTGACGCAACTTGTACTTTAGGTTGGAATAATAGCCTTGTTTTAAAGGAAACTTGCTTGGAAGCAATTATGTCATTTATTTATATTGGAGGTTTTATTTCGATTAGGAAAAGGATTCATGTGAGACTCTTCTGATTGTCTTGTCCAAAAATTACTTTGAACACATGGTTAAAGAACCGATGCCTTTCAGCAACTTCTTCGACTTCCTAGTAACTAATACACACAAACTTTTCGAATCAGTTAACGTAGAGGAGGGCATCGATGATCGTTAGGCTGTGACAGAATCAATTGCTTTAGGTATGCAATGACGCTCAAAAAGATAGGAAACTAGTTTTGGTCAACACTGGTGACAGGACGCAAACTGCAAAGTGTGTAAATAATCAACATAAAAAATCCAGTTCTGAGGATGAAAGTATGAGCCAAAAGGGTAACATTGAAAAGCATTGTACAATATGCCTTAGAGAGACTTTAAGGAATGAAGAAGACGCATCTTAACTCAACAGCCATGCCAGAAAGTTACACCAAAAAGAAATCGAGCTTCATCTTAGGCTTACGCGAAGTGAAATGCTAGCAGACAAAAAAAGTGAGCGTGAGGGTAGAGGCATTCAATGAGCATCAAATTAATATTTAGTCAAACGATATTACTGAAATTTCGTCTTATGTAATGGCAGTAAGGGGATCTGAATCATTGGTTCAGACGCTCAGTGAGCATATTGGCATCGGAGCAGATGACAGAGAGAAGGCCAAAATACTGAATTCGGTGCTCTGAAATTGTTTCACCTCAGAAGAAAGCAATATGGTGCCACGTTTCAAAGATCGAATGAGTACCGAATGGCAGATGCTGAGATAATCGATCGTAATTAAAAGTGCGCAATTACAACTGGAACGGATGAGATTCCTGGAGATTTTACTGACATTATTTGGAAAAACTTACTCCCCTTCTATCGCTAATTTGTCCCAGGGCACTGGAGCAATGAAGGGTACCCACTGACTGGAACAATGTACAAGTCATTCCCGCTTTCAAGAACGTCGTGTGATAGATGTGCATAATTATAAGACTTTACTTTTGACGTAAATCAGTTATAAAATCATTCAAAAAATTTTATGTTAACACATTGATGCTTTTGAAGAATGGAAATCTCCACTGTAAAAATCAACATGGTGTCCGCAAACAAAGACAGCGGGACAATCTGCTCGCCCCGTTTGTCCATGAAATCACGGCAGACAAAGGTTGTTTATACGATTTTCTTGAATTTCCGAATGGTATTGTACACATTATCGCATTGCCGTTTATGAACAAAATACGAACTTACGCGAGAATTGGACGAGATTTGCGATTGTATACACCACAACAAATAGAAGTCCTGATGGTACAAAACGAAAAGGTAAAGGTTATTTTCGAAAGTTCCCCAAAGGAGTGTTATACTGCCGGTATTATTTACGGTTTTCATTAATAATCTAGCTCAGCGTTTCTTAAATTTTGTTCTGCAGAACCATCGGTTTTTACAAAAATCACTCAAGTTTTATTCGAAACTTAAGTGACTTTTTCTGTAACATCCAACAAAATAACTTACAAAAAAGTAGTAAAAATAATCTCCTCTAGGAAATTTAAAAAAAGTATGACAGTAGACCTTCATTTACTGACTCGAATAACTGGTGTGAATGCGACAGTGACAGCGAAAATGGCTGCATTATCGTAGACCAGGCGAGCGCCTTGTCGACAGTAAACAATGTGGGAACGACTGCACCAGGTGTGGTTGCAGCATGCCATTGAAACCACTACCACCGCCGTCCGTCTCACAATGAACCAGCAGTCCACATCATTCTATCTACGGGTATCATTAAAAACGTGAGCAGCATGTATAGCTTTATTCCTAGCTTGATAAAACTTTTAACATCTGGACTCGACGAGAAAAAGGAAGGCCATTGTCTAAATAACCTGTCGTTTTTCTTACAAATAATCTCGTTTGCAGAAAGTTGCATTAAAAACATGCTATAGAAACCAAGCACCGGTTTCACGGTAAAAATGGACGTGAGTCATTATAAAAATAAATGTACACCTAAAATGAAAAGAAGGTTACATTGAAAATTATTTCATCGTGTGCGGATATAAGATGTAGGGATATGTCCAACTTTAATTCTTTTATCATTTTGATCGAAGTGATGTATTCTGCAAGATTATGGACAAATGTCAAGGGAGCGCCATATTCACTTGAGAGTAGAGCCCCCGCTTTAAGACAAAATCACTAGTGCGTCTGGTATAGTCACTGCGTAGTCTCCATATCGCTGTAGTTTCTTTCCGTGAAGATCTTGAGAGGTCCACCAAGAATCCGTGATTCTCTTAATCAGTATTAATTTAGTGGGAATTATCGTGGATTCCTATTCCTCTCGGAAAACATGTCAAACAATTTGCCTTAGTTAAGTTCTTACATCAACAGTAGATGCTCCAAGCTCCAAATTTTTGCAATAGCTTGCCCGACCTTCTGTTCATCTGGTTCCTTTCTTGGAATGCCCACATAGCTTGGCGACCAAATAATGTTATGGAGATGCAGCCGTTGTGAAGATCTGGTAACAGGTCGTGGATGTAGGAAGCCAATATATTTTTGCATAATACATGGTGTTTCAATTATTTACATCCAATTTCAGATTGCAAATTTTCTATTTTCAAAACAACCATACAATTGTACAAGCGTATATCTTTTCCATGCACCTAGATACATTTACAATCACGTCTAAGATCAGAGTCTCCATTCTCTTTCACGGATGTTCAATGCACACTGCAGCGGGCTATCACAAATATTCACACACTGGTTCAAATGGGACTTAACATCTGAGGTCATCAGTCCCCTAGAACTTAGAACTAATTAAACCTAACTAGCCTAACGACATCACATACATCAATGCCCGAGGCAGGATTCGAACCTGCGACCATAGCGGTCGCGCCGTTCCATACTGAAGCGCGTAGAACCGCTCGGCCACACCGGCCGGCATTCAGAAACTAGTCAATTTCTCCTACGCTACTTTTAGGGGTACAAATGCAGATATTTTTATTGGTGCCTCAAGACTGTGTACTGGACAACATTACGTCAGTATTTACTTCTTTTGCAGACGTATAATTATAGCTGTTAGGAGTACTACGTTTTTAGGTTGGTTAGTACCTCTATGTACATGTGGTAACATAAAACCCATGGGAAGCAAGTCAAATAGTGAAGTGTCGGTGCACAGACGCAAAACCGTAGGTTTGTACTGACAAGTACAGTACACTTAGTGGTGCTGTTACGGCTGTGGAGGACACATCACATAGTAATTTTGTCACCTATTTTCGGGAAGGTTGTTGGACACAGAGAAGAAACGACTAACACACTGCAGTGGGTACTATAGGGGTACCAAAGATCAGAATATCTGCAATAATGAACAGCTGAAACTTACAATTGATTGTTCTCCTGTGCACACATACATTCGAGCAACAATCAAAGCTCGTCATTTTATGTAAGGCACGGTGTAACATGGATCGTAAAAACTAGCTTTGTGGAGATAAGATAATCATGACTTCACACAATGAAAAAGGAAGACTGTTCTACGATAGAGCTTCAGTAACTGAAGGTTCTTACAAAACCCACACCCTGATGGTACCAGACATGCTTTCCACTAGGAACTCGTTCATAACTCAGTGACCCCATGTTAAAAAGTTGAAAGAATTTGTGTTTGCAATTTCACCCACATTTACACACTCTAGCAGTCGTTCATGTTTATGACAGGCCGTTTCAAAGGTGCATGGTGTGCTGAAAATCAAACGCATTAAAATAAAAATAAAATACACTCAATCTGGTTACCAGGGTGACCTTAGTCGCTGAAATGGTAAAAATAGAAGAAAACACAGGCAACCCCTCAGGCTAGGGTTCGGAAAGGAATCTACCTGCGTTACATCTGTAATAGTATGCACTAGTAGATTCGCCCGCATTCGGTCTGGAAGCAAATCCACCCGCGTCACATCGGAATAGCGTGCGGAGACGGATTTTCTCGCAGTAGGTCGGAGGGGGAGGGGGAGTGGGGCTCCCACAACGAGACACCATGACGTAATATGCTACAATTTTGTGTGTTGCCTATCTGAAATTGAGAGTACTATTTTCTAACTGGTGCTTAAAAATAGGTACGAAAAACACACTACACTAGGCAAACGTTTTTATAACGAAAGCTGTGGTAAGGATATCGAGAAATCTAGTGAAAGTCATTGTCTCCATAAGTGTTAATTTGAGAGTGAAAAGAACAGCTATACGTCAAGATATTAATGTATATGAGTGTCAAAGAACTTCCACCTCCTTACTCATACCGAAACCACCAATGCTCTTGGATAACATGGTATAAATATGTGTTACAGACGGGTGCCTGCATCTTTATATCGAGCCTTGCGAACTGCAACGTATTTCCTACTAAGCTGATCAGTAATTTGAAAATATCTAGGAGAATCTGCCAATCTCTGAGTACCATTAGAAGCCCTGCCTCTCTGCCTGCTTCACGCCTATGTTGTTGCACCACTGGTTATGATGGGGAACCTCGACGTGTCGTATCACCGCGAGAGAATGATGTGTTGCCTTGTATTGTACTGCTTTGTATGTTAACTGGGGGTCTAGAAACGTCGGTGAGGCTCCGTTCCCGCCGCAGCCGCCGTGGTCCACAACCCCACGACGACTACCGCTGTCCACTTCACTCCTCCGCCACCCCCACACCGAACCACTCTTTTTGAGTTATTGTGCGCTTCGCCCCCCGTGAACCCCCCCCCCCCCCCCCCAGAGAGAACGTCTCACACCAGACGAGTGTAACCCCTATTTTTGCGTGCTGGAGTAATGGTGGTGTACGCATAGGTGGAGAATTTGTTTGCGCAGCAATCGCCGACATAGTGTAGCTGAGGCGGAATTAAGGGAACCAGCCCACATTCGCCGAGCCAGATGGAAAACCACCTAGAAATCATCCTCAGACTGACCGACTCACCGGACCTCGACCCAAGTCCTCCGGGTGGATTCATGCCGGGGACCAGGCGTTCCTTCCCAATACGAAAAGATCGCACGGCTAACCGGGCGTGTCAATGTGTTGCCTTACTAGTTACCATAACGAAACGCCACCGTTCTGCATCCACCCATCTAGATTCGTATTACTATTTTTAACACGTAGATAATTTGCTGCATACGTTCAATCATATGATGATCTTTACAGATGGCATCTTAACACTTTCCCAAGGAGAATCTAACTATTGCAGCAGCTTTGTTTAGACGACTGTCGTACTAGACGAGGTATGGATTTTACATAAGTATTACTTAGCAGTCTACGTGTTATGATTACAATATTCAACTAAATCTTCCTGTACTACTTGTTTTATCGTGTGTTATTGATGAATATCGTGAAAATATTGCACTGTGCTGCTTGTTACACCTTTAAAATCACATGTTTGCATATATATAACGATGGAAACGTGGCAGATATTCAGTAAAAACTATAGCGTGTAGTAATGGCCGGTGGGTGAGTTCACAGAAAAATAATGACGTCTTTATGTTACAGTAATTCAGTCACATAGAGAATTGTCTACGTGTATTGCCTAGTAAATTATGGTCATATTTACCGCTACTCATTTCCTTTCCTGTTCCACCCGCAAATGGAGTGATAGTAAATATCACTGCCTATATGGTTCGGTACTAGTCATACTTTCTACAATGTCTTGGTGAAATGTGCGTTTGCTGTGGTGTAATCATTCTGCATCTGAAATGTCTGTTGAGGTAATTCTCTATGTCCATATATATATATATATATATATATATATATATATATATATATATATATATATATATATATATTCCTGGAAATGGAAAAAAGAACACATTGACACCGGTGTGTCAGACCCACCATACTTGCTCCGGACACTGCGAGAGGGCTGTACAAGCAATGATCACACGCACGGCACAGCGGACACACCAGGAACCGCGGTGTTGGCCGTCGAATGGCGCTAGCTGCGCAGCATTTGTGCACCGCCGCCGTCAGTGTCAGCCAGTTTGCCGTGGCATACGGAGCTCCATCGCAGTCTTTAACACTGGTAGCATGCCGCGACAGCGTGGACGTGAACCGTATGTGCAGTTGACGGACTTTGAGCGAGGGCGTATAATGGGCATGCGGGAGGCCGGGTGGACGTACCGCCGAATTGCTCAACACGTGGGGCGTGAGGTCTCCACAGTACATCGATGTTGTCGCCAGTGGTCGGCGGAAGGTGCACGTGCCCGTCGACCTGGGACCGGACCGCAGCGACGCACGGATGCACGCCAAGACCGTAGGATCCTACGCAGTGCCGTAGGGGACCGCACCGCCACTTCCCAGCAAATTAGGGACACTGTTGCTCCTGGGGTATCGGCGAGGACCATTCGCAACCCTCTCCATGAAGCTGGGCTACGGTCCCGCACACCGTTAGGCCGTCTTCCGCTCACGCCCCAACATCGTGCAGCCCGCCTCCAGTGGTGTCGCGACAGGCGTGAATGGAGGGACGAATGGAGACGTGTCGTCTTCAGCGATGAGAGTCGCTTCTGCCTTGGTGCCAATGATGGTCGTATGCGTGTTTGGCGCCGTGCAGGTGAGCGCCACAATCAGGACTGCATACGACCGAGGCACACAGGGCCAACACCCGGCATCATGGTGTGGGGAGCGATCTCCTACACTGGCCGTACACCACTGGTGATCGTCGAGGGGACACTGAATAGTGCACGGTACATCCAAACCGTCATCGAACCCATCGTTCTACCATTCCTAGACCGGCAAGGGAACTTGCTGTTCCAACAGGACAATGCACGTCCGCATGTATCCCGTGCCACCCAACGTGCTCTAGAAGGTGTAAGTCAACTACCCTGGCCAGCAAGATCTCCGGATCTGTCCCCCATTGAGCATGTTTGGGACTGGATGAAGCGTCGTCTCACGCGGTCTGCACGTCCGGCACGAACGCTGGTCCAACTGAGGCGCCAGGTGGAAATGGCATGGCAAGCCGTTCCACAGGACTACATCCAGCATCTCTACAATCGTCTCCATGGGAGAATAGCAGCCTGCATTGCTGCGAAAGGTGGATATACACTGTACTAGTGCCGACATTGTGCATGCTCTGTTGCCTGTGTCTATGTGCCTGTGGTTCTGTCAGTGTGATCATGTGATGTATCTGTCCCCAGGAATGTGTCAATAAAGTTTCCCCTTCCTGGGACAATGAATTCATGGTGTTCTTATTTCAATTTCCAGGAGTATATATATATATATATATATATATATATATATATATATATATATATATATATATATATATATACTAGGAGGAGATTACAGATGATACTTTAGTTGGGGCGAGATTTTTCTCCTTTTATACAGGGCATTATTAAAGTGCTACATCACGTACCTCGAAATACTATATCGAGCTGAAGAAATACCTGACTTGCATTTTTGCGTGATATATTAAAAAGTGCAACACCCTTCTGAGGTCCGTTGAAGAACATGAGTGGAGGTCTAAACATTTAATTTGTGGTTGAGAACTTGATATTCAGCGCATATTTCAGCAGTAGCAGCATCAAGGCTGGTAAAAACTCTGACGTCATCTCCAGTTGAGATACCCTAAATTTTAGAACACGATTTCTTCCACGTCTACCGAGCGAGGTGGCGCAGTGGTTAGCACACTGAACTCGCATTCGGGAGGACGACGGTTCAATCCCGTCTCCGGCCATCCTGATTTAGGTTTTCCGTGCTGTCCCTAAATCGTTTCAGGCAAATGCCGGGATGGTTCCTTTGAAAAGGGCACGGCCGATTTCCTTCCCAATCCTTCCCTAACCCGAGTTTGCGCTCCGTCTCTAATGACCTCGTTGTCGACGGGACGTTAAACACTAACCACCACCAACCATCTTCCACGTCTACACCTACACATCTGCACATTATAGAGAACAACATCACTTTAATAAGCATCGAGGGTATTTATTTAGCATTTATAAGAATGGAAGAGGTCTCACAATGGTGTACTTACAGACAATGCCTTTATGTCATTACTTTATTCATAATGCAGTTTTATTTTGCTCGAATTTTCGTACAGATCTCTCATGCATTATGATAAGCATGCAGGCTGTGTGCATTTTAATAAGTAATAGAGAGAATTTAGATTCTGAAAGATTTAATATGAACTTCATTGTGCTTGCAAAGTATGAGAAATCACGGAATAAATGACAAATAATTTTATTTATCTTCGAGATATCAACTCTGAAATTATCTTTTGACATGTTACATCTCACTCTTACCGCCTCTTTCTGTCTCTCGGGAGTGAATGTTTATAAACAATCCAAGTCGTTCTGCAATAATTAATAAAACCACCTTATTCCCTCCTAAAATCAAACACCTTATCTCTTCCTTCCCCAAAAAAGGAATCGTTTGTGATGATACTTTTATTACATGTTGGTGTAGTTGATAGCAGATTTTCTTTTAGTCAGCAGCAGTTTTCTTGTAATGCTTGCCATCAATTGCATTTTTTTGTCTTGAGATGCATTATCTTTCTTGTCCTCATAAGGTGATCATGAGAAACAAACAAACGGAGAAAAAGAAATGGCTAAGTGATTACAGTGCGCGCAACATCAGGTTGAATACAGTTGGCATATGTAGATGCTGTTTCAACGAAAGCATTACATTTTCTGATGTAATTTAGATTATTGTGACCGTTTTAACAGGCATAAATATCAGGTAAAGTAATTAATTCGAGCCTTCCACTGTCAAAATATTTTTCGGCATTTTAGAATTAAGAGACATCATAGACGTGAAAAATAATCGATTTAACACTCTATTTTCTCTTAAGCTGAGTGCCATAAATAGAAGTTCGATCGATTTTACCAGTACAGACACCTGTTGGTGATGGTGAGAACAAGCTGTGGTACGGGATCGAACTTATGACGCTTTTTAACAGTGGAGCCATGTGTTGGTTACTGTAAGCAATTGAGATATGAAATAGCGGTGATCTAATTTCTCGTTTTCAGAGTTTACAGAATAGTAGTTAAGGTAAAATTAGTGTTTGACAACTATGTATTACTAACTCATTATTTATATATTCCAAGAAAATGTTGGTTTTTAATTATGTATAGACTACGTGGTATATACTTGCTTCAATATCCATCGCTAATGATATACAGTTTCGAATGACGTATACTGGTGAGACTGGTAAGCTAGTGAAGAAACAATTTTTTGTATGTCAGTAATAAATACATAATTAATAACTTTTTCGCTATTGTAGGCAGTTCGTATACTTTGATATATTTTTGAAAAATGTTCTGGATGATTTTAGCGTAGCCCAGGTGGGGCTGTATTGTAAGAGCAATACTACACTCTAATTGGAGGAGGGGATAGGAGAGAAGAGAAGAGAAAAGGAGAGGAAGGTGAAACACTATGCAATGAGTGTGTGCAATGTTACACATATAATTCATATCTTTGACCTTGTAGTCATTTTAATATCACGTGATAGGCACGTATGTGTACATAAATAATATAACTTTGTCACTATTTTTCAAAAATGGTTCAAATGGCTCTGCTCACTATGGGACTTAACATCTGAGGTCATCTCTCCCCTAGAACTTAGAACTACTCAAACCTAACCAACCTAAGGACATCACACAGATCCATGCCCGAGGCAGGATTCGAACCTGCAACCGTAACGGTCGCACGGCTCCAGACTGTAGCGCCTAAAACCGCTCGGCCACTCCGGCCGGCCACTATTTTTACACCAGAGGTAAATATCTTCCGAAAAGAATGAATATGTTTCACTGAGGGTTACGTAATTTCTACATCATATTTGAAGCTATCTTTAATACAACTCTTTGATTGATTGGAAAGATAAAGGAATGTGTGGTATAAAGCACACAAATGGTCTGTTTCCAACAACTTGGATTAGTAATACTACACTCTGTGAGTGGTTGGTGATAAAGGGGGGATGGGTTTTTAAATTTTTTCCACTAGCAGACCTAGATTATTTCCGCCATCTTGGCCTTTCCTTTGACAGTTTCGTTTTTAATACTGTGCTATGACTGGTTGAAGATAGGCAAGACTAGAGCTCATTTTTCCGAGAAGTTGCCCCTTGTGGAAAATTTTCTCTTTCCTGATAGATCAAACAAATGAGCATGATTCCTGGTTGGCCGATGAGCGTTTTTGTTAATTTTCTTGAGAAGTCAGAGTTAGAGAAACGATAAACGTCAGAGCAAATGTGGCTTTGGATAGCGACGGAGAGAAGATTCGGTTTCGGAGAGTGACACAGAGAACTTTCGGTGTTGGAGATCAACAGAGAGCAGAAGCTTTCTAGTTCTGAGATACGTGGAAAGCAGTTAGTACTCGTTCGAGATATGAGGCAGCAGCCGGAACGGCGACTATTCTTGCTGTAGTGTTAGCATTTAACTGAAATCGACATCATGTGAAGTTAGGGATCCTGCGACCAATTTAGAGCCAATTCACAGCAGTTGTCATGTCTCTTAATTTTTCTTTTCAGTTCTTCATGTCCCGGGACTGAACGTTTGTTGCAGTGAATACTGAGCTACCACGAACTGCTTGTTAGCTCGCCTGATGCACGTATAAATTCTGTTGTATGTCTAGCATGTCATTCATATTGCGTATAACGCAGTTATTTCTGTCACTTTATGTAATGTCGACTCAGTCGCAATTTCTGGAAGTAACGCCTTTTTTACATTGTGTTTCCCAGTACCTTGCAGACCCACCATACGTACATTTATTGTAGCAGAGACAGTTTCGTACTTCACGTATTTTTGAACGAAGACTTTCGCCATCTTATTTTGTCCCATGTGTGTAGATCTTTGTATAATAAATGTACAGTAATCGAATTCTTCTTAATACATTTAAGTAGGTAAGTAATCTCATGTCATTTGAATATAGATTACCCAAGGTCATTAACTATACTTGTATCTGAGGGTTATTGAATCTTATTACTGTTAAGTACAAATCTTCTTATAAATAACCAAAAGTTGCCGATCAGCCTGAAGGCCTAAAAATACGTTCTTTCATTTTGTAACAATCATTGATGCTCACACGTCTGGCGACCTAATTAGTAGCTTTCTCAGCTCCTCCCCGCGTATTATTAGTAATAGATCCTTTACATTTAGTCATCTTCACTTCTTTCAAAAATTCATCGATAACTCTTGCAACACTGTGCCTAGAGAATAACCAGTTTAATAATCCCTAATCAAACTGAATCTTCTGATATACACTGATGAGCCAAAATATTATGACCACCTACTTAAAAGCATGTTGGTCCATCTGTCCATCTCTGGAACGCATTTCAGCAGTCATTCTGCGTGGCATGGATCCGACAAGTACTTGGTAGGCAGACGTAGATGTTTGTGTCACCAGATGCCTACGCACAGGTCACACATTTCCCTTAATTTACGGGTGGTTGGTTTGTGGACGTGTAGCTGGCTCCCGATAGCGTCACAGTTTGTGGCCATGAGATCAGCGTAAGTTCACTATCATGCTCCTCAAACCAGTTCAGCACGAATCTGGTCTTTTGACACGGATAGTTATCCTGCTGGAATATGTCATCGCTGTTGGGAAAGGCGTCCAGCATAAGGGGTTAAGGTACTCCCTAATAATGTTTACGTAGTCCACAGCTGTTAGGCGCCTTCGATTACAAATGGTTCAAATGGCTCTGAGCACTATGGGACTCAACTGCTGAGGTCATTAGTCCCCTAGAACTTAGAACTAGTTAAACCTAACTAACCTAAGGACATCACAAACATCCATGCCCGAGGCAGGATTCGAACCTGCGACCGTAGCGGTCTTGCGGTTCCAGACTGCAGCGCCTTTAACCGCACGGCCACTTCGGCCGGCCCCTTCGATTACATTCCCAGGTCCTATGGAAGCCCAGGTGTTTGTCCACTGTAACATAATACTGCAACCCACTGGCTTGCGTCCGTGGAGCGCTCCATGCTTCAGCCGCCGTTCGCCTGGATAACGGCGTATCTGGACACCACCATCGACCTAGTTTAACAATAAACGTGGTTCATCCGACCAGGAGACACGATTCCACAGATACGAGGACCGATCTCGATGATCCCCTGCCCGATGTAAAGGTAACTGACGATGCTGTTGGGTCAACATGGAAACACGTAGGGGTCCTTTGCTGCAGGACACCATGTTCAACACTGAGCACTGAGCGGCATGCTCCAAAACATCTACGCCTGCGCTGGCACTGTACTTTCATCACTGGCACTGTACTTTCATCATATTTGGCACAGATCGCCGCCTATCCTGTTTTAGAGAGCTGGAAAACCTCCGATTCCTATGTTCTGTGATGAGGTATGGACGTCGAACCTTTTGTCGTCTACTCGTTGTTTCAGCATTCTTCAACCACTTTTCATGCGTACTCACGACAGTAGCACGCGAACAGTCGACCACCTTCGCCGTTTCCAGATGGTCGTTCCCAGGCATTGGTCCACAATAATCTGGCTTTTGTGAAAGTCGCGTAAGTATTTCCGCATTGGCGGCACTCATTGTCGCTAGACTGATTCACCATTCGGCTCTGCTCCGCTCATATACTTCTCTTACTGCGGCCGCTCGGGGTGGCCGAGCGGTTCTAGGCACTACAGTCTGGAACCGCGTGACCGCTGCGGTCGCAGGTTCGAATCCTGCCTCGGGCATGGATGTGTGTGATGACCTTAGATTAGTTAGGTTTAAGTAGTTCTAAGTTCTAGGGGACTGATGACCTAAGATGTTAAGTCCCATAGTGCTCAGAGCCATTTGAACCATTTCTCTTACTGCGTCACATGCCCTCAGAGGTACCGGGCAGCATACAACTTTACGGTGGGCAGTGATCACCATGTTTTGGCTCATCACTGTACATCACACTAAACTTCTCTTCGATGTTTACTGCATGCCTATTTTGGCGTTTTCTAGTGAATTTAGTTTTTGTAAACGTTTGACAATCTGTTTCAAAATGGTTAAAATGGCTCTGAGCACTATGGGACTTAACTTCTGAGGTCATCAGTCCCCTAGAACTTAGAACTACTTAAACCTAACTAACCTAAGGACATCACACACATCCATGCCCGCGGCAGGATTCGAACCTGCGAACAGAACTGTCATTTTGCGAGGAATTCGGAGTCCGTATACATGCACTGAATAATCCACATATTTTTTCATTAGAATAGTTGAAAATTATACAGAAATCTATATTGATTCGTAAGATACGTTGTAGTTAGGACGTAGGGTTTATTTGAAGCCGTGGAAATGACATCGCAAACCACCACAATAAAAGGAGCGGCCTTAGCTGATGGCAGTAGCAGTAGCCAGGGGACATAGCGCGATACTGACGAATGTAGCAAGCACACAGCTATAGATATGCAGTTTTTTCAAGATGGCAGTGTATTGTTTTTGCCTAGAGTGAGCGTGGCAAAGTGACATATATCTCACTTGTGTGATTGTAACGGCTAATAACAAATAAATCATAGCTACTCAGAGTTTCTGTTTCTTATTTATCCAGGTGAAACCACGTCAGCCACAAAATAGATCATTGGGCATGCAGCCTTGCACAACCAACACTCGTAAGGTAAGTACACCACAAGAAAATTAAAAAAGAACACCGTGAATGCGCCCACACAGCAAAGAGAAATTGTGTTGACAGACACGCTCTTGAGGGTGTGTACAACGGAAGATCATACCGATAGAGCCATACGCATCCGAGTACAGTCGTCAAGGCGTGCGTGATGTCGCAGCAACGCACGCTGCAGTACCGCTATGGAGACGATAGTAGAGGTAACGAGTGTAGTCTTGTGGAATGGCCTGCCATGCAATTTCTTTCCTTTACCTCAATATAGCTAGATTTCCTGCGGGTCTTGTAGACCACGCAAGGTAACGTTTCACTCACACCAAAACATGCTACATGGGGGAGTGATCTGGGGATCGCGCTGTGCAGCGTAGCTGACGTGCACCTTGGACAGCACGTTTGGCGGCACGGGAAACACTTGGACGTTCATTGTCATGTTGGAAAAGCAGCATGCACTGTTCATTGTTCCCTCTATGATCACCAGAGGATTACGACCTTTGTAAGATGTGGTTCCCCACACCATGATGCCTGGTGTTGGCCCTGTGAGTCTCTATCATATCCACTCCGTACGTTGGCGGTCACCTGCACAACGCCACATGTGCGCGTACGACCTTCATTAACACCATGACAGAAGTGATTCTAATCATTGAAGAGAACAAGTCTCCATTCGTCCTTTCCTATCGCGAAACTACTGCAATCGGGCTCCACGATGTAGGGGCGTGAGCGAAAGACGCCCTAACGTGCAGAATCGTAGTCCAGATTCACGCGGACTGTTGCGAATGGTCCTCGCTGATACCCTTGAGCAACAATATTCTTAATTTGTTTGAAATCGCGGTGAGGTTCAATATGGCACTTCGTAAATTGCGACGGTCTCGGGGTCTTGGCGAGCATCTTTGTGTGGCCGCTGTGCGGGCTCAGGCAGACGGGCATGTGCACCTTCTGCAGACCACTGGGGACAACATCGATGCGTTGTGCAGACCTCTCGCCTCCCCTGTAGCGCAGTTCTGTTGTTTGACCACCCAGCCTCGCGCAGCATCACTATACGCTCTCGCTCAAACTGCGCCCGTTGTACTCGTACAAGCGGTTCACGTCCTCGCTGTCGCTGCATGCTAACATTGCTGCACACACAGACGGAGCTCCGTACGCCACGGCAAACTGGCTGTTACTGGTTCTGGAGGTGAGCAATCGCTGCGAAGTTTGCAACAGCCCACGGTTGATAACACGGTGTCTGGTTAGTCGGCAGCGCTGCTAGTTTGATCTCAGCATTAACTGCCCTGTTGTAGTGCCCCGTGCAAGTATGCCATGCCGTAGTCACTTCCATCAAGGTGTATTTCATTTTCTAGGGAGTCTGTCTACATTATTAGTTGGAGCTCGTACTAAACTATTTCGAATACACAGAAATATATATCAAGGACACGTAACGGTTTGCGTCAAGTAGAGCTCTCGTACTACACACCACTGTGTGGCCTCGAATCTTGATCAGACTTCCATCACAGTTTCAGATAAGTACCCAAATACTTCTACTCACACCCGATGACTGATATACGTTCAGTAGCGCTATGTAACTATGAAAGACACTAAAAAACACCTAAGCGAGGTTTTCCAGTGGTTATCACTCTGCACATGCATTCAAGAGGAGTTCGGTTCAAATCGCTGCCAGAGTATTTATATTTAAGTTCCCTTAAATCACTTAAGGAACTTTCCAGGACAGAATCTTTGAAAAGAAAATAAAGTTGTGCTGATATGAAATATTTAATCATTGGGATCTTTCCAGGACAATCTTTGAAAAGAAAATAAAGTTGTGCTGATATGAAATATTTACTCATTGCATACCTCTTTTTCTGTCTTTGCATGAAGCGTACCTATACATGCAAACCGATAAGAAAACAATGGGAAATAGGTACAGTTCAAGTCCCTGTCACGCCATAGCAGAGAAGTGAGGCAATTGGTCAAAAATGGTTCAAATGGCTCTGAGCACTATGGGACTTAACATCTATGGTCATCAGTCCCCTAGAACTTAGAACTACTTAAACCTAACTAACCTAAGGACATCACACAACACCCAGTTATCACGAGGCAGAGAAAATCCCTGACCCCGCCGGGAATCGAACCCGGGAACCCGGGCGCGGGAAGCGAAAACGCTACCGCACGACCACGAGCTGCGGACGGCAATTGGTCCAAAATAAAAGCCGCAATAAGCAGTACCATATATAAATATGGCCTACTGTTTCGAAGTGTGTAAGAGACAACAAAAGGAAAGTTAAGAGGAAATTAAAAGGACATTTACCTCACAACTCCCACTGAGTAATCATGTCTCTCTTAAATTTATTCCTAAATGAAAGTAGTTTCCTTATTAGGTCTTCATCAAAAGACGGGAAGTTATAGAGATCTGTACAAATGCATCGAGTTCCTTTCTGGCAAGTAGGAGTGGAAATGCGGCGAGTCAATAATAATTCAGGACAGGTGCACGAAACTTAAAAAGTAGCAGATAGTGAAATTGTTTCACGATTTACTAAATTTTTCACTCTCGGTTCCTATGTAATATTCGCTGTCACATGTGCTGCGTCTGTTTTGTGTACTTGTTTCTCTGCCTTCAGCTTATTTTTATGTCCTACAGTTTTATCTATCTTCCCTTCCACTGTTTCGTCGAATTTTCCATCAACTAGCGTGGACTCGAATAATTGTAATCCCCAACATAACTTGAACATGGCATTTCATTCTCGCAATAGGTTCATAGAGTCATCTGTATATATTAAGTCATTATGAAATTGATTATTTTGAACTACAGTGAACCGAGTTCTGTTGTATCCGAAATGCGGCGAACTCGACTCTAGCACGAGTGAGCGACATTTAAATTTAAGTCATATCTATCGCAAACGGAGCTCTGTCGTATTCACTATGAGAACGCTACACTAGCGCCAGTGAGCGGTGTAGCCATTTATTGTAAGTCTGGGATACATTTCTCGTAATTCGACGCACCTTTGCTGAAGAAACTGCGGAGCAGAGTAATCGACTGGACTATAGTAAACAGAGTTCTGTTGTATCCGAAATGCGGCGAACTCGACTCTAGCACGAGTGAACGACATTTAAATTTAAGTCATATCTATCGCAAACGGAGCTCTGTCGTATTCACTATGAGAACGCTACACTAGCGCCAGTGAGCGGTGTAGCCATTTATTGTAAGTCTGGGATACATTTCTCGTAATTCGACGCACCTTTGCTGAAGAAACTGCGGAGCAGAGTAATCGACTGGACTATAGTAAACAGAGTTCTGTTGTATCCGAAATGCGGCGAACTCGACTCTAGCACGAGTGAACGACATTTAAATTTAAGTCATATCTATCGCAAACGGAGCTCTGTCGTATTCACTATGAGAACGCTACACTAGCGCCAGTGAGCGGTGTAGCCATTTATTGTAAGTCTGGGATACATTTCTCGTAATTCGACGCACCTTTGCTGAAGAAACTGCGGAGCAGAGTAATCGACTCTGGCTTCCTTGTGGCCCTGATGCGATCCTCACCAGCAGTTTAGAAGTTTTCGACGGGCGCCGGTTTCGTGCCTCGGACCTCCGAAACTTAATCACATCGGCGAAAAGTTTGAACTGAAGGCGATGCACTGATAGTCATCGCGAATATTAAGTTATCTGCGCTTCATTTGTTTAATTTTGTAGATCCATGTTACCCGAAGCGAGTAACGCAGTGGTTACAAGACAGGACTGGCTATTAGAAAGAACTGGTTTCTGATCCCTGTGTGGACTCTGAGGTGTGTGTTTTTCAGGGTAACGTGCGTCGATTGAGGCAAAGAGAAGGATAAATCCTTAGAAAATAAAAAGGCCCAATTGCTTTCCTAACTAACAGCTTGCGGGCCATGTATAATGTCATAGTAACTGGTGAGACATTACGCACTAACCTTTCGTTTATACGACTGGGGAAAAGGCGACCCAAGGCACAATTCCAAAAAATTGATAAATTCACTTTCATCTATGCAGTTCAAAAATTAAAGCACTTATTATAATGGTGCCACATATAGTACTGCATTTCGAGAAGGAGAGTTACAGCTCTATGTTATAGAAATTAAATATGAGGGGCGAACAGAGAGTTTGCTTGAGCGTGCTGCAGCAGCCTATATGCAACATAGTGCGATTCCGATGCCGGTAGACAATGATGAGCCATAACTTTATGACTACCTCCTTGAAAGTGTATTGGTCCAGCGCTGGAAAGCAGTTCACCAGTGATTCTGTGTGCAATGGGTTCTACAAGTACTTTGTAGGTTCCCAGAGGTTTGTGGCACCGGATGCCTACCTACGGGTCACACATTTCCCGTAATATACGGGCAGCTGGTTTTTGGGCGCGGAGCTGGCGTCCGATGGCGTCCCAGCTGGGTTTCATCGGATTCCCATAAGCTGAATTTGATGGCCATGAGATGAAAGTGAGTTCAATATCATGCCCTTCAAACCATTGCAGCACGATTCTGACCTCGGGACACGAACGGCTATCCCGCGGAAAGATGCCATCGCTGTTGCGGGAGGCATCAAGTACAAGGAGCTACAGGTTGTACCTGATACTCTTCACGTAGTCCACAGCTGTTATGATGCCTTCGACTACTTTCGCAGATCCCACTGAGCCCAGGTTAATGTCCCCCAATCACATAATACTACTCCTATCGGCCTGCGTCCGCGGTGCGTTGCATGCTTCAGCAGCCGTTTGTCCGAATGACGGAATATCTGGTCAGGACCATCGACTTGGTTTAACAGTAACCTGGATTCACCCGATCAGGCGACACGATTCCACCGATGCGCCGTCCAATCCCTATGATTGAGGGTCGACGGTTTCTGTCGAACGAATATCTGCAGCAGACAGTTGCGGACTTCCTGACGTAGCAAAAAATGGTTCAAATGGCTCCGAGCACTATGGGACTTAACTTCCGAGGTCATCAGTCTCCTAGAACTCAGAACTACTTAAACCTAACCAACCTAAGGACATCACACACACCCATGACCGAGGCAGGATTCGAACCTGTGACCGTAGCACGGTTCCAGACTGTAGCGCCTAGAACCGCTCGGCCACCGTGGCCGGCTCCTGACGTAGCAGCGCACGGTGTTTTAGCAAAAGGGCATCTTCAGTCTAGTACGTCTGTGGGATGATTGCCTTAGTGCTCACGGCGATTTTGCTTGGTTGGCACATCGATTCTGAACCGTAAGGCCTACAAAAGGAAACTTTTTAATCTCCCTTCATATTTCAGCATCCTACAATATCTATTCTTCCATAACTATACTAACAACACATCTGCAAAACCGTCGTTTTGCCTTTTTCTCTGTTTAAACAGGCAATCTCTAAAGCCACTAGATGAATATTCATGGGTTTTGACAGGTAGCTTCAGTGTAGCTTCGGGAACATACTCGTACAGGCTGTATTATATCAAAATCGGACCAGGGAAAAAAGATATCGTAATTTATAATCTTTAGAGTCTGCTCGGATTGGTATTTCGGATGTTTGCCTCAGTGACCACAGCGTTGTGCACAAAGGAAGCAGTACAAGGCTCTGCTAGTTTCTTAGGGCACCAAATGCACAATAGTTGGCGCTGCTTTTTTTATCTCAATGACAGAGGTAGTTTAGGAAGTTTATGCTAATGACTGATCTAAACGCCACAATATTGTCTTTACTGGTACGAGCTAACAGCGAATTTGCCGTGCGGGGTAGCCGCGAGGTCTGGGGCGCCTTGCCACGGCTCGCGCGGCTACCCCGTCGGAGGTTCGAGTCCTCCCTCAGGCATGGGTGTGTTTGGTGTCCATAGCGTAAGTTAGTTTAAGTTAGATTAAGTAGTGTGTAAGCCTAGGGACCGATGATATTAGCACTTTGGTCCCACAGGAACTTACCACAAATTTCCAATTTTAACAGCGACTTTGCATGACTAGGGTATACAGATTTCCTGATTTCGCTTAGTGCATTAAAAACTTAACGAAATTTCCTTGCTTCTTTCTGGAAGTCTAGTTTTTATTTGACTTCTCTGCTAGGAAAATAAATTTAGTGAGTTTGTTTTGCGATTTGGGTGCCTACACATTACATTTGGATTTCGCATTGTTTCTGAAGATAAATGCCAACAACAGCAGTCGAGTCCTTCTCAGTTTAGTAGAACGGCTAAAAGATTGAGGGCACAGCTAAATTTAAGTACCTGGGCAACATTGGTTTCCTCAGCTGGTATAATATGTCTTTAATTCGTGTAGGAAATCTCTATTTATGCATGACATAAATCTGTTTGTGTTCATTCTTCGTTGTCTATTGTTAGACATTTTCCCCTGGGCTACTATTTTGTGTATCATTTCACAATCAACTCCCACCCTCCTCTTTCTTACGCAACACAATCTCAGTTTCAATGAATTTTTTTGTGTATGCTTTTCAGTCCGTATTTCTACCCATAATGGTACAGTAGTCTGTCCAAGTAATGACCCATGGTAGAGTCAGGAACATTTCAACCTAATACCAGATGGGCTGGTATTGGGCCAGAGGGAATTCTAATAAGAACATTTGGGAGTGGTTTCCAGTTCCTGAATATGCATTAAAACTGTAGCGTATCGACCGTATTCAATCAAAAAGTGAGCCAGAGCGGAAGTGAGTTGTAACAGAGCCAGCTGCAGGCAGGTGTGTTATGCATTACAAAGCAAAACACGGCCGACAGACAATGCGGAGCAGAGCCAGCTGGGCGCGGGATAGAAACAACTGACACTGAAATATGCTGGCAGAAGGATGGAAGCCATATCTCACTTGCCACCACAGAAGTGTTTACAGTACGTGCCTTAAGCCCTGAATGAACATAGTCTGGAGCATATAAGTACTCAGCAATTTAAGTACTAAAATACTCTCGTCTGAGTATCAAAGCCTGCATCACAAGCCTGTGACACCTGCGGCGACACCCTGGAATGCAGAATATGGTCCCCTGTTCGACCATGTGACAGGGTAGCATGTCCTGAGTCATAAAAGCAGCCACAGCCAGAGTAGGGAGCCGCCCACTCGCTGGAGGGAGGTCTCGGCCGCTTCCATGGTACTGTCATCTGAACTGCCACACTGTCATCACAGCTGTTGCTGGAGACGTCACTGACAGCAGCATTCGAGTGACGCAATGCTCAGCCTCGCTCTTTGCGCTGTCGCAATGCTGGGTGTCTCTTGTTTTGAATGAGAAGCAACTGGGCACCTTCACCAAGCAGTTCCTACGTTACTGTGGCTGAGGGCTGGAATAAGTAAGTTATTTAAAGAAATCTACTGACGTCCTGACATCTCACTTCACACTCCGCAGGTCACAATCCATGGGTCATCTAACAAAACCAAGATAAAGTTCCAGAAAACCATCATCAGCTACATTGGATCACAATTATCTTTCATTTAATTCTGTAGAATGAAGTGCCAGTGGAAAATGCTCCTATCAGAGTCCAAGAAAGGTGAATATACTCTTATCTATTAAAAGACTCTGACAGAAATGGGGGAGCTAGCTGTCTCATTCTACCTTTCTCAGCATCTTTAAAAATTCTCCGAAGGACTTTAGCATGTGAACTGAACTTGTTCGCACTCTTTTTAATATGCAACTCCCATCTCAATCCCACAACCTCCCCTAAATACAACTTCCTCACATCCACTAGGCCATCACTGTAAGCCGCTCATACCCATCCACTCCCACTAGTCCATTCTCACTAGCTCATTCAGTCCTATTCGTTGTCGTTATTTCTTTATTTCTTTCTAACTCTCTCTGTCCCCTGTCTCACGGTCACAATTTTCTTTCTTCTGTCTTACTAATACTGTCTCTTCCCACTGTCAGTCTCTCGATCTTGATCACTGTTGCTGCTATTATCTGATTCATTCCTTCCCACTGCTGCTCTTTCTTCTCACTGTCACTATCTGCATTTTCCTCGTTTCGCTGTCGTAGACTTTGTCTGTCATTATCAATGGCTCTCACCCACTTCCACTTTCTCCTTTCCTTAACTCGCCTCACACTGGGACTATCTTCTTCGCTCCTTTCATATCACCATTGTGTCACTGTCTAATATGTTCCATTGCCACTGCGTCCGTTTCTTCCTCTTTCACTGCCATTGTTTCCTTCCCTCATCCTATTCCACAGCCACTGCTAACTGTCTTAGAGTATTTATTACTTTTCCGTCTGATTGCTACTGCCACTATCTCCTTCTCTCTTAGAGTAAGAAATCGCGAGTGTGTTCGCACACCAAAAAGGTGCATACACGGATTTTTTGTGCTCCGATAGCAGAATTTTTGCGGTGTTTCACTTCTGTTTTCTGCTACAACAGAGCATGCGACTCATATGAAAAGCCCTTCATGGGACAGTAAAATTTTGGTAGTTTATTTACGTGAAATTGAAATAATACAGAACTATAATTTTACACCTCAGGCCGGATTTTACTTGCATGAAAATTATACAGCCGCTTCAGTACTCAGACAGGGGGTTCCCAGGACCCTCCATTTTTTTCCGTGCTAAATCACTTGATAAACTATGTTTTGGCCTCACATAATATTTTACACGCGTATTTTAAGTGTTCAAGTAGGGTAACTTTGAAACTCTGTATCTCGGAAACCGATGCACACAAAGTTGTTCGAGATTGGTAACTAAGGACATATCGTAAATGTTGCAGCTGTTTGCTGTTGATAGCCGTCTTGGAATCATCTAGTCCGTTTTGGTGCCAAAACTCAAGTTTTTCGGCATTTTTCAGGAACCGCGCATTAACTAAATGATGCCTCTATAAGTCCCTTAAGATGCACTGTAGACTATTTCTAATGCAAAAAGAACCAACTGATTTGCTCCGTTTGCGTAAGTTTGAGGACGTGTGTAATATTCAAACTTGACCCGGTACTGTACGATAGTTACAGTAAGACGATCCTTCTGTTGGGTATACAAACGATCCCTAGTCCAAGATCTGTGCGAAACATTTGACTCTTCCTTTCCTATCACCAAAAGAACCCGAGGTACTAGCACCGGGAAAATCCAGAGTTTATGTGCGGCGTTTTGGAACGTATCAGGTAGCGCTCGCTGTCGGATGTGCATAGATTTTCAGTCTGTTTGATAATGTTCTCTCTTAAGCGATCAGGCCCAAATGACGCACGCTGCTACAAGTGTCCTTCCCCATTGTCTTCTGCCCAGCGCTGCCATCTGTCACCGGCCCACACTTATAGCTGACGTTGCATGTCTTCATAGAGGCCATCCTCCACCTCTTCATTGATCTGTGAGAAAGAAATCCAAAAGTTTCCGTGGTCGCATATCGTCTACCATCCGAGTCACTGTCGTAATTCCTGTTATATTGGCATCTTGGTACAGTTCAACTAGGTGATGGGTGTGTGTCATCATCCATTCAGGCGTGTTGGAGTCTCACATCGCAACCAAGATCTTCCGCAGCATTTTTCTCTAAATTAAGAGAAATTATTTGAAAGCCCTGCTTTCGAATACTCCACGTCTCAAAGCAATATAACATCACGTGTTTGATAAGGGTTTTATGTAGCGGAACCATGAACCGTCTCTGGAGACGTTTGAACCAAAGTGGTTGTGTTGGGCTGTAGAAGGATCGGTTTCCTGCATGGATTCAGGCGTTGATATATACTTAGCATGACGAGTTCTCCATGAAAAGCACTCTCAGGTATTTAAATTGTTGGGCTCTCTTTTACGACCGTTCTATCAGAGTGACGATAGTAATTCAGATTCTTAACCTAACCGAAGAGTCATAACGAGGTAATCCGCCTTGGCTTGTTTTAGGAGTAGCTAAAATTCGGCGGCGGCTATCTTCAGTGCCCTGGTCTTATGCTTCAACTCCTCTTCAGACTGCTGAGTAGGCAGACATCATCTGCGTAGGTCAGATCTACCAGATTCTCCCATTCGGATTGCAGCCCCTCGATGTTCTCTTTAAAAATCTGTCTTATGATCTACTCGCAGACAAAACTGAATATTGTAGGAGATAAACCATCACATTGCCTGAGACTCAGAACAATTTCAAAGTCATCTGTTACTCGGTTTTCCATATGCATCTTTTCGCGTGTTTCAATTAGGCTGAACTTCACCAGGGTGATGAGTTTCTCTGGCGTGCCGAATTCTCACACACAACTAAACATGCTGTTGCGGTGTGTGCAATCAAAAACCTTCTTGATATCACCAAACAGGCTCTTTACCGTAGTCTTACAGTACTTCAGTGAGCTGGTGGAGAACGAAGATGTGGTCTACTGTTGATCACTTTGACCGATATCCTGCCTAGTATTCTCAATTTATTAATTCTGCCACTATAGAGAAATAGTATCAACAATCTGACCAAGGCTCCACAGGCGTGGGAAATGATCGGTAATTCCAGACCTTGCACTACATAATTTCCTTATTTTCGGCAAGCTGAAAGAACATATGCGGAGAGAGAGTAGGACATTCAGGCAGCGGTTCTCGAATGGCTCTGTGACCATCGAGCGCATTGCTTTTGTCGAGGAATGAAATATTGTAGGACTTTCCCACGTTATTTACAGCGATCTGATGACTATGTTGAAAAATAGTGTCATATTTCTGTGCCACTTTGAACTGTAGTGCAACATCAAATCAAAGTTACTTGGTCTGCCGTAATAGTGTGTAACATACACTTAGAAGTTCTCTTTTACTAGCCGTCGGCTTTGACCAGTAACATAGTGAAGATACATGAGAAAATTATGTGGGGGCTATAACATCATCACCTTGGATATATTTGGAAACGTAAATAAAACAGTTTTCATTAATAATTTACTAATTTTTGGGGCTACAACAACAATGTGCAGTCACAGATTAATAAGAGGAACAAGTACTGTAAAGAAAACGAATCGAGTGACGTAGAGCAAGAAGTTTCTGCTTTTATGTGGCCCATGTCTACAGAGGGACTGTGTACCACAATACACAATATAAAGTTAATTTATTATTCATCCTGAAGAAAAGAAGCTAGTACCGCAAAATGCAAATAATGCTCTATCTGTTGAGCTCAAGTAATGTGCGATATACAGTTACGAATGTGCAAGATTTCCCAGAAATGTTGCGACAAAATTGTAGGGGATAAGAACTGAGAACTACATGGCAACACACGGATGCAAAAGTCATTTTACGCCGCTAAGTGGTGCTGTACACGAGAGTACTGGAGGGGAACGTGAGGATTTCCTCTCGAGCGCTAGTCACCAAACGAAGATCATGGAACGGTATACGAAAGGTCAGCTTGGAGACATGCAATTAATGTATGGAATAGTTAAGTGCAATGGACGAGCTTCTGCATGCAGTTTTCGAGAACGCTTCCAAGTCAGATATCAGCCGCACCTGTTTGTTTGCACGTCTGCATCAAACTTTGTACGAGTACGGGTCCTTAAGAAGTGGCACCGTTAGTGGGGCAGGCTACGATCGGCACATTCGGTCGTTGGTAGGAAACTGTGGCGTGGAGACTAACCCAAGCAGCAACACATGTGTCATTCCGTCGGACTTAAGAATATCTCGTAGGGGTGTCCAATATGGTTTGAATGTCGAGTCCTTACCCGCCTTTCATCTCCAAAAGGTGCAGTTACTGCACCTCGATGACTACCCTGCACTAGTACGTCTCGGTTAGTGGTTTCTGCAACGAAGATGCCGAGATGTGCTTTTCGTAGGATATGTGTTGTCCACTGATGAGACCATATTCACTGGGGATAGCGCATTCAATTACAGCAGTGAGCATTTGTGAGCACCAGAAAACCCTCACGGTGTGCGGCACTACGAGACACAACATCGCCTCACAGTCAACATGTGTGTGGGTTTGGTCAGCGACTGCTTAGTCGGGCTGTACTTTTTACCCTTCTGCTTGACTGCCGAAGTTCCAGCAAATGTGAGACGCTGCATGTAGTTCCAACACGATGGAGCGCCTGCTCATTTTGTATTCATTGTTCGTACGAATTGGAACAGGCCATTCCCGTATAAATGTATTAGGCGTGGTAGACCAGTTCCCTGGCCCCGACGCTCACGTGATTTATGGAGCCTTGGTTTCCTTCTGTGGGGAGCCATGGTATCTCTTGTGTGTCGCGATCCTGTGGGCTACAATCAAAGGAATGCCCGGTCTATTCAAGAGTTTCCGGCAGTCAATGCTCCATCGGTATTAGGCATGCGTGACGTCTGATGGTGCAAACTTCGAGCACCTGTGGAACCATTAGAGCTGCATTCATGTCGTACACTATGTGTACTCATTATGTCCTGTAAATGTTTCAAATGAATCACGCTCATGTTTCCTTTCCGATCTTCGACCTCTGCTATCAAAAGCTTCTGAGGTTAGTGGCTAGGGGTTGCTATGCAATTCTCAATCTTAATGATGTGCCGCACCTCCCCTAGAAGTTTGTCTCAATATTTCTGGAACACCCTGTATGTACGTACCAACAGTAAATGGGAACTGTTGCCAGCGCTGTTGATTGCCCATTGTATTTGAAAATTTTCTGTTGATACTTTAACTTAAAACTTTGGTAAACACTAGTGCACACGTGTTGCATACGTGAAGAACTCGGTGTAAAAGTCGAAAGTCTATCTCTGAATGTTGTTGCTAAAGGGGCAGCAACAACTGAGTTAATAGCGCACAAGATGCGTGCTGGTAAATTCTTCAGGAAGTTATGCACAATTAAGGAGGCTACTGGAACAGATTCTACCATTGTAGGCTCTAGTTAGATTTTACGTAGAACCTGCCTTGCCCCAGATACCAATAAAATACATGTTTTATTTGACTCATCTTTCACTAAATGTCTTTAATGTGATTTACAGAGAGAAAGAGCCACGTTTTACCTGAACCATGAAGGAAGAGTATGAAAAAGCCCTGCTGTAGTATGGTCATTTCTTTTTATGTAAACGACATGTTGGACAACACGTTGAACACCTTCACTTCATCTCCGATTCTCGTGGAGGCCAAAATAAAAACCATACTGTGGTGAGATTTTGTGTAATGCTTGTGACACAGAAAAGATTTCATTCATCACCCATTACTCCCAATAAGAGTCCCTTCTTACCTTCTATGTGGTAGAGATTTCATCATGGTAAAAAGGAAAGTTAGAAAGATGGATAGGATATATTTGCTGAAAGAATATGCGTAATTAATAATAAAGTCCAGCAAAAAAGTGAATTTTGAAGTTAAAATACAAAAAACCCAAAGAAGTGCTAAATTTTATGGAATGGTGGCCAAAGTTGAGCCAAAAGAATGCTATTTCCTTGAAACTCAAGGAAGGGCTACAAAAATAAGGAACAAACAGCACTATCATACATCACAGTTCATACAGTCCTGTTATTTTCATAAAGGTCTTGATGTTGTGAAAGTTAGGCCATTGACTGATGGAACAAAAGAGCACGCATTCCAATTGACAAATCCTCGTGTAATTTTAACAAACCCAGTAAAACAGGCTTATTAAGACGACGTGTCTATAAATGGGAAGAAAATGCATGATCAAGGGCTCTTTTCACCATTCTTACCAAAAGAAGAAATCATCCAGAACTTAAACGTACACAGTTGCCCTATATATGTGAAAGTATTTACCATGTGTGAAGTATAATAAGAAGGAGAATGGAAAACTGGTATAACTTGTTTGATTTTTGTCCATATTAGCAATAAAGTGTGGTTTAAATTATAATTATGATTATTTATTTCAAAATTTTGAAAAAGCACACACGTCCCCTACATAATTTTTAACTTAATATCAAGGACACTTATCAGGATTGTCTACAGATTATTGGCAGACTTCCAGCGACATTCATTTTAACAAAAAATGTTAAGTAAAACAAAATTTCAACTTAACTTTATGATCTGGAATATTGTTTGTATCTCTTGAGTAGAATATTTTCTTGAACACGCGGAATTTCTCAATATTGCCATTCAGTTGTAATGTTGATGCTCCTCCGTAGTTTTCGTTTTCGCAAGGAAATGCCAGAGATGACAGGTATATATATTACAGTACCAGCAGGTAATGCAGGAGATTGAAATAAAAGAGAAACATATGTAGATGGCACTACTTGAAATATGTAGAATTCTTCTCTGACGATATCGATTCCTAGCATATTTTAAGAGTATCTGTGTGTGCAGGAACATACACTAGCGTAATCAAAATATTTTGCAACTTACATTTCTGCCCGTAGTACGTTGAGAAATCGCATGCAGGTCGAACAGGGTTTCTTTCAGCACCTCTGGCAGATTTTGTGGTGTCATCCAGTATTAGTTTCACACGATCGCTTACCAGAATTGTGACATGTTCGACAGACACAAACAAGCTTTCAGTACGTTCGTTACTATGTAACGAACAACAATACATTATATGAAGCCTGCCGGGGTGGCCGAGCGGTTCTAGGCGCTACAGTTTGGAACCGCGCGACCGCTACGGTCGGAGGTTCGGATCCTGCCTCGGATATGGATGTGTGTGATGTCCTTAGGTTAGTAAGGTTTAGGTAGTTCTAAGTTCTAGGGGACTGATGACCTCAGAAGTTGAGTCCTATAGTGCTCAGAGCCATTAGAGCCATTATATGAAAACAAACTAGGCTCGCTGATGAATACATATTATGGGCAATCGATATGGCTGGGACCGAACTCCGTAAACTTTACGCTATAGAATTTGAACCTAAGTGTGAATACAATGATTGTTTGTTTCTGCCCAGATCAATATGTATTATAATGCTTACTCTCTCGGCTGTTCAAAAAAAAAAAAAAAAAATGGTTCAAATGGCTCTGAGCACTATGGGACTTAACTGCTGAGGTCATCAGTCCCCTAGAACTTAGAACTACTTAAACCTAACTAACCTAAGGACATCACACACATCCATGCCCGAGGCAGGATTCGAACCTGCGACCGTAGCGGTCGCGCAGTTCCAGACTGTAGTCCCTAGAACCGCTCGGCCACTCCGGTCGGCTTCTCTCGGCTGTCTCACGGTAAATACCTCATCGATAGAGTAAATTAAAGAAGAAACACGTTAAAAGTTATTGAAATCTTTTCATTAAAAGATATAAAATTGCTTTCATGCTCTTGCCAAGACCTAAATTGGGTTTGATACAAGCATTAAAATGCGACTTAGCAGGCAATAAATGTGAGCGTTTTTTACTGATGAGAACGTGCGACGTTTTCTAGCAATCAGTTCTTGTCATCAAGTGCGGGATAGAAGTTGTTGATTGTGTTATCTTCAGCGCCTTTGCTCACGGGTGGGTCACCATGCTTGCAAATCATGAGCTTGAATATTAGAGGCATAGAGAGCTGTCCTCTGTATATGCCCTGTGACAGATGTCGCGAACTGTGAAGACTGCGTATCACATTCGTGTGACGGAAAGCACAACACCGTTGTACTGACCGGAAATATCCTCTCTTCTACATTTGTAGCTATTTATCACGCCTGTGAGGATTTTGGCAGTGTATGTAGGGCGAAACAAAGAACTACAGTGGCAGTTTCAACGTTAGCGTCGACAGTTGAGGACTGGCACATCAGATCATCAGTTCTCGTTGTCGGGCCGTACGGCTGGCTACGACGGACGGGTTGGTAAGCCACTGCTGTCTGGGGCGTCTCCAGAAACTCTTCCCTGGTCGTCTGGGCTCAGTTCAAAGCGAACCTCGTCACCGAAGACAGTTCTACCCTAGCCAATGAGATTCCAGGCCGAAGACGTACGTAGAGATACCGCAGACCGTGGTGGGATATCAACTTGACTGTTTCCCGCTATACGAGTACACCCCGACAACCAGGAGTCGTGGCCTTCTGGTTGCCATTTCCTGTAATAGTACAACCCCTTTAGTTATCAGCGCCATCCTTACAAAACAGAGGTACGCCCCGTTTAGTTGCTCTTATGGCAAGCCATCTTGGGCTTACATTTCAGCAAGATAATGCCCGACCGTTCACGGCAACAGTTTCTACTGCTTGTCTTCAAGCTTGCCAAATCCAACTCTTGCCTGAAAGTTTGCCCTATCTCTCCCAATTTTAAAACATTTGTAGCATTATGGGAAAGCCTTCGTATCAGCTCGGTATGTTGACGATCCAACGCGGCAAATGGACAGAATTTGGCACAACATCCATCGGGAGGGCATCCAACAACTCTGTCAAGCAGTGCCAAGCCGAATAACTGTTTGTATAAGGGCCAGAGGTGGACCAACAGGTCAATGACTTGTTCAATTTTTGAAGCTCTTTCTCTTGAATAAATCATCCGATTTTCCTGAAACTGTAATAATTTGTTTGTCCCTACATGTACATCTCCCGATTTCCCTCCCATTCGGATAATTCCTTCGTGATGCGTCTTTTTGTGTCAGACTGTGTCATTAATACCAGTTACTTATACTATCCAAACCATTACTAAACAGAGTTGAAAAGCAACCAGATCCGCAAACTGATGAGTACCAAGAATGCTCAGAATGGGCAAATCATGCGTGGAACAAATCTTGCATTTTATTCCAGTAATATATCTAGAAAATTTTTCCCGGTCACATCATAGGCTGCAAACAAGCCTATGATATAGCAGACAGACCAATGCCATTCCCAATTTGAAGGAAACGAAACGTTTTTAGACAGAAAATCGATTAAAGTGACTGAACAAATCTTAAGCAACACGAAGTACAAAGTGAAGTTCAGAGAAAAGGTTTCAGAGTCTTCAAAGCTCAAACCCGGAGTCTTTGACTGTGTCTTTCATAAGGTTCCCAGGGATGGTGGTGAGAAATGAAAGGGGTCAATGGAAGACGAATGGGAGGCAATTCGCATACGATATTGTGATATCGTCTGAATCATTGTAAGAAAGGGTTAATAAAATTGCGTAACTCGAGAGATAGGCTGCTAAATCCGATTTATTTATTATTTATTTATCTATCAGATTTCGTAGCACTAAGTGAGACACAGCTAATTGGTCGTGGACCTACTAAGAAAATAGTGTACAGAATACTGATAAGAAAATTTATAAACGAATGAATCTGTAAAACACAATAACGCTGTAAAATAATATACCAACAAATTGCACATTACATAGAAGATGTCTCACGTACACGGCAGCTTCCATACAGAATAGAAGGAGTGTGGGGTAAAGACATTTTTCAATTTGTGGTTGAATACTTGAGATTCATCGTTCTTGACTTGCAGTTCTGCTGAAAGCCTATGGAAAACGATACCTGCTGAGAATCCACATTTTTCTGTACAAGGTTTAAGTAAATGTTATGCAGGTGTATGTCATTTCTCTACCTATTGTTCACTGAATTAATGTTGCATTTACTTCTGAATGAGCCAAATTTACATAGCAAAGCCGATAAAGGGATATATGTAGAAGAATGGCAGAGATAACTGAAAACAGCCTACTCGAAGTTCTCGAACTGACACCACAGTTCAGTCTGACCTCCAGTTTCTGGGCTGATACTATTCTCTGTGAGTGCACACAGTTGTCTCAAAATATAACACCACTTCAGCTAACAGTATAAAGCTAAACAAAGCACACAAACTTTAATGCTTCAGTGTTAGAGACAGTGGAGTTCATTTTCATAGTGAACATAGCAGCTTCAGTTAATACGTAAGATTTTTGATGTGGTTCTTCCAAGACAGTTTTCAACTTACTGTAAATCCTAAAAATTTGAAATGGTCGACTTTTCAGCAAACATTTCGCTTCCACCATAGTTCCATGACAAAAATTGTATGTGTTGCAGTTAAGCTTTAATCTCTTCTTTGAAAACCACGTGCTGATGTTACTGACTGCTCTGTTAGCTATATTATTTGTATTACACTCCATACCTTCCACAGTTACATTTGTATCGTCTGCAAAGAGAACCCTCCCCATCGCCCCACTTTTCATGACCCGAGTCACATTTAAACTGTTTCCCGTTTTCTGACACCTTCCCATTCCTACTTCCCTTACAATCAGTGAGCCATTGGTGAGCTTTTATCATAGTCCCACAATATTCCAACATACAGAGAAATATTACGGAGTCCAAAATACTTTCGACGGCGACGTACAAAGAGTGAGGTGTCAAAGTAAGGTGGGCAGCTTGCAACGGCACCACGAGAAGAAAAAGTCACTGAGGAGTGGGAAAGCCGCACTTACGATTGAGCGACACTGCCATGGTGACGGCAGGAAACCTTTCGCTACGCCATCACATCGCTTGTTCTATCTACCGCTGACCGCAGGACCGCTCAGTCCCATATCGCTTCCTCTAGCCCTGCACCGTATCGTTCGGTCGCTCTTCCAATCACTTCGGTAGGCGAGTGCACTGAGCAGTAGGCTTACCGCAACTGAACCTCCTTGCAATTCCGTGATCCATTCGGTAGCGATGCTGTGCAATCGCACCAGCCAGGTGACAACAGCTGAGGGTATGTTCACCTGACGACTGTGCACCTAGCACGGCGAACCGCAGACCCCACAGCGTGCCACGCACAAAACAGCCAACCGACAGAGCAACCAGACACGCTACTCCCATTACCGTTTCCGAGAAGTGTGTTTTTGCACTGATTAATATTGGTAATGTTATACAAACATCAAAAAAGTCTTGCATCACCTCGGTTCCAAGAGTTCGGGAACCTTACATAAAATTGGAATAGAGATAAACATAAACATCATTTCCGCCCTTTTTATTGCGTACAAAAATCACACCTTCCATGTTGTACCATTATAGAGCGAGACCTTCAGAGGTGGTGGTCGAGACTGCGGTACGGCATACTATCTACAAATTCATCAAGGCACTGTTGGTTCAGATTGTTCCACTCCTCAGCGGCGATTCGGCGTAGATCCCTCAGAGTGGTTGGTGGGTCACGTCGTCCATAAACAGCCCTTTTCAGTCTACTCCAGGGATGTTCGATAGGGTTCATCTCTGGAGAACATGCTGGCCACTCTAGTCGAGCGATGTCGTTATCCTGAAGGAAGTCATTCACAAGATGTGCACGATGGTGGCACGATTTGTCGTCCTTGAAGACGAATGCTTCGCCAATATGCTGCCGATATGGTTGCACTATTGGTCGGTGGATGGCATTCACTTATCGTATCGCCGTTATGGCGCCTTCCATGACCGCCAGCGGCGTACGTCGGCCCCAAATAATGCCACCCCAAAACAGCAGGGAACCTCCACCTTGCTGCACTCGCTGAACAGTGTGTCTAAGGCGCTCAGCCTGACCGGGTTGCCTCCTAACAAGTCTCCGACGATTGTCCGGTTGAAGGTATATGCGACACTCATCGGTGAAGAGAACATGATGCCAATCCTGAGCGGTCCATTCGGCATGTTGTTGGGCCCATCTGTACCGCACTGCATGGTGTCGTGGTTGCAGAGATGGACATCACTATGGACGTCGGGAATGAAGTTACGCATGGTGCAGCGTATTTCGCACAGTTTGAGTCGTAACACGACGTTCTGTGGCTGCACGAAAAGCATTATTCAACATGTTGGCGTTTTTGTCAGGGTACCTCCGAGCCCATAACCGGTAGGTAGCGGTCATCCATTGCAGTAGTAGTCCTTGGGCAGTCTGAGCGAGGCATGCCATCGATAGTTCCTGTCTCTCTGTATCTCCTCCATGACCAAATAACCTCGCTTTGTTCACTACGAGACACCTTGTTGAGAGTCCTTCCTGGCACAAAGTAACAATGTGGACGCGACCGAACCGGGTATTGACTGTCTAGGCATGGTTGAACTACAGACAGCATGAGCCGTGTACCTCCTTCGTGTAATGACTGGAACTGATCGGCTGTCTGACCCCTTCCATCTAACAGGCGCTGCTCATGCATGGTACCGAGCGAGGTGGCGCAGTGGTTAGCACACTGGACTCGCATTCGGGAGGACGACGGTTCAATCCCGTCTCCGGCCATCCTGATTTGGGTTTTCCGTGCTTTCCCTAAATCGTTTCAGGCAAATGCCGGGATGGTTCCTTTGAAAGGGCACGGCCGATTTCCTTCCCAATCCTTCCCTAACCCGAGCTTGCGCTCCGTCTCTAATGGTCTCGTTGTCGACGGGACGTTAAACACTAACCACCACCACCACCATCATGCATGGTTGTTAACATCTTTGGGTGGGTTTAGTGACACCTATGAACAGTTAAAGGGACTGTGTCTGTGATACAAAATCCACAGTCAACGTCTATCTTCAGGAGTTCTGGGAACCGGGGTGATGCAAAACTTTTTTTGATGTGTGTATATCAGGGGAAACTGTTCAAGAAAACGACAAAGTTAATACATCCTGAGAGCACTGAAATGATTTACGATTCTGGCCATTGTGTGTCCGTTGTTTATGTGTGCCATATCTGAAACAAAACCAGCAACCAGGATACAGTAAGAAACTTTAGTAATGGCAGGTTTCGACCAGTATGTCTGCCTGTTCTCAAAATAACAACCAGTATTAAAGACTGTAGCCAATAGTCCACAGCTGAGAGCCATAATTCGTGGATAGCTTGTGATACCCAGCACGTTTGTTAATTTCATTCCAAAACCTGCTAAAAAGTGCCACAAGCAGCTAATACCTGAGCAGGCCGTACTAAACAAATTGTCTTCTAGTTTGAAGCTTTTTAAACAGTTTCAGCAGTGTTTAACCTTTTATATTTAGTATTTAAGCAACATGAGCACATGACGTTTTAGACTTGTAATAACATTTGTGCATGACAGTATCAAATACATTATGTAAAAGTTCATAATAACTCCCTCTGGTTAATACTTTATTACTGGTACTAAGTGAATACACATTAGTATTCCTTAACAAGTCACATAGGAAGCAGTGTCACAAGTTATTTACTTGCGCTGTCAAGGAATGATTTCAAATTATGCTGGAGAAGTTATTAAGCTTTTGCAGGGTTATCAACACAGTTACTCTCTGACATTTGAAAGGGATTCGTCTTGTCCCATAGATTACATTGCCAAATTTCATGGAACCACATTTCCTCAAGCTGCCTTGCCCAGCCTTGTCGTTTTTGGCTTCTCTTTAACAGTAATATACGTCCACCATGTCCATATATGATGCCATACCGCACATACTTAAATTTTTAACTTGAACCAATATGTAATTATTCAAGTCTAATTTTGATCTTACTGCCTGTATGCACTAAAATTCTATCACTTCCTTCTTCTCTAGAGACAATTGTAGGTTGTAATCTCAGGCTATCTGCTAGGACATATGGATCTGAAGGTCATCTTAATTGACTGCAGTCATACTAGGGTCACCTGCATATAAAATTACATTTCGTTTTGTGTCGCTATCTAAAACCACTCCTTTTTTTATCAACACTTTCCAATTACTAATCACTTCATCTATGAACATATTGAAGAGTTTGGGGGAAATACAGCATCCTTGCATCCTTATCTTACCCCTTTGTTTGTGTTCATTGATACATATACCATAATAATGCCTTTTCAAAATTTGTAAAAGCAGGATGGGTTTACCTGTTGAATTCTCGTCTCGTATCTATAACTTGTTGTAGTGTAAATACACTGTCAATAGTTTACTGATGCTTTCTATAACCTGATTGTTCTTCAGACATTAGTTTTTAAACGGCATTTTTTTAGTATTGCAATCAGGATTTTGGCATATAATTTATAGCATGGATCCAGAAGTCTTATACCTCTATAGTTATTACACTTATTTTTATCACCCTGTTTAAGGACAGATATTACTTTGGATTTTAGCCAACCTTTGGTACTTTCTTACATCCGCAACATGAATGAAAGATGTACAGAAGCCTTATATGTTGGAATAACCCTTCGTATTTCCACAGTTCCATATTAGCATCATTTAAACCAGTCGTTTTTCTATTCTTTGTAGCTTTTGGAGCATCTGTCAGTTCTCTCATATCGATTTCGTCCTGGCCTTTTGTCCCCTTTAGTTAACAGTATCATCATACCACAGTTTTTTTTTATAATGAGGTCCTGATCTTTCTCCCTTATATTACTGACGTGAATATAATCCTTTCCTTGTCTGTCGAGTGTTTCCGTCACTTTATAAGATTATAAGACATCGCTCGTCTACCATGTAAGTAGTGCTCTATATTGCTAGTAAAGCAATCCTTTGATTCTGAGTGTGCTTTCCCAGTTATAGGGTTTGCTTTATTTCTTTTCTTTATACACTTTACAGTATTCATTTGTGGGATTATTCATGTGTATCTTAAAAACTTCTTTCTTTTTGAGTAGTTTCCATTTCTTGCGTCCTAAACTTTACTCCTATACGTCTCCTGTGTTTCCTCTTTTCTCCCAGACCCTTAGTAGCTAAGTTTGATACAGCTATTTTTAGATTTTCCCTTTCTTCTTTGAACTTTCCTGCGGTTTCCTATTTTGTTAATTTTTGTCATCGAAGTTGTACAAGGATCTATTATGCTGTTCTAAAAGGTATACCGTAAATAATTGCTCTTTCTTTTTATCCTTAACTAGTATCTTTGGTGTTCCCCTATTTGCATAGATGTGTTATATCGTCGTCGTAGTCGGCTGATGCTCGTATCCGAGTTTTCATTTCTCTCCTGAGATTTCCTTTGTCACGGTTCAGGAGTGGAAGTGTCGTTGATGGCTTAGCAATCCAATCCTGGCGTGGAACAGGCGGCCACAGACATTACAGCTGATGGAAGGTGGAGGACGTCTCCGGCGTTTTTCATTCTCCATTCTTCGACGTTCCATCTCAAAGTTTTGAAGAGCATTTGAGGTAACTGAGAGCCAGCGACTTCGATCTTCTGCTATTGAGGACCAGTTACTCGGATCGATGTTCAAGTTTTTCAGATTTTTCTTGTACTGATCCTTATAACGTTTGAGAGGGGAACCTCGTGGCCTTTTACCTGTGCTCACTTCGCTGTACAACATTTGGCATGGAAGTTTGTCATTTTTCATCCGCTGGACATGTCCGACCTGAGTTGATGCCCAATGATAAGTGCTTCCATGCTATACCTTTTTTGCTTTCTCAAGAACAGCCGTGTTGGATATGAAGTCATCCCATTTCAGGTTCATGATATATCTTAGCTTCTGTTGGTTGAAGGGTTCTGGTTTCTTCAGATCACAGCAATATAACGTTCAGATTTCGCAACCATACAGCAGGGTGGAAATGACTACATCTTTGTACACCATCAGTTTGGTGTACAGTGTTAGGTCTTTATTCAGGAAGACACGCTTTGTAAGACGTCGAAACGTGCTGCTATGTTATATCGATATCTACAAGAAGTCGCCTGTTCCAGTATTCACTCCTCGATAAACCCTTGTGTCTACAATCCGTCCAGGAAATCTCTCATTTATTATTATGTAGTCTATAATATATGAGTGTTCTTTTGGTGATCAGGTAAATTTGTGTATGTCTTTCTTCCTAAAGAAGCTATTAGTAATTTTTAAACGATTAAAGGTAGCAAAAATTTCATAGCATTTTCTGTAAGTGTAGTTGGCAACACCTTTACTTACGCTTTCTCCCTTTTTTACTCCGCTGTAAATCGAAATATATTCATTTTTACATCCAGATGTTTTCCTGTTTGTTCTGGTAACTGCCGAAATTCCATTTTCTTTCATTTAAAATATCAACTAAGTGGTTTTCCTTAAGAGTAATTTCCTTAGTGTTCCAGATGACAACTTTCCAAGCTTCTTTAATCCATTTTGTTCGTGTTCCTATTTCTTGCCCAAGTTTTTCCCCAGTAATCCGCCCTGGTTCCGAGGCTAGATTGAGTCGCAGAATGGGACATTAATAAATCAACATTACACCACTTGAGAGCATAAGATGAAAATATGAACATAAAAAATATGCTATGTACACTGATATAACCACTTCAAACGTTTGATGCCTGCAGCTTCCTAATTAGGAAACTAGACTTTAACATCCAATCAACAACAAGGTCGTTACAGACGAAAGAAAACTCGAATTTGAGAAGAATAGGAAGAGATAGTGGATATGAGTAATGTTCCTTTTCAAGGAATCATTTCGGTGTGTACAACACGTGATTTAGGGAAATCCAAATCTAGATTGTCGGATAGAATTTTAAACCCGATCCCCTAGAATGTAAGTCTAGAGACTTTTCATTACGCCACGTGGTTCTCACTTCTCATACACAGGAAAGAAAAGCGTGTAAGGTGTGGGATAGGTCACCTATGCCCATGTCAGTAGATTTGAAAAAATAGTTAATAATAAAACCTGACTTTTGTATATCACGACAAATCTCTTAAATCTCTTTCATGCAAAACCTACTTTAGATAATTTTTTGAATTACCATTTTGGGTTGGGACTATAAAATGGTATTTGCCACATGTGTATGCCACATGTCCATTATTCCAAAATTTGTTTATGTTTAGTTAATGCTGTGGTACCGAATGAGCTGGAGTATGACTCGACATCTTCCAACTTATGATAAGTATTGTGACTCAAGGGTACTTGGTTAAATAGCACGAAGAAGATATGCTTCATATTTTAGTAGTAGTAGTATTAGTAGTAGTAGTAAGTGGTAGTAATAGTTTTTTTATTCACCCTTAGATATCTTTTACAACGATAATGGACATATTGTGGTGTTACAATTTAAGAACACAAAAATGAAGTCATTCACACATACAGACGTTTACACACTTACAAGTCTAGTACAACAAGCATGGGAAAGGTGATCTGAGATGTCGTTACAGTGGGAACTATCCTGGCATTTGCATGAAATAATTTAGAGAAAGCATGATGAACCTAATTTTAGAATAGTGGACATGCGTTACAGGCCATTTTAAACTCTACTTGTATAGGCCCCGTGTCTCGAGTGAAATTCGGATTACATGGAAATGCGTATCTTAAATCTACAATGAATTAAAATGTTCCCTTATATAGAAAGTTTCGACCCAAACAATCATACAGTTACGCGATGTGTAGGAAATCCGATCAAGAACAGGAATCGATTATTTTGCATGACGTATTTATAACGGGTATAAGTAAATAATTACTTCAATTTTATGAACCTACAAAACAGAATAAACATCTGAATTCACATGGATAATGTGTAAGCAGCTGTACTTGTAGCCAAGTTGGGTGCATGGGGTACGCCTGGCCCAGTTTTTTAACTTAACCTTATCGTGAAAGCTGCAAATACAGGATATACAATAATCACGCTCCATATAAGCGATGAGCTCTGCTCCTTTATCAAATACAGCCATTTACTTACCTTCAGGTCTGTAACTCAAACACATAACAGTGACAATTCAGTATAATTACTATTTGTACTGAAGGCTAAATGTGTGTTACGTAGAACAATTTTATTCTGATGACGAAGTGCAATTCCATCATAAGTACACGAGAAATCAAAAATAATAGTAAGGAATCTGGAACGATTCTAGAATGTTTGGGTAGAGAAAGCACGTAATTTCTTTCAAAAGAAGTTCTAATGAAGCCACCATGGCAAAAATCTATCTGCCTCGATAAATATTGACAGAAAATCGAATGGGAGAGTAACGAGCTTAAAGATTCTAATAGTCAGGTGGATTAATGGAAATAGAATTCTGTACCGTGGTTCGAAAACGGCCTACTCTACAATTTCATAAATGTAATCTCTCAACACTGGAAGCACTCACTAAAGTTTTGAAAATACTGCGAATATTACCACGCCAAGCATTGCAATACGAATCAGAAAGGAGGCACACATTAACAGCGCGGTGTCTGCTTGGCTGCAAGTGAACATCAGACTCTGACTACAGTTGTACCCAAATCTAGCACCTCTATAAAGGGTCTAACCAGGTCTGCCCGTCTAAAAGAATAGCACCTAACAAAACTCCACACGGCAACTCGCTTTTCTGTTCAAGCACTTGTGAATGGGATAAGAAATGGAAGGGATGAGTGGGAATTCGTCTTTTACAGCCGCACAAGATAGTTTGGTAATGTAATGGCAAAAGTTGAAAATTTGTGCTGGACCGGGACTCGAAACCGAATTTATCGCTTCTGATGAACTGTTGCCTTAACCGCTTTGGCCATTCACACAAAGTCCCTACCCGACTCAAATTCCAACATATCGCACGGTGTAATGCAGTGTCCCTCATCCATTAATTCCCTACTAACAAATGATTGATTCGCTTAGGAGGTCAGACGATATTAGAGCATTTGCGCTGAAACAAAGGTCAAGGAGCCGTCCCGTTCTTACAGAAATACACTCCTGGAAATTGAAATAAGAACACCGTGAATTCATTGTCCCAGGAAGGGGAAACTTTATTGACACATTCCTGGGGTCAGATACATCACATGATCACACTGACAGAACCACAGGCACATAGACACAGGCAACAGAGCATGCACAATGTCGGCACTAGTACAGTGTATATCCACCTTTCGCAGCAATGCAGGCTGCTATTCTCCCATGGAGACGATCGTAGAGATGCTGGATGTAGTCCTGTGGAACGGCTTGCCATGCCATTTCCACCTGGCGCCTCAGTTGGACCAGCGTTCGTGCTGGACGTGCAGACCGCGTGAGACGACGCTTCATCCAGTCCCAAACATGCTCAATGGGGGACAGGTCCGGAGATCTTGCTGGCCAGGGTAGTTGACTTACACCTTCTAGAGCACGTTGGGTGGCACGGGATACATGCGGACGTGCATTGTCCTGTTGGAACAGCAAGTTCCCTTGCCGGTCTAGGAATGGTAGAACGATGGGTTCGATGACGGTTTGGATGTACCGTGCACTATTCAGTGTCCCCTCGACGATCACCAGTGGTGTACGGCCAGTGTAGGAGATCGCTCCCCACACCATGATGCCGGGTGTTGGCCCTGTGTGCCTCGGTCGTATGCAGTCCTGATTGTGGCGCTCACCTGCACGGCGCCAAACACGCATACGACCATCATTGGCATCAAGGCAGAAGCGACTCTCATCGCTGAAGACGACACGTCTCCATTCGTCCCTCCATTCACGCCTGTCGCGACACCACTGAAGGCGGGCTGCACGATGTTGGGGCGTGAGCGGAAGACGGCCTAACGGTGTGCGGGACCGTAGCCCAGCTTCATGGAGACGGTTGCGAATGGTCCTCGCCGATACCCCAGGAGCAACAGTGTCCATAATTTGCTGGGAAGTGGCGGTGCGGTCCCCTACGGCACTGCGTAGGATCCTACGGTCTTGGCGTGCATCCGTGCGTCGCTGCGGTCCGGTCCCAGGTCGACGGGCACGTGCACCTTCCGCCGACCACTGGCGACAACATCGATGTACTGTGGAGACCTCACGCCCTACGTGTTGAGCAATTCGGCGGTACGTCCACCTGGCCTCCCGCATGCCCACTATACGCCCTCGCTCAAAGTCCGTCAACTGCACATACGGTTCACGTCCACGCTGTCGCGACATGCTACCAGTGTTAAAGACTGCGATGGAGCTCCGTATGCCACGGCAAACTGGCTGACACTGACGGCGGCGGTGCACAAATGCTGCGCAGCTAGCGCCATTCGACGGCCAACACCGCGGTTTCTGGTGTGTCCGCTGTGCCGTGCGTGTGATCATTGCTTGTACAGCCCTCTCGGAGTGTCCGGAGCAAGTATGGTGGGTCTGACACACCGGTGTCAATGTGTTCTTTTTTCCATTTCCAGGAGTGTATCTTTATTTGCGCGGTGTCCGACGGAACAGATACCACTCAAATAAATGCGTTCAATCCAAACACACTGTCGTCAACCCGGTTACGGCAGCAATCTTTTCTCATTGGCTCTCGAACATTGGAACTTCAGTTTCTGCACGCCGTGATACTGAACAGGTAAAAGACATTTATGCCTTAAATGATCGACAGCTCTGTACAGAGCATCCCCTTGCAAAACGCTTAAGATTTAAGAACACGTGAAAGGAATTTAGGATTGAACGTTGTGAATGTGACAAATAACTTCCAAGTCTTCGGGATGATGACATAAAGTTTTTGGAATTAGATGCAACATAACAGATATTTTAAAGGCTTTGTATTGGTGTTTATGAAAATGCCTTCCGAAAAGCTGTAGTGCGCAACCAAATGAAGCGTTAATAATAATCACTGAATGCACTGAAGTCAGCGCCTTAGAAACACAGTGAATTGTGAATTGTTCGAGTAATATGGTGGCATTCCGTAACTGGATAAATGTCTCCATCTGTGAAAGGGACCAATTTGGAAGCTTTGTAGCATTAAGTGCTATTCTTGTGACACGTAAAATCCAACAAAAAACGCGAGGCAGGGGCAGTTGTCACGATAAGGCGAGAAAAACCAGTGTTGGAGTAACTGTTGTAATTCCGTTCTGTAGTTGGAGATAAAAAACGAAGGGTGATGAAACCATAGACTTACGTTGTACACTACTTTGAAGCCAGAGTGGTCTGGGCCTGCCGCCGTCTTAAATATCCCAAAACATTAGCAGACTACTGTTTACGATTGCTTTTTCTTTATTATTTCTGTCGTGTCCACGCAACATCTGTTTTAAATACTAAAACTTTCAGTGCTCACATGCATAACATAGTGTCAGGAAGGGAATTTCGAACGCTTTTCTGTTCTTAAATTCGATTTTGCTATAGTAGTACGACACGTTTGGTCTCGTAAATGTGCCTTGTTTTCTGTTGATACATTACAAATAACCAAGAACAGACTCGCATGAACACCATTTTTAACTATCAAGTTTGCAAATGACGTACCTACTTGTTACTTTGCTAGCCCATAACCGTATGCTATGAGGAAAGACGCTGTACATGCTATCATATCTTGTGCAGAATAGAGTTTTTGTTTTATTAGCTTGTCAGTGCATTAATTACACTCTAGTTTACACATACTCTCACTTCGAAATCTTACGTATGTTGCGTCATTCAGTATGTGCCAATTAATAGCAATTTACAGGGTAAAAATGCTTATAATTTTGTAAACATTTTCCAGCATTGTACAATACTATAACTGTGATTAAGGGTATGCTCTCAAACGCTTAGTCTTTGTAAAATGAATATTTTGTTTTAACATATGTATAAATCCTTTTTTTAATAATGATTATAGGCCTACTTTTCCAACAGTATACATTATTTCTTCTCCCGGAATGTTTCTGTCAGTTTTTCGGGAATAACCAATCATATCACAATGTGAATGTACATGTACCTTGACTATCTACTTGCTAATACTTTTGAATATCGTTTTGAGGTTTCCGCAGTGTAGAAGACTATACCATGCTTTGCGATATATCAGTAGTTAGTCATTCCATATTCCACGTATTATTTGCACGATAAATCTTAATGATGTGAAACGAGTCATTTCATATTAACGTCAATTTGTTTGTAAATATGCTTCCATGCTGAAGATTTATTAGTATTTTTAATGAAAGACAGATGTTACAAATTCCTAGTCATCATCATTTACAAATTACAATAATAAAGAGACTTCTCCGGAATAGGAAGAACTGTCAAAGAGACACGCGTCAGCTTGCGATCATTCAACGAAACATCATCGATATGGGCTTACGGAGCGGAAGATCCACTCGTGTACCCTTGATGACTGCAAGACACAAAGCTTTACGACTCGCCTGGGCGCATCAACACTTACATTGGACTGTTGATGACTGTAAAGAAGTTGCCTGGTCGGACGAGTCTCTTTTCAAATTGTATCGAGCGGATGGACATGTACTGTTATGGAGACAACCTTTTGAATTCTTGGACTCTACATATCAGCAGGGGAGTGTTGAAGCTGGTGGAGGCTCTATGTTGGCTGTGTGCAGTTGGAGTGATATGGGACCTCTGACACGTCTAGATACGACTCTGACAGCTGACACGTACGTAAGCATCCTGTCTGATCATCTGCATTCATGTCCACTGTGCATTCCACCGGACTTGGGCAATTCCAGCAGGATAATGCGACACTCCAAACGTCCAGAATTGCTACAGAGTGGCTCCAGGAACACTCTTCTGAGTTTAAACGTCTCCACTGGCCACCAAACTCCCCAGACATGAACATTGTTCAGCATATCTGGGATGATTTGTAACGTTCTGCTCTAAAGAACTCTTACGGATTGTGGACAGCCCTCCAGCACTATTTCAGACATTAGTCGAGTCCATGCCACGTCGTGTTGCGGAAGTTCTCCAGGCTCTCGGGGGCCTTACTTAATATTAGGTATAAGTATCAGTTGCCTTAGCTGTTCAGTGTATGTCGTAATGGCAAGGCATACGAAACATATCAACTGTAGGCCGTAAAAACAATTCGCCAGTCATGTTTTAGGAAAATCGTAGAATAGCTAAAATCAGATGGCAATCGACATCGACATTTTACTTGTTAAACGTAGCAGCCTAAATTGCTCGTCAATTACTGCGTAATGGTTTCGCTCATACGTGACGTCCATCCAGCATTGCGTTATGGTAGGTCACAGTGGAAGGAGGTAGCTTCAGGCTTGCCCAAGTGTTCGGTAATAGGTCCTATAATCTTTTCATTGCACGTCAATAATGTGTTATCAGTTTTTGTCCTACTGCAAACAGAACATGCTCCCTGATGACCTCCAGCTGCATCTAAGTGCTAAAACTAATAAATCTGAAGAGAGCTGTCAGGTATCTCAGTACCGATTTGTATGCACTGTTAGAATGGGCACAGTATATAGGATTAAAGCTCAACCCACATAAAACAGAAGCTGTACTAGTTGGCCATTCTAGGCTCATTAGTCCAAAATATTGAGAAGCCCTGTCATCTTTAATCTTAAATGGTTCAAATGACTCTGAGCACTATGGGACTTCACATCTGAGGTCATCAGTCCCCTAGAACTTAGAACTACTTAAACCTAACTAACCTAAGGACATCACACACATTCATGCCCGAGGCAGGATTCGAACCTGCGACCGTAGCGGTCGCGCGGTTCCAGACTGAAGCGCCTAGAGCCGTTCGGCCAGTGCGGCCGGCTCTTTAATCTTAAATTGGACAAATATCTACTTCTCTCCTTCAGAAAAAGGTAAAGGAGTAGAAATTGATAAAAATATAAATTGAACTGAGGGCGTAACTCCATGCCCTATAAGAATATAAAATACTCTTCCCTTTGATATGAAAAATAAACTGTACAAAAATTTATGCTTGCAGTTATTGATTACAGCAATTTATCCTGCAAGGTCTTTCTCAGGGAAGTTTGCGGCATCTATGAATGTGTTTGTTTGTTATTTCTGTGATGCTCAACTCTTCAGTCATATTTCACGATCACACGCTCAGTTATCGTGGCTGCGTGCAGATAACTACAGAAATTTCCATACCCTCTGTCTTCTCTACTGCTTTTCAACGTACACTGTCCCTAATCTCTGAGCGACATTGACGTTCTTGTCTGAAGAAAATGGCGAAAACACCCATTCCCAGCAGACCAAAAGCTTTTCTGTCCCACTCATTTTCTTTGACCATTTTGCGTGTTTACATTTCTTATTGATGCATTACGATTAGAGCTTGAAATTATTTAGAAGCTGATTATCAAAAGGAAAGGATATATAGTCTGAAAAGCTTTTGAAGAACAGTGGCATCTTGGCAGCATTTGGTAAATATCACAATCTTCTTCAAACATTTGTTTTTGTTCATAGCCTCATTTTGACCCAAAATAGTCATCAGTGCGCGCTATCGAAATTTAAGGGTAACTGAAGTTTATTAAAATATGATGAATGGATCTTCGTTTCAAAGACAGTGCATCATGTTTAATGGCAGACGAATTTATATTCATGAGAAGAATGATGAGGCTGACTTCAGTTGTGACTGAAGAACTTAAATCGAAGATTGAGGAGAAAATTTGACAGGAAAGACGTGCCACTACTGATGGACTCAGCTTGAGCTTTTCTGAAATTTCACCAGTTGTTTAACAAATTGCAAGTGGTTAATCGGGCTATAGAAAAGTGTGCAACAATGAGCTCTCAACTTTTGACAGGCAAACACACAAACAAAAAAAAAAAAAACAAAAAAAACAAGGAATGGAAGCTCCATTGATTCTTTCTCACTCTGTATGAGGATGGCGAGGAGTTTTCGAACCATAGTGTTACTGGTGACGAGATCTTGATTTCTTATAGAAGTTCAGACACAAAGCACAAATGTATGTAATAGCATCATTCACAATCTAGAACAAAACCGAACGATGCCAAACAAGTTCTGAACACTAATGAGGGTATGTACGTCTTCTGTATGAGCCCGCCACATCCGGCCCCCTACGTGGATGTAGGCCACACGAGCGGAGGTGTGGTGGCTGGGTTCTGTGGAGCGAAGGGGCGCTAATGGTACATCATCCAGTTAACTTCCGTTTATTGGAAAGAGTTTTGCAGTCACTCTTCCCTGCGGCCGGCGCTGTCTGGCAGCGGCTGTGCCGAACCCGCATCGCTCGACGCTGCAGAGTAGCACATCAGTTACCGGCGAGGAATTCGAGGGCGCAGGCTCTAGCGTTGCCGGGGGTCAGTGCTGTGGCCCCGCCATATGTGGTCGTGACTGTGGACGTCTGTCGGAGTCTCAACGGTCTCACTGAGTGAAGCTGATCTTAGGCTCTGTTCCAGAGACCTGCATACCGTCAGCCGAGATGGCGTGTTGGTGGAAGACTCAACAGCGGCACGAAGGACAGCCCGAGAGGTGATCGCAGCACACAGCCGGTAAGGCGTTACCTGTACTGTTCAGGGATAGAGGAACAGGCACCCTGCACCCAACGTGAACATTTCGCAGACGGGCGGATCGGATTCTTCATCCACAGAAGAGTGACTTGACCCTGATCCTGTTAGTCATGATGACGGGCAGGAGTGCATATCGCAGAGCCGCATCTGCACGGCTAGACGGCTGTGTACTCGTTGCAATGGACTCCAAGGTGGCGGTGGCTGTAGACACTTTGTTGTATTTACCAGGCCACTCTGCAACTAGTAGAGTTGACCTCTGCCAGGCACTTTATTGTGAATAGCAGACTATTCACGTAGATGTAGATGTAGTCCTTTCATCGGTATAGGTGATGCAGGTGGAGTGGCCTAACTCTGAAACTGAGTGGAGAAAAGGCGAGGTTTTTATACCAGTCGATGACGTAATTCCCCCGTAGGGGTGATAGAGTATGCTCCCGTTTTTTGAGACCGTCAGCGGTCTTCGCTGGCCTAATGTTTAACTTCAGGGCTTCGAAGTATTCCTTTATGCAAAACTTGCAGCCTGAATATCGTTGTGTCATCCTTAGGTTGTTTAAATGCAGAATCCGCTAGTTCCTAGCGTCTTGTCTCGCACACTATGAGGCAATAGGCCCCCTGCCTGCTTGTACTTAAGTCCTCTGAGTGCTGGCGTTGAATACGCCACCGTCACGTACCCGGTGGATTCGTTTCACTTAGTGTCGTTCCAATCGGTTTGAACAAAGCCTCATTTCTAGACTTAAGTACTATTCTGCTATTTAGCAGACACTTCTTCCGAAAACCTTTTATTTATTTGCCAAGCTCGCTATTGTACTATATTAACGAATTACTAGTTTCGGCAATAAAAATTGTCATCTTCAGTTCTATAAAACTGATCAGTGGTAGTTACATCACACAATGATTTACACCACTCTGTCACAATAGCAACGCACAACGTGCATGTTATTGTAACGCCTCAGTTTCGTAGTGCGCTGTATGCGCTCTCATTGTGACAGAGTGGTGTAAATCGTTAGATTTCACGTTGGTAATGCTGAGGGGAGAGCCAACCGAAGACTGCCATTAATTGTCGCAACACTTAGAAAAAGTAACAGATCTACCTAAGAGACTGCCTGCACTACGCTTGTCCGTCCTCTTTTGGAGTACTGCCGCGCGGTGTGAGATCGGCGTCAGATACTACTGACGGAGAACATCGAAAAAGATCAAAGGAAGGCAGCTCGTTTGGCACTATAGAGAAATAGGGGAGAGGGCGCCACAGACGTGATACACGAATCGGGGAGGAAAACATTAAAACAAAGGCGTTTTTCGTTGCGGCAGGAGCTTCTCATGAAATTTAAATCACAAACTTTCTCCTCTGAATGCGAAAATATTTTGTTGATACCCACCTACAAAGCGAGAAATAATCATCATGATGAAGTAAGAGACATCAGGACTCGCACTGGAAGATTTAGATGTTGTTTTTCCAGCGTACTGTTCGAGAGTAGAACGGTAGAGAAATAACTCGAAGGTGGTTCAATGAACCTTTTGCCATTCGCTTAAATTTTTATTGCGGTGTAAGCAACGTAGATGTAGATGCAGGTGAGCACATAGACGTATGATGCAACTACAAGTGCCCGGTTTTGTGAATCTGAAGGCAGCAATTTATATTGCCGAATCTTGTACTCTGCTAACACATTAACATAGCGATCTTGGCAGTTAAATGAAAGATATTCGAAACAAGACTACAGCAAAAATTTATAGATCGCTTCCTACACCGACAGATCATATCAGGTAACCACAATAGCTGCGCGGAGTGGCCGCGCGGTTAGAAGCGCCATGTCACTGAGTGCGCGGCCCCTCCCGCCGGACGTTCGAGTCCTCCCTCGGTCATGTGTGTGTGTGTTGTTCTTAGCATAAGTTAGTTTAAGTAGTGTGTAAGACTAGGGACCGATGACCTCAGCAGTTTGGTCCCTTACGAATTCACACACATTTGAACATTTTGCGTATAGTCACAGAGATCTGGGATCTAAAGGGCATCCTGCTTACTATCCTTATGCCTAGAGGAGGGAGACATTAAGAGAAACCACTTACCGTGACACCCTTCATCGATTACCCCGCGTCTTTCAAAACAACGGCGTGGGTTGTTGACAACTGACACTGAGCTTTCACGATAACGCTCGCGCGTATTCTGTTACGTTGACAAAGGATTTGCTTTGCCAATTTAAGTCCGAAATATTTAAAAGGTGCTTTTAAACAGGCGTTCTAGCTCGGAATATTTGGAAGGAGAGCACCACTGAAACGACATCTGCGTCTAGATCTACATACGTACTCCTCAAGACATCGTACGGTGCATGTCGGAAGATACTCTGGACAAATACTAGTTGTTTCCTTTCCTGTTCCACTCGGAAATAGAACGAGGGAAAAACGACTATCTGAATGCCTCCGTATGAGCTCTAAATAACGTTTCCTTTCCTCCACGGACTCCCTTTCGAGTTCCCTAAGCATCAACCTAATAACTTGCGTGTCTTTCGAAACAAGCGATAACAAATCTAGTAGCCTGCATCTGAATTGCTACGATGTCCGCCTTCAATACGACCTGGTGCAGACCTCAAGCACTAGAACAGTACTCAAGAATGGATAGCACCAGTGTCCTACACACCGTCTCCTTCACGGATAAACCACACTTTACTAAAATTCTCCCAATAAATAAAAGTCGACCGTTCGCCTTCTATACTACAATCCTGAAATGCTCGCCCGTTTCATACGGTTTCGCTACGTTACCCTTAGATATTTAAGTGACGTGACTGTGACAAGCAGGACGCTACTAACGCTGCGATTACAAGTTTGTTTTTCCTACTCATCTGCATTAACTTACGTTTTCCTGCATTATACGTATGTGCCATTTATCAAACCAACTTAGACAATTTTGTCTACGTGATCTTGTATCCTCGCACAGTAACTCAACGACACCCTTCTCGTCATCATCAGCAAGCAGCCGCAGATTGCTGCTCACTCTACCCGCCAGATCATTGATGTATATGGAAAACAACAGCTATTCTATCACTTCCCTTGGGCACTCCTGACGATACCCTTGTCTATGATGAAAACTCGCCTTCGAGGACAACGTACTGAGTTCTGTTACTTAAGAAGCCTTCGAGTCATTCACATATCTGGGGACCTATTCCGTACGCTCGTACCTTCGTTAACATAGGGCACCATGTCAAATGCTGCCTTTTGCCTTTTATCCATAGTAAACGATAATTAATTGAAACCCCAAGCTGCAGACAGGTGTTGTTGACATACCTCGATGAGGACAACTGAAAATGTGTGCCCTGACCGGGACTCGGACCCGGGATATCCTGCTTACGTGGCAGACGCTCTATCCATCTTTTTCTTCATTTTGTTCGATATAGTTCATTGCGTTTGGTCTGGGAGGACGTCACAAGACATCCGTTCAAATTGATCGTTGATTCCTGGACTCAGTTTTTTTTATACCGAAACCCATCTGAACCACCGAGGACACAGATGAATAGCGTGACTGCAGGGACTTATCCCTTGCACGCTTCCCGTGAGACCCACATTCCCAACTGTCCACAGTCTACATACATAATGTTTCTAATAGATATTTGCCCATCCACTCATTACTCGCGCCAACTAAGGTGACGATTCCCGCAAGAGCTCTGGCAACCTGTGCGCATTCGCGAAGGTCAATGGCCAGGTAAACCTTTAACTATATATGAAGATAGTCACTGTTCTCGAAAGAACAGATATAATTGATGACCATGCAGCTTCTCTAGAATAAATGATAACTAACTGAAACCCACAGTGCATGGGCAAGTAGCTATTAGAAAAATTACGTATGTAGATTGTGGACAGTTGGGAATGTGGGTCTCACGGGAAGCGTGCAAGGAATATGTCCCTGCAGTCGCGTTATTCATCTGTGTCCTCTGTGGCTCAGATTGACAGAGCGTCTGCCATGTAAGCAGGAAATCCCGGGTTCGTATCCCGGTCGGGGCACACATTTTCAGCTGTCCCCATCGAGGTATATCAAGATCCGCTGTCGGCAGCTGAGGGTTTCAGTTAATTATCATTTATTCCAGAGAAGCTGCACGGTCATCAATTGTATCTGTTATTTCGAGAACAGTTACTATCTTTATATATTTTATCCATAAGTCGCAGAACATCATATGAGAAAAAGACGAGCTGAATTTTGCACGAGCGATGCTTCCTAAAATCGTGTTGATTCGTGAACATAAGCCCTCTCGGCTCAAGGAAATTTGTTACATTTTAACTGGGAATATGTTCAAGAATTCTGCAGGAAACCGCTGTTAAGGATATTGTTCTGTAATTTTGCGGCTATGTTCTTCTACGCTTATGATATGCAGGAGTCATCTGCGCCGTTATGCGGTAGCTTGGGACTTTCACTGGGCGAGATATTCAAGATAAATGCAAACTAAGTAAGGTTCAAATGGCTCTCAGCACTACGCGACTTAACTTCTGAGGTCACGAGTCGCCTAGAACTTAGAACTAATTAAACCTAACTAACCTAAGGACATCACACACATCCATGCCCGAGGCAGAATTCGAACCTGCTACCGTAGCGGTAGCTCGGCTCCAGACTGTAGCGCCTAGAACCGCACGGCCACTCCGGCCGGCAACTAAGTAAGGGGACAGTGACTAGAGTACCCTTTGTAAAGCCGAACTGGGATTCTATCCGGGTCTAGAGAAGTGAATGTGGACGACGTTGCCCGAATAAAGAGTTTAGATACAACTAAAAATGCAAAAGGCATAGCGAAGCTTGAGGAGAGTTACGAATCATGTTTAGATTTCAACGGCGTTGACGCAGAAAAATAGCTGAGATATAAAAATACGTCGTGAAATGGTGTTCCCTTAATTATCTCGAATAAACTGGAGAACAGCTTTCGGCAAGACTCGGCGTCTTCAGGAGCACCTCCCAAGGTGTTCAGCGCCGCTCTGGCCGACAGGAACCGGAAAGTTTCTTCGACCACGGCCATACAGCAACTAAGCATTTTTTATTTGTAGAATAGCTCTCGTACTACTAACTGTAGGTTCACCGAGGAAAGCGACTGCAGCAACCAGAGTGTATGTGTGCGTACGTGAGCGCGCGATACGCATCGCCCCCTGCAGAGTGCGTGAGCGGCAGATAATCCACAACAATATGCACGCATAGGGGATTTGCGCAAAAGTACCGACGTCGGCGACGAGTTGTGACGGCAGAAAGAATTGTGGCGCCGTGGCCTAAGCGACCACACAGCGGGACGGTCTGCCGTCACGCACCAGGCGCCTGCGATTGCCTGTTGCACGAACAAGGGGCGCAGAACCCTTAACAAAGTTCACTTTCATCGGAGGGCCCCTTTTAAACTTTTACAAAAACAGTGATGGAAAACAATTTTTAATACAAATAGTTTTTATGTATCTCATAGTTTTCGCCATTAAGAATTCATTCACTTCCGCACGAGTTCGAAACGATTCTCAAAAGATGTGCGCCACTCATAAGGTTCATGTTAGATTTTGGCAACGGATTATCTATGAAAGTAAATCATAACATGCTCTAAATTAAACACGATGATCCTCACATATTATATTTAGACCTGTGAATCAAACTAGTAACACGGTCTGATGGTAAAAGTTGTAGACTATGATCTAGACATGGATATTTTACTCTGGGCAACGATTTTATAATAGTACAGGGGTTGAGAGAAATTGGGGTAAGCTAGAGGGAGAGAGAGGTAATATACAATATCTACAAGAGCCAAGAGGCAATGATGAGAGTGGATCACCAAGAGCGAAGAACTCGGATTAAAAAGGCTGTAAGACAGGGATGTAGTCTTTGGCCCCTAGTGTTCAGTCTGTACATAGAAGAAGCAATGATGGAAATAAAAGAAACGTTCAGTAGTAGAATTAAAGTTCAAGGTGAAAGGATATCAGTATTACGATTCACTGATGACATTTCTATCCTGAGTGAAGCTGAATAAGAATTACATTATCTGCTGAATGGAATAAACTGACTAATGAGCACAGAATATGGACTGAGAACATATCGAAGAAAGACGAAGGTAATGATAAGTAGTAGAAATGAGAACAGCGGGATATTTAACATCAGAGTTGATGGTTATGAATTAGATGAAGTTAAGGAATTCTTCTATCTAGGCAGCAAAATCACCAATGACGGGTGAAAAAATGGTTCTAATGGCTCTGAGCACTATGGGACTTAACATCTGTGGTCATCAGTCCCCTAGAACGACTTAAACCTAACTAACCCAAGGACATCACACACATCCATGCCCTAGGCAGGATTCGAACCTGCGACCGTAGCAGTCGCGCGGTTCCGCCTAGCGCCTAGAACCGCTAGACCACCGCGGCCGGCATGACGGGTGAGCCATGGTAAAAAAAAAAAAAAAAAAAAAAATTGTAGTTTTGAAGAGCGCGCCGCAGCGCGTTGTGTGAAGCAGTCGCACTCCGTTTCTGGCGGTGGAGCCGCTGTGATAATCGCAGCTTTGGTGTCTCCCTCTGGTGGGAAAGCGGAAAGGTTGCCTGTTCACGTGCATTTAAGGGGCGCTATCAGCTCGGCAGGGGTCAGTCGGAGTGAGGCTAGGTCAGTCTCGCGTCACCAGTTGCTGGTCTGTCTCTCGTTTGCATTTGTGCGGCAGTTAGTGTCTGTCTGTCGTCGGAGTGCTAGTATGTCTGTCGTTTGGATCAAACATTAAAGCCAGAAAATGAGAGGCTTGCCTCTCCGCCAGTAACAGAACTCAGGTAGTGTTCGCACGGCCGCGGCTGAGTTCCTGCCTCTGAGTCTGCGCGTTAGGAGGAAACTGTAGCAAGCAAAAACTCTCGAGGTAGACAGAGACTGGAATACATTCAGGAAGAAACTGAGGATGTAGGTCGCAAGTCCTACTCTGGGATGACGAGGTTGGCACAGGAGAGGAATTTTGGCGGGCCGCATCAAACAGTCAGAAGACTAGATGACTAAAAAAAAAGGGGGGGTGGGTGTTGCCCTTTGCCGGAGTGGTACCCTTATTAATTCAACTGGATGCAACCGAGGCCTATGCGGCTTCGTTGGACGCAATAAAAAACTATTCAAAGTTACTCCGTTTATTAAATACAAACCGTTGATGCTTCTTCCTGGGAGCCTAGCGGCTACGTAATCCGGTAAAGAATTCGCTGAATTCAATAGCGGACTCATGCCTGCCGAGGACGCTCCATCAGCTAGGAGTAGAAGTCGATGACACACTTACGCGGCCGTTCTGCAGCTCCGCTGGAGAGGTAGGCACGTCACAACGGTAACTCGGCTTGGAAATAGCGGTGGCAACGAAATATCTGTTTTGATCCATGTATCATTGGGAAAGTACTGAGCACCTCCCACATCACAGCCCACGTTCTCCACTCACTTGGACCTCGATCTCGGATACCGTGAAGCCGTGCTAAATGCTGAACGTGACCTGCCGATGCGGTAGTTCTTCAGATCCGTGCGAAGTAAGGCAGCTTCTGCCCTGGACCGGGCTCGTTTTGGGAGACACTCGGACAATCTATCAGCCCTGGCTACTGTGCTGGCGTCTGTACTGGATGCTGGTCTCGGATCACTGATCGTTTCGCCGGCTGCTGTGGCCGAGCGGTTCTAGGCGCTTCAGTCCGGAACCGCGCTGCTGCTACAGTCGCAGGTTCGAATCCTGCCTTGGGCATGGATGTGTGTGATGTCCTTAGATTAGTTAGGTTTAAGTATCTCTAACAAGGGGAGGCCGCCAATTGTGAAATTCAGATTCGATTCATACTGCGCATAATAAAAGCTCATGGCCAGAGGTGTAATGTGGCAAAGCACCAAGATGCACTTCTCAGCCGTTGTCGAGAAAATCGACAGTTAATAGAAACCGTTGCGGTGAAATACTCTCTACGATGTATAACTTCCTATAGCGTCGTGCCGCAGCGGTAAGTGCTTGGGTTTGTAAGTAAAAGGTCGCCGGATCGTATCTCTCGCCATGCAATTTTTTTTTTAGTATTTGTTTTTTATCATGGGGTCTCTAATTCGAACGTTTGACTTACACTATACGTATTCGTTTCGGCATATCGTTTCTACGTCTTCCGTTAACTACACGTGTAAACATTATGAAGACAATTAATAACATTTGTGAAATACAACTTTGTTTGCAGAAAACATAATCATGTTCGAAGTCGCCAGTTTTTCCACGACAAACGACTTTCAGCAACTTATTATATGCATAATTGTTGCAACTGATTGCCGTGAATTTTATATATATATATATATATATATATATATATATATATATATATATTAATTACAAATAACAAATACTAAAAACAAAAAGTTGCATGGTGCGAGATTCGATCCGCTGACTTTCGGATTACGAACCCGAGCGCTTACCGCTGCGCCACGACGCTGTGGGAAGTTACAAATTGTAGAGAGTATTTCACCTCAACGGTTTCTTTTAACTGTCGATTTTCTCGACAACGGCTGAGAAGTGCATCTTGGTGCTTTGCCACATTACACCACTGGCTATGAGCTTTTATTATGCGCAATATGAATCGAATCTGAATTTCACAATTGGCGGCCTCCCCTTGTAAGTCTAGGGGACTGATGACCTCAGATGTTAAGTCCCGTAGTGCTTAGAGCCATTTGAACCATTTTCTCTGATCTTTTCGTTGCGCAACAAGTGCAAGACCAACACTAGAACAAGATCACACACAAGATGTTAAGATAACTTAACCAGGGAATCGAGTGCGAATGATTTGAACGCCATCGATCCTACTGACCGAGTGCCAAGACGTAGTGGAGGTGGAGTATTTATGTCGCCGAGCTGAGGCTCTGCCCTAATAGGTCATTCGTAATGACCGAATTGATTCTGCTCTTCCTAAGTCGTCAGCCGTCTTCGGTTCCGCTACATTTGCTTTACGTCCTTCTACAGGGTGTTTACTGCTTAGTCGAACTCCCGCTAGACGTTGTTGTATCCTAACTATTGTTACTGTTACGGGAGTAACTATGGTGGTTCGGTCTGCACCATTCTAACAATTTTCTGCCGAGCTGTTCGCAGCCTTTCTTAAGCGTGGCGAGGTTGTTGTCTTCCTGCTCTAGTAACATGCTGAAATGATTACGCCTCCCGGCTGAGACTTGCGTTACATCTGTGTGATTGAGTAAAGCTGGCTGTTCGAACATGGAAAAAAATTTTACTCTCACGTTTCGTTACTAATTTTGTCATGTAACACTCGGCGTAGCAAAAGGAAACTGAATTTACTTGAGCTATTGTAATCATAACAATCATCTCATCATGCATGGAAATGTGTAAAACAACTGGTTTATAGTGATGTGCTGCACTGCTCACTCTGTTACAGCTCACAATCACAAGATATCAAGTAATCACACTTTATGTAGATTGAAGGTCTCCCACTCTGCTATCTGCGTCTTCTCTAGCATCAAATTTTGAAACTCGAAGAACAGTTTTCACAATGATTGACTACGGTTTTGGTACTAATTGCTGCCAGAAATCTATACAAATTCTGCCAGTTGCAGAGGGAAACTAGTACGTTTCGCACTGAGCACTCGTATGCTAACCGCTGTGTGCAACTCAGCATAAACTCGTCTACATAAGAGAATGATTGCTAAAAAGAAAGCGATATGAAAGAATAGTTAAATATAAATCTATATAATGGTCCGCAAAGGTAATTAAATCACTCTAGCACGTTTGATATTAATGCTCTGAAAGCATGTTTCACACACAGGTGCAAAACGTGAGAAAAAATCAAACAATGCAAAATTTATAGAAGTTGCAAAACATTGACTACGCTTCATTGATAAGGAATGTCATGAAATGAAATATTCTGCCCTCGGGAAGAATTAGATACAAACAGATTCACACCGGGTATCAAAAACTACTCTCGCCAAATAATCACAACGATCAGGTCGCCACATAGGAGACACGCTTCCTTCCAATCATGAAAGTTTCAGTACAGTCCACCATTTTGTACTTAGCAATGCTAGCCAATAAACTAGTTGCGCGTGCACTACACGCTCGCTGTGAATATTTAACATAATCGTATTGCAAGTGTGCTCTTACTGCGGGCAGACAACTGCGGCTCACCACCACTTTGTACAGCAAACACCTAGTCGCGCCACCAAACTCTAGACAAGACCGGCGACGTCTTTATAATGGACTGTGGACCCACTTACATCCTTTAGTTAAGTTTCTGAATTTATATACCTGTTGTAAAGTGCTAATGTACTTCCTTCGAAAATCAAAGTCACATTAGTGACTTCGACCATCTGCTCGCTTCACACGACACTGTGTCTAAATAATGTAGCATAACATCACTACGGTTGAACACGCTGTTGGTTACAATTTAAAACACTGAATTGCAGCAGGGATAGTGATTGGAAATTAATCCTAACTGGTCGATTCTTATGGCGACGACACATCTTTCGAGTACGATACAAAGTCTTGGCCCGGCCTCGCAAACTCGGAGGATTAGGTCTTCCCGAGACTGAAGTGAAGGCGTACAATTTGTTTGTACGACGCAATGTTCTAACGTGTACACAGGCGCCGTACCCCATTACATCTCGTTTGTTTTCCTCTCTCCAGTTGATCAGTCTGACTCTTCCGTTGATGTTGGCCGGAGTAGCCCAAAATTGCTACATATCCGCGAATATTTTATAAGCGTCAGTTTGTTAGGCGCTGATGTCCTTTCAAAGACGCACCACAATACCGGAGATTTAACATCCTACTGAGTTGAACCATCTTGCCTCTCCCTTGATGAAACAGCTTCCCCGTCAATATCCTAGAAAACAGACATATTTGGTCTCATCCTAGTCTTACTCTATCACCGATGGAGATTGATTGGTCATGGTATAGCGTCATTCATCGTTTGATACCTATAGGCCACCGCCTTTATCGCATAGGCCTTCGTCCAACTGATTAATGTGGCGAATTTCACTTACTTCACAAGCTGGTCCCTTGTGGACTGGGTCAGTGGCTTTTCTTTCCAGAGGGCTTCAATCCTCTTCTTCGGATGACTTTATTATTCATCTGGATGTATTCATTTTTCCTCAGACGAAAATAAATACGATCGACGGGCTCCAGGGTCAAGTGTTCACTCTGTGGTTGAAGATGGGGACAACCCTGCTCCCGGTGTCTTTCACCAGTATCTGGAGAACGCGCGTTGGAAATGGCTGATGCGGTTCCCACGTTATCGAACGCTTTTTGCAAATACGCTTTTATCGTTTTAATCGACAGGTTGTTGGTTAAGTTAACCTGTGATTTTTGATTTCTCCCTGTTTCTGGTGCCTGATCACGCGAAGCCTTGTTTTGTTTACTTTCTTATACATATAAAAAGTAAAAAAAAAAGTAAATAAAAATACACTGCTGGCCACCGTAAATGCAACACCCTGAAGGAAGCATCCGAATCAAGTGAAATTTACACCATGAGTTTGCAGCGATGAGATATGCAACTGATTAGAATTTCAGCGCAGACGCACATCACGCGTGCCTGTGGCGCCACCTCATAGCGCCATTTAAGGCTTGGCGATTTCAACGAGTGTACGTTCGGCACGTGTGTTTACCTTGTGGTTGTTTCGCAAGACGATCATTTATGCCTCGTAGACAACAGCGAACATCTTTTGATCAAGTATCCGAGTTCGACAGAGGAAGGATAGTGGCTTACCGAGATTGTGGATTATCATACAGAGAAATCGCTAGTCGTGTTGGACGAAACCAAACAACTGTAATGCGGATATGTGACCGTTGGATGCAGGAGGGTACGACGGACCGACGTGGTCGATCGCATTCGCCTCGGTGCACCACTGCACGTGCTGATAGGCAAATTGTGCGTATGGCAGTGACGGATCGCTCAGTGACATCCCGAACCATAGCACAGCACATTGCGTCTGTAACGCATCATCCAGTGTCTGCGCGTACCATTCGACGCCGTTTACAGCAGAGTGGTCTGTCCGCAAGACGTCCATTGCTTCGTCTACCATTGACGCAGAACCACAGACGTCTCCGTCGCCAATGGTGTGATGACAGACGGATGTGGACGGCAGAATGGAATGACGTTGTCTTTACTGACGAGGCACGCTTCTGTCTGCAGCACCACGATGGTCGGATTCGAGTGTGGAGACACCGTGGAGAGAGGATGCTGGACAGCTGCATTATGCACCGCCACACTGGTCTTGCACTGGGTATTATGGTATGGGGCGGTATTGGATATTACTCTCGCACGCCTCTAGTACGCATTGCCGGTACTTTAAATAGCCGGCGCTACATATCCGAGGTGCTGGAGCCAGTTGTCCTTCCTTACCTTCAGGGCTCGGCCACAGCCATATTTCAACAGGATAATGCGCGGCCTCACGTGGCACGCATTGTCCAAAGGTTCTTCGTCAATAACCAGATTGAATTGCATCCCTGGCCGGCTCGCTCTCCGGATCTTTCGCCGATAGAAAACATGTGGTCCATGGTTGCTCAACGAGTGACCCAGATTACATCCCCAGCTGCCACACCAGATGATCTTTGGCAACGTGTGGAAGCTGCTTGGGTTGCTGTACCCCAGGAACACATCCAACGTCTCTTTGTCTCAATGCCGAGACGTGTGGCAGCGGTGATCTCCAACAATGGCGGCTACTCTTGCTACTGATTCCGGCAGGAACCACATGTCACAGACGTCTGTAAACGTAATCATGTGATACTTGGTCAACATGTTATCTAGAAAATAAATTTTGTTGTGCTACCTCTTGTCTTTCTTGGTGTTGCATTTACGGTGGCCAGCAGTGTATATAAATACACTGATGAGCCAAAGCATTATGACCACCTGCTTAAAAGCATATTTGCCCCTCTTTGGAAGGAAACAGGTCATTGATTCTGCATAGCAGGGATCCGACAGTTTGTTGTTATGTTTGTGCAGGAAATTTGGAGATTTGTGGTATGTTCTTATGGGACCAAACTGCTGAGGTCATCGGTCCCTAGGCTTACACACTACTTAATCTAACTTAAACTAACGTACGCTAAGAACAACACACACACACACACACACACGCCCATGCCCGAGGTAGGACTCGAAGCTCCGACGAGGGGAGCCGCCTGAAACATCAAGGCGCGTAAGACCGTGCGACTACCCCGCGCGGCGTTTGTGGAGGTATTTGGCGTAAGATGTGCAGTTGGTTCGCAGCTGTCAGCACGTCTTCGATTACTACCAGAGATCCTATCCGATCGGAGGAGGTCTCCCATGGTATAACACGATTCCCACCAGCCAGTGTCCGTAGCGCGCTGCACTTTTCGAGTCGCCGTTCACCTTGACGACGGCATTGTAGACGATCTACTGTTCAAAAATGTGATTCACTCGAAGAGTCGACACATTTCCATTGATCGACGGTCGAATCTCGGTGGTCCCGTGTCCACTGCAGTCGTAAAGGACGATGTCGTAGGGTCAACATGTGAACACATAGGGGTGGTCTGCTGCGGAGCTCCATGTTCAACAATGTATGATGAACGGTGTGCTCTGAAATAGTTGTGTCTGAACCAGCACTGTACTCTTTCGGCAGAGATGCCACAGGTCACAATCTACTCTAATTTATAGAGCTGACAAGCATCCGAACCCCACGTTCTGTGAAGAGTCGCGGACGTCTAATTATTTAGCGCCTAGTGGCAGTTTCACTGTCAAATCTCTTTCCGAAGATGCTCACGACAGTAGCACGTGAACATTCGACCAGCCTCGCCGTTTAGAGATACTTGTTCACTGGCTCTGCGTAATAATAACCTGCCCCTTGCCAAAGTCGCTCAGCTCAATGGAATTCCCCATTTTCAGCATATATCTTCGCTAGGGTGATCCACCGTACGAGCCTGCTCCGCTTACATACTTTTTCTACCGCGTCACGTGCATACGTCGCCACTACGCGGTATCCTACGTCACGATGGGTGGTGGTCATAATGTGTGGGCTTATCAGTGAAAAAATTAAAAAGAAAATGGACGCTAGTTTGTGAGTCAGTTTCCTGATTACTCAGAATATACTCGTATGAAAATTGAAGGGGGATCACTGCTGTCAGCTGCAGTGGGTCGTTAAGCGGGATCAGCGGCAACGAGCGAAAATGTGTACTGGACCGGGATTCGAACCCACGATGTTCTGCTTAGTATGCACGTGTGGTACCCATTGCGCCACCCGGCACAGAGCGTTATCGCACCTACACGGACTACCTCGGCACGCCACACGGCCGATCCACACTCCCACCAAGCGCCAGCTACCCACGGTCACTGTTCTTTATACCCCCGTTCGCTGCTCAGAGATCCCCACAGGAGGTCGGACGTATTTGCTCATTCGCACTGAAGAAGTTGGATCCACTGCCCAGCTAGGCTCATCAATTATTTTTTTTTTTTTTTTTTTTTTTTTTTTGTCATCAGTCTACTGACTGGTTTGATGCGCCCCGCCACGAATTCCTTTCCTGTGCTAACCTCTTCATCTCAGAGTAGCACTTGCAACCTACGTCCTCAGTTATTTGCTTGACGTATTCCAATCTCTGTCTTCCTCTACAGTTTTTGCCCTCTACAGCTCCCTCTAGTACCATGGAAGTCATTCCCTCATGTCTTAGCAAATGTCCTATCATCCTGTCCCTTCTCCTTATCAGTGTTTTCCACATATTCCTTTCCTCTCCGATTCTGCGTAGAACCTCCTCATTCCTTACCTTATCAGTCCACCTAATTTTCAACATTCGTCTATAGCACCACATCTCAAATGCTTCGATTCTCTTCTGTTCCGGTTTTCCCACAGTCAATGTTTCACTACCATACAATGCTGTACTCCAGACGTACATCCTCAGAAATTTATTCCTGAAATTAAGGCCGGTATTTGATATTAGTAGACTTCTCTTGGCCAGAAATGCCTTTTTTGCCATAGCGAGTCTGCTTTTGATGTCCTCCTTGCTCCGTCCGTCATTGGTTATTTTACTGCCTAGGTAGCAGAATTCCTTAACTTCATCGACTTCGTGACCATCAATCCTGATGTTAAGTTTCTCGTTGTTCTCATTTCTACTACTTCTCATTACCTTCATCTTTCTCCGATTTACTCACAAACCATTCTGTGTACTCATTAGACTGTTCATTCCGTTCAGCAGATCATTTAATTCTTCTTCACTTTCACTCAGGATAGCAATGTCATCAGCGAATCGTATCATTGATATCCTTTCACCTTGTATTTTAATTCCACTCCTGAACCTTTCTTTTATTTCCATCATTGCTTCCTCGTTGTACAGATTGAAGAGTAGGGGCGAAATGCTACAGCCTTGTCTTACACCCTTCTTAATACGAGCACTTCGTTCTTGATCGTCCACTCTTATTATTCCCTCTTGGTTGTTGTACATATTGTATATGACCCGTCTCTCCCTATAGCTTACTCCTACTTTTTTCAGAATTTCGAACAGCTTGCACCATTTTATATTGTCGAACGCTTTTTCCATCAGTTATATCAATGCGTGGTATCCGTTCTTTCGGACATCTCTGAGTAGCGAAAGGGAATATAATGGACAGGGTCAGCGGATAGCTGGCGCTTGGTGGGAGTATGACTCGGCCGTGAAGTGTGGCAAGAAAGTCTGTGCAGGTACGGGAACGCTGTGTCCCGAATGGCGCAGTGGATACCACACTTGCCCAGTAAGCAGGAGATTCCTGGTTTCGAATCCCGGTCCAGTATAAAATTTTCTCCCGTCGCTGCTGATACGGCTTAATCCCGCTGCAGCTGTCAGCATTAATCCTCTTTCTGTTTACATATAATGTTCCACAGCAGCGGATTCTACGGAATGTCTATTCTTTCGGACATGTCCGACGTATTCATATACTCAAATTATTTTTCTCTTGTTTTATTACTAACACTTACTTGTTTTCTCTACGTGCATCTCATATTACATAATGATTTTGACTATGGTCGATTGAATGTTGATGAACGTACCAGGTCAGTATGGTAAAGAAAGTGGTCAAGGACGTGCCTGGAAAACGAGGGGTCGCGAGATCAAATCCCAGTCGGACTTCGGAATACTTCAGTCTGCCTGTAACTCAGCCTTCCCCTCTCAGTAACTTGTATATATGCCAGGAACGACAGGTGGTTCGCATGCCCCACTAAAATGTAGTTCTTCTCCCCTCGGTGGCATTACGGGGGTAGGTTAGAAACACGTTGCTGAAAGACTTGCACTACGCCGTTCAGTATCACGGAGTTATTATCGTCATTTATTGATGTGTCTTCATCTGCCAGGTTAGTTCGTAGTGGGAGGAAACGCGATGGTCTCGCGCGTGAGCAGCAGTAGTAAAGAGAGGCACCTCCCGACAGATGCACGGCCTGCCCTAGGGGAGCCGTCACACGAGGGCGTGGCCGCCCTGCTAACTTAAGTAGCCTGCTGGCCAGGTCGCTTGCGGGTACTCTCCCTCACACTCCACAAATGATGTGAAAATTCGTCGAAATAACTTTTCTCACTCCAGTTATGCTTCAGTGAACAACAGTATGAATGGCAATTTTTTGTTCGGTGCACACAAACAGGAAAGAGAGAAGATTTTCTAAACAACGACACGCTCCCTTGTGTCTCTTGTCAATTCAGCTGTGTCAGTTGCAGCAAACTGTCTATTTCTTCCGTGACCACTCCCTTTTAAGCCCATTAACTACAAGACTGACGTGAAGATGCCAAGCGCGGCGTTATATGCCACCGCGGCGGTACTGCGCCTGCGGGTCATAGCGGTGGCAGAGAAATACGCTTACACATGCGCCGCCTGTGGCGAAGGCGTACAGACATTCGATTCGCTTTTCGGTGTATGATCGGCGGCAGTGACACCATGACGACTTCTCTGCAGTTTAATTACCCCAAGAGCCGGATTCCATGCTTTGTCCAAATTAAAACCACTATCTCTATTTATTAAATTATTAATTAATCTAATCTGTATAGCTTCCTTGAAGACAGGATCCCAAAAGGAAGAAGTGGATGTCAAAATCATCACATCACTGTAATTCTTGGGAAGCCCTGTATCAATACAATGTTGGGCCATACCTGACTTGTCTGGCTGTGATAAGCGTGTGTATCTTCGATGCTCCACACGTCTCTGATGAACGGTGCGTTTTGTTTGACCTATCTACGACGTCTCACAATTTCTGCAAGGAATCTGATACACACCCGCTTTACGAAGCTGTAAATCGTCCTTCACAGAGCCGAGTAAAGCTGCAATCTTCTTGGGGGGGGGGGAGGAGGGAGATTACCTTAACACAGTGTTTCTCAAGAATACGGCCTATCTTCGAGGAAAGAGCACCAACATAGGGCGAAAACGCACTAGATCTGAAGGAATTACTACCTTCTTTCCCATCACATACCTGTCTTCTAGGTTTTACATTGAATGCTCTACGAATTTGTTGTTGAGAGAATCCATCCGATTTAAAAATGCTCTTGAGCTATGTGAGCTCTTTTTGCAAATTGTCTTTATCGGATTTACAGTGCGCCCTATGCTCTAAGGTCTTAAGGACACCTATGGTATGTGAAGGGTGATGGCAGTTACTGGCATGAAGATATAGATTTGTGTGTGTTGGTTTCCGATGTACGACATGTCCCAGTGTGCCATCAACTTTACGGCGAACAACATCTTTACTCGGCTCTGTGAAGGACGATTTACAGTTTCGTAAAGCGGAAGTATCAGATTACTTGCGGAAATTGTGAGAAGTCGTACGTAGGTCAAACAACACGCACTTTTCATGAGAGATGTGTGGAGCCTCGAAGATACACAAGCTTATTACAGCCAGACAAGTCATCTATGGCGGAACATTGTATTGATACAGGGTATTCCATGAACTACAGTGATGTGATGATTTTAACATCCACTTCTTCCTTTAGGGAATCTGTCTTCAAGGAAGCTATAGAGATTATATTAGTTAATAATTTAGTAAATGGAGATAGTGGTTTTAATTTGGACAAAGCATGGAATCCGGCTCCTGGGGTAATTAAATTGCAGAGAAGTCGTCATGGTGTCACTGCCGACGATCATACACCGAAAAGCGAATCGAACGTCTGTACGCCTTCGCCACAGGCGCAGCATGTGTAAGCGTATTTCTCTGCCACCGCTGTGACACGCATGCGCAGTACCGCCGCGGTGGAGCATATAAGGCCGCGCTTGGCATCTTTTCATTAAGGTGTACTTGTATTATGGCAATGAAAAAGGTGTGACAAATATTTAGGTACAGTTTCCACTGTGATAACATTGCTTCTGTCATATAAGTAAGTTTTGAAGAAAAATTGACAACTTATTCATGTTCCCAGTTTCGTATGATTTGAGCAAACATGTTTTGATAAATGTGTACCAACTTAAGAATGGAAAATCATAGGAAATTTACTTACGGCGGTGTCCCTTTAAAAAATGCTAAATCCTGACACAATAACAGTTCTGATTTCTACTGTTCTGTTACTCACAACCTAAAATATTTTGAAAAGCCAAATGAAATTCGCTATCGAGATAGATGGGACCCCCGCAGTTTGACAATAATAGACATTAAGTACACTACTGGCCATTAAAATTGCTACAACCAAGAAGAAATGCAGATGATAAACGGGTATTCATTGGACAAATACATTATACTACAACTGACATTTGAGTGCATAGATCCTGAGAAATCAGTACCCAGAACAACCACCTCTGCCCGTAATAACGGCCTTGATACGCTTGGGAATTGACTCAAACAGAGCTTGGATGGCGTGTACAGGTATAGCTCCCCAAGCAGCTTCAACACGATACCACAGTTCATCAAGACTAGTGACTGGCGTATTGTGACGAGCCAGTTACTCGGCCACCATAGATCAGACGTTTTCAATTGGTGAGAGATTTGGAGAATGTGCTGACCAGGGCAGCAGTCGAACATTTCCTGTATCCAGAAAGGTCCGTACAGGACCTGCAACATGCGGTCGTGCATTATCCTGCTGAAATGTAGGGTTTCTCAGGGATCTAATGAAGGGTAGAGCCACGGGTCGTAACACATCTTAAATGTTACGTCCACTGATCAAAGTGCCGTCAATGCGAACAAGAGGTGACCGAGACGTGTAACCAATGGCACCCCATACCATCACGCCGGCCGATACGCCAGTATGGCGATGACGAATACACGCTTCCAATGTGCGTTCACCGCGATATCACCAAAGACGGATGCGACATTATGATGCTGTAAACTGAACCTGGATTCATCCGAAAAAATGACGTTTTGCCATTCATGCACCCAGGTTCGTCGTTGAGTACGCCATCGCAGGCGCTCCTGTCTGTGATGCAGCGTCAAGGGTAACCACATCCATGGTCTCCGAGCTGACAGTCCATACTGCTGCAAACGTCGTCGAACTGTTTGTGCAGATGGTTGTGTCTTGCAAACGTCCCCATCTGTTGACTCAGGGATCGAGACGCGGCTGCACGATCCGTTACAGCCATGCGGATAAGATGCCTGTCATCTCGACTGCTAGTGATACGAGGCCGTTGGGATCCAGCACGGCGTTCCATATTACCCTCCTGAACCTAACGATTCTATATTCTGGTAACAGTCACTGGATCTTGACCAACGCGAGCAGCAATGCCGCGATACGATAAACCGCAATCGTGATAGGCTACAATCCGACCTTTATCAAAGTCGGAAACGTGATGGTACGCATTTCTCCTGCTTACACGAGGCATCGCAACAACGTTTCACCAGGCAACGCCGGTCAACTACTGTTTGTGTATGAGAAATCGGTTGGAAACGTTCCTCGTGTCAGCACGTTGTAGGTGTCGCCACCGGCGCCATCCTTGTGTGAATGCTCTGAAAAGCTAATCATTTGCATATCACAGCATCTTCTTCCCGTCGGTTAAATTTCGCATCTGTAGCACGTCATCTTCGTGGTGTAGCAATTTTAATGGCCAGTAGTGTATTTTTCATTAACAAAAATCACGCTTAAAATTTACACCTTCAAAATTTGAACAATTTTCATACCATCATGTGTGGAATTTGCAACAATATTCTCCAGTCTTGTGCTGGAAGGCCAACGTAGATCACATCACATGCACAATACTTCACTATACATTTTTCGGACGTTTTTCTGCGTTGTTTCAAACGATTTTGTTCCAGTTTGTGTGCTTCCTTATCGCCTCGCATCGGCTATAGAGGTGATGTTGTTGAAGCACTTGCACTTTGCGCAGTGTGACGTATCCATTTCTTTCTCACACATGTTCTTCTTTTAGACAGTGCTTTAAATTTAAAATTTCTGCACCGTTTCGACTAATTTGGAGCAACAATCGATGAGGAACTTGATTCATCATATTCCTCTACCTACTGTTCAGTAATTGGATTGTCCTCTAGGTGCTGCAGCCTGAGCAGGAACATTTTGTTTCCGCATGTTGCGTAACAAGAACAAAGTATGTGGATTCTGCAACAACGAAACAGCTGGGCTGTTTGGTGCGACATCACATACTATGAACCCATTAATTGCTCTAACGACTGAGTTGCTTTCAAACAAACAGTGTTCAGTAACTGACGTGGTCATCAGTTTTCCTCATTCACCAATATTATGTGTGTTTTGGTTTTGAAGTAAGATTAACCACAGTAAAACACGAGTAAATAGCGGCTGTGAAACTCACACTGTCTCTCTAAGCATGTGTAGCAAAAAAGAACCACGAATTTTACTAGGTGAACCACAAGAGCTTTTGTTGAATGCCTTGAAAATTATGACACGTCAGAAAATGTAGATGAGAATTATCGACTCACGCTGAATTGGCGGCAGTGCTTTTTAGTGTCTCATCATCTCAGGAGCTAGTAGTGTCCACAAGGTGGTACTTCCTAGAATTATGAACCTAAACTAAGTGCTCAGTCATTTAACCTCGCTCGTTAACTTTCCCCAGTCTCTCATACATTTATTCCCTTTTATCGTATTCAAAGTATTTCAGCTCTCCATTAGCAAGCTGTGATAGCAGAACTTTTGTTTGTTGACGGATGGTGATGGCGGTGGTGGAGTGCATAGGGCGCTCAACAGCGATGTCATCAGCATTCTTGCTCAACTACTTGGTTGCGAATGTGGTTTTGTTTTCTGAGAAGTATGCACCAAATGGAGAAACATAAAATGTAAAGCTAAGCCGCCTTGGGGAACTCCCTCTCACTCACAATCACACTTCCAAAGAGAATACCGGAAGACCCATGTCTCGAGGCAGTTTGTGATTGAGATACACAGACTATAACTGCACACCTAAAACTGTGTCATAGGTAACTGTGCCTGGTTGATCACTACTAAAGCAATGGCTGAAGGAGTCACCATATACAGAGAGCTATAATGAAACTTGAGCTCAAAGTACTTACCAGATGAGTGATCAATGAAACTCCGTGGAAACATTTGTAAGGACATGAAATGACGACATTTTGCAGGAAGGGAAGTGATTTGTGGAACATAATAACTAGAATATGGAGAGTATAGTAGGACGTGTATTCAGACGTCAGGGAAGAACATCTGTTATACGGCAGTGCCTGTATTTTTGAGAAGACCAATCCAATGTTTCTTCGGAGTTGTAAGGGCTTGCTATATGAGAGGAAATCTTTACACGCCATATCAGACCAGTCACAAGATTGTTAATTAAATAACTTCTTAAAGACACCCTGTTCTTATATTTCTATTTGAACGTGGAATGAAGGAACGTTCAACGTAGAATCCACCAGAGTGTCGTTTGGAAAAGCAAGCATCACAAGCAAAAAAAGCTATTTGTTTTAGTTTATAGTCTCATTTTTATCTCATCCACGACTATATGTTCAGGAACCAAGTACAATCATTGGGTCTTTTCCTGATGCGAAGTGGTCAAGCTCTTTTACCCAACGATGCACTGCCTGACCAAAAAAAATTTATACACGCAGAAGACATGGTCGGATGTCAGTGTAAGTTTACACACACGCACGCACACACACACACACATACACACACACACACACACACACACACACACACACTCACACAGCATCAGCGGGTATGTAAACGGTTGGCGTTACAACTCTATGTGACAGCTAAAACGGCTACTAGACACCATTAGCGTTATTCGTCTTTACGTTGTTACCAGGGCTCGCAGGACATGCAGCATCAGATGTTGAGTAATCACTATTAAGGATACGGAGACGCCACGTACTCTTCTGAGAAGGCGTTATCATCCCCTGCCAGAGTTGGAAAGGGGCCTCGGTGTTGTCTCTATCGGGTCGGCATGCCGAATAATGCAGTATCCAGATGTGTGGTGCTTTCGGATGACAGTGGCCAGACAGTGGACTGCATGGGACGCGAGAGCAGGCATTCTCATAGTCAAGGTTCCGGTCGACCACCAGGAAGGACCGTCGAACTGTGCAGTAAGGAAGTCCTTCGTGTCTATGCCTACTATCCGAGAACAAGCAATGGATTCCCCGCAGCATTATCTGTAATCCTACATCACTGGTCTGAGACTAGCAGCAGCGAGCCTAGGGAATTACAGTCCCATCAGTAGGTTACTGATAAGACCACAACACAAACACGTACATTCGGTCTGGTCTGTGCCCGGGAAGCAAGGACTAATGACGAATAGCGTCACACTGTCTAGAATGATGATTAACAATTCTGCATCATCCCGGATGACAGTCAGCGAGTAAGGGTGCGGCCTCCATTTCGTACAATGTTTTGGAGAGCCAGAACGGTACTACTCTCGATGTTTGGCGAACCATTCAATACGACTTCAGGTGACCCAGTAGTGATAGAAGGAACTGTGAAGGCTTAACGGTACGTAATGGACATCGTGATTCCTTATGTGTTACTCCTCGTGTGACAACATCGTGGTGCAATTTTTCAACAGGGTAATGCTCCTCCACATATGGTACGTCTCTCTATAATCTGCCTAATGTTGGTGGTACTCCCCTGACCAGCAAGATGCCTCTATCTGATCGCGATAGAACATGTATGGGACCAGCTCAGACGTCAAATTCGTGCTGTGCCTGTATGCAGGATATCAAGGACCAGATACAATAGCAGTGGACGAGCTTGCCTGAGGAGAAGATACTATGGCTTTATGAAACCAATCTAAATCAGCGTGTGCATCTAGGCCAGAAGTGATGCAACGTCATACTGATAAGTGGGCCACATTGCCAAGTTACTTGTAAGTTTGAGTCGATTCTGAAATCACTGAAATACCATTGCATGCGCTGCCATGCCGTGAAGTTCGTAATTCTCCTCTAGGCTCTTCAATTTCTTGACAGGCAATGTGTGATTGAGCTATTTAAGTAGGCGAGCTTGAGGACTGCTCGCCGAGGGATGGCCAGATAATGATACTTGTTATCAAAGCTATTACTAATTAGGAAAAACAATTTTATAGACTAAAGCTAATGACCCGTGCTCTCCCACAACTACGCGTTTTCGTGAACTTCCCAGTCTATCTGTGTTTGGTTTCCCGCCCTTGTCGCGGTTACGTCGTGGTTCTTCTTCCTTCTACGTGCGGCAGCAGTGATGTGTGTCGATATTTGCGCCGTGTACCATCTTTGGTTTGGTGCATATAGTTTCCGGCAAGGGGGTCTGGAGTGAGTCGGACGGTTGTTACGGACGCGGGTAGTTTTCCACGCGGTGCAGTCGGCTGGGGCCGCTGGCAGTCCGTGTGCAGTGTCGGAGCGTGTGTCGAGCTGTCCCATCGCTACGGGCTTCGTGGTTCACCGACTCAGGATTTCAAAGTTGAGTAGTGGTTTCAACTACACAAGCCACGTCTACTCATGTTGTGGTGGTTCGCTTCGGTGGTTTGCTGTTGGGGAGGTTTTCCTGTAGGCAACATCGAGTGGTTCTACTGCTGAGATTTAACCGCCATGCGGTGCAATTTAACTATTTTGGTCGATTACGATTTCAGTGTACCAGTGGAATTTTATCGTTACCTGCCCTGGGCACTGACGTAAATTCAGGCAGTGCTCTTTTGAGTGAGTTAACTATTACCATGTTTCAAATTCAAGTGTACTGGCGAAAGTTTCTGTCTAGTGGCCGTTAGTGTTCCGGTTACCTGCCCTGGCCACTAGCGTAATTTCAGGCAGCGTCCTTTCCTCACCTGTTGTCGCTGTCCAACAGCCTGTGTAGTTTTGACAGCTAATACATACTCCATTGTGGATTATCACGTTTGTAACATTGCCAGTTGGGGTTCTCATGTACTGATTGACGGGAAGCAAGTTGTTGTGTCGGTCGGTCCGTGGCTGCCCCTGGTTGAGTTCTGACGGATCAAGTATAGTTGGGCTCACCACCTAAGTGAACGAGGGCAAATCGACCTCCCTGGAGGCCTTCTGAGTGCCACCGGTGTTTAATTATCTGTTGTCAGCTATTTTAAATTTTAGGCTTGTGGCTATTGTTTGTTTCTTAAAATTTTGCAACATTCATTTTTAAATTTATCTTTCAAGTAAACATTGCGACCTTATGCCTTAAAAGATTATGGTAATATATTTGAAATTTTGATGTTTGATTGTGGCCCTCAGCCATTGGTATTGCACCTTGCATGTGTTGTTTCTTTAAATTATTTTATTGCTATCTCAATTACATTTCTATCTTGTTGATTTTTTATAATTTCTTGTTGTTAAACATGCTGGACTTCTGCCTTTAAAGGTCTATGATAATATATTCTAAAGTTTGGAAATTTACTTTTGGCCTTCAGGCATTTGCGTTGCACCTTGTATATGTTGCCTTTTGGGTTTTAAATCATTTTATTGCTATCTTAATTGAATTTTTGATTTTTTTTAAAGATTTCTTGTTGGTCTTCTGCCATTAAAGGTCTATGGTGATATATTCTAAAATTTTGGAAATCAATTATGGCCCTCAGCCATTTGTGTTGCACCTTGCGTATGTTGTTTTTTTTTAATTATTTTATTGTTATCTTAACTTGATATTTATCTTGTTAAGATTTCTTGTTGTAGGCCTTCAGCCATGAAACAGTTGCTAAATTACAATAAATGACAATTAGAAGCAGAAACTGTCTTCAACCCTTGACCCTTTCCACAATCCTATTACCTGCCCAGCGGGTTTAGCGGGCGTTTCAGCTAATTTCTCCTTTTTCAATTCACCCTAGTATAATAGACTTCCACCGAGCCGGATGGACGTCGTGATTCGCCGTGAGCGACCGGCAGCTGCCTGCGGACTGGCGTGCCGAGCAACAGCTCCTCAGAGACTCTGCAGCCGGAGTGACCGCAGTTCCGGCCGAGGGGCCCGCCAGAGGAACACGAGAGCGGCTAACAAGGCGCCAGATTCCCGCCACGATGAAGCATCGCGCCCATCACGGCGGCCCAATCTCGCGGCCGGCACGTGACCTGCCTGCGGCGGAGGCGGAGGCGGAGGCCGTGGCTGCGACCGGGCCCGACCGCGCGCCGCCCGCTCGCCTATCGACGTCCCCAGAACCGCAGCCGCGCGCGACGGACAAAGGCAGCGAGGGGGACTCCACAGCCGCAATCCACCTACCCCGAGCTGAAAGCTCCAGTGGCGTTCGAGACACGTCTAAAAAGTGACGTCCCGTCTCAGTACCCTTATTTTTCCATCTCTTTTATCCAAAATGAAAGAAAGAGCTTTGGCACCTCAAAGAAGAGAAGGAAGCTAAGTCGTTCTCAAATTGCGAGGTAATGTGAATTTATTTTACCGATTACAGTGTCACTTTAAATAAATAACTAATATCGATGGACAAAATTCATTAGATTGCTGAGTTTCTTTCCTATTCTTTATAAGAGGATAGAGATTTTTAATGAGTAAGCATATCTGCGTCTACATCTACAGGGTAAAAATATGGAAACACTGCTGTAAAAGCATGCTTGCACGCAAATGCAGATGCTAGCCAAGCCTCCAGGTTGGGCTGTTGTATTGGACGACGAATAGCACCTTTTCCATGTCCTCAGTACGTTTCAAGTGTCAGCTGTGGTCAGAACAGAGTTCTGCATAATTGTGAGGGAATTATGTAGGAGAAGATTGTTGTTTCTCGTATGGTGATTTCTCCCGTAAACGGGGGAGCCTTTGTTTGGTGTGTCAAGAGGTAGCGTATCGAAGAAACAAATATTAAACAAAGTTTGGCATCACCTCGGTTCCCAGAAGTTCTGAAGATAGACGTTGACTGTGGATATTGTATCACAGACACAGTCGCTTTGACTGTTCAGAGATGCCACTAAAGGCGCTGCAGTCTGGAACCGCAGGACCGCTACGGTCGCAGGTTCGAATCCTGCCTCGGGCATGGATGTTTGTGATGTCCTTCGGTTAGTTCGGTTTAACTAGTTCTAAGTTCTACGGGACTAATGACCTCAGCAGTTGAGTCCCATAGTGCTCAGAGCCATTTGAACCATTTAGATGCCACTAAACCCAAACAAAGATGTAAGCAACCCTACATGAGCGGCGCTTATTGGACGGAGGGGGTCCGACAGTCGATCAATTCCATTCATTCAACCAGGAAGAAGGTACACGGCTCGTGTTGTCTGTAGTTCAGCCATGCCTTCACGGTCAATACCCGGTTCGATCGTGTCCGCATTGTTACTTTGTGCCAGGAAGGGATTTCAACAAGGGAAGTGTCCAGAAGCCTCGAAGTAAACCAAGGTGAAGTTGTTCGGACTTGGAGGATATACAGAGGGATAGGAACTGTCGATGATATGCCTCGCTCAGGCCGCCCAAGGGCTACTACTGCAGTGAATGACTGCTACCTACGGATTATGGCTCGGAGGAACCCCGACAGCAATGCCACCACGTTGAATAATGCTTTTCGTGCAGCCATGGGATGTCGTGTTATGACTCAAACTGTGCGCAATAGGCTGAATGATGCGCAACTTCACTCCCGACGTCCATGGCGAGGTCCAACTTTGCAAAGACAGCACCATGCTGCGCGGTACAGATCGGCCGAACAACATGCCAAATGGACCGCTCAGGATTGGCGTCATATCTTCACTCATGAGTGTCGCATATGCCTTCAACCAGACAATAGTCGGGGACGTGTTTGGAGGCAACCCGGTCAGGCTGAACGCCTTAGACACACTGTCCAACGAGTGCTGCAAGGTGGAGGTTCCCTGCTGTTTTTGGGTGGCATTATTTGGGGCCGACGTACGCCACTGGCGGGCGGGCGTGGAAGGCACCGTAACGGCTGTATAATACGTGAATACCATCCTCCGACCGATAGTGCAACCATATCAGCAGCATATTGGCGAGGCATTCGTTTTCATGGACGACAATTCTCGCCCCCATAGAGCACATCTTGTGAATGACTTACTTCAGGATAACGACGACTCTCGACTAGAGTAGCCAGCATGTTCTTCAAACATGAACCCTACCGAACACGTCTGGGGTAAATTGAAAACGGCTGTTTACGATGACGTGGCCCACCAACTACTCTGAGGGACCTACGGCGAATCGCCGTTGAGGAGTGGGACAATCAGGACCTAAGTGCCTTGATGAACTTGTGCATAATATGCCACGACGAATACAGGCATGCATCAATGTCAGAGGATGTGCTACAGTATATTAGAGGTACCGGTGTGTTCAGCAATCTGGACCACCACCTATGAAGGTCTCGCTGAATGGTGGAACAACATGCAATGTGTGGTTTTCATGAACAATAAAAAGGGATTGAAATGATGTTTATGTTGATCTATATTCCAATTTTCTTTACAGGTTCCGAAACTCTCCGAACTGTGGTGACGCAAAATTTTTTCTGATGTGTGTGTATACCGAATGTAGGGAAAGCGGAGAAACGTCATCGGCTGTGCCATAACGCGGACGTAAGTGTGTGCTGAGTGGTCGTGGTAAGCCATCGTTGAAAAATAAGAGAATGACAACTTCAAATGTCGCTCCAAAACTAAACGTCGCGCTTTTGAACCCTCTCAGCACCGATACAACACGAAGGGAGCTCCATAAGCTGCGAGTTGGATTTCCAAACGCACTCACCACCAATACAAATTCCCGTAACAGGAAAACGTGGTGTTAAAGCCGTAAAACTGGCCAATGAAAGAACGTCATTTTGTCGGATAAATCTTGTTTAACATTATTTAATGCCTCTGGCTGGATTTACGTCCCAAGAGTGAAATACGAAAGAGTTAGTGATGATTTGGGAAACAATATCGTGGTATTCCATGCCCTCCTCCTGAAGGCACTTCGCAAGGTCGTATTACTGCCATGGATTATGCGACCATTTTCACTGATCAGGTCCATCCCATGGTACAGTAGTTGCTCCTCAATGTTGATGCTGCTTTCCAAGACGGCAGAACCACTGATCACAAAGCTCGCATCGTCCAGGACTGGTCTCGTGAGCACAAGGATCAATTGTCGCATCTTTCATGGTCGCCAGACCTCAATATTACTGATCCTCTGCGATTTACAGTGCAGAGAACGGTGAGGTATCGCTATCCTTCTCTATCATCATTAGCTGAACTAGCGAGTATTCTGCAGGAAAAAGAGATGAGCGTATGGCATTGTTGGCCGGGAGGCCCATGCGGAGGAGTTCGGCCATCTTATTGCAAGTCATCTTTAGTTGGCGCCATATCGGTGACTTGCGAGTCAATGATGATGACAATGATGATGAAGCACACAAAACACCCAGTCCCCTGCCGGGAATCGAACCCGCGCACCCTGTGTGGTAGGCGGTAACGCTACCGCTACGCTACGGAGGCGGATATTCTGCAGTAAGATGATTTACGATTCCCTTGAAAACGATACAGGATTTGTATTTAAACAGTTCTAGACGAACGGTATCTGTTTTGAATGTCAATGCTTTTCTTATGCAGTTTTAGGCTTGGTTATGTTGTGCGGTTTCCATATTTTTGCCCACCCCGTGTCCATCTATACTCGGTAGGCCATCTTACAGTGTGTGATAGATAATAATTATACTTGCAGAGAATGGTGAGCGCGAATAATGATTGTAGTTAGCCTCTGAGCAAACTCCAAGCTCTCTCATTTTTACCTTCATGACCTTTTCATGAGATATATGTAGGAGGAAGCAATATATTGATATACTGTCATAGGAACGTATACTTTCTCGATTTTAACGGTGAACACATCATGATTTACAACACCTGTCTTGTAGCATCTGACTTACAAAACGTGCCTTGACGAAACTTACTAGTCTTTTTATCCTCTCTGTTTCCTGTATAAAATCTACCTCATAAGGGTACCAAATTGAAGAGCAGTACTCAAGTATCGCTTCAATGAGATTTTTGTAAACTATCTCATCTGTGTTTAGACTGTACTTCCTGAAGAGTCTTCCAATGAATCTCTTTGGCATCTGCCTTTTCTATGGTTAACATGACGTTTCACTTTAATCATTCTGTATGCATACTTAAAGATACTGAATAGATGTGCTTGTTTGCAGTGATTGTACAATAAGGGTGCAGTAAAAAAAATATTAGGTTCTTTCGGCAATTTATGCCCAGTGCTATACATCAGCTTATGTAAAATATCAATTTCCAGATCCTCTGCAGTCCTTTCGGCACTGCACTACAGGTTACTTCCGTTGCTACGTCTCCATATACACTACGTGATGTAAAGCCTCCGACACCTGTCAGTGGGCATTAATAGGTGGTGTGTCCATCCTTCACTTTTATGTCGACTGGATCTCTGCTCCGAATCATTTGTGTCGTAGGGTTTCCTACGTATACGAGGGTTATTCAGAAAGCAAGGAACGATCGGCCTCGAAATGGAAAATACAGTGAAAATCTGATGAAGCTTTGCACAGATGCGTTGGGCACTGTGTCTAGTTCGTTCGTCGGTCGCATCATGTCGCTCTTTTCAGTTCTGAGCTCATAGTGAGAAATTAGCGTCTCCCCCCAAGTATGAGGGCCTGGCGAAAGATTTCACCTGAAGCTATTCAATCCACATAACATAACTGTCTTGCGGTTCGTTCTACACGACAATTCTCGCCCGCACTCTGCAGGGGCAATGAAGATGCTCCTGCAGCATTTCCGATGGGAAGTGTTTGATCACGCACAATACAGCCCGTAATTGGTTACCGCTGAGGTTCATCTCTGCTCAAATAAACTGCTGGCTATGAAGACAATATTTTGACACAGACAACGAGCTGCAGTTCAGAGTAGAAAATTGTCGAAAAGCACTGGCGGCTGTCTTCTATAACGAACGAGTTGAAAAGTTGCTTACAACGCTACGACAGAGGTCTAAGTCTGTGCGTCGATTGTGTAGAGAAGAAGCTGGAAGGTGTAGCTACCCGTTGAAAATAAAACAGTTTTGATTTCCACTGTTGTTTCCATTTCGCGACCTATCGTTCGTTACCTTCCGAATAGCCCTCGTAATTTAATTCTCAGAACTGTAGTTGCTGTGGTCTGGGAGTGAAGTCGACATTATAACTCATCCAAAATATTTTCCACTGGGCTCAGATCGGGGCTCTGGCAGAGAAATGCATTTCCAGAATATTAGTGTACACAAACCATTGAAGGTTGTATACCTGGAAGAATCCTGGAGATACTAAAAGGTATCAGATAGATTATATAATGGTATAGATTATATAATGGTAAGACAGAGATTTAGGAACCAGGTTTTAAATTGTAAGACATTTCCAGGGGCAGATGTGGATTCTGACCACAATCTATTGGTTATGAACTGCAGATTGAAACTGAAGAAACTGCAAAAAGGTGGGAATTTAAGGAGATGGGACCTGGATAAACTGAAAGAACCAGAGGTTGTACAGAGTTTCAGGGAGAGCATAAGGGAACAATTGACAGGAATGGGGGAAAGAAATACAGTAGAAGAAGAATGGGTAGCTCTGAGGGATGAAGTAGTGAAGGCAGCAGAGGATCAAGTAGGTAAAAAGACGAGGGCTAATAGAAATCCTTGGGTAACAGAAGAAATATTGAATTTAATTGATGAAAGGAGAAAATATAAAAATGCAGTAAATGAAGCAGGCAAAAAGGAATACAAACGTCTCAAAAATGAGATCGACAGGAAGTGCAAAATGGCTAAGCAGGGATGGCTAGAGGACAAATGTAAGGATGTAGAGGCTTGTCTCACTAGGGGTAAGATAGATACTGCCTACAGGAAAATTAAAGAGACCTTTGGAGAGAAGACAACCACTTGTATGAATATCAGGAGCTCAGATGGCAACCCAGTTCTAAGCAAAGAAGGGAAGGCAGAAAGGTGGAAGGAGTATATAGTTTATACAAGGGCGATGTACTTGAGGACAATATTATGGAAATGGAAGAGGATGTAGATGAAGATGAAATGGGAGGTAAGATACTGCGTGAAGAGTTTGACAGAGCACTGAAAGACCTGAGTCGAAACAAGGCCCCGGGAGTAGACAACATTCCATTAGAACTACTGATGGCCTTGGGAGAGCCAGTCATGACAAAACTCTACCATCTGGTGAGCAAGATGTATGAGACAGGCGAAATACCCACAGACTCCAAGAAGAATATAATAATTCCAATCCCAAAGAAAGCAGGTGTTCACAGATGTGAAAATTACCGAACTATCAGTTTAATAAGTCACAGCTGCAAAATACTAACGCGAATTCTTTACAGACGAATGGAAAAACTAGTAGAAGCGGACCTCGGGGAAGATCAGTTTGGATTCCGTAGAAATGCTGGAACATGTGAGGAAATACTAACCTTACGACTTATCTTAGAAGAAAGATTAAGAAAAGGCAAACCTACGCTTCTAGCATTTGTAGACTTAGAGAAAACTTTTGACAACGTTAACTGGAATACTCTCTTTCAAATTCTGAAGGTGGCAGTGGTAAAATACAGGGAGCGAAAGGCTATTTACAATTTGTACAGAAACCAGATGGCAGTAATAAGACTCGAGGGGCATGAAAGGGTAGCAGTGGTTGGGAAGGGAATGAGACAGGGTTGTAGCCTCTCCCCGATATTATTCAATCTGTATATTGAGCAAGCAGTGAAGGAAACAAAAGAGAAGTTCGGAGTAGGTATTAAAATCCATGGAGAAGAAATAAAAACTTTGAGGTTCGCCGATGACAATGTAATTCTGTCAGAGACAGCAAAGGACTTGGAAGAGCAGTTGAACGGAATGGTCAGTGTCTTGAAAGGAGGATATAAGATGAACATCAACAAAAGCAAAACGAGGATAATGGAATGTAGTCAAATTAAATTGGGTGATGCTGAGGGAATTAGATTAGGAAATGAGACACTTAAAATAGTAAAGGAGTTTTGCTATTTGGGGAATAAAATAACTGATGATGGTCGAAGTAGAGAGGATATAAAATGTAGACTGGCAATGGCAAGGAAATCGTTTCTGAAGAAGAGAAATTGGTTAACATCGAGTATAGATTTAAGTGTCAGGAAGTTGTTTCTGAAAGTATTTGTATGGAGTGTAGCCATGTATGGAAGTGAAACATGGACGATAACTAGTTTGGACAAGAAGAGAATAGAAGCTTTCGAAATGTGGTGCCACAGAAGAGTGCTGAAGATAAGGTGGGTAGATCACGTAACTAATGAGGAGGTATTGAATAGGATTGGGGAGAAGAGAAGTTTGTGGCTAGAAGAAGGGATCGGTTGGTAGGACATGTTTTGAGGCATCATGGGATCACAAATTTAGCGTTGAAGGGTGGAGGGTAAAAATCGTAGGGTGAGACCAAGAGATGAATACACTAAGCAGATTCAGAAGGATGTAGGTTGCAGGAGGTACTGAGAGATGAAGAAGCTTGCACAGGATGGAGTAGCATGGAGAGCTGCATCAAACCAGTCTCAGGACTGAAGACCACAACAACAACAACACAAACCATTGCCCCACAGATGCTGCTCCATGACAGCGGGCATTGTTATACTGATACGAACGATCATCATCTTCGAACTGTACCTCCACTGTGCACGATGATGTAAAATGTGTTCATATTCTTCTGCATTTAACGTTCTCTTAAGCGCACCAAGGGACCACACCCTAACCTGGAAAAACACTCCCAAACCGTAACACCACTTCCTCCATATATCGTGCAGGTAACGTTCTCCAGACAACAGCCAAACTCAAACCCTTCATACCATCCATTTTCACAGTGCACAGCATTATTCATCACTGTAAGTAACTCGTTTCCAGTGATCCACTCTCTAGTGACGCCACTGTTTACATCTCCTCAGGTGTCACCACTACAGAAAAACGTGGCTTATGAGGAGCCCTCGTGACATCTAGTGGTCAGCTCCGCATTACAAAGTATTGTCGTGTTACTTTTGATCAGATATTGTACCTTTTTCACTCCATAGTGCAGTCATAGTGCTAGCTGGACTATTGGGAGCCCTTTCGAAATTCACGAGTGATTTCTTATGCTGATTTCATGGGATTTTTTATAACCGCCCTTGGAAGTGCTCGACTGTCCCTGCCCGTCAGCACGTGAGATCTGCCTGGTCTTGGTTTATTTGTGTTTGTTTCTTCGCGTTTCAGCTTCGCAATCACGTCACCAACAGCCGTCTTGGACAGTTTTACAAGGGTTTAAATATCCCTTTAGGATTTGTTAGTCAAGTGACATCCAATAATCAGTTCACTTTCGGAGCTACTGAGCTCCCCTGACCGAACCATTCTGCAGTAACTGCTTCTATGCTGACGACACAATACTGCCAGGCCGGCCTCTTATGACATTTAGTCACTTCCGCATTAGAAAGTAGGTCGGCATACTTCTAGTTAGGCAGTGCGTATAAGCATCATTAGTGAAGCGCCACGTGCAGATTCCGACGTTATTTACTAAGTCATTTATATGTAGTGTAAACACTCCCTCAAGGCACTTCCAAAGGTTCATTTAAGTCTAACGATTCATATGGTGTGATCTCACGTTCTGCCTCCTGACATGCTCGATTTGTGTCAAAGCTGGCCACCTTAGCCTTTGAAAATGTTTCTTCCTCACATGGTACAGGTTGGGACGCAACACCTTCGGCAGCTCTACCGTACCGAAGACCGTCTTCTCGAATGATGCTCTTTTCGAGGTCTTCATCAGAGCCTCGCTAGTCACCAGTTTTCAAGATCGCTGTAGGCACATCATAGCTACCGTAAGAGGTCTCGGAGCACATAAAGATTCTTTAAAAATGTGTCCCATATTCTCAGATGCGATAGTACTAGTAAAAACTACAAAAAAGTCCAGAAAAAAGCCTTGTTGACATATAGATCATTTTACTTGCGTCTAGAGCTTCAGTACTCAGTGACACAGACGGTCTTGGTGTTGGCGATGACTGATCATTTCTTTCTCGCTGCGCTTGTCTCTATGCTTCGTCATCTGACAACGCTGCTGTTGTCATAGTTACAGATGCTGCCATCAGTCTACCTTAAAGTATAGTTTTGACGTTATGTTAGCATTAGAACAATGATAATAATTCGGTAAATTGTGAACAGCACGCACAGCGAAATATTGTCGCTTTGTTCCACACGGAGATAGAAGACATGGTACTCTCTGGTTTTAAGCGGCAAGGAGTGGTCGTGTACGCCTAATGACATCCACAGCATTGCCTAACACCTGAAAGAAAGTGTTCAACAGGTTGTTCCAGCTACTGGATCATTCGCAGGAAGGACAACGGATCGTGGCAGAGCTCACACAATTCGCACGCTGGCTTAAGAAACGATGAATCTCGTGATAAACAGAAGACGATCCTGAAGCAAGTGTTCTCGTAAATCACACAACATAGATCTTCTGGAGCAATGTGTACAGTAAGGTTTTTCACATGGTATCACATTTAACTAAGAGGCATTTTGCAAGGTCCTTTGTTTACTTCAAGTGCATTTTGGCCTTGTCAAAGCGTTTCTCGTTCTTTTCAGACAAGGTGGTGCCTGCAATAACACATTACTCTCGATCTGGGACTCATTTGAGGTCATCACAGAGCACTGTAATTGGCACCAACCAAGTGGTTACTACACTTCCTCAATCTGACAAAGTACTTGCTTTCAAGCATTCCACGGAACATTGAAAAGTCTTCCAGAAACTGGTATGGTATAAAACTGTGATAACTTCAATCGTTAGTATATGATCTGAAAAAGTAGCACATAATCTGCAGGAATGTTAGACTGATTTCTTTTTGCCATCTGCTCACATCCCTCAGACACAATGACGCACTTCTGAAACATTCTTCATGCATGACGGTAAATTGCCTTACCGACCTCATCTCAGTCGAAATGGCGGCGAGTTTTGACTCGCTTTGAGTCTCTCAATATTGTCCGTCCATGTATGATCTCAGTCACTCGGATGTCGTTTTGCAGCCATTCTCGAACCGTTTTGTTCCCTTAACCGGCCATATCGCATTGAAATAGACTTTCTCCTAACTGCATTAGTTTTTTTCTGATGAGTCCCATTACTTGTTGTAGAAATACATCTATGGTAGAGGCAGACCACCTTTCAGATTGACAAGTTGTGCTCCTTATAAGTGAGTTGTAATAGCACTGCTAGAAGATGCATTCAAAAATAAAGAAACTGGAGGCGGTTAGATAAAAAACCGTTGCAAGGCGCTAGAGAGAGATGGGCGCACACCTAAGAGACGACTGAGCGAACATATACAGTAGCCGACTGTCGACTACTCTCATTCGTGCTGAAGACAATGAAATGGAGGCTTCAGAAGAAAAGCAAAGGGATTTAGTGCGTTTCCTGGCAGCTGAAAATCTGCAGCGTGATGCCAAGGAAGCGAACGCGTTACCAGCACGAGTGGCCTCTGGAGTCCAGACATGGCGTCGTCACTTCGAACCCCACTTGAAACGACGAAGCCTCCTGTGGGAAGCATGTAGGGTCGCCGCCACCAGAACAAACCAATGCAATCCACACAAGTGTGGGAATTGTACATTCGTCTCCTTCTTTAACCAAAAGGGTCCCCTTCTTATCGACTTTCTGCAGCACAGGCCAGCGGTGAATGAGCAGCAACGCTCATCGGCCTTTGCTACTCCCCGCAAAGTGATCGAATCGGAACGAACAGTGCAGCTCATCCGTGAGGTAAGGCTACTCGACAGCTGTGCAAGGCTCCATACAGCAAGCACAGGCAAGGAACTCGACTGCCGTTGGGTTGTGCTTGAAGTAGTTTTATTTTTTTTTATGCTGTGACAATTAATTATATCACCAGTTGTCATAGTACCTAGGCCGTAATTACGCATACTATTGTACTTCATATATTATTGTGTGACATTTTACTTTAAATGAAGATAGTTCACCATATACGCTAGGGGTTTCCTCATATATAAAAATTTTATTGGATTTTTGTAGAAAGAAAAAAAGATAAGCTTTGCTTCAACGGAGCTGATGATTGTGTACTGTCTAGTTCTGATCGTTTTAATGTTTTTGGATGTTCTCTTACAAATCTGTGTTGTTAAAGAGTTTTATGACTAACAAATATGTACACATGTTTTAGTCTATTGTACTGGATGTACATGCAAATTTGGTTTAACGCCACTAGTCTCATTTTTAAGCATTAAACGCTGTTATGATTACCCCTCACTTTCTGTAAGACTGCTTTGTTCCCCCTGATGTACACTAACCTTTTACTCTTTCATTATGCAGGGGCTTGAAGATTGCATAGTGAAATGCTGAAACTGGTAACCTGCAAAATAAAATACCGTCTTAAGTTGCACGGCTGTTGGTGAATTTCCATGACATTGACACTTACTTAACCAGGCGATATCCCGTGTCCATGAAGGACCAACAGAGAGACTGTTACCGCTGCTATCAAGCACTACAACCTCAACAAGGTCACCAGCTCGACCTGACAATCAGCTGGACCAGAGTATGGAGGGCCGTCCACACCCCCACAGCCCCACTTCCGCCCGTTCCTTGTTGTACGTGGTGGTGAACGGTAAACTAGCCGCACGGCAGCACCTCCAGTCCACCCTTTGTGCCCGCACTGCGCAGTCGACGATTCAGACACGCACCGCTTGACGTTTGCTGCAATGGAAAACTGGTGGGATATTTTACAATGGCTGCTGGCGTCCGTGTTGCGGCGACAGCCAGAGTCCATCGTGCCGGACGAACTCATAGGCCCAGATACTGTTTACTTTCCCACTGCCAGAACGAACGCCATCAACCCGCTGAAAAGCATGGTGCTGCATTGGAAGCAGCAACCGAAAGGGCTCTCGGTTTGTGGTTTCACCTGACGGCGATTCACGAACCTTTCCGCCGCCATGCATTTTACCGGGCATGACTAGCGAATTATTTAGGCGCATTATTCGACAATCCTCCTGCCCATTGGGGCGCTCTGAGTACTAGAAGGCACACTTGAAGACGGCTCACGGAATATGATTGATCCTCTGAGCAAACGGTTTAGAGGGAATCCCTCCTCCAGCAAACTGCTCGAAGACGACTCGGAAGCATCTCATGGCGGTAGTAGGATCCGCTGCATAAAAAAATTGTTTCAAATAAGGCTCTCTTGATACTGTAAGACCGCTTTCCTTCCTTGGCTCCGGGAGGGCGGGAACGGGACATTGCGGCCAGGTCTCGGAAGGCGAACCCTGGCCTCTTTGCCTCTTTGCCCTCAACCCTTCTCTCAGGCTATTTTTTTCTAAAAAAAAAAAAAAAGGTGGTCAGCCTTTGTGTTTCGTATGACAAACGTGTATGAAAAGAAGAAAAAAAAAGAAACCATGGCCAGAACATTTGCCTAGTTAACAGGAGATCCAGAGTCAAATCCCGATCTGGCACAGATTTTCACCTTTCCCCGTTGCTTTAACTCAAAGCTAACTTGCAGCTGATACCTGCAATTCGTTTGTATCTTAATTCATAAATCATAATTGTGATCGACCTCCAAGCAGCAAGTCTGTTCTCATCGATATTCTGGCAGTAAACGTTCTCTGTCTTAATACTCTGGAACTTGAGTGTTTCTGTCAGAACAAGAATCTTGTCCCCAGTAGTAGCAGTAATTGCGATTTTCGTCCAGCAGTAATTTTGTATATAACTTAAACAGACTCCTACTCCTCTGGATTTTGCTATTATTAACCAGTGGTGCTGTGGTGTGGATAGGAAGGCAGGAAACCTCTCCCACTCCATGCTACGATTTTGAAACTCAGAGAAAGAGAGGTAGAGAGAGAGAGACAGATATAGAGAGAGAGACAGACAGTCAGAGAGAGAGATGGGGAGGGACGAGCGAGACAGAAAAAGAAACTGTGCTCGCACACAGGAGGACAAATGGAGGAGAGGGTCGTTCCGTAGATAGAGGAGAAACAGGACAGGAACGGGGCGAACCGAACGTGAAAACCAGAGGAAGAAAATGTAGTGGAAGGGAAAGCTGGATGGACAAACAGGAGGGTGGTGGCTGCTAATTATAAACAAAGCACTGAGCCTCCCTGGTCGTGCATGGGGGAGAGTGGTCCGTAGGTCGCAGTATTAAAGACGATAAATTAGGATTTAGTCTGGTGTGTGCGGCTATAAATACGGGGCGGCCGCAAGACGGGCGCCGAAAAAGGCCCGGGCCTTGCGAACGTGGCCGGGAGGTAATTACCAGCCGGGTTAATTACTTTCTGCGAGCGCCGGCGCTGGTCAAACAGATCCTCCGCCGGTGGCCGCGGCGGTGTTGACACAGCGTGCAGCGGGGCCAAACATGCCGCCCTGCGAGGGGATTCCCCCGGCTCAACGGGATCCCGCCCCGCGCGCAGGCGCCCGGGTCCATAAGAGAGTCATTGGGGTTCCGGAAGGACAGCACTGGAACAGAGAGCGTAAAAGAGTCACATTCTTTGAACATAGCTGCTAAGGTTCAGTGACCGTGTCAGAATTATATTGTAACAAATAAGCCCTCGGTCACAAATATTAAGTCAAATTGACCTGGTTTCGACGCTACTATGAGCGTCGTCTTCAGAATTAGACTAACAATACAAGATCTCGGCCGGAAAGCCGACGTCATGAACACTTGTCTGACGGCGAGACGCTAAGGGCTGCTCGTACTGTGGACAGGAGTTGCAACAAGACAATCAGGAGGATCTGCAGCGAATTGACGCATGGTGCAGGGAATGGCAATTGAATCTCAATGTAGACAAGTGTAATGTGCTGCGAATATATAGAAAGAAAGATCCCTTATCATTTAGCTACAATATAGCAGGTCAGCAACTGGAAGCAGTTAATTCCGTAAATTATCTTCGAGTAGGCATTAGAAGTGATTTAAAATGGAATGATCATATAAAGTTGATCTTCGGTAAAGCAGATGCCAGACTGAGATTCATTGGAAGAATCCTAAGGAAATGCAATCCGAAAACTAAGGAAGTAGGTTTACAGTACGCTTGTTCGCCCGCTGCTTGAATATTGCGCAGCAGTGTGGGATCCGTACCAGATAGGGTTGATAGAAGAGATAGAGAAGATCCAACGGAGAGCAGCACGTGTCGTTACAGTATCATTTAGTAATCGCGAAAGCGTTACGGAGATGATAGATAAACTCCAGTGGAAGACTCTGCAGGAGAGACGCTCAGTAGCTCGGTACGGGCTTTTGTTGAAGTTTCGAGAACATACCTTCACCGAAGAGTCAAGCAGTATATTGCTCCCTCCTACGTATATCTCGCGAAGAGACCATGAGGATAAAATTAGAGAGATTAGAGCCCACACAGAGGCATACCGACAATCCTTCTTTCCACGAACAATACGAGACTGGAATAGAAGGGAGAACCGATAGAGGTACTCAAGGTACCCTCCGCCACACACCGTCAGGTGGCTTGCGGAGTATGGATGTAGATGTAGATGTAGAACTGTACTAAAACATATATATAGTACATTAATAAAATTAAAGTTTGTATTGACTCGATAAGATGCAGTACTTACAAGTCACATATTAAAAAAGATCTCGGCCGGAAAGGCGACGTCATGAACACTTGTCTGATGGCGAGCCGCTAAGGGCTGCTCGTACTGTGGACAGGGGTTGCAATAAGAAAATATAGTGTCATATTCGTTTATAAGCCACAATTTTGTGACTTTCTCCTGGCCTATCTCTGAACAGTCCTGTCATCCTCACAGGAAACTCCGCTCCAAACCCTTTTTTGTTGAAGATCAGTGGTAGAAATGGCATCGGAGACTATCTGAGGAGACAAACAATCAGTTGTGAGAACTGCAGCTTTACCAATGTGCTTCACCCTCTGGCGAGTATACTAGCACAAGTTAAAATGTAGTCCCTCCATTTTAATGCAGAACAGTGTCCGTCAGCCAATGATCGCTAATGTCATGCCAGAAACGTAAGTCTCTTTAAAGATTGCAACCTTTCTTTTAGCAAATGAAGTATATTGGTTCTTAAAGGTACTAAAAACGTATATTGTATTATTAAAAAAGTATTATTTATGTTACTCTAAAATGAAGTATTATTTACTTTGCTGAGTTATTTTGTTTGAAAATGAATTTTTTTTCTTTTCTTTATTGCTTTTAGCAAGATTTAAATATAATTGCTATCGAAATACAGCTTCAATGCACCTTTGCAGTTTATACTTAAGATAAATAAATAATTCATTTTTTATCAAATTCAGAGAGGTTTTGTTCCTTTCGCCGTGTCACTTAATATTCACTACAGAAAAAACCGTATCTACGAATGCTGAAGTGGAGGGAATCGATAACAGAAATGAAATTATTTGTAACATTTTCACGATTAAGATTACGTTTTTTGAGCTTACAGGGAATACTAAGTTTGTTAAAGCAGCCTTTGTCCATGTTTCACTATTACATAAAGCTGTGTAACGGAATAATTGAGCTTTCTTGGACTCAATCCACCCCACATAAAAAAACTGAAACACAGAGCACAACAAGTTTGTGACGTTACGATAGTGGCACAACTGTTAGGTTGCTAAGTTTGGCAATAGTACTTTCGTAAGGACACGAAATGATGCGACTGGTGCCAATTTGTAACGAGTGGTACTTAATAGGGAACCGTTTAGAAAAATTTGACAATTTGTGGTAAGTTCCTGTGGGACCAAACTTCTGAGGTCATCGGCCGCTAGGCTTACACACCACTTAATCTAACCTAAGCTAACGTACGCTCCAGGGAGTACTCGAATCTCCGACGGGGGGAGTCGCGCGAACAGTGCAATGCGCTCAAGACCGTGCTGCTACCCCGCGCGGCTATATGAAGCCGTCTGCTAACTTTTCATGCAATAAATAATTAGTAGGGAGACATTTATTTACTCCATACAGTCTAGCAGACTGGCATGCGGTACTCATTAATTGCAAAGAATATGAAGTCATTCTTTCTCAGGTGACACTTGAACAAGAAACACTGACATTGATAATATTGACATTTCTGGTCACGCGACATTGAAAAGCTCATCGTTAGTCACTCAGTCGATCCGATAGGTACAAAATTATGTTAAACATTTGCGTCCTTTCAATGATATACGTAAAACGAATCATAGAAAAGACAAGAAATGTGAACCTACTTTTTGGTTCCCATAAGTTATAGAGAACAACTGCCAGAACTAACGTACAATACTTTAGTATAAAGTATGGGTGCCTACCAGAGTCGCTTTCCAACCGCCACTTGCGACGACCTCACATCATTCAGTTCTTGGCCCGACATCTCTTTGATTCTCCGACCGGCACAAAAATGAGGACCCCACACACCACACGTTCTACTACATATTTTAATATGTGGACATCAGAACTTTTAATGATTCATGGACAGTTGACAAGAACAGTGTTCTTACATACATTTCACTGGAATGTGGAGGGATGGGGGGAGGAAGGCACTGTTAATGTATTTCCGTTACACAGCACTTGAAGGTGCAAGTTTTTTTTTTTTTTTTTTTTTTTTTTTTTTTTTTTTTTTTTTTTTTTTTTTTGAAACTCGAAGAATGTTGCCACGTGCTTTGTAGTGTGACATAATTTCCGATCACTCTGCTGTTTCTTCATCTGTGCAAGGTAAGGCAAATATTTGTTTTTGGAACATGGTTTGGGAGTATTTATCATCGGAATATTTATTTTTCTGTATTTAATGTTGGGTGAGCAGGAATCAGAGCACACAGCTGTATACACTTCATTGAGAGCGCTGCATGACGCGGCTCTCAGGGAGAGACATCTCGCCGACGGCCCGCGACCACGAGAAGATACCGCCGTTTTGTTCCCTTTTCGTGCGACCATTATTAATGCAACTCTAATTTAAAAATATTTGATATACACGTTGTAAGAATTTTACTTTGGGAAGTTTAGTCTTCCATTTGTATCTACACTCCTGGAAATGGAAAAAAGAACACATTGACACCGGTGTGTCAGACCCACCATACTTGCTCCGGACACTGCGAGAGGGCTGTACAAGCAATGATCACACGCACGGCACAGCGGACACACCAGGAACCGCGGTGTTGGCCGTCGAATGGCGCTAGCTGCGCAGCATTTGTACACCGCCGCCGTCAGTGTCAGCCAGTTTGCCGTGGCATACGGAGCTCCATCGCAGTCTCTAACACTGGTAGCATGCCGCGACAGCGTGGACGTGAACCGTATGTGCAGTTGACGGACTTTGAGCGAGGGCGTATAGTGGGCATGCGGGAGGCCGGGTGGACGTACCGCCGAATTGCTCAACACGTGGGGCGTGAGGTCTCCACAGTACATGGATGTTGTCGCCAGTGGTCGGCGGAAGGTGCACGTGCCCGTCGACCTGGGACCGGACCGCAGCGACGCACGGATGCACGCCAAGACCGTAGGATCCTACGCAGTGCCGTAGGGGACCGCACCGCCACTTCCCAGCAAATTAGGGACACTGTTGCTCTTGGGGTATCGGCGAGGACCATTCGCAACCGTCTCCATGAAGCTGGGCTACGGTCCCGCACACCGTTAGGCTGTCTTCCGCTCACGCCCCAACATCGTGCAGCCCGCCTCCAGTGGTGTCGCGACAGGCGTGAATGGAGGGACGAATGGAGACGTGTCGTCTTCAGCGATGAGAGTCGCTTCTGCCTTGGTGCCAATGATGGTCGTATGCGTGTTTGGCGCCGTGCAGGTGAGCGCTACAATCAGGACTGCATACGACCGAGGCACACAGGGCCAACACCCGGCATCATGGTGTGGGGAGCGATCTCCTACACTGGCCGTACACCACTGGTGATCGTCGAGGGGACACTGAATAGTGCACGGTACATCGAAACCGTCATCGAACCCATCGTTCTACCATTCCTAGACCGGCAAGGGAACTTGCTGTTCCAACAGGACAATGCACGTCCGCATGTATCCCGTGCCACCCAACGTGCTCTAGAAGGTGTAAGTCATCTACCCTGGCCAGCAAGATCTCCGGATCTGTCCCCCATTGAGCATGTTTGGGACTGGATGAAGCGTCGTCTCACGTGGTCTGCACGTCCAGCACGAACGCTGGTCCAACTGAGGCGCCAGGTGGAAATGGCATGGCAAGCCGTTCCACAGGACTACATCCAGCATCTCTACGATCGTCTCCATGGGAGAATAGCAGCCTGCATTGCTGCGAAAGGTGGATATACAATGTACTAGTGCCGACATTGTGCATGCTCTGTTGCCTGTGTCTATGTGCCTGTGGTTCTGTCAGTGTGATCATGTGATGTATCTGACCCCAGGAATGTGTCAATAAAGTCTCCCCTTCCTGGGACAATGAATTCACGGTGTTCTTATTTCAATTTCCAGGAGTGTAGAATCGAAACGTTATCTGTCTGGTGACTTCCGCAACCCTAACGTTATTCACGACTGTAATGCATCTGTTAATTGTGATGTTGTAAACACGAACTAATGGGTAAACTTTTGTCACCGGTCTTTTGCCGTCTTCCTTTCATTTTCGTCACACTACAACAACGACTGCGAGAAACTGGTACGTTTGCAGTTAAGGAGGGTTCACTGAGGTGCTCCACTGACGCGCCGCACTTTAGACTTTGAAAAGAACGTCCTTCATCACGTGGAAAAGAATACGCATATTGATAACACTACCCGGGTCATGTGCTCCTGTAGAGCACACAGGTGTCATAGCCTCTGCTGTGTGCGTGCTGTGAAGCTGGAGGTTAGAAAGTGATTCGATCTTCGAACTTATTTTACATCCAAATGGTACATTTCCGGGCGTGGGTTCCTTATCAGAACTTTCCTTACTAAGTTTCCTCTGCAGCATTACTAAACCTGTAGCAGGTATTTTAAAACACCCTGTATATAGCTGTACTATTAATAGGGAAAGATCTAACGTACACAAGTACTACTTTTCAAAATGTTAAAAGTTTGGTTAAGAAAAAATGGTTCAAATGGCACTGAGCACTATGGGACTTAACATCAGTCTCCTAGAACTTAGAACTACTTAAACCTAACTAACCTAAGGACATCACACACATCCATGCCCGAGGGAGGATTCAAACCTGAGACCGTAGCGTAGCGTAGCGTTATCATGTATATTTAAGAAATAGGGACAGGTAGAAAGGTGCAGTTTGCGGCATAATGTTCACACTGCCTTAAAGTTTTAGTAGCCATTCGAAAGACTTTAGTGAGTGTGTCATCTGTAGCGCGAAGGATATCAAGGGATTATTTCAGTTCGTCCCATGTCCGCCCCACCGAGCAGGGTGGCGCAGTGGTTAGACACTGGACTCGCATTCGGGAGGACGACGGTTCAATCCCGCGTCCGGCCATCCTGATTTAGGTTTTCCGTGATTTCCCTAAATCACTCCAGGCAAATGCCGGGATGGTTCCTCTGAAAGGGCACGGCCGACTTCCTTCCCAGTCCTTCCCTAATTCGATGAGACCGATGACCACGCTGTCTGGTCTCCTTCCCCAAACCAACCAACCAAACATGTCCGCCCTAGTATGTCCTCATTAACCCTCGCATGGTATCAGCTTTGGAAAAACATATTATATGTCTGGGGTTCTTTTTGACTTCAAAGTCGTTCTGGGAACATTATGACGATAAAATGTAAAATATTCCTACAAAAATAATAATGATTTATTGAGAAACCTATGGACAACGTTGAAATTATATGCCAATCAATCAGTGGTCCGTTATTTAGGTGAATTATATGACCTGTGCGTAGACATCTAATGCCACAGATCCCAACAAAAGACATCTGATACGGCAAACCTCAACAAAACTATCAAGAAACTATCGGATCCCTGCTACGCAGAAACAGTGGTCTATTTCGTTCCAAAGACGGACAAACAAGCTGTTATGCAAGTGGGCATTATGTTTTGGCTTTTCATTCCTTGAAAACTGCTGGCCCAAATAAACTGGTTCTATGTCATATGTTATGCCCACTTCTACATACAAGAGCGCCGCACTAGTTTCGTGAATACCATTACCATCTTCACGTTCACTCTCATCCAGTTCACTTTCCACCTCTGTATTTTCCTCTATCATATCTACATCAGCATCACTCTCACCCCTCATCACCAAAACTTGATTCACTGTCACTCTCACTCTTCTGTAAATCATCTAAAGCCTGTTCGAGACTGTAGCCTCTTTGAAAACGTATTTCATAATCCATGACGAATGAAACGTAACAGCCGGCCGCTGGTGGCCGAGCGGTTCTGGCGCTACAGTCTGGAACCGCGCGACCGCTACGGTCGCAGGTTCGAATCCTGCCTCGGGCATGGATCTTGTGATGTGCTTAGGTTAGTTAGGTTTAAGTGGTTCTAAGTTCTAGGGGACTTATGACCTCAGCAGTTGAGTCCCATAGTGCTCAGAGCCATTTTTTTGAAACGTAACACCACGTCATACTTCAACAAAAAGCAATTCCTTGCTCTGAATTTGTCATGACAGTGCACATGTATTTGTTTTTATGAATCGATTACAACGATGGACATATAAATTTCGGTTTAGTAGGTCCAGTATTGCCAAATTTTCGTTTTCGTATTAAAGCTGCAGTACAACGTTGATAATCATATACTGCACACCACGTATATTTTAGACCCCATTGCAAAAATTTCGAATTATTGTACTGCGAATCGTGATACAACCAAAAATATATTACCGAATTATAGTGAAAAGTCCAAAAAAGAGCATATCTGGAGGAAGAGAAGTCGACATCCACATTAAACGTGCTTCTTTGCAGTTAAAGGTGCCTTATGATCTAAAAAACCAGAGACACCATGCTGCTTACATGCGAACGCGCAGATCCTGCGGGTCTCGCACAAAGGTCTGGTAGTCGGGATCGTTCACTAATCCCCTAATAAAAGAAAATCCAATGCCTCATGTCTGGAGACCTACGGGGCCAGGAAATGGATCCTGCTCTGCCAGTCCAGCGATCTGGAGACTTGTCGTCCAAAGCCTCCATAATTATCGAGGCACTGTGAGGAGAGGCACCATTTTGCTGCAGTAGGGTGTGAGGCTTGTGAAATGCAAACTGTTCTAATACATCCAAATAGTTGCTGTTATTGACGCATCAATTTAAAAACAAAACTCCACTACCACACGTTTGTGAAGCAGACCACACCACACGTTTATCTTTGCTCTTACTCGCATATTTCCATGCTAATGCGAGGAATCTCAGGGCCTCAGGTCCTGACATTATGCTTCGTCCATGAACATCAACTTTCTCATATAATCTGAGACATCGTCGATGCGACACAGAATTTCAGTTCTAAATGCTTTGCATTTTGTTCTGTAATGAGATTTAAGGGCATCTATCAGACAGCCGGCATGAAGCTTTTGCCTCTTCGTGGCATCCTGTGCACCGTGCGTGTTTTTAACTGCGACTATCGAGACGCTTGACAGATTGATTAGGTTTGACTCTGGAGAAATGCCTGATGCACCCGTTTCACATCTGTATCAGTTGCAAACGGACACCCCGAACTCGGCGTCTTCACTACACTTCTGGGCTCCTTGAACCTCGCGTAGCACCACGGACTGATGATCGGACGTGGTGGTGGTGTGCTTCAGTGATGTGTTTGGAAGTTCAGCTGTACCCAGGCGTCAGATTTAGTCTCCATGAACCATTCTGCACGCATTTCCACCCGCTGAGGAATGGTAATTTTTGTCAGTAACGAATCTGCAAAATCAAAGCTATAAAAATCTTAAGGTGTAGGTGATCACTGTGCCGCAAACTGCACCTTTCTATCTGTCCCTCACTCTAAAATATACGTTGTCAAAGTTGTGATGATTATTTTGGAGACCTCTGTATATAAAAATTACGGAAATCATTTACTGGGCCTCTAAGTTGAATAGTATCTCAAGCATCGAAGAAAACAAAAATTCATTTCCGATTTGTCAACGAATGAGGAAAAAATAATTAAAAAACTCTACCAGAAGGGAAAAAGAAAGCTAAATGAATGCTTTTAACGTACGTCAACGAGCGAGTCATGGTAATACATGGATACTAATAATAAATGATCCCCTCAAGACTCTGCGACTAAAGAGAGAATAAATATAAAACAGCTATGTATTTACATATATAGCTGCACGAAATACTCGTGGCACAAAGACACGATCACATAACAGCAAGACGTGTCGCGCCAGGTTGAATGCAATAATTGAAGATGAACTGTTACCCGTTGCGGGGGCGTGAATACCTTTAAGGAAAGCTGGCGAATAATAAGTCAAGGTGCCCGGCGGCCGATGTAACTCCAATCTCCTGAATATATAGGTCTACATTTACATATATTCTCCGCAAACCAGCCTACGGTGCCTTGCGGAGGGTACCTTTACTGTTCCACTCGCAAATAGAGGGAAAAACAACTATCTATAAGGCTCCGTACGAGCTCCCATTTCACACATCTCATCTTCAAGATCCTTACGCAAATTGTACGTTTTCCGCACTAGGATCGTTGTGCAGTCGACCTCTAATTCCGACCCTCTACATTTCCTCAACGCAGCCTTGCGAAAGGAGCGTCATCTTCCCTCCAGGGATTGTCACTTGAGCTGACGAAGCATTTACGTAATATTTGGGTGCTGATGGAACCTACCGGGAACAAATCTAGCAACACGGCTCTGAACTGTTTCGATGTCTTCCTTCAATCCGATCTGTTTTGGATCACAAAAATTCGACCAGTACTCAAAAATGGGGGATGAACTAAACTTTCCCAAAAACATAGTCGGGCAGTTGCCATCCTACTACCAACCTGACGTGTTCATTCCATTTCACATCGCTTTGCGACGTGTACCCTTAGATTATTAATCGATGTAACTGTGTCAAGTTGCACCTTATTAATCCCGTATTCGAGAGTTACAGGATTGTTCTTCCTACTCATCCGCATTAACTTGACTTTTTCGATGTTTACACCAAGTTGACACTCATCACACCAACCAGAAATTTTGTCTAAACTATCTTGTATACTTTTACAGTCACTCAACGATGACACCTTCCCGTATATCAAAGCGTCATGAGAAAACAGCCGTAAATTGCTGCTCGCCCTCTCCATCAAGTTATTTATGTTTGTAGAGAGCAAAATCGGTCCTATCAAACTTCCCCGGTGCACTCCTGACGGCACCCTTGTCTCGGAGAAACACAAGCCGCTCTGGACAACATACTGTGTGCTATTACTTAAGAATTCTTCGCACCACTCACATATATGGGGTCCTAAACCGTATGCTCAGACCTTCGTCAACCGTCTGCAGAGATGCGCGGTGTCAAACGAATTCCGGAAATTTTGGAGTAGAGAATCTGCCTGTTACCATCCATCCACGGTTTGTAGGATATTATGTGAGACAAAGGCCAGTTGAGTTTCGCACTTGCGAGGTTTTGTAGATCCATGCTGATTTGTGAACAGAAGGTTTTCTGTCTCAATGATATTTATTACACTACTGGGCATTAACATTGTTACACCACGAAGATTACGTGCTACAGACGCGAAATTTAACCGATAGGAAGAAGACGCTGTGATATGCAAATGATATATTTTCAGAGCATTCCCACAAGGTTGGCTCCGGTGGCGACACCTACAACGTATAGACACGAGGAAAGTTTCCAACCGATTTCTCATATACAAACAGCAGTAGACCGGAGTTGCCTATTGAAACGTTGTTGTGATGCCTCGTTTAAGGAGGATAAGTACGTACCGTTTCCGAATTGATAAAGACGAATTGTAGCCTATCGCGATTGCGGTTTATAATATCGCGACGTTGCTGCTTGGGTTGGTCGAGATCCATTGACTGTTAGCAGAATATGGAATTGGTGGGTTCAGGAGGGTAATACGGAACAGCGTACTGGATCCCAACGGCCTCGTATCACTAGCAGTCGAGATGAGAGCATTTTATCCGCATGGCTGTAACGGATCGTGCAGCCACGTCTCGATCCCTGAGTCAACAGATGGGGACGTTTGCAAGACAACAACCATCTGCACGAACCGTTCGATGACGTTTGCGGCAGCATGGACTATCAGCTCGGAGACCATGGCTGCGGTTACCCTTGGCGCTGCGTCGCAGACAGGAGCGCCTGCGATGGTGTACTCAACGACGAACCTGGGTGCACGAATGGCAAAACGTCATTTTTTCGGATGAATCCAGGTTCTGTTTACAGCATCATCGCATCTGTGTTTGGTGACATCGCGGTGAACGCACATTGGAAGCGTGTATTCGTCATCGCCATACTGGCGTATCACCCGGCGTGATGGTACGGGGTGCCATTGGTTACACGTCTCTGTCACCTCTTGTTCTCATTGACGGCACTTTGAACAGTGGATGTTACATTTCAGATGTGGTACGACCCGTGGCTCTACCCTTCATTCGATCCCTGTGAAACCCTACGTTTCAGCAGGATAATGCACGACCGCATGTTGCAGGTCCTGTACGGGCCTTTCTGGATACAGAAAATGTTCGACTGCTGCCCTGGCCAGTACATTCTCCAGACCTCTCACCAATTATAAACGTCTGGTCAATGGTGGCCGAGCATCTGGCTCGTTACGATACGCCAGTCACTACTCTTGATGAACTGTGGTATTGTGTTGAAGCTGCATGGGCAGCTGTACCTGTACACGCCATCCGATCTCTGTTTGACTCAATGCCCAGGCGTATCAAGGCCGTTATTACGGCCAGAGGTGGTTGTTCTGGGTACTGATTTCTGAGGATCTATGCACCCAAATTGCGTGAAAATGTAATCCCATGTCAGTTCTAGTATAATATATTTGTCCAATGAGTACCCGTTTATCATCTTCATTTCTTCTTGGTGTAGCAATTTTAATGGCCAGTAGTGTATAATCGAACTCAGAACGTCTTCAAGAACTCTGCACCAGACACGAGTCTTAAATGCTGCTAATTATGAGAATGTGTTGAATTCCCTCGAGACATTTTCATTTGGTCGGTTGCTTATCGTGTCTGGGGTTCGGGTAGGACGGCGGCCTCCGTCCGGGCAACCACGCGAGTCACCAGGTGCCTACTTGCGTGCGTGCATCAGCCGTGCAAGTGCGTGACGGTGTGCGTATCGAGCGCGGTGACGTCACGCGGGGGCAGGGCGCGGTCGCCCCCGGCAGTTTCAGCGGGCGGTCGGGACAGAAACAGGATTAGGATGAGGAACAGGAAGAGCCCGAGTCGCGCTCCTACACCAGGCTCCAGTTCCGGGAAGTGCAGTTACAAAGGGTGTTGGTAGCCGACGGAACGGATCCACGCCTTTCGCTGACTCTGTCGTCAGTCAAGTTTTGTGTCAGAGGTAAAGACAAAGATAGAAATCAATTTTTTTTTCTGCGAACAGCAGTTCCACAGCTATAGGCCTTTCTTTTTGTCTTCTATTGACAAAATAAGATTACGTAACTGTCTTTTGTCATCGTACTGATCAACTAGGATGACATAATTCCACTTCCTTCGTCCATTTTCCTGTTTTCCAGTACTGATTCATCTTCTCCCCAAGTGGTTTCCTCCTTTCTTCTGTACATTTCGTCCCTGATTTCTCATATCGCCTACCTTGAAAGCCTTTTAAATTTAATAATTTATCGTCAAAAGTTCTTTTCTTATTTCTATAATCCGTGCTAAGATTAACACATTTTTTCCCAGAAATACAGCAATATTTGTTTCCAATAACGTTGGAAGTTGAAGAAATGAATTAAAGTTCGTGCTGGGGCTGGGACTCAAACCCATTTCTCCTTGCTTCCTACGCACATATGCTGACCATTACGCCACCACACCACTAAGGTCGACATAGCTGCATGAACTACCCAAGTCAAATACCCTCCCCAACACAAACTCGAATTCACATCTGACCTTATATTGTCACTGTTACCAGTACTCTCTGACATTGGAATAGCACCCCAGCATTGGACGCAATGGGAAAGTGCTGTACTACATGTGATCGTATAGATCTTAAATTTAATTTTCCCCGAGACATTAAAGTCTCTAATTTATCTACGATAACGTTGGAAGCTGAAGAAGTGAATTAAAATTTGTTTTGCAGCCGGGACTCGAACTCGGGTTTTCTTGTTGACTAGGCAAATATGCTGACCATTACACCACCACAGCATTATGGTCAAAACAGCTACACAAGTCAAATACACTCCCCAACACAAATTCCAGTTCACATCTCCCACTACATTGTCACTGTTACCAGGGCTCTCCGACATTGGAATAGTATCTCAGCATTGGAAGTAATGGGGAAGTGCTATACTACATGTGATCGTGTAGACCTTAAATTAAATTTTCCCTGAGACATTTAAGTCTCTAATTTATCTACGATAACGTTAGAAGCTGAAGAAGTGGAGTAAAATATGTGTTGTGGTGCTATTTTAATGTCGGAGAGCCCTGGTAACTGTGACAATGTAATGGGAGATGTGAAATGGAGTTTGTGTTGTGGACGGTATTTGACTTGGGTCGTTCGTGCAGCTATTTTGCCTGTAATGCTGTGGTGGTGTGATAGTTAGCGTAACTGTTTATTAAGCAAGAAAACCCGCGTTAGAGTCCTGGCTGCAACACGAAATTTAATTCACCTCTTCAACTTCCAACGTTATCGTAGATAAATTAGAGACTTAAATGTCTCAGGGAAAATTTAATTTAAGAGTTATATTTATTTTGTTAGCCGGTTCTCATTGATTCGGTTGAGCTGTCCATCGCTTTGACATAACTTCTAATAATAGCTTCGTGTTTTAGTGGATGTCCCTATTACTTCGCCTTCTCCAGTCATTTGTAGTCTGTGTTACACCCACTGCTTTTTGACAATCCATCTTTGAACTTTATCTTTTCTGTCGATTTTATAGTTCATTGCTAATAATTCTTCTATAGCGTTTTAGTATTGTATTTCTAGGGATGCAGAATTGTTGTGGAAGATCACATTCCCTCGGAATTATTGAGATTCTTGTGGGAACCAGCCATGAGAAGGCTATTCTACCTTGTATGCAAGACCTATCAGGCGGGCAAAATACCCTCGTACTTCGTGAAGAACGTAATAATTCGAGTTCTAGAGAAGGCAGGGTCTGATAGGTGTGAATACTAATGAAACACCTCTTTAACAGCTCGTAGTTGCCAAATATTCTTGCAAATTACTTACAAAAGGATCGAAATCTGGCAGAAGCAATTCTTGGAGAGAATCGGTTTGGGTTCGAAGAAGTGTAAGAACACGTGGGGCAATACTGGGCCTACATCTATTCTTTGAAGATAGGATGAAGTCATGTAAACGTATGCTTACAGCTTTTGTACATTTAGAACAAAATTGTAAGCATACGTTTACATGACTTTTGTACATTTAGAACAAAATTCTTCCCCCATGAACCATGGACCTTGCCGTTGGTGGGGAGGCTTGCGTGCCTCAGCGATACAGATGGCCGTACCGTAGGTGCAACCACAACGGAGGGGTATCTGTTGAGAGGCCAGACAAACATGTGGTTCCTGAAGAGGGGCTGCAGCCTTTTCAGTAGTTGCAGGGGCAACAGTCTGGATGATTGACTAATCTGGCCTTGTAACATTAACCAAAACGGCCTTGCTGTGCTGGTACTGCGAACGGCTGAAAGCAAGGGGAAACTACAGCCGTAATTTTTCCCGAGGACATGCAGCTTTACCGTATGGTTAAATGATGATGGCGTCCTCTTGGGTAAAATATTCCGGAGGTAAAATAGTCCCCCATTCGGATCTCCGGGCGGGGACTACTCAAGAGGACGTCGTTATCAGGAGAAAGAAAACTGGCATTCTACGGATCGGAGCGTGGAATGTCAGATCCCTTAATCGGGCAGGTAGGTTAGAAAATTTAAAAAGGCAAATGGATAGGTTAAAGTTAGATATAGTAGGAATTAGTGAAGTTCGGTGGCAGGAGGAACAAGACTTTTGGTCAGGTGATTACAGCGTTATAAATACAAAATCAAATAGGGGTAATGCAGGAGTATGTTTAATAATGAATAAAAAAATAGGAGTGCGGCTTAGCTACTACAAACAGCATAGTGAACGCATTATTGTGGCCAAGATAGACACAAAGCCCATGCCTACTACAGTAGTACAAGTTTATACGCCAACTAGTTCTGCAGATGATGAAGAAATTGATGAAATGCATGACGAGATAAAAGAAATTATTCAGGTAGTGAAGGGAGACGAAAATTTAATAGTCATGGGTGACTGGAATTCGTCAGTAGGAAAAGGGAGAGAAGGAAACATAGTAGGTGAATATGGATTGGGGGGAAGAAATGAAAGAGGAAGCCGCCTTGTAGAATTTTGCACAGAGCATAACTTAATCATAGCTAACACTTGGTTCAAGAATCATAAAAGAAGGTTGTATACCTGGAAGAATCCTGGAGATATTAATAGGTATCAGATAGATTATATAATGGTAAGACAGAGATTTAGGAACCAGGTTTTAAATTGTAAGACATTTCCAGGGGCAGATGTGGATTCTGACCACAATCTATTGGTTATGAGCTGCAGATTGAAACTGAAGAAACTGCAAAAAGGTGGGAATTTAAGGAGATGGGACCTGGATAAACTGAAAGAACCAGAGGTTGTAGAGAGTTTCAGGGAGAGCATAAGGGAACAATTGACAGGAATGGGGGAAAGAAATACAGTAGAAGAAGAATGGGTAGCTCTGAGGGATGAAGTAGTGAAGGCAGCAGACGATCAAGTAGGTAAAAAGACGAGGGCTAATAGAAAACCTTGGGCAAGAGAAGAAATATTGAATTTAATTGATGAAAGGAGAAAATATAAAAATGCAATAAATGAAGCAGGCAAATGGGAATACAAACGTCTCAAAAATGAGATCGACAGAAAGTGCAAAATGGCTACGCAGGGATGGCTAGAGGACAAATGTAAGGATGTAGAGGCTTGTCTCACTAGGAGTAAGATAGATACTGCCTACAGGAAAATTAAAGAGACCTTTGGAGAGAAGAGAACCACTTGTATGAATATCAAGAGCTCAGATGGCAACCCAGTTCTAAGCAAAGAAGGGAAGGCAGAAAGGTGGAAGGAGTATATAGAGGGTTTATACAAGGGCGATGTACTTGAGGACAGTATTATGGAAATGGAAGAGGATGTAGATGAAGATGAAATGGGAGATAAGATACTGCGTGAAGAGTTTGACAGAGCACTGAAAGACCTGAGTCGAAACAAGGCCCCGGGAGTAGACAACATTCCATTAGAACTACTGATGGCCTTGGGAGAGCCAGTCATGACAAAACTCTACCATCTGGTGGGCAAGATGTATGAGACAGGCGAAATACCCACAGACTTCAAGAAGAATATAATAATTCCAATCCCAAAGAAAGCAGGTGTTGACCGATGTGAAAATTACAGAATTATCAGTTTAATAAGTCACAGCTGCAAAATACAACGCGAATTCTTTACAGACGAATGGAAAAACTGGTAGAAGCGGACCTCGGGGAAGATCAGTTTGGATTCCGTAAAAATGTTGGAACACGTGAGGCAATACTAACCTTCGACTTATCTTAGAAGAAAGATTAAGAAAAGGCAAACCTACGTTTCTAGCATTTGTAGACTTAGAGAAAGCTTTTGACAACGTTAACTGGAATACTCTCTTTCAAATTCTGAAGGTGGCAGGGGTAAAATACAGGGAGCGAAAGGCTATTTACAATTTGTACAGAAACTTGATGGCAGTTATAAGAGTCGAGGGGCATTAAAGGGAAGCAGTGGTTGGGAAGGGAGTGAGACAGGGTTGTAGCCTCTCCCCGATGTTATTCAATCTGTATATTGAGCAAGCAGTAAAGGAAACAAAAGAAAAATTCGTAGGTATTAAAATTCATTGAGAAGAAGTAAAAACTTTGAAGTTCGCCGATGACATTGTAATTCTGTCAGAGACAGCAAAGGACTTGGAAGAGCAGTTGAACGGAATGGACAGTGTCTTGAAAGGAGGATATAAGATGAACATCAACAAAAGCAAAACGAGGATAATGGAATGTAGTCACATTAAATCTGGTGATGCTGAGGGGATTAGATTAGGAAATGGGACACTTAAAGTAGTAAAGGAGTTTTGCTATTTGGGGAGTAAAATAACTGATGATGGTCGAAGTAGAGAGGATATAAAATGTAGACTGGCAATGGCAAGGAAATCGTTTCTGAAGAAGAGAGATTTGTTAACATCGAGTATAGATTTAAGTGTCAGGAAGTTGTTTCTGAAAGTATTTGTATGGAGTGTAGCCATGTATGGAAGTGAAACATGGACGATAACTAGTTTGGACAAGAAGAGAATAGAAGCTTTCGAAATGTGGTGCTACAGAAGAATGCTGAAGATAAGGTGGGTAGATCACGTAACCAATGAGGAGGTATTGAATAGGATTGGGGAGAAGAGAAGTTTGTGGCACAACTTGACTAGAAGAAGGGATCGGTTGGTAGGACATGTTTTGAGGCATCAAGGGATCACAAATTTAGCATTGGAGGGCAGCGTGGAGGGTAAAAATCGTAGAGGGAGACCAAGAGATCAATACACTAAGCAGATTCAGAAGGATGTAGGTTGCAGTAGGTACTGGGAGATGAAGAAGCTTGCACAGGATAGAGTAGCATGGAGAGCTGCATCAAACCAGTCTCAGGACTGACGACCACAACGACAGCAACACAGAACAAAATTTATACTTGGTTGTATGGAACACGGTGTTTGAAACCCTGAACACAGTAGGGCTAAAATACAAGCGGACAGCTGTCTGAAACTTGTACAGAAAAAGGCACTGAGTTAGAGGAGTGAAAGGGAATTAAAGGGAAACAATCGTCGTTAACGGAGTGGGACAAATTTGTAGCCTATCCCCCACGTTATTCAACTTTTACTTTGAGCAAGCCAAAAAGAATAAATTTGGAAAGTGAGTTAAAAAGTTCATCCCTACTCTTACAGTCTCTTCGTTCGGCGTCCACCTCACCAATTGTTCCACCTTATCCCTTCCAAAACATTTTTCCTCCAAGAATTCTCCTCACTTACTTTTCCTGCATCTTTGGTTATGTTAAGTGGGTCATTTTTTTAAAGACTTGCGTCAATCGATAATTTATTTCGGAAAAGAGAACAATTTTTACTTGAAATATGAAGTATGCAACAACTTGTTTATACAATTTTGTAAAGATGTACACTTTTTCTGTTCTTGTATTTCTTAGAAACTATGATTGTATGTTTCATCTTGCCCTTGGCTGTAGAGCGGTAATGCACCGCTCGCAGTCAACCTTTACCCTAATGGGAGAAGGAGTGAAGTAACAATGAAGGAAAAAGTACTTTGTCTGCTACAGACCCGTACAAAACAATTTCCTTCCTAAATAATAGAGAAAATCGAACTCTTAATGTTATGTTATTATGAAACCGTCAGAAATGAAATGTCAGGAATGGCCCAAAGCCATATCAAAGGGAAGTTACTACGGTACTTCCGATATAAACTGCCCAGAAAGAGTTTTGCACCATCATCCTCAAGAATTTCATTTTTTGTTTCATGATCCTCTAAATTAATACTCTTTTGACAACAAGAAATGGCTATGTACGTCACCTTGTAAGTAGCCTGTTTGTATGTTGGCAGTGCTATAGACAGTGTTAACGTCACTGACAACTCTCTGCACCCTCGGCAAGAGATTCTGTGGTTGGACGGACTAGCAGTCAGCGGGTGGGTATAGAAATGTATGGACATTTTTATCTTAGTGGTGCCTCTGTGTTGGTAGGACACGCAATGTAAAGTGAGATGAAATTTCTTATAAGAAAATGTGCAAGGAGAGGTATGATAATGGATGTATGTTTGATAATGTTTGGGTAGGGAATTATTGACAAATATATACTTTTTGGAAATGGATGTCACATGAATAAGACAAAATTTTATAAATACATTGTTTGCTTTTCAACCAAATCTTTCGTTTGCTTACCATATGCCTCCTAGTAGCTAGAGTCTATAGTAGTTAGAATCTTTTTATTTATCTGGCTGTTGTTACTACTTGCTGTAATTGCTGTAGTTCGTGTTATGAAGATTTTCTGCGAGGTAAGTGACTTATAAAAAAGAATGGGGTTTCCACTATCAGGATTCGTGATTGAAATGAGTTTAGGCAATTAGGAGAGTTGGAAGGAGTTTCATAATTCTTTGACTCCATATTTTTTGAATTTGTATCATTGTTAGGACTTTTTGCGATTCAGGGCTATTCTTTTGTGTTAATTATTGGAAGTCATGTTGTCAGTGTATAGCAGTCAGATTGCGTTGGACTTGTATATTGTGGCTAATAAATGAATAGGTTAAGTTTGAGTTCTCTTTGTCACGGAAAATTCTGTTGGTCAGTGCTTAATAAAAAAAAAATAATAATTAAAGAGTTAGTCTCAACATGAGTGAGGTAAAAGCAAAGCTGCATTTTTCAGTGTAGTTCACTAAAGCTCAGTCTATCTACACTTGTGAATAGACTAATTCGGCTTGTGTACACTAGACTAGAGTCCTGTATCCGTGCGGCAACCCCTTGACACGCCTTCTACACCAGATGCCTGGCTACAGGTGCCAACGACCACTTTGCAGGTTATCTATGCAAAAGTGTATTTTTAAGATTCTCTGTAAGGATGGGTAGGTGCAATATTCGATAAGACTCGCTAACATTGACTATATAAGGTATCGATAATGACTGTTTCCTCAATTAATATCATTAAGGCGTGACACTATTCGCTGCAGGTTACAGGTTCCTCACATAGTCCATGCACTACAAACAGAATTTGTGCTTTGTACCATACATCCTGGGCAGTAAAAGTGGCATATATATGTAACAAACGATAATATCTCATGAAAATATGTTCTCCAAGTTCAGACAGTTCTTGTAACTTAATGAACAGATAAGAGAACTAACTGACAACATGACCCAACAGTAGCTACATAAGGGCTACTATAATGCTGTACACAATATTATTATTATTATTGTTAGAGTGCTCAGACGCAAGGTATTAACAGCCTAAATTCTTCCAGTTTCTGCCAGTTCAGAATTAAGGAGTGTAGCATCTGGTACCGTAAGAAAACAAGAGAAAGGATGTTGTTATGGGTGGCAGGTCTCCTCTTTCTACAACACAAATGCACATGTGGATTAATACGGTTCTTTATTTACTTGTACTAGATATTTAACTTTAATAGAGTCCATGTGCTATGGTACAAGCAGACAATATCGAGATTCTTGCTATTAAAAACTTTAGTCTAGCCATGGCTAAATTACAAGTCCCACTATCAGCACTACTCTGGTCACAATATACTGTCGTAGCCCGTGATGTGAACTGCCAGATGGCAGCTGGAAGTGTTAGTCAGTGACGCCCTCTGGTCAGCGGCGGCGGCCTAAATACTGTTGAGAGGGTGTTGGCAGCCTGTTGCTTGGCAGTGTGTCTCTGGCCTTTCCCATGATAGGAACGCTTCATCCAGCACCTGCTGTCGATCTTCATGCTACGGCTTTGCTGATGGATGTGCTGGTGACAACATATGCCAGCACGAGGAGCTCAGTAGTCAACTGATTTTCAGATAGTAAATATAGTGCACACATTTTAACCTGGCTGATTAAAAATAGAAGTGCAGAGTACAGGGTGCATGCAAAGGAGTAGTGAAGGGGAAGCATGTTTTGTAACAAGTATCTACCGTCACTGTGTACAGTTAGCTTTCTTATCTCTAACGGACATATAGAACAAGTCAAATAAAAAAGGGTTTTATTTTTTTACTCAATCATTTTTATGGTACAATCATAACCAGTTTTGGCAATCAGAAGCCATCTTCAGATGATGTGGGTGGCATCTAATAAACTAGTTGACATTTCATGAACACTTGTTTATGAAATGTAACCCATGACATCTGAAGATAGCCTTTGAAGGTCGGAACTGGTTATGGCTGTATCATACAAATTTGGCTGAGTCAAACATAAAAAACAGGCTTTGCAGTAAGTCAATCACCTTCTCCTCAAACAGAATACAGTCTTTTCTTAAAAAGAAAGGTTGCTAGACTTAAGCAGTACCAATTGTCTCTTTGACCTCTTAGTATGTAGCTTAATAAAGCACCCACCGCAACTAAATATCATTCATTATTTTAAAAATAACAGTATAAAAGAAGATTCTTTTACATTACAAAGTTGGATGCTAAAAATTTGTGATGAGAGCATTACATGTGTGTGTCGGGGTGGGGAGGGGGAGGTGGTGGGATGGAGGGATGTCCTAGGTAACATCAGATTGCACTCGGTGATAATGGTCTGAGGAAGGTTAGGAACCACTGTACTGGAAGGTGATACATTGGATAACTACTGTATACGAAGACAGAGATAGAAATAGATACAACAAATCAGGACGATGGCTGTGAGTAACGATGGTACACAGCCCATCTTCATTCAGAGGTAAAAGTAACCAAGGCAACTACGAAAATGTTACGGCTTTGTCTAGCGATTCCAGTTGACTCCTTTTGCCTCCTAATCGCTGTGGCTGGGTGACTGGTGTATCACTATAAATGTAAGAAGAAAGAGCTAAACAGCCAGTGATTACCCACTGGTGACAAATATAAAGACCCGATCATCACTGGGCAAGGCGATACTGAGTGTTCCTGGGATGCCATGGTGTGGTACTAACAAGTTATGCCCAGGCTGGTTCAAATGGCTCTGAGCACTACGGGACTTAACTTCTGAGGTCATCTGTCCCCTAGAACTTAGAACTACTTAAACCTAACTAACCTAAGGACATCACACACATCCATGCCCGAGGCAGGATTCTAACATGCGACCGTAGCGGTGGTGCAGATCCAGACTGTAGCGCCTAGAACTGCTCGGCCACTTCGGCCGGCAATTATGCCCGTAAGGGCCTAAACGACATAGCGCGTTGCTATCACTGTCTGATGAGGTTGCAGGATGCTGTCAAGGCGAAATTTCACTAGAAGCTATCCGCGAGAGTGTTTGTGTTGTACGACAATGTGCCAGCTCATTCTTCAAAGGTTACAATCACATATGCTGTTTCTTTGCGGTATCGAATTTTGTGTCCTCCCCTCCAACTTTTATCTTGACATAGCACACAGAAACACGTTTCTCTTCGATGACGAAACAACTGCGTGGAAAACGTTTTCATTATGACAAGGAAATCATTGAGGTGGAACGTTTCTTCAATAACACTGGTGGGCTACCGACGGTCCGCGGGCAGAATTCGCCCAGGGATTGGTTTGAGTCTGGCCTGCGGAAGAAGCCTGTGAAGTATTTTCGGACATTCGCCATCCTATATTCGACTAGTTTCAGTTTTGTATAATATAGTCGATGTACGCTACGTTCAAGTGATTGAGACTTTTAATCGTTCTAAAATCAACAAAGAAATGGTGGCTCCATTTATTGAGTGTGACTGATGCAACCCATTCCTATGGGATCAGTCATCAAAAGTATTTTTGAATATTTTAAATATGCCTGCTAATTGTGTTTGTGGATACTAACACACTAAATTTCGTACTATAATGACCTGCCTCAGGTCAAAAATAGCAACGTTACTCCTAAATGCTTTACAACTGGAATCACCTATCTCATTGCTGTATTTTTTTATTCTTTCTCCTACTAACACCAGTAATAAGTTTTGTTCGTTGCGGGCATATTGGAACACTGCAACTGTTGAAACTGAATGTAATGTATTTTGAATTATTTGCAATCAGTTGCCTTTATAGGCTTTTATTTTTCCATGATGACATTTCACGATGTCTGGCGTACCGGTTTCAGATGTTTAAATTTTTTATTTGTCGTGAAGTAATGGCATCCAGAATTTTGCAAAGGAAGTTTTTAAAACAGCTATCGTAACACGTCCTCAGTAAAGAAATCATATTCACGACGCGTAAATAAATATACAGATCTGAAGATGCGAACATAAAATGAATATACTCTCAAAAACGCCTCTTTTCAGGAATAATTTGTAGCTGTGTCGGGAAGGGAGTGCCCTTCATATCACTCGTTACCTTTTAAAAATTATCGTAACGGGCTCCATAGTTTTGACTTATTGCGCTAGGAGCACTGTGGTCACGTCATCTGCTGAGTTCGCCCGCGAGCTGAAGTATGCGCCTTAGGCACGCTGGTCACCAAAGATTGCCCATGCCTGCTCTACAGCCAAAACGGAGATTTCTATAAGAAAGGAGACTGCCCAGTCAAGCATCGTTGTTTAGAGGAGTTCCTTGTTGGAAATCTGTTTTTTTTTTTTTTTTTTTTTCCAGGTGGTACGAAAACACGCCATTTCCTCGTACATGAAGACTGTGTAGTTACGCAGCAGAGATGGCATCTTAACCGACATTGGATCCAAATAGTGTGCAGTGTAAAAAAAACTACATCCCTATGACTAGTGCATTGTTAAAGTGTTCATAACGCGCTGTGTACGAGACAACAGACACAAGTACGCCAGCAACGACGGCCGTACCATTTTATTCGACAAATCTTTTAGAAAGTGTGTAATATGGGACATGGCCGAACATAGTTAACATTTTAGTCGTATTTTAACTAAAATAAAAAGAACTGCTTTCCTCGTTCTAATGGGATAAAGTGTACTCACATGTACTCGGGGAACTATAATGTCGAATGTTCCTCAGGATACCAAACCAGAACCGTGCATGCTTTTAACTTGCCCTTGCCAATGTCAGATAACTATTGTCTTTCGGGTGATATGATCATTACTATAAGAGCTTAAAGTTACCTGCTGAGTAATGTAACATGTCGTCCACATGACATAAAGAGCTACTGGATCACAGGTTAATATGCTGACTCTCAGTAGCAATAAAACACGTAACTCCAATTTCGCGTACAAAATTCGGCTTGGGGTGGTATTATCCTCTCCTAAGGCCATGGCATGATTACCGAAACAGAACACAACATTCTTTTCTACTGACAACGAGAAAGGTAAGATGTTCTTCTAACTTATTGCTCACCAGATCATTACCCGATTGCCTGAATTGTTTAAAGTCTCCATATACGAAAGGAGGTAAAGAAGTACCATCAAGATTCCGTCTAGTTCCACATTTGCAAGCATTATCGGGAATTATAATATTGGTTACGTATATGTGGCTTCTTAACTACACACATCAAAAAACTTATGCATCACCCCGGTTCCCAGAACTCCTGAAGATAGACGTTGACTGTGGATATTGTATCACAGAGTCCGTTTGAATATTCTGAGATGCCACTAAACCCACCCAAAGATGTAAACAACCATGCATGAGCAGCGCTTATTAGACGGAGGCGGTCCGACAGCCTATCAGTTCCAGTCATTCCACCAGGAAGGAGGTACACGGCTCGTGTTGTATGTAGTTCAACCATGCCTAGACAGTCAGTACCCGTTTCGATCGCGTCCGCATTGTTACTTTGTGCAAGGAAAGGCTCTCAACAGGGGAAGTGTCCACGCGTGTCGGAGTGAACCAAAGCGACGTTATTTGGACATGGAGGAGACACAGAGAGATAGGAACTGTCAATGACATGCCTCGCTCAGGCCACCAAAGGGCTACTATTACGGTGGATGACCGCTACCTACGGATTTTGGCTCGGTGGAACCCGGACAGCAACGCCACCACGTTGAATAATGCTTTTCGTGCAGCCACAGGACGTCATGTTACGACTCAGACTGTGCTCAATAGGGTGCATGATGCGAAACTTCAGTCGTAACGGCCTTGGCGAGGTCCATGTTTGCAACCACGACACCATGCAGGATTGGCATCACGTTCTCTTCATGGAAGAGAGTCGCATATGCCTTCAACCAGACAATCATCGGAGACGTGTTTGGAAGCAACCCTGTCAGACTGAACGCCTTAGACACACCGTCAAGCGAGTGGAGCAAGTTGGACGTTCCCTGCTGTTTTGGGGTGGCATTACGTAGGGCCGACTAACGCCGCTGGTGGTCATGGAAGGCGCCGTAAAGGCTGTACGACACGTGAATACCATCCTCCGACCGTTAGTGCAACCATATCGGCTGCATATTGGCGAGGCATTCGTCTTCAAGGACGACGCGCCCCCATCGTGCACATCTTGTGAATGACTTCGTTCAGGATAATGGCATTGCTCGACTAGAGTGGCTAGCATGGCTTTCAGTCATGAACCCTATCGAACATGCCTGTGATAGATTGTAAAGGGCTGTTTATGGACGACGTGACACACCAAACACTCTGAGGGATCTACCCCCAATCTCTGTTGAGGAGTGGAACAATCAGGACCAACTGTGTCTTGATGACTTTGTGGATAGTATGCCACAACGAATACATTCATGCATCAGTGCAAGAGGACGTGCTACTGGGTATTAGAGGTACCGGTGTGTACAGCAATCTGCACACCATCTCTGAAGGTCTCGCTGTATGATGGTACAACATGGAAAGTGTGGTTTCCATGAGCAATAAAAAGGGCGGAATTGTGTTTGTGTGTGTGTGTGTGTGTGTGAGTGTGGGTGCGTGTGCGTAGTTTGGCTGTCCACTGGTTATACCGCTAGTTGCGATGTTTGTGTTTTCTGCTGCTGCTATTTCAGTCATGGATAGCACAGCACTTTCAGAGTACTCCTGGTCATGAAATTTTCGTGGATATTAGTAAGTTAATTGGGGCCAAATAAATGTTATTAAACTTCTAAATGACTCACTGAGAGCAGTTCCGAACCTATAACAGGTCTTCACCGAGAAAATAAATAAATAATGTGGTCTTACAGACTAAAGAGTTGATAACTTTAAATTCTTGTGACCGTACGCTGATAATATTCTTGTTGGGAGAAGCATTGCCCAACACTGTTAAAACGAATATCAGATAAATAGTTGAGAATGATTGGTGTTGGATATGGGAGACATACAAAGTAAGGTAAAAAATGTCTTATTCACCTTACTTTTATTTCATATTGTCATGTGACATACTCCAGGGTAATTCCACTAGTCTAAGTGATCTTTCCTCAACCTCAAAGGTAATCATCATCATCATCATCATCATCATCATCATTTAAGACTGATTATGCCTTTCAGCGTTCAGTCTGGAGCATAGCCCGCCTTATACAGTTCCTCCATGATCCTCTATTCAGTGCTAACATTGGTGCCTCTTCTGATGTTAAACCTATTACTTCAAAATCATTCTTAACCGAGTCCAGGAACCTTCTCCTTGGTTTGCCCCGACTCCTCCTACCCTCTACTGCTGAACCCATGAGTCTCTTGGGTAACCTTGCTTCTCCCATGCGTGTAACATGACCCCACCATCTAAGCCTGTTCGCCCTGACTGCTACATCTATAGAGTTCATTCCCAGTTTTTCTTTGATTTCCTCATTGTGGACACCCTCCTGCCATTGTTCCCATCTACTAGTACCTGCAATCATCCTAGCTACTTTCATATCCGTAACCTCAACCTTGTTGATAAGATAACCTGAATCCACCCAGCTTTCGCTCCCATACAACAAAGTTAGTCGAAAGATTGAACGGTGCACAGATAACTTAGTCTTGGTACTGACTTCCTTCTTGCAGAAGAGAGTAGATCGTAGCTGAGCGCTCACTGCATTAGCTTTGCTACACCTCGCTTCCAGTTCTTTCACTATGTTGCCATCCTGTGAGAATATGCATCCTAAGTACTTGAAACCGTCCACCTGTTCTAACTTTGTTCCTCCTATTTGGCACTCAATCCGTTTATATTTCTTTCCCACTGACATTACTTTCGTTTTGGAGATGCTAATCTTCATACCATAGTCCTTACATTTCTGATCTAGCTCTGAAATATTACTTTGCAAACTTTCAATCGAATCTGCCATCACAACTAAGTCATCCGCATATGCAAGACTGCTTATTTTGTGTTCACATATCTTGATCTCACCCAGCCAGTCTATTGTTTTCAACATATGATCCATAAATAATATGAACAACAGTGGAGACAGGTTGCAGCCCTGTCTTACCCCTGAAACTACTCTGAACCATGAACTCAATTTACCGTCAACTCTAACTGCTGCCTGACTATCCATGTAAAGACCTTTAATTGCTTGCAAAAGTTTGCCTCCTATTCCATAATCTTGTAAAACAGACAATAACTTCCTCCTAGGAACCCGGTCATATGCCTTTTCTAGATCTATAAAGCATACATACAATTCCCTGTTCCACTCATAACATTTCTCCATTATTTGCCGTAAGCTAAAGATCTGGTCCTGACAACCTCTAAGAGGCCTAAACCCACACTGATTTTCATCCAATTGGTCCTCAACTAATACTCGCACTTTCCTTTCAACAATACCTGCGAAGATTTTACCCACAACGCTGATTAAAGAGATACCTCTGTAGTTGTTACAATCTTTTCTGTTTCCATGTTTAAAGATTGGTGTGATTACTGCTTTTGTCCTGTCTGATGGAACCTGTCCCGACTCCCAGGCCATTTCAATTATCCTGTGTAGCCATTTAAGACCTGACATTCCACTGTATTTGATGAGTTCCGACTTAATTTCATCCACCCCAGCCGCTTTATTGCACTGCAATCTATTGACCATTTTTTCCACTTCCTCAAATGTGATCCTATTTCCATCATCATTCCTATCCCATTCTACCTCGAAATCTGAAACATTACTGATCGCATTTTCACCTACATTGAGCAACTCTTCAAAATATTCCCTCCATCTGCCCAAGGCATCCACAGGATTCACCAGCAGTTTTCCTGACCTGTCCAAAATACTTGTCATTTCCTTCTTACCTCCCTTTCGAAGACTGCTAATTACACTCCAGAATGGTTTTCCAGCAGCTTGACCCATAGTCTCCAACCTGTTTCCAAAGTCTTCCCACGATTTCTTCTTCGATGCTGCAATTATCTGTTTGGCTTTGTTTCTTTCTTCAACATAACTTTCTCTGTCTACCTGGGTTCTGGTATGTAGCCATTTTTGATACGCCTTCTTCTTCCTTTTACAGGCTGCCTTGACTGTATCATTCCACCAAGCTGTTTGCTTCATCCCACTTTTACACACTACTGTTCCAAGACATTCTTTAGCCACTTCTATTACTGTGTCCCTGTACCTTGTCCATTCCTTTTCCAATGACTGTAATTGACTACATTCAACTAACTGGTACCTTTCTGAGATCGCTGTTATGTACTTGTGCCGGATTTCCTTATCCTGAAGTTTCTCCACTCTTATCCTCCTACATATGGACCTGACCTCCTGCACTTTCGGCCTCACAATCCCAATTTCACTGCAGATTAAATAATGATCAGTGTCATCAAAGAATCCCCTGAATACACGTGTGTCCCTCACAGCCTTCCTGAATTCCTGATCTGTTATTATATAGTCAATGACAGATCTGGTTCCCCTGCCTTCCCAAGTATACCGGTGAATGTTCTTATGTTTAAAAAAGGAGTTTGTGATTACTAAGCCCATACTGGCACAGAAATCCAAGAGTTGTTTCCCGTTCCTGTTGGCCTCCATATCCTCTCCAAATTTACCCATAACCTTTTCATACCCTTCTGTTCGATTTCCAATCCTGGCGTTAAAATCACCCATGAGCAGAACACTGTCCTTGTCCTTTACTTTATCAACTACATCACTGAGTGCCTCATAAAAACTATCCATCTTATCTTGCTCTGTCCCTTCACAATGCGAATATACTGACACAATCCTAATTTTCTTGCTAGACAGTGTCAAATCTATCCACATCAGTCGTTCGTTTACATACCTTATTGCAACTACGCTGGGTTCCATTTCTTTCCTGATGTAAAGCCCTACACCCCATTGTGCTATTCCTGCTTTGACTCCTGACAGGTAGACCTTGTATTCTCCCACTTCCTCTTCTTTCTCACCCCTTACCCGAATGTCACTAACAGCTAAAACGTCCAGCCCCATCTTACTTGCAGCCTCTGCCAGCTCTACCTTCTTCCCAGAGTAGCCCCCATTGATATTAATAGCTCCCCATCTCATTACCATTTGTTTGCCAAGTCGTATCTTAGGAGTCCCTGGTTTGTCAGTTAGAGGTGGGACTCCGTCACCTCCAAAGGTCCGAGGCATTTTGCTCTGATTGTTGCCAGCATCATGTTTAAAGTACCAGGGAAGCAGGTTGCTAGCCTTACTTGCCCTGAGTCCCATTGGGTTTTACCCCTAACGGCTGAGGGACTAACCGGTGGATTTGGTAGTCTTTGCCGTATGAGCACAAAGGTGACCACGACTCAGAATAAGTCCGAGATGCCCAGCCTTATTCCAAAGTAACTGGTATCCCGACTGTCGGGACCACTTACTTGGCCACATACGTTGCCCGTGGTTCATGAACTAGGACATGACTACAGGAACCCACACCATGAACCACACTCAAAGGTAATAACACTTATTATTTAGTCATATGTAACGAACAGTAATCAGGGATGAGAACAATCTGCGTAACTGCTTAAAGACAATACGATAGTGAAAAATTATGTCCTTCATTCATAAGAACACATTTACTACAACTTTCGAGTAAATAGCCTCAGACGAATCGCGGAATTACAATGGTGGCTATCTCCTTCTATCTCATCAGCGTGATTCATTGAACAATTAACTAATGTATGCTGTATTGTCAATATGAGGTTATGTGAACAACCCCCCTCGCCTCTTCTTAGTCGTGCAGTGATGCAGGAGGTCTTCATTGCTACGGTGTACATGATGCAAATTTATCAATGTTGATCCACAAACTCAGTCAATGGCCACGGCTCTAAAAACCATACTGCGTAATTATAATTAAACTAACAGTGTTCTGAGTGCTGTAGTGCCGTCTGTATACTTCGCAGGAGGCTGAAACATGGTATGTTCACTAATCGGTCTGCTCGCGGAGTATGCTGAAAAAAATAGAAGTCCCACTTCTTGCCACCAGGTGAAAATATGGCGCTGTGAGTATCCAGAATGTGAAATGTTTCCTGTTCTGACGCCTGTATTGTGTCTTTTATCGCTTCGAAATAAGTGTTGATGTCTTTTGTCAATCGATTGGTGATGTAAAGCATTAAGAAGGTTTAAGTTTTCTGTACGAAACGCAACAGCTATTGAGGAAAAGGATCACGCAGTGCCGGTAAATGTAGTTATGTTAGAACGGCAGCAGTAGCAGGTCTGCATTGCGGGACCATCGCCGACAGAAACTGCTGCGAAGTGGCCCCACCTCAGTAAATTAGCCACAGAATATAATCAAGAAAACGAAGAAACGGGAGAATTAAGTGGAGTAGCAGGAAGAGGGAGGCGCCACATTCCCATGACAGTGAAGTTTCTGTAGCTATACCTTACCGTGCAACACATGCCTCAGTCTGCAGCCAGTGCTAGTGCTTTATAGCTGGAATTGTTTCCACTCTGAACAACAGTTCAAAAGATTTTGCGGCACATTTCTCTACAATAATAAGAACTGTGAGTGCACCGCACATTTGGCGAATATCGATAGCACTGCAACAAGGTATGTACCGTCTGTGACAGACAGGGTAACCTATAATGAACTGCTGAGTGCTTGACATGCAGGGAATAGACAAAATAATGTAAATATCTGTACTTACTTGGGAACAGTTTATTAATAAGTGGTTGGACCCCCATTTGCCCGTAATACAGCTGCAGTTCTTCATGGAATACTGGCATATAGTGATTGTGTAGTCTATAGTGGAGTATTATGCCATTCGTCGATCAGAACCCATTCTAACGACGAGAGAGGCGGAAATCAGCTCCGTAATCTGCACTCCAATACCGGTAATATTCAAGTCCGGCGTCTGTACTGGCCAGGGAAGACGCTGCAGTACAGTTGCATCCTCCTCATAACACTATTGTACTGTCATAGCAGTGTGAATGGGTGCCTTATCGTCCTGAAAAGTGGCATAATTGTTAGGGAGCAATATTTGAATCATGGGGTGCACATGATCACCTAAAATGTTCACATAATCGTTGGCTGTAGCACGGCCTGTGAGAGTAAAGACAGGAGCAGCTGAATACCATGATATGGCTGCCCACACCATCACACTTCCACCTCCATGCTTAATCGTTGGAATCAAGCAATCAGGATTACAGGCTTCTTTTGGCGTTCTCCAGACGTAAACCCGGCCCATTATTGGAAATAACGAAAATGTTGACTCTTCGGACCATATGACGTGTTTCTACTGATCAGCCGTCTAGGATTCATGCTCCTGACACCATATTTTACGCTTCTTTGCGTTGGGTGTCGTCACTGTTGGTTCCAGTATGGCAGCTCGTCCATGAATATTCGCTCTATCGAGCTCTCGGCAGACAGTGTCGGTAGATACGGGGTCTAGAAGATGGCTATTAAGCTCTGCAGTCACCTTAGCCGCCGTAGTTCTGCGTTGTTTCGACACAATTCGCGTAGCGTACGACGATCTCTGTCATTTAGTTTTGATCTGCGCCCACTGTTACGTTTAGACGATGATGTCTTTCCACATTTTGTATACGGTGTTGAAACAGTTGCTCTTGAAACATTTAATAAGATGGCTGTATTGGTTACTACTGATGCTTCAGCTAATAGAGCCGCCACAATATGTCCTCTTCGGAACTCTGTGAGGTATTTCATTGCACCTCAGCCTCGGTCGCTGAATGCAAATACGAAATACGCACTACCTGCACTGATACCTAGTCCGTACTGAACACGCACAGTGCCGTGCGTCGCGTGCCTTACCTGGGTTGACCATAACACAACCATCCCATTACTACCACTGTTCACATTACTTTGTCTATCCTCTGTGGTCACAGGGACCACGTGGGCCGGCGGAGTGCTGTGACATAGCCTTTGGCGGCTTGGGGAAGACCGGCCATTACAACTCGGTAATGGTAGCAACTGGGGCGCTCAGTGCACTACGAAGATTAATAAAGACAGAATCAGTGGAGATACAGAGAAGCGAGTAGGCTCATTTCAAAGGGAAAAGTGTGGCGGTGGTGACTATCGAGAGGCGCCATCGTTACCAAAAATACTTTTTAAATTACATAAGTTTGACTAATATTTATACTGTGGGAATTACATCTCAGCAAAGCGTTCTGCGATTCCATCGAGTAATATATCAGTAGTAAGATCTCGGCCCTCAACATAACATAATTATGAGGATGACGCCCAAATTTTGAATTACATGTGGAAACGTGATTTTATAGCGAAAAACTTTATTTTTTCACCAAATAAAAATTGAATAGCGAAAAGTAGCAGTAGTACCCTAAGTTAGAGATAAGTAAGGATTACTAGAAGATTGAAACATATTTATTCATATTCATTTAATACGGAAAAACTGGAAAAATGTGTAATTGTCTACCTAAAAGTATGAATTATAAGTAAACTATTAAAGATAGAAAGAAATCACGTTCATAAACGAAAACCTATGAAAATTTATATATAGATTCATCTATAAAATGTGTGTAAAGTACTGAAGTTGTGATTTTTGTATTTGAATTACGTTGAGTGTCTTACTTATCTTGCTTAGCAGACCACGAAGGAATAGTTGCCAGCTATCTTGCATTGTGACAGTTTGATCTGAGGTCTAGTTGAGGGAAGACCTGTACCGAATTGCGGCTCTGGAGTTGCAGTGCGTATCTGGCGAAATATTTGTTAAGTACTGACTTTCGGATTTGCTATTTTTCCCCGAACTCGGTGGTTTCGACTTAGGATATTCTTCGTGTCGACCAGCGTTCGGGGACTTGGAATTTTTCGGCTTTATACACCATCAGATCGCTGAACTTGCAGAAACTGGCCGAGTTCACTTCAAGGCTTGGGACATTTTACAAGTCGTTCGGACAGGGAACATTTTCCGTGTCGTCCTGCATTCATGGATTTGACTGTTTCTGTGGATATACTCAGTGAACACAGAACACAGAAAATTTTCGTGATAAGAAGAAGTTGACCTAGTTTTGTGCTGAACCACATTTGCGGACTTTGATTTTATTCCATGGTGTTGGACGTAGTCAGCTAGATTTTGATTTATTGATAACTGAGACAGTGGAGCCTTGTATTTGTCGGTCGTATCGCTAGTTTCATAATATCGGCCTTCCTTTTGCGATCTATTCGGAACATTAACTGTGCATTGAGGATCGCTATCGCGAAAGTTAAGCCCTTGGTGCCGAAATATGATTTTGTTGATAAAATACCAATTTCGTGTGAAAGTTAAAAATAAATTTGTTGTTCACGGAAACATTTCGTGGGAGAGTGTTTATCAGCAACCTCTGCCTGCACTTTGTATAAATAGAAGCGAATTTTGTTGTCTGCAAACAGGGGGTTCATGTGACGAGTGTTTGTACCGGCCGCCATAGATATAACGAAGTCAGATGTACCGAAGTCCAGGCGTACACTGGGTGGGCCCTGTGTTTAGTTTGACAGGTGTAACAGTTGCTTCATATCTTTCTTTGTTTTGTGCACCAGCATTATTCATGCGGAATGCATAAGGGGGCTCGGAGCTAAATTACATACATTACCGTTATACACCGCCCAGTCGTAGGTTGTGCGCCAAATGAAGCTCCAAAGTAGGTGAGAAGGCCCTGGTTTCCTTCGTTTTTGGGCACGGTTGTAAGTGGTTAACAAGTGTCCAAGGAATATTCTTTGGATAAACGAGGCACATTTTACTCTGCACGGCTTCTAATGCACGGAAGTGTCGCATATGGGGTTCTACTTCGGCGCATGTTGTGTAGGAACAGGCACTGTACTCAGCTTTTGCGACTGCGTGGTGCGGTTTCACAAGCTCTTCCATTCTCGATGAGATGACACGGCGTGGGCCAGCGCGTTTTGAGGACCTCCTTGTCCAACACGTAATTCTAGCTTTGCAAGGACGCAAGTGTGCCAACGCCGCTATTTTCATGGAAGACGAATCAGAATCACATGTCGCTTGCCAGGTGAAAGATTTGCTTCGAGAAACCATCGATAATGGCTCCATTATCTCTAGGTAATTTCAAGATGTGTCGCCTTCCAGATCCCCCGACTTAAATACATGTGATTTCTGGTTGTTGGCCGCAGCTCGTGGTCGTGCGGTAGCGCTCTCTCTTCCCGCGCCCGGGTTCCCGGGTTCGATTCCCGACGGGGTCAGGGATTTTCTCTGCCTTGTGATGACTGGGCGTTGTGTGACGTCCTTAGGTTAGTTAGGTTTAAGTAGTTCTAAGTTCTAGGGGACTGATGACCGTAGATGTTAAGTCCCATAGTGCTCAGAGCCATTTGAACCATTTTTTCTGGTTGTTGGGTTATCTGTCCATCATGAATTTATCCGAACTCTTTGAGATATGAAGGAAGCATACGACGGCATATCACACTGCATATGCTGCGAGCAACTGTCGACCGTTCCGTGTCACGGATTCAGAACATTGAGTAGTGAGACAATATGAAACACCTATTGTAAATTGTGGGCATATTCTAAAGAAGGTACCAGAACCAACGTTATCATGTGTGTGACTGTTCCTCTCGTTTTTCTTCACCTACATCACATTCTGACTGCTTAAAGCACCTTACTTTTCACCTGGTGGCAAAAAGTGAAACTATTATTTTTCCAGGATACTCCACGAGCACACCCAATCAACGAACATACTAAGTTTCAACGTTTTGCGATACTAGTAGCATAAACACCAGCCACCATGTTTTTTGGGCTAGAGAGCGACTTGCTTGATGTATAACGAGTACGAACTTTAATCTTCACGAGATTGCACACTAGTTCTGTAGGATTTAGGGTTCGATGGCATGGTGTAAGTCGGAATGGAATGATTTTCTAGCACAGTTTCGTCAGTTGAATAACTAGGAAAAAGTTGAAGCTCTTTAATTATAGCCAAAAGCTCGGATTTTCCTGGCTCTACATATATTTAATGTTTTCTTCGTTTCTACTTGATAGCCCGACGTTTTGCTGTACAGCCATAGGTGAGAAGGGAACACGAAACGAAGCTCTGCGTGCACAACAATATAATGTTGACCGGCAATGTTATTTGACAGTAATCCTTATATACTGTCACTTAGTAACAATTACTCAGAGCAGTGTGTATAATCTGTTCATCCACAAGAAGTACCGGTCGTTTTAATCGTGGTGCTTTAGTTTTTTTACAAAATCTAATGTAATATGCTCTTTTAGCAAGTATGCTCTTTCGTTCAGAGGTAATGGCCCGTTCATTTTGGCATCATTTAAAACCAAATACTATAGATAGCACATTTTTCTCTCATAGCTTATTTACTAGCTTGGAATTCCAGTTCTCTGTGACAAAAGCTGTGACGTTTTAGCAAAAATAGTATTTGCTTGTCTAGTTCATAAGACTACAAAACTGCACTCTAATAAGAAATTTATCTACATCATCAGTGAAATATTTGTGCAGTGATTTTAGTTGTTTTCCTTTGAGGCAAATATTTTGGCTTCATATCTCATCTTCTCTAATATGCTTACCAACAACCTGCTTAACTTGTGCTTTTTAATATTTGCTTGCATCTTCCGTCGCCACCAGCATGAATCAATGTCCGTTGTGTAGTTATTGTCTTTGAATAAAAGTGTTATTTCTATTCGTCGCATTGAATATTTATTTCTTTTACCTTCTGCACTATGCTCCAACCTCTCTTTCTACATATAGTCCAAGTGTCATCGAGACATGGTAATTGTGACACATTATGCGAAAGTTACTTCCGGCCCTACCTTTGCACAAAAAAAAAGTGTGTGAAATCTTATGGGACTTAACTGCTAAGGTTATCAGTCCCTAAGCTTACACACTACTTAACCTAAATTATCCTAAGGACAAACACACACACCCATGCCCGAGGGAGGACTCGAACCTCCGCCGGTCCAGCCGCACAGTCCACGACTGCAGAGCCTTAGACCGCTCGGCTAACCCCGCGCGGCTCCTTTGCATACCAGTGTACATATAGCACTAGCCAGAACACATTGGCGTACATGTATAACGTAAAAACAAACACTTCGTAATTTATGCTGAACAATTACAATATAATAATGAAATGGAAGTGAGCGCGTGGCATCGTTGGCCGGGACGCACCATCCGAGGAAGTTCGGCCGTCAAGAGGAAGTCTTATTTCAGTCGACGCAACATTGGGCGACTTGCGCGTCGGTGATGAGGATGAAATAATGATGATGACAACACAACACCCAGTCCCCGAGCGGGGAATCGAACCCGGACCCGCTTGCACGCGAGGTGAGCACGTGTCCACCCAGCTAAGCAGGCGGACAATATAATAATAATTTCATTAGATTAATTATATATAGTAGCCCTACAGTAGATCGTGTCGGCGACCGAGTTCTATTTGGTACTGCGCAACTCCTGTATCAATACAAGGGCACTGCCTGCACAAAATACTTCGAAAATATTCCTTGGTTAATTCTCAGTTACTGGAACCTGTTAGTAAAACCTGTCCCAGCCAATACGCCAAAATTCTTGTCTCCTTCTTTCTGCTTTATGAGTGATCCTGTTGGAATTGGCTCATCCTGCAGTATCTATTCATGCGCGAGTCCAAACAAACGAAAAAAAAAACATGTTTGCAATTCCATAATCACTCATTTGGACACGAACTGAAATACTTCTCCACAGCGACATTGTGTATCATAGTACTGGATGATCAAAAAGTTAGTATAAATTTGAAAACTGAATAAATCACGGAATAATGTAGATAGAGAGGTACAAATTGACACACATGCTTGGAATGACATGGGGTTTATTAGAACAAAAAAAAATACAAAGTTCAAAAAATGTCCGACAGATGGCGCTTCATCTGATCAGAATAGCAATAATTAGCATAACAAAGTAAGACAGAGCAAAGAAGATGTTCTTTACAGTAAATGCTCAATATTTCCACCATCATTCCTCAACAATAGCTGTAGTCGAGGAATAATGTTGTAAACAACACTGTAAAGCATGTCCGGAGTTATGGTGAGGCATTGGCGTCGGATGTTGTCTTCCAGCATCCCTAGAGATATCGGTCGATCACGATACACTTGCGACTTCAGATAATCCTAAAGCACGGACTGAGGTCTGAGGACCTGGGAAGCCAAGTATGACGAAAGTGGCGGCTGAGCACACGATCATCACCAAACGACGCGCTCAAGAGAGCTTTCAGCGTCTAGCAGTGCTTCCTTCTTTTTTTTTTCTTGTTCTAATAAAACACCATGCCCCATGTCATTCCTAGCATGTGTGTAAATTTTTACCTCTCTATCTACATTATTCCGTTGTTTATTAAGTTTTCAAATTTATACTGACTTTTTGATCACCCGGTATTCATGTGATGGTGTGTGTGTGTGTGTGTGTGTGTAAGGATAAAAAGTCTGTGAAAGCGAGGTGGGCGGCGTGTCACATGTGTGATGAGGCAGTAGCCGCTGATAGTCACGCCGTTATAAAACGCTAGGACATGCTCGTAGCAGGCCACTGGTCATTCTCATTATTTCTGGGTGCGAACCACTCTCTTTTTATTTAAGTAAGTCCTTTTATCCTTTTTTCTGTAACGGAAATGAGCGCGCTGCTTCGTGAGAAATCCAACGGCCGCTACCGATACGCAGAAGGGTCGGAAAACCTCATTCCTGTTCGCTTTTTCTCATTTTCTTGCTCATTAGCCCATCTTCCCCTGCTCACCTTTTTCACTTTCTCTCTCTCGCGCTCGCTGACTCGGACACCACCTTTCTCTTTCCCTCTTTCTCTCTGACCGTTTTCCCGTCTCCTCCCTTCCTGAATAACCTTACTTTAATCGCTCCCGAGCACAGAAATGTGATGTCGAAAATTAAATGCAAATGGTTATTGGCAACTCGGTCGGAGCACCCATAAAGGCACGCGCTCGCGTGCGCCTGCGCGCATGTGTGTGTGTGTGGTTGGGAGAGAGAAAGTGCTGCGAAAGAGGTCCCAGCATGCTCTGCGCACACTCAGGTAACTGCACTGACCGACTATTACCATGGTAGGCGAATTGTGCTGAGACTTCGCTCATGAATAGTGTCAAAATGTGCCGCTGTCCACAGAAACAGCGACGCAAACACAAAATGAACAGCAGGTTTCAAATTACGATATTTAGCCGTGTTTGATTTATTTCGTACAGAAGCGTAATGCAGGGCTGAATTTCTAAAATTTTAGGAGCCGGAATGCTCCTCTTCAGCCACAGAACGCACCTCTCCCCCGGACATGAGAATCACAAGTCGCGATTTTTTAAAACTCGGATAAAACTTACGATGAGAACTCATGTTTTACTAAATTCTGATCTCAAATTCAGTTTTAAAACCTAGTTCCTTATACCCCAAACAATAAATCCACAAGATTTAATATAGATAGCCGGTGTTACTGTCTGTTCCCATAGCGGTGTTGCTTTGCTCCCCAGGTCTGCTCGATACATATCGGCAGAAGTTTGAAGTCTTCATGACGTCAAGTTTTCAACTGACACCAGCCGCATTGTAACTACATATTAACGAAGCCTTCAGCGAAGAAGGACGATTAAGATATCCCTGGCCCATCGGGGTCACGTAGAATTCCAAATTCCAGAACAGTAAGCAAAAACATAACATGTCCACAGCTCGTGCTCTCGCTTCCCGAGCACGGGCTCCCGGGTTCGATTCCCGGCGGGGTCAGGGATTTTCACCTGCCTCGAGATGACTCGGTGCTTGTGTTGTCCTCATCATTTCATCATTATCATGACAGTGGCGAGATTGGGCTGAGCAAAGATTCAGAATTTGTACGGGCGCTGATAACCGCGCAGTTGAGCGCCCCACAAACCAAACAAACCAAGAAAAACATAACATGATGAGACATGAGACACGGAATTAGATTTTAGTAAACGCTTTAAACGTCATTTTCCTTCTACTCGTCGAGTGGTATTACAAGTGAATTGTAGCATACCGAGGATATATGGCCACATTATTATGAGCCTGAGCTGTGTATGCGCGGCGGGTTAGCTTGGTAAAACGGCGTTTTTGCATTGCCAGCTGCATTTCTCTGGACCCTCCTGGGCTCCCACTTGCTAGCACCATCCTGGCTCACAGCCTGAAAGCAAAATTGATTTTCAATGTACCATAACAGTGTTTCTTTCACGAAAAGTGTGCGCTCGGAGGCACGAGCGGCCGAAGGGTGTGGTGCGGAAGGTGTAGAGAGGGGGGTTGCGGGTGGCTGGGATAGTGGAACCATCTACCGCTGGTGGGGATTTATTTAGTTTACATTTATGACCAAGAGCCTGTAAGCGCAGCGCCTGTATTTAAATGATCTAAAGAACGTGGAACATTATCACTAAACTGACCTTGTATTGTTGATAAAACAACTTAATTAAACAAAGCCTACGGAAAGTGAGTTAGGAAATGAAGTACAGTGTAGAAAAATATGGGGAGTGGGGGTTAGAACTCAAATTACAAAATCGATAATTTAAAATCGCTATATTTTTATTTACGAAATCTCGTTCTTTGTAAGTGTAGGAAAATTATTGTTCAGCCGTTTTAGAGTAATTGCACTGAGACAGAGGTTCTCAAAAGTGAGGGAACGCCTGTTGGACAGCAAGTGCTTCTACATTTGCTGAAACAACTAGAGCGTATTTTTGGTTATTTCCTTTAGTTTCAAGAAAAAATCTAAGAATTCGACTCACAAATGTTGATATTTCACTAATGATCATTATGCTTAGTACAATATCGATGCAAAATACAGATTTTTTTTTTCAATACCCATACCTGCTACAGGTTAAAAACGATATGTGACGTGACAACCATCGATTTATTTTCATCATTTACGAATATGTTCTTGAGAATCATTGTTGTTTGTGCTAAAGGCAAGTGGATTTTTCTGGCTCTTGCCAACCAACATTAAAAGGATGAAACGTTATGTCACAGATGAACGTTAAAGACAAGCATGAAAAAAAATCCTAAAAATAACATCGTTCTCAGGAAATTAAATTACATTGCGTCGTCTATACGAAGAAAAATGCCAAATAAGTATATACGAGATTTTAGGACTTTAGAAAATGCCTGGTTCACAAGGAAAAAAATTACTCGTCAACGAACACCAAGCATCACTAATACGGCACAGTAAAATGAAATGAAGCTAACGATCAACTTAGTGACGAAATTGTTATATGTGTACGGGTTCCGATCTCGGAAATGTTCCTTTGGTAGGGAATAAGGAACACATCCTCCCCGTTTCCGCCTCACTTGATTTGCACATTTTCATAAACCTCAAATGGTTATTGCTGTAACAAGAGTTGCACGACAGAATACTACTTCAGACAGCGGGTGACAACAGTCAGACACAAATTTAAAGTACCTTATCGTGTTAAACTTCTTTTCATTTTCTGAACGGATATCCTTTTCTACTGTGTGGCCGCTGATCGGTACCTATTTGCCAGCAGAGGCAGGAAGTCATCGTCACTGTGAAGCGACTGTTCACGCAACATTACCAAAATGAAAAATAATTTGACTTTAATTAGAAATTGAAATCAATCACTGGAAGGAAAATTTAAAATTAACTGGAGTAGATGGCCATTGTTAATGGTGGATGTATCTTTGATAGTGGCTATACTGATTTCCAGAAAAACGCTGTAAAATGAAGACAAGATTACACCTTTAAATACCACCATTAGTTATGAGGGGCAGGTATCTATTAATTGGGGGTGAAAGGGAATTTTAGCTTGCGGTCTATGGCCAGATCATTTAACGCTTTCGGTCATGGCGTCCTCATATAAGGACATACTAAATAAAAGCTTAGTATATTAAAGTTCCTAAGATTTTACCATTTGTGATTGTTGTCCTCATATCGTCACAAGCAGAGAGTTTATTTGGGAACAGTGTCGACATGTCCTGTCAATCAGTGGTACCTCAAAACAGAACTGAATGTACACAGTCACATGGGAGCTTCCCAGTAATCTTTGTACCTCCCATCAGCCGCTTAATATCTTCCGAGTTTAGGTAAAAAAAAAAAAATTATTTATGCATAGAAAGGTGCATTCTTGAAGGTAAAAACTAAAGCTGTCTTTCAGAACGAAAGGTAAGTGATATATTTACAACTTTATATGTGTCGCCTAATGAGGACATTGTGATTGAAAGGTCGTAATAGCATAGACATTTAGGACATTATTTCGCTGTCTTTTCAGTCATCTTACGACGATTTCACAATTCCCCGAGTTCAAGATAGACGAAAGCCACTTACATAAGAAGAAGTTACAGAGCTCCTTAATTCATCTGAAATTGACGATCCATCCGATGATCCTAGCGATAATTTTGAACAAGAGGACAATGGTGGCGGTAATGTTAGACGTTTTATACCATACGGTATACTGTAAGCTCAGTAGCCTAGACGAAATGCCCTCTAACTGAATGATAAGTGACACTGAGATAAACACGAAACACTCGTCCCATCCAACGACTATGCATTGGCAGTGCGAATGTTATTGTTGCGTACGAATTTGTTACAGCGCAGCCAACCTAAATCTGAATAAGAAAAATACCCATTCTAATCGTAATAGACTGAAAGCTAGCTTTGAATGTCCAGATTGGTAAGTATGATCTCTGTTCACGTGCTTTGCATCCTGACATGGCAGGGTGACAGCCACGCCTATTGGGCATTTAGCGGGATTTGCACCCGAAGACAAAACATCTATACGGCCGTGTGACGACCTCAAAATCGACGTAAAATGAATTTATCAGCTTTTTCATCTGGGTTACTCAGATGTTCGTTTTTTATGAGTTTTTCTTTTCGTAATAGCATTATTTATCATAGGGTCTGGAGAAAAATGTTGAAACCGAGCGGCGAGAAGTTATTCAAGGTTACAATCAACATATGGGAGGGGTCGACAAGATGGATTTCCTTATAACAATTTATCGCACATTCATCAGATCACGAAAGTGGACGCTTCGCATGTGTGCTTATACAATTGATATTGCATGTGTAAATGCATGGATTGAGTACAAGAAAAAAGCATTAGAATTAGGTGTTCCTACAAATAAGACTCATGATTTGCTTCACTTTAGAGCATGGGTGGCCAAAGCACTGACAAAAATTGATAAGCCAGTTACCAGGAAAATGGAGCGTCCCGCTTGTGAGAGTCCAATGCTATCTCCAAGAACTTCAAAACGAGCCACTGCGGAAGTTCTTTCAGAAGCTGATGTTCGTTTGGACAACGTTGGACATCCCCAGTTTTCAGTGACAAAAAATCATTTGACAGGTGCAAGAAACCAGGTTGCAAAGGTAAATCCACATTTTGTTGTGTGTAATGTAACATTCAGTTATATTTGGATAGAAAAAATTGTTTCTTCGATTATAATCCATCAATGCGTAAAACAGTCGTTTATGTATATAATCATTAAGTAAGCTTTGTGTAATTTATGCATTTTGCTGAAATAAAATCAAATCAAATACTTTGAATTTTCGACTTATACTGCACCCACTTGAACACATTGTCCTCCTACATACATAAATACATAAATCCTTGTTCCATAGATCATGAATACGACATTTGGTAATGATGTGAAACGTGAAACTTTAACATAAATTTTCTTTACTCAAAATAACAAACTAATTAATTTTTTTCAATTACTACTTCATATCTAAGAATTCGTCTATTGAGTAGAAGGAGTTGTCATTCAGAAATTCTTTTAATTTGCTTTTAAATGTTGGTTGCCTATCTGTCAGACCTTTAATGCTATCTGGCAAATGACCGAAGATTATTGTGGCAGCATAATTCACCTCTTTCTGTGCCAAAGTGAGATTTAATCCAGAATAGTGAATATCATCCTTTCTTCTAGTGTTGTAGCTATGCACTTCGCTGTTAATTTTGAATTGGGATGGATTATTAATGACAAATTTCATAAGTGAATATATGTATTGCAAAGCTACTGTGAATATCCCTAGTTCCTTGAATAAATCTCTGCAAGGTGATCTTGGGTGGGCTCCAGCTATTATTCTGATTACACGCTTTTGTGCAATGAATACTTTCTCTCTTAATGACGAATTGCCACAAAATATGATGCCATATGAAAGCAGTGAATGAAAATAGGCATAGTAGGCTAATTTACTGATATGTTTATCACCAAAATTTGTAATAACCACAATAGCATAAGTAGCTGAACCTAACTGTTTCAGCAGATCATCGATGTGTTTCTTCCAATTAAATTTCTTATCAATGCACACACCCAGAAATTTTGAGTATTCTACCTTAGCAGCAGTTCATAGTCTACATTTATCAATGGTTTTATGCCATTTACTGTACAGAATTGTATAAACTGTGTTTTCTCAAAATTTAGTGAGAGGCCATTTGCAGAGAACCATTTAATAATTTTCTAAAAGACATTATTTGCAATTTCCTCAGCTGTTTCTTGTTTGTTAGGTGTGGTTACTATACTTGCATCATCAGCAAAAAAAAACTAGCTTTGCATCCACGTGAACATGGAATGGCAAGTCGTTAATATATATTAAGAACAATAAAGGACCCAAGACTGAAGCCCGAGGGACACCATTCTTGAGACCCCACGCAGTTAGAGGCCTCTGATTTTTGCAGACTATCTGTACTGTTAATTTCAACCTTCTGCATACTTCTAGTTACGTATGAATTAAACCATTTGGGCACTAACCCACTCATACCGCAATACTTAAGCTTAACAAGGAGAATTTCATGATTCACACAATCAAAAGCCCTTGAGAGGACAAAAAATATTCTAATGGGTGATGTTCGGTTATTCAATACTATCAATATTTGATTAGTGAAAGTATATGTAGCATTTTCTATTGAAAATCCTTTCTGAAAACTAAACTGACATTTTGTTAGCACTTAATTTTTACAAATAAGTGATGCTTCTCTTCAATACATTACTTTTCAAGAATTTTGGATAAAGATGTCAGAAGTGAGGTGGGGCGGTAGTTGTTAGCAGCAGATCTGTCCCGTTTTTATGCAATGGTTTAACAATAGCGTATTTCAGTCTATCTGGAAAAATGCGCTGTTTCAATGAGCTACTACACATGTAGCTGAGAATCCTGCTTATTTCTTGGGAACAAGCTTTTAGTACTCTATTGGAAAAGCCACCAATTCCCTGTGAGCTTTTGCTTTTGAGTGAATCTATTATTTTCCTAATTTCAGTAGGTTAGGTGGGTTGAATTTCAGTTTTAACAAATTGCGTAGGTACTGGAACGACCCCTTTGAACAATTATACAGGACTGTGCTTAAACTGACACACAATTTCTTTTAGCGCAACGCAATCTGACTTTCAAAAATCCCTACAAAAAAATGGCCCTGACTAACATTAACCTATGCGTTTCACAAATCGCTTACCTCACAAAAATCTTGGTTACTCGAACTACTGCAATACAGCGAGCGCCACTAATGTCAGCTAAATAAAAGATTCAAACTAATGAAGGCACAAACTACTGATAGGCATAGTTAGCAAATGAAAGATTTTGATAGAGAACAAACAATGTATTTACCATAATAGTGTTGAAAAATCATAATATACATAGCAGTTCATGATATCCAGTATTACAAATTTCAAAACTCCGCCATCTCGCTCCCCACATCCACCACTGCTGGCGGCACACCTCCAGCTGCGCAACGCTACGCGCTGTTCACATCCAATTGCCCAACACTACAATGGCAGACAACAATGCAAACTAGCCACAGACTGCACACAGCACAGCCAGTGATTTTCATACAGAGTGCTACGTAATGTTGCCAATAAGAAAACATAAACAGCCTACTTACATAACCCCCATGCTCCCCACAAAAAATTTTACAAATTGTTTTGGGCACTGGCCAATAACGATTTGATAAAATTTTTCATAATTACAATATCAAAGATATCAAATGCACCCACTTATTGATACAATGTTGGTCAAAAGCTAAAATTTTCTCACAGTCCATAAAGACAGTCCTGATCATTCATCACAGTAACATTGCAGTGTTTTTCTCAAAGTCTGAGCAGTAAAAGAAAATGCACACAGAAGTAGTGGATTCCCATGCAATCTTGAAGAAGTAGTGTTGTCCTTCCAACGGAAAGACAGTGCTGACTCTTGACATGCAGACAGCTATTGGTCCACAACAGAGCAAACCCACAGCAGAGTCAGTCGAAATTTTGAAGAGTATTAGTAGGTAGGTCATCACAGAGCAGACCCACTGTAGTCCTGGTAGAGATTACGGTATTGGTGGGCCACAAGAGGTGCAGACCCACTGCAGTCCTTGTAGAAATAATGGTAAAGGTGGGCCATCAAAGATGCAGACCCACTTTAGTCCTTGTAGAGACGGCCAGCAGCCATCTGTTGCAACTCTGCAGGTGCACAATCACCATCGAAGAGTCTTGCGGACAATATAGCAAGTCCATAAACCACCACTTGTGCACCCACAAAGTTTTTGAAATTGTTCTTAGAACCAGCAATGCTGTTATCCAGTCCCTTGCTGAATTATTAACACACCTGCAAACACTAACAGTCCCTACTTCTCACATATTGTCCATATACTATCACCAACAGAAACGTGTGCAGTGAAATGTAACTTACAAGTTACTTAATTTGATGAACTGGTGTCAATTACAATTTTATAACATAAGAATACAATAACAAAGGTACAAAATACATCATTAAAGAACATAACAATACAGATAACATTTGTAGGAACACTGGCTTTACAAAAGAATAGAAATAAACATATACATCAGTGTTACAAAAATAATGACATAAGTACATACATACAGATCAGAATAACTTTTGAAACATCACCTTCACATATGAGCAACAAAACAGAGTAAATAATATCTAAACATCTTTACAAAGTAAATAACATAGTATCAGAAAAATTCTACAACATAGCTCTCATCAGCTAAACACATAAAGACAGGAAAAACACAAATACACAAGGGTACACAAACACAAAGAGGGATGACACAAAAGGAAAGGACATAATTTTGCATGGAGATCTCCCTTCGTTCATCATTATTCCCAAAAGTGCTATCTAAGCCTGCTTTCTGTATTCTGTTGACATCCTCTTTCAAGAATAGTTTTTCTCCACTGTACATTACTTTTTTTTGGCCAAACCATTTTCTTATAGCTTCTCAATGCATTTCTTCCAATTCATCATAGTTAGTTTCTTATATAGTCTACCCCCTCTTAAGCTAACTTAAATCTACTGAGCTCAGATATATATACCAAGGGACGAGGCAATGCAGCAGCACATAACAAATTAACGCAAACAGCAATGACAAAAATTCAAATTGGCAAAGCAAGCAGCATAAATTAGCAAAGCAAATGCAATATTACAACTAATATAAGGCAATGCACAGCAAACAAGAAAAATAAATTTGTAGTAAAACTAGCTTAACAGAGTAATGTAAAGTGAAATTTAGTAGCACTATGCCTGGCAAACAGCAGCAGCAAATGCAGTAACTTATATCTAAACAAGCAGAACAAAATATTACACTAAAAATGGCCATGTCTAATACCTATGTCACATCTTAACACTAGAGTGATGTATCACAAGAACTTACTCTGCAAGAAAGTTACCAAGTCATGAAAAAAATTATTTATGCAATTCCTGTGAAGGGAAATGTCTATTTGTGCTCTCTTTTCTAAGAAAGTATATCAAAAACGTAGTCTTTACTGGGTCTGTGGACAGGAAATAGTGATATTAGTACATCTATTAAATTTTATAATAACCAATGCTGCAGTGCAGCTAGAAACTAGATGTTAAAGAAATTGAGCAAATATGTACAAAGGAAGGCATGAAACATCATTCATTAGCCATATGGCATTTCATAAGGTAGTAAAAAAAAATCTCTCAACTAGAAAGACAGTAGTCATCATCAGGTGTATAAACATAAAATATTTCTCATCATTTCATTAGACATTTCAGTAAATATCATAAATTAAGAGCTCCACAGTGTTATCATATGTTTTCAAGTTTGAGCGTGTCGTATTTGCGATGCTTTCTACAAAGGAATGTCAATAGCGAGGATAATGGCCCCTTTTTTTTCACCTGTGCCTCTGAAAGGCACACACTAATGGCTTTTTTCCAGGCGTCTGTCACGCAGCTGGGTGCCCACGACACATTACGTGAAGGTGGTCACTTAACTTTCTTACCCAAATATTTATGACAGCAGTTTCCGCTACAGTGACAGTCTCATATAAAAATATTTCACAGGTCAAGAATTTGCGTTACAAATCTGTAGAAACAAAATCCTATTGATATAACAGTGTCCAAAAAATTTTCGTCGGCATTGTAATACATTCACGCATTTACATACATTTCATAACTCTTAAAGTACGATTATCGGTTTCCAACATCCTTTTTCACAAACCAGAGTCCCTAACCACTACTCATTATTCCTTGCTTTATTACACATTTACATATTCGTAGACACTTCTTCAATATTTCATCATAACAAATACGTAGCATAATGAAATTCCTCATATAGCATCAGCTTATTGATCATAAACATACCGCAACAGCATAATACACAGAGTCATCGTAATAATAAAATCATAACACCTCAGTCAACTCTCAAAATCGTCGTAGCTTCCTCCAATAATTTCAAAAGCTAAAAAAAATTATCTGCTCATGTCAAAAGTGTCATCTTTTCAAACGTACTTTAAAAATCGTGATCCCATACCAAATATATCATCCAAAGCTCTCATAATATCACAATGGGTCCGAAAAAATATGAACAGTTCACAAAGTACAGACAAAATACAATTTCGTAAGTGTGAAGTTATCCAACAGTGTAATTACGTAAACATCTGTCACTGCCGTAGTAAAAAAGTTTGTCTGTCTCAGTTAAATGATCAGATAGCTGTGTAATTATGTGTTAGAGAAATATGGTACCGATGTGTAAAGTTGTGTAAGCAAATACCATATTAGCTAGGGCTCCTTGTGCTTGCCAAACACATGGTACACAAAGTAAGCGTGTACCCCCCTGAGGATTAATGTAATTATACCCTCAGGTGTTACAGACTACAGCAATGGAATGAAATGTATCCCAGAAAACTTTCTTTGCATGTCAAAAAAATTTAACAAAATAAATTATTTAAATACAAAATTAATCACTCAAACGCGTGTTCTGTAGCGCTAAATTGTACGTCTTTTTGTAATATAATATCAGTCACTACTTAATGGTAAAAAATGTGCCAAGTGTCGTAATTATCGTCGTCCGTAAGCAAAGTTCTGTGGAAGTCAATGTACTTACCTCGTAATAAACAAAAGCGAAATGCTTTGCGTATAGATATCGTAGTTATTATGCTTATTGCTGTGATGAAGAAAGTACTGTACTGTAATGTATTGTTGTGCTACGGAAAATGCTGTCTCATTGTAGCTATACCACAAAAATTACTACTAAAACATGTTTTACTTTCCAGATTAATACAGATAAACTGTGCAGATATAAAACAGATACAGTGCAAAATCAATAATATAAATTGTGTCACTCATTAGTAGTGTCGTGATATAATCATGTAGCTGTCAAATAAACTAACCACTGTGTCATCTGGTATCTCACAGAAAGTACTTTAAATCCAGAATGTATTTTCAAGTAAACCAAAATGTTGCATTAAAATCTCATTAGCATTACCAGTATATGTACTAAATATGTAAGCCTTATAATCGTTATGTAATCATGCAACTAACAAGCAAGAATGTACACACACAATAACACTGTGTCGTCTGTTCACAATAACAATGCATTCGTAATTTCTGTTTAAATACATTCTCTTGGTTCTTGACTGGATATTTAACCTCAAACATTGTTGCATGTTAACAGATTCTTAGTCTGACAAAGCATGCTAGTAATGTAAAGTTAAAAGTTTTGTGGCAAAGACAAAGTTAAAAAGCAGATTATCTCTTGCTCTCAATAAACTGTTTTACATATGAAATATGGTGCAATCTTTTACCCTTTCTAGTGCGCAGAGTTTCAACTTCAAAGCAATTATCATGTTGTATACGTCGGTAAGGAATGCTAAAATTTTTCTCAATGTTAGCGTCTATGTTATTTTTCTCTCAGCCAGCCGGCGCACGTGGCTGCCTGCGGTGCAATTCATTGTCTGCCTCTTTGTTGGCGCGCGTCGTTATTGGGATTAGGAGACCTAACTTCTACAAATTCACCATGACGAGAAGGCCCTGCCCTGTTTGAAGCTCGCCAGTTCTGATGGAATTCAGGTCTGTCGCTTTGTCTGTAGTTTACATAGTTTCTTGTTTGTCGGTCATGTGGTGGAGAATTTCTCCCAGAATCGTAACTGCGTGGTGGACCGTTGCGTCTAAAGTTATTCTGTCTCCCTTGATAATAATTATTTTGGTTCCCGTATTGTCTGTTTCTATGGTTATCTCTGTCATATTCATTACTACGGAAATGCGATCTTTCTCTGTAGTTATTACTACTCTGCCAATGGTTGTCATATGGGTGGTGTCTATTTTGGTCACGATTTACATTGTAAGAATAGCCTTGTCGAGTCCAGTTATTATTTCTGTCATTTCGGAATTGTGACGGATGTGACCTGTAATTGTTGTTCTTCTGTTTTCGCGTTCCACGATTGTCAGTGCCAATTTCTAATTCTTGTAAGAGTCCCTGAAAAGCTTCAATGTCGTCTTTGCAACGTCCTGCCAAAATAATATGTCGTAAATGTTCAGGTAATTTGATTAAGCAAATGCGGATGAGTTCTGAGGGGCTGTATGGGTTTGACAGGTATTGATTCTTGTGCAACATGTCTTCAAAATATTTTACAAGACTGGAGAATTCAGACTGCTCGAAATGTTTCATCATTATGATGCTATGTTTTACTCGGTCTTGTGTAGCTTGAGACCAATATGCTGAGAGGAAGACATGATAAAATTCTCCTTCACTGTGGCAATCTTGAATGACCGATCTCATTCTTACAGCTGGTTCATTCTCTAAATAGCCACATATAAATTCTAATCTGTGCTCTAATGACCAGTTGGGAGGAAAACAATGAGAGAACTGATGGAGCCACGCTTGTGGATGAATGTCGTTGCCAGAATTCTTAAATGTTTTAAATTTACGTGTAGTAATGAACAGCTTATAGTCAAAATCATCATGTCGGCGAGTCACATATCGGTCGTTGTTACGTCGTTTCGGTGGTTCCATATGAAAATTCGGTGCACCTTGCCAGTTTCTTTCATAATTTCCGAAGTGTCCTGTGTTATTATTTTGTGGTTGTTCCGTATTTTTTTGTCCCTCTTCCTGTACTGGATCGCGAGTGTCCTCTGAAATATGTAATTCTTGTATTACTTGGGCCAATTGATCTTGTACTTCCTGGATTTCTCTTTTGTGTTGCGTATTAATTTGATTCTGATTTTGTTTGAATTTCTTAATTTGTTCATACTCTTCTGTGTCAGTGAAGGCTACAGGTCTTGTGTCACTCAGATCATCATCTACCTTTGTAGATAAGTTAGTGAACTGATCTGAATGTTCGTCTACTTTATCCGTTAGTGAAATTATTTCCTCTGTGTGTTTTTCTGAACCAAGTTTCAGAGTGTCCATTTGTGTTGAAATCGTATCTACTGTGTAATTTAAGTTTTCCTGAGTTTTTGCAGGTTGCGTAACCGAATCGGTAGATGCAACTGAGGCAATTTTAGCTTGCAAGGTGTTGTGATTTTCATGAACAATAGTTTGCAGTTCTTTTATGGCTGCTTCGAGATTCTGTAATGCATTTTCATGACGCGAAAAAATATGTTGGAAATGCTCACAAATTTGTGTTTTTATGTCGTTACAGACTTTTTGACATTTCGATTCGATTTTATGTAACTCAGTAGTTAAATCTTCACGTGTTTGTTCCGGCGTGATGTGAAGATTTTGTTCCATTACGTCTAACTTTTGAAGATTTTGTTCCATTGTGTCTAACTTTTGTAGCCTTTGTCCCATTTGTTGCATTAACTGTAATAACAATGCACTGGTGTCTGAAACATGTTCCTCAGTGCTATTCGGCAGTGCATTTGAACCGGCAATATTCGCATTTTGAAAAGCAGAAAATGTGTCTTGATTTATTTGAGGAAACGGTGAGGACGCAAAACCTGAATCTACAGTATTTGCAACATTGTGTCCTGTCATTTCGGAATCCTGAGGCGAGTTGTTGCCGACCGATCGATCGATAATGCTTCCCTGTTCACTAATTCTTTCACTGTCTACACCGTTATTTACCAAATTACTACTTTGAATGTCTGTTAATTCGTTACACAGTGGTGCTGATAAGCTACGCTCGTCGTCACTATTATTTCTCAGTTTACTTTGGAGCCTAGTGTTACGTTTTTCACACGCCATTATTGTCACAATATTTCACACGATAACACAGAAAAGCACAATTTGAAGAGCAAAAATAATAGAACACATTAACATAGCACTGAAAAAAAATATCTAGTCAATTGCAAGCGCAGCTGCGAAATACTTGGTGCAAATTTACATGCATGCCACAACTGTTTTACTGTACAACAATGAAAAACTACAACTACAAAGGAAATTCTCTCTACAATTACGCGATAGCAATAAACTAAATCCACACTAATTACACAAACTACAAGACAAAAGCAGAAGATTCCAGTGAGGTATCCTCGGCTAAGGGTCGACATATGGAACGTCCCCTTAGAAAAATTATACAAGACTGTGCTTAAACTGACACACAATTTCTTTTAGCGCAACGCAATCTGACTTTCAAAAATCCATACAAAAAATGGCCCTGACTAACATTAACCTATGCGTTTCACAAATCGCTTACCTCACAAAAATCTTGGTTACTCGAACTACTGCAATACAGCGAGCGCCACTACTGTCAGCTAAATAAAAGATTCAAACTACTGAAGGCACTAACTACTGATAGGCATAGTTAGCAAATGAAAGATTTTGATAGAGAACAAACAATGTATTTACCTTAATAGTGTTGAAAAATCATAATATACATAGCAGTTCATGATATCCAGTATTACAAATTTCAAAACTCCGCCATCTCTCTCCCCACATCCACCACTGCTGGCGGCTCACCTCCAACTGTGCAACGCTACGCACTGTTCACATCCAGCTGCCCAACACTACAAAGGCAGACAACAATGCAAACTAGCCACAGACTGCACACAGCACAGCCAGTGATTTTCATACAGAGCGCTACGTAACGTTGCCAATAAGAAAACATAAACAGCCTACTTACAGTACTACCTGTTCCATATATTGCCTTGTATTTCCTAATGAATATCCGGATCCTATTTTCTCTACAACACTTCAAAATGATTATTAAAAAATGTTTTCTACTTCTAATTTCTTGTTAATATACTTTTCATTTTGTTGGATAGAAATACAGTCTTCCTATGCTCTCGGTTGCTCTGTTTCCCTTTCCACAATATTCCAAATTGTTTTAATTTTATTGTCAGATGTGCTAATCTCACGCATAATGCACATACTTCTGGATTTTTAATAAGTTTTCTTAACAGAGTGCAGGAATATTTATAATGTTTCACTGTTTCGGGATCATTACTCCATCTAGCTATAAGATACATTTCCCTCTTCTGTTTACAAGATATTTTTGTCAATCCTAGCTATGGTGGGAGGCGACGACTATCTGTGGAAGAATACAGCACAGTGCGAAGTATTGAAGTGCAATGCGAAGTGGGTCCTGAGGCGACGTACTGAGGTACTGAGTTCGAAAGATTGACCCAGCTCGGTCGGCGGTGGCGTACGCCAGCACAATATGCGTTTAGACAATTTAGTAGAAAATTTAAGCCCTGTGTAATTGAAAGAGTGGGTGAAAGTTTTCTAAAATTAATAATAATTAATGGACTACTAAGGCATTTTAATAATTACGTCTGTGAAAATTGGTATTACACTTCTCGGTTAATCCGAAATCTAAAAACATTTTAACTATCTTCTCCATTAGAAATAAAAGATATACGTTTTAGTATTTTTGGAAATTGAAGTAGAGGATGGCAGTTTTTATAGCCCTTAGACTGCAGCTACCAGAACAGCTTCTTGGTGAGAAGTAAATTCGGAAAAGACCATGGTTCTATGCCCTTAATTAGCGTGAAAAGTTTAGGAGTTATTGCAGTTTGTGACCAACATGAATATTCGATTAATGAAAAACAAGAGTCTGTGCGAACCACGCGGTCTAAGCGAGCGAAGCAGCGGGCGCTAAGGTAGTATTATATATGTTTGAGAGCACCTGCTCAGTGAGCCAAAAATATTTCTGAACTACTGTGCTTCCCCACATAGTGACAGACAACACCTCCACTCGTTCGCTTGTATGCTTTCACTACATCACGTTGGTTAAGGATTTTCCATTATTTTTTTTTATAATGATCTGTACGTGAAACAGAGCAGCAAGCAGGCGATAGTTCGATAGGGCGCCTCGGGCCACGGCTGGTTTGTAAGGGTCGCGTGTTGCCGGGGGCAGAGCGGGGGCGTTGAGGGATTAGAGGTGAGCGTGGCGCATAGCCCCCGCCCCACCAGCCTTGTTAGCGAGCAGGCTGCGCAGGCGGACACTGGCCGTCCCTTCCGTCCCTTCCCCCCTCTGTCTGCGGCACCAGCTTACATAACTCGTCGAGACGTCCCCTTCTTGAGCTACCGGAATATTCCCACTGAATCTGAAATTATTATCTGGAAAATCATAAGAGTAGTTTCTCAGGAACAACTAACCTTCCCTCGGACATTAATTCTATCTTTGAAGGATGAAGAGCCCTACTTCTTACTAATTTTGTTGCAAAATCTTATGAGAATGTTTTTCTGTGGTAGAAGTATTTATTTCGGACGAACAGTGCAAAGGAATTAATCAGACTTACATTTTATCCCATTGTCTTTATGCATAAGATTTTAAATAGCTAACAGTGATTAGTTTAGTACCGTTGTAAAGTTTGCCCTCATACAATCACTCTTCCCACCCTCTCTCTCACTTTCTCTTTATCTTCCTTCCTCTCTTCCTTCAGCCTTTCATATCTATCTATGAATTCCAACCAAAATTGTTACTTGTGTATAATTTTACCACTGTAGCCAATATGATTATTGTACTTAAAATTTGTAACACTTCACCGGATTGTATAAATGAGTATGAAGTTTAAGCTATTTTAACTTGTTAAAATCGGATTTATATACCACTGAAGTATTTATTCCAACGAATGTATTCAACACCTCAAACAACACCTCCAAATCCCTTAAAAATTTAGTCTTTAATAATGTTGTCAGGATGTAAATTCTTTGTACTTAGATAATGTTTCCTCTTCTGCTATACGATCCATGCACCCCATAGGTTCCAACGCCATATTTTTTTACAAAATATGACAGTATACACGTTATGTGTTACGCAGTGAAAGGAACCTGTAACCACTGGAGGTACTTTATTTTACTTTTTTTCTGTTTACCGTTAGATGCACGTTTAATTTTTTGAAAAAGAAACCCAAAACCATGTTCTGAAATTGTGTTTTGTTTCTCCACTAGACAGTGCCACAAATTTCTCCAAAAAATCGTAACACAACACACACACAAATGTCATATTAACAAATTTAAATCCACCTGACGATGGAGGTTTAAACCTTTGAAACGCGTCATGGAGATATATAAACAGTGACTGGTGACAGTAAACTTGTTGTTTCATTTAATGTCAATAACAGTCACGGTAAATCCTAACCTAAATGTTCGCTTTTAAAGTTGATTAGCCGGCCGAAGTGGCCGTGCGGTTAAAGGCGCTGCAGTCTGGAACCGCAAGACCGCTACGGTCGCAGGTTAGAATCCTGCCTCGGGCATGGATGTTTGTGATGTCCTTAGGTTAGTTAGGTTTAACTAGTTCTAAGTTCTAGGGGACTAATGACTTCAGCAGTTGAGTCCCATAGTGCTCAGAGCCATTTGAACCATTTTTTTAAAAGTTGATTGTTACTGAATAAAATCTAATTAGTGACGTAGCATGATTCGCCTGAAATATACCGAAATCCGCCAAGCCGCCACAGCTATTTACTTGCCGGCCAGCTAAATATCACTACAAGCGCACGCGTTGTTCCTCTACTCAGAAAGCAGAGACAGAAAATTATTATTATTACGAAGCCACGGCGACGTACTTACTGAACGACCTCGACACTCCTAGAGACCGCGCCTCAAAGTAGGCGAACCACTGCTCTAGCCCAGTACCTCGCTACCTCCAGGTACCCTGATGTGGCGAGCTATTGCGTATGACCACGAGACTGATATGGTAATTGTTAAAGGGAGAGTGAATGCTCGCCAGTATGCGGCAACACAGGTAAAACTTTCTGTCACAACCTTCATGATGAGCGACCAAGTGACATATTCCACAATGATAGTGCAAGATCATTGACTGTAGTTCTCATCACAAACGATTTGAGTAATGCACGAATCCTTGATTGGAGTGTCAGGTCCATTAACTTGCCACCACCGCACTGTGCCTGAGGTAAGATGGGAAGACGTATACTTTCATGGGAAGACGTATACTTTCATACGAGCCTCCAGTAAACAATCTTCATGAACTGTCGGGTGAAGCAAGAAATTCTTCAAAAAGCCATTGTCATGCTATTTGCTTTCAAGTATCATCGAACACAATAGAGATAAGGTTTATATTTTAAACGAAATAGTACTAAATCTCGGTTAGTTTGATATATTACCACTTGGTGAATCTCTGAATGCAAATATAATCCAAATTTTCTGTTTTTTTTTCTGAACCGTGTCACTTCAGATATCTCTGCATGCTGAACACATGAACGATGCTCAGTCTCTGGTTTCCAGAGATTGCATTATTATGAAAAGCACGGGCAATGTAGTATGTAACAGTCTAGTAAAGTCGTAGCCTTCCGCGGTAGACTTGTGGTTATGGAGTCGTGGAGAGAGAGTGTTGGATCCTGGCGGATTGCGCAGCTTGGTTAGCAGTGGTGGCGCACAGAGATTTCTATTTGAGACGCTGCATGATGTGTAAGCTGAGTGTGAAGGACGATTTTTTAAGACGACTGTATAAAGAGAAAGCACTTTAAAAAAAAGCTAACTTACTTTAAGTTCGTTAGCTGCAACCTCTATTTCTATTTGAGACGCTGCATGATGTGTAAGCTGAGTGTGAAGGACGATTTTTTAAGACGACTGTATAAAGAGAAAGCACTTTAAAAAAAAGCTAACTTACTTTAAGTTCGTTAGCTGCAACCTTTAGTTCATAAATTATTGTTGTGCAGGGATTTGATTGTGCCCAATGATTCCTACGTGCTGGTAATGAGGGAGAACTATCAACTTTGTGTTCAGAATTCTAATTAGCCCTTCTCCATTTAGACTAGCTACATAATACTTTAAAAGGACGTCAAGAGAACAAATTTTTGTAGTAGAAATATTTTTAAGAAGCACACATCATCGGGTACCGATGACCATTGCAGTCTGGTCCCTTTAATCCCACAAACCAACCAACACATCATCGAGTGTTACAATGTGGAGAGAGAAAATGCCAATTATTCATATTAGATCAAATTTCCTTTTGTGTGATTAAAAGGACTGAATTTCAAAACACTTTCTTTATTCATTTATAAATATTTCACAAATCATAGGCCTACTTTTTAGCGAAACATGTCCGGTAAAATTTGCATTGTCACGCCTTGCACTTCTGTGTGAACAATAATTAATAATTTTGAAAAGAGTACTGAAACTTACTTGCTAAAACAGCAACTTAATAACGATAAGAAGCCAAACTGCCAAGCAGTGATTTATTTCTGATCATCATTTGCAGTGCAGCCAGAGCAGAGTCAAGCTATCCATTGCAAGGTAAGAATTTTTTTAGAACATAAATAAACATTTTTTATAGAATATTAGGAAAAGTCTCCAGTTAGGGAAATTTCATGAAAAAAAACAGATACGTTTTCGTAACAGGGCACATTTAAACAATGTAGCAGTTAGTCATTCTAAGTATCTTTGTGAACCATTCTTTTGTCCAATATAGACGAAAGTGTCAAAGAAACTGGTATAGGCATGCGTATTAAAATACAGACATGTAAACAAGCGGAATACGATTCCGCGGTCAGCAACGCCTATATAAGGTAACAAGTGTCTGGCGCAGTTGTTAGATCGCTTACAGCTGCTACAGTGGCAGGTTATTGAGATTTAGAGAGAGTTTGAACGTGGAGTTATTGTCGGTACACGAGCGATGGGACACAGCATCTCCGAGATAGCGATGAAGTGGTGATTTTCCAATACGAACGTTTCACGAGTGTACCGTGAATATCAAGAATCCGGTAAAAAATCAAATCTCCGACGTCGTAGCGGCCGGCAAAAGATCCTACGAGAACGGTACCAACGACGAGTAAACAGAATCGTTCAACGTTACAGAAGTGCAGTCCTTCCGCAGATTTCTGCAGATTTCAATGCTGGGCCATCAACAAGTATCAGTGTGCGAATCATTTCACGAAACATCATCGATATGAGCTTTAGGAGTCGAAGGCCCACTTCTGTACCCTTGATGACTGCACGACACAGGGCTTTACGCCTAGCCTGAGCCCATCAACATCGACATTGGACTGTTGATGACTGGAAACATGTTGTGTGTTCGGACGACTCTCATTTCAAATTGTGTCTAGCGGATGGATGTTTACGGGTATGGAGACACCCTCATGAATCCATGGACCCTGCTTATCAGCAGAGGACTGTTGAAACTGGAGAAGGCTCTGTAATGCTGTGAGGCGAGGGGAGTTGGAGTGATATGGGACCCCTGACACGTCTAGATACGACTCCGACAGGTGACACGTAAGCATCCTGTCTGATCACCTGCATCCATTCATGTCCATTGCGCATTTCGAAGGAGTGGGACAATTTCAGCACGAAAATGCGACACCTCACACGGCCAGAATTGCTACATAGTGTCTCCAGAAACACTCTTCTGAATTTAAACACTTTCTCTGGCCACCAAAGTCCCCAGACTTGAACATTATTCAGAATAATTGGGATGGCTTGCAACGTGCTATTCAGAAGAGACCTCCACCCCCTCGTACTCTTACGGATTTATGGACAGCCCTCAAGGAGTCATGGTGTCAGTTCCATCCGGAAATACTTCAGACATTAGTCGAGTCCGTGCCACGTCGTGTTGCGGCCCTTTTGCGTGCTGGCGGGCGCCCTACACGATAATAGACAGGTGTACCAGTTTCTTTGGCTCTTCAGTGTAATTTACACACAGTTAGATGCACTTCAGGTTAATAAAAGTCACACTCCTATAAATTTAATTTACATAAATAATTTTATGTTCAAAAATAGGCTAGTTCTGCCGATTCTGTATCTGAATCTGTTCAAATGGCTCAAATGGCTCTGAGCACTATGGGACTCAACTGCTGAGGTCATTAGTCCCCTAGAACTTAGAACTAGTTAAACCTAACTAACCTAAGGACATCACAAACATCCATGCCCTAGGCAGGATTCGAACCTGCGACCGTAGCGGTCTTGCGGTTCCAGACTGCAGCGCCTTTAACCGCACGGCCACTTCGGCCGGCTCTGAATCTGTACTCGGAAATTTATTAGTCATGTAGATTTCAGATTAGATTCGGAAACGAGACAGTCAAAGTAGTAAATGAGATTTGATATTTGGGCAGCGAAGTAACTGATGATGGTCGAAGTACAGAGGATATAAAATTTAGACTGGCAATGGCAAGGAAAGCGTTTCTGAGGAAGAGTAGTTTATTAACATCGAGTATAGGTTTAAGTGTCAGGAAGTATTTGTGCGGAGTGTAGTCATGTATGCAAGTGAAATGTGGACGATAAATAGTTTAGATAAGAAGAGAATAGAAGCTTTCGAAATGTTTTCTATAGAAGAGTGCTGAGGATTAAATGGGTATATCACGTAACTAATGAGTAGGTACTGAATAGGATTGAGGAAAAGAGGAATTTTTGGCACAATTTGACTGGAAGAGGGGGTCGGTTGGTAGGACGCTTCTACGGCATAAAGGGAGCACCAATTTAGCATTGGAGGGTAGCGTGGAGGGTAAAAATCGTAGAGGGAGACCATGAGATGAATACAGTAAGCAGATTCAGAAGGATGTAGGCTGCAGTATTTACTCGGAGATGAAGAGGCTTGCACCGGATAAAGTAGCATGGAGAGCTGCATCAAACCACTCTCTGGACTTAAGACCAAAACAAAAACAACAGTATTCAGGCTGTTAACGCGGAAGTCGGTTACACACGGTTTGAGCATAGAACTACCAACGAAACAGATAACTTAAAGAGTCTTGTCTTGCACGTAGTGCACATCTCTTTTAGCCTTTATATGATGAAAATCAACGCAAAGTACCATTAATATAGGACTAGTGCTTGGAGGTCTAACAGTTTCTATTTCGGCCAGTGTACGTGTGCAGTTAATACACTGTTACTTGACTTACCGTACAGATATGCTGTAACGGTGAAGTATCTGACATTAGTCGCAGAGAGTGGAGCTTTAAAAGAATGTCGTGCCGTGTTTCCGAGCACAACTGGCAGGCGATGCTCAGAACGCCGTGAGTGCACTACTTCGCCCTTGCAGCGGCCCCTCTGCCTGGCAAGGAGATCAGCTGAAAGCCGCCTCCCGCGCTGAGCCACAGTATCACACACTGTAGACCTGTGTCTGAGTTCACGCAGCCTCCCTGAGATTTCCGTTTACTGCGCTCCTGGCCCTGCAGACGGCGGCTGCCTTACGTTTCATAGTCGGCCTCCAACCGACCAATCGATTCTGCGCAGTCTGCACCATAAAAGTGCGACGGTTTTAAACGGACCACAAAATGCGGCCATTCTGCAGACCGCAATACGGTGCGGTAGATCCACATGTGGCTTACTCCAAGAAGGTCATACAATGGTACGCGGTGGATTGGCCGGTAACGTAAATATTGATACTATGTTCTCTAGACTCTCTCGTCAGTGTAACAGGTTTACATTTACAATCGAAATGGGCCAGTTGGCCATACTGCACCGCAGACGAGATATGTCTTCTGTTTCTGCTAGTACAGATACTTTACCTAAAACGTCCGTTTCCTTTATTTCCTCGTTTACTTTGATGCGGAAATAATCTGCATTTATTTCACATGGAGAGAAGAGTAAGATATCGTACAAAAGACCGTTTTAAGATCAAGCGGCCGTCATAACGCCGATACACTGAAGGGCCCCTTTTCAGTAGTATGAATTTGATTTTCTTAAAAGTACCGGGTGATCAAAAAGTCAGTATAAATTTGAAAACTTAATAAACCACGGAATAATGTAGATAGAGAAGTAAAAAATGACACACATGATTGCAATGACATGGGGTTTTATTAGAACAAAAAAAAAGTTCACAAAACGTCCGACAGATGGCACAGAACAGAAAAACGTCAGTGAATGCGCATGACAATCGTGTATAAAAGGAGCTGTAATGAGAGAGAGAGAATCAGATGCGCCAGCAGTCGCAGCATGTTGACGTTACCTGAAAAGGCGCATCTAGTGAAGCTGTAATATCAGAATGGGGAATGTGCTAGTTCAGCGTTACGATCCTATCGCCATAGGAAGGGGATTCCGACGGGTAAGGTTCAAAATGGTTCAAATGGCTCTGAGCACTATGGGACTTAACTGCTGAGGTCATCAGTCCCTTAGAACTTAGAACTACTTAAACCTAACTAACCTAAGGACATCACTCACATCCATGCCCGAGGCAGGATTCGAACCTGCGACCGTCGGGGTCGACGGGTAAGGATCCGTTGACAAATGCAGCTGTGGCGAGAATGATTTCTAAGTTCGAAGCCACGGGTTGTTTAGACGATAGACCCCGTAGTGGCCGACCGAGCGCAAGGCGTACGATGTTTACGCAGGATAGCGCTCCACCCCATATTGCTAGACGCGTGAAACATCTCATGTGGGCGTCCTTTGATGATGATCGTGTGCTCAGCCGCCACTTTCGTCATGCCTGGCCATCCAGGTCCCCAGACCTCAGTCCATGCGATTATTGGCTTTGGGGTTACCTCAAGTCCCAACTGTATCTTGATCGACCGACCTCTCTAGGGATGCTGAAAGTAAACATCCGACGCCAATGCCTCACCATAACTCCGGACATGCTTCACAGTGCTGTTCACAACATTATTCCTCGACTACAGCTATTGTTGAGGAATGATGGTGGACATATTGAGTATTTTCTGTAAAGAACATCTTTGCTTTGTCTTACTTTGTTATGCTAATTATTGCTATTCTGCTCAGATGAAGCGCCATCTGAGGGACATTTTTTGAACTTTTGTATTTTTTTGGTTCTAATAAAACCCCATGTCATTCCAAGCATATGTGTCAATTTGTACCTCTCTATCTACATTATTCCGTGATTTACTCAGTTTTCAAATTTATACTGACTTTTTGATCACCCGGTATAATAATGGTTCCATATAATGTAGGGACGGAAATTAAAAAATATGTCAGTGCTTATTTTCTATGCAACATTTCGCATAGTCGTAATAATGTAATGGCGATATAACGAAAAATACACTGCTGGCCACCGTAAATGCAACACCCTGAAGGAAGCACCCGAATCAACTGAAAATTACACCATGAGTTTGCAGCGATGAGATATGCAACTGATTAGAATTTCAGCACAGACGCACATCACGCGCGCCTTGGCGCCACCTCATAGCGCCATTTAAGGCTTGGCGATTTCGACGAGTGTACGTTCGGCACGTGTGTTTACCTTGTGGTTGTTTCACAAGACGATCAGTTATGCCTCGTAGACAACAGCGAACATCTTTTGATCAAGTATCCGAGTTCGACAGAGGAAGGATAGTGGCTTACCGAGATTGTGGATTATCATACAGAGAAATCGCTAGTCGTGTTGGACGAAACCAAACAACTGTAATGCGGATATGTGACCGTTGGATGCCGGAGGGTACGACGGACCGACGTGGTCGATCGCATTCACCTCGGTGCACCACTGCACGTGCTGATAGGCAAATTGTGCGCATGGCAGTGACGGATCACTCAGTGACATCCCGAACCATAGCACAGCACATTGCGTCTGTAACGCATCATCCAGTGTCTGCGCGTACCATTCGACGCCGTTTACAGCAGAGTGGTCTGTCCGCAAGACGTCTATTGCTTCGTCTACCATTGACGCAGAACCACAGACGTCTCCGTCGCCAATGGTGTGATGACAGACGGATGTGGACGGCAGAATGGAATGACGTTATCTTTACTGACGAGGCACGCTTCTGTCTGCAGCACCACGATGGTCGGATTCGAGTGTGGAGACGCCGTGGAGAGAGGATGCTGGACAGCTGCATTATGCACCGCCACACTGGTCTTGCACCGGGTATTATGGTATGGGGCGGTATTGGATATTACTCTCACACGCCTCTAGTACGCATTGCCGGTACTTTAAATAGCCGGCGCTACATATCCGAGGTGCTGGAGCCAGTTGTCCTTCCTTACCTTCAGGGCTCGGCCACAGCCATATTTCAACAGGATAATGCGCGACCATACGTGGCACGCATTGTCCAAAGGTTCTTCGTCAATAACCAGATTGAATTGCTTCCCTGGCCGGCTCGCTCTCCGGACTTTCGCCGATAGAAAACATGTGGTCCATGGTTGCTCAACGAGTGACCCAGATTACATCCCCAGCTGCCACACCAGATGATCTTTGGCAACGTGTGGAAGCTGCTTGGGCTGCTGTACCCCAGGAACACATCCAACGTCTCTTTGACTCAATGCCGAGACGTGTGGCAGCTGTGATCTCCAACAATGGCGGCTACTCTGGCTACTGATTCAGGCAGGAACCACATGTCACAGACTTCTGTAAACGTAGTCATTTGATACTTGGTCAACATGTTATCTACAAAATAAATTTTGTTGTGCTACCCCTTGTCTTTCTTGGTGTTGCATTTACGGTGGCCAGCAGTGTACATCCATATTCTGATAAATAGATTTATTTTTAACGGTTGAAAGCCTAGCATTAACAATAATGAAAATTATGTTGGAGCCACCGATTTTGCAATATCGTCGGTCCAATATGCATGTTTCAGCAGACTCCAACTCGGTGACTTACGTGACAGATACTACAAAAGACGACAATGTAAAGCACGGCGATATAAAGGCAGTGCATTTCTTAGTATAGTGAAATAATAAATAAAGAGTTACCAGCAATACTATACTGTTCCAGCAAGAATAAAAAGCCCCTTTGTTATGACTTCGGATAAAGAGAATTTAGTGAAATGAAAAGCCGAATTTTACTAGAAAGACGTTCTAATGCTCAATTTAATGTAGGCTACTCGAAAGATAACACGATTTGTGTGTTTACAACGGTTTTCCAATAAAAAGCAACCTACACTAAATATCTTACATCGAAAGAACACAAATATTACAATAAAAACATTCCTCATATCTTTACTCAAGATAGAGTGAGTTTATTTACCCTTCGTCTTCGCGGCCGTGTTGGTCTCAATGGATACTGCCGGCTACTAACCCGAGTCGTTGCGATCTCATCACGAAACAAATAGGATTTCATCTTAGTATGAATAAAGTCACGGCACGAAAATTTATTCTGTATAAATATGACTCAAATTTAATGTAATGCGCAAGATGCAAAAGTGAATGTGCGTGGTATAGACCATGCAGTAACCTCACTCATGAACACTGTCTGAATAAAAATATCTCAACACTTGTAAGAGGACACTAATATGGAGTGCCTCTATGACGGCTTCGACTATACTGATGACACTTTTGCCGGTCGCGGTGGCCGAGCGGGTCTAGGCGGTTCAGTCCGGAACCGCGCGACTGCTACGGTCGCAGGTTCGCATCCTGCCTTTGGCGTGAATGTGTGTGATGTCCTTAGGTTAGTTAGGTTTAAGTAGTTCTAAGTTCTAGGGGACTGATGACCTCAGATATTAAGTCCCATAGTGCTCAGAGCCATTTTTATGGCACTTTTGATGAGATGTCTGGAGCGAAGCTGATGTTGTAACTCACCAAAAGGTGTCTCTGGGCAGGCCAGTTCATTTCAGGACAGGGCGTCTGCATTGTCATACCAAAAATAATCGTCCCAGATATGTTCATGTACTGTACGCGCATACAGTGCTGCGAAATGTGTTCATATCCTTCCGCACTTAGTGCCTTCTTTAGCACAATAAAGTGGCCCAAACCGTAACAACGGGAAACATCCCCATGCTGTAACATCTTCACCACTATACTTCATTGTAGGAACTACACATGGTCGCAGATAACGTTCTCCAGAAATTCACCAGAACCAAACCCATCCATCGGTTGCTTGAGTCTTCGATCCAAATCACTCGTTTCGAGTCATCCACTATCCAATGGTACCGCTCTTGACAGCGCCGCAAGTATCGCTTATCATTAACTACAGATATGTGTGACTTTTGAGTACCCGAATCATTTTAACTTCCTACGCACAGTCGTTACACTACATAGACTACTGGTAACACTCTGAAAGTCACAAGTGATTCCTTCCGGTGATTCAGTGCAATTTTTACAGTTACTTTCCGGAATCCTAGACGGTCCCATTTTATGTGTACATGAGGTCTGTATACTCTTGGTTTAGTTGTGGTTATTGCTTCGCGTTTGCACTTCACACTCACATCACAACAATCGACTAGACGAGCTTCAGAACGGTTCAAAATGTCCGTGATAGTTTTGCTCCTGGGGTGACATCTTATGAATCGCCCACGTTGTGAGATACGTAACTCTCCTGATCGAAGCATTTTGCTGTTACTGATCGCTACTGACAAAACAATACTCACTGCCGGCTTTCATACTGGAGGCTCCAACTTTCGTGACGTCTAGTGGTCAATTCTGCTTGGCGCGGGGATGTCGGATACTTTCAATCAGATAGTGTTGGTGCAACAGCTTGTTGTAGCTGCAGATGTACATCGTCTGTCACAAACTATGAAAGAAATGTGATCACCTCACGGAAGGCGGTCAAGACTGCTTTTTCTTCAGACGTCGCTGTTTCAGTTCGAAATTTAGCAGCATGGAGTCTGGCTTACAGAGGGAAAACGTGTGTCTGGAAACACACCTCGCGAAACAACCACGCGATAATGCAAGAGCCCTGCAGAGCAATACTAGCTGATGCACTACTCAGCTTTGGCACGAAAACACAACACAAACGCGACGCACGCTTGCGAGAATTATTTCGGAGTCGCGCCGAGCATCAGGCGCTTTTACACTTAAATACGGATATGTCAGTAAGGTAGCTCCTCAATTGGCCCCACAAGGGCTGAGTGCACCCTGCTTGACAACAGCACTGGTCAGACCCGAACGGTGGCCCATATAAATGTTAGCCAAGCCCAACAGCGCTCAGTTTCGATGATCTGATGGGAATCGGTATTACCATTGCGGCAAGGCCGTTATCTTAACACTGCATGATACATTCTTATGGTTACAGCCGAACAAGGAATAAAAGAAGTACCACAATTAATACACAAAAATCTGCTGAAAATCTTTGGATTCAGGGACAGAAGACAACCACTGAGGAACGAGTCAGCTACAGTCGGTCCACCACGAATTTGTCTCCTGTACGAACCTCTTCTTCTCAAAGTAGTACTTGCACCGTACGTCCCTCAATTCTTTGTTGTGTGTATTTCAATCTCTGCCTTCCTCTATAGTTCTTAACCTCTACAGCTTCCTCTGACACCAAGGAAAGTATTCACTGATAACATGTACCCTGTAATACTGTCCTTCTTCTCGGTATTTTCCAAATATTTCTTTCTTTGCCGCTTCTGTGGAGCACCTAAGCCCTTACCTTATTAGTCCACATAATTTTCAACATTTTCTGTAGCATCACGTCTCAAACGGATCGATTTTGTTCTACTCCTGTGTAAGGTGTCAGGCAAATCCAACACCTTCCATGAAAACCCTGACATGATAAGCAAATCCAGTAGTATGTCACATAGCTCCGAATAAATCGTGACATTAATTTAACCAAAGTAATAAGAGTAACGAGTGAGCAAATGGAATACCACAGACTAACACAAGAATGCCTAAATGCATGTCATACCTTCCCACCGCGAGACAGACGCAGCTCCGAGGGGAGAAACGAGAAGCCGAGAGCAGAATCGTGTTAAGCTGGAAGGCCCTACGATAAGGGACGGACGGACACCCACGTCGCCAGCTAACCGCTGGGACCACACACCACCCGCAAGTTTTAGCGTGAGACTTTTTCGTGTCTCTGTTACGTTAGGACCACGCCCCAGCCCATGTTAAAAGATAGAGCCCTCCAAAAGAACAGTATAGATGTTACGATAACACTAAAGGACCATACCAGCTGCAAGTTTTAGCGTGAAACTTTTTCGCGTCTCTGTTACGTTGCAAACTTTAAAAACATTGCCCCACCCCGAAAAGTGTAACGTTTCTCATTGGATAGACGGAATTTTGTAGGCGGAGCTTAAGGTTAACATTGCGACCCTGATTGGTCACATGAAAACACAGCCAGATAGTTTTTTTTAAACCAACTTCGGTAAATTGTAGTAAGGAGAAGTTAGGAAAGAGTTGCTTCCGAGACAGCGAGGTGAGCGGAACTGTGCTGCCCGCCGCCCCCTGACGAACACCGACAAGGTAATGAACGCACGTGATGCCGCATTTTTGAGCTCATAAGGCTTCACTCAGAACTGCAGAAGTCTCATTTGTTACATCCACTTTTTGTGTAATACTAGTGTCGATCGTCAATTAAAGCTCATGGTGTTCACATTTGCCACTTGGAGTAAAAATCTGAAACGCGATGATTTTTCTGTTATATAGTTATTGAGAAGCCACATCAGCCACGACAAGTTAGATAAGTAATTAAAGATAATTGAGGGTCACTGTAGACCATTTTGATAGTTTTCTCTTTTGTGAAACTTAATTTAAACCTAGATTATAGATGTGATATGGCATAGGTCATCCTTCGATCCATTGTAGAACTTGGAAACCCATTCAGGGAATATTCGTTCACATTTTTGTTGAACGCAGTTGGTTTTTACCATCCTGTATTAAAACATTTCCTTTTATCAATAGTGCAATTTATAAACAATGTTTTGTGAGTAGAATAAAATTTCCAATGATAAACTTAACTGCTTTTTCGACGTTATTTTACCAGCTAACTAAAAATAGGAAAGCCTTGAACCCCTTCCACTAAATTTAGTTAGTATTAAGATTCTTTTACAGGGAGTGCAGTGGAGCTGACGCTGAAATCATTAAGTATTTGGTTATAGCATCGCTAGTCTCACTGACCTCTTCTGAATTCTACATGTCATATGTGGTCTGGCGTCTCCTTACCAGCAACAGGTCCCAGGTTCAAACTAGTCAATTCCCTAAAAAAGACGCTCAGAGCGTCGTTGCGCGAAAGTGGTAGGGAGACACGATATAGAACAAACAGACACCACGCAGAATGTTAGACCTGTTTTTCCTCAGCCCATGTTTCACTAACAGTGTGGTTCTCGTTCGTCCATTACCAGCACCTGCCTGTGAACTCGTTGCAGCAGATAGCCGGTAGTAAAGCCGAGCAGAAACCTACCATACTGCAAATCGCACCAGGCGGCATACAATGTAACTATTCCTAAAATCGGGAAAAGGTCTTAATTTTGAATGAAAGGTGGAAATACTGGCAAAACTTCGGTATATTCTGAACCTTGATAATGTACACTTTCACTGCCAAGCCCGTGCTAATCTTAACACATTCACAAACCCTTTCATTCACGTTAGCAATTTTATGATAACATATTTCCCGAAATCTGAACAGCTACTAAGCACGGATTGTTCATAAATGAAAATGCTCGCCACGCTATTAAGTTTATCGATGTCTAATGCACTCAAGGTTTTAGTCACTGATCTGCTCAATATGCCACGCGGAAATACTGTCTTTTCTCATACACAAAATTACTTAAAAATCCGTACCTTCTAAGGAACATATCGGAATACCTTCAATTTAAAATACTTCCGAAACATGTAGCACAGCTAAAACCGGCAAATTATAACTTCCTTCGGAGCTCATACTACGGTCGACCGTACCATTGAGAGGCTGGGTTCCAAGTACTTTAGACTACTATAACCATTCTGTATGTCCAAGAGAAAAGACCGCGAAGAATACACCGTTCTGATTGACCAGTTTTCTTTGAGGTCAATAGATAAGCATTATTCTCCCGCGTTAGTCCGCGCTTTTAATGACTAACCAATCAACAAATAACACACTTTTGAACTGTACTTTTTTCCTGAAACAAATATTTAAATTATGATATTTTGTTTATACCTTACGTTATTAACTATTTTAGTTTGCACTCGAATAGATTTCCTTTTACCATGAAACCACTTAACATATGATACAAAATTGCCCGTCTTCTGCATTCACACGGTGTTAAAACTTTCTCACACTAGTTGGTACAGCGTTCATCAGTAGAATAATGATCTACATATTTACTTTAGACCACATTCACGCATCATTCACACTACCAAAAGCATATACAAAACTGTACGAATATAAATGGACAAAAAAAGCTTTCAAGAAATAAACAGATCAGTTCACAAAAAAATTCTCTTTACCTGTTTCCTGAATGTCTCTTTCTACTACTGTTCTCTAGTAGATGAAAATCAGAACTGCGTACTCCGCTGAACCCGCTTCAGATCATCTGTCAGTGCGCACGCATGAGTCATTCTTCCGATACACGGGCTCTACACGCTTCTGTATACTTTTTGATCACCAGTTTTGTTATAACTGGGCAAGCATTAATAAACAGAATGACAAATTCTTGTGTGTACACCTAAAATAATAACGGCGTAAGTCAGGAGAACGTGGGTTTTCGGACATTTATCCTGGAAAGGAGTCGCCAGGTCCTAATGTGAGGACTTGGATGAATATTTTGCACAGCCCTGAGACGCTACGGACCCTGTCCCTGGTGACGTATAGTAATAGACAGCTCCCCGTGATGTCATGCGAATTAAAAAGAAAACAACGTCGCGCAATGTAAAACAGCTTGTCTAATTAAGTTACCAGGAATGGCGCAAGTAACCATGAAACATGGGTACTGCATCTCAGGTAGACATATTGATAATGAGATTCAATAAACTACGAAAAGAAACTAACGGTGTAATGATCCGAGGCACTGCTGAAAGATATTAAACATGCTTTATCCATTGAATCCAGAATACACTTAACTACCGAGGGAACAAGGATTTTAAAAAATGTATGATAACCTCAGCACAGGTGTAGGCATAATATATAAGAAACTTTCTTCACGAATATGATCAATGATTACTGAATAAGTTAATGAGCGAAAGAAAAGTCCTGGGAAAGGATGAACAAACAATGAACAAACACCAGTACTGAAACTTCCTGGCAGATTAAAACTGTATGCTGGACCGAGATTCGAAATCGGGACCTTTGCCTTTCGCGGGCAAGTGCTCAATCTAGTTCTGCAAGGTTCGCAAAAGAGCTTCTGTAGAGTCTGGAAGGTAGGAGGCGAGGTACTGGCAAAAGTGAAGCTGTGAGGACGGGGCGTGAGTCGTGCTTGGGCAATTGGCAGCGAAAGGCAAAGGTCCCGAGTACGAGTCTCGGTCTGGCACACAGTTTTAATCTGACAGGAAGTTTCATATCAGCGCACACTACGCTGCAGAGTGAAAATCTCATTCTAGAAACACCAGTACTCTTACCTAGGTGATCGTGGGTACAATTAACCGGCTTCAATAATTAGATCAGTGAAACGAAATATGACGCAATACAAATGAACCTGCACTCACCTCGATGAAAGCAATATGGCCCACTATTCTAGTGGTGGAACTTCTTAGTTTAGCCCTACCATCTGAGTTCTTTTCTGAGTTGGGGATATCTTGCTTTGCGGCTCTTAGAAGAAAGTGTACTGTCTCAATCCCTGCAGACATATCTTCTGTAAGTCTCCTGAAGGAGATGACTTTACTATGATGTCTCTGGAGCAAGAGCTCTCTTGCTCTCCTCTACAAAACGTAGACGTTCTATCAGTACTGGAATCTCGGTTGCCAGTTCTCTCCACCGGTACCAAAATATTCGCTATCAACCAATCATGGGCTTCCTTCTCCTTGTTCTATTAGACCAGTATATGCTTCTCATTGTGTGACTGGCCAAGACTTGGCTTTCAGCAGCGACATTTTTATGAACATTGTGACTCCACTTGTGTCTCTCACCTTTCGCCAGTCAGCTAAAGGCCCTATGCTGCAGCACATTACAACAGGCCATCACGATACCAAAAGGAAAAGACAAGGATATTTTTATCGTGTTATATCATTATTTCTTTCCATCATTTTCTAAAATCAGTGTAGTATACGCTGTATTGTACATTCATTGTGTGTATAATATTTAACTTATTTCTTTTGTTAAATGGAAAAGTTAATAATATGTGAAGTTATAGCCTGCTCTAGTTTCCTAGCGAGCAGCTCATTGCAGTGTAACGGAAACAAATAGGAGGGCGTCCAGGAAAATAATTCATCGAAATTTTTTATTCTTTTCTCAACATCTATAGGTGTTATACACAAAAGAGCCAAGGAAATTAGTACACCTGCCTAATATGGTGTAGGCCCCCGCGAGCACGCAGAATTGCCGCAACACGACGTCTCATGGGCTCGACTAGAGTCTGGAGGGATTTGACAACAAGAATCCTGCAGAGCTGTCTATAAATCTGTAAGAGTAGGAAAGGGGGGAGATCTCTTCTGAACAGGACGTTGCAAGGCTTCCCAGATATACTCAATAATGTTCATGTCTGGGGAGCTTGGTGTCCAGCGAATGTGTTTAAACTCAGAAGAGTGCTCCTGGAGCCCCTCTGTAGCAATTCTGGAAGTGCGGGTTGTCGCATTGTCCCGCTGGGATTGCCGAAGTCCGTTGGAATGCACAATGGACACGAATGGAGGCAGGTGATCAGACAGGATGCTTACGTACGTGTCACCTGTCATTGTCATATCTCGACGTATCAGGGGTCCCATATCACTTCCACTGCACACGCCCCACACCATTACAGACCGTCCACCAGTTTTAAGTGTCCCCTGCTGACATGCGGGGTCCATGGAGTCATGAAGTTGTCTCCATACTAGTACACGCCAGTCTGCTCGATACAATTTGAAACGAGAATCGTCCGACCAGGCAACATGCTTCCAGTCATCAACAGTCCAATGTCGGTGCTGACGGGCCCAAGCGAGACGTAAAGCTTTATGTTGTGCAGTCATCAACAGTACACGAGTGGGTCTTCGGCTCCGAAAGCCCATATCGATGATGTTTCGTTGAATGGTTCGCACTGAAATCCCAGCAATTTGCAGAAGGACTGCACTTCTGTCACGATGAACTATTCTCTTTACTCGTTTTTGGTACCGTTCTTGCAGCTCTTTTTCCGGCCGCAGCGATGTCGGCCATTTGATGTTTTACCAGAATCCTGATATTCACGACACACTCATGAAATACTCGTACCGGAAAATCCCCACTTCATCGCTACCTCGGAGATGCTATGTCCCATCGCTTGTTTCAAACACAAGGTCCACAGTGCGCACAAACGAAGGTAATCAGTTTTACACTCAAACGAAGGAGCCTACCAAAGATAACACTGATGCACAGAAACGAAGAAAACACTGTTGCACTAAACACTGGTGACGATCTTTGGCATAGAAAACACTGAACACACCTGATGAGATGGCATGGGGCCTGCCACTGAGTGTAGGGGACAGGCAGAGGGGGAAGGAGGGTGGGGGAAGAAACCAGTGGGAGAAAAAAAGGGAGAGGGGAGGGTAGAGGGTACTGAAGTGTGGAAGCCCAGGGGTGGGGAGGAAGTTGGAAAAATGGGTGAGGGGAGGGGGGTGGAAGAAAGGTTGGTGAGAAAGAGGGAGCCCTGGAGGAGGGGGAGGAAGGGGGAGAGGAAGAGGAGGATTAGATCTGGTAGGAGGGGTATATGGAACGACAACATCAGCAGGGAGGGGGAGTTGGCGGAAGCGACCTGGGGCAACAGTATGGAGAGTGTGAAGATGGAGATCAGGTGGGATGCAATGGTACAGGGGCAACAGTGGGGTGGTTTGGGAAAGGATGGGAGAGAGAAGTGTGTGGGGAGGATCAAGCTAACAGGAGTTGTAAAGGATCCGAATCCGTTTGTGGAAAAGGAGGAGGTGTAGGAAGGGAATCAGGTCGTATAGGATCTGCATGCTGGATGGGAGACACATATGATAGGCGAGGGATGGCATGGCTTTCGAGGATCTGGAGGGACTTGTAGTAGGTGGGAGGGGCAGAAATCCGGGCAGGGTTGGCATAGCAAAGAATGGGGAGTAACAGTACGTTCAAACTCACTTAAATCTTGATAACCTACCAGTGTAGCAGCAGTAACAGATCTAACAACTGCTCCAAATACTAGTCTATATCAGTTTCTTTGGCTCTTCAGTATATATCATGCATGTTACTCGATCGACTTTACCGCTTCACTGCCACTAGAGGGCTCCAAATACATGTAACATGTCGGTATTCAATGTTACTGTGACAGTGTGTGGGAAACAGCATGTTGTAGCCGATTTTACAACTGCAGAAGGGAAAACCTTTTCTTTCAGCATGATAATGCCGTACCACACATGGCGCTGTGACATCTGCAACAATCCGATGCCTTGGGTTCACTGTCATCGATCCCCTCCACACACCCACGAATTGGCTCCATCCGATTTTCATCTGCTGCCAAAACTAAAAGAACTCCTTCGATTATTCACTTTGATACTGATGAAGCTGTGCAAGCGGAGGTGAGGCTGTGAATCTGTCAACAAACTGGTATCTCATTTGGAGAAATGTGTTCGTCATCATGGTGTCTATGTCAAGAAATAAGAATAAAGCTGTAGCATGTTAATAACACTTTTTTTTGTTAAAGAATCTTTAAAAGTTTTCGAATAATAAATTTGGAGGTATTACTTTTCAGCATACCCTCGTAATCTACACATATTATAAAAATGGATATAAGTGTGTCTGAGACCTGACAGGTTAGCTGAGAGCGCCAATATGCTGCTTCCTAAACTTGGGTAGGAGCGGCAGTTCCGGATCGAATCAACCTGGCGGATTAATCACGAGGGCCTGTGTGCCAGTCAGCCTGGGTGTGGTTTTTTGGCTGTTTTCCACATCCCACTAGGTGAATACCGGGCTGGTCCCCACGTCCCGCCTCAGTTACATGACTTGCAGACATCTGAAACACTTTTTCTCTATTTCATGGTTTACGCTAGACGCCGACAGCTAGGGTACACTAATTCAGTCGCAGGGGGTATGAGGTGGCGGCAGGAAGGACATCTGGCCACCCTTTAAAAATTAACCATGCCAAATCCGCATTTAACCCGGCTGATCCTGTGCACGATGTGGGACATTGGCAGTAGCAGAAGCAATTTAAGTCTGTATGTATGTTCAACACCTTCCAAGCCACTGTACTGATTTCAATCAAACTTCGTATACGAGTCATTTACTCTCTCGAAAGAATCACTGTGGGTGTAAGTACCACCTGTCTATCAAATCGGTTGGAGTGGGGATGAAGAAGTAGTGTAACCTATAACGCTTGAGTACCTATACTGTAGTCATCCAGTATTTACAGGGTGTTTCAAAAATGACCGGTATATTTGAAACAGCAATAAAAACTAAACGAGCAGCGATAGAAATACACCGTTTGTTACAATATGCTTGGGACAACAGTACATTTTCAGGCAGACAAACTTTCGAAATTACAGTAGTTACAATTTTCAACAACAGATGGCGCTGCAAGTGATGTGAAAGATATAGAAGACAACGCAGTCTGTGGGTGCGCCATTCTGTACGTCGTCTTTCTGCTGTAAACGTGTGCTGCTCACAATGTGCAAGTGTGCTGTAGACAACATGGTTTATTCCTTAGAACAGAGGATTTTTCTGGTGTTGGAATTCCACCGCCTAGAACACAGTGTTGTTGCAACAAGACGAAGTTTTCAACGGAGGTTTAATGTAACCAAAGGACCGAAAAGCGATACAATAAAGGATCTGTTTGAAAAATTTCAACGGACTGGGAACGTGACGAATGAACGTGCTGGAAAGGTAGGGCGACCGCGTACGGCAACCACAGAGGGCAACGCGCAGCTAGTGCAGCAGGTGATCCAACAGCGGCCTCGGGTTTCCGTTTGCCATGTTGCAGCTGCGGTCCAAATGACGCCAACGTCCACGTATCGTCTCATGCGCCAGAGTTTACACCTCTATCCATACAAAATTCAAATGCGGCAACCCCTCAACGCCGCTACCATTGCTGCACGAGAGACATTCGCTAACGATATAGTGCACAGGATTGATGACGGCGATATGCATGTGGGCAGCATTTGGTTTACTGACGAAGCTTATTTTTACCTGGACGGCTTCGTCAATAAACAGAACTGGCGCATATGGGGAACCGAAAAGCCCCATGTTGCAGTCCCATCGTCCCTGCATCCTCAAAAAGTACTGGTCTGGGCCGCCATTTCTTCCAAAGGAATCATTGGCCCATTCTTCAGATCCGAAACGATTACTGCATCACGCTATCTGGACATTCTTCGTGAATTTGTGGCCGTACAAACCGCCTTAGACGACACTGCGAACACCTCGTGGTTTATGCAAGATGGTGCCCGGCCACATGGCACGGCCGACGTCTTTAATTTCCTGAATGAATATTTCGATGATCGTGTGATTGCTTTGGGCTATCCGAAACATACAGGAGGCGGCGTGGATTAGCCTCCCAATTCGCCAGACATGAACCCCTGTGACTTCTTTCTGTGGGGACACTTGAAAGACCAGGTGTACCGCCAGAATCCAGAAACAATTGAACAGCTGAAGCAGTACATCTCTTCTGCATGTGAAGCCATTCCGCCAGACACGTTGTCAAAGGTTTCGCGTAATTTCATTCAGAGACTACGCCATATTATTGCTACGCATGGTGGATATGTGGAAAATATCGTACTATAGAGTTTCCCAGACCGCAGCGCCATCTGTTGTTGAAAATTGTAACTACTGTAATTTCGAAAGTTTGTCTGCCTGAAAATGTACTGTTGTCCCAAGCATATTGCAACAAGCGGTGTATTTCTATCGCTGCTCGTTTAATTTTTATTGCCGTTTCAAATATACCGGTCATTTTTGAAACACCCTGTAAGACTGAGAGCACTTACTGTAACAGACTTTAACATAATACCAAATCTCTGCGAAGCCTTTTCTCAGTTACAGCTCCGACCAAATGATAAAAGGAAAAAAATATTTATCGCATACGACATTTTCACAATTCATGTTGTACAATTAATTCAAGAAACATGACGTTTTGTTTTATTGCTTTTTTACTACGAAATGTATTCGCTTCACATTTTTAAGACAGTATCTACATTTAACCACTGAACGTATCAGCAAAAGTATATTATTGTATGACACATTGTGCAGGAGGTATGACGTCATGAACAATGAGGTATGCAGAAAGCTGCCGCATCATGCAAGACGCTTAATTTATTACCTCGTTGCTATGATCTCTATTCGCAACAAATTTCGCAGATGGCATGCATGTATGCCGCCGAATGTACCCGCAAAACTATATCATTGTACCGCACACGGTTCAGAAGATACCACACCATAAACGTGAATTGCCTGAAAATAAACTTGAGGGCGAAATTCGCTCGAGATAAATTTGAAATACGTGTACACATATGTGTGAAATAAGCTTAGTAGACGTGGTGTATGTTTGTCATGCACGTATCTACATCTACATCCATACCCCGCAACCCACCTGACGGTGTGTGGCGGAGGGTACCTTGAGTCACTCTATCGTTTCTCCCTTCTATTCCAGTCTTGTATTGTTCGTGGAAAGAAGGGTTGTCGGTATGCCTCTGTGTTGGCTCTAATCTCTCTGATTTTATCCTCATGGTCTCTTCGCGAGATATACGTAGGAGGGAGCAATATACTGCTTGACTCCTCGGTGAAGGTATGTTCTCGAAACTTCAACAAAAGCCCGTACCGAGATACTGAGCGTCTCTCCTGCAGAGTCTTCCACTGGAGCTTATCTATCATCTCCGTAACGCTTTCGCGATTACTAAATTATCCTGTAACGAAACGCGCTGCTCTTCGTTGGATCTTCTCTATCTCTTCTATCAACCCTATCTAGTACGGATCCTACACTGCTGAGCAGTATTCAAGCAGTGGGCGAACAAGCGTACTGTAACCTACTTCCTTTGTTTTCGGATTGCATTTCGTTAGGATTCTTCCAATGAATCTCAGTCTGGCATCTGCTTTAGCGACGATCAACTTTATATGATCATTCCATTTTAAATCTCTCCTAATGCGTACTCCCAGATAATTTATGGTATTAACTGCTTCTTGTTGCTGGCCTGCTATATTGCAGCTAAATGATAAGGGATCTTTCTTTCTATGTATTCGCAGCATATTACACTTGTCTACATTGATATTCAATTGCCATTCCCTGCACCATGCGTCAATTCGCTGCAGATCCTCGTGCATTTTAGTACACTTTTCCATTGTTACAACCTCTCGATATACCACAGCATCATCCGCAAAAGGCTTCAGTGAACTTCCGATGTCATCCACAAGGTCATTTATGTATATTGTGAATAGCAACGTCCTACGACACTCCCATGCGGCACACCTGAAATCACTCTTACTTCGGAAGACTTCTCTCCATTGAAAATGGCATGCTACGTTCTGTTATCCAGGAACTCTTCAATCGAATCACACAATTGGTCTGATAGTCCATGTGCTCTTACTTTGTTCATTAAACTACTGTGGGGAACTGTATCAAACGCCTTGCGGAAGTCAAGAAACACGGCATCTACCTGGGAACCCGTGTCTATGGCCCTCTGAGTCTCGTGGACGAATAGCGCGAGCTGGTTTCACACGATCGTCTTTTTCGAAATCCATGCTGATTCCTACAGAGTAGATTTCTAGTCTCCAGAAAAGTCATTATACTCGAACATAATGCGTATTCCAAAATTCTACAACTGATCGACGTTAGAGATATAGGTCGTTAGTTCTGCACATCTGTTCGACGTCCCTTCTTGAAAACGGGGATGACCTGTGCTCTTTTACAATCCTTTGGAACGCTACGCTCTAGAGACCTACGGTACACCACTGCAAGTAGTGGGGCAAGTTCCTTCGCGTACTCTGTGTAAAAGCGAACTGGTATCCCATCAGGTCCAGCGGCTTTTCCTCTTTTGAGCAATTTTGATTGTTTCTCTATCCCTCTGTCAACTGTTTCGATATCTACCATTTTGTCATCAGTGCGACAATTTAGAGAAGGAACTACAGTGCAGTCTTCCTCTGTGAAACAGCTTTGGAAAAAGACATTTGGTATTTCGGCCTTTAGTCTGTCATCATCTGTTTCAGTACCATTTTGCTCAAAGAGTGTCTGGACATTTTGTTTTGATCCACCTACCGCTTTGACGTAAGACCAAAATTTCTTAGGATTTTCTGCCAAGTCAGTACATAGAACTTTACTTTCGAATTCATTGAACGCCTCTCGCATAGCCCTCCTCATACTACATTTCGCTTCGCGAAATTTTTGTTTGTCTGCAAGGCTTTGGCTATGTTTATGTTTGCTGTGAAGTTCCCTTTGCTTCCGCAGCAGTTTTCTAACTCGGTTGTTGCACCACGGTGGCTCTTTTCCATCTCTTACGATCTTGCTTGGCACATACTCACCTAACACATATTGTACGATGGTTCTGAACTTTGTCCACTGATCCTCAACGCTATGTTTACTTGAGACAAAACTTTTGTGTTGAGCCATCAGGTACTCTGAAATCTGCTTTTTGTCACTTTTGCTGAGCAGAAAAATCTTCCTACCTTTTTTAATATTTCTATTTACGGCTGAAATCATCGATGCAGTAACCGCTTTATGATCGCTGATTCCCTGTTCTGCGTCAACTGTTTCAAATAGTTCGGGTCTGTTAGTCACCAGAAGGTCTAATATGCTATCGCCACGAGTCGGTTCTCTGTTTAACTGCTCAAGGTAGTTTTCAGACAAAGCACTTAAAAAAATTTCACTGGATTCTTTGTCCCTACCACCCGTTATGAACGTTTGAGTGTCCCAGTCTATATCTGGCAAATTAAAATCTCCACCCAGAGCTATAACATGGTCGGGAAATCTACTCGAAATATTTTCCAAATTATCCTTCAGGTGCTCAGCCACAACAGCTGCTAAGACATCCAATTACCATGTCTGAGCCTGTTTTAACCGTGACCTTCACCCAAATTATTTCACATTTCGTATCTCCGTCAATTTCCTTCGAAACTATCGCACTTCTTATCGCTGTAAACACGCCTTCCCCTTCACTGTCCAGCCTGTCTCTGTGGTATACATTCCAATCTGAGTTTAGAATTTCATTACTGTTTACATCTGGTTTCAGACACGAGTAAATAGCTCAACCTAAGCCCTGGAACAATTTAAGTCAAATTTCTTACACATATTAGTTAGAATGTGGAGAGAAATACTGTGCGGAGAAGATTCACCATCCTCCTACTGAGGTGAGCGAGATAGGTGGAGCAGAAGATAGAAAGGGAAGGGGAAAAGATGGTCTGAGACAGGATGAGAAAAAGAGCGGCAGAGAGAGCATATAGAGGGGGAGGAAATGGGCAGTGAAAGGGAAGAGTAAGAGACACACAGAGGGAGGGGAGAGGGGGAAATGAGCAGAGAAAGGAAACGGGAGGAGGATATCGACTGAGAAAGGGTAAGAGGAGACAAAATTAGAGGAGGGCCGGAGGATATAGATGGAAGGAGCTTTTGGGCAGAGAGGATAGGAGCAGGTGCACAGAGGAAGAGGAGGAGAAGATGGACAGAGAGAGGGCAGGAGGAAGTGGACAGTGGAGGTGTAAAGGTGGAGCTTGTCAGAGAGAGGGGGAAGGAGGAGATTCTACATCTACATCTACATCTACATTCATACTCCGCAAGCCACCCAACGGTGTGTGGCGGAGGGCACTTTACGTGCCACTGTCATTACCTCCCTTTCCTGTTCCAGTCGCGTATTGTTCGCGGGAAGAACGACTGTCTGAAAGCCTCCGTGCGCGCTCTAATCTCTCTAATTTTACATTCGTGATCTCCTCGGGAGGTATAAGTAGGGGGAAGCAATATACTCGATACCTCATCCAGAAACGCACCCTCTCGAAACCTGGCGAGCAAGGTACACCGCGATGCAGAGCGCCTCTCTTGCAGAGTCTGCCACTTGAGTTTATTAAACATCTCCGTAACGCTATCACGGTTACCAAATAACCCTGTGACGAAACGCGCCGCTCTTCTTTGGATCTTCTCTATCTCCTCCGTCAACCCGATCTGGTACGGATCCCACACTGATGAGCAATACTCAAGTATAGGTCGAACGAGTGTTTTGTAAGCCACCTCCTTTGTTGCTGGACTACATTTTCTAAGCACTCTCCCAATGAATCTCAACCTGGTACCCGCCTTACCAACAATTAATTTTATATGATCATTCCACTTCAAATCGTTCCGCACGCATACTCCCAGATATTTTACAGAAGTAACTGCTACCAGTGTTTGTTCCGCTATCATATAATCATACAATAAAGGATCCTTCTTTCTATGTATTCGCAATACATTACATTTGTCTATGTTAAGCGACAGTTGCCACTCCCTGCACCAAGTGCCTATCCGCTGCAGATCTTCCTGCATTTCGCTACAATTTTCTAATGCTGCAACTTCTCTGTATACTACAGCATCATCCGCGAAAAGCCGCATGGAACTTCCGACACTATCTACTAGGTCATTTATATATATTGTGAAAAGAAATGGTCCCATAACACTCCCCTGTGGCACGCCAGAGGTTACCTTAACGTCTGTAGACGTCTCTCCATTTATAACAACATGCTGTGTTCTGTTTGCTAAAAAATCTTCAATCCAGCCACACAGCTGGTCTGATATTCCGTAGGCTCTTACTTTGTTTATCAGGCGACAGTGCGGAACTGTATCGAACGCCTTCCGGAAGTCAAGAAAAATAGCATCCACCTGGGAGCCTGTATCTAATATTTTCTGGGTCTCATGAACAAATAACGCGAGTTGGGTCTCACACGATCGCTGTTTCCGGAATCCATGTTGATTCCTACATAGTAGATTCTGGGTTTCCAAAAACGACATGATACTCGAGCAAAAAACATGTTCTAAAATTCTACAACAGATCGACGTCAGAGATATAGGTCTATAGTTTTGCGCATCTGCTCGACGACCCTTCTTGAAGACTGGGACTACCTGTGCTCTTTTCCAATCATTTGGAACCCTCCGTTCCTCTAGAGACTTGCGGTACACGGCTGTTAGAAGGGGGGCAAGTTCCTTCGCGTACTCTGTGTAGAATCGAATTGGTATCCCGTCAGGTCCAGTGGACTTTCCTCTGTTGAGTGATTCCAGTTGCTTTTCTATTCCTTGGACACTTATTTCAATGTCAGCCATTTTTCGTTTGTGCGAGGATTTAGAGAAGGACCTGCTGTGCGGTCTTCCTCTGTGAAACAGCTTTGGAAAAAGGTGTTTAGTATTTCAGCTTTACGCGTGTCATCCTCTGTTTCAATGCCATCATCATCCCGGAGTGTCTGGATATGCTGTTTCGAGCCACTTACTGATTTAACGTAAGACCAGAACTTCCTAGGATTTTCTGTCAAGTCGGTACATAGAATTTTACTTTCGAATTCACTGAACGCTTCTCGCATAGCCCTCCTTACGCTAACTTTGACATCGCTTAGCTTCTGTTTGTCTGAGAGGTTTTGGCTGCGTTTAAACTTGGAGTGAAGCTCTCTTTGCTTTCGCAGTAGTTTCCTAACTTTGTTGTTGTACCACGGTGGGTTTTTCCCGTCCCTCACAGTTTTACTCGGCACGTACCTGTCTAAAACGCATTTTACGATTGCCTTGAACTTTTTCCATAAACAGTCAACATTGTCAGTGTCGGAACAGAAATTTTCGTTTTGATCTGTTAGGTGGTCTGAAATCTGCCTTCTATTACTCTTGCTAAACAGATAAACCTTCCTCCCTTTTTTTATATTCCTATTAACTTCCATATTCAGGGATGCTACAACGGCCTTATGATCACTGATTCCCTGTTCTGCACTTACAGAGTCGAAAAGTTCGGGTCTGTTTGTTATCAGTAGGTCCAAGATGTTATCTCCACGAGTCGGTTCTCTGTTTAATTGCTCGAGGTAATTTTCGGATAGTGCACTCAGTATAATGTCACTCGATGCTCTGTCCCTACCACCCGTCCTAAACATCTGAGTGTCCCAGTCTATATCTGGTAAATTGAAATCTCCACCTAAGACTATAACATGCTGAGGAAATTTATGCGAAATGTATTCCAAATTTTCTCTCAGTTGTTCTGCCACTAACGCTGCTGAGTCGGGAGGTCGGTAAAAGGAGCCAATTATTAACCCAGCTCGGTTGTTGAGTGTAACCTCCACCCATAATAATTCACAGGAACTATCCACTTCTACTTCACTACAGGATAAACTACTACTAACAGCGACAAACACTCCACCACCGGTTGCATGCAATCTATCCTTCCTAAACACCGTCTGTACCTCTGTAAAAATTTCGGCAGAATTTATCTCTGGCTTAAGCCAGCTCTCTGTACCTATAACGATTTCAGCTTCGGTGCTTTCTATCAGCGCTTGAAGTTCCGGTACTTTACCAACGCAGCTTCGACAGTTTACAATTACAATACCGATTGCTGCTTGGTCCCCGCATGTCCTGACTTTGCTCCGCACCCTTTGAGGCTGTTGCCCTTTCTGTACTTGCCCGAGGCCATCTAACCTAAAAAACCGCCCAGTCCACGCCACACAACCCCTGCTACCCGTGTAGCCGCTTGCTGCGTGTAGTGGACTCCTGACCTATCCAGCGGAACCCGAAACCCCACCACCCTATGGCGCAAGTCGAGGAATCTGCAGCCCACATGGTCGCAGAACCGTCTCAGCCTCTGATTCAGACCCTCCACTCGGCTCTGTACCAAAGGTCCGCAGTCAGTCCTGTCGACGATGCTGCAGATGGTGAGCTCTGCTTTCATCCCGCTAGCGAGACTGGCAGTCTTCACCAAATCAGATAGCCGTCGGAAGCCAGAGAGGATTTCCTCCGATCCATAGCGACACACATCATTGGTGCCGACATGAGCGACCACCTGCAGATGGGTGCACCCTGTACCCTTCATGGCATCCGGAAGGACCCTTTCCACATCTGGAATGACTCCCCCCGGTATGCACACGGAGTGCACATTGGTTTTCTTCCCCTCTCTTGCTGCCATTTCTCTAAGGGGCCCCATTACGCGCCTGACGTTGGAGCTCCCAACTACCAGTAAGCCCACCCTCTGCGACCGCCCGGATCTTGCAGACTGAGGGGCAACCTCTGGAACAGGACAAGCAGCCATGTCAGGCCGAAGATCAGTATCAGCCTGAGACAGAACCTGAAACCGGTTCGTCAGACAAACTGGAGAGGCCTTCCGTTCAGCCCTCCGGAATGTCTTTCGCCCCCTGCCACACCTTGAGACTACCTCCCACTCTACCACAGGTGAGGGATCAGCCTCAATGCGGGCAGTATCCCGGGCAACCACAGTCTTAGTCCGATCGGGGGATGCGTGGGACGAGCTGGCCGTCCCCGACAAACCCCCATCCGGACCCCCACAGTGATGCCCATTGGCAACAGCCTCAAGCTGTGTGACCGAAGCCAACACTGCCTGAAGCTGGGAGCGAAGGGATGCCAACTCAGCCTGCATCCGAACATAGCAGTTGCAGTCCCTATCCATGCTAAAAACTGTTTTGCAAAGAACGTCTGAACTAATCTACAGAGAGCGCAAACAAATCGACAAAATTTAAACGGTTATTAAAATACAAGATTGCCTAGTAAATGCAGTAATGCTGCTACTAACGCACTGCTGACACACTGCTCGGCAGCGGAAGGAGACTACGCGATTTTACACTATTCAGGTACTAAAACGCGATGCTACAACTCTCAAATACTATAATACGCCAGAAATTTATGTATCAAACAATGCAAGTACCAAATACACGCAAAGAAATTAAGAATTAAACTATGTAAGAAATGAGTGAGCTAGGAGTATACGACTTGCTGCTGCAGCTGCTTATCCAACGGCGGCAGGGAGCACACTGACTGACCAACCGACACTGGCCGTTCAAAACAAAAACAAAAGACAAACGACTACGCGAATTTACACTATTCAGGTACTAAAACGCGATGCTACAACTCTCAAATACTATAATACGCCCGAAATTTATGTATCAAACAGTGCAAGTACCAAAAACACGCAAAGAAATTAAGAATTAAACTATGTAAGAAATGAGTGAGCTAGGAGTATACGACTTGCTGCTGCAGCTGCTTATCCAACGGCGGCAGGGAGCACACTGACTGTGACCAACCGACACTGGCCGTTCAAAACAAAAACAAAAGACAAACGACTACGCGAATTTACACTATTCAGGTACTAAAACGCGATGCTACAACACTCAAATACTATAATACGCCCGAAATTTATGTATCAAACAATGCAAGTACCAAAAACACGCAAAGAAATTAAGAATTAAACTATGTAAGAAATGAGTGAGCTAGGAGTATACGACTTGCTGCTGCAGCTGCTTATCCAACGGCGGCAGGGTACATATCTTGGTAGCTCCAGGTACTCAGCTAGTAATTACTTAAGTTATTGAGTGAAATTGAAAATTAAACGTCTGTTCGGTAAGACGGTAACCTTACTTTAAAGCTTAACAGAATAAGGCAAGTACTAAAGCTAGAAACTGTGTCTATGTCGAGACAGGATAACTCGCGGGGCGCAAATTACAAAGAATGTATTCACCCAGTAATTGAGAACGAGAGAACTTGGCGACTTCCAACAATCTTTACAAATAATCTCAAACCTTTTCGAAACTTTTTGCCCCTCTCCCCCCCGCCCGATCTCACAAAATAATGCAAAGGAAAAAGTACATCCCATACTTCGTTTTAGCTGTTCGCGCAGGAAAACTTATGCATCAGACATGACATGCTGAATTATCACATCTTTACTACATACTCTATTCGCTGCCGATTTTGCAGGCAGTATTCACATATAGGCCTGCCATCGAATATATCTCTGAAATGAAACTGAGATGACAAAAATCAAGAAATAGCAATGTGCACATACACATATGGCGATAGTAACGCATACACTAGGTATAAAAGATCCGTGCATTGGGAGCGATGTCGTTTGTGCTCAGGTGAACCAAGTGAAAAGATATCTGGCGTGATTAACAGTGTTCGAATGCGGAATGATAGTAGTATCTAGACGCATGGCACATTCCATTTCGGAAATCGTTAGCGTATTCAATATTCGCTCTGCAGATAACGAAGAAATTGAAAAAATGAATGATGAAATAAAACAAAGTATTCAGATAGTGAAGGGAGATGAAAATTTAATAGTCACGGGTGACTGGAATTCGGTAGTAGGAAAAGGGAGAGAAGGAAACGTAGTAAGTGAGTATGGATTGGGGGTAAGAAATGAAAGAGGAAGCCGCCTGGTGGAATTTTGCACAGAGCACAACTTAATCATAGCTGCCACTTGGTTCAAGAATCATAAAAGAAGGTTGTATAAATGGAAGAAGCCTGGAGATACTAAAAGTTATCAGATAGATTATATAATGGTAAGACAGAGATTTAGGAACCAGGTTTTAAATTGTAAGACATTTCCAGGGGCAGATGTGGATTCTGACCACAATCTATTGGTTATGCACTGTAGATTAAAACTGAAGAAACTGCAAAAAGGTGGGAATTTAAGGAGATGGGACCTGGATAAACTGAAAGAACCAGAGGTTGTAGAGAGTTTCCGGGAGAGCATAAGGGAACAATTGACAAGACTGGGGGGAAAGAAATACAGTAGAAAAAGAATGGGTAGCTTTGAGGGATGAAGTAGTGAAGGCAGCAGAGGATCAAGTAGGTAAAAAGACGAGGGCTAGTAGAAATCCTTGGGTGACAGAAGAAATATTGAATTTAATTGACGAAAGGAGAAAATATAAAAATGTAGTAAATGAAGCAGGCAAAAAGGAATACAAACGTCTCAAAAATGAGATCGACAGCAAGTGCAAAATGGCTAAGCAGGGGTGGCTAGAGGACAAATGTAAGGATGTAGAGGCTTATCTCACTAGGGGTAAGATAGATACTGCCTACAGGAAAATTAAAGAGACCTTTGGAGAAAAGAGAACGTATGAATATCAAGAGATCAAATGGGAACCCAGCTCTAAGCAAAGAAGGGAAAGCAGAAAGGTGGAAGGAGTATATAGAGGGTCTATACAAGGGCAATGTTCTTGAGGGCAATGTTATAGAAATGGAAGAGGATGTAGATGAAGATGAAATGGGAGAATTGGAAATGCGTGAAGAGTTTGATAGAGCACTGAAAGACCTAAGTCCAAACAAGGCCCCAGGAGTAGACAACATTCCATCAGAACTACTGATAGCCTCGGGAGAGCCAGTCCTGACAAAACTCTACCGTCTGGTGAGCAAAATGTATGAGACAGGCGAAACACCCTCAGGCTTCAAGAAGAATATAATAAATCCAATCCCAAAGAAAGCTGGTGTTGACAGGTGTGAAAATTACCGAACTATCAGTTTAATAAGTCACGGCAGCAAAATACTATCGCGAATTCTTTACAGACGAATGGAAAAACTGGTAGAAACCGACCTCGGGGAAGATCAGTTTGGATTCCGTAGAAATATGGGAACACGTGAGGCAATACTGACCTTACGAATTATTTTAGAAGCTAGATTAAGAAAAGGCGAACCTTCGTTTCTAGCATTTGTAGACTTAGAGAAAGCTTTTGACAATGTTGACTGGAATACTCTCTTTCAAATTCTGAAGGTGGCAAGGGTAAAATACAGGGAGCGAAAGGCTATTTACAATTTGTACAGAAACCAGATGGCAGTTATAAGAGTCGAGGGGCATGAAAGGGAAGGAGTGGTTGGTAAGGGAGTGAGACATGGTTGTAGCCTCTTCCCGACGTTGTTCAACCTGTATACTGAGCAAGCAGTAAAGGAAACAAAAGAAAAATTCGGAGTAGGTATTAAAATCCATGGAGAAGAAATAAAAACTTTGAGGTTCGCCGATGACATTGTAATTCTGTCAGAGACAGCAAAGGACTTGGAAGAGCAGTTGAACGGAATGTACAGTGTCTTGAAAGGAGGATATAAGATGAACATCAACAAAAGCAAAACGAGGATAATGGAATGTAGTCGAATTAAGTCGGGTGATGCTGATGGAATTAGGTTAGAAAATGAGGCACTTAAAGTAGCAAAGGAGTTTTGCTATTTGGGGAGCAAATAACTGATGATGGTCGAAGTAGAGAGGATATAAAATGTACACTGGCAATGGCAAGGAAATCTTTTCTGAAGAAGAGAAATTTGTTAACATCGAGTATGGATTTGAGTTTCAGGAAGTCGTTTCTGAAAGTATTTGTATGGAGTGTCGCCATGTATGGAAGTGAAACATTGACGATAACTAGTTTGGACAAGAAGAGAATAAAAGCTTTCGAAATGTGGTGCTACAGAAGAATGCTGAAGATTAGATGGGTAGATCACATAACTAATGAAGAGGTACTGAATAGGATTGGGGAGGAGTTTGTGGCACAACTTGACTAGAAGAAGGGATCGGTTGGTAGGACATGTTCTGAGGCATTAAGGGATCACCAATTTAGTATTGGAGGGCAGCGTGGAGGGTAAAAATCGTAGAGGGAGACAAAGAGATGAATACACTAAGCAGATTCAGAGGGATATAGGCTGCAGTACGTACTGGGAGATGAAGAAGCTTGCACAGGACAGAGTAGCGTGGAGAGCTACATCAAACCAGTCTCAGGACTGAAGACTACAACAACAAGAACAACATTCAATATTCCGAGATCCCCGGTGACAAGAGTGTGCAGAGAATACCATGGTTTACGCATTACCTCTCACCACGGACAACGCAGTGACCGACGACCTTCACTTAACGACCGAGAGCAGCGGCGTTTGCGTAGAATTGTCAGTGTTAACGCAAGCAGCACAGCTCCAGATAAACGCAGGTGTGAATGTAGGACATACAACGAAAGTTTTCGTTAGGACAGTGCGGCGATATTTGGCATCAACGGGCTATGGCTGCAGACGACCGCGCGAGTTCCTGTTCGACTATGAATCTGTTAGCCAGGAAGCTCAATAAATAAAAGAACCTCACCTATTGCTCTGTAGCGAAACAAAATTGTAAATAATGTACGATCTTTAACTAAAGGCGATAATTTTCTCATCAAAATGTAAGCTATGAAGAAAATATACATTTCAGTAGTCGCGTTGAGTTAACAAACAATTGTCCCTGAACATTTTACTGTAATTAAAGTTCGCAGAAGTGCGTCTGAAGTTCACTGCACTGTATGATTTTTTAATATGGTATGTAGGCGTACGTTTCTTAACAGTCGCTCTCTCTCGTTTCAGTTGTTTCTGTAATCAGGAAAACGCCCCCCTTGTCTTTAACACAGTCGCATATGCCTTTCAGTTAAGAGATCGTTGCTCCGCAGTGTAATGGCCTCTGGCTGCAGCGCGGGGGAGTTAGGTCCACCGCGCGATCGCCGCCCCCATGGTACGCAGGCTGGAATCGTGCGTCACGTCGCGGTATATAGGCCATTCCGAGGCCATCATCCAGATTAAAACGGTGCCTGTGTATTAAGCACGTGGTCGGGCAACCGATGCGCGCGAGCGATGCGACCACACACACACACACACACACACATATTTGTGGGTATGTCGTCCCACGTTGCGAATGCGCTCCCCGAAATGCGTGCAGTGCTATCGCCGTACTGCCCTGGCATCCATTTAATGGTAAGTGTGTAACACAGCCTCTGTCCATATGGCCGAATGGTGTGACGGAGCAGGTGCCAATTCGTGTCGGAGATCGCTTGGCTGTATTACTACGAGCGTAGTAACGCCACTTCATTAACACGCGAGGGAACCGCAGAATACAGTCTGTACATGCCTGACGGACATGGAAAGACGGTTTCGTATAGGCCACAAGCTACGGAATAGTAGAATAATAGAAGCATTCACCAATCCGGCTACTTCATGAAGCCGATGCACACTTACAGTAGACCTTTTCCATGGATATGGCACGTGGTAACAAATTACCTGCATTGGTAAGAATCCAGCATTTCACACGTGTGTTAATCATGATGACATCGACTGTCAAAAGATGGCACAACAGTTAGACGTAGTTGTTATTAGCGCACACAAATTGCAAGAAATTAGAAGTACTAACTGATTATTCCGTTGTTACTTGGTAGAACGATTTTATAATTAAAAACAAAAATCATCATCAGAATTTAACTATTCTCGTCAGATAAGACGCAAAAATCGTGAACACCACTGAAAAACCTGTTTTACATCAAGCGTAATATACGAACACACAGTAAGTCTCATCTTTGACAGTGCAGTGGTTAAATAACTAAAAACGTCAAAGTTAAGCATTAATAAATATAAAGAGAACAAACTGGGAAAACATTAACACTAAACCGGAAAAAGCAGAGCCTATATAATAATTTAAATTAAATTAACAGTTTCAATTAAATAAAATTAGTACGTGTGAAGAGTACTGCTTGAAGACTTATATACAGAAGATGATAAAGAAGAAGAATTTAGAAGAGGTGAAGTACTCAGCTATGTCCCACAGTCCACATTTGTTATTAAATGACCAGACTCAGCTCAGTTTTTCCCTTCTTTAAAATTTCCGTTAATCGTCACTGTTTCCCAACTCATCCAACACTGTTTCTTCCATTCTTCTCCTCCATTTTTTTGTGTTTATTGATTTTGTTGTGATTGTCTATGTGCTACATACAGTTTTTTCTTACAAGTAGTTCTGTGTCAGCTTTCATATACAACACCTCTTCAAATTATTCTTCAGTAGTCTTGTCATTTTCTAGTTTAATTTCATTGGGATTATTAAATTGTAGTACAGGCGCTGAGTTAGACTTTAACGTCAATGTTTTTTACAGTTTGTTCCTTTTAAATTTAAATACAGTTTAAGTTTAATATTTTTAATTTTGTCACTACTTACCGTCAAAGGTGATATTTGGTCTGTGTTCGCAACTCACTCATGATAAGTAACATATTTCTCAATGTCGTCCATGGATACTGCACCTTCTTTGGAGACGATAGTTAAACACTGATGATGACATTGTAAGAGAACTGGTGACCAAAATAAATTAATACTGTAATACATACAAGACATTGCACTTTTCACTTCTAAAAAAAAGTAGACAGAGAAAAAGAAAATGTTTATCATATTCGGGTTACATGCATGGGATGTTGAATATATTTATTTTCGTCATGAAAGCTGATTGAAGCTAACAGCATACCATGTATGATAACAAAGACGCTAAAATTCAAAAGCTAATTAACTCTTAAAAAAGTTGCCAGCACTACTTTGTTGGCTCATTTTGGGTAAATATAAGAGACATGGTTTACATTCAGCTTCGAAAATCGTTATTTTTGCAACTCTTTAAACTCCATCATTCTCATCTGTTGTGCTTTCTGCTATCAACTCTAACACTTGTTCAGCACAATTACTGTGCATGTTTGCTCATCCGTTCGCCGGCAACTCTTCCTTGAAGACTAGTGTCATGCGTCACTTTTGATCTATTTTGATTGTAATTTGTGTAGGTACATGGTGAAAGACCCCCGGATATGGTAAAGTTAAAATTTATTAAAAAATGGAACAGTGGTAACGATAGAATCAAAGATCGACTATAAGCGTCGCAAAGACATTAGCTACAAATGCGCAGTAAAACGTAGACAAATGACCATAAAACATTATTCACATTTTTGTAAGATTTTATTTCAGTCTCTCGTATGTAGAAGGTCTGTTAAGATGTAGTGCTCAGAGTATGACAGACTACGAGTGTTTTGTATCATATGTGTTTCTGAATGAGAGAAGATATCAGTAGTAAGTATTTTCATTAGAGTGAAATAGAACCAAGTTAAGAAGAATTCCTTCATATTTTATATCTTCTTGAGAGGCATTGGTGTTCTCTTGAGTCGGCTTCCTACATCTACAATGGAAATGGTGGAAAAGAAGTCCATGGTCATATTTTCGTGAAATTAACAGAAGGAGAAGTTTTCAGAAGGCGAAAATATAATTAAAATACGTACAGTGACGGACACAGAAAAAGAAACGACGCAAGGTAAAGTGAATACCGTACACGCAAAACATTTGATAATAATGCAATTGTACTAACATGCCTGCTAATAATTTGTTTTTTATTTTTATAATACTACTGGCGACCTGATTGCCATAAATTCAGCACAACTGTTGTAAGTGGGTTTGTTAACTATTGTTATAGTAAGAAGTTTCTATGACTTTGTAATTACTCATAAAAACTAATTATCTGTATTTTCTGTATGCATGAATCACAACGGGGAGCAAGTAAAGCAAAGGGGCAAAAATTGAGGAGAAATTATGGAAACAAATAAGCGTTGGTCCAAGGTTCCGTAAAATTTTCCATAGTCAGCTGTTTTGTTTGGTGCAGCAAAGGTAGGACGGCTACACAAGTTTCTTGCATGAATACGCTTGCTTGCGCCTCTTTTCATGCAGATAGAAACCTTTTCCTCATTATTCCCTTCCTTGAAATTTATTGTGGAAAATTTACGGGAATTTTTCAGTGTGGTACACGTTGTCAGTAAAACATGAAGAACTGCAACACAATAGTTTGCGTGTCATAGTAGACGTAAAACAGGCTTTGACATCACGTAAATTACAATTATCAAGTGCAATAATTATCACACGAAATTTTTACAATTTTTTGTGAAATTTTTATTTTTTCATATTCATACAACACGGCAGAAACATATACATCCATTGTTGATAGCAATAGCGGAAACGCAATCAGCCAAGGTGCCGTAGGATTGCGCGATCGAACAACTGAAGTTCAGGCGCCATACATGCCTACCAGAGAAGGTTTAAGTAGGTCAGAGAAGAGTGTCGCAGGTGTGACTTCACAGCAGAATAACTTTGACGACACAATGTTTACAATTGATGAGACAATGTCACGCACCTCACAAAGCGATATACCGCTCATGAATGAAACATCGGAGAGAGATACAAATACGAATCTTGACAACACGTTACAAACACCACTTGTCCACAACACAAACATTAACTTGGAAAGTACAGCTGACAGCAACCACAGTAGTACAAGTGACGCACTGCTATGGCAGTTATTATGTAACATAAACATGAAATTTGATAATATGAAAAAAAATTTCAGTGATATGAAACAAGATATAAACACGGTGACACAAGATCTAAATACAATGAAACATGAACAAAAACGAGTATTCAAGGTTTTTGCAAGACACAGTCTCACAGAAGTTTGATGACTTAGCCAAAAATTTTCGCACTGAAATCGACGAAAATTTGAATGATATGAAGAAACAAGCGAAGCATGAAGTACTTTCTGAAGTTAACAGTAACATCACGGAGTTAAACACAGAAAGTAGATTCCTTTAACGACCATCATGATCCAGTACAGCAACAGATAAAGAAAACCACAGATGCGAACAGAAACAATGAATCCACTCAGGACCAGTTGTGTTTGGCAGTAAACAAGGTAACCACTGTTGTTAACAAATTAAACAAAGATTATGAATTTGTACCTCTAGCTGTAGAAGAGCTTAATTTAAGGTTAGCAACATTAGAACTTGACTTAGCATGTGCTAAAAAGGAGAGAGAGAAGGTCAATGAAATTCTAAGTGATATCATTAGTCAAGCTGAAGCAGGTACGTTAGATAAGAGTAATACAATTGCAGAGAAGTTAGTAACCGATTGTAAGTTATACACAGATGTGACAGAAAAAGCTATTCAAAAAAATGAAAATGAAATAGTGAACAAGGTAAACTAACCCACAAGCCGCAGAAGGTAGGATCCACAATCTTTTAGAAGAAAATACGAGGTTAAGTCAATTATTGTCAACAATTTAGTTATTTTTTTTTATTTTAGTGGTACTGTCGTTTTACGTTGAAGACGTATGCTTCGTTTATCTGTAGTTATATCTTTGCAATTTTCAAACTGCTAGATTAATTTCGCTATCGCTGCCGTGCTGTTAATCATGGCTGCTCCGCTGTTATTTGCACCAAAGAAGAGCAACGTTCAGTGATCCGTTTTTTGTTGTCGGAAGGGGTACCAGGGGTCGAAATTCATCTAAGACTTTCGGTACAGTACTGGAACAGTGTTTTGCCACAACGGAGTGTCTACGAATGGATTGAAAAATTCCGAAATGGTCGCACAAATGTTACGCACGATGAAGGAGCCGGAAGACCGTTTACCGCCACAAATGAAGAAACCGTTGAGCGTTCACGTGAAATGAGTCTCCTAGACATTGTCTGAAAATTAGTCACGGTTCTGTCTACGAAATCATCCACAACAGACTTGGGGTTCATAAAGTTTGTGCAAGATGGGTCCCAAAATAACTCACACAGTTGTACAAACAAACGCGCTTGTACATCTCCAAAAAACATTTTGATCGCTATGGTAATGAAGGGGATAACTTGTTACACAGGATCATTAATGGTGACAAAACATGGATCCATCATTATGAGCCGTAGAGTAAACGCCAGAGTATGGAATGGAAACATCCAAATTCGCCGTGCAAGAAAAAGTTCAAGACCCAAACGTCCGCAAGGAAACTGAAACTTCCGGGTTTTTGGGACGCACAAGGTCCAGAAGTGGAACATTACGGGGAAAGGGGCTCAACAATAAACAGTGTACGCCACAGTGAGATGCTTACTGCCAGGCTAAAGCCTGCAATTCGAAGCAAACGTCGAGGATTGCATCAAAAGGTGTTGTGTTGTTGCAAGACAATGCCCGTCCGTTTATTGCTGCCAACACTGCTGAAACGACCCAGAAACTCAAATTTGAAGTACTGGATGATCCTCCATATAGTGTCGATCTTGCCCCTTCTGACTATCACTTGAATGGTCCACTCAAACAGGAATTGAGGGGCCATCGATTTGCCTCGGACGAAGCAGTGAAAGATTCGGTGCATTCCTGGCTCGCAGCTCAACCGAGAACCTTCCTATATGAGAGCATCAGGAAGCTTGTACGATGGTGGACCAAGTGAATTGAAACGCAACGAGACTATGCCGAAAGATGATGTTCTTGTTGTAACGTCCCCTTAGAAAAATTAATGAATGACTGTGCTGATACACCCCTACGTTATTTGATTTTCAAACAGCTGAGCAAAACTGAACGTACTCAGACATTCACTAAAGTGACACACAATATTTTTAGCGCAACACAATCTGACTTTCAGTAATCCCTACAAATGAATCGCCCTGACTAACAATAACCTTTACCTTTCATGAATTCTTACCTCACAAAAATCTTCGTACTCGAATTACTGCAATACAGCGAGCGCCAATACTGCCAGCTAAATAAAAGATTCTAACCACTGAAGGCACTAACTACTGATAGGCATAGTTAGCAAATGAAAGATTTTGATAGAAAACAAACAATGTATTTACCTTAATAGTGTTCAAAAGTCATTATATATATATATATATATATATATATATATATATATATATATATATATATATATATCAGTTCATGACATCCAGTCTTACAAATTTACTGTCTCTGTCCAGATCATCCGCTCTCAAAATATCGCCATCTCACTTCACACATCCACCACTGCTGGTGGCTCACCTCCAACTGCGCAACGCTACACGCTGTTAACATCCAGCTGCCCAACACTACAATAGTAAACAACAATGCAAACCAGCCACAGACTGCACACAGCACATAAAGACATCCTGATCATTCATCACAGTACTAATTACAATTTTATGCACAAAGTCTGAGCAGTAAAAGAAAATGCACACGGAAGTAGTGGATTTCCATGCAGTCTTGAAGAAGTAGTGTTGTCCTTCCAAAGGAAAGACAGTTCTGACTCTTGACATGCAGACAGGTAATGGGCCACAAAGGAGCAAACCCACCGCAGAGTCAGTCGAAGTTTTCAAGAATATTGGTAGGTACGTCATCACATAGCAGACCTGGTAGAGATTACGGTATTGGTGGACTACTAGAGGTGCAGACACATTGCAGTCCTTGTAGAAATAATGGTATCGGTGAGCCATCAAAGATGCAGACCCACTGCAGTCCTTGTAGAGACGGCCAGCAGCCATCTGTTGCGACTGTGCACAATCACCATCGAAGACTATTGCGGACAATATAACAAGTCCATAGACCACCAATTGTGCACTCACAAAGATTTTGGAATTGTCCTTAGAACCAGCAATGCTGTTAACCAGTCCCTTTCTGAATTATCAACACACATGCAAACACAAACAGTCTCAACTTCTCATCTATTGTGCAAATACGATGACCAACAGAAATGTGTGCAGTGAAATGTAACTTAATTTGAAGAACTGGTGTCTATACAATTATAAATTTACAACATAAGAATATAATTACAAAGGTACAAAATACATCATTAAAGAACATAACAATACAGATAACATTTGTAGTAATAGGGGCTTTACAAAAGAATAGAAATAAACATATACATCAGTGTTACAGGAATTATGACATAATTAAATACATAAAAGGTCTGAATAACTTTCGAAACATCAACTTCACACGTGAGCATTAAAACAAAACAGAATAAATAATGTCTAAACATCTTTACAAAGTAAATAATATATTATAAATGCAAATTATGTTTTGGGATAACAGTATTCCTCATCTTAGTGAATGTAGCTGAATATTAGAAAAATTCTACAACATAAGTCTTATCAGATAAACACATAAAGACAGGAAGAACACAATTACACAAGGTACATACACATTTAGTGGCATAACACAAAGGACAGGTCACGGTTTGTTTTCATTGTGACATTTGGTACTGCAGTCCAACCCAAAACTTCATTTCATAGATGTTTCCTCTTATTTCACTTCTTTTTTAATACCTTGTCAATGTATTTCTTCCAATTCATCACAACCCACTCTCTTATATAGTCTACCCCCTCTTAAGCTAACTTAAATCTACTGAGCTAAGATGTTAAACTAAGGTACGAGGCAATGCAGCATTATAAAACAATTAACACAAACAGCAATGACAAAAAATGCAAATTGGCAAAGCAAGCAGCAGTATATCTAAATTAGCAAAGCAAATGCAGCATTACAACTAATATAAGGCAATATGCAGCAAATAAGAAAAATAAATCAGTAGTAAAACTGGCTTAACAGAGTAATACAAAGTAAAATTCAGTAGCACTATGCCTGGCAAACAGCAGCAGCAAATGCAATAACTTATATCTAAACATGACAAACCCACAAGCAGAAAATATAGTACACTAAAGACAACAATGCAGATAACCGAAATGTATATTCACATCTTAATGTCTATGTAATTAAAGTGGTCCACCACAACTTATTCTACAAGTATTTTGAAAAGAAAATTATGTATTCAGTTACTGTTATTAATCCCTTCTTATTGTTCTTTCCTTTCGATGTGCTCCTTTTTCGAAGAATGCGGATCATAAAATTATTGTTTAATAGATCTGTTGACAGAAAGTGTTCACATTAGCAAATGCATTTAAATTTATTTTATAAAACCAATGCTGCAACACAGCTGGAAACCAGATATCAAATGAAAATAGCAACTATGTACAAAGCAAAGCATAAGAACATCATTCAATAGTCCAGCCCCGGCAGCTGAGTGGTCAGCGTGACGGGATGTCAATCCTAAGGTCCTGGGTTCGATTTCCAGCTGGGTCGGAAATTTTCTCCGCTCAGGGACTGGGTGTTGTGTTGTCCTAATCATCATCATTTCATCCCCATCGACGCACAGGTCGCCGAAGTGGCGTCAAATTGAAAGACCTGCACCAGGCAAACGGTCTACCCAACGGGAGGCCTTAACCACACGACATTGCATTTCATTTCATCATTCAATAGCCATGTGGCATTTCATAAGTAGTTAAAAAATCTCTCATCTAGAAAGACAGTAGTCATAATCAGGTGTGTAGACATAAACTATTTCTCCTCATTTCATTAGGCATTTCAGTAAATATCAGAAAGGACAATATGTTTCCAAGTAATGAGCGTGTCGTATTTGCGATGCTTTCTACAGAGGAATGTCAGTAGCAAGGTTAATGGCCTCTTTTTTCTCCACCTAATGGCTTTCTCTCCAGGCAGGTGGCACAGCTGGGCGCCCACGACGCATTATGTGAAGGTAACTTAACTTTCTTACCTAAATATTTATGACAGCAGTGAGAGTCTCATACAAAAAAATTCACAGGTTGAGAATTTGCGTTACAAATGTGTAGAAACAAAATCCTATAAATATATTGTGATACATTCACGCATATACACACATTTCGTAACTCTTAAAGTACGATTCTTGGTTTCCAACATCCATTTTCACAAATCAGAGTCCCTAACAACTACTCATTATTCCTTACCTTATTACACACATACATATTCGTCGACTCGTCAATCTTGCGTTGGCACTTTAATATTTCATCATAATAAATAAGTAGCAATAATCAGATTCCTCATATAGCATCAGCTTATTGATCATAAACATACCTCAACTGCATAATACACATTGTCATCGTAATAATAACATCATGACACCTCAGTCAAATATCAGAAACGTCGTAGCTTTCTGCAATAATTTCAAAACCTAAAAAAAATTCTTTGCTCAATTCAATAGTGTCATCTACCTCAAACGTACTTTAAAGATCATGATCCCATACCAAATACATCTTTCAAAGCTCTCATAGTATCACAATGGTTCTGAAAAATATATGAACAGTTCACAATGTACATACAAAATACAATTTCATAAGTGTGAAGTTATCCAACTGTGTAATTACGTAAACATCTGTCACTGATGTAGTAGAATAAATGTTTGTCTCTCTTAGTTAAATGATCAGATAGCTGTGTAATTTATGTGTTAGAGAAATATGGTACCGATGTGTAAAGTTGTATAACCATATACCATATTAGCTAGGGCTCCTTCTGCTTGCCAGACACATGGTACACAAAGTAAGTGTGTACCCCCCTGAGGATTAATGTAATTATACCCTCAAGTGATACAAATTACAGCAATGGAATGAAATTTATCACGGAAAACCTTTGTATCTTTGTAATTCAAAAATCTTTAAAAATAAATGTTTTAAGTACAAATTTAATCACTCAAATACGTGTACTGTAGCGCTAAACTGTGCGTCTTGTTGTAAGGTAATCTCTGTCATTACTTGAGGGTAAAAAATGTCCAAGTATCGTAATTATCGTCGTCCATAAGCAAAGTTCTGTGGAAGTCAATGTACTTACCTCGTAATAAACAAAAGCGAAATGCTATGCGAATAGATATCGTAGTTACTATGTACAGTACCATATCAAGAAAGTACTATACTGTAATGTATTGTTGTGCTACGAAAAAGGCTGTCTCATTGTAGCTATACCACAAAAGTTACTACTAAAACATGTTTTACTTTCCAGAAGAATTCAGAAAAACTGTGCAGATATAAAACAGATACACCTCAAAAGCAACAATGTAAATTGTGTCACATATTAGTAGCGTCCTGATATAATCGTGTAGCTGTCAAAGAAACCAAATGCTAAGTCATCTATAATCTCACAGAAAGTACTTTAAATCCAGAATGTATTCTCCAGTAAACCAAAATGTCGCATTAAAATCTCGTTAGCAGTACTGGTATATGTTCTAAGTATGTGAGCCTTATAGTCGTTACGTAATTGTGCAACTAACAAGCAAGAATGTACACACACAATAACACTGTGTCATCTGTTCACTATAACAATGCATTCGTAATTACTGTCTAAATATGTTCCCTAGGTTGTAGACTGGATAGTTAACTATAAAACATAGTTGCATGTTAACAGTTCCTAAGACTGACGAAGCGTACTAGTAACGTGAAGTGAAAAATTTTATAGCAAAGACTAAGTTAAAAAGCAGATTATCTTTCAATAAACAGTTTTACATGTGAAATATGGTGTAAATCTTTACTCTTCCTAGTACGCAGAATTTCAACTTCAATGCAATTATCATGCGGTATACGTCGGTATAGAATATTGGAATTTTTCTCAAGGTTAGCTTATGTTACCTTTCTCAAGCCTTGCCAGCGCATGTGGCTGCCTGTGGTGCGAGTCATTGTCTGTTTCTTTGTTGGCGTGCGTCGTTATTAGCAATAGGAGACCTAACTTCTACAAATTCACCTTGTCGAGAGGGCCCTGCCCTGTTTGAATCCCGCCAGTTCTGATGAAATTCAGGTCTATCGTTACGATTATATCGTCTGTCGTCATGTCGGTAGATTCCATAGTTTCTTTCCTGTGGTGAAGAATTTCTCCCTGAGTCGTAACTGCGGACTGAACTGTTGCGTCTGAAGTAATTCTGTCTCCCTTGATAATAATTGTTTTAGTTCCCATATTGTCTGTTTCTCAGATTATCTCTGTCATATTCATTACTACGGAAATGCGATCTTTCTCTGTACCTATTATTCTGCCAACGGTTGTCATACGGGCGATGTCTGTTTTGGTCACGATTTGCGCTGCATGAATAGCCTTGTCGTGTCCAGTTATTATTTCTGTCATCGTGGAATTGTGACGGATGCGACCTGTAATTGTTGTGTTCCTGTTTTCGCGTTCCGCGATTGTCAGTGTCAATTTCCAGTTCTTGTAACACTCCCTAAAACGCTTCCATGTCGTCTTTGCAACGTCCTGCTAAAATAATATGTCGTAAATGTTCAGGCAATTTGATTAAGCAAATGCGGATGAGTTCTGAGGGGCTGCATGGGTTTGAAAGATACTGATTCTTATGAACATGTCTTCGAAATATTTGACAAGACTAGAAAATTCCGATTGTTCGAAATGTTTCATCATTATGATGCTGTTCTACTCGGTCTTGTGTAGCTTCAGACCAATATGCTGAGAGGAAGGCATGATAAAATTCTCCTTCTTTGTGACAATCGTGAATGACCGATCGCATTCTTAAAGCTGGTTCATTCTCTGAGTAGCCACACATAAATTCTTACCTGTGCTCGTATGACCAGTTGGGAGGAAAACAATGAGAGAATTGATGAAGCCATGCTTGTGGATGAATGTCGTTGCCAGAATTCTTAAATGTTTTGAATTTACGTGTAGTAATGAACAACTTATAGTCAAAATCATCGTGTCGGCGAGTCGCATATCGGTCATTGTTACTTTGTTTCGGTGGTTCAATCTCAAAATCCAGTGCGCCTTGCCAATTTCTTTCATAATTTCCGAAATGCCCTGTGTTATTAATTTGTCACTTTTCCGTATTTCTAAGTCCCTCTTCCCGTATTGGAGCGCGAGTCTCCTCTGCAATAAGTATTTCTTGTATTACCTGTGTCAACTGATTTTGTACTTCCCGGATTTCTCTTGTGTACTGTTTATTGATTTGATTTTGATTTTGTTTGAATTTTCTACTTTGTTCATACTGTTCTGTGTCAGTGAAGGCTACGGGTCTTGTGTCATTGATATCATCATCTACCTTTGTGGATAAGTTGGTGAACTGATCCGAAAGTTCGGCTACTTTCTCCGATAGAGAACTTATTTCCTCAGTGTGTTTTTCTGAACCAAGTTTCAGAGTGTCCATTTGTGTTGAAATCGTATCTACTGTGTCCTTCAAGTTTTCCTGAGTGTTTGCAGGTTTCGTAACCGAATCGGTAGATGCAACTGAGTCAATTTTAGCTTGCAAGGTGTCGTGATTTTCATGAACAACAGTTTGCAGTTCTGTTATGTCTGCTTCGTGATTCTGTAATGCATTTTCATGACGCGAAGAAATAGGTTGGAAATGCTCACAAATTTGTGTTTTTACGTCATTACAGACTTTTTGACATTTCGATTCAAGTAACTCAGCAGTTAAACCTTCACGTGTTTGTTCAAGCGTGGTGTCTAACTTTTGAAGCTGTTGCTGTGACTGTTTTTGATTTTGTTCCATTGTGTCTAACTGTTGCTGTGTTTGTCTCTGGTGTTGTTCCATTGTGTCTAACTGTTGCTGTGTTTGTCTCTGGTGTTGTTCCATTGTGTCTAACTTTTTAATATTTTGTTCCATTGTGTCTAACTGTTGTTGTGTTTGTTTCTGATTTTGTTTCATTTGTTGCATTAACTGCAATAATAATGTATTAGTGTCTGGAATATGTTCCTCTATGCTTTTCGGCAGTGCATTTGCACCGACAACATTCACATTTTGACGAGAAGAAAATGTCTCTTGACTTATTTGAGAAAACGGTGAGGACGCAATACCTGAATCTGCTGTATTTGCAAGATTGTGTCCTGTCATTTCGGATTCCTGAGGCGAACTGTTGCCGAAATGTTACAGTACTTACATACAATTTAAACGATTTCTTTGACAAATGCCGGTCTGAGGCAGTTCAAGAAAGAGTCAGACGCGAAGTTTTCAACTCTGTTCCACTCAATGGCTAATACGGTAGTGTACGCAGTTACTTTGAAAAATACCTGAACAACACACGGTACTTGACAGACCCATATCACATGTAGTCGTATAAAAATTTTCAAAAATCGTTTTCCATCGCACATTAGAGAAAAATTAGTAACAACGCCAGAGCACGACACTGAATACTTTCCGTCAGTGCTTGATTCTATCGACTTAATCTATGAGGAAAGACCTGTAGCGTATAGAACAACAGAAAATCAGGCACAACAACATAGTTATGTAAATAAGTCAGTGAAATGTGATCTAAACACACAGCAGGTATGGTACATGCAACAGCAAAATTACATACCCAGAGGTAAAGAGTACGGCAACGTGAACTAAAGAAACAAACGATTTAAAAGAAATTTTCAAAACAAAAGGAGTAATTTCAATACATGAGCCAATTACAATCCACCATCACAAGGCCATGATGGGTATAAGAAACAATTGTGATTGGAATATGTCCAGTACTAGTATAACTGAAAGCAAATTTACCAGAATATAATTCTCGTCTTGAGATGTCTTTCAGTTCTTGAGATATATGTTTCCTATTAGCTTGTAATGTTCCGACGAGAGTTAGCTTGTGATTCCTCCATAGATCTTCGGCCAAATCAATTGAAGTGTAATATGTGTCTGTGGTGACATTTCGCGCTTAATTGTGTATAGGAACCACCAGACGTTTGACCACAGCCGCGGCGGAATTTGATTGTTGTGTACCATCATTTCTTTTCCCAGCATAAGGGCCTATATTCACCGAGTATCGAAGAATGTAGGCACTTACTCCAGCAGTATTAACAATGATACTGAAGAAACCCATTGACAGTCGATAGTTCTCCTACTGACCGAGTAGTTGGCACATTTCTGGCGAAGACTGTCGACAGCACTTTTTGTGAAATTATAAAAGGCTGTAATTTCATATTTTCCTGAGTTAGGATCAATATCTTGTGATTAAAACAATCTTGTTCTTTTTAGGGACGTAAGATGTCAAGGTCATTATTTTGGTAAGTCCATACAGTGTTTAATTTACTTCTCTTCATCTCTGAGGAAAAAACTGAGTAGGTATTTCGGTTTGTTCTTTCTCATAGCACGAACATGTGTCAGGTCTCTTTTCAGTAGATCTTCCACCAAAGGAATTGAAGGGAACCAGTTGTCCGCTGCAGTGTTCCTACGTGACTTTTCGATAGGTTTTATAAGCCTCACAACAGCGTGAGTTGGCTTTGGTAGTTTTAGCAGATCGACACTCTATCCTCGCTCATCACTACCTTTTCCTGTGTAGTCATAACCATTATAGAAGTAGCCAGTTTTCACATCCAACAAGATCAGTGCTTGTATTCCATATTTTGTGGGTTTGTTCGGTATATACAATTTGAAAGAATTTTGTGGGTTTGTTCGGTATATACAATTTGAAAGAACGTCTGCAGCCAACATTTCGTCTATGCAGAAGTCTGTGCCAGGAATATATGAAGGCTGGCTGTTTCTCGCTAGTTTACTGAGTACGTATGAAAAGAGCAGCAAGAGCGATTTCCTTTTTCCTCTTATTATGGTTGTGCATCATGCCAAATCTAAAACTGGGGAGCAGAAACAGGAGGCGCTTGAGAGTCATGGGGCGTCTAAATATATCAAGATGAATTCCATCAGAGGCAGAGAGCAAATTCAGATCTTCGTGTCCCCGTTTGACTGCACCAGCAAGATACAGCAGACCCAAAGATCTTTCAATTCAATCATGCCTACTTTATGAACCATATGTCTGTTCTTCTGCAAATACTTTGCCTTAATGTTTTATTAGTTCATTCGCCACAGTATTAGAGAAAAGACAGGAAGCAAATTCGACTTCATTTGCATCACTGTCAATATTTCTTGCAACACCCCTCAAGCCTGGAAATTTTCTGACCCAATTTGGATATGGTGTTTTCACATTGCGCGCTAGAAGCTGTGTTGACCACCTGAAATTATTTCCTTCGCCAAAGAAATAAGAATCTTACGTAACTGATATAATGTGGATCATGATGACCAATCGGGTTTGATCCCGTCTTTTTTCCAACAGTCTAATTATGCTTTTGCTCATTTATGAATCTGAGGGTTATTTAGGAAGGTATTCTAATCACAAGATTAAGATAAAAATAACAGTTTTTTAAAGAAGAACAGCTGAAGAGGCATCTTGACCCGCACTGTACCAGTTCAGGGTCACATCGCTCCGCAACGTACTCACAGATATTTAATAGTTGCCTGCTTCCAGCGATTGTTCGTAAATTATGTAATCATCCGACACCGGGCCTTTTCGTCTAATAATGTGCATTACGCTGTGTGAGGTTCAACTGCCGATCCACGAACCAAAGGACTGATCGTATACAGGGCTTCTTGCACTTCGGTACAGTTTTGTAGCTTTGCGACTTGTATGACTGCAACAGAATCATTCGCGAACAGTCTCAAAGAACTTTCGCCGTTATTCACTAGAGCTTTTATACCGTATATATATATATATATATATATATATATATATATATATATATATATATACACTCCTGGAAATTGAAATAAGAACACCGTGAATTCACTGTCCCAGGAAGGGGAAACTTTATTGACACATTCCTGGGGTCACATACATCACATGATCACACTGACAGAACCACAGGCACATAGACACAGGCAACAGAGCATGCACAATGTCGGCACTAGTACAGTGTATATCCACCTTTCGCAGCAATGCAGACTGCTATTCTCCCATGGAGACGATCGTAGAGATGCTGGATGTAGTCCTGTGGAACGGCTTGCCATGCCATTTCCACCTGGCGCCTCAGTTGGACCAGCGTTCGTGCTGGACGTGCAGACCGCGTGAGACGACGCTTCATCCAGTCCCAAACATGCTCAATGGGGGACAGATCCAGAGATCTTGCTGGCCAGGGTAGTTGACTTACACATTCTAGAGCACGTTGGGTGGCACGGGATACATGCGGACGTGCATTGTCCTGTTGGAACAGAAAGTTCCCTTGCCGGTCTAGGAATGGTAGAACGATGGGTTCGATGACGGTTTGGATGTACCGTGCACTATTCAGTGTCCCCTCGACGATCACCAGTGGTGTACGGCCAGTGTAGGAGATCGCTCCCCACACCATGATGCCGGGTGTTGGCCCTGTGTGCCTCGGTCGTATGCAGTCCTGATTGTGGCGCTCACCTGCACGGCGCCAAACATGCATACGACCATCATTGGCACCAAGTCAGAAGCGATTCTCATCGCTGAAGACGACACGTCTCCATTCGTCCCTCCATTCACGCCTGTCGCGACACCACTGGAGGCAGGCTGCACGATGTTGGGGCGTGAGCGGAAGACGGCCTAACGGTGTGCGGGACCGTAGCCCAGCTTCATGGAGACGGTTGCGAATGGTCCTCGCCGATACCCCAGGAGCAACAGTGTCCCTAATTTGCTGGGGAGTGGCGGTGCGGTCCCCTACGGCACTGCGTAGGATCCTACGGTCTTGGCGTGCATCCGTGCGTCGCTGCGGTCCGGTCCCAGGTCGACGGGCACGTGTACCTTCCGCCGACCACTGGCGACAACATCGATGTACTGTGGAGACCTCACGCCCCACGTGTTGAGCAATTCGGCGGTACGTCCACCCGGCCTCCCGCATGCCCACTATACGCCCTCGCTCAAAGTCCGTCAACTGCACATACGGTTCACGTCCACGCTATCGCGGCATGCTACCAGTGTTAAAGACTGCGATGGAGCTCCGTATGCCACGGCAAACTGGCTGACACTGACGGCGGCGGTGCACAAATGCTGCGCAGCTAGCGCCATTCGACGGCCAACACCGCGGTTCCTGGTGTGTTCGCTGTGCCGGGCGTGTGATCATTGCTTGTACAGCCCTCTCGCAGTGTCCGGAGCAAGTATGGTGGGTCTGACACACCGGTGTCAATGTGTTCTTTTTTCCATTTCCAGAAGCAAGGGCCATATATCACACTCTTATGCTACGCTCAATTTACTTTCCGGTGTGAGGAATTCTCTCAATTAAGAGCTATACGCTGCGTTCTATTTCCTCGGAACTCTTCTGTCCAATTCAAAGCTATTCTGGTATTCCATATGATCATTATTATCACCATGTATCCCCAGAGAAATCACAGGAAATTACACGCAATCTTATTGGTAAATCTGGTAGCAGCTGTGTAGTGATACTACGGAGCGGAGATTAATTGATGCAAGAGCACAGTGGGCGTTTTCGTAAATTTCGTTGCAGCTGTCTTGAATCGATATCTTGACGCATTTCCGCTCCTACGAGTAAGACGCGAATCCTACTTTCTATCTATTAATTCTAGGCTTTTGATAGAGACCAAGTAGAAAAGTAGGGAACCACATTCGTCACCGACAGTCCAGATTATTTAGTAGGATTGTTCAGTTAACGTCCTTTTATTTTGTTGTTCGGTTTCCTTCCGATGTCTCACATACGCTTCAAATCATAGGCCAGTATTCACACTCATCCCTGCAAATGGCGACCTTCAGCTCTGGAACACCTGCCTAATTCTCTGCTATAGCTAGGTAGAGTTCCGAGCGACCTACGCCTAGATGGCACCCACATATTGTCATCGTCTTATTTTTCGTCACAATTGTCTTCAGTGATCATCTATCACCATCACTCAATACACAATTTCGTCTGCGTTGTGATTTAGCACATGATGATGTTCGACTTTCCCTGTTCTCGGTATGAAACTTCTTTATGGTGCTTCTCGCGTTAACACTTCGGCTCCCTTCATTACGGAAACACCAACCATACGAGCGGCAACAATTTGCCTAACTTCGAATTCACTTAGCTTCGTAATGCACTCAACTACATAGAACGCTGTTCTGACCAAGAGTACACTTGAGACCTATTGAGGATATTTCACGGCCGAATACAACAGCGCAACCTACCGGTTTAGCTAGGATTGCATTTATGATCAAGCGTATTGTTTCCGTAGTTCTTGCCGTAGCTTTGCTGAACCCTTGTAGTTGAAGTTCGAGTTTCCCCACTCATGTTCTATCGGGGACAAACCTGGTGATCTTGCTGGTCACGGGAGTACTTCCATACAACGTATACAGCGTATGGAAACACGTTTAGTGCGCAGACGAGCACTTTCCTGATGGAAGACGACACCACGTCAGCGTCGCATGAGGTCGCAGGATTACCAGCTGTGCCGTCATAGTTCCCTCAGCCATTGTCAGTAGTTACATGAAGTTGCATACCCGAAGGCTTTCCACGCCAAGAACGCCAATAATAAGGTTGCTGTCCCTCTCCAAAAGATTGTAAGAATAGGACCTCCAGGTCGCGTACCACACTCGCCAACAACGGTCATCCTGGATAGTGCAGGATCGCAGTTCAGTTCATAGCTGAACACAATGCTGCGTCACTCTCCATCGGTACATGCTTCCCAGTCAGGACACCACTCCAAATGCAGCTTTTTTCTGTGCTGTGGGTGTTGCTGAGAGCAAATTGTCGTGCGTTGTTTTCACAACGCGTGCAAATTGTCGTGTTCCGCGTCTCGCAGCATGGGAAAGAAGGGTGCGCAGAGGAAACCTGCCGCTACGAAGGGTCCTTCGGTTGTGCGACTCACTGAGTCTGCCGACCGTGCAAGGAACTCCCGAGAAGACGAGTCGCGGATGTCCCCCCTATGTACGTCAAATGCAAAGGCGGGTGGACAGCGCTGTTCGACACCATGACGAATTGCGCTCGGAACGAGGTGGTCTACGAGTCTGTCGATACAGACTCGCTGATCTGCGTTCGAGCCGCAAACGTGGCCGATCACAGGGCGATCAAGGTCGCAGTGGCCGACCACATCGTCGACGCGCCGCCGGCGCGTGAGAAGGCACCTTCCGTAGGAAGGATGAAGACGACTAAGGCACTCCTCAGGGGGTTACCTCGGTGCTGTGATGAGGCAGCGGTCCGGGAAGGGCTGCTGCGAGCTGGGTTTGGTAATGCAGCCGCAAGGTTGCACAACCGAACCAACAGGAAGAGGGCGCCGCTCTATGCCGTGACCGTGCAAACGGTCGACGGCGGGAGCGACATCTTCGACTTGCGGAAGTTGCTGGGCTTCCCGGTTACGACAGAGGCTCTCCCGACCGCCATGGATCCTCAGCCCCAGTGCTTCAGGTGCCAGGGCGAGGGCCATGTTGCGAAGTATTTCCGCAACGCGGCGCGGTGCGTCAAGTGCTCAGGTGAGCACGACAGCCGCGCCTGCGACCGCGGCAGCAACGCTCTGCCGACTTGTGTCCGGTGTGGCGGCCCGCACGTCGCCAGTTGGCGCGGTTGTGCAGCTTTCTCGAGCCGCAACCGTGCCGGGGGCGGCGAAGCGGCCGCGGCCGCACCGACGCAGCAGCAGAAGAGAAGGCGACGTCGGAAACGGCGTAGGGCGCAGAACAGCCCGGTGCAGCTGAGGGACGGCGCAGCAGCAGATTAACCTGCCAGGGGCGGGGACGGCCGCTCGGAAACGGGCAGCGAGGACGCAGCTCGCTCTCCCGTGAACAGATGTGACCTCGAACTCGGCACCGCCGTGAAGGAGGCCACAGCAGCCCTCAAAGCCGTCATGGCGGCGGAGAGGGCTGCCTTCGCAGCCGCCGTGGCTGCAGAGAAGGAAGAGGCCTTGAGGCAACTGCGTGCAGTCTTCGCCCAAGGCCTCAGCGCAGTCGTACCTGCGAACACTCCTGCGACCTCGCAGAAGGACGTTCGCGCGCCTATCCCAGAACTTTTGGTTTGGTCACCACGTTGGTGCGGGCGTGGAGGCAGTCAACGAACGACACAATAATTCCCTAGTGTGGTTTCTGCAAGCCTCCGATCAGTGATGCCTAGAATGTGGCAGAGGGTCCATTATTTGTTCTCAGATGGAAGGCGCAGATGTCAACGAGCTACGATGTGCTTGGTACAAAATACGACGGTACTCCTTTGCAGTGGTCAGACGTGGTCCACTGATACCTAGACGTCGAGGATGCCTTCTTTCACGTTCACGTGCCGTCCAACATCGGATTGCTGTCATATCTGCTTGCACCAAAAGTCTGGATATAGGGCTATTCGCCCAGCCAACCAGATGGAGACCTACAACGAGGCCTATTCAAACTGTCAGGTACTGATATTTCAGTCTTACACGATACGCGGCATCTGCCTGTTCTTCATAGTGGTCATTCAACATCTCGTGCTCTTCATGCCCTTTAAAAACCTATCAGGCATGGTAACAACACCAAACACGAACAACACTAATGTACCCTGGTGGCTGCTCTACCTATCACAGAGAAATGCAACTATAACTGTTTGTAGGAAGCCAAATGACAATTTCAGCATCACTTATGTTCCACATCAATGTGCTCTAACCAGTCACAGACCGAAGGTGGCAGCATTAGCGGTGGAGATGTATTTAAAGCGTGTCAGGGAACCCGGAAAAACAGTTCATCAGTTGTCGTAATGCGAAAAAGCAGCTTTTTATCTGAGAGCTGAGGGGGAATATCACTGGCTGTAGGGCCTAGGATAGAAGTATTTCCGAAACGCCTAAGTCTGTAAGCTGTTCAAGTGCCGCCATAATTAAAGTACACGGAGTATGGCAAAATGACGCTATCCAAAACCTGCGCCAAGTCCACTTGAGAGGTTCCGTGCCCTCTTTTGCATGTCGCCTCTCATTTTCATCAATTTTCAGTTTTATTAATGTTATATGTCACTGCACGATGGTAATAGACAAAATAAGGTTATTGTAATGAGAGCTCAAAAATACTGTTCATTTGATTCTTATGCATGTTGGGTTACTTCCCTGTGTGGCCTGTGTGAGGCGAGCATCAGAGGACGCGACACACTGCATTTCTGGTTGGGGGCTGCATTTCCCCGAATTCTGAGGGGTTCGTACAATGGGCTTGAGCACCTGGCGTACCGACTGACGTCGGTGAGTTTCGCCTATTGTATGCAGGGCGAAACGATCTGTGAGACGTCTGAGTGTCGCCGCAGTTTATGTGTTTACCGTTCTGGCGCATCCGGAACGAAGACTCTTGGCACCGACTGACTGCATTGTCCTCTTGATTCTGAGAATACTTGTGGACCGTGCCCTGTTGGGTGCGACTGTCTGGCGCCGGATGGCCGGTGGTCTAGGCAGGTTGTTTTCATAGCCGGTCAAACAGCAAGTTCAGTGCCCGCAGATGAATAGTAGAGGCGTGATTGGTCAACTTAAACTGAGGCTAGTTGACGTCATAAAGCCCTGCTAGAAATTGGAGGGAACTGTCGCCATTGGCACTAATGACGTTCTGAGACAGTGTGAGGGAATTTTGGAATCAGCACTGAATGGTGATTCGCGGTTTTTCGAGGAGAGTACGGAGTTGAGCAATGTTGGCCGAGCTCTAGCGTTGTGCGAACGCAAATATTCAGGTTCTGATCTTCGTCGGAGTCGGACGCTCTTCCGACTTAGTCGCACTTTTTCGGCAGAGCTTAAGATTCTCGGACAGCTTTCGAGCCCAGGGGTTGAAATAGAGTTGCTGCACAGCAGAAGTCGGCGCCTACATCATCAGAAAGCTGCCTAACAACGATGTGCTGCAGATTTCAGGTCTGGTACAGTATTCTGCGGCTCTGGCATTGTAGGATCTGCTATATAGACGGGAGATTAACATTTGATTCATTACGACCTCCAGTCATTATCGTCAATCTATCGCATCACAGAGAGCAAGACCCCCTTGTACTCGAGCCAACTCGTATTCGCATAATAGTACAGAATACCCTAACCTTTAACCTACTATTTGTGTCGATAATCATGTGCCTTTATGTTCTGATGTATAATAAACCTCATTGTAATATTTAAGCCAGATGTCATTTCGTAGATACATGCAGAATCTCATTTCCTGTTGCTTATTACGATAATCTCTTTTTTTCTTTCTCTGAGTAGATTACGATTTTTATTAAATTATTGTGAGTATGCATTCCTTATTTTACGAACTAGCAGACTCCACCATCATTTCCCTTCGTTACCGTTGCGTGCATAATTAATTAGGTGGTAGGTAAGGAGGGGTCGAGCGCATGTATCGTTCTTATGCAAAATTCTTCAGAATTAAAGAGGTACAAACTATTCTCCACCCTGGCACCTCGCGAACTGTGGTGCATCATGGGCCACACAGGACGGCGCTGAACGACAGCTGCGAAGATGTGTGCAGGCGAACAGAAGTGCAACTGTTGAGCAATGACCGCCCAGGTAAACCAAGGAGCTATCAACAGCGGCCGGACGAAGTGGCCGTGCGGTTAAAGGCGCTGCAGTCTGGAACCGCAAGACCGCTACGGTCGCAGGTTCGAATCATGCCTCGGGCATGGATGTTTGTGATGTCCTTAGGTTAGTTAGGTTTAACTAGTTCTAAGTTCTGGGGGACTAATGACCTCAGCAGTTGATTCCCATAGTGCTCAGAGCCATTTGAACCAACAGCGTTTCCTCAGCGAGCGTTCAGCGAACGTTGGTGCTTATGGACCTATGCTGCAGACTCCTGCTTCATGCACCCACGTTGACTGCTGTTCATTGGCGACGAAAGCTAGCACGGGCTCTCCAGTACTGCAGTTGGACGTCCGCTGAGTAACGGCGACCTGTGGCCTATTCGGATGCATAATCTTTTATGGTCCATTCATCCGATAGATGGCCTTTGATATATATGGCCCTGCAACAATCGTCGGAAGCGTCCAGGATGGAGGAGGTTGCGTTGCGGTCTGGAGAATGTTTTCGTGGCGTTCCCTGGGTGATCTAGTCGTTCTGGAAGGCACAGTGGGTCAACACAAGTACGGATCTATCCTTGAGGACCGTGTCGACCCTTTGTATCGTATTGTATTGAATGTTAACCGGGGACCTAAAAACGACGGAGAGGCTCCGTCCCCGCCGCAGCCGCAGTGGTCCACAACCCCACGACTACCACCGCTGTGCATTTCACCCCTCCGCCACCCCACACCGAACCCAGAGTTATTGAGCGGTTCGGCCCCCGGTGGACCCCCCAGGGAACGTCTCACAGCAGACGAGTGTAACCCCTATGTTTGCGTGGTAAAGTAATAGTGGAGTACGCGTACGTTGAGCACTTGTTTGCGCAGCAATCGCCGAAATAGTGTAACAGAGGCGGAATAAGGGGAACCAGCCCGCATTCGCCGAGGCAGATGGAAAACCGCCTAAAAACCATCCACAGATTGGCTGGTTCACCCGACCTCGACACAAATCCGCCGGGCGGATTCGTGTCGGGGACCAGGAGCTCCTTCCCACCCGGAAAGCCGTGCTTTAGACCGCACGACCAACTGGGCGGGCTGTGTCGACCCTTACATGAAGTTTGTTTACCTTTAGCGTGATGACATCTATCAGCAGGACAATGCAACGTGTCACACGGCTCGCAGTGTGCGGTTCATAGAGGACCAGGATGATGTTACAGTACGCACCTGGCCACGAAAATCCCCAGATTTAAACATAGACGAGTATCTGTTGGACCACCTCTATCGTGTCGTACGTGCCATGAATCATCAGCCGAGAAACCCAGCACAGCTGGCCACGACAATGGAGTCAGCATGGCTCCACATGCCTGTCGGTGACTCTCTTCCTCCGCCTTTCGGGCTCCAAAATGTGGTTGGTTATTCCGGCTTGACAGGTGATCATATTAATGTGATTGGACCGTGTGTACCCGTCACTGGTGTGTACGTATATTAACATCCGACCATGTTTCTGGTTCTTTACATTTGTTTCAGCCAATGTATTTTAAATCACACTATAAATTTGAGATGGCAGATCTCAAGATTATGAATAGCATTTTTAAAAAATAAAAAAAAATATAGAAATACAGTGTAACGTTGGGCACTCATACTCATACACCAGGACAAATAGCTCAACAGTAAGACGAGGAGTCCTCTTTTTCATGTCAGACCTCGCGTTGAGTGTGCTTGCTCAGGACTTGGCGTGTAGGCTACGAGAGTGGCGCCGACACGCGAGTTGCGGCCTCAGAAAGCTGGTGTCTGCCTGGAGTGCACGACACAGTGCTTTCGCCGCGCTGCCCGGCTCGTGTGACAGCGCGGCGCTTTGATCTCGCGGGCTTTACATTTTCACGACCTGCCCTTTGCGCGCACTCGCCGGCGCTAGCAGTCGCTGCGCGGTGGCTTTGCGGGGGACTCAGACTAGGCGGCTCGCGGCGCGCAGGTAAGGTAGCGCCGGAGAGCCTTAATTGGATTACGGCGCCCTCAGACGCGGCGTGACCGCAGAAACGAAGTCCGCCTAATTATGTTGCAGGTGCGGTGGAGAGCTGCGAATCTGGGCCAAGTGTATGTATATACACTCGCAACCTGCCCTTACGACGCAGGAGAATTCTCAGAGTCCGGAGAGAGTCATTCGTTTGATCTCTGTTGCAGCGGGAATGGACCGTGTTATAAAAATGCACTGGCACTTCATCCCCTTCCTTGCAATTACTCTAAGAGTGACCATTTGTTATTCACTCGGGGAGATACTGTGGCCACATGTGAGCAGTAGCGTACTGCACTCATGTCAGTCGATAAGGAGGGTCGGATAGCCCACTTATACAAGTTGATTAAGTGCAGCCTCGGGACTCTGAGAAAATGACGCAGGAAACAAATCACGAATAAAATGCACTTTAAGTCTTCGAGAACCAGTATGTGACAGGGAAACCCTGATAGCGTTTGTCCTTTGCTATTCTAGAAAGGAACAAACTTCAGTGTGTAACGGGACATCCTCCTCCCGTAATACTTTTCCTCAACAGCAGCTGTCGATACCAGTATTATTTTTCGAATTTTGGATAGGTCAGTATTATCTCAAATGCTTTTCTGAAAACTTTCATACAATTTTTTTACGGAGTATGTTATATTTCACGCTAAAATTTATGAAAAGCTATTACTTTATTCCAGGTGTTATAGTCGATAAGTACTAGTTCTGAATGTACAGTTAGTTTTTCCTAGAAACATTTGAAATTACGAATCATTTGGCACACTTAAAATTTCTATTACTAACCCTCGCAATACCAAGAGGGGGGGGGGGGGGGGGTGAGGGTGACTTTATGTCAACCTTTTGAAAAAAATTGAAATCTACACAAGTATTTTATTTTTTAAATTTTATAGAAAATATTTATTGTCTTTAATGAAGTCTTCATCCAGATTCTATGATTGCTTTACATTTTTCGTTTAAGCTTAATCGCAAAATTTAATTGTCACCCCTTCTCCGTCCCCTTCCTTGGCAGTAGATACGACTTGCCACAACGGTCGTCTTGTCCCACAAGTAATACTTAGAACTCATGGACATTATATTTCTCTGAGTTGACAGCAACAATGATTTGAACAATGATTCATTTCCCTTTGTTTCTTTATTGTTTACTGTTGAATGGCACGTACTCCAGTGTTAGATGCAACTGTGACTGAAAATGTATCGACAACCACTTCCTGACAGAGAAATATCACAGATTTTGGAAGAATCTACAGACTCTCAAACTGAATTCGATGAAACTGACGATGTAGTGAGCGAACCTGAAGGGGAATGTGTTGCGCGCGAGGATGTGGGCAGAGTACCTACAGACGCTATGGATGAACTCTGGGCACCTCAAACTGATGACGCCGCAGCTTCCGAGGTTAGTGACAGGTGTATTACAAGCAATGGAAAATTTCATAGCTCCAGACCTCTTCAAATTAGAAGACGAGTAGCACAAAACATAGTGACAGAAAGAGAAGCCATAAGAGACGAAGGTAGGAACAATAAGAGAATAATTTGAAAAGTTTTTGTCTCCAGAAACAGTCAACGTCAACATAAAGCACACCAGTGAAGAGGCACTGAGGCAGTGCCGGCGCTGTAATATCGTATTTATCTGCTGATACCGGGTATGCGACTTTGAAGCACAACGTCTGATCTGTACAGGAAAACATACAATGAATGTGCGACTACAAATCGTAGACGTATTGCTGACGACATATGGAAGGTTGGATCTGGCCGTGAGTCGTGCACGGATAGCCAAATGGTAAGGCAACCGCTCGCGATAAGCGGGAAATCCGGAGTTCCGGTCCGGCACAAAGTTTTCATTGTCGTCATTCCATTCTACAGCTGATGGTAGTCATTATTCGCAATTGCGAATTCATCTGATGTGTTTAGTAACGGCTGTGGTCGCCTCAGTGCATCGTCATCAGAATAACACTGGCACTGCAATATCGAATTCAACATTGGGTGATTAGAGATACACGGTCTCACAACGTTCGGATGAAGCGGGAATTGTCAGAACCACATAAATTAGATGAATACAAAATCAACATTCCAAATTCCAATGGGTAGCAGGTGCAGGCTGACAGTTCATAAAAAATGATATTCAAAGTTTATGCAACACAATTAATTGTCATGTAATATAATCTCTTATATGATTTGCTAATCATTCAAGTGTTTTGTATGCTTGTAAAAGTATCTCATATACTGTGTTTCTTAATGTTAATATGAAATGTTACACTGTTTTCACAACCTAAAAAAGCTGCTTATTTTGACCCTTACCATGCTTCTTATGGAACAACTGTCCATTCCAGTTAAGGGTTAGTGGAATAACCACATGAAACTAATCGTAGGAAAGGTATACCCCAGATTGAGATTCATTTAAAGAATCCTGAGGAAGTTTTCACCGACTAAGAAGGCAGTTTACGGAAGAGACTTCGACCAATAATTGAATATTGCTCGTTAGTCTAGGCTTCGTCGGGCAGCAGTAAGGAAATATGAAAATGGTAAAGTTAACTGTATCTGCTCAATAGTATGCAGTGCATGTATTAAAGGTTCGCCTCCGAAAGGACACATCACACAAATAATAGCACGACGGTTTGGATATACATCTAAACACATTAATTATCTCGTTGCGTGTTAATGTGAATTCCTGTAAGAAATAAAAAAAAAAGGAGATGAAATCAATGTCGCTCACTGACTGGTGAGCGTGTCAGGGTATGGGTTCTGAAAAAGGTACCATTGTTCGATAAGCAGCCTGACCGTGAATAGTCCTACTTAAATTTCTACCGTAAACAGCAGCAGCAAAATTTAATCAGACTTCGTATTTAAAGATGCAGGTTCTAGTCGGAATACAATGCTCAAACAACAAGACTCGATCCGCGATCTGTCTGATCGCTGCTTTGTCCTTCCTGACACACCGTCTCTAAAACAAAAAAATACATCACAAAAACATATGTGAGGAATGTGTAGGTGACCACATTAACGGTAGAACAATATAAAGTCCAATATTAGACAGTTACTCAATCTACACTATGTGATCAAAAGTATCCGGACACCTGGCTGAAAATGACTTACAAGTTCGTGACGCCGTCCAAAGGTAATGCTGGAATTCAATATGGTATTGGCCCACCCTTAGCCTGGATGACAGCTTCCACTCCCGTAGGCATACGTTCAAACAAGTGCTGGAAGGTTTCTTGGAAAATGGCAACCCATTCTTCACGGAGTGCAACACTCAGGAGAGGTATCGATGTCGGTCGATGAGGCCTGGCACGAAGTCGGTGCTCCAAAACATCCCAAAGGTGTTGTATAGGATTCAGGTCAGGGTTCTGTGCAGGCCAGTACATTAAAAGAATATTATTGTCGTGTAACCACTCCACCACAGGCTGTGCACTATGAACAGCTGCTCGATCGTGTTGAAAGATGCAATCGCCATCCCCGAATTTCTCTTCAACAGTGGGAAGCAAGAAGTGTAGGCCTGTGCTGTGATAGTGCCATGCAGAACAACAAGGGGTGGAAGCCCCATCCATGAAAAACACGACCACACCGTAACACTACCGCCTCCGAATTTTATTGTTAGCACTACACACGCTGGAAGATGACGTTCACCGGGCATTCGCCATACTCACACCAAGCCAGCGGTACGCCACATTGCGTACCGTGATTCGTCACTCGACACAACGTTTTTCTACTGCTCAATCGTCAAATGTTTACGCTCCGTACACCAAGCGAGGCGTCGTTTGGCATTTAACGGCGTGATGTGTGCCTTATGAACAACCGCTCGAACCTGAAAGCCATGTTTTCTCACCTCCCGTCCAACTGTCATGGTACTTGCAGTGGATCCTGATTCGGTTTAGCATTCCTGTATGATGGTCTGGATGGAGGTCTGCCTATTACACATTACGACCCTCTTCAACTGTCGGCGGTCTCTGTCAGTCAACAGACGAGGTCGACCTGCACGCTTTTTTGCTGTACGTGTCCCTTCACGTTTCCACTTCCCTATCACATCGGAAACAGTGGACCTAGGGATATCTAGGAGTGTGCAAATCTCGCATACACACATATGACACAAGTGACGCCCAATCACCTGACCACGTTCGAAGTCCGTGAGTTCCATGGAGCGTCCCATTCTGCGCCCTCACGATGTCTAATAACTACTGAGGTCGCTGGTATGGAGTTCCTGGTAGTAGGTGGCAGCATAATGCACCTAATATGAAAAACGTATGTTTTGGGGATGTCCGGATACTTTAGATCACGTATTGTACGTCTGCTTTGGGAGGACGGACCAACGAGAGTGATTAACGGGAAGGAGCTTCTTCCATCAGCATACTTCTAGTGCTTAACAACTGGCAGTCCGTTCATATATCGGTACCTTGCCTTTTTACTAGTATTGAATCTTCTATTCTCTGTTTATTTTACGTTTGGATGGGCGCACATTTTAATGACAGTATGGATAAACAAACACGAATGTCACAACTTCTTATTTCTTACACTTGTATATACACAGGAGAGCACTGACGGGAGATAGAGAAGTTCCAAAGCAGAACCGTTATTGTCACACTTTCACGAATAATATGCGAGAGTCTGTGGAGATGCTAAGAGAGAAGCTTTGTATCGTGGTGTGGTTTAGTGTTAAAACTAGAAGAGCATATATTCCTATAAGAATCAACCAATTAATTGGTCCCTTCTACATACATATCTCGCTAAAAGATATTGAAGGTTAAGTTCGACTTACATGGTAAGTTACCAACAGTCGTTGTTCCTGAGGACCACTGGATCAGGAAAGGTGGCAACTGACAATGGTAAACGAAGTACCCTCAGGCGCACACCATGAAAGGGGTTCGTTATTTTTTCACCCCGTTTCGTAATTTTTCTTGTTACTACTATTCAGTATTTCTCTTAGGTACATTTTTACTGCCACATGTCGATATTTGGAGAATAATTTTCTGTTAGACATTTTATTTTATTTTATTGTTTTCTATTTCTTTATGGGAATCAGCAGCCTCAGATCTTTTCATATACCAAGCCCCAGCGTACTCACCTGCAAAGAGATGGAAACATGGCGACGTTGCTTCAAGTTAGAGGTAGGGACTTCCTTTCTCTTTCTTTCGGAGTCGGGAAAAAGTCCGTTGGCACTCATTATGCTTCTCCGGCGGGAACAAGTTTCACCTGCAGAAGCCAACCCTCCCTCCATTTTTAAAATCGAGTACTTTGATTGCTGCCGAAGAATGCTGCCCAGATTCTTCTGGAACTTTCCTCTCTTCAGAAAGAGCGGTCACCCACGCTTCTTCAGTTGGCTGGTACCACCCTTTTTAACAGACGCCGGTGACTGGTCAGTTGCATGTCCCCCCCCCCCCAAAAAAAAAAAAAAAAACTTACTCTGCGCACAATGCCCAGGTGAGGTTGAGAATGTTGTTTTTTGAGAGAGACTAGGACACACAGCCGGTGAGTACACACGTTTATGATGGTACATGGTGTTAGATGTAAGTCGCTTTCAGATCTTACAAGTTAGGTAACATTCAAAGATGGTGGTATCAGAACCCTCAGGTGTAGAGTGTGATCAACTTTACTTTGTTCAACTTGTGCGGGTCAAGTTTAATCCTTTCGTGGGGAACATAGCGATTAATTAGAGTTGTTACTTGTCATTGTAATGAGTCATATCGTCGCTATGAAGCCGTAGGTTAATTTTACACTATTTCTCTTTCGCGATCGTCGGATGCAAGGAGATGGCCGTGATACAAATTCCGTTTGCTCCAGACTTTATGCCGGGAGAACTGTATGACTTTTCTCCGTCGTGGTACAGGACGGCACGTGGTCACCGGCCATTCCAACTTTACAATCACCATAGGTGGAAGAATCTCAGGCCAACGAGTCTATCTGACCCTAATAGTCATGATATCAGCTGAATAATATGTAGCTGCCTGGAATTTGCTGCCATTTGGTACTATGAGCTGGCCGCGCGGTGTGGCCGCGTGGTTTAAGGCGCTATGCCACAGATCGCGCTGCTCCTCCCGCGGAGGTTCGAGTCCTCCCTCGGGCATGGGTGTGTGTTGTTCTTAGCATGAGTTATTTTAAGTAGTGTGTAAGTCTAGGGACCGATGACCTCAGCATTTTTGTCCGTTTGGAATCACACACATTTGAACATTTGAACATTTTACTATGAGCTGTACTCACTTGTTAATTTCCATCTCTCTGGAATCTCCATGTGAGTGCACGATCGTAGGTTGATTCTGAAGTACATCTTTCTCCTAGACATACGAAGAGGTTGCAAGGCTGAATTTCCACGCTGAATTAATATGATCCGTCCCTACTTTCTGTGTACATATAAGAGAGTAAACTAGCATAAGGCTGTCTATGTTTTTGCATGTGTCCAATCCTTTACCACGAATTGTAACAAATGACCTGTTTTATGACCAAAACCACCACTTCACTTAAGATTTTTCTTTTCGGGGTGTGTTGGTATTTATCGCAGAAGCTAACAAATGTAATTCACACTGACCGCGAGAGAGTGTCCCGTAACTGCATGGTTGCGCTGGATCTTAGCGTATCCATTGAATAGATCTTGTTTTTGTGCCTTTGTCTTAGCTCAATTAGTAAATGCTTGGCAGGGACACATCATGAGGGAATTACTCTCTTCCTTACGTTTTGCAGAACGGTATATTTTATTGTGATCAAGACTATTAATTTTTAACAAAAATATAAGTTTTACAAGAATAATCAAAATGTTACTTTATCACGAAAACCAAATTTATATAAAATATTACATTCTGAAACATACTTGCTGGAAAAAAATTCTTTTGTTGAGAACAAAATCTTTTTCGATTTCAGTGTTGAGACTGGTTCCTTCCACCCCTCCCGCCTTTCCTTTTGTACGTGACGGGGAGTTTCCTTGGATTTCTACAAAAGTGATCATTGTTTGTAGTAGTCTGTAGGATAATGTTTTCCTGGGGGTGCAGCGCCTCGTTCGACAAGGAAAGTTGCTTACACTACTCACGAGAGACTCTACACCCTCTGACGTGGGCTCAAAAGACGCCTGTGCTCTGCATTGCCAGGGAACTGCTTCGAGCTGGAGTCAGTGCCACGTAGTGTGAAGACTTAATAATGAACATCAATTAAAAAACAGTGTATAACTCGCATGAAAAGTAAAACTCCTGTAAACTACATTGCCAGAAGAGCCAGAACACATTGCATCATACACAATCAAAATTTGAAATAACTGATCTTCTGTAGAAATTATATAGATTTGCATTAATAACGTGGCTACGAAAAGGAAAACGAATCCTATCTTATCACGACGCGTTTCACGTCGTGGTAATTATGAGCGTGCAGAATATCAGACCAGCTTTGTAACTGGACTGAAGAGATCCAATGAAATAAAACGCATCATCTACATCTACATCTACATCTATACTCCGCGAGCCACCTTACGGTGTGTGGCGGAGGGTACTTATTGTACCACTATCTGATCCCCCCTTCCCTGTTCCATTCACGAATTGTGCGTGGGAAGAACGACTGCTTGTAAGTCTCCGTATTTGCTCTAATTTCTCGGATCTTTTCGTTGTGATCATTACGCGAGATATATGTGGGCGGTAGTAATATGTTGCCCATCTCTTCCCGGAATGTGCTCTCTCGTAATTTCGATAATAAACCTCTCCGTATTGCGTAACGCCTTTCTTGAAGTGTCCGCCACTGGAGCTTGTTCAGCATCTCCGTAACGCTCTCGCGCTGACTAAATGTCCCCATGACGAATCGCGCTGCTTTTCGCTGGATCATGTCTATCTCTTCTATTAATCCAACCTGGTAAGGGTCCCATACTGATGAGCAATACTCAAGAATCGGACGAACAAGCGTTTTGTAAGCTACTTCTTTCGTCGATGAGTCACATTTTCTTAGAATTCTTCCTATGAATCTCAACCTGGCGCCTGCTTTTCCCACTATTTGTTTTATGTGATCATTCCACTTCAGATCGCTCCGGATAGTAACTCCTAAGTATTTTACGGTCGTTACCGCTTCCAATGATTTACCACCTATGGCATAATCGTACTGGAATGGATTTCTGCCCCTATGTATGCGCATTATATTACATTTATCTACGTTTAGGGAAAGCTGCCAGCTGTCGCACCATTCATTAATCCTCTGCAGGTCTTCCTGGAGTACATACGAGTCTTCTGATGTTGCTACTTTCTTGTAGACAACCGTGTCATCTGCAAATAGCCTCACGGAGCTACCGATGTTGTCAACTAAGTCATTTATGTATATTGTAAACAATAAAGGTCCTATCACGCTTCCTTGCGGTACTCCCGAAATTACCTCTACATCTGCAGATTTTGAACCGTTGAGAATGACATGTTGTGTTCTTTCTTCTAGGAAATCCTGAATCCAATCACAAACCTGGTCCGATATTCCGTAAGCTCGTATTTTTTTTCACTAAACGTAAGTGCGGAACCGTATCAAATGCCTTCCTGAAGTCCAGGAATACGGCATCAATCTGCTCGCCAGTGTCTACGGCACTGTGAAATTCTTGGACAAATAGGGCGAGCTGAGTTTCACATGATCTCTGTTTGCGGAATCCATGTTGGTTATGATGAAGGAGATTTGTATTATCTAAGAACGTCATAATACGAGAACATAAAACATGTTCCATTATTCTACAACAGATTGACGTAAGCGAAATAGGCCTATAATTATTCGCATCTGATTTATGACCCTTCTTGAAAATGGGAACGACCTGCGCTTTCTTCCAGTCGCTAGGTACTTTACGTTCTTCCAGAGATCTACGATAAATTGCTGATAGAAAGGGGGCAAGTTCTTTAGCATAATCACTGTAGAATCTTACGGGTATCTCGTCTGGTCCGGATGCTTTTCCGCTACTAAGTGATAGCAGTTGTTTTTCAATTCCGATATCGTTTATTTCAATATTTTCCATTTTGGCGTCCGTGCGACGGCTGAAGTCAGGGACCGTGTTACGATTTTCCGCAGTGAAACAATTTCGGAACACTGAATTCAGTATTTCTGCCTTTCTTCGGTCGTCCTCTGTTTCGGTGCCATCGTGGTCAACGAGTGACTGAATAGGGGATTTAGATCCGCTTACCGATTTTACATATGACCAAAACTTTTTAGGGTTCTTGCTTAGATTGTTTGCCAATGTTTTATGTTCGAATTCGTTGAATGCTTCTCTCATTGCTCTCTTTACGCTCATTTTCGCTTCGTTCAGCTTTTCCTTATCAGCTATGATTCGACTACTCTTAAACCTATGATGAAGCTTTCTTTGTTTCCGTAGTACCTTTCGTACATGATTGTTATACCACGGTGGATCTTTCCCCTCGCTTTGGACCTTAGTCGGTACGAACTTATCTAAGGCGTACTGGACGATGTTTCTGAATTGTTTCCATTTTTGTTCCACATCCTCTTCCTCAGAAATGAACGTTTGACGGTGGTCAATCAGATATTCTGCGATTTGTGCCCTATCACTCTTGTTAAGCAAATATATTTTCCTTCCTTTCTTGGCATTTCTTATTACACTTGTAGTCATTGATGCAACCACTGACTTACGATCACTGATACCCTCTTCTACATTCACGGAGTCGAAAAGTTCCGGTCTATTTGTTGCTATGAGGTCTAAAACGTTAGCTTCACGAGTTGGTTCTCTAACTATCTGCTCGAAGTAATTCTCGGACAAGGCAGTCAGGATAATGTCACAAGAGTCTCTGTCCCAGGCTCCAGTTCTGATTGTGTGACTATCCCATTCTATACCTGGTAGATTGAAGTCTCCCCCTATTACAATAGTATGATCACGAAACTTCTTCACAACGTTCTGCAGGTTCTCTCTGAAGCGCTCAACTACTGCGGTTGCTGATGCAGGTGGTCTATAGAAGCATCCGACTATCATATCTGACCCACCTTTGATACTTAACTTAACCCAGATTATTTCACATTCGCATTCGCTAATAACTTCACTGGATATTATTGAATTCTTTACTGCTATAAATACTCCTCCACCATTGGCGTTTATCCTATCCTTGCGGTATATATTCCATTCTGTGTCTAGGATTTCGTTACTGTTCACTTCCGGTTTTAACCAACTTTCCGTTCCTAATACTATATGCGCACTATTTCCTTCAATAAGCGATACTAATTCAGGAACCTTGCCCTGGATACTCCCGCAGTTTACCAATATTACGTTAACTTTTCCTGTTTTTGGTCTCTGAGGACGGACGTTCTTTATCAACGATGCTGATGTTCTCTCTGGTAAGCCGTCAGGTATTTTATCGTTTCGCCCAAGGGGGGGGGGGGTCCCTCTAACCTAAAAAAACCCCCGTGTGCACGCCACACGTACTCTGCTACCCTAGTAGCTGCTTCCGGTGTGTAGTGCACGCCTGACCTGTCTAGGGGGGCCCTACAGTTCTCCACCCAATAACGGAGGTCGATGAATTTGCAACCATTATAGTCGCAGAGTCGTCTGAGCCTCTGGTTTAGACCCTCCACACGGCTCCAAACCAGAGGACCGCGATCGACTCTGGGCACTATGCTGCAGATATTAAGCTCAGCTTGCACTCCGCGTGCGATGCTGGTTGTCTTCACCAAATCAGCCAGCCGCCGGAAGGAACCAAGGATGGCCTCAGAACCCAAGTGGCAGGCGTTATTCGTTCCGACATGTGCTACTATCTGCAGCCGGTCACACCCAGTGCGTTCAATAGCTGCCGGAAGGGCCTCCTCCACATTACGGACGAGACCCCCCGGCAAGCACACCGAGTGCACACTGGCATTCTTCCCCGACCTACCCGCTATTTTCCTGAGGGGCTCCATAACCCGCCTAACGTTGGAGCTCCCTATAACTAATAGGCCCGCCCTCTGTGACTGTCGGGACCTTGCCGGAGAATCGGCCACTGGCCCAACAGGCGAGGCACTAGGAAGCACCCCGTACCTGTTGGAAAGGGGTAAGGCAGCTGCCACGCGGCCAGATCCCACCTTCGCCTTTCGGCCAGGCACGCGCGAGCCCACCACTGTCCGCCATTCACCCTGGAGTGATGGCTGACCGGTAAGATGCTCACTGCCGGAAGACGCAGCGACATCAGGGGTTCCATGTGATTCCAAGGCCACCGAAGTACGCATAGGTCTCACCACAGTTGCCCCAACGCCACTACGAGCCGACGCCTGCGCCTCGAGCTCGATGAGCCTAACAGACAAAGCCTCCACCTGCCCCCGAAGAGTGGCCAATTCTCCTTGCGTCCGCTCACAACAACCACAGTCCCTACACATGACTATGTTTACCCTACTCTATACGGTGACAAATTCCCAAGATAATCTTCTGATGAGCTACTCTGATAATCAAGAAACACTCACTGAAATACGAGACGCGAAAACTACGCTACGTTTTCCCAGAAAAACTATTTAAAAGCTAAGCGCAGCAAATAAGTACAAAATAAATTTCTCTCCTAACGATCAAGAACTGTTAGTTTCTATGCAGAGCAGATAAACACAAATAGAATCCCTTCCTTAGTGGAAGGTCGTAAACAAAATGCAAAATAAACGCTTTATACAAACAGTACTCGCTGCTGCTGGTGCTCTCGCTCTGGCTGTCACAAGACAGAGAATTCTTCAGATGATAATGGAACGGCGAATGCGCCACAAGGACTGATAGAGAAGACTCTTCACGTTAGATATGAAGGATCTAGTGAATAATGTCGAAAGTTCCTTGAAACTATTCGCACATGATGCTCTTACATTCAGAGAAGTTGCAACGCTCCAGTACCGTACTGAAATTCGGGAATATCTGCAGACTGTCGATGCTTGGTTCACGGATCGGCAGTTGAACCTGAAATTAAACAAATATAACCGAATGCAGATGAACAGACAGAAAGGCCCATTGACTGCCGAACAACAAAGGCGCCGACTCCATGTGACCTGAGGGGCTTTGTAAAATCACAAAATTATGTTCAGTTTTTTGTTTTCCTTGTTTGACGATAGTTACCTTTTAAAATACATTCAGTAATGAGTTAAAACAAATAATTATCACAGTAGTAAGCAGGTTAACTGAAAACGAGAGGTGTGAATCATGATAGTGTGACGGTGCTGCGGGCACACTTAGAATTTGTCCCGGTGCGCGAACCTTCGGGTAAAGTCTGGGGCCAGCGGGCCAGCGCTGTGGCCGCGGCGAAATCAGAAGGACTGGAGCAGAAGGGCCTGGAACCCTCGACCTCACGTAGCCTTGACGCTTCGAGACATTACGACGCCGCGACTATATAAAGCACACCCTTCTGTCGCACTCATTCAATGTGGTTGTTTCGTTCAGAGAATGCTGCAAACGCATTTAGAGTTCCAACTTTAGTGTCCACTGGACTGTTTTGTATTACTATAGTTTATTCGTTTACGTTAGTCTCTTAGAGCATTGTGAATTAAGTTTGCAATGGGTACTTTTGTTACCAAAAAGACGCGCTTGGAAGTTGATGATACTGCAAGTCAACCTCCAACAATTATTGTGTCGTCAATCTCTTCGTCGTCTTCGGGCGAGAACCGTTCACAGCCCAAATCTGGACAATCCGGTAAGGGAAGATCATTTCAGAAGTCTTGGTTGATCAAATATACATGGCTAGAATATGCAGCATCTACCGAAACAGTTTTTTGCAAAATGTGCAAAGAGGCAGATGCTAAAAATGTATTACAATTTTCTTCAAATAAAGAAGATGCATTTACTTCCGTAGGGTTTTCTAACTGCAAAAAGGCTTTGGAAAAATTCCATCTTCATGAAATTACGTTTACGCATAAAGAAGGTGTTCTGAATCTACATTCTGTCACTAATTGTAGTGTGGCCTCCCAATTGAATGAACAGTTAGATATGCAGAGAGGCCGTTTAGTTTTTGGGACAATTTTTACTACCGCGCAATTTCTGTGTCGACAAGGACTAGCAATTAAAGGGCACAAAGATGTAAACTCAAATTTTTTTCAATTTTTTTATCTCTGAAAGAATGACATACCTGAGTTTAAAGATTGGTTAGGGCGTTTGTGGTATAAGTGGACGTCCCACGATATTCAAAAAGAGATCATTGATCTACTAGGTAAGTCTGTGTTGAGAAAGGTATTGGCTTCAATCAAAAAGACTGAATATTCTATTATGGTTGACGACACAAGTGATTCTTCAATTCACGACTAGTGTCATTTTGTATTCGTACTGTCGATGATTCCTTAATCATCAACGAAGAATTTATTGGCCTATACGAGTCCCCCAACACTGAATCACGAACTCTGTTTGGTATTTTTAAAGACGTTTTTGCTCGTCTTGATTTGTCAATGCATAACTTAAGACAGTGCTATGATGGTGCCTCAAATATGAGAGGTAAGTTCAAAGGACTAAAGAGGTTAGTTTTGGATATAAAACCAAAAGTACGTTATGTGCACTGCACTGCTCACAGTTTAGACTTGGCAGTTGTAGATAGTCTCCGCCATCTCACGTCTATGAGGGAGTAAGTCCTTGGTTTTAGCCAAAGACACCTTAAGGGAATCCAACAAAAGGATTGGACTTTTCAGAAGCATACGCTGTGAGAGCGCCAAAGACCAAGCTGCTCTACGACCCCATTCCCCGACTCGATGGACTATGCGAGCTTCTGGTGTCTTGAGAATATTTAAAAACTTCGAAGAACTTCTATAGTTTTTGGGAACATTTTCTGCAGAAGACAAAACAGAGGCAGTTTACAAATGTGCAGGCTACGTTGAGTCAATGTATGAAACGTCCCCTTTGATAAATTGTACAGGACTGAGCTTAAACTGACACACAATATTTTTTTAGCGCAACGCAATCTGACTATCAATAATCCCTACAAAAGAATGGCCCTGACTAACATTAACCTATACCTTTCACAAGACACTTACCTCACAAAAATCTTCGTTACTTGAACTACTGCAATACAGCGAGTGCCGCTACTGCCAGCTAAATAAAAGATTCAAACTACGGAACGCACTAACTACTGATAGGCATAGTTAGCAAATGAAAGATTTTAATAGAGAACAAACAATGAATTTACCTTAATAGTCATAATATATATAGCAGTTCATGACATCCAGTCTTACAAATTTCAAAACTCCGCCATCTCTCTCCCCACATCCACCACTGCTGGCGGCTCACCTCCAACTGCGCAACGCTACGTGCTGTTAACAGCCAACTGCCCAACACTACAATGGCCAACAACAATGCAAACCAGCCACAGACTGCACACAGCACAGCCAGTGATTTTCATACAGATCGCTACGTGGCGTTACCAATATGAAAACCTGAACAGCCTTCTTACATAGCCCCCATGCTCCGCACAAAAATTTTACAAATTGTTTTGGGCAGAGACCAATACATATTCGAAAAAATTTTTCATAATCATAATTACAATACCAAAGAAATCAAATTCACACACTTATTGATACAATGTTGGTCAAAAGCTAAAATTTTCTCACAGTCCATAATGACAGTCCTGATCATTCATCACAGTAAAATTGCAGTGTTTTTTTTATCAAAGTCTGAGCAGTAAAAGAAAATGGACACGGAAGTAGTGGATTTCCATGCAGTCTTGAAGAAGTAGTGTTGTCCTTCCAACGGAAAGACAGTGCTGACTCTTGACATGCAGACAGGTAATGGACCACAACAGAGCAAACCCACAGCAGAGTCAGTCGACGTTTTGAAGAATATTGGTAGGTGGATCATCACAGAGCAGACCACTGTAGTCTTGTTAGAGATTACGGTATTGGTGGGCCACCAGAGGTGAAGACCCACTGCAGTCCTTGTAGAAATAATGGTGTTGGTGAGTTATCAAAGGTGTAGACCCACTGTAGTCCTTGTAGATATGGCTAGCAGCCATCTGTTGCGACTGTGCAGGTGCACAATCACCATCGAAGAGTCTTGTACTATATAGCAAGTCCATTAACCACCACTTGTGCACTCACAAAGGTTTTTTTTAATTGTCCTTAGAACCAGCAATGCTGTTATCCAGTTCCTTGCTGAATTATTAACACACGTGTAAACACTAACAGTCCCTACTTCTCACGTATTGTCCATATACTATGACCAACAGAAACATGTGCAGTGAAATGGAACTTACAAGTTAATAATATGATGAACTGGTGTCAATTACAATTTTATAACATAAGAATACAATTACAAAGGTACAAAATACATCATTAAAGAACATAACGATACAGATTACATTTGTAGTAATAGGGGCTTTACAAAAGAATAGAAATAAACATGTACATCAGTGTTACAAGAATTATGGCACAAGTACATACATAAAAGATCAGAAAAACTTGTGAAATAACAACTTCACACATGAGCATTAAAACGAAACAGAATAAATAATGTCTAAACATCTTTATGAAGTAAATAACATATTATTAATGCAAATAATATTTGAGAATAACATTATTCCTCATCATAGTGAATGTAGCTTAGTATTAGAAGAGAAAAAATTCTATGAAACTGTACACAGAGACAGAAAGAAAACAAATACACAAGGGTACACAAACACATAGTGGGATAACACAAAAGGAAAGGACAGGGTTTGTTTTTAGTGTAACATTTGGTACTGCAGTCCAACCCAAAACTTCATTCCACAGATCGTCACTCTTATTTCAACATTTGCGCCAGCCAAAAATAATCCTATCCAAGCATGCTCTCTGTATTCTGTTCACATCCTCTTTCAAAAATAGTTTTTCTCCACTGTACACTACTTTTTTGGCCAAACCATTTTCTTATAGCTTCTCAATGCATTTCTTCCAATTCATCATAGTTAGTTTCTTACATAATCTACCCCCTCTTAAGCTAACTTAAATCTACTGAGCTCAGATGCTAAACTAAGGGACGACGCAATGCAGCAGCACAAAACAATTAACACAAACAGCAATGACAAAAAAATGCAAATTGGCAAAGCAAGCAGTAATATCACAACTAATATAAGGCAATGAGCAGCAAACAAGAAAAATAAATCAGTAGTAAACTGGCTTAGCAGAGTAACACAAATTAAAATTCAGTAGCACTACGCCTGGCAAACAGCAACAGCAAATGCAATAACTTATATCTAAACATGACAAAGCTCAAGCAGAAAAAATATTACACTAAAAATGGCCATGTTTAATACCTATGTCACATCTTAACACTAGAGTGATGCATCACTTTGACTTACTCTAGCAGACAAGTTACCAAACAGTTAAAAAAATATTTTTGCAATTCCTGTGAAGGGAAATGTTTATATGTTCTCTCTTTTCTATGAAAGTACATCATAAAATTATTCTTTACTGGGTCTGTAGACAGAACATAGTGATATTAGTACATGTATTAAATTTTATTTTAACCAATGCTGCAGTGCAGCTAGAAACTAGATATTAAACAAAATGAGCAAATATGTACAAAGGAAGGCGTGAAACATCATTCACTAGCCATATGGCATTTCATAAGGCAGTAAAAAATCTCCCAACTAGAAAGACAGTAGTCATAATCAGGTGTATACACATAAAATATTTCTCGTCATTTCATTGGGCATTTCAGTAAATATTATAAATTAAGAGCTCCACAGTGTACTCATATGTTTTCAGGTTTGAGCATGTCGTATTTGCGATGCTTTCTACAAAGAAATGTCAATAGCGAGGATAATGGCCTCTTTTTTTTTTCTACCTGTGCTCTGAAAGGCACACACTAATGGCTTTTTTCCAGGCGACTGTCGCGTAGCTGGGTGCCCACGACGCATTAGGTGCAGGTGGTCACTTAACTTTTTTACCGAAATATTTACGACACCAGTTTGCACTACAGTGACAGTCTCATATTAAAAATTTCACAGGTCGAGAATTTGCGTTACAAATGTGTAGAAACAAAATCCTGTAAATATAACAGTGTCCAAAAAATTTTTGCCAGCATAGTGATACATTCACACATATACACACATTTCATAACTCTTAAAGTACGATTCTCGGTTTCCTACATCCTTTTTCACAAACGATAGTCCCTAACCACTACACATTATTCCTTGCTTTATTACACATATACATATTCGTAGACACTTCTTCAATATTTCGTCATAATAAATACGTAGCATAATCAAATTCCTCATATAGCATCAGCTTATTGATCATAAACATACCGCAACAGCGTAATACACATCGTCATCATAACATCATAAAACCTCAGCCAAATCTCAAAATCGTCGTAGCTTCCTCCAATAATTTCAAAACCTAAAAAAATTCTCTGCCACTTCAATAGTGTCATCTACCTCAAACGTACTTTAAAAATCATGATCCCATACCAAATACATCATTCAAAGCTCTCATAATATCACAATGGTTCCGAAAAAATATGAACAGTTCACGAAGTGCAGACAAAATACAATTTCTTAAGTGTGAAATTATCCAACTGTGTAATTACGTAAACATCTGTCACTGACGTAGTAAAAAAAAAAATGTTTCTTTCTCTGTTAAATGATCAGATAGCTGTGTAATTTATGTGTTAGAGAAATATGGTACCGATGTGTAAAGTTGTATAAGCAAATACCATATTAGCTAGGGCTCCTTGTGCTTGCCACACACATGGCACACAAAGTAAGCGTGTACCCCCCTGAGGTTTAATGTAATTATACCCTCACGTGTTACAGATTACAGCAATGGAATGAAATGTATCACGGAAAACTTTCTTTGTAATTGAAAAATCTTGAAAAATAAATGGTTTACGTACAAAATTAATCACTCAAATGCATGTCCTGTAATGCTAAATGTGCGTCTTGCTGTAAGATAATTCTGTGGAAGTGTCGTAGTTATCGTCCTCTGTAAGCAAGGTTCTGCTGAAGTCTATGTACTTACTTCATCATAAACGAAAGTGAAATGTTTTGTGCATAGATATCGTAGTTATTACGTACCTTACCATGATCAAGAAAGTACTATAACGTAACGTATTGTTGTGCTACAAAAAGGCTATCTCATTGTAGTTATACCACAAAAGTTACTACTAAAACATGTTTTACTTTCCAGAATAATACAGAAAAACTGTGCAGATATAAAACAGATACAGCGCAAAAGCAATAATATAAATTGTGTCACTCATTAGTAGCGTCGTGATATAATCGTGTAGCTGTTAAATAAACTAACCACTGTGTCATCTGATATCTCTCAGAAAGTACTTTAAATCCAGAATGTATTTTCAAATAAACCAACATGTTGCATTAAAATCTCATTAGCAGTACTGGTAAATGTTCTAAGTATGTGAGCCTTATAGTCGTTACGTAATCATGCAACTAACAAGCAAGAATGTACACACAATAACACTGTGTCGTCTGTTCACTATAACAATGCATTCGTAATTACTGTCTAAAGATGCTCCCTATGTTCTTGACTGGATATTTAACTTCAAACATTGTTGCATGTTAACAGTTTCTTAAGTCTGACAAAGCATACTAGAAATGTGAAGTGAAAAATTTTATGGCAAAGACTAAGTTAAAAAGCAGATTATCTTTCAGTAAACGGTTTTACATGTGATATGTGGTGCAATCCTTTACCCTTTCTAGTACGCAGAGTTTCAACTTCAACGCAATTATGATGTGGTATACGCCAGTAAAGAATACTGGAATTTTTCTCAAGGTTAGCGTCTATGTTATTTTCCTCTGAGCCAGCCAGCGCCTGCGGTGCGAGTCACTGTCTGTCTCTTTGTTGGCGCGCGTCGTTATTGGGATTAGGAGACCTAACTTTTACAAATTCACCTTGACGAGAACACCCTGCCCTGTTTGAAGCTCGCCAGTTCTGATGGAATTCAGGTCTGTCGTTTTGTCGGTAGTTTACATGGTTTCGTATTTGTGGGTCATGTGGTGGAGACTTTCTCCCGGAATCATAACTGCGTGGTGGACCGTTGCGTCTCAAGTTATCTGTCTCCCTTGATGATAATTATTTTGGTTCCCGTATTGTCTGTTTCTCTGATTGTATCTGTGATAGTCATTACCGCGGAAATGCGATCTTTCTCTGTAATTATTACTACTCTGCCAATGGTTGTCATATGGGTGGTGTCTGTTTTCGTCACGATTTACGTTGTAAGAATAGCCTTGTCGTGTATTATTTCTGTCATCGCGGAATTGTGACAGATGTGACCTGTAATTGTTGTGCTCCTGTTTTCGCGTTCCGCGATTGTCAGTGTCAATTTCCAGTTCTTGTAACAGTCCCTGAAAAGCTTCAATGTCGTCTTTGCAACGTCCTGCCAAAATAATATGTCGTAAATGTTCAGGCAATTTGATTAAGCAAATGCGGATGAGTTCTGAGGGGCTGTATGGGTTTGACAGGTACTGATTCTTGTGCAACATGTCTTCAAAACATTTCACAAGACTGGAGAATTCAGATTGTTCGAAATGTTTCATCATTATGACGCTATGTTTTACTCGGTTTTGTGTAGCTTGAGTCCAACATGCTGAGAGGAAGGCATGATAAAATTCTCCTTCACTGTGACAATTGTGAATGACCGATCGCATTCTTACAGCTGGTTCATTCTCTAAATAGCCACACATAAATTCTAATCTGTGCTCTAATGATCAGTTGGGAGGAAAACAATGAGAGAATTGATGGAGCCACGCTTGTGGATGAATGTCGTTGTCAGAATTCTTAAATGTTTTGAATTTACATGTAGTAATGAACAGCTTATAGTCAAAATCATCGTGTCGGCGAGTCGCACATCGCTCATTGTTACTTCGTTTCGGCGGTTCCATTTCAAAATTCAATGCGCCTTGCCAATTTCTTTCATAATTTCCGAAGTTCCCTGTGTTATTATTTTGTGGTTGCTCCATATTTCTATGTCCCTCTTCCTGTACTGGAGCGCGAGTGTCCTCTGAAATATGTAATTCTTGTATTACTTGTGCCAACTGATCTTGTACTTCCCGGATTTCTCTTTTGTTCTGTGTATTGATTTGATTTTGATTTTGTTTGAATTTTCTAATTTGTTCATACTCTTCAGTGTCAGTGAAGGCTACAGGTCTTGTGTCATTCAGCTCATCATCTACCTTTGTAGATAAATTATTTAGCTGATCCGAAAGTTGGAGTACTTTCTCTGATAATGAACTAATTTCCTCCACGTGTCTTTCGGAACCAATTTTCAGAGTATCTACTGTGTCCTTTAAGTTTTCATGAGTTTTTGCAAGTTGCGTAACCGAATCGGTAGATGCAACTGAGTCAATTTTAGCTTGCAAGGTCTCATGATTTTCATGAAAAATAGTTTGCAGGTCTTTTATGGCTGCTTCGTGATTCTGTAATGCATTTTCATGCCGCGAAAAAATAGGTTGAAAATGCTCACAAATTTGTGTTTTTACGTCATTACAGACTTTTTGACATTTCGATTCAATGTTATGTAACTCAGTAGTTAAATCTTCACGTGTTTGTTCAAGCGTGGTGTCTAACTTCCGAAGAATTTGTTCCATTGTGTCTAACTTTTGAAGCTTTTGCTGTGTTTGTCTCTGATTTTGTTCCAAGGTGTCTAACTTTTGAAGATTTGGTTCCATTGTGTCTAACTTTTGAAGCTTTTGCTGTGTATGTCTCTGATTTTGTTCCAAGGTGTCTAACTTTGAAGATTTGGTTCCATTGTGTCTAACTTTTGAAGCTTTTGCTGTGTTTGTCTCTGATTTTGTTCCATTGTGTCTTAACTTTTGAAGCTTTTGTCCCATTTGTTGCATTAATTGTAATAACAATGCACTGGTGTCTCAAACATGTTCCTCAGTGCTTTTCGGCAGTGAATTTGCACCGGCAACATTCACATTTTGACAAGCAGAAAATGTGTCATGACTCATTTGGGAAAACGGTGAGAACCCAAAACCTGAGTCTACTGTATTTGAAATATTGTGTTCTGTCATTCCCGAGTCCTGAGGCGAGCTTTTGCCGACCGATCGATCGATAATGTTTCCCTGTTCACTACCTGTTTCATTGTCAACACCATTTTTGACGCCCGCTCCATTTCCCTATGCACAGTTACCAAATTACTACTTCCAATGTCTGTTAATTCATTACACAGTGGTGCTGGTAAGCTACGCTCGTCGTCACTATTATTTCTCAGTTTACTTTGGAGCATAGTGTTACATTTTTCACACGCCATTATTGTCACAATATTTCACACGATAACACAGGAAAGCACAATTTGAAGAGCAAAAATAAGAGAACACATTAACATAGCGCTGAAAATAATATCTAGTTAATTGCAAGCGCAGCTGCGAAATACTTGTTGCAAATCTACATGCATGCCACAACTGTTTTACTGTATAACAGTGAAAGACTGCAACTACAAAGGATATTCTCTCTACAATTACGCGCTAGCAGTAAACAAAATCTACACTAATTACACAAACTACAAGAAAAAATCAGAAGATTCCAGTGAGGTATCCTCGGCTAAGGGTCGACATATGAAACGTCCCCTTTGATAAATTGTACAGGACTGAGCTTAAACTGACACACAATATTTTTTTAGCGCAACGCAATCTGATTTTCAATAATCCCTACAAAAGAATGGAATGGCCCTGACTAACATTAACCTATACCTCTCACAAGCCACTTACCTCACAAAAATCTTCGTTACTCGAACTACTGCAATACAGCGAGCGCCACTACTGCCAGCTAAATAAAAGATTCAAACTACGGAACGCACTAACTACTGATAGGCATAGTTAGCAAATGAAAGAGTTTAATAGAGAACAAACAATGTATTTATCTTAATAGTCATAATATATATAGCAGTTCATGACATCCAGTCTTACAAATTTCAAAACTCCGCCATCTCTCTCTCCACATCCACCACTGCTGGCGGCTCACCTCCAACTGCGCAACGCTACGCGCTGTTAACAGCCAACTGCCCAACACTACAATGGCCAACAACAATGCAAACCAGTCACAGACTGCACACAGCACAGCCAGTGATTTTCATACTGAGCGCTGCGTGGCGTTACCAATATAAAAACCTGAACAGCCTAATTACAAATGTTACAATTCAAGGCATATTTTTTTTACGTCTTTATTGCCATGCAATGAACTCAGTAGAGGATATCAATGAAAAAATTCAATGCTCTCATCTAAGTGTTTCTTATATGGAAAAAATATGTGAGGGCTTGCTTTGTATATTGAATGGAAGATGTGATAGTTTTGAACATTTCTGGGAATTGTGTTTAAAAGAAAAACCTTCATAGGTTGATAATTCTTCGCTTCCTCGGAATCTAAGTTTACCAAAGAAGTATGAAAACAACGAAGCCTGCTCACCGCACACGTTCAAAACCCCAAAGGAATACTACAAAGCTATTTACATTGACGTTTGTGAAACGGTGCAATCCTGCGTTACTGAGAGGTTGGCTTCAACTGGACTCTCAGAAGTCATTGCAGATGAAGAAGAGTGCTTGCTGCTAGTAAACAGAGGTGAAACAAATTTGAAAAAATTGACTGAGTTTTTCAAAAATGACCTAGACATTGAGAGACTGCACTTACACTTGAATATGTTAGTCGATATCTTAAAAAAAAAAACATGCGTGATGTAAGAAAGTACATAACTCGAGAGCCTGCAGTTGAAGAAATGTTGTGTGAAGTAGTGAAGTGCTTTAAGCTTCTCCAAGTAGTTCCAATCACGACAGCAACAGCAGAGCGGTCATTTAGCGCCCTTGACGTCTGAAGTCATATCTTCGATCAACAATGGGACAGAAGCGAATGGACAACTTGGCTATTCTTCATGCCCACCGAGGTGTTTTGGATGAATTGGATATCCGATCAGACATCGGCGACATCAATTTCAATAACCCAGTCAGACGGTCAACATTTGCACCTTTCTAAAGACACTCTAGCCCTAATAATGGCATTTAGACCTATATTAAAAATGTTTATAAAATAGAGAATTAAATACTCACATAATGTTAAATATTCAGTTTCGAAATATTAGTACTAGTTTAGTACTGTATTACTATGTTACTGTGGTACTGTATTAGTTATTTTCTAATACTTACATATTTTTAGGGTGTAAGACCCAATTAAAACCCGCTATTTACATACTTTTTGTCTGAAAGTATTAGGCATACTGTATTAACTTTATTAACTGTATTAAAGCATCAACTTTGATATATTGTTGACTTATTAGTCAAAGTGCTATTACTGTGCGACAGCGATATTTTCAGTGCTATATATTCACTGCTCTGTAATAGTCTATAAGCATGATTATTACTGTGAATTAAATTAGCTTTTTTCTAAAATACCATGCGTGTTTATGTTTTATTTCTTTCTACAAAGCCAAAAAATGTATCAGGCTTGTCGAGTTTCCTGGAGTGTCTAGTTATCGAGAGTCCAGTTTTCGGGAATCTAATGTTGATCATATTACTACAAAATGCTTAAGAACACTTTAAAACTCACTATTTCTTATCTAAAATTTGAAAAATTTCCTGGGCAAGACCCCCAGGGGCCCTCGCAATAATTTTTATAAGTCGAAGCCCCTGCCGAACAATCACTAAAAGCAGACAACTGGTGGCGCAGTGGTTAGACACTGGACTCGCATTCGGGAGGACGACGGTTCAATCCCGCGTCCGGCCATCCTGATTTAGGTTTTCCGTGATTTCCCTAAATCTCTCCAGGTAAATGCCGGGATGGTTGCTTTGAAAAGGACACGGCCGACTTCCTTTCCCATCTTTGCCTAATCCGATGAGACCGATGACTTCGCTGTCTGGTCTCCTTCCCCAAAACAACCCAACCCAACTATTAAATATCTGGGAGTACGCGGACGGAGTGATGTGACACTTTAATGGTATAGTGCGGGTCAAAAAGCCGCTTCAGCTGTTCTTCTTTAAAAAACTCTTTCATGATTTATGATCTAAATCTTGTGATTATAGTATCTTGCTAAATAACCCTCAGATGCAGAAAACAAAAAATACACACAATTGCATTATTTCAAAGAAAAGGAAAAGGCGGGATCGAAACCAACTGCTCATCATGACCCACAGTATCCCAGTTACGCAAGCTTCTTATTTCTATGGCAAAAGGAAATAACTTCAGTTGGTCATCACAGTCTGCAAGATGCAATGTGAAAACACTGGCACATAATTTGTTCAGGAAATTTCCAGGCTTTCGGCGTGTTGCAAGGAATATTGAGTGTGATGCAAATTGAATCCAATTTTGGTGTAAAAGTAGGTCGAGCGAACTAATAAAACATTAAGATAAAAAAATTAATTTTGCAACGGCGAACTGTTTATAGAACGGCGGAAATATAGTTCGCAAAGTATACATGATCGAAATGAAAGCCTTTTTAGGCCTGCTGTATTTAACTCGTACAATCAAATCTGTACACGAATATCTGAATTCGCTCTTAGCCTCTGGTGGAACTCATCTTGATATATTTCGATGCCCCATGACTCCTGTCTTAGATTTGACACTATGCACGGCCGTGATGAGCGGAAAGAGGAACTCACTCTTGATTTTAATCCGTACAAATTCGAAAAGTAGTGCCAAAGAGCTAGCATTCATGTATTTCGTGCTCAGACTTTTGCATTGACGAAATGTTGGTCGGGTTCAGGGGAGACCTTCTTTCAAATTGCATATACCGAACAACCCCACGACATTTGGAATAAAATCTTCGCTGGGTTAAAAACGGCTACTTCTATAATGGTTACGTTTACACAAGAAAAACATAGTGATGGACGAGGACTGAGTGATGCTGTTATGCGGCTTATAAAGCTTGTCAAAATGTGAAACAGGGACACTACAGCGGACAACTGCTTCACTTCAATTCCTTTGATGGAAATGAAATGAAACGAAATGATCTTGAGGCATTGTTGGCTGGGAGGCGCAGTCCGGGTACGAGTTTTATTTCATGTGACGCCACACGGGGCGAATTATGCATCGGTGATGATGAGGACAACACAGCAGTCAGTCTACGGACGCAGAAAATCTCCAACTCGGCCGGGAATCGAAACCAGACCCGCTGCCTTATAGACAAGCACGGTACTACTCAGCTATGCATGAGGACGCTTTAGTGGAAGATTTACTGCAAAAGGGCCATTAAGGTGACAAAAATTGTGATATACCTCGTAATACCCTGTGGGACCTCCTTTTGCCGGCCAGGTACAGCACCTGGACGTGGCATGGGCCCAACAAGTCCATTGAAGTCCCCTCCAGAAATATTGAACAGTGCTGTCTATACAGACTTCCATAACAGCGAAAGTGTTGGCAGTGCAAGCTGTTGTGCAACAAACTGATCCCTCGATTATGTCCCATAAACGTTCGCTGTGATTTACGGCGGCCGGTCTGGGTGGCCAGTCGTCTTAGCTCCAACAGGTATGGACGCGTGCCAAAGAGAGGCGCTGCAGACGATGTCATGCTATTAGCAAAGGCACTCTCGTCGGTTGTTTGCTGACATAAACCCTTAACTCCAAACTTCCCCACACTGTTCTAACAGATACGTTCGTCGTACGTTCCACATTGATTTCTGATGTTATTTCGTGCAGTGTTGCTTGTATGTTAGTACTGACAACTCTACGCAAACGGTCATTAAGTGAAGGCCGTCGGCCACTGTGTTTTCCGTGATGAGAGCTAATGCCAGAAACTTGCTATTCTCGGCACTCTATTGACACTGTGAGTCTGATAATACTGTATTGGCGAACAATTTGCGAAATCGAAGGTCCCATGCGTCTGGCTCCAGCTGCCATTTCGTGTTCAGTCTGTTGAATCCTGACGTGCGACCATAATCAAGTAGAACATCTTTTCACATGAATCATCTGCGAACAAATGATAGGAACGCCAATACTCTGTCCTTTTGCAAATTGTGTTGCGATACTACCGACATCACTAAACGTGCATATCGCTATCCCATGTCTTTTGTCACATCAGTATCATGAAGGACAAACGTGAAGTACCTTGCTGCTCTTCCTCAGAGATGAAGAGAAGTAAGTTCGACAGTGTATGAATTTACCAAAGAAATGACCATGATATTTCATGTTCCTAAAAATAACAGAAGTGTTGTTCTGGTTTCGAGCATGCGCCGTCCTGACTCAGGAATAATTTCACAAAAGGTGCTACCGATGGTCTTGACCAAAAATGTACCTACTAATCTGTCAGTAAGAGGACTCGTCGTGGCCAATGGCTCTGTTCTGTGCCATTGTAAATTTTGCTGGGGTAAGTGCCAATGGTCTTCAGCACTCGAGGAATAAAAAGAAGAGGTTAACACGACTAACATTTCTAAAAATTCTCGGATTGAAATTGATGAATAACAGAAATATTTAAATAAAGACTATTAAAATTGTAGTGTCGGCAGACTTGCCAACACTATGCACACTAATTGAAAGAGGCGGCCAAGATGCACGCGCTAACTCACGAAGGATGGAGTGTGGTCTGAAACAGGATACGTAATGAATGTTATAAAGAAAAGTACGTAGCTCCTTGAATACTTAACTTTTAATCCGTCCTTGTATACATCGTTCTTGATGAGACATCTGGAGATTGTGGCGATACAAGTGAGACTCTTTAAATACAAGCTATCTAAGGCTAATGGCGCCTTGCTAGGTCGTAGACATGGACTTAGCTGAAGGCTATCTCGGCAAATGAGAGAAAGGCTTCGTCAGTGTAGTCGCTAGCAACGTCGTAGTACAACTGGGGCGAGTGCTAGTCAGTCTCTCGAGACCTGCCTTGTGGTGGCGCTCGGTCTGCGATCCTGACAGTGGCGACACGCGGGTCCGACATGTACTAATGGACCGCGGCCGATTTAAGCTACCACCTAGCAAGTGTGGTGTCTGGCGGTGACACCACAAAAATTGTCTAAAAAACTTCTGATAACCCCATTAACTGTTAATAGTTTCTTTAGTACAGAATCAAACGCGATCGGTTACGCAATGATTAAATCGCATCTTCAGATGTACACATGTAACTAATTTAACATTGGCTCGTTGAAGATACACGGTCACCCAACGTGCAGGTGGCGTTCAAATTGCCAGAAACACTTGGATGGTTACAAAATGAAACATAGAAAATACGAATGGGTAACTGGCGCAGGGTGACAATTCAAGCACCATCCTAAAGCTGGGAGATCGTGTCTCTTCAACGAGCCATTGATAAATTAGTTAACCATGAGGTTTTTAGAACACTTTATGGTATTTTAAATTTTTAAAATACACTGTTGTTCTAAATGATGGCCCCATTTTCAAAAATGCGCATGTATTCAAGTACAAGTCCAAAATGAACAAGCCTTATACCACTGAAAATGCGAAGTTTCAAAGTTTATGGCGGACAGCGGCGGGCGGGTGTTGATGGTTTCAGAAGCGGCCGGTAGAATTCGCGCGGCGATAGGGCCGTCATTCCGTTTCACAGTCAGCTGTGAGTGAGATGGCGACTGTGGAGCACAAGTTTTCCTACGTTCTTGAATTCGCGAAAAGTGAGTCGCATATTGCAGGGCAGCGGGCATTTCGACTAGGTTCGGTATTCAACCACCAACTCGCAAAAGCATTAGCCGTTGGTTTAAGCAATTTAAAGAGACTGGAAGTGTGTGTTAAGGTAAAATCACAGGCCGACCGCGTGTGTCAGAGGATGTTGTCCGACGGAGTAAAGAAAGTTTTCTGCGCAGTCTCAGTAAGTCTACGAGTAGAGCCAGTCGAGAACTTGGAATACCCCAACCAACTGTATGAAAAGTTCTGAGGCGGCGTTTGCTGTACAAGCCCTACCGATTACAACTTGTGCAGTCTCTCAGCCCCAATATCAAAGAGAAGATGGAGGATGACCCACTTCTACAGAGTGTAATTTCTGGCGATGAAGCGACGTTCCACCTTAGTGGAAAAGTCAGTAGAAACAATGTTCACATATGGGCTTTGGAAAAACTACATTCACCATTGCAGCACGAAATAGACTCACCGAAGATCAACGTGTTCTGTGCCGAATCCCGTACAAAGGTTTATGGTCCATTTTTCCTTGCGGAAAGAACTGTAATGGGAATCACGAACTTGGACAAGTTGGAACAATGGCTGTTCCCTCACGTTATGTAAGATTCCCAGTACTTCATTTTCCAACAGGATGGAGCTCCATCCCATTGGCACCGCGATGTAAAAGACTTTTTGAAAGACTCCCTTCCTCAGGAATCGGTCACAAGGGCTTGAGTACCTTGCTCCGAGATCTCCTGAAAGCAATTCTTATGGGGTTACGTGTTTACCTCCCACCTCCTCCAACCACTCTGAATGACCTGCGGAACCGGATCACTGCTGCCGCGCACTCAGTAACAGCAGACACGCTTTCGCGTGTGTGAGACGAGTTTGGCTACCGTGTCCATGTATGTAGTGTGCGTGTTTCAAAGTGTGTGTCTCACAATGTCAACGGGAATCGGTACAAAATAACGTTTTCATTTTGCTTCATGTATACAGTAATTTTATGAGAGAAGAAAATGTTTGAATCACTTCTTGTTCTAACCAGTATATGCATATTGTGCCATACTTTACACACCCTATATGTTTTACTGCTTACCTATCAGTCTCGCGAGCGAGATGGCGCAGAGGTTAGCACACCGGACTCGCATTCTGGAGGACGACAGTTCAAGCTCGCGTCCGGCCATCCTGATATAGGTTCCTTATTATTTCACTAAATCACTTCAGATAAATGCCGGCACGGTTCCTTTGAAAGAGCACGACTGTGTTCCTTCCCCACCCTTCCCTAATCTGAAGCGACCTATCATCTTGCTGTTTGGTCCCCTCCCCCGGATCAACCAACTAGTCTCGCAAAATCCCCAGGGAATCCAAAAAACTATTACTAAAAGTTTATGCAACACTATTTTTATAACTGGCATGTAATATGATATATGATTTGCTGCTCATTCGTGTGTTTTGTTTCATTTGTCAAAGTATCATGAATATTGTGTTTCCAGTGGTGATCTGAAATGAATTATTGTTTTCACAATTTAAAAAACCTACTCATTTGACCAACACCGTATTTATTGCTTAACAGTTGTCCATACTAGTCAAGGATTAGTGGAACAACCACATGAAACTAATTGTAGGAATGGTAGATGCCAAATGGTGATGATGATGTTGGTTTGTGGGGTGCTCAACTGCGCAGCCATCAGCGCATCAGTCCCAATTTTTAAAGAGTCCATTTTCTTTTCACAATCCCATCTAGTCACTCTCAGAGAAGATGATGATGATGAAATGATGTAGACAACACAAACACCCAGTCCCCAGGCAGAGAAAATCCCAAACTCGGCTATGAATCGAACCCAGAACCCCGTGATCAAGAGGTAGCAATGCTAGCCCCTAGACCACGAGCTGTGGACATAGATACCAGAGTGAGAAACCTCAGGAAGTGTCCACCCTCGAATCAGGTAGCTCACAAAGGAGGCTTCGCCCAATACTTCAATATTACTCTTCAGTCTGAGACACGTATCAAAAAGAATTGAAAGGGAATAGAGGAGTTCCAAAACGGAGACTGTGTATCGTCACAACTTCACGTAGATGCTCATCGAACTCCAGTGGCAGATACAACAAGAGAGAAGATGGGCATCATGACATTGTTTATGCCCTACTGTTAAAATTCGACCATATAAGATTGTTATAAATAAATGAAGCTACTGCGTAAATTCACTGCAGCTACAGTACTTGACATATTGTCACAAAACTCAATACGCAGATAGAAAAAGTTCTGTATTATTGCAACTCAACTTCAAATTTCTGCCACGAGAGCACAGCAGTGACCAGAAAGGCAAGTTGCCGACAGGCGCAACTAAAGCGCATGTTGTGCTTGAATGCTTTGCAATCAGTCTGCCATACTTGTGCAACGACACTGCAGAACAAAGTTAAACCACACGACAACTCCATTCGGCGATGGTAAGTGAAGTTTAAAGCTTCAGAATACATCTGAACGTGGAACTCAACGGGTCGGCCTACAGTCAGTGAACAAACTGTTGACTGCTTGTAGGAGAGTTTGGCACGTAGACCACAGAAGTCGTCGGACAGAGCAAGCAGAGAGCTGAACATAACATAACCGAGCGTTTAGAAGATCTTCAGAAAACTGCTCAAGCTTAAGCGTTACCGCTTGCAATTGCTACAAGCCCTGACTCCAGATGACAAAGAAAGACGCTTTTCTTCCCGCGCCCGGGTTCCCGGGTTCGATTCCCGGCGGGGTCAGGGATTTTCTCTGCCTCGTGATGACTGGGTGTTGTGTGATGTCCTTAGGTTAGTTAGGTTTAAGTAGTTCTAAGATCTCGGGGATTGATGACCATAGATGTTAAGTCACATAGTGCTCAGAGCCATTTGAACCAAAGACGCTTTTAATTTTTGGCACAGTTGCAAAAGCTTATGGAAGAGAATGTGGTTTCAGAGACACTTATGCTCAGTGATGAAGCAACATTGTTTTTGTGAATATCATAGTGAACATGCACATTGAACGAAAATGCTGGACGGAGAATCTCCATGCTTTCGTGCAGCTCATTTGAGAATCACCAACCGGTAAAGTTGTCTGCGCAGTTTCGCGGTCTAGGGTCCATTTTTCTTCTGCGAAAAGACCACTGCAGAACTCGTGTATCCTTACATGCTGGAAAACTGGCTCATGCCACAACAGGAGACCTCTAGTGTGGACTTCATCTAGAAACAGTATGGTGCTCCATCACATTTCCACCGTGAGGTTCATGAATTCCTAAACGCGAAATTGAGAAACCGAAGAATCAGTCGTGATGGAGTTCATAATTAGCAATTCATGTCATGGCCTCCACGGATTCGCGACCCAACCACATGCAATATTTCTGTGTAGGGTTATGTGAAAGATTACGTGTGTGTGTGTGTTATCCAGGTTTACTGTATGATGTATTGTTGAGAAAATGGTGTGCTTAATCAGTTTTGCTGTAATCTAAAGAAAAATTAAGCAACTTACTCTGGAAAACCAGTATGTAATGCCTATAATGAAATCGATCCCTCTGAAATTTATTGTCTCGTGAGCACCGAGTTCTAAGGTGCTGTGCAGTAAACTGATAAAATTTCTTATGCAAATAAACAATGGAATACTTTTCTTTTTAGGTCTTGAGTCACAACGGATGTAATCTTGGTATTGTGTTCTCTCCACAGTAGGCATACAAAATATTCAATCTATGCTCAGCGAAGTACCGTTCTGGCCGTAAAAAGCTTCATACAAATAACGTCAGTAGATTAGTTGATAAATGAATAACCTTGGAAATGTTCAGTGATAATTTTGGATATGGCTCAGCGCTGTGCAATGCTGCCCGCATTGAAACTGTTACAAACATTAATACTTTTCTGATTGTGGCACATTAATTTTTCTCTAACTCTGGTTGAAAAACCATTTCCTTTAAAAATTCTCACTGGATTTAAACAAAGACGACATGGAAGAGGATGAGGTACCGATAACTGGATATGGTAAGACCGAATGCTTCAGTTCAAAAATTGTATTCAAAATGAAGTTTCTCCTTCATAAAATCTGATATGAAACATTTCATATTAACTTCAAAATCACTGAACTTCTCAATTGATCTACAATTCTCACTTACTGACGTAATTAGACGCACTTGGATTGTTACATGACGAAAGTCTAACGTCGTTTAACAAAATAGATTCCAGAATTTAACTTGTCTGTATCAGGGTTACAAAAGAAACATACTATTACAAATCGGCATACCTAATCAACCTATACATTAAACCTAATGACAAATACTTGGTTCCTACATACAAGTGACGATACTGTTAATAATTAGCAAATTCTACATTGTGCTGCTGCATAGTTAAAACTAAATATACAAAACTTCATTACCTTACAAAGCTGTATTATGCTGCGTCCATAGGCCAGCAGTTAAATTATCACAGCTGGCCAGTAGCTTAGTCTTACATTCTACGTTTACCAGAGTGCAACGGCAACTGCTATGGCGCTCCACGCGCCCCTACTTACAATCGATTCTGCCACTCAGGCAAAATCTTTGGTTCAGTGGTGTCCAAGATACAGTCTCTTCTACATGTGATAACCATTTCATGTCATTTTTCATGAAAAAGTCTGGCTCCACGTACAAGTGGACCCCTCACAACATATCAACAAAAAAAAAAAAAAAAAAAAACCTCTCTGAGTTTTTTTATGGGACCAAAGTCTCGTAATAATATGTCAAATAATATAGCTACAGTTAATCTGTGAAATTGCTTCAACTATCTATAATAACCTTTTATTCCTAGAAAACTGAACCAGTTAACCACTACCTCCTACAAATGACTCACTAAAAGACGATGAAGGCAAAGTTCTAGAGATTCGAGCTCAAACAGAGGCTTAGCAAGTATCGTTCTTCCTACGGGCCACTGGAATAGGAGAGGTGGCAACTGATAGGGGTACATGAAAGTACCTCCGATACACAACACGAAAAACGGTCCGTTATTTTCGCATCAAGTTTCATAATTTTATGTTTCCCTGCATTATTACTACTATTCAATATTTCTGTCATACACATTTTTGCCTGCCACAGGATGATGTTTGGAGGAGGATTTTCTGCTGGACAGTTGACTTTTTTTTTCTATTCTGTTAAGGGAATCAGCAGCCCCACTCCTTTCACTATACGAAATACCAGTGTAGTCAGTTGCCTGCAAACATATGAGAACATCATCACATAGCTTCAAGTTATAGTACGTTTCTGTCTTTCTTTTTCACCGGGACCCCGGGGGAAAGTTTGTAGGCTTCATTTACACCAGTATGGCGAAAACAAGTTTCAACGGAAGAAGCTAACGTCACTGACAATTTTAAAAATCGAGGCATTTGATTGGCGTTGTAGAATCCCACGCCGATCCATTTAGGACTTTCTGAAACTTCTCTCTGTTGAGAGAGAGGTCCCCTTCATTGGCTTATCGGCCCACGATTTTTAACAGGCACAGGTGATTGGTCTGTTGCCGTACCTCCCTCGTCCGCCCATTAGGAACTGGCTATGAACACGGCGCCAGGGAGAACTTGTGAAATCTTCTTGCTAGTGACATTCGGACACGAGTAGCCGATAAGCACAAAAGTTTCTTTTGGAACATATTATTAGATATAAGTCGGTTAAAGATTTTATAAGATAGTTCGCGTTCAAACCCTGTGGTATCAGGACCCCCAGGTGTAGGGGGTGATTCACTGCCCTTTCTTCTTTTTTTACTTCTGCGTGTTGTGCCGTGTGTTTACCCGTCCGGAAATTTGTATCTGTGCGTTTATGGAGTCAGGTGTCGTTTCGCTGGTGTCGCTCTTAAGCGGCAGTCTTCCGTGTTTACATTTGAGAACTGCAGGCTGAGCCTCGGCGTGGTAGGTTGTCTCTCTTCGTCGCGTAGTGTGGCAGGGTCTGCGGTATCCTGCAGGACAGCTTCGGTTGGTGTTTGTGAGAGCTGCAGGCGACTTCCTTGGACCAGTAGGTCTTTTCAGTTTGGATGTCGCATAGGCTTTTGGGCTTATGTGGCTACGGAATAAGGTGGACAATGGATTCTTACAGGGATTTAATAGATGAACGGAGCGAGCAGCGAATTGGAAATGTGGGTGTTGTTTTACATTACTTGTCTTTCACCTTTACTGTTACCAGTTTAGATTTTTACTGACCTTATCATATCGTTGAAATGGGCTCTGTGTCGATACTTTGCATGTGTTGTTTATGGTATACTTGCTCAGATTCAGGCATCAAGTGTGTTCGGCCTAAAATTGGGGCTATCGTGCTGAGGAAGCTTCTGCATTTGGCAGTTGTTCACTTAAATGTTAATCAAGTTTCTACCTGTGTGGTGGTGTGCCGGCACATGCTACAAGATTGCAGAGCCTTATGGCGAACGATGAGTCACTTAATCTCTTACGTTCATGGTTGAATATTGAAGTTAGGATTGCTTATCTGTGGTTGAAATTTGTTAAGATATTTGACAGCCGGAACTCGCCCTGGTCGTTATTGTCCAGAGGCTATCCTGTGGGCGTGCCAGAACGTAGGTTTATGTTTGTAATGCTGGATATTTGCGAATTGCGTTAGTAGCCGAACTTTGGTTCTCCACTTGGTTACACGTAGTATAGCTCCAGCTTCCTGGTACCATAGTGTAGCCGCATTTAAATAAATTGAGCGAACTGTGTAGTTCTAGGCTAAGGCTGACACCGGTGTAAGGTCTGAATGGTGAATAGTGCTATCCCCTTTCTCCGCCTAAGACTAGGCAGGTTACTACCTGCGTAGGTTACTATGACAAAGACTATTGTTGAAAACCTGTGGCTTCCTAATACTAAGTTATTTTTAAGGCGGGCTAGTCACTGAAATTAGTGATTTTCCGTTGTGGCTAAGTATACTAGCGGCTCAGATTGATAAACGTAATAGGGCATCGTTTCCCGAGTGACTGATGCAACTGATTCACAGTTTGTGTAGTCACGTGTGTGTTACGCCGTTGAGGTGTCTTGTGGCCGAGGCTGATAAGCAACATATGCAGATATTTCTCTTAAGTGTGGTCTATTGTTGATTCCCAAAGTTCAAGGCTTAAGACATTTGAAGCAATTAAAATCGTTGGAGAACTTATTACGATATGCCTTCAAGCCATAGAGTTGCTTTTTAAATTACTGAAACGTTTTAAGACTTGCAGTCCATTTCAAAGTTATCTGTTTTTCAGAGTCCTAAAATTCAGATCTCAATATCACAATCAGTTTAGAATACTGAAGTGGCATAATAACAATTGTGAGTTATTTTAAGCCGCAGGGAGAATCGTTGCCAAATAATCTAGTGTTTTCGTGAATCACTTTAACCCTTTGTTACCTGACGGTACTTAAAAGTACCAGTAAGTTTTGACTCTCATTATTTTCTCGTGGTGCAGTTTCGTGATCTGAGAGCCTGTCGGTACGTAACAGTAACTCTGCTCTACTGTTTAATAGATGTTATTGTGCAATACATAGACCTCTCTGGCGGTCAGAGCTTGAAATTGTTTTTCGCGCGCTGCTGTGAAAACAGAAGATTGTATGTGCATGTTTCCATGGTGTTACCTGAAATTGTGCGCAATTTATTGAAACTTCCGTTGGGTTTTCCATTGTACGTACCTATCTTCTTTGTTTTTTTATATTAGTTTGAAGCATTACGTTAAATGTGAATGAGATAAAGTGGAAAATATAAGGAGGACTTATTAGTACCGTCAGGTTGTGTGAACACTTTACTGTACCAACAATGCGTTACCTCTCACTAGTTGTTCTGCCCACTTTTTCTCACATAGAAATAGGTAAATACATTTGCCTGTGGAACAATTAGAACACACAGGAAAGGTTTGCCAGGCAATTTACCTAAAGAAAAATGTCTAAATCAAATCACAGAGAGTCATCTTTAGACCTAACAGTATTTCAATGGAAGGAAAATGCAGTAGTGTATTTTCCGTCAAACTTCCATGGCACTGAACAGAGCGTAGTGACAAGAAAACAGAAAGATGGAACTAGTATGACTATACCATGTTCAGTTATTGTATGCGATTACAATAAAAACATGGATGGTGTGGATCATGCAGACAGATTACGTTCAACTTATGGTCTTGACAAGCGATCAAAGAAATGGTGGCACCGTCTCTTCTGGGGAGCAATAGAAATTGCTTTTGTCAATGCTTACGTCATTTTCAGTGATCTACATGGGGCACTGCCACTGCTGGAATTCAGGCGTGCTGTGGCACTAGGGCTAATGAATGAACAGCAAGTGTCAAATCTCAAAAAGAGAAACTCTGGTGAAATAACTCTCCCAAAGAGAAGGAAGGATAGCTTTTCTATTTCGAAGGATGTACGCCTTGGCAACTGAGGAAATCATTTTGTAGTGTTCAGTTGTAAAAGAGGACGATGCGAAATGTGTGCGAAAAATAAAATTCAGTCGAGACCACATTCACAATGTAGTACATGTAAAGTGTATTTGTGCTGCAATGAGAAAAAGAACTGTTTCCTGCAATTTCATGAGGTATCACTAAATATGTGATATGTATATACTGTCAAAAATGTATAGCTAAGTTACTATGTATTGTGAAGTTGCACTAGAATAAATTTATGTGAAATTTAAAAACAAAAATTCAGAAATATCATATTTCTGTTAATTAATTTTCTAATGTAAAAATATTTAATATTTATGTGGAATAAAGTACAACTTATAAAAATTGGAGCATTTTCTGCGCATGTTGTGATTCTGTCCATGGAGTCCGACGGTACTTCTGAGTACCAGGAGAGAAAAAAGTTGTGAAAAATAAAATAAAATTTTACAAAAAATCCTACCGTCATTTGAGACCACAATAGCGTAAATTCTGCAAAGAAAATGTTAAAAAGTAAATTTTTTCTTATGTCAGGAAACAAAGGGTTAACCTGCTTCCTTCCGTCTATGGCAGATGCCAGAAAATAAACTGTTGTTTCCCCTGCCAGCCAAGAGACTGTGATTTATAGGTACCTCTGTTTCCGAATACACTGCTGGTCCTTGTCACGAGAATCTATTACAGCTGACTCTGTGTGGTGTAGGTACTCCTTCGCTCCTAGGAAGAGGAGACAGAGGCGCCAATGATCCTCCTAGATTCTACCGCTTTTACTAATCTGAATACGTAAAGTTCAGACGCAGCCAGGTGGCCATAGTATCGATGCTGTAACCTATCACGATGCACGTGCTCTAAGTTGTGCTAGTGTTCGTGCAATGTCACGAGAATTGCCCATCCCACAGTCAACAGTACGGTAACTTTCGCGGTTTATTTTACACCGGTACGCTTACAAGATCCAGATGGTGCAGTAACTTAAACAGCGTGTTCTACAGCAACATTCTGAACCTTTCCCTTCTGCCACGAATCGAAGTTGATGACATGTGGCGGAGCAATATTCTATGGAGTGACGAGGTAAAGGCGCAGTGAATATATAGAACTGCCGAATCTGGGGTGTTATTCAATCGCTTGTTGTGAACGAATAAAGTAACATTTCCCTGTTAGCAGATGACAAACACTGTAGACTGTGTAGTAGACCTGAAGTAATAGTATAAATATCCAGTAATTCAATGTAAGCTATGTAAACAAATGCATACATCCAAAGGCGTACCCAGGATCTGAACTAGTGGGGGGGGGGGAGGCTGGTCATACTAGTCTCAGGAAACAAGGACTCGAGACAACATACAGCACTTCTTATTAAATAAAACAGTAAACCAGTGAAAAACTGCTTTTAATAGACATTTTAAATACAAGAATTCACTTGTACAATCTGAGAAAACATGCAACAATCCTTCTTAAATAAAACAGTAAACTAGTGAAAAACTGCAAATATCTTCTAGGGGGGGGGGGGCACCTGCCCCCTCCTGCCCCTCGCTGGGTACGCCCATGCATACATCCACTTTATTTTTCCAAATAAACTGTGAAACCAGAAACTTTAGACATATCGTCAATAAACAACATAGAATTCCTCACCTCAGTGATACATGGCTCATCTATGTACTGTACGCAAAGCAACGTAAAAACATTTGACAATAATCGCTCATTTTAGAAATATGAATATTTAGTAAAAAAGATTTGAAAATTAACATGTAACAAGTTTGCGGATGGAAAATAAACATAGCCACAGAAGAGAGCCCAAAAAGTGTTCCAACATACCAGAATGAAAACAAAACTACAAAGGTGTCTTGCATGAGGTGGAATTCCTCTCGAACTTTCTTAGCAAACATGGAAATCAGAAGAACTGCAACATTCACAAGACGATAGAGTCACGAAACGTGTTTGTATACGTATAAGAGACCTGGAGACGAAGAACGTTTTCAAATGCATTACATAATGATATGACAGAGATTAATAAACCAGATTTTAAACTGGAGAACACTTACAGGGCAGCTGTGGACTCGCACTATAATTTGTTGGTTACGAATTGCAGCTTAAAACGAGAAATTGTAAAAAAAAGCGACAAATTAAGTATTCGGGGCCTCGATAAGTCTAAAGAAACAGGGATTGTTGAGAATTTCAAAGGGAGTATTATGCAACAATAGTGCTGCAGAATATTCCAACAGAGGGGTCGAAACGTAGAGTTAATAGATGGAGGAGGAAGATACCGGCAGCGCGGTCACAGATGTTAGGTGGAAGTGATGTGAACGGAAGCTGCAAGTGGTTCATCCTGTAGTTATTGCCTAAATTTTGGAAGGGTTTATCCTGGGAAGCTATTGGTTACACCAAGAGGTAAACTTATAAAGGTGGAGTTGAAGATTTTCTGAAGTGCAGGGTAAGTGACAAGGAAACCCGTGCCATTATTGTACTAAAGAAAGTGAACGATGATGGTGATTTGGATGTACGGGTATTATATTGGGTGTGTATGAACACTGTTTGCTATAAGAATTATTTCAGTACAGTATGGTGGATATATATTTTTACTCTTATATTTTATATGCAGGTGGCTGTAGATAGAGATATGGCTATAAAACCAGGAACGAACAAACGCTACTCAGCAGTGTTCGACACGCCTCCAGAGCGGCCGGCTCCACACCATCGGCACTTGCTGTCACCAAGAGTATACTATACATCTGTTTTAAGTTACTGTACTAATACGATTGCATTCATTCCTGATCACTTTCATCTAAGCAAATCGTCGGCCACGAATGCCTTTCTTTTGGGCTCCAAAAAAGTACAAAGAGATTGAGAGATTAGAACTGTATGGAGGATGTGTAAGGAATACCCAGCGGAACTTCTGCAGCCTATTCGAATATCAGAGCGGGCGTACATGTTCCCAGGGCTGTTTTCGCTTCACTGCAGAAGTTTCGCTGGGTAGCCCTTACACATACCCCATACAATACCGATCTTTCCACACGCGATTTCCATATTTTTGGAGTCCTAAAGAAAGACATTCGTAGCCAACTGTTTTCATCAGACATAGAGATGCATGGTTGGGCACAATCATGCGTCTGTAACAAGCCGCAAACACTTTTCCACGAAGGCATTGACCGCTTTGTCTCACAGCGGGATAAATATACTGCCGTTTATGACGATTTCTTTTTAAATAATGAACAGCTGACTTACGTCTTTCCCATCTATCTTGTTTTCATTTCACTGCCCCTTATATATTGCTCATTCTGTTCAACGGCTCCTGTAAGTCTTACTCATTTGCACTGAGCACATAAATGTGATCAGTGAATCTTATCACTGATATGGTTTTACCCAGAATTTTAATCCGACTTCCCAACCTTCCTTTTATTCTTCGACGTACGAGTGTAACAGTAGAATGAAAGTGCTTCATTCTTCCCTCGTACCCTATTTAATCTGAACGCTTCACTCTTGGTCTTACGTTTTTTCAGTTTCTTGCTTCAAATGGCTCTGAGCACTATGGGACTTAACTGCTGAGGTCATCAGTCCCCTAGAACTTAGAACTACTTAAACCTCTAAGGACATCACACACATCCATGCTCGAGGCAGGATTCGAACCTGCGACCGTAGCGGTTGCGCGGATCCAGACTGTAGCGCCCAGAACCGCTCGGCCACACCGGCCGGCCTTCAGTTTCTTCTTGGTTCTTGTACATATGGATTTTTGCCCTTCTTCCCCTATAGCTTATACTTAATCATCTTAGGCACCATTTTACGTTGACTAAGGAATTTTCTAAGTCAACAAATCCTGTGAAGATGATTTTTTAAACCCTGCTTCCATTATAAAGGGAAATGTTTAGTACTGCACTATGGTGCCTTTGACTTTCCTAAAACCAAACTGATCCTCGTCAAAGAAATCGTCAACTTTTTGCACTTTCTTCCATTAACAATCCCAATTCCCATATCTTCCAACGTGCTGCAAAACTGACTCAAAAGCTCTGCTCTATCCTATACAGCCCCCACTTCGCCAATGTTACTTAACCCCGTCTCCTGTTCAAAAAATGTTCAAATGAGTGTGAATTCCTAAGGGACCAAACAATTAAGGTCGTCATCGCTACCTAGACTTACACACCACTTGAAACTAACTTACGCTAAGGACAACACACACGCCCATGCCCTAGGGAGGACTCGAACTTCCGGCGGGAGAGGCCGCGCAGTTCGTGATATGGCGCCTGTAACTGCGCGGCCACTCCGCTCGCCCGCCTTCTCTTCATGTCCTATCCTATACCGATGGTACTGTTTCGATGCTGAACAAGTCGTTCTCTGTTGGTATTCATACCTTTCATCTAGGTTTTGTTTGTCGTTGAAACATATTATTTTCTAAGTAAGTTTCCTTCTTTAGGTTAGGACTATTTCTGCCATACACAGAATCAATATTTAACCCCCCCCCCCCCCAGTTTCACATTATAAGCATTGGTTGAAGACTTTCAATCTCTCTATGAACTGGAGGAGTAAGAGGTAATAAAAGAGCTTCTGTTGTTATATTTCTCGAAAATTCTGAAATCTTTCATGAAGGCATGATTCGAAGTGGGGAGTCGGTCTTACTGTGCCCTTACATCTCCACGAAAAAACTTCGGCAGCCTCAGAAAGGATTTCGTACGTCGCGTTTCCGTTTCTACATTATTCAGTGCATCTGTGTCTGCTATAAAGCTCACACCACTGTAAGTCAATCTCCATTACAGTGCTAGAGATTGAATTTGAGGAAACGAGCTACAGAATGTTACCGACGTGTATTTCTCTCCTACTGTAAGCTCTGATTTGCACTGTGGGTGCAGACCCTGGGAAAAATTTCGTTCCCTTACTCACAGTGCAGTAATTTATTTTACGGGTATTGACAGACGTGGAAAGCTGTTGCTAATCGAGCTCATATGCAACGATGCAAGAGAAGTGGTAACTGGAAGTGCTACCGTGCTATTCTGTAGGACAATCGTAACGTGCGTTCTGTCTCTAGCATGTCAAATTCCCTCAAAAGCCATTTGTGACAGAAAGGCTTTTGCGGTGTGGGTGGCAAAGAACAGAATTCCATTCCCCATTCCACCCACTAAAGCACGGCACGAAATTGGTCGTGTGTCGGCGCGTGTTTCGCTCGTCATTTTCACAAAACGTCGGCTGAAAGCGGACGAAACTACAGCGAAACTGCTGTTTGTGGTTGCCCAAATGTTGTTCCGTCTACTATGGGGCGCTGCTTTTTTTCCCGGCCGGAAGTCCACCTATACTAGTTCTTTGTTGGCGACGCACTGTGTTCGATAGAGAGCTCACCGCATCAAAGGCCTGCCGGCGTGGATGGTGGGAAAAGGGGGGGGGGGGTAGGCGGATAGTGGGGGACGGAGTGCGAGAAAGAGGGAATGGCGGAGAGGTTGGCAGCAGTTAGCAGTCGTGCGGCAGCGTACCAGCTTTGACGGAGAAGGAGTGACGTAGTGTGCGCATGTGTGGGTCAGGGTGGCGTGGTGGGGGAAAGGAGCAAGGCTGAGCTGTGAGCGGAGCACAAGTCGGCTGAGCGTCCGGACCGACATGCGGCACTGAAGAGAATCCCCAGCTACGTACACACGCCCCAGCACGCCACTATGGGTGAAGTGCAAGGGAGGGGATTCACGTGCGCCTGACGGCTGATCGCATTAAGGCGCGTGGCGGGAGAGGCATGTAGGTTGACGGTGCGACGGAGCCAGCTCTGATCATGGTATACTGCCTCTGACACCAGCCCGCTACTCTGTTCCGTGGGGTGCTGTAATTTGAACTTTTTTGGCAACATGTATTCGTACAAAATGCGGTGAAAAGCCTACACACACATTTCGCGAATTGCTTTTCCGTGTAGCCTTTCCCACCTAGCTCCTATCTCACCAGCTAGTAACCTAAGTCTCCATTTCTATGTGTCTGGGCCGCGACAATGCCAATTTCCCTGTGTGGCATTCTGATTTCCTTATCAGACTCTACACATATGATCCTCTAATTTACTAGATCCGTCTTATTGCGTCTTTCACAACTACTCGTCCATCCCATGTCGCTCTTAAATACCAGTTCCATCTTCTATTCTACTGCAGGCATACCCCTAAGCTCTGTCCTCCGCCATTCCTCTATACTCTCTCTCTACATGATAAAATAGTTTACGACGTACCACAGTAGTGTTGGAGATGTCGACACGAAGAAATTTATGTAGGACACTTACGATCTCTCAAACCGGGAAGCACCCACAAATTGGTGCATTTTCAATATCATCTCCCCGTTTCATGCCACCGGCTTCGACAGTCTGAATTTTAAAATATTTTATTTCGTAAATGTTATTAATTGGAACTTTCCGGTGAGGTAATGAAAGAATGGATACTGTCGTATACGTTACACAACAACTAATTATGTTTACATTTCCATCTAAATTTCGTATTAAGCAAGAAAGACAAACGATACGACTAAATTGTTGATTTTACGCTGTTAAAATTCACTAAATTTTGATATGAAATTAATACAAACGCCCATTTCACATTTCTAAGTGCGAGAACAAGGATTTAAATTCGATTTTAGCCAGAAAAGGATATGAGTTTCAAACGGTGAAGACCGACTAAGCCGTTGGCGTAAAACGGCGACGGGATATTCAAAACCTTGCGCGGGCAGTCAGTGCTGTGGCTTGGGTCCATTTTTCACCCAGTTTCTGTTTCCCAGCCTCATATACCACAAGTGTCCCATATCAATTTGTTCATCTCTACTTCACCTGCGCTACTGTGATACGTTGGAAATAGTTATGAAGATTTTTATGGAACATTCCTTCAGAAAACAGCGGTCGATAAAATTATATTGAAATTATTTCCATAAAACAGTTTACACCGCGTGTAAGTTGTATTATTTCGTTTGGTGACCGGTTTCCATCTTTTATTACACCAATATGAGACCTCTCATTACTCTGTAAAGAAGGGTATTACTACAGAGCTGCAGTACATTCCTAGAAATGATTGACCGTGATTCTTCTAAGCTGCAGAGTTAGCATTGCTGAGAGGATCGAGAAATATTGTGGCTTTAGCAATTGCTGTGTAGCATGAGTTGTTTGGTTGTCCGGCTGTTCATAGATAATTATACCGTTTCCTTGGCGCGAGTGTGGTTTCGGAAGCGCCCCGTGGCCAAGGTGGGATGCAAGATCGTTGCCGAAATTTGTGTCTGTGATCTTTTCTCTATGACTTCTTCGAATTTGCGGTTCCAGTTCACAACATTAATCAAACATGGATACAATATACAGCCAGAAATCCCCCCTCCTCCTGCTGCAAGCTTCATAATAGCAGCATTTTACCATTTGTGTGAGAGGACGATAAATGTGGAGTTTATAAGTCGAAAAGCGGGCTTTTCCACGAGTTAAGACCTGCTCTATAGTTTGCTGGAATACAGTGCAACACGGCTTTACAGAGTTAGGAATTATCCGGCCCTATTAGCTCCACTGCACAACAATGTATAAAACTGAAGAGAGAAGGACTATCTTTCTTCAGTCCTAGACTGTTAAGAGTCGCTTCTGCCGGTTACTTTGTGGATTGTTTCGGAAGGTTCAAGTGCTGGACGTGGATTATACTTACCGAAACAGTCAGTAAGTGGTAGTTTCCAAAACTAATTTCGTTCAACTTCCATTATACCAGATATCAAGTAAATAATGCGATACATACATTACCACGACCAGACGTGAATTTCTGTAAGCAACCAATATTATATTCTTTATTCCCTGTTTTCCCAGTTTTGTAGTAGAGTAATATACTTTTAAAGAATATAATCATTTGGTAAATATTAATCCTTCGAGATACAATATAATTTATGTACATGCTATCAAATTTAATTCTTGAGTCATTACATGTTCTAAAACTCATGAAACGTGGAGAAACTGGAATCTTGCCCTTCCTGCATAAATTTCTGCAGACGAGTATGATAAGAGGTCATGAGATACTCTCTTTGTTGATCCAAATACCAGTGATTATGCTTCTGTAAAATCTTACCGATCTGATAAGTTACGTTTCTTTGAAGAGAGGGAGAGAAATTAGGTTTTACAGAGTTGTTTTTATCTATTTTTTTGCCATACTATTATTAGTTCACAGATCTTTGTTTACATCCAGAATAGGCATTTTTATGAAGAGCCAGCTTCAGACTTTTTAGTTAGAAGTTAAGATTTCCGATGAGTAAATTCCTTTAGCTCTGTCATCTCTCTGGCGATCCCAGCTCACTTTCCCCAGGTTCAAATCAAATGGCTCTGAGCACTATGGGACTTAACATCTATGGTCATCAGTCCCCTAGAACTTAGAACTACTTAAACCTAACTAACCTAAGGACAGCACACAACACCCAGCCATCACGAGGCAGAGAAAATCCCTGACCCCGCCGGGAATCGAACCCGGGAACCCGGGCGTGAGAAGCGAGAACTTTCCCCAGGTTTGTGACGTTAAGTGAGCAGAACTATGCCCCACCCAAAGCACCACAATACCTGCCCTCCTTATCAGTGACTTCATCACCCTCATCACAGCCATGATGAGCCTATTGCTGATGTCATCGTTATCATTATCATGTGACAAGTCACGCTCCTCGCCAACACCTTCCAGTTTCCCCACCATTTTCTCCCTCCCCATTCCCTCTCCAGTCAGTCTCAATGTACTATTTAAATGAGGGTGGCCAATCAGAATGTAGCTCTGAAATTTCGTATGCTTCATAAGAACTACGTGAAAATGGCGCCAAAATAGAAGAAGATATGCAGTGTTTCCGAAAAAAATACGTAAACTTCATCTCACATGTCCGCACACAATATTACCAAATCGTCTTCTGTGTGTGTGATTTACACCAGAGTATACGTCTCATCACTCTGTGTTTCCATCTTTTTTTTTATGACTGGCCACGAATTCATCTCCTGTGCCAGCCTCTTCATCTCAAGAGTAACCTTTGCCACCTACGTCCTCAGTTATCTGCTGGACGTATTCCAATCAATATCTTCCTCCACAGTTTTTGGCCTCTACATCTCCCTCTAGTACCATGGAACCATTCCCTCATGTCTTAACAGATGTCCTATCATCATGTCCCTTCTCCTTGACAATGTTTTCCACACTCTTTTCCTCTCCGATTCTGCGCAGAATATCCTCATTCCTTATCAGTCCATCTAATTTTTAACATTAGTCTGTAGTACCACATCTCAAATGCTTCGATTCTCTACTGTTTCGGTTTTCCCACACCCCACTTTTCACTACCATACAATGCTCTGCTGCTAACGTGTATTCCCAGAAATTTCTTCCTTAAATTAAGGCCGTTGTCTTATATTACTACTGCCTTACATCCTTTTTGATCATAGCATTATTCTTGTCAGCAACTTGTGTGCATGAGCTGTTAGGATGGTTGTGCGATAATTCTCGCACTTGCCACTTCTTGCAGCCTTCGGAATTGTATGGATGATATTTTTCCGAAAGTCAGACGGTATAATGCCAGACTCATACATCCTACACACCAACGTGAATAGTTGTTTTGTTGCCACTTCCCGTAATGGTTATAGAAATTATGATGGAATGTTATCCATCCTTTCTGCCTTACTTGATCTTAAGTCCTCCAAAGCTCTCTTAAATTCTGATTCTAATCCTAGATTCACTATCTCTACTAAATCGACTGCTGTTTCTTCTTCTATCACATCAGACAAATCTTCCCCCTCATAGAGGCTTTCAATGTACACTTTCCACCTACACGCTTTCTCATCTGCATTTAATAGTGAATTACGGTTGCTTTCCTAATGTTACCACCCTTGCTTTTAATTTCACCGAAAGTTGTTTTGACTTTCCTACAAGTTGAGTCAGTCCTTCTGACTATCATTTCTTTTTCGATTTCTTCACATTTTTCATGCAGCCATTTCCTCTTAGCTTTCCTGCACTTCCTATTTTTTTTCATTTCTTAGCGACTTGTATTTCTGTATTCCTGTCTTTTGCTGAACATTTTTGTATTTACTTCTTTCATCGATCAGCTGAAATATTTCTTCTGTTACCCACGGGTTCTTTGCAGTTACCTTCATTGTACCTATGTTTTTCTTTCCAGCTTCCGTGATTGCCCTTTTTAGAGCTGTCACTTCCACTTCAGCTGTATTGGCTAGAGAACTTTATGCGTATCTCGTCCTTCCTTAATACTTCCGTAACCCATTTCTTTGCGTATTGTTCTTCCTGACTAATCTCTTAAACTTCAGCCTACCCTTCATCACTACTACATTGTGATCTGCATCTATATCTGCTCCTAGGTATGCCTTACAATTCAAAATGTGGTTTCGGAATCTCTGTCTGAACATGATGTAATCCAATCTTTTCCAAGTATTTTTCCTCTTCTTGTGATTCTTGAACAGAGTGTTCACTATTACTATCTGAAATTTATTACAGAACTCAATTATTGTTCCTCCTTTATTCCTTGTCCCAAGCCCATATTCTCCTGCAACCTTTCCTTATACTCTTTGGCCTACAACTGCATTCCAGTCCCCCATGATTATTAGATTTTCATCTCCCTTTGCGTATTGTATTACCCTTTCAATATCCTCACATACTTTCTCTATCTCTTAATCTTCAGATTGCGACGTCCGCGTGTTTACCTGAGCGACCGCTGTCAGTGTTGGTTTGCTGTCGATTCTGATAAGAATAATGCTATTACTGAACTTGAAACTACCTATTGAATTACTTTTATTAATCATGACGTACAGAATTTTCCTGACAAAGACAACTCAAACTTTACCTATTCATTTATTACCCACAATATACAAGCCCAACACGATCTGACAGCTATACATTGACAACATGACTTCCAATAATTAACACAAAAGAATTGCCCATAATTGCAAGAAATCCTAACAATAATACGAATCCAAAAAAATAGGTAATTAAAGAAATATGAAACTATCGTCAAATCTGCTAATTGCCTAAACTCGAACCACAGCAATGCAAACCCCTTTCTTTTTTCTAAGTCACTTACCTCACAGAAAATCTTCATAACACGAACTACAACAATTACAGCAAGTAGCAACTACAGCTAGCTATTCTACTATAGGATCTAACTACTAGGAGGCATATGATTAGCGAAAGAAAGCAAACAATGTATTTAGAAAATTTTACCTTATTCATGTGACATCCAGTTCCAAAAATTATATAGTTTTCAATAATTCCACTGCCAGAACATTATCAGCCAAACAGTCATCATCATACATTTCCTTGCGTATTTTCTTAGAAACACATCATTTCATCTCATTTGGCAATGCATGTCCTACCAACACAAAGTCCCCACTAAGAATCTCATGTAGATACACTTTCCTATCCACTCGCTAACTGCTAGTCAGTCCAACCACTTGCCGAGGGCACAGACGCAGTCAGCGATATTAACACAGTCTATAGCGCTGCCAACATACAAACAGGGTACTTACAAACCGTTCAAACTTTCGGTCCTACCTTCCAACTCATAACGAATCGTACTCCTGTTGTACCATTTTCTGCTACTGTTGATATTACCCTAGTCACCTGACCAGAAATCCTTGTCTCCTTTCCACTTCACTTCACTGGCACCTACTGTATTTAGATTGAGCCTTAGCAGTTCCTCTTTCAAATTGCCTAGTTTCCCTACCACATTCAACCTTCTGACATTCCACGCCCCGACTCTTAGAACCTTACCCTTTCGTTGATTATTCAATATTTTTCTCATACTCACCTCCTCTTAGCAGCCCCCTCCCGAAGATCCGAATGGGACACTATTCCGGAATCTTTTGGCAATGGAGATACCATCATGACACTTTTTCAGTTACAAGCCACATATCCTGTGGAAACACGTTATGTTTCTTTAATGCAGTGGTTTCCATTGCCTTCTGCATCCTCATGCTCTTGATCATTGTTGATTATTCCGCCTTTAGGGGCAGTTTCCCACCACAAGGGCAAAAGAATGCCCTGAACCATTGCCAGTTCCTCCGCCCTCTTTGACATATCCATTGGCAGAATGAGGGTGAATTCTTATGCCGGAAGTCTTCGGCCGACAATGCTCATTATTAATCAAAATTTAAGTGTTGCTGGGTTTCGAGCCCCGGACTGAGGACGTTTTGATTATGAATCAAAGACGCTGCCCTTAGCTCTAGCTCATCATTAAATGTCAGTACACAACATCAAAAAATTTTTCCTGCATCTGCCTCATCAGTATCTCTAAGATTAATATACCACAGTAAACTTCATCTCTCTCTCTCTCTCTCCCTCTCTCTCTCTCTCTCTCTCTCTCTCTCTCTCTCTCTCTCTCTCTCTCTCTCTCCACCTCTGTCTCGACGTTAAATGTCTACATGTATCAAAAGATTATTTTCAATTCTGCCCCTTCGTCATCAAGCTCCCTCCCTCCCTCCCTCCCTCCCTCCCTCCCTCCCTCCCCCGCTCTCTCTCCTCTCTCTCTCTTTCTTTCTATCTTTCTTTCTATTGCTGTCTCATCACTAAATTTCATCTCACGCATGTGGCTACGCAACATCAGAGTAATATTTCAACATCTGCCTCATCTTCATCATAATGCTTGGGTTCTGCTTTAATCAGTTAACATAGTGACGTACTAGCTTAAAAACTGGCGTTGCTTTGCTGTTCATTTATAGCTGTGCCTAAGACTTCGTACGCGCGAAATTTATTTTTGACTTACAAAACTGCTTCGAATAAACCTTTGAAGTAGTATGATTGGGAACACGAACGAAGAGCTTGTTTGCTTCACTAACGCGGGAGAGAGCCGGGTAGAGCTGACAGTGCGAATAGCCGTTGACACCAAGATCCACGCCTGCAACACATAGTGTCTGAGCCAGTACTGCTCATGGCATAATGTGAGCTCCCTCGAAACTGTACAGATTTTAAGTGAAATAGTAATTTGATAGGAAAAAAATGGGAGTCTGGCTATATAAAGTCGTTCGCCAGGGCCATTTCCCTTCAGAATTTCAGTTCGTGTGATGTTACGTTGGAGAGAAGTACCATTAAGCTGCTGTGAGTGAAGGTGTCTGGCGAGAGAAAAAAATGCTCAAATGTGTGTGAAACCTTATGGGACTTAACTGCTAAGGTCATCAGTCCCTAAGCTTACACACTACTTAACCTAAATTATCCTAAGGACAAACACACACACCCATGTCCGAGGGAGGACTCGAACCTCCGCCGGGACCAGCAGCACAGTCCATGACTGCAGCGCCCTAGACCATTCGGCTAATGCCGCGCGGCCTGGTGAGAGAGATATTGCATTGAGCCGTGGCGAGCTGGCGCGAGTGTTATTTTGTTCATGTATCGTTGAGATCGATTGTGGTTGAGCTAAGCTATCTTTGCTTTTCGCGTGTCTTATCTTTTGGGTTGGCGGGCGAAGGGATTGGGGTTGTTTGTTAGCCTTCGACGGGTTATCGCCGAGATCTCGTGACATTCGCTGACAGACGAGTGACAACCGCTGCCGAACAAGCGTGATGACCGTTATATGTTGTGGAGTGAAATTGGTTGGGCGTTTTGGTGACATGGGCAGCTTGGAGATACGAGTTCTGTGACTTCGCTGAGAACAAAATTTGAAGGGAAGCGGTGAAGCTGTGGAACCCGCTCCTTCGTATTGTGTACGTTATATAAAGTAAGTGGTCGTAATTGTGTTTTGTTGCCCGACGCACTCAGAGGCATTTAAATCTTATTATTATGGTGGGACTTTCTTAGTCAAACTTAAGTTGGTGTGGAAGAATTCAATTGCCCTAGTTAAATGGTGGCTGTTATTTGAAAGTTTTCTCAGAAGTTTTGCTAGTAATCTGTGTTTCTTGTAATCAAATGATTTTTTGTTGGCGTTTTCAAAGCCTGCCCTCTATTAACACGGTTGTCCGAGTGTAAAATGCTTAAGATCAAAGTTGCGAATTTGTCAGTAGTTTAATGTGTCCCTGTACGCACTTACCCATATATCGAGTCAAAGGTTCTGCCGTGTGTTTCTATGTTTCAGAGTTATTGGAATGTCTCTGTGATTCGCGCAAAAACCTATGATTGTGCCAGCGTCTTGGCAGGGAATGAAATGTCATCCGAGCTCTAGGCCTGGCAGTGTTTAAGAACCTGGCCACTACCGGAGTTGTTCACATACAGCCTTCCAAAGTTTAGTATTTATCTTCCATCCGCCAAGGTGGGTTATATTGTATGTAACATGTTCTTATAAGAACCTGTTTCCTTAAATATTAGCGATTGGCGACTGGCTAAACTTGAAATTGCATAGCATCTGCTGAGATCCTTGGGCAGCTCTTTCTAGTAGATTTTCATTAAGGCGACGGAGCACGTGAACATTTATTTTTAAAGATCAGTGTTTCTGCTGTAGTTCATTATGTATGTGGTCCTATCATGTTACGTAACTGGATCTTAGCTTGGCACTAGTGTTGAAGTTTCATTAAGTCACTCTTTATTGGTAACTGTTTTCGTTATATGTGTTCTGAGGGAAATCCTATATGAGAGTTTGAATTTCTGAAGTTTGTCAGTAATTATGTTTCCTTAATAAGGGAAAATAAAGTGATGGTATTAGTGCCTGGCATCGTTAAGTTTGTAATTGACCTTTAAACAAGTGCTTCTTTAACGGATTGAAATAGTAAGTTTATAAGGGTATTTTAGTGAAGTATTTTAAGTGTGGCCATCTTAATACACTCCTGGAAATGGAAAAAAGAACACATTGACACCGGTGTGTCAGACCCACCATACTTGCTCCGGACACTGCGAGAGGGCTGTACAAGCAATGATCACACGCACGGCACAGCGGACACACCAGGAACCGCGGTGTTGGCCGTCGAATGGCGCTAGCTGCGCAGCATTTGTGCACCGCCGCCGTCAGTGTCAGCCAGTTTGCCGTGGCATACGGAGCTGCATCGCAGTCTTTAACACTGGTAGCATGCCGCGACAGCGTGGACGTGAACCGTATGTGCAGTTGACGGACTTTGAGCGAGGGCGTATAGTGGGCATGCGGGAGGCCGGGTGGACGTACCGCCGAATTGCTCAACACGTGGGGCGTGAGGTCTCCACAGTACATCGATGTTGTCGCCAGTGGTCGGCGGAAGGTGCACGTGCCCGTCGACCTGGGACCGGACCGCAGCGACGCACGGATGCACGCCAAGACCGTAGGATCCTACGCAGTGCCGTAGGGGACCGCACCGAGGACCATTCGCAACCGTCTCCATGAAGCTGGGCTACGGTCCCGCACACCGTTAGGCCGTCTTCCGCTCACGCCCCAACATCGTGCAGCCCGCCTCCAGTGGTGTCGCGACAGGCGTGAATGGAGGGACGAATGGAGACGTGTCGTCTTCAGCGATGAGAGTCGCTTCTGCCTTGGTGCCAATGATGGTCGTATGCGTGTTTGGCGCCGTGCAGGTGAGCGCCACAATCAGGACTGCATACGACCGAGGCACACAGGGCCAACACCCGGCATCATGGTGTGGGGAGCGATCTCCTACACTGGCCGTACACCACTGGTGATCGTCGATGGGACACTGAATAGTGCACGGTACATCCAAACCGTCATCGAACCCATCGTTCTACCATTCCTAGACCGGCAAGGGAACTTGCTGTTCCAACAGGACAACGCACGTCCGCATGTATCCCGTGCCACCCAACGTGCTCTAGAAGGTGTAAGTCAACTACCCTGGCCAGCAAGATCTCCGGATCTGTCCCCCATTGAGCATGTTTGGGACTGGATGAAGCGTCGTCTCACGCGGTCTGCACGTCCAGCACGAACGCTGGTCCAACTGAGGCGCCAGGTGGAAATGGCATGGCAAGCCGTTCCACAGGACTACATCCAGCATCTCTACGATCGTCTCCATGGGAGAATAGCAGCCTGCATTGCTGCGAAAGGTGGATATACACTGTACTAGTGCCGACATTGTGCATGCTCTGTTGCCTGTGTCTATGTGCCTGTGGTTCTGTCAGTGTGATCATGTGATGTATCTCACCCCAGGAATGTGTCAATAAAGTTTCCCCTTCCTGGGACAATGAATTCACGGTGTTCTTATTTCAATTTCCAGGAGTGTATAATAACTGGTTTTAAGGAGTTTGATGAAGTGGCTATGTGAAGTAACTGATAATTGCTGTGCTTAAGGTTCCTGGAACATTAAGTTTTTATAACTTTCTCTTGAGGGACCGTTTATTTGAGAACTGAGTACGCTGGGTTTCTGACTGTATTTGCAAAGCTTTATCTAGTGGCTCGTCCACAATTTGTAATTGTCAAATTCCTTAAAAGGTGTAATGCCAATAAACTGTCTTAGTTATAAATTGTGACTACCAACCATGATTCCATCCCGCTTAGTCTTTTATGGTATATAAGAAATGGTGGATAAGTGTAGTACGAAAAGGGATCCACGTACCAACGCTCTCGATCAGAGTTGCGTTGTGCCTCTCTCTTGGAAGGAGTCTCCAAAGAGCGGGATAAAGACTTATGTTCTTCAGGCACAGAAAGTCCTGCGTTACGATGTTCACTGGGGTTTTTAGACCACATAGTCCTCAATCTTTTAGCCATTCTGGTGTATCCAGAAAGACTAGACCATTTTCTAGGCGTTTTTATTCGTAAACAAAACGATATGGAATCTATTGAGTAGATACCCAAATCACAAAGCAAACTTAATAAAACTTTCCTGTCAAATTAAAACTGTGTGCTGGACCGAGACTCGAATTCGGGACCTTTGCCTTTCGCGGGCAAATGCTCTACCGTCTGAGCTACCCAAACACGACTCACACCCCGTCCTCACAGCTTCACTTCTGCCAGTACCTCCTCTCCTACCGTCCAAACTTTACAGAAGCTCTTCTGCGAACCTTGCAGAACTAGCACTCCTGAAAGAGCACTTGCCCGCGAAAGGCAAAGGTCCCGAGTTTGAGTCTCCGTCCGGCACAAAGTTTTAATTTGCCAGGAAATTTTCATATCAGCGCACACTTAGCTGCAGAGTGAAAGTCTCATTCCGGCAAACTTAATAAATTTGCCTTTCCTAGCAAAAAATATAAATAAAACATACCCAAGAAAGCAAAGCAATGTCGTTAACATTACACAAAGCAAAATCAGTAAATCCATATATGTTAGCTCCAATAAATTCAACATTAGTTTGTACTCGTAAAAATAAAATTACGACTAATACTGTTGTAATCTTCCAAAAATTCTTTTGTCATTCCTGTAACAAAACTTTCCTAACAAAGAAGTCAAATATAAATAAAATCTACTGAAAGAAGCAAAGCAATATCGATACCTTTTTAATACACAAAGCGAAGTCAGTAAATCCTCATGTCCTAGCTAAACAAACGCAAACATTCAAAAATGTGTCTCACTGTCACATCGCCATCTGTTGGTTCTATGGGGTACAACGAAACTAACGGCCATGTCTATTGGTACTTTGGTGTAATAAGCCTCGAAGATTGAACATCCGAAGTACTATGTTGAGCAGACAATTTTAGGTAAAATTTTTCCATGTTCCGATTTTCATGAAATGAGACCTATATGCTACTCCAAGCTACGCTCCTGTTACCTGTGGAAACTCCGTGAAAGTTCATGTAATAGTTTCGGAGATTAGCGTATTCAAACAGACGGTTTTATTGTTTTATTATTCGTATAGGGTAGTTGTTACGCACAGCTGTGCTCTCGAATCCTGTTATGATGATGATGGTGGTGAGTAAGTAAGCAGCTGTACGTGCAACAACATCAGCTGCCCTGACTTGACTGGGTTTTTGGGTGAGCATAGCTCATGATGTGTGACCCTCTCCCCCCCCCCCCCCCCACCTAACCGTTCCAATGTACGATGCTTCAGCTTGTGCAGAGCACAGCTGTCAAGCATTGTGAACGAAGGGGCTTGGGCAGCAGGGTGAAACTACGCATCATGCTATTAAAGTAGCTACACGTTACACAACTTTCAAGACAGGATTAAACAGCCAACCAGTTGCACATAAACGATAGGTTATTTTACGATTTAGCAACATTTCATTGTGATGAAGACATTCCTAGTAGGTGTCAAAACGTAGGTCAATATACGTACCGTTTATGTGCAACCATTTGGCTGTTTAATCCTATCTTGAAACTAGTATACGGTTGCTGAGTAACAGCTATGTTCAAAAATGTAACATTATACAACATTACGTTATGCGGCAGATAAGGAGCAACTATCGATTAAATTCATTTAAGGTTGTATTAGCATTGTATTCATTACTTTGGATCGTGCTGACAGATTTGATATTTTTCCCTAATTCGCGTAATTTTCCTCAAATCAATAAGTATCTTGTACTAAAAACGTTCTGAAGTAGCCTATGTTCTTTCTTAGTGTATGTGCTATCTCCATGTCAGATTTCATCGAAATTGGTTCTGCAGGTTAGTGTGAAAATGTAACGGACTTACTTTCGCGTTTATAATATTCATATGGCTAAAACTTTCAGTTATAAAGTCTTTTTTTCTGTGATCCGATTTTGAGGAAATTAGGCCTATATGGTGTCCTAAACAATGATCATTTACCTGTAAAAACACCATGAAAGAGTTTATTGGGTTCAAACATACAGATACATAAAACTTTAAATGAAAATTTTTTTTGTCGTGATCCTATCTTGATGAAATTAAGCTTATACAGCGCCCAACCCGTACTCTAGTTACCGAAACCGCATGAGAACCTACTAATTTTGGAGAAGCATGTTCAAACACGCAAACAGACAGCTGTGACAGTTTTACAGATTTATAGGTACTATTAATATAAATTACAGAGGGAATGAAAGGAAAAAAAAACACTAAACAAAAAATAAAATAGATACATATTTGATTACAAGGTTTTTTTTTTACATTTTTCGTATAATACCTGACTATGAACTTCGATGACATGTAACGTAAATCGTTTGACGTTTTATACTAACACATACAGTGAAAACATATGCATCAGATTTACCGTTTACTTCATCTTCAATACTCCTTAGAATATCGTCTACTGCAAACAATAGGTTCTTGGAATTTGGGTAATTATTTGAGACATCTTCAGTAGAGAGCCAAGTTCTCACTGCTGAAAGTATCTTAATACAAGCGAAATGATTGTGAATTGCATTTTGATGACAGATTACGTATAATGTGAATAACACATCCTAAATGTAACAATCAATGTGTTTGTCACACTGAAACTGAAACAGATCACTGTAACAAACACATTCATATCTTCCATATACTTCAAAAGCAATAATGTGTTCAGGACTTTTAAACCATGTAAAACTGTGTTATCTTCGTCATTGCTTCTGAAAAGTCATATAAGTCGCACCCAATACCAATGCCTTTATAAGCAAAAACTAAAAAAGTTGTGAGTTAAACAAGTTACAATCGTCTTCTTTTAAAGATGTAATTTATATATTTTTTTTGATCCACTGGACACTACTTCTGTTGACAAGAATTTTAAAAAAACTCTCTTTTCTGCAGGTGAATTCTTCTGTAAGTATCTGTTAGTATGTATGAATTTTGGAAAGGAATAGTGTAGTTGTTATTAAGGCTGTGGGGTTGTGGAAATGAGGTCTCCATTGTTCTCCAAATGTAAACAATGAGATTACTTGACCTTGCCATGTATGTAAACAAACTATGCATATATGCTGTTATGTTTAAGCAAACATAATTTATGACCCTAACATAAATAAACTATGCCTCAATGCACACTGGATATTTATTTAAGTTCCAGATGTTCATCTGCCTGACACCTGTCAAGCTGCTTCTCCCTCCCTGCTCCCATACTTCTCTCCTTTTATCGGTACAAAAATGATGGAAAATTCAAATGTGGGTTATTTTGTGGGCTGAATTACTATAATTTATTACATAAAAATGATGCCAAACGCTTTGACATTGAAGCAGATGTGTGAGAATGATGGCGTATCGACTAAATTACTACCAGTATAATATGCATAATGAAGTCATGGCTGCCCAATAACATTTTCTGTAAGCAATCAAACTTAAGACAATCTTCCATTTATATTTACATTTCCAGGTCAATTTCTTCCAAATTTAAGACTATTAAGCCACAATTTTTGGTTAATTTTCCGGCAGTATTTCAAAACACACTTTCCAAGATTGTCATCCAAACACACACACAGATGATCATAAATATGGATGTGGTGTCACCGCCAGACACCACACTTGCTAAGTGGTAGCTTTAAATCGGCCGCGGTCCATTAGTACATGTCGGACCCGCGTGTCGCCACTGTCAGTGATCGCAGACCGAGCGCCACCACACGGCAGGTCTCGAGAGACTTACTAGCACTCGCCCCAGTTGTACGGACGACTTAGCTAGCGATGCACACTGACGAAGCCTCGCTCATTTGCAGAGCAGATAGTTAGAATAGCCTTCAGCTAAGTCAATGGCTACGACCTAGCAAGGCGCCATTAGTATTACATTGCATGATCTACAGAGTCTCACTTGTATCGTCAAGAGCGATATACCACAAGGATGGATTAAAGTTAAGTATTCCAGGAGCTACGTACTTTTCTTTATAGCATTCATTACGTATCCTGTTTCAGACCTATCTACTAGCCTGCGTGAGTTAACGCGTGCCTTTCGGCTACTTCCGAGTGGCGTGGCTGTCTTGTTACGCCACAACAATGGAAGTATAAAATGTTTAACGATTATCTCAGAGCAGTATTTAACAGTTTTAATGGCGCATCATTTAAACAAAGACACTCTTGCTACGCAACAAGTCTAAATTTCACTATAAGGAACGTATCACTGTATCAGTAGTGTATTAAAAACAATAGCCTACATACTGTGAAATCACTCTCTGGATGCCTTAGAGGATTCTGACACTATAAGGTCGTTGTAGACTTGTAAATAACGATGGGGAAACAAAAAATATTCAAGTAGAAACGTTTCTACAGACAAGTACGGTGTATTAAAACAATATGGAAAGGTCAGATATATCACACGAGAGAGACAGCAGGACAATGGATATGTAATAGTTATAAAACAATGGGATACCCTCTAGTGTAATATACATGGTTGTCAGAACAAGACCACGTGCTTGTTAAAAACAAATCTGATAATGATGTCACTATCAAATTGTGCTTCTTAAACATTCCAAGATGTCTTGACCACAATTTTATTGTTATAATATGCCTTATGTCTTTCAACTTACGCCATTATCAAACACTGTAAAAATACGAATACAAAACTGGTATCAGTAGAAAAGCAATATTTCTACTGGCACCAGTTATGTCTTTGTATTTTTATATCCTTTAATTTTTAAATAAGTCGAAATTCATAAAGTGTGTTGGAATAACATAACTGTGGTCAAGACACGCCTAAACGTTAAGTGCATCCAATAGCCACTAGGCCTCACAACACAATTACGAAAATTGTAAACTATATTTCCTTACCGATTATCACCCAGTACTCAAATACCCACTTTCATCTAGTTATCACGACTATCAGCCAAAGACTCACGTAAATCATCGTAAGTATGAAACATTTAACATTTAACCATTACCACAGGAAAGGATGGAATTGAACAGGAACATTCATTTAACTAAACAATTATCGCATAGGGAAGTTCACCATAGTCTCAGCCTGTTGGACAAGTTCTAAATGCATCGAGCATTTCGAAGTACGCCTGGGTGTCATTGCCACAAACTCTTCTACTTCACTGGATAGGGACGTGAGCTTTCCGATGTGTCTGCAGTACTGCCACTGCTCTCGTCCAGGTCTAAGCACTATGCCACATTCCGTCCACCATACCAGACATTTAGGTAACCCATTACGCTAGGTTGAGCACATAGCCCTTTGTCTAAGTTCAATGCACCACCTCACCCGAAACAGCAGTGAGACGCCATGCGGCTTGATCACTATGTGGAGAGTGTCAGCCACTGATCTTAAAAACCCTTTAATTTTACAATCGTTACATTTATAGGAGTGAGATATTATTTAACATTCCACCATCTTGTCATACAATAGCAAGATTCCTCTGTATAGAGATTTTCATACATGTGTTGGTTACATATTAAAAGAAAATCATGACGCTCCTGCACAGTAACGACACAGGGACTGCAACAACCACCTCCCGGGTAATGTTTCTCCAGTCGGTCTCGCTGATGAAACATATCTTTTATTACCCATCAACATCAGAAAAAACTTATTTTATAAACAAGTCCATTTCGCTCTGAGTATGGAACTTCTGCTACTGCTATCATTTAACGCACATCCCTGATCATTTCGTAGATAACACATGGCATGGATGTCTTACGGAAAACGTCCGTATTAGCCCCAATTTCTCTTTGCACTCATTTCGGGAGACGTATGTGGAAGGTAGTAATATGTTACTAGGATTTTATTTTTAATCGGTTAGTCTTTCCTTGATGCACAATAACTGTTTTGTACTGTCTACCTCTGAACATAGTTTATCATCTTGTGCCAGCTGAACACGCCCATGATAAAATACAACAGTGTTCATTGGATTTCTTCTAGATCTTCTATTAATTTGACATTGTTAGGGTCCCAGACTTACGAGCAGTACTTAATAATCGGTCGAACAAGTGGTTTGTGTGCCATCTCATTCATGGATGGATTACATTTCCTTATGGTTTCCTTATGGTTCATCCTGTGAACCACACTCACTGTCCCAGTGGTGCTAATAAGTGGGTATATGTATTTCTTACTGCTAAAGAACAATTAAGTGTTAAATATGTGTGTTTATAGTCGAAGTCTTTAATAAGCGATAGTTTAAATCTGTTTGACACACTGGTTCTTTTTCATAAATTCCGTAGAACAACATCGATTGTAGAAGTCAATCTTAATTCGATGATATTTATATTTGATAGTATTGTGGCGAACGGTCTTCTGGCTTGCAGTAAATATATGTCTTTCCTACTTTAATATAACACATCTTTATAATATGTATAACGTCTTTGTTGTAGTCTATGTTAAGAATCTCCAGGTAAATAGTTGAAACTGTGTGCAGGCAGATCATAGTTTATAACGTTTTCTTGGTCTTGACTGCCTGAAAGGTTTACATGTACACCAGCTAGTTTTCAGGTATTTTTCTTGAACTAGCACACAAAGAAGAATGCTGTTAGACAGCTCTCAGTGTCAAACACACATAACGAATCTCATAGTTATAAATCCTCGCTTGTAGTCTGATAACACTTGATACGTTGAGAAATGAATGGCGCTATAGTTTTTCTGTGTTCGCAGGAACCATTTACTGAACAAATGAATACAGATTATGTTACAGGTATTTCGCACCAATCTCTATGAACTTTTGCCGTCATTCTGGCAAATTTCGTATTTGCATAGAAAACCATTTCTTGAGCGTCTCCCGACGTCAGTGGTGGACAACTGCATGAAGTCCGTCATTAGTGGTTCACTCTTTACCCCACATGATCTATTTCGCTGGATCGATTAGGGCATTATGGTTAGGATCCAAATCAGGAGAATATGGAGGATATGGCTGTATAGTTAACCCTAGTTCACACACGGTGACAGTGGTCTGACGACTGCATGTGGCCACACATTGTCATTCGAGCAGAATGCCGTGGCCCCATTTTGCATGACAGCATTGTTGGATGCGTCGGCGGAGTTGGTGCAGTGAACTGCAGTACCGACCATAGTTGAGAGACGCCTTTGGAGGGAGCCAGCCCACCACCAGCATCCGTTCCTGATCTTAGAACACAGCCACCACATGTTTCTGCACGAATAGTCCCAGCTGTCTCATCTTAAACGAGAGGTCCATGTACAGAGACCTGTGGGTGAACAGTAAATGGCCAACAGTGACTAGACTGTCGAAGAACTCCGCTGGATCTGCACTGTAATGTTGCACCATCTGTTGGCATATCCCCACGTGCTTTTCTGTGCAACGGCGAGGGAACGGGGCATCTGTTGTGCACGTAGCCTTCATCTTCAAATCCTCGTGGATGACATTGTGGAGGGTTCCGAGCGACAGAACTGCTGCCTTTTCTAGTTCATCAAATGTGATTTGTCTGCGCACCATTATCAAGCTATTGACGCACCGGGCATTGTTTGGTTTGCGTGCACCTATCAGACGGCCAGTGCTTTTGCGTTTTACAGCACGGTTCTTGCAGTCGCTGAACCGTGATACACAACGTAACATGGTTCTGTGATTTAGTGCTGTTTCCCCACACATGGCTACTAACGTATTGTGGTTGTATGAAGAAGTCACTCCTTCCCTCCACGGAAAGCAAAATGTCCACCGTTGCCCATGCTTGTCTGCTTACATGTTGCCTTACCGATGTCCAACAGCGTACTCGCAAGCCAGAACAAGTGCTGCTGCAATACGCCACCTGTGGGAAGCAGCAACACCATCTGGTGGCGGTAGACAATATCGTAGACTACCTTCACGCAAACATCGACACACATTCCAAACTACTACTTTGCAGGAGTTACAGCAGGAGAGCCAATCAATATTGAACGAGCTAAGTAAATGTTCTTTAGCTAGGGAAGAAGTAGAAGTTTCTACTAGATACGCGTCTGGGCACATTACAAAATTGATGAAAGCGTTACCGATAACTTAATTCACTCCTGGGCTCACCAGTTTGAGCTCTTTCACGTTAGGCAACCTAATCATTCCTTAAAATAATATTATCGTTTCCTCGCATTGCACACAGCAGTCGTGATTTGATGCCATGTGGTCACACATCTCCATCTTACTAAAATTACTAACAAAATCTTGCGTTATATCGGCGTCCATAAGCTAAAAGTCGTCTACAGGAAGCAGTTGCAGTAGTTCAGGCAGTTGATCTACTAGAATATCCATTTTAATGTTGACCAGTTCCATTTCATACCATACAGTAACGTGACTTTATTTCCTCGAAATAGTTTTCCTTGCGTCCTAACCCTTTTCCCCAAAATCGATATATCCGACGTTCTTGGAGGAAAAATCATTTTATAAAAATCAATAAAGTCGAATTGAATCTTGAAACTTGCTCTGGCCCAAATGGCTCCGAGCACTATGGAACTTAACATCTGAGGTCATCAGTCCCCTATACTTAGAACTACTTAAACGTAACTAATCTAAGGACATCACACACATCCATGCCCGAGGCCGGATTCGAACCTGCGACCGAAGCAGCAGTGCGGTTCTGGACTGAAGCGCCTAGAACCGCTCGTTCACAACGGCCGGCTGAAGCTTGCTCTGATTATATGTAACCGAAGGCTTCCGCGGCCGTTGTCATCTTCTGATGAAGGCTAGCTGCAACGCTGGCCGAAACGTTGGCGCATTTTAAATTATGACGATGCGGTCTGATACCCTGAAGAATTTTATTGAAGTTGCTCTGATTATCTTTGTAAACATATTGAGCTTAGCACCGTTCACAATGACCAGTAATAGATTATATAGAACGGACTTGAACATTTTTAATCATGCATGGTGGCCGGTTTCGTCCAGTTGTGGATGATCTTTGGATCATTCTCCATTGATGACGTGTAGAGGAAACAGCACGCAGCAGGAACTGCGCATACCACACACTGATGTCGACAGTCGACAATGGAGTGAGGTCCGAAGATGAACCACATCGGCTCTGAACCGGTCTCTACTTGTGAATAAACGTGTTTTTATGTGATCAAGACTGTTCTATAAAGTATTTTGAAACTTACTCTGCTTGTAAACAGCTGGAAAGTGCAAATAGGTAACTGGTACGAAATCGTTCTCGTTGAGTAACGCTCTCAAAACGAACTTTGTTCGTCCAAAAGGATTTTTATATTTTCTCCTGATTTAACGTCAAAAACCTCATCCTAGAATCAACGATGTGAACAACTCCTTAGAAAAGAAAAAGAATTGGTGATACGCTTTTTAATTTGGCAAAGGGTAATAGTTGTAATTACCATATTCTCTACGAATAAGCTTTACTTACCATTCTAATACTATAAAGAGCGTTCCCCAAAGGGGTGTTAATTTTTTGCTACGTTCTCCTTTGAAGTACGTTACTGTAGTTCCTTCTGCTAATTTTTCATGAGTTTCGCTGGCGAAGTCGTCCTACAGTTGTCTAAAACGAGTCTTACCCGCATAAGATGAAATGCACCATTTTCGAGACAATGGGCGGTAGTATAGGTCTGAAGTGTCCAGTAAACTACAATTAAATAGATGAAGGCCACATCATACACATACATGATACTTTAGTAGGAAAACCAGCTAGTCACTGTAGCGATGCCTCAACACGCTACACTTCCGACAGCTTCATCAACGTAATGTCGAACAACTACTACATACGTGAACTGCTTGAGTGAAACCGGCATTACGCCCATACATTACACAGAATAATGAACGTTCACCAATGTGCAGAATGACAAGATATCAGACCATTTGATGCATTTAGCAGCTCCACCAACCAAATGTCAATAAACAGCTACCTCCACTCACTAAGTTGGATTTTGCCCTCACCTCATACATATCACCTTTCACTTCACATGAAAAAATATCACACAAATGAAAAGGGCTCAGAGACATTTGAAGAAGAAACGTCTTCCCCGTGCTACTTCAGCACCGTCAGAAAGAAAGTGAGCGTCATATGAGCAGAATATCGTCATACTAGATCATATTGCCATGACTAAATAGCCCTTCAGAGAAGGTCGTTATCCTAACAGTTGATCCTCATTCATTTTTGAGTGACATTATTTTTTCTCTTTGATGAATCAGTTACAAAACTACGTTTGTATTGTTAAAACTCTTCCTTGTGAAAAAATATGTTTGTTACCTATTTTATTCTTCGTCCAAACATGTTTTGACACTTATTGTCTCCCATAAAACATTATTCGTAATTATGTTTTACTTTTTTGTTGTAGCCCTAAAACCTCTCAAAAGCCGAGTGAACTACAGAGTGGTTATAATTAAACTTCGCTACCTGAGCCAGTGTGGGTACCCAACTTCATATGAATAACTTCCAGGCTGTGCTGGCAGGATTTGCTGTGTAGTGTTAGTGTCATTGACTGCCGTTAGGTGCCGGTACTGCTACGGCGACATAGGACTGAAACGTAAGGATCAGTGTGCCCTGCATGTGACTCTATAGACTTTCCGGCGTATTAATATGTCAAATTCTTGTCGGGTTTCCAGCCAGATCAAACTATCATCGGTTCAGCTGACAGTTTGATCCGGCTGGAAACCCGACAACAATTTGACAGTGTGCACTTCAGTTGCAGACAGTCAATATGGGTCTGGACCGGTGAGCTAGGCTTTACTGGTACATTTGTTTTATCAAAACAACAAAAATAGCGCAGCTGATCTTCGCGAGTATGGGTGCATTAAATGAATACTGAGAGGTCGTCTTTCCACACTCGGATTGAAGAACATCGTTCGGAAGTTCGAATTAACTACCGATTTGGATATTGTTCCTGGAAGAGGCAGAAGGCCAGTTGCGCCACAAATCGTTGAAATAGTTAATGATATGTCTGCGTAAGCAGAAGACACTAACGATGAAAGTCCGAAAAAAATTTATTGGACTGTTCAATTAACCAAAACAAATTCTCCAAGTATACCACCAACACAATACAGTGATTCGTCATCGAATTACAACTACATACAAGAATCATATAGAAAACAACTGAAATAATTTCGTACCAGTCTCCGCCAGGGACTTCTCCAATATACCAAGCCTAATCCAGAGATCAGAGAGAAGATCCAAGCCAGGCTGCTGGGGCAGCAGCTATCCACGTCTGCTGGCGGTCGATGAACTCCGATGTGCGGCCGAGCGCCGGCCTTTATAGCGCTTAGGCGGATGAGTAACTCGGAACTATTTTCCATCACGTGGTTTGACGTCTGAAAATAGTTCCCGAATCTGTAGCGACCTCTTCGTTATGTTTATGTGGGCCAGTAGTGGCCTCTGGTGGCTGCTGGTGTCTTTGCTGTGTTGTTGTTGCTGTTGTGGCCGTTCATCAATATTGCCTGTTGGTTGTGTAGCGCTTCGATGTGCCTGCGAAGCGGGCAACCCGCGGCTGCAGGCTGTCAGTTTAGTTGCTGATACTCTAGGCGCCGTGATGTTAAAAAAAAAAAAAAAAGGTTCAAATGGCTCTGAGCATTATGGGACTTAATATCTGTGGTCATCAGTCCCCTAGAACTTAGAACTACTTGAACCTAACTAACCTAAGGACATCACACACATCCATGCCCGAGGCAGGATTCGAACTTGTGACCATAGCAGTCACACAGTTCCAGACTGAAGCGCCTTTAACCGCACGGCCACCCCGGCCGGCCAGGCGCCGTGATGTCTGGTGGAGAAGGCCACAGCATTTAACTTTGCCATGGCTGAGAATGCTGGACGCAATGTCCAGACTCCAAGCAGTGCACCAGCTCTGTTACGACAGCTGGACATTCCATGGTCACTGCTCTAAAAGTGCTGCGATAAATTCTGAAATGGTATTCTTACAAACTTCCAGGCTGTCGTGGATGCAGATGGTTGTCACACTGAGCAACATTCGTAGCCTGGAACGTAAACACGATATGCAATCTGTGGTGTCACCGCCAGACACCACACTTGCTAGGTGGTAGCCTTTAAATAAGCCGCGGTCCGTTAGTATACGTCGGACCCGCGTGTCGCCACTATCAGCGATTGCAGACAGAGCGCCGCCACACGGCAGGTCTAGAGAGACTTACTAGCACTCGCCCCAGTTGTACAACTGACTTTGCTAGCGATGGTTCACTGACAAAATACGCTCTCATTTGCCGAGACGATAGTTTAGCATAGCCTTCAGCTACGTCATTTGCTACGACCTAGCAAGGCGCCATTATCAGTTACTTTTGTTATTGTGAATCATGTACCATTCAGACCAACGTTCACCATTAATGGATTAAAGTTAAGTATTCCACCAGCTACGTCCGTTTTTCTAAATTCTAATTTCCTTGTCCTGTTCCAGACCTCACGCCAGCCTGCGTGAGCTAAAACGTGTGCCTTTCGGCCTCTTTCTAGTAACACGGTGTTGGCTCTCCTGCCAACCAAAACATTGGCGACGAGGCACAACCGCGTTCTTATCGATATTGCCCTGATTTACTTGTGTAATGGCTTCACCACAATCTCCAGATGTACTGTCCGAATTTTATCGCTTACAGAATCAGCAGGCGCAGGCCTTACTGGATGCCCTTGGTCAGCTCGTCCAGGGTCAATGGGCAATGCAAAACGATGCGACAGCCGCCGCTCCACAGCTAACGCAGCCACAACACGCTGTTGCACCAACTTTTCGACCTTTTAATGCTGCACTGGAAAGCTGGATGGAGTGGTCACGCCAATTTGGATTCCATCTCGCCGCCTACAGAATTCAAGGTAACGAGCGGAAGCCTTTTTTGTTATCATCAGTCGGGGTTAACACGTACCGTGTGATAGTCAAATTATATCCCCGACGCGACGTAGCAACTCTGTCCTACGAAGAAATTTTGTCTGCATTGGAAGCATATTTCAAAGAATCAGTCAATGTAGTTGTGAAAAGGTATGCCTTCTTTTGTACAAAACGCACGGCAGGTCAGACTAATCGGGAGTGGGTTGCAACCTTGCAAGGCCTTACTAGGTATTGTGCTTTTGAGTGTCAATGTGGACTCCCTTAATCAGATGCTATGGTGCGTGATGCAATTGCACACAACGTTTCTGATGTTCATATAAGGGAACAGATTTTGAAACTAGTCAATCCCTCCCTTCAACAAGTAATGGACATATTGGATCGGCAGGACACACTTGACTTTGCTGAGGAATCATTTCAGACTTCACCAGCCGTGTGTCAGGTTAACCGGCCCGCCGGGCGAGCTGTACGGAGCAGTAAACAGCCCTCGCGCCCGGCCGCGCCACTGCCGCCAGGCTCTCAGTCATGTGTGCTGCGCAGGCAAGCAAATGCAGTGCTAAACTCATGCCCGCAGTGTGCTACTAGTGTAAGTAGGATGTTTAGGTTTTTTATTGGTAACGCCACCTCTGTATGAAAATCACTGGCTGTGCTGTGTGCAGTCTGTGGCTGCTTTGCATTGTTGTAATACTCGCCATTGTAGTGTTAGGCAGCTGGCTGTGAACAGCGCGTAGCATTGCGCAGTTGGAGGTGAGCCGCCAGCAGTGGTGGATGTGGGGAGAGAGATGGCGGAATTTTGAAATTTGTCATGAACTGCTCAAGGTAAATACATTGTTTGTTCTCTATTAATATCTTTAATTTGCTAACTATCCCTATCAGTAGTTAGTGCCTTCCATAGTTTGAATCTTTTATTTAGCTGGCAGTAGTGGCGCTTGCTGTATTGCAGTAGCTCGAGTAACCAAGATTTTTGTGAGGTAAGTGATTTGTGAAACGTATAGGTTAATGTTAGTCAGGACCATTCTTTTGTATGGATTTTTTAAAGTCAGATTGCGTTGCGCTAAAAAATATTGTGTGTCAGTTTAAGCACAGTCTTGTAAAATTGTTCAAAAAAGGGGACGTTTCATATGTCGACCCTTAGCCTAGGATACCTCACTGGAATCTTCTGATTTTTTCTTGTAGTTTGTGTAATTAGTGTAGCTTTTGTTTATTGCCAGCGCGTAATTATAGAGAGAATTTCCTTTGTAGTTGTAGCTTTTCATTGTTGTACAGTAAAGCAGTTGTGGCATGCATGTAGATTTGCACCAAGTATTTCGCAGCTGCAATTAACTAGATATTATTTTCAGTGTTATGTTAATATGTTCTCTTATTTTTGCTCTTCAAATTGTGTTTTTCTGTGTTGTCGTGTGAAATACTGTGACAATGATGGCGTGTGAAAAACGTAACACTAGGCTCCAAAGTAAATTGAGAAATGACAGCGAAGACGAAAGCAGTGTGTTAGCGCCACCGTGTAATGAATTAACTAATATTCAAAGTAGTAATTTGGTAACTGTGCATAGGGAAATGGAGCGGGTGGTAAACAATGGCGTAGACAGTGAAACAAATAGTGAGCAGGGAAGCATTATCGATCGATCGGTCGGCAACAGCTCGCCTCAGGAATCGGGAATGACAGGACACAATCTTGCAAATACTGCAGATTCAGGTTTTGGGTCCTCACCGTTTTCTCAAATAAGTCAAGACACATTTTCTGCTTGTCAAAATGTCAATGTTGCCGGTGCAAATTCACTGCCGAAAAGCACTGAGGAACATGTTTCAGACACCAGTGCATTGTTATTACAGTTAATGCAACAAATGGGACAAAAGCTACAAAAGTTAGACACAACACTTGAACAAAATCAGAAACAAATGGGACAAAATCTTCAAAAGTTAGACACAATGGAACAAAATCTTCAAAAGTTAGACACCACACTTGAAAAAACACGTGAAGATTTAACTACTGAGTTACATAACATTGAATCGAAATGTCAAAAAGTCTGCAATGACGTAAAAACACAAATTTGTGAGCATTTTCAACCTATTTTTTCGCGGCATGAAAATGCATTACAGAATCACGAAGCAGCCATAAAAGAACTGCAAACCATTGTCCATGAAAATCATGAGACCTTGTCGGCTAAAATTGACTCAGTTGCATCTACCGATTCGGTTACGCAACTTGCAAAAACTCAAGAAAACTTAAAGGACACAGTAGATTCGATTTCAACACAAATGGACACTCTGAAACTTGGTTCAGAAATACACACTGAGGAAATGTGTTCACTATCGGAGAAAGTAGCCGAACTTTCGGATCAGTCCACTAACTTATCTACGAAGATAGATGATAATCTGAACGACACAAAACCGGTAGTCTTTAATGAGACAGAAGAGTGCGAACAAAATAGGAAACTGAAACAAAATCTGAATCAAATTAATACGCAACACCAAAGAGAAATCCGGGAAGTACAAGATCAGCTGACACAGGTAATACAAGAATTACGTATTTCAGAGGACACTCGCGCCCCAACACGGGAAGAGGGACTTAGAAATACGGAACACCCACAAGATAATAACACAGGACACTTCGGAAATTATGAAAGAAATTGGCAAGGTGCACCGAATTTTGAGATGGAACCGCCGACACGACGTAACAATGACAGATATGCTACTCGCCGACACGATGATTTTGACTATAAGCTGTTTATTACTACACGTAAATTCAAAACATTTCAGAATTCTTCCAACGACATTCATCCACAAGCGTGGCTCCATCAATTCTCTCATTGTTTTCCTCCCAACTGGTCATTAGAACACAGATTAGAATTTATGTGTGGCTACTTAGAGAATGAACCAGCTGTAAGAATGCGATCGGTCATTCACGATTGCCACAGTGAAGGAGAATTTTACCATGCCTTCCTCTCAGCATATTGGTCTCAAGCCACACAAGACCGAGTAAAACATAGCATCATAATGATGAAACGTTTCGAACAATCTGAATTTTCCAGTATTATGAAATATTTTGAAGACATATTGCATAAGAATCAGTATCTTTCAAACCCATACAGCCCCTCAGAACTCATCCGAATTTGCTTAATCAAATTACCTGAACATTTACGGCATATTATTTTAGCAGGACGTTGCAAAGACGACATTGAAGCTTTTCAGGAACTGTTACAAGAACTGGAAATTGACACTGACAATCGCGGAACGCGAGAACAGGAGCACAACAATTACAGGTCACATCTGTCACAATTCCGCGATCACAGAAATAATACACGACAAGGCTATTCTTATAACGTAAATCGTGACCAAAACAGACACCAGCCGTATGACAACCGTTGGCAGAGTAGTAATAATTACAGGGAAAGATCACCTCTCCGCGGTAATGACTATTACAGAGACAATCAGAGAAACAGACAGTATGGGAAACAAAATAATTATTATTACGGGAGACAGAATAACTTTAGACGCAACGGTCCAGCGCGCAGTTACGATTCAGGGAGAAATTCTCCACCACTTAACCGACAAGAAAGAAACTACAGGAACTACCAACAGGACGACAGACGATGTGATCGTAACGACAGACCTGAATTGCATCAGAACTGGCGGGATTTAAACAGGGCAGGGCCCTCTCGTCACGGTGAATTTGTAGAAGTTAGGTCTCCAAATCCCAATAACGACGCGCGCCAACAAAGAGACAATAGGCAATGACTCATACCCCAGGCAGCCACAAAACGTACGTATGAAACTATACCCCAGGCAGCCACAAAACGTACGTATGAAACTAACGACGCAGCTGCCGTAGCTAGTAATTACGTAAAAATGGAAGACATTAGGGACATCTTACTCCAAGAACACGACATAAAACATAACAACATTGCATATCCTGTGATTCACATTACAGTAAATGACGTAAAATTTACGGCAGTACTTGACTCTGGCAGTCCCATTTCAGTAATTAGTGAAACAGCCTTTAGCAAATGCAACAAATCGAACGATTGCCCCACACTTCCGTTACGTAAGATTAAATTACAAGGTGCAATCTTTGGAAAAAGTGTAGATGTACGCCAACAAACCAACTTAGAATTCTTTTGTCAAAGCCACAGTTTCTCTATGAACGTTCTTATTGTTCCATTATTGTCGACGGAAATTATACTGGGAGTAGACTTTTTGAATGAATACAAAGCAATCTTAAGCTTTCACGATGCTGAAATAAGTTTAGAAAAAGAAGGTAAGTCAGTAGCTTTGAAATTTGAAGATTGGCTCTCAAACCATGACGAAGAAATTAATCGGCTTTACCTCCTGTTAGACAACAGTTCGGAATTTTCGACGGAACTTGACACTAACAATCACTCTGCAAGTACTGACAGGGGTGATATCGACGGCATATTTGAAATTAATGAGTTAATTCAGAATAAAATTCAAACAATTGAGAATTGTAATGACACCGATAGGCAGGACCTTTTTGAGATTTTACAAGCACATTCCACAGTTTTTACTCACAAAACAGGAACAATCAAGAGATTTCAATACCAATTTCGTGTTCGTGAGCATACTAAATTTTATGTTAGACCATACGTAATTCCGGCGCATTATAGGGACTGTGTTAGAACAGAAATACAATCTATGCTTGACGAGGGCATTATTGAGCCTGCAGTGAGCTCATACAACAATCCATTACATGTTGTTGAGAAGAAAAATGGATCGATCAGACTTGTCTTAGATTCGAGACAAATCAATACTATCATTATTCCTGAAACAGACAGGCCGCAAACGTTGGAAGAACTTCTTCAAAATTTTAATGGTGTAAACGTGTTGTCTTCCATTGATCTCAGATCCAGCTTTTATCAGATCGAACTTCATCCAGAATGTAGAAAATACACAGCTTTCCTTTGTTTCGGCGTTTGTTATCAGTTTCGGAAACTTACTTTTGGTTTGAACATTTCTTCGCCAGTATTCATTCGCGGGCTAAATTCCATATTACCTGAGTTCTTAAAACGTCACATCACCTCATATGTGGACGATATTCTAATAGCAGAAGCTTCATGGGAACAACATAATCGCATCCTCAACAGTTTGTTACGTATTTTTGCAGAATCTGGAATTACAGTTAACTTGGAAAAGTCTGAATTCGGTAGGTCAAAGGTGAGGTTTTTGGGACATATTATTTCTTCTGAAGGCATTCAGCCGGATCCTGAAAAGATAGAAGCAATCAGAGCCATTCCAGTTCCATCCACAAAAAGACAAGTCCGCAGTTTTCTGGGTCTCGTAAATTTTTACCGTCGTTTTCTGAATATGCAAATTCTTGTTACACCAAAACTTTGTTCTCTCACTGGAAAAAATACTATTTGGAACTGGGACGAAGAAGCACAGTTGGAATTCAATTCTTTGAAAGAATCGCTACTTAACGCGCCAATACTAGCTCATCCAGATCTGTCACAAGATTTCTGCCTTAGCACGGATTCTTCTAAAGTCGGTCTTGGTACCCATTTATTTCAAGAAGCCATAGAAAATGACATTACTGTTCAGAAAACCATTGCTTTTGCTACCCGAGTGCTAACAAAATCTGAAAAAAATTATTCCGTTACTGAATTAGAAGCTTTAGCTATCGTTTGGGCATTTAACAAATTCCGTTTCTTTCTTTCTGGTAAGCACGTAAAAGTATACAGTGATCATCGTGCATTACAATTTCTTATGTCTTCAAAATTAAATCATGACAGGTTAAAACGATGGGCATTGTTTCTGCAAGAATTCCGCTTCACAATAGTCTACATTCCCGGCAAGGAGAACATTGTTGCGGACGCGCTGTCACGCGCACCGGCTGGGCTTGAGAAAAGTAACACAGAAGGCAACATTGAGAAAAATTTCAGTATTCTTTACATTCAGAAAGTCGCCTTTGAAAACTTCATCACCACATCTTTAAAGGACATTGCTCATGAACAAGACAAAGATCCGATTTGGAAAGACATCAAAAGTAAATGGCATGAAAAGACACACACTCAGATACGGCATTATTACCTGGTTAGAAACAACATACTCTTCAAACGCTGCACTGTTGATGACAAGCTATGGGTACTTTGCATTCCAGACGATTTTGTTAATAAGCTCATTTGGTACATTCATTTCAGCTACGCACATTTTGGCCCACGAAAATGTTATCATATTCTTCGAACGACTTGTTATTTTAACAATATGGAACAGAGAATTCGAAGAGTCTTGTCTATTTGTAAACTTTGTCAAAAGGCGAAACCATCTATTATCTCCCATCGTGCTCCGCTGTTTCCTATCATTCCTTCTAAATTTAAAGAATTTGCTGCTGTTGATCTCTTGGGACCGCTTGTCAGAACATCTAATGGATTTTCGTACGTTCTAGTCGCTGTTGAACTTACTTCAAAATTTGTTTCTTTCACACCGTTACGTAAAGCCACTGGACGGTCTGTATCCAACGCCTTTGTTAAAAATTTCTTACGTGAAGTTGGACACGTTAGTAAAGTCATTTCAGATAACGGACCGCAATTCAGATCTGCTGTTTGGTCACGCATGCTTCGCAACCATAAAATCAAACCTGTTTTTATTTCATTGTACTCACCACATTGTAACCCCTCCGAACGGATTATGAAAGAAATCAATAAGCTTTGCAGACTTTATTGTCACAGAAAGCATCAGCATTGGGACAGATATTTACACTTATTTCAAAACGTGCTGAATGAAATGCCTCATGATTCCACTGCTTTACCACCTACTCTTGTACTGAAGAATGAAGAACCACCGAACAGAATCAGAGAGCTTGTACCTTTCCCGAATACACGTAAACTTCGACACAAAGACATAATTGATTTGGCTCTTAAAAATATAAAATCTGCAGCAGACAAAAGGAGAAAACTACACGGTAAAGCAAATGTAAAGAAATTATATATCGGTCAGAAAGTTCTCATTAAAGCTCATTCATTGTCACGTAAGAAGAAACACTTGTGTCACAAATTCTATCTAGTTTACAATGGACCTTACAGAATCCGACGTATACCACATGATAATTGCGTTGAAGTTGAAACTCTGCGTACTAGGAAGAGTAAAGGTTTACACCACGTTTCACATGTAAAACCGTTTATTGAAAGATAATCTACTTTTTAACTTTGTCTTTGCCATAAAATTTTTCACTTCACATTTCTAGTATGCTTTGTCAGACTTAGAATCTGTTAACATGCAACAATGTTTGAAGTTAAATATCCAGTCAAGAACCAAGAGAACTTATTTAAACAGAAATTACGAATGTATTGTTATAGTGAACAGACGACACAGTGTTATTGTGTGTGTGCATTCTTGCTTGTTTGTTGCACGATTACGTAACGACTATAAGGCTCACATACTTAGAACATTTACCAGTACTGGTAATGAGATTTTAGTGTAACATTTTGGTTTACTTGAAAATACATTATGGATTCAAGGTGCTTTCTGAGAGATACCAGATGACACAGTGGTTAGTTTATTTGACAGCTACACGACTATATCACGACGCTACTAAAGTGTGACACAATTTACCTTGTTGCTTTTGCGGTGTATCTGTTTTATATCTGCACAGTTTTTCTGAATTCTTCTGGAAAGTAAAACATGTTTTAGTAGTAACTTTTGTGGTATAGCTCCAATGAGACAGCCTTTTCTGTAGCACAACAATACGTTACAATATAATACTTACTTGATCACGGTACGGTATGTAATAACTATGGTATCCATACGCAAAGCATTTCACTTTCGTTTATGATGAGGTAAGTATATTGACTTCAGCAGAACTTTGCTTACAGAGGACGGTAACTACGACACTTCCACAGAATTATCTTAAGCAAGACGCACATTTAGCACTACAGCAGACGCATTTGAGTAAATAATTTTGTACTTAAAACATTTATTTTTAAAGATTTTTGAATTACAAAGAAAATTTTCCGTGATACATTTCATCCCATTGCTGTAATCTGTAACACCTGAGGGTATTATTCATTTATCCTCAGGGGGGTACACGCTTACTTTGTGTACCATGTGTTTGGCAAGCACAAGGAACCCTAGCTAATGTGGTATTTGCTTATACAACTTTACTCATCGGTACCATATTTCTCTAACACACAAATTACACAGCTATCTGATTATTTACCTGAGAGAAACAAACATTCTTTTACTATATTAGTGACAGATGTTTACGTAATTATACCGTTGGATAACTTCACACTTACGAAATTGTATTTTGTCTGTACTTCGTGAAATGCTCATATTTTTCTGGAACCATTGTGATACTATGAGAGCTTTGAATGATGTATTTGGTATGGGATCATGATTTTTAAAGTACGTTTGAGGTTGATGACACTGTTGAAATGAGCAGAGAATTTTTTTAGGTTTTGAAACTATTGGAGGAAGTTACGACGATTTTGAGAGTTGACTGAGGTGTTATGATGTTATTTTTATGACGACGATGTGTATTATGCTGCTGAGGTATGTTTATGGTCAAGAAGCTGATGCTATATGAGGAATTTGATTATGCTACATATTTCATATAATGAAATATTAAAGAAGCGTCGACGAATATATATATGTGTAATAAGGTAAGGAGTAATGAGTAGCGGTTAGGGACACTGACTTGTGAAAAAGGATGTTGGAAACCAAGAATCGTACTTTAAGAGGTAGGAAATGTGTGTAAATGCGTGAATGTATCACAATGCCAGTGAAAAATTTTTGGACACTGTTATATTTATAGGATTTTGTTTCTACACATTTGTAACGCAAATTTTCGACCTGTGAATTTTTTATATGAGACTGTCACTGTAGCGAAAACTGCTGTCGTAAATATTTCGGTATGAAAGGTAAGTGACCGTGACGTAATTCGTTGTGAGCGGCCAGGTGTGCCAGCCGCCTTGAGAAAAAGCCATTAGTTGGTAGAAAAAAAAGGGGAGGCCGTTATCCTCGCTATTGACATTCCTTTGTAGAAAGCATCGTAAATATGACACGCTAATAATAACTTGGAAACATTCTTACAACTGCACACCTGATTAGGACAAGTGTCTTTCTACGAGAGTTGAGAGATTTTCTGTACTACCTTATGAAATGTCCTATGGCTTATGAATGATGTTTCATGCCTTCCTTTGTACATATTTACTCATTTTGTTTAATATCTAGTTTCTAGCTGCACTGCAGCATTGGTTAAAATAAAATTTAATATATGTACTAATATAGTTATTTTATGCCTACAGATCGAGTCAATAAGAAATTTATGATCTACTTCCAAGAAAACGAGGGCACATAAATAGACATTTCCCTTCACAGGAATTGCATAAATAATTTCTTTACGATTTGGTAACTTATCTGCTAGTGTAAGTTCTCGTGATGCATCACTCTAGTGTTAAGATGTGACATAGGTATTAGACATGGCCATTTTTAGTGTAATACTTTTTCTGCTTGAACTTTGTCATGTTTAGGTATAAGTTATGCTGTTTGCCAGGCATAGTGCTACTGAATTTTAATTTGTGTTACTCTGCTAAGCCAGATTTATTTTTCTTGTTTGCTGCACATTGCCTTACATTAGTTGTAATATTGCAATTGCTTCGCTAATTTCTAAAATGCTGCTTCCTTTGCAAATCTGCACTTTTTTGTCATTGCTGTTTGCGTTAATTGTTTTATGTGCTGCTGCATTTCCTCGTCCCTTAGTTTAGCATCTGAGCTCAGTAGATTTAAGTTAGCTTAAGAGGGGGTAGACTATATAAGAAACTAGTTGTGATGAATGGAAAGAAATGCATTGAAGGTATATGAAAACGTTTTGGGCCAAAATGAGTATTGTACAATGATCCATAATTATTTTGAAAGAAATATGGTTAGAATACAGAAAGGAGGTATAGATAGGACTTTTTGGGAATAATGATGAACGAAGGGAGATCTCCAAGAAAAAAAACGTTTTGTACGCAAGATACAGCAGTAAAACAAACCCTGTCCTTTCCCTTTCTGTTATTCCGCTATGTGTTTGTGTACTCTTGTACATTTGTGTTCTTCCTGTCTTTATGTGTTTATCTGATGAGAGTTGTAGAATTTTTTCTGATAATATGTTATTTACCTTGTAAAGATGCTTAGACATTATTTATTCTGTTTTGTTTTAATGCTTATGTGTGAAGTTGATGTTCCAAAAGTTATTCTGATATTTTATGTATTTACTTATGTCATAATTCCTGTAACATTGATGTATATGTTTATTTCTGTTCTGTTGTAAAACCTGTACTACAAATGTTATCTGTATTGTTATGTTCTTTAATAATGTATTTTGTACCTTTGTAATTGTATTCTCATGTTATAATATTGTAATTGACACCAGTTCTTCAAATTAAGTATCATTTCACTGCACACGTTTCTGTTGGTCATAGTATATGGACAATATGTGAGAAGTAGGGACTGATAGTGTTTGCACGTGTGTTAATAATTCAGCAAGGGACTGGATAACAGCATTGCTGGTTCTAAGGACAATTCCAAAAACTGGTGGTTATGGACTTGCTATATTATCCGCAAGACTCTTCAGTGGTGATTGTGCACCTGCATAGTCACAACAGATGGCTGCTGGCCATCTCTACAAGGACTACAGTGGGTCTGCATCTTTGATGACCTACCAAACGATATTCTTCAAAACTTCGATTGACTCCGCTGTGAGTTTGCTCTGTTGTGGCCCACTACCTGTCAGCATGTCAAGAGTCAGCACTGTCTTTCCGTTGGAAGGACAACACTACTTCTTCAAGACTGCATGGAAATCCACTACTTCCGTGTGCATTTTCTTTTACTGCTCAGACTTTGGGAAAAACACTGCAATGTGATGAATGATCAGGACTGTCTTTATGGACTGTGAGAAAATTTTAGCTTTTGACCAACATTGTATCAATAAGTGTGTGTATTTGATTTCTTTGTTATTGTAATTACGATTATGAAAAATTTTAACAAATATGTATTGGCCAGTGCCCAAAAAAATTTGTAAAATTTTTTGTGTGGAGCATGGGGGCTATGTAAGTAGGCTGTTTAGGTTTTTTATTGGTAACGCCACTTCTGTATGAAAATCACTGGCTGTGCTGTGTGCAGTCTGTGGCTGCTTTGCATTGTTGTAATACTCGCCATTGTAGTGTTAGGCAGCTGGCTGTGAACAGCGCGTAGCGTTGCGCAGTTGGAGGTGAGCCGCCAGCAGTGGTGGATGTGGGGAGAGAGATGGCGGAATTTTGAAATTTGTCATGAACTGATATATATATATATATATATATATGATATCAAGGTAAATACATTGTTTGTTCTCTATTAATATCTTTAATTTGCTAACTATCCCTATCAGTAGTTAGTGCCTTCCATAGTTTGAATCTTTTATTTAGCTGGAAGTAGTGGCGCTTGCTGTATTGCAGTAGCTCGAGTAACCAAGATTTTTCTGAGGTAAGTGATTTGTGAAACGTATAGGTTAATGTTAGTCAGGACCATTCTTTTGTATGGATTTTTGAAAGTCAGATTGCGTTGCGCTAAAAAATATTGTGTGTCAGTTTAAGCACAGTCCTGTAAAATTGTTCAAAAAAGGGGACGTTTCACTAGACATTCGCGTGAGAATTGCCCGTCACGCCAGGCTATTTGCTTTTCCTGTAATAAAAAAGGACATGTTCAGAGTGTTTGCCAGAAAAAGCTCAGATCGGAAACTCACAACCATTCCAGGCCCTTTGCTTCGCGCCGAATTCGAACCAAGGATACTCAGGCTCATGAAACTTCGCCCATGGAAATTCATGTAGTTCATTCCACTTCGCTCAGTGCCACTCTCTCTAACAGTGACTGTGTTCGTCCCACAAATAGTGTGCGTCGACATCGCCGGAAATCCCGTCAAGTCGCAAGTGATTATGTACTAGTGTCAGTTCACGTTGCGCGAGACAGTCGCTCTTGTCGCCAGCAGGACAATAAACTTTTTGTGGACTTGGGCATTAACGGCAAAGTGATACCATTCCAGCTCGATACCGGGGCTGCAGTTTCAGTGATCAATCAAGACACTTACAAACTGCTGGGCATGCCTCCGTTGCGTGCCACAAATGTTAAGTTAACTAGCTATTCAGGTCAAAAGATCCCTGTGTTAGGACAGTGCAGCCTTCTTGCAACATACAAATGACAAACAAAACTTGCGTCATTTTACGTCCTTCGTTCTTCTTCTGCAGTGTACTTGTTTGGTTTCGATTTATTTCCATTGTTTAACTTGTCTATAGTAAATCAGGTCCTATCAGAGAACCAGACTGTGCCTTCCGACCGTGTTTCTCGTCTATGTGAAGAATTTGCAGACCTTTCTGCACCGGGCCTTGGTTGCGCTAAGAACTATAAAGCACATTTGGAATTCAAAGTTAACGTGCAACCGAAATCTTTCAGAGCGCGCAATGTTCCCCACGCATTGCATGATGAGGTCGCAAAAACATTACACGATTTGGAATCACAAGGTGTAATTGAACGTATGCAGGCTTCTCTCTGGGCATCACCCTTAGTAATTTTGCCAAAAGCTTCCATAAAATTGAGGCTTTCTGTGGACTTCAAGGCAACAGTGAATCCGCAACTAGTGATTGCAACTTTTCGTTTACCCCGCCCGGAAGATCATTTTGACAAACTGTGCCCGGGTAAATATTTTTCGAAGTTGGACCTAGCAGATGCGTACTTGCAAATACCGGTGGACGACGAATCCCAGCGCGTTTTGGTGGTTAACATGCATCTTGGTTTGTATCGATTCAAACGACTGCCATTCGGGTGTGCATCCGCCCCTGCATTGTTTCAGCAATATCTATAAACTGTTTGTGTGTCGGTCCCTACTGCAGCAAATTATCTGGACGATATTGTGATCTCCAGAAAGACGGAAGAAGAACATTTAGTCAATCTCAGAACATTATTTCAGATCTTGCGACAAAATGGTCTATTTTCCTCTCGCAGTACCGCTACGATATCTTGTATCGGTCCACTGTTAAGCACGGAAACGCCAATGCGTTGTCCCGCTTGCCTGTTGCTGAGGATAGAGCATTCGATTCCTCTAAACTTGCTTGCATGTTCATTGATTCGGCAACCGATGACGTGGTCGAATCCTTTCCGATTGATTTTCGTCGTGTAGCTACAGCCACGGCTGCCGACTCTGTCCTTGCTACCGTTCTGCGTTTTGTTGCTACGTAATGGCCCTTGCCAAAGTCACGGATCGGGGACCCGTTGGTTCGCCGATTTTTTGCTCACAAGGAAAGACTTTTTGTTCGACGTGGTGTTTTGCTGTTGCGTTCTTATAATGATCAGTCCAGGGTCGTGGTTCCACGTTCGTTAAAGTCCTCTGTTTTACAGCTTCTCCACCAAGGACATTGGGGTAGAGTGAGAACGAAACAACTTGCTCATCAGCACTGTACTTGGTTCGGAATCGATGCTGCGATTACGAATATGTGCTCTTCTTGCACGGTGTGTGCCGAACAACAATCAGCCCCACCGCGGAAATTCTTTGCGTGGCCAAAAGCTACTTCCCCTTGGCAACGTTTACACGTCGATTTTGCTGGTCCATTCTGGAATGCTCGATGGTTGTCTGGTACATTCATTCAGTATTTTTCCTTTTGTTGTCCGGATGTCTTCCACGACGTCATCTGCCACCATCCAAGCGTTATCTGCTATCTTTTGCATTGAAGGTCTTCCACAGACTATTGTTTCCGACAATGGCCCACAATTCATGTCCGCAGAATTTCAGTCATTCTGCAAGGCCAATGGTATTCAACATCTGACGTCCGCGCCGTTTTCGCCACAGTCAAACGGTGCCGCTGAACGATTGGTCAGGACTTTCAAGTCACAGATGTTGAAGTTAAAAGAGTCGCATTCTCGGGAGGACGCGTTATTGCTCTTTTTGTCCTCTTATCGCTCTCTGCCCCGAGATGGTCGCTCGCCGGCTGAGTTGCTCCACGGTCGTCCTCATCGAACCTTGATGTCTTTGCTACATCCGCCACATCAGGTTCCTGTGCAGCGGCAGACACCTTCTGTTGCACCAGGCGACGTTGTCTACTATCGTCACTACTGAGGTTCACGGCGTTGGCTCGAAGGGCGCATTCTTCGCTGCCTCGGCCGCGCTATGTATATGGTTTTGGGGGCCTCTGGTGAGGTGCGCCGGCATCTCAACCAGCTGCGCCTCTGTCGTCGCATGGGATCTGCCGCTCGCAGTCTGCTGTCAGCGACGGTGCCGTCCGGTCAGCGCCCTGGGGACCCATCTACTGGCTCGCCTCAGCCCCAGGTGTTACCGACGCTGCCTTCCATTTTGCCCCATGGCGACGCGCCGCCGCCACCGCCGCCGCCGCCTGTTCTCCCACCGGCGACGCCCGCAGTCGACTCGTCGCTGCAACCGCCGGGCGCCTCCCTGGGTCACGCGCTGCCGATCGCTTCCCGTGACCGGATGTCCTCCGACATGGAACTCTTGCCCGCTCCGGACCATATGTCGTCTTCGCCCGTCGGGTGCCCCGACCCGATGGAGGTCGACCCTTCGGCCCTCTCTGCGGGCGCATACACCGCATGTTGGCGTGCACCCTGGAGTAGGTTTTCAGGCGTTTCCTAGCTCCCCGCGGTCCGAATGGCAGGGTGCGGGTGGCACAGCCTCGCCTGTTGTTAGGCTCCCCACCTCGTCGCATTCGTCAACATGGGGTCCTCCCCACGGCGGGCGGAAGCCTTATAACACAACCGTACGCCGATTTGCGGGGGAGGAATGTGGTGTCACCGCCAGACACCACACTTGCTAGGTGGTAGACTTTAAATCGGCCGCGGTCCGTTAGTATACGTCGGACCCGCGTGTTGCCACTATCAGCGATTGCAGACCGAGCGCCGCCACACGGCAGGTCTAGAGAGACTTACTAGCACTCGCCCCAGTTGTACAACTGACTTTGCTAGCGATGGTTCACTGACAAAATACGCTCTCATTTGCCGAGACGATAGTTTAGCTTAGCCTTCAGCTACGTCATTTGCTATGACCTAGCAAGGCGCCATTATCAGTTACTATTGATATTGTGAATCATGTACCGTTCAGACCTACGTTCACCATTAATGGATTAAAGTTAAGTATTCCACCAGTTACATCCGTTTTTCTAAATTCTAATTTCCTTGTCCTGTTCCAGACCTCACGCCAGCCTGCGTGAGCTAAAACGTGTGCCTTTCGGCCTCCTTCTAGTAACACGGTGTTGGCTCTCCTGCCAACCAAAACACAATCGAGAAATGTTTTCTTCTGCTGTGAAAATGAAAATATGTTTCTTTCAATGGTTGATTCGTTACGTCTCTTCCGCACGTTCTTACCAATGTTTCCACAAATTTTCGTTGACCTACGATCATTCGATTTTCATGGGAGCCAACTCAAGTAGGGAAAGTTTAAGTAGAACCATCCTGCAAATGGGAGTTTATTCGTTACGTCTCTTCCGCACGTTCTTACCAATGTTTCCACAAATTTTCGTTGACCTACGATCATTCGATTTTCATGGGAGCCAACTCAAGTAGGGAAAGCTGAAGTAGAACCATCCTACATATGGGAGTGTCATTATCGTTGAGAAGCAACTGAACTCGCTAAAACTAAACAAAGTTCCAGCCCACACGCAATCCCTATCAGATTACATGCCGCATATACAGTTAGCCTCCATCTTTACTGCAACACGTCGAATAAAACACCATGCTCAGTAGATGGAAGAAAGTACAGGTCACACCAGCATTCAAGTAGCGTAGCAGATGTAATCCGCAGAACCACCGGCCACTTTCCTTTACATACATTTGTTGTAGAATCTTAGAACATATTCTGAACATGACATTGAGCCGTGCGTGGCTCATGTTCCCGCCATCATGTGTTTTATACCCTGTTTGTAACGTACTTCCACCTCACTACGTTAATTTAAATTACTGGTGTCACTGAGTTGCTGCTTTGCCTAACCGTGAGCATCCCTAGTAGCGCATGTCAATATATCCCCTCTTGTAGTATCTTTGCTCGACTGCTATTACTTCCCGGACCTTGTCTGTCGTAAAGCAGTTTGGGTCGCGAGTTAGTCAGTTGGAACGCGTCTGGAGCGCAGTCCGGACCTGCCAGTCGGGGAATTGCAAAGCGACACTAGTGCAGTCGGGTTGGAGCTGCCAGGTCTTCGCCGATATGGCTCCCCCGGCCATTGCCGCCACGCAACACGAGCCTGGCCACGGTCAAGGTGGATTCTGAGGGTAGTCGGTCTGTTGGTTCGGACCAGGGAGGATATCCTCGTGCGGCACGGTCGGCTGGGTCCGCTGGGGGTCCCTGCGCAGTGTCGGAGCGTGTGTGGAGGGGTCAGATCGCTACGAGCTTCGTACCTCACCGACCTAGGACGTCAAAGTTGAGTGGTGTCTTAAGTGCCCAATCCACGTCCGTTCATGTTGTGTCGTTCGTTTCGGTGGTTCGCTGTTGGGGAGCTTCTTCTGTGAGCAACACAGAGTGTTTGCAGTGGTGAAATCGAGCCGCCGTGCGGTGGAATTTATTGTTTCACTACAATTCAAGTGTACCAGTGGAATTTTCTACCTTGTGGCCGTTAGTGTTCCGGTTACCTGCCCTGGCCACTAACTAAATTTCAGGCAGTTTAGTTCCCTCACCTGTTGTCGCTGTCCAACACAGTGTGTAGTTTTGACAGCTTAATACATATTTCATTGTGGATAACAACGTCCGTAACAGTTTGGTCTTTGAGTTTTCATGTATCGATTGGTGGCTATCAAGTCGTTTGGTGGGTCAGTCCGTGACTGTCCCTTGGTTGGGTTACCGACGGATCAAGTGTAGTTGGACGCACCACCTGTCTCACCTAAGTGAACGTTAATGTTTCGAGGACAGCCCCCCCCCCCCCCCCACACACACACACTGGAGGCGTCTGAGTGCCGTTGTGTGTACTGTCCTTTTCATGGGTGCTTAATGGTCTGTTGGTAATCTATTATAGCCAATGCTTTAAAGGAAAAAAATTATTCTATGTAAATCAAGGGCCTTCAGCCCATATAAGTAAGACTGAATTCTGGCAAGTGGATATTTTGCTGAAAGTTACTGTTGTTGTGCAACGTTTTCATTTAGTGCTCTGGCAGCCACTTAAAACCTAAAGGTTTAAGGTATTTTGAATTTTAGAAAATTAATTGTGGCCGTCAGCCGTTTGTATTGCACCTTGTATATGTTTGTTCTATCCACTTTTGCCTTGAGGCTTTCAGCCTATCTGTGATATATAAAAATTATTTTATTTGCGATTTTAACTGCTTGTCTTCAGTCACTTGAAATTGTTGATTTTTAAGATTTCTTATTTGGAGGCTCTCAGCCGTGAAAGAATTGGATTTTGAAACTCGTAATTGTAAAGGTTCGACTATGTGCCGTTTTGGTTTAAATGTATTATTAAATTACAATAAATTACAATTTTGAACTAATACTTACCGCCACCATATTTCTCCCTTTTCACAGTAATAATCACCTGTTCTGCCTAGCGGGTTTAGCGGGCGTTTCAGACATAATAAGCTATCTCTACCAGAAGGACCTCCTCCATGCCAAGCAGCGCGTATTTCGAACGCATCGATCTTGTGAAGTTTACTGTCACTTTTCTCATATGGCATACTGAAAGCCATGGATCAAGGCAGTCAAGTAGATGCAGTATTTTTCGATTTCCGAAAAGCATTTGATTCAGTATCACACCTACGATTGATACAAAAAGTGCGTTCATATCGTGTATCAGGCGAAATACGTGACTGAATTGAGGATTTATTGTTAGAGAGGACACAGTAAATTATGTTGGATAGAGAGTCTTCGATTGATATAGAGATAATATTTGGTGAACCCCAGGGAAGTCTGTTGATCCCCTTGCTGTATATTAATAAACTTACGGCCAATATTAATACTAACCTAAGACATATCACAGATGATGTAGTCATGCGTAATGAAGAACACTCTGATAGAAACTGCACAAATATTCACTCAGATGCTGATAGGATTTCAGAGCGGTGCAAAGATTAGCAGCTTACTTTAAATGTTAATAAATGTAAGTTGTGTACTTCATTAAACGAAAGAGCTTAGTATCCTGTACCCTAATATCAGTGAATCACAGCTGAAAAAGGTAAACTCATATAAAAACCTGGGTGTAACACCTTGTAGGGACATAAAATAAAATGATCACATTGGCTCAGTCGAGGGTAAACCGGGTAGATACTTCGGTTTATTGGTACAATGACAGGGACTGTTTATTGGAAGAATGTTAGGGAAATGTAATCAGTTAAAGAAGTAGAATGGTTACAAATCATTTTAGAATATTGCGTAGGTGTGCGGGACCCGTACCAGGTAGTACTGACAGCGAATATTTGAAAATATACAGGGAAGGGTGGCACCAATGGTCACAGGTTTATTCGACCTGCGAGACAGTGTCACACAGATGTTGAAAGAACTGAACTAACAGACTCATGGCCTAAACTGTCCCGAGAAGGTGTATTTACAAAATTCCAGCAACTGCCCTTGAATCATGACTAGAAATATACACAGATCAAAAAAGGTTTTGCATAACCGCTGTTCCCATAACCCCTGAAGATAAACATTGCATCACAGGCACAGTCGCTTTCACTATTCGGAGATGTCAGTAAACCGGCAAAAAGATGTAAACAACCATGCATGAGCAGGCCTACCAGACGGAGGGGGTCCGACAGCCGAATGTCAGTTCCATGCTTTCCACCAGGAAGGAGGTGCATGGCTCGTGCTGTCTGTAGCGCAACCATGCCTAGACGGTCAGTACCGCGGTCCGATCGCGTCCGCAATGTTGCTTTGTGCAAAGAAGGACTCTCAACAAGGGAAGTATCCTGCGTCTCCGAGTGAACCAAAAGCGATGTTGTTCGGACATGGAGGAGAGACAAAGAGACAGGAATTGTCGATGACATGCCTCGCTCAGGCCGCCCAAGGGCTACTACTGCAGTGCATGAGCGCTACCTACGGATTATGGATCGGAGGAACCCTGACAGCAACGCCACCAGACGTCGTGTTACGACTCGAACTGTGCGCAATAGGCTGCATGATGCGCAACTTCACCCCAGACGTCCATGGGGAGGTCCATCTTTGCAACCACGACAACATGCATCACGGTACAGATGGCCCAACAACATGCCGAATGGACCGGACTGCTCAGGACTGGCATCACGTTCTCTTCACCGATGAGTGTCGCATATGCCTTCAACCAGACAATCTTCGAAGACGTGTTTGGAGGCACCCCGCTCAGGCTGAACACCTTAGACACACTGTTTAGCGAGTGCAGCAAGGTGGAGGTTCCCTGATGTTTTGGGGTGGCATTATGTGGGGACGACGTACGCCTCTGGTGGTCATGGAAGGCGCCGTAACGGCTGTACGATACGTGAATGCCATCCTCCGACCGATAGTCCAACCACGTCGGCAGAATATTGGCGAGGCATTCATCTTCATGGACGACAATTCGCGCCCCTATGGTGCACATCTTGCAAATGACCTCCTCCAGAATAACGACATCGCTTGATTAGAATGGCCAGCATGTTCTCCAGACATGAACCCTATCAAACATGCTTGGGATAGATTGAAAAGGGCTGTTTACGGACGGCGTGACCCACCAACCAATCTGAGGGATCTACGCCGAATTGCCGTTGAGGAGTGGGACAATCTGGACTAACAGTGCCCTGATGAACTTGTGGATAGTACGACACGACGAATACAGGCAAGCATCAATGCAAGAGGACGTGCTACTGGGTATTAGAGGTACCGGTGTGTGCAGCAATCTGAACCACCATCTCTGAAGGTCTCGCTGTTAGGTGCTACAACATGCAAAGTGTGGTGTTCATGAGCAATGAACAGGGTGAAAATGATGTTTATGTTAACATCTATTCCAATTTTCTGTACAGGTTCCGGAACTCTCGGAACGGAGGTGATGCAAAACTTTTTTTATGTGTGGGTTTCAATATACAACAAGCTACATATCGCTTCTTTAGGAAAAGGTCAGACTACGCACAGAGGCACTTTTCCCGCACTCCTTACGTGAATGGAACGGGAAAAAGCTCTAATACTGGTAAATGGGACGTACTCTCCCTGCCATGCACTTCACAGTGCTTTGCAGAGTATGTGTAGACGTAGATTTTTGTTGTGACTGCTCACCTGTAACTGCGTTAATGTCGTTATACGTGTAATTGGTTAAGTGTGCCCGTGTGTACAGCAGAGGATGACACAATAGCCGATCGGTATGGCGTAGTCCTCTGGGCCTTATGATGGAGATATTGTACTTCAAAATATTATATGGGCAGCCTTGCGTCATCCGGAATTAAGACGACGTATCTTGGCAAGACCTTCAGCAGGCTAAGGAATCCAAATCACAAAATTTATACGTTTCATTAGAAGTTTCCACTGACGTGCAATGAATTTACACTTATTTTACGTTCTCCCAGTCTCACTTAGTGCCAAGATGAGTGGTATAGCTTCTGTAGCAGCCTCTGTGAGTATAGTTAGGCCATTCGTCGTATCTTTCCGAGTAACCAGTGTTCTCCTCGTGACTTTCGGTCTCTGTACGGAAACATGCGGTCGAGGACAGTCTGTGAATTCAAAGAAATTGTAGCTACTGGCCCACCCCAGAGTATGCCACCCACGACATTCAGTTTCACATTAATTAACTCTTTATGATGATACAGTTTTCCTTTATTCTGTCGCAAGCTCTACCTTGAATACCTTCCCGGTTATTTTATTTAACCTACACTACAGTGATTCGTACCGTATGATGAAGTATACTGTTCTATGCCATATCCAGTTTTTTGATAATCGGTGTCCCTAAAATGAATTGTGTTGATCAATACGGTTTGCTACTCAAAAGTTCTCAGTGCGGCTAAAAACGTAGAGGAAGCCTTAACATATGCAAGGGTAGAACGAAAATATGGAAACACCGTCAGAAACGCATGTTTCAGTTTAAATGCAGATGTTTACCAAGCCGGCAGGTTGCACCATTCCATTTGACCATGGACGGCACCTGCGCAATGCCCTCAAAAATGGTTCAAATTGCTCTGAGCACTATGGGACTTAACATCTTAGGTCATCAGTCCCCTAGAACTTAGAACTACCTAAACCTAACTAACCTAAGGACATCACACATCCAAGCCCGAGGCAGGATTCGAACCTGTGACCGTAGCGGTCGCGTGGCTCCAAACTGAACCGCCTAGAACCACTCGGCCACACTGGCCGGCGCAATGTCATCAATATTTTGCAAGTGTGAGTCGTGGCCAGAAGATTGTTGTGTGTAGTTTCGAGTGCGTTTTGTCGGAGCTCAGATTGTCGATGCTCTTATGGTGGGTGATTCCGTAACCAAGGTAATCGAAGCGTTTGGCGTTTTAAGAGACACCGTATAGAAGATTTATAGTCCGTGCAGGGAAGTAGAAATACTCCTCGACCAAGAAGTAACAGGGGGTAACGAAGGCATACAAACAACGGCAGCTTGTACTGTAATAGCTGTGATTAATCCATTGGAGAGGGTAACGAAAATGTTGAAAGCACTGAACTGATAGAGGGGTGAAGATGTCATCTCGCCATGCCGACGATGATGAACCACACTACAGGGTTATTACAAATGATTGAAGCGATTTCACAGCTCTACAATAACTTTATTATTTGAGATATTTTCACAATGCTTTGCACACACATACAAAAACTCAAAAAGTTTTTTTAGGCATTCACAAATGTTCGATATGTGCCCCTTTAGTGATTCAGCAGACATAAAGCCGATAATCAAGTTCCTCCCACACTCGGCGCAGCATGTCCCCATCAATGAGTTCGAAAGCATCGTTGATGCGAGCTCGCAGTTCTGGCACGTTTCTTGTTAGAGGAGGTTTAAACACTGAATCTTTCACATAACCCCACAGAGAGAAATCGCATGGGGTTAAGTCGGGAGAGCGTGGAGGCCATGACATGAATTGCTGATCATGATCTCCACCACGACCGATCCATCGGTTTTCCAATCTCCTGTTTAAGAAATGCCTAACATCATGATGGAAGTGCAGTGGAGCACCAACCTGTTGAAAGATGAAGTCGGCGCTGTCGGTCTCCAGTTGTGGCATGAGCCAATTTTCCAGTATGTCCAGATACACGTGTCCTGTAACGTTTTTTTTTTTTTACAGAAGAAAAAGGGGCCGTAAACTTTAAACTGTGAGATTGCACAAAACACGTTAACTTTTGGTGAATTGCGAATTTTCTGCGCGAATGCGTAAGGATTCTCTACCGCCCAGATTCGCACATTGTGTCTGTTCACTTCACCATTAAGAAAAATTTGCTTCATCACTGAAAACAGGTTTCGCACTGAACGCATCCTCTTCCATGAGTTGTTGCAACCGCGCCGGAAATGCAAAGCGTTTGACTTTGTCATCGGGTGTCAGGGCTTGTAGCAATTGTAAACGGTAAGGCTTCTGCTTTAGCCTTTTCCGTAAGATTTTCCAAACCGTCGGCTGTGGTACGTTTAGCTCCCTGCTTGCTTTATTCATCGACTTCCGCGGGCTACGCGTGAAACTTGCCCGCACGCGTTCAACCGTTTCTTCGCTCACTGCAGGCCGACCCGTTGATTTCCCCTTACAGAGGAATCCAGAAGCTTTAAACTGCGCATACCATCGCCGAATGGAGTTAGCAGTTGGTGGATCTTTGTTGAACTTCGTCCTGAAGTGTCGTTGCACTGTTATGACTGACTGATGTGAGTGCATTTCAAGCACGACATACGCTTTTTCGGCTCCTGTCGCCATTTTGTCTCACTGCGCTCTCGAGCGCTCTGGCGGCAGAAACCTGAAGTGCGGCTTCAGCTGAACAAAACTTTATGAGTGTTCCTACGTATCTGTAGTGTGTCGTGACCATATGTCAATGAATGGAGCTACAGTGAATTTATGAAATCGCTTCAATCATTTGTAATAGCCCTGTAAGTCATTTTTTTCTTTCATCAGGATTCTGACTAGGTTGATGGCTGATGAAGCCCAACACGGATTCCTTTCCTGTGACGACCTCTCCATCTCAGAGTAGCACATCCAATCTATGTACTCAGTTATTTCTTGGACGTATTCCAATATCTGTCTTCCTCTACAGCTTTTACCCTCTACAGATTCCTCTGGTGCCGTGAAAGTTATTCCCTGATGTCTTAACAGATGTCCTACCATCCCATCCGTTCTTCTTGTCAGTGTTTTCCATGTATTCCTCACCTCGCCTATTTTGCGGAGAACTTCCTCATCCCTTACCGTTTCAGTCCACCTAATTTTCAACATTCTTCTGTAGCACCACTCCTCAAATGCTTGTCTCTTCTGTTCTGGTTTTCTTGCAGTCAGTGTTTCACTACCATACAATCCTGTGCTCAAAACGTACAGTCTTAGAAAACTCTTCCTGAAAGTAAGGTCTGTATTTCATACGCATTGGTCGCGGCGGAGGTTCGAGTCCTCCCTCGGGCTTGGGTGTGTGTGTTTGTCCTTAGGATCATTTACGTTAAGTAGTGTGTAAGTTTACGGGATGATGACCTTAGCAGGTAAGTCCCATGAGATTTCACACACAACATTTTTTTTCATACCCATTAGACTGTTCATTCCATTCAACGCATCCTGTAATTCTTCTTCACGTTCACTGAGAATAGCAATGTCATCAGCGAATCGTATCATTGATATCCTTTCACCTTGATTTTTAATTCCACTCGTCAACCTTTCTTTTATTTCCGTCATTGCTTCTTCGATGTATGGATTGAACAGTAAGGGCGAAAGACCACATCCCTATCTTACACCCTTCTTAATCCAAGCCCTTCGTTCTTTCCAGCCCTATTATTCCCTGTTGGCTCATACACATATTGTATATTACCTGTTTTTTCCTACAGATTACATCCATTTTTCTTAGAATTTCGAACATCTTGTACCATTTTACACTGTCGAACGCTTTTTCCAGGTCGGAGATCCAATGAACGTGTCCTGATTTTCCTGTGGTCTTGCTTTCATTACCATGTGCTACGTCACAACTGCCTTTACCTGTTCTAAAGCCAGTTTGATTGTCATCTAACTCATCCTCAAGTTTCTTTTCCCTTCTTCTGTATAGTATACTTGTCAGTAGCTTTAATGCATGGGCTGTTAAGCTGATTGTCTGGTGATTATTTAACTTGTCGGCATTTGCACTCTTCGGAATTGTATGGATAATGTAATCCGAAAGTCAGATGGTATATCGTCGAACTCATACATTCTGCACACTAACGTAATAGTCGTTCTGTTACCACTTCCCCCAAATAATTTTAGAAATTCTGATGGAATGTTGTCTGCCCCTGTTATCTTAATTGATTTGCAGTCTTCCAAAGCTTTATGTACTTCTAATTTTAATACTGGATCCCCTATCTCTTCTATATCGACTCAAGTTTCTTCTTCTATCACTTCATCACACAAGTCTTTCCCCTCATAGAAGCCTTCGATGTACTGTTTCCACGTATCCGCCCTCTCCACTGCATTTAAGACTAGAATTCCCATTGCACTCTTAATGTTACCACCCTTGCTTTCAGTTTCACTGAAGGTTGTTTTGACTTTTCAAGCCTTCCGACAATCATTTCTTTTTCGATTTCTTCATGTTGTTCATGCAGACATTTCGCCTTAGCTTCCCTTACTTCATACCTTCATACCTAAGTGACATGTATTTCTGTATTCCTGAATTACCCTTGACATTGTTCTACTGACTTCATTCACCACCCTTACAAAAGGGAAAAGTAAAGAATGCGGTAGAAAGGCTAAAAATATTAACACACATTAAGGAGCAAGCCTCTAAAACAACATTCACTCACTCATTCACTCCTCATTCGTAAAGACCCACACAACCATTATCAACCACATGAAGGCAACGGAGAAACGATAAAATGTGCTGTGCCCTGGATTAAAACATAAATAAAACCCAGGAGGAGCTAAAATAAGTGCACATGGAAATGCAACTGGATGAGTAGTTACAAGAAAGATGGTCGAGCCAGTCATCTTGTTAACACATTGAGAATATCTCCCTAAAATTTTAGGAGACAAATTGGACATATCACAAAACCTTGAAACTCTCACCACATTCGTTTGAACGACATTTAAAATAGAGGGTAGATCACTGCGACTGACCCCTGGTCTGAAAATAAAACACAGTCTAACAAAATGTGATGCACAGTGATCTGTACGCCGCAGTCACCACATATTGGAGGGACCTTTCGCCGGAACAAGAAACCATGCGTCATAGGGCTTCAACAGCTAGCCACGTGAGCAGATGTGGGGTAAATGATCCCTGCGAGCAGCGAGATACCTTTGTGAACACCGATGTGTGAGCAGCGGGGCTACAAAGTCAGGGTACCCCAAACATTAGGAGGTTTGTTTCATCATCCGTCAGCACAAACGTACCCAAGGAGGCACAGAATGGCTGTCTCGGGACGGAAAACCAGCAATACGACACTCCCTGGCTGCTAATTACGGCTTTCAGTACGGTATGTTGCTCGACATGAAGAGAAGTCGATCACATTTCTGTTCTTCCGCCAGGGTCGAACCATTGTCATCTGCCCCATAGTACACACGTTGGACCGTCAGACGCGGAAGCGGACTGAGGAATTAAAGCACGGTAGATGCTCAATGGAACGCAGAGAGCCTTCTATTGTGCAAAGTACTACAATGAAATTCACGGTAGGCTTGAGAGAATAATAATGTATTACCTGGTGACATGAAAATGGAAAATTAGACAAGACAGCTAGATACTGGAATGAAATATTCCATTTTTAGCATCTATGACGAAGAAAATGGCACAAATTTCAGTACCGGATTAAATATCCAACAAAAATGTTTTCAGCGTCATCCCTCGAAGACTACCTCCCTTTCTAAGGGAAGTAAGGAGACTTCGAGGAACTATGCGTGTGTAGCAGCCAATTGGAACTAAGGGAGGAGAAAAAAAGACCGAAATGGTGCAGTAGAATTGTGAGCAATACATTTGTTTGTATGAAAAACGCTGAAGGCAGCTTCGAAGAATTGCAAGGTTTCCTTTAAGAGGAGAATCAACAGTAATGATCAATGTAAAGAAGATACTACTTTGTCTGACTGTGGCTCTTAGCATTCTGTACAACTTGAGAGTTTACATACTAACTTTCTGTTTCCTGTTTGGATAACTACGATATCACTGCGGTCATAGTTATTAAAATGACAATCAGATTTTTAGACTAACCGTAATAAAATATAATCCTCGTACTCATATTCCGGCCTTGGACAATAACTTCCTCTCCGTGGAAAGATCTTCATCTTCATCCGTTGGTGACGTCGCTTCGTGATGACATCTCAGCTTCTGCAGTGATGTGAACGAGGCGCATGCTGTCAGTGGCACTGGTCCTTCAGTAACTATCATTCACGCTGTAACCTGAGGCGTCACTAGTTATCACAAGAGTACAGGGCTACATCGAGTACTTGGCAACTTCCTTCTCGAACAATCTGCTTCATACCCTGTCAGATACGCCAAATATCAAATCACAAAGTTCCGGGGCACTCATTGAAAGTTTAAATAGCACTGATCTAATAATTGAACATGTCTACAGATTTTCTAACTTAGATGTTGTGTAAGTATTATTACCACATTTGGTGTAACTACAGTCTCCCGCAGGTCTCGTTTCTTTTTCACTCTGTCCGATTATTTCTCTTACTAGCCGCTTTGTTTAGGTTGAGGTCTGTCTTTCTGTGGCTCAGTATATCAGCCCCGCAGGCACTCTTGTGTTTGCTTTACTGGAGAGAAGCGGTAGGAAGTAAATATACTGTTACTCAGCTGTAGGTGTTTATTGTCCGTCCTGCAGTTGTTTGGATCTTAGCCGTCAGTCGTGCGTTTAGTAAAACGAAAATTCTGTTCGGTGTCTGATTAGAGACTTCTAACTGCGAATTTCCTGCTATGGCGGGCTACTCACGCCAGCCTCACAGCTGGCTAACAGTTGTTCAAAACGTCACATAGTCGGAAGTTTTCGAAATTAAATTCTCCGACTGTGGTCGGATGTGAGTTTGATCACCTGCCGCAGTCGTCCTGAGCATATCACATTTTATTTATTGTATAAGAAACAGACAACTTATATTAAAAATGAAAGGTGACAAAGCTGACAGGCTCCCCTAATGTATGCACAATGTATCAACATACGCAGGTGAGGTCTTCGCTAAGTTAAATTGGGCAGCTTGGGGAATTTTCCGACTCACAAAACAAATTATTAGAGTTTGCAGATGCCTAATAAAGAGTAGTGAATATGTAATCAAGTCAGATTGACAGCTCATTGCTACAAGTTTCCGTTTTATCTTCTCCCATCCAATGCTCACATCTGCCATTCGTCCACACCTATCGCTCCGCTGACTGTTGCAGATCTTCATAGAGAGCATCCCCCCACTTGTTCCTTTGCCTTCCTTCCTGTGGGAATGAAATCTAGGGGCACGCGTTGCCACCTGTCGTCTTCCATTCTAGCCACATGTCCAGCCCACTCCAGTCGCTCGTTCTGATTATTCCTGCTCTACTGACATCTCAGTGCTGTTGATCTAACTTGCTAACTTAGCGTCTGATCCTCCACTGTCCCATGTTTCAGTCGACTTGGACCCCCTCCACCTTCTCTTTAAAAGTCTCACATATGACTTGGGTGTCAAGAACAAAATTGAACAGTTTCACCCCACCATCACGTTATATGCTCCACTTGTTTTTCTCAGGGTTGCTTGGGTAGCTCTTCGAACCTCCTTACATGGTGCTTTACCCTGCAGCAGATCTACCTCGCTCATCCATTTGCTCTGGGCTTTCGAGGGGGGCCCCAACGACAGAACATATGTAGCATCTGATAAAATAGTAACAAGATAACATTACAGCAAACCACTGTCCCGCTGTCCGGAGAACAAGCCACACAGCTGTCTGCGCTACTGAACCAAGCGTAAGCGAACACTTAATTCAGACACGGTTGTGTGTTTATTATTAAATCTGCCATACCAAATGCTCAAAAAGTTGTGTTTGTGCGTTGATACATGCTGAACCGTTGTAAGTAGGCTGTTTAGGTTTTTTTTATTGGTAACGCCACGTAGCGCTCCGTATGAAAAATCACTGACTGTGCTGTGTGAAGGCTGTGGCTGGTTTGCGTTGTTGGAATTTGCTAATGTAGTGTTGGGCAGTTGGCTGTTAACAGCGTGTAGCGTTGCGCAGTTGGAGGTGAGCCGCCAGCAGTGGTGGATGTAGGGAGAGAAATGGCGGAGTTTTGAGAGCGGATGATCTGGACGTGTGTCCATCAGAGACAGTAAATTTGTAAGACTGGATGTCATGAACTGCTATATATATTATGACTTTTGAACACTATTAAGGTAAATACATTGTTTGTTCTCTATCAAAATCTTTCATTTGCTAACTATGCCTATCAGTAGTTAATGCCTTCAGTAGTTTGAATCTTTTATTTAGCTGGCAGTAGTGGCGCTCGTTGTATTGCAGTAGTTCGAGTAACGAAGATTTTTGTGAGGTAAGTGATTTGTGAAAGGTATAGGTTAATGTTAGTCAGGGCCATTCCATTCTTTTGTAGGGATTATTGAAAGTTTGATTGCGTTGCGCTAAAAATATTGTGAGTCAGTTTAGTGTTGATCAGAATAGGCAAAGACCGAAATTTCTGAGTACATTCAGTTCTGCTCAGCTGTTTGAAAATCAAATAATGTAAGAGGTTTATCAGTACAGTAATTCATTAATTTTTCTAAGGGGACGTTTCACCGTGAATTTACTTTCAAAACTTTTTCTTAAGAATTTACTTTATTGACTAGCGATTCATCAAGAAGATTAACACATTTAATCACACTCTGTGAGCGTGGCAGTAGTCGCCAGTGGGTAACTGATGAAAACAAATCAAATTTCTTTCAACAAATGGAAATTTCATTCCTAAAAGCCCTTTTTTTTAGAAACAGATTTAAAATTGTAATCAGAAAGCACCCTCTAAATGTCAAGTTACAATTTATTCAGAGGCAGAAAGAACCAATTTTTAACCGTATGAACTTTCGGGCCGAGAACCTTGCCGCTCCCTCTTGACACGACCGCTCACAACAACCTCTGAAAGACTGCAATGGTGCAAATCTGCAACGCACCAGACTACTTTAAACTAAAAATTATAACAACTCACACAAGTACATATACCATGCACCCCGTAGGAGGAATGGAAATAGTACAAAACACTGACATTAAAAGATTAACTTGGCACCGAAAGTTCAACTTGATTTTCAATAAAAAAACTCTTACGGTGGAATGGTGGCCACTTTATACAGGGTGCTACAAAAAGGAACGTACAAACTTTCAGGAAACATTCCTCACACACAAAGAAAGAAAATATTTTATGTGGACATGTGCCCGGAAACGCTTACTTTCCATGTTAGAGCTCATTTTATTACTTCTCTTCAAATCACATTAATCATGGAATGGAAACACACAGCAACAGAACGTACCAGCGTGACTTCAAACACTTGTTACAGCAAATGTTCAAAATGTCCTCCGTTAGCGAGGATACATGCATCCACCCTCCGTCGCATGGAATCAGTGATGCGCTGATGCAGCCCTAGAGAATGGCGTATTGTATCACAGCCGTCCACAATACGAGCACGAAGTGTCTCTACATTTGGTACCGGGGTTGCATAGACAAGAGCTTTCAAATGTCCCCATAAATGAAAGTCAAGAGGGTTGAGGTCAGGAGAGCCATGGAATTGTTCCGCCTCTACCAATCCATCGGTCACCGAATCTGCTGTTGAGACTTCGACTGAAATGTGCAGGAGCTCCATAGTGCATGAACCACATGTTGTGTCATACTCGTAAAGGCTCCATTGAGCCGGCCGGCGTGGCCAAGCGGTTCTTGTTGTGGATTGGCAGGAGAGACAACCCACGAATTTTAGAGGAAGCCGAAAGGTACACCTTTAAGCTCACGCAGGCTGGCGTGAGGTCTGGAACAGGACAAGGAATTTAGAACTTAGAAAAACGGACGCAGATGGTGGAATACTTAATCCATTAATGTTGAACGTAGCTCTTGTCTGTACATTATTTACAATATCAATAGTAACTGACAATGGCGCCTTGCTGGGTCGTAGCAAATGACGTAGCTAAAGGCTATGCTAACTATCGTCTCGGCAAATGAGAGCGTAATTTGTCAGTGAACCATCGCTAGCAAAGTCGGCTGTACAACTGTGGCGAGTGCTAGGAAGACTTTCTAGACCAGCCGTGTGGCGGCGCTCAGTCTGCAATCTCTGATAGTGGCGCCACGCGGGTCCGACGTATACTAACGGACCGCGGTCGATTTAAAGGCTACCACCTAGCAAGTGTGGTGTCTGGCGGTGACACCACAGTTCTAGGCGCTCCAGTCCGGAACCGCGCGACCGCTACGGTGGCGGGTTCGAATCCTGCCTCGGGCATGGATGTGTGTGATGTCCTTGGGTTAGTTAGGTTTAAGTAGTTCTAAGTTCTAGGGGACTTATGACCTCATCAGTTGAGTCCCATAGTGCTCAGAGCCATTTGAACCATTTTTTTGCTCCATTGAGCGTAGGTGGAAGACCGTGGGGCCCAATCAAGACATCACCAACAATGCCTGCCCAAACGTTCACAGAAAATCTGTGTTGATGACGTGATTGCACAATTGCGTGCGGATTCTCCTCAGCCCACACATGCTGATTGTGAAAATTTACTGGCGGTGAATCGAGGAAGTACAATACATACTGAAGAAACTAAAATGAGCTCTAACATGGAAATTAAGCGTTTCCGGACACATGTTCACATAACATATTTTCTTTCTTTGTGTGTGAGGAATGATTCCTGAAAGTTTGGCCGTACCTTTTTGTAACACCCTGTATACTAAAATGACCATTTAAATAAAAATCCAAGAATGCAATCATACATAAAACATAAAAGGTTGGCCAAACGTGCTTTACATTACACACATACCACCTCTCAAGATGACAGGCAAGATGAAAACATACACTCCTGGAAATGGAAAAAAGAACACATTGACACCGGTGTGTCAGACCCACCATACTTGCTCCGGACACTGCGAGAGGGCTGTACAAGCAATGATCACACGCACGGCACAACGGATACACCAGGAACCGCGGTGTTGACCGTCGAATGGCGCTAGCTGCGCAGCATTTGTGCACCGCCGCCGTCAGTGTCAGCCAGTTTGCCGTGGTATACGGAGCTCCATCGCAGTCTTTAACACTGGTAGCATGCCGCGACAGCGTGGACGTGAACCGTATGTGCAGTTGACGGACTTTGAGCGAGGGCGTATACTGGGCATGCGGGAGGCCGGGTGGACGTACCGCCGAATTGCTCAACACGTGGGGCGTGAGGTCTCCACAGTACATCGATGTTGTCGCCAGTGGTCGGCGGAAGGTGCACGTGCCCGTCGACCTGGGACCGGACCGCAGCGACGCACGGATGCACGCCAAGACCGTAGGATCCTACGCAGTGCCGTAGGGGACCGCACCGCCACTTCCCAGCAAATTAGGGACACTGTTGCTCCTGGGGTATCGGCGAGGACCATTCGCAACCGTCTCCATGAAGCTGGGCTACGGTCCCGCACACCGTTAGGCCGTCTTCCGCTCACGCCCCAACATCGTGCAGCCCGCCTCCAGTGGTGTCGCGACAGGCGTGAATGGAGGGACGAATGGAGACGTGTCGTCTTCAGCGATGAGAGTCGCTTCTGCCTTGGTGCCAATGATGGTCGTATGCGTGTTTGGCGCCGTGCAGGTGAGCGCCACAATCAGGACTGCATACGACCGAGGCACACAGGGCCAACACCCGGCATCATGGTGTGGGGAGCGATCTCCTACACTGGCCGTACACCACTGGTGATCGTCGAGGGGACACTGAATAGTGCACGGTACATCCAAACCGTCATCGAACCCATCGTTCTACCTTTCCTAGACCGGCAAGGGAACTTGCTGTTCCAACAGGACAATGCACGTCCGCATGTATCCCGTGCCACCCAACGTGCTCTAGAAGGTGTAAGTCAACTACCATGGCCAGCAAGATCTCCGGATCTGTCCCCCATTGAGCATGTTTGGGACTGGATGAAGCGTCGTCTCACGCGGTCTGCACGTCCAGCACGAACGCTGGTCCAACTGAGGCGCCAGGTGGAAATGGCATGGCAAGCCGTTCCACAGGACTACATCCAGCATCTCTACGATCGTCTCCATGGGAGAACAGCAGCCTGCATTGCTGCGAAAGGTGGATATACACTGTACTAGTGCCGACATTGTGCATGCTCTGTTGCCTGTGTCTATGTGCCTGTGGTTCTGTCAGTGTGATCATGTGATGTATCTGACCCCAGGAATGTGTCAATAAAGTTTCACCCTCCTGGGACAATGAATTCACGGTGTTCTTATTTCAATTTCCAGGAGTGTATTTCAGGAATTCGGCCGTTACACTTCAAGCAATAAATTCGGTAACATCGAATCCGACAAACATGACAGAGGCAGCTATTAACGTACGGCAGACCGACCGACAGACAGACACTTACTGCCTAACAAATGCGGACGAGAGACAGAGGAGCAGGCTGGGGACGAGAGACTGACCAAGAAAACAAGTAGAATTTAACAAGTAAATGAAACAACATATCAGCAATCACGTAACTTCTAATAACTGCGAAGTATGGCGAAGACCAGGCGCAGCACCCCCAAAACCGTCCGCTACCAGCCACTTCAACGGACGCAGGAAGACTCCCGTCTCACGGCGTCGCAGATCGCACCGGCGAGACCGATGTCGCAGGTTGGCTCGTGTTGCTCTCGTGTCGGCTGCGAAGCCACTAACCCTCCCTATACGGCGCGGCCCACTGGACTGACGTGACGACCTCACATGCGCCGACGCTCAAGACGGACAAGTCATCTTGTGTCCCAGAGCGCGAACGACCGACAGATCGATCCAATCACCAATGACCATTGCCTGAACAAACTCGAGCAGACTGGCGGCCTAACACATACTAGCACTCCGGACGACAGACAGATACTGACTGCCCCACATTGACCCGGCTGACCAACTGGCCGACTGGCTGCATGGTTTCTTCACGAACATTCTTCGGTCTTCGAGTGTGGCGGAGTTCTCAACATATGCATGTTTTGCCTCCCATTCAATTTTGGCGGTGTGTCTTCTGGTGGTGATTGGCTTCATGTTTTTTCCACTTGTTTGTCTTCTTCAATTACAGCCTATGCTGCAAGGAGCTGGGGCCAGCGTGTGTTGGCATTAGGCTGGGTCTTCTGCCCCAGTGAACGTATGTGTCGGTTCTCGGACTGCCGCGCCTTTTCATAGAAGCGGCGGGCAACCGTGCGGATATGGACCTCAGCGAGGTCGTGCAGTGGTCCAGATGGGAAGTCCCTCTGTAAGTGCAGCGCGAGGCGCAGAGCCCTGTTCTGCAGTGATTGGAGTTTCGTCAGATGTTGGTCTGCTGCGTTCCCCCAGACGACAGCAGCATAATCGAAGACAGGGCGGATTAGCGACCTGTACAGCGTGATGCCTAGTCGCGGAGGGAGGGTCGACGTCTGGTTGAGCAGGGGGTAGAGCTTGAGAAGTCGACCCCTTGCTTTGTTCACGTGTGGGCCCTAGGTGAGGGGGGCGATCTATGGTGACCCCAAGATACTGCGCTGTCGGTCGCCAGTTGACAGGACTGCCTCCAACGATGATTGGCAGCAGAGTGGCTGGGATGACACGACGGGTAGCAATGAAGAATTGCGTCTTGGCTCCATTGAACTGTAATTTCCACTTGATGGCCCAATCGGCGAGGGTGCCGACGGCGTGCTGCAACCTCTGGCGAAGTGTGTCCGCGCTCTTACTTCGTGAGTAGAGCGCAGTGTTGTCGACGTAAAGTGCAAGGTGCACACGAGGAACCGTTGACGTACCAGCCGTATAGAGCGTGTACAGGATCGGCCCCAGAACCGACCCCTGCGGCACGCCTGCTCTGATGGGTCGGACTGTTGAGAAGCCAGTTTCTGCACGGACGTGAAAAGTCCGTCCATCGAGGTAGGACTTCAGCAGACGGATGTGTGATCCAGGGATCCCCAATTCAAGAAGTTTGAAGAGCAGCCCATCGTGCCAGACGCTATCAAAAGCGCGCGAGACATCGAGGAAAACTGCGCCGAAGTATTCGCGCCTCTCCAGGGAATCAAAGCCTTCTTCCACGAGTCGGAGAAGTTGGTGCTCCGTCGAGTGGCGTTACGGAAGCCGAACTGGGCATCTGGGAGTAGAGCTTCGGCGGTGACGCGCTCGAAGACTTTCGAGATGGCAGGCAGCAGACTAATTGGGCGATAGCTCTACGGTTGCCGGAGATCCTTTCCCATCTTAGGAATAGCCACAATCTCAGGGTGCTTCCACTGCAGGGGAAAGTGACCTGTGCGAAAGATCTTGTTGAAGATTGCAGCCAGCATGGCAGTGGAGACGTCGTCGGGGCCTGCAGCTCTCTTTGGATTGAGGGCCTTGAGAGCCGTCGAGACTTCTGCAGGTGTTGTGGCCTCGATGGCGTCATCGTCCTCCGTTTCCAGATAGCGAGGGAGCCGGTCGGCGACCATCTCGTCATGTTCTGGGTCCAGTGGATCCCCTACAGGCTTGAAATTCTCTTCAAAAACATCGGCGAGAACTTGAGCCTTCGCGTTTGGTTCACAGATAATTCCGTTTGCAGTTCGGAGAGGCGGCATGCGCTGCGTTCGCCGGAGGAAGTGTTTCGTGGTCCTCCAGGCAGACCCATCGTCAAGCTGAAGAGTCGCCACACGGTTAGCTCACTCCTGGTTGCGGTGATTGTGCACAGCCACCGTGATTTCGCGCCGCATACGGTTGAGTAGCCGTTTAGTGGCGGGGTTCAGTGTACGCTGCCATTCGCGGTACACTCTGTTCTTCTCCGCATTGTGTGCAAGGAGATCGGGGGGCAGCTGTCGAGATTGGTCCTGGCACTCGCGTCTGGGAGGAGCCGCTTCTTTGACTGCGTCGAGGGTGGCGTCTGTGAAGTGGAGGAGTGAATCTTCAGCTTCTGTGTCGTCCACAGTTGGCATCGCAGCTAGGGACTCGGTCAGGGTGTTGCGAAAGAGATCCCAGTTGACTCCAGTGAGCGACACTCCACGTCTGGGTGACTGCAGTGGGTCGAGGTCGACGTCTAAAACAACTGGCACATGGTCAGAGGAGAGGACATTCCGTGTCGATGCGAGGATCCGGTGCGGAATGTCTTTCACGACCGCGAAGTCGACGATGTCCGGTTGTCCGGCTGACTGGCGAGCTCATAGCACCATTTAATGCACATGAACAGGCAACTTTTCCCCTTTCCCACCAGAGGGAGACACAAAAGCTGCGATTGCCACAGCGGCGCCACCGCCAGAAACGGAGGGCGACTGCTTCACACTACGCGCTGCGGCGCGCTCTTCAAAACAGCAACTTTTTTTTCCACGGCTCACATGCTATAGCCAGTTCTTCACAAACAGTACTGAAAAATTAATTTCGTCTCAACCTGTCACTGTGTGGCTGTGGTGGTCTAGAGGACAGAGCTCTAAAATCCGGTCCTGGAGGTCCAGGTTTCAGTCCTGGACGGGACGGACGCTTTCCCTCGTTCCAGTCCCTCCAGGACGGCCGCAAATCCACCTATTCTACTGTAAGTTGAATACGGGAGAACTTTCTGGGTAATATAAGGCGGCGGTAGGGATGGACTCCGCCGCCCTACCCCTGCTAGTGCCGCAGCGAAGAAAGGCCTCTACTAACAGTCAGGCCAATAGCCCGGACACGGACTATCGCCACTGAGTCAAACTTTACTATAACATTACAAGTCCATGTCATATAGCAGTTGATATCTTCAAGAGTCATCGGCGTTTTCTTGAGGGCTTATTACACTACTGGCCATTAAAATTGCTACACCACTAAGATGACGTGCTACAGACGAGAAATTTAACCCACAGGAAGAGGATGTTGTGATATGCAAATGATTAGCTTTTCAGAGCATTCACACAAGTTTGGCGCCGGTGGCGACACCTACAACGTGCTGACACCAGGAAAGTTTCCAACCGATTTCTCATACACAGACAGCAGTTGACCGGCGTTGCCTGGTGAAACGTTGTTGTGAGACGACGGTGGCGACACCTACAACGTGCTGACACGAGGAAAGTTTCCAAGCGATTTATCATACACAAACAGCAGTTGACCGGCGTTGCCTGGTGAAACGTTGTTGTGAGGCCTCGTGTAAGGAGGAGAAACGCGCACCATCACGTTTCCGACTTTGATAAAGGTGGGATTGTAGCCTATCGCGATTGCGGTTTATCGTATCGCGACATTGCTGCTCGCGTTGGTCGAGATCCAGTGACTGTTAGCAGAATATGGAATCGGTGGGTTCAGGAGGGTAATACGGAACGCCGTGCTGGATCCCAACGGTCTCGTATCACTAGCAGTCGAGATAACCGGCATCATATCCGTATGGCTGTAACGGATCGTGCAGCCACGTCTCGATCCCTTAGTCAACAGATGGGGACGTTTGCAAGACAACAACCATCTGCACGAACAGTTCGACGTTTGCAGTAGCATGGACTATCAGCTCGGAGACCATGGCTGCGGTTACCCTTCACGCTGCACTACAGACAGGAGCTCCTGCGATGGTGTACTTAACGACGAACCTGGGTGCACGAATGGCTAAACGTCATTTTTTCGGATGAATCCAGGTTCTGTTTACAGCATCATGATGGTCGCATCCGTGTTTGGATACATCGCGGTGAACGCACATTAGAAGCGTGTATTCGTCATCCCCATACTGGCGTATCACCCAGCGTGATGCTATGGGGTGCTATTGGTTACACGTCTCGGTCACCTCTTGTTCGCATTGACGTCACTTTGAACAGTGGACGTTACATTTCAGATGTGTTACGAGCCGTGACTCTACCCTTCAAAAAAATGGTTCAGATGGCTCTGAGCACTATGGAACTTCTAAGGTCATCAGTCCCCTAGAACTTAGAACTACTTAAACCTAACTAACCTAAGGACATCACACACATCCATGCCCGAGGCAGGATCGAACCTGCGACTATAGCGCCTAGAACCGCTCGGCTACCCCGGCCGGCCTCTACCCTTCATTCGATCCCTGCGAAACCCTACATTTCAGCACGATAATGCACGACCACATGTTGCAGGTCCTGTACGGGCCTTTCTGGATACAGAAAATGTTCGTCTGCTGCCCTGGCCAGCACATTCTCCAGATCTCTCACCAACTGAAAACGTCTGGTCAATGGTGGCCGAGCAACCGGCTCGTCACAACACGCCAGTCACCACTTTTGATGAACTGTGGTATCGTGTTGAAGCTGCATGGGCAGCTGTACCTGTACACTCTATCCGAACTCTGTTTGACTCAATGCCCAGGCGTATGAAGGCCATTATTACGGCCAGAGGTGGTTGTTCAGGGTACTGATTTCTCAGGATCTATGCACCCAAATTGCGTGAAAATGTAATCACATATCATTTCTCGTATAATATATTTGTCCAATGAATACCCATTTATCACGTGCATTTCTTCTTGGTGTAGCAATTTTAATGGCGAGTAGTGTATTTACTTTTCCTCACAGAATAAGTCTAGACATGTTAAGTCTGGTGACCCTGAAGGTTATTTTGTGTTCTCCGATCGACTGATCGGAATATCCCCACTGTATTGCCATAACGAGTCCTAATTCTCTTTGCGAAAAGAACCAGATATCGGTCTTGTTGGTACCGCATGGAAAGCTCCATATCCCGTCGAATATCTTCCAATAACTTCCACAATACAGCCGTTAAGATTTATATTTAGAACGCCAACAATAAAACAGGGACCAGTAATTCGATTTTTGAAAGACATATGGTGATCGACCTCAAGCACACAAGTAAACTCAAGAACGGACTGCACATATATCTTTACTTAACATTTATTGTAGGGGAACATAGGTGTGTCGGATTTCCTCTGCTGACTGCGAGACGTATTTCACACGTATTACGTCATTGAACTCCTCTTTCCACATGAAAATTTTGTAATTTAGTTCATAAAAAAGAACGAAGTCGATATCATAATTTGGCTGCCATAAACTTTGATTAAAAAAATTGATCACATCATCCTCTGTAACTCACAAAGAATCACTAGTACCGGGTGATCAAAATGTCAGTATAAATTTGAAAACCGAATAAATCACAGAATAATGTAGATAGAGTGGTACAAATTGACACACATGCTTGGAATGACATGGGGTTTCATTAGAACCAAAAAATACAAAAGTTCAAAAAATTTCCGACAGATGGCGCTTCATCTGATCAGAATAGCAATAATTAGCATAACAAAGTAAGACAAAGCAAAGATGATGTTCTTTACAGGAAATACTCAATATGTCCACCATCATTCCTCAACAATAGCTGTAGTCGAGGAATAATGTTGTGAACAGGGCTGTAAAGCATGTCCGGAGTTATGGTGGGGCATTGGCATCGGATGTTGTCTTTCAGCATCCCTAGAGATGTCGGTCGATCACGATACACTTGTGACTTCCGGTAACCCCGAAGCCAATAATCGCACGGACTGAGGTCTGGGGACCTGGGAGGCGAAGCATGGCGAAAGTGGCGGCTGTGCACACGATCATCACCAACCGAAGCGCATCTGTCGGACATTTTGTGAAATTTGTTTTTCTTTTTGTTCCAATAAAACCCCATGTCATTCCAAGCATGTGTGTCAATTTTTACTTCTCTATCTACATTATTCCGTGGTTTATTTTCAAATTTATACTGACTTTTTGATCACCCAGTATATGAATCATGACTGTGTGGTGTCTGTTCCTTGAGGGCAGTTCATGGTAACTCTAGTGTAAACGCTGTTGTGGGAATCATGCGAGATTCTGCAAGGAATGAGGAAAATGGACGGACTGTGCTATGGAGCCGTATTCGACAGGATGGGAATTTGGGTCGGACTGGAAGCTTGCTCAGACAGCTGAAGTGGTTAAGGTGACTTCTAACGTAAAGCAGAAATCCGGTTTTCCAGTCCCGGTCTGGCAAGGATTTTCACTTGTCGCCTTTTAGTTATTTCAATGCCCTATCGTGCCTGACGTCGGCATCAGAATTGTCCTTGATTCACAGGACGTGCACAAAAATAGGGACACACGAAAAACGCAACAAAAAAATGGTTCAAATGGCTCTCAGCACTATGCGACCTTACTGCTGAGGTCATCGGTCGCCTAGAACTAATTAAACCTAACTAACCTAAGAACATCACACACATCCATGCCCGAGGCAGGACTCGAACCTGCGACCGTAGCGGTCACTCGGTTCCAGACTGTAGCGCCTAGAACCGCACGGCCACTTCGGCCGGCAAAAAAAAAAAAAAAAAAAAAAAAAAAAAACACAACACATTACCACATATAATACGGTGTAGGTAATTCGTTGGCAGCTTCTAGTCCTCTCAGAATGGATATATACATATCTTGCAAGATTTTTTAAGAGGAACCTGCAACGTTCTTCCCGTAAAATAATGGAAAGTTGAGGTAACGATGATGTTGACAGAGATCACGCACCCTTCTCTATAAAATAGACCACGAAGGCTCAACAATACTGAGACCTGGTGGATGTGGTGGCCAGGGGGATAAGGCACTTCATCCCCGTGCCCACAGTACCAGTCCTCGACGACGTTAGCTGTGTGAACAGTGGGGACGTTGACGTTTTGCCGCACGCCGTCACCACTGGGGAACAAACATTGTTCCACGGGACGGACCTTACTAGCCAAAATGTCACCAAGTCCTTGGCAGTAAAGCGGCCTTGCAGAGTAACCATGGAGCCCACGGAACACCACGATTGGCTGCCCAGATCATCACCGAATCCCCGCCATGTTTCGTGGAAAAAGTATGGAACAAGACTCAACCGACCATATCTTTTATCGCTCATTATTTAGGGTTTTTAGCATCGGCAGCAGGTTTTTTTGCTACAGGAATTGGCATCACTGATGAGTGGTTGTGGAATTGTATCTCGCCCTGCAGTTCCCTCCTTATGTAGGAGCTACCTTGCATGGGGGCTTAATCAAAATAAAATGCAAATAATTTTAATTTTTTTGATTTAGTAGCTGTCTGTCCGTTAACGCAGTCTCGTAAACGGTTGGCCCTGACTAGTATTATTACGCTATCTGACTGCATAGAACAACAACAAAGAATGAAATGAAAATTTTCGTTAATACAATTAATTAATTAAGTCCCCAGCAACTATAAAATCTACAAAACCAAAGCACAAGTATAACTGTTCTGTGTGTGGAAGTATGACTCAACGTACGCATCTGGCACGGTTCTTCTTCAACAACACAAGAAATTTTAAATATCATTTATACTGAATTAATTAAAGGAAATAGAAATACCATAATTACTCAAGAAAACCAGAATTACCCTCTAATCCAAGAACACATGCCAGATGCTTTGTTGACTGAACCTGTAACGAAGCATTATTTACGACATTAAATAATGAAAAATAAATCAAGTTTCGTTACCTTCATATATTGACCAAAATCACTCTAATCATTACACTATATCTCCACACCGACTCGCTATTACCACATCTCAACAAGAACTTTTCAGTATCACATCTCAGCAAGCACTCCCTACTAGCACATCTCAACAAACACTCTCTGCTACGAGTTCTTAACAAGCACTGACTACCACGAGCTCTCAACAACCACTGCCCAGTACGACATCTCAATAATCACTGCCAGTGGAGGCGGCGAAACAATGCTCTCTAGCGCGATCTCTGGCGCTGTGGCTCAGTGTAGCCACCTTTCATATGCCCTTCCTCCACGGGCTAGAATTTGAGGGTATTTTTGCCAGCATTGGTGGTGAAAATACCACCAAATTCGTCAAAAAAATACGGACAAAAATAAAAGATAATATTAATGCGTAAATATCATGTAACTAGATAAAATTTTGGCTTTGCACTGACCTTTCAATAACCTAATATATAAAATACAGTAAGCAATACAAATTCTTTCATACATGTGATTTTACATAACAGTTTACACAAGTATTATGTGGCTAAACAGTTCAGCGTCAGCAATGACGAATATGTGCAGGTAAGAGTCTCATAACTTTTCACAAACAGTGATACACAAAAAATCAGTTTATACAAATATTCACGTAAACGCTTTCCATAGCTCAAGAATAAGCAGTTGACAGTTCCAGCAGTAGCACCCAGCAATGGTCAACAGGTGCAAATACCAACAAGTAACATTATTTCAGTAGAAACAGTCCATCAGTGGCACCCAGCAATGTTGAGCAGGTGCCGACACCAACAAGTGACATCATTTCGGGAGAAGCAGTCCATCAGTGGCACCCAGCAATGTTGAGCAGGTGCAGACACAAACAAGTAACACCATTTCAGTAGAAGCAGTCCATCAGTGGCACCCAGCAATGTTGAGCAGGTGCAGACATCAACAGATGACATCTTTTCAGTAGAAGCAGTCCATCAGTGGCACCCAGCAATGTTGAGCAGGTGCAGACATCAACAGGTAACACCATTTCAGTATAAGCAGTTCCATTAGTGGCACCAGCAATGTTGAACAGGTGCAGGTATCAACAGGTGACATCTTTTCAGTAGAAGCAGTCCATCAGTGGCACCCAGTAATGTTGAATAGGTGCAGACACCAACAAGTAACACCATTTCAGTGTAAGCAGTTCCATTAGTGGCACCAGCAATGTTGAGCAGGTGCACACAGCAACAGGTGACATCTTTTCAGTAGAAGCAGTCCATCAGTGGCACCCAGCAATGTTGAGCAGGTGCCGACACCAACAAGTGACATCATTTCGGTAGAAGCAGTCCATCAGTGGCACCCAGCAGTGTTGAGCAGGTGCAGACACCAACAGGTCACAACTTTTCAGTAGAAGCAGTCCATCAGTGGCACCCAGCAATGTTGAGCAGGTGCAGACACCAACAAGTAACACCATTTCAGTAGAAGCAGTCCATCAGTGGCACCCAGCAATGTTGAGCAGGTGCAGACATCAACAGGTGACATCTTTTCAGTAGTCCATCAGTGGCACCCAGCAATGTTGAGCAGGTGCAGACATCAACAAGTGACATCTTTTCAGTAGAAACAGTCCATCAGTGGCACCCAGCAATGTTGAACAGGTGCTGACCGCAGTCCATAATATTCACTTTCACTAATCACACTGTTCATCAGCAGAAATTAAAAATGACTAAATGTCACACATCATGTTGAAAAGTGCAGCACCATCACTAATCAGACAGTTCAGGCATGAACAATAGTTTGAATACACATACAATGCTTTTACACTAAACATACAAATCATAACAAACACACAAATGATATCAGATAATTGTCCTATTAACTATTACAATACACAAATACCAGTAAACCTATAATATTTATGGGTGTCAGTGCAAGCCACAACAAACAAGTAAAATAATATTTAGGAGATAGGTTGGGATCACTTCTCTGGGATTACAAAAGGAAAACACACAAAACACACTCACTCATCTTTCATCCACATTTAGTGCTACTGTGTAATTGAATAGTATTAACTGTGTAAATGCAATTCTGTCAAAATTTTATGTTCATCATGTGTATCAAGTAGTAGTGGCAGCAATGTATAACAGTCAATAATAGTTAGTCAACGTCATAGTCATCATGTCAAGACCAATGTTTGCCAAGCCAGATCAAAATGTACGGTTGCTGAACAACTGTCAGTGAGCCAAGATATGCAAATACTTCCTCTCTTCAAAAAAAGTATATACTGATTAGTGATTTAACAAAGTGTGTGTGTAGACAATCTTCCTTCTGCTTGAGTGTTCTAGTCTGCCATCTTTATCCTCCTTGTTCCATATAGACCAACAAAAAAAAAAAAATGCTCCTCACTTACTTCACCTCTTATCCACCAAAACTCCAATAATCATCAGCATCACATAATCTCAATACTTCAATAATACCTCTTCAATACGTCGATCATCAATATTATTTACCTTACCTCTTGTCCACGAAAACTCCAATAATCATCAACTTCACATAATCTCAATACCTCAATCATACCTCTTCAATACGTCGATATATATAAACCTCAGCACCAATATCATTTCACTTCCATAACAACTCTTTCCTCTAGTCTCCTCGAACAAGTACAGACAAAATCCTAGTGCAACTTCAATTCAGCATCCCATACAATCCGAAGACACAGTGTCCACACACAACCTCTGTGTAATCCATCTGACCCAAATTTTCTACTCATTATAAATTATAAGATGGATTTTGAATACCTTGTCCATCATTAAATAAAAGAAATGCATACATGACCTCTAACAGACTTAGTTCGAATAACTCTCAGTAACTAAGTACGATTACGGAGTGTGAATGATCATAATATTTCACAGTGTGTACACCACTTCAAGAATCATGGCAAACAGAAGCAAACATGTGGAGTATTTCTTGTGTCAAGTGTCACTTCCTATTTCAATTGCTCACGAAGAATGCAGTGTAATAACTGTCAATGGTCTAAACCTAGTGTTGGTATATCATGTCGTTAGCTTCCTTCCTATTAGCATAAATTTATACAGCTTCCATAAAACCTCCAGCTCATGTGACTTCTATGAAGTTTCTTGTACTAATGTCGTTCGTAGCATTATAGCAGTTCTTTTTCTTATCTTAAAAATATCAGGCACTGAGCGTAAGCAAAACATGCAATAGCGAGTAAATATACCAGTAGAGAACAGAATGTCAACAAGTGGATGCAACGCAATTCCTACAACAAGGCTCTGCCAAGCGAACAATCTATAATTAATACCACAGTGTAACCTAAACTCTATGTTCGTACACAGTATATCAGCATTTCTGTATACCATATTAAAGAGTAGTTATGACAACAAACAGAAATGTGTAAATATGCAATCCATACGCACAGCAGCAAACATATATCTTACGTAATAAACAGGTCATTATCATCATATCAGCATAAGCAAATAAATGTTCATATGTAATCTTAATAAGTAAACATGAAGTCAAAAGCAGATAAATCACAAAGTTTAACTTACATACATAACCACAGTCAGAACAATTAATCAGGTGACAATTAAAATGTAAATAAATAAGCACAGCAGGCACATAATAAAAAAATATGACATCAGTGAAAAGGCATAGCAGCCAAGCGATGCATAATATACACTCCTGGAAATGGAAAAAAGAACACACTGACACCGGTGTGTCAGACCCACCATACTTGCTCCGGACACTGCGAGAGGGCTGTACAAGCAATGATCACACGCACGGCACAGCGGACACACCAGGACCCGCGGTGTTGGCCGTCGAATGGCGCTAGCTGCGCAGCATTTGTGCACCGCCGCCGTCAGTGTCAGCCAGTTTGCCGTGGCATACGGAGCTCCATCGCAGTCTTTAACACTGGTAGCATGCCGCGACAGCGTGGACGTGAACCGTATGTGCAGTTGACGGACTTTGAGCGAGGGCGTATAGTGGGCATGCGGGAGGCCGGGTGGACGTACCGCCGAATTGCTCAACACGTGGGGCGTGAGGTCTCCACAGTACATCGATGTTGTCGCCAGTGGTCGGCGGAAGGTGCACGTGCCCGTCGACCTGGGACCGGACCGCAGTGACGCACGGATGCACGCCAAGACCGTAGGGTCCTACGCAGTGCCGTAGGGGACCGCACCGCCACTTCCCAACAAATTAGGGACACTGTTGCTCCTGGGGTATCGGCGAGGACCATTCGCAACCGTCTCCATGAAGCTGGGCTACGGTCCCGCTCACCGTTAGGCCGTCTTCCGCTCACGCCCCAACATCGTGCAGCCCGCCTCCAGTGGTGTCGCGACCGGCGTGAATGGAGGGACGAATGGAGACGTGTCGTCTTCAGCGATGAGAGTCGCGTCTGCCTTGGTGCCAATGATGGTCGTATGCGTGTTTGGCGCCGTGCAGGTGAGCGCCACAATCAGGACTGCATACGACCGAGGCACACAGGGCCAACACCCGGCATCATGGTGTGGGGAGCGATCTCCTACACTGGCCGTACACCACTGGTGATCGTCGAGGGGACACTGAATAGTGCACGGTACATCCAAACCGTCATCGAACCCATCGTTCTACCATTTCTAGACCGGCAAGGGAACTTGCTGTTCCAACAGGACAATGCACGTCCGCGTGTATCCCGTGCCACCCAACGTGCTCTAGAAGGTGTAAGTCAACTACCCTGGCCAGCAAGATCTCCGGATCTGTCCCCCATTGAGCATGTTTGGGACCGGATGAAGCGTCGTCTCACGCGGTCTGCACGTCCAGCACGAACGCTGGTCCAACTGAGGCGCCAGGTGGAAATGGCATGGCAAGCCGTTCCACAGGACTACATCCAGCATCTCTACGATCGTCTCCATGGGAGAATAGCAGCCTGCATTGCTGCGAAAGGTGGATATACACTGTACTAGTGCCGACATTGTGCATGCTCTGTTGCCTGTGTCTATGTGCCTGTGGTTCTGTCAGTGTGATCATGTGATGTATCTGACCCCAGGAATGTGTCAATAAAGTTTCCCCTTCCCGGGACAATGAATTCACGGTGTTCTTATTTCAGTTTCCAGGAGTGTACATAAGTAACAACACTGTTCATTAATCAATAATTGTCAAAATCAGTAAATGTACACAAGCACGTCGCTTCACAAGTAAATTCATAGAACATGAAATTTAGCACAAAGTATGAGTCACGTAATCGCAAGCAGCAAATTACGTCTAAAGTACGTACCTAAGTGGAAATATGTTACCTGAAAAATAAACTCAATTAATAGTTACCCTTTTTTAGTTTATTACTTTTTTCTTTGAAATTACATTCTTCCTGAAATTTTCTCCATAGCAAGTCGTCTTAACGTCGGACACGTACAGAATTTACCTGAAGGTCTTAAATATTTTACACAACCGTATCCTGAAAAATACTGAACGTTAATAACATAATTCATCAAGTCACTATAGCTTTATACAGAATTTAGTCGGAGAATTTAGACTGTGTATTTGTTTACGGCTGTCAGTGTATTCGCACTGAGCGCTCGATCAGCTGTAGGCGCGTGACGTAGGAAGTTATTGTTTGCGGTCAACGACTGCCTTGTGCGGCGCGCAGACTGACTGTTGCTTTGAGTTTGTGCCGCTGCCAAAACACAGCGCGGTATCCTTGTACTCTCCGTGTGTTTACGTAGCTGTTAGTTTCTCACAAGTATGTCATTCCACAAAAATTTTAACGTTAGATATATGATGTATTCCTTTAGAGCGTCGTGATTTAAGAGTTTCTACTTCAACAGTGTTATCATGAATGATTTTGCGAATTCTATATGGACCGTTATAAAGCAGAAAAAATTTGCGACACAAGCCTTTTCCTTTATGAGACAAACGATGAGACTTAATTAATACCTTTTGACCAACTGTAAAAGTTTTTAAGCGACCAGGACCTTTAGCTGATTTCTCTCTTCTAGCAGCTGCAGATGCAATATTTTGCAGAGCCAGGTTGACAACTTCAGAATGCCGCAGTTTCCGTGAAGGCGGAAAAGGAACGATTTCAGAAATGCGATTTGTTGGTGTTTTGTTTTTTAATATCAATAGAGGCGGTAAAGAAGTTGAATCATTAGGGAGTTCATTCAGAATGTTTTGAAAAATATGAAGATACTGATCCCACGTTCTGTGATTCTGATGACAATAAAGACGGCACAATTTATTGATTTCCTTCATCCATCTCTCTGAAGCGTTAGATTGAGGGTGAAAAAGTGAAATGAAAATTGGTTTAATCTTACGACGCCGTAGAGTACGAAGCTAAAGTTTAGAGCGAAACTGTGATCAATTATCTGATATAACCTTATCAACATGACCAACTTCTTTAAGAAAATGTTTGATGAAAGCATTAGATACTGAACGAGCTGTTGCTTTGCGTAAAGGTGTAAAACACACATATTTTGATGTCAATTCCACTGCTACCAAAATGTACGCAAAACCATTAGTAGAACGAACCACTGGACCGAACAAATCGACTGCAGCCATGTCCTTTAATTTCGCTGGAATGATAGGAAACAACGGTGCTCTGTGAGAAACAGTTGGCGGCTTAGCCTTTTGACATAATTTGCATTTGGCAAGAACAGATCGAATACGTTTTTCCATATTACTGAAGTAGCAATTTTCTCGTAATTTATGAAAGCATTTTCTGGGACCAAAGTGCGCATAACTAAAATGTGTGTACCAAATCAATTTATTGACCCACTCATCAGGAATACAAACTAACCAAACAGAGTTGTCGACCGATTTTCGTTTGAAAAGAATGTCATTGCGAACTAAATAATACTGTCTGATCGCTACGCTTTCCTTTCTCCTCCACTTCTCCTTAATGTCCTTCCAGATTGGATCCTTGTTTTGCTCCTTAGCGATGTCCTGGAACGAAGACGAAATAAAATTCTCAAACGCAACACCTTGAATGTACATCAAACAATAATGGTTTTCTTTGCAGTCCTCTTCAGCACTTTGTTTCAAACCCATAGGTGCACGTGATAAAGCATCAGCAACAATATTTGAAGATCCCTGTATGTAAACAATACTAAAATCTAATTCCTGCAGGTACAACGCCCATCGTGACAATCTGCCATGAGTTAATTTTGTCGACATAAGAAATTCCAAAGCTCGATGATCAGTGTAAACCTTAGTATGTCTACCGAACAAAAATGTGCGAAATTTTGTGAAAGCCCAAACAACAGCCAAAGCTTCAAGTTCCGTAATCGAATAATTCTTTTCTGATTTAGAGAGAACACGACTTCCAAAGGCAATAGTTTTCTGTACTACAACGCCGTCTAGTTCTATCTCTTGAAATAAGTGTGCACCTAGGCCTTTGTATGATGAGTCCGTCGCCAAACAAAAATCTTTAGATAGATCCGGATGTGAAAGAAGTGGAGCAGCAACTAAAGCATCACGAAGTTGTTCGAATTCTGACTGAGCTTCCTCATCCCAACACCAATTAGATTTCTTTCCAGATAGTTCACATAAACGTGGTGTGGCCAAATCGTCCAATCTAACAAAGCGTCTAAGAAAATTACAGACACCAAGGAAACTACGAACATCACGTTTTGTGGTAGGTACAGCATAATTACGAATAGCGCCTAATTTCTCTGGATCAGGAAGAATACCTTCTGTAGAAATAATGTGACCGAGAAATTTCACCTGAGAACGACCAAATTCAGATTTCTCCAGGTTCACAGTAATGCCAACTCTTGCAAAAATACTTAATAATGAATCCAAAATTTTGTTGTGCTCACTCCAAGAATGTTTAGCAATAAGAATATCATCAACATATGAAGTAATATTGTCACGAAGATAAACAGGTAAAATTTCATTTAAGCTACGAATGAATGCTGCTGAAGATACAGTAAGTCCAAACGGTAATTTCCGAAACTGGTAACAGTTACCAAAGGCTAAAAAGGCAGTGTATTTTCTACAATCAGGGTGGAGTTCTATTTGCCAAAAACTTGCGCGCATATCAATCGTGGATAAAACTTTAATTCCATGGAAATGTTGAAGAAGTTCATCTAAATTTTGTGGGCGGTCAGTTTCAGGAATGATGATATTATTTATCTGTCTGGAATCCAGAACCAAACGAATTGACCCATCCTTTTTAAGAACAACGTGTAGTGGGCTGGTATAAGGACTGACAGCTGGCTCAATAATGCCCTGATCTAAAGTGTATTGAAGTTCATTCTTAACCTTGTCTCTGTAAGCCAAAGGAATAGCGTACGTTTTCCCGCGAAATGGTATGTGTTCTTTTACCTTAAATAAGTATTGTAAGCCTTGTATAGTTCCTGTGTGATGACTAAACACTGTAGCATGTGAAGTCAAAATATGGTGCAGCTCTTCTCTTGCAACGTCATCTGGCACTTCAGCTTTCTTAACCTTTTCATTAATTAATTCTTCGCTACTAATTACATCCTCCATCGCGTCTCTGTATCTATTGTCATTGTCATGAATAAACACACTGTCGTCATAATGCTCAACGAAAACATCAGAAGTAAGAAACCTTAAACATTTTGTATCTGATTCAAATCTTGCTAAACACTCGAAAAATTTCAAACATTTCGGCATTCCGGCAACAGTCAAATTCACACTTCCTTCTTTAAAGTTCAAAATTGCCTTATGTGTGTTAAGAAACTCCATACCTAATATAATCTGTGTACTGAGTAATGGAACAATAATAAAATTAGCAGACAATTCGTATCCTTGACAAATGAAATTTAGGTTGGTCTGTTGTTTAACTTCCACACCTTTTCCAGAAATCGCTCCTCGAATTGTAGTTTTAGAAATAGGTAACACAGGACAGGCAATAGTTCTTTCACATATACGAAAAACTGATTCACTAATGACGTTCAATGGGCTCCCAGAATCAAAAACTGCAGTGAACTTATTCTTACCCACACATACTTCAATAACAGGATGTAAAAATGCGTCTACATTATTTTCCTTTTCGCCTAGCAAAATGTCTCTCATATCTTCCAGGCGTACGTAGTGTAAAGTTGTAGTGTCATTACTTTTTGAACCATCTATATTGCTGCCAGAAGCCGAAGCTGCAAGTCATGGTCGATTGTTTGCGTCACGTCTTTGATTATTCCCGTCATTTCGCGGATCAATTTCTACTATTTCCACTTGTCTCTCTGAATTTCTGTCACGCGGAGGATGCCAATTAGGTCCTTCCTGTCTGTTAGATGCAAATTCTTGGTTGTGTCTGTTATTAAAATTTCTGTCTTCCTGTCTGTCTGCATAACTACTTCTTGTATAATTTCGACTGTCACTTCCGAAATAACTGTTAGACCTACTACCCTGGTTATTTCTGTAGTAAGAATTTCTATTACTGTATGGATAATTTCTGTCTTGATGATACCGATTACTGTTTCCGTATGATTGATCATTCCGGTACGAATTACCGTTATTATAATTGTCTGTGTAATTTCTGTTAGAACGTATGTTATTGTCATAAGGCTGGTATCTATTGTCCTGTCTGTTACGTCTGTCATTCTCAAAGTTACCCATATAACGCCGTTCCGATCACTATCCCTTTTCTCTGAAAATCTATTATAATTACTGTTACTGAAAAAGTTACAAGAAGTCCCGTCGTCGTTGTCATACTCAAGTTCTTGTAACAAAGTCTTAACAGTCTCAATGTCGTCTTTACATCTTCCAGCTAAAGCAAATTGTCTTATGGATTGTGGCAGCTTAGTTAAACAAATGCGAATTAATTCAGTCGGGCTGTAAGGGTTGGACAGGAACTGATTCTTTCGAATCATGTCTTCAAAGTATTCTGCCGGCGTGCGGAACTCAGACTGTTTAAAATTACGCTGCATAATCAGACTATGTTTGACTCTGTCTTGTGTGTTTTCGGACCAATATGCCGATAGAAATGCATGATAAAAATCATTCAGATTATTACAATCTCTAATGAGTGCGCGCATCCGCGTCGCCGGTTCGTTTTCTAAATATCCACACATAAATTCCAGTTTGTGACTTAGTGGCCAATTTGGTGGGAGTGCATACATAAATTGATCTAACCACGCACATGGATGTATGTCATTCTTAGAATTGCGGAAGATCTTAAATTTCCGAACAGTCAAAAAGTGTTTATAGTCAAAGTTTTCGCCTCGTGGCGACAAAGACCTACCGCGTCTGTCCCAGTTTGAATGTCGATTATTGTCAAGTTCGCGCGCCTGGCGCTCTCTTGTTGCATCCCGTAAATGAAACAAATTATTTTCTTCAAAGCCCTTTGCTATCTGTGATTCTAAATTTCTTCTGCTGTCTTTTCCTACGATTTCGCCTTCAATTTGTTTGACTTGCTTTCGTAATGCTTCAACTTCCCTTTTAACGCGTTCATTAAATTTTCCCTGATTTTCAACATGCTTATTTATGTTCTGGTACTCTTCGGTTTCTGCAAATGGTAATGGAGCTGTATCATCTGAATCTCTATCCCCATTTAAACTAAGACTTGTCAATTTATCTGAAATCTCCTCAACTCTTTCCGATAAGTCACCTATTTTTTCTTTCTGTTTACTTACTTCTTCCGTAAGTGTCGCGACTCGGGTTTCAGTATTGACACATTTGGTAGTTAACTGTTCATATTGTTGTGTTAGGTTATTTAATCTGTCATTTGGTACGGATTCCTCGATTCTCTCAAATATTTCTTCTTTATCGTGTGCACGTTGTAAATTTAACTCTGAAAATTTTTGTACTATCACGTGATCTCTTTCTTCCTGTTCTCTATCCTGTTCCCTTTGTCTAATCTCTACTGCAATTAATCTATTATTGTGAGAATTCAAAATCGGTTGTACTTCTTCTCTGATTTCTTTCTTTAACTCATCTTTCATATTTTTGAAACATGTCCCTATTCGGCGGTTGTACTTCTTCTCTGATTTCTTTCTTTAACTCATCTTTCATATTTTTGAAATATGTCCCTATTCGTGAGTCTAACCGTGTTTCCAGTGTTCCCATCTCTGTTTTAATTTCAGATCGTAACTGTGATCCCACTGTTTTTAATTCAGATCCCAACTGTGATCCCAGTGAGTCTAACCGTGTTTCCATTGTTCCCATATCGGTTTCTAAACGTGTTGCCAAAGTTCCCATCTCTGTTTTAATTGTTCCTATTTGTGATCCCAGTGAGTCTAACCGTGTTTCCATTGTTTCCCTATCTGTTTTTAATTCAGATCGCAACTGTGATCCCAAATTTAATATTGCACTCATCAACTGCTCCATATTAGCCGATTCGAAATTCTTTTCTCCCCTAACATTTCCCGCAAAACTAACTTCCTTCTCCATAGCCATAAAGCTATGTGTGTTCGATACTATTTCAGAATCTTCTATCGTTAATCTCGTATTCTGTGACTTTTCTGATTGAGAAAAATTTTGAAATGGTTCCGGACTACTTTCCCGACTTATTAAATTATTTTCAACTTCATTATTCATCATACTGTTCTCCTGCGTTGGCGAGTTCGCCATGTCAACAATTTCGTCATTCTCACTATCCATCATTTTCGCCTTTTTCATTGATCGCGTAATCATTTACAAAATATACAAAACTCGTCACTGTACGAAAATTACACACAATGACTCTTTATCGCCAACAATACCATTCACATGAAATGTTTCCCTCAAACACGATTAAAGAACAATTGAAATAATTGCACTAAATTGTCAAACGCGTATGCAAGACAACAAAATTAAATTCTGAAAAAAATACCATTAGAAGAATGACAATTACCAAATCTACACATGCAAAATAGACTACAATTACTAACTACAAATTACTACAACAATCCTACTGTCTACTATTTCTACAATCAGAAGAATTCCAAGGGACGATCCGAAGCAGCGGTCGCCACGTGCATGGGGGCTTAATCAAAATAAAATGCAAATAATTTTAATTTTTTTGATTTAGTAGCTGTCTGTCCGTTAACGCAGTCTCGTAAACGGTTGGCCCTGACTAGTATTATTACGCTATCTGACTGCATAGAACAACAACAAAGAATGAAATGAAAATTTTCGTTAATACAATTAATTAATTAATTAAGTCCCCAGCAACTATAAAACCTACGAAACCAAAGCACAAGTATAACTGTTCTGTGTGTGGAAGTATGACTCAACGTATGCATCTGGCACGGTTCTTCTTCAACAACACAAGAAATTTTAAATATCATTTATACTGAATTAATTAAAGGAAATAGAAATACCATAATTACTCAAGAAAACCAGAATTACCCTCTAATCCAAGAACACATGCCAGATGCTTTGTTGACTGAACCTGTAACGAAGCATTATTTACGACATTAAATAATGAAAAATAAATCAAGTTTCGTTACCTTCATATATTGACCAAAATCACTCTAATCATTACACTATATCTCCACACCGACTCGCTATTACCACATCTCAACAAGAACTTTTCAGTATCACATCTCAGCAAGCACTCCCTACTAGCACATCTCAACAAACACTCTCTGCTACGAGTTCTTAACAAGCACTGACTACCACGAGCTCTCAACAACCACTGCCCACTACGACATCTCAATAATCACTGCCAGTGGAGGCGGCGGAACAATGCTCTCTAGCGCGATCTCTGGCGCTGTGGCTCAGTGTAGCCACCTTTCAACCTTCCTGTTGTTTTGGTGCTAACAGATTTCGCGGGTTCAACATTCAGTTCTGTAGGGACTTTTGCAACTGGTGTCCTCTTATTTTTCGTCATAATCCTCTTCAGTTATCATCTGTCACGATAACTCAACACTGAAGATATGATTTAAAAAAAAAATGTAAAAATCTGCCAACTGGTTGCATAGATTTTCTATATACCGTGACCAGGTTTCGTCACCTATAAGGGTAACTTCATCAGAAGGTAAGGTAATTACCTAAAATATTTTCCTTTACTGTTATTTGTTTACCTTATATAAAGGCGGGCTGGCAGCGGATTACATCTACTGTGCTCTTCAGCCACAAGAACAACAATAAATGAGAAAAAGGAGACAGAAAAGTAACAAATCGGAGATACAATAAATAAAAAACATGAAGCCATTCACACTCGACGAAAACACACGAAAATACCGTCGGCACTGCACACAAACACTGACGAACGAGATGGTACAAGTTAACGAGGAGCGTGGCGGCGAAAAACACTAAATCACAATCACGACGACACAGACACTAAACTGATTGCGATGATCTCCGGCGCGCGAAAGTCCACTTAGCGTGTGCGAGACTGGGGACCTGCCAAGAGGGGAGGAAAGCAGTGTACGAAGGAGAGAGGAAAGCAGAGATACCAATGGCAGGGGAGTTGGGGGGGGGGGGGAGGAATGAAGGTAGGAGGGGGTTGGAGAAGCACGGAGGAAGATGGAGGACGAAGGGAGGATGGAGGCAAGGAGAGAGAAGGGAGAGAGGGTGCCGAAGGAAACGACACAGGAAGTGAGAGGGGAGGATCAAAGTTGATAGGAGGGGTAGATGGAGGGGAGGAGGGCATCGTCAGGGAGGGGGAGCTGGCGGAAGCCACCTTGGGAGAGGGTATGGAGAGTGGAGAGATGGAGAGGACGTGGGACGTGGAAATACAGTCGCAGCAGCGGACGGGGGCGGGAGAGGATGGGAGAGACTAGCAGGTGAGGAGGATAGAGTTTACAGGAGGTGTAGAAGATCCGTATCCATTCGAGGAAAAGGAGGAGGTGCGGGAATGGAATAAGTTCGTACAGGATCCGAGTGGGGGAGACGGATGCGATAGGCGAGGCGAAGAGCATGGCGTTCTAGGATCTGAAGGGGTTTGTAATAGGTAGGGGTAGCGGAGATCCAGGCAGGTTAGGCGTAGCAAGGGATAGGGCGGATGAGGGATTTATAGGTGTGGAGTATGGTGGAGGGGTCCAGATCCCACGTACGGCCGGAAAGGAGCTCGAGGAGACGGAGTCGGGAGCGCGCCTTGGCTTGGATTGTCTGGAGGTGGGGGGTCCAGGAGAGGCGACGGTCGAGGGCGACGACAAGGTACTTGGGGGGTGAGGGCGATAGTACAGCCATAGATGGTGTTGTAGAAATTGAGGAGGCGGAAGGGAGGGGTGGTTTTGCCTATAATGATCGCCTGGGTTTTAGAAGGATTGACCTTAAGCAACCACTTGTTGCACCAAGTGGTGAACTGGTCAAGATGAGATTGCAGAAGGTGTTGGGAGCGCTGCAGGGTGGGGGCGAGGGCAAGGAAGACGGTGTCATCGGCGTACTGGAGAAGGTGAATGGGGGGTGAAGGTGGCGGCATGTCCGCCGTATACACAAGGTGCGGAAGAGGGGAGAGGACGGAACCTTGGGGCACACCGGTGGAGGGTAAAAATAATTACCTAAAATGAATATGTCAGATTATCTAATAAAAGTTTACATTAATGTAAACGAGTATAAACCAATAGTACTTACATGAAGAACATATCGTCAGAGATTTACAGTGTTTTAAGAGCTGAGTTGCTCAAGTCATACATTAAAATATAAGACATAATGTTCTTCAAAAAGTCAAACATTAAAACATAACTAACACTGGTGTGGTGTGAGGAGACTGTGTGGCAACTAGTCACACTGCCAAGTAAATGTAATTTAGGGTGCACCACAAACGGACCACTAGTAGCGTGAGCAGAACAATTTTGTATAGTACACATTTCTGAAGTAAATCATACGTATAGCCAATATAGCTTTTAACAAAAATTAAATTTACGAATTATTGAGTAACATTTATAAATGAGCTTCAAATGGTATAAAATAGTACAAAGTTCGCTACTTTTTACATAGGTCAGGTAGAACCAGGGTTAAATACGACTGAAATTACATACGTAATGAACCTTTTCCTCGAACGGATACGGATCCTCTACACCTCCCGTAAGCTCATTCCTCCTCACCCGCTTGTCTCACCCATCCTCTCCCACCCCCGCCCGCTGCCGCGCCTGTATTCCCACGTCCCTCCTGCTCTCCATCTCTCCACCCTCCTTACCCTCTCCCAAGGTGGCTTCCGCCAGCTCCCCCTCCCTGATGATGCCCTCCTCCCCTCCATCTAACCCTCCTATCAACTTTGATCCTCCCCTCCCACTCCCTGTGTTTTTTCCTTTGGCACCCTCTCTCCCTTCTCTCCTCCTTCCCTCCCTCCTCCATTTCTCCCCACTCCTCTCCTGGGCTTCCCCTACCCCTGTCCCTCTACTCCTCCTCCCATCTCCTCTACCATTGGCGTCTTCGCTCTCCCATCTCCCCCCCTCACCCTTCTCCCCCTCTTGGCAGGTCCTCGGACTCGCACACATTACGTGAACATTTGCGCGCCGGAGATATTAACCATCCGCTTCCCGTGTGTGCCGTAGTTATTTGTGTTTAGTGTTCACTGTCACACTCCATCGTTTACATGTGCCATCGACATCATCAGTGTTAGTGCGTCGTGTCAACGGGTTGTAGTGTGGATTATCGTCCAGTGTGAACGGCTCCGTGGTTTTGTATTTATGTGTCTACTGTTTTATTACCCGCCATTATATAAATTCTGTGTATTCCTTCTGTATTTTTTATCATTGTCTATTCTACGCCTGAAGAGCAGCGTAGAATGCTGCTGCCAACCTGCCTGTTGTACAGGTTTTAAAATCACAATAAAAAAAAATAAAAAAAACATACGTAATGAAGAACATCAGTTCATTATATGACACAAAGTTTGAAAAGAAAGCTTGCATAACTATGGCACAGGGGTTGTCTGGTGTGTTTGCGTAACTTACCAGAGGTAAAATAATGTTTCTGAAAGGAGGAGAGAACCTAGATTACAAGTATCACAAAACTGAGAGCACTGCTTTAAAAGCATTAAAGAAATTTCTATTTTTCAACTGTACTTGTTCATTCAACATGTCATCTTTATTTGGTGTGTGCCTGAAAATTTCAAGTGCTTCCAAGACATCAAGTTTTCTCCCTTTCTTTTCTCTATGCAGAATTGTCATTTCGTTTAATTCTTTGGGGTTATGTCCTGTTACGAAAAGATGTTCTGCAAATGTTGAATTGTGCACATTAGTGCCTTTTTTGCATAAAAGATGTTCTTTGTGTCTTACGTTGAAAGCTCTGCCTGTCTGTCCAATATGAAATGCAGGACATGTATTACAGGAAATTCTATATACCCATGAGCCACGTAAAGGTTCGTTTGAAGCTTTTAGATTATGAATTAAATTTTTTTTGCAAATTATTATGTGCGGAGAAAGCAACCTTGCACCCGTATTTTTTAGTTAACAGACGCTGAATCCTATACGATATGTTACCTAAAAAGGATACTGAGATGTGCTTTTTATCATTATTACTAGTTTGACCAGTACCTAAAGTGGTGACTATTTCTTTTGTTTTTTTCTTTAAGGATGTTTTCCACTAGTGGGGGTTCATAGACATTATTAAATGCTATTGTCTTAATTACATCAATTTCTTTCTGCAGTTTTTCTGGTGATAAGGGAGTAACTACGGCACGGTGAATTGCTGAATGAAAGAAAGCTTTCTTATGAGATTGAGGGTGTGTCAAGTCTGCAGGTACGGTATGGTCAGTACTCGTGTCAAAAATTATTTTATTCTCTATTATCGCCAACTTCAGATCCAGGAAATTTTAAAGATATGAATATAAAATGTGTAATAACAATTCAAAACATAAAACAAAAATAAGTAAAATAAATAATTATAGTAACAATGAACTGTGGGATATTTTAAATAGGTATGTTAAAATACTCTGATAGCTGCTAGACTCTCTAAAATGATATTTCCGAAAATAACTTTGTTACACAGGGGCTGCTGTAGTGTGAAAGCTTCATTAATTTGTGTTGTAACGAAAGTTTTCGTTTCTCAAAATGAATTGTAAACTTTATATCCCAAACTACCTTTTTGGTTGTGTTTTATCGCTAAAAGCGAAACCGAGTAAAGACGATGACTTGTATTCTACTCAAGCATAATGATTTTTGATACTTGTAATATTTGATAATGGCCCAAAGCCGAAATCTAGATTTTAGAATATAGCCTGTTGTACAGTCAAATGGTGGTTACATCTTTCAAAAAGTTTTATATGATGTGGCTCCACACCAAAGTAAAATCATTGACATATAACATTATTCTGACCCCTCTACATACCCGCCAAGTTTCATAAAGATCTTCTATTTACACTTGGAAATGATCCCATGTTAGTAGCTAATTCTGTATACAGAGAGGTTGTCTCATTTTTGGCGAAAGTGTAGCTTAAAATCCAACTTAAAGATATCACTGTAGGTGTTCGAAATGGTCACCATTAACATCCACACACAAACGATGCCGCCGAAGTATAGCACGAACTACTGACTGCAACGTGTTCAGTTGGATATTTGCATATGAATATACTATGGACTCTCGAAGTTGATCCAATGTGCGTGGCTTTTGACGATAAAGGACGTCCTTTAGTGTTCCCCACAGGTAAAAGTCCAGAGGAGTTAGGTCTGGGCAACGTGGTGGATACTGCACAGCACCTCTACGGCCTATTCATCTTCCTGGTAGATTTTCGTCGAGATTACTTAAAATACCACTTCAAAACCGACTTACTTTCATCGAATGTAAGCACTGCGCCAGCCAAGTTTACTCGAGTAACTATGTGCAACTAAGAACAAAACAATGACTATCTGGCGATTGTCATCTGACAAAACAAAACAAGGCAATACAACGCTTGCGTGGCGATTGCCGGAACTACAAACTATTACACTACCAAAGATGAGACAACTCCGTCAATTAGTTTGCCAGTTATGGACTTTTAAACAGTGGATACATTTTTTGGGACCCTCTGTAGTGTGTGATAGGGATTCCGTCGGACTCTTTCAATTTTAACTGTTTCACTTTTTTCCCTAGACCATTAACACCAATCGCGACCTCACCGATATTTTCCGCGGTGCAAGACTTAAACTGGGGCATTACTCCTAAAACTGCCTCTGTAAAAGATCGTTAGAAAATGTTCAATACATCTTCTTTACTTTGCTACGGTCAGTTTAAATTTATCTTTCATTCATGAGCGTCTGGAAACTTAGTTTGCTGACACAAATAGCATTTAAATACTACTAGAAATTATTTGTGCCACGTGAGAAAGGTTTTTAGATTTGGTAATCGTTGTGGGTTCCACACGGCACACATTCTCTCTCCCTCTCTCTTTCTCTCTCTCTCTCTCTCTGTGTGTGTGTGTGTGTGTCTGTGTGTGTGTGCGTGTATAGCAAACACACACATACTTCCTATTTTTGTTTAGAAACAAATAAAAAGTCGACTTAAAGGTTTCTTGGGTAGAGTAGCACGTCCTATTATAAAAATCTATACTGGTGAAATCGACGTTTCGGCCATGCATGGTTACAGTGGCCTCCTTTTGCGGCTACTGATGTGTTTTTCCTGTCCTCTGTCACTAATATTTTGTCATGAATGCTTACTGAGCTTGACCTTACGCCATAATTGAACAGAAATACACTACTGGCCATTCAAATTGCTGCACCATGAAGTTGACGTGTTGCAGACGCGAAATTTAACCGACAGTAAGAAGATGCTGGGATATGCAAATGATTAGCTTTTCAGAGGATTCACACAAGATTGGCTCCGGTGACGACACCTACAACGTGCTGACATGAAGAAAGTTTCCAACCGATTTCTCATACACAAAAAGCAGTTGACCGGCTTTGCCTGGTGAAACTTGGTTGTGATGCCTCGTGTAAGGAGGAGAAATGCGTACCATAACGTTTCCGACTTTAATAAAGGTCGGATTGTAGCCTATCGCGATTGCGGTTTATCGTATCGCGAAATTGCTGCTCGCGTTGGTCGAGATCCAATGGCTGTTAGCAGAATATGGAATCGGTGGGTTCAGGAGGGTAATACGGAACGCCGTGCTGGATCCCAACGGCCTAGTATCATTAGCAGTCGAGATCACAGGTATCTTATCCGCATGGCTGTAACGGGTCGTGTAGCCACGTCTCGATCCCTGAGTCAACAGATGGGGACGTTTGCAAGACAACAACCATCTGCACGAACAGTTCGACGACGTTTGCAGCAGCATGGACTATCAGCTCGGAGACCATGGCTGCGCTTACTCTTGACGCTGCATCACACACAGAAGCGCCTGCGATGGTGTACTCAATGTCGAACCTGGGTGCACGAATGGCACATTTTTCCTGATGAATCCAGGTTCTGTTTAAAGCATCATGATGGTCGCATCCGTGTTTGGCGACATCACGGTGAACGCACATTAGAAGCGTGTATTCGTCATCGCCGTACTGGCGTATCACCCGGTGTGATGGTATAGCGTGCCATTGGTTACACGTCTCGGTCACCTCTTGTTCGCATTGACGGCACTTTGTACAGTGGACGTTACATTTCAGATGTGTTATGACCCGTGGCTCTGCCCTTCATTCGATCCCTGCGAATCCCTACATTTCAGCAGGATAATGCACGACCGCATGTTGCAGGTCCTGTACGGGCCTTTCTGGATACAGAAAATGTTCGACTGCTGCCATGGCCAGCACATTCTCAAGATCTCTCACCAATTGAGAACGTCTGGTCAATGGTGGCCGAGCAACTTGCTCATCACAATACGCCGTTCACTACTCTTGATGATCTGTGGTATCGTGTTGAAGCTGCATGGGCTGCTGTACCTGTACACGCCATCCAAGCTCTGTTTGACTCAATTCCCAGGCGTATCAAGGCCTTTATTACGGCCAGAGGTGGTTGCTCTGGGTACTGATTTCTCAGGATCTATGTACCCAAGTTGCGTGAAAATGTAATCACATGTCAGTTCTAGTATAATATATTCGTCCAATGAATACCCGTTTATCATCTGCATTTCTTCTTGGTGTAGCAATTTTAATTGTCAGTAGTTTAATTGGTCACGTAAGGAAGAAGTTTGGGTACTTCATTTTAATAGGTTACTGTGGTGGAGGGAGTGGGAATTTGCTGTTCCCTGTTGCTCCTTGCTTTGTGTGTCTCGACCGTCACCGGTGTGACCCCTGCTCTCTCCCTGCTGAACGTAGGCCGTGTGGTGGCAGTTGCTCGCCGGTAACGCTCGCGTCCTGTGTAGCTAATGTGCGGCCTGTTGAGCTTACTTAATTATAAATGAAAAGTAATGCAAACCAGCAGGTTCAGAGCAGGTCGGTCTCGTTAGCTGGTCAGTCAGCGCGGCGTATTGCAAGCCGGAATGGCCCGGGTTCGATTTCCGGTCGTGTTTGAGATTCTGTCAACTCGGAGACAGCGTGTTTCGTTGTCCCTACGTACGTATCATCGTAACTGATATTTCGCTATTGAGGTGGCTGTATGGGCACGTCACGAAAACCAATAAATAAATTTTTAAAAATCTAACTGCAGAGTATGGTTTGAAAGCCATTTGTAGGGTATAGTTGAACAAGCTGTGGTTGTATTTTGAGTTAGCATTTCTCCAGTGGAATATCAAAGTAGTCTGCCCAATTACCTACCCCTGATGACTCTGTATTTTCATTATATCTGGTTGTAGGTCCCTATGCATGTGTCTAGTTGGTAACATACTGTTCAGCTAATATCTGTGAAGATTTACTCAATGGTATGGTATGAAATTAGAGTTTATAGGTCTACCTTCAAACTTTTCGTAATAGCGACATATTCAAAAAACCTTCATCCCACATTTCAGCCCCATAGGGTAGAAATTTTGAAAAATCCCATCTTAAACGACGTCTACAATATAAGATCCACACCTTCTCCAAATTTCAAAAGCGGGGTAGACAGTGCGGTGATGAATCAGTCAGCCAGTCAGGACATTGCCATTTATATATAGAGAAGATTAAGCAATAGTTACTAAGTTTTTTGGTTCCATGCATTAATACGTTAGCAAGAGACATGACACGAAAGTACAAACAGCAGAATCTGACTGATTCAGTCACGTAAGCTAGAACTTATTCATGAAGAGGTTTTCGAAAATGTGTTGTGTGGTGTCCAATGATTCCCACATTGTTACACTTCACTCGACTTTCTAATGAACGAATGTTTATTGTAAATGTAATTGTGTTTGCTTCTAAAACGAATATGTTGAAGACTCTTGTCGTTTGTGGCTCAAATGTCGGACCAGTTGTGGAAATGGATTCTTCTCTGTTGGTAAACAGTTTTATCGCTCTTGACGTTTCATTATATCTGTATGGTTTTCTCGTCAGCTGCAGTTGCCGTGGTTTACTTGGTACGTTAAGTACTGTAGATGTTGCATTCCCTACAAGCTTCCTACGTTACACTCTCATAGATCTGACTGGAGGTGCAGTGAAAAAAAAAACTTCGTGTTGTTAAGTAGATATACGACGTATTCCTGCCAAAGGTGAGGTCTTCTGGTGTTTACTAGCCTTTTTTGTTCTTAAAAGCAAAAGGGATTCTTCAGTAAATATGTGTACGTTACAATAGAGTCATAAGCTGCCATCTGATGTATCGTTACATTTCACCCAGTGTCCTTAGGAAACTAAAGAAAGACAAATGTCATTTTTTAGTTGTTGTCGATTTTTATGGTACTACGTACGCTCCCTTTTATAAAATCCAATTTATAAATCAGTATAAACGATATTGTTGGCACTCATCCGATATCGTATACAGAAGCGTAGACTTCTGTTCGGCTGGAGTCCTGCTGTCGAAGTGTAAAAAAGAACGACCGGAATTGTCATGACTGAATGTGTTAGACTGTGCAGGAGCGCCTTGTGTGACAATGGAGAGGGTTCTGGTGTGGAACAAGGAAGCGGCAACAACTGCAAACCAACAGCGGGGACCGTGGGCAGCAGTGTCGGGACTAGGCGGTAGATGGCGGTAGATGGCGCACCAGCTGGTCTTGTTTACATCGCAAAGTGGCTGATTCAGTGCTTGGTCGACGAGGAGTGGCGCCTGGGAAGAAGGGTAACGGATCGGCTATGCTTAGCTGGTGGCAACGGCCCCCCTGTGGCTACTGTTGTCATAGAGTGCCTTAGCAGAGACGGAGACATATGCAGACTGCCAACAAATGAACAACTCAAACAGGAGCTGGTTGACTGTCGGGAGTGGCAAGTTCATGTGCCCAGCAAGGCAGATGGCTTTTGGAGCCTAGACCGGAGAAGGAAGCACTATGCGACTTAACTTCTGAGGTCATCAGTCCCCTAGAACGTGGAACTACTTAAACCTAAGGACATCACACACATCCATACCCGAGGCAGGATTCGAACCTGCGACCGTAGCGGTCGTGCGGTTCCAGACTGAAGCGCCTAGAACCGCTCGGCCACACCGGCCGGCGCAAGAGAAGTGTTTTTGCCAATTAACCCTAAGACTTCGACTTAATTTATTGTTCCCAGAGTGAGATTTTCACTCTGCACCGGAGTGTGCGCTGATATGAAACTTCCTGGCAGATTAAAACTGTGTGCCGGACCGAGACTCGAGCTCTGGACCTTTGCCTTTCGCGGGCAAGTGCTCTACCAACTGAGCTACCCACGCACGACTCACGCCCCGTCCTCACAGCTGTACTTCCGCCAGTACTTTATTGTTAGTTGTGTTTAACAGATTTGTAGTTGTAATTGATAGCTTTTCTTCAATTATTGGTCTGAATTATTTGGTTCTGTGTGTTTTAATTGCCTGTTTACGATTACATATTGTTGATTAGTTGTGCTGTGTTTTGTTTTTACAGCTTTTGTATGTCGGCCCTACTTAGTTTAATTTTTCATATGTCCTGATACAGAGTCTTGGTGCTTTATATTCTTGTTTTTCCTTCAAGCTGGCAGAGTTGTTAGTGTTATGTAGTCTATCGTGTTGTGTGCTACTTGTTATTGGAAAGTTAAAATCATTTTAGAGGGCCAGAAATTTACTGTTTGGCATGTATCTAGATATTAGTTTAATGTGTATTTCCTCGTGTTTCACTTTACTAATTTGCTCTGATTTATTGAATACTGTTGTTAATAAATGTTTTTGAAACCTGCTAAGTACTCGTATTTGCATCCAAACAACCACCATCCACTTTCACTCTCACTGTTTCCTGCGCCACATTGGTGATGATCGGTCCAGTATGTGGTTCGCTGCATCAGAGAGAGAGAGAGGAGAGGAGAGAGAGAGAGAGAGAGAGAGAGAGGGAGGGAGAGAGGAGAGGAGAGGAGAGAGAGAGAGAGAGAGAGACAGACAGAGAGATGGAGTGGGGAGGGAGAGTCAACTGTTGTTAATTGCAGGTCTAAAAGTACAGGCAGTACAAATGGCATTTCAAAAGAAAGTGGTCTTAATGCACATTCGCAATGCTAAAATGTTGAACTCTTCTGTGTAAAAGAAGTGCAAGCAATTACCTCAACACTGACGTATTCTGCGATAATAAACTTTAAACTCTAAGCAAATGTTTAGACTGCATTTAAAATACAACTAGTACAAATAAAATGGAGAAGAGAAGGAGAATTAAGGTACGTATGTTTCTGAAAGTACAGCAGTAGCCTACGGTTTATGTTTTAAGAGTACTTATAGTAATATTTAATGCATGTTTAATATACCACTTGTCCATCTTGAGGCAAAATCAGCATACTGGCGCTATAGATCGTAAGGTCCTTGAACCTGGACAGTTATGGATGGAATATGATGAAAATTTTGGTGTGTCTGAAGAAGCAAAAAAAAAAATAACACTTCAAACATGGATTCGTTCTCAAAACTAGGAAGGAAGCAGCGAAGCAGGTCAGCAGAAAGTTTTTCACAGTGGGATAAGGACAGAAATCTTTCAATAATTTAAAGTCACGGACGCCATCGCAGAGGATGGAGTTGTTAAAGGCAGAAGAAAACAAAATACAGCGGAGAAACTCCAGGTGGATCTGACTCAGAAAAAAAAAAATCCTCGAACAATGCTCTTCAAGTATTCACTAAACCACGATCTTGAGTTCTTCTGCAGTCTATCCATCAAGAAGGGCTTCAAATAAAATTTCAGGAAAGGTAAATCCTCAGGAGACGAAGAACTGCATCCCTCCTCTTTATTATGAGTACTGCAACCATGTATCCCATTTCCAGACAGCAGTTATCGTATATGAAAGAAAAGGAGGGGTACAAGAAGAGGAAGGCGTCAAAGAACAGGACGAGGAAAGCAAAAATACTGCAGGGGTACTACAATCTGTAACCATGCCTAAAACTACATACAGACTAACTGAATGTTAGGAACAACATCTCGTTAGTCGATACTAACTCACATAATGTATAAATAGCCTTTTAAGGGGGGTAGGACGTCAAACGGACCGACTTGGAGCAGGAGAGGCACCACAGGATATTTTAATTTCCACTGTCTATACTTTTACAAGTAAATTCATAAAACTTTGTAAGCATGACCAGGAATGATTCAGGATTCACTCGTAGCATCGTAGCAGCGGAAGTTCAAAAACATAACAAAATATTTTTTTTACATGTGAAATTTCATCATTTTTTCACTTAATATTGGCTGCATTTGTTGCTATAGGTATACTTTTCTTCATAAGTAAGAGAGACTGTTCGATGAATTTTACACAGCATACAAACCATACTTACAGGTGTCTGAAACTTTAGAATCTATTTAATTTTTGATAAAATGAAGGAGCTGTTACGTTTTAAACTTTATGTTTAGAAAAAAAATCAAATTTTGTAGTCAATTATCTCAATTTCTACCACAGTTTTTAATAGATTTGGAAAATTCTAGAGTTTCATACACCTGTAAGTATGGTTTGTATGCGGTGCAAAATTCATCAAAGATTCTCTCTTACTTGTGAAGAAAAATGTACCCATAGCAACAAATGCAGCCAACAGTAAGTGAAAAAATTATGAAATTTCACATGTCAAAAAAATTATTTTGTTATGTTTTTGAACTTCCGCTGCTAGAGTGAATCCTGAATCATTCCTGGTCATGCTGACAAAGTTTTATAAATTTTATTTGTAGAAGTATAAACAGTAGAAAATAAAATGTCCTGTGATTGACGTCCTACCCCCCTTAACCTTGGCACTCATTTACTCAATTTGCTTCAGCAAACAACTGTACCACCTGTACTGTCAGCCCCTCAGTTTGCCTGTAAGAAGCGACGATTATCTCCCATTATTCTCAGCTGAGAATATCTTCGCCCTACTTTGGACTTCCTGGGATTTGACTGAACTCTAGAAAGGCCCGCTATATTATCCATTCATATTTTTGAAGAAACAATGAAAGAAACAAAAACCTATACAACAGTACGCCACTGCTAGCCTTGTCATCCAATTGTCCTTTCTGCTTTCGCGACACAATCTTCCATCTCTTGGTCACTGAGACAGGGGACGACGTTTCTCTGAGAGAACAGCGATAACACATTGCCGCCGCAAGGCCTTAATTACTGTAGCGGATGAGCGGATAATCAAATCTCCATCGCTGCTGTCGACCATAAACACTACGCTAACTGAAGTGTGTAGTGCCAGGCGGAGCGAAATGGTGGCACGACATTAACTGCGCGACCACAGGGGATGTCTCGAGCGCGGAATATTGACGGTGGTGTTGTATCGGGAGCATCGTCAGATCGCGCTGTGCTGGTCTGGTGTATGTCTGTGTGTGTGTGTGTGTGTGTGTGCGTGTGTGTATGTGTGCTCTCGTAATTAAATGGCTCACGACTAAGCGCTGAGGATATTTCGCGTCAGACATCGCCCCTAGCATGGACCCAGCGCGTGTTAGTACAGAATTGGACAGCAAACCTCGCTCCAGAGCCGACTACGCCGAACGTTATTTTCCCTTACGACTGGTTCACGCTCATATTGTGAAAGATTAATGCCAGCCCCCCGTAGTGCTGTTTGCCCACAAGGTATAGACAATTTCTGGGATGAAAGGTAACTGAGCCCGGTGGGCCGTAATATTGCCGATAGCGCAGCAGCGTACTGCATTGAGTCCCAGATATCCAGAGACACTTTATAATGTTATCATTTCGAAAATCCATCATGGTGCTGTAGTTGGTATTGCAAGCGATTTACAAGGTAGTTCTTATTTCTGTTCTTAGCGCCCATCAGCCATTGATCTGTTTTTGGAGTAGGTGCACTTTGTAAAGCAAAGCTAGAAGTTGCTTGAATATACAGCGTGTTAAAAAAAGAAAAGAAAAAAATAAAAAAATTAAAAAATCCTGATTAAGTCCAAGTAGGGTTCCGTACAAATGTAGTTAATTCTATAGACAGGTCATCCATCCAGGGGATCGAGAATCTCGAAGATTTTTGCCTGTTATCGACAATGATACTGGCAAGATATCGGTCCTAGGGATTCCAATGCTTATGCGAATGTTTTAATTTCAAGTTTGACGTCGGACAAACGACAAAATAAATATTTATCGTGTAATATAATTACAGATTGATAGTTTTCAGATTTTTTTCGTTTGTTATAGTGTGAAACAGTGCTTCTTGCCAAAATTAGTGAGTCTATGTCAAAGGGATGTATTGTACAGGCTTTGATGAGTGTTTTTGCGTACCATAAACTGCCGTATCTTTTGACTGCACTGACTTAGCAGCTTCCATTTTTTACAACGCAAGGGCTGTACACCTGAGTATGTGGCATAAATTCCAACTTGATTCGTTAACGCGTTCCTGAGGAAAAGAGTTTTTAACAATCAGCCAGACAGACAGATGGATAGACAGACAATGATACTATAATGGTTCCGTTTTTACCGATTGAGATCCGGAAACCTAAAAGCATTATGTATTGCTACAGGTGGTAATATTGGTCAAAACTAGAAAAAAAGTTCCTGTAATTATATGTCTGGAAACTAGTACCTTTTTACCTAAGGGCCGTTTCACTTGTGACGAATATTTTGTAGTCCTTACAGGTTTAGGCAGCATTCACAAGAAATGGCACTTTTAATTCCCACAATAAGCAGAGCAGATACAAGTCCTAGAGCAATCATGGAGGTGAGGCTTCAAAATTGTTTCCTTATGAATGTAAGGGCAGAAATTGCTTCTGAAAGAGTTAAAAGGCCATACACATTACCGAATACATTAACAAGTGCTGTGCAACACCAATTTCTGTGCGATGAATTTCCAGCGCTATTGAATAGCGTTGTCCTTGCTTAAGGAAAACACATGTGGTCTGAGTGCGACGATACCTATTCAACTTCCTATAAATCGTCTGACACTACTTCGCAGCAACATTTCATGGGCCATGGATCGGTCGAGATGCCCGGTAACATGGACGCCACATTCTAGTGCTCTCTGTCTCTCTCTCTTTCCGTCGGAACTGGCCTCGGAAGACCCAACGGAATCGACTGACCGCAGTGTCATCATCGTCCCACAGGCATCACTGGATGTCAGTATGGAGGCGCATGTGGTCAGCACACCACTCTCCCGGCCGTTGTCAGTTTTCCTGACAGGAGCCGCTACTTTTCAGTCAGATAGCTCCTCAATTGGCCTCACAAGGGCTGAGTGAGCCCCACTTGCCAACAGGGAGCTCGGCGGACCCGGACGGTCACCGATCCAAGTGCTAGCGCAACCCAACAGCGCTTAACGTCGATCTGACGGGAACAGGTGTCACCACTGCGGCAAGGCCGCTGGCACCTCCAAGTCCACCAGACCTGAATCCGTTATACTTCTGGCTATGGGTGCCTTTAAAGGTATTGGTGTCCGCCCAACACATCGAGAATGTGCAATGTGTTGACGTTACTGGAGCGCGTAACCAGTGTACATGACGCAATCTGAATGCAGCGAGCTGTATATGATGGAGTGCATGATTCACTGCGAACAAGAGCTGAAGGATGCATTAGGATGCATTGTAACCACATAAAGCACTGCCTATAGAGTCCACTTTATTAAACAAACAGAGGGGAAAGAGAGAGCAGATCGACCCATATTTCGGCATGAATTAGATTCCGGAGATTTAGTCATAGGATATTTTCTTCTACTTTTGACTAAGACTACATTCAATAGGAATATGTAGCTCTGTTTGAAATCATCTTGTACAACCAAGGAATATCTCATGTAAATATCCAAAGTGACGTCAAATCTAAATCCTTCCACGTAATAGAGACATTACCGAAATTTTTTGTTAAGAAAGTTATCTTAGTAATACCAAGTGGCTTTTTACTTTTACAGGATGATTACTTTGGTTAAAGAACTTTTAAACTCTGTCTTTGATAATGAATCGCTTTATTTTCGAAACTACCACCTCTTAAATTAGATTGGTTTACTTAACATATCCACGTGCAGCAGCGACATATGCATTTCTGAGACTAAAAATGGACAACTATCGGGAGTATAGCCCAACTATCCCTTGTACTGTGACTTCATCTATGTACGTGTTCCAACATATATTGCACACAACTCCTCCTCCTCTTCCCTCTCTCTGTCCATCTCTTCGTCCCTCTGTTTCTCTGTCCACTTCCTCCTTCCCTCCTTCCCCTATCTCTGTCCACCTCTTCTTCATCCATCTTTCTCTATTGTCATCTCCTCCTCCCTGCTGTCCCCCTCTCTCTGTTTTCATATCGTACTCCACCATCTCTCTTTCCCTAAATCTCCTCATTTTCCTCTCTCTGTGACCAGATGTCACCATCTTCTTTTTTTAGTCATCAGTCGTCTGACTGCGTTGATGGGACCCTCCACGTGTAAGGTGCGAAGGTTTTTTGTTTGCTTGCTTATTATTGAATTGAGAACAACTGTGTGAGGTGAAATGACAAGTTTAAGGTCGCAATATTTCTCACCACATTAAAGCTTTTCACACAAACTCCCCAACATAAAAACAGCGCAATGATAGTACAGCCGGCCGGTGTGGCCTAGTGGTTCTAGGCGCTTCAGTCTGGAACCGCGTGACCGCTGCAGTCGCAGGTTCGAATCCTGCCTCGGGCATGGATGTGTGTGATGTCCTTAGGTTAGTTAGGTTTAAGTAGTTCTAAGTTATAGGGGACTGATGACCTCAGAACTTAAGTCCCATAGTGCTCAGAGCCATTTGAATCATTTCTGATATTGCAACTTGCCAACATCAAAATGTGAAATAAGTTTATACACAACAATGTTAAACATTAACCCTCTGAAAGAACATTAATCTTAAACACAATATTATGAAGGTTTAATTGGAAGTTTCTTTACATTAATCCTAAGCACAATAATGTGAAAGTTTAATCGGACGTTTCTTTACAAAATTGCTCCTACACATACATGTTGGTCAGTACTACGAAAATCGTCCGATTCCGGTTCAAAGTTAAGTGCTGTTTAGGATGACAGAAGATGACAGTCAAGTTTTAACATTTTAATGTTCGGATAATAAGTTGCCGTCTCTTTAATCTAAGAATAGATGATCAATGCAGCTAGCCGCTATCTCTATGTAATGCCTTGTCTGTATAGACGTGTATGTGTTGTCTTTAAGATCCCTTCACCTTCACACATAAGTGTATACAGTAAAGTAAGGCCCTCCAAGTTCTTGGCTTAACCGTGATAATACTGGCGAAAAATTAGACTAATGGAGGATTATTAGTATTATCTCTATTTTCATTCGCTCTCTCTCTTTCTCTCCTTTATCTATGTATAGTTTTTAGTATAAGATTTCATTACGTGATATAGTGATAAAAAGAATCAGCCAAATAGAATCTTTGGTGGAGTCTTCCTCTTGGTAATCAGCGGCGGGCTTGCTGTAAGAGATCTTTACATCTATTATTACTGTTAAACAGTGCAGTCAGTCGGGAGAATCAATAGTTTGGACAATTTGTTCCTTTTACGAAAGATTGTGAATTCCAGATGTGTACGAATCCTTTTTGAACGATTTAACACAGACTCAGTGATTGCAGGCTCTCTTCGACACAGCTGAAACTTCCCCACTAATTACAGGGCCAAAGTGATCAACAAATGATTCAGAAAAAACTCATTCGTTCATTCACTCCAGAACAAAAAAGTCACAAACCTTATTTATGGAGGAAATCGTGTATTAAATCCATCTCCATTACATGTCCAGATCTCCGATGATTCCACGCCTTAATTATTTTCCTTTTACAATCTCTTTCTCTTCAAAACAAACTGCTAGCGGCACAAATGTTAATTGGCTCGCTTTAGCGAGAAGAAAAGCAGAATATGTATCTCTCAGAAACACGTCAATCCCTCAACAGATACTCCAGAAGCTGTCCTAGTTACCACTCCAACAACCATGGAGAATGCATATACGCATCTCTGTTATTTCAAAGAATAAATGCACTAGAAAATACTTTGGCGTCGACGAGCTGTCGCCGCATATATTACGAGAAAATCAGATCAGATAACTTTTCCAAAGTGAATGAATGTGGATGGTTTGATTGAAAATGGTTAATTGGTGCGTGGTAGAGGGTATTTGCTGTGGGGACATTACAAAGTCTATGGTGGATGGTTAGTCAAGCGACAAATTTTAGCGCAAGATTACCCAAGGCTGCTCGAGTTTACTTGGGACGCAAGCTGGTAAACCAAATAAGTTTACACCTCTGCACGCGGTATTTACCTTAAGCTGCGACGTGCTGCTGTCTGCAAATTTGTACTATCTGACCATTTATTCTGCCATCTCACACACGGACTCCTCTCCTGTCCCATGGAAGTCAGTTCCTGGTGTCTTAACACATGTCCTATCATCTTGTCCCTTCTCCTTGTCACTGTTTTCCACATTTTCCTTTCCTCTCCGATTCTGCGCAGAACCTCCTCATTCATTATGCTACCAGTCCACCTTATTTTCAACATTCGTCTGTAACACCACATCTCAAATGCTTCAATTCTCTGCTGTTCCGGTCTTCCCTCAGTCCGTGTTTCACTGCTGTGTTCTAAAGACACATGTTTGGTACTAGTAGACTTCTCTTCGGCAGAAATGACTTTTTTGGCAGTACTAGTCTGTTTTTCATGTCCTCCTTGCTCCGGCCATCATTGGTTATTTTGCAGTCTTGATAGCAGAATTCCTTAACTTCATCTACTTCATGACCATCAATCCAAATGTTAAGTTTCTCACTGTTCTCATTTCTGCTACTTCTCATTACTTTCGTCTTTTTTGGATTTACTCTCAATCCATATTCTGTACTCATTATACTGTCCATTCCACTCATTCTTCTCCACTTTCACTCCGGATAGCAATGTCATCAGCGAATCGTACCATTGATACCCTTTCACCTTGAATTTCAGTTCCACTGCTGAAACTTTCATTTATTTCTGTCATTGCTTCTTCGGTGTACAGATTGAACAGTAGGGGCGACAGACTACATTCATGTTTTACACCCTTTTTAATCCTAGCATTTCCTTCTTGGTCGTCCACTATTTCTTCCCTCTTTGTTTTTGTACATATTGTGTATTGCCTGTCTCTCCCTGTAGCTTTCCCCTAATTTCCTTAGAATATCGAACGTCTTTCACCATTAAAAATTGTCCAACGCTTTTTCTAGGTCAACAAATCCTCTGAACGTGTTTTGATTTTTCCTTAGCTTTGCTTCCATTATTAACCACAACGTCAGAATTTCCTCTCTGGTGCCTTTACCTTTCCTAAAGCCACACTGATCGTCATCTAACACATCCTCAAATTTCTTTTCCACTCTTCTGTATATTATTCTTGTCAGCAACTTGGGTGCATGAGCTGTCAAGCTGATTGTGTGATAATTCTCGATTTTGTCAACTCTTGCAGTCTCCGGAATTGGGTGGATGATATTTTTCCGAAAGTGAGGCGGCATGTTGCTAGACTCATACATCCTACACACCAACGTGAATAGTCGTTTTGTTGCCACATTACCTTATGATTGTAGAAATCCTGATGGAATATTATTGATCCCTTCTGCCGTATTTGATCTTAAGTCCTTCACAGTTCTCTTAAATTCTGATTCTGACACTGGATTCCCCATCTCTTCTAAATCGCCTCTTGTTTCTTCTTCTATCACATCAGACAAGACTTCCCCCTCATAGAGGCTTTCAGTGTACTATTTCCACCTATTCGCTCTCTCCTCTGCATTTAGCAATGGAAGTCCACTTGCACTCTTAATATTTCCACTCTTCCTTTTGACGTTCCTAAGTGCTGAGTCCTTCCATCCGACTATCATTTCTTTCTCAATTTCCTCAAATTTTTCATGCAACCATTTCGTCTTAGCTTCCTTGCATCTCCTATTTATTTCATTCCTCAGCGACTTTTATTTTTGTATTCCTGAATTTGTCTCAACATTTTTGTACTTCCGTCTTTCATAGATCAGCTGAACTATTTCTTTTGTTACCCATGGTATCTTTACAGTTACTTTCTTTGAACTTATGTTTTTCTTTCCACCTTCTTTTGAGAGATGACTATTCCTTTTCTACTATAGTGCCTTCTGGTCTATTCTTTATTGCTGTATCTACAGCCTTAGAGAACTTCAAACGTATTTCACCATTCTGTAGTACTTCCGTATCACATTTCTTTTCATATTGATTCTTACTGACTAATCTCTTGAACTTCAGCCTACTCTTCACCACTACTACATTGTGATCTGAGTCTACATTTGTGGCTGGATACGCCTTACAATCAAGAATCTGATTTCGGAATCTCTGTCTGACCGTGATGTAATTGAAATCTTCCCATATCACCTAGCCTTTTCCAAGCATGCCTCCCCCTCTGGTGATTCTTGATCAGAATATTCTTTATTACTAGCTGAAATTTATTACAGTTAGTCTCTCTCATCTCTCATTCCTTGTCCCAAGCCCATATTCCCCCGCAACCTTTTCTTCTACTCCTTCCCCTACAACTGCATTCCAGTCCCCCATGACTATTAGATTTCCATCACCCTTTTCTTATTGCATTACCCTTTCAGTATCCTCATACACTTTCCATATGTCTTCATATTTATCTTGCAATGTTAGCATGTATACCTGAACTATCATTGTCGGTGTTGGTTTGCTGTCGATTCTGATATGAATAACCCCATCACTGAACTGTTGACAGCAACACACACTCTGCTCTACCTTCCTGTTAACAACTAAACCTACTCCTGTTATTCCATTTTCTGCTGCTGTTGATATTACCCTACACTCATCTGACTAGAGATGTTTGTGTTCTTTCCATTTAACTTCACTCACCGCTACTATATCTAGACTGAGCTTTTGCAATTCCCTTTTAGATTTTCTAGCTTCCCTGCCCCATTCCCACGACCCTGTTCATAGAAAGTATCCTTTAGTTGGTTACTCAATATTTTTCTCATGGTCACTTGTCCTATCTCAGCCCATCTCATACTACACATCTCAATGACCATCTTATCCTCAACCCTCACTGCACATCTCCTCCTCTCCATCTCTCTGTACATCTCCTCCTACTCCCTCTCTATGACCAATCCACCTCCCCCTCTCTCTGACCATCTTCTTCACACCTCTCTTTCTGTGTATCTTCTCCTCTCTCTTTCCCTGTCCACCATCCAGTCAGCCATCTCTCTGTCCATCTCAACTGGCACCCTCCCTCTAGCCATCTCTTGCTGCCCTATCTATCGCACCCTCCTCCACACTTTTTCCATATCCTCCTCTGCTCTCTCTGTCGATCTCATTCTCCTCCCTCCTTTATCTGTCTATAACCTCCTCCACCTTCTCTGATGGTCCATCTCCTTCTCCTCCAAGCTTCTGTCCCCCACTTTCTCCCCCTCTACCTCTACCCTTCTTCTTCACAACACACGTTTTGTGTAGGGCAGCCTACATGTCAAGGGCCTAACATATTTTCTTGGCGATATCTCTGTTTGTACAAGAAATAGGATGTTCTAGCCCCCAAATTACTGATTCTCATATAGCAAGCAATATGTGTACCAAATTTAGTTTATCAAGTGGTTTTGGTGGAGATGCTGAACATACACACACACACACACACACACACACATGCATGCATACATACATACATATATACATACATCCTGTTTCATACACTCACTGGACAAAAAATTAGTAACCCATAGAAAATTTTTTACAAGCATCTGATGCAAAAGTTTTCTGTGTCTCGTACTGTGTCACAGTTTAAAAGAACTGTACTGGAGAAACCAACATTTCAGCCACTGCGGCCATGGCGCTGACTCCTCCAGCATAATTTTTTCCATTACGACACAGTATGATATTCAGAAAACTTTTATCTCAACTGACTGTGGCCATGAAAGCCTTTGCCATCACACTGCTGACATCATTTAATACCGTATTATCGTACCGCTGGCCTTGATGACCACTTGGATACGTTTAGGAAGTGAGTCCAGCAGTTTGTGCAAGTACGTAGCAGCCAGCTTACGTCATTCGCTGAGAGTTTCAGCACACAGTTCCACCAAATTGCGGTGATGCTAATGTCTGAGTTTTATCCACGATTCCAACATGTACCACACTCCTTCTGTGGGATTCAAGTCGGGTGATTATGCAGGCCAATCGAAACTAATAGGGTGGGAAAGTGTTCAGAAAACCAGTGACATATCCTCCCAGCACGAAGAACTCTGTCGTTGTCTTGAAAAATAGGGATATCAATATCTATATCTACATCTACTTAGATACTCTGTAAGCCACCGTACGGTGCGTGGCGGAGGATACCCTGAACTATTGCAATTTCCTCTTTCATTCGCAAATAGAGCGAGGGGAAACGACTGTCTGTATGCCTCCGTATGAGCCCTAATTTCTTGTATCTTGGCAGTAGTAGAATCGTTAAGCAGTCATCTTCAAATGCCGGTTCTCTAAATTTTCTCAGTAGTGTCTCTCAAAAAGAATGTCGCCTTTCATACAGGGAATCCCATTTGAGTTCCCGAAACATCTCCGTAAGACTTCTGTGTTGTTCGAAGCTATCGTTAACAAATCTAGCCGCCCGCTCTGAATTGCTTCGATGTCTTCCATCAAGCCCATCTAGTACGGATTCCAAACACTCGAGCAGTACTCAAGAATAGGTCGCATCAGCGTTCTATATGCGCTCTCTTTTACAAGTGAAGAACTCTTTACTCCAATAAACTGAAGTCGGTCATTTGCCTTTCCTACCACAGTTTTCACATGCTCGTTCCACTTCATATCGCTCTGCAGCGTTACGCCCAGGTATTCAAACGTCTTGACTGTGTCAAGCTGGACATTAGTAGCACTGTATCCAAACATTACAGGTTTGTTCTTCCTACTCATCCGCATTAACCTACATTTTTCATTTAGGGCTACCTACCGTTCATCACACCAACTGGAAATTTTGTCTAAGTCGTATCTTTCTATAGTCAACGTCGACACATTACCACACACGACAGCACCATCAGCGAAGAACCACGGATTGCTGCCCACGCTGTCCGCCAAATCATTTAGATATTTAGAGAACAGCAGCGGCCGCATAACACTTTCTTGGGGCAATACTGACGATACCCTTGTCTCTTATGAACATTCGCCGTCGAGGACAACATACTGGGCTCTATTATTAAGAAGTCTTCGAGCCACTCCCTTATCTGTGAACTTATTCCATACGCGAGTACTTTCGTTAACAGCTTGCAGTGGGGCAGCGTGTAAAATTCTTTCCAGGAATTTATAAATATGGAATCTATTTATTGTTCACCATACGTAGTTCTCAGTATATCACGTGGGAAAAGCGCAAGAGCGATACTTTCTAAAAACATGCTGATTCGTGGACATAAGCTTCTTAGTCTCACGAAAGTACATTATATTCGAACTGAGAATATATTGAAGGATTCTGCAGCAAACACAAGTTAGGGATATTGGTCTGCAATTTTGCGGGTCCGTTCTCTTACCTTTCTTTTACGATGGAGTCACCTGCGCTTTTTTCCAGTCGTTTAGGACTTAGTGCGAGGCGAGAGATTCACAATAAATGCAAGCTAGGTAAGGGGCAAATGCCATAGAGTAATCTTTGTAAAATCGAACTGGGGTTCCATCTGGACCTGGTGTTTTATTTGTTTCCAAATCCTTCAGTTGTTTCTCTAGGCCAGGTATGCTTATTTATATGTCGTCCATACGGGGATCTGCCCGATAGTCAAATGACGGTATGTTTTTACGGTTCTCCCGAGTGAACGATTTCTTTAACTTGAAATATAAAACTTCGGCTTCCGTTTTTCTATCTTCAACTGCCACACGATACTGCTTAACAAAGGACTGAAAGGGACTGAATGGGATCTTTAGATGCGCTTAGCGATTTTATAAACGACCAGAATTTTGTCGGGTTCTCTGCCAGATCTTTTGCTAAGGTGTGACGGTGGTAGTTTTGTATGCTTCGCGCACAGATCTTTTGACAGACGCACGAATCTGTGCTGACCTTCGCTTGTCGTCATTTGTGCGTTCCCTTTTGAACATAGAGTGCAGCAGCCTCTGATTTCTCAGCATCCTCCGAATTTCATTATTAAACCATAGTGGGTCGTTTCCATCCTTTATCCACTTACCAGGCACGAAACTCTCCAGATCAAAGCTTACAAGCAGCTTAAACGTTGCCATAATTCCTCTAATCCATCTTACTGGGACTAAGTGATGCCAAGTCACTGTCTAAGAGTTAATAACTCCTTACCTGCTCAGTCTAGCAGAAACACTCTCGTAGCCTTCTTGAGTGATTTATTAACTTTCGTAATCATAGTCACTATATCTAGATCTACATGACTACTCTGCAATTCACATTTAAGTGCTTGGCAGAGGGTTCGTCGAACCACAATCATACTATCTCTCTACCATTCCACTCCCGAACAGCGCGCGGGAAAAACGAACACCTAAACCTTTCTGTTCGAGCTCTGATTTCTCTTATTTTATTTTGATGATCATTCCTGCCTATGTAGGTTGGGCTCAACAAAATATTTTCGCATTCGGAACAGAAAGTTGGTGACTGAAATCTCGTAAATAGATCTCGCCACGACGAAAACGTCTTTGCTGTAATGACTTCCATCCCAATTAGCGTATCATATCTGCCACACTCTCTCCCCTACTACGTGATAATACAAAACGAGCTGCCCTTTTTTGCACCCTTTCGATGTCCTCCGTCAATCCCACCTGGTAAGGATCCCACACCGCGCTGCAATATTCTAACAGAGGACGAACGAGTGTAGTGTAAGCTGTCTCTTTAGTGGACTTGTTGCATCTTCTAAGTGTCCTGCCAATGAAACGTAACCTTTGGCTCGCCTTCCCCACAATATTATCTATGTGGTCTTTCCAACTGAAGTTGTTCGTAATTTTAACACCCAGGTACTTGGTTGAATTGACAGCCTTGAGAATTGTACTATTTATCGAGTAATCGAATTCCAACGGATTTCTTTTGGAACTCATGTGGATCACCTCACACTTTTCGTTATTTAGCGTCAACTGCCACCTGCCACACCATACAACAATCTTTTCTAAATCGCTTTGCAACTGATACTGATCTTCGGATGACCTTACTAGACGGTAAATTACAGCATCATCTGCGAACAACCTAAGAGAACTGCTCGGATTGTCACCCAGGTCATTTATATAGATCAGGAACAGCACAGGTCACAGGACGCTTCCCTGGGGAACACCTGACATCACTTCAGTTTTACTCGATGATTTGCCGTCTATTATTACGAACTGCGACCTTCCTGACAGGAAATCACGAATCCAGCCGCACAACCGAGACGATACCCCATAGGCCCGCAGCTTGATTAGAAGTCGCTTGTAAGGAACGGTGTCAAAAGCTTTCCGGAAATCTAGAAATACGGAATGAACTTGAGATCCCCTGTCGATAGCGGCCATTACTTCGTGCGAATAAAGAGCTAGCTGCGTTGCACAAGAACGATGTTTTCTGAAACCATGCTGATTACGTATCAATAGATCGTTCCCTTCGAGGTGATTCATAATGTTTGAATACAGTATATGCTCCAAAACCCTACTGCAAACCGACGTCAATGATATAGGTCTGTAGTTATAAGGATTACTCCTACTACCCTTCTTAAACACTGGTGCGACCTGCGCAATTTTCCAATCTGTAGGTACAGATCTATCGATGAGCGAGCGGTTGTATATGAGTGCTAAGTAGGGAGCTATTGTATCAGCGTAATCTGAAAGGAACCTAATCTGTATACAATCTGGACCTGAAGACTTACCCGTATCAAGCGATTTGAGTTGCTTCGCAACCCCTAAGGTATCTACTTCTAAGAAACTCATGCTAGCAGCTGTTCGTGTTTCAAATTCTGGAATATTCCATTCATCTTCCCTGGTGAAGGAATTTCGGAAAACTGCGTTCAATAACTCCGCTTTAGCGGCACAGTCGTCGGTAACAGTACCATCGGCACTGCGCAGCGAAGGTATTGACTGCGTCTTGCCGCTTGTGTACTTTACATACGACCAGAATTTCTTCGGATTTTCTACCAAATTTCGAGACAATGTTTCGTTGTGGAACCTATTAAAGGCATCTCGCACTGAAGTCCAATTTTCGCGCGTCTGCAAATTTTAGCCAATCTTCTGGATTTCGCGTTCTTCTGAACTTCGCATGCTTTTTCCGTTGCCTCTGCAACAGAGTCCGGACCTGTTTTGTGTACCACGGGGGATCAGTTCCATCTCTTACGAATTTATGAGGTATGAATCTCTCAATTGCTGTTGCTACTATATCTTTGAATTTGAGCCACATCTCGTCTACATTTGCATAGTCAGTTCGGAAGGAATGGAGATTGTCTCTTAGGAAGGCTTCTAGTGACACTTTATCCGCTTTTTTAAATAAAATTGTTTTGCGTTTGTTTCTGGTGGATTTGGAAGAACCGGTATTGAGCCTAGCTACAACGACCTTGTGATCGCTAATCCCTGTATCAGGCATGATGCTCTCTATCAGCTCTGGATTGTTTGTGGCTAAGAGGTCAAGTGTGTTTTCCCAACCATTTACAATTCGCGTGGGTTCGTGGACTAACTGCTCGAAATAATTTTCGGAGAAAGCATTTAGGACAATCTCGGAAGATGTTTTCTGCCTACCACCGGTTTTGAACAAGTATTTTTGCCAACATATCGAGGGAAGGTTGAAGTCCCCACCAACTACAACCGTATGAGTGGGGTACTTATTTGTTACGAGACTCAAATTTTCTCTGAACTGTTCCGCAACTGTATCATCGGAGTCTGGGGGTCGGTAGAAGGAGCCAATTATTAACTTAGTTCGGCTGTTAAGTATAACCTCCACCCATACCAATACGCACGGAGTATCTACTTCGACTTCACTACAAGATAAACCACTACTGACAGACACAAACACTCCACCACCAATTCTGCCTACTCTATCTTTCCTGAACACCGTCTGAGACTTCGTAAAAATTTCTGCAGAGATTATTTCAGGCTTTAGCCAGCTTTCTGTACCTATAACGATTTCAGCTGCTGTGCTTTCTATTAGCACTTGAAGCTCAGGGACTTTCCCAGCACAACTACAACAATTTACAACTACTATTCCGACTGTTCCTTGATCCAAGCACGTCCTGTATTTGCCATGCACCCTTTGAGATTGCAGCCCACTCCGTACTTTCCCGAGGCCTTCTAACCTAAAAACCTCCCAGTCCACGCCACACAGCCTCCGCTACCCGTGTAGCCGCCAGCTGAGTGTAGTGAACTCCTGACCTATTCAGTGGAACCGGAAACTCAACCACCCTATGACACAAGTCAAGGAATCTGCAGCCAACACGGTCGCAAAATCGTCTGAGCCTCTGATTCAGACCCTCCACCCGGCTCTGCACCAAAGGTCCGCAGTCGGTTCTGTCAACGATGCTGCAGATGGTGAGCTCTGCCTTCATCTCGTAAGCAAAACCGGCAGCCTTCACCAAATCAGATAGCCGCTGGAATCCAGAGAGAATTTCCTCAGATCCAAAGCGACACACGTCATTAGTGCCGACATGTGCCACCACCTGCAGCTGGCTGCACCCTGTGCTCTTCATGGCATCCGGAAGGACCCTTTCCACATCAGGAATGACTCCACCCGGAATGCACACGGAGTGCACACTGGATTTCTTCCCCTCCTTAGCCGCTATATCCCTAAGGGGCCCCATTACGTGCCTAACATTGGAGCTCCCAACTACCAATAAGCCCACCATCTGTGATTGCCCGGACCTTGAAGACTGAGAATCATCCTCTGAAACAGGGCAGGCAGCTGCATCTGGCTCAGCCAGAGACAGTGCCTGAAACCTGTTTGTCAGACGCACCGGGGAGGCTTTCTGATCAGCCTCCGGGGACGTCTTTCGCTGCCTGCCACGCCTTGGAACGACCTCCCAATCAACCACAGGCGAGGGCTCAGCCCCACTGCGGGCAGCAACCGGGCCAACCACAGCGGCAGACCGATCTGGGGACAGACGGGACGAGGTTGATATCCCCGTGGTACCCAAGTCCGGCTCCCCACAGTGGTGCCCATTGGCAACAGCCTCAAGCTACGCGACCGAAGTCAGCGCCGCTGGCAGCTGTGAGCGAAGGGATGCCAACTTAGCCCTCATCCGAACACACCAATCACAGTCCCTGTCCATTCTAATCGATGTTGAACAACAGTTACTGAAAGACGAGTCAGTGCCTAGATAACGCAAGGGAAACACGCAAAGAATGTATTAACTAACCTGTACAAAAGCGTAACGACTGCGCTACAATCTGCCTGAATTTACGATTACAGTAATTAAAACTCGAAATTACACCTCCTATACGAAACTTACACGCAATTTAAGTAAGAATCTACGAAGTAAACAGTAAAGCGCGATGCTACAACTCTCAAATACTATAATACGCCCGAAATTTATGAATTAAACAATGCAAGTACCCAAAAACACGCAAAGAAATTAAGAATTAAACTATGTAACAAATAAGTAAGCTAGGGGTATACGACTTGCTGCTGCAGCTGCTTATCCAACGGCGGCAGGGAGCACACTGACATCATGATCGCTAAACCCCGTTACTATACTGGCCTTGTGATAAGGTCCGGCCTAGTTGTGCCTACTAGGTCTAAGACATTTCCACTGCATGTGGGATGCAGAGCTAGCTGCTCAAGATAATTCTCAAAAACGTATTCAAAAGTATTTGGCATGACTGTCTGTCTGTACCACCCGCAATGAATCCATAGACATCCCAATATACACTCGGCAGGCTGAAGTCGCCTCCAGCTAGTATTGCGTGAGCTGCCTATTTACGCGCTATTGACCGTTGACTTTCTTTGAATGACCATAGAACTGTCACATCAGAATCGGGTGGATGGTAAAGACATCTAACAATTAACTTGGTTGCACCTTCACCTGTCCTTGTCACTCTCAACTTCTACGTCAATACAAACAACATTTTTGTCGTCTGCAATGAAAACTCCCCCTCCAACGGCCTGTAATTTGTCTTTCCGGTGTACGTTTCACGAGTCGCTAAATATCTCAGAGCTTTCCATTTCGGGTTTCAACCGGCACTCGGTCCTAAGAATAATTTGAGCGTTAGAACTTTCTTGGAGGGCATTAAGTTCGGAAACTTTATTACGAATACTTCAACAGTTTACTGATGAAATTGCGATAATCAAAGTCTCTTTGTTCTGAACGCCGTTTGACTCCCCTTGCTGTGAATAGACTGACGAGTGTTCATCAGAGCACCTCAAACTACCACCTAGCCTATCAAACTCTCATGTGCACTTCACAGTAACTGTGCTACCAGAGTTGCTGTTTCCTTTGTGTAGTCCACCGCTGACTTATGAGAGTCCTACAAATCCCAGCACGATAATGCTCACGGTAGCGCACTCAACAGGCAGATGTTCACTCAAAGGCAACATCTGTTGATTCTGAATGTTTAAATAGACCTGATGGTTCATGTTAGTGGTGATTTCACTGAGTGGGTGCAATTCATGATAAGAAAAACACTCGCAAAACATCACGGACTAAACTCCCGCCTGAACCTGACCTTGCACAGATTCTGGATGAACTGCTTCATTTGAGCTTCGGTGCACTCGATGGAGCGCGTCATTAAAAAAAATTTGGCGAAATATGTAATACTTCGGACCACATTACCTTCCTCCAGTGCACTACCGTCCACGTTCGATGATTTCTGGCCCATTGAAGACGCGCAGCTTCACGTGCCTGTGTGAGCAACAGCCTGTTGTGACATGAACGACTCCAAACGTTCATTACGTTCAGTTCCCAAGCAATGTTTTGTCGCCAAGAGGTAGAGATGGACTCCCATTCTCTGACTGCAGCAGTTCCTGTAGTGTTTGGAAGCGATTTTGATATACAATCCTTGGAATGCATCACCGGTCCCTTGTTCCGACCACAATTCTGACGTCGTGTTTCATGCCAAGTGTGTTATACAAATGCCTGTAGACACTTCTAACGGTCGCCCTCGAAACACCAACAAACCCAGAAAATTCACACACCGTATGACCATTGTCATGGCCAGACACGACTGCCCATTTCTGCTATTATCTCACGTCCTTAGACTTATCCATGTCTCTTTGAAACATAAAATGTCTCACTGATGGCTACTTCCTTATTCTCACGCAGCAAAACTTGACTCGATCGCTGCGCCATCTGTAAAGGTTTAACGATGCATCTGCGGAGGAATGTAAAAAGGAACAACCACATAAAAGTAGTCGTACGAAAGGCAGATGCCCGTTTGAGATTCATTAGGAAGTAAAGTTCAGACACAAAATCCTGTATTAAAGAAACTTGATTTGACGAAACTTGAATATTCCCCATCCGTCTTGGACACTTACGAGAAAGCATTGACACATGAAATATAGAGAAACTAAAGGTTGATTTAGTAAGTGTAAAAGAGTCATGTACTTCAGTGGGAGACGCCGTAAGAGACGTTTTATTCAGCACGGTGTGGTTTACAGTCAGTATTCTGTGAGCGTACGTTCGTAGGTGAGTCAACAAATATGTTTCTTCTTCCTCTGTATACCTGGCGAAAAGGGATTAAAGCTGTCTCTTTTGATGGTTGTGTCGATCGCGGAATGACGTACCGAATAGCGTTATGGTCCGAATGAGTCCGTCTAAATTCGCACCTTTTCAGTCCTAGTCGCACAAGGAATATTAAGTCCGGGCAGTACCATCACTAACAAAAAATGGTTCAAATGGCTCTGAGCACTATGGGACTCAACTGCTGTGGTCATAAGTCCCCTAGAACTTAGAACTACTTAAACCTAACTAACCTAAGGACATCACACACATCCATGCCCGAGGCAGGATTCGAACCTGCGACCGTAGCGGTCGTGCGGTTCCAGACTGTAGCGCCTTTAACCGCTCGGCCACTCCGGCCGGCCCATCACTAACAGTATGGGCCTAAAATAAATCGTCAGATAATGTGCAATGGTCAGTTAATATGTTGATTCTAACTGAAATGTACATCTGACTGTATAAAAACTAAAATATCCATAATTGCACGCTATTAGTAACTTTTTCAAATCCACCTGAATATTAACTTCAAGAAATAAACATATAGCACAGTTCGCGATTAATTTAAATAAAATCACAGTCTATTGTATATAGTCTTGACACTCACTGCAATGAAAACCGTCACCGTCTTGGCAGCTTGAGCGACAGTAGTGCCCCTAGTGTGAAAACCCAGTAGTAAGTTAATGTTTTCTTTTTTTAAATTACTGTGCTACTTAATTAATGAAGTATTTATTATACTTTTGCGGCAGTTTCCTTGACACACTTTCCCCGACGTATATGGGGTCTGACGATTCGCTCATTCCTACACTCACTTGATTTTCAAATACACGAATATTTTTGTAAATGTAATTAGTTTTGCTACAAAAACGAATGTATGAAAGTTTCTTGTTATTGGTGGCTCATATGTAGTAACTATTGTGGAATAGGTTTTTTCCTGTGTCGGAAGCCTGTTTCATTGCTTTCTACGTGTTATTATCACTTGTGTGTGATTTTTTCTTCACCTACAGTTGCGATGGGTTATTTCCTATAGTAAATAAAGTAGGTATTTCATTCCATACAAGTTCCTACGCTCCACATTCATTGATTTGACAGGAAGCATAGCGAAGAAAACTTCACATTGTTGACTAAATATACGGCGTCTTTATGCAAAAGGTCAGGCCACTTGCTGTTTACTAGACATTTTGTTGTTCTTAAAAGAAAATTACATTCTTCAGTAAATAGGCTCTCTGAAGGTTACAAGGGAATCGTAAGCAAACTGTTCTCTAATATACCAGTTCGTACCCACTAGCGTGCTTAGGAAACTAAAGAAAGAAAAACTGTGGTGTAATTTTTTTAGTTTGTGCTGATTTTTTTGGCACTACGTACGCTCCCTATTGTAAATATTGTGTTACAAAGCAGTACAAAAATGGGTTTGCTCTCATCCCGTATTTTTATTCAGAGGTGCAGCGTAGAGTCCGCTCCGAGCGCTGCTGTCGTGGTGTATAACCAAAATGAACAGGAAAGCCGCGAGTGACTGAGTTAGACTGTCGAAAAATCAGCTGCTCCGGAAGAAGTTAATCAATAAAATAAAGTCGCAGTTCTCATTTAACAAACAATCGCTTCCAACTACGTAAAAAATAAACACTAAACTGCTGTAAGTCGGGCTGGTACCTTTGTACGTAAAGCAATAAAAGGAAGCGTCTCATATGTCCCCAACTATCTTCTAAGTGTTTTCAATAAATAAAGTCCCACTTGAATTCAGTTAGGACCGACCTGGTGCAGAATGAACGGCCCGCCACAGTCTAACCAGTATACAGTACAGAGGATGTGTGTACGATATTAGAATTTTGTGTTTTTCATTCAGCAGGAGAAGAGTTCCGAAGTTCTCGCTTGGCCGGCATCGTCACCCTACTGTCGCTGCTCACACAGCTGGGTGCGAGGTAACCTCATCTTCGCCAGTGCCAGTGGATTCTGCGTAACCGTTTGAAATATGTAGCTTCCTGCAACATTTTCTCATCAACGTACCACAAATACACTCCTGGAAATGGAAAAAAGAACACATTGACAGCGGTGTATCAGACCCACCATACTTGCTCCGGACACTGCGAGAGGGCTGTACAAGCAATGATCACACGCACGGCACAGCGGACACACCAGGAACCGCGGTGTTGGCCGTCGAATGGCGATAGCTGCGCAGCATTTGTGCACCGCCGCCGTCAGTGTCAGCCAGTTTGCCGTGGCATACGGAGCTCCATCGCAGTCTTTAACACTGGTAGCATGCCGCGACAGCGTGGACGTGAACCGTATGTGCAGTTGACGGACTTTGAGCGAGGGCGTATAGTGGGCATGCGGGAGGCCGGGTGGACGTACCGCCGAATTGCTCAACACGTGGGGCGTGAGGTCTCCACAGTACATCGATGTTGTCGCCAGTGGTCGGCGGAAGGTGCACGTGCCCGTCGACCTGGGACCGGACCGCAGCGACGCACGGATGCACGCCAAGACCGTAGGATCCTACGCAGTGCCGTAGGGGACCGCACCGCCACTTCCCAGCAAATTAGGGACACTGTTGCTCCTGGGGTATCGGCGAGGACCATTCGCAACCATGAAGCTGGGCTACGGTCCCGCACACCGTTAGGCCGTCTTCCGCTCACGCCCCAACATCGTGCAGCCCGCCTCCAGTGGTGTCGCGACTGGCGTGAATGGAGGGACGAATGGATACGTGTCGTCTTCAGCGATGAGAGTCGCTTCTGCCTTGGTGCCAATGATGGTCGTATGCGTGTTTGGCGCCGTGCAGGTGAGCGCCACAATCAGGACTGCAAACGACCGAGGCACACAGGGCCAACACCCGGCATCATGGTGTGGGGAGCGATCTCCTACACCGGCCGTACACCACTGGTGATCGTCGAGGGGACACTGAATAGTGCACGGTACATCCACATCGTCATCGAACCCATCGTTCTACCATTCCTAGACCGGCAAGGGAACTTGCTGTTCCAACAGGACAATGCACGTCCGCATGTATCCCGTTTCACCCAACGTGCTCTAGAAGGTGTAAGTCAACTACCCTGGCCAGCAAGATCCCCGGATCTGTCCCCCATTGAGCATGTTTGGGACTGGATGAAGCGTCGTCTCACGCGGTCTGCACGTCCAGCACGAACGCTGGTCCAACTGAGGCGCCAGGTGGAAATGGCATGGCAAGCCGTTCCACAGGACTACATCCAGCATCTCTACGATCGTCTCCATGGGAGAATAGCAACCTGCATTGCTGCGAAAGGTGGATATACACTGCACTAGTGCCGACATTGTGCATGCTCTGTTGCCTGTGTCTATGTGCCTGTGGTTCTGTCAGTGTGATCATGTGATGTATCTCACCCCAGGAATGTGTCAATAAAGTTTCCCCTTCCTGGGACAATGAATTCACGGTGTTCTTATTTCAATTTCCAGTAGTGTATATCCTCCTACTTGTAGTTCGCCTAGCTGTCCAACAGTAATTATCGATAAAGTCCCCTCTCTTTACCACATACCCGAGGATTAAAATAACGTACAGATGATCATTCCAGGCCAATAGTTCCAAATCTGGGGCTAATTACCCTCGAGATGTAAAATATAATTTCCTGAGCGGTAAAACTGTGAACTAGAAAATATCTGTTTGAACTCGGGAGTAGTCTGTTCTAGGCGGTCACTCACATAGTGTATCAACAGTCAAATATGTCTACAACGAATGGTACACCACTCGCAGTACATCACTTGGCGTGGGAACGGTATCCATAAACAGATCCTAACAGCTACGAAGGCAACTGCCACTCCTTGTCAGTGTTATTCTGTTTCCAACTGTGAGTTAACGAGCATTGCCCTCTCATTTAAATATATGGCCGAAAGAGGCAGCCTACAGAAATTGTGAAACGAACCCTGTCGTCGAGGACCGTGTGTCACAAACGGTGCAGATTCACCACGAGATGGGAATACTCACAGGCGTCTTTTGTCTATTGAGGCCTAAGCGCTGTAGTGTGCGAGTGAGACAGACGAGAACCTACGTCACAATGAAACCCAGTAGAAGGCTTTTGTGGCCAGCGATACGTAGCAGTGTTAAATATGGCGGACCTAAGATCTGCCATAAAGGGAAACATTTATGAAAACTATTTAACTCTGTACTAACGCAGGGAATCAAGCCCCAGTAATTTTAATCTGCCATCCTCCATAAATTTTCATGGTGAAACTTGAACATTGATCATATCTGTAATGGTTTAGGATTTACTGATAAAATGAAAGGAAATAGTTTTGTAACAAAGACATGAATGCTAAAATCTGAACGCTTTGGCCTATCTTAACGATCGACATTTCATATAGACGCGCGTCATTAAAATGACCAAAGTTGTAAATATCAACTCTGTAATTTTATTTGTTTAAAAGATATAGTAAATTTAAATTATCAGTATTTTCAGTTAAGCATCAGATCATCATTTCCTCCACACAAAACACATTCAACGATGACAGCATTACACCTTATTGAATCATTAGGCAATAGAATATTTGTTGTAAAGTTTAGTGCATAATAGTTACTTTTTTTCGTTATTTATTTATCAGAAAGCACATTGGTGCAAGGCTACTGGCTGTGGCGTTCAAAGCTAAGAAGGAAATTGTATTGGTTTTATGTAAAAGAATTCAATGTTTACTATGTAATGGATATTATTGTTACATTATTTAGTAGGCGAAAGTAATCAAGCTTTGATTATTTAAATATGTTAAAATGTAAAATAAGGTAGAATAAGCTGTAGCCAATCAGATGGACGACTTAAGGAAAGGGAACTGCCCTAGTCAGTTGAGCGAGGATATTCGGCGCGAGGGAAACGCGGCCGGGGAGGGGCAGAGGGACAGTGCTGGTGGAGACGCGAAGGAGGACAGTTCGCCTGGAAACACCAAAGGGTACAGTTCGGAGTAAGACGCGAAAGCGGACAGTCGGTCTTAAGGTAGTTAAGAAGTGAAACGACTTAAAAAATTTCGCGTTGTGTGGTATCGCGGGACTTTGTCTCTGTGCGGTGAGTAGCCGCGCGCCTGGTGTGAAGTTTACGCATAGTTAACGAGGAGCAGTATCGAACTTGTTAATTCGCGATGAGATTGTGAATGATCGATCTGTGTCAAATGGATATGCGCTCGAGTGTAACTCTAAATACGACCACTTTCGCTATTAGTTTGCTTTCTGAATAAACATTATTTTGACCAAATCGCAACTGTGTGCCTACATCATTTATGGATGGTTAATTTAGTTCCCAATATTATTATTACTGTTATTATATGTCATGTTAACTTTGTACTTCGCAAACTTGCAATCAGCCAGACAATTTAACCAAAGGGTCACAAGTGTCTAATTTAGGGCGTCTAATGCGACACGTGCAGTTCAACCCGTAGACGAGTTTGAGCCAAGACAATTCGACGAAGAGGAACCGCATATGAGCCCGAACGTCTTTGGGATGCTAGCTCACACAACCCAAAAGCAATTCTACATCTACAAACACACTGTTCATGGCGGAGGATACCTTGTACCACTAGTAGTCATTTCATTCCCTTTTCCACTCCCAAATAGAACAATAAAATAAACGACTGTCTACATTCCTCCGTACGAGCCTAATTTCTCTTACCTTCGTGGTCCTTAGGACAAATGTACGTAGGAAGCAGCAGAATCACTCTGCTGCCAGCTTCAAATTTCGGTTCCCTAAATTTCCTCAGCAGTGTTCCGTTAAAAGAACGTCTACTTCCTTCCAAGGATTCACATTTCAGTTCACGAAGCACCTCTGGAACACTGTACCGGTAACAACTCTAGCAGCACGCTTCTGAATTGCTTAGATTTCGTATGCTGTCAGCGAGTGCAGGTGTACCTCAACCAGTTTTCGAGCAAACATTACGAAAGAAACTACCTGTAGTGGACACTTGTAGTTGCGTACGACGCTAAATACTACTGGCCACAGTGATACAGAGTGTTACATATCAGCGGCGGCAAGACAACACGGAAAGTCGGGAGTAACTAACAAGATGCTTGTAATGTGGTCGGATGACTCGCAATTTTGCCTCTTTTCAGATGATGCAAGTCGTCGAGAGCACCGACAGCTCATTGTGGCGTTTAACTTGCAGTGTGGTGAGGGTGACGTTCAGGCCGGAGGCGGTTCTGTGTTTCGCATAGGATGACTTGGGCTTGCTCCTTCAAGTTAACATGGGACCCGAATGTTTATTTAAACATCCTCGGTATCCAAATGCACTTTCTTCTAAATCTCCGCGAGTACGAGAAGTGAGCTTTGGTGTTACGCCTGTGTTGACTTGCACTTACCTTTTATTCAATTACCAGTTCTCTGAGCAGATAACTGACGTTATGATGGAGAGCTCTTCGTTACCTATTGTCGTCTTTACTTTATGAAAGGCTCTCAGGAGTCGGCGGATTAAAATCTGCTTGCCTTTTCATATACGAAGGCGATACTTCCGCTACTTGGCCTCATGATAGTGGGTCTTTGCACATATCTCTAGAACATCTCGGTTCTATCCACCCGAAATATCGTTTCATTGAGCTGCAAAAGGTTGTTCGATTTCCTTCCCTCGATGTATTGATTACGAAGAAGAATGGTGTTACGTTGGAAAATGCTGTTATTATTAAACCAGCTCACACTGATTTGTATCTTAAGGCTGATAGTTGTCACTATCCAACAGCGTGAAGGGTTATTTCTTTCTTTGGTTCACAGGGCCCATGTCATCTGTGACTCTAAAAGTTTCTCAGCTGATGTACTCCACCTAGAAGTTATTTTTCGTCAGAGTGGGTATAATGAGAAACAAATTAAATGCAAGTTGCATTACTGATCAACAATGAATTAGGTGAATGATGAGTATAACGATGTGCCGTCTAAATCTAGAGCTTTCTTGTCTTACGCAGACAGTACTTGATAAATGTGTGGGTCACATTCTAAGGAAACAAAGGGTGTAGTGTGTTTTTCAACCACTACCTAAAACTAGTGATGTTTTATGGATTCCGTGGTATAGGGGTAGCGTCTTTGACTAGTTGTCCAGGGTTCGGAACTGGCCAGTGCTTAAATTTTGAATAAAAATCATCAGCTTTTCCGGGCAAATATTACCTAGATAATAAGTCACCCTCGCTCTCCTGACAGTAGTGTCAAAAAGGCTGGAGGAGCGGACAGAGGTTCAGGGCGTTCTCTTGCCCTTTGGGGTGAGAAACTCCCCCTAAAAGGCCGAAGAATCAACAATGATCAATGAGATGAGAATGCAGAAGGCAACGGAAACCGCTGCATTATAGATACAGAAGGTGCATTCATAGGCCATGTGGTCTGTAATTCGAGAAAAGTATCGTGATGATGTCTGCATTGGTAAAAGATTCCGGATTAATCATCCATTCGGATCCCCGGAAGAGAACTACCAAAGGGAGTTGACCATGAGGAAAACATTGCAAAATGAAGGAATGGGTGGTACTCAGCGCATCAAAGCGTGGAATGTCAGATGTTCTAAAGTGGTAGGGAAGCTAAAAAATCTGCAAAGGGAAATGTAGTGGCTCAATTCACAAACAGAGGCAGTCATTGAAAGAAATGTAAAGAAGATAGAGATGTCTCGTTAGAAGATGGCAGCATAAAATGGTATAACGAACTAATTATGAATAGGAGGGTGGAACAGCTAGTGAGTTACTGTGAACAGTTCAGTGGTAGGGTTGTACGCATCTGATTAGACTGCAAACCATCTCCAACAATAAATCAGATATACATGCCGTTCTCGCAAGCAGAGGATGGAGAGATAGACAAAATGTGTGAGGTTATTGAAAGGATTCAGTTTGTAAAGGGAGATAATAATCTTAGTCATATGGTTATAGAATGCGGTTGTAGGGAAAGGAGCAGAAGAAGGGGTTACGGGAGATTACGCGCATGGTACTAGGACTGAAAGAGTGGAAAGACTAATTGAGTTCTACAATAAACTTCAGCTAGTAATAGCGAATACTTTGTTCAAGTCTTAAAAGAGGTGGATAAATACTTGGAAAAGCTGCAGGGATCCAGGAGGATTTCATCGGAACTGGTAGTTAAACAAAGAATTTGTCCGAAGCTCATGGCGGTAATCATGACACCCAGGCATCACCTCCTGAAACGATGTCGATGAAGAATAAACTGAGGCTTAAGACAGTCATCCGGAAGAAACAATGGAAGAAAGTGGGATACTGAAGTACTGAGGAATGACAGGACGTGTTTGAAGTTCGCTTAAGGTGTGGATACTGCGACAAGGAATATCACAGTACGCATTTCAGTTGAGGAAGAAAAGACATCTCTAAAAAGAGCTATTACAGATGTTGGACAGACAATGTAGGCAGAAGGTAAGTAACTGCGACGAAACTTTAGGTAAAAGCAGAGCCATTTCAATTGATCGATGAAAGAAGGAAGTACAAGAATTTTCAGGGGAAGGCATGAATACAGAAACATAAATCACGTAGTACTGTGGTAACGAGAAAGTGTAGCGAACCGGAGACGAATAAGCTGCAGGAAAAGTGTGCAGAATCTAAAAAGAAATGATTATCGGAAGAACTGATGCAGCATATAGTAAAGTCAAAAAACTTTCGGTAAAATGAAAGTTAAGGGTGACAATATTAAGAGTACTGTCAGAACACCACTGATGAACGCAGAACAAAGAACGAATAGGTGGAAAGAGTACACTGAAGTCCTATATGAGGGGAAGGACTTCTCTAACGATGTGATAGAAGAAGAAAAACGAGTCGATAAGAAAGATTTAGGAGAGAGAAATTTAAGTTGGTATGGAAGAGATAGGGTATCCAGTATTTAACAGAGCATAGATGACTTAAGATCAGATAAGGCAGAAGGCACAGATAACACTCCACTAGAATTTCTGAAATCACTGAGAGGGGGAGGGGGGGCAGTGGCAACCAAGGGGCTATTTAAGTTACTGTTTGGGATCTATGACATACCACCAGACTTTGGGAAGAATATCATACACACAATTCTGAAGATAACACGAATAGATGATTGTACAATCACTGTAGCAGCTCATGCATCCAAGTTTCTAACAAGAATAATATATATATATATATATATATATATATATATATATATATATATATATATATATATATATATATATATATAGGAGAATGGGAAAGAAATCTGAAGATCAGTTAGCTGACGATCAGTTTGGATTTAGAAAAGATAAAGGCACCAGGGAGAGAGTCCTCATGTTGCATTTGATACTGGGAGAAAAACTGAAGGCAAGTGAAGGTCATGCTCATGCGATTTGCCGAACTTGAAAAAAGCATTCGAGAATATAAAATAGAGCAAGATGTTCGAAATTCAAGGAAATATAGAAGAAATTTGTAGGTAACGACGGGAAATACGCATGGGGTGTGGTCCCTAAGGACACACCGAAATCACAATCGAAATCAGCTGTAGTTGCCACACTCTTCTTTATTACAAACACATTGCCGATAATGCATTCACAGTAACCATAATTACAACAAAGCTTGTCTTATAGAAGACAAAAACCTTTTAAGATATCTTCCACATATCGTTTCCTTTCAACCACTTACATTAATTTAAACCATGTCCATGGACACATAATTAATTCAATGTGACTGACAAATAAATCACACCTACTTCACTTACATGGAAACTCTTTTATCTATCTTTTCATAACATCCAAGTTCGGAAATCAACAGACAGTAATGTTTTAAGGCTTCTTTGGCCAACTTTTCATAATTTAAAAACAATATTCATAAAATGATCCTTCGTAAAATATGACTGACGTAAGTAGCTCTGATGAAAGTTCTGATTTCTGTTTAACGCAAAGCACCAGCTCAAAGCAGTATGTACGAGAATTAAGCTAGGAAGACTAAAACGTAGCGCTTGAATTAAAAAGAGTGAAATATAGGGATGCAGCCTTTTTGCCGTTACTGTTCAATCCTTACATAGAAGAAGTAATGACACAACTGAAAGAGAGGTACAGAGTGAAAAGAAATCACTCAGAAGATTCGATGATGACGTTAATATTCTCAGTCAAAGTGAAAAAGAGTTTCACTAAAGTGACAAAGGTCATGGGATACCTCCTAGAATGGATTCGAACTTCCTTTTGCGAGGTGTACTACAGGAACTCGAGACGGCATGGACTCAAAGTCGTAGGAAGTCTCCTGCAGAAATATTGAACAATGCTGCCTCTATAGCTGTTCATAACTGCGAAAGCGTTTCCGGTACAGAATGTTGTGCACGAACTGACCTGTCGATTATGTCCCATAATTGTTGGATGGAATTCATGTCGGGCGACCTGGGTGGCCAAATCGCTTGCTCTAATTGTCCAGAATGTTCTTCAAAACAACTGCAAACAATTGTGGCTTAGTGACATGGCGCGTTGCCATCCATAACGTAAAGTCCATGCACGATACCAAATGAAGTAGTCAATGATAGGTTCAGTTGGACCAAAGGATCGAGTCCATTCTATGTAAACACAGCTCACTCCGTTATAGAGCCACCATCAGCTTCCACAATGCCTTCTTGACAACTTGGGTCCATAGCTTTGTGGGGTCTGCGCTACACTCGAACACTACCATCGGCTCTTACCAACTGAAATTGGGGCTCATCTGATCAGGCCACGGGTTTTCAGTCGCCTGGGGTCCATCCGACATGGTCACGTGCCCAGGAGAGGCACAAAGACACTCGCGTCTGTCGTCTGCTTCCGTAGTCCATTAACGCCACATTTCGTCGCACTGTCCTATCGGACGTTCCACGTCGATTGCAGCGGTTATTTCACTCAGTGTCGTTTGTCCGTTAGCACTGACAACTCTGTGCAAACACCGCTGCTTTCGGTCGTTACGTGAAGGCCGTCGGTGACTGCGTTGTCCGTGGTGAGGTAATGCCTGAAAAGTGATATTGTCGGCACACTCTTGACGTTGTGGATCTCGAAATATTGAATTCCCTAATTCCGAAGTGAAATGTCCCATTCCGCGTTCAAACCTTGATCTTGCGGCCATAATCACGTCGGACCCCTCTTCAAATGAATCACTTGAGTGCAAATCACAGCTCCGCCAATTCACTGCCCTTCTATACATTGTGTACGTGATACTACCACTATCTGTATACGTGCATCATGACGTCCTCTCAGTGTTGCTGGGTAACCGCTGAATGCACTTCCGCACGTTCCAGCAACGTGGCGGCGACTGGCTGTTCATGGGTGTGCAATGGATATGTTCTCAAGACAGTTGGCTTCCTGGAGGCACAGTGCCACGTTGAGAGTTGGCTCACTCTTACTACGGAAGTGTTTCTCTCCAGGCGACCTGATAACTGGGGTTGAAGTGGCAGCCTGACTGAGTTCTGTTGCTGATGAGACGCCTGTCTGAATTCGAGCCACTAGCCATTCTGCGACTGGACGGACGGGGACCTGACCTGAAATTTCTTCTCATCTGAATACTGTTGGGATGCCTTCGAACATTTATGGGACGTATTCCAGAGGTCAATTCGTGTTCAGAATCCTACACCAGTCACATTTTCGCAATTATGGTCGGGTATAGACTCAATATTTCTGTACGGGACTTCCATCGACTTGTTGAGTACGTGCCACGTCGGGCAAAAATACGTCCGACACGATATTGGCAAGTATATCACGCCTTTTGTCACCCCTTGCAAATGGCTCAGCTTATATCAGTAAAAACAACAATGGCATTTCCATTGTGGCTGCGACTTATATTGATGCCAGTTACCAGACGTATTAGAGTTTTGTTCGTGCCACGTCCTCTCCGAAAACCCAAATTTTGTTTTCGAGAACAGGCTGGGGTGCTCATACCACCATTCAAACCTAACGTTGAACGTGCTTTCCTGCACTTACCGTACAGAGCTCAAGAGCGTTATTAGCCTGTATGAGGCTGCTTCATTAGCTGGTTTACGATGTTTTCCTGTCGGATCTATTCATGATGTCTTCTGTTCGGGGATATCAGTTCTTTTATTCCCAGTATTACCAAAAATACTACAAACATAATGCCTCCATTTATGCCTCAAGGAAGAAAGTATGCGTTAACGTTTACTGTTAGTCCCTGGGGCATTACGTCTCCCAAGTACACCGGCTTTGTGGAGATCCGGAACAGTAAAGCAATCGTTCAGGAAATGATCTTCCTCATCTTTCTCAGCAATCTGTTTTTCAAATAAGTCTCGTGCCATACATTTCAAGAAGTCATCCATAATTCCTTCGAAAGCACTGTTGTTCCAGACTCTCCGTATACGGCTTACTGGTTCCCAGATCATTGAGCTATGTTTGTGCTGAGGTTGTTGCAGAAGTCTGTCTACACCGATCTACACCCGCTTTAGTTTTGCCTGCAATCTATTGAAGTTTACGTAATTTTCTTACGAAGAGTGTCTTCTGTGCTGCTTCAGTAGTATCCGTTCCAGCAAATGCATTACTGCATTCCTTACCCAACGATACGGGTAATCTGTCGGGTTTTGGAACAACGGGTTAATTTCATGTGGTAGATACGGTTGTAGCTTCTTCAGTACAAGCAGTGAAATTCACGTAGTATGTTATTGTCTCTCTACATTCGGAAACGCTGGTATCATTTCCGATAGCATATCAGTGTAGTAGTTCAAGTCTGCTTTCCGAATGTTCCACGTGTGGGCTGGCCATGTGCCACCAACTGTCTCCCCTGCGTCACATTTGAGAACGGAAGGTGAAGGATCAAATCCAAGGTCTTCTGTGACTAACTCCCATAGGGGTTCTAACGCTAATCTAGGTTGTTGTTGTTGTTACTGTTGTTGTGGTCTTCAGTCCGGAGACTGGTTTGATGCAGATCTCCATGCTACTCTATCCTGTGCAAACTTCATCTCCCAGTACCTACTGCAACCTACATCCTTCTGAATCTGCTTAGCGTGTTCATCTCTTGTTCTCCCTCAACGACTTTTACCCTCCACGCTGCCCTCCAATACCAAATTGGTGATCCCTTTATGCCTCAGAATATGCCCTACCAACCGATCCCTTCTTCTAGTCAAGTTGTGCCACAAATATCTCTTCTCTCCAAGTCTTTTCAATACCTCCTCATTAGTTATGTGATCTACCCATCTAATCTTCAGCATTCTTTTGTAGCACCACATTACGAAAGCTTTTCTTCTCTTCTTATCCTAACTATTTATCTTCCACGTTTCAGTTCCATACAATGCTACACTCCATACGAATACTTTCAGAAACGACTTCCTGACACTTAAATCTATACTCGATATTAACAAATTTCTCTTCTTCAGAAACCCTTTCCTTGCCAATGCCAGACTACATTTTGTATCCTCTCTACTTCGACCATCATCAGTTATTTCGCTCCCCAAATAGCAAAACTCATTTACTACTTTAAGCGTCTCATTTCCTAATCTAATACCCTCAGCATTACCCGATTTAATTCGACTACATTCCATTATCCTCGTTTTGCTTTTATTGATGTTCATCTTATATCCTCCTTTCAAGACACTGTCCATTCCGTTCAGCTGCTCTCCCAGTTCCTTTGCTGTCTCTGAAAGAATTACAATGTCATCGGCGAACCTCAAAGTTTTGATTTCTTCTCCATGGATTTTAATACCTACTCCGAATTTTTCTTTTGTTTCCTTTACTGCTTACTCAATATACAGATTGAATAACATCGGGGATAGGCTACAACCCTGTCTCACTCCATTCCCAACCGCTGCTTCCCTTTCATGCCCCTCGTCTCTTATAACTGCCATCTGGTTTCTGTACAGATTGTAAATAGCCTTTCGCTTCCTGTATTTTACCGCTGCCACGTTCAGAATTCGAATGAGAGTATTCCAGTCAACATTGTCAAAAGCTTATTCTAAGTCTACAAATGCTAGAAATGTAGGTTTGATTTCCTTAATCTATCTTCTAAGTTGTAGGGTCAGTATTGCCTCACGTGTTCCAACATTTCTACGGAATCCAAACTGAGCTTCCCCGAGGTCGGTTTCTACCAGTTTTTCCATTCGTCTGTAAAGAATTCGCGTTAGTATTTTGCAGCCGTGACTTATTAAACTGATAGTTCAGTAAGTTTCACATCTGTCAGACACCTGCTTTCTTTGGGATTGGAATTATTATATTCTTCTTGAAGTCTGAGGGTATTTCGCCTGTCTCATATATCTTGCTCACCAGATTGTAGAGTTTTGCCAGGGTTGCTCTCCCAAGGCTATCAGTAGATCTAATGGAATGTTGTCTACTACCGGGGGCTTGTTTCGACTTAGGTCTTTCAGTGCTCTGTGAAACTCTTCATGCAGTATCATATCTCCCATTTCATCTTCATCTAAATTCTCTTCCTTTTCCATAATATTGTCATCAAGAGCATCGCCCTTGTATAGACCGTCTATATACTCCTTCCACCTTTCTGCTTTCCCTTCTTTGCTTAGAACTGGGTTTCCATCTGAGATCTTGATATTCATCAAGTGGTTCTCTTTTCTCCAAATGTCACATTAGTTTTCCTGGAAGCAATATATATCTTACTCCTAGTGAGATAAGCCTCTATATCCTTACATTTGTCCTCTAGCCATCCCAGCTTAGCCATTTTGCACTTCCTATCGATCTTTTTTTACCTAATCTAGGTAACACCAGAGATATAAGGGGCGATAAAAAACGTTACCGTTTGAGGGCGCTGTTGCGTTGTATATGAATCATAGTGCAACTACGTTGCGGATCTATACATACCGACCTGTGTTTTTCTGACGTGAGTGTCGTAAATGCAGAAACCTGTCGAATTGCCTCGTTGTTAAATGCGTCCGAAGAAGACCACCGTGCTGTTATTCATTTTTTGGCTGCCGGAGGACAAGTACCGGTAGTCATCCATCGAAGAATGAAGAAAGTGTATGGGGAAGCAATGTAAGGCCTAATGTCCCAGAAATCTGTGACAGGGGGTGGTGCTACACCGTGTTAACATATGTCCGCATACAGCAAATGTAACACAGAAGTTACGCCCACTTAATTGGGAGACACTCGAGCGCCCGCCCTATAGTCCTCTGCCCGTGCGATCGAGCCTTCGGTCCCTCAAAAGCGGTCTTGCTGGGTCGACGATTCCTGTCGATGTTCAGCCGGCATTTGCTTCACGCAGCGGGGAGCTGTGTTTTACCAAACGAGTATGTTCAAAGTGGTGCGTCGTTGGGATGACTGTCTCAATGTTCACGGCTCTTTTTGCTTGACTTGTATACAGATTCTGGACTGAACTGCCTTAGAAAGTTTTCTCTTATCGTCTCTTATAGATCTACAGAGCTCAATCGTTGGTGTGGTGTAGGTATCCTCGTCGGGGAACTGCCATTTAAAACGATTATCTTCGTCGACAACATCCGCTGTCATTTTGCGGGTGCTGTTTCCTTGATCTCAGCCCAATGCGGGGTAATGAGCGTTAGAATCACCTAATATTACTTCGCGTACGTTAATGAATTAAATAATATACTCATTTCTTTCTTTGTTACCCTTTGTGAACACTAAACCGACATTACAGTTATTACATTACCGTTCGCATGCAATGTAGGTACGACAGCTTGAAGATGTATGTCTACAATCTCCGTGAATTTTATGCGGTATTTTTATTATTTATTTTATCCGTCGTCATCGTCTGTCGGTTAGAATTATATTAAACCCAGGAAACAGAAATGCTTCATTCGGCAGCAACCATGCTTCACATACTGCACACAGGGAGGTTAAAAAATGTTGGAGGCTATGTTCGTCATTTTTGATGGAACAATAGTTCCAGCGCACTATGTTCTTGACTTACCCCGCCACTGTTGAGAGGAAGAGTCGCTAGCGGTTCTGTGGTAAGTCTTTTTGCAGTGTGTTGTCCTCGTACACACATCGTCTTTTGTTTCTGGTTGACGTTGCCCCACACATCGAGGGTTTAAATTGACATTCTCGCAAGTCCTTTTCTTCACATTTGCGTTGAAAATGACGTCGATAAATATACAAGTCCCACCGCCACACCTCCAAAGTGAATTGCAGTGACGCAGTCACTGCCCTGTGGATAAATTTACTGCCTCACCAACACAGTTAGAGCGCAACAGACCGGTGATGCTGTATTGTAACATATCACAAATAAATAAATAAATAAATAGGCGTTTGTCGAGAACGTTACACATAAATTATTTGAATGAAATGTCGATGAAGGTAATATGATGATGAGGACAACACAAGATCCTGTCACTGAACGGAGAAAATCTCCAACCCAGTTAGGAATCGAACCCGAGTCCCTCGCATGGCATGCTGCCGGGCTGACCTATCAGCTATGGAGGGGGACAGTATTTGAAATCTATACTATTACTTTTGTATTAGCACTGTTTTTGGTTTATGGGCAATTAATAACGATCATCAGAGAGGACTGCTTGTAGGCAAGAAATATTGGGTATTATGTACGTTTCAGTGTTGATACAGATGTCCATAGCGTTTTTGGCTGTGATGAAAGTTATTCGGAACGAAAACAAAGACTTCATTTCATCGGTAGGAAGGACGCAGAAAGTTATCTACGATGGAGAGTCATTGATAGATGCAGTAAATCTTTTGGCGTGCCTTAAAAAGGTGTGTTGAGACCCTTATTGTTTATATTGTGTGTTAATCAGCAGAAAAACTATATTAGTAGTAACGTTCACCTTTTTTGCAAATGATGCAATTACGTGTATTGCAGAAATAGTTTATAAAGGTGCAGAAATATCAGTTCTGTTCTTGACAAAATTTCAAAATGATGTAGAGATTCATAATTTGCTTCAAATATTCAGAATTTTAAAATAGTGAGCTTCAAAAAACAATCCAAGAAGCACAGTATCTTATGGCTACAATACCAATGAATCACATTCTGTTCATACAGATTCCTGAGTGTAACTATTTAGACTCCGTTTCATTGGTAGAATGCAGTCAGTTCACAAAGAGGATATCCATTCATCGCCAGCGGAAAACACTGAAAGTGAGCTGTTTGCATCGTGATATGGTTTACTGTTAATATTCCCAGAGTATACAACCATAGGAAGGTCCACCAACGTATTGGTTCCTCCTATGTCTATCTAGCGGAATTATCATGAAGTTAAAATTAGAGAGATTCGAGTTCATACTATGGATTACCAACATTTTTTCTTCTCTTGTACCAATTACGACTGGAACCGGCAAAGGGAAGTTGATAGGGATACAGAAAGAATCCTCTGCTACCCACCCAAAGGCGGGTATAGTTTACATTAATAGTAGACTGTTTACTAAACAGTCTTACAGCTCATCCAAGAATATTGCCCATATGCATTAGCCCCATACCAAATAGGGCTAAGAATTAATATTAAACATATAGAGGCTAATTGAATACTATAGGATTACTAGCTTTATCCCTGCGACTTGGCCTGTGTATGCTTTACACAGATATTGAACACAACTCCTACTCTCTCTCATTCTCTCTCTCTCTCTTCTCTCCTTGTGTTTGTCCATTTCCTCCAGTCCTCCTTTCTCTGACCATTTTTTTCTGCCCCTTCCCTCTAACCATACCGTCCTCTCTATCTCTCTTTCCATCTCAGCTCTCCCCCTCTTCCTTTTCCACTTGTACACCACTCCTCTACACATTCCACCTGCCTCATGCATCTAACCCTCCTCCCTCCTCTCTGTCAGCTCTCTCTTCTCCCTCACCCTGTCCACGCCGTCCTCTATCCGTCTCAACCTTTCCCCAACCACACTGCAATTTAGTGCAATAAAGCAGACCAATACTACTCACTTAACACACCAGTCATTCAGGACCCACTGCAGGTCAGAGACTCGAAAAATCATTTATTTCCCACTGACACATAGGCTGCCATGCTAAGGAGGTTGATAAAGCAAGCTGGTACTCTTCCAACACAAAACATCTGTCGTGAAGGGCAGCCTACATGTTGGGGCACAGAAATCCCTTTCATTCCCTGACAAATATCCTGCACAGCAGGTTGATTCGGCGCACTTAAACTCTTCCCACAAAACATACATGTTGGCATGGCAGCCTACATGCCAGGGGCTGGAAAACGAGTTTTTGTGTATCTCTGCTCCTCGTTGAGCGAGGAGGCTCTGAACCCCACAGTGCTGATACTCATGAGGCCTGCTGTATCTGCGACAAACACTTGCTTGAAATCGATCTAGGGGATTTTGAGGACATGCTGGACAAACAAACATACACTTTGCTTTATAAATAGGCATGGACGGTAAAGGAGAGGACAATGAAGCAACGAAGTATTTCTAATAAACATAGGTCAGGAAGCCAACGGTTCCGCTATATGATATATGAACAAGTGCTGTCATGCGGCTGTTGTAGCACTGTTAATGTCCAAGGCTATGTTTTTCGAAACACCGTAGCTGAGGTAGAAATTGCAGAATAATAAGCTGCCCCCTTTGGATTTTATCATCACACCTGATACTCAAGAAACGGCAAGACGTTCATCACTCGTGACTTGCCAATGCAATGGCCTCCCAGGTTCCACGAGTTGAACTTATTGAATTTCTAAATATTTAAAAGTTTTGTTATGTTTCAGCCCTCAATAGTATCAATGGACTCCTGTATCGCACCGTGGATCGTTGTGAGTGCATTCAGAATAAGCCTGCGATTTTTGAATATGTACACGCATCAGTGAGGAGATGTGCTGAAGCCTGCTTTCACACGAATGGTGGCCTCGTGGTCCACTTGTAGTTATGTGTTGGCCCGTGAGTGCATATCTGCTCTTTGGATTCTCAGGAACTCTGTAACAAGATGTCCATGAAGTCAGCCGTAATCCGTCGTATCGGCGAAACCATTGGTTCTGGACGTGTGTTTATTAGTATTTTTTGCTTGTTTCTTTGTTCTCTACACCGACCTTTTCTTTGTACCTGTATTATAAAGAAGTGTAACACGGACGGAAACAGGTTTTTTTTTACTCACAGGACAATGTGAGTTAAACTGACAGATCGACACCAACCATCCCACTACAATTTGGTAGCATTCGAGAACGAGTATTAAGAGAGTAATGTAGGAATATGTTACATCTCATCAGTCCTCAACATTCAGACAAGATTAATTTACTTAAAGGACGCGCATAGCTGTTTTAGCAACCTTTCTTTCCACGATCCATACGTGAATGAAACGGTGAAAATCCTGATATGTGGTACTATAGGAAGTTCCATGCACTTCGCAGAAGGTGTGGGGTTGTACATCGAAAGTCACAGAACTGAAATATTATTACTTAATTTCACGTGCTTAAATTTTAAGATGAATACCATAATTTCCAAGGAGCTGGTGGACGATTCTGTACCCTGCAGCGGAGTGTCAGTCGTTTTAAAATTTTTTGGAAGATTAAAACTGCGTGCCGGACCAGGACTAAAAAGTCGACAGAGCTATTCAGAAAGGACTCGCGGTCCGCCCTCACAGCTTGGTAAGTAGGAGAGACATACTGGCAAAAGTGAAGCCGCGAGAATTGGTCGTGAATCGTGCCTGCGTAACTTTATCGAGAAGAGCATTCCTCGCAGAGGGTACGGTTCCCGGTTCGAGCCCCGGTCTCACAAACGGTTTGAAGCTATAGGAAGACATATAGGAGACAGCAATTCAGTCCACCCTCACATCTGGTTGCCAGTCGGCGTGCTACATGGATCATCTTAAAAAGAAAAACGTTACGGTCAGATACCCATCAGAAACGTACCGGATTTAATAACTTCGACAGTGAGGAGCCAAGGACAGAACGTGTATTGATCATCGGTCCAGTAAGGTGCATGGAGGGTCTAAGTCCAGCCAAGGGCGACGGAGTGCTGCATCTCGAGTGTGGTGCGGCGGCGCCGCTGGTTCTTATTAAATTCCTCGCAGCCGCAGACGCTGCAGAGGCGGTGACTGACCACCAGCCTCTCTCGCAGGCTGCCCATTGCGATGCTGTCCCTCCTGTCTCTGTTATTACATGCGACACTCCTTCCGGAAGAACAAAACTGAATTTCCGAAAGCGTATTTCGCTGTTTGTGTGTTTAGTCTTGAAGCGAATTTTCTGGACCGGTCAAATATCTCCTGTAACTATCGGCCGATCGCGTTGTCATCTTCCGTAGCAAAAATTTTGGAGCGATTGTTTATAATGAGATTGGAATAGTGGCTTGAAAAGTTTAATTTAATGTCTCGGAATCAATACGAATTTAGAAAAGGCAAAGACTCTATGAAAAAATCTGCTTGTACTTGCTATGGACATCATCTTAGTCTTTCAAAGCTGTCGTCGCTGCTTTTCTACGAATACCTGCGGATACCGGTTCTCTTGAACAAGCTGAAGGGTCTCAATATTCCTTCGAGAATGATGTATGGCCAGTGCTACAGGAATTGAGAGCTCCCGACCATATCATATATTAGTCTTCAGGACATTTACGATTTACCTCTCTGAAGATATGAATCGCAGTTATACGAGTACACCTGGAAATTTTTTTATCGACAAACTTTTGTGTTAGATCCCGACGCATGTAACAATTGTCTAAGGTTGTTACTGTATCTACATTTGTTAAGGGTCGTGGAATTAATATGAAATTTAATCTTGCTGGAGATGCAATTATATTTAACGGAATTTAGTTCGCTTACATTGCGAACCAGTAGAAGTAAGGGACGTAACGTTTGGAAAAATAAACTACGCATTGATCTCGTCAAAAGACGATAAGCGATTTCTTATTTTCTTTTGTAGCCTTGGGGCTTGCCTCACGATAATATCAATTTTATGGTAATTGGGGCTGATTTACTATTTTTACCGAAGTTTTGAAGCTGCGAAAATGCCGTGATTGTTCCTTTTCAGGGTCACCCATCTTTAACTTTCGCGACATAATCTCATCGTGTGATTTAAACTATTATAACATAATGTTAAAATGACTAATGATGACTGTCGATGATTGTGTGATGTGGTTACTTACCTGTAGCGGCAGCCACTAACCATTCATGAGTACATCGTGAACGGGGGACTACGGGAGTGCAACAATACTGTTTTTTGTTTTATAACAAACAAAACATTCTGTTAAATGTATGATAATTGATGATGGGAATTGTTGTTGAACACTTATACAAAAAATGAGGTGGGATAGGTTTGGTTTAGGAGGTAGGCTCGTGAACACTAATGTATCGCCATGCTACTATAACACGGCGTGGGGTATAAGTTCGAACTACCGAAGACTTCTTTAAAACTGACATATCTAATTACGCTTTGTTGTAGTGCTTATCATCCTAATTAGACAATATCAAATTTATAATGACTGAGGTTGAGTTACTATTTATACAGAATTTTTGTCAATCAAAGAATAATCTATATCAGATTTAAAGGAAAACGGTCCACTTCTCGTCTCTCAGTGCCTGCTCTATGGTGCAGTTGTAAACCTGATATGATATACTGATTTAGAGCGAATAATCACTTCCCCGAAAAAAAATTTACAAAATGTAGACGATGTTTGTGTTTATTCAACTACAGACTACTATCTTTAGGCTAAAACGGAATTACTCACAGCTACAGAACACACCGATCTACATCTACACCTACATATATACTCTGCAAATCACATTTAAGTGCCTGGCAAAAGGTTCATCGAACCACCTTTACCATTCTCTGTTATTCCAATCTTGTATAGCGCGCGGAAAGAACGAACACCTAAATCTTTCCGTACGAACTCTGATTTCGCTTATTTTATCGTGGTGATCGTTTCTCCCTAAGTAGGTCGGTGTTAACAAAAGATTTTCGCATTCGGAGGAGAAAGTTGGTGATACGAATTTCGTGAGAACATTCCGTCGCAACAAAAAACGACTTTCTTTTAATGATATCCAGCCCACATCCTGTATTATTTCATTGACATTCTCTCCCATATTTCGCGATAATACAAAACGTGCTGCCCTTCTTTGAACTTTTTCGATTTACTCCGTCAGTCCTACCTGGTAAGGATCCCACACAGCGCAGCAGTATTCTAAAAGAAGACGGACAAGGGAAGTGTAGGCAGTCTCGTGTCGTCCAGTAAAACGCAGTCTTTGGTTGGCCTTACCCACAACATTTTCTATGGGTTCCTTCCAATTTAAGTTGTTCGTAACTGTAATTCCTACGTGTTTGGTTGAATTTAGGCTTTATATTTGACTAATTTATCGTGTAATGGCTATCTGACGATGGGCTGGAGATCTCTACTGAGAAATGGCTGATAGTGCCTTTTTGCAGATCTAACAAACATTCGCAATGCTGATCACGTAACAGGCGATAACTGTACTTTCCAACTGAAATTTCATGCTCGATCTCTCGGAATAATGCTTGACTCTCGGCCCAGCTGAGTGTCTCACATACAATCTGTTGTTAATACGAGGGCAGTTCAATAAGTAATGCAACACATTTTTTTTCTCGGCCAATTTTGGTTGAAAAAACCGGAAATTTCTTGTGGAATACTTTCAAACATTCCCGCTTCGTCTCATATAGTTTCATTGACTTCCGACAGGTGGCAGCGCTGTACGGAGCTGTTAAAATGGCGTCTGTAACGGATGTGCGTTGCAAACAACGGGCAGTGATCGAGTTTCTTTTGGCGGAAAACCAGGGCATCTCAGATATTCATAGGCGCTTGCAGAATGTCTACGGTGATCTGGCAGTGGACAAAAGCACGGTGAGTCGTTGGGCAAAGCGTGTGTCATCATCGCCGCAAGGTCAAGCAAGACTGTCTGATCTCCCGCGTGCGGGCCGGCCGTGCACAGCTGTGACTCCTGCAATGGCGGAGCGTGCGAACACACTCGTTCGAGATGATCGACGGATCACCATCAAACAACTCAGTGCTCAACTTGACATCTCTGTTGGTAGTGCTGTCACAATTGTTCACCAGTTGGGATATTCAAAAGTTTGTTCCCGCTGGGTACCTCGTTGTCTAACCGAACACCATAAAGAGCAAAGGAGAACCATCTGTGCGGAATTGCTTGCTCGTCATGTGGCTGAGGGTGACAATTTCTTGTCAAAGATTGTTACAGGCGATGAAACATGGGATCATCACTTCGAACCTGGAACAAAACGGCAATCAATGGAGTGGCACCACACCCACTCCCCTATCAAGAAAAAGTTTAAAGCCATACCCTCAGCCGGTAAAGTCATGGTTACAGTCTTCTGGGACGCTGAAGGGGTTATTCTGTTCGATGTCCTTCTCCATGGTCAAACGATCAACTCTGAAGTGTATTGTGCTACTCTTCAGAAATTGAAGAAACGACTTCAGCGTGTTCGTAGGAACAAAAATCAGAACGAACTTCTCCTTCTTCATGACAACGCAAGACCTCACGCAAGTCTTCGCACCCGAAAGGAGCTCACAAAACTTCAGTGGACTGTTCTTCCTCATGCACCCCACAGCCCCGATCTCGCACCGTCGGATTTCCATATGTTTGGCCCAATGAAGGACGCAATCCGTGGGACGCACTACGCGGATGATGAAGAAGTTATTGATGCAGTACGGCGTTGGCTCCGACATCGACCAGTGGAATGGTACCGTGCAGGCATACAGGCCCTCATTTCAAGGTGGCGTAAGGCCGTAGCATTGAATGGAGATTACGTTGAAAAATTGTGTTGTGTAGCTAAAAGATTGGGGAATAACCTGGTGTATTTCAATGCTGAATAAAACAACCCCTGTTTCAGAAAAAAAATGTGTTGCATTACTTATTGAACTGCCCTCGTATATGCGATAAAGGACGGAATATACACTACTGTCCATTAAAATTGCTACACCAAGAAGAAATGCAGATGGTAAACGGATATTCATTGGGCAAATATATTATACTAGAACTGACATGTGATTACATTTTCACGCAATTTGGGTGCATAGATCCTAAGAAATCAGTACCCACAACAACCACCTCTGGCCGTAATAATGGCTTTGATACGCCAGGGCACTGAATCAAACACAGCTTGGATGGCGCTTACAGGCACAGCTGCCCATGCAGCTTCATCAGGATACCACAGTTCATCAAGAGTTGTGACTGGCGTATTGTGACGAGCCAGTTGCTCGGCCACCATTGACCAGACGTTTTCAATTGGTGAGAGATCTGGAGAATGTGCTAACCAGGGAAGCAGTCGAACGTTTTCTGCATCCATAAAGGCCCGTACAGGACCTGCAACACGCAGTCGTGCATTATCCTGCTGAAATGTAGGGTTTCGCAAGGATCGCATGAAGGGTAGAGCCACGGGTCGTAACACGTCTGATATGCAACGTCCACTGTTCAAGTGCCGTCAATGCGAACAAGAAGTGACTGAGACGTGTAACCAATGGCACTCCATTTCATCACGCCGGGTGATATGCCAGTATGGCGATGACGAATATCCGCTTCCAATGTGCGTTCACCTCGATGTCGCCAAACACGGATGCACCATCATGATGCTATTAACAGTACCTGGATTCATCCGAGAAAATGACATTTTGCCATTCGTGCACCCAGGTTCGTCGTTGAGTACACCATCGCAGGCGCTACTGTCTGTGATGCAGCGTCAAGGGTAATCGCAACCATGGTCTCCGAGCTGATAGTCCATGCTGCTGCAAACGTCGTCGAACTGTTCGTGCAGATGGTTGTTGTCTTTCAAACATCCCCATCTGTTGACTCAGGTATCGAGACGTGGCTGCACGATCCGTTACAGCCATGCGGATAAGATGCCTGTCATCTCGACTGCTAGTGATACGCAGCCGTTGGGATCCAGCATGGCGTTTCGTATTACCCTCCTGAACCCACCGATTCCATATTCTGGTAACAGTCATTGGATCTCTACCAACGCGAGCAGTAATGTCGCGATACAATAAACCGCAATCGCGATAGGGTGTAATCCGTCCTTTATCAAAGTCGGAAACGTGATGGTACGCATTTCTCCTCCTTACATGAAGCATCACAACAACGTTTCACCAGGCAACGCCGGTCAACTGCTGTTTGCGTATGAGAAATCGGTTGGAAACTTTCTTCATGTCAGCAAGTTGTAGGTGTCGTCACCGGCGCCAGTCTTGTGTGAATGCTCTGAAAAGCTAATCATTTGCATATCACAGCATCTTCTTCCTGTCAGTTACATTTCGCGTCTGTAGCACGTCATCTTCGTGGTGTAGCAATTTTAATGGGCAGTAGTGTAACTCACTTCTCATCCTTGTATGGAACATTCTACTCACAATGTAAAAATTAATTTTTCTATCTAGACTGGACTGTAGTAGAATTCTGTGCAATAATGCGTCTTAAATTGATCTCTCCAAATTACTATTGAGTTCAGAGCCATTCATACTAGTCTTGAAGCCATGAGTTCAACGCCTATAAATTCTCTTTTAGTGCAGGCAGGAGAGATGTTTTTAAGCATTAGACGTCAAATGTTGTCCGATAAATTTTTCATTCAAGGGATGTCCTTCATGGAAAGTCCTGTCTATAATAATAGACCCTACATTCACCAATTACGGAATTCCAACAACAGAAGATCTAAAATTCCCGCCGTCTGCACTAGTTTTGACTGTTGGTATCCTGTCATATATTCTATACGATGTTCTTCATATCTGCCTTTATTTGAATACGACTGGCCACACCCAGGTACCTGATTCCGGTCTGTTATTAAAATTCGACAAATTCGCAGAGTGTCAACGTAAATTACAGACGCTCAGCGGTCTAGTTATATCTGTATATATACCGATGGGTACAAAATTCCGCAAGAAGGATATAATGGATGTGCTTTTCTATGCCCTCATATCGCAGTTAAGCCTACAAACTAGCTAGAAGTGCTTGATACTCTATGGCGGAAATAGTGGCAGTTTTGAAGCAATTCAGTTTGTATCTTTAACTTCCTTTTTAAAGGTATTAATCGTGTTCGATTCCCAGAGTGTTCTTAAAAGTATTCAACACCAAAGATGCAATATAACAATCGACCGTTATATTTTGGACGTGGTACTGGAATGTATTCTCTTAAACGCAGAGGACAGACAATCATTCTGCTGTGGGTGCTCTCTCACGCAGGCATCCACTATAATGAGGAACTTGATGTCTTAATGAAGCAGAGTGCATCTGTAGGAACCGTTCTCGATTTGAAATTACCGTATTCAGACAACTTACGTAAATTCAAGAGCCACGGAAAACGGCAATGGCAAGATGCGGGGAATGTGTCCCAACGAACGAAAGGCGGATATTATGTGGCATGACAACCACAAGTTTCTATTAGGCCGTGCTTTACGAGCACACATTTGGACCGACCTACGATTTCCACTATCATTCGACTCTAAACATGCCACATTTCCTGTGCATCTACCTAGAATCAGCATCTACGATTCCCATGCATATGCGTGTGATTCTGAGTCAGAAGCTGATGTAAGCCACATCTGGTTCTCTTATACCAAGTTTGACAATGATCGACTTGAATGTCTGAAGAATTTGATAAGTATGGGTTTCCTACTCCCTCAAATAGTGTATTATCTTTTGGTTCCTAAAGAAATTCGCCTGCATAAAGTGACTGTCAATTTTCTTAGGAGTATAGGGAAATATCTGTAGGGTTAACAATTTCAGCTATCTGTGTCATTTATTATTAAATTCAGAAGTAGTGTGAACTGATAACATAAATATGTCTATCTCAGTTATCATTTCAGTTGTTAAGCATTTGTTGTGGAAAAAATTGACAACTTGAGCTTCCAGTTCTGTAAATATGTATTTTCTCTGTACACTTACGTATTCTATGTGATTATATGTTCTCGATATTAAATAGAGTGCAAACTCGGAAGGACAAACAAACAAAAAATAATGGCATCTGGAAATCAGCTGTTCCGGTTTCTGATTCAGTAAACGCAATTGCTGTTTCCCTCGGATTAAGCATTAGAGGCAGACGACTTCATGCTCAATCTAATATTTCTACCTCCCCTTCGCTGGACAGAAAATCGCTTCGTCCAGATTAGCCACCGTTTTTTAAAAACGAGACATAACTTGACAACCCAAGCGTGCTTCAAAAATGATGTTGCGTTTTCATGGGAGCGACAGCCGATTGTGGAAGTGGATGTGCGGCAGCTCGAATCGCATTTCCATGATCGGTGTTGGAGTGTTAATATGACCAAGCAGAAGCGGCACTGGGAAATCCGCTAATGAATTTCGGGTTTGTAGCCTTGTGTAAACATATTGCATGTGAGGCATTGCCGCGCCATAGCGTACAGCTGGTAATGCTCTGTGCAAGCTGGCGCAGTTTGTATTCAAATGACCTTGAAAAGTGTTGCTGGGAGGCCGACTCCGTGGAGAGGGCAACCTCGTTCGTCCGGTTGTTGCTGCGTCTTGATGTCGACAGGAGCTCGCCGGTTTGTTGCTGTTAAACAGTTTGTTGACGGGCCAAGTTGCTGACTGTACTTTGAAGGCTGCCTCTAATGCTCTGATTAAACAATCCATAAAAATTTCTTCACATTTTGGTATTTTCCATGTCTTCTCATTTTGGTTGCGTGGGTGAGTTAGAAATCGTAATTTCTCGGTGCGTCGCAGGTGATAGATGGAATGTATCGTGTGGGCGACCATCCATCTTGTGCCAGCTCTCTTGCAGGCAGAGAATGGCTTGAAGTTTCGTGCCGAGATTGTTGCGGCGGAATGGTTTGGCGTGGTTGTGTTTGTCAGGCTGAGTATTACTTTATTAGTTTTGCAAACGTGTGCGACAGTTTGACAGAGAACCCTTTGTTTCAGAGTATCTGGTTCATTGTCGCAGGCGTCTGTCCGGATCTGCTAATTTTTAATCGGTCGGTACTGACCTATTAACGACACAGTGTCGCGTGCTGCGAACTTACGGTGATAAAAAATGGGCTAAGACATTTGTCACACACTTTTACACGGGTATTTTGACTCACTGTCATTCTTGAGTGGAGTGTCTCTGACTGTGTCATGTATTCTCTTTGCAGGCGAATTGAAGGCCCTTCCTCTCATATAGCCCCCCCCCCCCCCCATGAACCATGGACCTTGCAGTTAGTGGGGAGGCTTGCGTGCCTCAACGATACAGATAGCCGTACCGTAGGTGCAACCACAACGGAGGGGTATCTGTTGAGAGGCCAGACAAACGTGTGGTTCCTGAAGAGGGGCAGCAGCCTTTTCAGTAGTTGCAGGGGCAACACTCTGGATGATTGATTGTTCTGGCCTTGTAACGCTAACCAAAACGGCCTTGCTGTTGTGGTACTGCGAACGGCTGAAAGCAAAGGGAAACTGCAGCCGTAATTTTTCCCGAGGACATGCAGCTTCACTGTATGATTAAATGATGATGGCATCCTCTTGGGTAAAATATTCCGGAGATAAAATAGTCCCCCATTCAGATCTCCGGGCGGGGACTACTCAAGAGGACGTCAGTATCAGGAGAAAGAAAACTGGCGTTCTATGGATCGGTGCGTGGAATGACAGATCCCTTAATCGGGCAGGTAGGTTAGAAAATTTAAAAAGGGAAATGGATAGGTTAAACTTAGATATAGTGGGAATTAGTTAAGTTCGGTAGCAGGAGGAACAAGACTTTTGCAAATGAAAGGGCGAGACTGCCGCTTGGCGAAACTGTTTCACACAACGTCTTGTGCACAGTAAACACAACTTTATAAGCACTCATATTGTTGCTATAGCGGCCATCTTCTCACTTCGCAACTGCAGCTGTCTATAACATATTCTCTCCTACAGCCTTCCGCAGTGAGGTCAACTTTTGAATAAAAGAGCTCTGGTCCTGAAAATGTAAACTGATCAAATATAAGACAAAACATAAGTAAACAGAATGCAAGACAACCGCAAAGAATTCGATCGTAAGCACTAGCCTGTAGGTAATCGGTGGCAAATCTGGTATGAGGTTTTGCTGTTGTCTGTGTGGACTCGCTTGCAGGCAGTACCAACAAACCTGTAGCGTTGGAATATAGTATTAGAGGAGTGCAGCTTGAAACAGTCACGATTGTTCGGTATCTAGGTATAACGTTGCAAAGCGACATCAAATGGAAAGCACTTCTGTTCAGCTATAGGGAAGACGATGTGTCAACTTCGGTTTCTTGAAGAATTTTAAAAAGAGTAATTGAGCCATAACAGGTGATCAGAAAGTTTCCATTCAAAGGCTGTACAGTCCAAAATTGTTACGCCAATCAGGCTAAATCACCTTAAGCATTGAGGTAAACATCCCACCGGCGCACCAGACTGAAGATACCCGATTGATAAAGGATTGCGTCCTGCTACATGAAGAAGTCTGTAACTAAGTTTCCTTTAATTTACGTCTATGTTCACAAACATTTCGTTCACAAAATGTAAACCACTTTGCCCGCGAAAGGCAAAGGTCCCGAGTTCGAGTCTCGGTCGGGCACACAGTTTTAATCTGCCAGGAAGTTTCATATCAGCGCACACTCCGCTGCAGAGTGAAAATCTCATTCTGGAAACATCCCCCAGGCTGTGGCTAAGCCATGTCTCCGCAATATCCTTTCTTTCAGGAGTGCTAGTTCTGCAAGTTTCACAGGAGAGTTTGGAAGGTAGGAGACGAGGTACTGGCAGAAGTAAAGCTGTGAGTACCGGGCGTGAGTCGTGCTTCGGTAGCTCAGTTGGTAGAGCACTTGCCCGCGAAAGTCAAAGGACCCGAGTTCGTGTCTCGGTCGGGCACACAGTTTTAATCTGCCAGGAAGTTTCATATCAGCGCACACTCCGCTGCGGAGTGAAAATCTCATTCTGGATTTAGTTCACAGATTACCGGTTTCTGTCTTTAATGACCATCATCAGATCTGCAGCAAAAAGGGAAAAGCATAAATACACTCGCAAACTGAATACAACTTAAGAACAATACATAGACCATAATGAAAAGTTGTACTGACAAAATTTACAATTATGCGCTTTAAATATGAAGAGGCAAACCTGTTCCATAAAAACAAAGTCCTAATGTACTGCAGCCATAGTGGCATCGTAAAATGTTAAATGCGGAATAAGCACCATCATCGTCAAATACATATAAGTAACATCACGTGCACGAGTCATGTTGTCAGTAGTACTACTGTTTAAAACAAGCTGCCGTACAGTAGCCACAAGATGTTTGTGTTGTAAGTTCACCACATGTCGCTAATGTTGGCATACACTAGTTTTCAATAATTAATTGAAACAGCGAAAATAAAGGGGGATACAATGGTTGAAGTCTGTAATAAGCTTATAACGTCTAAAAGGCATAACAGTAATAAAAAGCAATAAAAAGAAGAACACGACAAAAGTAATATTGTTAAAAAGAGGAAGATTTAAAAAACGGTGGTTGACATGTGCTCTAGTGACAAAATTCTAGATAATAACATAAATATTAACTACCGTTGATAGTGTACCAGGGAATATTAAACAACCATAAAACAAATCGCTCAAGCCACAAATGAAAGAAAAAATAGTGCCGCACATAATCAGTGCCTTCTGTTAGCGCTAACGCCAGAATTCCACACAGGCGGGAAGAGGTTGATGGAACGTGACCGGCAGAGGGCCCCTCGTACCCTGCGGTACTCCGTTGCAAGAAGAGAATGATAAAATTCCGTAACAGTGGATGATCCACATTATCTGATTAATGTAGTCTATGAAATGAATAGAGAAGGAACAAGAACATACTAGAGTCATGCGTAAAATGTATGAAAACGAAGTAAATATGTGATGCACTCAATACTAGGTGAACTTATCAACACACTATATGTAACAGAGGCCGGCAGCGATTAGAGTAAAACATTGTCAAATAAACCAAAGCAGACATTGAGCGCAAATTCATCTTGCCAGTTAAGCAGTTTAGTCGATCCTCTGTTTTTTGCTTTACAAATTTCAAGCTTCTGTAACAAATTAAGTGTACGGCCCTTATCCACTCGGTGAAGAACACGCAATCAACTCTCAATGCTCCCTACGGAATGACCAGTTTCAGATAAATTCTGTCCCAAAGCAGCTTTGTTTCGTGGCTGAGAGTGTTCTTTAAACCTTAATTTAAAAGACCTATATAATATTTGTCACAGTTACTGCAGTCAGTCCTGTATACTCCCGAGCCATCAAATTTATCAGAGTTCCCTTTCAGTTCATGTTCTATTCGTAGTTTTAGGATGTTATTAACCTGAAAGCCACATCTGACATCAGACTTAGGAATGGTTTTCATTCTATCTTTGCCGGTTCTCTTTTGCGTGTGGGTGTGTGTGTGTGTGCCTGCTGTTTGTTAAACGTTTCTTTAGCCTACTCTTGGGGCGCGTGACGTCATTTATAGAAAAGCTGTTAGCTACCGCGAATTGCTTTAAAATACTAAGTTCTTCACGTATTTCGTTTTCGTGCAAAGGTAGACGGAGGAGCCGGTGAACCATGGAAGTGAAGAAAGCTGTTTTGTATCGGGGAGGATGGCATGAACTGCCATTGATGATACTGTCTGCACAAGTTGGTTTCCTAAAAATCGAAAACTTATGTTTGTTATTAACTTTCTTAATAGTGAGATCAAGGTAGTTAATGGCGACATCTTCTTCTATTTCAGTGGTAAAAGTGAAACGTCCCCTTTTAACAATTATACAGGACTGTGCTTAAGCTGAAACACAATATTTTTTAGCGCAACGCAATCTGACTTTCAGAAACCCCTACAAAAGAATGGCCCTGACTAACATTAACCTATACGTTTCACAAATCACTTACCTCACAAAAATCTTGGTTACTCGAGCTACTGCAATACAGCGAGCGCCACTACTGCCAGCTAAATAAAAGATTCAAACTACGGAAGGCACTAACTACTGATAGGCATAGTTAGCAAATGAAAGATTTTAATAGAGAACAAACAATGTATTTACCTTAATAGTCATAATATATATAGCAGTTCATGACAAATTACAAAACTCCGCCATCTCTCTCCCCACATCCACCACTGCTGGCGGCTCACATCCAGCTGCGCAACGCTACGCGCTGTTCACAGCCAGCTGCCTAACACTACAATGGCGAGTATTACAACAATGCAAAGCAGCCACAGACTGCACACAGCACAGCCAGTGATTTTCATACAGAGGTGGCGTTACCAATAAAAAAACCTAAACAGCCTACTTACAAAAGTTATTTTGGGGTACATGCTACCTATTGCTTGGGCGAATGTGTTGACCTCACTGGTGTCACCTTCTATCAGTAATAAAATGTCATCGACATACCGATTGTAACAAATCGTTTTATCTTTTAGTTGTGGATGTTTGGCAAAAAATTTACATTCTAAATCATTGATAAAAATGTCTGCTAAAGCGCCAGCTGGACTATTACCCATACCAAGCCCGTCCTTTTGATAATAAATTTTGTCATTAAAGGCAAAAAAATTGTAAGCTAAGACAAAATCTAGGAGTTCAATTAGTTCTGTACATGCTGCAGTACTAATCTTGTTGTGAGAGAGGAGACTGCGTCTAATAATGTCAATGGTTTCTTTAACTGGGACATTACTGTAAGGATTTTCAACATCCAAGGATGCTAATGACGCATTATTTGGTATATGAATATCCTTAATTACATCCGCTAGCTCAGCACTGTTCTTGAGCTCAAAATAATTATTGAACGTGTAAACTGATTTAAGTTTATAATTAAGGAACTTATTTAATTTATGGCATGGTGATGACATATTGTTAACAATCGGACGAACCGGATTTCCTTCCATCTTTGTGGCTCCTAACCTGTGATCTGAGTTGTGGAAGTTTGACATTCATCATTTTGAGCGATTTCTTTGCACTGGAACTCTTGCATTGACTGGCCCGACCGCGTGTTATCGAATACAATAATTTCATACGCGTGAAGACGGGATTTTAAAATCCCGAAACAGGTCGTAGTTTGAATAAATATTAGTAAAACTCACGCGGATCACTCTAAATTACACGGAAGCGCCAAAGAAACTAGTATAGGTGTCTTATTCAAATACAGAGATATGTAAACGAGCATAATATGGCGCTGCTGTCGGCTACAAGTGTGTGGCGCAGTTATTACATCGGCTATTGCTGCTACAGTGGCAGATTATCGAGACCTAAGTGAGCTTGAACATGGTGTCATAATTAGCGCACGAGCGATGGTATACAGCGTCTCCGAGGTTGCAATGGATTGGAGATTTTCCCGTATGACCATTTCACGAATGTACCGTAAATATCAAATATCCGGTAAAACATCAAATCTCCGACATCGTTGTGGGGGGAAAAAGATCCTGCAAGAACGGCACCAACGACGACTGAAGAGAATCGTTCAGTGTGACGGAAGTACAAGCCTTCCGCAAATTGCTGCAGATTTCAGTGCTGCGCCATCACGAGTGTCAGCCTGAGAACCATTAAACGAAACATCATCGATATGGGCTTTCGCAGCCGAAGGTCCACTCGTGTACCCTTGATGACCACACCACACAAAGCTTTAGGCCTCGCCTGGGCCCGTCAAAACCTACGTTGGACTGTTGATTACTGGAAGCAAGTTGTCTGTTTCAAATTGTATCGAGTGGATGGACGAGTGCGGATATGGACATAGCCTCATGAATTCATTGACCCTGCATCTCAGCATGGGACTGTTGAAGCTGGTGGAGGTATTGGCGTGGGGCTTGTGCAGTTGTAGTGATATGAGACCCCTGACACGTCTAGATACGACTGTGACAGGTAACACGTACGTAAGCATCCTGTCTGATCACCTGCATCCACTCACGTCCATTGTGCATTCCGACGGACTTGGGTAATTCCAGCAGGACAATGCGACACCCCATCCGTCCATAATTGCTACAGAGTGGCTCCAGGTACACTCTTCCGAGTTTAAACACTTCCTCTGGCTACCAAACTCCCCGACATGAACGTTATTTAACATATCTGGGATGTCTTGCAACTTACTGTTCAACAGATATCTCCACCTCCTCGTACTCTTACGGATTTCTCAAGATTCATGGTGTCAGTTCCCTCCATCATTACTTCAGACATTAGTCGAGACCATGCCACGTCGTGTTACGGCACATCCTCTTGCTCGCGTGGGCTATACACTATATTAGGCTGGTGTACCAGTTTCTATGGCTATTCAGCTTAAGAGCGGTTTCTTTAAAATTCTTGGTACATCAATAAATCGATAAATTATACAGGTAGTTAACCTGAAAAGAGCGACATTCTAGAAGTAACGTCAGATTATGAGCGTAACGACATTCGAGGAAAGGAGAAGGCGCCTGGCAAGCTCGGTGTTTTATTATATATGCCTTAAACTGGTAACGCACTATCCTTATCTTAAAACAGACTTTAGTATTCCCTACCGTCAGTGTATTTATAACGGCAAAGCTATGGAACCACTGTAGACAGCTGTGTTGAGACCATGACAGGAATAAGTATCGTTTCTACAGATCTGATTCCTCTAGAACGATCAAACATATAAATGGAAGCCTCTTCAGTCGAAGCCTTATGGCAACCTTACCTTATTCCGAGGATCCCCAGTACAACGTCCGCTGTTATGCGCATATCTCGTACATCACCGCGAGTGCTAATGCAACAACATGACATGTATATTGGTAGACATCCACAACATTGTGGATATGGTTTCATTTACTTTTTACCCCAGACCTTGTGAAAAAATTTTCGATGAACACTTTCAGTATTTATTTTCTGTTTCATCTTTGTGAGTATAAAACCCACATCGTCGACTTAGCCTCAGTAGACGATTTGTCTGACCCACAAACTTGTGCCCTTGAGTAGGTTGTTTGTTGTTGTTGTGGTCTTCAGTCCAGAGACTGGTTTGATGCATCTCTCCATGCTACTCTATCCAGTGCAAGATTCTTATCTCGCAGTACCTACTGCAACCTACATCCTTCTGAAATTGCTTAGTGTATTCATCTCTTGGTCTCCCTCTACGATTTTTAACCTCCACGCTGCCCTCCAATATTAAATTGGTGATCCCTTGATGCCTCAGAACATGTCCAACCAACCGATCCCTTCTTCTAGTAAACTTGTGCCTCAAACTCCTCTTCTCCCCAATCCTATTCAATACTTCCTCATTAGTTATGTGATCTATCCATCTAATCTTCAGCATTCTTCTGTAGCACCACTTTTCGAAAGCTTCTATTCTCTTCTTGTCCAAACTATTTATCGTCCACGTTTCACTTCCACACAATGCTACACTCCATACAAAAACTTTCAGAAACTACTTCCTGAGACTTAAATCTATATTCGATGTTAACAAAGTTCTCTTCTTCAGAAACCCTTTCCTTGCCATTGCCAGTCTACATTTTATATCCTCTCTACTTCGACCGTCATTAGTTATTTTGCTCCCCAAATAGCAAAACTCATTTACTACTTTAAGCGTCGCATTCCGTAATCTAATTCCCTTAGCATCACCCGATTTAATTCGACTACATTCCATTATCCTCGTTTTGCTTTTGTTGATGTTCATCTTATATCCTCCTTTCAAGACACTGTCCATTCCGTTCAACTGCACTTCCAAGTCCTTTGCTGTCTCTGACAGAATTACAATGTCATCGGCGAACCTCAAATTTTTATTTCTTCTCCATGGACTTTAATAACTACTCCGAATTTTTCTTTTGTTTCCTTTACTGCTTACTCAATATACAGATTGAATAAGATCGGGGACAGGCTACAACCCTGTCTCACTCCATTCCCAACCGCTGCTTCCCTTTCATGCCCCTCGTCTCTTATAACTGCCATCTGGTTTCTGTACAAATTGTAAATAGCCTTTCGCTTCCTGTATTTTACCGCTGCCACGTTCAGAATTCGAATGAGAGTATTCCAGTCAACATTGTCAAAAGCTTACTCTAAGTCTACAATGCCTTCCCTTAATCTATTTTCTAAGATAAGTCGGAGGGTCAGTATTGCCTCACGTGTTCCAACATTTCTATGGAATCCAAACTTGTCTTCCCTGAGGTCGGCTTCCACCAGTTTTTACATTCGTCTGTAAAGAATTCGCGTTAGTATTTTGCAGGCGTGGCTTATTAAACTGATAGTTCGGTAATTTTCACATCTGTCAACACCTGCATTCTTTGGGATTGGAATTATTATATTCTTCTTTAAGTCTGAGGGTACTTCGCCTGTCTCATACGTCTTGCTCACCAGATGGTAGAGTTTTGTCAGGGCTGGCTTTCCCAAGACTGTCAGTAGTTCTAATGCAATGTTGTCTACTCCAGGGGCCTTGTTTCGACTTAGGTCTTTCACTGCTCTGTCAAACTCTTTACGCTGTATCATATCTCCCATTTCATCTTCATCTACATCGTCTTCCATTTCCATAATATTGTCATCAAGATCATCGCCCATGTATAGATCCTCTATATACTCCTTCCACCTTTCTGCTTTCCCTTCTTTGCTTAGAACTGGGTTTCCATCTGAGTTCTTGATATTGATGCAAGTTGTTCTCTTTTCTCCAAATGTCTCTTTAATTTTCCTGTAGGCAGTATCTACCTTATCCTTAGTGAGATAAGCCTCTACATCCTTACATTGCCCTCTAGCCATGCCTGCTCAGCCGTTTTGCACTTCCTGTCGAACTCATTTTTGAGACGTTTGTATTCCTTTTTGCCTGCTTCATTTACTGCATTTTTGTATTTTCTCCTTTCATCTGTCATATCGAATATCTCTTTTGTTACCCAAGGATTTCTACCAGCCCTTCTCTTTTTACCTACTTGATCCTCTGCTGCCTTCACTATTCCATCTCTCAAAGCTACCCATTGTTCTTCTACTCTATTTCTTTCCCCCATTTTTGTCAATAATTCCCTAATATCTCGCTAAAACTCTACCTAAAACCTCTGGTTCTGTCAGTTTATCCAGATCCCATCTCCTTAAACTCCCATATTTTTGCAGTTTCTTCAGTTTTAAACCAACAGATTGTGGTCAGAGTCCACTTCTGCCCCTGGAAATGTCTGACAATTTAAAATCTGGTTCCTAAATCTCTGTCTTACTGTTATATAATCTATGTGAAACCTTCCAGTATCCCAAGGCTTCTTCCATGTATACAATCCTCTTTCATGATTCTTGAACCAATTGTTAGCTATGATTACGTTATGCTCTGTGCAAAATTCTACCAGGCGGCTTCCTCTTTCATTCCTTACCTCCATTCCGTATTCACCTACTACGTTTACTTCACTTCCTTTTCCTGCTATCGAATTCCAGTCACCCATGACTATTAAATTTTCGTCTCCCTTCACTATCTGAATAATTTCTTTTATCTCTTCATACATTTTATCAATCTCTTCGTCACCTGCGGAGCTAGTTGGCATATAAACTTGTATTACTGTGGTTGGCGTGGGCTTCGTATCTATCTTGGCCACAATAATTCATTCACTATGCTGTTTGTAGTAGCTTACCCGCATTCCTATTTTTTTTATTCATTATTAAATTTACTCCTACGTTACCCCTATTTGATTTCGTATTTATAACCCTGAAATCACCTGGCCAGAAGTCTTGTTCCTCCTGCCACCTAACTTCACTAAATCCCACTATATCTAATTTTAACCTATCCATTTCCCTTTTCAAATTTTCTAACGTACCTGCTCGATTAAGCGATCTGACATTCCACGCTCCGATCCGTAGAACGCCAATTTTCTTTGTCTTGATAACAACGTTGACCTGAGTAGTCCCCGCCCGGAGATCCGAATGGGGGACCATTTTACCTCCGGAATATTTTACCTAAAAGGACGCAATCATCAATTAACCTTATAGGAAAGATGCATGTCCTCGGCAAAAGTTACGGCTGTATTTTCCCCTTGCTTTCAGCCTTCCGCAGTACCAGCACAGCAAGGCCGTTTTGCAAGGAGATCAGTCAATCATCCAGACTGTCGCCCCTGCAACTAATGGAAAGGCTGCTGTCTCTCCTCAGGAACCACACGTTTATCTGGCCTCTCAACAGATACTCCTCGTTTGTGGTTGCACATGCGGCCATCTGTGTCGTTGAGGCACGCAAGCCTCCTCACCAATGGCAAGGTCCATGATTCATGGGTGGGGGGATTGTTTAAACTTTTCAAAAATACTCTGTAATGGTTGTGCATAATAAGGGACAACCATGCATTACGAGTTTTGTTTCTCCCATTAACCATCACACTTGTAGTTTCACTACCAGATAATTCTGCTGGTCCATAGCAAAATTCCTATGAAAAACCTGTTATTGTTGAGAACAAATAACTATGACTTATCAGATTGAATGCTCTGTATATCTCCAAGGTAATTAAATCCATCTTTGCTCTGCTGGAAGCTACACCGATAATTTCGCAGTTAGCTTCTGCTGCATATTATATTGGTATCCCAGAAACTTTGGACCGGATCGATAATTGAGCTCTGTACCTGTAGACTATAGAATGAAAAGCAAGGTAATAAAAATAAAAATTCTGTCAGATTTGAAATGCGGTAGGGAGCTGGTGTTGAGCGGTAGGACATAAGGCGAAAATTATTATTATCAAATTTAATGAAAAATAAACCACTTTATAGACGCAACAAAAAGATCACAAAAACCTCAGTAACTATCGTCAAAATTTAATTTACCAATGGATTTTTCTTTCGGAAGCAAGGAAAGTGCTGGCAGAATTTATAAAACCTGCAAAGTAACATTTAAGAGAAAATTTTAAGAAATATTTTCTCATATCTTGACATTAAATCCAAGCCTTAACTCAGACGTTTAATAAGATCAACAATATGGCGTTCAACTATACCTTCCAAGTTTAAGCTTTAAGAACCTACTGAAATGATTAACAGGCAATTAACATCCGACATCCACTGGCAAGTAATACAAGCAAGTCTAAGTAAATAGGCTGACGACAAATTTAGGTAGAATACCATCAGCTGATCGTGCAGACAAGGTGCCTGTGTAGGAGTACAACAACTTCTCTCTTGTGTATGAACAACACACAACACAGCTGGTCAGTTGAGTTTTAAGGCTCTCGCTTTAGTACGTTTAATAGAGAAAATAACCACTTTAGGATTAACCATTTCTTTTAGTCAAAACCCTTTTAGCAGAACTCAAAGTATAAACCACATGTATAATCAAGTTATCTTGTAACATTTAAATTACTCGCTGATAAGTTTACAAAAAATTACAACAAAAGACACTGCAGAGAATTTGGAAAAAGCGATTCGTGCTCTGAAATGACGTTATTTACTGTTTCATTTAGATAATGCCAATTATCGCTGCCAAACCTGGACAAGAGGCTTCCACACCGACAGTTTAATAGTCAAAAACACACAAATGATTTGAATGATACCACTTTAAAGGTTGAAAAAACTACTATTCAGACGAAGATGGATAACGAGGATGGCAAGTAAGAGAATAGTCTTTTCACATACAAACCGTAGGTGTTTGGACTGTAATTGAATGCTCAACCTAATTTCCAGGAATTAGGATCGTAAGTCAACAACCGTCCTATCAATGCCTGCAGTCGGCTGCACATATTCACTAGTCACCCTCGTGTTCATTCGTTGGAAATTACTGACAGTGTAACCTCCCCACAGAAAAAATATTTAATTTAAATAATGAACCATGAACCAAATGTAACCTCCCAACAAAAATAAATAATTAAATGAATATGAACCATACGTAAACTCCCCACAAAATTAATAATCAAATGAATTTTTCTAATATTGTAACCTCTGAACAAAATTGGTTCGGTACGCACAGATTGTCAGTAAATGGAGGATTGTCATCATTACACTGAGTGTCGCAAGTATTATCGGTCACATTATTAGAGTCGGTTATTTCGCTCATCACACATCGCGATGTACTGTTAACAGTTTTTCGCGGCATTTTCACTAATCAAAATTAAGCACAAATGAAACAAGGACAATGCAAAATGCCACAAACACAATTTCAACAAAGAGCAACAAATTGCCGATGATCTGTGAAAGAAAGAGTGACAAATTAGTAAATGCGTTGCGCCAGATGCAAACTACATTTAAATAAATAAGAGCAGATATATGACTACTTCTCAGAAGATTCACAAAGAAATACGATTCTGGCCGGATGTCGCCAAGTGTAACCTCCCCACAGAAAAAATATTTAATTTAAATAATGAACCATGAACCAAATGTAACCTCCCAACAAAAATAAATAATTAAATGAATATGAACCATACGTAAACTCCCCACAAAATTAATAATTAAATGAATTTTTCTAATATTGTAACCTCTGAACGAAATTGGCTCCCATTTATAATCTGTGTGCAGAAATGCATTCACATTTAATGTTCCCACAAAATTATTTTCTCATTTAATGTTAAGTTCGAAACAGAAAAATTCCTAAACACCAAAATATTAAAAAATATTTAGTAACCTGATAAATTTTATGAGGACGGCAGCGCTGCCCTTCGGCCCTGTATTCTGAATAAAAAAGCAAAAATTCTTACCTCAATAAAAAACTGCAAATATATCTGCTCTTACATAACAATTTTCGACACAGCTTCGTGCAATGCTGGCGTATATTTTTTTTTTTTTTTTTGATTCTTGGAAGGAATGATCATGCATTGGAAATATTCTTTAAATTGAAATGAATGCTTTTCTTTAAAAAAAGTTACTTTATATTATAAAATTATTATTGGGGCATTTTTTTAAAGAAATTAAATGACAATTAATATACATTACTAGATATGCGCAAGGCTGCTTCTTTACCTTCTACAATGATACCCATCCTGCAGAGTCCTGACCAGAGTCCCGAGCAGAGCAGACAGCCGACACGTGCCGACTCCCGCCGACTCACGCAGACTACTCAAGACTGCTACTGTCGACTCGCGCAGACAAGCGCAGACTACTGCTTACTAGCACGGACTGAAGACTAAAGCCGATTGACTACTAAAGCCGACTGACGCTGACTCGCGACAAGCAACAACTAACTACATACTACTCTCTGGTCAGAGACTCTGCCATGCCTCGCCCATCGTCGGCAAAGCATACGTCTTACAGAACCCTCCACTGGGGGGGGGGGGGGGGGGAGGGGGGCAAAATTTGGCAGTGATGGTGAGTCAATTGGACTTGCCATGAGCAACAAATTTTTCTTAACTAACTAACTTTGCCGGCCGCGGTGGTCTAGCGGTTCTAGGCGCTCAGTCCGGAACCGCGCGACTGCTACGGTCGCAGGTTCGAATCCTGATTCGGGCATGGATGTGTGTGATGTCCTTAGGTTAGTTAGGTTTAAGTAGTTCTACGCTCTAGGGGACTGATGACCACAGATGTTAAGTCCCATAGTGCTCAGAGCCATTTGAACCATTTTTTTTAACTAACTTTACAATCACAGAATATATACATATATATAAGTGCAGAACATGAAATAAAACATAGTGCACATGCACTGAGTATACACAATGAGTACAAATCATATTAACAAATGACAAAAGTGCTCACGCACTGTAGTTCACAACATATCAGCCAATCAAAATGTATATGGAATGAGTAGAAATCATATTAACAAATGACATAAAGTGCACACGCACTGTAGTACACAACATATCAGGAAATCACAAAATGTACAGGCAATGAGTACAAATCATATTGACAAATGACAAAAAGTGCACACGAACTGTAAAACTCTTTAGCATTTTTACAATAAATAAACATATCAAGGAGTGAAATAAAGTGCACACGCACTGTGGAAGTCTTTAGCATTTTTACATAACATATCATGGAGTGAAATAAAGTGCACACGCACTGTATATGTCTTTATCATTATACAAGAGTTTAAACGGATTGTATAAGTGTTTACCATTTTACAAGAACTAGGAAAGGAATGGGAAGGATTGCATCATGGTTGTAGCACTTTAGGTTGCACGCAGCTGCACTGAAAGTCCATATCTTTCTACAGAAGCACAACCCCAAGTGAGACAATCTGAAGTTCTTTTCCTTGAAGTATTAATCAGTGTAGCCGAGACACTGAAATGTCGTAATAATATTCCATGCTATCATTTTGGTAGTACACTAGGCACACCAAACAGTGGGACCATAATAACATCTCCATCGCTCAAGGTGGTGGACAGCATGTCGTGTCAACACCACGTTCTTGTAAAGTACACCAACGTAGAATTAGTGCAAAAACCAAATATAGTGCTCCATGATCATGAGGATAGACAGGACAAACGGATATTGCAGTAATTTCTGGTAATTTGGTTAGAAGGTGAAGGACATTAAGTCACATACTAGTCTTCATTGAGAATTACACTAGTCTAACAACTGATTTGAGTAATTGGTGGCACTCATCGCCCAGTTACTGAACATTTCTGTACCATGTATGAAGTATTACAGAATAATGTTCAGAAATTATCTGTTTACAGAGAACATTGGCACTCATTGGCCAGTTACAAACCATTAGAAGTCATCATTCAAAACAGGAGCTAATTAATGGCATAGTATTAAAATAATTCACTTAGTTATAATAATCATTGGCACTCATTGTCCAGTTACAAAACATGTAGCAAGTATTGAATAGTACAAAACATTTTTCATCATTCAAGTGACATACGACATATTTAAAATAATTATTGGCATTCATTGACGAGTTACAAACCATCAGAAGTAATCATTCAAAAAGAGAGTCAATTATTGGCATAGCATTTATAGAGCATAACAAAATATTATTTACAGAAATTATTGGCATAGTATCTATGCATTATTACAAAGCATCATTCCGTATTACTCAGAACTGATCACTCCAGTGACATAGGACATATTGAAAATGTAACATACTGTAACTATTATTCAAGGTCTGTGACTAGAAAACATTATTCCGTATTACGCAGAATTCATCATTCAAATGACATATTACTCAGAGCTGATCACTCCAGTGACATAGGACATATTAAAAATGTAACATACTGTAACTATTATTCAAGGTCTGTGACTAGAAAACATTATTCAGTATTACTCAGAATTCATCATTCAAATGACATATTACTCAGAACTGATCATTCCAGTGACATAGAGCATACTGAAAATGTAACATACTGTAACTATTATTCAAGGTCTGTGACTAGAAAACATTATTCAGTATTACTCAGAATTCGTCATTCAAATGACATATTACTCAGAACTGATCATTCCAGTGACATAGGACATATTGAAAATGTAACATACTGTAACTATTATTTAAGGTCCGTGACTAGAAAACATTATTCAGTATTACTCAGAATTCAAATGACATATTACTCAGAACTGATCATTCCAGTGACATAGGACATATTGAAAATGTAACATACTGTAACTATTATTCGAGGTCTGTGACTAGAAACATTACTCAGAATTACTCAGAACTTTTTTTTTGTCCTAGCAATGAATTGCGTTGAGATCGATAATTAATTACTGGGGCATAACAATATTTGCTTTTGAGTTATTGCTGCAAATGAAGATGTGTAACGTCATTCGTCATGAGTCAGCTGTAGCAAGGTTATGATACAAGTAGAGTATATGTGATCACATTCATAAATAACACAGGTTTAATGACCAACTGCTTATAGCACATTAATTTCATGAATAATTTCTCCTGCAAAAAATACAAAATGGATTATTAAACTGAAAGAAGAAACGCATATTATTCTGAAAAGCAGTGAACTTCGAATTAACAAGTAGTGAAATGTGTATAAAATATATATGTTCTCTAGCTGTCCTTTCCAAAACCTTCAGTCATCATACCATGCGACATGAGACATACTGTCAAAACGAACTGCAACAAATACTTAAATAACCACATAGCATAAATACATAAACTTCAACATTATCCTCATCTGCAAAGAAAAACTTCATTATCCATATCATCATAACTCCATTATTATCATCACCTGTAAAGAAAAACTTCATTATCCATATTAGCATATTCTTCATCATTATTCATCACCATTCATTATCATCTGCCAAAAAGTCACTTCATTATTCATTATACAACTATTCCTTATTTCTAGCATATTTCATCACTAAAACTAAGATGTGTAGTTCTGTCTGACAGCCTGCATCAATCGCCTCGTATTCTGAAAGAAAAAATTAGTTAAGACTGCTACTCTACGATGTGTATAGTATATTCTTGTTAATGCTTGTTAATTCTGATCCATTTACTCTTCGTGACGAGGTACTGCATCTTCTTTCGTTCATTCCGAAGGTGAAATTCCCATTTCTGTTTAATTTGTTTCTTTTACACGTTATTGCTTTCTGAAAATGATGAACAAAGATTAATGTCTTGCATTTAAATCATATACCCACTAAATAAAAACTGGTTTATAGTAACATAATTGAGCATACAGCATAGCATGACAGAAAATGTAATATGTCAAAAAACATAGACAGTGTGCAGGTGCAAAAAATGTACACAGAGTATCACAATGTAACAGCAAAAAAAAAAAAAAAATGTAAAATAGTCACGATGTTGAGCTATCATAAGGCAAAAATGTCAAAGTCAACTGGTGTTTGTTATATCTTAAATATTTCATAGAGCATACAAACAAAACAGGAAAACAATCATACATACATGAAAAATAGAAAATATGACCTTCTTTATGTTCAGCTTCTATGTTGTGTAGTTAATAGAGGCGAGAATTGTAGACTTTAATGGAGAGAAAGTTTAATAAAATTAATATGTCACTAGATAGAATTGCATAATTATTCATAAGATACGTAAGTTTATCTGGAAAAATGTGCACGGTCTGATGTGTAACGACAAGAAAAGCGACTTGCTAACCTTACCTTGCCGGGCACTTGCCAAGAAAAAATACGATAATCATCAGGAAGTAATCACATAAATATAATTGCATAAGTGGTCATAAAATGTGTAAGTTCATCTGGAAAAATATGCACGGTCTGATGTGTAACGACAAGAAAAGCGACCTGCTAACCTTACCTTGCCGGGCACTTGCCAAGAAGAAATACGAAAATCATCAGTAAGTGTTCATGTAAATATAATTGCATAAGTGGTCATAAAAAAATTAGGAAATGGCATTACAGTGTGATAAATCATAAAGTATGTTCATTCAATAAAAGGTTTGATGTTGGAGACGTGGTGGTTCCCTTTGGTTTCTCTGGTTCTCAAAGTTTCGACGTGTACTACATTGGGGTGAGGAATGCTGCGAATTCAATATGGACCTGCGTATAGAAGCTCAAATTTACTGCATCTACTCTTTCCTCTGTTGGATAAATAGTGTGTACGTACTAATATCTTCTGTCCAATGTGAAAGTCACGGCGTGTACAAACCTGTTTTTTCTGTCTTCTCCGGCGCTCTGCGGCACGTTTGATGTTGTTCAGCGCAATGTCAATTATTTCATGGTGTCGTAGTCGACGAGATGTAGGAAAGGTTACTAATTCTTTAATTTTGTTAGGTGGTTCAACATTTTTCAGTATAACAGACGGAGATAGCATAGTAGATTCATTTGGTATGGAATTAATTACATCCTGGAATGAGAGTATGTATGTGTCCCAATCAATATGTTTTTTATGGCGATATATTCTACGCAGTTTACCAATTTCTTTCATTAATCGTTCACAAGGGTTCGAAGAAGTATGGTACCTGGATATATAGATCGGAGAAATGTTTCTAGCTCGTAACATACGTGTCCATATAGCAGATCGAAACTGAGGTCCATTGTCGGAAATTAATTTCAACACATGCCCTGCATGAAATAGAAAATGTTTTACAAATGCTTTCGAAACAGTTTTAGCAGTAGCTTTGCGTAACGGAGTGAAGGTAACAAATTTTGAAGTGAGTTCAACAGCGACAAAGATGTAGAAAAAACCTCTATTAGTTCTGGGAATCGGACCAAAAATGTCTACAGCGGCCATATGTCTCAATTTAACAGGTACAATGGGATGTATTGGAGGAATATGTGAAGTTGTGTCTGATTTAGCTTTCTGGCAGATTTTACATGACGCTAATACTCGTCGAATACGTTTCTCCATGTTGGTAAAATAACAGTTCTGTCTCAGTATAAGAAAACATTTTCTGGCTCCGTAATGTGCGTAACTTAAATGAGTATACCAGATTAATTTGTTAACAAGTTCGTCAGGAATGCATAATAACCAATTGTTGCTGTCAGGATGAGAGCGGCGAAACAGAATATTATACATACAGTGTAATGGTTTCTAATAGTAACATTATTCCTATCTTGCCAAAGCTGTTTAATTTCTTTCCACAGGTTGTCTTTACTCTGCTCTTGTGCTATGTCTTGTAATGACGACGAAATGAAATTTTCAAATGCAACTTGTTGAATGTACATGACACTGAAATATGCTTTGCAGAAGTTAGTTGCGATGTCTTGCTGATTGTTGCTAAGAGAACGGGATAGTGCGTCTGCTACAATATTTTGTGTGCCGGGAATGTGAACAATTGTAAAATTAAATTCCTGCAAATAAAGTTTCCATCTACTTAATCTTTCGTGTGTAAATTTAGCCGAAAGTAAAAACTGTATCGCTCGGTGGCCTGTGTAAACGGTAGTATGTCTTCCATAAAGAAAATGCCTAAATCTGGTAAAAGCCCATACAACACATAATGTTTCAAGTTCTGTAACAGAATAATTGCGTTCAGCAGGTGACAGTTGGGACTTGCAAAAGTGATGTTTTTAATTATTGTACAACCATCTTCTTCAATTTCCTGAAAAATATGTACGCCTAAAGCGGTGTTAGAACTGTCGGTGGCAATGGAAAAATTTCTAGTAAGATCTGGGTGCGATAAAAGTGGTGCATTCAACAAGGCATGTTTCAAATAACATTTTCGTGAACAAGATTCTGTGTATCTGAAGTATTGCTTACGTTGCTGGAAGATGCAACCTGTACTGTATCTAGTCAAATTATATATGAATTGCTACTATTTTCGGGAGGATGCTGTGGCATTTCCACTATTTGAATTGTTCTGTTATTTCTTCTTGAAGTATTACGTTCGGGATGATATCTACTGTCTGGTTCATTCATAATAATTTGTTGTTGTGGATGATTCTGCTGCTGGTAAGACCGACTGTTATTAAACGTACGCTGAAAATTGTGCTCATTATTTTTGCGTCTGTCATGATAGTTATTTCTATACGGTACATTGCGATAGGAATTGAAATTGTGTGTTTTCTGTAGGTAGTTATTCCCTTGTTGCTGTGCGTTACTATTTGTTGGAGCTGATGCTATACGTGCACGCGGCGAAACATTAAAGCTTGGTTGACCTTGTACATTACATTGTTGGTTAGGTATGCTAACCGGTTGGTTTTGTTGCTGTTGCGGAGAAAAAACTCTATTGTTACCAAAATGTGGTACCTGTTGCTGATAATTTGACACATACTGATGATTAAATGTTTTTTGTCTGTTATTAAAGTTCTCGTGGTTGTCATTTCTGGAGCGTCTAATGAAAAATTGTCACTTTCGGTAAAACTTGTCATATCAGGTTTTCTTTACACGTTCTTAGTCATAGATAGAGCGATAGTTGAAGAGCTGTTTTAATAGATATAAAGGATAGTAGAAGAGAAGGCAGCAGTGCAGAAAACTAGAGATGAAATAGCATTACTACAGCTCGGGGCCCTGTGCATGCTAAGGCACATATTCATCGAAGCGTAATGAATCCCCTGAGGTCAATTACGCGCTACAAATAAATTTTGGCTTTTGTGTTACAGGCAATGCCGGTGAAAATTCAAAAGCAAATTGTTGTATCCAAGCCAATGCTAGTTTCTGCATTACACGAAATGCTGGTGAAAGTACAAAAATAAATCTACGTATCCAGTCCAAAGCGTATACCCGTGCTCTGTCATTTTTAAATACCTTAGATTTTTTTACACATACAAATTGCTTATAATCAACGTTATTGTCACTGAATGTGTGAACAGGTTCAGGATTGCATAAGAATCTGTTTGTCTGTGTCTTTTCGGATTTTAAGTCACGCAGTCTCTGTAAATTACTTAAGTTATACTGGCTGTACGAGTGTGAGAAATGTTCGGAACGTGGCGTATGCTGTGCCGTGTTAGAGGCTAAAACATTTTACATTTCTGTTACTTTAATACGTTCCTCAATTTAGTTGTTCTGTTGTTCACATTTCTTATCGACTTCCGTATCCAGAGTGTGTGAAAGTTCTGGTGACTACAAAATAAACTCGTCGCGTATTTGTGTTGCGTTTTCTGAACATTGTTCAGTGACTGTATTAATTTCATCTCTAAGTGATTCTGTTGTCGCTGCATGTGTATTACTTAATTCTTGTACAACAGATCTAATTTCTTCACTACTGTTACTAGCACAAGCCTCGATTTCGTCACGTAATTGTTCTTTAGTATCATATCGTTGCACGGTAACGGCTGTAATCTGTTCATTAAGTTGTTTGTTCTGTTCATTAAGGTTGTCGTGTTTTTCGTTCGATAGTTTGAAACTTTCATACCACTGTTTGATCATTTCAATAAGTTGTTTGTAAGTGTTGTCTATTATTTCATTCAATTGTTGTCAAGTTTTTCATTAAATGGTTTATTCGATTCGTTAAGGTTATCTTGTTTTTCATTTACCAATAATGCCACAACTCGATCCGTGCCTAAATTACCTACTCTATTCTCTGTGCTGTTTGATGGTGTATCTGCTTTTGTCGCGTTTTGTGTAACCAGTTGGTCATTCTCTGATTCTTGAAAAGCTTCGCCACTTGGATGTGCACTGTTATTCACTACACCGGAATTAAATAAATATGAGGTATTCTGATTACACTGTTCATTTTCGTTAGAAAAATTTATCTGTTCGTTATGTAAGTTTTGCAAACTGGGTGTGTCAAACTGGGCAGCGTTCATTGTAACAGAACGTGCCTCGTCATCAATTGTCATTAAATTAACAGAGGACACAATTGAATTTGTTTGTTCCTCGTTAGCATTAGAATCATTACTAGTGGTCGGTACGCACTGATTGTCTGTATTTGAAGGATTGTCATCGTATTTTTCATTGAGTTGTTTGCACGATACATTAGGTTGTTTAACATGGTTGAATCATGATAGAAGGTTGTATACATGGAAGAACCCTGGAGATACTAAAAGGTATCAGATAGATTATATAATGGTAAGACAGAGATTTAGGAACCAGGTTTTAAATTGTAAGACATTTCCAGGAGCAGATGTGGACTCTGACCACAATCTATTGGTTATGACCTGTAGATTAAAACTGAAGAAACTGCAAAAAGGTGTGAATTTAAGGAGATGGGACCTGGATAAACTGAAAGAACCAGAGGTTGTAGAGAGTTTCAGGGAGAGCATAAGGGAACAATTGACAGGAATGGGGGAAAGAAATACAGTAGAAGAGGAATGGGTAGCTTTGAGGGATGAAGTAGTGATGGCAGCAGAGGATCAAATAGGTAAAAAGACGAGGGCTAGTAGAAATCCTTGGGTAACAGAAGAAATATTGAATTTAATTGATGAAAGGAGAAAATATAAAAATGCAGTAAATGAAGCAGGCAAAAAGGAATACAAACGTCTCAAAAATGAGATCGACAGGAAGTGCAAAATGGCTAAGCAGGGATGGCTAGAGGACAAATGTAAGGATGTAGAGGCTTTTCTCCCTAGGGGTAAGATAGATACTGCCTACAGGAAAATTAAAGAGACCTTTGGAGATAAGAGAACCACTTGTATGAAAATCAAGAGCTCAAATGGAAACCCAGTTCTAAGCAAAGAAGGGAAAGCAGAAAGGTGGAAGGAGTATATAGAGGGTCTATACAAGGGCGATGTACTTGAGGACAATATTATGGAAATGGAAGAGGATGTAGATGAAGATGAAATGGGAGATACGATACTGCGTGAAGAGTTTGACAGAGCACTAAAAGACTTGAGTCGAAACAAGGCCCCCGGAGTAGACCACATTCCATTGGAACTACTGACGGCCTTGGGAGAGCCAGTCCTGACAAAACTCTACCATCTGGTGAGCAAGATGTATGAAACAGGTGAAATACCCTCAGACTTCAAGAAGAATATAATAATTCCAATCCCAAAGAATGCAGGTGTTGACAGATGTGAAAATTACCGGACAATCAGTTTAATAAGCCACAGCTGCAAAATACTAACACGAATTCTTTACAGACGAATGGAAAAACTAGTAGAAGCAGGCCTCGGGGAAGATCAGTTTGGATTCCGTAGAAATACTGGAACACGTGAGGCAATACTGACCTTACGACTTACCTTAGAAGAAAGATTAAGGAAAGGCAAACCTACGTTTCTAGCATTTGTAGACTTAGAGAAAGCTTTTGACAATGTTGACTGGAATACTCTCTTTCAAATTCTAAAGGTGGCAGGGGTAAAATACAGGGAGCGAAAGGCTATTTACAATTTGTACAGAAACCAGATGGCAGTTATAAGAGTCGAGGGACATGAAAGGGAAGCAGCGTTTGGGAAGGGAGTAAGAGAGGGTTGTAGCCTCTCCCCGATGTTATTCAATCTGTATATTGAGCAAGCAGTAAAGGAAACAAAAAAAAATTTCGGAGTAGGTATTAAAATCCATGGAGAAGAAATAAAAACTTTGAGGTTCGCCGATGACGTTGTAATTCTGTCAGAGACAGCAAATGACTTGGAAGAGCAGTTGAATGGAATGGATGGTGTCTTGAAGGGAGGATATAAGATGAACATCAACAAAAGCAAAACGAGGATAATGGAATGTAGTCGAATTAAGTCGTGTGACGTTGAGTGTATTAGATTAGGAAATGAGACACTTAAAGTAGTAAAGGAGTTTTGCTATTTGGGGAGCAAAATAACCGATGATGGTCGAAGTAGAGAGGATATAAATAGTAGACTGGCAATGGCAAGGAAAGGGTTTCTGAAGAAGAGAAATTTGTTAACATCGAATATAGATTTAAGTGTCAGGAAGTCATTTCTGATAGTATTTGTATGGAGTGTAGCCATGTATGGAAGTGAAACATGGACGGTAAATAATTTGGACAAGAAGAGAATAGAAGCTTTCGAAATGTGGTGCTACAGAAGAATGCTGAAGATTAGAGGGGTAGATCACATAACTAATGGGGAGGTACTGAATAGGATTGGGGAGAAGAGGAGTTTGTGGCACAACTTGACCAGAAGAAGGGATCGGTTGGTAGGACATGTTCTGAGGCATCAAGGGATCACCAATTTAGTATTGGAGGGCATCGTGGAGTGTAAAAATCGTAGGGGGAGACCAAGAGATGAATACACTAAGCAGATTCAGAAGGATGTAGGTTGCAGTAGGTACTGGGAGATGAAGAAGCTTGCACAGGATATAGTAGCATGGAGAGCTGCATCAAACCAGTCTCAGGACTGAAGACCACAACAACAACAATATGGTTGTCGTGTTTTTCATTCAACTGTTTGGAATTTTCATTAAGGTTGTCTTGTTTTTCATTAATTTGTTTGAAATTGTTGTTTAGTGTTTCATTCCACTGTCCGAGATTTTCATTACGTTGTTTGTACGATTCATGAATTCGTTCGAATCTTTCATCAAGTTGTTTGTACTCATTGTCTATTTTTTTATTGATTTGTTGTAATAATGGCATAACTTTACCCCAGCCAAGATCATAGGTTCTATTCTCTGTACTGTGTAATGGTGTATCTGCATTTGTCACGTTTTCTGTAACCATTTGGTTATTCTGTGATTCTTGAAAATGCTTGTTAATCGGTTGTGCACTGTTTGTTACTACACCGGAATCAAATAAATGTGTCGTATTTTAAGTACACTGTTCATTTTCGTTAGAAAAATTCATCTGTTCACTATGCAAATTTTGCAAAACGGCTGTGTTAAGCTGGGCAGCGTTCATTGTAACAGAACGTCCCGCATTGATCCATTGTCGTTAAATTAACAGGCGACACAATTGAATTTATTTGCTCATCACTAGGATCAAAATCAATATTAGTGGTCGGTACGCACAGATTGTCAGTAAATGGAGGATTGTCATCATTACACTGAGTGTCGCAAGTATTATCGGTCACATTATTAGAGTAAGTTATTTCGCTCACCACACTTCGCGATGTACTGTTAACAGTTTTTAGCGGCATTTTCACTAATCAAAATTAAGCACAAATGAAACAAGGACAATGCAAAATGCCACAAACACAATTTCAACAAAGAGCAACAAATTGCCGATGATCTGTGAAAGAAAGAGTGACAAATTAGTAAATGCGTTGCGCCAGATGCAAACTACATTTAAATAAATAAGAGCAGATATATGACTACTTCTCAGAAGATTCACAAAGAAATACGATCCTGGCCGGATGTCGCCAAGTGTAACCTCCCCACAGAAAAAATATTTAATTTAAATAATGAACCATGAACCAAATGTAACCTCCCAACAAAAATAAATAATTAAATGAATATGAACCATACGTAAACTCCCCACAAAATTAATAATTAAATGAATTTTTCTAATATTGTAACCTCTGAACGAAATTGGCTCCCATTTATAATCTGTGTGCAGAAATGCATTCACATTTAATGTTCCCACAAAATTATTTTCTCATTTAATGTTAAGTTCGAAACAGAAAAATTCCTAAACACCAAAATATTAAAAAATATTTAGTAACCTGATAAATTTTATGAGGACAGCAGCGCTGCCCTACGGCCCTGTATTCTGAATAAAAAAGCAAAAATTCTTACCTCAATAAAAAACTGCAAATATATCTGCTCTTACATAATAATTTTCGACACAGCTTCGTGCAATGCTGGCGTATATTTTTTTTTTTTGATTCTTGGAAGGAATGATCATCCATTGGAAATATTCTTTAAATTGAAATGAATGCTTTTCTTTAAAAAAAGTTACTTTATATTATAAAATTATTATTGGGGCATTTTTTTAAAGAAATTAAATGACAATTAATATACATTACTAGATATGCGCAAGGCTGCTTCTTTACCTTCTACAATGATACCCATCCTGCAGAGTCCTGACCAGAGTCCCGAGCAGAGCAGACAGCCGACACGTGCCGACTCCCGCCGACTCACGCAGACTACTCAAGACTGCTACTGTCGACTCGCGCAGACAAGCGCAGACTACTGCTTACTAGCACGGACTGAAGACTAAAGCCGATTGACTACTAAAGCCGACTGACGCTGACTCGCGACTAGCAACAACTAACTACATACTACTCTCTGGTCAGAGACTCTGCCATGCCTCGCCCATCGCCGGCAAAGCATACGTCTTACAACAGAAAACCAATCCAGCGTCACCACAGACCCAGGATTCTTCGAAATGATCAAAATCCAAGTAGGTGCCCAAGCAGAAAATCGAAATAACTTCTACACCGGGCAATCTGCACTGAAGCGGCAGACTCAGGACATCAAGTAGCCCTCTGTAACATTCCAAATGCCACAGCAAGGCACGGGCCTTACCGACAATGACGTAACGGCGATTACCATCCGCCATCGCCGCAGAAAATACTAGACACCCGATCACTGAGGAGGAACAACTGTCCCCCGCAGTAGCGCTTAAATCGACCTAATAGTCACTGCGTTTCCCTGTCGAGGCGGAAAATTTCTCTGACTCTACCACCGCTAGTGATATTGCCAACAGTGGGTTCTATCCATATCGAATCGCACCACAACGTACCAGCATGACTCAAGATTGTATTGGTGTTCGTGTGTATGTGTATGGGAAAGAGCGTGGTTGTAATGAAAATTTTGAGAATATATGCTATGCTACGAACAACGGATTATAAAATTGTACAGGGTGGATCAAATGTTATGAAATCACAGACTTATAATAACTCTGAATAACTTTATATTTACCATTTTTGTGCGTTAAACTGACAGAATTGAGAAAAACGCGAGATGCTAGAGTTGGCGGGCTCGTGTGTGTACTTGTTTGTAGGAATGACGTGTATTTCTCTTTCGCGGATGAAGGCTTGTAACGCCGGAAATGCATATCCTCCTATTTCCATCTATTGCACTGCAAATGTTTTTCCTTGTTTTGTTACCTGAAGATATAACATTTCTGTGTCTTTATATATTGTAATTCTTTTACTATTTGTATATATACATATTTATGCATTTATGTCGATGTATAATTGGTTTGTTTTGTAAATATTATTTGTATTTTTACGCTTCGTCTTGCCTAGGGAAAACTATGCTATCGAACGATTACATCGATAGGTCGTGTGAAGAACCAAAGTGTTTAGGATCTTTGGTAGTGTTAACTCTGCCGTATGGAGCGCGGGCAGGGAGAGGGTCTGGCTGGAGTAGTGCAGTTGAGCAGGTGTGTTGTGTGACGCTCCCGCGAGTTGCCGCGCTTTCGGGGTTTGGCAGCATGTAATTGCGCTCGACTTGTTATGATAGTTTCTGACACGGTGTCGCGGACGGGAAGCATTGGCTGGCGCACATCAAGAGCCCGTTTCGCCTGGTGACCGTGTCGAGAAGGAGGCGCGCCAACATCCAGCTTCTGCAACAGCGACGGCCGACAATGAGTGACTGTCGCCACCTCCTCGATCGACGGCTTCAAACCTTCAATCAACCAACAAGGAAGACTGGAAGCACGTAAAGTTTTAGAACTGTATGGCAGAACTCAGCTTTTAAAACTGTTCCATCACAAAAAATACAGCAACTTAGCATGAAGCTTTGTTGCTCATTGTCCCAATTGCATTACCAAGTAGGGCCCCTTCCTTTTCTGGAATAAACCCGAGTGTCGTTGAAATTCATACGCCAGCATTAAAGAAATATCATTCCATTTCACTGCTTTAATTTCAAAGTTCAGTTAAAGTATTCATAGCTGGCTACAATATTTAGATTACACAAGCAGAAATTAAGAGTGCGAGTTTTGTTACCATATTTTAGCTTACCTGTAACTGCAGCTCAGCTTGGTACGTACTAAATTTTACTATTGTTAATTGTTCAGAATCATTTAATTCAAGTTCAAAGTTAAATCTCTTATTTCTAAATTGCGTAGATTCAAGTAGCTTTTGAAGTGATTGCTGAGGTAGCCCAAGACTAACCTTATTATTGAATTTCGTAGTGCTTCAGAAACAAAATTCACTATTAATTTCAGTCACTAAATTAACTTTCAGTTTTCCGATTTTATTAATTCTTTTGCTAAATTAAGTGAGAGTGTAGCGAAATTTATTACTTCTGACAAACATTCAGTTTTCACACAGCACATGTCAACCTTCAGTTTCCACGCTTTCAGTGCTAATTATATGAGCATTAATCTTTCATTTTCAGTTATTATAGTAGTTGTCCATAGGACTGGCGACCGTAATTTTCCCCAAATCTCAAATAATTAACGCCAATTAATTGTTAATGTAACTACTGCACATTTCCTTTCTTTATTAATTTTACCCTTTTCTCAAAATGAATTTCCACCAATTTCATTTGCATTTTTCCTTTCCTTAAGATGGAGACCTTTTCCTCCCTCTTTACCGACAAATTAACTTCGGTGACGATTGCTTTTCCCAAATTTCCATTAGGTGCACGCGGTTTAATCTTTCACTGTCATTAAGGTCGATAAGTGAGGAAGAGGTTACAGGATGTGGCCGAAAGCTTTACGTAAGTGCCTTTTAATTGTCCCTGTTTCCGACTTTACGTGTCTCCGTACAATAAGTAGCAAGCTGTCTTTTCCTGCATTGCTAATATTCCTTCCAGGAGTTTCCACCGTTTGATAAGTAAAAAGGTCATTCACAGTGAAATAACCTTCTTGACGTTTTTTCCAACCTGTATAGTATGAGAGATACGTCTGAGATTGTCGGAGCTATGAAAACTATGTTTCGAAATACAGCACTAGGACCGTAGACATGCTGATTATAAGCATATTTACATCAGTGCTCTGTAACCCATACTATGGTATGTGACGGAGGATACTTTGTGCCCAGTGTCACTCACCCCTTTCGTATTCCAGTTATGAATCGTGTGTAAGAAGAAAGATGTTATGGCAAACCTCCATGCGACTTTGAATCTTTTTAATCACAACTTCTTTGTCTTCCAGTGAAATATACGTAGGAGTAAACAATATATTGATTGACTCTTCCAAGAAAGACTTGTCTCGAAAAACTCCGGATTTTAACTGTAAACCACAATGTGATGCACAATGCTCTTTCCCTCTTATCAAACCAATCTATGGTGAATGCGCTGCCCTGATTCGGATCTTCTATATTTCACGTATCAATCCGTCTGGTAAGTCATGTAAACTGTCCAGTAATATTCAAGTATTGATCCAACGATGGTTTTGCAAGCTAAAAATGGATTGACTGTACTTCACTCGGATTACTCCAACAAATCTTGGTCTGCCATCTGCCACTCATACGATTAGGAGAAGTAATAAAAATTTTGAGGTTTGCCGACGACATTGTAATTCTGTCAGAAACAGCAAAGGACCTGGGAGAGCAGCTGAACGGAATGGACAGTGTCTTGAAAGGAGGATATAAGATGAGCATCAACAAAAGCAAAACGAGGATAATGGAATGTAGTCGAACTAAGTCGGGTGATGCTGAGGGAATTAGATTAGGGAATGAGAAACTTAAAGTAGTAAAGGAGTTTTGCTATTTGGGGAGGAAAATAACTGATGATGGCCGAAGTAGAGAGGATATAAAATGTAGACTGGCGATGGAAAGGAAAGCGTTTCTGAAGAAGAGAAATTTGTAAACTTCGAATATAGATTTAAGTGTCAGGAAGTCATTTCTGAAAGTATTTGTATGGAGTGTAGCCATGTACGGAAGTGAAACATGGACGATAAATAGTTTGGACAAGAAGAGAATAGAAGCTTTCGAAATGTGATGCTACAGAAGAATGCTGAAGATTAGGTGGGTAGATCACATAATTAATGAGGAGGTATTGAATAGGATTGGGGAAAAGAGATGTTTGTGGCACAGCTTAACTAGAAGAAGGGACCGGTTGGTAGGACATGTTCTGAGGCATCAAGGGATCACCAATTTAGTATTGGAGGGCAGCGTGTAGGGTAAAAATCGTAGAGCGAGACCAAGAAATGAATACACTAAGCTGTTTCAGAAGGATGTAGGTTGAAGTAAGTACTGGGAGATGAAGGAGCTTGCACAGGATAGAGTAGCATGGAGAGCTGCATCAAACCAGTCTCAGGACTGAAGACCACAACAACAAAAACAACAACAACATCTATCTAAACTCCCACCCTGCATCAAGCGTTTCCTCTGCCAGTTTTCCTGTATTTAGCTACTTTTCTAGGGTTCCGGATTCTCTTTTTTCAACAGCATCATTCGCGAACGTTCACGTGAAGCTTTCGACGTTATTCGCTAGACCGTTTACGTATGTTGTGAACGATAATAGTATTATGACACTCCCGTGCGTAATGGCCGAAGTTTCTGTTCAGTTATGTCTATTTCCCATGAACCCTCCAGTCCAGTCGCAAAGCTAGTATGATATTACGTGCGTTCATTCTTATAATTACAACAGTACCTCCCCACTAATGAGAAGACAGCAAATTATGAGCACTGTTATTTTCACACAGGCGATATTTTTTCATATAAGCAATACAATGAGCTTTGCTTATCTGCACGTAATGTAGGAGTAGCAACTAAATATTCTTTCTCGCAGCCGCGTTATTGAAGTCGACTTTTGAGTATACGTATTGGTTGCTATTGCTACAAATATGGAGCGAGATTTTGTCACAGGACCATTAAAAGTGAAATGTTACGTCAAACAAGTGCTTTTGCAAGTATGAACTAATACGAGAGCTGAGTACTGTACGCAAAATTCTAATCTAACTTCCTGGTTCAAAAATGGTTCAAATGGCTCTGAGCACTATGGGACTTAACATCTGCGGTCATCAGTCCCCTATAACTTAGAACTACTTAAACCTAACTAACCTAAGGACATCACACACATCCATGCCCGAGGCAGGATTCGAACCTGCGACTGTAGCAGTCGCGCGGTTCCGGACTGAGCGCCTAGAACCGCTAGACCACCGCAGCCGGCCTAACTTCCTGGTGCTGCTCACTTACTACAGTAAGTGCAGGACCATGAAATACAACAAAAAATAAACATAACACAATAGATTCGCTTACTCTAGTGCAAATGTTTCACTTGAGGAGACTGAGAGAGTGGTAAGAAGTTTTATGTGAGCATACGGATGCTCCTGAAACTTCGTTCTTGTGAAATTTTAATAGGTATGACAATACAGTACAAAATAGCAATAAAACATGGGACACTTGCAGTCTATAATTCATGCATGAATAGTTCACCTAAGATGCTAAAGATTTTATTGTAATGCAAATGATATCAACTGTTGTGTGATTTTTCTCAAAACATCTACTACCTACGCGCCCTACGATAATCATGTGCATGTTCCCTACATTTTCCGTTTCAAATTTTGCAAATAGTGTCATAGCTACCAAAACCTCACAAGGACAAATTTTCAGGACTGTATGTAGAGGTTATGGATTTGCATGGGGCCAGGAGAAAATACACTCCTGGAAATTGAAATAAGAACACCGTGAATTCATTGTCCCAGGAAGGGGAAACTTTATTGACACATTCCTGGGGTCAGATACATCACATGATCACACTGACAGAACCACAGGCACATAGACACAGGCAACAGAGCATGCACAATGTCGGCACTAGTACAGTGTATATCCACCTTTCGCAGCAATGCAGGCTGCTATTCTCCCATGGAGACGATCGTAGAGATGCTGGATGTAGTCCTGTGGAACGGCTTGCCATGCCATTTCCACCTGGCGCCTCAGTTGGACCAGCGTTCGTACTGGACGTGCAGACCGCGTGAGACGACGCTTCATCCAGTCCCAAACATGCTCAATGGGGGACAGATCCGGAGATCTTGCTGGCCAGGGTAGTTGACTTACACCTTCTAGAGCACGTTGGGTGGCACGGGATATATGTGGACGTGCATTGTCCTGTTGGAACAGCAAGTTCCCTTGCCGGTCTAGGAATGGTAGAACGATGGGTTCGATGACGGTTTGAATGTACCGTGCACTATTCAGTGTCCCCTCGACGATCACCAGTGGTGTACGGCCAGTGTAGGAGATCGCTCCCCACACCATGATGCCGGGTGTTGGCCCTGTGTGCCTCGGTCGTATGCAGTCCTGATTGTGGCGCTCACCTGCACGGCGCCAAACACGCATACGACCATCATTGGCACCAAGGCAGAAGCGACTCTCATCGCTGAAGACGACACGTCTCCATTCGTCCCTCCATTCACGCCTGTCGCGACACCACTGGAGGCGGGCTGCACGATGTTGGGGCGTGAGCGGAAGACGGCCTAACGGTGTGCGGGACCGTAGCCCAGCTTCATGGAGACGGTTGCGAATGGTCCTCGCCGATACCCCAGGAGCAACAGTGTCCCTAATTTGCTGGGAAGTGGCGGTGCGGTCCCCTACGGCACTACGTAGGATCCTACGGTCTTGGCGTGCATCCGTGCGTCGCTGCGGTCCGGTCCCAGGTCGACGGGCACGTGCACCTTCCGCCGACCACTGGCGACAACATCGATGTACTGTGGAGACCTCACGCCCCACGTGTTGAGCAATTCGGCGGTACGTCCACCCGGCCTCCTGCATGCCCACTATACGCCCTCGCTCAAAGTCCGTCAACTGCACATACGGTTCACGTCCACGCTGTCGCGGCATGCTACCAGTGTTAAAGACTGCGATGGAGCTCCGTATGCCACGGCAAACTGGCTGACACTGACGGCGGCGGTGCACAAATGCTGCGCAGCTAGCGCCATTCGACGGCCAACACCGCGGTTTCTGGTGTGTCCGCTGTGCCGTGCGTGTGATCATTGCTTGTACAGCCCTCTCGCAGTGTCCGGAGCAAGTATGGTGGGTCTGACACACCGGTGTCAATGTGTTCTTTTTTCCATTTCCAGGAGTGTATATTATACTTTTTGTATTTTTTAAAAACGTGTTATATTAACAAGTTTTTATTTAAATAATCATTTTATGTTTTGTATTCGTGTGTGGGTGAAATATTTCAGTCTATTCCAGACATTTTCATAACTTTAAAACAGAGATATCTGGTAAATTTCAGGTTTATTTCAGTTTCTTTTCATCCGAGTTTACCAGTATATGCGTGCTACTGTGTATATACCGTACTATAAAAAGACCGTGAAGCTAAAAACTAAGAGATTCGAGTTCATTCGGAGACTTACAAGCAATCGTTCTTACTGCGAAACATCCGCAACTAGAACTGGAAAAGGGGGGAATAGCGGTGGTGCACAATCTTCTCTTGCCTCACTACAGAAAAGAAAATGAGTTAATATTGCATTGTTATGGAAGTTTATGGTCTCTAGCACATCGAGAAGTCAATTTGATGTCTGGTGGTTATTTCCACAGGAGTATGAAAATACTTGCTTAGCTCCAACGTCCTCCGTCCTCTATGGAAATGTCACTGTTTGCTACGACGTACTGGAATCCGGGATATAGTTTTCAAATTACAGGTTACCCGTAGTGTTAGCCCGTAACTCCTACAGAAAAAGAGATGTGGAGCAAGTAAGAACTCCACATAAAAATAACTTATACTCATCTATCGACGGTTATTTCCATACTCACACGAATTCCTTACAGTCACTCTGTAAGCGTTCTGTAATATCGCTGACTTAGTTGTGGAGGATCTTTGCGGGCAGCCGCGTCTGCAGAGACGAGCGCGGGACACCGAACTGTTATGTTGTGTTGTGGATAGCTTTGCATGTAAGAACCATTGTTAGTATGGAAATCGAAATGTTGCTGTTACAGTAAAGTGATGAAATATAGTAAAGTGATGGTATGGAAATGGTTCAGAGGAAAGTGCTTCAAGAAATAATTAAAAATTAGCAGTGCAGTCAATAACGTATTTATGTATCCTCTCGTTGCGTGTCGCACAGCATCGATCATCCGCGCCGTTGTTCGGTCTCCCGGAATAAACTAATGTGAATCAGTAAAAATTAGTTACCATAAAAGAGTGCAGTCAAGTGCCAGTGTCTTGTAGCGAGCGTGAGGACGTGCGTTCGGTCATCGCGTTCCGCATTTATCAACAATCAGCCGCGCCGCGACGGTTACGCGCACGCTCGTACAAGTGAGAACTAAGAAAATGAAAAATTAACTTTACGAACAGTGTTATATGATTACTAGAGTCAAGGAGGACTATTACCAGATATCTGTATGTGTGACGAACGTAAGAACTTTCGTTCGATCATTCGGCTTCCGCATCATCAACAATTACTCGCGTTGTGTCGGTTACGCGTACGCTCGTCTAGAGTGATATTGTGGACAGATAATAATCAAGATTGTTAATTGGGATAAACATTTACGACATAGAATGTAAACAGTGCAACCTGTGATTCCTTATCGTCTCAGAATGTCGATGTTCATACCAGACGTTGAGTGGCTCCCCTAAACCCGCTTGCATATTTCGATAGATAATTCAGGCTAGCCAGCAGCAGTATGGAGTAGAACAGTACGACCTCCGCGGGATTATCAGGTACGTGGTGTGGACAGGGCACACGGTCAAGCAAAGAACGATAACCAGTATAAGGTAACACCCCACCCATTTGTACTCCGGGGTGTGTTACATGGCGACGTGTTTTAGGACTTGCAATTTTTGGATAAGAAGTGCCGTACAATTAATTTGGAGAGTGAACTGCTTCTGTATAACTTACTGCTAATTTCGATTGATGAGTGACGTCACGCAAGCTCTGGGATGTGTACGTCAAAGAACTTGTGACACAGTGTATATACTCGTCCGATCCGTGACAGTGCAAAGAAGTAAACATACTCCACGGTGGTGCGCTTTTGACGATGCTAGCGGCACCTATGAGCGAAATTGGGCACTAATATGGCAGCCATTACGATAGACGACGCTAGTGGCACCTGTGGGCAAAAGTGAAAACCATTTCGGCGGACATCACCGTTTACGACGTGAGCGGCGCCTAGGAGCGACGCAGCAAATATTACCACGCTTTGCAGAGAGGGTGCAGTGCTGGCAGCCGGACGGCGTCAACTGAGTCGGCGCTAGTCAACAGCCGCGACTACGGAGCCATCAGACAACGCAAAGTAAGTCGCGCATCACAACGTTACCTCACGCAACTGAAGCAACGAGAGTAATTAACTGGCAGTGCAGATTGCATTCTATAATTACGTAATTACAAACAGTGACAGTTGAAATTCTTTTGTATCATTAAATTAATGTCACGAGACGTTATTTACCTTGCCGATCGTACAGTAAAGTAAATGTCACTGTCAGACCCTGCTTATTTAGTAGTCTTATTTTTTTTAACAAGTTAATACAATAGCAGAACTATATTTACGTTAGCTTATATTTGATTTTTTTTCCTTCTTTTGTTTTACGTGATCTTGTATGTTATGTGTGCTTCTGAGCACGAATTACAGCGTTGAATGTGTACGGCGTTGTAGTTTGGTTGTGGATATTGCCATCCATTCTATGCTACGAGTGTTACTGTGATTTGTTTCTTTTTTGCTTGGGTGACTTTATGGTGGTTCAATATGGCAAGTAATGAGCTTGGTGCAACTACAGTAGACCGGGATGTGAAAGCAGTCTCTTCAGGTGGAGACGAAAACAGAAGCAAATAGTAGTGAAATGTCGAAGGATTCCGGCATAGGTGACAGTAGTTTATTAACAGAGATGGGAAGTCCAAATGCGGTGTCGTCACCAATCATGGAAACGTCCAAGCGAGATGAGTGTAAACTTAGGTCTGATCTGTCCACCGTTGACATGCTCAAACAAATAAAGGAAGACATTATGTGCCAGAAGGAAGATATTAAGCGAACGTTAGAGCATAAAATAAACAACTAGAGCAAAATAACGAACAATTAAGGGAAGATATTAAGTGATCAGTAGAGCATGATAATAAAAATTAAAGGAAGAAAACAAACAATTAAGGGAAGATATTAAGTGATCGGTAGAGCATATAAACGAACGACTCAGTACAACGATCGACGAGACTAATGACGCTCTAAGGAAACTGGCTGCGTCAAGTCATCAGAGGATAAATGAACTTAACGTTCGGTTTGAGGAGAATGTTGCAGGCAATACTAAACGTTTTGAAAAGGTAGAAACAGATGTCAAAGGAATGAAGGAAGGAATTACTAAGAAGGTTGAGGCTTCCAATGAGCATTTTGAACAACTGGATGAGGAAGTGAAACACTGTAAACACAGGATATCAGCTGTTGCGCTAAACCAGGACGCTTATGCACGGCGAGTAGAAGAGGTCTACAGTGAGGTAGGCAAGACTAAGGAACAGGTCGGTCAGCAGGTGAAGAGTGAAGTGAAATCACTATTACGTGATGGAAGCATTGCTGGAGGTAGTTTAATTGGTATACAAAATGATGAGGTCTTCCTTGGCATAGCGAATTTAAGAACTTCGAACCAAATGGGAGGTGGCATCCTAAAGATTTCTTAGGTCAATTTAAGGGTGTGTCACCTGAATTATGGGACGAGCAAAGAAAGGTACGCTTCGATGCAGCAAGATTGGAAGGTGAAGCTGGTACCTGCGGTATGAGACTAGGTCACAAGCGTACAACCTTTCCTGAATTTGAAAAGGAATTTTTGCAACAATATTGGTCGAGACGGAAGCAAAATGAAGCACATAACAGTCTATACTAGGGTAGAAGGTTTGAGAGAGGGCGTGACCAGAACTTAAAGACGTTTTTCCAAGATTATTATGAGAGGAACTTGTATTTAGATGTACCGATGACGACAGAAGCAATAGTGTCCCAGATAATACGTAAACTACCGACAAGAGTTCAGGATAAGTTGTTAGCAATTCCTAGAGATGACGTAGCGGCAATGAAGTCAGCCTTAGGAGACTTAGACACGTTGTATGATTCACGAGGGAACAGGAGGAGGAGAAGCTGATAGCAGAGTATCAGGGAACAACGAATCCCATACAGATACCCATGTAAACCATAACAATAGACACGATGGACGATATTGGAATAATAATGGCAGGAGACATGGCGGTAGTTTCCGTGGCCATGGTGGTCACAGAGGACACCGTGGTGGATACGGAAATCGGAACCCAGGGCACGATGTATCGAATGACCAGGTGCGAAGCTCAAATCATAGCCCGGACAGGCAGCATAGGGAAGGAACACCGGAAAACTAGAGTAGGTTCCTGGTGCGGCCCGATCAGGAACGGAGGATGGAGGGCCCATTATTATGTCTATTCGCAAACTCGCTAATGCGACAGAGATTGTGGAAGACCTATTGCAAGACGTTGGTGAAGGCCGTGAGGAAGCTATACAGCCTGTCATTGAAGCAGAAATCTGTGGTACTCGTATCGATGTTTTAGTGGATTCTGGTAGCCAGGTCAATGCAGTATGTCAGAAGCTCTATGCGAAGTGGTTACAGCAAGGGAGGAGGATACCCAATTTTCCTGTTCATGGAATATGTATCACAGGTGCCATTGGTGCAAAGAGCAAGGCTATTAAGGAACAGATCTTAGTCACAATGAAGCTTGGTGATGAAGATTATGATGTGCCGGCTATGTCGTGCCCGGGTTGGCGTTGCCCATGATCTTAGGGGTCGACTGGCTAAGTGAACAAAAGGCCCAATTAAACTTTGGAAAAGGATGTATGGAAGTGCAAAAAGGAGGAATGGAAGTTGTTATTGCCTTTAAAGAGAGGATCAATGTCAAAGAAGTAGTTGGAACGACTAAGATATGCTGTGATATCGATCTGCAACTAACACCACAAGGCTCTGTGAAAGGAGAGTCGGGAGCTCTGAGCAAGAAGCAGTGGAGATGGGAAGGCAAGACCAGCACAGAAGACATTGAACCTGTTGTCAAACGGAAACTCCAGTTACTAGAGCATCAAGACCGTGAGATCAAAGAAGAATTGGTGAGGGTCCTGCGAAGATACACGCAGGTTTTTTCAAGTGAATCTGGTATAATCAAGACAGCTGAGTGCAAATTACAAATGAAGGAGCATGAACCATTTTTTGTACGGCCTTATGCGATACCTCAATCGAAACGTGAAGCAGTGGAAGAAGAGCTCCAGAGAATGTTGCGAATGGGGGTAATAGAGTCGGAAAATCGGGGAATACCAGGGAGGTTTTAGAAAGGGTAGATCATGTTCGGAACAAATACTAAACCTCAAAAACATTATGGCATACCAAAAATCAAGGGCAAAGACACACGTAATCTCCTTCATTGATTTCAAAAAAGCATATGATTCGATTGATAGAGAATCTCTGTTATCAGTCCTGGAAGAAATGGGTTTGGATAAGAAAACAACTAATATTATAAAAGCGACCCTTACAAATACATTTTCGAAAGTTAAATTTATGGGCGAACTATCGGAACCCTTTGAAATAAAAACGGGAGTGCGACAGGGCGATGGGCTCTCACCGTTGCTGTTCAATTGGGCGCTTGAGAAAGTAGTCAGGGAATGGAACACAAATATTAAGAGTGGTATAAGACTGGGTTGCAAAAAGAAGAACCTTAAAGTAAATTGCATTTCTTTTGCAGATGATATGGCCCTGTTTGCTGAAACAATGGAAGAAGCACGTGAGCAAATCCTTGAACTAAAGAAACAAGCAGCTAAAATTGGTCTTCACATCTCCTCTGAAAAAACTAAGATATTGACAAACATCAAGCACTCATGTAAATACCTCGAAGTTCAAGAACAGAAGATTGAAATAGTAAAAGAATTCAAATATCTCAGAGAATGGATTACTTGGAATGCTGGGGAAAGCAAAGCAATGGAATCCGGAAAAAATAAACTTGAATTGGCCTTCCAACTAACAAAAAATACATACAACAAAAAATCCCTTTCAGGGGGGTCCAAAATTACACATTACAAGACAGTGATTAAGCCAGAAGCACTGTATGCACAGAAACACTTAACATGAATTTCAAAGGCCAAATGGAGAAACTTGAGGTAAAGGAAAGAAAAATTTTAAGAAAAATCATTGGGCCAAAATTTCAAGACAATAAGATTATATACATCAAAAATGAAACTCTCTACAAGAAAATTGAAAAACTTTCAGATTCTATGCGAAAAAGGAGAATAAATTTTTATGGTCATCTTCTCATAATGAATTCCAACAGATTAACCAAACAAATCTTTGACTTCTTCCGTAACCGAAAAACGAAGCCCAACTGGTTTAAAGAAACTGAGAAAGACCTAGTGGAATTAAATATTTCAGAAAATTCACTTATTGATCGAACTGCTAAATTAATTACTAAAGATGAAAACATAAGGTTCCAAGACAAATCCACACAAATGTCCAAATCCTTCATCTCGGAAGAAGAGAGGAGAAGAAGATCAGAAAGAATGAAGAAATACTGGGCCCTAAGAAAAGAACAACGCACAAAGAAATGATTGATCCAGCGTACCCCAAAGAGGGTGAAACGAAAGAAGAAGAAGAGAGGTCAACTAGCCAATATAACAACACATTGTTCGTTGTGGAAAAGAAGAATGGCGATGTCAGAGTAGTATTGAATGCACGTACAGTGAATAAAATTATTATTCCAGAAAGAGACAAGCCTGAGAATTTGGAAGAGTTACTTCAAAAGCTTTATGGGACAAGAGTATTCAGTATTATTGATCTCCGATCGGGGTACTGGCAGGTCCCTCTGCATAAGGATTCAAGACCCTTCACTGCATTCCTATATGGAGGAAGAAGCTACCAGTATCGTGTACTACCATTTGGCCCTAATATTTCCACATCTGCCTTTGTTAGAGCATTGGATAAGGTACTGGGCGAGCAGCTGAGTAAGAAGGTCACTGTGTACGTTGATGACATCTAGATAGCAACTGCGAACTGGGAAGAGCATGTTAAAACACTTGAAGAAAAGACCACAAAGATAAGATAGGAGAGATTAGGGCTCGTACAGAGGCATATAGGCAGTCATCTTTCCCTCGTTCTGTTTGGGAGTGTAACAGGGAGAGAAGATGCTAGTTGTGGTACGAGGTAACCTCCGCCACGCACTGTATGGTGGATTGCGAAGTATGTATGTAGATGTAGAAGAAGTACTCATGGCCTTTGAGAAAGTAGGTGTGACAGCGAATTTGGAGAAATCGGATTTTGGAAGGAGTGAAGTTAAATTTCTTGGCCACATCGTTAATGCACAAGGGATCAAACCAGATGAGGACAAACTACAAGCTGTCAAGGATTTTCGTGCGCCACGCTGTAAGAAGCAGTTAAGAGGTTTCCTTGGTTTATGTGGATGGTACAGGAAGTTTATAAGTGGTCTGTCACTTAGTAACCCACATTTGTTGAATCTGCCGAAGAACAAGTGTTAAGGGATTGGACAAATGAATGTCAAGGTGCTTTCAAGGAGATAAAGCAACATCTGTGCGATCCTTAGCTGCTTTCGCAACCAGACTTGAGCAAGGAATTATACTTGGCTTGTGACAACTCAGACTGTGCACTTATACCAACTGGATGAAATGGACTCGGATAATATTAAAACAGTCACATTTGCAAGCAGGGGTTTGAGTAAATGGGGACGGCAATATACAGTCACTGAGAGAGACGCACTTGCTGTCCTATGGGGTTTCACAACAGATATTACCTGGCCGGTAGAACCACCAAGGTAGTCACAGACCATAAGGCATTCACTTTCCTACTTGATGGCAAATTATACCATAGACATCTCACCAGATGGGCGCTTGCCTTACAAGAATATCAATTTAGCGTTGTATACCGACCTGGGAATCAAAACATCTTACCTGATGCACTTTCAAGGATGCTACCTGGCGTGGATGATATAAATGTCAGTGTCACAAGGGCAGGAATCATGCATTAATTTGATCAAGGGCGTTCAATACGAGTCATTTGTTACCAAATTATTTAAGAATATCCGATGTGAGCAAAATGAAGATCCTGTATTGAAGAGTGTGAAGGTGAGATACGGGTATGCTGGAGAAGATAAATTGAGGAAATATTATTTAATTCATCACAACATTCTATACCGTCGTGTGAATGAATCGTCGCAAGACTGGAAATTGTGCATTCCGCAAAATGCTATAGTGAAGATTAGGAAGATATTATGGACCTGTGATGTGTGCCAGAAGACTAAGAAAACTACTGTTAGCCATCAGGTACCTATGCACCCCATAATTCCTATGGAATCAAAGACATAGTGACCGTTGATTTGCTTGGTCCACTGCCTAAGTCCCGTGGCAATTTCACGCAGCTAATGGTGGTGTTAAAAGTGTGTTCGAAATACGTAAAGCTCTACCCTCTAAGGAAAGCAACTGGTAAGGCAATAACAGCGAGAATGGAAAACGACTATTGTACGCGTGTGTGCAAACCAAGGCAAGTGCTATCAGATAATGGTCCACAATTTGTTTCGAAGGAGTGGAAGGAAATGTTGCAGAGGAATGGTGTGGAACAAGTTTTGATAGCCAAGTATAGACCGGCCTCAAATCCAGCTAAGAGAGTCATGAAAGAGGTGAGCCGCATGTGCAGGACATATTGTAGTCGGAAACATAGCAAATGGAAAGAGTATATAACAGATTTTGGGGATGTTATCAATAGCCTACCTCATGCCACGACAGGATTTGCACCATGTGAAATTCTGCTGAATCAACCTCCTGAAAGTATATTCTCCAATATCTTGAATGTTTCTCCTGCTGTGGATCAATCGTGGGACAGAAAAATTGAATTGCCCATGGAACATTTACGTGATGAGGCTCAATGGCGGAAAGACATGATAAGATCGTGCGATCGATTAAGTATGAAGTCGGTGACCTAGTGTTAATCAAAACCCACACACGTTCTAGCAAACTGAACGAAGAAATTAAGAAGTTCCATCATGAATACCGAGGACCATATCGTATCGTTGATATCAAATGTCCTAATACTGTTGAACTGGTTCGTGTGATGCCAGTTAGACACGAGGGAAAACACCACGTAGAAAACATTAAACCATACCATAGTGAGCGAGATTAATGTCTGTTTGTTCTGTGAGACATGTGTCTGAATCTGTATATATGTCAACTGATATTGTCCTTAAGTAAAGACATTAATTTCTGATTATTGTGAGATTTCATGAGGACACTGTAATCGAGTGAGATTTAACTAGGATGTGTTACTGCCATATGCAATTTTTTTCCCTTTCTTTTCACTTTCTATCTGTTTAACCTAGATTAGATGTATTACATTTCTTCTTGCCCACACGGTGATATGGTTCGAGTGATTACTAGTGTCTAGTGTATATAGGTTGTGCTATCCAAAAGTTTTTTCATTTAGAAGTTTCTTACTACTCCTGCTTAATGATTGCTATTATTTTTTGTACCATTCACTTAGCAACTAAATTTAACGTAGTGGACACCCATATATTTTTCTTCCTAATAGCGTATGTTTTTATTATGTTAATGTAGAACATCGTAATGTCTACTGTAGTAGTAACAGACTAAGGCTAAGTTGAATAGACATTGCTAGGGCAACACTGAGAGGGTCATTATCCTGTTTCATGTACGCCAATGGACAGATTACCGCGAGGCGAGAGTGGCGAGCTGACGACTATACTGCACATCGACACTACAGTCACTTCCCACTCCCTTTCAGTGCAAAGAACGCTCCCTTGTGGCGCAGTACTGTGAGTGGTGAAATTTTTTTTTTGCTGGATTTTTGACGGCCTAGTGCTGATGAAGGTTCTCTGGTTTTTGCCTAATAGTGTCACCAGTGATATTGTCTACTTGGAGTAGCAGTGAACGCGTGTGTTTTTCTACTACTTTTTTTTTCTTTTCTCTTTTTTCAGGCACCTTCCTATCATATCAAACCTATTGTATTTGTATTTGTAGAACTTTCTATTTCAGGGACTCAATATTCTTGTGTCTAACTTGTGTCTTAACTATTTGTATATCCACTGTACTGTAAGTGAGTTTTGCTGTACAGGTTGCACTGTAGGTAAGGTTCTTTTATTATGTAAAATTTTGTGTATTTGACAACTGCTATTTATGTTTACATGATTGTGAGTAACTCACGTCTGGTCCTCAAGGTGGCAATGTATCTATACCCGTGGGATGGGGCAGTATACCCCACCCCTAACATCATCTCCTTAACCCCCTTCGGGAGGGAATTATCTGGTTTTTTCGATATTCTCTTCGACAATTCGAAAACTTTTTCGTGCGGTGATGTAAGCGTACTGTCATATCGCTGGCTTAGTTGTGGAGGATCTTTGCGGGCAACCGCGTCTGCAGAGTCGAGCGCCGGACACCGAACTGTTATGTTGTGGATAGCTCTGCATGTAAGAAGCATTGTTAGTACGGAAGTCGAAATGTTGCTGTTACAGTTAAGTGATGAAATATAGTAAAGTGATGATATGGAAATAGTTCAGAGGAATGTGCGTCAAGAAGTAATTAAAAATGAGCAGTGCAGTCAATAACGTATTTATGTATCTTCTCGTTGCGTGTCGCACAGCATCGATCATCCGCGCCGTTGTTCGGTCTCTCGGAATGAACTAATGTGAATCAGTAAAAATTAGTTACCATAATAGAGTGCAGTCAAGTGCCAGTGTCTTGTAGCGAGCGTGAGGACGTGCGTTCGGTCATCGCGTTCCGCATTTATCAACAACCAGCCGCGCCGCGACGGTTACGCGCACGCTCGTACAAGTGAGAACTAAGAAAATGAAAAATTAACTTTACGAACAGTGTTATATGATTACTAGAGTCAAGGAGGACTATTACCAGATATCTTTATGTGTGACGAACGTAAGAACTTTCGTTCGATCATTCGGCTTCCGCACTTGGAGTGGCAGTGAACGCGTGTGTTTTTCTACTACTTTTTTTTCTTTTCTCTTTTTTCAGGCACCTGCCTCTTTTTTCAGGCAGCTGCCTATCATATCAAACCCGCGTCGTGTCGGTTACGCGTACGCTCGTCTTAAGTGATATTGTGGACAGATAATCATCAAGATTGTTAATTGGGATAAACATTTACGACATAGAATGTAAACAGTGCAACCTGTGATTCCTTATCGTCTCAAAATGTCGATGTTCATACCAGACGTAGGACAGTGCTGTGCTTGACGTTGAGTGGCTCCCCTTAACCCGCTTGCATCTTTCGATAGATAATTCAGGCTAGCCAGCAGCAGTATGGAGTAGAACAGTACGACCTCCGCGGGATTATCAGGTACGTGGTGTGGACAGGGCACACGGTCAAGCAACGGTCAAAGAACGATAACCAGTATAAGGTACCATCACACCCATTTGTACTCCCGGGCGTGTTACAACGCTACGTAATTAGACAGCACGAAAGTTCACACTTCGTTAAACAGGTGGCGCGCAATCTAATAGTAAATTGCATGAGCTATGGAGTACCTTACAGATGTAGTCCCTCTGCTCTGTTCATTCATTACGTTACCAGAACTCAGATGATGGGAAAGTTTAGTAAGCATTTTGGGAAACAGATGGTTCCACGCACTATTGGCAATTATGAAAATAACTGCTGGTATCAGATGAACGGTTATTACAGTTACTGCCGCTTCTCAGAAACGGATATTTCTGTCAGTTGAATCATTTTCTGCCAACTCTAGTTCCTCCTTTATGCAAAATTCAAGCTCTTCGTCTACCCTCTCATATCACGATGCGTTTGCATTTTGTGAAATGCATGTGTTCAATTAACAGCAACGCCTTTCCCGGCGACACAACGTCCTGCCACTGTGCGCTCGTCGGAGAACTTCGCATATCTCATTTCGTGTAGTATTAACGCCGTTACTTGTTGGGCACATTCTAGCACCAACCGACTACCAGTCTCTTATACTAGTTCGCTTGTTGTTGCTATTGGTTTCACATAGACTGTTAGGGACCACCCTCTTTTCATCCTCATAGCTTTGTTTGTGACATCCAGACTTCCTTCTGTGTGTGTGTGTGTGTGTGTGTTTATCATCTGCTTGCATATCATCGTTTTCTTGTCGCTGCCTCCGTCTGCTGTTCGCTGTCGCCACAACCGCCGCCGTTGTCGCCGCCACCTTCCAGCATTCGTGTCTGCCCTCCTATTCGTCTGCATTGCCGCCGCCGCCGCCGCCGCCGTCTACCTGCCACTGTCTCCTCTGACTTCCTCTCCACCGCAGCCACTGCCGCCGACACCGCCTCCGCCAACATCATGCGCTGCCAATACACTACACTCAACGTCGTTGCCGTCATCCCCCACCATTCCAGCGATGCTCCACCACCAGTAATTACCACCGACTTTCTGTCTACGGCTTCCTTTGGCCCACAACGGACACTTCTGCCATCTCCATCATTTACACCACTCCCCTCTCTGCAGCCACCATCTCTACAAGGAGCTCTTTCTCTGGCGCACTACCACCCCCACACAGTTTCTTCCCCATCTGCACTCACATTGGTCACCTACCCTCCCCTCCCCGTAATATCTTCACTATCATCCACTCTTTCATTCGCCAACTTTCCACTCCCAACCTTTCCAAACTCACCACTGCACCTGCAACACCAGCCCGAGTTACATCTCAAGCCGCCACTGTCACTACACCAGATGCTACCACACCATCCACCACGAGCCTCACTGACTCCAGCCTATTGGAAGGACCTGCCTGGCGTCATACAGAACCTCTACTTTTACGTCTTTTATCACGATATTAAAAAGTGTGACCGAATTAACACCTTTCCTCTACCACATAGAGTTAACTAGACTAGTTCTGATTCATTTAACCAGTAAAAGATGTATAAAACAAACCTAACATTACTTACTAAATCAGTGAGTGTTGCTAATTGCAGAACTTTTACACTGAAGCGCCGAAGAAACCGTTTTAGGCACGCGTATTGAAATACAAAAGTATGTGAACACGCAGAATACGGCACTGCCATCAGCAACGCCTCTACAGAGTGTATCATAATTAATGGCGTAAACGCATACAGTTGAAAGTACACGATACTAGAAGCAAAAAAGACAGAGTAAACATACGGTCGAAAATGCATACCTTCAGAATTACGAGCAATTTTTCATCTTCGATACTGTGAAGCAAATCTCTTCTACTGCAAACTCTTTGCTGTCCATTTTTTGGGATACGTTAGTGTGGACCAAAACAAGAAAAAAAATTCCGGTAAACATGTGCTCTAAAATGCATTCCTTAAGAGCTATGAGAACGTGCTCATGGTTTGGAACGCCGACTTCGTTCCAGGCCTCACCGACCGACATCGATACCTCTCCTCAGTACAGCACTCCGTGAAGAATGGGCTGCCATTCTGCAAGAAAGCTTGCAGTACCTGGTTGAACGTATGCCAGCGATAGTGGAAGCTGTCAACATGGCTAAGAGGGAGCCAACACCATACTGAATACCAGCATTACCGATGGAGGTGCGGCGAACTTGTGAGTCATTTTCAGCCAGGTGTCCGGATACTTTTGATTACATAGTGTAGCAGATGGACATGACTGGCTGACAACAAGAATAAAAAAGGAGAAAAAACCTCCAGCCTAAAAGTTTAGGCGAGAGTTCAGACACATCAGAAAACTTTTAATCCTTGGTCACACTCGTTTTATCATCAGCTAAAATAGATGGAAGATCCCCATCAATATTTGCTTCTGCCCTTGCAACACGATATAAAGTGCACTCCATTAAAGTACGGCATGCCACAAGCATCACAAAATGGGGGATCCCCCGCAGTAGTAAAAAGCTATGTGTGAGAGGGCACTGCCTAATTCTAAGACGCATGAGGAACACTTCCTCCCGACTGAGCAACTGGCAGGAGGAACGCCACGGCCGGGTTGTTGATTTCATCAACCGCAGCTTATTGGCCGTCACCGCCAGCCATTCCTCATCCCTCAACTGCAAGCACTTCCTGTGTACTGCAGAAATGAAAGGGAATAGGACACTGTGCCACATCCTGTCATCTGCAGGCTTCCTTGGCAGCCCGATCGGCCTGTTCGTATCCGCATAACTCTACATGACCTGGCACCCAGCAGAATAACACCTGCTTACCCTGCCGTTGGAGCGAGTACAGTTGGTCTTATATCAGCCGTACCAACTCATCAGCTGGGCACAAGTTCTGTAAGATAGTAAGGCACTAAGGGAATCAGAGCAAATGAAAAACCGTTATGCCGAATACGACGCATCTGCTCCAGTGCCTTCAGGATCGTGTGGAGCTCCACTGAGAAAACGGTATACTCATCAGGAAGGCGAATCCTGGTGACATGGTCGGGGGCACAATACAGAGGAGCCAAGGGAATTCCCTTGCTTGAAGTCATCAGTGTACACTATTGTGAAACCGTGATGCATAGCTAAAATGTTAAAAAACAGAGATTGAAATGTAATATCTGATGTACGATCTTTCATAAAATTCGTCAAGTCTAAAATAAGTCTGGACCTCCGGAGAAGCCAAGGTGGAAATCAGCTCCTACTGCGGTGTAAAACATGAAGACCGGCCACACCCATCTCTAGAAGGTAATCGTGTGCACGAATCCCATAGGCCCTCGTTACCTGTTGCCTGTTAGGAAAATGCCTTTCTAGTGAAGGCTGAGCAACGGTACGGTAGGTGTGTGTGTGTGTTGTGGACAGTGTTTTATACGCCTGCCGCACCGTAAGTAGCCGCCGCCTGTACAGAGGCTTGGTATGGGGCTGTTCTGAACGCCCCAGTGGCCAACTGAATCCCTTCATGGTATACCACGATCAACATCCTTAAATAAGAGGCTCTTGCAGACCCATACACCGTGCACCCATAATCGAGCCGAGATCGCACAAATGCTCTGTAAAAATGGAGTAGACAAGTCCTGTCTGCTCCCCATGTACTGTGACTAAGACATTTTAAAGTACATAAAGCTTTAACTGACCATTTCTTCTATTCCTTGAGATGTGGCACCCACGTTAGCTTAGGGTCAAATATGAGACCCAGACTGCGTCTTTAAAAGGTAGGACAGTGTCCCTCATCCTCAACTCAGGAAAGTTTCAAATGGAACGAGAACGGCTAAAATGAACACACACAGACGTCTTAGTGCAACACTTAAAACCACCTTTCTGCGCCCATTCATCCAAACTTCAAAGAGTTACACGCAACTGGCGTGTTGTCGTTGCGAGGCTTCAAGAGAACAAAACACAAAAAAGTCATCCACAAACAAAGAACACTGGACAGGACTTCTCACTATGGGCATAATACTATAAATAGCAAAGGCAGTCGCACTTAAAACGCTACCTAGAGGGACACCGTTCACCAGCTCAAAGCGATAAGACAGAACGTTACCGATTCGGCATATAAAATATCGTGGCGAAAGGAAGGACCGAATAAAAATGGGAAAACAACCACGAAAACCCCCTTCGTGAAGATGCTCCAGCATTTGCTCTCAGGGTCACCCTGAGTGGAAAGAAATTTCATAAAAAAGACTACCATTGACCTTGCCAAAAGCCGAGAAGCGATTCTTTTTGGTATTGTAGCTCTCAGGGGCACCCTTCTATACTGCTCTCGGACCGGAAATTTATAAGGTGTCAGCAGTGGAAGTTGCCGTTAGATAAGGAAGTGCTATGTAAGTAATGTATCCGGAAAGACGGCATCAGTCGTCGAGCGGACGCACTTGCATCAGCATTGAACGACTTACAGAGATGCCGCATTATTATAGGGGGAGGTGGCGTTCGCGCCTGACAGTGTATAAAGCTGTTTATAATATTGCTATCAGTACGAAGGACAGTGTAGGTGCGCAAGTGATTTTGAATGGTCCTTCAGTGTTTTTTGGATGTGTACTGAATTTTACGCTTACTAATGAAGCCGCTAGTGGACATGGTAGTGGTTGGGTTACTGTGGCTATAGTGCATGGTGATAGAGACTGTAGCAGGCCTGGAGACTTTAAACAATCGAGAAATTATTGCTTATCGGACATTTCAGATTTGTGAGGTGTACAACAGAGATAGAGGTATATCTTATTATATGCCCACAGTGCCTCTGGATCTTAAAATGAGGAATCATCGCAAAATACGAGTAAATGAGTCAGAGTGTGTCTGTATTGGTTAAAGGAGCTCTTAATTGCAGCACGATTAAAGTTTTTGGTGATGCCACACGTTATTATAGAAATTGAAATATAGTTCAACTGTAAAACATCAAATCTCCGACATCGCTGCGGCTGAAAAAAGATCCAGCAACGACTGAAGAGACTCGTTCAACGTGACAGAAGTGCAACCCTCCCGCAAATTGCTGCGGATTTCAACGCTGGGCCATCAACAAGTGTCAGCGTGCGAACCATTCAACGAAACATCATCCATATGGGCTTTCGGAGCCGAATGCCCACTCGTGTACCCTTGATGACTTTACGACGCAAGGCTTTACGCGTCGCCTGAGCCCGTCAACACCGAGATCGGACTGTTGATGACTGGAAACATGTCTGGACGGACGAGTCTCGTTTGAAATTGTATCGAGCGGATGGACGTGTACGGGTATGGACGACCTCATGAATCCATGGAGCCTGCATGTCAGCAGGGGACTGTTCAAGCTGATGGAAGCTCTCTAATGGTGTGGAGCGTATGCAGTTGGAGTGATATGTGACCCCTGATACGTCTAGATACGACCTGACAGGTGACACGTACGTAAGAACCCTGTCTGATCACCGGCATCCATTCATGTCCATTGTGCATTCTGACGGACTTGAGAAATCCCAGCAGAACAATGCGACACCCCACACGTCCAGAATTGCTACTGAGTTTAAACACTGCCGCTGGCCACCAAATTCATCAGACATGAACATTATTGGGAATATCTGGGATTCCTTGCAATCTGCTGTTCAGAAGATATCTCCACCCCCTCGTACTCTTACGGACTTTCGGACAGCCCTGCAGGATTCAGGGAGTCAATTCTCTCTAGCAGTACTACAAACATTAGTCAACTCAATGCCACGTTGTGTTGCAGCACTTCTGCGTGCTCGCAGGGATACTATGCGATGTTAGACAGATGTACCAGTTTGTTTGGCTCTTCATTGTGGTTTCTTGCTCATAATCAAAGAAATCTAAGAAATCATTTCATGGTACGTTATTAAAAAATAATAAACTTTGCATTCCATGACCAAGTATGAGAAATGAAAAAATTACAAAGCTCTTTACCACACACAGTTTGTGAAAATTAATTAAGCTACGCCAATCATTATGATAGTGGCAAACATCCAAGACTGAAATGTACACTGGAAGTTATGTGTGTGTTTTTTTGTGTAGTGTTAAGTATTCATGCAGGTAATTCCTCATCATGCAGTTTACTTCAACTAACTTTTGATGTTGTCCATTGATAATGAACTGGTTCCCATTTGCCCCCCCCCCCCCCCCCGCATCCTTTGTTACCGTCCTCATGCACGAATGCATGCCGAAACACTAAGTACTGCCCTTGCAACGTGCGTGGTGTCTTTTAATTCGGGCAGTGCTCCTCGGCACTGTTTCATCTTTCTCCAGTTGGCTCGTACGTAAGGGTCGTGGAACTCCCTCACGTATATCGTCCAGTGTTCCCCTTCTAAATCCCTAGTGGAAGAAGTATACCTTAACCATTTAACACAACATTCATTTACAAGACATCCCTTACTTCTTACCGCTAAAATGTCTTTCTCCTAATGCAGATGCACACATCAGGTACTATCACAATAATAACGTACACACAGTGAGTCCTCTTTACTCCTCTTGCACTCATACATAACAACTTTCAGTAGCTCCTACTTGGCAACATCAAGCATGCCTCTTCTGGCCAAGATTTCCCGTTAATTTACTCTTTGTGCCTGCTCCATTCAACAAATCTGTATGATGTCCCTTGCTTAATGGAGTTTAACACATTTTTCATCGTAACATACTTGAATTATGACGCAGGGCTACTGATCGCAGAGTTCAAGTACTTTTTGACGCCTGGATTTTTCTCTTCTCGTGCTCTTTTAGCACTTGTGACCAGTATTGCTCCAAAAATTCACTTCGAAAATCGTCGTGTACATGTAGCATGCCTTTGATCGAATTCGCTTAGATGTAACCAGTTTTCCATGCGAATATGAGGGTACGAAACTTGTTTGTGACCATGACAGTGGCAGAATACTATCATATTGGCTGATACAGAATTTTGCGTGGTCACCTCTGTGATCGAAAATGTTTATGTCTCTCTGTACGGTGACGTACTCCCTCCACATTGCGTCTCCCTCCATAACGGATTCATGCAGACGAGAAGTTTAACAAATATTACCGCTGTTGCTCCTCTTCTTATGTGCAGCTTCAGCTTCTTGCCTCTCTCATTCCTATAACAGTGCTTGTACATTTTCATGCAATATATCTAAGTCTTAATTTCAGTCTTTGATATCAGCTTGGATCTGACTTCACTACTTAGTGTTGGCGCTGCGGTATCCATGGGTGATTGCTTCCAGTAAAGCTCCACTTGCTTTCATCCGTTCATTTAATTTCGCAGTGACTACTTCTTGAGCCCGCTCATATCGCTCAGTGCTCTTCCTCCCTGGTCCACAAATATTCTCTTCAAATTTCCTGTCACTTTCTTTCAACATTTCTTAGGTTTCATGACTTGCTCCACTGTCTGCACTACAGTTTTGGGACTTTTGTTTTCCAATGTGATATTCTGTTTCTCTCAAGCTGCACTGTGTTCCTTCAGTTCATTAAGCATGTTATTAGTGCTGTGGATGTTTGCCTCGCTCTCCTCCCTCGTTTCGATCATGCCTATTCACTTTTCCTTTGGATTTCCGAGATTTGTTCCGTGCTCCTCCCTACACTTCCACTAAAATGTCTTGCATGATAGTATCACTCTCTGCATTCCTTTGCAAAATTGTATTCATTTTGGTGCAATCTCGACAATCCATGTCTGGTGAATTTATTATTCAGCTGATGCTCGAATTCTTTCTGTAGAATCTCTTTGTTCTTCTCAGTTTGCTAACATTTGTTTTTATTTGCTGACCAATTGACCGTCACTCTCGGTGTTCTCCGTCTCTTGGCTAAGTTTTCTGTCTACCGTATGCTTTTCATCTTCTTTAGTTTCACACGTCTTTCCCTTGAGTACTAAGGACATTTCTCGTAGAAGAGGATCGTTAACCATTGGGGATACTCCAACTTTCTTTCACCACTCACAGTTAGGCTGCTTCAACTCTCCGTTTATTTCTCTACCTAATGTGCGTACCAAAATTCTCCTCATACTTCAAATTTTACCATATACGTTCCTCGACACATAATAAAGGGATGAACAGCAACGACATGTATCCAAAGATGCCAACATCACACACGAAGCACAGAACCTCAGATGTGAGTAAGAACGCCTCTAACAAAACATTTTTCTTTTATTGAGATCCCAGCACTAGTCTCGCCGTGTTGCAAGCATGATTGAAATTACTATGAAGACTCTTACCTATCAACCTACCCATTAACAGACTTTGCCTTAATCATTACCTTTAATCAGTACATAGTCATGGTCTATTGCTTCCCTGCTGAGAAGTAATCTGCCTATTTCTAATTCTTTATACATAACCAAGCCCAACTCTCACACTGCTATGTTGAGTGGCCCTACAGTTCGCACGTTGCACAAAATTCCTTCCTTGATCGATCACATGGTGCGCTGTGCCCTGTCAAACGACAGGGAGTGCACCTAGGAGGACGCTGACTGTCTTCTCCTCGTGAGTTCCCCTTGAACTGGTTCAAATCCAGTAAGGCAGTCTCCTGTACCAAAAATATTGTGACCTATTTCTATGTATGACGCACGAGTGAATGTGGATGAAAGGCACATCGAATCAAAGTGTTGTGCTGGGCTTCCAAAGTAGAAGTGTTCTCTGCTGTTATGGGAATTACACTGGTTCTTCCAGTATCAGAACCTCTATAGCCAATTACGGTGAAGACTGCGAGCGCCGATCAACGAAAATCTCAGAAATATATTACGAAAATCACTTCCCTTACGTATTTTGATTTGATTAACCAACGATGTAAACTATATCTAAAACTAGGTACAGAATTTTGGGGTTCTCTTCCACCACGATCTTGATTTTCTGTCATTTATAATGAGATGGACAGTATGTACAAACATGCAAGGATTTACTCCGGTTACCAAAGTAATTTCTATGGAGCAATCACATTTCTTATTCTTTCGTTTCACCCTACTTTGGGGTACATTAAATCAATCAGCTTCTAATGTTCTGTACCTTTCTATTTCAATTTACAATTTTGATTAATAACAACTGGCTGCCTCCTCACCAGGATGCCATTCATCACATTTAGAGTGTATTTTGTTCCTTCCAACCCACAGATCTGTGTATGTTTAAAAAAGCATTCTTAAGCGTCCTCGAGGCCCTGAAGTCTTGCAGTCTCCTGGTTTTGCCTGGACGCCCCCTGTTGTTAGGCCCTGTGAATAGTTTTGGCTTCTGTTGACCCTTAGCTATAGCTACCATGTCATAATGCGGGTCTGTCAGAAAGGAACATATTAACAACTTCACATTGTGCCTCTGCTCGGTAACGTCTCACGGCAACTCGCCTAAATTACTGACAAAAGAAGCAATCCATAGCAGACAGAACAGAATTAAGAGAATTCGCAATCATTGTAATAAATGGTACACGTGTGCATACTGAAGTGTACTACTCATTAGTATTTTAGGGAGTATTACACTTTAAATAAACCCTAGGAAACCATCTTTTACCTATTATGTATGTAAACTTACAGCACAGTGTAATCAGGATATACGAAAAACCATGTAGTGGTGTTTAACACACATTGGATAGTGTTGAACAGACTGACCACTTTGTGCTCGTTTGCTTAACTTTTATTTGTCTTTTCAGATTAAACTTCGATTCTTCGCACGTTAACATGTGAGAGTTCTGTCATTTCGCCATAGTAAAGGAATCTCACTAATTTGTAGTTATCTGAACAAAATGTACGTCAACATGCAGGGGCAATGTTATCTCTTTTTTTCACAGAAGCTCTACACCGCTCCGGAAACATCATGAGTAGCGTGTTGTACAGGAAACTCTTTATAGAAAACTGAGCGGCCGATAGTTTGGCGGTCTCGTTTACGGGAAACCGTTGTCTTTCAGACGTGGCCTCCACCTCATATCCGTATTAATTTGACCATAATCTTTGATAGCAGCATATGCTCGACTACAAAATAAGAACACCGAAAAATCAGTTACTAGCTTACAAAAAACGCAAGTCATCAACCTTAGCAGACTGGTGAAATTGATGATACACTCTTTCGTATAAAATCTCACAAATGTGTTTGTAGGCGTTCACGTGGACTGTAAAAGCTTCAACACCTTGTACTGAGAATCGCCAATTATTCATTATTCTGTCTTTCTTGTCAGTTGTTACCAGCCATCGGAGTCACGTTGTAGTCGACATCTTATCAGTTAATGAGGACGACAATACGTACCTCAAACGTGTTGTTTTCTTGCTGAAGGGTACACCCGGGCTTGTTATTGAAGGATTTCTCCTGAACGATGGACAAGTCATGATGGATCGACTGATTCTCATGCAGATTACTCTGATGAATTATAACTATTTCTTCCGCAATACTGTCCCTAGAGCAACGCCTACTGATAATCTTTACAACACTGTCGAACTCAGATATATATACGTATATATCTGCACTTGTTTCAACGATTGCTGCGGTGATAATCGCTAATGTGCAGTTTGATAATGAATATTGTGTAACTGTCTCCGTGTACAGATGGAAAACATACTTGATTGTAAAATGGGTCTCAGTCACATTTATGCAATGTTGTTGGCGTTTTCGGTTCGTAGACCAAAACGAAACAGCATGGAAGACGGAGGATACTTGGGCTTCGAAGTAATGCGGTAAGTATCAGTCTCATTCTGGAAACATCTCCCAGGCTGTGGCTAAGCCATGTCTCTGCAATATCCTTTCTTTCAGGAGTGCTAGTTCTGTAAGGTCCGCAGGAGAGCTTCTGTAAAGTTTGGAAGGTAGGAGACGAGGTACTGGCAGAAGTAAAGCTGTGAGGACCGGGCGTCAGTCGTGCTTGGGTAGCTCAGTTGGTAGAGCACTTGCCCACGAAAGGTAAAGGTCCCGAGTTCGAGTCTCGGTCCGGCACACAGTTTTAATCTGCCAGGAAGTTTCATATCGGCGCACACTCCGCTGCATAATGAAAATCTCATTCTGGGAACATCCCCCAGGCTGTGGCTAAGCGATGTCTCCGCAATATCCCTTCTTTCAGGAGTGCTAGTTCTGCAAGGTTCGTAGGAGAGCTTCTGTAAAGTTTGGAAGGTAGGAGACGAGATACTGGCAGAAGTAAAGCTGTGAGGACGGGCGTGAGTCGTGCTTGGGTATCTCAGTTGGTAGAGCACTTGCGCGCGAAAGGCAAAGGTCCCGAGTTCGAGTCTCGGTCCGGCACACAGTTTTAATCTACCAGGAAGTTTCATATCAGTCACTTGTTGAACAAGCTACCTCCAATTTTTTGATGGTCTACTGAAGCAAAGCGTTAACAATATTGAGATTAAATAAACGTGATTGAGACAGTTTCTAAAAATCAAGATATAGCAAACACTATAGTTTCATAGACATTATACCTGAAATTAAAAACATACACCATCTGATCTGAAGTATCTGGTCATCTATTGGTGACACTAACATGGGTTGCGTCCACCCTTTGTGCATATGACGGCTTCAACTTGAGATCTGCTGGAAACACTTTCAGTGAGGTGTCTGAATGTCTGTGGAGGAATTGCAGCGCATTATTCCTCAAGAATCTGAAACAGAGAATGCTGGACGCCCACGGTTAGAGCGAAGTCGACGGTCTAACTGACCCCGAAGATGTTCCATTCTGTTCAGGTCGGGACGGCACTTCAGGAATATAACTGTTCACAGATCATTGCGTGACAGATGCTGCTTTACTCTTTTACAATCATCTCTCCGAATTGTTCTTCTGCTGTATACAATACACAATGCAGTAATATGAGTTCATTTCCTTCCGCATTTAGCTCTTAAGATGAACAAGTCGACCCGACGTCAATCACCTCCATGCTCCACTGTCAGCGCTACACACGATGATAGGTAGCTTTCTTCGGAAATTCGCCAAATCCAAACCAGTCACTCGGATTGCCACAAGGTGTGATTCACCTCTTCACGTCACTCGTTTCCATTCATACACCGCCCAGTTGCGTCGCTCTTTACACTACCGCAATGGTCGCTTAACACTGACCACTGAAATGTGTGACTTATAAGCAGCTGCTCGAACATGGTTTCCCATTCTTTTTAACTTCCTATATACAGTCATCGTGTTAATTGCACTGCTGGTAGCACTTGGAACTCAGGAGTGATTACTTCCAGTGATTACATGCGATTTTTCACGACAGTCTGCGTGAAAGTGGACTGTCTCTCCGACAGTATATGAGGTTTGCCTGGTCTTGCTGTAAGTGTGATTACTGAAATGTCCCTGACGGATTTGTTACTCTGGTGCTCTTCTGTGACTAGCCTACTTTCGAAGGCACTGAGCTTTCCTGACAGACCCATTCTGCTGTTTACTACTACACTACAGACAGGCAAGGGCGCCCATAAGATAGTTTGTACGGGGAAGGGGGTACGGAACATTGGAAGCACCTGAATGCGCTATGTTTTTTTTTTTTTTTTTTTTTTTTTTTTTTTTTTTTTTAGAGCTATGAGGTTGGGGGGGCGGAAGGGGGGTATACTGGCGGGTCCGCCGCTCGTGTCATCTGGGATTCAGTTCCATATAATGTAACGGTGTCCGGATACCTTTGATCAGAGAGTGCACTACTTGATTGAAAAGACGTAAAATAAATTGCACTATACTTTTATGTAAAACATTCTCGGTTTTCTTACCGCGTCAATTCGGGATAAAATCTCAAGCTTCCGACGATTACCCCCACCGTCAGGAGCAACTGACTGTCTTCACTGCTGCTGTGGTCGCCTTTTTTATAGCCCGTGGACGGCTTCTGATTGGTCGGCTTGTGATTGGTCGGCGATTACGTACTGCTGTCGCAGACGGTGTCAATGTGTGCGCCGGTGGCGCCACTGCTTCCGTTGGTACGTAAACCTTGGAAGGAACGTCTCTGCTGCTTCTCTGCATCAGTCGCTCGTTTCCATGCACAGCTCAGATGGTATCCGCTATCGCGTTAAAGTTCTTTTGGCTCGTTCTTATTTCAACAGCCTCCTTAATAACAGAATCCCAGTACGTGGACGCATTGGACAGACTTTTTGTTTCATCGAACAATGTTTTATGTTTTTTCGTGAGGCTGTGCTCCGCAATTGCCGATTTTTCCAGTTCTCTATTTTTAATATGGCGTTGGTGTTCTGCTCAGCGGTCGGAAGCGGTACGAATGGTCTGACTTACATAATTGCTTCCACACTCACGGGGGATATTATAAACTCCAGGGACTCTGAGGCCGAGATTGTCCTTAACAGGGCGCATCATCTCCTTAATTTTCTTAGGAGGACGAAAAATCGGTCTTATACCTCGTCTACGCAGGACGCTTCCTATTTTGTTGGATATCGTGCCACAAAAAGGAAGAACCGCAGTCGGTGTTTCATCCTGTGAATGTGCAGCATTTTCATGTTTCCTTTTTTTGGAGAACGCTGCCTTTATATCGCCGGCACCATAGCCATTCTTTCGGAACACGTACTTCAGATGGTTAATCTCTGACCTTAAGTGGTCGTCGTCAGAAACAGTTTCTGCTCTATATACCAACGTGTTCAAAACGGCTCTCTTCTGAGCAGGATGATGGAAATTCTGTGCATTCAGGTATAAACCGGTATGCGTCGGCTTACTGCATGTAGAGTGGCCAAGACTCCCGTCCGCCTGTCGTTGTACTAAAACGTCTAAGAAAGGCAGTCTCCCTTCCTTCTGCATCTCGACAGTGAACTGGATGTTCGAATGTATGCTGTTCATGTGTTCCATGAATTGTTCGAGAGCTTCTGCGCCGCGTGGCCAGGTCATGAATGAATCGTCAACATAACGATAAAATAAGGATGGACGGAGGGGAGCCGAATTTAATGCACGTTCCTCAAAATTCTCCATAAAAAAGTTAGCCAGTGTTGGAGACAACGGAGAGCCCATCGCCATACCGTCTGTCATTTAATAAAATTTGTTACCATACAAGAAGTAGGTTGTCGGCATCACGTGCCGGAACAACTTTATAGTTTCAGGAGGAAAAAGATCCGCCATCATTTTCAAAGTGTCCTCCATAGGAACTTTTGTGAACAGCGATACCACATCCAGGCTGACTAAAATGTCATTTGGACCAACTCTAACCTCTTTGATTTTTCTCGATGAACATCTGGGAGTTTTTGATGTGATGTTCACACCGGCCGACTACAGGAGTCATCAACTTTGTTAGGTATTTGGCCAGCTCGTAAGCAGAAGAACCGATTGCACTGACAAGAGGTCTCATGGGAACATTATCCTTGCGCATCTTCGGTAGTCCGTACAACCTGGGCGGTCTAGGAGCTCGGACTCTGAGATTTTTTGTAACATCGTCTGGCAGCGCGGAATTCTTCAGTAACTTCATTGGTTTTTCTGCTGTACCTCAAAGCTGGGTCCCGTTTAAGACATTTATACGTACTGCCCTCCAATAGTGATTTCATTTTACTATGATATTCCGTAGTATTAAGGACCACGGTGGCATTTCCTTTGTCAGCTGGTAATGTGACAAGATCTTCATTCTTCCGATATAAACGGAGCCCCTCCCTCTCTACTGATATTACATCTGGGAGGCTTATCTGAGGCCAAAAAGCGACTGGTAACAAGTCTCACTTCGTCGGCGTCGTCCTGTGCAAGATGCCGCACCGCCTGTTCTACTCCACTGTTAAGATTCTCGATGGGTATAGTGCGTAGTGTAGGAGCAAAATTCAAACCTTTATTAAGGGCCGAAATGGCTCCTTTGTCCTGGTTCTTGCCCGACAGTTTGACGACAGTGCGTACTGTTTCGTACGATGACTCTGATCTTTGCATAGCTGCAAGACGCTCAAATTTCTTTTCTTGTTTAGCCGATGTATTGCTAATACGAGTTCTTTGATGAGCGGCCGTCGTCATATCGACCCACTCCCAATCAAACGGCGAGAGAACTGTACATAACAAAGGATGGCAACTATATAAAGTTCGCTCATTAAAATCCAGTTCGTACCTTGTGTGTCGTAGCCTGTCTTTGACGATCGCCCGGCTTGTCTTCTTTAATATGTAATTCATTCCAACCGACTTGATATGGTGTTTAACCACAGCAAACTTAGGCACAATCTCCTTATCACGGCGCCCGCCGGTGTGGCCGAGCGGTTCTAGGCGCTTCAGTCTGGAACCGCGCGACCGCTACGGTCGCAGGTTCGAATCCTGCCTCGGGCATGGACGTCTGTGCTGACCTTAGGATAGTTAGGTTTAAGTAGTTCTAGGTTGTAGGGGACCGATGACCTCAGATGTTAGGTCCCATAGGGCTCAGAGCCATTTGAACCATTTGAACTTTATCACGGCACTATACTTTTCCAACAATTAGCAACAAAGTTTTTTAAATGTACTGTGGTCTAGGGGCAGCCGGCACAGAAGCTCAGCCTGTTCGGTCAGAGGGTTAGCTGCACTCTGTGACAAAAAGATTAAGTGAAGGTATCAAAGATGAACTTCAAGGCCTCGTGGGACGTCCACCATGAACAAATGCAAAGAATAATAATGAACAAAATGAGATAAAAATGGGTTGCATCTTTGATTAGTGATGAAAACGTCTTCGGTCCCGGGTTCGAAACTCCTCCACCGCTTAAATTTTGATTAATAATCAGCACTGACGGCCGAAGACTTCCGCCATAAGGAGTTATACTCTTTCTGCCAACGGCCTTATCAAAGTGGGTGGAGGAGCGGACAAAGGTTCAAGGCACTCTCTTGCCCTTGGCGTGGGAAACTGTCTCTAAGGACGGAAGAATTAGTTATGATCAATATCATGAGGACGCAAAAGGCAATGGAAACCACTGCATTAAAGACATATAACGTGTATCCACAGGACATGTAACCAGTAACTGATGATCTCACCACCGCCAGAAGATTTCGTAATAGTCCCCCATTCGGATCTCAGGGAGACGACTGCTAATGGGGAGGTTACCATGAGAAAAAGACTGAATAATCAACAAACGGTAACGATCTACGAGTCGGGGCGTGGAATGTTAGAAGCTTGAATGCGGCGGGATAGCTAGAAAATACGAAGAGAGAAATGCAAAGGCTCAATCTACATATAGTGGGGGCCGGTGAAGTGAAATGGAGAGAAGGCAAGGATTTCTAGTCAGATGAGTATAAGATAATGTCAACAGCTGCAGAAAATAATATAACGGGAGTAGGAATCGTTATGAATAGGAAGGTAGGGCAAAGAATGAGTTACAGTGAACACTTCAGTAATTGTTCTTGTCAGCATCGACAACAAACCTACACCAACAACGGTAGTTCAGGTATACATGCCGACGTCGCAAGCTGAAGATGAAGAGATAGAGAAGGTATAAGAGGATATTGTAAGGGTAATACAATACGTAATGGGAAAAATATAGAGATGGGGCCCCTCCACGCCCGCACCAACGTGGTGACCAGACCAAAAGCTCTACTGTCACCTTCGTCAACACGTTAGTTATCTAATAGGTGGGTCACAGGATGCTGCGCTGTGATGTTATCCGTGCGTCTGGGTAAGACTACGCATTAACTCGATCCATCAGGTGATAGATACTGGACGGAACGAGAGTGAGGGTAGCAATTTGAAGAGCAGAGGGAAAAAAGTGCGAAGGCTCGTGCCGTGGGAAAAAACCTCTGCGACAGTGAGATGGGTAGTACGAGCAGTAGTGGCTTACTAGCTGCGATAGTTCATGCAAGGTTGGGTTTGTTAGTATGGGTATCATGCATCATTACCGTGGCAAGCGATGGCGATGTATCCCAGTTGCTGCAGCCGCTGCAGTCCTGGAACAATCAAGATCGTTATATAGTAGTTGGAGATCGGCCATAGATCATCTCACTGTGTGGGTGGGTTGTGGAGCTCGTCTGCATGTAGTGTTCGGTACGGCTTCCCTGCGTGGTGCCAGTTATACGGCAAGTGTGTTCCAACTGGATGTCCAGTAATCGTGGCTGTTTAACAGGGGCTCACCTGTACCGTTGTGTTTGCGTGTACTTGGCCATAGATGTTAGGTCCTTACAAGTATGTCTTTTGGTCTTTTATGTTTCCATCTATGGTTGTGGTCGTAGTTCCCCAGATTCAGAATAAACGGTTTCTGTATAGTCTTGTGGTGAGTTTGTGGATTACCTCCGTGAGAGTCTCAAGTCGGTATTCCCGGTGAAGGTCCGCGATGCATGTGTATCGTGGAGCATTGTTTATGATTTTGAGTACTTTGTTTTGTATGAGCAGCAGACAGGAGCTGCGTACGTCATCAGGGATGGAATAAGTGTCATGTACATGGACCTCGACACCCTTCTATTCCGTGTGCTACGCCTGTTGAGTTTAGGGTAGAGCTGTTTGAGCCTCGCGCTTGCTCGGTTGGTCATGTGTTGTATCTGGTCCCCCCAGAGTAATTTCCGGTCCAGCCAGACACCAAGGTATTTGACTTTCTCACGGAAACGTATTGGTCGTGCACGTAGAGTTATTGGTCTGCAGCGTCGGTGTTTGCGCAGTTGTTTCGGTCATCTAGTGAACAGAACGACTTCGCACTTGTCGACGTTTACTCTAACACGCCATTTATCCAACCAAGGCTCAGCCACACTGAGTGCAGTCTGTAAGCGTGACGTAATGATTGATGGTTTCCAATCTTGTGCGAGGATGGCTGTGACGTCTTCGTAGATTGCCATCATTGTGTTGTGTGTGGTTGGGAGGTCGTTTATGTAGAGGTTAAACAGTAGGGGCCCTAGGATGCTTCCCTTTGTTACTTCCGCGTGTATACAGTGTCGTGTTGATTGTTTTCCCTGAACGTCAGTGTTGAAACTCCTGTCTGTGAGGTGTGAGTGTATGAGACGCACCAGCCCGTCGGGGAATCCCGCGTCGCTGAGTTTGCGAATGAGGCCGTTGTGCCATAGACAGTCGAAAGTATTTTCGATGTCCAGGAACACCACCCCTCTTGCTTTGTTTGTGCTGAAGCTATGTGTTATATGTTCAACGACCTGTAAGAGTTGTTGTGTTGTGAAGTGGTGATTCCTGAAGCCGAATTGCTCCGGTCTCAGGATGTCATTTGTTATACAGTGCCTAGTGATGCGTTTGAGAACCACCTTCTCAACATTCTTGCTGAGCGAGCTCAGAAGGCTGATGGGTCGGTAATTTTGTGGGAAGCTGTGGTCTTTCCCCGGCTTCCTGAACATCAAGACCTTGGCCGTCTTCCAAAAGGCGGGGAAGTGTTGGTGTTTTAGTATGGCATTCGTTATGTTTTGTTAGGTATTCAGTGGCTTTATCCGTGAACTCCTGGAGGACACGGTTTTGAATGCCATCATGACCAGGGGCTTTCCTAGCAGCGGAATGCATTATATCCAAGGAGACTTCGGCTGTACTAGCATGTCGAATGTCGTCGCGCGGTGGTTGGGCTAAAGTGCTTTCTCTTCCGCTGAGTATGCAGGTCCGTCAGGCCCTTGAAGCGTTGGGGTGTACATTTTCTCCCTGGGGAAGTGTCGGGCTAGTTGCTACACGCCAGGTCGCGCGGTATTCAGCCCTTCGAGATTTTGGCTCCACTGTTGTGTTCTATGTGTTTGTATTTTGTCGTGTATGATGCCCTGTAGCCTGTTAATATGCCGTTTGAAGTACTGACGCCTGGTACGCTGCCATTGTCTCTTGAGGCGATTCCTCATTGAGATTAGGTCCAGGATTTCCTGGGGCAGGGCCGCACTGTGTTGTTGTGAGGTGCGATCAGGTATGGTGCCCGCCATTGCGTGCTGGACGGCGTTAGTGAGAGTTTCTACTGCCTCGTCAATTTGTGCTGTTTCGTTAATTTCGTGGTTATCGAGCTTTTCCTTGAACAATGTCCAATTCGTACGTCTGTAGTCCAACATGCTGCGTTGTTCCATGTGCTGCAGTGTTTCCTCAATGTATAGTATTACAGGTTGGTGGTTTGAGGGCAGGTCGTTTTCGACAGCAGCGTTGAGTGTCGATGTAATGCCCTTGATGAGGGCCATGTCTAACACGTCTGGCCTGTGTCCCTTCTGGTAGGGAATGTGCGTCGGTTCAGTCGGCGCTAGTATAATGTAGTTTCTGCCTAGTAAATGTTCATACAGTTTTTTGCCGTTGGGATTTCGTATGCGTGATTTCCATTCTGGGTGTTTTGCGTTCAGATCTCCAGCGACTATTACTCGCGGTGAGATGTTGAGTAGTGTGCTGATATCGTGTGTTGAAATGCCTGCACGACTGTTGTATTCCGATATCAGTGTGGTGTAGGCTCCGTTGAACTTGACTCTGACGGCCGTGACCTCGATTTTTTCCAGTTCAGGGAGCTCTATGTTTGTATGCTCAATGTCTTTGTGTATGACGATTGCAGTTCCACCTGCCACGGCGTCGTCCGGTCGGTCAGTACGATAGACGCAGTAGCCAGGAAAGTTTAATTGTTTGTACGGTTTAAGATTAGTCTCGCTCAGTAGTGCGACAAGGATTCCCTTGCGCTCCACGAACGCGGCAAATTCTGCCCTTTTGTTGTGGATCGAGTCTGCATTCCAGAACAGGATCTGTGATAGTGTGTGCATATTTGCATAACGGGCCGGGTGTGGTATGTTATTCATGTAAGAGTGAAAGAGTGTTGTGATGGCAGTGCGTATGACGGCCCAGTATTGCCCGGGTTCGGCGCTCATGAGCTGGGTGATGAGTATAGTGACGGCCGTCAGCACCTTGGTGGTCGTGTGTCGAGGGAATAGTGTTTCCAGTATTCCCCCAGGTGGTGTGTTGGTGTTGGGTATGGCAGTCTGAGGTGCTGTTGTAGAGTTAGCGGCCGCTTGTGCGGGTATTGGTGTGTTGTTAGGAGTGATGTTTCTGTATAACTGAATAGCTGTGCCTTTGAAAATGACGGAAATTCGAAACGCATAAAGTTGATGAAAAATAAAAGTGTTCTTAAGACATAAGTAAAGTTATTAAAAGTTGTGAGGAGTAGCAGAAATGACAACAGCGAGAAACTTAACATCAGGATTTATGGTCACGAAGTAGATGAAGGAATTCTGCTACTTAGACAGCGCAATAACCAGTGACGGACGGATAAAGGAGAACAGCAAAATCAAACTAACGCTGGAAAAAACGGCTTCATGAGCAAAAGAAATCTACTAGTATCAAACATAGGCCTAATATAAGGAAGAAATTTCTGAGACTGTACGTTTGGAGCACAGCACTATACGGTAGTGAAACATGGACTGTGAGAAACCCCGATGAGAAGAGACTCGAAGGATTTCAGATGTAGTGTTACAGACGAATGTTGAAAATTAGGAGGACTGATAAGGTAAGGAACGAGGAGCTTCTGCGCAGAATCGGAAAGGAAAGGAATATGTGGAAAACACTGACAAGGAGAACAGACAGGATATGAGCTGATCTGTTAAGACATCAAGAATGACTTGCATGATACTAGAGGGAGCTGTAGAGGGCAAAAACTGTAGAGGAGGAAAGAAATTGGAATGCATCTAGCACATAATTGAGGACGTAGGTTGCAAGAGCTACTCATATGAAGAGGTTGGCGCAAGAGAGGTTACCGTATGCTATCGTAAGTATTGACTACAGCAGCTCTCCTAGTAGCTTTGGTCAGTTAAGGTCTTACCTGTGATACCTGTGTGTTGCATAACTATCGGGCTTTAACTCAAAATGATCGGTTTCTTATGTCAACAGTATTTTATTGTTTCCACTAGGAACCAAATGCAGTCAAACGTGTAGAATGTGTGTGAGGTTATGTAAAGGGCCAGGTAACCTAATGAACAATTTCGTTCTTTGTACTTATTCTCCTGTCTGTTACTGAAAAGAAAACTGTGTTTATAGTCAAATTGAAATTGTCTATGTCTGATTCAGGTTTCAATCGAAAATTGTTGATTTATAACGTGAAACAGAGGAATGTGATAGTAAAAATAAAGAAAATAACACAGATAGATTCAGTACTTGGTCGATGTGTTGCTGTTATTGATGAACAACTTCCGTATTTATCAGTAATAAAAGGAAACTCTAGATTTGATGATGAGGCAGAATGTTCTATAGAGTGCTAAATAACAACAATAATTATATATTTTTTTTAATTTTTGCGGTTGTAAACTGCACATCCATCAAAATGACTTACAAAATGCTATTTACGTTGCGTGAGTGTATAAAATACACAGTGGACTAATACTGACGATGTGCTGTTCTAATTATGTGCATAACAAACAACCAAACCAACAAAAAGAGAACTCGTCGGCTCCAAGTTTCTCTTTTACATATTCATTTATGTTATGAAACGTCCCCTTAGAAAATTTATGAATGACTGTGCTGGAAAACCTCTACGTTATTTGATTTTCAAACAGCTGAGCAAAATTAAATGTACTCAGGCATTTCTCTCTTTACTTCTTGGAGACCTCCCTCAGTTCATCATTATTCCCAAAAGGTCCCATCTATACCTGCGTTCTGTATTCTATTCATATCCTCTTTCAAAATAATTATTCTTCGTTGTGCACCAATTTTTTCTGCCAAACCTTTTTTTTATAAACGTCTCAATGCATTTCTTCCAATTCATCGCAAATCATTCTCTTATATAGCCTACCCCCTCTTAAGCTAACGTAAATCTACTGAGCTCAGATGTATATACTAAGGGATGAGGCGATACAGCAGCACATAACAAATCAACACAAACAGCAATGACAAAAAAATGCAAATTGGCAAAGCAAGCAGCAGTATATCTAAATTAGCAAAGCAAATGCAGCATTACAACTAATGTGAGCCAATGTGCAGCAACAAGAAAAATAAATCAGTAGCAAAAGTGGCTTAATACAATGTAAAATTCAGTAGAACTATGCCTGGCAAACAGCAGCAACAAAAGCAATAACTTATTCCTAAACATGATAAAGCTCAAGCAGAAAAAGAATGTTACAATAAAGATAGGAAATGTCTAATACCAATGTCAGATCTTAACACTAGACTGATGCATCACCTTAACTTACTCTCTCAAAAAAGGTACGAAATCGTTGAAAAAATTATATATGCAATTCTTGTGATGGGAAATGTCTATTTGTGGTCCCCTTTTTTTGGAAGTAGATCATAAAATTATTCTTCACTCAGTCTGTAGACAGAAAACATTTCTATTAGTACATCTATTAAATTTTATTTTAACCAATGCTGCAGTGCAGTTATAAACTAGATATTAAACAAAATGAGCAAATATATACATAAAGCAAGGCGTGAAACGTCATTCAACAGCGAAATGGTATTTCATAAGGCACTAAAAATTATCTCAACTAGCAAGACAATAGATGTAAAATCAAAAAAACGTCATTCAACAGCCATATCGCATTTCATAACGCAGTGAAAAATCTCTCAACTAGCAAGAAAATAGACGTAAAATGTTTCTCATCATTTCATTAGGCATTTCAGTAAATATCAGAAATTACGAGCTCCAAAGTGTAATCATATGTTTTCAAGTATGAGAGTGTCGTATTTGCGATGATTTCTACAAAGAAATGTCAAAAGCGAGGTTAATAGCCTCTTTTTCTCCACTTAATGGCTCTTTTTCCATGCTACTGTCGTGCTGCTGGGTGCCCACAATGCATTACGTCAAGCTCACTTACCTTCCTTACCGAAACATTTACGACAGCAGTTTCCGCTACAGTGACAGTTTGATGCCAATAAAATTTCACAGGTCGAAAAATTACAGTAGAAATGTGTAGAAACGAAATCTCATGAATAGCAGTGTTGTGATACATTCACACATGTGCACACATTTCATAACTCGTAAGGTACGATTTTTGTTTTCCAACAACCTTTTTCACAAATCAGAGTCCCTAACCACTACTCTTTATTCCTTACCTTATTATACATATACATATTCGTCGACACTTGTTCAATATTTCATCATAATAAATACATAGCGTAATCAAATTCCTTATGTAGTATCAGCTTATTGATCATAAACGTATCTCAACAACATAATACACATCGTTGTCATAATAATAACATCATAACAGATCAATCACATCTCAAAATCGTCTCAGCTTCTTTCAATAATTTCAAAACCTTCAATAAAGTCATCTACCTCAAACGTACTTCAAAAATCATGATCCCTTACCAAATACATCATTCAAAGCTCTCATAGACACAGACAAAATACAATTTCATAAGTGTGAAGTTATCCAGCTATGTAATTGCGTAAACATGTGTCACTGACGTAGTAAAAAATTGTTTGTCTCAGTTAAATGATCAGATAGCTGTGTAATTCTGTGTTAGAGAAATATGGTACCGATGAGTAGAGTTGTATAAGCAAATACCAAATTATCTAGGGCTCCTAGCGCTTGCCACACACTTAGTACACAAAGTAGGCGTGTACCCCCTGAGGATAAATGTAATTATATCCTCAGGTGTTACAGATTACAGCGCTGGAATGAAATGTATCACCGAGAACTTTCTTTACATCTTTGTAATTCAAAAATCTTTAAAAATAAATGTTTTAAGTACAAAATTAATTGCTCAAATACGTGTACTGTAGCGCTAAACTGTGCGTCTTGTTGTAAGATAATCTCTTTCATTACTTAACGGTAAAAATGTGCCACGTGTCGTAACTATCGTTGTCCATAAGCTAAGTTCTGTAGAAGTCAATGTACTTACCTCACAAAAATCTTCGTTACTCGAACTACTGCAATACAGCGAGCACCAATACTGCCAGATAGATAAAAGATTCTAACTACTGAAGGCACTAACTACTGATAGGCATAGTTAGCAAATGATATATATATATATATATATATATATATATATATATATATATATATATATATATATATATCAGTTCATGACATCCAGTCTTACAAATTTCCTTTTTTCTGACGGACACACGTCCAGATCGTCCCCTCTCAAAATTCTGCCGTCTCTCTTCCCATATCCACCACTGCTGGCGGCCCACCTCCAACTACGCAACGCTACGCGCTATTCACATCCAAATGCCCAACACCACAATAGCGAATATTCCAACAATGCCAACCACACACAAACTGCACACAGCAAGGCCAGTGATTTTCATACAGAGCGCTATGTGATGTTACCAACATAATAACCTAAACAGCCTACTTGCAATGTTTCTTTGCCTACCAGTGCTATCAATACTACTGGTACTCCTGTCATTTAGTATTTCATTTATGTTGTCTACAAAAAGTACTGAACTATAGTTTTGGTAGTGCGCAACTCTAATTAACTGTATGTCACATGAACTCTATACGAATTATGAGTTATGATATGAAAAACTGTTATCAATAAATTAAATCTAAGCATTTCATACTCGTATTTTATTAATCCGTTATAGTACACGGTAATTTCTTTCTTCCTAACTAGGTTAGGAACCTACTCTTCAGTGGCAAATTTCAAATGGTTAGATCTGACATTTCTTGTATCACTCATCATGGTGCCTGAACGGAAGAGAACGTGACATTATAACGTGTCACTGGATATTTTAGAAGCGCATCAGGTATTCAGCAATACGATAACAATAGACTGTGTGTCGAACGTGAAAGCTATCCAGACAATGTTTCGTGTTGAAAGATTGTTAGTGTTTTCAACGAAAGAGAAGTTTTGAGTTACCAATTTCTGAAACAGTATTTTAATTTCTATGGGCTATGTTTAATTTCGTAATTCCGTTTCCCATAGCATAATTCTTAAGATAAGTGTAATAATCACTGACTTATTTATGTCACTTTATGAATATTACGTCTCCTGTGCCCCTTAAGTTTGGGATGGTTGGTTTTAAGTATCGACTTACCCGCCACCGTGTATCTGAAGGTCGTTAGAACTTTTGACAGATATTCAAACACGCACATGTATAACCTTAGCTCCCCTCCTTTTCATTAGCGCCATGTTAACGAGGAAGATGCATATCAAAATATGGCTCACGTCCTTTCATTTATGGTACAAGAACTTTCTTTACTATTTATGACGATGTCACTGAAGCTGCATACATAATTTTCTCTGTCACAATCCGCTTTCGAGGCATTACATTGCAGTTTAGTGGTAATGAGATTCTGCCTGTTCTGTGTCATAAGATCACGCAGGGGGAAGCGGAGGGTTTCTGGTACCGGTATCACATGACATTATATGACTCTTTCGTATCCACATTTCTTGCGCTGTGAAAGCGCAGACTGAAGGCATCTGCGTACAACATTTTCTCGTTTTATCAGTGCAGTCTGTACAGTAAAGAGGCACAGAACGTTATCTAAATCTGAAGAACATTCTGTCACGTCAAGCACGAGACCTATATCACGGAAGGAGCCCAGAGCCCGGTTTACAAATTATACACCTTTTCTCTGATCTCTTGAGCTGATTGAGTCAGGAACACTGGGTACACTGAGTTGACAGAAGTCATTGATAGTGATATGCACATATACAGATGGCGGTAGTGTCGCGACACAAGGTATAAAAGTGAAGTGCAATGACAGAGCTCTCATTTGTTGAATCATTTGAATAAGTTTCCGACGTGATTGTGGTCGCTCGATGAGGAATAATAGACTTTGAGCACGGAATCGTAGTTGAAGCCAGGCGCATTGGATATTCCATGTTGGAAATCATTAGGGAATTCAGTATTCCACAGTGTCAAGAGTTTGCCGAAAATACGAAATGTCAGGTATTAGCTGTCACCACGGACAACGCAGTGGGCGACGGCGTTCACTTAACGACTGAGAGCAGCAGCATTTGCGTGGAGTCATCAGTGCTAACAGACAAGCAGCACTGTGTGAATGCGGCACATATGACCAACGTATCCGTTATGACACCGCGGCGAAATATGGCGTTAATGAGCTACAGAAGCCGACAGCCTTTCGCGAGTGCCTTTGCTAACAGTGCCTCTCCTGAGGTCGTGACTGTACCGGCTGAGACCATAGAAAACTGGAAAAACGTGGCCTGGCCAGATGAAGGCCGATTTTAGCTGGTAAGAGCTGATTGTAAGGTTCCAGTGTGGCCCAGACCCCACGGAGCTATGGACTCAGGTTGCCATCAAGGCACTGTGGAAGTCCAGTGGTGGCCCCATAATAGTGGGGGCTGTGTTTATATGGAATAGATTGTGCCGTGTGGTCCTTGTGAACCGATCACTGTCTGGAAACGGTTATGTTCGTCTACATGGAGATCATTTGCAGCCATTCATGGACCTAATGTTCCCAATCATCAATAGATTTTTTATGGATGACAATTCACCATGTCACCAGGTCACAATTGTTCGAGATTGGTTTGAAGAACACTTTGGAGAATTCGAGCGAATGATTTGCCCCCTCTCCCTCCCCCATAGAAAATTTATGCGACATAATCGAGAAGTTAGTTCATGCACAAAATTCTTCAACAGAAACACTTTCGCATAGGACGGCTATAGAGGCAGCATGGCTCAATATTTCTGCAGGGGAATTCCAATGACCTGTTGAGTCCATGACATGTAGAGCTGCTGCACTACGCCAGGCAAAAGGAGGTTCGACACGATATTAGGGGGCATCCCAAGACTTTTGTCACCTCCTTGTACACTCTGAACAAATGAGGAGTCTGGTAAGATTGGATCATAGGGTAATTATTACGCATAGATGCTGTATCTCACCGGAACACTCCATAGGAGTAGCCCTCTCGCATGTGTCCTGTTTCCCATTCCATATTTTGTGATTGAGAGTGTCTGCAGTGAGGTATTTAAAGGATGTAACCTTTTCTGCTGTATCGGCAGTGATAATTTTTACTAAGAGAACCTGATTTATTTTACTCGATTCCAAATACTGAACAGGAATGAAAATACCTTCCTAGGCAGCTATTTATCGGACAGGACTACCAGCACTACCACCACTATCAATTTGTTCACTGGCTATGTATATCTCTGCAGGAACATTTTTTCAATGACATTTCTTAAAAACTGAAATGTTACTACAAACGGAATCGCTTACAGTAAGCTACTACGACCTGTTCCAACGTTTGGAGTCCGTACCACATGGGCATCAGAGCACATTTCTAAAAATTCAAAGCCACCCTGTTAGGATCGCAACACTTCAGCATACATTCGTAACAGACATGCTTAGAGAACTTGACTGGAAGTCTTTGGAAGAGGGATGAAGTTCTAACGAAGTGGAATTTGGTCAATTTAAAGAACTATGTTTCGAGAAAAATAATGCAATAATTCTTTTTAATCCGTTGTAAATCTTTCGTATCGATTGTGAGAATAAGATAAGTGAGGCTCGTGAGAACGTTTCCTCACTGAAGAAGCAAGTGGAATGGGACGGGAAACTACTAATATTGGCACAAAGTTGCCTCTTGCGGAGCATACATGAAGATACTGTCGTCGTCATGACAATGGGAAGCAGAATCGTCTATCCCTCTGTAATATTAAAGTGCCTTAGTTGACGAGAATAATACTCTTATCTTCATGGAGTGAAAATATTACGTTAAAGTCAGAAAATTACTTTAGTTGATGACATAAATAGAGGTCAGTCAATGAAAAGGAGACAGACGGAAAAAAGTAAGTAAACTGTTCATTATTTCAAAATAAATCGCCCCAACTGTTAATACATTCATCCCACTGTGAGTCAAGACGGTGAATACCTTCATAGAGAAATGTATGCGTCTGCGTAAGCAAACATCATTCCATCTAGGGGTGCGTATCTTCGTCCAAAGCAAATCGACTGGCACGAATGACTTTCTCCAGTGCTGCAAGCTACAAGATCGCATGGGGATAAATCGGGACTGTGAGGAAGATGTGCAAGGGCTTCGCAGGGAAATTTCTGTAGCGTACTCTGGAGAAACCTCGCAACATGTGGGCCCGCCCACGTGTGGCCAAGGTTGTTTAGACTGCTATACACATGTTTCGCTGGGAAGCCCTTACACGTTTCCACAGTATCCCGATCTTTCACCATGCTATTTTCATATTTTTGGAGCCCTTAATAAAGACAATCGTAGCTGCCGAGTTGTTTCGGAAGATGAGGTACACAACTGGGTGCACTCAGGCTTCCGTAGGCAACGTCAAACGTTTCTCCACGAAGGCATTCACTGCCTTGTGTCACAGTAGGAGAACTCTATTAGCAATCACGGTCACTACATTCGAAATAATATACAGCTAACTTACTTTTTTCCGTCTGCCTCGTTTTCATTTGACTGCCCTTGTAATACGCCAATTAAAACTCGAAAAGGTAAACTGTACTTTAAGAAACAACTCCCGGAACTACTAGAGGTATCAGAAAAAGATTAGACTTAATGAAAAAAAGGCAGTTAGTTCCAAAGGATGGGAACAGCTGATATTTTCATCAAAGTCTGGCTTTTGTTTTTGCCGCAACACAGATTGTATTCGAAAGCAATTGGTAGTTTTCTCCACACAATTTTTCTGGATTTTGGATGCAGCACTAGATATCTGCTAAACTTTCGTGAATAATCTTCCTATAGCAGTCGTGCAATTTTCAAATTCCTTTCAGACGGAATTTCCTTCGAGCAAGTAGGTACAGATGATAAGACATAGGAAGCACAATCCTGCGGAGCGGGCTTTCAATCCTCTTCGGAAAATTTTTCCACGGTTTCCCTGAGTCAATAACGGCAAACGTCGGAATAGCTTCTTTCAAAAAGTCATAGCAAAGTTCTTCACCGATTCTAGTGTAATAAAAGTTTCAGCTTGACTGCAGATGATCTCGTAATTAAACAGCAACAAAATAAAGTAAAATGTTTTTCAAATAGAAATCGGTGTCACATAGCTTGGCAGCTCTGTGAGTCTGACGTTTTATAGAAATATTTTCATAGCAATGGATAAAGGTACTTACCATATATCTATAAAACGTTTTATTTGAAAAAGCCGATAAAGCCATATCGATAATAGCACCAGCACTGCAGACTAATTATTCCTATAAAACTGTAGATTGCTGCAAGTGTTGACGTAACTAAAATATGTAAGACCGATTAGAGCTCTTCATGACACTTTGGTCACGATCAAGGCCACCTGCCAGAACATAATCCAGTGACCGATTGTTCACGCCGTGCTGCTGTCTGAATCCATAGTGTAACAAATTGGATGGACCGCTTTATAGGGAGCAAATATATGTGGACTGCTCACAAATTCGCCCCGCAAATAGTTCAGATACTCAAACTCTGTTACTAACGCCGCACGGGATTAGCCGAACGGTCTGAGGCGCTGCAGTCATGGACTGTGCGGCTCGTCCCGGCGGAGGTTCGAGTCCTCCCTCGGGCATGAGTGTGTGTGTGTTTGTCCTCAGGATAATTTAGGTTAAGTAGTGTGTAAGCTTAGGGACTGATGACCTTAGCAGTTAAGTCCCATAAGATTTCAAACACATTTGAACATTTCTTTACTCTCTCTAACATAAACGCATTTTGGGGCGTTTAAAGATTACCTGACTACTAAATGACAATAATGAAATGTTATTCCCGCTGCCACGTGATCAGCGTTTGACGTGATACTAGCGGTCTTTGGCAGAGAGATTTATAAATACGTAGACACCATATATATCCGTACTCCACAAACCACTGACACGTGCATGGCAGAGAGGGCTTCCCATTGTAGCACGTATAGTAGGTATTCTTCCGGTTCCACTTCCTATGGAGAACGGGAAGAATGACTGCTTCAATACCACTGTGTGCGCTGAAACTAATACAGTCCTATTTTCACGGTACCTACAGGGGCGATACGTTGGGGCTCTGACATTTCGGGCTCTAGAGCCGTAACATGCCACGCTAACCTTCACTTCATAGTTTGGTTGGGATTGCATTTACTGAGGTATGACGTGAAGTGTAGTGAAAGGTAATCAACAAATGGTAAATATGAAAGGTTTGTGCCTCATGAGAAACTGCAGTTTTTCTGAAATATTTTCCATTTTGAGCGTCTTTGGGTGCCTGAACACATGACTGACATGTTACTCCTTGACTACCAGAAACTGTATTAGGAGTGTTGAACCATGGGTGAATGAGGAGCAAGGTGGACGTGCACAGTAAAGAATAGCTTTTACGTACGAGGGGTGTCCAGAAAGTAAGTTCCGACCGATCGCGAAATGGAAACGGCTATGAAAATCCTATAAAGCTTTGCACAGGTGTGTTGGGCAATGTCTCTAGTATGACCCTAGATAGCATCACGTCGCTCTTCTCATTTCTGATCTCACAGGGAGCACATAAAGATACATAGAACAATAGTGTCTCCCGCCGAGTACGAGGACCTGGTGAGAAATTTCGCCTGAAGCTATGTAGCCAACATTACATAACTGTCGTGCGGTGTCTTCTTCGAGACAATTCATAGCCGCATTCTGCAGGGGCAGTGAAGGTGCTCCAACATTGTTTTCAATTGCCATTATTTGATTACCCACAATACAGCCTGTAATGTCTCCCGCTGAGTTTCATCTCTGCTTACATGAACCGCTGGCTATGAATACAACATTTTGGCACAGACAGCGAGCTGTAGGCTAGCGTAGAGAATCGGCGGAAAGCACTGGCGGCTGCCTTCTATGATGAGGGTATTGGGAAGTTGGTACAACGCTACGAAAAATGTCTAAGTCAGAACGGCGACTACGTAGAGAAGAAGCTGGAAGGTGTAGCTAACTTACAAGTAAAACATATCTGATTTTCACTGCGGTTTCCGTCTGGCGATCAATCCGAACTTACTTTCTGGACAGCCCTCGTATTATGCATCCTATTATGAATGAATATAGAGAATGATTCTGAGATGATTTAATAGAGAGACGACACATTTCGAACAAGGTACCATGAATATAAGCGGCCCAATGCCTACATTCGACGTCAACAATCCCTAAATCACAGCTTAATGGGGATCAAGGGCACTTGCCAGAATAGAACTCAGTATCCAATCCAGACGCCAGGCGGCAGCGCTAGCTGTGGAGCGTATATAAGGAGTGGGGACGTGGAAAACAGAGCAGTTGTCGTTATGCGAAGAAAGGACGATTTATCTGATGTTCAAAAGTGCATGTAATTGCCTTTTGGGCCAAAGGTGAAAACATTTCTGAGACGGATAAGCTTGTAAACTGTTCACATGTCGCCGTCGTTGAAGTATATCATTGATGCCAAAATGGCGCTATCCAAAACAGGCGCTGAGGCAGCTGTGATGCGACCAGGGCCATAGATGACTGGGGTAAATGATGGCTGCAGGGACGAGCAACAAACCGCCAGATGAATTAAGAAGCTACCATCATTGTCTCCTCAGCGACCGTACAGCGAATGTTCTCGGGTATGGGCCTCTAAAGCAGACTTCACGTTCACGCATCCATGCTGATTGCTGTTCATCGGCGACGAAGCCTGGAATTTGCGCGCCAGAACTGCAACTGGACGTCCATTGAGAGGGGACAGGTGTATGTATCACGTTTTATGCTGCATCGGACAAATGGTGGTTGACGTGCACAGTGTGAAACTTCGGAAAGCAAAAGACAGTCGTCGGAAGGAGCTAGGCCATTCCCTGGGTGACGTCATTCTGGAAGACACAATGGATCAACGCAAGTGTGCAGCTATCCCTGGGCACCAACGTCTACTCCAAATGCAGTTTGTTTTACCTCGGCACTGCGGTAGACCGATACAACGTGTCACGCAGCTCTGTGTATGTGCGTGGTTTGAAGAGCTCCAGGAAGAGTGTTTTGTGTTGCAGTGGCCAACAAACTTCCCGGATTTAAGCGCAGTCGTGATTCTGCCTGGGGCTTCGTCGGTGGGGCTGTCCGCGCCGCAGATCCTCAACACGGAAACTTCACGCTGTTGTTCACTGCACTGGAATCTGCATGGCTCCAACTCGGTACCTTTCAGAACTCATTGACTTTTCCTATACGTCTCGCAGCAGTCCGCTCTGCAAAAGGTGATTATTGAGACTTTCGCCATCTGTGAAATATTGTGGTGGAAAAATTGCAGTCTGAGCGATTATATCTACATTTGGCACCCCAGGCCAACTGTCGGTCATGTGTTCCAGAACTTAATTATCATTCGTCATCCACCATTTTTAGTTAAAAGTATGTTATAAGAAAATTGGAGGATAAGTTTGTAACTTAAAGATGTTCTGTTTCAATCAGTTTTCATTGTGAATGACAGTGAATGAATATCAGTACAAGTCACTTCTGTATTAGAAGTGATCTTAGTATAAATTAAGGTGAACCTTTAGGAAAATTATATCCTTACAAGTTGATGGTTAATTGTAATATTACAGCACTGCCACACCTTGCATTATTGAGTGGGCAGCTAACTGCCCTTTTCTAGTTTTTTTTTTAAATAGCAATATTATCATTTGCAAAATAGTAAATGAAAAGGCAATTAGCAACGCAGAGCAGTTCAGCACTTCCCATTCTTACCACTTAACAAGACAGAGGCCGGCCGGTGTGGCCGAGCGGTTCTAGGCGCTGCAGTCTCGAACCGCGCGACCGCTACGGTCGCAGGTTCGAATCCTGCCTCGGGCATGGATGTGTGTGATGTCCTTAGGTTAGATATATTTAAATAGTTCTAAGTTCTAGGGGACTGATGACCTCAGAAGTTAAGTCCCATAGTGCTCAGAGCCATTTGAACCATATTTTTGAACAAGACAGAAGAAAGCCGAGTTATCCATTGCAGGAAGAAACAAATGTACAATCTACATGAACTTTCTGAAATGAAATTATTGATGTATAATCATTGTGAAATTCTCACATAATTCTGTAGACGCATTATCTAACAGGGCATAGTTTTCAATACGCAACAATTAGCCAGTGTGTCGTGATTTTGATGAGGAAGCTATTCTGTGTACCATTGATAGCCATTCTTTGCATTCAGTTTCATTTAGAGTTTGTCAGATTAAGTTTAGAATAATTGACTCCACACTCATTGATAGTAATGTACACAATTAATGTTCGCGTTGAACAGTAAGGTAGCAAAGGCTATTCTAGATCAGAGTGCGTGGGCGGCACTGTAATCGAAATTTAAGAGTCTCGTAGTTCTGAATTAAAAGTTTGTAGATAAAAATCTCAACATTCATTAGTTTCATAGTGCGTAGCATTTCCGCGAGAAATTGCGCCAGTGTAATGGGAGGATAGTCTAATCGGCTGCCCCCACAGGAGACAGCGTTCCAAACCTCATCCATCAATATTTTATAAAACCTTGTTCAGATTTGATCCTCAGTCGTCCCAGATAGCCTCTCAATAGTAAGCCATCATCCACTCATTTCAGATGTCATTCTGATAACAATGTTCATTAATATTAGAATAACGATATTCAGACGATGCACTTAGTGCATATTTGTCTACCGGCAAAACTGCGCCCAAGCGAAATTAGAACTGACCACTTCAGTGAATTGTGAGAGGTCATGAGGAACGGTTCGAGTTACGAGCACGCGATTATGATTTGAGTTACACTTCGTAAAATATTATCTATACTACTAATAAAGACAAAAACAATGTTCAAATGTGTGTTAAATCTTATGGGACTTAATTGCTAAGGTCATCAGTCCCTAAGCTTACACACTACTTAACCTAAATTATCCTAAGGACAAACACACACACCAATGCCCGACGGAGAACTCGAACCTCCGCCGGGACCAGTGGCACAGTCCATGACTGCAGCGCCCTAGACCGCTCGGCTAATCCAACGCGCGTAATAAAGACAAATCGTTGTTCAACGTTGCTGCTCCAGATTTTTACACGGTACTCCAACAAATGTTCGAACGGACATGGGATACTGATCTTTAATACATTTTGCAATAAATATATATATATATATGCCCTTTAAAGGTAAAGGGTTATTAGGAAGAATCTCGACAAAATCTAGACCGATTTAAACAAAATTTTACACTATATACGAATAAACTTTCGGATGGACATGGCCTACATTATTTTTCAATATATATGAGATATAAATTCGTATATAAAATATATGTGAAGGCGAACCCCTGGCCTGCCGAGGTGTCCGAGCGGTTCTAGGCGACCGCTAAGGTCGCAGGTTCGAATCCTGCCTCGGGCATGGATGTGTGTGATGTCCTTACGTTAGTTAGGTTTAAGTAGTTCTAAGTTCTAGGGGACTCATGACCTTAGAAGTTAAGTCCCATAGTGCTCAGAGCTATTTGAGCGAACCCCTGTTTAACGTTGTAACAAAAATCATCGAAAAGTACTTAACCTAATTTTTTGAAATTTTTAATCACTAATGTATTGAATATTTTTTGAAGTAACAAATGATTGGTTTTATGTTAAAACACACCACCAGAAAGAAAATGCCGTGGTAAGATTTGAAAATTTGTGGTTTCGTTCTCTTTCTTGCAGTCAGTTTTACCTAAAATAGCGGGGCATTTACACCTTTAGACAAACTGTCCCATATAATTATACGCTTTCTCCTTACGTATAATTTTAAACAAAAATTGTGTACTCAACAATGTGCTTTTTGTTTCCTTCCTCACGCTGGTGGTTTTCGCAGAGAACAAACTCATGATCAGAATACTGCTACGGAAACTGAATCGTATGAAACTACGTGATGATACCTATTTACAAACCAAAACCATGCGAAACTCCCTCAATGAAGGTGCTATCCTCACAGCTCCAGTAGCACGTAAGGTCTATCGTATACCATGCACCAGTTATCCCAACCGAGTTACCCTTTCATTTTAAGCGACTTCAGCCTCCAATCAAGGATTAATTGACAGTCATGATAAACAAGTCTCAAGATCAGAGAGAGACGGAAGAGAAGATGGATAGAATCGGGGGAAGGAAATGGACAGAGAAAGGCTTGATAAGGAGGTGGAAAGAGATAGGTTGGAAGGAGGATGTGGATACAGAGAGAAGACAGGTGTTGGATAAAGACAGGAGGAGGATAAGGATAGAGACAGAGAGTGACGGTGGGAGGGGGGGGGGGGGGAGAGGGACAATAGGACGCATATCTAATTCCCATACAACTTTAACAATTGCGAAGCATTGTGTAATGTGTGCAAGATACTTCATGTACAAGACATATTAGTTTTCCTAACATGGACTGTGTTACGTGCGACTTTGTGGGGAGTACGTTTGTACAATACATTATCTGCAGTTTGATACTTTGCAATGTGTTTTGGGTGATTGGAGCTTGACTGATTATTTCGTAGAGCTGAGAGCCTTAGCCATATCACTAGATTCTTACTGCCTCACCTCAGGAACAACGGGTTCGCGACCTGAGTGTTACCTCTGCGTTGGGGCAAGGTCAACTTCACAAGAGTTCAGGTAAGAGAAATATTATGGAAACTCAGAGTTCTACTTTGAAGCGGCGGAGTGCACATACTCAGTCGCATGTCTTGCATTTTCACTACAACTGGGAACAGCTACTTGTTATCACTGGTAAAATTTAGGAGGTAAAGGATGAATGAATGAATGAATGAACGTGGTGCGCTCATGCTGCGCCGGAAATTGAGTACATCCACCTGTTAGTTCAGTTTATGTCACACTCACCCCCGTATTTCTTTCACAGGGTTTCGGCATATTCCTACATTCTTCGCTGAATACTGGGTCTCAAAGCTTTGCAGGAAGGCTTTCAAGATGTAGTTTACGCCTATCTTCAACTGTGATTACAGTTTCCTCAGAATTTCCGTAACGCTCTCACGTGGATCAAACAAATCTGTGGCCATTCGTACTGCTCTTCTTCGTGTACGTCCAATGCTCTCCGTAGCCTCACTTGGTATAGGTCTCACACAATTGAGCAGTACTCCAACATGGGTCGCAGGAGTGTTTTGCAATCTCCTTTGCTGAATGACTGTATTTTCCCACTGTGATATTAGAGAACCGAAGTCTCCAATCTGATTTATATACGACTGGGCCTTACGACCAATGCATTTGATATTCCCATGAATTGATACATCCAAGTACTGTATTTGTATGTGTTTATTTTTTCCAGTTGTAACTTACGCATGTTGCAATCACACGATACTACATTTCTGCATTTTATGAAGTACTGGTGAAGATAGTTTGGTGTACCATGGGTATAGTTGACGGAGACTGTAACGATGTATCAGTATTTTAATATGAACCCATAGCGTTCCAGAATTGAGAGGAATGGCTATACAGGGTGAGTCACCTTACGTTACCGCTGGATATATTTCGTAAACCACATCAAATACTGACGAACCGATTCCACAGACCGAACGTGAGGAGAGGGGCTAGTGTAATTGTTTAATACAAACCATACAAAAATGCACGGAAGTATGTTTTTTAACACAAACCTACGTTTTTTAAATGGAACCACGTTAGTTTTGTTAGCACATCTGAACATATAAACAAATACGTAATCAGTGCCGTTTGTTGCATTGTAAAATGTTAACTACATCCGGAGATATTGTTACCTAAAGTTGACGCTTGAGTACCACTCCTCCGCTGTTCGATCGTGTGTATCGGAGAGCACCGAATTACGTAGGGATCCAAAGGGACCGGTGATGGACCTTAGGTACAGAAGAGACTGGAACAGCACATTACGTCCACATGCTAACACCTTTTTTTGGTGTTTTTCACTGACGCACATGTAAATTACCATGAGGGGTGAGGTACACGTACACACGTGGTTTCCGTTTTCAATTACGGAGTGGAACAGAGTGTGTCCCTACATGTCAGGCTAATAGATGTTCAATGTGGTGGCCATCATTTGCTGCACACAATTGCAATCTCTGGCGTAATGAATGTCGTACACGCCGCAGTACATCTGGTGTAATGTCACCGCAGGCTGCCACAATACGTTGTTTCATATCCTCTGGGTTTGTAGGCACATCACGGTACACATTCTCCTTTAACGTACCCCACAGGAACAAGTCCAGAGGTGTAAGATCAGGAGAACGGGCTGGCCAATTTATGCGTCCTCCACGTCCTATGAAACGCCCGTCGAACATCCTGTCAAGGGTCAGCCTAGTGTTAATTGCGGAATGTGCAGGTGCACCATCATGCTGATACCACATACGTCGACGCGTTCCCAGTGGGAGATTTTCGAGCAACGTTGGCAGATCATTCTGTAGAAACGCGATATATGTTGCAGTGCTCTCCGATACACACGATCGAACAGCGGAGGAGAGGTACTCAAGCGTCAACTTTAGGTTACAGTATCTCCGGATGTAATTAACATTTTGCAATGCAACAAACGGCACTGATTAATTATTTGTTTATACACTCCTGGAAATGGAAAAAAGAACACATTGACACCGGTGTGTCAGACCCACCATACTTGCTCCGGACACTGCGAGAGGGCTGTACAAGCAATGATCACACGCACGGCACAGCGGACACACCAGGAACCGCGGTGTTGGCCGTCGAATGGCGCTAGCTGCGCAGCATTTGTGCACCGCCGCCGTCAGTGTCAGCCAGTTTGCCGTGGCATACGGAGCTCCATCGCAGTCTTTAACACTGGTAGCATGCCGCGACAGCGTGGACGTGAACCGTATGTGCAGTTGACGGACTTTGAGCGAGGGCGTATAGTGGGCATGCGGGAGGCCGGGTGGACGTACCGCCGAATTGCTCAACACGTGGGGCGTGAGGTCTCCACAGTACATCGATGTTGTCGCCAGTGGTCGGCGGAAGGTGCACGTGCCCGTCGACCTGGGACCGGACCGCAGCGACGCACGGATGCACGCCGAGACCGTAGGATCCTACGCAGTGCCGTAGGGGACCGCACCGCCACTTCCCAGCAAATTAGGGACACTGTTGCTCCTGGGGTATCGGCGAGGACCATTCGCAACCGTCTCCATGAAGCTGGGCTACGGTCCCGCACACCGTTAGGCCGTCTTCCGCTCACGCCCCAACATCGTGCAGCCCGCCTCCAGTGGTGTCGCGACAGGCGTGAATGGAGGGACGAATGGAGACGTGTCGTCTTCAGCGATGAGAGTCGCTTCTGCCTTGGTGCCAATGATGGTCGTATGCGTGTTTGGCGCCGTGCAGGTGAGCGCCACAATCAGGACTGCATACGACCGAGGCACACAGGGCCAACATCCGGCATCATGGTGTGGGGAGCGATCTCCTACACTGGCCGTACACCACTGGTGATCGTCGAGGGGACACTGAATAGTGCACGGTACATCCAAACCGTCATCGAACCCATCGTTCTACCATTCCTAGACCGGCAAGGGAACTTGCTGTTCCAACAGGACAATGCACGTCCGCATGTATCCCGTGCCACCCAACGTGCTCTAGAAGGTGTAAGTCAACTACCCTGGCCAGCAAGATCTCCGGATCTGTCCCCCATTGAGCATGTTTGGGACTGGATGAAGCGTTGTCTCACGCGGTCTGCACGTCCATCACGAACGCTGGTCCAACTGAGGCGCCAGGTGGAAATGGCATGGCAAGCCGTTCCACAGGACTACATCCAGCATCTCTACGATCGTCTCCATGGGAGAATAGCAGCCTGCATTGCTGCGAAAGGTGGATATACACTGTACTAGTGCCGACATTGTGCATGCTCTGTTGCCTGTGTCTATGTGCCTGTGGTTCTGTCAGTGTGATCATGTGATGTATCTGACCCCAGGAATGTGTCAATAAAGTTTCCCCTTCCTGGGACAATGAATTCACGGTGTTCTTATTTCAATTTCCAGGAGTGTATGTTCAGATGTGCTAACAAAACTAACGTGGTTCCATTTTAAAAAAACGTAGGTTTATGTTAAAAAAACATACTTCCCTGCATTTTTGTATGGTTTGTATTAAAAAATTACACTAGCCCCGCTCCTCACGTTCGGTCTGTGGAATCGGTTCGTCAGTATTTGATGTGGCTTATGTAATATATCCAGCGGTAACGTTAGGTGACTCACCCTGTATATTACAATATAATTGTGATGCCGTCTCTATTATTTGTCTGTGTTTCTACTATCGTCACTTCCTTCGTTACCATTCCTTCTTCTGGTCTGTTAAGATGTATGAATCACTGTAAACTAATGTCAGTGGGAATAATTATTTATTTCTATCAAGTAATGACCCTAGTTTTATTATTTCTTAACACGAATCTCTTTAATATGTTATTGACAGGTTCTCAACTGGAAATGTGGATGACTTTTTTTGCGTGACAGTGAATGATCGGCTCGGGCGATATTTATTAGCCGCTATTTCGGCCGTCTCATCCATCTCGCCGTGATAACTACGAATTGTAACGATTGCTCAGAACTTGTATATGAAGTGATTAAAAAGTCCGATTGCACAGTGTGAATGAAATTAGCGCACTTGAGATATTCTAAATTTTCATGGTCAGGAAAATACATAGCCAAACAAGTCATTCCGAGAGAACAATATTTTGTGCCTTATGAAATTTAAATACGTAGTCCTTCTGTTAGTTTCATTCGTCTGGTTGTAATTAGGGCGAGTTAAAAGACCATGTTTCGAGGAAAATGGCGTTGTAGCGCAAGTGGAAGAACGCTGAGGAATCTTAGGCAGTGGCTTCAGGTGACATAGCACAAACTCTTATATGCAGGGATGGGTCCTGCATATTCGATCACCACAACATCAGATGTGCTTCGCAAGCCAGGCACAGCCCCTGATTTACCTCGGGAGGTTATTTGTCAACAAAAGATTCAGTGGGCTGTTTACTGCCAATCCTGCTATAGGCACCAGTCATCAACGCTGCAGTTAGAGGAACCTATTTGCGTCGCGCAGTCGCATGTCCTTGTGATACCGTGCCTGTGCATCCATCCGTGATGAGTACTCACGTCGCCCCTCAGTCTTCCGTCAATGAGTTCCAATGGCGCCTCCAGACCAGCCTTCAGCCGTCTCGAGTCTACACTACAGACCACAACGCCCACCGCTGCCGCCAAGCATCAGACGTTGCTGTCTCACGCCTTCACCGGGATCATCAGCCGCTGGACGTCCGTCATCCCTTCCTGTGCCTTGACCTGCGTCTCGACAGCCCATGATCTCTTAGGCTCATGGTACAGTGACACTTCCTCTGGGCTCATTACCATTCATGGTTGGTTGGTTTGAGGGAGGGGACCAAACAGCGAGGTCGTATGCCCCATCGGATTGGGGAAGGATTGGGAAGGAAGACGGCTGTGCCCTTTCTAAGGTACCATCCCAGCTCTGGCCTGAAGCGATTTAGGAAAAGCAAGGAAAAGCTAATGAGGACGGCCAGACACGAGTTCGAACCGTCATCCTCCCGAATGCGAGTCCAGTATGCTGAGCACTGCTCCCCTTCGCTCGATCGCCACTTCTGACGATATTTGCGCTTTTCAGCTGTACTCAGGTGTGGACTGTCACCCTCTGAAGCTGCACTGAGTTTAGTATACAGTTAATAAGCAAAGAGTTGGCATTGTAATGTGTGACTTCAGTCCCAACCAATCTGACTATTTGACCAAGGTTATCTACCCTACATTACTGAACTAACTATTCCTTGGTGTCTCAGGATGCGTCCTGCCTACGGATTCCTATTTGCAATCAAGTTGAGCGAAAAATTTCTTTTTCTCCGAGTACATTCGGTACATTCTTATTAATAGCTGATGATCTCCTCTAAGCTTCACCATTTTTCTGGAGCATGACATTTCAAAAGATCCTTTTCTCTCCTTGTCTGAACTGCATATTGTTCACGTTTCATGTCCGTACAAGGCTATATTGATTGCAGAAAATACTTTCTAAGACTTAGATTTTCATTAGCCGCTAAAAAATTCCTCTTCACCGGAACAGTTTTTCTTGCAATTGCGCCTGCATTTTACATCCTCTCTGCCCTGACCACCAGCAAGAAGCACGCTTTAAAAGTTTGACGGTTGTCCTAATCTACAGAAATAGTAAGCGAGACACCTAGCAATCCAAGTAATTAACCATTATCAGAAATATGCATTAGGTACTAGTTGGTGAATAAAAAAGTAATGAGACTTTATGAAAATTATAAGTTTTTCTTTTTCAATAGTCTTCTGGATGGATTGATATTATGCGCCACGAATTCCTCTCCTGTGTCAACCTCCGCTCTCAGAGTAGCACCTTCCGCTTACGTCCTCTACTATTTGCTAGATGTATTCCTTCCTCTACAGTTTTTGCCCTCTCCATCTCCTTCTAGTACCATGCAGGTCATTCCTGATGCCTTAACAGATGTCCTATCATCCTGTCCCTTCTCCTTGTCAGCGTTTTCCACATACTCATTTCCTCTCCGATTCTGGCAGGAGCTCCTCATTCCTTACCTGTAGCATCACATCTCAAATGCCTCGATTCTCTTTTGTTCCCGTTTTCCCAATGTTCATGTTCCAATACCTTTCAATGCTGTGCTCCAAACGTTGATTTTCAGAATTTTCTCCCAGAAATTAAGGCATACGTTTCACACAGTGGACTTCTCTTGGCTGTGAATACCATTTTTGCAAGTGCTAGTCTTCTTTCGATGTCCTCCTTGCTCCGTCCTTCATTGGTTATTTTGCTACCTAGGTAGTAGACTCCCTTAACTTCATCTACTTTGTGACCACCATTCCTGATGTTATGTTTCTCGCTGTTCTTATTATTTTCATCTTTCTTCGATTTAGTTTCAGTCCATATTCTGCACTCATTAGGCAGTTCATTCTATTCAGACAGTCATGTAATTCTCCTTCACTTTCACTCAGGATAGCAATGTCATCAGCGAACCGCATCGTTGATAGCTTTTTACCTTGAATTTTAATTCCAATCCTGAATATTACTTTTATTTCCGCCATTGCTTCTTCGATGTACAGATTGAACAGTAGGGCCAAAAGACTGCATCTTTGTCTTCCAGCTTTTTTAACCCGAGCACTTCATTCTTCGTCATCTGCTATTATTATTCCCTCTTGGCTCTTGTACATAATGTATATTAGCCGTCTCTCTCTATAGCTTACCCCTATCCATATTTTTTTCAAAATTTAGAACACCTTGCACCATTTTACATTGTCGAAAGCTTTTTATCCAGGCCGATAAATCAAATGAAGATGGCTTGATTTTCCTTTAGTCTTGCTTCCATTATCAGCCGTAACGTCAGTATTGTCTTCTGGTGCCTTTACCTTTCCGAAAGCCAAACTGGTCGTCATCTAACGCATCCTCAATTTTCTTTTCCATTCTTCTGTATATTATCCTTGTGAGCAACGTAGATGCATGATCTGTTAAGCTGATTGTGCGATAATTCTCGCACTTGTCAGCTCTTTCTGTCATTGGAATTGTGTGGATGATATTTCTCTGAAACTCATACATTCTACACACCAATGTGAATAATCGTTTTATTGCCACTTATCCCTATGATTTTAGAAATTATGATTGAATGTTATCAATCCCTTCTGCCTTACTTGATTATAAGTCCTCCAAACCTCTCTTAAATTCTGATTCTAAATCTTCTAAGTCGACTCCTGTTCCTTCTTCTATCTCATCCGACAAATCTTCCCACTCATAGAGGCCTTCAATGTACTCTTCCAACGTGGAATTCCCGTTGCTGTCTTAACGTTACCGCCATTGCTTCTAATTTCACGGAAGGTTGTTTTGACTTTTCTGTATGCCAAATCAGTCCTTCCGACAGTGACCTGTATTTAGATACCTTCAAATATTTCATGGAGTTATTTCGTCTTAGTTTCCCTGCAGTTCCTATCTATTTCATTTCTCAACGACTTGTATTTCTGTATTCTTGAATTTCTCTCTACGTTTTTCCATCGATCAAGTGAAGCATTTCTTTTGTTTCCATGGTCTCTTCGCACTTACCTTCTTTGTACCTATGTTTTTCTCTCCGATTTCTGGGATTGCCCTTTTTAGAGATGTGCATTACTCTTCAATTATACTGCCTACTGAGCTATTCCTTATTGCTGTATCTATAGCCTTAGATAATTTCAAGCATATTTGGTGATGCCTTAGTACTTCCGTGTCCCACTTCTTTGAGTATTGATTTTTACCGACTAAACTCTTAAACTTCAGCCTACTTGCCATCATTACCATATAGTGATCTCAGTCTATATCTGCTCCTGGGTATGCCTTACAATCCAGTATCTGATTTCGCAATCTTTGTCTGTCCAGCACAGAGATTCTGAAATCAGTGCGGGTAGTTTATGTCCTATACTTTGAATTTGTAGTATAGTATAGCAGCGCCATGGACATTATATCCAATAAGGCGAAACGAAACGCCCTAGTAGAAATAAAAGTATAAGCAGTGCAGTAATAGAAACAACATTTCCGGTGTTGGCAGGAAGATTACATGTGATCGTCAGCTGTAAGCCTTGATGAAGTGAAACAGATGAGGAAACGACTGTACATAGAAGGGAAATATCTGAAACAGAATGTGTCACGCACACGCACACACACACGCACACACTCACACACACCCACACATACACACACACACACAAGAATTAAGGAGCTGTATTCGTAGCCTAACATAGCTCAAACTGAGCTATGGCAAATGCACAAAGAAAAGGGGCAAATGTTCCCTTAGACAATTCGTAATCTAGATTATAAGCAGCCTCTGTAGTGTTTTAAATAATGAATGAAAGCAGTTTAGAAACATTTACTGGCATTACAATGCGAATAGAATGATCTAATGATCTACTACCCCCTGATTTAATGAAAACTGAAAAAGATATTAGTTTGTGTAATGAAATCGTAATCTAAATGAAATCGATAACCAGAAAACTTTTCCGATACTTTAAACAGGTAAACAGAGCTCCGGAATCTATGTAGAGGAGACACAGCAACTCTTCACGTAAGACGAAAGTAAGTTTGTGCATACTACCCGCACCTGCGTCCACCCTCGACTGCCACCAAATAAAACTCTCCTTTGATCGTTGGCGATACCATTTGCTACCCTGCAGTGGTGTCCACCTTGAGAGATTTTAGCGATACCTCGTTATTACCAACTTCCACAGGTAAGGCTTCAAAAATTCGGAAATTCTCCGGTCAAAGACTTGTGTGTGCAAACACATATCAAAGATAACCTAAAGAGTTCACTTTCAAAGATGGCGGGATTACTTCAAGTCGCTAAGAAAAGAAATTATCTTTAATTTATTACAAAACGAATAGGGGGCATGGCTGCTACCCTACCAAATTTTAGTCACTTCTTAAACAATATTAATCACTTTCATGTACTAAAGTCTGAGGAAGCTTAATGTGGCTTGAGTTTATGAGACCTGTCGTCACGTTAGTAGCCGACGCGTTTTTCATCAATTATTTTGCTACCCAAGCAGCAAAATTCTTCCACTCTTAGTGTTTCAATTGCAGTTGAATAAGGCGTTAGTTAATATCAAATGGGATGTAACAGGGTGATATTAAGTGAGGTGGAAATACTGGGACCATACTGAATTAAAATCAGGACCTTTACTACCGCAAAACGCAGTAGGCAGGAAATTCAAGGGCAGATAACAAAATTAGAGACAATATCACAGATGTAGTAATAATTCAAGGACTTCTTAGAAGAACGAAGAAAAGGTATTTTAAAGACATTACTTCAGTGTATGCATCAGGTGTAAAGAGCTACAGAATATGAAATGAGAGAGAATCATACGAGGTGACAAGTGATTATTTTAACGTGGTGGTAAGATAAAAACTACAGAAGGTATTACTCCTAAAATGTCAGATGTCACATATAAGAGTTACAAAGAAGAGCAGCACGTTGTCCTCGATAAATCTTTCAGAAGAAGAGGAATAGAGAACGGGAATGACAACGTGTCACATTCCCACCGGGCCGGCCGGAGTGGACGAGCGGTTAAAGGCGCTACAGTCTGGAACCGCACGACCGCTACGGTCGCAGGTTCGAATCCTGCCTCGGGCATGGATGTGTGTGATGTCCTTAGGTTAGTTAGGTTTAAGTAGTTCTAAGTTCTAGGGGACTTATGACCGCAGCAGTTGAGTCCCGTAGTACTCAGAGCCATTTGAACCAGCCAACATTCCCACCAAAACAGTCATGTTGTATCACTATTCTCTTACTATTCTACGGCATTCTAACATTAACAAACAATCGATCGAGTCTCTGTTTTGTTCTATTACTGTTTTGAAACAGTCTTAATTAGGATTGGGTGACGACGCAGAGAATGAAGGCTGTTACTGATAATAATCTGTTATGGAGAACAAAGTTGTGTTTTGCGTTGTTCACGCGAACGCTAACAATGGAATTACATAATTTTTGGATATCGCCTGTCTGTTACAACTTCAACTGGTATAAATCTTCTGATATGACTAATTAAAATCACGTATGAATCAATTAGCTGTACAGGGTGTCCCAGCAGAAATCGTCAGTATTTAGGGATATGTTTTCTGGTGGCATTCTACGAGAAGATGGTGAAATGTTTATCAAGTTAAAACTCCTAAATTCGCCCGCGCGCACGCGCGCGTGTGTGTGTATCTGGTTGGTCTCTGAAACACGTATAAAACTTACTTTGATATCGGAATACTAAGTCTCAGTGCAGGGCAACAGAACTGAGTTAAAATTAAATTTCGAATAGAAATATGTGAAGCACACACTACATGATGCTAAATCAAAGCTAGCCAGTACATCAAACAATTCGCCTGGGAGAAAGCAATCCGTTTTCATTTAAATTTACATAAGCAATCTGACTGCAAAACAAAATGGTTCCGATTAAAATGCTGACCCTGGATATTGTTAATCTTTATCTTAGTCTTACAAACAACGACTGTACCAGAACTGTTAACATAGTTAATATCTGATATCTTACTGATATCTTCTTCTGGTATTAAGCATTTGTCCTAATATATTATTTTTCACAATTAACACACTGACTATCACTATGCCTTACAATGGAGGTGAATTTTGATGATAAATTTGTTGGCCTACCTGTGCGAACGGAACGCTCGTCTGTTCTGTAATCTGTTACTATTAAGGTAACGATGAAACTGTCAACCGTTCTTGCGATGTGCAATGCAAGACGATATCTTATAATTTTTCATAAAAAATGCTTCTGCAGTACACAAGTCACAATGTGCAATGCGAGTACAGAAACACATTCATAAGGGTAAATAATGAAAAATGAGAACTGAACTTGACGACTGATAAATGAGAGCAAAGACTCCAAGTTAAACTATGTTTCAATAAGCCATAATAACAATACACCATTTCAATAAAGTTCTCACAACTAAGTAAATTGCAAAATATTTATTAACAACTTTTTGCGCACAATTACTTTCCTTGACACTCGTTTCAAACGTAAGACAAAGCCATATGTTGCATTATAAAACTTCTACATCAGACTTCAATTACACACAATGCTCTAACAATGTGAAACTACACAATTACAAATACAAAAGGTTTGATTAGCTTACTCGTTGTTTACATAATTCATCCATTAATACAATCTCACTTACTCAAAACTTTTCATCGAAAACATATTATTACAAAATCCTTTCTAAATAATGCTGCCTCCACTGGACGGCAGGCGAGCTTCCATCGTATTCAAACCAAGTACATAGCCAAACTATCTAACACACACTACCTGCTGCTCTCTTCAAAAAGTAACCTCCCTGACCAGCATGTGTGGTCTCAGGAACAGACTTACAAAGAGTGTGGTTATATCGACACTACGGAGGTTGAGCACATCTATCGAATTCAGAACTCCATTCACATTTATGGCCAAAATACTTTAAAATTGATATGGCAAATAGGGCAGTATACTTTCAAAAGTGCGTTCAAGAAGCAGCGAGCCGAAGGCTGTAAAACGAAATCCGATGAAGTGATCGCAATGGCGTCACCTAGAAACAAGTTATGCTGCCTATAAGAGCGCTGAGGTCCGAAATTCGCAACGGTAGTCACAGTTGGTGCACACCCGCGTGACGACAGGGTGAGCAGGTACACGCGTCGACCATCCACTGCACCGACCCCTGCTGAAAACGGTGACGTAGAGGCTTCAAAACAAAGCAACGGTGTGTAGTGCATTTCCTGACGGCGGAACGAGGGCAGGGAACGGAAATTCTTCAAAGAATGGCAGCGATGTAGAAAGCGCGCTGTACATCCGTTGCAAGGGTCAAGGCGCAGCACAAGCGAAGGACGAATGTCGTTCTCCGATTGAAACCTGCCTCCCTTTCTCCTACAGTGGAAACAAGGAATGACGATACCCTTTGGAGCAGGGTAGCTATGACACAATGGTCCTAGAGTGAAAGGTACTTGACACAAAAAAGTAATTTTTCCTTATTGAGAAAGTCGTTCTTCGGCACTTAAGCAATGTGCACAGTTATTAATAAAAACATAATACAGTTGGTATTAGCCAGTTTACATAAAAACTCATATCTGTTTGCAGTTTAATTTAACAAGACCCGACCAATCAGGGTTATAAAGTTTCCACCGGCCCGAGCCCCTTTAAAACAAATGACAAGCTAATAATTAATGCGAATTCAAATGGCCCATAGTTACTAAATAATTAGCAGACAAGAAGACAATATTTCTCACGGTACTCAACAGTCTCATTTAAAAGGATCAATTATAATTCTCGGTTCCAGCGGGCACTAGCCGAGATAGGGGAGTAACCACATAACCTGTAGAATCATTCAAATCAGCAACGAGGCTATCCGTCTACCGTTGATTACACAATACTCAAAATACTAAAATGTTAATCGTCGTGTAACAGCCTTAAAACAGTGAACTCGACTTCACTACTTGAACCGGCAGCAGACACGTTGAAATGTACATAGAATATAAAATATGAAATTTACCAGTGGTCTATAGATTGCGCAAACCACAAAACATGGAGTCTAGCTCGGTGCTTAGCTGCCTTTGGATCGATTTGAATCGTCATTAGCCGTTTAACTTTTCAAACTGTACAAGTAGTATAAACAAACGGAGTAAATCTTAAGTTTAAGGCGCGGCTTAGCCGTCTTTAAATTCTCCGATGAATTTACCAATTTGAATAGGCACTAGGCGTTTTAACGTCACCAATTTTGTTTTTTAATTCGGCCCTTTGCCACACGTAACACCAATAACTTTTTTCAAACAATTTCACGGCTCTAACCGCCACTAAACTAAACAGGTAAGCAAAGTTCCTGAGCAGTGACATGTGCTTGGGAGTTTCAATTCAAAGGACTAATCTGCATCTACATTTATACTCCGCTAGCCACCAAGCGCACTATTCACGCCAAACTCATATCTCCCCCCCCCCCCTCCCCCCTCTGTTCCACTCGTGGATCGCGCGAGGTAGAAACGACTGTCTGAACGCCTTAGTACGCGCTCTAATTTCCCTTATCTTTGAATGGTGATCATTCCGCGATTTGAAAGTTGGTGGTAATAATATATGCTGTACATACTCGGCGAAGATCGGATTTTGGAATTTAGTGAGCAGCCCCTTCCGTTTAGCACGTCGTCTATCTGCAAGTGTGTCCCACTTCAAACTTTCTATGAGATTTGTAACGCTCTCGCGATGGCTAAATGTATCAGTCACGATCATTGCCGCTCTTCTTTGGACCTTCTCAATCTCTTGAATCAGACCCAACTGGTAAGGGTCCCATACAGACGAACAATACTAATGAAGCTTATCGTCTAACAGAATATCCTCAAACACAGGCCTCAATCGACACAGCACATGAAAACAAAACTTACATTAATCGGTATCTACAGCGTCGACAACACACCCCGTTACGCATCAGTCACATGAAATGGTATAGGCATTGGTTGCTTGACACTTAATGAGATATAAGGTTACGACTTGTCAATGAATAAGCCTTCAGATCCAGGAACATAACATGAGGAAGGTTTTAAAAGCACACAAATACAACAGTTTAAGCATAGAGCTGTGACTGGAAGCTAGATATAGCCCCTTTTACTGCCAAAAATTACTATGGCAACACTGCCAGAACGTGTTAAAGATGGTCGTAAGGAAAATAACAATAGAGAATGTTTCAGCAAGGTGACTCTAGCAACTCCCGTATCACTCAACAGCTCAAATGAAAAATTTCCTCTGCTAAAATAGTCCACCAGTCTACGTCGAATCCAAACGTTTAACTTGAAAACCATCAGAAATACCAACCTTTGGGCTACCAGTATAGCCACACAACAGTTTAAGGGAGCTTCAGCCTTTCAGCGTTTTAGATGTTTTTAAGTACACGACAAGTTTAAGTACATAGGGAAAAAAAACAGTATTATCCCAGACGTGCAACGTCTGTTAATTTGAGTGACAATGGTTTACAAGACACTACTCAGGAGCGTACCCGAAGATGCCAGATTTCTAGCCAAGCCCGTGCAAGATTCTGCACAATTTGATTCTTTGAGCACACGACAACGTGGATTCGATGAAAAACAGCTGATAAATTCTCCAGGAACGATACTTGACGATAATACCATCAGTGTAGCAGTGGTAGTTCCCGCTTCGCATACCGAAACCCTCGGTACGCCAGCCGCAGTGGTTTGTTGCGTCAAAACCAAACAGCACCGGGCTAGGCGCCGCTGCCCTCGACGCTGCGTCACTCGCGCCCTCCAGCAGTCCACAACCCGGCTCCGCAGCTGCGTGTCACGTGCTGTGTACTGACTCCTCCATTGGTCGCACTCCTTCCTGCCCTCACGGTCGCGCACTCTCTCCTCCTTACAACACCATCCTCGCGACCTCGCGCGCTCTCTAGTCTCACAGCCAGCGCTGCCACTGTCGCTTAAGCGAATCCAAAGAACTAAGCGGCACGCATCGTTGATGCTACACGCCACATCACATTACCGATACCACAGTTCAGCTGGTGGATACCGTCTTAACTGAAGAGCTGCGATTTACGGTGGCAGCTAGTGCCCTAGGTGTCGGATTCAGCGGAGGAATGGCAACGGACGAGTCAGTGCTCTCCGTACACTTGCGCCATTCTTCTATTGACTTCCGTTCCCCGCACTCCTTCCGATGACAGGAAATGCACTACACTCCTTTGCTCTTCTTTTCAAGCCGCCATGTCTTTGTTCCCAGCACCACTGACAAGGGGAGGCCACGACATTGGGATCACGGATTTACTTCAAACTCTGTACACCTTTGGTAGGCCATTAGAACAACGTAATGTGCAAGTAGTAAGATGCACTATTCTAGCAATTCCGAGATAAACGCAAGAGGAGATTTAACCGTCTACTATGTAACTGATGTACAGGAAAAGGTGCAAAAATGGGCACAGCTGTAATTATGAGCAATCCTCACGAAGAGGGTATGGTAATTGCTGTAGTCTGGAGACCAGGACTGAAAACGGTACCTGTTGTTGATAGACGGTAGCAGTGAACAGTTGAAAGCATTGTTTCAAGCAGTGTAGTTATAGCGTCGGTTATTGCGTGAATTGGTGTTGGTTCAGGACTGCAAATGTTTGGCAGGTGTGCGAAAACGTTTTATTTTTATATCTTTTTGATTACATTAAAACAATTTCTCAGTGATATCCACAATAACGGTATCCTAAGCTACTTTTAGAAGCACGTTTTACGTTACACACTCTTTTATGTTAGGCGTGATAGTGGCCATGTTGCTTAAGAATGGTTGGTGTAAATGTGGGGCCATTGGGTTGGTGTAAAAATTGGCATCTATTCAAGGAGGGCTCATAATCACACCATCTCTTCTCTTAAACAATGTAAAACATTTAAGTAATTTTATTGGGATACGGTTAGTCGAATTTTGATTAAAGTTCATATATGTAAATCACACTGCAACAAATAAACAAACAAAATGTTGGTACTGGAGCTGCAAAGAAAGTGATGATGGTTAAGTAGAGAGGATTCAAAATGCAGAATGTCAACAGCAAGAAAAGAATTTCTAGAAAAGAATTATTTGTTAACAGGGGTTGTAAATTTAGGCGTTAGAAGCTCTTTTCTGAAGGTATTTGTCTGGCGTGTAGCCTTGTACGGAAGTGGTACGTGGACTATACGCTAGGCAGACAAGAAGACAATGGAAATTTCTGAAATGCGGTGTTATAGGTGAAAGCTAAGTAATAGATGGGTAGGTCAAATAACTAGTGAGGAGGTACTGAATGTAAATGGGGAGAAACGAAATATTTGACACAATATGAATAAGACAATAGATCAGTTGATTGGAGACTTCCTCAGCCATCACGGAATCCTCAATTTGGTAATGGATGGAAGCGTGAGAGATGAAAATTATACATGGAGATCATGACTCTGGTATAGTAAACAGGTTCAAATGGGTGTCGGTCGGCCTCGCGGGATTAGCAGAGCGGTCTCGGGCGCTTCAGTCATGGACTGTGCGGCTGGTCCCGGCGGAGGTTCGAGTCCTTCCTCGGGCATTGGTGTGTGTGTTTGTCCTTAGGATAATTCAGGTTAAGTAGTGTGTAAGCTTAGGGAATGATGACCTTTGCAGTTCAGTCCCATAAGATTTCACACAAATTTAAACTTTTTTTTTTTTTTTTTTGTGTCGGTCGTAGCAGTGAAGTAGCGATCAGAAGATTTGCAAGAAATGTATCAACTTCGAGAACCGTATCAAACCAATTTTCGGATTGAAAATAACAACAGCAACAGCAGCAGCACTAACACCTTCCTCCAATCGGAACCTCTACGTTTTCTCCTTAATTCGATTTCTAGAGACAGTTTACCAGAACGGTGAAAGATTACATACTGATATGTATTCCTGCCATGAATGCCGTGCCACTAGTTGTTCGGCTAGGCAGTAGTTATGACCATAAGGAAGCGTCCTTGTGGGTTCCATTCTGAAATACTCGCGTTGGCCCTATAAACTGACGGGACATTTTCCTTGCTTCCGTCATTCTTCAATAACACGCAAACGAGCAAATTTACTGTGTCCCTCATCACGTGTGCTCTAAACAGTAAAATAATTCTGGCAGCGTAACACGTCTGCAGTACCCTAACGTCTCCATCACGTATCTCGCGATAATGTCAGAAACTTTCTGATGGCCGCACTGGACGTTTTAACGCCGTATCAGATTTATGGCAGCGTAATATAATCATGGCCGCCGCTAGAGCTGCAATAAGCGAGGCTATACGTCCTCATGAGCAGTTAATGTTTCCAGCGAGAACGTATTTTCCTTTAATTCCGGCACCCGTGCTCGCACTCTACTTGGAGCTCAATCTCCGTGATGACGCAGCAGCGAAAAGCCATCCCGGCACGATAATGGCACGAGTTTGCGTGTTTGCAGGATCCATCGGCAGAATACGCGGGGCGCCAAAGTGTTTCATAACTCGGTGATTGATCACCGATTCTTTCATTAAGCTTTGTGTGCGCAGTCGCGAATTCATTTGTCAACGTCAGAAATTAATTATATGGCTACGAGTTGTTAGTTCTTCGCTCCTCCGAGGCGCCGCCTTTCCCTGAATGCCTCAGTACATGAAAATAGCGTCGTTAGACGGAAAGCCTCGCAGCAAGTTCCGTTGTTGAAGTTCTAAGTGGTGGAATGAGAAATTAGCGCCCCACGGCGCCAGCACCGCGGGCAGACGTTCGTGGAATTCTATGCACGGCGAATTCACTGTTTGCGCGACAGTAGAGTCGGTCGAAGGGTAGGTACAAATAAGAACCAATCGATATTCGTTATTATACACGTTTTTCGCTGTTGACAGAAAACTTCTGTTCGTCTTTCCTATCATTACCCGCTTTATAACACACACACAGATTTGCAGAACGAACTTGACGCGATCTAGTCATGAAGTTATAACTGTTAGGTGCTTTAAAACTGCTTGCAGGACCGAGATTCTGTGATTCGAACTCGAGACTTTCGCTTTTCGCAGTGCTGCGGGGTAGGTTCTTTCGTCGTTACTCGATCATATACACACTCTCATTCCTTGCCTACCTACCTCAGTACGGCTTCCTTACGACGTCCCTTCACTTTGCAGTAGTCGATATTCACTAGGCCGTGTAAAGCAGCATTGATGAAACCACGACCTAATACCTACCACACAGAGGCCGCGTAACTCAAGTTGCTAATCAATTCCTATACGTTCATTTTAACTAATTTCGTGTGGTGGATAAATGCAGTTCACCTGCCGTAAGCCTTCGGAAATTTTGGTGAACTGGTTTTTATTCTTAAGGAAGCATGTAAATTTGTTATCAACTCCGAGTTTACTATTTTTAACTGCTCTACTATTCTCATCTCAGTCTGTACAAAATGTTTTCACACGAAAAAGGCAGCCAGAATATCTACCAGTCCGACCCGATTAATGTTCTATCTGACAGTTACTGACCCACTACTATAGCGAGTTAAAACTTCGGTCCTATCAGTGGTCTTCAAAGTTAGAAGTGCTCGCCCAAGTATTCCATAAAGTATACGGAATATGCCACTCAGAATTTCACTAAGACTGAAATATCACACGCTCATAACACATCAATTAATTAATCAAATTGTCCTCACAATGTTCATAACTTAAACTGCCTAAGTCACGACACCTTCTATCAACAATGAACTCAACATTTCTTCATTTTACATGTTATTTTCTCAGCGACATTTAGCGTGATGTTACACGTACGAAGGTTGGCGAGCGACTCTCCCGATGCCACCCCACTCTATGCCTATCTAACTTTCTGCGCACGGGAACAGCTTAATTATTATTGGCTAATGGTTTGAATGACCAATCAGAATGATCCTTCTACATCATTCTCGCGGTAAAACTTGCACTAATCAAAAATTCATTTACGTCATTCCAATGCCAATTTCTAATATAATATTTAATACAATGACCGAAATACAAAATAATCTTTAAATTAATTTAGAAACTTATTCTACTTAAGACTTCTGTTCTGGCTGCTTTCTTACAAAAGCAAGCACACATCGACATACGTCATCAGCTTTGTGGTTGCACCACAATTTTTCCACGATTCAGTTTCATAAGTTTTTACACAAAATAGTATTAAGTTCTTACATATGTGCCACAGACACTCTTTCATTCATTCCCATGTATTCACACAACAAAATAGTAAGCAGATGCTTTTAGACTACGAAATTCAGATTAATTAAAGTTTTGAAAAGAAAAATTCCAATCAAGTGATTTTATGTATTGGAAACATTGTTATGACTTCAGATGATAATAAAAGACCAACTGCTGTTGTTCCTTACTGAGTTTTGAAACAAAAGTGTCAGTTTTTGGACATTTAAGTAATTTTCTCAATCTCCGGAACTATAAGAGACAAAAGTCTGAAAATTTTACAGGATCCTTGACTTAATAACGAAAGATGGTACACAAAGTTTGAGTAAAATCGGATGAAAATTACTTGAGACCGTTCTCACGGCTAGTAGCGTCAGCTGAACTGTGAGTCATAGCGAAAACACAATCCTGCAGCCACCGTGATACACGGATGCGTGCTATACTGCAATAAATGTTCTTCGGTAATAACTTGCTACGTTACAAGAGATCTACCAACTGAGCTACCCTTCCACAAAGCCTTACTTTGGTCAGAATGTCATCCACTACCTTACCAACTTCACAAAAGTTCTCCTGCAAAACATGCAGGAATAGTACTACTGGAAGAAAGGCTATTTCGTATGCATGGCCTAGCTACAGCCTGGTGTATGTTTTCAGAGTGAATTTTTCACCAGTAAAGTGTTCAATTACTTGAGACTTCATGGCAGATTAAAATTGTGTGCCAGACCGAAAATCGAACTGGATACCTTTGCCTTTCGCGGTCATGTGCTCTACCCACATAGTTTTTGTGTTATGGTCCACAGATCGCGGTGTCTTAATGAAGTCGGCACCTCGCAGAATACCATAGAATTTAACGATGACTTGCTGCTTTCCGCAACGACGAATGGGAGGCGCTGGAGAATCCGCACCCTCTCCTAGCGTTCCAGCGCCACTGCACGGAGGCCTATATTCAGCTGAGTAGAAGAACGCTCAGCCGAGTTCGTGCCCTCCGATCAAGCAGACGACATCCGCCAGTTAGGATTCACGTGTTGCTTACGTCTCAGATGTAACTGTACTTTTCAATTTTGAGTACTTTGTATTCCAAAAGCAGAGTGTAGTAAATGTGTGCAACTGATGCTTTAATATTTAAAGACAGTTCAAAATGGCTCTGAGCACTATGGGACTCAACTGCTGTGGTTATCAGTCCCCTAGAACTTAGAACTACTTAAACCTAACTAACCTAAGGACATCACACACATCCACGCCCGAGGCAGGATTCGAACCTGCGACCGTAGCAGTCCCACGGTTCCGGACTGCGCGCCTAGAACCGCGAGACCACCGCGGCCGGATAAAGACAGTTGTAAATGGACTGCATACAGTTAAGTAAATCCTTCTATGATTCCTGCAATAATGAGAACTAATAGTTGATATACTGCAGTTCCGATCAGACATCTCCAAGAGCAATCAAAGAACCCACTGTTACACCAGACGACACCAGTTTAGTCAGGTCATAACAGTTTTAATCTGTTATGAGGTATCTTATCAGCACACAATCAACTGTAGAGTGAAGATTTCTCTGCGTAAACATACACCAGACTGTGGGTAAGCTATGTCTTCATAATGTTCTTCCTTCGAGGAGTGCTAGCCCTGCATGTTTCGCAGGAGAACTTCTTGAAGTTTGGAAAATAGCTCAATCGGTGGAGCACGTGCCCTAGGCGGGAAAATGTCTCGAGTTCGACTCTCGGTCCGGGGGACAGCTTTAATCTGCGGGGAAGTTTCACATCATCAGCACACATTCCGCAGCAGTGTATAAAACTTATATTGAGCTAAATTTTTGTTTACTCGGAGGTCCATGTCTGCAGACCCGGGACCAACTGAAAGCCCCAAGCCGGTATACCGTACCACATCGCTAGAGGATCCAAAACAACATGATGCAGCTCATTGACAAAATTGTGTATATTGTTTTAACTAGTAGTTTTTGCATATGAAGGGGAACAACGGCGCTTCTCTATTGAGTTGATGGATGTGCTCGGCAACAATACATCATCGTATGGCACATATGGTTAAAAAAGCCTAAGTGACGAAGAAGGAAGGTAGACCGTCTCGCGCAAGGGGAATGTCCCAGACGACGCCCAAGTGATTCGCCTCATATTTGGCAGGTCGCTTGAGTACAAACTAAAATCAAGGATTGTAAGAGATTTTTGCTCTATATTCACTGTTTTTGAGAAAACCCTTCTACAGATCATAACGGGCAGTCGACACAGAATTGGCGGGATCGATAGGTAATTGAGAACTGAGCATTTTCCATCACCATACATGGTGTTCACAACCGCTTGTTTTCCTATAAATCAAGGAATTAAATTTTTACGGCGGCCGTTTTTGTGCCCATTAGCAAAACAGTGTTCATGAAAAGGGCCGTTGGCGAAAAGGCCAGGGCATCTGGCCATAGAGAAGCGAACCTGTGTTCCATTCTCAAATGCATTCTGCAGTATTTTGTTTTTCATTTGTATTTTTTTCCGTAAATAAGGCAAGTAAATTAATAAGGAATAGTAATATGGGAGACAAATAAATTTTTATGCAATTGGGCTACTAAATAATTAAAATTTTAATCCTGATCGCTTTAAATGCCTCTTTCACTCATTCTGTTACATGTCCTCACTTTTCTTCCAATTAAAAGGTGGTGCACAAAATGACCCAACATCTGCTTCTGTAAAATAAAAAAAAAAATTTCAGTCGAAATATATAAATGTAAAATACAACGTGTTAACAGTGTAACTCAAGACTGTATTCTCCTCATAACGTATGCAATATGACCACCACTATTCAATATGAACTCTTATGTTTCGAATTACTCGCCGACACATATCGTCGTTTATCTCGTTGCACACCGCAGTTAGCAGCGCTCACAATTCCATCACTGTACGGGGATGTTTAGGGCAAATATTTTTCTTTAGAAATCCCGAAAGAAAAAAAATCACACGAGTTCAAATCAGGAGTGTTTGTGGACCAGTTTCGTCCAAACGCGAAACGGTTTGGAAATTTGTCTGAAACAATGGTTCAAATGGCTCTGAGCACTATGGGACTCAACTGCTGTGGTCATTAGTCCCCTAGAACTTAGAACTACTTAAACCTAACTAACCTAAGGACATCACACACATCCATGCCCGAGGCAGGATTCGAACCTGCGACCGTAGCAGTCGCACGGTTCCGGACTGCGCGCCTAGAACCGCGAGACCACCGCGGCCGGCCGTCTGAAACAATGTTTACCCTAAAAGTATCATGCAGAAATTCTAAGACAACATTAGCTTTGATTCGTTTAGCTCCACTGGTTTTCTAATTTAAACCAATTACACAAAACTGAGGAATAAAATTATTGCCAAACATCTTTAAATAAGATATGCGTTCAAAAAACAACGGCCCTGTCATCACATGACTTGAGAAAGCGGCCCATGCTGTAATTCTTGGATATCGGGAAGCCCAAAAGCACACTTTTGTTTATTAATAACGCCATCAAGATGAAGAATGTGCGTCATCTGAAAATCAAACATTGTTCAACAATACGGACAGTCCATTCAGCGAATGTCATTCTTCGATGTTTGTTATCCATCGTTAGTTTAGGCAGCACTGTTATTTTGTACGGACACAAATTGAAATTAGTTTTTAAAGTTCCCTGTACAGATTGTTTAGGAATCCTAAGCGGTGCCGCTGTTTCCCTTGCTGATTTGCCTGGGCTCCTCAGTAATGCGGCTCTGCCAGAACGAATATTGTCAGGACGTTCGTGCCTCCTCATCACTGAACCATATCTATTACATTTTAGTAAAGTTTGCGTATTGTTTTAAATGAGGGCGAACATCGAGTTATGTGTACGAAACCGTGTCTGTGAACCCACAACACTTTTCATTTCATTAAAATAATAGCACAGTTTTGACGGGCATGACAAGCATCAGTCTTCCTTTGGCAGCTATCTTGGAACGATGCACAAACATTGCATTCGTAAACATCAGAAACTAATCTCCATGAGGTGCTCTCATTTTTGCCAACATAAGGAATTAATGCGGAAACAAATGTTGGATCATTTCGTACACCCTCTAGATCAGTGGACGTCAAACGTTTTTGCTCCAGAGCCCATAGTGACAGTTGTTAATCGATACCCTACATAAATTAGTGTGTTATTAACTCCCTATAGACTTGCTATAGTGAGGCCGCGATGAGTTGGTACCTAGCCCCCAAGCACTGATAGATAAAAGTGAGCACCATTCAATACCCATTGTGTCGACTATTGCCTTATTTCAGTTTGCTGCTTCACTCATTGACTCCAGACTTGTGACAATGTAATTTTCTGACGAAGTGCTGTTACGCTGACACATCTACGTCGGCTTCAGGGGCCAATGTCATGACAGTTAAAATTTTTCTGGGTTTTCTATCGCGTCATTGTACAAAATATTGTAATTATAACCTGTGAAACCAACGTTTCGACTGTATTACAATGGACTTCCTCGGGGTATTATACCGTGACGTCCGTTGTGTTGTATTGCAAGGCGCCACATATACCGTTTGTATATGTATACGTGTATGTCGTCGTTGTCGTCTCTTCTCTCCCTCGTCGATATCAGAGCATGAGAAATGTTTATGTTTGCGTTTACCTATTTATTGTCGAGAACATATAACTACACGGCCACGGTATCACCTGATTCCACAACAGCTAGCTTAATATAGTACAGAGATAGTGGGATTCGATGCAGCGTTATTTAAGTGTGATATTATTCTTCACTTAAACTTTCACACTTTAAGAACCAGCTACTCCGAATCAGGCCCAAAACTCGACTTGTAATGAGAGCACTTACGATCAGTCTGTCACAATATTAATAATACGTAAGGCTCTACACCACTATAAGAAAATATCACTGTTCATGAAATAACGAAATAATCGAATAAACGTCCTTATGTTTTTTTATGTAATCAGATGCTTTCAAAGGTTTATTTCGCGCCCACAGATCATCCACACCTCGATGTAGAGTGTGAATGAAAAATATGGCACTGTTTTTGCTAATAACCACGTATGAGCTTTTGGGTTGCTAGGCTACTTCGATCAGTGGGATTTGTATTGGATTTTCTGCGAGTTGGGGTGTGTGGGAGCGGCGCCACGTTCTGCTTTGGTGCACAGAAGCTGTGACGTGTCGTGTAATGGGAAGTGGTGACTCCCGGTTGGGCCCCGGCGTTTAGGTATTGTTTTCGACGGCTGGTCTGCTGCTTCCAACATTTTAAGTTAAGTCCCCTGTGCCCAGGGCAGCCTGGCGTCACTGACCATTTGATAAACATTTAACATCTCTCATGTATATTTAAAACAAAATTTAAATTTGCTTGCCAATGACTTGTATTAAGTGTAATGTATTGTGCTGGTTGTGCTATTGCTCAAAAAATTTTAATCTGAGCCACCTTTATAAATTATTTTAGATTGTGATTTATTGTTCATTGAGTAATTCTAATTTGCTACTTGCTGTCATTTTGGATATTCTCTTTAAGACGGCGACATGCTGATTGTATGTTAGCTGTTTTATAAATGTGGTCTTGAATAAATTGTAAATTTATTGATCTGGTAGTTGTTGTTTAAGGAGTGACATTATAGGGACCTTGACCTTCCGTGCTAATCCCGACTTCCTAAGTCACCCTTTCCACCAGTGGTCTCCCGTTCTGGTACTGAGGACACTAGACTTCCATTTCGCCAATCAATGTCTGCGGAAGCCGAGCCAGAAGGATAGTCCCGACTGTCCACGCGGCCCACTAGCGTGAGACCCAGCGCTCTAAGTGACTGGCAGCTCTTGCAAAGCGTGTGTAAGTTCCTTCTCTTATCGCCTCAGCAAAAAAGAGTTCCACTGGTCAAGACGACGTGCATTTAACGCAACAAACTAACACAAGAATGAAATGTTACAGTGGTGGGCTACCTACATTGCTACACCCTACCCCCTGCTACCCATGTACATAAAACGCAAAACAGTGAGCTCGCGTTCGGGAGGAAGACGACTGAAATCCTCATCGGACTATCCAGATCTATGTTTTCCATGATTTCCTTGAATCGCTTGAGACGAATGCCGGGTTGCTTCGTTTGAAAGGGTACTGGTAATTTTCCTCCCTATCCTTTCCTAATCCAAGTTTGCGCTCCGTCTCTAGTGACCTCGATGTCGACGGGACGTTGAACTCTAATCCTCCTTCCTTTTTAAACACGCAATAAAGTTGGAAAGTGGACAAATAAAACTGAATCGGAAATTAAATCAAGCAAGAGAGCGTCGCAAGCAAATTCCGTATGCAATGCCTTGGGCGTTTTGCCAGCAGCGATTTCAAAGAGCAGTGTTTATCGTATGGATGCATAAGCACCAGTCGTAAAAATTTCTCTCTTTGATTTCTAGCAAAATACGCGTATGCCGACCCCATAAATGGCGATGAAAAATCTCTAATCATTAGTAATCTATCGATCCTGTCAATTCTGAGGCGACTAAGCGTCATAAAATTTAGGGGTGGTTTCCTCAAAGACAGGGGAGCATTGATAAAAAATATCTTAGAATCTTTCAGTGTAGGATGTACACAAGCAACCTGCCAAATATGAGTCGATTCCGCTGGCTGTGTCTGCCTTCCTTCTTGTCACTGAATAACAGGTAATCGACGAAGTGGAGACCCTGACGCTTCTAAACAGGCGTATAACAATTGAGAAGATGGTGGAGCAGTGAAAAGAGGTCATAGGCCAGTTTTCAACTTGTTGCACGACGGTTTGAACACAATAAATGTCGTCCCCGGTCGGGGTCCGTGACTGCTCACACAATTTTAAAAAGTCTGCCGATCCGAGGGAGCAACAGAAATGGTGCAGTTGTGCCAGGTCAATCCAGATGTGCTCTTTAGCAGCCAAATCAATAAGAACGAGTGTACCACGATGACCCCGAGAAACAGGAACAAGGCATGCTGCAGAAAGCTGTCTATTAATCATCGCCAATCAAAGGCGAAGACCCAGTCATCATCGGACAAGGTGACGCTGGATGATTTTTAATGAATCCCATGGTGCTATCACATTGTGCTCGTAAGGAACAAACAGTCGAAGAAGCATATTTTCCTGAGGAAAAACGTCCTGGGAACTGACCGACAGGGTCTTTTTGATCCGCGACAATGCCTTGGCTTGTTCTGTACAGAATACGGACACATGTTGCTCTTCCTGGCTAAGAAACTTTGTCTCATCTTCCGTACTCTCCTAACATAGAAGCTAATGAATTCTTCCTGTTTCTCCGGGTAAAGAAACTTTTACGTGGCAGATGCTAATGTAAGATAAGAGTTTAAGGAGACCAAACAGTGAAGATCATCACCCCCCCCCCCAGGACAGAAGCAGCATACCCAATTTGTATGCGTATGGAGTTGTTGCACGCGTACTGTACGGCAGGTGTGGGTCAGTGGTCCTCTGGCAGGGCTTGGCAAAGGAGCAGGCGAGGAATGCAACCAATCAGTTGTTAGGACTCCTTATTGACATTCATGAACAGGTATGGTTCCGACGACGGTAGCTGGTCTTCTGTCCCCAGCACGCCAGTACGGACACACGGATGCACGGGGTCAGGGATTTTCACCTGCCTCGAGATGACTAGGTGTTTGTGTTGTCCTCATCATTTCATCATCATTCCTGAAAGTGGCGAGTTTGGACTGAGCAAAGGTTGGGAACTTGTACGGGCGCTGATAACGACACAGTTGAGCGCCCCACAAACCATTCATCATCATCATCATCATCATCATCATCGTCATCATCATCACACGGATGCAGACGTTCCCTTGAGTGGGAATGGCGGCGCGACTACCACAGCATGACGGTGGATTGCAGTTGATGTGTGCTGGATTACAGCACGGCAGGGAAGCTAGGTCCGTGTGGTCGGGTTTTACACTCAGACGTGGTCGTTAGCTCGAAGTCCGGTGGAGACAATGTTATAGATGTGGCAACGTATGGCCGAGCAGTGACAACACCATGATGGCTTAAATCCATGTACTAACAGCTGAGGAAGACCCATGTATCGAGGCCGCAATGTGAAGTCTGGAACGGGCTCAAAGGTCAGGCGTGACGTAGCCAGTATGTGGTCATGCGGCAAGGGCCCGCATTATGTCCGTCTGGTTGACTCACGGAAGGGCTTACTGCAGTAGAGGTGACCCTGTTGACGTTGCTGAGCTGGCGAGGCACTGACCAGTGGACTGTGGCCTGGTTTTGTTGTTGGGCTGCCGGATTCTGAGTCTATACGGAGTAAATTCTGTGTGCAAGTGTGGGAAAGTATGCTAATAGTTTGTGTAACGTGTATCTAGGGTGGAACATGGCAACCAACCCAGTATTAACCTAGTGGGATGCTGGACGCCTCACCCAGCCTGGCCGGCACACTTACGGCTCGTGGTCAAGCCGGCAGGTTGATTTGACCTGGGACCGGCATATCTTCCTACGTGGAAGCAGTCGCGTTAATACGCACGGCTACCGGGGCGGTGCTACGTGGCTGTCATTTACAGAATGACAACTTGGTGATATTCGGGGAGGAACGTTTCGTTTGGAACCTAAACACACACTTCTGCAACGTAGATCTCCGCCAAGTCTTCTGCCGTTGACAAAATGTTGTCGCATTGACCGATAAATATGTAGAGAAGGACCAACACTGTCACCAGATTTCTAGGTCGCAGCTTGATTAATTTCGAAACGTTAGTTAAAACATTATGTGTCTAGTATCTTTCAAACAATCTGCGTTGTTCCCGATTCGGTACTTCATGGGAGGAGGTAAAACCGTGTGGGCAACAACCTTGTTTGTAACACTCGCTATCTGCCTCTTTTTCGTATCAATAATTGCGCCTAGTTCGTAACAGAACACACTTTATACTGGTCTAAGAGACGATGCGCAGTCGTATTTCTGGTCTCGATTAAATCTAGTACAGTCCTTTTTTTTTTTTTTAAATCATCAGCCTACTGACTGTTTTGATGCGGCCCACAGCAAATTACTCTTCTGCTCTTAACTCTTCATCTCAGAGAAGGATTTGCACCCTACGTCCTCAATTATTTGTTGGGTATATTCCAGTCTTTGTTTTCCCTCCTGTTTGTACATCTGCAGGTCTCTCTAGTACCATGAACGTAATTACCTGATGTCTTAACACGTATCCCACTATCCTGTTAGTGTTTTCTATATGTCCCTTTCTTCGCCAGTTCTGCGAAGAAACTCCTCATTCTTTATCAGTCTACCTAACTTTTCTCCATTGTTCTATAGCACGTAATCTCAGACATCTCCATTCTCTTCTTCCCCGGTTTTACCACAGTCCGTGATTAACTGCTATACAATCCTGTGCTCCAATCGTATATTCTCAGAAATTTATTCCTCACATTACGGCCGATATTCGATATTAGTAGAATTATTCTGGCCAGGAATGCTCTCTTTGCCTGTGCTTGTCTGCTTTTTATGTTCTCCTTGCTGTGTCCATCATGTGTCAGAATGCCTTAACTTCCTCTTCTCCGTTGCCACCAATTTTGATATTAAGCTTATCGCAAATTCCATTTGTGTTACTCATTAAATTTCGACTTTCTCTTGTTTACTCACAATCCGTATTCTGTACTCGTTGGACTGTTCATTCCATTCAGTTGGTACAGTAACGCAGTGCCATCAGCGAATCTTATCGTGATATCCTTTCACCCTGAATTTTAATTCCTGTTTCCAGGCTTTCTTTTATTTACGCCATAGCTTCTTCGACTCATAAGTTGAGCAGCGGGAAGAAAGACTGCATCCCTGTCTCACATCCTTTTTAATCCGAACACTACGTTCTTTATCTTCCAATCTTGGTTCTTGTACGTATTCAGTACTACCCGTCATCCCCTACAGCTTACTTATACTTTTCTCCAAATTTCGATGACCTTGCAGCCCCTTACATTATGGAGCACTTTCTCTAGGTGGACAAATCCAGTGAACGGGTCATTATTTTTCTAAAGTCTCGCTTCCTTTATCAAGTGCAATCTCAGAACTACCTCAATAGTGGCTTTATCTTTCCTGAAGCCAAACAGATTAACATCTAAAACCTCCACTGTTTCGTTTCCCATTCTCTGTATATTATTCTTGTGAACAACTGGTGTGTATGATACCATAACATAATTTTGCAATTGTTCTCGCACTTAGCTGCCATGACTCTCTTCGACATATTTTTCCGAAAGTTTGCTGGTATCTCTGCACCCTCAAAGAGTCTACAATACAATTTGAATTTTGTTTGGTTACCACTTCCCAAATTAATTTCAGAAGTTCCAACGGAATTTTGCCTATGTTTTCTGCTTTATTTTATGGCAAGCCCTGTTAAGCTCTGACACTCAACCCAGAGTCACCATCTCTTCTTCTGTCACGTCAGATGACAAGCCTTCCCTGCCACTCACCTCTCGTAGAGGCCATCAAGGTTCTCTCTCCTTCTATCCTCGCTCTCCGCTGGGTTTACCGGAGGAATTTACATTGCACTCTTAATGTTGACCTCCTTGCTTTTAATTTCTGACACTTCAGTATGCTGCATCAGTCCTACCGACTCTTCTGATTTCTTCACATTTTTCCTGAAGCTATTTGCCCTTGACTCCCTTGCACTTTCTGTGAACTGTTAATGCATTCTCATGGTTTTCTGTTCAATCCTTTCCAACTGAACTGCTCAATACCCATATCTGTTTTCGCTGTATCTACACTTTTACAGAATTTCAAATGCAGCTCATACCTCAGAAGTTGAGTATCCAGCTTCTTTCCACAATGATTTTTTCGAATGATTCTTTCAAACTTCAGTCTACACTTCATAATTACTATATTGTGATCCAAATTTATACGACTCGTGGGTACATCTTACGGTATCAGATATCGGAGTTTCTGTCTAACAATGATGTAATTCGGCTGGAATTTTTCCATGCATCCGAGCCTTTTTCAAGTCTACTTCCTCCCCTTCTCGTTTTTAAACAGTGTATTTGCTATTACCATTTGGGTTTTATCGCAGAACTCAGTGTGGCTTCCTCATCTCTCATTCCTGTTACTCAGCAGGTATTATTCTGCAAATTTGTCTATTCTTCCTTACCCTATCACCGCATACGGGATTATCATGAGATTATCAACTTCAATCTACTGAATTACCCGTTCGATATCCTCGTATACTTTCTCTATCTCATCGTCTTCTTCTTGCGACACCGACATGCATACCTGAACTATTGTTGTTGGCCTTTGTTTCCTTCCGATACTGACAATAACAACATCGAACTGTTGGCAGTAGCTCACTGTCTGCCCTACCTTCCAACTCATACCGAAACACACTCCTTTAGTACCATTTTCTACTGTTGTTAATGTTGTTCTATATTTATATGATCAGAAATCCTCTTCGTCTGTAGATCTCACTCCACTGACCCCCAATGTATCTAAGATGAGTCTTCCCATTCACCTTTTCAGATTTTCTAGCTTCCCTACCACATTTAAACTTGTGACATTTCACACTCAGACTCATAATGAGACATGTTCTTCATTCACAGAAGATCGGCCTGGCTCAATCTTAGTCACCATTGTGACCGTCAGGAGTGCAGCTCGCAGATTCAAAACTCTCTCCGTAGCAGTGGAATTGAAGATGACAGCAACTGTCAGCACTTTGTTGTATGCACCGGGGCATCATGCAACTAGAAGAGCTGACCTCCATCGGTATGCGTGATGTAGATGGAACTGTCTAACTATATATGAGTAAGCGGTTATGCTCCAGTTTTCTGAGCCTGTCAGCGCTGTTGGTTAGCTTAGTGTTTAACTTCAAGGTTTCAGCTCGTTCTTTGGAGGAGGAGGAGGAGGAGGAGGAGGTAAGTGTTTAACGTGCCGTCGACAATGTGGTCATTAGAGGGGCAGCAGGAGCTCTAATTAGGGAAGGAAACCCTCCGTGCCCTTTCAAAGGAATCATCCTGACATTTGCCTGTGGCGAATTAGGGAAGTTAAATGGCTCTGAGCACTATGGGACTCAACTGCTGAGGTCATTAGTCCCCTAGAACTTAGAACTAGTTAAACCTAACTAACCTAAGGACATCACAAACATCCATGCCCGAGGCAGGATTCGAACCTGCGACCGTAGCGGTCTTGCGGTTCCAGACTGCAGCGCCTTTAACCGCACGGCCACTTCGGCCGGCTTTAGGGAAGTTATGGAAAACCTAAATCAGGATTTCCGGACGCAAGTTTGAACCGTCGTCCTCCCAAATTCAAGTCCAGTGTATTAACTACATCGCTCGGTCACGTTCTTTTTTGCAACGTTTGCAGCCTGAAAGGCATTCTTGTGTCAACCCTAAATGAAGTTACAACGTTTCGGAAGAGAGTTGTGTCTGCTCTGCACTCTTGACTAATTGCTGAACTGGAGATTCCTGACATTCTCTCTTACACACAATATGAAGCAATAAGCCCCATGTCTGTTTGTTCATCAGTCCTTACGAGTGTTGACACCGGTTAAGCCACTGTAGCATACCCGGCGGATGTGTTCCACTTAGTGTCGTCCTAGTCAGTTCTAACAAAATTCTATTCCCACACTAAATTAATATTCAGTTATGCAACAGTTGAATGTTATCTTCTCGTTGGTTATTCAGTCCGTTTCTTATGGTTACATGCCCCTTGGTAATCCCCTCCCAGAGATCCGCATGGGGCTAATACACAGTCTTTGTCAATGGAGAGCACATCATTTTACTTTTTCAATTGAATGCCATATGTCGACATTTTTCTTGCCTGCTAATAACGCTATGGCAAGTATATGGCCCTACGATCCTGCAAAACTTCGAGCAGTATGTCTGTCCTTTTGGGCGCTAGTCAAGTGGGAACATTGAGATTCTGCAAGACACTGACCAAAGCTGTCCTCTCACAGGACGTAAAAACGCACATCGATGAGGAGCTAGTGACGTCACAGTATGGAATTTCACGTTCCATTACACTGCGGAGCGTAAAATGAACAATCTGGCATGTCGGATGTTGCCTCGTTGAGAAGAATGCGGCCATGAGACGCGAGATCGTTGTTACAGTACAGGAAGTTAGGAGCCGCCGTATTGTATTGAGCTAAAATACATATTTGATGGGTTTGCTTTACCATAGAGTAGGTACTATCAATAAACGCTGTTTTTTGCAATGAAATGACAGCAAAAAACATGTCGGTAGAAAATGGTTCAAATGGCTCTCAGCACTGTGCGACTTAACTTCTGAGGTCATCATCAGTCGCCTAGAACTTAGAACTAATTAAACCTAACTAACCTAAGGACATCACACACATCCATGCCCGAGGCAGGATTCGAACCTGCGACCGTAGCGGTCGCTCGGCTCCAGACTGTAGCGCCTAGAACCGCACGGCCACATCGGCCGGCCATGTCGGTAGATAAACATTTCCTGTATTTGATGTTTTCAGTGTTATAACCTGTGGGCTGTGAAAGTGTACTGTTTAAATGTTAAAGCACAATGACTGTCTATCAAAAGCGTGTCGTTTTAATAAATTTTTTCATAGTTAAATATCAAATGAAGACAAGCTACATATGATAGCCAAGGAGCCATTTTGGAGCCGTAGCTTAGTTTATGAGGATGTGAGCTCTGAAGACAATGGTTGTAGGTTCGCGTCCCCCTCTTTCCAATTTTTTTTCAACCTTATGTTTTCTAAAAGAGACTGGATCTCTCTTACTAATTGAATAGAAATATCACCTGCAGTAGTCGATATTATTTACTACGAACAATATATTTGCTGCCATTTTTGTTGCAATGGCCAACGACTCGAATATTTCCTAAGTTGTCAGAAACCTTAACGAAATTGGCAGTCTATGTCTGAAAGTAAACGCAAGTTACACTTTGAAAGCTTTTGCTGTTTTGAAACTTTGTATAAAATGTTTACATCTATCTCTTGGTTTAGTGGACTACCTCGTGTTTGTATCCTGCCGCTAAGTATCCTTTTAATATTGGCTAGCAACCCCGGAAAAATCTTCGCTTCCACTCAAATGAAATTACGAACTGGATCTAGATCTTGAAATCTATGGAATAAAGTACGTTACTTCAGAGTGATCCTAAAAAAACATGGAGAACATGGACGTTATGTATGTATTTTAACTGTATTCAATTTAAAACCGAAAATGAGCTGGATATTCATCTGAGATAACGAATAACTTCTTTCAATCCATCGACGAGTCGAGAATCTTCGCTACGCGGGTAGCCACGCGGTCAGGGAGGGGCTTGTCACTGTTCGAGTCCTCCCTCGAGCATGGGTGAGTGCGTTGTTTTTATCATAAGTTAGTTTAAGTTAGGTTAAATAGTATGTAAGCTTAGGGACCGATGATCTTAGCAGTTTGGTGCCATAGACTCTTACCACAAATTTCCAAATTTCTTTCCAGAATCTTGTTCGCTATTTGCTCCGTTTTCCTTAGACAATCGGTAAATGCAGGTATTCGACTCTCCACTATTTTAGTAAATAAATTTTGTGATTTCGGCGCCAGATGCTGGAAACTGTGCTGGAGAACGCTGATCTAGCAAATTACGATGAGGAGCACGTTTCGTGTCGTGTAGAAGGTCATTTCAGAGCGTGTAGCAACCACGACGGACACTACTTCTGGCGTGCCTCGCGATGATGAACGTGCCCCGCGTGAGGATGACTGAAGTCCTTCCAGGAACTGTGGATTCCATGTTCGCATGACAGGCATAGGATCGCGACCGACGTGACCAGCCATATCGCGCAACAGTACGAGTCTCGATAGGCCACGGTTCTGTAGCGATCGAATTCCAGCATGCACTGGTAGACGCTTCTCCTTTTTCAACAAGGAATAACGAGACTACTCCACAAAATAATTAAGTTTTAAACACGATTCATGAGTGATCAATTTGCTGCGTAATTTGTCCTTATACAGGGTGTTACAGAAAGGTACGGCCAAACTTTCAGGAAATATTCCTCACACACAAAGAAAGAAAATATGTTATGTGAACATGTGTCCGGAAACGCTTACTTTCCATGTTAGAGCTCATTTTATTACTTCTCTTCAAATCACATTAATCATGGAATGGAAACACTGCAACAGAACTTACCAGCGTGACTTCAAACACTTTGTTAAAGGAAATGTTCAAAATGTCCTCCGTTAGCGAGGATACATGCATCCACCCTCTGTCGCATGGAATCCCTGATGCGCTGATGCAGCCCTGGAGAATGGCGTATTGTATCACAGCCGTCCACAATACGAGCACGAAGAGTCTCTACATTTGGTACCGGGGTTGCGTAGACAAGAGCTTTCAAATGCCCCCATAAATGAAAGTCAAGGGGGTTGAGGTCTGGAGAGCGTGGAGGCCATGGAATTGATCTGCCAATCCATCGGTCACCGAAACTGTTGTTGAGGAGCGTACGAACACTTCGACTGAAATGTGCAGGAGCTCCATCGTGCATGAACCACATGTTGTGTCGTACTTGTAAAGGCACATGTTCTAGCAGCACAGGTAGAGTATCCCGTATGAAATCATGATAACGTGCTCCATTGAGCGTAGGTGGAAGAACATGGGGCCCAATCAAGACATCACCAACAATGCCTGCCCAGCGTTCACAGAAAATCTGTGTTGATGGCGTGATTGCACAATTGCGTGCGGATTCTTGTCAGCCCACACATGTTGATTGGGAAAATTTACAATTTGTTCACGTTGGAATGAAGCCTCATCCGTAAAGAGAACATTTGCACTGAAATGAGGATTGACACATTGTTGGATGAACCATTCGCAGGAGTGTACCCGTGGAGGCCAATCAGCTGCTGATAGTGCCTGCACACGCTGTACGTGATACGGAAACAACTGGTTCTCCCGTAGCACTCTCCATACAGTGACGTGGTCAACGTTACCTTGTACAGCAGCAACTTCTCTGACGCTGACATTAGGGTTATCGTCAACTGCACGAAGAATTGCCTCGTCCATTGCAGGTGTCCTCGTCGTTCTAGATCTTGCCCAGTCGCAAGTCATAGGCTGGAATGTTCCGTACTCCCTTGGACGCCGATCAACGTCTTCGAACATCTTCCTGTCGGGACACCTTCGTTCTGATAAATCTGTCTCGATACAAACGTACCGCGCCACGGCGATTGCCCCCTGCTAATCCATACATCAAATGGGCATCTGCCAACTCAGCATTTGTAAACATTGCACTGACTGCAAAACCACGTTTGTGATGAACACTAACCTGTTGATGCTACGTACTGATGTGCATGATGCTAGTACTGTAGAGCAATGAGTCGCATGTCAACACAAGCCCCGAAGTCAACATTACCTTCCTTCAATTGGGCCAACTGTCGGTGAATCGAGGAGGTACAGTACATACTGACGAAACTAAAATGAGCTCTAACATGGAAATTAAGCGTTTCCGGACACATGTCCACATAACATCTTTTCTTTATTTGTGCGTGAGGAATGTTTCCTGAAAGATTGGCCGTACCTTTTTGTAACACCCTGTATACAGAAGGTAGATGGCGTTGGTCCCACATACTTTTTGCGCTTGCCCTCAAATATTGATCACTGCATATCCGAACATGTAGTACATGTCAGGGCCATTAGACGCTTGTTGCATACCACGTCAATCGTGTCGCAGTGTTAATGGGCTAAAGTGTATATAACAAGTGGCTGCCATGTTAGATGGGTTTTGCTTCAACTACTCCTCACTCTGCGTAGCAGCCCTGGACACTTACCGCGTAGAGAACTGTTTTATCTCAGACTGGATACTTCACTTGACGACACTAGGAACGCCTTTGCCGGAGACCCGCAAACGGTGTGAGTCACCCGGCCTCTAAGCGCCGGCGGGCCCAGGGGGCAGCCCTCGGCGCGCTCCAGACTCCAGGCGCTGCCAATCGCCTGAAAGCCTGCGCGGTGACGTCACACCAGCAACAGGCGGCCCCTCTGAGGAGAACTTGCTTCCCGGTGAATACAGAGCCTGGGGGGGGGGGGGGGGAGGGTCAGAAAGCCAATTACAATTACCGAGATCTGCTCCCTGCACTTCGTTCACCCGACAATCGTGGGCTACAGAATTTCAACGACGCACAAGCCCATCCAATTAGAAAACACTTGCAGGCACTGCGCCAGCAAAACTGAATTTTGTGCTTTTCCATAAGACGCACCTTCACCAAACCAGTGCGGATAGACTGTTGGGGAAGTTTATTATTAGATTCAGATTTCAGTACGTAGAATAATTTCGCTTGCCTTAAGAGCTGTAAAAGACGACGATGAATTCGTTGAGGTGGACGCAACAATCCACTATGTGTTTTGCAAGAATTCCCAAACTGTGTAGGACTTGTGATAGTGCCTCCAGCGGCAGCTTGTATTCTTAAAACCACGTAAGTGCTGACAAATTGACATTTATTAATTTTATTGATGTCATTAGTTGGTCATCTAAGCATTACAATGATCTTATAACCACAGTGAAGTTGTTCCACTCTGCTGGTTGTCGTTTAAGTCAGATGTTTTACTTTAGTCCGATGTGTCACACGGCGCAAGATTAGGTGCTTGCTATCCGTTTGTCGTCTTGAAAACTCCCAAATGTCACTGTAAATGTTAAAAATTCTTGGGTACTGGTAACGTATCATTCTTGAAAAATATTTGTAACCAAAGTTTCTGCCTGTTTTTTTTCGGGGGTTGTTCCGGGAACTGCCTCCGTTATTCCCAGAAGCAGACCTTGAGAAGAGTCAGACCGAAAATCCTGGAAAGAACTACGCAGTACCAGAACAGAAGGACAGTTAACGTCCGTGATAAGCTTTATTCTTATCTCATTCTAACTGTTCTAGAGATTTTTCGGTTCCGAGGGTAATTTTCTTCTAGATCGTTTTTTTCTTTGCTTTCGAGTCACAATTATTGAAGATGTATTTCATCCATTTTTTTCTCCATATATGGATTTAAAACCGAGCTCCATGCATGTAAATTGTCCCAGTAACGTTTTCTATTTTCAAATATTTTTATTTGGATCTATTTTTATAGTTTGTACTGGCAATACAAAAATGTCTCTCACAAAATTTCGTAATGAACATATTTCCGGCAGTAAACCTATTTCAAAGGTTGGCAATCTGGCAACACTGTAATCACATACACGGCCAACAACCCTGTTAGCAGATGGTATTTGTGCTTAGCAGTTGGTGCACAGGGTTGTGCTTTGGGTTAGCATGCAGGAGGTGTGGGGTTCGATCCTGAGTCGAAGCGTATCTGTTTTTATTTGCCAATTCCTTTGTGCCATATAATACTGTAGTATACACCTTCTACTAAGCCACACATATCCGATATTTACATAGTACATACCTAACGAAATGTAATGGGCCTGAAAGTGGCAAGAATAATAGTTGGTACTAACCGACTGGACCATTGGAAGGCTGCGCAGCAGACAGGTTTGGAGTCTAGTAGATGCAGAGATGCGAAACAATTCGCTTCCACAACGTGCGAAAGGGTTCTTTAATAGCTGGCCAATGGAAACGATTGACTGTCATTTCCGTGTTCGTACAACCTAAGTGCAAATATTTTGTAGAAAATTGACTGTAATCACTGTATGACGATTAAGACGGCAGATACCATAACACGCAGACTACAGTCACCAAAAATTTCGGTTCTATCCGGAATCTAAACCTCGTTTTCCTACATCTTCAGCCATCCACTGCACTACCTGCACAACTGTGGTATATGTTACCGTCCGAGGTATTTAGCGTATATTTGTTTACAGTGTTGCCACACTGCCAATATTTTACTACCGGCAATAGGCACAGGACGAAATATTGTGACAGACATTTTTGTGCCGTTGCTTGCGAGGAATCGCGTTGTGAAGTCCGAGTACGCGAGTGTTTCTTCACCCTCTATAGGTACACTGTCTTTATGATTGAGTTGTAATGATGAATATTGGAACGTGTGGAAATGCACTTTTTGTTGAAAATATAATTTCGTCTATTTTTGAATACTGTTTTCAGTTTTTCTAGCTCTCATTTCCATGACTTTTTTATCTAGCCCCTTGGGTACAATCGACTGAAGTTCAGCTGCAGTATAGTGTATGAAGAACACGAGAATCTAAATAGAACGTACACCGTGTTATACAACCGTTATAATCAAACTGTCACATAACTTGCTTAAAACCCATAAGAAAGTCAAATTAAATCGGAGTAAAGCAATACCCATTAGATAATGAAATAATACTTAGTACTAATGATAGTCAGCACATAAGTACTTAGATTTTATTTCCCACGTTAAACTGCATGCATAGCTAAATGAGAGGCCAGAATGGAAGCTGGCTGAACGCTCTGTAGCTCATAAAACCCCAGGGAACTCTTTCCCTGCGCTATTCGCAGGATCACCACTCTCCTCCCTGTGTGATGGGAAACGCGAGGCAGCTAAAAGTCGGCTAGAGCTGGGTTTTGGTGAGTGCGAGTAAGAAAAGAAATCTGCACAGATGAAGAGCATCTGGAGTCGGGGAATGCCAGTACACCCCCGAGATGTACTGGACAACAGAGTTCGTTTTTAGCGAACTGCGTCCATGAAGTACATGACACGACGAACAAACCCGGAAGAACTGTTAGTGTAGAGGGAAACAACATGCAGTATACCTGCACTGAAATCATGGGCTTTTGAGATAATATGTTAGAACGTGGAACGGGAACAGAATTTGGGAACCTCGCTGTAGTGCATTAGATGCCGGTCGGGTGACATCAAACGGAACGTTTAAGGAAACGTAATGACGGCTCCTAATGGTTTATATGAATAATCTAAGAATGGGAGCTGACAGTGTGACTGTGCTTACAGAGATCCAGGCGTACTGGCCAGTGCATGGAAGTAGGCATAGGGAGGGAGTCCCAAGACCAAGTTTTTCTACCGGTTAGGCTAATCACCTGACATACGAGTAAGGAAAGCAGGCCAGCACCTTGTATAACAATGTCTTACTGGCCAGCACTCACAAGAAATAGTATTTCGCCAATTAAAATTACATAACCCGAAAAAACAAAACAAAAACTCGAAGTTTTCCTTGTCAGAAGAACTTTACAGGTAGACGAAATCTCTTCCAGATTACGACTTGTGCACTTGTAGGCCTCACTTCCAGAATTTGTCTTCGAAATTCTGCTCGTCTTGGACGAGATGCTCTCATTTAGCCGAGTTGAACATCGACGCAAGCGGAGACGAGCTGTTGGTACAGAGCCAATGATTGATGATGCAGCTACTTCAGGCAACACTTGCAGACTCTAAGTACGGTGAGACGCAGTTGCAACTACAAAGCGAACTGTAGGAAAAGGCAAAGTTTTCATAGTAATGTTCTTTAATTCCTATCTTCATTTCAAAGACTTATTTGCAGTTAGACGTTCAACATCCTTTTAAATCTGACAGAGGATGCGCACGAATATCCTTCTGTGGTATTTTCTACCTCTATGTACTAATCGGCGGCTCTCATATTACATAATCTATGAATGTAAACATTCTGATATACATTGGCTTTGAATTACCATATCTAAGTTGTCCAAGGCGTTAATTTATTGAGTTCACTTACCTTTCAATTCGTTTCATGCGAAATTTTATAAATTGTAAATAGTAAACTAACCTCATTGAGATCATTGTTTGATTTAGTTGTCAAATGTATTCCTTAATCATTGATTTGATGATTGGTCATTTACTTGTATCAAATATTTCGGTGCCAAAGTAAATACATTTAATTAAACTATCGAATTAAAGAACTTCATCAGGTAACCTTACAACCGATACATCAAGCATATTCTGTACAATGACAAATCTATCAAATGCAGCACCAAATGACTGATACTGCAAGCGTGTATGGGAAAGGAGTGAATGAAATTATCAACCATAAACAACATCCGGACCAACCACGCGATGTAGCCGCGCGGTCCAAGCAGCCTTGTCACGGTCCGTGTTGCTTTCCCCGTCGGACGTTAGAGTCCTGCCTCGGGCATGGGTGTGTGTTGTCCATAGCATAAGTTAGTTTAAGTTAGATTAAGTAGTGTGTAGGCTTAGGGACCGATGAACTCAGCAGTTTGTTCCCGTAAGACCTTACCACAAATTTCCAAATTTTTCGAACATCCGGACTGATTTCTCCAAACGAATTAGCAGTCGCATATCAGTCACGATGTGAGCTATGTTAAGACGTGTTGCAGATAATGTGGTTCAAACAGGAGAAACTTGGTAGTTCTGGGAGGGGGGAGAGAAACGAACTGCGAGGGAGAGGAGGAGAGGTACTACGGAACCAACCAGATATTGAGGTACTAAAACTCGACCATGTGCTTGCCTCGGAGATGCAGACAGTTTTCAGCGTGCCATAGGCGATGGATTACTCACATCTAAAAGCGTCAACTGTCTACCAACGTTTGCCGGTTTGTTTCCCTATCATCTAGAATCATCATTTGAACCAGGTGGCTATGAACGTGTAATTTCCTTCTGATGAAACGTTACTTCACACTAGACGGCCAAAACGTATCCCTATCCCAAGCTGCCCAGAGAGATAGGATAAAAGATCGAATTCCCATTTCTGAGTCTGATGGTTGAAATAACCTACTGGTCACGCAGATTTACATTTCGTGTGATTCCTCTAAATCGCTTAAGATTTAGATTACAGCCAAATCAAAAAAGAACACTATGAATTCGCCGACCCAGCAGAGGTATATATTATTGATACATTATTGAGGACGTATACAAGAAACGATCACACTGATAGAGCAATACACATCTGAGTACAGTCCAAAGGACTTGCGAAATACCAGCGCTAGTACAATGTATACCCTGTATTTTCAGCGATGTGCAATATGTAAAGGTAATCAAATTTGGGAATTTGTGGTAAGTTCTTATGGGACCAAACTGCTGTGGTCATCGGTCCTTAGGCTTACACACTACTTATTCTAACTTAAAATAACTTACGCTAAGGATAACAAACACACCTTTGCCCGAGGGAGTACTCGAATCTCCGACGGGGGGGAGCCGCGCGCACCGTGGCAAGGTGCCTTGGACCACGCGGCTACACCGCGCTGCGAAAGTTCTTTCATTTGTTTACTAGCCTTCCTGCTTGCCTTGTCCCGTTTCACAACGACATCGATATTGTTATGGGATTTTTAGCAATGTCAGCGACTGTTGGTGATGCACTTGCTGAAGCCACTAAAACCCCTTGGGATGGAATTCGTTTGCGTCTAGAGTATATCTAATGTAGAACTGCGAGTAAATGTTTTCGTAGCGTTTAAGTGAGGCCGGTTGTGGGTAAAATCCAGATATTCATCTAGCTGAATATGGAAAACCGTTAAAAGCCACACTCAGCCTAGCCGGCTCACCTGCCCTCGTTGTCAATCCGTGAGGTGGAATCGATCAATGTCAGGCGCGTTTTCCCGAATTCCGGAAGCAGTGCTTTAGCACCCTTGGCTATCCGGACAGGTGAGTGTATGCAAGAGAATGACAGAAAAAAATTGCGGAGGCATTTTTCTACACTAGACAACTTCCTACACTGTACATTTCAATAGTAAAATAAATACTGTAAGGGAGGAGTGTGATTTAAACAACACAGTTCACTTCTTTCTTTTATATTTTCCTACAGGTGGTTACTATCTTCTTCGTAAATTCCACCAGAGAGAGAGGCAAAATTTTACTTTGTTCCGTTAGACATTAAGAATCAACGACGATTCCTTTTCATTCGATTTTCCTCGTTTTTGTTCATTTTGGTGCCCTGTTGTTGTTGTTGTCTTCAGTCCTGAGACTGGTTTGATGCAGCTCTCCATGCTACTCTATCCTGTGCAAGCTTCTTCATCTCCCAGTACCTACTGCAACCTACATCCTTCTGAATCTGCTTAGTGTATTGATCTCTTGGTCTCCCTCTACGATTTTTACCCTCCACGCTGCCCTCCAATGCTAAATTTGTGATCCCTTGATGCCTCAAAACATGTCCTACCAACCGATCCCTTCTTCTAGTCAAGTTGTGCCACAAACTTCTCTTCTCCCCATTCCTATTCAATACCTCCTCATTAGTTACGTGATCTACCCACACTATCTTCAGCATTCTTCTGTAGCACCACATTTCGAAAGCTTCTATTCTCTTCTTGTCCAAACTGGTTATCGTCCATGTTTCACTTCCATACATGGCTACACTCCATACAAATACTTTCAGAAACGACTTCCTGACACTTAAATCTATACTCGATGTTAACAAATTTCTCTTCTTCAGAAACGATTTCCTTGCCATTGCCAGTCTACATTTTATATTCTCTCTACTTCGACCATCATCAGTTGTTTTACTCCCTAAATAGCAAAACTCCTTTACTACTTTAAGTGTCTCATTTCCTAATCTAATCCCCTCAGCATCACCCGATTTAATTTGACTACATTCCATTATCCTCGTTTTGCTTTTGTTGATGTTCATCTTATATCCTCCTTTCAAGACACTTTCCATTCCGTTCAACTGCTCTTCCAAGTCCTTTGCTGTCTCTGACAGAATTTCAATGTCATCGGCGAACCTCAAAGTTTTTACTACTTCTCCATGAATTTTAATACCTACTCCGAATTTTTCTTTTGTTTCCTTTACTGCTTGCTCAATATACAGATTGAATAACATCGGGGAGAGGCTACAACCCTGTCTCACTCCTTTCCCAACAACTGCTTCCCTTTCATGCCCCTCGACTCTTATAACTGCCATCTGGTTTCTGTACAAATTGTAAATAGCCTTTCGCTCTTTGTATTTTACCCCTGCCACCTTCAGAATTTGAAAGAGAGTATTCCAGTTAACGTTGTCAAAAGCTTTCTCTAAGTCTACAAATGCTAGAAACGTAGGTTTGCCTTTTCTTAATCTTTCTTCTAAGATAAGTCGTAAGGTTAGTATTGCCTCACGTTTTCCAACATTTCTACGGAATCCAAACTGATCTCCCCCGAGGTCCGCTTCTACCAGTTTTTCCATTCGTCTGTAAAGAATTCGCGTTAGTATTTTGCAGCTGTGACTTATTAAACTGATAGTTCGGTAATTTTCACATCTGTCAACACCTGCTTTCTTTGGGATTGGAATTATTATATTCTTCTTGAAGTCTGTGGGTATTTCGCCTGTCTCATACATCTTGCTCACCAGATGGTAGAGTTTTGTTATGACTGGCTCTCCCAAGGCCATCAGTAGTTCTAATGGAATGTTGTCTACTCCCGGGGCCTTGTTTCGACTCAGGTCTTTCAGTGCTCTGTCAAACTCTTCACGCAGTATCTTATCTCCCATTTCATCTTCATCTACATCCTTTTCCATTTCCATAATATTGTCCTGAAGTACATCGCCCTTGTATAAACCCTCTATATACTCCTTCCACCTTTCTGCCTTCCCTTCTTTGCTTAGAACTGGGTTGCCATCAGAGGTCTTGATATTCATACAAGTGGTTCTCTTCTCTCCAAAGGTCTCTTTAATTTTCCTGTAGGCAGTATCTATCTTACCGCTAGTGAGACAAGCCTCTACATCCTTACATTTGTCCTCTAGCCATCCCTGCTTAGCCATTTTGCACTTCCTGTCGATCTCATTTTTGAGACGTTTGTATTCCTTTTTGCCTGCTTCATTTACTGCATTTTTATATTTTCTCCTTCCTTCAATTAAATTCAATATTTCTTCTGTTACCCAAGGATTTCTATTATCCCTCGTCTTTTTACCTACTTGATCCTCTGCTGCCTTCACTACTTCATCCCTCAGAGCTACCCATTCTTCTTCTACTGTATTTCTTTCCCCCATTCCTGTCAATTGTTCCCTTATGCTCTCCCTGAAACTCTCTACAACCTCTGGTTCTTTCAGTTTATCCAGGTCCCATCTCCTTAAATTCCCACCTTTTTGCAGTTTCTTCAGTTTCAATCTGCAGTTCATAACCAATAGATTGTGGTCAGAATCCACATCTGCCCCTGGAAATGTCTTACAATTTAAAACCTGGTTCCTAAATCTCTGTCTTACCATTATATAATCTAGCTGATACCTTTTAGTATCTCCAGGATTCTTCCAGGTATACAACCTTCTTTTATGATTCTTGAACCAAGTGTTAGCTATGATCAAGTTATGCTCTGTGCAAAATTCTACAAGGCGGCTTCCTCTTTCATTTCTTCCCCCCAATCCATATTCACCTACTATGTTTCCTTCTCTCCCTTTTCCTACTGACGAATTCCAGTCACCCATGACTATTAAATTTTCGTCTCCCTTCACTACCTGAATAATTTCTTTTATCTCGTCATACATTTCATCAATTTCTTCATCATCTGCAGAGCTAGTTGGCATATAAACTTGTACTACTGTAGTAGGCATGGGCTTTGTGTCTACCTTGGCCACAATAATGCGTTCACTATGCTGTTTGTAGTAGCTAACCCGCACCCCTATTTTTTTAATTCATTATTAAACCTACTCCTGCATTACCCCTATTTGATTTTGTATTTATAACCCGGTAATCACCTGACCAAAAGTCTTGTTCCTCCTGCCACCGAACTTCACTAATTCCCACTATATCTAACTTTAACCTATCCATTTCCCTTTTTAAATTTTCTAACCTACCTGCCCGATTAAGGGATCTGACATTCCACGCTCCGATCCGTAGAATGCCAGTTTTCTTTCTCCTGCCGGCCGGGGTGGCCAAGCGGTTAAAGGCGCTACAGTCTGGAACCGCGCGACCGCAACGGTCGCAGGTTCGAATCCTGCGTCGGGCATGGATGTGTGTGATGTCCTTAGGTTAGTTAGGTTTAAGTAGTTCTAAGTTCTAGGGGACTGATGACCTAAGATGTTAAGTCCCATAGTGCTCAGAGCCATTTGAACCATTTGAACCATTTTTTCTTTCTCCTGATAACGACGTCCTCTTGAGTAGTCCCCGCCCGGAGATCCGAATGGGGGACTATTTTACCTCCGGAATATTTTACCCAAGAGGACGCCATCATCATTTAATCATACAGTAAAGCTGCATGTCCTCGGGAAAAATTACGGCTGTAGTTTCCCCTTGCTTTCAGCCGTTCGCAGTACCAGCACAGCAAGGCCGTTTTGGTTAATGTTACAAGGCCAGATCAGTCAATCATCCAGACTGTTGCCCCTGCAACTACTGAAAGGGCTGCTGCCCCTCTTCAGGAACCACATGTTTGTCTGGCCTCTCAACAGATACCCCTCCGTTGTGGTTGCACCTACGGTACGGCCATCTGTATCGCTGAGACACGCAAGCCTCCCCACCAACGGCAAGGTCCCTGGTTCATGGTGCCCTATGCCCACTAAATACCTTATTGTTTCCATCTTTTCAATTTAAAATATTTTTATTTCACTGTTTTATGTTAAACTAACATTATGCCATATGCCAGTCCGAGATAACATTCTGTACTCCGTGCTTCCACTAGAAGTTTTTCCCGAAACAATGCTCCACATGAGTGTCCAATTTCGTACTGCTCGGGCGGCGCGAGCGATTCATGTAATGTTAACGAAAAAAAAAATATATTACCCATGTATCAGAACCTCGTCTTGTGTGAGGAGCGGTAGCTTGTTAGCACAATGAACTATAAAGAAGAAAACTGAAAACATACAATAAATGTGACCGAAGTTCCTATCCACTTTCGTCGACCACTATTATGCCTTTAGCGGAATATGTCATGCTTACTTTCTGTCTGTGACAAACACTTCTCACAAAATTTTTTTTTTATATGCCTGATCTCCACATCTACAAATAAATTAGTTTTCAGCACTGACAAATAGTAACCAATCCGTAAATCTTCTCCGATTTTGACCTCTTGTATTATTTCGTCAATGTTTATTTTACCATAATTACCCTTCTGTCCCTGTAACTGATGTCACACTGCCTAGAAATGGAAACCATTTTGTTCCATTCCATTTCGTTCTCCCTGTTCAATTCCAGTATTCATTACATCTGAAATATGTTTTAGCTACTTTTTTAAACAGGTATGGTTTAGTAATCGTATTAAACTCCTTGGGCAATTTATTACCTAGTTCTATTCCCTGACATAAAATGCTGTTTTGTTTTTCCTTGATGAAGAAGTCCATAATAGCTCTTTTTCCACGATTATGTATATATATCTGTTAATGGAACAGCATTTCCATCAATGTCATTGCATATATTTTGAGATCATACTTTTCGTTCCTTCCTCGCATGCCGTTAAATCGAACTGCTTGTGTGCTAACAAAGCTTCGACTGTTTAGCCTTATCACCTTTGTTTCAATGCGTCAAGGACATTTTCTCGCATTCTAGGCTGGCACAGAACCTAAGCCATTTCTACAATTCACGCTTGCTGCGTCTTCAACACGCCTTCTATAATGACATCTCATTATTGAAGTCAGTTTCTTCCATACATTAGCGTTCATAATCGAATGTTATATTTCAATGAACCCAGGGATTATGTGGCGTTCTTAAATATAAATGTATCTCTTTCTAATAGTGTGGATAACTTGCTGTCCATATTTACTCATTGTGAGCCATATCTACATCTTATTCTTCTAACCACGTTTATTAGAATTTCGAGCCAAAATAGCGCCCCGCACCTGGCTTTGCGCAGGTAGCATTAAGTGCATATGGCTGGATCGCTTTTCTGGCGTAGCGATGATTTTATTTAGGGCCACTGCATTGAGGTATGAGTAAAATTCGGAGAAGTGTGTTAGATAACTCCGCTACGGTCGCAGGTTCGAATCCTGCCTCGGGCATGGATATGTGTGATGTCCTTAGGTTAGTTAGGCTTAAGTAGTTGTAAGTTCTAGGGGACTGATGACCTCAGAAATTAAGTCCCATAGTGCTCAGAGCCATTTGAACCGTTATTTTGTTAGGTAACTGAATATCAACACTTCCAAATAATGTAAATGATTTAAGCAGTCCACGGCAGGAGAGATGAATGTCTACATCCATATCTATATTGATACCATACGGTGCGTGGCGGAGGGTACCCTGTACCAATATTGGTCATTTCCTTCCCTATTCCACTCGCAATCAGAGCGAGGGAAATACAATTGTCTTCTTCCTCCGTATGAGCCCTAATTTCTCGTTCGTATCTTCGTGGTCCTTGTGCGCGGTGGAACCACTCTGCAGTCAGCTTCAAATTCCGCATCTCTCAATTTTCTCAATAGTGTTCCTTGAAAAGAACGTCGCCTTCCCTCCACAGATTTCCATTCGACTTTCCGAAGAAACTCAGTAACATTTACGTGTTGTTCTAAGCTACCGGTAACAAAACTAGCAGTCCGACTCTGTATTGCTTCGATGCGCTTCCAAAATCCGACGTGGTACGGATTACAAACACTCGAGCAGTATTCAAAAATCGGTCGCACCAGTGTCCTACATGCAGTCTCCTTTACAGATGAGCCACACTTTCGTAAAATTCTCCCAATAAACTGAAGTCCACTATTCGCCTTCCCTACTACAGTCCTCGCGTGCTCGTTCTATTCCAGATCGCTTTGCAACGTTACGGCCAGTTATTTAAGCGGCGTGACTGTATCAAGCAGTACACTATTAATGCTGTATACGAATATTAAAGCTTGGTTTTTCTTACTCATCCTTATTAACTTACGTTTCCCCTCAGTGTTATCTGTTCCATAATTAAATGGCGTTTGGGGTGGTGACATATCGTAGCAGCTATGGGAGCTGAGAGCTACTGCACCGCCAGATCCTCCTGCCTGAACAGAGTTCTCTGCGATGTACAGCCCATTGCTGGCTGTCCGACTCCAGCGCCAGTCCAGTGCGAGCTACATTCTCTGTGTGACATTTGCGCACGTTTTTCAACATAACTTTGCTACAAAACACTCTCTACAGGCAACATTGTTGTGCAAAACCGTCTGCTATGAAACATTATTACGAAGCATGGTCTAAATGCTTCAAATGGCTCTGAGCACTATGGGACTTAACTTCTGAGGTCATCAGTCACCTAGAACTACTTCAACCTAACTAACATAAAGACATCACAAAAATCCATGCCCGAGGCAGGATTCGAACCTGCGACCGTAGCGGTCGCTCGGTTCCAGACTGTAGCGCCTAGAACCGCTCGGCCACTTTGGCCGGCTAAGCATGGTCTGCCACAAACTCTCGGTAGGAAGCACATCCTGCTACACAACACTGGAACACCATCCCCTGCCACGTGGTATCAGTACGAAACATCTTTTGCCAAGCTACATTGATAACAATGCACCCTTTACCTGGTAACACTAGTATGAAGTAGTTTCCACCTCGTAACATTGGTACGAACTTACCATGACAACACGATAGTTCTAGAATGAAATTTTCACTCTACAGCGGAGTGTGCGCTGATATGAAACTTCCTGGCAGATTAAAACTGTGTGCCGGACCGAGACTCGAACTCGGGACCTTTGCCTTTCGCGGGCAAGTGCTCTACCAACACTCGAACTCGGGACCTTTGCCTTTCGCGGGAAAGTGCTCTACCAACACTTGGTAGGTCCCGAGTTCGAGTCTCGGTCCGGCACACAGTGTTAATCTGCCAGGAAGTTTCAACAAGATAGTTGTATTTGCACTTATAACCTCGGCGTTGAAAGCCCTCAAGCGCCTATGTTTTTACGAGCCAGGCTCTGCCACCTAACATCGGTATGGAGCACCTTTTTCACACACCTCTGGTAGAGATCACGCTCTTCCAAGCAACATTAATTTGTATGTTTGATTCCAAGGTGCTAGATGTCAATGGCATAATTTTCACAGCGACCGAATACTATTCGTCGTAGATCATCCACTTAACTCGAAATCTTTATTAGTTATACAGGGTGACTCAAAATTCATACTACAGACTTCTAGAAGTTGTAGAGACGACTTAGTAGATGAAGTATTCCTAGGAAGAGGAGGACCAGAAATGTACCGTTTGGATATAAAATAAGTTTGAAGATCGGAACGTCACTTCACGGTAAGCAAACAAGCTGAGAAGAGGGCGCCGTTGTAAGTACCTGTTGTAATTATAACATCATACAACACCTTCATCCGACTGCAACTACGGCAGTGAGAACATGGTACGGTCGAAACTATGAGCGCTGGCTCCACAGATCGGCTGCACTCTCGACTTTGAAGAGGACGTCCCTCTTCACTTAGAAAACAAGTACTCGAAACATTGCCCATGTCATATGATCCTACAGCACGCAGATCAGGGCTCATTGTCTCCGCTATGTATGAGCAGGAGATTTGGAAGTGATCAGATCCTCAACCTCATTCTATATCCAAACAGTACATTTCCGGACACTAATTCGTTAAGGACGAGAGTGTTCGTATGTTACAACACTAAAGGAGTCACAGCTGTGTGTGTGGCCGGCCGTTACGCAAGGTATAGAACAGGTTTGCGCTACCCTGCTGCTGTGATGACAGAAGGTTCGCCCATCAACTCACCGTGCTTTTGTTCACTTTCAGGTTTCCGCAGACATTCTGCAAATGCCTGTGAATGTCTGAGATGCTCTAGGTTTCCTCCAAAAGAAACTCAGTGACAGCTCAGCTCTCCGTAATAGGAGTTTTGAATCACCCAGTATCCCCGTGAGCAGTGTATTAGTGGAAAAGCGCACTATATCGTCACAGTAGGTCCTGAGATTAGACCGGACATACTAGCAGGAATCGTGGAAGGGATACTTCAGTCTCAATATGTAAAAAACATTACTGTTGTTAATTAATGATTGCTTTCAATGTTTCCTGTAGCTAACTTACAACAGCACAAGCACAAAAAATGTGTGTGAAATCTTATGGGACTTAACTGATAAGGTCATCAGTCCCTAAGCTTACACACTACTTAACCTAAATCATCCTAAGGACAAACACTCACACACCCATGCCCGACGGAGGACTCGAACCTCCGCCGGGACCAGCCGCACAGTCCAAAACGGCAGCGCCCTAGACCACTCGGTTAATCCCGCGCGGGAACAGCACAAATAGTTTTTCATCCCAATCCTATGTCCGCCAGCTAAAGGACAGAAAAGTTCCAAGTCACTTGCAAGGATTTTATTAACTCTAAACTGTCAACACAATATCTCTTCTGACATACAAAGTAACCGATACATTAGCCAATTCTGAGGCCCACATTAAGGAAAGAAGAAACTTGAAACCAGCGTTCTCGTTACACCACAAATTCGTATATATATAGACAAAGACGAAAGTTCGGCGTTACCGGCAAAGTGAAACAACAAAACAGTTGCTCTGGTGTTTCTTGCTGAGAAGCGTCAGAGACCAAGTAAACTTTATGGATGGCCGAGAATGTGAAGAGTTCCTGGGTTGACGCCTCGGCGGTATTCTGACTGTGGACAGCGCCGCGGCTGTTACGATGTCACCGGAAAGAGCACCTCGCTGATGAAGAGTGAAAGTTCTCAGGTCAGCTTACTCGAGCCTCAGTTCGGGACTATATAGGACGCCCAATCCAGGACACGTAGCGGTCTATTTCGAGTAACGTGTTGTCCAAAGAAATTAGGTCCGTTTACACAGCGACCTCATGTGGCGCCGATGAGGCGCCCTGGGGGCGGCTGATGAGAGTTCGCGTGTGCAGGAAGACCAGCAAACCTGATCCCCATTCGTTCCCGGACCCGCTTTCCAAATCTGTCAAGCGGGTGGGCGACGATTCAGGCACTCGGACTAGATATCCAATGAAGCACTGGTATTGACAGGCATGCGTATTCAAACACAGAGACACGGCGCTGCGGTCGGAAATGCCTACATAACACAACAAGTGTTTGGTGCAGTTGTTAGATCGGTTACTGATGATGTAATGGCAGATTATCAAGATTTAAATGAGCTTGAACGTGGTGTTATAGTCAGCGCACAAACGATGGGACACAGCATCTCCGAGGTAGCGATGAAGGGGGGATTTTCCAGTACGACCATTTCACGAGTGTACCGTGGATTTCAGGAGGCTGGTAAAACATCAAATCTCCGACATCGCTGCGGCCGGAAGAAGGTCCGGCAAGAATGGGACCAACTACGACTAAAGAGAATCCTTCAACATGACATAAGTGCAACCCTTCCACAAATTGCTGCAGCTTTCAATGCTGGGCCATCAACAAGAGTCAGCATGCGAACCATTCAACGAAACATCATCGAGATGGGCTTTCGAAGTCGAGGCCCACTCGTGTACCCTTGATGACTGCACGACAGAAAGCTTTACGCCTCGCCTGGGTCCGTCAACACCGACATTGGACTGTTGATGGCTGGAAACATGTTGCCTTGTCGGACGAGTCTATTTTGAAATTGTATAGAGCGGATGGACGTGCACGGGAATAGAGACAGCCAACTAAATCCTTGGACCCTGCATGTTAGCAGGGGACTGTTCAAGATGCAGGAGGCCATGTAAAGGTGTGGCGTGTGTGCAGTTGGAGTTATATGGAACCCCTGATACGTCTAGATACGACTCTGACATGTAACACGTACGTAAGCATCCTGTGTGATCTCCTGCATCAATTCATGTCCATTGTGCATTCCGACGGACTTGGGCAATTCCAGCAATGCACTGCAACACCCCACACGTCCAGAATTTCTTTAAAGCGGCTCCTGAACACAATCTAGAATTTAAGCACATCCACTTGCAACGTCCCCTTAGAAAAATTAATGAATTACTGTGCTGACAAACCTCTTACGTTATTTGCTTTTCAAACAGCTGAGCAAAACTGAACGTACTCAGACATTACTCTCTTTACTTATTCTGATCAACACTAAACTGACACACAATATTTTTTAGCGCAACGCAATCTGACTTTTAATAATCCCTACAAGAGAATGGCCCTGACTAAATTAACCTACACGTTTCACAAATCACTTACCTCACCAAAATCTTCGTTACTCGAACTACTGCAATACAGAGAGCGCCACCACTGCCAGCTAAATAAAAGATTCAAACTACTGAAGGCACTAACTACTGATAGGCATAGTTAGCAAAAGAAAGATTTTGATAGAGAACAAACAATGTATTTACCTTAATAGTATTCAAAAGTCATAATATATATAGCAGTTCATGACATCCATTCTTAAAAATGTACTGTTTCTGGTGGACACACGTCCAGATCATCCGCTCTCAAAAATCCGCCATCTCACTTCCCCACATCCACCAATGCTGGCGGCTCACCTCCAACTGCGCAACGCTACGCGCTGTTAACAGCCAACTGCCCAACACTACAATGGCAGACAACAATGCAAACGAGCCACAGACTGCACACAACACAGCCAGTGATTTTCATACAGAGCGCTAGGTGGCGTTACCAATATAAAAACCTAAACAGCCTACTTACACACTAGCCACCAAACTCCCCAGACATAAACATTTTTCAGCATATATGGGATGGCTTGCAATGTGCTGTTCAGAAGACATCTTCATCCCCTCGTACACTTACGGATTTATGGATAGCCCTGCAGCATTCATGGTGTCAGTTACCTCCAGCACTACTTCAGACGTTAGTGGAGTCCTTGCCACTTCGTGTTGCGGCATTTCTGCGTGCTTGTCGGGGCAGATGAGCCAGTTTCTTTCTCTTCAGTATATTACTTACTGATCGCAACATGCATGAGCCCTAGGTGCATCAATACCTCTGGTTGGATAACAAAGCTATATTCTACCTTCCGGGGCGCTAATATTGCTGAAGAAAAGTGAGAAAAATGGCAGTATCGCACACTTTTGGTGGTAAGAAGTTCACTCACGGTAGCTGTATAGGACGATGGATGGTCATAAATTCTCGATAAGTGAAATACGTAACAGGGGGTTGTCTGAAGTAGTCGCCACTTCGAGTGGGGGAGCGCTAAACCCCCACGGCCCACGGTGATTTTACCGGCGTCATGCGCCTCCTGCCACTTTCCCAGGCGCTGCGTCACGCTATTTAATAGCGCCATAAAACTGCCCGACAACTTTGTCTGCCCATTACTGCATCACTAAGTCAATATCCAGGTATTAACATCTCCTGTGCGCGTGTGCATATTTGGCTTGGTGGTGGAGATTGGAGAGCTGCCTTGCGGCATGTTATAAGCTATGTCCACTTCGAAGCTCATGCTCTTCAGGAATACGTTAGTTCAGTGAAAATGATAATCAGTGATTTCTTATTCTAATTTTTTAATTATATAAGACGAGTCGCGTAGCACCGTCGGTCTCCTAAATCTTTATTACATGGGTTACAAAGGCGAAAACAATTCACCAACTTTTAAGATAGGAAAAATGGAAGATCGGTCCACGAACGACAAGGCGTGGTGCCTCTTAGTTCCAAAAAGCAGCGTCGAAAATGAAATTATTCACAGGATCATTTGTCGGGTTCTATTGATCACATAATAAGGGGCCAACTGTATGCCTATCGGAAGGGGAGGCATAATTGTAGCTATCCCATAGTACAGCGTCATAATTTAAACATTACACACTTCCTCTAGCCCAGACAAATTCAGAAAATCGGTTGGTTCTTTTCCATTAAGTGTAGTCCATGGTGAGCCTTAGACGGCTTATAAAAGCACCATTCGTTCATGGGCGGTTCCTGAGAAAACGTAGAAAGACAATGATTTTTGGGTACCAAAACTACCAATTGTGGCGATGACCACTTCCATTCATGGCATCCGATAGAAATTTTTCCCATGTGTTTGAATGATATTCCCAGCATTTGACTGTACAGATTTCTTTATTTTTTGTTTCTCTAAAATGGTGGAAATACCAAACATTGTTACATGACTATGAGAAGGTTTTTGCTACATATTCTTAAGATGGTGTTCTCGAAGAAATTCGAGATTTCATCGATATCATTATCTGTCACCGAGATCCAGAGATTAAAAGTTACCATACATATGCAAAAACAGGTTTTAGCAGTTTTTGCACCGTGGGCCTCATTTATCTAAACAACTAACCACAGCAAATGGCTTTACATTCCTTAGACACTCATCTAGGAACACTATTTTCCCGTTTTCGGAAATGTTTACCCATTATCAACACACACCATGCAGACTTTCACTAATAACAGCAGTGGTGTTGAGATTCACAACTTGTTCTTTCAGAATCTGGAAGAGCCCATTGAGTCATAAGCTTTTTCAAAATCTACCAGTTTACAAACTACATTCTTATCACAAATTTTTAGATGTCTGGGGATTAGTTTTGGAACTAAAAGTTGTTCTAAGTAAAATCTATGTGCATTATGTAATTACTATTCCTTCAGATGTTTCTCTAGCATTTCTCTGCGCATCTGTCCTACATGCAATTCCCGCTATTTTAACCTTACTTTTGGTATCTTATGAATAAGTCCATCGCAGCGATAAAATAACAGACAGTGAAAGTGTTCCTAGGACAGTGATGTTCATGTTTTTATCACTTAATAGGCGTCACGTAATCTCTGGGTATCCAGTGTTTACGTATTTCTACCCTAATCCAATCTCTCAACTCGTCCACGTGGATTACGGTTAGAACCATACTGATAAATACGTGGTCGTAGAAGCAACGAAGTGTACCTAGCGATAATAAAATCTGCAGGTCACTCCAGGTTTCAACAAATCATAGGAGAGATGCACATAATTGCAACCCTATATCGTTGACATCGCTCTGTTGCAGAATAGTGGAACATGTTTTGTGCTCATGTAGTATGGTGTTTTTGGGGAACTAAATTCTCATCTATAAAAATTAACACAGATTTCATGAAAAGAGCTCTTGCGAAACTCAGTTCACTGTGTTCGTCCATATTGTTGAGTGGTACTTAAGTAAATAAATCAGTGAAATCAAAGTGAACTAGAAATTAGGATATAAATGAAAAACTTGGTTTAGTTTAGAGAGTTACATACTGGCATTCAGCGGGCAAAACAGCAGAACAGAAGAGACAATGACCATGAAGTCAGCAAGTTCCACATAAGCGGGCGCTGTCGATTCAGCCGTCAGGGCATCGCCCGACCGACTCACGTGTTTCTCAGTTGTCGTATGTGAGCAAAGGCCCTCACCTACATCCCAAGAGCCAATGACCGACGTTAAGAAGATTCTTCGAGAAGCTTTTCAACGTGACAGAAGAGGCAATGACCGGCTCACGTGTTTCTCAGTCGTCACATGTGATCAAAGGCCCTCACCTACATTCCAAGAGCCAACGACCGACGTTAAGAAGATTCTTCGAGAAGCTTTTCAATGTGACAGACGAGGCAATGACCGTGAAGTCGTTCACCTCCAGTAAACTGAAGTGAATAAATACGCGAGACGCAGTGGGCCAGAGGGATGAAGTCAGATGAAGACGGAGACGGAGACGGAGACGAAGACGGAGACGGAGAGAAGAGACGAAGAAGACGAAGAAGTTTTCAGTCAGTTTCGGTGCTGAAGACCGTCATGCAAGAAGAGACTGCATCATGCACAGACGCAGCAAGTCCGCCGCTGTAATGGAATAGCAAGCAGCAGCCGCGGCGCCAGAAGACAGAAGTTAAAAGGTATTTGAAGTCTGGTTTTTACATACCCGGGTGACTCGTGAGGACGGGAAGGAGACGGCCTCACATCAGTAGTCACCTGTGAGCTGGGATGAAGACCTGACAGCCGAAGACTGGCAAGCGGGAGTCTGTGGTTCGAGTCCGCCACACTGGCCTTCCCCCGCCGCGCCGCTCCGCTGGCCGACGCAGAACACACGCGGCCGCTTAGAGAAGAGAAAAACTGGGACGCGACACCCAAGGTATCATCCGATGCACGATTTCGCTCGCAATAATTAAACGGGCCACCTCGCGCTGCGCGTCTCCAGTCAGCTGGGCGAGACGGCGACACGAGATACACACCGCTACGCGTAATCAGACGCCGCCGCCGCCGCCGCCGCCGCCTCTGCCGCAGCAGAAGACTTCACAAACGACACAGCTGCCGCTCTCCGAACCAGAACATCCCGTAAGATACAGTTGTACAAATCTTCAATAAAAGTTATCTTATGTAAAAATGATGTTTCATTCGACCTCATACCCGAGCCAAGGAAGAACCCACCCTGCCCACATGTTGTTAAGAGAGAAAAGTTAAATTATTTAATATTTTCACCCTGACAGAATGCTTTAGAATGCTCATCCTGACAATTGACTTGCATCAAAAGAGAAAACCCAGTTACATTTAGTGACAGAAGTGTCACATTTAGTATCACAACTGTTACATTTGGTATCAGAAGCCGTTTTAGTTGTTACATTTGGTGTCAGAGAAAAAACCCTTGGCTCAATATGAGGTGTGAATGACAGTCACTAAAGGTCCACAGTTAGTATCGTTTAATGTGAGAAAGGATAGATGTTGCATAGACATTCGTAATATTTTCTTTATTTTGAAGGGTATTCTCTCTCATAATTTTAAGAGTTTGTCGAAAATATTTAAACATCTTTTGAATTCAGTGTGGTAATATTGTGTAACTAATAGTTTGCAAAATGATGACACGAAATCGTACAAAGTCAGAGTGAGCACCACAAGCGGTTTCTACTGAGGAAGCTATTCAGAGCTTAGTTAATCAGATAGCACAGCTTAAAAATGATAATAATGCATTATTTAAACAGTTGAGTGAGGTTAGGCAAACCAGTTCAATCCCTCCCACCCTAGATTCCACAGCAGCAGCCTTAGTAACTCCTTTTTCAGGTAAACCTGGCAAGGACATAACAGCATTTTTTGATGATTTAGTAGCAGCTGCAAAGTTAGGATCATGGTCAGATGAACAGCTCTTACAAACGACAAAGTTAAGATTGACAGGAGAGGCTAAAGCACACGTCTTATACCATGAAGAATTACGGAATGCTCCAACAATTGAGGAATTGAAGAAAGGATTGCTTAAACGTTTTCAAAAACAGAACAGCTGTAGATTTTATAGGAAACAATTAAACACTATCACTCAGAGGCAAAACGAGTCGTTAGAAAGTTTTGTAGATAGGATTAGAAAAGTTAATATTAACACCTATCAGTTGACAACTAGTGATGAAGCAAATAAAGTTATTTTACAAGAGGCAGAAGATAGAGCTTTGGATACATTTTTACGTGGGTTACCTCTTGAAACGTCCCGTCGTGTCAGGGCAGAGTTTCCTAAAAATTTGGCGGAAGCTGTATCTGTGGCGACGGCTTTTGAAGAAATTGACATTGCCACCAGATACAAGGAGAAGCGAAATGTATTTTCAGCAGGAGTACGATGTTTTAGGTGCGAGAGACAGGGACACATAGCAAAAAACTGCAGACAACCTCAATGCACTAATTGTCAAAGAATAGGTCACACATTCAAGGAATGCAGGTCTAAGAAAGTTTTTCGAAATAGAAATCAGTTAAACTCAAACGGGAATGTCGGAGCCGCCGCCAGGCGTTCCCAATAAAATTTCATGCCATTAAGGCTAATGTGAAGGCGGAATGCTGGTTATCTGCTACCATACAGGATAAAGAGGCAAGGATACTAGTGGATACAGGCGCAAACGTATCAATAGTAAGTAATGAATGTATTGGAGAAAAGAAATATGACCCTCCAAGGTATAGATTGAGTGGAGTAGGAGGAGGTAGAGTGAAGTCATTAGGATGTACATCATTGATTTTCTATATTCACGGTGTACAATTTCAAGAAGATGTAGAAGTGGTAACAAAGGTAACTGACGGGTACGACGCGATCCTCGGACTGGATTTCCTGAATAAACATCACGCTAAAATTGACCTCAAACAGCAAACTGTAGAACTTAGCGGAATAGTGTTTCAGCTAGGTGACACCGCTGCAAAGGGCCCGCTGCCGCAAGATTTCCCCAACCGGAAGGCGAAATCAACTATACTGCGTGCAACGTCCTTGAAGGTTGATTCGCGGGATCAGATACCATCTGGCTCAGGAAAACTTTTCTGGATGACCGTTGACCCCGAAGTACCTACAGATACAGTGTGTCTAATAGAGCCTTTAGAGGAAAATGAGGAATTAGATGTATCACATTGTTTTGTACGTAGAAGTGTTGTACGGGTTCAAGACGTTGAGGGAGAAAGAAAAATACCGGTACATATTGACAATTTCGGAGTGGAGGACAAAGAGTTACATAAGGGAATATTAGTAGCTACAGTCAGTACTTTTGAAGAAGAAGATTTCATTTGGTCAGATATTAATGATGGTCAGAAACCAGACGCCTATAAAACCGCATTACGCCAGAAGATTGAGCATTTGAAAGGAAATGATAGAAACACGATAGAAGCAGTTTTAGTTGAGTTTCAAGATTTATTTAATGCAGAAGGTCCACTGCCAGCAACAGATATCACACAGCATAGGATCCCAACAGGAAATAGCCCCCCAGTTTATAGGAAGCCTTATAGAGTTGCGCATCACTTACAGCCAGTACTGGATGAATTTATAGAACAGCATCTAAAAGATGGAATTATAGAATATTCTGATTCTCCTTATAATTCAAATATTGTAATTATTCCAAAGAAGTCTCCCGACGGTACGAAACGATATAGATTTTGTTGTGACTACAGACACCTTAACAAACAAACTATCTCAGATGTTTATCCTCTTCCAAACATTACAGATATCATTGACAGTTTGGGTAACAGTAAATACTTTTCAACAATCGATCTACGTAGCGGATATCATCAATTGGAAGTTGCACCTGAAGATAGGCATAAAACAGCATTTTCTACCCCTGGAGGCCATTGGCAATTTAAAAGAATGCCTTTCGGTTTGAAAAATGCACCAGCAACTTTTCAAAGACTACTCGATGGAGTATTGCGAGGACTCAAAACTCAGCAATGTTGTGTATATCTAGACGACATTATTGTATTCTCCAAAGACATTAATGAACATGCTGTGCGTCTGCGTAATGTTTTTCAGAGACTTAGAAAAGCTAAATTAACATTAAATATGGAAAAATGTAGTTTTGCATTGACAGAGGTTACATACCTAGGGCATGTCATTAGTGAAAAAGGAATTAAAACAGATCCTCGATTAATTTCGGCAGTTAAGGACTTCCCAACACCACAACGCGTTAAGGAAGTACAAAGTTTCATTGGTCTCGCATCGTACTACCGGAAATATGTTCAAAATTTCGCTGAAATTGCCCGACCCTTAACCCAATTATTGAAAAATGGTGCAAAATTTCATTGGTCTGAAGATTGTGAATCAGCAAACCCTTAAAGATAAGTTAACACACAGTCCAGTATTAGCTTACCCAGATTATAATAAAGAATTTATTTTATCCTGCGACGCAAGTGGTCATTCAGTAGGAGTTGTTTTGAGTCAGAATATTAATGGCACGGAACACCCCATAGTCTACGCTTCGAGACAACTAACAACGGCAGAAAGAAATTATTCCACAACGGAGAAAGAATTCTTAAGTGTTATTTATGGTATCAAATACTTTAAATGCTACTTGTACGGTAGGAAATTCAAGGTCATTACAGACCACGCAGCTTTAAAATGGTTGCTTGGATTAAAGGATCCATCTAGTCGTCTTACCCGTTGGGCCCTATGTCTTTCCGAAATGGATTTCGAAGTTATCCATAAACCAGGCAAAAAACACACGAATGCAGATTGTCTAAGTCGGAAAATAGCACTTTTGGAAGCAACAGGCCGAGATACTGAGGACTGGAGAAAGGCACAAGATGAGGATACAGAATGCAAAAAATACGCAACTCAAAAACAATTTTGCTTTGAAGATGATGTATTATGCCGTAAAACGAAACTTGGACCGCGAATTGTTGTTCCCCTACACCTTAGACAAGAAATAATGGCAGACGCCCACGATCATATCCTTGCAGGACACGGTGGACAGCGGACAACCGAAAGACGTGTAGCAGAGCGATTTTGGTGGCAAACCAGAAAGCAGGATGTTGCGCAGTACGTTCGTAATTGCATTGCGTGCGCACAACGAGCTGAACTTTCACGTTCAAAAATACCCTTACAGAGGCTCCCCGAGGCTTCATGTCCATTTCAAATCTGCGGACTGGATCTCTACGGGCCATATCATAGAACACCTGCTGGTAATAAGTATGTTCTTACAATTATAGATCACTTTTCACGCTATCTAGCTATGGTGAGTCTCCCAGATCAGCAAGCAAATACAGTTGCCCAAGCTTTAGTTAACAACTAGATACTTAAATTTGGCGTACCTGAAGCTATTATCACAGATCAGGGATCTAATTTTATGTCTGAATTAATGAAACAGCTATGCCACTTACTAAAAATACGCAAATTACGCACAACTCCGTTACACCCTCAGTGCAACGGGCGCACAGAAAGAGTTCATCGGACAATTGGCAAGATGCTTAGTTATTATATTAACGAACAACATTCTAATTGGGATACGTATTTACCAATAATCGTGTCGGTATACAACGCCAATACGCATGAAGCAACTGGCATGTCACCTTATGAAGTAGTCTATGGCAGAAAAATGCCGTCCCCTTTTGATGTAATCAGGCAGAAAAACGGAAAAGTCGGAGAAACAGTAAGAGATTTCAGTCGAATGATGAAGGATGTATGGAAAAAGGTTCAAAAATCTAATACAAAGGCTTTGGAACGACAGGAAAGATTAGGTAATACCCAAGCTAAATATCCAAATTACAAAATCGGTCAGTGGGTTATGCTTTCAACTCCTTACATAGCGAAAGGAAAAACGAAGAAATTTGTAACAAACTACAGAGGTCCTTATCAAATTATTGAGATCACGTCACCAGTCAACGTCAAACTGCAACTGCCCACCCGAACTACCGTTGTGCATGCAAGTCGTTTAAAACCTTTTAAGGGCGCTCCAGATGTAATTCCTTCCACAATAGTGTCTGCTTTTCCGAAGGGTGGAGGAAGTACCCGAAAAGGAAAAAGAGTGGCCACGCCAGCACAACATACAGACATGGCACCATACAATCTTCGATCAAGAGTGCGAATGTCCTAGTTGAATCTTAGCAGACTGTGGATAATATACAAATGTAAATAATTAATACATGATAATGGTTTATTTTCTAAGAAAGAAAATTTGAACGTAGAAACATGTAGATCTTGTAGTTAACAATGTATTCCTTCTTTTCTTTGTTTTTGTTTTTACGAGATTGGTAGGTTCATAACCATGTTGTTTGCTTTTTTCAGAAAACGCCATGCAAGCATTTCCTACACAAAACCTGTCCTACCTCAATGACTCCCTTAACAGTTCCCTTCTGAAGTCATTAGATACGTTCATAAACTCACAGCAAGGCAAAATTGATGCCAATGTTATGATGCAACATGTTTTAAAATTAAAAGGTGAACACAAAACTAAAATTATAATGCTAGGAACGGGTATATCTGGAACCTTTGTGTTGGTGTTTCTACTTTGTACAGTTTTCTTTTATCTAAGACGAAAAAATAAGCCAAATAATAATATACCACTTCATCAAATCCCTGTTAACTGGATACCACACTCTTAACTGGTGTACTTCAGTGGTTACTTTTGAGCATTAGTGTATTAATTTTGTTTATTGTACTTCACTCTTTATTAAACAGTCTCTTGTTAAAATAAACAATACTGTAGAATAAATATTCTTGCATTCATATAGGGTTGATTAAACAGGTGTTTCTATGTAAATTTCTAAGTGAATAATCTATTTTTTGTTTATTCATTGTCATCAAGATTTGTTACACTTATTATAACCATTTATGTGTGAACTATGTGATTCATGAGCGTACAGTGCTTTAGTAAAGTGCTAAAGTATTTTCAAAATACTTAATGTGAAGCGTGTGTAATCTTCTAAGTCAAGAGTTTTCATTGCTTATGTTAGTGCTTTTGCCGTGTGAAGAGTGGAGGAATGTTGAGTGGTAAATTCGAGGGCGAATTTCTCCGAAGGGTGGAGGAATGTTGAGTGGTACTTAAGTAAATAAATCAGTGAAATCAAAGTGAACTAGAAATTAGGATATAAATGAAAAACTTGGTTTAGTTTAGAGAGTTACATACTGGCATTCAGCGGGCAAAACAGCAGAACAGAAGAGACAATGACCATGAAGTCAGCAAGTTCCACATAAGCGGGCGCTGTCGATTCAGCCGTCAGGGCATCGCCCGACCGACTCACGTGTTTCTCAGTTGTCGTATGTGAGCAAAGGCCCTCGCCTACATCCCAAGAGCCAATGACCGACGTTAAGAAGATTCTTCGAGAAGCTTTTCAACGTGACAGAAGAGGCAATGACCGGCTCACGTGTTTCTCAGTCGTCACATGTGATCAAAGGCCCTCACCTACATTCCAAGAGCCAACGACCGACGTTAAGAAGATTCTTCGAGAAGCTTTTCAATGTGACAGACGAGGCAATGACCGTGAAGTCGTTCACCTCCAGTAAACTGAAGTGAATAAATACGCGAGACGCAGTGGGCCAGAGGGATGAAGTCAGATGAAGACGGAGACGGAGACGGAGACGAAGACGGAGACGGAGAGAAGAGACGAAGAAGACGAAGAAGTTTTCAGTCAGTTTCGGTGCTGAAGACCGTCATGCAAGAAGAGACTGCATCATGCACAGACGCAGCAAGTCCGCCGCTGTAATGGAATAGCAAGCAGCAGCCGCGGCGCCGGAAGACAGAAGTTAAAAGGTATTTGAAGTCTGGTTTTTACATACCCGGGTGACTCGTGAGGACGGGAAGGAGACGGCCTCACATCAGTAGTCACCTGTGAGCTGGGATGAAGACCTGACAGCCGAAGACTGGCAAGCGGGAGTCCGTGGTTCGAGTCCGCCACACTGGCCTTCCCCCGCCGCGCCGCTCCGCTGGCCGACGCAGAACACACGCGGCCGCTTAGAGAAGAGAAAAACTGGGACGCGACACCCAAGGTATCATCCGATGCACGATTTCGCTCGCAATAATTAAACGGGCCACCTCGCGCTGCGCGTCTCCAGTCAGCTGGGCGAGACGGCGACACGAGATACACACCGCTACGCGTAATCAGACGCCGCCGCCGCCGCCGCCGCCTCTGCCGCAGCAGAAGACTTCACAAACGACACAGCTGCCGCTCTCCGAACCAGAACATCCCGTAAGATACAGTTGTACAAATCTTCAATAAAAGTTATCTTATGTAAAAATGATGTTTCATTCGACCTCATACCCGAGCCAAGGAAGAACCCACCCTGCCCACATGTTGTTAAGAGAGAAAAGTTAAATTATTTAATATTTTCACCCTGACAGAATGCTTTAGAATGCTCATCCTGACAATTGACTTGCATCAAAAGAGAAAACCCAGTTACATTTAGTGACAGAAGTGTCACATTTAGTATCACAACTGTTACATTTGGTATCAGAAGCCGTTTTAGTTGTTACAATATGATCCATGCCAACGTAGACGACGGAGCGCAGGTTCATGCCAAGTTCCCTCACTTCAGGAATGCATTTGACACAGTCCCGCACTGCCGTTCAGTGATAAAAATGCGACTGGATACAAAATTTTCCTTATAGATAGAGCTCAACACATCGGAACTAAATCGAAAAATGTAAAGACAGTTTCCTAGGAAGTGTGATAGGACCGTTACTATTGATTGGCGACTCCATAGTGTCCTGTGCACTACGACCAGATAATGGGTACACTTGAAAGGAGAGACAGCATTGGTCGTATATTTTTGTTTATTATCGCAAAATCGATTTTCGGTCACTTAGTAACCATCTTCAGTGCTGTAATATATAACTTAAATTAGTAAGCACTGGTGTCAATAAGCTTACGGCGATCACATAGACTCTATGTGATCACTCTATGTGATCGCCGTAAGCTTATTGACACCAGTGCTTACTAATTTAAGTTATATATTACAGCACTGAAGATGGTTACTAAGTGACCGAAAATCGATTTTGCGATAATAAACAAAAATATACGACCAATGCTGTCTCTCCTTTCAAGGACCGTTACTGTTTGCTGTGTACATAAACGATATAGTAGAAAACGTCGGAAGCTCTTTAGGTATATTGGTAGATGGAACGGTTATCCAGAAGATAGTAACAAGGCCAGAAGACAGTACTGGTTGAAATGGCTCTGAGCACTATGGGACTTAACATCTATGGTCATCAGTCCCCTAGAACTTTAACTAACTAAGGACATCACACACATCCATGCCCAAGGCAGGATTCGAACCTGCGACCGTAGCAGTCGCGCGGTTCCGGACTGAGCGCCTAGAACCGCTCGGCCACCGCGGCCGGTGACAGTACTGGAGTCCGGTTCGCAGGACATAGCTGATCAGGTTGTGGAAGGGGGCGAAGATGAGTTACTGTTACTTCCACAGGAACACACAACTTTATTCCTCGAAAACAAATACACAGTGTTCTCTTGGAAACAACAAGGATCAATTCATGGCTGAGGACCCAAGTAACTTCTCAATAATAAGGTTTAAATAATTCCTTTTAAAACACAAGGATTTAGAGAAACGGGTGAAATCCTTAATTAAATAAAATTAAAATATATTGTTGGTTAAAGGCCCATTTAATATTCCACAGCAGCAAACGAAATTCTTTAAAAGGTAAGCATCTACCGATTTCGGCTAAAAACCATATTAAGGAAAATTTAAATTAATTCCTCGGCTGAAAGCCCAATAATATTTCAACAAAAGGGAACCTTTAAAGACAAGCATTTACACAGTACAACAGAAAACCATCTTAAGAAAACTTGAAATATCTTGACGGCTGAAGGCTCAAACAATTACTCAAAATAATTAAAGACAAACCTTAAGATAAGCATTTACACAGTACGGCTGAACGCCATTTTGAGAATTCAAGATAATCAAAAAGAAACCTTACAGACAGGAATTTACACATTACAGCTGAAAGCCACATATTTTAAAACAAAAGTGGCTGAAGGCCTAGATACAGATCAAACAAGAATTTTAAATAAAATACGGCTGAAGGCCTAATCTTAAAATACTTCGCATAAGGCTGGGCTGAAGGTCATATACTGAACATAGAACATACAAAGTTAAAACACGGCTGAAGGCTTGGTACAGTACTTGCGACAAAAGAAAATCACAATCACAAACAACAGAACAGTGGTGCTCAGAAGTGTTCCAAGGGTCGTCCTGGGGAGGAAACTACAACAACAGTTTAGGTGAGACAGGCAGCCAAGCGTAACACTAAACAATCGGGTTGTCAGCACGACCTAGGGACGGCTCAAGAACCAACCAAAAACCTAATCAATTCTCTTGTACCAGATCAACGGCACGACAACGGGAAACGTCAGAGAGGTCGAAGATACCAGAACCACTACGTCTTCAAATATCGGCGTCTAAATACAGCCAAGCACAATAACCACTCAAAAATATTAACAAACACCAAGGCTGTCGAACTACACGCCATTCCGGAGAGCATCAACACGGCGAGGAAACACACACTCGCTGCTCTGACCCAACCGACCGACTGCCTTCTCCAGTAAGTATACAGCATTCATACCTGCTCAGTGGAAATCACGGAAGCTACACACAGTTCCACGTAAACACTTGCACCAAGAACTCCGACAATCCTAAAACCAATCACCGTGGAACAACATGGAGAAATGACAAGTCACACACACACACACACACACACACACACACACACACACTCACTCACACACAGAGTTTCCATAAGCGGTTGGCGACCAAATACACATTGTCCGTTGAGATGACCGACCGAACGACCAACCAAGGTCGTCCACCACTCAAATTATGTGTGACGCCAACAGTCGGCCGAGTCGTGGCTGTCCGGAACTCACTGCAGCTCCATCCCGACTCTCTTTATGTCCGTTCGGAACTCGAAGACACGGCGACCCGGGCACACTGGCTCGGACCCAACCATGCAGAGGGAACACTTGCCCATTGGCCACCCGACATACCTGCACAAGGATGGGACCGACACACGTCTGGCAAAATGACCAACTAACGAGGCCCAGAAATGGCCAAAAGACCAAATACACGTCGCCCGACGAGACTACCGACCGAACGACCAACCAACGGTCGTTTCCGCTCCAATCTCCTTCCGTCGGAGAGTACATGTGTGTGTCGCCAGCGGTCGGCGAGTACTGGCTGTCCGCGCCTCGCTGGCGTTCCGTCCCCGACGGAACTCCCGACACACGACGAGCCGGAAATACTAGCGGTCGCTCAAAGATAATACGACAGTGCTCTTATCGATACGCTCTGCTGCTGCCACTCACGGGCAGGCAAGCCAGCAACTTAGTGACGCAAGTGATAAGAAACGAGGCAGTTCCGTAAAGACAAGCTGTCAAGCAAGAAACGGCATGAACATGAGCCCCGCACGGCTCAAGTATCCATTTGCAGACTAACCTGCACAGGATTGGCGAATAGCGCAGACTCTGGCTGTTGATACAGAACGTAAACAAATTTAACATATTGCGGATACTACTGTACAACTATACTATTGATGAAAAATTTCTGGAAACGGTATCTACCGTAAAGTATCTAGGACTATCCAGAGGGATCTTAGCTGGAATGACCATATAAAACAAAAATTAGGAGCAGCAGAAGCCAGACTGAGTTTCATAGGAACATAAAACTCATCCACGAAGGAAGTAACTTACAGGGCGCTTGTTCGACCGATTCGCGAGGATAGCTCATCAGTCTGGGAGTGTTACCAGGTAGGAGTGATAGTAGAGATAAAGAAGAGCAAACCAAGAGCAGCGCGTTTCGTCGGGAAACAGTTTACTCCGCCCGAGAGCGTGAACCTTCTTTAAACATGATGTAATAAACTTTACGATTACGTTAAATGAAGTCTGATCTGTAGAATGGATACAGAACTCGAATTGTCGTGTGGCGTGTTGTAACTGCAAGTGGTTTGCTTACTCTGTGTTATTGTTAGCAAAACTTTATACGAACTGATTGGGCAATGCAACTCCCAGTACCAATAACGAAATACAGTAACTGCAAAATACATTAAGCACTGAATCATCTGGTCCTGCTGAAAACTGGTAACTTTGGTTTCTGTGCACATAACAAATAAATTATCTTACCTCTAGAGCAGCAACGATGGAACACGATACATTCTGGTCTCATAAAAAAAATTAAATGCTAGCTACATTCTCAGCAGTGTGCAATGCTGGCCATAATACTCGAAATACACATGAAATTCACTTCGCTGATAAACGAGAACATTTAAGAAAATACAGCTTCTTTGAAAAATATATGACCTGGACTCGGAGGCGGTACTGATTATGGTGAATTACTAACTCTCAGTTTTTTTAGCAAAATTATAATGCAAGTTAAGTTTGACTTTTCAAAAATATGTGACAATTGAAGTTACATTACGCACAATTGATTCACAAACAGTGAGATTTAAACAGCAAGTATTATCTAACTTCATTAATACAACATAAATTCTAATCATCAAATTACACATAGCTCTGTTAGCAAATCTCGTAAGCATTACAAAAATGAAATATCTATCCTTTTGTCAAAACCGTTTACGTTCATTCTGGGACTACTCAACAATTACAAATTATGAGCGACCTCATCTATACTAACGCGCTGGCAAAAACAGAAATCATAATATTATTTAGCGTGTTTACCTTGGTTACATGAAGACTTCTGCTTCCATGTTCAACAATATTGAGCTACCTACATTAATCTAGCTTTTGGTGGCTTCAAACAGCACACCCCAAAAACTGCCTACGCCATCGACTTTCCCTCACAGACAGCTACCTCCAACACTAGCAGTACAGTATCTTTGGCTCTGCGGTCGCGCACAGTCACCGATGAGCATTATCGTTTATGATATGTTAGTTTCATTTTGAGTTATTAGTATTCTGACGGCCGGAGTGGCCGAGCGGTTCTGGGCGCTACAGTCTGGAATCGCGTGACCGCTATGGTCGCAGGTTCGAATCCTGCCTCGGGCATGGATGTGTGTGATGTCCTTAGGTTAGTTAGCTTTAAGTAATTCTAAGTTCTAGGGGACTGATGACCTCAGCAGTTAAGTCCCATAGTGCTCAGAGCCATTTTTTTTATTAATATTCTTATCTTATTCTGGTGCCACATACAGGTGTGCCGCATTATACTCCTTCCAAGCGTTACAGAGATTCTCAACAAGATCCAGTAGCAGACGCTACAAGAGAGGCGTTGTGTATCACGGAGAAGTTTACTATCAAAATTTCGAGAGAGCACTTTCCGGGTAGAGCCGTACAACATATTACTCCCCCCCCCCCCCCCCCCCCCAACATATCTCTTACGAGATGGCCACAACGAGAAAATGGGTCAAATGGGTCTGAGTACTACGGGACTTAACATCTGAGGTCATCAGTCCCCTAGAACTTAGAACTACGTAAACCTAACTAACCTAAGGACATCACACACATCCATGCCCGAGGCAGGATTCGAACCTGCGATCGCAGCAGCAGCGCGTTTTCGGACTGAAGCGCCTAGGACCGCTCGGCCACAACGGCAGACACAACGAGAACATTCGAAAGACTGGAGTTAATGCAGAGTATTACCGACGATCATTCTTCCCACACTCCATTCAAGACTAGCACGGTTGCCTTTTCTTTTCTCCAATTCCATCAACTCCTCAACCGTTAATTTTGAGAAATGTATTGGAATGCTTCCCTTTCCTGCAGGCCTTACGGAATCGAACAAACAACCGTGTTTCCACGTGGTCGTCGCCAGTCGGTACTAATTAATCGGACCGCGAACACGACTGCTGGGGGAGCCGTTCTCGGGTTTAACCGGACATTATTTATTCGGCCGCGCCGTGAGCGCCCGCAGTACTGCCAGCGGGACAGCGATTCTAGTTTATACGTCTGGCTCGCGCTGACAGCTACTGTTAATTAATTCAAAATTCGGACGCAATGTCTGCGGCCGCCGGGTTATTTGCAAACAGCGGTCGCCAATCGAACCCCCTCCTACACGCCTCCTTCGCTGCCGAACGTGGCTTATCAGCCACAAACTGGCGACGATCGCTTGGCGAGCAGCAAAAAATATTTAGCGAAATGAACTCACTGACGCGCGTGCTACACCGCAACAAAAATTGACGAAAGGAACGCCGTGTTCACAGTAAAGGAATGAAAGGAAAATAAAGCGTGGTAATAACTATTTACTGTGTTATACTTTGTAATGTTTTTAAAGCTATCAATCATTTCTCGGTGGTTCATCGCATAGCAGCCACTCTGACGACGCGAAGGCAGTGTTTTCGCGTGCCCGTATATCGTATCATCATGTTACGTAGTTAGTCCCGTCAGAACACCTTGAATATAACAATCAACCGCAACAAATGAAACGTGTAACCGGCTCCATTGGGAACGCATTGGTTGACTAGTGAGCTGAGGCTTACGACTAAAAGGGAAAAACTTTTTTTTATTTCTTGTGTATCTGTGTGCTTACTAGACATAGTGTTTCGTTTTAATATCAGTGTAGTATAAAGTACCCCCACTTGTATCGACGCTTATATGGACCCTTTTGTTTATTTTTGTTATATCAGGCCAGTGTCGGCTAGACAGTCATGAGAGAGCACCTTGCGTTTCTGCTACAGACAAAGACGAATACGGGATTCGTTTGCGAATTATATTTACGAATACTGTGAGCTGACACACCTTTTCATAAGGACTGACTTTTTTTTTTAATTTCGTCAGTGTTCTTTAGCTTGAACTCCTATACCTTGTGTGTGTTTTTTATTTATCAGGCACAATTTCACACTTTACAGGCTATTTAGTGCATAGAACCATTATTTACATATCGCCAGGAGTTGGTTTTCTGTTTCAAGAGCCGCTTGTTCTAGTTTGATCCCCCAGTCGAATGATAGCTCTCCTAGCAACAGCAGCAGCGCATTAGAGTACTATGAATAGACACAGCTTCTCATGAAAAGCGGCTTACGTTTTGTCAATATCCTTTAGTTTGAACTCTTAGCTTTAATCCCTGTTTGTGTACTTATCAGGCAGCTATTAGTACAGGTAGGAACTGTGATTGCCTTGCTCAGATGGGAGTCAAGTTGGTGACCCTTTGCTCATAGCTCCAGGGAGCAGTGACTTCGGTCATGCAGCTTGAGGCTGTTGCCATTGAGCGTCACTGTGGGCTGCAAGACAAGGCGATCCTAGAGATGCCCAGCATTACCCACGTGTCACCCGATTAGTCCACTACTATGGCCCCCCGGGTACTTCCTGCACTGAGGTTGATCCCTCAGGTATGGCCGAGTGCGACGTCGACGAAGGTGTGGCTAGCAGTGAAAGACTTTCCGAGGGCTGATGGGAGGGACTCTCTAATTCGTCTGATGAACATGTTTCGGGCGCTATCTGTGACTGACAAAGTCCGTGAGCCAGCAGAAGTCACTCACCCTGTTTGAGAGAAATCCTCTCATCTTGCAAGAGCTGAGCATTCACAGAGAGTGGGATTACTGGTGAAAGCTCCAACGATGGGCGTGTAATGGAGCCCCTTAGAGATATGGCTGAGAAGGAGGGGAAGGAATCCAATGTCCACTCTGGGTGCATATGTGAAACAGATCTTCTAGGTGCCATGAAGAGCACATCGTGCTGCCAACTGCAGGCAGTGGCTCATGTCAGTACTAACGATGTGTGTTCCTCTGGACTGGAAGAGATGCTATCTGGTTTCGGGAGGCTAGTTGACTGCCAATTTTGCTTGTGAGATGAAGACGGAGCTCATCATCTGTAGTATCGTCTGGAGAACTGACTGTGGACCTTTGGTACAGAGCCGAGTGAATGGTCGGCATCTGAATTTCAGACGGTTCTGCAACCTCGTAAGTTGCAGATTCCTCGACTTGCGCCTAAGGGTGGTGGGTTTCTAGGTTCCGCTAAATACTTAAAGAGCCCACTGCACGCAGGAAGCAGTTACAGGGGTAGTGGGGGCAGTGTGGAGCGGACTGGTTGGTTCATATGGCTAGAGAGTTTCCACGAAAATGGAGAAAGAGATTCAATTTCAGAGGTTACAGGACTATCACAGGAAAAGGGTAGACATAGGAACAATCAATATTGTACCTGTAAGTAGTCACAGCTGTGTTGCAAAAGAACCAGAGTCCCAAACGTTAACAGAAAGCAGTGAATCTCAGACGGTGATAGCTTCAGAAAGGTGGCTAAAGCTGGAAATAAGTAAGCCGAAATTTTTACAAAGGGCCTAACCGTGTTCAGAAAGGATAGATTAAATTCTGTTGGTGGTGGAGTGTTGTCATAAGTAGTGTACCTTGTAGTGAAACTGAAACGACTAGTAGCCGGCCGTGGTGGCCGTGTGGTTCTAGGCGCTGCAGTTCGGAACCGCGGGGCTGCTACGGTCGCAGGTTCGAATCCTGCCTCGGGCATGGATGTGTGTGATGTCCTTAGGTTAGTTAGGTTTAATTAGTTCTAAGTTCTAGGGGACTGATGACCACAGATGTTAAGTCCCATAGTGCTCAGAGCCATTTTTTTGAAACGACTAGTTCCTGTGAGTCAGTATGGGTAGAGGCTATACTTGTCATCTGGAATAAATTATTAGTTGGTTCGTTTACCGACCACCAGACACGGATAATGGAGTTGAGCAGTCCAAAGAAAACATGAATGTTATTTCAAATAGGTACCTTACTCATACTATTATGGTTGATAGTAACTTTAATCTACCCTCGGTATATTGGCGAAAATAGATGTTCAAAGGCCGTGATGGGCATAAAACGTAGCCCGAAATCGTACTGAATGTCTTGTATGAAAATTATTTCGGACAAGTAGTTCAGGAGCCCACTCGAAGTGTAAATGTTTGTGAAAACATACTTGACCTCTAAGCAACAAATAATCCTGACCAAATAAAGAGCATCACGACGGATACAGGGATTACTTATATGGATATGGTGTCTGTTCTTTCGGATAAGTCCTAAGGTGCGGGTTTCCTGCTGTTTTGGGAAGGCATTTGAGGGGCCGACTTACGCCACTGGTGGTCATGGATGTCACCGTAACGGCTGTTCGATACGTGAATTCTACCTTCCGACCGCTATTGCAACCATATCGGCAGCCCATTGGCGAGGCATTCGTCTTCATGGACGACAATTCGCGCCCCATGGTGCACATCTCGTGAATGACTTCCTTCAGCATAACGACATCGCTCGACTAGAGTGGCCAGCATGTTCTCCAGACATGAACCCTATCGAACATGCCTGAGATAGATTGAAAAGGGCTGTTTATGGACGACGTGACCCACCAACTACTCTGAGGGATCTACGCTGAACCACCGTTGAGGAGTGGGACAATCTGGACTAGTGCCTTGATGAATTTTGGATAGTATGCCACGACGAATACAGCCGTGCATCAATGCAAGAGGGCGTGCTACTGGGTATTAGAGGTACCGGAGTGTACACCAATCTGAACCACCACCTCTGAAAATCTCGCTGTATGGTGGTACAACATGCAATGTTTGGGTTTCATGAGCAACAAAAAGGGAGGAAATTAAGTTTATGTTGATCTCTATTCCAATTTTCTGTACAGGTTCCGGAACTCTCGGAACCAAGGTGATGCAAAACTTTTTATGCGTCTATTTTCGGCGCACTGAAGACATAATAGAGGGTGTTCGGAAATTCCTTTTACATACTTGTAGGACTTGTACAGTAGGGTGAGTAGACAATGTTTTGAATTTGAACCCATGTCCGGAAATGTACCGTTTTTGTGCTACAACTATTTGAAAACATGTTGGTAACGCGACCACTTTTAGGAGCAGTTGATTAGGCGGGACCCAGGACATTAATTGTCTTACAGTTTCTGTCACTAATATCCAAAGAAATTGGTCGAGTACGCGTTGACGTGTTCTCTTCAACGTGGTGCAAAACTGACTCCTCCAATTTGGGTGAGTGACGTCACGTTAGCGTACCAAAGACACGCCTGCTGACGGTGAAAGTACTCTTTCTCGAAGCCGTTGCGTAACTATGGGGAAAAGGGCAAACGATGGACTCGAATGTTGTGGGGAATGATCATGATAATGGCGACGTGCACCTTTTCCATTCAGATGAATCATGTCGGTGTGTTATGCAAATGTGTACTCAACCATGTTCCTTTAACACTCACAGACACGCAAATTAGGCTCGAACTAGACAGAGAGGTGGGATGGACGTCAAATGACAGTATCCGATATCTCCTCACCGTGTCGAATCTGGTGCATACCTAACATACTTTCAATTGTTTCTAATCTTGTAGCGTCTTACTATGGGCAGTGGACAGTCAAGTCAAGTTAAAATTCGAGGTGTGAAATCCATTCTGCTTGTTCTAATTATTGTTCCTGCATTCGACTTTCATTCCTAAATTCAACAATAGTTGATTTTAAATCGAAAAATCGTACCAGGCACCACTTTTTTCCTAACCAAACTATTTTGCTGTTTTGCAGTAATATATAAAATGTGCATAGTCTTCATTGAAATACACCGAAAACTTCTGCAATGCGTGCGACTTTAGAAATTTTGCTATCCGTACCACAAATTTCTTCACCTTGTATCGCCCCCTTAGAAAAATTAATGAATGACTGTGCTGATAAACCTCTTACATTATTTGCTTTTCTAACAGCTGAGCAAAACTGAACGTGCTCATACATTACTCTCTTTACTTATTCTGATCAACACTAAAGTAACACACAATATTTTTAGCGCAACGCAATCTGACTTTTAATAATCTCTACAAAAGAATGGCCCTGACTAACAATAACCTATATCTTTCATGAATCACTTACCTCACAAAAATCTTCGTTACTTAAACTACTGCAATACATCGAGCGCCACTGCTGCCAGCTAAATAAAAGAGTCTAACTACTGAAGTGACTAACTACTGATAGGCATAGTTAGCAAATGAAAGATTTTGATAAAGAACAAATAGCTTTCAAAAGCCATAATATATATATATATATATATATATATATATATATATATATATATATATATATATATATATATATATATATACACACACATCAGTTCATGACATCCATTCTTACAAGTTTACTATCTCTGATGGACACACGTCCAGATTATCCGCTCCCAAAACTCCGCCATCTCTCTCCCCACATCCACCACAGCTGGCGGCTCACCTCCAACTGCGCAACGCTACGCGCTGTTAACATCCAGCTGCCCAACACTACAATAGCAAACAACAATGCAAACGAGCCACAGACTGCACACAGCAAAGCCAGTGATTTTCATACAGAGTGCTACGTGGCGTTACCAATAAAAAAACCTAAACAGCCTACTTACATAGCCCCCATGCTCCCCACAAAAAATTTTACAAATTATTTTGGGCAGTGGCCAATAATGATTTGATAAATTTTTTCATAATTACAATAACAAAGTTATCAAATGCACACCCTTATTGATGCAATGTTGATCAGAAGCTAAAATTTTCTCACTGTCCATAAAGGCAGTCCTGACCATTCATCACTGTAAAATTGCAGTGTTTTACTCAAAGTCTGAGTAGTAAATTAAAATGCACACGGAAGTAGTGGATTTCCATGCAGTCTTTAAGAAGTAGTGTTGTCCTTCCAACGGAAAGACAGTGCTGACTCTTGACATGCAGTCAGGTAATGGGTCATAGCAGAGCAAACTCACAGCACAGTCAGTCGAAGTTGAAGAATATTGGTAGGTAGGTCATCACAGAGCAGACCCACTGTAGTCCTAGTAGAGATTATGGTATTGGTGGGCCACCAGAGGTGCAGGTCCACTGCAGTCCTTGTAGAGATGGCCAGCAGCTATCTGTTGCGACTGTTCAGGTGCCCAATCACCATCGAACAGTCTTTTGGACAATATAGCAAGTCCATAACCACCACTTGTGCACTCACAAAGTTTTTGGAACTGTCCTTAGAAGCAGCAATGCTGTTAATCAGTCCGTTGCTGAATTATTAACACACGTGCAAGCACTAACTGTCCAAACTTCTTACATACTGTGCATATATTATGACCAACAGAAACGTGTGCACTGAAATGAAACTTAATTTGAAGAACTGGTATATTTCCAATTATAATTTTGCAACATAATAATACAATTACAAAAGTACAAAATACATAATTAAAGAACATAACAGTACAGATAACATTTGTAGTAACACAGGCTTTACAAAAGAATAGAAATGAACATATACATCACTGTTACAGGAATTATAAAATAATGAGAATAATTTTTGAAACATTAATTTCACATATGAGCATTGAAACAGAACAGAATTAATAATGTCTACAAACATCTTTACAAAGAAAATAACATATTATTAATGCAAATTATATTTGAGGATAATAGTATTCCTCATCATAGTGAATGTAGCTTAGTACTAGAAATATTCTACAACATAAATCTTATTAGCTAAACACATAAAGTAAGGAAAAACCCAAATACACAAGGCTACACAAACACATAGCGGAATAACACAAAGGACAGGTCAGGGTTTGTTTTCAGTGTGACATTTGGTACTGTAGTCCAGCCCAAAACTTCATTTCATAGATGTTTCCTCTCATTTCATTTTTTTAATACCTTGTCAATGCATTTCTTCCAATTTATCACAACTCACTCTCTTATATAGTCTACCCCCTCTTAAGCTAACTTATATCTACTGAGCTCAGATGCTAAACTAAGGGACGAGGCAATGCAGCAGTACAAAACAGTTAACACAAACAGCAATGACAAAAAATGCAAATTAACAAAGCAAGCAGTAGTATATCTAAATTAGCAACGCAAATGCAACATTACAACTAATATAAGGCAATGTGCAGCAAATAAGAAAAATAAATACGTAGTAAAACTGACTCAACAGAGCAATACAAAGTGAAATTCAGTCGCACAATGCCTGGCACACAGCAGCAGCAAATGCTATAACTTATACCTAAATATGACAAAGCTCAAGCAGAAAAAATAGTACACTAAAGACAACAATGCATATAAGGGAAATGTCTATTCACATCTTAATGTCTATGTAATTTAAGTGGTGCACCACAAAAACGTATTCTAAAAAAATTACCAAGTACTTGAAAAGAAAATTATGTATACAGTTACTATTATTAGTCCCTTCCTATTGTTCTTTCCTTTCCAAGTGCTCCGTTTTCGAAAAATGTGGATCATAAAATTATTATTTACTAGATCTGTTGACAGAAAGTGTTCACATTAGCAAATGTATTTAATTTTATTTTATATAACCAATGCTGCAACACAGCTGGAAACTAGATATCAAATGAAATAAGCAACTATGTAAAGCAAATCTTAAAAACATCATTCAATAGCCATGTGGAATTTCATAAGACAGTAGAAATTCTCTCAAATCTCGTAGAAAGACACTAGTCAAAATCAGGTGTGCAGATGGAAGAATATTTCCCACCAATTCATAAGCATTTCAGTAAGTAGCACAAAGTACGTGCTCCACAGTATAATCATATGTTTCCAAGTAATAGCGTGTCATATTTGCGATGCTTTCTACAAAGAAATGTCAATAGTGAGATTAATGGCCTCTTTTTTTTCTCCACCTAATGGCTTTCTTTCTTCAGGCGACTATCGCTCAGCTGGGAGCCCATTACGCATTATGTCAAGGTCGCTTACCTTCCTTAACGAAACATTTATGACATCAGTTTGCTCTACAGTGACAGTCTCATACAAAAAAAAATTCACAGGTCGAGAATTTGCGTTGCAAATGTGTACAAACAAAATACTATAAATATAAGTGTTCAAAAATTTTCGCCGGCATTGTGATACATTCACGCATTTACACACATTTCATAATTCCTAAAGTACGACACTTGGTTTCCAACATCCTTTTTCACAAACCAGAGTCCCTAACTTCTATTCCATATTCATATACATATAAACACCTAATCACATTCCCCATATACGGTAGCATCAACTTATTGATCATAAACACACCTCATCAGCATAATACACATCGTCGTCGTAATAATAAGATCATTACACTTTAGTCAAATCTCAAAAACGTCGTAGCTTTCTGCAATAATTTCAAAACCTAAAAAAATTCTCTGCTCATTTCAATAGCGTCATCTACCTCAAACGTACATTAAAAATCATGATCCCATACCAAATACATCATTCAAAGCTCTCATAGTATCACACTGGTTCTGAAAAATATATGAACAGTTCACAAAGTAGATACAAAATACAATTTCATAAGTGTGAAGTTATCCAACTGTGTAATTACGTAAACATCTGTCATTAATATAGAAAAATAAATGTTTGTCTCTCTCAGTTAAATGATCAGATAGCTCTGTAATTTATGTGTGAGAGAAATATGGTACCGATGTGCAAAGTTGTATAAGCAAATACCACATTAGCTAGGGCTCCTTGTGCTTGCGAAACACATGGTACACAAAGTAAACGTTTACCCCCCCTGAGGATTAATGTAATTATACTCTCAGGTGTTACAGATTACAGCAATGGAATTAAATGTATCACGGAAAACTTTCTTTTTAATTAAAAAATCTCTAAAAAATAAATGTTTTAACTACAAAATTAATCACTCAAATTCATGTATGGTAGCGCTAAATGTGCGTCTTTCTGTAAGATAATTCTGTGGAAGTGTCGTAGTTATCGTCCTCTGTAAGCAAAGTTCTGCTGAAGTCAATGTACTCACCTCATCATAAACAAAAGTGAAATGCTTTGCGTATAGATATCATAGTTATTACGCTTATTGGCGTGATGAAGAAAGTACTGTACTGTAACGTATTGTTGTGCTATGGAAAAGGCTGTCTGATTGTAGCTATACCACAAAAGTTACTACTAAAATATGGTTTACTTTCCAGAATAATACAGAAAAACTGTGCAGATATAAAACAGATACATCACAAAAGCAACAATGTAAATTGTGTCACACATTAGCAGCGTCGTGATAGAATCACGTAGCTGTCAAAGAAACCAAGTGCTATGTCATTTTGAATCTCACAGAAAGTATTTCAAATAACGAATGTCTTTTCAAGTAAACCAAAATGTTGCATTAAAATCTCATTAGCAGTGCCAGTATACGTTCTAAGTATGTAAGCCTTATAGTCGTTACGTAATCGTGCAACTAACAAGCAAGAATGTACGCACACAATGACACTGTGTCGTCTGTTCACTATAACAATACACTCGTAAATACTGTGTAAGTATGTTCCCTAGATTCTAGACTGGATAGTTAACTTCAAAACATTGTTGCATCTTAACAGTTACTCAGTGTGACAAATTGTACTAGTAGCGTGAAGTGAAAAATTTTATGGCAAAGACTAAGTTAAAAAGCAGATTATCTTTCAATAAATGGTTTTACATGTGAAACGTGGTGCAATCCTTTACTCTTCCTAGTACACAGAGTTTCTACTTCAACACAATTATCAAGTGGTATACATCGGTAAGGAATACTGGAATTTTTCTCAAGGTTATCGTCTATGTTATTTCTCTCTGAGCCAGCTGGCGCACGTGGCTGCCTGCGGTGCGAGTCATTGTCTGTCTCTTTGTTGGCGCGCATCGTTATTGGGATTAGGAGATCTAACTTCTACAAATTCACCTTGACGAGAACGCCCTGCCCTGTTTGAATCTCTCCAGTTCTGATGAAATTCAGGCCCGTCGTTACGATTATATCGTTTGTCGTCATGTCGGTAGATTCCATAGTTTCTTCCTTGCCAGTCACGTGGTGGAGAATTTCTCCCGTAATCGTAACTGCGCGGTGGACGGTGGCGTCTGACGTTATTCTGTCTCCCTTGATAATAATTATTTTGGTTCCCATATTGTCTGTTTCTCTGATTGTCTCTGTGATAGTCATTACCGCGGAGAGGTGATCTTTCCCTGTAATTATTACTACTCTGCCAACGGTTGTCATACGTGTGGTGTCTGTTTTGGTCACGATTTGCATTGTAAGAATAGCCTTGTCGTGTCCGGTTATTATTTCTTTCATCGCGGAATTGTGATGGATGTGACCTGTAAGTGTTGTGCTTCTGTTTTCGCGTTCCGCTATTGTCAGTGTCAATTTCCAATTCTTGTAAGAGTCCCTGAAAAGTTTCAATGTTGTCTTTGCAACGTTCTGCCAAAATAATATGTCGTAAATGTTTAGGCAATTTCATTAAGCTAATGCAGATGAGTTCTGACGGGCTGTATGGGTTTGAAAGATACTGATTCTTATGTAACATGTCTTCGAAATATTTGACAAGACTAGAAAATTCAGATTGTTCGAAATGTTTCATCATTATGATGCTATGTTTTACTCGGTCTTGTGTAGCTTGAGACCAACATGCTGAGAGGAAGGCATGATAAATTTCTCCTTCACTGTGACAATCGTGAATGACCGATCGCATTCTTACAGCTTGTTCATTCTCTAAGTAGCCACACATAAATTCTAACCTGTGCTCCAATGACCAGTTGGGAGGAAAACAATGAGAGAATTGATGAAGCCATGCTTGTGGATGAATGTCGTTGCCAGAATTCTTAAATGTTTTGAATTTACGTGTAGTAATGAACAACTTATAGTAAAAATCATCATGTTGCCTAGTCGCATATCGGTCATTGTTAGTTCGTTTCTGCGGTTCAATCTCAAAATTCAGTGCGCCTTGCCAATTTCTTTCATAATTTCCGAAATGCCCTGTGTTATTATTTTGTGACTTTTCGGTATTCCTAAGTCCCTCTTCCCGTGTTGGAGCGTGAGTCTCCTGTGAAATATGTAATTCTTGTATTACCTGTGTCAACTGATCTTGTACTTCCGAGATTTCTCTTTTGTACTGTGTATTGATTTGATTTTGATTTTATTTGAATTTTCTAATTTGTTCATACTCTTCTGTGTCAGTGAAGGCTACGGGTCTTGTGTCATTCATATCATCATCTACCTTTGTGGATAAGTTGGTGAAGTGATCCAAAAGTTCGACTACTTTCTCCGATAGAGAACTTATTTCCTCAGTGTGTTTTTCTGAACCAAGTTTCAGAGTGTCCATTTGTGTTGAAATCGTACCTACTGTGTCCTTTAAGTTTTCCTGAGTTTTTGCAAGTTGCATAACCGAATCGGTAGATGCAACTGAGTCAATTTTAGCTTGCAAGGTGTCGTGATTTTCATGAACAATAGTTTGCAGTTCCTTTATGGTTGCTTCATGATTCTGTAATGCATATTCATGACGCGAAAAAATAGGTAGGAAATGCTCACAAATTTGTATTTATACGTCATTACTGACTCTTTGACATTTAGATTCGATTTTAAGTAACTCAGCAGTTAAACCTTCACATGTTTGTTCAAGCATGGTGTCTAACTTTTGAAGCTGTTGCTGTGGCTGTTTTTGATTTTGTTCCATTGCGTCTAACTGTTGCTGTGTTTGTCTCTGGTGTTGTTCCATTGTCTCTAACTGTTGCTGTGTTTGTCTCTGGTGTTGTTCCATTGTGTCTAACTTTTGAAGATTTTGTTCCATTGTGTCTAACTGTTGCTGTGTTTGTCTCTGATTTTGTTTCATTTGTTGCATTAATTAGTATCTGGAATCTGTTCCTCTATGATTTTCGGCTGTGCATTTGCACCGGCGACATTCACATTTTGACGAGCATAAAATGTGTCTTGACTTATTTGAGAAAACGGTGAGGACCCAAAACCTGAATCTACAGTATTTGCAAGATTGTGTCCTGTCATTTCGGATTCCTGAGGCGAACTACTGTCGACCGATCGATCGATAATGCTTCCCTGTTTACTAATTGTTTCACTGTCTACACCATTATTTGCCGCCTGCTCCGTTTCCCTATGCACAATTACCAAATTACTATGTTCAACATTAGTTAATTCATAACATGGTGGCGCTAAGACAGTGCTATCATCTTCACTGTCATTTCTCAGTTTACTTTGCAGCCTAGTATTACGTTTCTCACACACCATTATTGTCACAATATTTCACACGATAACACAGAAAAGCACAATTGGAAGAGTAAAATAAGAAAACACATTAACATAGCACTGAAAATAATATCTAGTTAATTGCAAGTGCAGCTGCAAATTACTTGGTGCAAATCTACATGCATGCCACAACTGTTTTACTGTACAACAATGAAAAAATACAACTACAAAGAAGATTATCTCTACAATTATGTGCTATCAATAAACAATAGCTACACTAATTACACAAACTACAAGAAAAAATCAGAAGGTTCCAGTGAGGTATCCTGGCAGGGTGGCCATATGTAACATCCCCTTAGAAAAATTAGTGAATGACTGTGCTGATAAACCTCTTACATTATTTGCTTTTCAAATAGCTGAGCAAAACTGAATGTACTCAGACATTACTCTCTTTACTTATGCTGATCAACACTAAACTAACACACAATATTTTTAGCACAACGCAATCTGACTTTTAATAATCCCTACAAAAGAATGGCCCTGACTAACAATAACCTATACCTTTCATGAATCACTTATCTCACAAAAATCTTCGTTACTCAAATTACTGCAATACAGCGAGCGCCACTACTGCCAGCTAAATGAAAGAGTCTAGCTACTGAAGTGACTAACGACTGATAGGCATAGTTAGCAAATGAAGATTTTGATAAAGAACAAACAATGTATTTACCTTAATAGCGTTCAAAAGTCATAATTTATATATCAGTTCATGACATCCATTCTTACAAGTTTACTGTCTCTGATGGACACACGTCCAGATTGTCCGCTCTCAAAACTCCGCCATCTCTCTCCCCACATCCACCACGGCTGGCGGCTCACCTCCAACTGCGCAACGCTATGCGCTGTTAACATCCAGCTGCCCAACACTGCAATAGCAAACAACAATGCAAACCAGCCACAGACTGCACACAGCAAAGCCAGTGATCTTCATACAGAGCGCTACGTGGCGTTACCAATAAAAAACCTAAACAACCTATTTACAACCTGTTCCACGCCTGAAAATTTATCACAAAGTACATCTTGATGTAGAGGTCAGTAAATCCTGTTTGTCGATCATTGAAATTTTTTGATTTGCCATTGTCAACTACATCTTTAAATGCCTACTGTATAATATTGTAATGCTATTTCATAACAAATTGGCAGTAACCGTCGATTATCCGAGTGAATAAAAGATATTGTGAATTTTCAGTCGTGAAATTTCCTGACAGATTAAAACTGTGTGGAGGACCGAACTTGGAACAGATTAAAACTGTGTGGAGGACCGAACTTGGAACCTTTGCCTTTTTCAGTCCTCTCTTTTGCCATTGCCATCCAGTCTTAAACGCTTGTGACAACATCGCTGGACTGCGTGATTTTATGCAAACTGACACTGGACCTGTGAACCTCCATTATGCCAAGAACCAATAGCGAAAGGTAAACAGAGCTGACACCACTATTCTGCCTTACTGAAGAGCGTTGCGCTGACCAAAAAATGCCACTTCGCAGTACCAAATGAAATGTTGCAGTGTGATGGGTACTTCCGGGAAAAACCGAGCAAAGCCGAGACAGGCAGAACATGGGCCCACATGCAACCCACACATCCGCGATGTGTGCGTTTTGGCATGCTGTAGATAGCTCTCGTTAACGACAAATCGAGAAAATGATGAGTTCCTAGCGTTATCCAACTAGAACCCCCCCCCCCCTCAGGATCGATAAGATTTCACTCCATACCTACTTTCTCGGATTCCTTAGTACGGGAGATTAAAACAGATACTAGTTTGGTTATTGTTTTATCATACTTCGTTGAATGTCCGATGGAGGTACACTGTACACCAATAGCGGACTTGACTGGTGGCAAAAGGCGAGTGCAGCATCGGTATTCGGTGCAGTATGCTTCCACTGTGTTCGTAGTGTTACGTATGTAAGCCATAACACACTGGCAAGGTATTTTGTAAATTCCAGCCTTCCACTATAACAAATTGTTCTTCACTGCTTCCTGAGTTTTGGCCTTCACTGATAGTTACTGGGAGGAATATTCATTTTCTCTTAACACTGTCTTTAGATGGCCGAACTCTTTAGACAAACGGTCTTGATTCCAGACTGTACACGTTCTGTGTGCAAATGGTTTATTCAACGATTGTAAATACGAAACAATATGAGTAGGATTCCGGTAAAATGGATGCTCCACGGAACCATAGCTCTTCACCTCACGAAAAGTCCAGGGAAAGCAGTTAACCGTCTTCCTGTATTTCTGTAGAGACTTGCTTGCTTTTTTTTCTGAATGGGCCAGAAGCGACGTGAAAATTTGGTTAAATTATCCTCTTCGTAAGACAACGTTATGAAAGTATAGTCCATATACCTTCCAAATGAAGTTTGTTCAAGCGCCACTAATTCCGTCAGTGTCTCCTGAAAGTCCTCCACAGCTGAGCACAAGAGTAGAGAGAGGTCTAATCTTAACGACCTCCTCTGGTTGCTGAGAAAATTCTTCATTGAACATAAAATAGCGAGCCAATGCTAAGTAGTGATGTCCACGTGAAATTGTTAATCAGTGACAAGCAGACTAATGGGGGACGTTTGCAAAAGCAGCAACGCACCAGAGCTGATTAAACGGTTGCAACTGCTTCGACAAAGCGACCGCAGCCTATTGATAGGATCAGTCGAGTTACACGTATGAATTGAGCATTTGCCTGCAGGAAGTCTCACCAAAGAAGCAAAATGTATAGCTTAATCGTATGTAGCAAATCAGTTGTTTAGTCCACCTCGGCATCTGCGCAGTTAGTGCGGCGAATTGTTAAGCAAAGGGGTCACGGATCGATTCTAGGCCAGGTTGGATATTTTCACAGCTCGGTGGCTGGAAATTGCGTATTGTCGTAATTGATACTTCACTTAGAGGTGGCTGAATGGGCACGGCCCAAAACACAGTAAATTGGATAAAGAAGCCCATGTTAGTTACTATTGGTCAAGAAAGGTAGGCTCTCTTTATCGAATCCCCAGTCCATAGTCTACTGCTTTTCCACAAGGCCACACTAGCACTTTTCCCACTGAATTCATGTGCCTTTTGTATTATTTCTGCTATTTCTCAATTTAGTGCTTTATCTGTACAGTAAATTTCCAAAAATGTTGGATTGCACCCCATTTCAAATGTTCCTGGCATTCCCACAGCCTACTCGAAAACCAGTCCGATACGATGCCGTGCTACAGTGTATTGAGTTAGAAACATTGGTGTTCATTCTACATCAACATTAGATATCACAAGAGCTCGTCTTGCAATGAGCACCAATTTACTGGCTACCTCACCTCATTACACGTAACTTCATCCCCGCTACGACCACAGAGAACTAAGAGATGTGACCGCCAGATCGACGACATAAATATTGTGGTCAGTAATGATCCTATCATCATTTTCCGAGGAACACCCCATGTTACCTTCACCTCTTACCTAATCTCTTTGGCCAAATAAAACAAACTGAATGAGAAGCAGGTGTCAGGCTGAGAGGCAGTGGAAGAATCTTCAGTAAATGTAATTCACCCACGAAAGAAGTGGCTTCCAAAACACTTATTCAAACTATACTTGAGTACCGCTCATCATTGTGGATCCATTATCATGTTGGATTAATAAACAAGATAAAGAAGACGTGATGAAGTGATGAAGAGTGCTTGCTGCATTTCGGCAAGGGATCGTTTAGTTTGCGCGAGAGCGTAGCTGAGCTGCTAGGCAGACATCAGTGGTAGAGGCGTTGTGCACCATATAGGGGATTACTACTGTGATTCCGGATGTGTACGTTCTAGAAAAAGAAGGGCAACGTACAGGGTTAGCATTAATCTTTACCTGGTCACAAAAGATACAACTATGCGATGTGTTGCAAATGGGAGCTTAAATCATGAAGGTGTTACGCATTCACTTCTATATGTCCTCTGACACCTTAGGTAACGATTTTCAACCAACGCTAGTCTTTCAGTAAGATGGTGCACCACCACATATGGGGTTATTTGTTCTCCAGTTTTTCAATAAAATATTTCTGGGCAGATGAATGGTTAGAGATGGTCCAACATTAAGTTCATCATACCTATCCCCATTTGACGTTTTTGTGGGGTCACAATAAATATAATTCGAACTAATTTAATTCCTATGTATCGCTACATTCAAATTTTATAAATACTAGAAGAAAATTACTTTTCGCATTTATTTAATCCTCCTTGAAGTATAGCTATTAAAGCTAGCTGAAGAAGGCTAAAAATAAGATGAAATGGATGATCGTATGGGGAGGTGACGTTCTTTAAGGAATAAAAAGCAAAAGGAAAAGAAAGCAATGCAAGTGGTTCATGAACCAGAAAAAATTCGCAGTAGATGTGAGAGTCCATAAAATAGAAAGAGCACATGGTTTGACAAAAGGTATTTACAGCAAGAATTGCATCCCTAGCCGGCCGCTGTGGCTGATTGGTTCTAGGCGCTTCAGTCCGGAACCACACTGCTGCTACGATCGCAGGTTCAAATCCTGCCTCGGGCATGGATGTGTGTGATGTCCTTAGGTTACTTAGGTTTAAGTAGTTCTAAGTCTAGGGGACTGATGACATCAAATGTTGTCCCATAGTGCTTAGAGCTATTTGAACCATTTTTGAATTGCATGCCTATAAAAACAAAACTAAAGCACTATACCACAGTCGTAATCCCAGAATGTTTATATGAATGTGAATGCCTAACGATGAACTATAAACTGGACAGAATAGAGGTACTTGAAGAATGGATTACTGGAAAAATAGTGGGTGCAATACTAATTACGTATAACTGGATAACGAGAAGTAACGTGGAGATGTACAAAAATACGGAGAAAATATAAGAAGTAATCGTTAAAATAAGACTAATCTTTTTTGGACGCCTGTACCATATGAATGACAACTGGCTAACAAAACAAATATTTCCGCATTTCTGGAAGAAAAAAATCGACATCATCATCGATTTTAGAAATAAGGAAATAACTAGACAGAAAAAAAGCATAAAAGAACCGTAAATAACAGACAGGAACTTCCTGAACAATAAAATTCTAAATTTATAATGCTGTAGAAGCAGAAGAGATAAAAAATCGGGAACAGCATGGGCAGGAGAAAGGAAAAGACCGCATGGGGAAAAAACGAGGGAGCGCAGGAAAAACAGGAAACAACAAAAATAAAGGAAGAGGAACTGAAGTGGTTGCATAATCTCAGTAGGTCATAACGAAAGCAAAACAAAAAAAAAATAATTCCGGAGGTCCAAGGTTCAATTCCCGGTACCGCCATAGACTTTTCATTGCAGTGAGGACTGTAGCGGGTCTCCTGACGACAACCGAGGATCTACCTGAATTAGGAGCAGCGGCTCCATGGTGTGCAAGGCCCACAACGGCCAGGAGAGCTGTGTGCCGGCGTCCCTCCAGACCACATCTAAACGGTGCCATTGGCTGACGACATGCCATTCCACTATTCGTATAAAGCATACACAAACGTACCAAACAATAATACATATTGCCCACCGCTAGAGTGAATGACGTCTAATGGTGATGGGGCAAGTGACGCGCCAAGAAGAACAGAAAGTAACGGAGCATCAGTCTACCGACGATAAAGGCCGGAAATCTGGAAATGCACGTTCATTAGCAAGTTTGAGAAACGGCGAAGTTGGTCGGCTGTTCACGTGCTACTGCCGGAGGCGTGTGTGGGAAGTAGTTGAAGGAGGGTAAAATCATGAGGAAGCGACAAGGTGCTATATGTACACGCGTCATCATAGAACGTTTGAGACTTGCCCGCTCTGCAAAGTAGGCAGAGATTTGTGACACGTGTGACTACAGAGTATAAAGCTGCCGCAGGCACGAGTGTTAGGGTGCAAACCATTCAGCGCACATTGTTGAACGGGGATCGCTACAGCAGACGACCCCTCCATGATCGCCGCGCGGGATTAGCCGAGCGGTCTAAGGCGCTACAGTCATGGACTGTGCGGCTGGTCCCGGCTGAGGTTCGAGTCCTCCCTCGGGCACGGGTGTGTGTGTTTGCCCTTAGGATAATTTAAGTTAAGTAGTGTGTAAGCTTAGGGACTGATGACCTTAGCAGTTAAGTCCCATAAGATTTTACACACAAATTTGAATCACCCTCCATGATCCTCTGGTGATCGAATTACATTGTGACTTACGATTGCAGACGCCATGGAATCATCAAGATTGGACGGTTGATCAAGAGAAAATTGTCACCAAATCGGATTAACCACGTTCCCTGTTATACCTAGTCCGTGGTCGTATTCAGATACGCTGTCACGCACACGAATGAGTAGCATATGTCATCCGCAAAACTGGCGGATATACAAGTAAGTTCGTGTGTACACCGGGGAAGTGAGTTGGGTCTGTGCTGTTCGTGTTAATATTAATATTAATGATCTTGCGGACAGTATTAACAGCAAGCTCACACGTTTCGCAGAAGACTCAGCTACCTCCAGCGAAGTACAATCTGAAAGTAGCTGTACAAGTTTCAGTCAGAACTTGATGAGATTTCATAGTGGTGCGGCAGTTGACAACTTGATTTAGGTGTTCCAAAATGTAAAACTGTTCACTTCAGACAACAACGAACATAGTTACCTATAAATATACCATTCTTTTTTTAATTTATTGGCTTTCGGTTTGTGTCTGTGCAGCCGTCTCAGTAATGGAAAAATGATACACGACAGATGTTTAGATGTGTGTGAATTCCTAAGGGACCAAACTGCTGAGGTCATCGGTCCCTAGACTTACACATTACTTAAACTAACTTAACGCTAAGCACAACACTCACTCTTATGCCCGAGGGGGGACTCGAACCTCCGGAGGGAGGGGCCGCACGATTAGTGACATGGCGATACACGACAGTGTCTTTGTTGCGACTTTTGTGACGCTTATGACGATACATATGTAGGGACAACACAACACCCAGTCCCAGAGAGGAGACATTAATATAGTGTCAGTGGGTCACAGTAGGAATCTATAAATTCGTACAAATACTTAGGTGTAACACTTAGTAGCGACATGAAGTGGAACGATCAGATAGGCAGATGTGGGTAAAGCAGGTGGCAGACTTCGATTTATTGGTAGAATAGTGGGAAAGTGCAATCAGTCTACAAAGGAGATTGCTTAAAAATCGCTCATGAGACCCATCCTAGAATATTACGCCAGTGTGTGGCACCCATACCAAATAGGACTAGTAGGAGATTTTGAACGTATACAGAGAAAGTCAGCACGAATTGTCACAGATTTGTTTGACCCGTGGGAGAGTGTCACATACAGGCTGAATGAAATTAAGTGGCAGACTCTTGAAGATAGATGTAACTATCCCGACAAGACTACTAAAAATGTTTCAAGAACCGGCTTTAAATAACGACTCTAGGAATACACTACAAGCGCCCTACACATTCCCTCCACGACGATCGTGAGGATTATATTAATTACAGCAGGCGAAGAAGCATTTAAACAATCATTATTCCCGAACTCCACGCGTGAATCAAACAAAACAAGTGGTACAGTGGGATATACCCTCTGCCATGTACTTCACAGTGTCTCGCAGATTACAGATGCAGATTTAGATTAAGTCTGTCTGATCGGAACATGTACCGTGCCACGGAGGCAGTTAACAACTGTTGTGGACTATGTGAACACTATTGCGACGCCTGCTCATGCTTGATCACCGATGGTGACAGAATCATCCACGACGATAATTGTCCTAGTCTTAAGACCAGAATCGTACTCCAGTGACTTGATCAGCACGATCGTGATCTATCGCTGATGTGTTGGCCACCAAATAAGCCTGATATGAATTCGATGGAACGCATCTGAGATGCTACCGGGCGCCAGCCCTGCAGCCACAAACTACCGGCCAGAAACTACTCGAACTGCATGATCTGAGCCTAGACGTATGGAACCATACTCCTCCAGAAGTCCAGGACTTGTTCAATCCATGCAGCACACAGTTACCACAGTATTGCGTTTGATGCTGCTAAAACCCACTGTTAAGCAGGTGATCAAAATGTCAGTGAATTTTATTCACCAGGAGACGGTGTTTGTGCTGCATTGCAGGTTTCCCGAAATGTGCGACATTCGTTACAACGTAGGCTGCGCAGTCTACAGATTTTAGATGTCGTGTGTGAATCGAACAAGCTGTGTTTAACTAAGATAAACTGCAAGAACTATTTATCTAAAAAGAATGTCAGTCGGAAAAAATTGTATAAGGAAACAGTTTTGTTTCTTTTCATTTCCACTGACTTTTTAAAGCTGGTTGCTAAGGTTTGTTGATGTAGGTAACAAAAAAAAAAAAGGTAATCTCCAAAATGAGTGGTCACTCTGTAGTGCAACGTGTACTGATTTGCACTTTCTGGCAGATTAACGCTGTGTGCCTGACTGGGAATCCAACCTGGGACCTTTTTTATTTCACGGCACCTGCGCAGAACCTGGGCTGTCGAAGCACGAGTTACGACACGCCCTCAATTTCAATTCAGCCAGATGAGCTACAGTTTTGTATGGAGCGACGATTAGATCACACAACACAAATTTTGTGCTAGCAGTTCTCTTAAAACCACAGACGCGGGCTCCATAGGTGCTTTTTTTTTTTTTGTGCGAACTGCGGGCAACGGCCCTACTACAGTGGATACACCGTTTCCCGTGAGATCACCGAAGTTAAGCGCTGTCGGGCGTGGTCGGCGTTTGGATGGGTGACCACCCGGGCCGCCATGCGCTGTTGCCATTTTTCAGGGTGCACTCAGCCTCGTGATGCCAATTGAGGAGCTACTCGACCGAATAGTAGCGACTTCGGTCAAGAATACCATCATAACGACCGGGAGAGCGGTGTGCTGACCCCACGCCCCTCCTATCCCCGTCCTCCTCTGAGGATGACACGGCGGTCAGATGGTCCCGATGGGCCACTTGAGGCCTGTAGACGGAGTGGTGGATTGCGAACTGCGAGGAGATTGTAGTGTCATTCAGCTACAGAGAAGTGACACAGCTCACTTTATAATTTAGTCAATACTTATAGTCCACCTTTATAGCAGTATTTTACCCGGCCATTTTATGCAATTCTATAATTTTGAAATAAAAATTTATTTATACGCCAGTTTTTAAGCCTCTCTTCTTCTGTGCCCACTCCTGGTTAAGTCAACAAGCATGTTTAATACCAATGCTCCCACTTTTTCCTCACGCTACAACTAAGCGCTATTAGTACGTACCCCTGTGTTCGCAATAACTAAGTAATGTTGCTATCTAATAACTTTCAAGGGGTTTTCGTAATTGCTGAGCAAATATCACCAAATACTTTGTACTTTTACCAAGAGAGACTTGCTACCGAGGAGGCGACAGAAAAACAACACAAAGTGCGGTTGGTGTTTTACAGATTGTTACTTGCTGCCTTCATGGCGATGCAATTTTAGTTTGAAACGTCCCCTTTGAACAATTTATACATGACTGTGCTTTAACTGACACACAATATTTTTAGCGCAACGCAATCTGACTTTCAAAAATCCCTACAAAAGAATGGCCCTGACTAACATTAACCTATACGTTTCACAAATCACTTACCTCACAAAAATCTTGGTTACTCGAACTACTGCAATACAGCGAGCGCCACTACTGCCAGCTAAATAAAAGATTCAAACTACTGAAGGCACTAACTACTGATAGGCATAGTTAGCAAATGAAAGATTTTGATAGAGAACAAACAATGTATTTACCTCAATAGTGTTCAAAAGTCATAATGTATATAGCAGTTCAGGACATCCAGTCTTACAAATTTCAAAACTCCGCCATCTCTCTCCCCACATCCACCACTGCTGGCGGCTCACCTCCAACTGCGCAACGCTACGTGCTGTTAACAGCCAACTGCCCAACACTACAATGGCGAATATTACAACAATGCCACCCAGCCACAGACTGCACACAGCACAGCCAGTGATTTTCATATAGAGCGATACATGGCGTTACCAATATAAGAACCTAATCAGCCTACTTACATAGCCCCCATGCTCCCCACACAAAATTTTTCAAATTGTTTTGGGCAGTGGCCAGTATAGATTTGAAAAAAAAATTTTATAATTACAATAACAAAGAAATCAAATGCACACACTTAGTGATACAATGTTGGTCAAAAGCTAAAATTTTCTCGCAGTTAATAAAGACAGTCCTGATAATTCATCACAGTAAAATTGCAGTGTTTTTCTCAAAGTCTGAGCAGTAAAAGAAAATGCACATGGAAGTAGTGGATTTCCATGCAGTCTTGAAGAAGTAGTGTTGTCCTTCCAACGGAAAGACAGTGCTGACTCTTGACATGCAGGCAGGTAATGAGCCACAACAGAGCAAACCCACAGTAGAGTCAGTCGAAGTTTTGAAGAATATTGGTAGGTAGGTCATCACAGAGCAGACCACTGTAGTCTTGTTAGAGATTACGGTATTGGTGGGCCACCAGAGGTGCAGACCCACTGCAGTCCTTGTAGAAATAATGGTACTGGTGGGCCATCAAATATGCAGACCCACTGTAGTCCTTGTAGAGACGGCCAGCAGCCATCTGTTGCGACTGTGCAAGTGCACAATCACCATTGAAGAGTCTTGCGGATAATATAGCAAGTCTATAAACCACCACTTGTACACTCACAAAAAAATTTTTTGAAATGTCCTTAGAACCAGGAATGCTGTTATCCAGTCCCTTGCTGAAGTATTAACACACGTGCAAACACTAACAGTCCCTACTTCTCACATATTGTCCATATACTATGACCAACAGAAACGTGTGCAGTGAAATGGAACTTACAACTTAATAATATGATGAGATAGTGTCAATTACAATTTTATAACGTAAGAATACAATTACAAAGGTACAAAATACATCATTAAAGAACATAACAATACAGATAACATTTGTAATACAGGCTTTACAAAAGAATCGAAATAACATATACATCAGTGTTACAGGAATTATGACATGAGTACATACATAAAAGATCAGAGTAACTTTCGAAACATCAACTTCACCCATGAGCATTAAAACAGAACAGAATAAATAATGTCTAAACATCTTTACAAAGAAAATAACATATTATCAGAAAAACTCTACATTGTAACTCTCATCAGATAAACATATAAAGACAGGAAGAACATAAATACACAAGGGTACACAAACACACAGTGGGATAACACAAGGAAAGGACAGGGTTTGTTGTACTGCAGTATCTTGCAAACAAAACTTTCTTTACTTCTCGGAGATCTCCCTTCGTTCTTCATTATTTCCAAAAAGTCCTATCTATACCTGCTTTCTGTACTTTTCTCGTATAACCTCTCAGTGCATTTCTTCAAATTCATCGCAACTCCTTTTCTTACATAGTCTACCCCCTCATAAGCTAACTTTAATCTACTGAGCTCAGATGCTAAACTAAGGGACGAGGCAATGCAGCAGCACAAAACAATTAACACAAACATCAGTGACAAAAAATTCAAATTGGCAAAGCAATTGCAATATTACAACTAATATAAGGCACTGTGCAGCAAACAAGAAAAATAAATCCGTAGTAAAACTGGGTTAACAGCCTAATACAAAGTCAAATTCAGTAACAGTATGCCTGGCAAACAGCAGCAGCAAATGCAATAACTTATATCTAAACATGAGAAAGCTCAAGCAGAAAAAATATTACAGTAAAAATGGCCATGTCTAATACCTATGTCACATCTTAACACTAGAGTGATGCATCACAATTTATTCTACAAAAGAAATTACCAAGTAATTGAAAAGAAAACTATGATTGCACTTCCTGTGAAGGTAAATGTCTTTTTGTGCTCCCTCATTTTTTTGGAGTACATCCATCATAAAGTTATTTTTTACTGGATCTGTGGGCATAAAATATTTATATTAGTACATCTATAAAATTTTATTTTAACCAATGCTGCAGTGCACCTAGGAACTAGATATTAAACAAAATAGGCAAAGCAAGGCGTGAAACGTCTTTCACTAGCCATATGGCATTTCATAATGCAGTAAACAATATTTCAACTAGCAAGACAATAGACATGAAATTTTTCACATCATTTCATTTCAGTAAATATCATAAATTAAGAACTCTACAGTGTAATCATGTTTTCAAGTTTGAGGGTGTCATATTTACGAAGCTTTCTACAAAGGAATGTCAATAGCGAGGATAATGGCCTCTCTTTTTTTTTTCTTCTCCACCTGTGCCTCTGAAAGGCACACACTAATGGCTTTTTTCCAGGTGTCTGTCGCGCATCTGGGTGTCCACGACGCATTACCTGAAGGTGGTCACTTAACTTTATTACTGAAATATTTACGACACCAGTTTGCATTACAGTGACAGTCTCATATAAAAAATTTCACAGGTCGAGAATTTGCATTGCAAATGTGTAGAAACAAAATCCTATGAATATAACAGTGTTCAAAAAGTTATCGTCGGCATTGTGATACATTCATACATATACACACATTTCACAACTCTTAAAGTACGATTCTCGGTTTCCAACATCCTTTTTCACAAGTCAGAGTCCCTAACCACTACCCATTATTCCTTACCTTATTACACATATACATATTTGTCGACACTTCAATATTTCATCATAATAAATATATAGCATAATCAAATTCCTCATGTAGCATCAGCTTATTGATCATAAACATACCTCAACAGCATAATACACATCGTCATCGTAAAAAAAATATCATAACACCTCAGTCAAATCTCTAAAACGTCGTAGCTTTGTGCAATAATGTCAAAACCTTAAAAAAAATTCTCTGCTCATTTCAATAGTGTCATCTACCTCAAACGTACTTTAAAAATCATGATCCCATACCAAATACATCATTCAAAGCTCTCATAGCATCACAATGGTTCCGAAAAAATATGAACAGTTCACAAAGTACAGACAAAATACAAATTCATAAGTGTGAAGTTATCTAACTGTGTAATTACGTAAACATCTGTCACCGATTTATTAAAATAAATATTTGTCACTCTCAGTTAAATGACCAGATAGCTGTGTAATTTATGTGTTAGACAAATATGGTACCGATGTGTAAAATTGTATAAGCAAATACCATATTAGCGAGGGCTCCTTGTGCTTGCCACACACATTGTACACAAAGTAAGCGTGTACCCCCCTGAGGATTAATGTAATTATACCCTTAGGTGTTACAGATTACAGAAATGGAATGCAGTGTATCACAGAAAACCTTTGTATCATTGTACTTTAAATATCTTTAAAAATAAATGATTTAAGTACAAAATTAATCACTCAAATACGTGTCCTGTAGCGCTAAACTGTGCGTCATGTTGTAAGATAATCTCTGTGGAAGTCTCGTAGTTATCGACCTCTGAAAGCTAAGTTCTGCAGAAGTCAATGTACTTACCTCATGATAAACAAAAGTGAAATGCTTTGTGTATAGATATCGTAGTTATTACGCTTATTGTTGTGATGAAGAAAGTACTGTACTGTAACGTATTGTTGTGCTACGGAAAAGGCTGTCTCATTGTAGCTATACCACAAAAGTTACTACTAAAACATATTTTACTTTCCAGAATAAAACAGAAAAACTGTGCAGATATAAAACAGAAACACTGCAAAAGCAACATTGTAAATTGTCACTCATTAGTAGCGTCGTGATAAAATCGTGTAGTTGTCACATAAACTAACCACTATGTCATCTGGTATCTCACTGAAAGTACTTTAAATCCAGAATGTATTTTCAAGTAAACCAAAATGTTGCATTAAAATCTCATTAGCAGTACCAGTATATGTCCTAAGTATGTAAGCCTGATAGTCATTACGTAATCGTGCAACTAACAAGCAAGAATGTACAAATACAACACTGTGTCGTCTGTTCACTATAACAATGCATTCGTAATTTCTGTTTAAAAATGTTCCCTAGCTTCTAGACTGGATATTTAACTTCAAACATTGTTGCATGTTAACAGATTCTAAGTCTGACAAGCATACTGGTAATGTAAAGTGAAAAGTTATATGGCAAAGACAAAGTTAAAAAGCAGATTATCTTTCAATAAACGGTTTTACATGTGAAATGTGGTGTAAACCTTTACTCTTTCTAGTACGCAGAGGTTCAACTTGAACGGAATTATCATGCGGTATACGTCGGTGAGGAATGCTAAAATTTTTCTCAAGGTTAGCGTCTATGTTATTTTTCTCTGAGCAAGCTGGCGCAAGTGGCTGCCTGCGGTCCGAGTCATTGTTTGCTATCTCTTTGTTGGCGTGTGTCGTTATTGGGATTAAGAGACCTAACTTCTACAAATTCACCTTGTCGAGAGTGCCCTGCTCTGTTTGAATCCTTCCAGTTCTGATGGAATTCAGGTCTGTCGTTTTGTCGGTAGTTTAGATAGTTTCTTGTTTGGCGGTCATGTGCTGGAGAATTTTTCCCGGAATCGTAACTGCGCGCTGAACTGTTGCGTCTGAAGTTATTCGGTCTCCCTTGATAATAATTGTTTTTGTTCCCATTATGTCTGTTTCTATGGTAATCTCTGTCATATTCATTACTACGGAAAGGCGATATTTCTCTGTAACTCTTACTACTGTGCCAACGGTTGTCATACGCGTGGTGTCTGTTTTGGTCACGATTTACATTGTAAGAATAGCCTTTTCGTGTCCAGTTATTATTTCTTTCATCGCGGAATTGCGACGGATCTGACCTGTAATTGTTGTGCTCCTGTTTTCGCGTTCCGCGATTGTCAGTGTCAATTTCTAATTCTTGTAACAGTCCCTGAAAAGCTTCAATGTCATCTTTTCAACGTTCTGCCAGAATAATATGTCGTAAATGTTCAGGTAGTTTGATTAAGCAAATGCGGATGAGTTCTGAGGGGCTGTATGGGTTTGACAGGTACTGATTCTTGTGCAACATGTCTTCAAAATATTTCACAAGACTGGAAAATTCAGATTGTTCGAAATGTTTCATCATTATGATGCTATGTTTTACTCGGTCTTGTGTAGCTTGAGACCAATATGCTGAGAGGAAGGCATGGTAAAATTCTCCTTCACTGTGGCAATCGTGAATGACCGATCGCATTCTGACAGCTGGTTCATTCTCTAAATAGCCACACATAAATTCTAATCTGTGCTCTAATGACCAGTTGGGAGGAAAACAATGAGAGAATTGATGGAGCCATGCTTGTGGATGAATGTCGTTGCCAGAATTCTTAAATGTTTTGAATTTACGTGTAGTAATGAACAGCTTATAGTCAAAATCATCATGTCGGCGAGTCGCATGTAGGTCATTGTTACGTCGTTTCGGCGGTTCCATCTCAAAATTCGGTGTACCTTGCCAATTTCTTTCATAATTTCCGAAGTGCCCTGAGTTATTATTTTGTGGCTGTTCCGTATTTCTATGTCCCTCTTCCCGTATTGGAGCGCGAGTGGCCTCTGAAATACGTAATTATTGTATTACCTGTGTCAACTGATCTTGTACTTCCCGGATTTCTCTTTGGTGTTGCGTATTAATTTGATTCTGATTTTGTTTGAATTTCCTAATTTGTTCGCACTCTTCTGTGTCATTAAAGACTACAGGTTTTGTGTCATTCAGATTATCATCTACCTTCGTAGATAAATTATTTAGCTGATCCGAAACTTTAACTACTTTCTCTGATGAACTAATTTCCTCCATGTGTCTTTCTACTGTGTCTTTTAAGTTTTCCTGAGTTTTTCCAAGTTGCGTAACCGAATTGGTAGATGCGACTGAGTCAATTTTAGCTTGCAAGGTCTCATGATTTTCATGAACAATAGTTTGCAGTTCTTTTATGGCTGCTTCGTGATTCTGTAATGCATTTTCATGACGCGAAAAAATAGGTTGGAAATGCTCACAAATTTGTGTTTTTACGTCATTACAGACTTTTTGACATTTCGATTCTATTTTATGTAACTCAGTAGTTAAATCTTCACGTGTTTGTTGAAGCGTGGTGTGAAGATTTTGTCCCATTGCGTCTAACTGTTGCTGTGTTTGTCTGTGGTGTTGTTCCATTATGTCTAACTTTTGAAGATTTTGTTCCATTGTGTCTAACTTTTGAAGCTTTTGCTGTGTTTGTCCCACTTGTTGTATTAATTGTCATAACAATGCACTGGTGTCTGAATCAGGTTACTCATTGCTTTTTGGCAGTGATTTTGCACCAGCAACATTCACATTTTGACAAGCAGAAAATGTGTCTTGACTTATTTGAGAAAACGGTGAGGACCCAAAACCTGAATCTACAGTATTTGCAAGATTGTGTCCTGTCATTTCGGAATCTTGAGGCGAGCTGTTGCCGACCGATCGATTGATAATGCTTCCCTGTTCTCTAATTGTTTCACTGCCTACACCATTATTTGCAGCCCGCTCCATTTCCCTATGCACAATTATCAAAATACTACTTCGAACATTAGTTAAATCATTACACGGTGGCGCTAACACACTGCTTTCGTCTTCACTGTCATGTCTCAGTTTACTTTGGAGCCTAGTATTACGTTTTTCACACGCCATTATCGTCACAATATTTCACACGACAACACAGAAAAGCACAATTTGAAGAGCAAAATAAGAAAACACATTAACATAGCATTGAAAATAATATCTAGTTAATCGCAAGCGCAGCTGCGAAATACTTGGTGCAAATCTACATGCATGCCACAACTGTTTTACTGTACAACAATGAAAGACTGCAACTACAAAGGAGATTCTCTCTACAATTACGCGCTAGCAATAAACAAAATCTACACTAATTACACAAACTACAAGAAAAAAAATCAGAAGATTCCAGTGAGGTATCCTCGGCTAAGGATCGACACATGAAACGTCCCCTTTGAACAATTTATACATGACTGTGCTTAAACTGACACACAATATTTTTAGCGCAACGCAATCTGACTTTCAAAAATCCCTACAAAAGAATGGCCCTGACTAACATTAACATATACGTTTCACAAATCACTTACCTCACAAAAATCTTGGTTACTCGAACTACTGCAATACAGCGAGCGCCACTACTGCCAGCTAAATAAAAGATTCAAACTACTGAAGGCACTAACTACTGATAGGCATAGTTAGCAAATGAAAGATTTTGATAGAGAACAAACAATGTTCAAAAGTCATAATGTATATAGCAGTTCATGATATCCAGTCTTACAAATTTCAAAACTCCGCCATCTCTCCCCCCACATCCACCACTGCTGGAGGCTCACCTCCAACTGCGCAACGCTACGCGCTGTTAACAGCCAACTGCCCAACACTACAGTGGCGAATATTACAACAATGCCACCCAGCCACAGACTGCACACAGCACAGCCAGTGATATTCATATAGAGCGCTACATGGCGTTACCAATATAAGAACCTAAACAGCCTACTTACAAGTTGCTAGTGGTGTGTTCTACACGAAAAAAAGATAAGAAAGTCATAACGCGAGGTGGAATGGAAAAAGAGCCAACAAAACATCAATATGTTCGTGCTTTTTGTTCTACCATTTGACACAGAGCTTATTTTCACATTGTAAGCCGTTCAGGCAATATTGTGGACGTGCAGGGTATAGTGATTCAGCAGGCTGTCATTGGAATTTCCACTCAAATGTGGATCTGGCAGTAGTGTCCGTCAGGGATTCGCAAATACAATCGGCCGGCAGTTCGGAATGGGGGTTGTGGGTGGGGGCGGCCGTCAACCCGCCCGCGGGGTCAGGAATGGCAGGTAATTAACAGGGCAGCGCGCGCCGCCCGATTGACCGAAGGTGGACACTGGCTGATTGCGTGCTGTGTGGGGGTGGGACGGGGGGCGTGTGTGGGCGGCGGGGGTTAGGGGGAGGCCATGTAGCTCATACTCACATCTCGTTGCGGGGACACACGAAACCGCGTGCCCCTGTACCGCCACGCTATCCTATAGAGGTGACAGTCCAAAGCCTATTATCAACTGGGCATTTACAACGTACCGTATAACAGTCGAAGTGGAGGTGACATTGTTGCGTTCTCATTCTCGGGATACTTTTCTTGTTTGATGTTTTAAATTCAGCAGCTCGTTGAAGTATTGGCTTCCGCACGGGTTCATAATTCTTGATGTCGCAAAGGAATTGTAATGCTATGTCCCTCGTAAGTTCACGGATTTGGTAATGGACCATTTACGTCAGGGCCGGTCACGGCGTGTCAAACTTCACTCGTGCAGGGTGTGCATATGCGGCCCGAGTGCAGGCCAGGGCCTGACCTGTCTCGGCTTTGCTCGGTTCTTCCCGGATTTCGTTGCTTATTGTGGTGTGGTACTTCTCGGTCGGCAGATTCATGGTGACAGCGCTCTTTATCCTTCGCTGTTTGTTCTTGGTATGAAGGGCGTCCACAGGTCCAGTGGCTGGTTGCACAAGAAGAGACAATCTAGCGATCTAGCGTCACAGTCCTTTAAAATGAGTGGGAGAGAGGGATGAGAATTCTCAGAATATGTCAGCTGGTACAGCAATTTTCTATGAAACGACATTACAGTACCACGTCGGAAGAACGTAAAGATTTAGATGACAGTGCAAGAGCAAAAAATTACAGCGATCGGCAGACGGGATTCATTGTTATTTGCATGAAGAAGCACCTTGTACTAAATTTGCAGGCACAGAACACGTGAAAAAATTGGTGATTCTTTGAAAACAATGAACAGCAAAGTGCTCACAAGGAATGAGAAACAATCCTTCACCGTTTCAGAATTCATGGAATTTGAGTACAACAGTGAGTGTTGTGGGAACGTCATTGCAAAACCAAACATTGGAAGCCTGCTGACGCAGACTTTTCGTTTACTTCTTGATTTAAAAACAACAGTAGCTCTACCGACGGCTGCAGCGTACGAAAAATGTGTACCACTAAGTGAGAAGAAAATAGCTGACCTCAAGAAATTGGAGCCGTATATCCCTGAAGAGCACCTAACCTTTTACAGAGCTCTCTACAACTGGCCTTCAGTAGACAGCAGAGGGCCTGTCAGTGAATAATGGACATGGGTACAAGTAATATTTCACTAAGCTTGCTATTTACCTGATTGAATCAGTTACGTACACATAAAATAAGAATTTTGGTAATGAGAGATAATATAGCTGATCTTCAGAAACTGTTATGTAGCCTAATAATAATAATTTTTGTATTGAACATAATAAATTTACAAATATACTGCTGAATAACACAGACTTGCATTTCTGGCAACCAATTTATTTTAGAAACAGCACATGTCCATCATTATATAATCTAGTCATTACATCATTGAAAATAGTGTCTGAAAATCACCAGAAACTGTGCCGTTCAAAGTAAAATAGAGCTGCCAAGGAAAATAGAATACTCAGGCCCACCAACTTATTTTTCCGTTTCTCTCAAAATCAACATGCATGGACTAATGCTGTTTCTGCAATCAGTGATTCAGTTGGTGCGTCCGACTTCACTTTCCGGGTGCTCCTCCCCACAAACGGTTAATTCAGAGGCCTGTTATTGGGTGCACCTGGATCTTAACGTTACGTTCAATTCCGTCAGGTTAAAGTACAAGCGAGAACCCGAAGGTGTAACCCAGACACACCACCTAGGCAGAGATGTAGAACAAATTGTCAACAATTATAGTCCACAAAATCGCGTGTGCTGACGCAGTAAAAACATGCTACAACCAAATGTCTCAAACAGTGCGATGCTAATAAAACCAAAATAAGTCCCCACCACAACTTTAAATATAAATGCATGGCAGCAGTGTCGCAAGAGCTAAAACAAATTGAGACTGCTAAATTTAGCTCACAAGTAACAACTAAACAAACTCAGGGTTGAGATATTTTAAGTAACCGATGGGGCCCAGTATCTCTGCTCAGTGCGACCCAGTCTATAAGTGAAACAAGTCCTGAATGGAAGAGATTTATGCGGCTGCGAGTAACACAGTTAATGGTGAGAAAAGTGTAATCACATTCTGGTGGCTCATTAACTCACCATTAACTGACTGCAACATTGTTACAAGGATTTACAAAATCCTCTCAACGACAAACTGGAGGAAGATATGTCACCAACAACATCACACAAATCAAGCACTTCTCAGCCATTTTTTATAGGAAAGAATTTTGCAGAAAAGCTCATCTAACAACTGCAATTAAATAATGAGTTAGGAAACTGAAAATGACTATACTATACAAACAGGAGCTCTGTGAAGTTATGTTGTCTGCTTAAGTAAAAGAACTGGACAGAAAATTCTGGGGAGATATACTCCCTTCGTAAACTGAAAAGCTAGCAGCGCTCCTGGTCGAGGAGGTCGCTTTTCCAGTGAATTTACTTTTTCCACTCAGATGAGAGAAGTAGACGGGAAATTCTGGGGGTGTGTAGTCTGTATGTAAACTAAAAGGTGAGCAGCTCTTGTGGTGGAAGAAATCACCTTTCTTGGAAGGATGACTAAGAATCCATTTCCCCTGTAACAGTGTTGAACGTTGACTAGAGTTTTATTTAGAAACTGTCTCTATGCTATTCTTGCGTTCGCATTATTAGCAACTCATATAAGTATTCAATGTAGTGTTAACACACTATGCGGAAGATAAACGGCTGTTCGCCCCACATAAGGCGCGCTACGAAATTTTGTGGCGTACGTGGTGACTGCTTTTTGTGATATAGTATGGTAGAGAGAATCTTGAATTGCCTTCATTTTGCAGACTTATGAAGACGCATGACCACAGTACAGCGACCTACCTCCACTCACGCCTCTAACGTCCAACCTTTCCACCCTGTAACATTCCCATAACACAATTCATCTATTAAAAAGCTTCTACTCCACTTAGATATGGTGCACACATTAAATATCACTATATATTTGTTCTTAACCCACTTCATTTCACAACAAACATCAGTTTTATACGACTCAAACATTACTTTTAATAACTACCACTTTTCTACCTCTGCGCCATGGAACTACTTTTCCTAGAGAAAAAATGAATGGGGCATTTTTTGTAGGAAATATAATGTAGTTTAAATTTGTACTGGGCAATATTTCGTCACGCATATCTAAATGCTCAGTCCACAGTCATTCCTACATTTCAGCTTTCCCATGGAAGATGTCCTTAGGTATTTTCACTTTCGAAAAGTAACTACATAAATAAAAAAAATAGCTTTGGTAATGAGAATTCGGAACCTATCGATTAAATTTTGATAGTCTTTTCTTCTCTTTAATAAGGAGAAGAATGTTTAAGTTTCACTAAAATTAGAGCATTGACGTAAACGTACAGCGTCAGAAAGAGACTGGTGTGCAAGTAACATAACTCGATGGTATATAGACTCTACATAGAAAGAAACGGTACGATATAATACGGAATATAAACGAAATAAATGCGTATCGAGACGAGGAGAAATGGCACTTCTGTTTAAAGATAATATGGGGTGTTCAAAACGTCTCTCCGCAGTGCCGTACGATTGTTAGCCGCGCGTGCCGTATGATTGTTCGGCTGCCTAGGTTACTTCCCTTCAAGTGGGCTCTCCCAACATTCCACTGTTTCGTTTATCTCAGCCAGCGTCAGTAGTATCGTTGATGTGTGTCGTTACCTGTTGACGTGAACGTTTAAGTCTAGTTCCTTTGTTCGTTTGTGTCGCTTTTGTCACTGTTAAAATGCTAATCATTGAAGAGTGTGTGTGTTTAGTCGAAAAAGTGTTCAAAGCTGGCGGTAAATACACAGTTTCCGTTCGTCAAACATTTAATTCAGTTTTCCCGGAGACAACACTCTCACATCACGATACTGTGCGAGAACTGATTAACAAATTTCGAAGTACGGGTTCACTGACAGATGCACCGAGAAGTGGTCGTCCTAGCGTTTTGTCTGAGGAAAGACTACTCGATATTTCTGATAAAATGTCCATGAGTCCGAACAAGTCAGTTAGAAAACTTGACCAGGAAATCGATGTTAGTGTTGGAACGGCCCACACAGCTGTAAGGAAAATATTAGAACTTTGGCGATACAATGTGACAGTCGTGCAAGAACTGAAAAATACTGATCATGGCAAGAGACTGCATTATTGACAACGGTTCAAAAATTTCTTTCAACAAAATGGGAGGGATGTGAAAATCTGAAAGTAAACGTGAATATTCAATAAAATGATAACTTGTATTTCACTGAGATTCATTTCGGTTTATTCACTGAGTTATCCGGCACGCGCGGCTAACAATCATACGGCACTGCGGAGAGACTTTTTGAACACCCCGTACTTCTATTGAAGTCAAAAAGCGGGAGATGTCCTTTAATAGGGTGGTTTATCACCACAGACGGTAATACGTACTCAGCAATGTGCTCCGACCCTGGGCAAAAGATTGGCAAGGAGCTCTTGTGCAAGAACGTTCCATTCCTCTACCAGCATGAATTGTGTCTTGAATTGGTTCCCCATCTACTCTAACCACAGCATATGCCCCATGTGACTTCCTATCCCCTAAATTGAAACTCTGTAATGCTATGAAAAAATTTTCATCAAATGGGGATGTTGTAGTTTCATTCAAAAAGTTATTTGGCAGAGCTTGACAGAATCTAATTTTCACATGAGATGAAAACCTGAAGGATCGCTGAACGGAGTGAATATCCATCAGAGGAGACTATTTCGAGAAGTAAGTTGAGTTGCTGACCGACCAAACATTTTTTCTTACTTCTTTACCAGACATGTCAGCGCATTAGCCCATATCTCTCTCTCTATCCTGCTCTCTCCATACAGACCAAAATCGATATGCCAATAAGACAAAATCATCCTGAGCATTGAGCCAATCGTCCCAAACTGAAGACATGATGATCACAGGGGGCAGCGATCAGAATTATAGGGCAGCCACTCCATTGTCTCCGACTTGAGCTGGCGTAACTTCAGCGTTATGACATCTGCGATATTGGGACCTGCGTTATCATGAAGCAGCGATACACCTTAGTAGTGGAACTGGGCCGTTCGGTCCCTCTCTCGATTGTTGCCAAATTTATTCAAGATGGCGGATTCAAGATGGTGGCCATAGATATGGCAATGTCACAATGACCTTATGGTGGGATGTTCAAAGTTTGGCAGGATGATAGATCAATTGGGCTACCTCCACTAATCTAACCCCCTCCGCTCCCCCCTCCCATACCCTCCACTGGAAAATGGTGAGAAGTTCAAATTCCAGCAGGACAATGCAGCTTACCGTGGCTACCTCCACTAATCTAAGTCATCTGACGGGCACCTCTTCCTAGGAATTGTCTGGGAAAGGACTCAGCATGTGCTGGATATGATGGATGTTAGTCTTTGTTTTTCAGGCAGCCTTTATTTAAACAATTTGAGGCAGTAGCTCCATCCAGTGTGTTCACCATGAGGTCTAGAGTCCAGCTGACCTAGTACACAGTACTGCCACCAGACTGCACTTTATCCCAGAGTGGACTGGGGGGAAAATGGCATGAAAATGACTCAGCCTGTGCTGGGCTACTGGAGAGAGGGAGGAGTCTACATTATATTTTGGATCAATTAATTTAGATACGGATTTTACATAGTTTATTTATTACCCTGAAACAAAACACACGCTCTGACATGCTTGGGATCGCAAACTACTCGAAAAACGCAGAAATAATGCAGTACACTATGTGCATACATGCTCACTAATTATAAACTGCCAGCCGGAGTGGCCGAGCGGTTCTAGGCGCTACAGTCTGGAACCGCGCGACCGCTACGGTCGCAGGTTCGAATCCTGCCTCGGGCATGGATGTGTGTTATGTCCTTAGGTTAGTTAGGTTTAAGTAGTTCTAAGTTCTAGGGGACTGATGACCTCAGATGTTAGGTCCCATATTTCTCAGAGCCATTTGAACCATTTAATTATAAACTGTCGAAATAATGCGTACAATTTATTTAGGGACAGATTTAAACTACTTTATTAATTAGATTAAAACAAAACACTCACCCTGGCGTGCTTGAGGTAGCAGGAAGTAGTCTACAGACCTGCAAACTACTCATAAATCGCCGAAATAATACATACACTGATGTGCAGAGATGCAAACAACTTCTAAATTGTTGAATTAATGCATGTAAAAGGCTCTGCAAACACTCTTGCTAATCGTCAACTGTCGAATCATGCACTGCACAGCCTGCAGACCTGTTTACAAAATAATACGACAGACACGAAAAAAACTTCTAAATCACCGAAATAATGCATATATAACGCTGTACCAACATGCTCACAACGCTTAAACAGCCGAAAATAATGCACTGCACAAACAATCGGTGCACGTAAAAAAGGCTTACGAACTACAGTCAATCGCGACATATCAGCGAACTGCACCCCTAGAGAACTCCAAGGTGGGCACGCCGGTAGCGTGCTCACACCGGTCCCATACGTGAGACGCCCCGTGAGCATTGCACGCATGCTTGATGGTGCAATGCCCCTCTACCTGTGGATACTGACATCACCGGTCAGTCTACAGAAATCCATTGCAATGCCTCCCAGAATAGCACAGGGTGCATGTATCAAACCAACAGTGCGGTTACACGTCGCCGAAAGTGCAACCTAGTAATAAAATTAAAATTTAGAAAGTGATTGCGCTAAGGAACGTGATATGAAACCGGTATTTTCAACCCCCTTACGCCGGCACCGCCAGATATTCCTCCAGTATTTGTAATACATTCTCTCTCGATGTCAGAGGTTTGGTGATATACCGACTGCGTTATACTCAATCTCAATGGTTGATTGAGAAGGATCACAAACAGTAGATGGGATGCTGATTGAGGTCGTAAGGAATGTACGCTAGCTTTTCAGATCTCTAGTGTTACACTATCTGCTAGAAATACTGTCTATTTGGAATCAAGTCTCTCCATTCAACCACATACCTGGATTGGAGCCTATGGAGAAGCCCTTTAATAATTACAGCCACTAGTGAATCATATTTATGGCACTCTCATATCGCGAAACGAGTCACCTTTCTCGCTTTCTCGAACCTACCTACTACAGTAAAATTCCAACATCGTTTTAGGCAGTCCTTACGCATCTTGTAGCTGCTGCCATTTCTGCAGCTGTATGCATGTGATCATCCATATTTAAGTCGGGACTGAGTAGAATCGGTGAAAGCTATATCTACCACCTTCTGAAACCTGTGTAGAAACAGGCTAAGCTTAGTTAGTACAACAGAACTACGTTTTGAACATTCGATGGAAATGGGACCATATTGTCGTAGCTCCGCCAACTGTTCACGATGTGTAAGGTCAGCGCCAAACAAAGTCCACTCTTGCAACAAGTATAGTAGTATAAGAGACAGTATTGGAACTGGGAGAAGGATGGGGATTTTGCTACTGCATTGTGATGCATCCCCAAACTACATACAAGTACCGCTGTCCAAAGGAGATCCATGTTCTTCAGGGCCATTCACGTCTATTAACCCCAATATTATTCTGTTCCATCCAACAGAGAAAAATTACGAACCACAAAAGCTCCACTAACTTCATCCAATAGAGAACTTGATAAGATGTTTACCTCATCTCTCTGCTCCCATGTGCTGAAAATAAATACCTTCTGCCTGCAGGCATAGAGCACATGTTACCATACTATTAAATATACAGCTACTGATCCATTACACGGACCAATGTAAAGGTGCACCCCCTGTCTTGTTGGAGGATGACCGTATCCCATAAACTATACTATAAGTCTAACAGACCCTCCCTGTGACCATGTGTCGTTATTTGAAACGTTTTTTGTGCTGTAACACGCTTTGTGCACTGCCATGCATTTTGTTTTTTCCGCCACGACTTTGAGGTCTGTCTCAGGTTCTAAACTGATATTAACACGTTCTGATCCACTGCTTCTCACAGAAAAACTAGACATCACATGGTATAATTCATGTTATTACTGCTGTACCATAACACACGAAACACTCTGGATGATTTTAAATAAAAGACTGTTACAACACAAGGAAAATGGAAGAGTTTGACGGCATTGTGTAGAGTTTCCAAACTGCTGTCTGAAAGTGATTGCGCTACGGTCGCAGGTTCGAATCCTGCCTCGGGCATGGATGTTTGTGATGTCCTTAGGTTAGTTCGGTTTAACTAGTTCTAAGTTCTAGGGGACTAATGACCTCAGCAGTTGAGTCCCATAGTGCTCAGAGCCATTTGAACCATTTTGAAAGTGATTGTTGACCTCTACATTTAAACTCATCTGCCACAGTGACGGAATAGCAATGGCTCTGTATTCTGTTTCGACTAAATCCTCATATTGGACTCATGAACGCAATCACTTTCTCGGTGACAGCTATCCCCAGAAGGTGCCCCTCCACAAAAATTCTTTCTCCAACTCAAAGAAGCGTTGTCAGTCAATCATTATGTGGTAGCCAACAGTGTACCAGTGAACAGATGGGATGGAAAAGACACCGTCGATATACTGGAATAATAAGCATCACAGTTGATAGTGCAAACAATGTTAGTAATTTTACAGTAATTTCAACACCAACCAATGATGCGACAGTATGTTTCCCAATTTCAGTATCATAACTAAGCCGTCTCTTCTCTACTTAGTATCATTGCGAATGTAAATAGATGATGACTGTGCAGTACATCTATTCATTGTTAATTCTCGAACTTATACATCATCAAAGTGTAGTAGACAGTGCTCTACGCATTTGTAGCACCACGAGCATAGTGCTTAAGTTATGATCTGTCTCTATGTGGATGGGAGTCACAGAGCATTCTCACAGTCTTAGGATAAAATTAGAGACTGAAAGACCCCCCTGCACTGATGTTGACGAACCCACCCTGCAGCACTGTTACCGATTTAATCTGCAACCGACTAGAAGTAGACTACTACATTCCACATCTCGTGAATGTATGACGCTTGTCGAATCCTCACCCATCCTAGAACACAAGATTCCTCCAGGTGCGCCCATGTCGAGGAGGTTAGCACTCCTTATCGATGTATAGAAATACATTTGAAAGTGTTGTGATATAATTGCAGATGGTTAATAAGAACAAGAGATTTTTAATCAAGATAGACCTCCAGAAGGATGGAGTTCGAAGCATTTTACATAAATCAACTACACTATCAATTTTACAGAATTGTTCTAGTGTCTGGAATCAGAATCAGGAGGATGTTGGTAAGAGAGAGCATAAACACATGCACCCATAAGGCTACACGCTTCTGCACTTAAAACAGGCTATAATGTTAGATCGTTAGATTTTACAATCTATCAGCCATGTGGAATGCAGCGCTGTTAACATTCCAGTGTAAGAAATATATTTCCAGCGCATGACATACACCCTTCTTGCAGGTTCCTCTACGATAAACTATGGTAACAAACACTAAAACGAAAAAAACTACTTCCTTAAAACAAGGGCTCTGTATAATACGTGCACAATATAGCCTTGCAGAGTTGTATAGCGTCCACTGTTCACATCCGGTCACTGTACAGAAATTATGCTATGTCCACCTCAGTCCTATATAAAATGATCGTTAGTAATGGAGAATACTCTAACAAGGTAACAGATAAACGTGTAGGAGCAGCGTCTGCAGCGCCTGACATGTGAAATTACAAGTCATGCTGCCACTAACTCTGTAAACAGCTCTACTGTCAAGCAGATGTATACACAGTGATGCAGTGCCAAATTAGTTAGGAAATTGAAGTATCGATTTTACACCCAAAATACGACTGGAGAATGGAGTACATCACACAAATCTTTGTTTGTTTAGAGGAATGTGTCACATTTCATCACACATGAGACGGACCTCCTCTGATGACTGAGAGATCTACTGTTAACAATCGCAAGTAGACACTGCTCTACGACCGACACAAAACGTGTGGTTGTATACAAGTCGTATGCCGGGTATGTCACACAACTGATGCATCTTGACAGAACATCAAGAAAAAATGGTCAAATGACCTGCAGCAACTTCTCCTAGAATGAGTAATTGTGACAGTTTACAATTAGCAAGCGTATTTGCATTATTTTGACAATTTACGAGTTGTTTGCGTGTCTGTACATCAGTGTACTGTATTATTTCGTTGATTTACGAGTGGTTTTCTGGTCTGTAGGCTTTGAATTGCAAACTCAAGCACGTCAGATCATGTGTTTTGTATCTGTGTAATAAATAAACTATGTGAAATCCGTCGCTAAACAAACTGCACAAACATAAATAAAGTACACTCCTTCCTCTCTCCAGCAGCTCAGCACAGGCTGAGTCATTTTCCTGCAATTTTGCCCCGCGACTGCTATAGGATGAAAGTGCACTCTGGTGGTAATACCGTGTACTAGGTCAGTTGGACTCCAGACCTCATGATGGGCACACGGGATGGAGCTAATGCCTAAAATTGTTTAAATAAAGAATGAAAATAAAGACTTAGGTCCACCTATCCACCAGGTGAGCACAGGCTGAGTTCTTTCTCCGCCGTTTTTTCTCCCTAGACCACTACCTTGGATTACGTCACAGAAGGGTGGAAGTGCCCTCTTGTGGCAGTATTGTGTACTAGGTCAGCTGGACTCCAGACCTCATGCTGAGCACACTGGATGGAGATACTGCTTCAAATTGTTTAAATAAAGACTGCCTGAAAAATAAATACTTACATCCATCCTATCCAGCACAGGCTGAGTCCTTTTCCACCCAATTCCTAGTAAGAGGTGGCTTTCAGAGGCAGCCCAAGTGACCTCTTTCCCGCCATTTTCTTAGGTTAGTAGAGGTAGCCATCGTGTGTTGCATTGTTCTGCTCGAATTTGAACTTCCTGCCATATGCTGGGGAAGGGGAGAGAGGAGGACGGGCGGGTTTTAGATTAATGGAGGTAGCCCAATTGACCTATCTTCCCACCAAACTTTGAACATCCCACCATGCGGTCATGCGACATTGCCATATCTATCGCCGCCATCTTGTATCCACCATCTTGAATATATTTCGCAACAATGGAGACTGAGGCCCCACCGACCTTATTCCACTATTCCCCTTGGCGCACCTCCCCACAATGGTGGTTTTCGACAGCCGTGTTTCCCATTCATTCCACGCTACATATGTAATGATGTTTGTCGTTTGGCAGCCAAAATAAGAACAACAGCATGTTGGTGCTCTTTGGTCTTATTTGATAACAATGTTGCCATCGGTCACGTTTTTGTATTTACTGCACAAGCATCAGAAAGACACGAATGTCACACTGATGATCCCTTTCCTACATGTAGGCACTCATCTACCTGCATCACTGTCGATTATATTGCATATACTCTGTTGCAACGCTTTCAGACAGAAACTTTGTATCGCCTGTTGTATCCCTTATATACATCCAAGAGCAAACAAATTTATTTTTAACGCGGAATTTGACGTGAAAATTTGATAGAGCGGTAGCAAATTAGTCTAGTGACATATTCATCTCTTAGGTATACATTAACAGAGGCATTAATGCTCGAAGAATAGCCAGCACTCCAGCAGCGACTGAGCAGAGCTGCTGCATGGTGGTAGCAAGCAGCACAGGCCTTAGCACTGCTCAGTTTCTCCTGAACTACTGTAACAAAACGAATATGGCACTACACTAATAGGGCTCGATTTATGGAATGGTCACGTAAAATTCCACCTGAAAAATCATTTTTCTGTTAACAGGAAACAAAACGACCCTTTCCATTGACATTGGGCGTTGCTTGAAAGATGTGATGAGCAGAATTTGTTTGTGTTTAATCCAGATACACTTTGCAAAAACGAAGTTATAAATATCTGCCGAAATACCAGAGAAAGTGCGCCTAACGGCTATTAGGAGAGACACCTCACATTTATCTGAAACCAAAAAGGAAAAAGAAAGTGAAAAATCAAATTGGTCAGGGATGCACCTACGTCAGGGGCTCACAAATTGGAAAGGAATGCACAAGCCATAAAAGTGAACAAGCATTACTTTCAACAATTTTTTTCAGACGACAAAGTATGGTTCTTCCTATGGAAATGAATTCAAGAGGTGCAATTGGTGATAGCAGACTTGTTTTCAGTGTTCTAAACCTTATACCTTATGAAATACGCTGGGTTTAAAGTATTGCAACGCCGTCGCTTTTCTGCCGTAATGCTCAGAGTAAGGTTTGCATACAACAGGGCTCAGTACAGTACAGGCCACCCGCATTGCGACGTTATAGCATTACGGCAGTAGCAATGGCTCCGTTTCTATTATTTAAAGTCTAAGTAATCCCAAACGTATAAGATTTAGAACAGTGGAACAAAGTCTGCCATCAGTAACTGTACCTCTAGTTTTCATTTTGGCAGAAGAAACATACATGCACCATTTAAATAAAACTTAAATTTGTACCGAAAGCAAAGTCTGTTTACTTGTAGGAAGTGCACCATTGCTGTTCATTGTGTGAACCCCTGACATATGTGCACCCTGGCCAATTGCATTAATCACATTTTGTTTCTTATTGGGAACATATAAAGTGTAAAGCTATGAGGTGAAAAAAAATGGTTCAAATGGCTCTGAGCACTATGGGACTTAACATCTGAGGTCATCAGTCCCCTAGAACTTAGAACTACTTAAACCTAACTAACCTAAGGACATCACACACATCCAGACCGTAGCGGTCGCGCGGTTCCAGACTGAAGCGCCTAGAACCGCTTGGCCACACCGGCCGGCGCTATCAGGTGACTATTGTGTAATGTATAATAAGAGAAGTTGTATCTGGGATCCATATGTTTACACTGGGTTTAAGTTATATAACATTTATTTCAACCCCATGAACCATGGACCTTGCCGTTGGTGGGGAGGCTTGCGTGCCTCAGCGATACAGATAGCCGTACCGTAGGAGCAACCAAAACGGAGGGGTATCTGTTGAGAGGCTAGACAAACACGCAGTTCCTGAAGAGGGGCAGCAGCCTTTTCAGTAGTTGTAGGGGCAACAGTCTGGATGATTGACTGATCTGGCCTTGTAACACTAACCAAAACGGCCTTCTTTGCTGGTACTGCGAACGGCTGAAAGTGGGAAGAAACTTCAACCGTAATTTTTCCCGAGGGCATGCCGCTTATTGTATAGTAAAATGATGATGGAGTCCTCTTGGCTAAAATATTCAGGTGGTAAAATACTCCCCCATTTGGATCTTTGGGCGGGAACTACTCAGGAGGGCGTTGTTTTCAGGAGAAAGAAAACTGGCGTTCTATGGATCGGAGCGTGGAATGTCAGATCCCTTAATCGGGCAGGTAGGTTAGAAAATTGAAAAAGGGAAATGGATAGGTTAAAGTAAGATATAGTGGGAATTAGTGAAGTTCGGTGGCAGGAGGAACAAGACTTTTGGTCAGGTGATTACCGGGTTATAAATACAAAATCAAATAGGGGTAATGCAGGAGTAGGTTTAATAATGAATAAAAAAATAAGAGTGCGGGTTAGCTACTACAAACAGCATAGTGAACGCATTATTGTGGCCAAGATAGACACAAAGCCCATGCCTACTACAGTAGTACAAGTTTATATGCCAACTAGCTCTGCAGATGATGAAGAAATTGATGAAATGTATGACGAGATAAAAGAAATTATTCAGGTAGTGAAGGGAGACGAAAATTTAATAGTCATGTGTGACTGGAATTCGGTAGTAGGAAAAGATAGAGAAGGAAACGTAGTAGATGACAATGGATTGGGGGTAAGAAATGAAAGAGAAAGCCGCCTGGTAGAATTTTGCACACAGCACAACTTAATCATAGCTAACACTTGGTTAGAGAATCATAAAAGAAGGTTGTATACCTGGAAGAAGCCTGGAGATACTGGAAGGTCTCAGATAGATTATATAATGGTAAGACAGAGATTTAGGAACCAGGTTTTAAATTGTAAGACATTTCCAGGAGCAGATGTGGACTCTGACCACAATCTATTGGTTATGAACCGTAGATTAAAACTGAATAAACTGCAAAAAGGTGGGAATTTGAGGAGATGGGATCTGGATAAACTGAAAGAACTAGAGGCTGTAGAGAGCTTCAGGGAGAGCATTAAGGAAAGATTGACAAGAATGGCGAAAGAAATACAGTAGAAGAAGAATGGGTAGCTTTGAAGGATGAAATAGTGAGAGCAGCAGAGGATCAAATAGGTGAAAAGATGAGAGCCAATAGAAATCCTTGGGTAACAGAAGAGATATTGAATTTAATTGATGGAAGGAGAAAATATAAAAATGCAGTAAATGAAGCAGGCAGAAAGGATTACAAACTCTCAAAAATGAGATCGATAAGAAGTGGAAAATGGCTAGACAGGGATGGCTAGAGGACAAATGTAAGGATGTAGAGTCGAATATCACTGGGGGTAAAATAAAGAGACCTTTGGAGAAAAGAGAACCACTTGTATGAATATCAAGAGCTCAGATGCAAACCCAGTTCTAAGCAAAGAAGGGAAAGCAGAAAGGTGGAAGGAGAATATAGAGGGTCTATAGAAGGACGATGCTCTTGAGGACAATACTATAGAAATGGAAGAGAATGTAGATGAAGATGAAATAGGACATATGATACTGCGTGAAGAGTACCGAAAGACCTAAGTCGAAAGAAGGCTCCGGGAGTAGACAACATTCCATTATAACTACTGACAGCCTTGGGAGAGCCAGGCCTAACAAAACTCTACCACCTGGTGAGAAAAGATGTATGAGACAGGTGAAATACCATCAGACTTCAAGTAGAATATAATAATTCGAATCCCAAAGAAAGCAGGTGTTGACAGATGTGAAAATTACCGAACTATCCGTTTAATAAGCCACGGCTGGAAAATACTAACACGAATTATTTACAGACGAATGGAAAAACTGAAAGAAACCAACCTCGGGGTAGATCACTTTGGATTCCGTAGAAATGTTGCAACACGTAAGGCAATATCATCCTACAACTTATCTTAGAAAATACACTCCTGGAAATGGAAAAAAGAACACATTGACACCGGTGTGTCAGACCCACCATACTTGCTCCGGACACTGCGAGAGGGCTGTACAAGCAATGATCACACGCACGGCACAGCGGACACACCAGGAACCGCGGTGTTGGCCGTCGAATGGCGCTAGCTGCGCAGCATTTGTGCACCGCCGCCGTCAGTGTCAGCCAGTTTGCCGTGGCATACGGAGCTCCATCGCAGTCTTTAACACTGGTAGCATGCCGCGACAGCGTGGACGTGAACCGTATGTGCAGTTGACGGACTTTGAGCGAGGGCTTATAGCGGGCATGCGGGAGGCCGGGTGGACGTACCGCCGAATTGCTCAACACGTGGGGCGTGAGGTCTCCACAGTACATCGATGTTGTCGCCAGTGGTCGGCGGAAGGTGCACGTGCCCGTCGACCTGGGACCGGACCGCAGCGACGCACGGATGCACGCCAAGACCGTAGGATCCTACGCAGTGCCGTAGGGGACCGCACCGCCACTTCCCAGCAAATTAGGGACACTGTTGCTCCTGGGGTATCGGCGAGGACCATTCGCAACCGTCTCCATGAAGCTGGGCTACGGTCCCGCACACCGTTAGGCCGTCTTCCGCTCACGCCCCAACATCGTGCAGCCCGCCTCCAGTGGTGTCGCGACAGGCGTGAATGGAGGGACGAATGGAGACGTGTCGTCTTCAGCGATGAGAGTCGCTTCTGCCTTGGTGCCAATGATGGTCGTATGCGTGTTTGGCGCCGTGCAGGTGAGCGCCACAATCAGGACTGCATACGACCGAGGCACACAGGGCCAACACCCGGCATCATGGTGTGGGGAGCGATCTCCTACACTGGCCGTACACCACTGGTGATCGTCGAGGGGACACTGAATAGTGCACGGTACATCCAAACCGTCATCGAACCCATCGTTCTACCATTCGTAGTCCGGCAAGGGAACTTGCTGATGCAACAGGACAATGCACGTCCGCATGTATCCCGTGCCACCCAACGTGCTCTAGAAGGTGCAAGTCAACTACCCTGGCCAGCAAGATCTCCGGATCTGTCCCCCATTGAGCATGTTTGGGACTGGATGAAGCGTCGTCTCACGCGGTCTGCACGTCCAGCACGAACGCTGGTCCAACTAAGGCGCCAGGTGGAAGTGGCATGGCAAGCCGTTCCACAGGACTACATCCAGCATCTCTACGATCGTCTCCATGGGAGAATAGCAGCCTGCATTGCTGCGAAAGGTGGATATACACTGTACTAGTGCCGACATTGTGCATGCTCTGTTGCCTGTGTCTATGTGCCTGTGGTTCTGTCAGTGTGATCATGTGATGTATCTGACCCCAGGAATGTGTCAATAAAGTTTCCCCTTCCTGGAACAATGAATTCACGGTGTTCTTATTTCAATTTCCAGGAGTGTAGATTTAGAAAAGGCAAATCTACGTTTCTAGCATTTGTAGACTTAGAGAAAGCTTTTGACAATGTTGACTGGAATACTCCCTTCCAAATTCTGAAAGTGGCAGGGGTAAAATACAGGGAGCGAAAGGCTATTTACAATTTGTACAGAAACCAGATGGCACTTATAAGAGTCGATGGGCATGAAAGGGAAGCAATGGTTGGGAAGGGAGTGAGACAGGGTTGTAGCCTATCCCCCATATTAACCAATCTGTATATTGAGGAAGCAGTAAGGGAAACAAAAGAAAAATTTGGAGAAGGAATTAAAATCCATGGAGAAGAAATAAAATTTTGAGGTTCGTCGATGATATTGTAATTCTGTCAGAGACAGCAAAGGACCTGGAAGAGCAGCTGAACGAAATGGACAGTTTCTTGAAAGGAGGATATAAGGTGAACATCAACAAAAGCAAAACGAGGATAACGGAAATTAGTCTAATTAAATCGGGTGATGCTGTGGGAATTAGATTAGGAAATGAGACGCTTAAAGTAGTAAATGAGTTTTGCTATTTGTGGAGCAAAATAACTGATGACGGTCGGAGTAGAGAGGATATAAAATGTAGACTGGCAATGGCAAGGAAAGCGTTTCTGAAGAAGAGAAATTTGTTAACATCGAGTATAGATTTAAGTGCCAGGAAGTCGTTTCTGGAAGTATTTGTATGGAGTGAAGCCATGTATGGAAGTGAAACGTGGAAGATAAATAGTTTAGACAATAAGAGAATAGAACCTTTCGAAATGTGGTGCTACAGAAGAATGCTGAAAATTAGATGGGTAGATCACATAACAATGAGGAGGTATTGAATAGAGTTGGAGAGAAGAGAGGTTTGTGGCACAACTTGATTAGAAGAAGGGATCGGTTGGTAGGGCATGTTCCGGGGCATCAAGGGATCACCAATTTAATATTGGAGGGCAGCGTGGAGGGTAAGAATCGTAGAGGGAGACAAGGAAATGAACACACCAAGCAGATTCGCAAGGATGTAGGTTGCAGTAGGTACTGGGAGATGAAGAGGCTTGCACAGGATAGGGCAGCATGGAGAGCTACATATAACCAGTCTCTACGATTGAAAGCCGGCCGCGGTGACCCTGCGGTGGCCTTCCGGAACCGCGTGACTGCTACGGTCGCAGGTTCGAATCCTGCCTCGGGCATGGATGTGTGTGATGTCCTTAGGTTTAAGTAGTTCTAAGTTCTAGGGGACTTATGACCTCAGATGTTGAGTCCCATATTGCTCAGAGCCATTTGAAACATTTTTTTCTGGACTGAAGACCACAACAACAACAGCAACATTTATTTTTACGGTTATTTCGGTGTGGCGTAAAGACTCCTCGTTGAGTTTATTGCACAGTATTTTACTTTTGATCCTTCAAAATGCCGTCCTTTTGTGCGTCTTTTAAAAACTATTACACATAAACACACTGTTAGGGAACTGATTTTTACATTCTGAAAATTATAGTATCTTTGCAGCATGTACATTATCACATAAAACTAAATTCCGAGGCTTGAACTTCCATATAAAAATTACACTCGACAGGAAGAAAACTACCTGCAAATTTGAGTTTCATTGCTGGAATCTACATCTTCCTTTACCACCACTTGGAACACCTTTGTTGTTAACTTACTTAAAGCATTTTATTTTAAGTACAGGAAGGTGCCAGAGGAATTGTGATCACTGACTACTGTATACGGCTTGATCCGGTGGAGGTTCGAGTCCTCCCTCGGGCATGGGTGTGTGTGTTTGTCCTTAGGATAATTTAGGTTAAGTAGTGTGTAAGCTTAGGGACTGATGACCTTATCAGTTAAGTCCCATAAGATTTCACACACATTTTAACATTTGAACTGCTGTATAAGCGTCGACTTTTTCGTCTGTTTCTCGATCTGTATCACTAACATCTTTCTCTGTTCGTCAACTAAAAATTCAATCTTTGGATCGTTAATACTGACACGTTCCTGTGAACATAATCCTTGCTTTGCCAAGAGGGCTGGCCTAGGAGACTCCAACACGTATGAACAGCATGTGTCAGCAACCAAAAAGAATTCGATACCGCAACCGACAATAGAACATTACGGAGTTGGCGATCGAAGGAAGGTATGTGGAGGATAGAAGCACTCCGCAACAATTTAGTTTGGAGAGCGAGTTTTCGCGCTATCTGAGAGACTACACTGCATGAGTTAAGATTTTAAAATAGATACGTACAGGGCGATTCAGCAGCTCCTACTAATGGGTTTTATACAACCCAAAACACCTTCGAAAATAGCATGTAAAATTTTTATATTCTCTCCTTACTACACGGAAGCTATTAGCTCCACATAAAAAGCTAACACGACCTTTTTGTAGGAAATTTAATGTAGTTAAGTTTTGTATCGGGATATGGTGTAGCTGCACGCCACGGGTTTCGAGTTATTCAAGAAAGAATTTGATGGTCACTTTCGTAAATTGTTCTTGAATAATTCGAGAACTATAGTTTCTAGCGCAAACGTATACCGGTATAAATTTAATTAATTTATATTTCGTACAAAATGGTCCCTTCCATTTTTCTTGTAGGACTAGTAATTCGTGGGCAGCGAGCGCGAGAATATGAAAATCTTGCGCTTCGTATCTCAAGTCATTGTGGGTTGCATAAAATCCATTGTTAGTGGCAATGGGAAGGGAAGCGTTTCTGAAGAAGAGAAATTTGTTAACATCGAGTATTGATTTAAGTGTTAGGAAGTCGTTTTTGAAAGTATTTGTATGGAGTGTAGCCATGTATGGAAGTGAAACATGGACGACAAATAGTTTAGACAAGAAGAGAATAGAAGCTTTCGAAATGTGGTGCTACAGAAGATTGCTGAAGATTAGATGGGTAGATCACATAACTAATGAGGAGGTGTTGAATAGGATTGGGGAGAAGAGAAGTTTGCGGCACAACTTGACTAGAAGAAGGGATCGGTTGGTAGGACATGTTCTGAGGCATCAAGGGGTCACCAATTTAGTATTGGAGGGCAGCGTGGAGGGTAAGAATCGTAGAGGGAGACCAAGAGATGAATACACCAAGCAGATTCAGAAGGATGTAGGTTGCAGTAGGTACTGGGAGATGAAGAAGCTTGCCCAGGAGAGAGTAGCAAGGAGAGCTCCATCAGACTAGTCTCTGGACTGAAGACCACAACAACAGGGGCAACTGAATCAACGTGTATGTACATAACGTTGTAGTTCATTTTGATCGTTACAATAACTTATCTGTCTTATTCACCTACACAGAATACAATACACTGACAGGTATTGAAAAACTTTAAGTAAAGTAATGACATATACTTTTGTTGAGTAGAGCAAATCCAGTAACAACATTAACATGAGCTTTACAATTTTATAAGCTTCCAGGTTATTTAGGCCCACCTACGACTTCTTGAGGTAGCTTGCCATCGATCTGGTGAAGATTTAATCTGCTGACGTGAAATTCGCGTGCCGCCAACTCTTGCCCAATCTCTACATCACTCGTGCTACAAGGAAAACAAAACCGATCGTTTTGTAGTTTTATATTAAATAGTTACTACTTTAAAAAATCATTCGTATATAATATATCATTCAGCACCCTTACCATACATAGTGGAAAGGGAAAAATCCATTGTGATACGGACCAAATTTTGTATCAGTACAACCGACGTATCAGGTGGCAAAATACGCATTTGCAGCGGATATGTTGGGGAAGTGCGAACACCACATTCGCAGCTCTCCTCGATTTGTACACCACATCAGTCAACTGCGAATCTAGCGTACGGATATTAGTGTCAGTTTCGATATAATCCCAGTCTTTACGAGAGCCATATTTCCTGAATCCTTGGAACAAATCGTCGAAAACTTCGATGATGTGTCGCTGAACATTTTACGTCTGTTCTAACGGCAACTTACGAGGGTTGGAACTTTGATAGGGGCAACTATTTACTTACAGACCGTACCAAGTAGATACGTGTTTCAAAGTTTTAATGACCCTCAAAGCAGTCACCAGCATTCTGTATAAACTGTGGCCAGCGATGTGGAAGTCGTAGGACACTCTTAGCAGTGCCAGTTGTGTCGACAGTTCGATCAGCGCGGTCTATTGCCCAACGAATTTGCAGCAGTCATGAAGCGAATGCCGTGAAGTGTTTCATTCAGTTTATAAATAGAGTTGAACTTACGAGGGTTTAAGTCAGGGGAGTGCAGTAGGTGGTATAGCACTTAGCAGCCCCATTAGTCAAACAAATCAGTAACAGCTTGCACTGTACGTGCTTGAGCATTGTCCTGCTAAATGATGGTCAGGTTCTGCAGAACGTCTCATCACTTCTGTCTGTATGCTGTTCATTTTCTGGTACACAAACTACGACCAGCTTAGAGAGAGAAGTGATGACACTTTCTGCAGGACCTGACCAACATTTAGCAGGACAATGATCAAGCACGTACAGTGCAAGCTGTTACTAATTTGTTTGACTGATGAGGCTGCTAAGTGCTATACCACCTACTGCACTCCCCTGACTTAAACCCTCGTAAGCTTAACTCGATTTCTCAACTGAAGGAAACACTTCACGGCATTCGCTTCGGAACTGCTACAAATTCGTCGGGCAATAGACCACGCCGCTCGAACTGTCAACACAACTGGCACTACTAAGGGTATCTTACGACTTCCACAGCGCTGGCAACGGGCTATACACAATGCTGGTGACTACTTTGAAGGTCAGTTAAACTTTGAAACACCTATCTATTGTGTACGAGCTGTGAATAAATAAATGCCACTATTAAAGTTCCAACCCTCGTATCTTCTGTTGGACGGAAAGTGTTACAGTGCGTAAAACGGAAACAACAACACGTCAGAACACTCATAAATACATTGGGTCTTACAACTATTTAACTCTACATTAAAAAGCTGTCTAATAACTAGCTAGTGCTTTCTGAGATTCAAATAAATGGGCACGGTACGTATCGCTTCAGATTCCGTCTCATCTCAAATAGAGGATGGTTTTAATTAAACTTTCGTTACTAGGAGCCAGTGTAGATGGAAAATTATTTACCAAGCTTTCCAAGAATGATGTTCAGACTGTGTACTGCAGGATTTGCGTTGTTTCTGGTTTTAGTGTCATTACTTGCCATTAGGCGCCGATACTAGTAGGCGACGTAGGGTTCAAATATAAACATAGGTCTACACAAGATTGGTAGGGCTTTGCTCCTAAAGCTATTTTATCAAAACAACAGCAGTAGTGCTATCGACGCATTAAGTGAATACACAGAACTCCTCTTGAAGAACATGATTCGGAACTTCGAATTGACTGGTGATATGGGAATTGCTTTTTGGGGGAGGCCTTCTGCCAAATGGACCACAGATTATTGAATAACTTACTGTTGCCATGGATGATAATGCTTAACGAATGTTCCATCTTCAAGTGGTGCATGATCTGTGGCACCGTAGCTGAGCATTCCTTGGGCCACCGTTCGAAGAGTGCTGCGAATAGATGTGAAATGTGATTTGTAGTGCGGTTGTAGGCTATCGTCATGCAGATGGTTGTCACCTAGGGCAACGTTTGTAACATGGAATGTAACCACGTCACGCAGTTAACAAATATTACCCTGTGATGTCGCAATTAAAATGTGTTTCTTTCAATGGTTTATTCGTTATTTCCCATCAGCGTATCGTTAACAAATGTTTCCACTATCTTTCATCGTTCCACGATCACTCATTTTTTATAGGGGGACCTCTCAAGTAGCGAATGTTTAATTTTAACCTCCCCGTATACGCGGGAGCGCTGGCATGAGAAGAGATAAATGGCGAGAGGTGACACTACAGTGCGACAATTTCGGTGCCGAAATAGTTTCACTCGTATGAAGTCATCTGCAGACCCATAATTGCACTGCTAGCCGCACCGGCCGCGGAAAGTGATTGTGTGGTCAGACACCTGTCAGCTCGACAACTTCCCCTTCACTGAAGTTCTGCGCCCAATAAAGCCAGAGCGAGTCTCGTGAACGTGTGAGTACACCGAAAATAATCGCACCGGACAAACAATTAACCAATTTGGAGACATCACTATACAGTCTCTAGCCTTGATAATGCGCACCATTCGGCGACAAACAGACCCTACAGTCTTTTTTTTTTAAGTTACGTAATACTCGTTGATAATTAGACCCCGTAGAGTTAGGAAGTTGGGAGCCTGATGATTGCTGCGCTCCACCTGCTGCTCCTATGGGATAACGGTAGGGTGATTAGTCGAGGCAGAGACATAGCTAGCCAACCTGGCACACTGTCGGCGCCCCCCCCCCCCAATCTATTCCTGCCAACCCATAAGAACATACGAGAAGAAAAGCGAGAAAAATATAATGTGAAGTATTTCGTAAACAGTTTTTTTATACATACGAATGAAACAAACCTATGAAACGCATTTTATGAGTAACACAATTTGATTGAAGTGGTACAAATAGTCAGAGATCTTCTTAGTAATAGGGGCCTCAAATATGTAACTTAGAATCTATTCTTTATAACGTCTTTCGTTGAAAATTTTAAAACTGAATCATCAAAATAGATATGTTTAACTACGCTATTTTCCACTAACAAAACTAACAAACTACAAAGTCGTGCTCAACTCTTAGTGAATCTCAAATAATTCTTAATTTCACATGAATCTGCAAAAACACACCAAGTTAAATCAGAAGTGAAACTGGGAACATTCGTATTCAACCACAAACTGTGAGAATTTTAAGTTTATCAAAATAAGACCTTCTCATTTTGGAACTTCGACAGCTTTCATAAATCTTCTTAGACGTTGAAATTCTGCAAGAATACCACATCCAAAAACCTCATTGCAACATAATTACGAATTAAATATTTTACCAGCGTTGGAAGTTACGTTTCTGAACTGTTAATCAGATTGCTGAGCTCTAAATAAACCAAAATGATCTTATATACGTTCCATGGTTTTGCGACATGTATCGATTTCTTGTAGAAACCTGTTCATGAAGAAAATTGTAATCCTGCTTACATCGGTACATACGGGGTGTTCATTTTAACTGAAGACATTGAAATATCTCGAAAACTAAACAAATCAAAAAAATTATGATTCCAATTTGTTTTTCTCGGAGGGGCACATCCAACGATACCACACTCGACCCGCCACCCCACTCCGTACGTTGGTGGCGTGGACAAATTTCAAATCTTCAATGAGAACCCTCGTCTTTTGCTGAACGTTAGATTCTACGACCACAACTACATACGTTTTGGCTGAAGCATTTTCTTAGTTTCGCCGCAGATAGCTTTGTAATCCTAGCGATAGAAATGAGTACACAATCGTAATTTGCGACATGCTACTCAACGGCTTTTGAACATCCAATGGCACGTGGGACCACACTTTCATACTGCAAGGATAGGACGTGCCAGTATTTCATAACTTCTAATTGGAAACACCATTTGCAATGTTGTATTTCTCCGACATATCGAACAGGAAACCCGACGCGGCATGGTGGCCGCAGGGCGAACTACGATGTATCATAGTACACTGCGACCGGAGTTCAGTCGTAGAACAGATAGCGATTGTAAATGTTACAATAATAGCTCAGTGTTTATTGCCTGCACACCTACCTACCATTTGGAGAACAGTCGTGCAACTGGACGATGAATGTTGCAATCACAGAAGAAAAAATTAAACGATCCTGATTTAGGCATAATGTAGGAGAAATTTGAGGCTGCTGTTGCTTTGTATGCCGAGCGTTTTCGGAGAAAGCTCTTTCTCGTTATTTCTTTTACAACGCCTTTATGTCTGATGGCAGCGTAAAGACCTACAGAAGGAAACGAAGCAAACGTTTTACAGGAGACGCTAGTAAAACAGTTGTACTAATTATGTATGACGGTAGTTGTACTAATGGCAGTGCACCACAACCCACGGATAAGCACTCTGCAGTTACACTACGATTCCGGTATATTGTCACAATACTACATCATCGTAAGTACCATCCATACCTCGTATCACTGTATCAAAAGCTTCACAACCGGGTAGTGTTTCGTAAATGGACACGTCAACAAATACAAACGACCCCCACGTTCTTTGCACACTACATTCCGATGAACCTACATTCAAAAATCACGGTAGCGATAACTGGCGTAACATGCATAACTGGAGCGCAGACAGTCCCCAAAGATAACGGCAACTTGCCGTCAACGTCGTTGGGCGGTTAAAATATGGTGTGGCATCATGGTGAACAACCTCATTGATCCGTATTTTATCAACGGAACGTTGAATGGACGAAAATATCGAAGGTTTGTAGGACAGGAGCTACCGGTATTACTTCAGGATGTTGCCGCGGACGTTCGACAGCGTACGTGGTTTCAGCATGATGGTTGCTCAGGGCATTACCTAATTGAAGCACGGGAGGTATTAGACTGTGTTTACAATGGTCGTTGGATCGCCAGAGGCGGCCCTATTAATTGGCCCACTAGGTCGCCGGATTTGACGTCACTGGATTTCTTTCAAAAAATGGTTCAAATGGCTCTGAGCACTATGGGACTCAACTGCTGAGGTCATAAGTCCCCTAGAACTTAGAACAACTTAAACCTAACTAACCTATGGACAACACACACAGCCATGCCCGAGGCAGGATTCGAACCTGCGACCGTAGCGGTCGCGCGGTTCCAGACTGTAGCGCCAGAACCGCTCGGCCACCAGCGGCCGGCCTGGATTTCTTTCTGTGGGGATATTTGAAAGGTCAGGTGTACCGGCAAGTGCCCATAGGCCGTGAAGACATGGTTAACTGCGTCAGAAACGCTTGTGCTGACATTCTCACAGACATGCTTCCGTCATGTTTAGTGTCATTTGAAAAGCGATCACTAAGTTTACTGAAATTGGTGGCACTACGTTTGAACACTTACTCTAACTTAAAAGTAGAGTACCGTTCGCCTCGAGCCACGTCCACAGTGGCGTGTCGAGTAGTCTCCTGTTCGATATGTCGGAGGAATACAACGTTACGGTGGGGTTTCCCTTCAGAAGTTCTGAAATACTGGACTGTCCTACCTTGGCAACATGGAGGTTGGGTCCCACGAGCCATCAGGTACTCAACGGTCATTGGGCAGCATTGCGTAAATTACGATTATGTGCCCGTTCCTATTCGTCCCATTACAGCGCCATCTATGGCAAAACGTAAAAACGCTTCCGACCAAACGTATACGATTTTGCCATATAATCATAATTTGCAATAAAAAACGGGGTCCTCATTGGAGATTTCAAAGTTGCTCTTCTACCACCAAGCACAGGGTGGGCTGGGGAGCCGTGTGTGATATCACTAGATGTCTCCCTCCGAGACAGACAAATTGGGGTTATACATTTTTTGATCCGATGCGGAGTTTTGGAGATATTTCAATGTCTTCAATTAAAATGAACACCCTGCATATTCAACTACATATTTTGTGGAAAAATTCTTTTTTGATTCCAGGAGACTCCTCCATCCAGAACCTCACACTTTTTTTGATCACAGTACCTTCCTTAACACAGGATTGGATAGGTTTGCTTTATTTTACAACCTCAAATCTGTACTTACCACAAAATAGTAATAGCACGAAAACTTTCACACCATAACCAAATCATAATACCAATTAAGTAACTGATAAGGTATATGAACAACGCCCTCCGTACAAAAATACATATAATATACTAAGATCATTGACATTAGTGTATCAAGTACAGTGTGAGAATAATGTCTATTTACAGGCGTTATTAACGGGAAAATACGCATATGGATGCAAAAGTCAGGTCCAGTCCATAAGCTTTCTTAGTATCTCCAGCATGTACTGTATCAAGTACCGTGTGCGAATGATGGTTATTGACACGCCGTTTTACGGGAAAAAGTTCCAGTTCATAAGCTTCCTCAGTATCGTCAGCATGCTGGTCGTCAACAGGTCTGCAACGTTTATGTGGTTACAAAAACTGTTAAAGCAACAGTGTTAAGTTGCATAGAAAGATTTATTTATTAACTGATGACTAGTTTTAGCACCTCGTCCGTTATCAGTCATTCATGTACATAAGACTTTGGTTATAACCAGACGTACATTACAGCCCACAAAGCATGCAAATGTGACAGTATACAGTATAGACATTTTAACATCGCTGTGTCAAAACGTAAACTGATATCATTAGCGTCAAAACATGAAAATCTTTGTGTCGAAACGTAAACTGCTATAAGTTTAGATTTTGACACAGTGATGTTCATGTGTTGACGGTACATTGTACAGTGCCACATTTACTTGTGTAGTGCAGGTATGGTTGTAACGCAAGATAATGGACGAGCCGTCCGAAACTAATCAACAGTGAATAAATGAAACTTCCTGATCAACTGAAGACAGTTAATTTTACAGTTTTTGGAGTAACATAGGCTTTGTAATTGGCCGCCCGCTCCCTCAAGTGTCACGAATGAAGAGCTGGAAAAAACTTTTTGCAATTCGTACCATAAAACCTAGCAAGTTTTGTCACCCCTTCGTAAGTGGTACCTGGTGTAGACCGCACCCCAACAACACCTATAGTTACGCCTCTGAGTCGAGATGCGATAGGATGCCTGAGTTTTAACTAAATGAGGAACGGATGCATGCTTATACATGAACAGAGCTGTTTTCGTCTTGGAAGGATGTTTCCACACAATAGTCATCATGACGATGGAGAAGAAATGACATCATTTACTCGCCAAGATGTTGAAACAAATATCTTGGTTCATGTTCATTACAGGCTGAATGAATGTGCCCAATTCCTGATACGAGAAATATCCCCGAAACATCAAAAAATTAATTTCCCCCTACACCAAAACCTTCACACACCATGGATTAAGTACATAATAGGACCTTTGGTGCATTCGACACCTTGTACTACTTGAAGGATACGGTCGAGTTTCTATGCTGTTTGGTCTTTTACAGATGTGAAAATCTATGTGCTGCCTTGAGCAACTGCCTTTTGCAAGGTACACAACTCCAGATGTTCACTATGTTCAGACATCTTCGGGATATTCGCTCAGAAATCGGTTGAGACTGACCTGCAGTCAGTGTCAGCCGCAATTCCTGTAGCATCCGAAATCGGTTGTCAAAGACAAGGTGTGACAGATGTTTCTGGTTCCTGTCAGTTATGATCGTTTTACGACCAATGTTTTACGCCTTGTCACGAGGGACACTCCGAAAGTAAGTTTCATCATTCATTTTGAAGAAGATCGTTTACCAGGTGTCAAAAATAATCTCCCGTTGCTGGTTCAACGACGGAAGAGGTGTCATGGGAAGAGGAATGACGCATACGCCGAGCGCCAATGCAGTAAGAGTAGCAACAGACCGGCCTGCCTGAGGTTATTCGAGAAAACATTCGAGAAAACATCACGATGGCAGACGGACGTGCACTAACAACGTAGTCACCAGTGGAGTGTGTGCTGCTGACCGCTAAGAATGGGCACTTGAGACTAGAGTGTTCGTCATCCATGAACGCCTACAGACAGTGTATGGTGGATAGTTATGTCTCTTCAAATGACGGGCACTGGTGTTGCATGTTCAGAGAAGGAAGGCGGAGTATGGAGGATGAAGGTCGAAATGGGCGTCCTTCCACATCTACGAATGAAAATAGAATTGGTAGAGTACAGGACACGGTATCAGTGGACAGGCACGTAAATGCTTCAGACGTGGCGTCTACACTGCGTTTTGGCTGTGCTCAGGCCCATCACGTGCTCCATGATGTAATGGGTTAAAGAAAAGTGTCTGCAAGAAAATACCGGGGAATCTGAGACCAGATCACAAGAGTGCAGGAATGGGAATCAGCCTTGATCATTTCATGTGGTATGTGGGCGAGGGAAATGAGTTTCTATCCAGAATTACTAAAGGCCACCTCAATGACGAGGAAGAATCCCAGTTCACCAGTGACGAAAAAATTCGAAGTGTCACCTTCTGCTGCTGGGAAGGTTGTGGCCACAGTGTTCTGAGACATGAAGGGTTTAATACCCTTGATTTCTTCCAGCAAGGGAGCATCAACAAGGCGTACTACTGAGTCACACTCACGACACTCAGTCTTGCCAGCTGAGGAAAGAGGCCAGGGCTCTAGAGAACATGTTGTGCTCACAAACAGCAAGGCTCACACAGTATCAGATTCGTCGCTTCGAATGAGAGGGACTGGGTCATCCTGCCCACATACCTGGTCTTGCCCCTTCGAACTTTCACCTTTTCTCTGCATTGAAAGCCGCACTCTGGGGAAGTCATTTTCAAAGCAGTACTGAGTTGGAGCAAGCTGTGCGACAAATCCCTGTATCGCACAGCAGTGAGACTATATCGAAAAATAATGCCAAATAAATAATTCGTGGTGCCATGGTGTATTCGTTTCTGCAATAAGGTTTCCGTGTGAAGAAACAGTAACGAAACTTCTTTTCGGAACGTCCCTCGTACCTGATGGCAGCGATTAATACGCCATTTCCTGTAGAAACTTTCTACATAGCGCGATCAAGCACGAAAAAACCTCGCAACTTCATTTGCGGTGTGGTCTTAACACTAGAAATCCTTTCTGTCATTCTGCAACGTCCACACATCGACCCATCCCACAACACTGATGCTGTACAGCCGACAGGAACATAGATACCATTTCACTGGCGTGCCTTACGACACCGAATAAACGCCACATGACGGCCTGTTACAGCTCTACAGCATCTGGAGCGCTGAAAAGAGACCAGAGTGCACTTTTAAGATGGTGACCAATATTTCGTTGGGTGAGCGTAGTTTTCAAAGCTGGATGTTTGTTGAGTTACTCGATTAGAGCAAAGAAATTTCTAATTAAACTCTATATTATCATGAACATTAAATTATGTACAGTGTTACCCTCAGTTAGCTGTACCCGGCCATACGTTGCTGTGGCTCAGTCTGGTTAAAAAGAAGGATCCAGGGCGCAGTGGGTCACGCGTCAGTTGGGAACATAATTATTGCCCGTTACAGAAAAGGGCTCACCAAAACGTCACACTGGACTCGCATTCGGGAGGATGACGGTTCAATCCCACGTCCGGCCATCCTGATTTGGGTTCTCTGAAAGGGCACGGCCGACTTCCTTCCCCGTCATTCCCTGATCCGACGAGATCTATGACCTCGCAGTTTGGTCTCTTCCCACAACCAACCCCCCACCCCCAAAACGTCCACAATAAAGCCATATAATGGTTCCATAGGAAAGCTCGCACTTTCCAGCGGTCGAGTAGCCAACAGTTAAATTTCAGTCGCCGCGATGGCGCCAGTAACAGTCCACAGGCTAGGCCGTCGCCTTCCAGCTACTTTACGCCCAATGGAGTGCTCATACGTTCCAGCCGAAACAGGACCTTCAACTCTCTACCATGCAGCCAGCAAGTACCTTACCTTCTGCTTGCCCCTATATCTCACCTGCCACTGCTCAAGCGCCGTCTGCAAGCACGCCCGGGTTCCCGGGTTCGATTCCCGGCGGGGTCAGGGATTTTCTCTGCCTCGTGATGGCTGGGTGTTGTGTGCTGTCCTTAGGTTAGTTAGGTTTAAGTAGTTCTAAGTTCTAGGGGACTGATGACCATAGCTGTTAAGTCCCATAGTGCTCAGAGCCATTTGAACCCTCTTGCAAGCAACAGGACTGAGACATACACAGGGGATCTATTATCGATAACTGAGCGTCAAGTTTGTCTTGTGCGCACGGCACAATAGTGTCAACTAAAAGAGAGAATACCGTTGCAGGAGAAACGAAGTTCCAAAAGCTGATAGAAAGCACTGAAGCTCAAATGATTATTGGCGAGAAAAGCTTGGTAAAGCCGAATTCAAATGGCTCTAAGGAGTATGGGACATCTGAGGTCAGCAGTCCCAATCCCCAGAAACAGAATACCAACATAAATCATAGACAACAGCAATTATTTCGAAAAAAATTAAAAACGTAAAATAAAAATATCAAACAAAAGAAATAAAAACAACTGAATTTCACACATCACTTATTTATAATGGTAACTATATAAACATGTAATATTGCTGACCCACTGTCATCCAGGCTGTCGGAAAGATAGCATATATAGAAAACAAATTACATGCGATACAGATCTCCAGTGTACACCTGGGAGAAAGTAATAATTCCAAAACAGACAGGACATGACAGCAATAATGTTACATGTAAGCTAAAACACCTAATGACATATTATACCTTTTCAGATCATAGTTACAAGACCATTATATTAATACCATTGCTTATTTATGTATTTACAGAGCACCTGACGATGGCAATTTGCCGAAAGGGTCTCATCGTGAATGAGATAAAATATAAACAATTTACATAGCAGTGTAGCTGTTATTCATAATCCGGTCATTAAAAGACATATTTTGCACTGCGGGCCCCAAGCAACAAAAGTTATTTTCTTTATAATAGTATGTGACTACTCTTTCTGCGATCACAGTCGGTATTCAATCCAGCGACCATATATAGTCTTCCCCAAGGTAACTGGAGTACCGTATTCGCTGGTGTCTTAAGAAGATGGTGGCGTCATTCGTGTGCAATTTCTTCTGTCATTGTTACCTTATACAGGTATATGCATTGGTAACTATATATCACTTTCAACAATGGACTGAACTATCATTCCCCGCGCTTTGATTATTTGGTCCATGCCAGTAACACATCATAATAACGATGGACCCTGCACACTAAATGCCAACAGTTCGTGTTAACTCTAAGGATGACTTTTACGAATATATACTGAAGTACACAAATAACTGTAATCAGTCACTTCTATCAATCTTTCTACTGTGCATGTCGGACTATCGTACCTCCCTAAACAAATGAATCTAGTTACATTAACGAGACGTAGATGTTTAAGGATATGTTTGTCGTAAAATGCAATAAATGTGCGACTTAATTCCTAGACTTAACAGTGTAACTGCAGGTGTCACACTGACCTACACACATTTAATCAAATACTGATTAATTTATCATTCAATGTTTGCTCAGATCTCTTCAGAATCGACTGTCACATAATTAGCTCCCTGTGCCGGCCGAAGTGGCCGCGCGGTTCTGGCGCTGCAGTCTGGAACCGCGAGACCGCTACGGTCGCAGGTTCGAATCCTGCCTCGGGCATGGATGTGTGTGATGTCCTTAGGTTAGTTAGGTTTAACTAGTTCTAAGTTCTAGGGGACTAATGACCTCAGCAGTTGAGTCCCATAGTGCTCAGAGCCATTTGAACCATTTTTTGAGCCATAATTAGCTCCCCTATGTTGATTCGGATACTCTAACGAATCAGCCACAACACCCTCCTCAGCAAGTCATTGTTATGATAAATCGTTGTTCAGCACTCATAAGCAGTGGGCAATAACACATTTCTGGATTTCACTTTAAAGGCTTTTCTGAAATTTTGTTGGTGTCTAAAAATTCCAACTGTTCCACAGTATAGAGGGTAGCCCGAAACAATCTGAAAAACTTGTAAGGCCGTTGCAGGATAGGTTGTGGTGAGACACAATTGTGAAGAAACAAGCCGATACGTTACGTCCTTTACGCGTTGACTTGCTTAGAAGTTTGCCAATCAGACCGTTACCCGCGAAAATTCAAGCCCCCTGCCAGATACAATTTGTGTCCGTTGCTCTCATAGTATAAATGATAGGGTACGAGACTGCTCAAACTTTGGCTCGAGTTCGATCCTTACTGTCTCAGTCCAGTTTTTTATCGCTCTCTTCTTCGGTATTAAGAAACAAGAAGAAGAACATGTTTGGTGCACCGTCTATGGAAGGCGGCTTGAAATTGCGCGCCCAACGACCTAACTGGATAACTTCAATGCTAACTAATTCGGAAACGACTCAACGTATGGAACTGTTCCCGTAACACTTATTTCTCAGCACAACCTATCCTGCAACATCCTCACAAGCTTTTTGCACTGTTTCTGGTCGCCCTGTGTATGTTCACCTTTGAGAGAACACACATTGTTCTACTCTTTAAACTTTTTACGGCTTCTGAGAGAAAAAAAACCATAAAATTGCATGTATTCCGAGAATATCCAACAGCACTCCACCCAGTACTTAATGTACAATACTAATAATGGTAGTTACATAACAGTTCGTAAGATCGCGCCCAAGGCATGTTGGGGTCCCTCACCATGGATAGCGTATTGTTTTGTGCCAAGTAGAGAATCGATAGATGAGTTTCGAATACTTCCTCGTGTCCCTCAGGAATTCTTTTGTTTTATAGAGATCGTTACAAAACGGAGACGTAGCCTTCCTGAATTACAAAATTACGAGATGTGCAGGATTGTCTCGATTTATAATTTTCAGAACACACCTTTAGAAATCGGGCTGTGTTTTGTATGGCCGATCAATCTCATTGTTAGATTTGATTCTACCGGTTCACATTTTTGCTTCAGAACCTGTTTTTTGGAGAATATTTCGGGATTCTTGCGCCTAATTTCATACGTATAATTTTATAAACGAAGAGGGTATTGGAACAGAGCATTTTTATTCAACTGAGAAATCTCGCAGTGTCATGTGGGATAGACAGCAATTTCAAGTAAACTGAACTAGGTATTTCAGAAGTGAAATTATCGCATCATAAATCTCCAAGAGAATTTTGTGGCAGTCAGAGAGAACACACCTTTAGAAATCGGGCTGTGTTTTGTATGGCCGATCAATCTCATTGTTAGATTTGATTCTACCGGTTCACATTTTTGCTTCAGAACCTGTTTTTTGGAGAATATTTCGGGATTCTTGCGCCTAATTTCATACGTATAATTTTATAAACGAAGAGGGTATTGGAACAGAGCATTTTTATTCAACTGAGAAATCTCGCAGTGTCATGTGGGATAGACAGCAATTTCAAGTAAACTGAACTAGGTATTTCAGAAGTGAAATTATCGCATCATAAATCTCCAAGAGAATTTTGTGGCAGTCAGAGAGAAAAAGAAGGGGCGTAGAGAAGGCAGTTTTAAATGAGAAAACTGTCTCTTATAAATAATTCATGACGCCCTTGCTGTTTCACTGGAGGTACGCACATGTGAAGTTATAGCAGATGTTATAAAGGAACGCAAACATTGGACAAGCGCCGTTTGTACAGAGAGGAGGAACCGGCGTTGGAGAGAACAGCGGCGCAGCGAGAGAAACGTAATATCTCTGACCTGGGGATCAAGTCCCTGGAAAATTCCCTGCTACAAGGACTGAGAAACAATTGAAGCGCAGTAATGCTGCCGTTTTCACTTTTGTTCTTCTGTTCACGGTTTTTCGAAGGGAACTCTATATTTCTTCTTACTTGATTCCGACGAGTGGTGCATCTGAAGTGGCAATAATTTTAGAATAAGCACTGGAGGAGAGAGCAAGAACTCCGTCTTTTATTAGCGCTGCTCGCCTTTGCAGTCAAAGTTACTAGTGCTAGGATTCGACACGAACAGTTTTCGCTGAACTGGAGAACTATTAGGTTTCATATATTCACAAGCAGACTGAATGAGAAGTGTACGCAGTGCGAAAATGTTGTCTATATCGAAGATGAATTACTGGTGTGATACTTTGTACAATCAGGAAAAGCAATGGTGTTTGCTAGACAAGAGTTTATATACAATTCAGTAATAGTTTACGATGTTTTGTTCACTTTCACCAGTATGTATACTCTAGTGGTGGAAATCTGCCACTTGAGAATGCGGTAGTACAACTAACCTGAACACCAGCCTCTCCAACAAATGGAACAGCAGTGATAGAGATTATGTTTCTAGTAGCCTTGGAAGCATCCTATTCGATACACTGGCAGGTATGAACTAATTGCCAGGTGGCTTGAACTCACAGAAAACCTGTGGAACATGTTGGAACAGCGAGTGAAATGTTGCCGTCATCATCACCGCTGCAGTTTTGGTAGAAGTGCGCTATCAGATCATCAGCGACTAGCTTAACCTGTTCAAATGTGTGTGAAATCTTATGGGACTTAACTGCTAAAGTCATCAGTCCCTAAGCTTACACACTACTTAACCTAAATTATCCTAAGGACAAACACACACACCCATGCCCGAGGGAGGACTGGAACCTCCGCCGGGACCAGCCCCACAGTCCATGACTGCAGCGCCTTAGACCGCTCGGCTAATCCCACGCGGGCAGCTAAACCTGGATTCGATGTACCTACACATCCTTATGGACTCACTTCCTAAGCGAACCGAAACATTTATTAAGTCAAGGGGCGGTATTACAGGGTGTTAAATAACGCCCGTAACATTTCTCTAGAGGTGACTAATTTTTTGTCCCATGAGTTTATGATCCCGAGACAAAGGAACCGAGCAGGTGGTGAAGAAAACTGAAGATCCAATTAACATCGCGCAAGACGAGACTGAGTGCTTTTGCGAACTGCCATGATATTATGTCAGCCGAACACGCTCGTAAGGAGAAATCGTCACAGAAGACTACTAACGGAATCTCCAGACAAGACCACAGGAAAAAGTGGGTATTTTTGTTCAATGTCTAGGCTTCAGTTTATTTCGCACAGGACACAGTATCCCACTCTTCTCCTCTGAGCAGTCAAATTTTGCCTCACGCTTCGTATTTCCATGATATACCACTGGGGGCTTGTTACTCTTGCCTCACATAATGAAATCATTGCACAGCCAGCACTTCTACGGTGACAAGAAGGTGATTCCCGAGGTGAAACTTTTCCTGAACAAGAAAAAAAGGATAGAGACATCACCAACTAAGGTCTCTGCCAAGTGACCCATTGTTGGAAAAAGTGAGTCGCATTGCAGGATGAATATGTAGAGAGGAGTGGACACCATCACTATGTTTCATGGCCGCAGCTTGATGTTTTCGAATTGATAATTAAATGTTTATGATGACTTGGTTCCTAAGAGGCAGCGCTAACACCGATAGTCCGCCTCCGTAGATAAGTGATCAGTGTGTCTGATTGCACAGTGGAGGAAGAGATCGACACCTGGCGCTGTTACGTATTTTTCCTTGATGGGAGGGCAGGGTTGTGGAGGACTCACCCTCGTGATGCCAATCGAGTAATTTGCTGAGCGACGATAAAGGCTTCAAGATCTGGGAAGCTGGTCACAGCCGTGAGAGCTGTGTCCACAAACTATGCTTCTGCGTATCACATCCAGATGTCGCCATTAGCATAGGACACACGATGGCCATTCAGCGCTGAATGGCCAACAGGGCCAATAGACGGAGATTTAGCTTTAACTGATTTCCATGTATTACCAAATCATAAACCTTCTTAGGTAGTTACATGTTCCATAGGTCACTGTATGATATAATGATGTGGAGTGAGTCATGTTCGAAATCTAACGTAATCGATACTAGAATACGGTTGCAGACGTACGTCTAAACATGAGTTCGCTTAATAGAAAATAATATTTTGTTTAATCACACCAGTTAGTATGCGTTCTTGAAGAAGGACGTTTTTCCACCAGGCTCCGTTTAAAATATTTAATTTGCACTACTAGTGTCGAGCACTGCCCGTTCTCAAGTGCACCTGTAGTAGCAAATGCAGGCACATCGCTGTTTTTTTCGTGAAAAAAATCACGTTCCGTACATATCTGTGCACATGACTGTCGCTAACAGTCATCGTCTTGAAACTTCCTGGCAGATTAAAACTGAGTGCTGGACAGAGACTCGAAGTCGGGACCTTTGCTTTTCGCGGACATGTGCTCTACCAACTGTTCTACCCAACCACGACCCACAACCCCTTCTCACAGCTTCAATTCTGCCAGTACGTCGTCTCCTTACTTCCAAACTTCACAGAAGCTCTTCTGCGAACCTTGCAGAACTAGCACTCATGGAAGAAAGGATATCCTGCAAGGTTATCTACAACACATTCCACGAAAAAAATGCTGTGATGCTGTAGCTACGAGAGAGTGCCGAAAAGCAGTTCCTTCCGAGTTTTCGTGTGAAAACTGGCCTTTTGTTGGGAGAAATGTATTGTCGCCATGGTGAATGTATTGAGAAATAAATATGTAGATATGAAGAACAAAGCTGTAGTACGTTAATGACGTTTGCTTTATGCAGAGTTTTTGAAATGAAGAAAAAAGATATATTATTAACATTCTAAACCGTTTTTCTTGATGTCTACATTCTAAACCTTTGTTCATTATGTCTACACACCTATTTCTCAACGGAGTCGCCCTAACTACGGACACTGTTCTCCAACCAGAGACCGTTTAGTTGATGCCGTAAATGTGGAAAGTTTGTTGACGGAGCCACAACCTCATCTCTGTTTGCACCCCTTCATCAATAACGAAGCGCAGTGTTAGAAATTGTTTGTAAATAGGTGAAAACTGAATCCGGCTAATTCAGTACGGTACGGCAGATGATCGATAACAGTGAAGGCGTCGGATTGTTACAGATTTCGCAGCACTCATGGTCTCTCAATATTGTACTGTAGGAGAGGGTGCTCCATGTGTGGACGAACTCTTCGCAAACGAAACTCGCTTCACTGCTTCTCACGCACCGACGTACTTACGTTACACACGGCCATCTTACACGCTACTATTCGAAACCCTCTAGCGCAGAGAGCTGCAAATATGTCGACATGGAGGATATAGATCTGGTCACGAAAACTGACAAAGGGTGTGCTGTCCAAATGCCCCTCCGTATACGCATCCTGTAACGCCTTAGGGCTGAGGATGACACGGTGGCTGGTACATGCCGTTGGGCCTTCAAGACCTGTTTGGAGGGTGTTTGTTATGAAGAATAAACATGCAGAATGTCGATGAAGTTTGTTCTATTTACAAAGATTTACAAAATTTCACATAAAAATTCGGGGACATTACTTTTCAGCAAGCTCTCGTAAAATATCTAACTCTTCAAAGGCTTCAACAGTGCCTTATAAATACACTACAGTCAGACTAACGTGACAGATAAATGCGCGCAATGATAGGCGAATGTGGAACATAACGACATGTTTTCTAAAACTGTCAGCTAAGAGACCTCTCACTGTAGCAAGACTGAGGGTAGGTGTTTCAGCATCCGATTGTGCAAATGCCGAAAGTGGTTTCCATCTCACGAACGGAGTATCCAGGTGGCATGTATACAATATGCTAGCTAGCATAGCGTGTAGAACAAGATACATTGGATTGATTACTGACTGCCAGATGTTAATGTTACTTGTCGGCTGCTCCAGAAAACTGACAAAAGTGAAACTGAGTGAATTACTGGGGCACGTGTCCTAAATATTTCCGCACCTAACAAGTAACCTGATCAAATATTGGACTCCCTCTCGACACATACAGAATGATTGTTCAAAATCCGGTACTTACCAGTAACCGCGCCATCCAGCTTCAAACGTCTGATAATTTTACAAATGAGTTAAAGTGTTGAATGTTTGACGTTAGTCAAGTAAAACTTCAAACGCGAGACATAATGAGGCGGAACAAGTCATAGGATACCTCCTGATATCGCGTCGGAGCTGTTTTCGCCCGGCGTAGTGCAGCAACTCGACGTGTCGTGAACTTAAAAAGTCCTTGACAGTCTTCTGCAGAAATATTGAACCATGTTCTTTCTTCAGCCGTCCATAATTCCGAAAGTGTAACCGTTGCAGGATTTTGTTCGCGAACTACCTCTCGATCATGTCCCATAAATGTGGCCTGGTGACATGTCTGGGAATATGAAGTCATTGAATAGCTGTAAATGGTCTCCAAGTACCCGAATATAATCGTTTCCAGTAAATTATCGGTTCAGTTTGAACAGCGAACTCAGTCCATTCCAAGTAAGCACAGCCCACATCATTATGAAGCCACCTCCTGCTTGCACAGTGGGTCCATGGATTCGTGGAGTTTGCGCCACACTCGAACACTACCATCATCTCTTACCAACTGGAAACAGGACACATCTGACCAGGTCACGGTTTCCCAGTCGTCTACGGTCCAAGCGATATGGTGACGCGTCCAGGACAGGCTGCTGGCGACGTCGTGCTCTTAGCAAAGACACTCAGGTCGATCGTTTGCTGCCACAGCTCATTAATGTCCAATTTCGCCGCACTGTCCTAACTGATACATCCATTGCACGTCCCACATTGATTTCTGCTGGTTCTTCACGCAGTGTTACGTGTTTGTTCGTTCTGACATCTCTACGCAAACGCTACTGCTGCCGGTAGTTAAGCAAAGGCAGTAGCCCCTGCAGTGTCCGTGGTGAGAGGTAATGCCTGAAATGTGGTATTTTCGGTACACTCTCGACACTGCGGATCTCGGAACACTGAATTCCATAACGATATCTGAAAGTGAATGTCCCACGCGTCTAGTTCCGACTACCATTCCACGTTCGAAGCTGATTCCCGTGGTGCGGCCGTAATCACGTCGGGAACCTATTCACATGAATCACCTGAGTAGCGATTGCTCCGCTGATGCACTTCCCTTTTATACCCTGTGAATGTGCATATTGCTATCTGGTGACTTTTGTCACCTAGGTATAAAGCTTACAGAGGTTTGAAATGCAAATCGCTAAAATCCCTCGTTGTCAAACGCTGGAGGAGGGTATTCTGGATAATTTGCACTCCGTTCTAAAGGGTGACGGTTCGCAGTGATCCGATACAAGCGATATCGCTGCAGTCGGTCATTCGCCTCAATAGCGACACACAAGAGCCATTTCCCAAGCAGTTTCAAACCTGTATGACGGACGTCACGGTATCGAGAAGTTCTACTATGGTATATGAACCGCTATGTGCAACTATGCTAGAGAGTTATAATCCGCTGCCTTGTTACCTCATATACTCTACCTCTTCTCCATACAATATATGATTAGAGTTATCGTAATGTGCTGTAATTTGACAGCATTTCTGGAGGCACATCGAGATGTCAATACAGACTGTGTAGATTTGTGCAGTTAACTGTAAGACTAATGAATGAAACAGAAATTGAGAAATGCAGTGGCAGTTGAAATGAGTACACCCTCCCCCCTTCCAGACCGTATACTTGTAAGAATTTAAAGAAACGGAAATTTTCATTTATTACACCGTTTTGAAACCTTTTTCTTGGCAGCTGGAGGTTGCCAATATATTACACTTTTCACTGGTGCCAGTCGGTGGAGTACGTTTCTCCATTGCGCCAATACAATTCATTTTTCATTCATTAGTCCTCATTCCATGTTTCATTCATTAGTCTTACAGTTAACTACAAGAATTTACACAATTTGTTTTGAAAGCTCGATTTATCTATAGCAATGTTACTAATAACACCACTACTGTTACCATAACTCTTATTATGAATTGTACGGGGGCCAATTAGATTATATGAAATGATATTGGGCTTCAGCATAGTTCTATAATAGTTTCGCCTTAGACACTTAAGGTGAAATTTTCACTTAACACCATGATTCGTCGTTCCGTCTAGAGGCTATGAACTTTAATAATACCTGTAATTGTTTCATATACTCACTACTGGCCAATAAAATTGCTACGCCACAAAGAGAACGTCCTACAGACGTGAAATTTAACCGACGGGAAGAAGATGCTGTGATATGCAAATGATTATTTCAGAGCATTCACAAAAAAGTGGCGCCGGTGGCGACACCTACAACGTCCTGATATGAGGAAAGTTTCCAACCGACTTCCCATACACAAACAGCAGTTGAGAGGGGTTGCCTGGTGAAACGTTGTTGTCATGCCTCGTGTAAGGAAGAGAAAAGCGTACCATCACGTTTCCGACTTTGATAAAGGTCGGATTGTAGCCTATCGCGATTGCGGTTTATCGTATCGCGACATTACTGCTCGCGTTGGTCGAGATCCAGTGACTGTTAGCAGAATATGGAATTGGTGGGTTCAGGAGGGTAATACGGAACGCCGTGCTGGATCCCAACTGCCTCGTATCACTAGCAGTCGAGAAGACAGGCATCATATCCGCATGGCTGTAACGGATCGTGCAGCCACATCTCGATCCCTGAGTCAACAGATGGGGACGTTTGCAAGACAACAACCATCTGCACGAACAGTTCGACGACGTTTGCAGCAGCATGGACTACCAGCTCGGAGACCATGGCTGCGGTTACCCTTGACGCTGCATCACAGACAGGAGCGCCTGCAATGGTGTACTCAATGACGAACCTGGGTGCACGAATGATACGTCATTTTTTTTCGGATGAATCCAGGTTTTGTTTACAGCATCATGATGGTCGCATCCGTGTTTGGCGACATCGCGGTGAACCCACATTGGAAGCGTGTATTCGTCATCGCCATACTGGCGCTTCACCCGGCGTGAGGGTATGAGGTGCCATTGGTTACACACCTCGTTCACCTCTTGTTCCCATTGACGGCACTTTGAACAGTGGACGTTAGATTTCAGATGTGTTACGACCCTTGGCTCTACCCTTCATTCGATCCCTGCGAAACCCTATATTTCAGCAGGATAATGCACGACCGCATGTTGCAGGTCCTGCACGGGCGTTTCTGGATACTGAAAATGTTCGACTGCTGCCCTGGCCAGCACATTCTCCACATCTCTCACCAATTGAAAACGTCGGGTCAATGGTGAGCAAGCAACTGGCTCGTCACAATACGCCAGTCACTACTCTTGATGAACTGTGAAATCGCGTTGTAGCTGTATGGGCACATGTACCTGTACACGCCATCCAAGCTCTGTTTGACTCAATGCCCAGGCGTATCAACGCCGTTATTACGACCAGAGACGGTTGTTATGGGTGCTGATTTCTCAGGATCTATGCACCCAAATTGCGTGAAAACGTAATCACATGTCAGTTCTAGTATAATATATTTGTCCAATGAATACCCGTTTATCATCTGCATTTCATCTTGGTGTAGCAATTTTAATGGCCAGTAGTGTAACTTCAAATCACTTGATGGAGCCCAATGTGACGGGACTACTTTTATGAATTGCTAATCGATGTTACATGGGCCAGTCACATTAGTATGACCACCTCCGATGTTGACGTCAACGTGCAATAACCACTCACGGACTGCAGGTTGCAACACTAGCAGTTGAGGGTATACAAAACTTGTCAGGGGACGCGGGAAACAGTGCAGTTGTCGTAATGGAGAAACGTAGCGATTTATAGTTAAGGCTCACCGACCACTTGACCATCTTCTTCTTCTGTGCGAATGCACAAACAGTGCCCGAAGTCTTACGGGAATCGGCAACGCGCCGCGAGTAATGAGTACAATGCGTGGGGGCACTACGAATGTAGTGTGGGACAATATGTTGAGAACGTGGGTTTCACGGGAGGCGTGCCATGGATAAATCCCTGCAGGCGCGCTATCCTCTGTGTCCTCGGTGGCTCAGATGGATAGAGCGTCTGCCATGTAAGCAGGAGATCCCGGGTTCGAGTCCCGGTCGGGGCACACATTTTCATCTGTCCCCGTTGACGTATGTCAACGCCTGCAGGCAGCTAAGGGTGTTCATTTCATTGTAATTTCAACTCCGTCATAGTTGTAAAGTACTTTATTAACCCAAGTCTTGCACTACAGAAACCACTATACACTAGCAGCATTTCCGGATCATAGCCCCATCTTCAGGTGTATCAGAAATTTGAGATACCCCTGATGATGGGGATAAGACCCCGAATCCCTGATGGTCTATAGCGACTTCTGTCATTCAAGACTTCGGTCAATAAAGTACGTTAAAGACTGCTGCGGATCTGTTTACCATGAAGATGATATATCTGAGGTGCAAAATGGCATGACCATTAGTTCTCGCACCACGGGTAGGTGCACTTCCGAAACGGCGAAGTTTGTAGTGGGTTCGAGAGCCGCTGTGTTTAAAGTGTACCTTGCATGGCGAAATGGTGCTGTTCAAACCCGGCGCCGAGGCAACTTTGGTGCACCACGGATTATAGATAACAAGGGTGAATAATAGCTGCAGAGAAGTGTAATGGCGAAAAAAGACCTGCAACTGTTGACCAATTGAAACTTCCTGGCAGATTGAAACTGTGTGCCGGACCGAAACTCAAACTCGGGACCTTTGCCTTCTGCGTGCTACCCAAGCACGACTCGCGACCCGTCCTTACAGTTTCTATTCCTCCAGTACCTCGTCTCCTACCTTCGAAGGCAAAGGTCCCGAGTTCGAGTCTCGGTCTGGCACATAGTTTTAATCTATCAGGAAGTTTCATAGCAGCGCACCCTTCGCTGCAGAGTGAAAATCTCAGTCTGGAAAAATCCTCCAGGCTGTGGCTAAGCCATGTCTCCGCAATTTCCTTTCTTCCAGGAGTGCTAGTTCTGCATAGGTGGCAGAAGAGCTTCTGTGAAGCTTGGAAGGTAGGAGACGAGGCACTGGCAGAATTGAGGCTGTGAGGAGGGGCCGTGAGTCGTCCTTGGGTAGCTCAGATGGTAGACCACTTTCCCATGGAAGGCAAAGGTCCCGAGTTTGAGTCTCGGCTCAGCACAAGGTTTTAATCTGCCAGGAAGTTTCATATCAGCGCACTCTCCGCTGCAGAGTGAAAATCTCAATCTGTTGATCAAGTGACTACCTAGATGAACCACGGCCTACAAACTGTGTTTCTTCAACGACCATTCAGCGAACGTTGCTGCTTTTGAGCCCCTCCAGCAGGACCTGGTTCATGCACCCATGCTGACTGGTGTTCACCGGCGACAAAATCTGGAATTTGCACGATAATACAGCAACCTGACGTCAACTGAGTGGCGACAGATGATATTTTGAGATGACTCACGTTTTATACGCCATCAGGCAGAGGGTCATTACCCTGTAGAACGTCAAATGTCTGAAAGCAAACTCCTTGCAACAAAGTTATATTCTGGTATAGTCTGGGAAACGATGCACATCGGATAAAAACAAGTATGCAAATATCCTTGGGGACATTTTCCACCCCTACATGTAATCTTTTTCCTCAGTTTACCCACAGGACAACGCAACGTGCCACACAGCTGGCAGTAAGCTTGCAAGGATGATTTCGTTGTACACTGGCCGGATTCAAACCCAATCGGGAACCCGTGGGACCACCCGACCTATCCGTTCGCACCATGGATCGTCAATTGAGAAACCTAGTGGAATGTTCAATTATTCTCTTTGTCAAAATCATATAGCTTTACAACAGGCTAAATGTAGAGAACTGGAAGTAGCAAATTGTTGTCTTCAACAACTTGTTTGTGAAGAATAATGTGGTTGGATACGGTCAATTTTTTTCTCAAGTTCTTAAGAATAAGAGTTATATCAGCCATAAAATATGATCTCTTAACACCATCCTTATGATTCATCTCAAACTGCTCGTTTGTAAAGTGAAGTTAATAAATTAAAACAGATATTAAAATGTAACATGATATCGAATTTAAAGCTCTTTCGTAACTGCGTTACGAATACAGCGAACTTAATAAGACAGTAATATTAAGCGAAAAATAAAGAAAGAAAAGTAATACATTATTCTAATTGGGGATCAATCTTGTGTATCTTGCATTAGGAATCCAACACGCCACCTATGACGATACAGGCGATAACGTGTTCATATGGTGTGTTTACATCAAAATGGTGATCCCAAAAATACCCGTAAACAAACATAGTGACCACTGACTCATTTTGACCTGTACGAGTGAGCTTCAACGACGTTTCACGCACCTTCTCAAATCTTTGTAACACCCAAAAACAATTTTCACGGGTTTTTGCAGAAGTATTTGAACTACAAACCATTTATAAGCCATTTTCCCAAACTAGACATTACTGTGAATGAGCTTTATGGCAGAAGCAGCATGATAGCCAGTGATGTCACCGGCATCACATGATCAAATGGATTGTTTAAGTGTGCTTCCAAATTGTTTGAATTTCATTACCCTTTTTTTAAATACTGAACTTTATGAGGAGAAAAAGTGTTTTATGAGCGTAAAATGACGTAACTATCTATTTATGAAGATTTGCAGAAGACAGATACCCTATTATGAACCATTGACCACACCATACACGTAACTACAGAGGCATTGTGCATGACGAAAATTTAACTGTCGTAATACAGATACAATACTTTCGAAAATGTCAGGCGGCATAAAACTTCCTCCCTCGTACAAAACGAACCAAGGCACATACAGCTATCATCTAACATCCATCTAGTGTAATGAGCACAACGCTAAAATTAGAGAAATTTGGGCACAACTCATCTTTTTTCATGCCTATCATCAGCGATTGGAATAGGGAGTAAATGGGGCTGCTACATCATATACCCTCCGCCACACAACGGGGAGTTGTAAATATAGACTCGTTAACAGGAACGGACAACCGGTATCAGCTGTCTATCAATCATGGCGAGAAAACCACAGATTTCGCGCGACCTCTCGATGTTTATTGACGAATATGGATTACATGTCGGCACCAGACTTTGACTGTTCTCTTCCTTTAATTGCAGATACGCATTACTAAGTGGCTGAAACGGTCACCGATTCGCTCATTCCAAGTTACAGGTTGTCTGTCTATCGGCTTCTAAGGGCAACAAAAATTAGATTCAATTTAATTTAACTTAATTTTAGTATTTTCACTCAATTATTGACCAAATTTAAAAATTTGAAACGCTGCCATAACCTTCTCGTCAAGAGGTATAATATTGCGCTTTATAGGTTGAAAGTAATTAGTACTGAACTGCTTGGGCCTTAAATAAGTCATTGCTTGTAAGAATGCCTTATCTAATTTTTTATTTACCGTCGCCCTTCAGCAAATTAAACTTTTGTTCCTTTTCCGAAAATGTGGTCTGCTCTCTATCAGTAGTGCCAGGTGTTACAGTGTAGTTTTTGCCAAATCTGTCTACCACTTAAAAGTGGGGTTAAGCTTCATGAAATATCTACAAATGACAAAAGGAAAGTATTTGGAAGTTATATGCAATGGTTTTACGAGAGATAGGAAAGAAATGACTAGTACTAACATAAACTATTACCTTGTCACTCACCATAAAATTTACTTTTGTACACGATCTGTAAATTATTTCAGATTCACTCTTTTCCTTTCTTAACGAAATACTTTCAATAACAGTTGAAGGAGAAAGATAATTAGAATACTGACCACATGACTGATAATTCTCCACGGACACCAACACGTAGCTATTGTTAGACACAACGAAATCATTACGCTACAATAAGCACTCGGCTAATGCTTGCAGCAAAATAAACACAATGCAGGTTACCTTCTTTCCAAATGAGGCGTCTCTCTATAAAATCCTCTGAAGTCATCCTCCATCCTCAGGTACAGGTCAGATAGCATCTCAATTCTCTGTGCAGTGCGTTCTCAATCCAGCTCCAGACTCTGATTTGATACAATACTCTCTCTCACTCGCTGGCCTACAACTGCTTCTAACTAAAAAAATGATCGCATGGCATTATTGGCCGGGAGGGCCTATGTGGGGGCGTTCGGCCGCCGTATTGCAAGTCCTTTTTTGTTGACGCCACTTCGGTGACTTGCGAGCCAATGATGATGAAATGATGATAAAGGACACAGAACACCCAGTCATCTGGAGGCAGAGAAAATCCCTAACCCCGCCGGGAATCGAACGCTGGACCCCGAGCGTGGGAAGCGAAAACGCTACCGGAAGACCTCGAACTGCGGAGCTGCGGACCTACTTCTGATTAGTTAGTTCGGTGGAGCTTTACTTAATAATACTACAAGCTTTGGTGGCCAAAGATTATTTGTTACGCATGTGTTCGACTAAGGAAATGTGCTCATAGTGTAAACGTTCCAAATAAACTGTCAAATGTAACAAACAAACTCCTAATATTTATACCTTTCAAGGATTAACACAAAAAGTCCCATGATAGAGTTAAAAATTTTGTATACACTCCTGGAAATGGAAAAAAGAACACATTGACACCGGTGTGTCAGACCCACCATACTTGCTCCGGACACTGCGAGAGGGCTGTACAAGCAATGATCACACGCACGGCACAGCGGACACACCAGGAACCGCGGTGTTGGCCGTCGAATGGCGCTAGCTGCGCAGCATTTGTGCACCGCCGCCGTCAGTGTCAGCCAGTTTGCCGTGGCATACGGAGCTCCATCGCAGTCTTTAACACTGGTAGCATGCCGCGACAGCGTGGACGTGAACCGTATGTGCAGTTGACGGACTTTGAGCGAGTGCGTATAGTCGGCATGCGGGAGGCCGGGTGGACGTACCGCCGAATTGCTCAACACGTGGGGCGTGAGGTCTCCACAGTACATCAATGTTGTCGCCAGTGGTCGGCGGAAGGTGCACGTGCCCGTCGACCTGGGACCGGACCGCAGCAACGCACGGATGCACGCCAAGACCGTAGGATCCTACGCAGTGCCGTAGGGGACCGCACCGCCACTTCCCAGCAAATTAGGGACACTGTTGCTCCTGGAGTATCGGCGAGGACCATTCGCAACCGTCTCCATGAAGCTGGGCTACGGTCCCGCACACCGTTAGGCCGTCTTCCGCTCACGCCCCAACATCGTGCAGCCCGCCTCCAGTGGTGTCGCGACAGGCGTGAATGGAGGGACGAATGGAGACGTGTCGTCTTCAGCGATGAGAGTCGCTTCTGCCTTGGTGCCAATGATGGTCGTATGCGTGTTTGGCGCCGTGCAGGTGAGCGCCACAATCAGGACTGCATACGACCGAGGCACACAGGGCCAACACCCGGCATCATGGTGTGGGGAGCGATCTCCTACACTGGCCGTACACCACTGGTGATCGTCGAGGGGACACTGAATAGTGCACGGTACATCCAAACCGTCATCGAACCCATCGTTCTACCATTCCTAGACCGGCAAGGGAACTTGCTGTTCCAACAGGACAATGCACGTCCGCATGTATCCCGTGCCACCCAACGTGCTCTAGAAGGTGTAAGTCAACTACCCTGGCCAGCAAGATCTCCGGATCTGTCCCCCATTGAGCATGTTTGGGACTGGATGAAGCGTCGTCTCACGCGGTCTGCACGTCCAGCACGAACGCTGGTCCAACTGAGGCGCCAGGTCGAAATGGCATGGCAAGCCGTTCCACAGGACTACATCCAGCATCTCTACGATCGTCTCCATGGGAGAATAGCAGCCTGCATTGCTGCGAAAGGTGGATATACACTGTACTAGTGCCGACATTGTGCATGCTCTGTTGCCTGTGTCTATGTGCCTGTGGTTCTGTCAGTGTGATCATGTGATGTATCTGACCCCAGGAATGTGTCAATAAAGTTTCCCCTTCCTGGGACAATGAATTCACGGTGTTCTTATTTCAATTTCCAGGAGTGTATGTTTTGAGGCGGCGCAACTTATCGTACGCAAAATTTATTCATACAGCTTCTGACTATGAGAGCACTTAGCAGTTTCTAGCAAACTTTTAAACGTAATTTCATATCTTTTCTAAACATCTTCTCCCTGACATACCCAAAAAATAACAGTGAAAGGAATAAACGTTTATTACTTATAACATTTTAGCGGTTAGATTAGATGTATAAATTTATTACTTCTTTAGAAGTGACACAATTTGCAAACAGTATTAACGTATAACAATGAATTCACCAGCAAGATTACATAATTGCACGCCACATAGTTCAGGTGCTATGACGTCATCAGCATAGAGACGAGTGGTACACGTGAGAGTTCGATTCTTGAAGGAAAGGGTAGGATTACTGGTTCAGTCTAACACAAATATCTATTACAGTGTCACCCCTGCCCAATATTCTGTCGTAACTGAATTGAGGTTCCCAACAGGTTGAAGCAATTTAGGTAATCCATGGTTTCAGAATGACTTTCACTCTACACACCGGTGTGCGCTGATTTGAAACTTCCTGGTGGATTCAAACCGTATACAGCATCTGGAGTCAAATCCAGAATCTTTGCCTTTCACGTGTGAAAATATTCTATCGACTAAGGTATCCACTTGTGACTGCCGACCTGCCATCAAAGTCTTACTTCCACCTGTCCAGTCGTCATGTATTTCCTCCGGTGTACTTTGAACCGTGTTGCCCTAGACATCAGGCTCCAACACCACTACACACAACTTATTCGTCATGCTGGCTGCAGTGATCTCAGCCCGTACACTGCGTATAAATTGAACTTAGCAGCCCCAGAACTGCTCGGCCAGACCAGCAGAGGACATCAATAGCACTCCGGACACGTCACCTGGTGGCCTACACAGTCGCTGCAACCCACACCTCTTCATGAGTACGCCATGCCACAAGCCAAATGTAGGCCCGGTGTCCGGCTGCGAGGCAGCTATTTATTTCAGCGCATGATCTCGGCAGAGCAATTCCGTTGCAGCCAGTAACTTACAGATCTCCACTACAGCGTTCCAAGGAATAGGTCATCGGCTTTTGACAGCGTGCCGCCTCCTCAGCTGGGATTCCAAGTGATCACCAACATTCTCGTTGAGACTTGGTACGATTGTACTGTTGTTCTTCTAGCCGACAGATAGTGTCAAACTGGAAATTTCAGTCTTTTTTGGTCTTAGATATTTAATTACTTTTTGGCTCTCAATAGTTATTCAGCGAAGTACATCATAAGAGTATTCTTCTTCTTCTTATATATTCTTCTTGACTGAAGCTTGGTTTTGGGCTTTGGTTTTAAACCTGAAATGAAAAACTACTTTTTCTATTTTAATCTAAAGTTAGTACGACTCCAGTACTTTGCTCAATAAAGAGTCAGAGAGTACAGAATCTTAATTCACTGTTTTTAACGTAAAGCTGATAAGACTGTTAAGTTTGTGTTCGCTGAAGCATGTGTAAATCTTCCAAGTATCACACAACATACTTATCTAGTTAGTCATTTTGGAAGTATAAGTGGCTCCATTATTTACGAAACATCATTTATTTTGTTTCGATAACTGAAGGACAATCATCCATTTTATTTCACTCATTGAGGAACTATCCTTTCTTTGGTTATATTGTGGAGCATATTTTCGGGAAAATTGTGTTCAATAAAAATTTATTTGTTCCCTGAATCTGGGCAGTTTACTTATACCCGTCAGCGGCGGCTAAATCACCGTGCGGGGCTATCATTTCTGGGAGAGAGGACATTCCACACGAAATGCAAGGATTCCGTGTTATAATACTGGTCCGATATAGAGTTATAATCTGCCAAGATGTTTGATATTGTTAGTTCCCAAAATCACTTCACGACTTCCCTCATCATCTTTATCCATCTGAACTGTTTCAGTGTCTCTAATGATCCCGATACCAGCATCATGCTGAAGAGGCAATTGCAACTTGGCGCTTCAACTGCCTATCGATGCGCGACAATTGCGGACACAACATCGATCTTTCGGACGCCATCAACGGCAGAACGTTCCGGTAAGATTTCACTGACAGAATAACGCCAAAATCCGTCCTCGGTCTCCTAGCTCATGTGCAAGTGTGAAAGTTTCCAGTAGGGTAGCACTTAAATATTTCAAGCATGTTAACTAGAATGCAACCTTAATTTGCACAAAGAAAAATTTTGTTTTCTTCCAACACAAACATTATCAGAAAACACAATTTTCTCTATTCAGTTTGGTATTTAAAAAAAAGAAAAAATATATGAAACTGAAAACTAATGACATTTATATAGGGCGCAGACTCTCCGAAGGAACACGAGTTTTCTTAAATCTAAGCTCCTAACCTCAAATTATTTGCGTTAATTACAAACTGAAGGTCCAACAATAAAGGCAAATGAACTTAAAAAAGGAAAGCAAGACAAGAGAGGTCCATGAATTTGTTTCTCGCTGTTGGTATGTCCCTGCCTACGTCGATAGAGTTACTGAAATTGTGGAAAGAAACAACGAGTACTGAGCAACACCACGATAACGTCATAGTACTAGCGTAACAAGCTGAAATCGTATTGAAATAAACAGGAATAAGTCAGCAAATAACAGAATAATTACTGTTTCGTAATATTTGAGTTGTTTTTGATGTGTTTGAGACTATATGCAAAAAGAATTTAAGCTCTCTAGTTTTTCTCACTTGTATGTCACCCTCATGTAGTCTCCATTAACAGGCAACGGATTACCTCTATTCTCTGCGGTGATCTTTATTCCATGAGAACCTTTACACGAGAATTACAGATGCGGCCTAAACTTGATAATTTTACTTTCATGAAGGTACAAAATTTAAACAAATCCAGTATTTGAGACAGTTTTATTCGCAAGTCAAAGAGATACTCCGCGAGCCACCTTACATTATGTGGCAGAAAGTACTTTGTACACCAGTATCACTTCCCCTTTTCTCGTTCTAGTCGCTAATACGTAGAAGATTGCAGCAGAAACGATTGCTGGTTAGCCTCCGTGTGGACTTTAATCTCTCTGATTTTACCATCATGGTCTTTTCTCCAGGTGTTCGCAGGAGGAAGCAACATATTGGCCGACTTCTCTAGCAACGAACACTCTCGGAACTTCAAAAGTAGACCACACCGTGGTGCAGAACGCTCCTCTTGCACGTCTGCCACTGGAGTCAGCTGAGCATCTCCGGACGCTTTCGTGTTTACTAAATGAACCTGTAACGTAGCGTGCACCTCTTCTTTGGATATTCTCTATTTCCTGTATCCGTCCTGTCTGGTACGGTTCCCATACTGGCGAGCAATATTCATGTATTGTTCGATCGAGCGTTTTGTAAGCTACTTCATTTGTTGACTACACTTCCTGAGGATTCTTTCAATGAGACTTTGCCATGTGCTTGCCCGCGATTAGTATAATGTGGTCGTTTCAATTCAAATCGCTCTGTTCAAACACTCCTAGGCCATTTATGGAAGCAACTGCTTCCGTTGATTGTTCTGCAGTTCTGTAATCACAAAATGAAGGGTCTTTCTGCTTATGTATAAGAAATATGTTACCTTTTTGATGTTGGGGGTCAATTGCCACTGCAAGACCCAAGTGCCTATCCTCAACAGGAGATACAACAGAATAATTCGCGGAAAACCTAGTGTAACGTCCAACGTTCTCTGGGAGGTTATTCATATTTATTGTGAACAGTAGTGATCCTATAATATTCCGTTGGGACACGCCCGAATTTGTTTTTACGTCTCAACGCTCCTCTCCATTGAGAAATGTATGTTCTGTTCTGCTTGTTAGGAACTCTTTGGTCCAATCACACTGTTGGTCTGCTATTCTGTATGCTCCGATTTTTTTCCAAGATTCTAGAAGAGACCGACGTCCGAGTATATGCCTATAATTTTGTGCCTCTATTCCAGGAAACTGGAGTCACTTGTACATTTTTGCAATCACTAGAAGCATTTCGCTCCACCAGAGACCTATGGTTCACTGCTATTATAAGACGGGCAAGTTCTTTCGCACAAACTTCTTGAGTCAAAATGATTTCCCACACCTTTAAAATGTGTGTAGATTCCTGCTGAGGTTATCGGTCCCTAGACTTACACTCTGCTTACAATAACTTATGCTAAGAGCAACACACAAACCCATGCCCAAGGGAGGACTCGAACCTCCGGCGGGAGTGGCCTCGCAATCCGTCACATGCCGACGCAAACTTCGCGGCCACTACGTACAGCGAGACCTTTCCTTGGTCACTTATTCCTGTACTTCTCGGGACACATTTTTGGAAAATGACGCTAGTTTTTTATTCGTCCTGTTGATATTCTACAATACTTCTTTATTCTGTGAACTAGCTTTCAGCTTAGAATGTCACCAACAGCCAATTAATGACTGCCGTCGGAAAGTAACATGCATGCTAGCGAGCCGTCAATTGGAGCAAAATAACCGAAATCGTTTGGTGTCGGCTTAGCTGGGCGGAGTTAGGCCAGCGTGGTGACTGGCGAGAGAGGAGCGGATACCACTCACCATAAGTACACGTAAACAAGTGATTTTTTCCAGGCCTCTGCGACTGTATTAACTTTAAATAGTTTATGACTATCAAGATTAAATTTCGGCGACGATAATTAACATGTTTATTTTTCATTACGAAACACCTTATTCACACTTCAGCTTTCATAGCACCTCATTTCTGTTAAATTATTGTCCCATGTCAATAAAATTGATACCCTGTTTCAGTTGGCAGTATTACTGGTATATACGACTTATTATTTATGTTCTTTTCGTTCAAATGTTGAAAAACGTCTTCTACATCTACCGCTACACACATACTCCTCAAGCCACAAAACGGTGTGTGTCAGAGGTTAACCTGTACACTCCTAGGCATTTTCTCTCCTTTTCCAATCTCAAAAGGAAGGAAAAACGACTATCTGTATGCCTCCATACGGGCTCTAATTCTGTCGTCTTATCTTCGTGGTCCATATGCGAATACGTGGCAATAGAAACGGTCTGCAGTCAGTTTAAATGTCTGTTCTCTAAATTTTCTCAACAGCGTTCTTCGAAAAGAACGTCGCGTTCCCTCCATGGATTCCCATTCGATTTCCCGAATCATCTCCGTGTATTTACATGTTTTCCAACCTACGGATAGCAACCCGCCTCTGAACTGCTTCAATGCCTTCCTTTCGTCCGACCTGATGCGGATCCCATACAATCGAGCAATAGTCAAAAAGAGTCGCACCAATGATATATATCTCCCAATTAAATTGCAACCATCCCATTAGCGTGCGAAAAACGTTACAAAAAGGGCACAGGAATAAAAGGAAAAGAACATTATGTGCAGGCAGAACATCCTTGCATGCACTACAATTTGTTGATGAGGTTGCGGGTAACGATGTAGGGCTGTAATCAGACAGACAGTTTATGATCGATAGGCGATATATTTCTGCAGTTTCTTACCAGAAACAACCTACCAATAAGCTGTCAAAACCTTAGCAGCCTATGAGCTGAGAAATGAAAAATAGTGAAAGTGCATAGCACGCCATAGACACCAGTGAACACAACTGACGGAAACCCATCAGCGCTACCACTCGATTTTATGGTACTGAAAGGAACGCATACGAAAGTGTTCCATGTAGGAATATGCCTACCACAATTATTTAAAGTTCGAATTCGATGTAACCATAAGTCCAGCAAACTAGTGAAAGTTTATGTTTTCCAGTACAGTTCGCACAATGAGATTGTCCAAAACGAAAGCGCAAAATGTGCTTTTTCTAAAAGCCACGACTTAGCCGAAAATACTCTCGGTCGGCAATTTTGTCATTCACTTTTTTCGAGTAAATGTGATTCGGCATAGCTTTGCTACCGATTAACTCTTCTGCTCTAAATTCCTCACACAACATATAAAGTGTTTCCATATTGTAGGAACACGAAAAGAGCAAGTAGAAACAACACTACCTAGATCAAGAAGGCTTGCACGATGCTTGTGCACAGCGTGATGGGTATACCAAGAGAAGTCATAACAACATCGAACGACTGGTGTCGTGTGGTACTGTAATGTCCTTGGAAATAACGGAATGTTCCACAGTTTGATTGTTTTACAATGTTTTAAATGACTTCATGTGATGCGCAGTTCAAATTCGTAACACAAGAGAAATTCCAACATCAGCTGCTCTCGCACATTGAAATAAACTTAATGGTGGCAAATGAAAATTTGAGGCGGACTCGAACCCAGGTATCCAAATTATCCCGAGCAGTCGCCTTAACCTCTTCTGCTATTCGAGCAGGCTTCCCATTCAACCCCAATTCTCATATATCGCACACTACATACACTATGTGATCCAAAGTATCCGGACACCTGGCTGAAAATGACTTACAAATTCGTGGTGCCCTCCGTAGGTAATGTTGGAATTCAATATGGCGTTGTCCCACCCTTAGCCTTGATGACAGCTTCCACTCTCGCAGGCATACGTTCAATCAGGTGCTGGAAGGTTTCTTGGAGAATTGCAGCCCATTCTTCACGAAGTGCTACACTGAGGTATCGCTGTCAGTCGGGGAGGCCTGGCAGGAAGTTGGCGTTCCAAAACAGACCAATGGTGTTATGTATGATTTAGGTCAGGACTCTGTGCAGGCCAATCCATTACAGGGATGTTACTGTCGTGTAACCACTCCGCCATAGGCCGTGCTCTGTGAACAGGTGCCCGATCGTGTTGAAAGATGCAATCGCCATCCCCGAATTGCTCTTCAACAGTGGGAAGCAAGAAGGTGCTTAAGACATCAGTGGAGGCCTGAGCTGTGATAGTGGCAAGCAAAACAACGAGGAGTGCAACGCCCTCCGTGAAAAAGATGACGACATTATAACAACCCCCTTCTTCCAATTTTTCTGTTGGCGCTACACATGCTGCCAAAAGGCGTTCACCGGGCATTCACCATACCGACACCCTATCATCGGATCGCTACATTGTGTACCGTGAATCGTCACTCCACACAACGTTTTTATACTGTCCAATCGTCCAATGTTTACGTTCCTTACACCAAGCGAGGAATTGTTTGGCATTTACCGGTTTGACGTGTGGCTTATGAGCAGCCACTTGACGATGAAAACCAAATTTACCCACCTACCGCCTATCTGTCATAGTACTTGCAGTGGATCCTGATGCAGTTTGGAATTCCTGTGTGATGATCTTGATAGATGTCTGCCTATTACACATTACGACCCTCTTCAACAGTCGGCGGTCTGTGTCAGTCAACAGACGAGGTCGGCCTGTACGCTTTTGTGCTGTACGTGCCCTTCACGTTTCCAATTCACCATCACATCGGAAAAAGTGGACCTGGGATGTTTAGGAGTATGGAAATCTCACGTACAGACATGTTACACAAGTGACACCCAATCATCTGACCACGTTCGAAGTCCATTGGTTCCACGGAGCACCCCATTCTCCTCTGTGACGATGTCTAATGACTAGTGAGGTGGCTGATATGATCTGGAAGCAGGATGCAGTACAATGCACTTAATATGAAAAACGTATTTTTTTGGGGGTGTCCAAATACTTTTGATCACATAGTGTACGTAGTGCCCCTGTCCATTATACGCACTGCTCGCAGCATCACTTGTTTCCCGCTAGAGGTCGAATTCATTCTCACTGAAGGTATCATTTTTCGCGGCCAGGACATATGTAGAAAGTCCAGTCATATTAGAGTCACAAACTGTCAGCAGCCTGATTAACCACCTTTTGCGCCGCCAGGCGTGAAGGAAGAGAGTCACTCGAATATCGTGGTCAGATGCGTTAGGTTTCTCGACCGAAGGTCCATGGCGCGTACAGCCCGATAGAGATCGTCCCACAAATTCTTGATTGGGACTAAATCCTGGGAAACTTCCTGGCAGATTAAAACTGTGTGCCGGACCGAGACTCGAACTCGGGACCTTTGCCTTTCGCGGGCAAGTGCTCTACCAACTGAGCTACCCAAGCTCAGATGGTAGAGCACTTGCCCGCGAAAGGCAAAGGCCCCGAGTTCGAGTCTCGGTCCGGCACACAGTTTTAATCTGCCAGGAAGTTTCACATCAGCGCACACTCCGCTACACTGTGAAAATCTCATTCTGTAAATCCTGGGAGTTTGGTGGCCAGAACAAAACGACAAGTCATCCTGACGCTCTTTGAACCAAGCATATACACTGTCAGCTGTGTGGCACATTGCGTTGTCCTACTGGCAGATGTCATTCTGCCAAGTAAAAACAAACTGATATAATGTTGAGCATGGCCCCAAGGATAGATGCATACTTCTGTTGATCCACTGTGCCTTCCAGAAGGACGAGATCACCCAGGGACTGGCATCCCGCCTGTACCGTTTGGACGATCGTTGCAGTTTGTTTTCTTACAGACGTTTCTCTCCGTACACGTCAACAGCCATATGTCCAATGGACCACAAACCCTGATTCCCCGGAAAAGGTCACCTGTCGCCACTCAACGGACGTCCAGTTGCGGTACTGGCGTGCAGATTTCAGCTTGTCTCATTGATTAACAGCAGTCAGCATGTGTGATTGAATCAGGGGCCTGTTGAGCAGGCTTATGTGCAGCAACGTTCACTAAACGGTCGTTGAGGAGACCACTGTTACTAACCACTTAGTTCATGTGGACGGTCAGTTCTTCAACAGTTAGACGCCTGTTCATGCTTACACGTCTCTACAGCGTCGTTCATACTTGTCATCTATGGCCCGTGTTGCACCATGGTTGCCTCGGCGCAACGCGAATTTGCCATGCGCGGTGTACTTTAACCACAGCGGCAAGCGGATTGTTTACTGAACTGTTTTGAGAATGCTTCCACCGTCAGCTCGAACCCAAGGACCTTGCCCTTTTGACACCGTTTCTGCATTACGATAACAACTGCACTGTTTCCCAACACCCACCCCCCCTCCCCCACGCACACACACCCCGACACGCTTTATATAGTATAGGCTACCCTCTACTACTAGTGCCGTCACCTGCCACTTGTGTGTGGTTAGTGCACCTTGACGTCGAACATACGCGCTGGTCACGTTAATGTGACTGGACCGTGTACTTAGGTTGCGGTTGCTCAAGTCGTATCCCTTAAGGGAGAATCGCTGTATTTGGTATTGCAATTTAAACGGTACAATTTGTTTTGTGTACACCGAATCATTATTTTTTTCAGCTATCAACGAGCATCCACAAAAATACAAAAATCTTTTCTCAAAATGTGTTTTCAATCTATTTGGAATCTGTACCTTCGGTACGATTAAGATGCCTAGTTTTCTAATATGTAACCAATGTAGCCTAACTACATAATAAATACATGAAAAGAAAAATTACAAACTACGTTCTTAATATTACTTCCAGTCTTACTCGTAGTGAAATTAGGTAAAGAAAACAAAATACAAATTCTTAAAAAATTAAAATGCTCTGATTGCTGTACCAGAAATCAAATAGTTTGAACAAAGAAGTATTTCTTAAATTTAGACGTCAGCGCATAGGTCATGTACGCAAAATTTACTTTTCGTACACTGAAACTCGTCTTCTTTTCGATACTTCGTACACAGATGACAAAACCAATTCACTCCGTCCTTTATTTTTTTCATCTTTGTTAAATTTCTCATCTATCTGTACCTTTTATATAGATCTGCGTCCTAGTTCCTTCTTTTCATTTTCTTTTTCTTTGGCTTCAGTTTCCTTTCTGTAATGACTTGATGTTAATTCAATTGTTAGTTTGTATCGTTGCCTACTTTCGTTGATAACTCTTACTACACGCGGGGTAGGAGATCAAGTGTTCAATTGAGAGGTCAGTATTCTTTTATTATTAATTTCGGCAACTGTTGCAATTTTGTTTTCGGGTGCACATTCTTTAGCCATCGTAGAGAGTCTAGACTGATCATTCAGCGGTGTTGCAACATTAGGTGGTTTCCAGATTTTCGCATTATTGCTTCAGTTCCATCAGCTGATCATGGTGTGGTTGATCAACAACTTATACAGTAGTAGCTACAAAATCCTCTTCTGTGACGAAATTTCCATCACATGATGATAAGCTGTTTCTTACAACCTTTTACTGCTGTGTCCATACAAACTGATCTGGGGTATGCGTTACTCAGGATTTGCCGTAGCCACATAGATGCCGCTTCAATGCAGCTGTTTTTTGTATTCAAAAGAACGATCTGTCCAATAGGTGTGGAAGATGAGTCGTGTGAGCGGAAAATGATCATCCCATAGTCACGAGCCAGCTGAAATACCTCTAAATTTTTGGTCAGTACTCTTAGTAAAAGCAAAATTTGTTTCTGATACCTGTTTTCTTCCTTTGTACGTTTTATGAATCGTTCCAGCCATCGGACGAATATTTCTCATGTTATCACCAATTTGTAGAGCATCCATATGGTATGTCTGGTGAAGCTCACATTTCAAGACGTCATTCATTCCGCTTCGCTTAAAATTTAACGTCGAAGGTATGTGTTTGACCTCTGCATTCAGTGCACATACACAGGTATTTCTAAATCCCTTTCTCCGCTCACTGCGCTCCGAGTGTGATTGGGCCCTCTTGGTGTTAGCATTTTCGGACAATTACCTTAGACGGTTTATGAACTGCAGATAATGCGGTGTCATCTACCTTATATATTAGGTCAGCGGTAAACTTATGATCATCTAGTATTTTGTCCTTCGTGCCATTGATACTACTTCGGGAACTCGCAAGGACAGAGTGGGATGGACGATCTTTCACAAATCTGTAATACCATTTTTTACCGGCTATATTTCTTTCTTTGTTGAAGCAATAGGACCCACGACATTTCTCAGCAAATTGGTAGGCTAATTTCATTAATTAATTAATAGTTTCTCTGAATTATATGCTATGCTATTTCATCTTCCATCTCTGCTGTCATATAACTGTATCTCCCAAATTTTGACGTTGTATGTAAACCATTGATATCACAATACTTTGTAGGCTTTCGTGCATTATCTACTACATGCTTCATTAAATGCAGTATCACCATTCTAGCGTTTCAGTAAAGCTCCATCCATATTGTCCTGCTTCCACTTACGGTAAACTCTCTTCGTCACACTGATAAGCTGCAACAAACCGTCTTTAGTTGGTGTCTAATCGATGGATGGATCATCGACTGGCACGACTTAGCGACACATGTACCGTATCAAACCAGGACTAAAGACAAAACCTCAATGCTTTCTACTGTTTGTTGATCCAAAACAATTACTTTATCATAACATTCTTTTCCGAAATTGCTTACGAAATAGTGACAGAATGTATCTTTACCCTATGTGTGTGGTATCTGTTGTTTCGGACGTGTTCGAATGAATGGACACCACATATAAAAAGTTTAAATTTGTGTCAGTAATAAAAAGTCCGCCCAACAGATGTTGTGTGACAACTTGTAAAGGACATTATTTGGCGGGACTGAAAGTGCAAGACTTTCATTTTAGAAGGAAGAACCGTTATTAGAGAAATGAAAACGGGTTACCCCGAGGGAAGATTTAACAATCACAAAAATAAAAAAGGCAAGTTATTTCGGTTCCTTTTTGTGTATATTGTAGTACGAAGTTAACAATGTGAAGCTTAACTTTAAATTTACACATAACTTAGCACTTACTGTGTAACTGTTTTGGCGTTATTATTATTGTTGTTATTGATATACCTTAAATTTTCTAATATGCTTTTGTGTGTTCCACGTAACGTGTTTAGAGAGGTAGTTTTGTCATTGATTTAGAGCAGTGGAGGTTATTACCATCACATTGGTGCCCAAGTTCGTAGCATTTTTCCATAAGTTCAATAAACGTAACAATACACGTAACAGACACTTCAGTCATCAATAATACATTCCACTTCACTATTTATTACGGTCTGCGAACGGTGGAGTAACTTTATAGCTTCGCAACTGTAAAAATCACTTGCTTTGGAGGCAAAGAAATCGTCGAGCCATGTTCGGACTTTATTTTCATCCGGAAAGGAAGTTGCTTGGAAGGTTAGTCGGTGGAGAGCAAAAAGGCGAAAATCTGAGGGCGCACTATCAGGTGGATAAGGTGGATGTGGAATCACTTCCCAACCCACCTCTTGTACAGTGTTTCTTGTTAGCCTAGCAGAATACGGGTGGGCGTTATCGTGGAGTAGCATCACTTCACAGAGTCTTTCTGGTCCTTGTCCTTGGTCTGCGTCTGAAGACGTCTCAGTTGTTCATAATAAATGTCAACAGTGTTGATATACCTCGGGGAAGCAATTCATAGTATACCGCAGCTCCTCTGTTACATCAGATGCGTAAAACATTATCTTCTGTGGATGAACACAGGTCTTTGTATGAGGAACTGCAGCTATGTTTCTGCACAACCAATCCTTTCTTTTCCTTATGATAGCGTCAAGACACCATTTGTCGTCAACAGTAACGGTGCAGGATAAGGATGGTCGGTGTTGTTCACGAGCCAGCTGATGGAGAGCGAGCAGAGATGCACCCGTTGACTTTTGTGATTTGGCTTACGGTACCCAGACACTCGATTGCTGAACCTTCCCCATTGCATACCAAAGTAGTTCAGTGGTCGAATGATCACATTTCATCACATCTGACATCTCTCGAGTGCACTGATGCATATCATTATGGATTAATACGTTTAAACTAGCTGCATTAAACCCTGAAGGTCTTCTTGAAAATGAAGAGTCACTAATGTCAAAACGATCCTCCTTGATACTAGAAAACCATGTTCTTGCCGTCCTTTGACCAATGGCACTACCCCATGCACAGTGAAAACGTTTCTGGTTGCATCCGCTGGAGTTGCCCATGTATTGAATTCAAACTGAGGAATATGTCGGAAATTGTACAGACTTCTCCACTTGAAACTCCATTTTCTAGTGTCCACAACTCCACTTACTATCTCCAAACGACAAAAGGACAATGTGTAAACTCAAATAGCAAGACTAAATGACAATCTATAAATAAACCCATAGCAACCGGAATACCAACACGAGAAACTAAAAAGCTGCGTCCGCAGCTCGTGGTCGTGCGGTAGCGTTCTCGCTTCCCACGGCCGGGCTCCCGGGTTCGATTCCCGGCAGGGTCAGGGATTTTCTCTGCCTCGTGATGACTGGGTGTTGTGTGATGTCCTTAGGTTAGTTAGGTTTAAGTAGTTCTAAGTTCTAGGGGACTGATGACCAAAGATGTTAAGTCCCATAGTGCTCAGAGCCATTAAAAAGCTGCCCACTTTTGCACGTCTAACATGTTAATTGAGTTGCTGGTAGAAATTTGAAAAAGCGTTGCGTTTAGCACATGCTGTATTAGTGTTGCAGCACTCTAACAGCAAAGTTCTCGAGTCTCAGCTAAAAGGAAGGTAGAAAGACTAGAGGTTTTCGTGTTGTCGCCAAGTGGTTAGAGAAGGGAGTCTATTTTGCTGTTTTGTTATTTGGGCGTTTCAGAATAACAACAGTGTTTCTCGAATAATGTGACGTGGGAAACCCCCAACATGAATGGCCAGAGACTGAGGTCCTTCAGATAACTCAACTAATACTTCATAAATACCAGAATTACCAGAAACAGTAATAAAATGTAATATTCAGCATTTAAAAATACGTATGTAGCTAAAAACGTATGTATAGGCCTAATTAAACCACATGTTAATTTGTAAATTCTACATTTCCAGTGTCGAAGCAGGTACGTGTTAGTGTATTAGTACATGAAATTTTATTTATTGAGCGTATGACAATACACATGAACGGCGACTAGCAATTGCGGATGAGATAGCTTTACAAATGTTTACAAAAATATATTAGTGTCATGATTTATATTTTAAGAAATAAGTCTATAAATTAATTCGGAGTGCAGGAACGTCAGAGTGCATTGGAAGCTCGGGGCTTTTGAGTAATTTTTGGTATTCCTTGAGGAGGGCACTCTGTCTTCGGAGGTCTGGTGGCGCAATGTTGCTTAGAGGTGGTAACCAGTATAGAGGAGCAGATTTCATGCAGCTTGTTATTGTCATTGCTGCATTTAGCTCCAAGTCAATTTTTCTCACATGTTTGCTATTGAGCCACACTGGGGCACAGTATTTGGCAACACAATAGACCAGCCCTAAGGCAGCGCATTGCACGTTCGTAGCTCTTGCGCCTCATGAGGTACCACTCAATTTCGGTACAATGTTATAGCGTGATCTCAGCTTTGCTGCGGTGTTTTCTAAGCGCTTCCTGTAAGAGAGGGTTCTATCAAGAGTCGCTCCTAGATATTTTGGAGAGTCTTGGTGGTGAAAGGCCTGACCATTATAGGTGACATTCAACTTCGCTTTTGCCGTTCTGTTTTTAAGGGGAAAGCAGCTGACTTCATTCTTCGTTGGATTTGGTATCAGTCTCCGCTTTTTGAAGTATTCATTTATTGTGCTTAGATCTGCGGATAGGATCTCCTCACCAGCTTCAAGAATTCTCTGCTGGGTGGCCAAGGCCAGATCGTCTGCATAGATGAACTTCCTTTACTCTGTTTCAGGGAGGTTAGATGTAGACAAGTTGGACAGAATTGGCGCCAAAACTGAGCCTTGGGAAGGCCATTATTAAGTTTCTTCTGTCTGCTTAGTTGGTTGCCAAGGACTACTTGGTAGTATCTCTCAGACAGCATGTTGTTTATGAGCCTGCTTATGGTTTGGCCTGTATGACACTGGCGAGTTTGTACAAGAGTCCTTGTGTCCATACTGTATCATAGGCAGCTGTAAGATCAATAAAGCCACTTACATTTTAAGGGGATCATGGAATCCACCTATTGTGTGTGTAGTTAAGCTGAGCACTCCGTCTGCGCAGCTTCTGTTTGGTCTGAATACTGCCTCTTCAATGGAAATAACTTCATGGATCTCTGGACCGATTCGGTTGAGGATGACTCTTTCCAAAAGCTTGTAGGAGCAGCTCAGGAGGGCGATTGGGTGACAGATGGCAGTTTTGTTCGCTGATTTACTCGGCTTCAGTATTGATATGAGCTTTGCTTTTTTGAAGGCTTTTGGAATGTTCCCTGATAGCATAATATTAGTGAAAAAACTTGCAAGCCATCTACAAATCCTGTTTCCACAATTCATGAGGAACTCTGGGTGTATCCCTTCAAATCCTAGGGCTTTTTCTTTGTGAAGTCTCTGGAGAACTGATTTGCTGTGTGCCTTCTGTTTCATGTTTCTAAGCTTCTTGTTAACCATTCTTGTCTGTGACTTACGTGGGGTTGCTTTGGAGAAAGAACTTATTCTGTTCGCAGTCTGATCTGGTGTTACTTCAGGATGTTTTCGAGTGGGTGGTCGACTTCCTCCCAGTTTTCTCAAGAGGATATACGCCACTCTGCTTGACCTCTTAAAATCCGGAATTTCTGTTTTTCAATCAAATGGTTCAAATGGCTCTGAGCACTATGGGACTCAACTGCTGAGGTCATAAGTCCCCTAGAACTTAGAACTACTTAAACCTAACTAACCTAAGGACAACACACAAATCCATGCCCGAGGCAGGATTCGAACCTGCGACCGTAGCGGTCGCGCGGTTCCAGAGAAACGCTCGGCCACCAGCGGTCGGCTTTCTGATTTCGCTCCCAGCACTCTTTACTAGCTTTATCAAGGTGTTTTAGGAGTTCTGCAGCAGTTCCGCTGTCATTGGTAGTTAACTAAGACTGATACAGTTTTTCGTAGTCATTACTCCAGCCTGGGGTATATTCTCTCCAGAATCCTCTAGGCACGCATTTTTTTCCTGTTGTTAGAACTGCTGCGACGAATGTTTCATAATTTTCACTTAGTGAGGGATCCATCTGATCACTTTATTAAGTTCTTTGGAGAATTTAGTCCAGTCTGCTTTTCTGAAGTTCCATCTTGGTCTAGGCATTGATGTGATTACAGGAATTTCAGTTCTAGAATTAGTGGCCCCTTTTGGCTTTATGGGAAACCTCCAAGGACTGTCTTTACTGTATGTAGAGCTTGTCCCTGGTAGCCTTGTGTTACAAAACATAGGTCAGGGTTGGAATCCTTGCTCCAGCGTGCAGATTTAAATGTTCCCTTGTCCTTTGCGTCAAAAAGTAGGCTAAGGTTGTTATGTTCAGCCCAATTTGCCAGGTTCTCGCCATTTCCGTCAGTATCGCTATATTTACAATTGCTGTGATGGCTGTTGAAGTCGCCAATGTATACGCTTGGCTGCGAGGAAACGGGAAGAAAATGAGCTGGTCAGTTATCTGCTGGAGGCTTGTAGACATTTGTTACAGTAACATCTTCAACTTTAACTGAGACACTCTCCATATTTTTCCCGGAGTTTGCAGATATCAGATGCGCATTTTCAATGTTACTGCGTATATAGGTAGCACAGTCATAGCTCTGGTGGTATGTAGCTCCCAGGAGTTCATAGCCAGTTTTTGCTCGTTATCTATATGAGTTGCTTGAATGACTGCCACATCTACGTTGTTTTCGAGTAGCAGACGAGAGAGAAGCTGTGATTTAGATCGACTGAACCTTTCGATGTTGAGCTGTAAAATCCGAATGTTATGGCTTAGGTGTCTGGTTTGTTGATTCTGAGAAGAACCATTGTGAAGCAGTTTCGCGTTCATGTTTAAGCCAGGAGATCTGTAGCAGATAAGTCTGGCTGCCAGCTCTGATACTTGTTTACCGCCACCCAGGGGTACGTGCAGCTTATGGTGTGCTATAGACGCGAGTTCATGAAACAAATTGTATAAATTTGATGCTATTAAAATAGTGATGTATGTCACTAAAATATAGAAATTAGCCAGGAACAAGCGTTTCTAGAAGTGCCTAACACTAGAAGCTGCTGTAGGATTGATCAGAGTTGTATGACAACTCCTGGTATGTGGGCTGCTCAGCGGATAGTCCTCCCTAATCTAGAAGGCGTTGCGACAGGGCAATGAAACAAGCAAAATATCCTAATAAACGGAGATCCACAAACCAATGGCTTCGCAAATATGTTTTATTACGACTGAGCACACCTCACCACAGCCGGTCGAAGTGGCCGTGCGGTTAAAGGCGCTGCAGTCTGGAACCGCAAGACCGCTACGGTCGCAAGGTTCGAATCCTGCCTCGGGAATGGATGTTTGTGATGTCCTTAGGTTAGTTAGGTTTAACTAGTTCTAAGTTCTAGGGGACTAATGACCTCAGCAGTTGAGTCCCATAGTGCTCAGAGCCATTTGAACCAACACCTTACCACAGAGTTCCCGAGGATCCAAACTGCAGGTATACACTTCAGGATAAACACATTACAAGAAGTGTTCCACATGGTCACCATTCACGTGAAAGCAGTGTTCAAAACATTTTGTCGTCGATAACCGGACACTTTCAAAAATCCCCAGCCATTAACAGTGTATTCGTGGAGTGCATTGACAATATCAACAGAGCAACAATACATCAAAGTATTTTACATCCCCTCCCCCACCCCCCCCCCCCACCCCCCGTCACCCAAGAAAAAGAAAAAGATTGCAACGGGATCAAGTCGGGGATACTGGGAGGCCATGGTATTGGCGTGCCAAGACCGATATGCTCGTTGTCGAAGTTTCATCATCTTATTTTTCGTAAAACTCCTCTTCGACGACCGGCCGTAATAAACACACACTTTCGTCGGCGTTGTAAGTTAGCGGATGATGTTTCGCTCATGCTCTCTTTGCGATCTAAATCTTAAACAAGGTGCCTCTTGAGACACCAAACACATCGCTTCCTCGTCAGTCTGCGACCGACAGCTGGAGGGAGTAGTAGAAGATACAGAGAATACCCAGTGAAGAGTGGAGCGTTTCGACACGGGTTCGGTTAGTGCGCAGAAGTGCGTTACGGAAATACTCGACAAATTCCTGTGGCAAACACAACAACATAGGCGTTTTGTACGGGGCATAAGTTTGCTGTTAAGATTTCAAGAATATTCTTCGCAACAACAGACGGTCCACGGGAAGTTACGTCGACGAGGAAATTGTAGACGTTAGAACCCATACGGAGACTGGCCGACAGTCACTCATCCCATGCACGATTCACAAATGGAAGAGGAGAGGAGGGAATGTTTATGGTACGAGAACTACCCTCCACCACACAAGGATGTGGGACTGTGATAGAGACGCAGATGTACGTTTTATGCATTACCTGCAGCCGACACTTGCAGGTACGCAGCTAACTTGCACGGGCGGTTCAGCGACCCCACAGCATTAGAAGTTCTGTGGGGTTGCAGTAGAGCTGCGCCACCTCCATCCCCGCGTGCAACGGACGGTAATTGGATTGCGGACACACTAAGCGGCGGCTTGGGGGCGGCACTCAGGCGCTCAAACCCCCACCCCACCCCCGCGTCTCCACCCCCGTAGCGCGCAATATTTAAAAGGTAAACTCTGCTTACCGCCCGGGCGAGCAGAGTGCTTGCAGCGGCAAGGAGGGAAAAGAAAGGGGGGGCACGAAGGAAAAAAGAAATAATATTATACGAGGGCGAAAAATACTAGAGTCGAGGGGCGGACGCGACGAGGGGAGTAAGAAAGGCCGAAGGGGAGTGAGTCACCTTTTTAGGGAAGCATAGAGTGCGGACACCGAGCGCAGAAATTATCAGCGTTTGTTGGCCCGTGTGTGTAGGCGCGAGGGAGCGCGCACGGCCGCGCCTTTTTTTTCTGTAGAGTTCCGATGCTGCGATTTCCCTCGCTCCAAGGAACTCGGCTGGCAAATTGCGTTAAATTATTCTCCTCTTGTCTGTTTAGGCGTTCTGGGAGGATCAGGCGGAAGGGAAATCAGCAAGAAATTCTGCCGCTGTGGTCGCTTTTTGATTGGTGGATCCTGGCGACAGGAAATCGCCTGCGCATCTCCCTCCCTACGATCGAGAAAATTGGGAAACCATCTTCATGAGAAGCGCTTACTACTCTTCCTATTTTTCTGTCTGTCTGTTAATGTGTGTTGCCGACCGCAATATGCATCTTTATTCAGTTAATCACAGCACGCTCTAGATAATCTGCTCTTGGTAACCCTGTCCAGTGCCTTATGTTATTTGTGTTTAACTAATAAAATCCTCTTGTCCTTTTCGTCTTATACACTTGATCTTCCCCCTCCATTATTAAATGCAGATGTGAGTGGTGTACCGTAAGATACGTCCTAAGTATGCAGTTGTCTTCATTTAAAGGTGATTTTCGTGTCTAGTTGTTTATGTATTCGTCGCATTACTTCGGTGTTTTCTTGTTTTATTTTATTTTCTATTATTTGATTTCAGGCGGAGCCCATTTCACCAGGTACAGTTATTGCACATAATTGTAGAAACAAGACATTGGTCTTATTTCGTTAGAAAATACAGTGCAAATCGCCTACGAACCTGCACCGCAAATATTGCGAAATTAGAAAGTGCTATTGATGTGCGGTGTTCACGGAATGGATTGGTAGTCATGGGTTCGTATTGTTAGCAAGTCAACAGACTGTAATCGTACTTAGAAATTCGTATTTTTTGTGCAAACATACTTTTTTTTTAAAATGGAACAGGGCATACAGTAATTAACAAACTAAAAGTAGGATAAATCAGAATGTCAGTGGTGTCTTCTTACTGGTTTCTAGTGCGAGTTATTTACGGGAACTCATATTTTGAAACGTTCCCACCCCGTCACTTGTACAAAACCTGTAGTAGCTAATACTAAAAAACAAGACAAGTGCGTAGACTAGGTGTGCAGGTCCTGACCAATAACGAGACAGCTGACCTTCACACATTGTGTTCAAAATGACCACAGGCAGCGGCAATACAAGATTTCAGTATCGTACGGAATGACTTCTGCAATGTGCTAGCATTTCATCAGAGAAGTTCGAGCAGGCTGCAGTAATACGTCGTTTCATAGCATCGGATATAATTGATATTTCTTTGCGGGCGGCGTCTTTCAGCTTTTCCCACAGAAACAAATCTGCAGGCGTGTAGTCAGGGGAAAAGCTAAGGTACAGATTCTCTCCATCCAATCCAACGGTTTGGAAACTATTCGTGAACACGTGCTGTAGTACATCGCGCACTACGGGCTGGACAGCAGAGGAATGTCTTCTAGCATTCGCAGAAGATGGTCTGTTAGGAGGCTGCGATACTTGAGCAAGTTCAGTGTTCCGTCTATGAGACTCGGGCCTATCAGCTGATGGTTCACTACCCCACACCACACGTTTACATTGCATGGATGCTGACGTTCCATCTGATCCAACAAGGGTTGTCAATCGACCAACAGTATAAAAGACTCGCGCTAGAATCCTGCAAAAAAACACCGGTGACACTCTAATTTACGCTACATTTAGTTTGTTAATATCGATACACATTGTTCCACATAAAAAAGCGTACTTTTTGACAAAAATACTCTTTCCAAGTATTATTGCAATATGTTTATCGGCTAACAATACGAGCCTCTGATTACCAATCCATTCTATGAAAACCGCATATCAATAGCACTTACCACTTTCGCAATATTTGAGATGCAAGTTTTAGATGACTATATAAAACACATTAAACGAGATAAGGAGTCAACATATTACTTTAGTCTGACTGCACAATTACAATAAAGGCTGCGAAATTTTACCATGAAATCCAATTATATACGCACATAATTAAGCATTAAAGATATTATCAAATTTTAAAGTTCCATTTTACAAAGACGAATGAAATACCAATTACGTTTGGGGACGGACCTATTCATGGAACTAAGACTTACCCTAAGACAAAAATAGTCCTTAACTTTGAAAATATTGTCCAGTGTAATTGTTTTTGGATTACAGTATTTATCGCATTCTATGAACATATGTAGAAGGACCTCTTCAGTGAGTCAGGAATCACAGTTCAAAAAAGGAATGAAATTTAACGAATGCCTCATTTTACTGGCGTTCATAATATCTGCTCTGGGTCTGTTAATAGTAACATTTTTTCCATTCTTGTCAGCTCCAAGCTGAAAAACCAACGGTGGGGTAAAATTTGTCGATGAATCGCGCAGTATCATGTGCCTTTGACTTTACACTATGTATCCACTCACTTTGTCCATTCAGTTTTTGTTTGCCTGGTGAATCTGTTACGAAAATCACTGTATGGTACGAGTGTGTGGCTGAGAAGCAGATGCTGTATTATTTTCGTCAGTTGACCTACAAGTTCGTTGTCCCTAATTACAGTATGTCCCGGTATCCATTGAAGATGAATCCGTTGACCCAGCGCCTTTTCTCGATTGAGACATCGCAGGATTAACAAGTTTTTCTTCGGCTGCTGTTGTAATAGACTGTAGGGCTCTCATCTGGACCAGGTCGACTTGTAAGTCAAATATGTAAAGTATAGCTTGATCAATGGCACACAACACCGCAGTTACTTCGGTATTAATTATTCTTACTGTCCACAGTATTATATCCTGAACTTTCTATCTCTCGCTGTTGGTATATTTAGTCTCCAGCCTTCAGAATAATCAGAAATGGCTAGATATAGTATCTTGAAAATCGAACTCGAAGGTTCAGGTCTAGATCTGTATTTCTGAGAATTCTACATGCGACATTCTATCTCCATGTGTGACTTCCAATATTTACAGAAACACGTTCCAAAAACTAAACTTGTCTACACTTTGTATTAAGTAGTCATCGAGTCGGAGATTTGCATTTGTAAAGGAATCGAGCTGTCGTGATAAAACACTTCTTTTTGGTATTGGTCTTTATATGCAGATTACTGATGTAATCCCCTACCGTTTTGACAAGTTGTCGAAGATCATCTAAATGATCGGTAATCAATATTGTATTATGAGGATAGCGAATGTCGTTGGCGAAGACACATTTAATCTGTATGCCTTGTTCTGGGACACCAAGTGCACCCTGAAATTTATTGTCTCAGTAAAAATTGATTAACAGGGGTGAAAAAACGCTTCCATGTCGGACTTCTTATTATTGCTTCACTTAGAAGGACCTAAGCGGTGATTTAGAGTTCATTAATAGAAATAATAAACAGTTTTATATATTTTCTTTACGTGATTCAGCCACATGTGCAGCATGAAGTAGCTAAGAGAGGCCACATAAAATGTGTCCAGAGTGAGTAAATGCGTCGTGGTATGGTTTTCGCTAATACATAGCTGACAGCGTGGAGAATTTTGTTACGTACGCAAGTTATTCTTAACGTTTATTGCTGCCTAATACTGATACTGACATGTTTTTATAGGTGGGCTATATACTTGTTGTGCGGCACCATAATGAGCCTTCCAAGAGAGGTCTAACGACATTTATGGAAATTGATCAAACAGAATCAAGAGTGGAATCTCGCCTATTCTTTCAAGATTCGAACGGCCATCTATAAAACAGCTTCAGATGTTTGATTACAAATGAGTTAGAGTTTTAATAAAAGCTAGTTTCTTAGGTATCTCAATGTCTATCATTTAATCTTCCCTGAACAATGTGTCGTACCCTGATATAATTTTAGGGGTGCTTTAAGTGGTTACTAAAATTGGTGGGTCGGTAATACGAACACCCATACGACCCTGTCTGCCTTGGAAAATTATTATTATTATTATTATTATTATTTTTTTGAGGTCAGAGGGTATTCGGTATGTGTCGCATATCTTGGATACTAGATGTAAGAGGTTAGTTTTTGTACGGCATGTATTTCTGTTAGCGCCGTGTTCTGGTTCCCGGTTGACGTAGCCCTGGTCAAAGAGTATTTCAATTACCATGCATCCGAGGATGGTTTCATTTGTGTCTTCAAATGACGGTGTATTCTCCTGTCAAAATATCGGCCGTTGTCGAGGACGTTATACAGCTACATTTTTGTAAGTTATTTGAACATTGTATGTGCAGAGAGAAGTTCAAGTTTCACAATCTCACAAAAATTCAAATCCTGTCAGTCAACATGAACGTTCTACTAACTGCTGTAGTTTTTTAAATAATGGAAATGTGGACGTGCAAAAGTATGCAAGTTTACAAAAGATGTGAAAAAAGGACTATGGACATGTTAAAAATGTGTTTCAGTCATATAAGAGCGTCAAACTAACTCTCATAGGTCATGGACATTAATGGTCGCCCAGTATTATTAGCATACAGGTACAGATTGTATTTGGACCACTATCTGCCATAAAACGTACTGTTTTGGTGTGAATATTACTCTCTGCGCGTGCCAATACAAGGCATGAAAATCGTATTTCAAAGCATTTGAGATTTACTATTGTCATATCCGCAGGTTTTCGTGGCTTTATCTGCTTTTTGTAGCTTTGTTCTTTTTATCCATGCATCTCAGCTTCTTTGGTCCCAAAGTAGCTTTCTACTTTACTTAAAAATGGAAAAGTCTCTGACCAGAGACGATGATGTGTTTTCTGAAATTCTGGCGATTGAACCGTTGATTAGTTCTCACTCTGGGTTAGCTCTCTGAAATGCATGGTACGTCATGTAGATGTTTAAGAATAGCGTTGTTGCTCAGGGCAATGAATAGTGATTTCCTTATGCCGGCAAGCGAAATATGAACTTTGATGAAACAGGCGTCCTAGTACGTGCCTTTCCATTTATGTTAACAGAACTGACTGTACTTCCTTTGGAGGGTTTGACTCCCCTCCCTTTTATTTTTTGATCTAGACTTTTTAACATGATTGTGAAGAGTACGGAAAAAATGAAATTCCGTATCGTTACTGAGCCTGGCCGCGAATCGTTAGATCGCGCCTCGCTCTCCAATGTATTTCTCTTTAGTCAGAGAGCGTGGCTGGCGGCCTGATATTTCAGGAGGGCTCGCTCTCTTGTTGTTCGCTCGTGGAACAGAGAAGTTTGGGAGGATCAGAGCTTGCAGTGGCGTCACAGTGTCACTCACTGTTGTCTCGAAATTGGTACGTATATAGGCCTTAGAAAGAATTGATTATAGCCTAATAGAAAGGAAATATAAATTGCCCTTCAGTTAACTGGGTGTCCCACTTCTTTCCGTCCAGCGTCGCTGTAGTGACAGTCACTCATCTCGTACAGTCCACGGCTATTGCGAACTAGCTCTGCTAATATGCCTCATATTCTGGGTCCATGCATCGTCGACGAAATCCTTCCCGGTGTACCTGGACCATGCTGGCAGTGGCCACTTGGACGGATCAGAGTGTGCCCGGCTGGGCGGAATCAAGGTTGATCCACACTTGACGGAAAGTCACCGTCACGTCTGTCAAGTGGAAACATTGTCGTCTGTACTTCAAATGGTGGCATTAACACATGCCGTCAACGTCACATCAAAGTTTTCTAGGAAAGAACGTTTCGACGGGCCATTGACGAAGTCACACGATATTTCCCTGCCGGCCGGAGTGGCCATGCGCTTCTAGGCGCTACAGCCTGGAACCGCGCGACAGCTACGGCCGCAGGTTCGAATCCTGCCTCGGGCATGGATGTGTGTGATGTCCTTAGGTTAGTTAGGTTTAATTAGTTCTAAGTTCTAGGGGCTGATGACCTCAGAAGTTAAGTCGCATAGTGCTCAGAGCCATTTGAATCATTTGATATTTCCCTGATGTGCTCGTCAAGTAGCACCTCCAAATTTATTTTGTTTAGTCCAGCATATGTTGAAGTTCTGCTAGTGTATCTGTGCTTGAGACCACCTTTGTCTGCTATTGTGTGTATGTTTCAGTTCTGTTTTTCATTTCTTATACTATAGCAAGTTTGTGGCATATTTTATTATAGTTATTACCGATACACGAAATGTAATTCGAAGAATACTTAATAGAGCTAGTTCGCAATAGCCGAGAACTCTACGACATGAGTGAGCGTCACTACAGCGATGCTGTAGCGAAGGAAGCGATGTGGAAAGAAATAGGGGAGGAAAAGGGAGGCCCAGTTAATTGAAAGGAAATTTAAATTTCCTTTTTATTAAGCTATATTCAATTCTTTCTTAGGCCTATATGCGTACAAATTTCGCCAGAAGGATGAATGTTTGTATCCACCGTTCAGTAAACGTAGCTGTTCAGCAGATTTCCATAAATACACAGCTGTTGACACTCTGAACAATTGCAGATGTTGAATGTGTTGTTAAATAAATCATATTAATTTGTTGGTAAAATACGAAGTGGATGCGGTACAGTAGTTATGAGCATGTATAACTAGTGAACTGTATCATACTTGCTGTGAGCACTTTTGCAGATTATCTGGGTGTATCGCCTAGCAACTTGTGTAGTTTTTGTATCACATCAATGCTATTTGTACTAACCATGTAGTGTATAAATGAGTCAGCTTCTGTAACAACCTATGCGTCAACTGTTCATGTGCAAATACAGAAAGAATGCAAGTATGACTCATACACATCTGAAGGAACTGTTTAAAAACTAATTTCCTGGAACCCAAAATAAGGATATCACAATAAATCTCATACATGTAAATCATATGGATTATTTCTGACTATTAGGCAAACCAACAGCTTACGTCATGGTGATATTGGACGCATAAATCTTGAATTCCTCTTCGTAATTTTATACTTGTACCTTGCTTAATAGGAAAAGGCTGTTGTTTAGACATTCTGAAATATTTATAGAACGATGACTTCTCCACATCCATCTCCTAGTAAAGAGTGTAAAACTTTCGTTCACTGTCTCGATTTCTTAATATTTTTCTAACCCAGATTCTTTTTGCTCGCTGTTCAGTTCCTCATCATCAAGTGCAACAGCAATTTTCGACCTGCTTTAAACTAAATTCCGGCATTTTATGATGATCTACTGTGAACTACGAAATACCGTCTCTGGCGAGTATTTTATGAACTAGCTGTAAAGTCAAGACGTGCCGTTTTAGTGTGAATGCTGAGGAATTCCTCTGACGCCAACGCTCAGAACGGTGACGGTTACGTGACGCTGACGTTCCGGCACGTGTGAATCCACCTTCAACGCATGACTTTTATAGCCGTAGCAGCTTTCTTCTGGATAGCCGCTAGCAGAGAGGGAGTGCTACGACTGGGGGCAAGATAGTTTGCTATGCGTCCATTCCTTTCGAGCTTTTCAGTGGCTTTCACCGACGATTCTGTGTTCCACGCCTCGAGTTACTGACTGTTATAAATTTTATATTCCTGAGCCGAACTAGTGGGTTTTAAATTGTTAAACATGTGCGCTGTGAACATTAGCCTCTCTTTTTTTTAATGTTTATGTGTCTAACTAGTTCTTTTCAAAACTGTTCCTCTTCAGTATTTGTGGTATATAAAAGAGCTCTCTGCTTGTGCTTCGTCTGAATGGATTATTTATTCAGTGTAACTTGTAAAAATTGAGCAGGTGAATTCTTCCGGCGGGAGCTGCCATCCTCACTTAGCACTGTGACTCATTGCACCGTAGACCTTAAGTGGAGTTAATACGCCGAAGCGGATGTGTTTTTCATTCCTCTTTTGCGAGTTTGGCATGTAAGCTGTATTTGGATTTATTTGTTAAGGAAATTGATTCTTATTAGGTTCAAGTTATTTGTTGTGGTGGTAGTTTGGGCTCCTGTGCGTCATAACTCAACTGTTGTCTCTAGAGAACTATTTTAAACTAGCTCAGACTATGCGCCCTATTTACAGAGGGAGTGACGCATTTTCATTAAAATTACTGGGATTTTAAATCAATTTTAAGTATGCAATTAATTTTCCTGTCAAAATTGTAAATTGATTTAAGCATGCGTTCTACTTTTTGTTTGAATGTAAGTCCGTTCGCCAAAGTTTTGACCTTTGTGTTATTGGTCTTGTTGCGTAACAGATTTACCTTCTGAATCTGAATCTGTTTGGATTGGGTTAAGGTGTGTATCTCGTCCACTGTTTTGAACAAAAAGTGTACTGTAAATTTTTTGTTGTTGATTGCACTCAAGGTGAAAGTCAATTGAGTGTTAAAAAGAGTCTCGTCACCAATTACAGAGTGTAGCCTGTTAACCTGACCTATTGTTACTGTATGCTTTTCAACGTTTTTTAATGTGTATGTTTTAGAGGGAAAGGGTGAACTCTTTAATGAGCCTAACTAGTGGAGCGTCTCGATTAGCCGGAAACGTCGGAGATTAAAGTTTTTCACTTCAATTTCAGCTGGAATTATTCATTGAACTGTTAATTACTCACTGTCATTATTTCAATGATTGTACTTAACATTTATTTGTGCCACTAATGATGTTCAGTTCCTGTTCGCCCAGTCCTTCCATCCCCAGGTCAAGCAATCAGCTGGCTGCATGTCAGTTATCATACTGATGTAAAGCCTTTGCCGAGAAATGGTAAATTACTACAAGGAAAAAGTCTCCTCAATTCGCTAAGCTTCTTTTTGCAAAACGCAGTATGAATTTTAAGTCCGTCAGCCTGTTTTATGTTTCGACACTTCTAGAAACACTTTCAGGTGACAGAAAGAAGAATTACAAAAGTGAAGTTTCATTAAGGAGGATAGCCACAATAAGATGATTACCCTAAATGAAAATAAGAAGCATCTGCTTAATAGTTTGAGAGAGAACATTTTCTTTCGCTTAACATGTATTGAAGAAGGTCACAGGTACAAAGTTAAGAAGAAATGCTTCATGCACCGTTCGTCCAAACGTTTCGAGATTTGTTTTATTTCTGGCGTATAAACGACGTTAACGCAGTAATTAGGTGGCAGACTGAACTAACATTTTTAAACAACAGTTGTGCATTCGACCAATCAGCTGTTGGCAGGCACTTAGTTAGTGGACGTGCGATCATAGTGTATTGGCATTGTTGTGTCACAAAACCAAATGGAGCAACATCTCTAAACCAAGCGTTCAAGACATTCTTCAGAATCGACACTGCCACTACTGGATCGAAATGCGAAACACAGACAATCGTTTCCTGGTAAAAATCGTCATTGGTAAAGAGAGACTTGGTGTTATCAATACGCACATGTCATAAAACGACAAAGTGCAAAAATTCACATGAAGGATAAACGTTATGACAACATAACCGACATTGAAGCAAATGTAATTCGGAAGCTGTATGATCACAATGAAGCATTTTTCTCATAGGTGCTCATGAGGGTGTTAGGGAGTGAGTTGGAGACAATGTAGAACGCCTGAAACTAGGACTGATGGCGAGGGTCATAGCTAACATAGCAAATCGTATTCTTGAGATAAACATTTAGCTCAGAACCTCTACCTATTTCTGAATGCCCACTTACAGTTGAGCACATTTAGAACTTCACATGAGCTAGTCAACAGTCAGAAACTGCCACATCTCCATCCCAATGATAACATTCATGTTCATAAAAGAATTGACATACACAAACTTTTTTTTTCAACCTTTAGTATTATATTCGTACAGCTTCTATCCTTTAGTGTTGTGTATTTTCCTTCTGTACTGTGTTTGATACTCATCATCTTGCAAATTGTAATCTAACACTGTGATGTAAAATGTTTGGTGCCTAACATGAGTGGCAAGCGCTTGATTTGACATGTAATGACTAAAGATTTGCGTGTGTTCACAGTATCTTTGTTTCCAGTAATCTTCTTGATTTCCTAACGATGCGACAAAAAGCTGAAAACTGATTCGAAACAAACAAATATTAGTGAAACAAAAACAGACTTTGTTTGTATTTCAAACACAGTTAAGTATGAAAATTACCTTAAACACATTGTTATGCTGTGATGAGATATCGTTTCTTCTGCATAACAAGGAAAACATGTTTTACAATGTCAAAGTCTCCATTCACGATACAACCAAACAGTCTTAGTTCCCACGACCTCTCATTCAATATTCTGGACTCGAAACACATTCTGGGTGACTTTAGATTGCAACGGTGAGTTTACTACCGTCTGCGTTTTAGAAGCAGCTTTCTGGTCCGTGATAATCAATGAAATCGGGCCATTTGGGGCAGCAAACGCATCTCTTGGCTAATTACGCCATGTTAAGCAGGCTGTGCCGTGATCAGCCCCTCACTTGGCTCATAACGCGGTTACTGGCCAATTTATCAGCGTCCACCCACCCTCAGTAGTCCAATAACGGCTCCGGATGCGCGCGCCTCATGCAGCTCCAACTCTTCAGCACTGCAAGCGCTTAGCCTGCTCGTGATGCAGCCGTTACTCCTGTGGACAGCCTCACCATCACTGACACGAGCAGTTACTGATTCATCTTAAGGCCACTGCCACCCTCTGCACAACTGGAGAGTAGCAACAAAGAGAATACCATAGGGCTCAATTTTGGGTCCACACGTATTCGTTATGTTGTAAACGAGGATGACCTTGCTCTTAAATTCATGGATCAGGACTGGTACCTTCTGCAGCCGATATTAATCTGCAGAGTAATGAAATTTCCGGAATACATTTCTCTAGGTAACATATTTAAGTGATTAGCGATCACAAGCTAATGTAGGCACTGGATAAGCCATTACAAATGTGAAATGTTGGTACATTAATAACTGTTGTAGCAGTCAGAATGGTGAATGCAAGTATGCAAATGTGCATGCATTGTGTTCTACAGATGATGGATGTCCCTTTGTGGGGTGGAGTCTCATACCTATTGCACTTGTTCAGCCAATTCAGGGATGGTTAAGCTGGTTAGATTGACGTTGTAGTTGTCGTCCTTTGACGTCCCACATTTGCTCGATAGGTGACTGACATGAAGACATGGTGATCAAGCAATATGTCGACACCCTGTAGAGGATATTGGGTTACAACAATGGTGTGTGGGCGAGTATTATCCTGTTGGAAAACACCTCCTCGAATGCTGTTCATGAATGGCGCACAACAGGTCGAATCACCAGACTGATGTACAAATTAGCAGTCAGCTTGCATGTGATAACCACTAGAATACTCCTAACGTCATACAAAATTGTGCATCATATCATAACACAAGGTATAGCTCCACAGCCACTACAGCCAGTATTTGATATTTGTAAAGATTTTACTTTGTTTGATTTTCCTACATATCGGAATTTTATTTCCGTGTAGATATCTGCCACCATCCTTACCAAATGATGAGTGTTCTCAGAACTTTGGTTCGATGAGTATCCATCGCTCCTTTCTGCAGAATGATCGTTAACAATTAAAAAGAGCTTCGGAGCCAACGAGTACTTCCCACAGGAGATACTTTGCTCGATAGGTGACTGACATGAAGACATGGTGATCAAGCAATATGTCGACACCCTGTAGAGGATATTGGGTTACAACAATGGTGTGTGGGCGAGTATTATCCTGTTGGAAAACACCTCCTCGAATGCTGTTCATGAATGGCGCACAACAGGTCGAATCACCAGACTGATGTACAAATTAGCAGTCAGCTTGCATGTGATAACCACTAGAATACTCCTAACGTCATACAAAATTGTGCATCATATCATAACACAAGGTATAGCTCCACAGCCACTACAGCCAGTATTTTGATATTTGTAAAGATTTTACTTTGTTTGATTTTCCTACATATCGGAATTTTATTTCCGTGTAGATATCTGACACCATCCTTACCAAATGATGAGTGTTCTCAAACTTTGGTTCGATGAGTATCCATCGCTCCTTTCTGCAGAATGATCGTTAACAATTAAAAAGAGCTTCGGAGCCAACGAGTACTTCCCACAGGAGATACTTTGCTCGATAGGTGACTGACATGAAGACATGGTGATCAAGCAATATGTCGACACCCTGTAGAGGATATTGGGTTACAACAATGGTGTGTGGGCGAGTATTATCCTGTTGGAAAACACCTCCTCGAATGCTGTTCATGAATGGCGCACAACAGGTCGAATCACCAGACTGATGTACAAATTAGCAGTCAGCTTGCATGTGATAACCACTAGAATACTCCTAACGTCATACAAAATTGTGCATCATATCATAACACAAGGTATAGCTCCACAGCCACTACAGCCAGTATTTTGATATTTGTAAAGATTTTACTTTGTTTGATTTTCCTACATATCGGAATTTTATTTCCGTGTAGATATCTGCCACCATCCTTACCAAATGATGAGTGTTCTCAGAACTTTGGTTCGATGAGTATCCATCGCTCCTTTCTGCAGAATGATCGTTTACAATTAAAAAGAGCTTCGGAGCCAACGAGTACTTTCCACAGGAGATACTTTGCTCGATAGGTGACTGACATGAAGACATGGTGATCAAGCAATATGGCGACACCCTGTAGAGGATATTGGGTTACAACAATGGTGTGTGGGCGAGTATTATCCTGTTGGAAAACACCTCCTCGAATGCTGTTCATGAATGGCGCACAACAGGTCGAATCACCAGACTGATGTACAAATTAGCAGTCAGCTTGCATGTGATAACCACTAGAATACTCCTAACGTCATACAAAATTGTGCATCATATCATAACACAAGGTATAGCTCCACAGCCACTACAGCCAGTATTTTGATATTTGTAAAGATTTTACTTTGTTTGATTTTCCTACATATCGGAATTTTATTTCCGTGTAGATATCTGCCACCATCCTTACCAAATGATGAGTGTTCTCAGAACTTTGGTTCGATGAGTATCCATCGCTCCTTTCTGCAGAATGATCGTTAACAATTAAAAAGAGCTTCGGAGCCAACGAGTACTTCCCACAGGAGATACTTTGCTCGATAGGTGACTGACATGAAGACATGGTGATCAAGCAATATGTCGACACCCTGTAGAGGATATTGGGTTACAACAATGGTGTGTGGGCGAGTATTATCCTGTTGGAAAACACCTCCTCGAATGTTGTTCATGAATGGCGCACAACAGGTCGAATCACCAGACTGATGTACAAATTAGCAGTCAGCTTGCATGTGATAACCACTAGAATACTCCTAACGTCATACAAAATTGTGCATCATATCATAACACAGCCACTACAGCCAGTATTTTGATATTTGTAAAGATTTTACTTTGTTTGATTTTCCTACATATCGGAATTTTATTTCCGTGCACATATCTGCCACCATCCTTACCAAATGATGAGTGTTCTCAGAACTTTGGTTCGATGAGTATCCATCGCTCCTTTCTGCAGAATGATCGCTTACAATTAAAAAGAGCTTCGGAGCCAACGAGTACTTTCCACAGGAGATACTTTGCTCGATAGGTGACTGACATGAAGACATGGTGATCAAGCAATATGTCGACACCCTGTAGAGGATATTGGGTTACAACAATGGTGTGAGGGCGAGTATTATCCTGTTGGAAAACACCTCCTCGAATGCTGTTCATGAATGGCGCACAACAGGTCGAATCACCAGACTGATGTACAAATTAGCAGTCAGCTTGCATGTGATAACCACTAGAATACTCCTAACGTCATACAAAATTGTGCATCATATCATAACACAAGGTATAGTTCCACAGCCACTACAGCCAGTATTTTGATATTTGTAAAGATTTTACTTTGTTTGATTTTCCTACATATCGGAATTTTATTTCCGTGCAGATATCTGCCACCATCCTTACCAAATGATGAGTGTTCTCAGAACTTTGGTTCGATGAGTATCCATCGCTCCTTTCTGCAGAATGATCGTTTACAATTAAAAAGAGCTTCGGAGCCAACGAGTACTTTCCACAGGAGATACTTTGCTCGATAGGTGACTGACATGAAGACATGGTGATCAAGCAATATGTCGACACCCTGTAGAGGATATTGGGTTACAACAATGGTGTGTGGGCGAGTATTATCCTGTTGGAAAACACCTCCTCGAATGCTGTTCATGAATGGCGCACAACAGGTCGAATCACCAGACTGATGTACAAATTAGCAGTCAGCTTGCATGTGATAACCACTAGAATACTCCTAACGTCATACAAAATTGTGCATCATATCATAACACAAGGTATAGTTCCACAGCCACTACAGCCAGTATTTTGATATTTGTAAAGATTTTACTTTGTTTGATTTTCCTACATATCGGAATTTTATTTCCGTGCAGATATCTGCCACCATCCTTACCAAATGATGAGTGTTCTCAGAACTTTGGTTCGATGAGTATCCATCGCTCCTTTCTGCAGAATGATCGTTTACAATTAAAAAGAGCTTCGGAGCCAACGAGTACTTTCCACAGGTGATACTTAGGACTTAAGGAATAAAACGTAAAGAGGACATAAGGAACGCGGAAGAAGACATAGATTTAAATCAATGACTTTCCTGGTATATGTAACAATCCTGTCATCAGAACTATGACGGATCCTCACCAAGCACCAAGTGAAAGTCATTTTTCGCTCCTCACTGAAAACAGTAGCACTCCTGTTTCAGTTGTTTTGAAGCTACTGTTGGTTAGGATTTACAAGATCCCCTGCGAGCGTGGTCATCATGCACTCAACACAGAACCACAGAACTCCATAATTACTTAAATTCTTTTGGCCATAATTTTATTAATACAGATTGCGATTACAGCTTGTGCAAGTCGTGGAATCCTGCTCTTCTTTAAAGAAATTTATAAATGCACTGCCTCATTGTAGCTTAAAAGCGTGGAAGAACACTCTTTTGCCGCCAGTCAACGTCTTCGGCACCCATGAGTCTGTTGCCTCATGCACAGTGGCGGGCTCAAAAGGACGGAGCGGGTGCTTTAGCGCCAATCTATCGGCTCTCTCTGAAGATGGTCGAATGCTATACGGTCCAAATATCACAAGAAGGAATCGAATTTATGCGGCTGCATGCTCGAAATTTAAGGGAGCGGAGATCAGTATGGTCGAATAAACATTTTTGTCAATTTTCCGACTAACACAAAATGTTTAACAGGCTGTAAAGCAGTTTTTAAAACTAACCTAAAATCAACTCCTTCCATTACGTAGGAGAATTTTCATTTAAAAATCGACAACCTACAGCCTAAAAAAGAGACAGAAAAAAAGCCGCCATTAGTTTTAAATATAGTTGTGTGAGTAAAACTGGTAAATTATAGGTTCGTTAGTGTTAAATTTAGGTCTGTGTACCACTGAGGAATATAAAAATGGCCATTATGTAGCCATTCATTGAGAATAATCGTCTATGCATACCCTCTACCCTGACTCGGTCCATAAAGATTCGTTAAAAAAATTATTCAGACTATGTATGAAAATGTAAGTACCTAACTAGGGCCTGTCAACCACACACAAGCTCATAATAATAGAAGTTCAGCCACCAGTCCAACGTAATACTTACAAACAGCAAAGGTGTAAATAAACTGTGGTTGTGGCATACTCATACATTCTACGGCTAGTGCCTCATCAATGCGACCACTTTCTTTTGTCATCGGCTGTTGTAATTGTCATGTCGTTCTCCCCTGTTCCCAATGCCTTCAGAATACTTCATCCTATGCCATCCTCTTCCTTCGTTTCTCAGCACAGCCACTTCAAAAACATTAATGACGAAGGTCTTATGTCTGATGACATGTCCATTCAATTTTATTTTTCTGTTTTCCATTTCCTTTAGCAAATAAATTATAAGACATTACTATTCCAGTTGAAGATCATATCAATGACTCTTAGATCCCATTAATAACATAATAAAGAAGTTGAAAAAGTGGTAGATAGAGGCTGGCAGAAGCGTGAGGCGGACGGATCGTGTGTCGTGGCTTAACTGATAAGAACATTTCCTGCGAAAAGGAAGACTCCAGTTTGGAATTCTGATCTAGCACACAGGTTTTATCCCATAGGTAATTTAGAATGGAAAAGAGAGCCAGCATAATTGCAACAACAGAGAACGTTTGTTTCTCCAGACGCGTTTATTCAAGACAGCGAAAGAAAATTTATTTTAAAACATACTTTCAGGTTGTAACTACGAGGGCAGTTCAATAAGTAATGCAACACATTTTTTTCTCGGCCAATTTTGGTTGAAAAAACCGGAAATTTCTTGTGGAATATTTTCAAACATTCCCGCTTCGTCTCGTATAGTTTCATTGACTTCCGACAGGTGGCAGCGCTGTACGGAGCTGTTAAAGTGGCGTCTGTAACGGATGTGCGTTGCAAACAACGGGCAGTGATCGAGTTTCTTTTGGCGGAAAACCAGGGCATCTCAGATATTCATAGGCGCATGCAGAATGTCTACGGTGATCTGGCAGTGGACAAAAGCACGGTGAGTCGTTGGGCAAAGCGTGTGTCATCATCGCCGCAAGGTCAAGCAAGACTGTCTGATCTCCCGCGTGTGGGCCGGCCGTGCACAGCTGTTACTCCTGCATTGGCGGAGCGTGCGAACACACTCGTTCGAGATGATCGACGGATCACCATCAAACAACTCAGTGCTCAACTTGACATCATTGTTGGTAGTGCTGTCACAATTGTTCACCAGTTGGGATATTCAAAGGTTTGTTCCCGCTGGGTCCCTCGTTGTCTAACCGAACACCATAAAGAGCAAAGGAGAACCATCTGTGCGGAATTGCTTGCTCGTCATGTGGCTGAGGGTGACAATTTCTTGTCAAAGATTGTTACAGGCGATGAAACATGGGTTCATCACTTCGAACCTGAAACAAAACGGCAATCAATGGAGTGGCGCCACACCCACTCCCCTACCAAGAAAAAGTTTAAAGCCATACCCTCAGCCGGTAAAGTCATGGTTACAGTCTTCTGGGACTCTGAAGGGGTTATTCTGTTCGATGTCCTTCCCCATGGTCAAACGATCAACTCTGAAGTGTATTGTGCTACTCTTCAGAAATTGAAGAAACGACTTCAGCGTGTTCGTAGGCACAAAAATCTGAACGAACTTCTCCTTCTTCATGACAACGCAAGACCTCACACAAGTCTTCGCACCCGAGAGGAGCTCACAAAACTTCAGTGGACTGTTCTTCCTCATGCACCCTACAGCCCCGATCTCGCACCGTCGGATTTCCATATGTTTAGCCCAATGAAGGACGCAATCCGTGGGAGGCACTACGCGGATGATGAAGAAGTTGTTGATGCAGTACGACGTTGGCTCCGACATCGACCAGTGGAATGGTACCGTGCAGGCATACAGGCCCTCATTTCTAGGTGGCGTAAGGCCGTAGCATTGAATGGAGATTACGTTGAAAAATAGTGTTGTGTAGCTAAAAGATTGGTGAATAACCTGCTGTATTTCAATGCTGAATAAAACAACCCCTGTTTCAGAAAAAAAAGTGTTGCATTACTTATTGAACTGCCCTCGTATTTTTCTACGTAGTTGTGGCTCAAACTTGAACATTTGTTTCGGCGCTCCACGTGCTTTCCTATGCCTTCTGCATACTCAGTTCCACCAAGTCGTTGAACAAATCACTAACGTCCTCATTCAGTTCGTTGTCATTTCCATATGTTTTCCGCCAAACAAAATCTTTGAAATTGGGAAAAAGAAGGTAATCAACTGAGGCCAAGTATGGCTACTAAGTGGATGTTCAAAAACGTCTCACTTAAACTTCCAAAACAAGTGCTTCATCAGTGTAGCAGAATTCGGGCATGCGTTATTGTGAAGAATCACTGCCACAAGAGAACAAGCAAACCATTTGTTTTGAATGATGCGTCGTAGTCGGTGAGGAGTCTGACAGTAGACCGCTGCATTTGTGGCCTCTCTTCTAAGAGTTAATGCGCTAGGCATATTGTGAATATCGCACTGAAGTTATGCCATTTCTCTTCTAAGGGGGACCGAAAATAACATTAAATTATGCCAGTTCTCTTCGAATGCGTGCTTCCATATACACAAAATGGAAGAAAACATTTATTAGTTCTTTCGCTAGAAATCAGTGCCGAGTGCTAAAATAATGGTCAGCCACGCTACGATCAGCCGGTCAGGGTGGCCGAGCGGTTCTAAGCGCTACAAAAAAAAAAAAAAAAATTGTTTCAAATGGCTCTGAGCACTATGGGACTTAACCTCTGAGGTCATCAGTCCCCTGGACTTAGAACTACTTAAACCTAACTAACCTAAGGACATCACACACATCCATGCCCGAGGCAGGATTCGAACCTGCGACCGTAGCGGTCGCGCGGTTCCAGACTGTAGCGCCTAGAACCGATCGGTCACCTCGACCGGCTCTAAGCGCTACAGTCTGCAACCGCGCTACCACTACGGTCGCAGGTTCGAATCCTGCCTCGGGTATGGATGTGTGTGATGTCCTTAGGTTAGTTAGGTTTAAGTAGTTGTAAGTGTAGGGGACTGATGACCTCAGAAGTTAAGTCCCATAGTGCTCAGAGCCATTTGAACCATTTTTGAAGCTACGATCAACTCTGAGAAATGACGTAGATGTATTTGGCTATGCATTCTTTGACGTGACGTCATCCTTGCCAGTAATGAGGGTGTTACGTTGCCCACAGTGCCAAGTCAGTACTTTTTTTTTTTTTTTTTTTTTTTTGGGTACTGCGTGTTAATTATTGTGCAGGCATAGAGCATGAGAGATGTTAGAAATGCCGATACCATAGCCCAGCCTTCAAGTGCACCGACCGGTACTTTGTTAGGTCAGGCTCGTTCCTCACACTATTATTTTTTCTTTTTTCATTTTTTTATTTCCCGCAATGTGCAACTATTAATTAGATGCAAAATTTATCTTTTAGACTTCTATAGTTCTCTCTCCATTCTGTGCAGAATGCTGCTTTGTTGTCGCTGTACTGATCGCCTAGTGCTGCTACTTGTACTGAGAGACCGCGCTCTAGCCGCAATAAAATACTTGTCATCCGACTTTAAGCAAATTATTGAGTAAAGAAATAGATTTTTGTACATCTTACAGTTTGACATCCTCGGTCAATTTATTTTCGTTATTCATCATAGTGACTTTGCTGCATCAAATGAAGCAAAGCATTGCAACAAATTTTAAAGAGTTTACAAAGGTAATAACGAATTGAGCTTTGCATAAGGTTGTCGTTAAACCATATACTGCGGTGTATCAAAGTAGATAAGATATCGAAGTATCATTTAATACTTAGAGCAGAATGATATCTCACGTTGTTCTTCAGCAATTGGCTTTTCTGTCCATCAAATAGTTGGCGCAGTGTGCGCATAATTCTGTCCGAGTAGACTGGCCAGGTGCTATGAAATACAATATTTATCACTGAATTCTAAGAAATTTCTGTCCGCCTGCTTAGCTGAGAGAATGCCGGCACGGTAGCTGAGCGTGTTCGGTCCTCTGTAATAAAACACTGAGTAAATGTATCAACGACGAACATGAATGGGTGTTATGGGACGACAGCCCCGAGAAAATGCTACAAACAACTACGAACAACAAGAGATTAACGAAAAAGTATGGTAACGTGTTTGCCTACCGTACAGGGGGCCCTGGTACGATTCCCGGCAGGTTGGAGATTTTCTTTGCTCGTGAACTGGGTGTTGTGTTGTCCTAATCATCATCTCATCACCGAAACCCAAGTTCCAGTGTGACTTTACTTGAAATAAGGCTTGCAACCCGGCGGGCGAATTTCCGTTGATGAGGCCTCCCAGCCATCAGTGCCACACGATCATGTTCTATAAGAAATTTTTTCGGTGGAAAAAGTGATTCCGGCGCACCTTTTAGTTTGATACCTTTGCTCGATTGAGGATAGAATTTCTTTTATGTTTCGTTATAGTTACAGTACTGCATAAAATTAAGCAAAGCGTTCTACAAAGGTTTAGAGTTTGCAAAGCAAAAAAGCATTTTCTGAACATTGCATATGGTTAATTTTCGCCCATACATTGCTCTGAAAGAAATGTAAATATTATATCCAAATTTTATTTAAAACTGATAGCACAACGATATCTCATATCGTTCTCCAGTTATTGGTTTTTATATCCGGCAGACGGTCACGTGAGATAGGTACATTTCTGTCCTTGTTCATCGGGAATCATTTGGTCATAAGAATCTTCATATTTAATAAATGGTTCAAGACATCGAAACGAGTCTTCTTTGCAAATGACAGCACGCAAAGAAGCAAGCACAGCCATGATAAGAGCTTGAAACTTTTTTATTCACCAAGATATAAGCAACTCGTCGAATGCAGTTAGAGGGTGGCGGCGATGAAATAATTATTTGGCTCCTCAGATCGAAACGTTCTTTCCATTTACACTGACCGTCGTACATTCACTAAGAAAAGTTCTCTCCATCAGTGCACCATTACAAGAAATATCACAGCAATAAAACTGGACCAAATGGTAAGAACTTGGTTACAAACAAATATTTTTATTTGATATTTAAGGAAATACCAGATTATAGTGAAAAATGGAAGAAATAACGAAACCAAAAAGTTAGATAAAGCGTATGACAATGAACAAACATAGAAAGTTTTTACCACAGAGAAAAACTACAAATAAATATTTGGACTCGATAAAACTTAATAAAAATTTCTATGTTTATGATGATAGTTTCTACGAGTGCCTTACATTCAATAGAAAAAAAGAGTCCGTCATGGAGGACTAGGTGGGAAATATTTGCTGGTATGAAATGGAAGTATGTGTTAGATGTTTTAGGGTGGCGCAGAAAGTAATGGGCTGTTCTGCTGTTACTAATGGAAATGAATACGTGGAAGTTGATGCATGTGTGAAATGCAGTGCATATGTCTTCGGTGTTTTGGAGTGAAACAGTTTCACTTCCACCTGTGTCGCAGTTACATCCTCGTTGCGTGTTGCCGTGGGAAATACTCACGCATGGCTACTTGAGACATAAAACCACAAAGCTACTTGAGGCGTAAAAGCATAAAGCCTCCATCAAGAGGATATATTATGAAATTGGACTGAAGTGGATAGGCAAATAAGGTACAGTGGTTACCGGTGCATTCCTGTGCCCAGCTCAAAAATGGTTCAAATGGCTCTGAGCACTATGGGACTTAACATCTGTGGTCATCAGTCCCCTAGAACTTAGAACTACTTAAACCTAACTAATCTAAGGACATCACACACATCCATGCCCGAGGCGGGATTCGAACCTGCGACCGTAGCAGTCGCGCGGTTCCGGACTGAGCGCCTAGAACCGCTAGATGTGCCCAGCTATTGGTACCACGAGCACGTTGTCTAAACTGAACATGGAACCACAATTGTGGTGCAAGAGGTAGCATGAGTGATACGTGCTGTTACGGACAGATATGAGAATTTCAGGCTCTCGCATGGGCGTGCCATGTGAATTTAACTCCCTCATATAAATAAATTTTTACGGTTTGTATTTTCAACAGTCGACGTGTACCAAACTTATTGCTGCTCAATTTAAATTCCTTATAGTAATAGTTATTCATTTTACGTTATAGTGTTAACATATTTCCTTTTACCATTTTTGCAACTTTCAGTCAAGTTTTGAACCATAAATGTAACCTGTAAGTAGGTATTTTAAGTCAATATGACTGGCAGCCATATGCTGAAAGATACTCTAAGTCTCTAACAGTACAAATGACCAAAACCCTCTGATATAACATTTTAAATACTCTCGTATTGATTCCAATTCCCTAATTATAGATGCAATATTTTCAGTTGAAAACCAAAGGTGTATTGTGTAATTACTTGAGAAAATAACATGGCTCAACTATCGAGATGCGGATAAAATGAGAACATTATTTTGCCTTGTTATCAGTGGAACAGAACAATTTCATGGTTTCTGGTTCTTCAACTGTGATCTTTCCTGTTATCTTCTTGACGATGCTTACGAATATTACATACCTTTCATGTTGTTTGCAAAATCATTTAAGTGTAAATATGGCAATAACAATACTCTATAAATCTCAAATGATTGCATGCATCATCGGGGAATGAAGTAGCAGACGCTGACCAATCAGGATTATTGTTTGTTGCTACGGGTTGACAATACTCCAGTACGCTATGTACAATTTTGACAACTATTACGTATGTGTTTTGCTGATTGTTATACTTTTTTCGCTTGTTTGCATGAGTCGCAGAAAACATTTATTAGTACATTAATGGGCGTTTGGGATATAGTGAACTGTAACACAGTGCCCTGTAACAGTTCATGTATAGTCCACATTTAATTACAGCCCTACTTATTTATGATGTGAGTGGATTATCATCTACAATTTTGGTGATGGAATAGTTGTCTGTTACGTAAATGAGGATATCGGAGGGTGAAAAGATTATTTCATCTTACGTGGGCATGTGATCAGAGTTTCTAGCGGCGAAATCCTTGTATAAAATGTTCTCGGAATAGTTCCGCGTCAGATACGGATAAAATCTCGAGCTTTAAACGAAATTCTTCGTGGTCATCGTTAGGAACAACTGACAGTGGCAAAGGTTGTGGTGTCCATGTATAGCACGGAGACGGTCGGTGTAATTATCACTAATACATGCAATCACGGTTTGTGACCACGACAGCACTGTAGTCGAAAACGATCTCGTAGGAACGCAAATAGTTCTCCGTATGTCTGTGTGTCTTCTCAGCTAAGAAGATTAAGAAAATGTGATGCCGAGTTAAGGGCAGTCTCGGTCGCAGGGTCCCTACAATTTAGAACCAGTCAGTGTTTCCGTCCGTTTACTGTTTGTTGTGCAGAACTCCAAAAGCACGGTAAGAATCGGCAACGGTGGAGCACTGTTTCAGAGGTAAAGACAGAATGTAGCAGTAGTATGGTCTTCTACCTTACGGCAGGTCTTGTCATGGGTTAAGCCTCTTCCCCTTTGTCTCTCCACAGCCAGTCTTTTCATTTCTGAATATTTGTCTCCTTTGATATGAAACTTTCTGGCAGATTAAAACTGTGTGCCCGACCGAGACTCGAACTCGGGACCTTTGCCTTTCGCGGGCAAGTGCTCTACCAACTGAGCTACCGAAGCACGACTCACGCCCGGTACTCACAGCTTTACTTCTGCCTTTGATATTGTCCAGAATTTGATATCTCCTTTTTCCTCTTCCCCCTTTTCCCTCCACTATTCCTTCTATTCCTTCCTTCAGTAAACAGCTCCTCCTCAAACAAAATCCAGTCCAGCTCAGTTTCCTCTTTCTGATGACTTTCAGCATGTTTCTTTCTTCTCCAGCTCTTCTTAATACTTCTTCATTCCTCACTCGGTCTTCCCATTTCACTTTTTTCATTCTTCTCCATATCCACATCTCTGGTACCTCCAATCTTCTTTCATCTTCCTTAATTAATGACCAGGTCTCCTCACCATACAGTGCAACGCTCCAGATGTAGCATTTGGAAAATATTTTCCTCAGATATTTGTTTAGTGGTCCGCAAAGTAATTTCTGTTTCCTCTTGAATCCTTCATCTGCCATTGCAGTTCCTTTCCTAATTTCTATTGAGCATTACATATAATCCATTATTACACTTGCCAAGTAAATGAAGTTATTCATTTGCTCTATTTCGTCTCCCCCTGTTTTCATAAGGCATTTTCTCCCCTTTCCTCCAATTTCAATGCTTGAGGAAGCTAAACTTGTTTCTCATGGTTTTGTATCAGGGAATGTTATTATTAAATAAACAGTATAAATTTGAAAGTGGAAGCGAGCTCTGAGAAAAAGAGAAATGCACAGAATTATTCACGTTCCTGCGAGACCTATGGCTCCACCAGGACACACACCGAAAAAATCACTGACGGCATGATGTGGTGATGATGGACGCCAACCAATTGCAAGCCATCTGTGGGCTATGAATGGTCACCACAATAGCAACCACGACATTCAGCTACTCCTGACAAGGAACATGACAGATTTAGGCAATATCTCAATATTTTGCCTATTTTTGACGCAGCAGCACAAACTCTATTTGTTGACATGGCAATTAAAAATATTGCAGTACGTGAGGTTTTTTTTTTGGTCTGTACATGGCATGCTACAAGAAGAAGGCTTCTAATTTTTTGTTAGAAGTGAGCTTGCCCTGGCATTAGTGACGTGGTCTGGCTTGACCATAGGACTTCAGAGGCTCTAGAGAAGGGACATTGGCCCACAGTGCATTGCAGTTTGCGAACGTTGGTTGTGTTCAGTTGCTGCTCCACACTTCGCTGGCAAAAGTTGTTTTCTTTTGAAGGCAGTGTGCCGCCAATCCACTGTGAGTCCCTAGTGTATCTCTTCCAAGATGCTACTGCAGGCGAGTGTAAAATGAATTTGAGCAACGGAAAATACTGAACGCGAAAATGAAGATTTGGCCCTGTCTGACTATCCCCAGAAGCAGATCTTACAATCTCTTAATGGTGATATTATTTCCTCCTTCTATTTCTTTAACATACAAATTACAACATAATCATAAATGATTTATTAAGGGAACTAGTAACTACAAATGATATATGCTGTTTGTGCTTATACATTTATTGTGGATTAAAACCCCTTTCAATATTACAAATGTTTATATATCAATGTTCAATGGACTCAAATGGATTTCCTAATATGATTGATCAATTGCTCACATCTGCCCCAGTTTATTGGCTACTCGATCTAATATAAATACTGCGAGATGACTGACATCACCTACGTACCAAACAATAGAAGACACCACTTTCAAAGGTGATCTGCTGTGGTGTGCAACCTGAGGGAAAATAAAATTTAAGTGATCATAGCTGTTTAGCGTTATAGCCCTAATAAGCCGAAGCAATTAGCAATACCACTGTATGTACTGCGTCCAGTGTGTCGGAGTGATGGTTCTCGTACACGTGTGTGACGACAGAAGAACTCCAGCCACAAAAAAAAAAAAAAAAAAAAAAAAAAAAAAAAAAGAACCTGATTCAAACATTAGAACGGCAGAAGAAGGTCCTCTGACTAGTATAATCTAATACAACCTTCTCTTTACTGTGTTCTACAGACGAGAAACTCGAACTCCCAGACACAAGGACGGAGTTCAGATAACCTCTCAACGTGCATATAGGCAGAGAAAGTGCTCTCAATCGCTGAACGCTGCGTACTCAACGACGACTCCCTACCTGGAGGCGGTCCAGAATCGTATAAATTAGCAACAGTACAGTGCCTAACCGTTCTAGCTATAAAATCTCCTGAGAGCAAAGACAACAAGTCTGTCTGTAGCAACAAAGCTGATACTGAGCCATCGCCAGACATGGGCGATCAAAACGGAAAACACCTCTTCCTCTCCACCGCTGGCTTCCTAGCAAAACTCAGCTCTGCTCCCTTGTAACTGCAGAAGGCGAATCATGTTCTCGAAACCACCGAATATTCTACCTCTCTAAAGTTTCTACCGAACTCCGACAAACCATCAAGGGCGGAAAGTTTGTGAGGAAATATGTACCCTGGTTAATGAATTAGGAATACTTAAAATGGTAAGCTTCTCAGAGTAGAAATCCTCGGAAATAACCCAGCGTGCATGATTTCTGAGGTAATGCTTCCTCGTTCCTCTCTGCTGTGTCCAAGATTTTCAGAGTTTCCCAAGTATTATACGGTTGTCCTTCCGGCCCCGCCACAATACAGACCAGCCGCCGCTGTATTGTGCTTCAGTGCTCAGGTCCCCCGACCGTCCGTCTTGGCTACTTCCTGTGTTAAGCGGGATCAACATACCTGTGCAGGCTTTTTCACCCAGGGCTTGAGTTACGCCTATTTCATTTCCACTGGCGTACCAACCTCTACCAGTATAGACAATCTTCATTACATCATTTTGATAATAAAGACACTCTGTCACCTTTCATACAAGGTGTAAGTGACAAGTCAGTCTTCTATAAATATTCATATATACGATGTACAACCTGTCAAATGATACCTAATTCCGGTTGTAAATCACGGCAAAGTATGTAGATGAGTGTTTGAGCCTGTCAAATTCACACCCCTGTATGCAGATGTAAGAACGGAAAGCCACGGCTTTACTCAGACGCCATGATAAAATTCGTAATTGTGCACTACTCATTACGTTATCCTATGAAATGCCTCTTACCCGCTACCCTGTCTCAGCCTGAAAGGATCGACCAATAGGTGAAACTTGGCTAGCAGCCGATACCAAGGTCTTGCACGTTAAGATGTGTTCTGTTAACCAAGAATGGGAAGCACCTGCTGGTATTCCTTGCATTGGTGTAAATAAAGCAATATTCTGGAGGCAATGTTGGCTGTAGCACTGTGTTATCCCTTCCGCACGGAGTTTTCCAAAAAAGTTGGGAACTAAACTTAGACGAGGAGAATTTCGGATTTGCGATCCTGAGTGAAGGGAGAGAGAGACTTCTGTTCCTAGCACCGAGTGCGGCTTCCGCTTGCTGACACTGGTTCGGGCGACCTTTAACTGGTGGCGATGAGAGCGGTCTGGCGCACGTTTGCCAACATTGGAGAAAGTGTCGCATTTTGCGTTACCACTATCCACTTTCCGAGTAACTCACAATTTGCAGGATTTGCCATTAAACTTGTGTTGCCTGATTAATATTACTGTTTAGTTTGTTTTGGACTGGTTCACTTTCCATTTGCGAGCTCCACAGATTAGGAAAGCTAGCAATGTTTCCCAGGCTGTCTTCCACGATCATGAGGTACTTTCTCACTTGATTAAATTGAGCTCCTAGCGGGCTTTGTGATCCTGTATTTTAGTCGATTTTCTTGGAGAAATTTCGCAGACAATTTTACAAAATGGTTCAAATGGCTCTGAGCACTATGGGACTTAACATCTATGGTCATCAGTCCCCTAGAACTTAGAACTACTTAAACCTAACTAACCTAAGAACAGCACACAACACCCAGTCATCACGAGGCAGAGAAAATCCCTGACCCCGCCGGGAATCGAACCCGGGAACCCGGCCGTGGGAAGCGAGAACGCTACCGCACGACCACGGGCTGCGGACGACAATTTTACAACAAGTTATGTTCATTTCGTTGAAAACCTATTGTCTGTCAGCTTAATGTTGTATGTGTCGAAATATCAGAGTAAATAAACATTTGAATCTCAGAACCAAATTCTTCTCCTGCAACTGATCCTGTTAAGGCAACCTCCTAAACATACATACAACTGCATTCTCTTCATATCTAATTTGTTTCTTTCATTGTAAAAGTGTCCCGTTGCTTTACAGTGGCTAAACCTTCCGATCATTCAATTTATGCTTAGGTACTGTGATTTGTTGTCTAAATGATGAATAACGAGTATTGCACTGGCTTTTCTATATGGAAGTCGGATTGCATTCCAAATCCTCCAAATGCAAAAATATAGCTCATACATTTTAATACAACTGACTACACTTTTTGTGCAACAGCGTAACACTGTGTGAGAAGGACGCAAAGTTTGATAACAAGGAGTAGTTCACAATACACTGCAGATGAAAACAATTAAGTGACTTTTCTTGAAATGAATTCTGAAACAGTGGCTAAGTTTTGAACTACAGTAAACTTCTCATTTATGATGTTTCCGTACAGTGACAGGCTATGAAGAAAGAGAAAGACATATTGTCAGAAAGAGAGACTTTGTATGTACATAGTACACCGTAAAGATTCTTTGACAAATCTTCTATAGAAGTAGGATCATTCTCTAGATTTTATAAGAAATATGATAAAAATATTCCACTACAGTACCAAAAATGTTATAAAATATCTTTTAGGTGCTAAATTTGTATACAGGACATAAATTTTGATCTTAGCCCCCCTTCTTCCGGCTAAAATTTCTCCACAAAGCTCATTCTCTTGTATTACAGTACCTTTTCCCCAGTATTACGTATGTCTATAGCTAGTGGTGGAAGCAGTTTTTCAAAACTAAAGGAGATAAAGACATACATCAAATCAACACTTCCTATGGTACGATTGTATGGACTGTCGTCTCAATCCATTGAAAGTAATACCTTAACTACAGGTACTTTCCATTTCTTCACTACTTCAGTCGTACAGAGAAGAGAATGAACTTGTATTTTCAGGTGCCGGCCACGGTGGTCTAGCGGTTCTAGGCGCTCAGTCAGGAACCGCGCGACTGCTACGGTCGCAGGTTCGAATCCTGCCTCGGGCATGGATGTGTGTGATGTCCTTAGGTTAGTTAGGTTTAAGTAGTTCTAAGTTCTAGGGGACTTATGACCACAGATGTTGAGTCCCATAGTGCTCAGAGCCATTTGTATTTTCAGGTAATACTGCTGAACTTGATATCAAGGAAATGACACATAACTCACATGTGAAACATCCACTACATTATACACAGTCACTATCGCAGCATTTTCCGCTGTACTACTTTTTTAGCCTTTTTCATCTACGCGATTTCTGACAGTGTGTGGTTGGGCTCAGTTTACTTTGATTGGTCCTTCGTTTATGCGACTATTTCGTTTATGGCGCTCTAGTGAGAAATTTTGAACATCTATATTTCTCAAGTTATTCATCCTCCTGACGTAACCTGTTAATACGATCGTTCGGCAGGCTTGCTAGCTGCAGCTTACAATTTGTGCGGGATGTATGTTTGTGCGTTGGTTTCAGATGTCGACCTGCACCTCCTCTACTATACGGTGACCGTTCATAACAGAGCCCTCCCTACCCCTCCACCCATCCCCCCCCCCCCCGACTACCCGACTAACGTTGTCACCTCCCCTAACACACTGTCGGCACAGCTACGGTGCAAGTAATTTTGTGCCCACTCTACCGTGAGCAGACTGCAGGGAAGATAAATTCTGGTTCGTTAGGTTGTGCAAGGTCCTGGGATATGCTGAAGCTGGATGCCAGTGTTGTTACCGCAGGTAGGAGAGTTTGGGGCGGCAGCAAACTTTTAGCAATATAGGGACCACAGCTACTTTTCTCTTTCAGCTGTTTGATGCAGCCCATCACGAAATCCTCTCTTGTGCCAACCTTTTCATCTCAGAGCAGCAATTGCAACCTGTTTACAAGATTATTTGCTGGATATATTCCAGTCTCTGTTCCCTCCACGGTTTTGAGCATCCACAGGTCCCTCCTAGTATCATGGAAGTAGTTCATGATGTCTTAACAGATGTCCTGTCATCCTGTCCCTTCTTCTTGTCAGTGTTTTCCACATATTCTTTTCCCTGCCGATTCTGTGGAGTACCTCGTCATTTCTTTCCTTATTAATCGAGCTAAGTTTCAAGATTCTTCTGTAGCACGACGTCTCAAATGCTTCAATTCTCTTTTGTTCCGGTTTTCTCACAGCCCATGTCTCACTGCCATACAATGCTGTTCTCCAAACATACATTCTCAGGAATATCTTCCTCAGACTAAGACCTATGTTTAATACTAGTAGACTTCTCTTGGCCATGAATGCCCTTTTTGCCTGTGCTGGTCTGCTTCTTATGTCCTTGCTCCAACCGTCATTGGTTATTTTGCTGCTTAGGTAGCAGAATTCCTTAACTTCATCTACTTTGTGATCACCAAACCTCATGTTGAGTTTCTCGCTGTTCTCATTTCTGATACCTTTGATTACTTTCGTCTTTGTTCGATTTAGTCTTAATCGAAATTATGTACTCATTAGATTGTTCATTCCATTCAACAGACCATGTAAATCTTCTTCGTCATTACTGAGGACACAAAAGTCACCAGCGAATCGTATCACCGATATCCTTTCACCTTGAATTTTAATCCCACCCTTGAACCATTCTTCTGTCACTTCTTCTTGGAAGGACAGACAAAGTCACCTGCGAATCGATTCATTGATATCCTTTCACCATGAATTTTAATACCACTCTTGAACCAACCTTTAATTTCCTTCACTTCTTCTTGGAAGTATAGACTGATCAGTAGTAGCGAAAGAGTACATCCCTGTCTTAGATCTTTTTAGTGCAAGCTCTTCGCTCTTGGCCCTCCAATCTTATTGCTCACTCCTGATACTTGTACGTATTGTATAGTACCAGTCTCTCCCTATACCTTTCCGCATTTTTGTCAGAATGCCTATCTTCTTGCTACATTTGACATTGTCGAACACTTTTATCAAGTCGATAAATCCTATGAATGTATCTTGATTTTTCTTTAGTATTGCTACCATTATCACTGGCAGCGTCAGAACTGCTGTCTGTTGCGTTTACCTTTCCTAAAGCCAAGCTGATCGTCATCTAAGAACAAACAGATCCCCAGTTTTATTTTCAATTTTTCTGTATATTATATTCTTGTCAACAGCTTGGATACCTGAGCTATAAGCTGATTGTGCAATATTTCTCGTACTTGTCCGCTCTAGCTATCTTCGGAATTATGTAGATGATGTTTTCCGAAAGAGAGGTGGTATTTTGCTAGGAAGCACTTCTTTCGTCGATCAGCCTGTAGTAACTGCTGCAGTAAATGGTTAATCTCTGCCCCTACGCTGCCGACTGCCTTATGTTCAGCTGTGGGGCGATTAGGCCGCGACGTTCGGGTTACCTACGAAGTGTCAGCAGTGGAGTCAGAGGAGGAAAGTAAGAGGCGCGCCAGCCCACTGTGCGACCAGGCAGCTCGGCGCCTCGGCGCACCCGCTGCCTGCCTGCCTGCCGGCCTCTACTAATGCGGCCGCTGTTTACACGTCCCCTGACCGCAGCGGCCGCCGCGCGCTGCAATACTGTTCGTTCCCCGGCGGCGTGGCCAATTTGTGGCAGGAAATTGCAGGCCCGTGGCGGCATCAATCTTAACCGCAGGCGCAGCGCGCGCGGGGGGACGCGGCCGCTGTCTGTCCAGAGCGGAGCCGGCGTCGCCCGGCGGCCGTAAACAATGCCCCAGAGGTGCGGTGGCAGCCGGCAGCGGCGCGGAAGCAGCAGAGGGCGCGTCAAGCGGGCACCCGGGTCAGAAATGAATTAAAAGAAACCTCTGTGGCCGAGCGGTTCTAGGCGCTTCAGTCCGGAATCGCGTTGCTGCTACGGTCGCAGGTTCGAATCCTGCCTTGGGCATGGATGTGCGTAATGTCCTTAGGTTAGTCAGGTTTAAGTAGCTTTAAGTCTAGGGGACTGATGACCTCAGATGTGCTTAGAGCCATTTGAACCATTTGTGCCTTCGCCGTTTTGAGTTCCGCCTGAAACTACGGAAGCTACTGCACGACAGAGACTTCTAATTGTACAGCAAAGTATTTCAACTAATGTACTGCATTGTATAGCAGTCACAGCGTTCAAAGCAACAATCTGCGCTGAGGTTGTGTTACATGGTTGGTTGGTTGATTTGGCGGAGGGGACCAAACAAAAATGGTTCAAATGGCTCTGAGCACTATGGGACTCAACTGCTGAGGTCATTAGTCCCCTAGAACTTAGAACTAGTTAAACCTAACTAACCTAAGGACATCACACACATCCATGCCCGAGGCAGGATTCGAACCTGCGACCGTAGCGGTCTCGCGGTTCCAGACTGCAGCGCCAGAACCGCGCGGCCACTTCGGCCGGCTGGACCAAACAGAGAGATCATCGGGCCCATCGGATTAGGGAAGGGTGGGGAAGGAATACGGACGTGCCCTTTCAAAGGATCCGTCCCGGCATTTGCCTGAAACGATTCAGGGAAATCACGGCAAACTTAAATCAGGATGGCCGGAAGCCGGTTTGAACCGTCGTACTCATGAGTGCGAGTCCAGTGTGCTAACCATGCCGCCACCTCGCTCGGTGTGTTACGTGATTGTATTTGACTGTGAAATGTGTTTTTGTTATACTGATGATGCTAACGAGATCGGTGACAATGAACGTAAATCTAAAGTTATCTTAGTGTAGAAATCCTTGAATGACACAGGAGATACTGAATTTCATTGATGAAATGAGAAAATATAAAAATGCAGAAAATGAAGTAGGGGAAAGGGTACACAGAAGTCTAACAACTGAGAATGACAGGAATTGCAAAGTGACTAAGCAGAAATCGTTAGAAGACTAATATAAGGATTTAGATGCATGTATCACTACTGGAAGAAGAAATGCCGCCAGCAGAAAAATTAAACAGGGGTTTGGAGAAAAGGCAAGCAGCTATAGCAATATTATGAACTCAGATGGGAATCGAGTCCTAAGCAATGAAGGAAAATCTAAAAGGTAGAAGGAGTACATAGAGAGTCCATACAAGGGAGATGAATTTGCAGGTAATGTTACACTTAGAAATGGAAGAGGACGAAGATGAGATGGGAGACACGATACTGTGAGAACAGTTTACATAACACTGAAAGACCTAAGTCAAAACAAGGGCAAGGGAGTACACGACAAGCCGACAAACGTACCAATAGCCTCGGGAGAGCTAAAAACGACAAAACTCCTATGTCTAGTGTACAAGATACATGAAAAATGCTAAATGCCCTCAGACTTCAAGCAGAATGTAGTAATCCCAGTCCCAAAGAAAGCAGGTGCTAACAGGTGTGAATATTACCGAACTATTAGTCTAATAAGACATGGTTCGAAAATCCTAAAACGAATTCTTTACTCAAAAATTAAAAATTGTTAGATGCGAATCCTGGGGAAGATCCGTTTGCGTTTCGGAGAAATGTAGTCACACGCGAGGCAGTATTGACACTACGACTTAGAATAGAGGTTAAGCAAGTGCAAACATATGGTTATAGCACTTGTAGCTTTAGAAAAAGCTTTTGGCTATGTGAACTGGAATACTCTCTTTCAAATTCTGAAGTTAGCAGGTGTAAAATACAGGGAGCGAAGGGCCATTTACAACTACCATACGCCAACTATAAGTGTCGAGGTGCATGATAGGGTATCAGTGGTTGAGGAGGGAGTGAAACAGTGCCGTAGCCTAACCCGGATGCTATTCAATCCATACACAGAGCAAGCAGTATAGAAAACCAAAGAAAAATTTTGAGTAGGAATTAAAGTTCATGGAGAAGAAATAAAGGACTTGGAAGAGCAGTTGAACGGTATGGACAGTGCTTTGAAGGTGAATATAAGATGAACATCAACAAAAGGAAAACAAGAATAATGGAATGTAGACGAATTAAATCAGACGACGTTGAGGAAATTACATTAGAAAATACACGAAAGCAGTGGACAAGTTTTGCTACAACTGATGATAGCCGAAGTAGAGAGGATATAAAAGGCAGAAAAGTGTTTCTGAAGAGAAATTTTAAAATATCAAATATAGACTTAAGTGCTAGGAAGTATTTTTTTGAAGATAATTTCTGGAGCGTGACCATCTATGGAAGTGAAACATGGATGATAAAAAGTTGAGACAAGAAGAGAATAGCAGCTTTTGAAAAGTAGTGCGACAGAAGAATGTTGAAGACCACGTGGATAGACCAAGTAACTAATGAGGAGGTACTGAGTAGAAATGGAGAGAATAGAAATTTGTGGCACACCTTGACTAAAAGAAGGAATCGGTTGATAGGTCACATTTGAGGCATCAAAAGATCACGAATTTCGTTTTGGAGGGAAGTATTGGGGGTAAAAATCGTAGAGGGAGACCGAGAGATGAATACATAAAGCAGATTCAGAAAAATGTAAATTGCAGTAGTTATTGGAGATGAAGAAGCTTGCACAGTATGGAGTAGCTTAGAAAGCTGCATGAAACCAGTCTTGGGACTGAAGACCACAAGAGGAAACTCTAACGTGAAGTGAGTATTGTACTACTGCTGTTATGAAAGGTTACGAAATGAAACAAATGGAGCAGTATAAACATTCGATAGAAGTTTATAAAATTTTCGGCCCCTTTTTGATTGTTATTTAGGACTAAAATTTATTTTAGGCGTTACGGCTTCGTGGAAATTTCGGTATGTGGAACTGTTTCTAGGAAAACTGTGAAATTGCTTTCAAGTATACGTCATAAAAAATGGGTGGTTGTATATCGCAGAGATTCAAAAGTGAAGCCCCAATTTTGAAACAATTGGTTGTTTACTTTTTGCCAACTTCTTGTGTTCGTTGCTTACTACGATAATAAAGGTTAACTTGGTGAAATATTTTAAAAGTACATTCCTAAAAGAAATAACTTCATTAAAGTAATCGATTGCTTACTTGTTGCCAAATTCTTCTTTATACTTTGTTTTTGTCATCAGACTTCTGACAGGTTCCATGCACCCCGACACGAATTCCTCTCCTGTGCCAACCTTTTCATCTCAGAGCAGCAGTTGCAACCTATATCCAAGATTATCTGCTGGATGTATTCCAGTCTCTGACTTCTTCTACGGATTTTACCTTCTACATTTCCCTCTAGTACATGGAAGTTAATCCCTGATGTCTTAATAAATGACCCTATTATTAATGTTTTCTAGATATTCCTTTCATCGCTAATTTCGCAGAGAACTATCACACCTCACCTTCTCAGTCCACCTAATTTTCAAGACAGATCTGTAGCACCACATCTCCTATTTTCCCACAGTCCATGTTTCACTACCATACATGTAGGTCTCCAAAAGTACATTCTCAGAAATTTCGTCCTCAAATTAAGGCCTGTGTTTGATATTAGTACACTCCTTATAGCCAGGAATACAATTTTTGGCTCTGCCAGTCTGCTTTTGGTATCCACCTTGCTCCGTCCTTCATTGCTTATTTTGCTCCCTAGATAGCAGAATTCCTTAATATCATCTACTTCGTGACTGACGATCCTGATGTTAAGTTTCTCTCTGTTCTCATTTCTGCTAATTCTCATTACTTTCGCCTTCATTCGATTTACTGTCAGTCCATAATCTGTACTCACTAGACTCTTCATTCCATTCAGGAGACCCTGTGGTTCTTCACTTTCACTGAGGATAACAACATCAGCCAATCTTATCACTCATATATATTCACCTTGAATGTTAATTCCAATCTTGAATGTTTATTTCTATCGTTGCTTCTTCGATATTTAAATTGAACAGTAGCAGCAAATGACTATATCCTTGTCTTACACCCTTTTTAATCCGAGCACTTCGTTCTTTGTCTTACATTCTTATTATTCCGTTTTGGCTCTTCTACATATTGTATATTACCCATGTAGCCCTACAACTCACCACTATTTTCCTCAGAATTTCGAACATCTTCCACCATTTGACACACTCTCGAACGCTTTTTCTAGGTCGACCAATCCTATCAACGTGTCTTGATTTTTCTTTAGTCTTGCTTCCAATATCAACCTCAACATCAGAACAGCCTATCTGGTGCCTTTACCTTTCCTAAAGACTAACTGATCCTCATCTAAGAAGAGAACCTGAGCTCTCTTTTGTATATTATTCTTGTCAGCAACTTAGATGCATAAGCTGTTACGCTGGTTGTGCGGTAATTCTCGTGGTTGTCTGTTCTTGCAATATTCGAAATTGTGTGGATGATATTTTTCCGAAGTGAGATGGTATATCGCTAGAGGAGGAGGAGGAGATTAGTGTTTAACGTCCCGTCGACAACGAGGTCATTAGAGACGGAGCACAAGCTTGGGTGAGGGAAGGATGGGGAAGGAAATCGGCCGTGCCCTTTCAAAGGAACCATCCCGGCATTTGCCTGAAGCGATTTAGGGAAATCACAGAAAACCTAAATCAGGATGGCTGGAGACGGGATTGAACCGTCGTCCTCCCGAATGCGAGTCCAGTGTGCTAACCACTGCGCCACCTCGCTCGGTCTATATCGCTAGACTCATACATTCTACACAACAGTGTGAATGGTCGTTTTGCTGCCATTTCCCCCAAAGATTTTAGAAATTCTGATGGAATGTTATCTTTCCCTTCTGCCATATTGGATCTTAAGTCTTCCTATGCCCTTTTAAATTCTGGTCCTAACACTAGAAGCCCTATTTCTACTATACCGATTCCCGTTCCTTCTTCTATTATATTAGACATATCTTTCTCCTCATAGAGCCCCTTCAATATACTCCTTCCACCTATCCGTTCTCTCCTCTACTTTTAATACTGTAATTCCTATTGCACTCTTAATAGAACCACCCTTGCGTTTAATTTCACACAACATTGTTTTGACTTTTGTATTCGCTGAGTCGTTCCTTCCGAAAATGATTTTATTTTTCAATTTGTTCACATTTTTCATGCAGCCATTTCGTCTTAGTTTCTTTGCGCTTCCTATTTCTTTCATTGTTCATCGACTTGTATTTCTGTGTTCCTCAATCATACTGAAGGATCTTGTACTTCCTTCTTTCATAAATCAGCTGAAGCGTTTGATCTGTTATCCATGGTTTCTTCACAGTTACTTCTTTGTATCTACGTTTTTGTTATCAATTTCTGTGACTGCCCTTTTTAGAGATATCCATTCGCCGTCAACTGAACTGCCTACTGAGCTATTCCTTATCGCAGTATCTATAGCCTTAGAGAACAAGCGTATCTCATAATTCCTTAGTAATTCTGCATCCTACTTCTTCGTGTATTGGTCCTTCCCAACTAATCTCTTAAACTCCAGCATACTCATCATTACTACTAAATTATGATCTGAGTCTCTATCGGCTCCCAGTACGCCTTGCAATCTACACTAATCACCATTAAACTTGCTACACCACGAAGATGGCGTGCTACAGACGCGAAATTTAACCGACACGAAGAAGATAATGTGATATGCAAATGATTAGCTGTTCAGAGCATTCACACAAGGTTCACGACGGTGGCGACACCTACAACGTGCTGACATGAGGAAAGTTTCTAACCGATTTCTCACACACAAACAGGAGTTGACCGGCGTTGCCCGGTGAAACGTTGTTGTGATGCCTCGTGTAAGGAAATGCGTACCATCACGTTTCCGACTTTGATAAATGTCTGATTGTAGCCTATCGCGATTGCGGTTTATCGTATCGCGACACTGCTGCTCGCGTTGGTCGAGATCCAATGACTGTTAGCAGTATATGGAATCGGTGGGTTCAGGAGGGTAATACGGAACGCCGTGCTGGATCACAACGGCCTCGTATCACTAGCAGTCGGCATGACAGGCATCTTATCCGCATGGCTGTAACGGATCGTGCAGCCACGTCTCGATATCTAAGTCAACAGATGGGGACGTTTGCACAACAACAACCATCTGCACGAACAGTTCGACGATATTTGCAGCAGCATGGACTATCAGCTCGGAGATCATGGCTGCAGTTACCCTTGACGCTGCGTCACAGACAGGAGCGCCTGCGATGGCGTACTCAACGACGAACCTGGGTGCAAGAATGACAAAACGTCGTTTTCTCGGATGAATCCAGGTTCTGTTTACAGTATCATGATGGTTGCGTCCGCGTATGGCGAAATCGCGGTGAACGCACATTGGAAGCGTGTATTCGTCATCGCCATACTGGCGTATCACCCAGCGTGATGGTATGGGGTGCCATTGGTTACACGTCTCGATCACCTCTTGTTCGTATTGACGGCACTTTGAACAGTGGACGTTACATTTCAGATGTGTTACGAACCGTGGCTCTACCCTTCATTCGATCCCTACGAAACCCGACATTTCAGCAGGATAATGCACGACCGCATGTTGCAGGTCCTGTACGGGCTTTTCTGGATGCAGAAAATGTTCGTCTGCTGCCCTGGCCAGCACATTCTCCAGATCTCTCACCAATTGAAACGTCTGGTCAATGTGGCCGAGCAACTGGCTCGTCACAATATGCCAGTCACTACTCTTGATGAGCTGTGGTATCGTGTTGAAGCTGCATGGGCAGCTGTACCTGTACACGCCATCCAAGCTCTTTTTGACTCAATACCCAGGCGTATCAAGGCCGTTATTACGGCTAGAGGTGGATCCTGATTTCTCAGGATCTATGCACCCAAATTGCGTGAAAATGTAATCACAAGTCAGTTCTAGTATAATATATTTGTCCAATGAATACCCGTTTATCATTTGCATTTGTTCTTGGTGTAACAATTTTAATGGCCAGTAGTGTAGTATCCAATTTCGGAATCTCTGTCTGACCATGATGTAGTCTAACTGAAATCTTCCGGTATACTTGTGATTCTTGAACACGGTATTCGGTATTACTTACCGAAATTCATTGGAGAACTAAGTCTTTCTCCTTTCTCATTGCCAGTAAAAAGTCCATATTCTCCCCTAATACTTACTTCTGCTCCTTCCCCGCCAACTGCATTCCAGTCCCCCGTAACTACTAGATTTTCATCTGCGTTTACGTACTGTCTTACCCTTTCAATATTCTAATATATTTTATCTATTCATCTTGAGCTTTTTAACATCAGTTTGTATACCTGAACTATCGTCGTCGGTGTTGGTTTCTTGCTGATCTTGGTGAGAACATGTCTATCACTGAAGTGTTCACAGTAACACACTCTCTGCCCTACACAATGAATCCTACGCCCGTTACATCATTTTCTGCTGCTTTTGATATTAGCCTGTACTCATCTGACTATAAATCCTTGTCATCTTTGCATTTTGCTCCACTGACGCCAACTGTCGCTAGACTAAGTCACAGCATTTCCCTTTTAAGATTTTGTAGCTTTCCTATCACGTTCAAACTTCAGATATTCCACGCGCCGATTCGTAGAACACTGTCCTTTCGTTGGTTATTCAGCCTTTTTGTCATGGTCACCTCCCACTGGCAGTCCTTTCCCGGAGATCCGAATGGGTGACTTGTCTGGTATGTTTTGTCAATATACAGATCATCATGACCCTGTTTCAATTACAGGCCACATATCCTGTGGGTATTTTTGCTGGTTCTTCTGCTTTTAGGGGCAGTTTCCCACATCAAGGGAAAGAGAGTACCCTGAAACTCTGACCCCTCCTCCGGCCTGTTTGTCAAGGCCGTAGTCAGAATGAGGTCGACTTCTTATACCGGAATTCTTTGGCTACCAATACAGAGGATTTTTATACCGAATTGAAGTAGTGATAGGATTCGAACCGGAACCGAGGACGTTTTGATTACTACTCAAAGACGCTACCAAAAGACCACGGGTGCTTTACTATGATGATAAAACATCAATTTCGTGAAAAATTTTTAAATTTAATTTTATCCGTATTCTGCAGCTGCAGTCGTGATTGTATTCATTACACTGGAATTATGAAATAAAAACGTCTTTAGACAAAATATTTCTTGTTTTGTTAGACACGAATATTTGTGATAAATTTTCGTGTTTTATTATACACAAAAATTTGTGAATGAAAGAGCTTTTTAGTTTTGAAATTAATTATTTTATAATATTCTTGGGACGCGAATGATTGACCTACAAAATTTCGTCAAGATTTGGGTATACAGGGTGAGTCAGAGGAAACGACAAATATTTCAGGAGATGGTGGCACAAAGTTGTTGGAAGAAAATGTTCCGTAGAACATGTGCTCAGTTTGCGAGGTGCCGGGGCTAGTAGTGTATTTATCACTAAATTCTACTAGAATCCACATGTGTAAATCATGCTCTAAGCCCCCCCTATTCTAACTCCGACTTTTGCTGTTGCACAAGGATAAAACAAATACGCGAACTGACTCTAATCAACCCTGCTAGTGGAGTAGAAGAGAGTTTGGCACCTGCAATAATTTAATTTGATAAATAAGTTAAATAAACAAAGGTTTCATTAGCATAGTGAGGAATGATAGGGTTGCTCTATTGATTAACAGAAAGAAAGTTCTGTCCAAAATAACAATATGATTTATTAAGATTAAACGCAGAATAGTATAAGAGACACAGGAAATATAAAACATCAAATTGGCTAAAATTGGAGATTCATACAAACACAGTAAAGGTGAAGTTGTCCCTAACTTAGATCGTGAGGTTTAAGACGAAGTGGTATGTGGAGCCAATTCCTTTCCACTCAAATCTCAAGAGAGACACACAGCTAACCCAATAGTAATTGCTGCTACTCGAAACTGAACAAAGTTAGAAAAGGATGAACAGGCGCGCTCTGCTGAGCTCTGATTATCACCTAGGGAAATCCCTATCTGCCGGTGCTGCGGACGTACATTACCAACAGTCTTCTTATCTCCCAGAACACGATCTGGCGTACCGCAGGCGAGGGCTGGTTGCTCCGACGTCCTCGACCGAAAGGCGACTGCCGACTACCCAGAGCACCCGCACAGGCCTAACACCGAACATTCCCGCCCCCACGACAGTGGCCGTGGTTACGTTCCAATCAGCAACTCGAAAACCGGCGGAAATTCCACTCCATTGCCGGAGCACTACCATTCCACCAATGGAGATTCTTGGCGCCAATTTCTGTGCTGATTTTGCAGAAAGTGCGGGAATTTTCCCGCCACAACTGCGTGGGTACACAAGTCATTCCCACGCCTCGCTGGTAGCCCGCCAGAAAGTGTTTTCGCAAAGTTTCTCTGAAGTAACGGAACCTCTAGCCCAGCCGCTACTTCACATCCCAGCGGGCGTGTCTCTTGACAATGTCGGCGTCTGAAAAGCATTCACTCGACTGCCTCACACACGTCGGCTTAACTCTCTCCAGTTCCACAGAGCCCGCCTGTCACCGGCCCACCCGGGTGACGAGAGACGCTGCGTGGGAAGTACGCGTGTTAAGGAAAAGCAACCCTCCACCGCATGCAACTAGAGAGGAGAATCGTAAGATAGAAATATGAGAGGGGGCTCATGCCACCTCTCATTGCCCCTACGCCATTTTAGATTGTAATTGGTGAGCGGTTGGCTCACTTAGGAGCAAGGTAGTGAGTCAATCGCCCAAGAACAATCTTACAAAGTGACTCCACATGCCGCACTCTATAAAGAAAATCACTGCAACTGAAAAATGCAGCTCATAGAGGGAGGATTATTTATGATGTAGCCAACTTCACCTTCTTAATATGGAACACTAACACTCACATCACACATCCATACCCAGGGAGCCCCTTCCAAACACCGATTCACGCAGACATTCACGCTCTAAACATGGCCCGGGCATCTGAGCCAAATATGGAGCAGTTTATTCTTTACAATCAGAGTTGGAGTGCTCCGCAATTAAATGCCCAAGATGTTACAACAATTTTAATCATTAAACTAACCTGACCTCACTCACACATGATAATATTTAAGTTAACAATCTCTTTGTGAGTTTTCAGAATCTAGTTACAACCTCCGATTCATTCTGTCTCCCTGCAGCAAGAATAACCTTTACAAAATGTTCCCTGAACTGATGGTCCATTCACAATGACAGTGGTGGTATCTGCTTCAGTTTATGGGGACTTCAGGCACACTGTTAGCATACACACAACAATAAACACAAAATACAAAAAAAACATGATGTGGAGAACAATACAGTAATCTGTAATAAGAATTACAGTGTAAAACACAAACGCATACCAGGTATAACATACATTACAGAAACAACATAAGAGAAAGAAATTTAAGAAAAACAAAAAAAACAAGGTTCATGGGGCATCAAATTGTGCGTGCACATTGCACAAAGTTCACGACTGTGCTGAGAATGAGGCACTAAATCACATTGTTAGAAATATCCGTGGCACTTCACAAATTCCACCGTACTGACATCACATAAGGCTAAACGTCGGGTGTAGTTGCTACGTTGTGGCAACAGCAATAGGGAGTTCTGGAGTGTCTGCAGTACGCTGTTGAGATTGTAGTCAGACCCACGCATATGATCACGGCAGTACGGTAGGAAGACACAGTGATAGGTTCTCCTCACGTCGATTAATTGTCTCTGAGATCTCCTTGTTGGGATACATCACTAGTCTAGGTCTCTTCTCTCGCTGGACAGAACTTTACGTTTCCCAATATTGCAGTTCGACGAGGGATGATGGCACGTGGAGTGACTCCACAAGTGTGTGAGGTCATCCATACAGGATCGAACTAGGAGCGACTATTGTTAAAAACTGCTCTCTAATAGAGAGGAGAAGTAAGACATGAGACCATACATTTGTTAGTGTGGCACGATACTGCTTTGTGTATGCAGATCGGCCAATGCTAGTGAGTTGTAAAAACCCAAACAGGTGAGTATAGAGCGTCCCTTTCTGTCCTGAGGCACATGAGGCGCAGGTTCTGACACGATATGTGATGTTCTTCGTGTACTCACGACAACGTGGTCTGCCGCAGGGAATCCCTCCAAGCGGCTGCCGCGTCCGGAGAGCTAGCAGGCTGTCGCGTGTCAGGGTCAACGGCCAGCCCCACTTTCGCTTGTGGCGGGGCGAGGGTCCCGTGTAATCCCTCAGGTAGGCAGCCGGGTGACTGTCAGCGTGTAGGACGGGACGCTCGCCCTCTAGCAGGTAGCCGAAGACCTCTTGTTTTTGCGCTGGCTGGCCTCTGCATTGCCACGTTCCTCGTCATCTGTACAATTCTTACAAAAGTCTTATGCCTAACTTTTTCCCATGACCTTCTATGTTATAATAAATTTACATAATGAAACATTGATGGTCTGTCATTTCAGACACTCTTATTTTACTTTTATAGTTATTAATCTATGGCAATCATTATAACATCTAATCTAGACATGGAAATAATTTATTTTGATATATGTGTAGAGACCGATCTCAGTATGTACATGGTGTGTGATAACTGATGCTTTGTAATGGATGAACAACTAAATGTGCGGGCCCGCACTAATATTACTATTAATTATATAGATCGACAGTAGACATGCTTCAAGAATTAACTACCATATCCCAACGATCTACATTCTACGTCTTTTAATTAAATTATGTTGTTATGCAGGTCTAAGTTTTACTGTGCTATAAAGAACATGCAACTACGCTACTTTCGCTCGCCCGTCGTCCCTCCATCTCGGGTCTGTGGTTTGGTGACCTGAAAAATAGCAACTCAACAGGCGCGCGCCACACTTGTGGTAGAAAACCCCCACAATATTAATCTAGTTATTGTTAAATCCTACAGTTTAACTTATCCTAGTATCGTACTTTCCCTTTTATTTATTTATTTATTTTATTTTATTTATTTATTTATTTATTTATTTATTTATTTTTTTATTTACCTTATACAATACCCTTACATAGTTCCTGTTACGCTGAGATGTCTTGCTGCTCGCCGCTATTGACGACAGTGATGTGCGCGCCGTACGACATGACCTCCGAGTTTTCATTACGCCTCACTGAAACTCCAGAGACTGGGTTAGCCATGGCTATACACGACAATAAATTTATAGTTGCAACTTCCTTCTCTATGTGAAGCGGTTTTCGCGATCGAAGTACACCTTTCCAGAAGCAATGTAATATGACCAAGCCAGGACTGGTTCCTGTTGAGGATTCAGACACCCAACACACGCCAGCTACACAGTATGTCACGAATATCCAAGTACAATTCCTTGGTGATTCATCTGTGACAAAAACGAGCAGCACGCTAAATCCCCAACCAGCACATTAGCATGGTAGGCTTTTATGCCCTCATTTCTCTCGTCTAGGGCACCATTAGAGTCAAATGCTCACAGGTTCACCCCGACTTGCAAGACAACGATACCGGCGCAGCTCTGCAAAAACTATACTGCCCATATTCACCCTCGAAATCGCGCAATATACCACAATCGTGCAGTGCACTGACGCGTGCCTGCAAGCATTGGTATGAACGTCTCACGAACTGGTTGTGGCCGCTATGGAGCGTATCACGACCTCTCAGAACGCTTCTAAGAGCACGTTCTTGTATGCGCCCGTTTGTGCGACGTCTCGTCACTCATCCTTATCCCTTAACATGGACACCAGATAGGAAAGGACAAAAACATTGCTCATGAAAAGGTAGTGTCTCCTACTCCATCGACATTGGAGATCGCAAACATAAACAAAAAGAGGATAGCAGCAGTAAATTCTTATGCAAGACAACGCAGCGTGTTAATACTTTAGCAATCTTAATCTATTAATGTAACGATTATTGTTCCCCGAACAAAGGTTCATATATTTGCCTATTCTACTATGTACATTTCTTACACTACTACTATTCTACGAACTCCTTTACGTGAGATATGTGGTGGAGTCCTATGGACTTCTTTCCTTTCAGCGTCTCCAATTCATAAGCATTGTGGTGAGCTGCTCTCCTTATATGGTACGGGCCGTTGTAAACAGAATAGAATTTTTGGCATTTCATTTTTTGTTTGTTCGAAAGTCGGAAAGACTTAACGAGCACCTTTTGTCCAACTTGGAAGTGTCGTAGACGAGCTCCCCTGTCGGCACGTCTCTTCCTGACCTCTGCTGCAGCCCGTATCCTCTTGAGAGCCAAATCCACTATGGCTTGGTGCTGCGTTCGCGCCCTTGGTGGGAAGTTTACGACCTTGGTTATCAAGTCCTTAGGAATCCAGTTTTTTAGTACTGTAATGGGTGCCAATTTTGTTATCCCATGGGGTGCCTCATTGATCACCTCCTGGAAGTCTTTAAGGAAAACGTCCCATGTCGTGTGCTGTTTGTTACAGTACAACCGGCACAAGTTTCCGAGTTCTTTAATAACCCGTTCTGCAGCATTCGAGCTCGGATGGTGTGAAGATATAAAAATGGGATCAATTTTACATCGACGCAACGTCTCCTTCCATGTTTTTGACTTAAACTGTGGCCCGTTATCAGAAATGATTCTACTCACATGACCAACCTGTGGTAGGAAATCCCGGATGAGGGCTCGTGATACAGTTCGTCCTGTCGCCCTCTTCAGTGGCGTAAAGGTAACGTATTTGGACGTTAGTTCAACAAACACTAATACGTAAGTATATCCTCTTCTTGTTCTTGGCAAAGGTCCCATCAAATCTGTTGCTGCTAATTGTCTTAATTTGGTCGGTACGATTGGGTATAATGGTGCCTGCATGCTCACAGTGGTGTGCTTAGCCTTTTGGCAGTCTTTACACACCGACAGTACCCTCCGAATTCGACGCTCCATGTTTCGAAAGTAACACATGGTCCTTAGCTTGAGATTGCACTTGCGTGGTCCGAAGTGTCCATAGCTAAGGTGAGTATGCCATATAACCTTGTTTATTAGGTGTTCAGGGATGCATACCCCCCATTCAGTGTCATTGGTATAATTTCGGTGGAAAATTATGCCTTTACGCAAGAGGTAGAACTGCCTGATGGTGGCGTGTCTTCTGTCTATCCATTTCTGCTTCAATAACACTAGGGCAGGGTCCTTGTCTTGCTCCTTCTTGATGTCCTGCATACTACAGGTAATAAAATTCTCAAAGGCTACTTTCTGCATATAGTAAAGGCAGTAGTGATTTTCCTCTAGATCTTCTTCCATGTTGTGCTCAAATCCGATCGGTGACCGTGATAAGGCGTCTGCAATAATGTTCTGACTGCCGGGGATATATTCTATCGAAAAGTTGTACTGCTGTAGATATGATGCCCACCTAATGAGCCGCCTGTGATTAAGCTTTGCAGTCATCAAGAACTCGAGTGCCTTGTGGTCTGTGTAGACTTTCGTCTGGCGACCAAACAGAAGGTATCTGAATTTTTCAAACGCCCATACAATAGCCAGCGCCTCTAACTCGGTTACTGAGTAATTCCTCTCACTCTTGGCTAGTACTCTGCTAGCAAACGCAATTGTCTTCCACACCCTGTTTCCTTCATGTACATAGTCTTGGAACACCATGACACCCAGACCGGAGTATGAACTGTCCGTTACTATGCAAAGCTCTTCAGCTAAATTAGGGTGTGATAGGATGGGTGCTTGTAATAATGCGAATTTTAATGTTTTCCATTCGGATTCGGCCGCCTCATCCCATTCCCAAGGAATCTTCTTTCCTGTAAGTTGATGCAACCGAGGACTGCTCTGAGTTTTGACATGTATAAAGCGGTTGTAAAAATTTATGATCCCCAAGAACCCCCTTAACTGCTTCTTTGTCGTAGGAATGGGAAACTTTTCAATCGCTTCGATCTTTTCGGGATTTGGCGCAATGCCCTCACCCGTGATGATATGTCCTAGAAATTTCACAGAGGACGTCCCAAAATTCGATTTTTCGATATTGATAGTCACACCGTATTCCTTGAATGTCGCTAGGAGTTCACCGAGGACCGCATTGTGCTCTCCCCAAGATTTCTCCGCGATCAGCAAATCGTCCACATAGCTGGTGACATGACGTTTCAAATTATCGCTTAGTATGCCGTCCAGCCCCCGAATGAATGCGGCAGATGAAACGTTCAAACCAAATGGTAGACGACGAAACCGGTAACATCTTCCAAATGCTAAAAAGGCTGTGTACTGTCTGCAATTTGGATGGAGCTCGATCTGCCAGAAACTCGATTTTAGATCAACTGATGAGAAGATTGATATTCCATGGAAGTTTTGTAAGAGTTCCTCTAATCGTTCCGGTCTGTCTGTTTCGGGTTCTATTATGGTATTAATTTGTCGCGAGTCCAAGACTAAACGAATACTACCATCTGCCTTCTCGACTACTCTTAACGGGTTATTATAGGCTGAAGCCGTAGGTTCTATTATTCCTTCACTCAGCATTCGCGTAATTTCAGCTGCTACTTTCTGTCGATATGCCAAGGGGATTGGATAGGGTGGCACACGAAACTGGTTGTGCGGACGTACACGAAATTCATATTGGAAGTTCTTTATTGATCCTGTCTTGGGAAGGAAGACCTCCGCATGTTCTACTAGTAATTTATGAAGTTCTTTGCGGTGTTCGCCCCTTATATTCTTTATTGCTTCCACTTTTTCTCCTATTTTCTCCTTTATTTCTCCCATTATTCCGACTTCCTTCTCATCCGTGTCCTCTCCCCTATCCGCAACGTCGTCCTGTTCTTCCTTTCTGTCTTTCAGACACGCATAGTTTATCCGAACACAGTTAGACGGTAGTTGAGCTGGGATCAGCTGATCGTCGAACTTAATGTGGACGGGATTCCCTTTCCTCAAAACCACTTCACCTCGTCCTAGATCAACTATCGCTTCATGTTCATTTAGGAAGTCCGTTCCTATTATCATGTCGATCGCCAGATTTGGCACGATCCAGAAGTTAGACTCTATTTTGTGTCCTTGGCAGGAGAATTCCAGTCTTGTTTGTTGGGTGACCTCCGTACATTTACCCGCTAATGCCCCTTTTATTTTGGTTTTCTTAACCGATAGGACAGGCCAGTCCATCTCCTGAGAGCACCTCTTGTATGCTGCCTCAGATATTGCTGTTATGTAGCTTCCACTATCTATTATCGCATTCAGACTCTTTTCAGCTATTGCTACTGTGATAAGAGGCTGCCGATCATGTCGAGGAGTTGCTTTATGTTCCTCGAGCAGGATTTCTGATAAATCTTCGTAATGTATCATCCGTAGTTGGCCAGGTCCGAGATTACGTGCGAAATTCCGGCGGCCTGTGTTCGCACTAGTCTGGCGTCAATCCCTAGTTAGGCTCCCCCTCCTCTGACGTGCATTAGGATTTGCGGGTCTGGTTTCAATCTCCTGGTTCCACCGTTGTCCTTGGTTTCGCTCTCTCCAATTACGGTCGCTTTGCCGTTCGTTATTCCTTCTATCCCAGATTCCTTGTCTAGATTGACCCTGCTCCCTGACGTTCTGGTTTCCGTGTCTTTGGTTTCCATAACCTTGAATAGCGTAACCTTGACTTCCGTAACCCTGGTTTCCTAACTGACCAGTGCGATTATGCAATCTGCTATCGTCTTCTGTTCCTGGCCGGTGGTATTTGTTACTTTGCCCCTTCTTCCTGTCCTTTGCGTCTTGTTTATCAAAGACTACTTCGAGTTCGCGCAATAGAATCTTGAATGCTTCTATGTCAGCTCCACACTTGCCGACAAGTGTCTGTTGGTACCTAACTGGCAATTTGGAAAAGCAAAATTTAATGATTTCTCCGTTACTATATGGACTATCTAAAAATTGATTCTTCTTGAGTAAATCATCAAGAAATTTGGTTGCGCTCCTATGCCCGGACACTTCCAGTTCAGGACAAAATATTATTTCCTCTTTAATCCTATCTTGCGTTTCCTTTGACCAGTAGGTCCGCAGGAATGCACCAACAAATTCCTGATAAGTCCGACACGTCACTGCCACACCCCGCATCTTTTCCGCGGCTTGGCCTTCGATGTGTCCACACATGAATTCTAATTTTGCCTGGGTTGGCCATGATGCCGGTAATGAATTTGTAAACTGCATCACCCAGCTCTTCGGATGCATCGACCCTCCATTTTCTTTGAACTTCTGGAATTTCAGTATCGACAGGAAGTGATTGTGATCAAAATCCTGTCTGATCCTCGCACTGGTGTTGTCACTCGTTTCCGATACTTGCACGTCTGCTGAGTGTCCTGTTCTATCTTGCTGATAACTGTGATGTGCAACCTCTGTATCACAGTGGAAGTGGCACTCAGAATTCACTCTCCTAAGTGGGCTATAATTATTGGAGCTATTACTTGCTGTTTCTGCGTGTGCATTGTTAGTTCCGCACTCTGTCACTGGGCTAGAGCACGGCGGGCTTTTCCTCGGAGACACAATTCTGTGTACTCCATCATGGGTATCCGAACGCGCAGTGCTCGTGTGCCCGTTTTGCTCTAGTTTTGCTATCCGACTCTCTACTTCTTCCATTCGTTTCGTGGAGTTCGCAACCGCGATATTACCTTGAGTTTTTAAGAATGCTAGGGATTTTGAGTGGGATTGTGTTGTACGTCGCAAGCGCCCTGTGAGTTTAGAAGTTGCTTCCGCGACTTTCATTGCCCCTGTTGCTGCAGTTTTGGCAAGGCCTGCTACTTTTTGTGCTACCGTTGACATTTGTTTTGCTTCTCCACATTCTTTCTTTATTGTTAATAATTCCCCACGAATTTCCCCTATATGCGAAATTATTGCCTCCGTGTCCTTCTTACGCTGTTCGTCAGCTTCTTCCTTCTCCTTCTTACGTTGTTTCTCCTCTTCTTCCTTCTCCTTCTTACGTTGTTTCTCCTCTTCTTCCTTCTCCCTCTTACGCTGTTCGTCAGCTTCTTCCTGCTTCTTACGCTGTTCGTCAGCTTCTTCTTTCATTGATCGTAGGAAGCTCAGTATTGGGTTTACGTCATCTTCTTGATCCTCTTCAAACATGGGCGATGTAACTCTGGACACCTGGGCGCTAGAGCTCTGACGTGACCGAGCTGGCCTCTGTCTGCACTCGTTCGTTTGACTATAAACTTCTGCTACCGTCTCGACCTGTGTGCCTGTCTCTGTTTCATCCTCCACTATCATAATCACGGCCGCAACGCTGCTCTGAGATCGCGTCCAAATCACCTTCCTCATCAATGCCCCTGGCGTCCTGTCCTGCTAAAAATGTGCCCATCTCATCTCCGAACCTATTCCCGTCAGTAAACTGCCCCTTATCCATTATGCTATCCTCTTTTGTTTTAGCTTCGCCCGATAATAGTCGTGCCTTACTTCTCGTTATCATTCATAAAAACAAATTCATCTAAAATGCACAATAAAATTAATCTACTCCATATATTTTTTACACATAAACATAAAATTTCAACAACGCTGTTCCAACGCTGTAATCACAAACACAATTTGATGTGGTACAGAAACCGCACACAAATCCGACAAAGTGCGATGCGGTACAGACACCACATCAGCGAAACACAAAAAAAACAATGAACAAAAAATATATACACTGAAAACAAAAACTGTAGTCATGCGCCGCTACTTAAAACTAAACGCGGAACTACCAAAAAAAAACTTGGGTATTAATCATTAAAAAAAATAGAGAGAAAAAAAATTGAATGTTCCTACTAAGAATCCTGTTTGTTTATCAGAGATTCACAGGAAAGATCCGAGGCCAAGGGTCGCCAAATTATGCGAGGTGCCGGGGCTAGTAGTGTATTTATCACTAAATTCTACTAGAATCCACATGTGTAAATCATGCTCTAAGCCCCCCCTATTCTAACTCCGACTTTTGCTGTTGCACAAGGATAAAACAAATACGCGAACTGACTCTAATCAACCCTGCTAGTGGAGTAGAAGAGAGTTTGGCACCTGCAATAATTTAATTTGATAAATAAGTTAAATAAACAAAGGTTTCATTAGCATAGTGAGGAATGATAGGGTTGCTCTATTGATTAACAGAAAGAAAGTTCTGTCCAAAATAACAATATGATTTATTAAGATTAAACGCAGAATAGTAAAAGAGACACAGGAAATATAAAACATCAAATTGGCTAAAATTGGAGATTCATACAAACACAGTAAAGGTGAAGTTGTCCCTAACTTAGATCGTGAGGTTTAAGACGAAGTGGTATGTGGAGCCAATTCCTTTCCACTCAAATCTCAAGAGAGACACACAGCTAACCCAATAGTAATTGCTGCTACTCGAAACTGAACAAAGTTAGAAAAGGATGAACAGGCGCGCTCTGCTGAGCTCTGATTATCACCTAGGGAAATCCCTATCTGCCGGTGCTGCGGACGTACATTACCAACAGTCTTCTTATCTCCCAGAACACGATCTGGCGTACCGCAGGCGAGGGCTGGTTGCTCCGACGTCCTCGACCGAAAGGCGACTGCCGACTACCCAGAGCACCCGCACAGGCCGAACACCGAACATTCCCGCCCCCACGACAGTGGCCGTGGTTACGTTCCAATCAGCAACTCGAAAACCGGCGGAAATTCCACTCCATTGCCGGAGCACTACCATTCCACCAATGGAGATTCTTGGCGCCAATTTCTGTGCTGATTTTGCAGAAAGTGCGGGAATTTTCCCGCCACAACTGCGTGGGTACACAAGTCATTCCCACGCCTCGCTGGTAGCCCGCCAGAAAGTGTTTTCGCAAAGTTTCTCTGAAGTAACGGAACCTCTAGCCCAGCCGCTACTTCACACCCCAGCGGGCGTGTCTCTTGACAATGTCGGCGTCTGAAAAGCATTCACTCGACTGCCTCACACACGTCGGCTTAACTCTCTCCAGTTCCACAGAGCCCGCCTGTCACCGGCCCACCCGGGTGACGAGAGACGCTGCGTGGGAAGTACGCGTGTTAAGGAAAAGCAACCCTCCACCGCATGCAACTAGAGAGGAGAATCGTAAGATAGAAATATGAGAGGGGGCTCATGCCACCTCTCAAGTTTTATTGTTTACGGAGGAACAGCTGTTAGAATGGAGTCCAAACAAATACTCAGAGAAAACGTTAAGCATAGGCTAACGATTAAATTCAAAGATGATAGCCATAAAGTCCACAGGCAACACCACCTAGAATTACGCGTCTGACAAAATAAAAGATCCTTCAAACAATTTTTTTCCGTCTGAAGGACCTCAAACCTAGCACAGATTCCTTATTTAAAGTGACATACAAATTCTCATCAATAATTTAGACACCTGACCAAAGGTGCAGAGGATTAATGAATGGTGCGACAGCTGGCAGCTTTACCTAAACGTAGATAAATGTAATATAATGCGCATACATAGGGGCAGAAATCCATTCCAGTACGATTATGCCATAGGTGGTAAATCATTGGAAGCGGTAACGACCGTAAAATACTTAGGAGTTACTATCCGGAGCGATCTGAAGTGGAATGATCACATAAAACAAATAGTGGGAAAAGCAGGCGCCAGGTTGAGATTCATAGGAAGAATTCTAAGAAAATGTGACTCATCGACGAAAGAAGTAGCTTACAAAACGCTTGTTCGTCCGATTCTTGAGTATTGCTCATCAGTATGGGACCCTTACCAGGTTGGATTAATAGAAGAGATAGACATGATCCAGCGAAAAGCAGCGCGATTCGTCATGGGGACATTTAGTCAGCGCGAGAGCGTTACGGAGATGCTGAACAAGCTCCAGTGGCGGACACTTCAAGAAAGGCGTTACGCAATACGGAGAGGTTTATTATCGAAATTACGAGAGAGCACATTCCGGGAAGAGATGGGCAACATATTACTACCGCCCACATATATCTCGCGTAATGATCACAACGAAAAGATCCGAGAAATTAGAGCAAATACGGAGACTTACAAGCAGTCGTTCTTCCCACGCACAATTCGTGAATGGAACAGGGAAGGGGGGATCAGATAGTGGTACAATAAGTACCCTCCGCCACACACCGTAAGGTGGCTCGCGGAGTATAGATGTAGATGTAGATGTTACTAAATCACCTACAGTCATAAGACCAAAAACAGAAACAAAAATGCTTAACTCTAAAACTAACACCCCAATCATTCAGGTGTCCTAACTGTATCAATAAATGCACACTAAATGAATTTCGGCAAGGTACAAGTAAGCATTCAATACAACCCAATGTTTGATTGAAAAGCTTTGATGTCTGGACACGAAGAAGTAACGTTAGTATATGTTATATTTATTAATGAGGTGTTTTCATGCTTAAAGTTGTCTAATGTGTAAGAGTCGTGTTGCTAATAGTGTGTCATTCATTGCGAAATGGATTCGCAAACTGCACATGCAATTTTACATCCACAGTATATTTTTATTAGTGACGTATGAAAATTTGTGCCGGACTGGGACTCGAACCCGGTATTCGCTTATCGCGAGCTATCCACTACGCTTGCACTTGGTGATTTGCGCACAGGGAGGGACAAATTTTTAGTGTCGTCACTTTAGCCCGTCGAGACAAAAATACATTATTGAGCATTTTCACTTGCTAAAAAACCAAGACCTTAATTCGTCGTAATGGATTTTCATGGTATGAAGATGGTGGCTATAAGAGATTGATCCAGTGAACACAACAGCCAAAGGTTCATTAAGTGGGAAAGAATATTACGATTTAATATTTGGTCGAAAATAGTCAAGTTCATTAGTAAGAAGTGCACCTTCTCATCTGGCCGTCTTTATTCAGACTTTCCTCCGGCAGTGGCTCGCTTCTTGTTATTTTCTAGATATAAAGAAGACGTCATCAACCACAAGTGGCAGAGCGATATCCACTACCAATTCCAGCAGAATAACTTCCATTGCTCACTCGCATATTTCCTCCAGGACATTCGATACAATCTTCTGTAACGTTCTTTATCTGGTTGTCTTGCGCAACAAATCGTTTCGATTGCTCTGCAGTTTACTGGCAGCAATATCGATCTTGAGCGTTTCTTCTGCTTAACTCGCTGTGCTGCACGTCAAACGGAATATAGTCTTTGTTCTTTGGTGAATCTACATGGAGCAAAACCACTAAGACAGGACAGCGCAGATGTAACCACAAGAAGTAAACGCATTGAGATGCGGTTTTTAATAAGTTCTAGCAGACAGTATGGTGTACACTCTAAGAAAAAACTAAACATTGTGCACCACTATGATATTACCCAAATGGGACGGGATCGGTAAATGTAGTGTTCATGTAGAGACAAACAAATTACTACAATATAAAAATTTGATGGATAGTTCAAGAGAAAGAGCTTCACAAACTGTGCATGTCAGTAACGCATTGTCTGATCACAGAATAACGAATAACACTGCAGGAAACCACCCTCCAATCGTCATAAGGGAAAGAGATCCCGCAAACGACTGTGCTACTGAACCAAATATAAGTAGACGCCTAACGCTGGAGCAGTTAGTATGTTTACCAATGCACGGGGAGCCAAGCGGTCCGTGTTCAGCGGGTGTTTCTACTTCACAACTTCTCGTGTATCTTTTCAGACTCTCACATTATGTAATACACTTGAAAAAGTAGCTGTACATTGCGAAACACCTCACAGTGGCACAGTAGTTTACATCGCTGTTACTATAGTACTGTTTGATAAAGACACATACATATTATGCCAAGGAAGTTTTCCTCAAAGTCTCTTTTCAATGCCACAGAAAAAGTATGTATTTTCGTTAAGAAAAAGAAAGCGACATAACTTGGCAACTATAAATGGTTAAAATTGCTACAAACGTGAGGAAATTTGCCACGCTTTCGACATAAACTGACGAGAATAGCACCCCGCCATATTTGATGATCTTCCCTAACTACCTGATATTGTATGTGGCAGCCATTTTTATACCACAGTTTGAATTCTTTTCGCCACCTATGACATGCATTTTACCCTTCAATCTATTAGTTGTAAAAACAAGAAATAAATGATTTGAATTCGTAGTGTGCACATGTCTGTTTGTACATATTTAAGTGCTTCACAATATTACAAAGTTACTTGGATAATGGAGTGTAGTCGAATTAACTCAGCTGACGTTGAGGAAAGTAGATTATGAGACGAGTCACTTAAAGAATTAGTCGAGTTTTGCTATTTGGGCAATAAAATAAAGGATGTCGGCCGAAGTAGAGAGGATATCAAATGTACACTGGCATTGATAAGAAAAACGTTTCTGAGCAACGGAAATTTGTTAGCATCAAATGTAGATATCAGTGCTACTAAGTTTTTCTCTGAAGGTGTTTGTCTGGAGTGTAGCTCTGTATAGAAGCGAAACATGGACGGTAAAAAGTTTCGACAAGAAGAGAATAGAAGCGGTTGAAATCTGGAACTACAGAAGAATACTGAAGATTATACGGGTATATCAAGTAGTTAATGAGAAGGTACTGAGTGGAATTGGAGAGAAAAAAAAATAATGGCATAGGTTGACGAAAAGAAGGAATCGGTTGCTAGGACACATTCTGAGATGCCAAGAGATCACCAGTTGTACTGGAGGGGGACGTGAGGGGGGGGGATCGTAGAGGAAAACTTAGAGACCAACTAGTAAGCAGATTCAGAAGGATGTCGGTCGCAGTAGATATTCGGAGATGAAGAGTTTTGCACAGGATGGAGCAACATGGAGAGGTGCATCAAAAAAATCTTCGAACTGAAAACCACAGCGGCAATATTTGGAACCCAGGTAAGTGTTTCAGGATAGGAAAGATCAAACATCAAATCGTGGAAGGAATACCCATCAGATAGTTCGTCGTTTTCACCAAATTAACATTTAAGAAAAACATCAGTTAAATTACAAATTAATAACATGAAAATCATCAGAATTAAAGTGACGTGTAAAGTGACAAACTACTGAGATTTACCAGCATAAGCAAAAGGAAACAGTATTCAATAAACACAAACCGTCTCAGTTTATAACAGTAAAAATGAAATTAGAATAGTAATTTACAAATTTCATGAGCTAATCCCGCCAAGCTCCACAGCCTACAACCCTGGCGGCAGTCGCTCAACCCAGGTAGCTCCAAGGAACAAGACAACTACTCAACTTTTGCTAGGTATAACAGACTACGCGGCAAAGCTCTTCAACGGCAATAACTTAGGCCTCGGGCGTTGGTAGCGGCCCAGAAGCCTTTAATCAGATCAGGGGAAACTCGCTAAGATTGACAGAGATAATTAGAATGGATTATGTATTACACAATAAATACACCACTGGCCATTAAAATTGCTACACCAAGAAAAAATGCAAATGATAAACGGGTATTCATTGGACAAAAACTGACTTGTGATTACATTTTCACGCAGTTTGGGTGCATAGATCCTGAGAAATCAGTACCCAGAACAACCACCTCTGGCCGTAATAACGGCCTTGATACGTCTGGACATTGAGACAAACAGAGCTTGGATGACGTGTACAGGTAAAGCTGCCCATGCAGCTTCAACACGATACCACAGTTCACCAAGAGTAGTGACTGGCGTATTGTGACGAGCCAGTTGCTATGCCACCATTGACCAGACGTTTTCAATTGGTGAGAGATCTGGAGAAGGTGCTGGCCAGGGCAGCAGTTGAACATTTTCTGTATCCAGAAAGGCCCGTACAGGGCCAGCAACATGCGGTCGTGCATTATCCCGCTGAAATGTAGGGTTTCGCAGGGATCGAATGAAGGGTAGAGCCACGGGTCGTAACACATCTGAAATGTAACGTCCACCGTTCAAAGTGCCGTGAATGCGAACAAGAGGTGACCAAGACGTGTAACCAATGGCACCCCGTACCATCACGCCGGCTGATACGCTGGTATGGCGATGACGAATACACGCTTCCAATGTGCGTTCACAGCGATGTCGCCATACACGGATGCGACCATCATCTTGCTGTAAACAAAACCCGGATTCATCTGAAATAAATGACGTTTTGCCATTCGTGCACCCAGGTTCGTCGTTGAGTACACCATCGCAGGCGCTGCTCCTGTGTGTGATGCAGCGCCAAGAGTAACCGCAGCCACGGTCTCCGAGCTGAAAGTCCATGCTGCTGCAAACGTCGTCGAACTGATCGTGCAGATGGTTGTCGTCTTGCAAACGTCCCCATCTGTTGACTCAGGGATCGGGACGTGGCTGCACGATCCGTTACAGCCATGTGGATAAAGTGCCTGTCATGTCGACTGCTAGTGATACGAGGCCGTCGGAATCCAGCACGGCGTTCCGTATTACCCTCCTGAACCCACCGTTTCTGAATTCTGCTAACAGTCATTGGATCTCGACCAACGCGAGCAGCAATTTCGCGAAACGGTAAACCGCAAGCGCTATAGGGTACAATCCGCCCTTTATCAAAGTCAGAAACGTGATGGTCCGCATTTCTCCTCCTTACACGAGGCATCACAACATCGTTTCACCAGGCAACGCCGGTCAACTGCTGTTTGTGTATGAGAAATAGGTTGGAAACTTTCCTCATGTCAGCACGTTGTAGGTGTCGCCACCGGCGCCAACCTTGTGTGAATGCTCTGAAAAGCTAATCATTTTGCATATCACAGCATCTTCATCCTGTCGGTTAAATTTCGCGTCTGTAGCACGTCATCTTCGTGGTGTAGCAATTTTAGTGGCCGGTAGCGTACGTGTTATCTGCCTCCGAGAGTCAAGATCTTTTCTTTGGTATATGCTGAAGCTGTATCGACATAAATTTGCAGTCTGTATGTGTCAGATACAAACAAATAACTGTTAGTGCCCCACTTTACAAGCCGTTTTCATGATGTCAACATGACTTTCACTCGTGTGCTCTCCCTGAATCGATGTTTTGCAATTTACGAAAGTTTCCCAAATATAATTTTCAGTGGCGGTTCTCCCCCGGTGATATCTTCTCCATGGGCGCTGTCGTTTGTTGCGTGAGTGCCTTCTGCAGTGAATCAGTTCGCTGCGAGCCTGGATGCCTCATACTGCCACCGGCGCTGATCCCGCGAAACGCAGAAATGTGGGTCTACCGTGTTACCGCCGCGGTTCAGGGCTGCAGTTTGTCTGTAGTAGCAACGATGTCACGACGGCGCCACATTTCTTTCGCGAAGCCACTGGCTGTCCTCTCCCTCACGGTGTAAGCAAGTCACAGCTTGCTCTATCCTCACAACTCTTCCCTACTGTCACTACATCCGTTACGCTTCACTTTTTTTTTCAAACTATTTTAGTGATGCAAGCGTAGTCTCGTCGTGTCACCCTCTTATTTTTTTATTAGTGTAGGCTACTGAGGGCAACATCAAATAACTTACGTCTTGTTTCTTGTCTCTTTTTCGCCTTTCCAGTAGTTTCTCACGCTTTGCGTGTGTTGTTCTCTACTTCCTCCTGTCCATATTACAACCGACTTTTTCTTCTCTTCCTGCTGGAAGCCCTTGAAACTTTTTACTTTCGCTCTGAATTTTTCTCTTTCTCCTATTTCTTCCCTCTGTTAATTCCATCTACCAAAAGTCTGCTTTCACTGCTTTGGTCCACGTCTTTACGGTTTTGGGTACAGCCAAAAGAGTTAAAAATTCTGCTTGATACCTGTTTTACTCTAATCTTCTTAGGTGCTCATAGAATACGACTCTTTTCTGCCTCATTCTCTCTAATATTCCTTTTATAATTTCATGAGCTTGTTTATTACTTCTTCATTTCCATCTCACATTGTCATATTTTAGTCACAATATTTTATTATCTTTCTTTCCTCTCCCCCATTTTATCTAATTGTTAGGCTGTATTTGACGAAACGCATTCTGAAGCATAAAGGCAGTCTGGTCAAATGAAAGTGCTGCAGAGCCAGAGTTCTGCCCTTTACTTCCCATACCTATACACCAAGTCTACAGTACATGTCGTGCGTCTCTGAGGGTACTATACTATGACATCACCTTAACAAATTCAGGACAACGTAACACGAAATAAATATGTAAAGAGACCACAGTTCGGTAAGATGAGTTTGGAAAATTTTCATTACTATGTAGCTAAAAATTTATCGTTGTCTTTAAATGAAACAACAAGTTCACTGTTACCAGTCACCGTTTTATTTATTTCCACGACGCGTTTCGAAGGTTTAAACCTCCATCATCGGGTGGATTTACATTAGTAAGTATTACATTTGTGTGTGTGTTGTGTTACGATTTTTGGAGGAACTTGTGGCACTGCCTAGTGGAGAAACAAAGCACTATTTCAGAATATGGTTTAGGATTACTTTTCACCAAAGATTTAACTGATATCTAATGGTAAACATTAAATAAGTAAACTAGAGTACCTTCAGCGGTCACAGGTTCCTTTTGCTGTTGTAACACATTATGTGGTGTCACCGCTAGACACCACACTTGCTAGGTGGTAACTTAAATCGGCCGCGGTCCTGTAGTACATGTCGGACCCGCGTGTCGCCACTGTGGGATCGCAAACCTAGCGCCACCACAAGGCAGGTCTCGAGAGACTGAGGAGTCCTCGCCCCCAGTTGTACGGACAACATAGCTAGCGATTGGACGTGCTAAGCCTTGCTCTCATTTGCCGAGAGATAGACAGTAGAATAGCCCTCTGCTAAGTTAAATGGCGACCACCTAGCAAGGCGCCATTTGTATCAGTGCCAATAGCTTACGAGTATGCAGGAGAGATGTATTCCAACAAGAGAATAAAGTTAAGTATTAAAAAAACTACGTATTTTTCTTTAGTGCATTTATAAGTCTCATGTTCCAGACTTCACGCCCGTCTGCGTTAGCCTTGCGTGCCCTATCGGCTACAGCATTGTGTCTGGGCTGTATGGTCTAGACACAACGTTATTGGCGACGAGAAAAAGAGTTTGTATTAATTCGTTTGTGTCATGGCTTCGCCACAATCTCCGGATGTACTGTCCGAATTTTTTCGCTTGCAGAATCAGCAGTCGCAGGCGTTATTGGATGCCCTGGGACAGCTCGTCCAGGGTCAACGTGTGCTGCAACACGATGCGGCAGCCGCCGCTTCATCGCTACCGCAGCCACAACACGCCATTGCACCGCCCTTCCGTCATTTTGACTCCTCCTTGGAGTCCTGGCCGGAATGGTCCCGCCAGTTCAGCTTTCATCTAGCCGCCTACAGAATTCAAGGTAATGAGCGGCAGCCGTTTTTGCTTTCTTGTGTCGGGGTGTGCACCTACCGTGTGATAGTGATGTTGTTTCCCCGGCGCGACGTAGCAACTCTGTCCTACGAAGAAATTTTGTCGGCGTTAGATGCCTATTTCAAAGAAACAGGAAATGTTGTTGCAAAACGGTATACGTTCTTTCGTACAAAACGTACGGCCGGTCAGACTAATAGGGAGTGGGTTGCGACATTGCAAGGACTTACTAGGGAGTGTGCGTTTGAATGTGAATGTGGCCTCCCTTATTCAGATACTATGGTGCGTGATGCAATTGCACAGAACGTTTCTGATGTTCGCATACGGGAACAGATTTTGAAACTAGTAAATCCCTCCCTTCAACAAGTGATAGACATATTCGATAGGCAAGACACACTTGACTCTGCTCAGGACTCATTTGAAACTTCGCCAGCAGTGTGTCACATTAACCGGCCCGCCGGGCCCGCTGCACGGGACGCTACGCGGCCCTCGCGCCCGTCACAGCAGCGGCAGCCTACCTTGCAAACACGTGCGCCGCGTAAGCAAGCAACTGTAGTGAAATCATGCCCGCGGTGTGCAGCTAGACATTCGCGTGAAAATTGCCCGTCACGCCAAGCTATTTGCTTTTACTGTCAAAAGAAAGGACATGTTCAAAGTGTTTGCCAGAAAAAGCTTAGATCAGACAATCACAATAATTCCAGGCCCTTTGCTTCGCGCCGGAATCGAACCCAGGACAATCAGGCTCGTGGACCTTCGCCCATGGACATTCATGTAGTTCATTCCCACCCGTCCAGTGACACTTTAGCTAACGGTGACTGTGTTCGTCCCACTAACAGTGTGCGTCGACGTCGCCGAAAATCCCGTGAAGTCGCAAGTGCTTCTGTACCTGTATCAGTTCAAATTGCACGTGACAGTCGCTCTTGTCGTCAGCAGGACAATAAACTTTTTGTGGACTTAGACTTTGAAGGCAAAGTGATACCCTTCCAGCTCGATACCGGAGCTGCAGTTTCATTGCTCAATCACGACACGTACAAACAACTGGGCAAACCGCCATTGTGTGTCGCAAATGTTAAGTTACATAGTTACTCTGGACAGCATATACCTGTGTTAGGACAGTGCAACCTTCTTGCCACATACAAGGGACAGACAAAACTTGTATCATTTTACGTTCTTCGTTCTACTTCTGCAGTGAACTTGTTTGGTTTAGATTTATTTCAATTGTTTAATATGTCTATAGTAAATCAGGTCCTATCAGTGAATCAGACTGTGCCTTCCGCCAGTGTTTCTAGTCTTTGTGAAGAATTTGCAGACATTTTTGCACCGGGCCTTGGTTGCGCTAAGAACTATGAAGCGCATTTGGAACTGCAAGAAAACGCGCAACCGAAATTTTTCAGAGCGCGCAATGTTCCCCACGCATTGCGTGATGAGGTCGCCAGAACATTAGCCGATTTAGAATCTCAAGGTGTAATTGAACGTGTGCAGGCTTCTCTCTGGGCCTCACCCTTAGTAATTTTGCCACAACCTTCCGGTAAACTGAGACTTTGTGTGGACTTCAAGGCAACAGTGAATCCACAACTTGTGACTGCCACTTTTCCTTTGCCCCGCCCGGAAGATCTTTTTGACAAACTGTGCCCGGGAAAATATTTTTCCAAATTGGACCTAGCAGATGCGTACTTGCAAATACCTGTGGACGAAGAATCCCAGCGCGTCTTAGTGGTTAACACGCATCTTGGCTTGTATCGCTTCAAAAGACTACCGTTCGGGTGTGCATCCGCCCCTGCTTTGTTTCAGCAATATTTACAAACTGTGTGTGCGTCGGTCCCTACTGCTGCGAATTATCTGGACGATATTGTGATCTCAGGAAAGACAGAAGCCGAACATTTGCAAAATCTCCGAACATTATTTCAGGTCTTGCGTCAGAATGGTCTTCGCTTGAGGAAGGACAAATGTGTGTTTTTTGCTCGTGACTTACCCTACCTGGGGCATGTCATAAATGCCCAAGGTATACATCCGAGTCCAGAGCACCTCCGTGCCATACAGGATTTACCGGCACCGCAGACCTTGAAACAGCTACAGAGTGTGTTGGGTAAAATTACTTATTATGCAAAGTTTGTGCGCAATGCTTCTTCCATTTCAGCTCCGCTTCATCGCTTATGCCGTAAAGGTGTTCCGTTCGTCTGGATGACGGAATGCGACCGCGCCTTTCGCCAGTTGAAATCGGCGTTACTTTCAACTACGTGCCTTACGCCATTCGATCCCCGGAAACCTCTTTTGTTGATGGTAGATGCCTCGGATTTCGGGATCGGTGCTGTGCTTGCGCACAAAGATGGTTCGCATGATCGCCCTATTGCCTTTGCGTCCAAATTGCTCTCATCTGCGCAAAGAAATTATTCCCAGATAGAGAAAGAAGCTTTAGCTCTCGTGTTTGGTGTTACAAAGTTTCATGATTTCTTGTATGGTCGTCTCTTTACAATCATCACGGACCACAAACCTTTGACATCGCTTTTTCATCCGAACAAGCCTGTACCTCCACGTACAGCGCAGAAATTCATTCGCTGGTCTCTTTTTCTCTCGCAGTACCGCTACGATATCTTGTATCGGTCCACTGCTAAGCACGGAAACGCTGATGCGTTGTCCCGTTTGCCTGTTGCTGAGGATAAAGCATTCGATTCTTCCGAACTTGCTTGCATGTTCATTGATTCGGAAACCGATGACGTGGTCGAATCGTTTCCGATTGATTTTCGTCGTGTAGCTACAGCCACAGCTGCTGACCCTGTCCTTGCTACTGTTTTGCGTTTTGTTGCTACGCAATGGCCCTTGTCAAAGTCACGGATCGAGGATCCTTTGGTTCGCCGTTTTTTTGCTCACAAGGAGAGACTTTTTGTACGACGTGGTGTTTTGTTGTTGCGTTCCGATAATGATCAATCCAGAGTCGTGGTCCCACGTTCGTTACAGTCCTCTGTCTTAAAGCTTCTTCACCAAGGACATTGGGGTATAGTGCGTACGAAACAACTTGCTCGTCAGCACTGTACTTGGTTCGGAATCGATGCTGCGATTACGAATATGTGCTCCTCTTGCGTGGCGTGTGCCGAACAACAATCCGCACCGCCGCGGCAATTCTTTGCATGGCCGAAAGCCACTTCCCCTTGGCAACGCTTGCACATCGATTTTGCTGGTCCCTTCTGGAATGCTCGATGGTTGGTTGTGGTCGATGCTTTCAGTAATTTTCCTTTTGTTGTCCGGATGTCTTCCACGACGTCTTCTGCCACAATCCAAGCCTTGTCTGCTATCTTTTGCATAGAGGGTCTTCCGCAGACTATTGTTTCCGACAATGGCCCACAATTCATGTCCGCAGAATTTCAGTCCTTCTGCGAGGCCAATGGTATTCAACATCTGACATCCGCGCCGTTTTCGCCTCAGTCAAACGGTGCCGCTGAACGATTGGTCCGGACTTTCAAGTCACAGATGTTGAAATTGAAAGAGTCGCATTCTCGGGAGGACGCTTTGTTGCTCTTTTTGTCTTCGTATCGCTCTCAGCCCCGCGATGGTCGCTCGCCGGCTGAATTGCTCCATGGTCGTTCTCATCGCACCTTGATGTCTTTGCTGCATCCGCCACATCAGGTTCCTGTGCAGCGGCAGACTCCTGCTTTTGCTCCTGGCGACGTTGTCTATTATCGCACCTATCGCGGTTCACGGCGTTGGCTCGCAGGGCGCATTCTTCGCTGCCTCGGCCGCGCGATGTATTTGGTTTTGGGGGCCTCTGGTGAGGTGCGTCGGCATCTCAATCAGCTGCGCCTCTGTCGTCGCCTGGGTTCTGCCGCTCCCCGTCTGCTTTCAGCGACGGAGCCGTCCGGTCAGCGCCTTGGGGACCCATCTACTGGCTCGTCTCATCCCCAGGTGTTACCGACGCTGCCTTCCCTTTTGCCTCATGGCGTCGAGCCGCCGCCGCAGCCGCCGCCGGCGCCGCCCGCAGTGGACGCTTCGCTGCAACCGCCCGGCGCCTCCCAGGGTCACGCGCCGCCGCTCGCTTCCCATGACCAGCCGTCCTCCGCCATGGACCTCTTGCCCGCTCCGGACCAGATGTCGTCATCGCGCGTCGGATTCCCCGACGCAATGGAGGTCGACCCTTCGGCCCCTCCTGTCTCATTACGTGCGCATACACCGCATGTTGAAGTGCACCCTGGACTAGGTTTTCAGGCGTTTCCTAGCTCCCCTCGGACCGAATGGCCGGGTGCGGGTGGCACAGCCTCGCCTGTTGTTAGGCTCTCCACCTCATCGCATACGTCAACATGCGGTCCTCCCCACGGCGGGCGGAAGCCTTATCTCACGACCGTTTGCCGATTTGCGGGGGAGGAATGTGGTGTCACCGCTAGACACCACACTTGCTAGGTGGTAACTTAAATCGGCCGCGGTCCTGTAGTACATGTCGGACCCGCGTGTCGCCACTGTGGGATCGCAAACCTAGCGCCACCACAAGGCAGGTCTCAAGAGACTGAGGAGTCCTCGCCCCCAGTTGTACGGACAACATAGCTAGCGATTGGACGTGCTAAGCCTTGCTCTCATTTGCCGAGAGATAGACAGTAGAATAGCCCTCTGCTAAGTTAAATGGCGACCACCTAGCAAGGCGCCATTTGTATCAGTGCCAATAGCTTACGAGTATGCAGGAGAGATGTATTCCAACAAGAGAATAAAGTTAAGTATTAAAAAAACTACGTATTTTTCTTTAGTGCATTTATAAGTCTCATGTTCCAGACTTCACGCCCGTCTGCGTTAGCCTTGCGTGCCCTATCGGCTACAGCATTGTGTCTGGGCTGTATGGTCTAGACACAACACATTACATGTATACTGCCACATTTGTAAACAAATATGGCGTCTGGAATCAGCTGGGTGCAAGGTTCGTATAGCAGAAGAGAAGACATAATCGCAAAGTGCAAACAATATACATCGTAACAACGTTATTACAGAATAATTGTTTTAAGCATTGGCGGTGTTTGTTTTGAGGTGTCAAATATATGTGTGTGTACTTCAGATGGTATATAAATCCAATTCTGACAAGTTAAAACAGCTAAACATTCGTACTCGTTTATACAATCTGGTGAAATGTTAAACTGGCTTAAACTTCATACTTGTTGATAACAATTAGGTGAAATGTTACAGACTTTAATTACAATGATCATATTGGCTACAACAGTAAAATAATACATACATTACACTCTTTGATTGGGATTAATAAACAGATGTGTGGTGAGGGGCTGGAGGCAGAAGGAGAGGTAGAGAGAGAGAAAACGTGTGTGTGAGTCTGTGTGTGTGAGTGAAAGAGAGAGAGAGAGAGAGTGGGGAAAGAGTGATTATATGAGAGCAAACATTTACATGGCAAGGAGTCTTAAGATTGCATGTTGCATATATTAGCTGCCTAAAGCTTGGGGTAATACTTTGGTTAGTGCTATAACATATGCAGATAAATATACATTTGTGGCAGTAGTTGATGTACATACAGTTTCAAGCTGACAAGGGGTACAAGCTGTTGGTGTGATGAATTATCTGTGAATGAGGCCACTCTCTTGTACTCCTGGCAGCTGTTAATATTTATGGTAAATGTTAGGTGTGTGTGTGTGTGTGTGCATTTTTAAGAGTGTAGGCAGTTGCTGAAAACGGAGATGATACTATTCTAAATATTGTCATTTTTGTCATTTAAGATAAACTCTGGTTGTTTCACTTGAAGTTTGTATATTTGGAGTGTTTCAAGGATATCTAGTTTTCTGCCTTTTGGTTGGATGTGTAGGATGCTAATACTTGTGTTGTTAACATGGTGTTTTGTTTCATGCAGGTGGGTAGCTATTGCTGATGTGTGATATTTTGCTTTTTAGTGCTGCCATGTGTTCCTTGAACCGAATCTCAAATGATCTGCCTGTCTGGCCTATGTAGAAGCAGTCACAGTCGAAACATTCAATTTTGTACACACCTGTGTGATGAAGTGGGTTTCGTGTGCCGATGTTGTGGTGTAACTTCTGTCCAATCTTGTTGTCTGTTGTAAAGGATATGCTTATGCCTTTTCGTTTGAAGACATTGGCAATCTGGTATGAAATGTTACCCAGAAAGATGATTGTATGGAAGATGTTATTTTCATTTTGTTTTTTGTGTTGTGATTCCTTTGCCATTATTGAGTGTTTTAGGGTGTCTACTATGGAGCTGTTATAACCATTTTCAATAGCTGTTTGTTTTATTATTTCAATTTCTTGATCACATTTATCTTCTGAGAGTGGTAGTTGGATAGCTCTATTAATCATGTACCGGAATGCTGCCATTTTGTGTGCTGCGGGGTGGCAAGAGGAGTTGTGAATTGTGGTATGTGTTGTGGTAGGCTTCTGATAAATTTCAAACTGATGTCTGTTATTCTTTATTCTAATGGTAAGGTCTAGGAAATTTATACTGTCATCTGATTCAACTCACTGATATCATATTTAGTGCATTTGATTAAAATGATGGTATCATCTACATTTCTGTAGTAGTAGATGATATTAATGGGGAGGTCATGTTTGGAATTCAGGATTCTGCCTTCTAGGTTACTTATAAATATTTCTGCTAGCAATCCGGAAAGATATGAGCCCATTGCCAGACCATCTGTTTGTTTGTAGATTTTATTGTTCAATTTAAAATAGTTGTGGGAAAGTGTGAATTCAAGCAGGTCCTTAGTTCATTAAAGTGAGTTGAAGGGATTTTTTTGTGTTTATGTAGGTTGGCATTAATTATCTGTAATGTGGGATCTATTGGCACAGAGGAATATACGTTTTGTAAGTCAAATGAGGCAAGTGTGGCTCCATCAGGTACTTGCGCGTTTTTGACATATTGTGTGAATTCTGTAGTGTTTTTAAGAGTTCTCTCATTATTGAATGTGTATGCCTGTTTGAGAATTCTAAAGAGTATTTTATTGAGCTTGAATGTTGGCCTGTTCCTACAGTTCACTATGGGCCTTAAGGGGGTCCTATTTTTGTGGATCTTTGGTTGTGATATAAGGCGAGGTGCTTGTGGGCTCATTGTTACAATAAATTTCCTAGACCTTACCATTAGAATAAAGAATAACAGACATCAGTTTGAAATTTATCTGAAGCCTACCACAGCACATACCACAATTCACAACTCCTCTTGCAACCCCGCAGCACACAAAATGGCAGCATTCCGGTACATGATTAATAAAGCTATCCAACTACCACTCTCAGAAGATTAATGTGATCAAGAAATTGAAATAATAAAACGAACGGCTATTGAAAATGGTTATAACAGTTCCATAGTAGACACCCTAAAACACTCAATAATGGCAAAGGAATCACAACACAAAAAACAAAAAGAAAATAACATCTTCCATACAATCACCTTTCTGGGTAACATTTCATACCAGATTGCCAATGTCTTCAAACGAAAAGGCATAAGCATATCCTTTACAACAGACAACAAGATTGGACAGAAGTTACCCCACAACATCGGCACACGAAACCCACTTCATCACACAGGTGTGTACAAAATTGAATGTTTCGACTGTGACTGCTTCTACATAGGCCAGACAGGCAGATCATTTGAGATTAGGTTCAAGGAACACATGGCAGCACTAAAAAACAAAATATCACACATCAGCAATAGCTACCCACCTGCATGAAACAAAACACCATGTTAACAACACAAGTATTAGCATCCTACACATCCAACCAAAAGGCAGAAAACTAGATATCCTTGAAACACTCCAAATATACAAACTTCAAGTGAAACAACCAGAGTTTATCTTAAATGACAAAAATGACAATATTTAGAATAGTATCATCTCCGTTTTCAGCAACTGCCTACACTCTTAAAAATGCACACACACACACACACACCTAACATTTACCATAAATATTGACAGCTGCCAGGAGTACAAGAGAGTGGCCTCATTCACAGATAATTCATCACACCAACAGCTTGTACCCCTTGTCAGCTTGAAACTGTATGTACATCAACTACTGCCACAAATGTATATTTATCTGCATATGTTATAGCACTAACCAAAGTATTACCCCAAGCTTTAGGCAGCTAATATATGCAACATGCAATCTTAAGACTCCTTGCCATGTAAATGTTTGCTCTCATATAATCACTCTTTCCCCACTCTCTCTCTCTCTCTCTTTCACTCACACACACAGACTCACACGCACGTTTTCTCTCTCTCTACCTCTCCTTCTGCCTCCAGCCCCTCACCACACATCTGTTTATTAATCCCAATCAAAGAGTGTAATGTATGTATGATTTTACTGTTGTAGCCAATATGATCATTGTAATTAAAGTCTGTAACATTTCACCTAATTGTTATCAACAAGTATGAAGTTTAAGCCAGTTTAACATTTCCCCTGATTGTATAAACGAGTACGAATGTTTAGCTGTTTTAACTTGTCAGAACTGGATTTATATACGACCCGAAGTACACACACATATATTTGAAACCTCAAAACAAACACCGCCAAATGCTTAAAACAATTATTCTGCAATAACATTATTACGATGTATATTCTTTGCACTTTGCGATTATATCTTCTCTTCCGCTATACGAACCTTGCACCCAGCTGATTCCAGACGCCATATTTGTTTACAAATGTGGCAGTATACGTGTGATGTGTTACGACAGCAAAAGGAACCTGTGACCGCTGAAGGTACTCTAGTTTACTTATTTAATGTTTACCATTAGATATCAGTTTAATCTTTGGTGAAAAGTAATCCTAAACCATATTCTGAAATAGTGTCTTGTTTCTCCACTAGGCAGTGCCACAAGTTTCTCCAAAAATCGTAACACAACCCACACACAAATGTGATACTTACTAATGTAAATCCTACCGATGATGGAGGATTAAACCTTGAAACGCGTCGTGGAAATAAATAAAACGGTGACTGGTAACAGTGAACTCGTTGTTTCATTTAATGTCAGTAACAGTCACGGTAAAGCCTAACCTAAAAATGTTGGCATTTAAAGTATCTTTGCCTTTGTTTGATTTTCCACTAAGAAGTTTTGTAGGTCTCTGTACAGGGTTACGTCGTTTGATTCCAATGAGGGTTTTGGCGTATGTTGGTATTGTTGCGTTACTTCGTTTTCCGAAGATACCCTGAGGATTCTTCCGTGGTACTTTGCTGTATTCGTAGTGAGCCGAAGGATGTATGGTTGATGTTTTGTTCGAATCCATGACGCCAGAATGAAGTTTGGACCATATGGAGACGATACCGATGATGTGGATCTCTAATTAATGAATCTAAGGCGTGACGGTGTCACTGAGAAGTTATGGCTGCAATTAATTTTTTTCTTTCCAAAGAACGTTTTACAGATTACGTGCCATTGTTGCATAATCCCTCTTCTTATTGTTTGGTGACAGGTTTAACTTGCCGTTCTATTGATTTCTAATCACCATACTTACGAAACATGTAACGGCCAAAGGTGTTATTTCATCGAATTTCACTGATCCAGAGTACATTCCTTCCTTATTCCGACCATCGACTTCTTCATTTCCCTTCATTCTACTGTGATGCCTCATGGAGGACATGATGGTGCATCTATTCTGGCTTGAAAGTTTGTGTGCTGCTTCTAGGAGGTGGTAAACATGTTTTTCCGATTACGAGTCTAAAACCATAACAGTTTTGACGTCTCAGATTCGTTTAGCACAAGTGAGTCTCTCTAGGAATGCAGTCAGCTCAACTGTAAGTACATTTTTAAAGCTTCAGCAAAGAGTCTGAGGTAGTAGCAATGTTGGTAATAGGCCAACGAAAGGATGATGTTTCTGAAGTTTAAGGGAACGACGGAATGCAACGCTCTCTGGACGAAAATATTTTCTCCCAGTATCGTATTATGCAACAGAAGTCCATAAATCCTTCGCACTTTTGTTATTGGTTATTGGTTATGGGAATTCGTTTTTATGCAGAAAATAACCTGAAACAGTCTGTACGCCGTAATACAAATAGTAGTGAACTGTTCACTAAATCTGTCGTGCAGAAGACTCTATGCTGTGCATGAAATAAAACACGACGCAGGTATACAGGAAGTTTATGGTACTGATAAGACTAAATTAAAATAACGACTCATACCTACGAGAAGCGAGACATACTGTAGATGGCACAGACTAAGCGCCAAAAGAACTAAATAAAGCGAAGACAGGCGAAGTGTTAGACATCTTGGACGAAACGGAAATATACAAATATCTTAGGCGACACCCCAAGCAACTGAGCAAACAGATTTGCATACTTTTAAAATATGTCTTCAAGAGATAAATTCTATTTTCCATAATATATTCAGATTTCCATAACACACTGATGGAAAAAGTCGCAACTTCAACAAATAATTAATGTACAGAAACGATATTTGGGAATACATTTTTGTAGATACTATTGGTAAATGATTAACATTGCAAGATCAGCAGGAAAGCTATTGCAAATGTGAATTACTGGTACATTAATAACCAGTATACCAGCCAGAATATTGGCTGCAAGCATCAAAACGTGCATCCAGTGTGTTGTACAGGTGCGTGATGTCAGATTTGGGGGTGGAGTTCCATACCCCTTGCTCTTGGTCGGTCATTCCGGAGACGGTTAATGCTGTTTGTCGAAGGCGCTGGAGTACTTGTCCGATGGTGCCACATACGTGCTCGACTGGAGACAGATCTAGTAATGAATTAGGCCTAGGCAACATGTCAATACTCAGTAGAGCACGTTGGGTTACAACAGTGGCATATGGGCAATCGCTGTCTTATTCGAAAATACCTTCTGGAATGCTGTTCATGAATGGCAGCACAACACGTCGAATCTCCAGATTGACGTGCAAATTTGTGGTCACGTTGCTTGGGATAGCCACGAGTGTGTTCCCGTTCTAATACAATATCGCTGCCCAGACCATAACTCGAGGTGGAGGTCCAGCGTGTCTAGTGTGCAGGCAGGATCGTTGGAGGCGCTCAACTGGGCTCCATCCAACAAACACACGCCTTCACTGGCACTGAGGTCAGTGGAATACACATTACAGGGAATCTGGCTCGGATGTGTCATTGAAGTAACATATTTGTAGCAGTTCGTTGTGTCACTGTGGGGCCAATTGGAGCTCCTGCTGCAGATACAGTACGATGCGCCAGATCTATGCGCCGAACACCGTGGTCTTCTCTCTCGGTAATGCCACCTGGCCGTTCGGTCTCCTCTCTTCTTGGGACCGTACGTTCTCGTGACCACCGCTGCCGGCAGTCATGTGCAGCGGCTGCATTCCTGCCAAGCCTTCCTGCATTATCGAAAAAGGAACATCCACCACCTTTTAACCCTATTACACGACATCGTTCAAACTTAATTTGCATCGTCATAGCGGACTACTAGCTACACTCTCATGCTACTCGCCTGAAATTTGAATAGAGATCGTCTTTCAGATGTAGAAACACGACTACTAACTTTTATTTATGGCGCACGACTTCTGTGCGATTTTCTTTCTGTCAGTGTATTTACACAAGGATGTGCAGGGACTTATGATATTGTCTCCGATTATGGCTTTTGTCTTACCGACTACCACATATTTCATTGTAACCAGATCTATTTCATTCCTATTTCTCTTTATCATTTTTTCATTCTTCGTGTCTCACTGACCAAGATAGGCTGGTGGTGATTCAACACGCCGCCTTGCTGTCACAAGCATTGAAATTAAATAATAGTTTTTTTTAAATATTAAAGAAGATAAAATACCTATTTTCATGTTGTTTTCACATTTGCAGTCTTCCTGAAAAGAATGTTATTAATGAATCACTTCACTGCACTGGAACGGGAAAGATCTGTGAGTGGCTCTGGTGGTGGTAGGGGTGCTGTGCCAGTGGAACAGGGGTGTTGGTATTCGAGAATGGATTTAATGTGGTGGTGGCTGGTAGCGAGACATGCAATTTTTGGATGTGTGACTAGGATGTAGATCTAGGGGAAAGAGTACACAGTGAGATATGCTGCTATAGGTATGGATAGTCAAATGTGTTTTTATATGCGCCGCAGTATACCTCGATTAGAAACTGGAAGGGAAACAATGGTGTTTCTTTTGTCTTTTTTGTGTGTTGGGGAGGGGGGACGGGGGAGTGAACTCCATGGGACATATAGGTTATACGGAGGTGTTCACTGTGTATGAGAGAGAAGATAAATTGATGACATATGCCATAGTGAAGAATTCGTGTGGTGAAGGATAAACGAATGTGAAAAGCGGGCACACTGCGTAGCTTTCTAATCGCGGTGCAAGATCTTGAACGGTTTCAATGTGCAGGTTTGGTCAGTTGGTAGTAGCTTTGGTCAATTATGAGTTTTCTTTCGGAGTGTTAATAGGTTGGGTTTCTTTGTTATTTTATGGTCGTAGGCTAGTCTGACGTATTTTAATATGTTAGTTAATCGGCTCGGTTGGTCATAAATTGTTAGGAAAAGAGGTGGAATGGTTGGTATGGAACCGTTGGGTTTACTGAAGAGTGGAGAAGAGAGATCGGAAGAAGGTGTCGTTACATGCTGGAGAAAATGGTAATCGGGTGGTTGTTTGGGTATGGCAGCAGTGAGAAAGATACATAAAAGTGGAGAAAGGACCGAGCCTTGGGACGCACCTGTAGAAATGGAGATACGGGAATGATGCTGTTCACGGTGAAAAACTATGGGTGATTGCATAATAAATAGTTGGAATGGCATATGTCTGGAATTTGAAGGGGCTACAAGATTCTCATACACGATCACAGGCCTTTTGAGTTCTACGGACAGAAATGTGGTGGATTTGCGTTTTTTGCGCTAATGGACTAGGAGCCGAGTGAGAGAGAGGAGGTAATTAGAAATGAAGTGAGGAGGAAAGGTACATTAGTTAATAGGAAGAGCAATGACCTTATTTATATAACTATGTACACGTTTGAAGACTCTCGATTCAAAGACCTCGTTAAACACTCTGCAGAGGTTGCTGGTTCCTCAGGGAGAGTAGAAACTGACAAGTCTGTGGTGATTAAGGAAACGTATAAAACGGTAACTTTCTCAGAAGTCGGGACAGTAACCTGTGCAGAGGATAACTTTATAGCGAATGAGAAGTTTTGCCAAGAAGGACTGAGGACATTTTTTAGTTGTCTGCAGGTGATACAGTAGTGACCTAGAGTAGCTTTGTGATCTTTTTTATGTTTTTTTTCTGTAATTTGTGTGGTACGTTGTCTAGGTACTGGAAGGCATGAGCGAGAGGTGCGGCAGAGGTAGTGGCTAGTTTATGGTGCGTTGGGAATAATGGGTAATCAACGTATGGATTTTCCGAAATTGTAATGTTGTTGGATGTATGGGTTGCAAAGTGATTTGCTTTGTTTAGATTGTCGGGATAAAGGGTGTTAGGGAGCAGGGTTGCTGCTTTTCCGACCTGTATGTTGTAAGATGAAATAAGTCGGAAATGGAAATTACGGAAATGAGAGAACGTCTCCACCTAAGTATTACAGTTTTGATTCAAAGTCTACGTTATTGTACGAATCATATACATATTTTACATATTTGGTCCCATAACCGACACCGATTAAGGATTCTTGTCAGTTTCATTAATCCGTACTCAACGAGTTACGCATTGTCTCGTACATACACACACAATATGTGTTTTCACCGGTCAATGTCGTAGTATCGTCTATGGGTAGTCATGGTATTACAGAACTACGTGAAAGTAGCTGTAGACCGCATTCGATAGGCACTGGTCTCACAATGTAGAAAGCCGTCTGACAAACGTCTTTCATGTTATGTATCAATGCACGAGTTATGAACCACTCGAATGACAAACGGAGCGAGGTGGAGCAGTGGTTAGCAAACTGGACTCGCATTCGGGATTACGACGGATCAAATACGCTCCCAACTATCCCGATTTAGGTTTCCCGTGATTTCCCAAAATCGCTTTAGGCAAATGCCTGAGTGGTTCCTTTAAAAGGGGGCGGACTGCTTCTTTCGTCTTTCTTGAGACTCTCCAAGTTTGTGTTAGGTCTCTAACGACCTCCTTGCCTATGGAACGTTAAACACTAATCTTTCTTCCCTTAAATGGCTCAAAGATCCTATAGTCTATGCTATAATCTGCTAGAGAAGTCTTACCTTTGGTTGAGCGGTTAACAGCATGTCACGTGCAGTACTTTGAGGACAAAGTCGTGTTAGCCAATCCGGATGCGTGTTGCAAAGTTTCAAGTCGATTGGGCAGTGCAACCTACAGGACGTCCTATTCTTCTCTTCTTCCACTTCGCTTGGTCTCCACAGAGTGTTGGTTACGTCGTATTATCTGGCAACGGTTTGTACAGGTCAGAATTTTATCTTGTAAATTACTTGACATAGACATTACTAAGCAGCTGCGTCGAGTGTTACTGGTGGGATTGTTCCTCACTTGTGCCGCGTTGGTACAATTCCATGTTCCATGATTTTTCAGCTGTTTCAGTGGCAAATGCTTTTCCGTTGAGTATACATGCGAGCAAGGTAAACTCCTTGCTCACATCGCGTCTTGTTTGAATATGCGAGAACCAATATGTATATTTCAGTAGGTCATCCAACAAAAGAGGTCCCCTTTCTTGACACTTCCCTACTCTTTAAATGGTATTACGGAGATTGTAAAGCATATGGGACTGTTTTCCTGACTTTTGTGAATGTGTGGTACTGTAAACGCAGGTACTCCTTTAGAGGCCCTTTGTATATGCTGTTTATGAATTTTTATGTTTGGGTTCTGAATAATTACTGAAATTAATTAGAAAATTAAAAATATCTCACGAATTACTTCCTCCTGGAGTCATTTTCGAATTCTACGATGTTTTATGATCATACGCACATTTTTCGGCTTATCGTTGCTCATACTAGTGTCATGTGCGACTAAAACATTTAAAAAAAGAATTATCTTCAATGGAATTGATAATGCTTTAAACGGCCTATAATAGACACAGTATATTCGTAATTTACACTGCTCTGTAAAACTTAAGAACGGGTTAGATAAAACAACATGTTAACTACTCCTTGGAAATGAATGAAAGTGCGGAAGAATGTTACCTGAAATCTCGCAAACCTTTACGAATGTTGGACATCATATGGCCTGACGTCAGCGATACTGTACCGCCAGATAAAACTGGCGCTGCAATACGAAGCAGTTGAAGGAACGGGAAAAGACAGGGTATGTCAGTTATTGACCATTTACGGTCCACTGTGGTGGTGCTCTTCATTACAACATGAGTCAAAGAAAAAATTACGATGACGTCACAACGAGAAGAATCTTCAGGGAGGGCTCTGCAGCACTAAGGAGTGGTGGTGGTCTGCCACAGTGAACTGTAGTAGTAGATGAACCTTACCTTGTGCTGGGCAATTGAAATCACATTTAACTAGACAACAAGGCACGCAATCTGACGCTCCACTGTCGTACAGCGACTGCATGGGGTGGTGATGTCTTTGCCTGATGACCAGTAAGTTTGCGCTCCGTTGACACCTGCCCATCGGCGGCATCGTTTGGAATGGTGCCAAGACCATAGGGATTGGAGCAGAGAGACGTAGGGTTGCGTGCAATGAGAGCAGATTCACTCTGAGTAGTGATATTGGATAGTCCCCATATGGCGAGAGGTATGAGCATCTAGTGTACACAAGAACATTGTCGAACTTGATTGTTTTGGTGGTCCAGGTATTATGTTGTGAGGAGGCATAACGTTGCGTAGACCTAATGAACAATGCGCACTAACCGGTGAATGTTATTATTACAGTATACTGCTTCTCTGTGTGATTCTACTCATGGGTGTATTCGGCCGTGACTTCATTTTTATGGATGGCAATGAGCGATCGTATTGAACAGTGCAGGTAGAGAATCTCTAGGAACGAGATAATATTCGGCGAATAGACTGTCCTGCCTGTCCCCCCGACTTAAATCCCATCCAGCATGTTTGGAAAGCGTTAAGCAGATGTACTGCAGCACGTCCTCATGAGACAGTGACCATCTGACAGTTATCAACTGCGCTGGTGGAGGAATGGAAAGTCTCATCACAAAAACTCTTTTCCCAATCTTGTGGCCAGTAGGAAAGCACGTTTCAGGGTAAGCATTGCTATCGCTGGTGATCACACGCCCCATTTAGAACCATGTCGAATCTTTTGTAATGTCCAGGGAATCATCAGAAATGGCGGTGATTTTAGTATAACTGTTGTATTTGAATACAAGTGTCAATTGTGTTCATCTCGTTGCGCATTTCCTTCAGTTACCGGCTGTACTATGTGTATGCTCCAAGTTTAATAGATATATATTATTTGTCAGTGACACATCATGAGAAAGTCAGTTTCGTCTGTAAGTTTAGCACACCATTTTACTTGCATGTGCTGTTTTTCAGCCAAATGAGACAAGTACGAGTCATAGAGATCTTTAACGTACTAACTGCAACAATGAATTCTTCTAGGCTTAACATTACTATTAACCATTTTTGTGTCGTCAGATTTTAGGACATACCATGTACAAATCCATCTGCATAGCAGGCCTCTCGTCAACTATTAGAGAGACATTTACACTGAGAGGATGTATTGCATTGTTTAAAAATATTGCTTGCAACTTATCAATCTTTGCTTTATGTTGACGGTATCCTTCGTATGCGCCATTTGTAGATTGTAGTATGACTGTGTTGTTGTTTACTCGTGGGTCAAATGAAAACCCATATGGGAAGTACGTGGGACGAGCAAGAAATGCCAAGTCACGAAATTATTCTAGCAGTTAGTATTACCTATCCGTGTCCAAGGGAGAGTATTCTCCTACGTTTTGTTCGCTCTAGTTAATGACTTGACAGTTACTTTATAGAATTATTAAGGCTTTCGTGGCCACTTGTCGACACATTGCCTGTTGGCTTCAGTTTCAGATACTTCGGCCGACGTTTGTCTGATGATTTTCCTGACGTTTCGCCAGCACGAGTGGCTGGAATTGTCAAAGCTTCACATTCCATTGCTGGTTGTGCACTGTAGTCGAGCTCGAGGCCGCAGATTGTATGTATCTGGCACATCAACGTCCAAGGGCTTTTACGTGGGCATTTCCTGTGCGGTTCTGCTCTTGCCACCTGCAACGGTCGTTCGCTGCAGCACAGGAATCCAAGATCCTTTCACCTTGAGGCTTTCTCCTTTCTTGTTGAAGCTATTCTTATGTTTGCGTATTTCTATAACTCCTCTGAACAAGCAGAGGTGTGAGCTCTTCTCTCCATCCAGAACTTCCGTCTCGGAGAATTTTAGTACGTGGTCGGCCTTACACAGCGTGTGTTCTGACACGGCTGATTTCTCCACCTTGCCCAACCTGCAATGGATCGAAACTTGTTAATGTCAGTTTAGAACCTGACACAAACCTCAAAATTCTGGTGGGAAAATCAAAATGTATGGCAGTGCTCAAAGCTGGTAGTCATACACTGCATGGACGTGCTACAGCAGAAAAAGCAATGTATCAAACAGCGCCATAAGGATTCTCTCTTGCAACTGATACTCAGTGGAATATGAACCTCCTACAGTTCAGGCGATGAATTTTTACACCGGTCTGTACAAGTGACTTCGATCTTTGGACACCTGTTCCATTGAATCAATACCTATACATTTAATGCATCGTCACATATGCTGGATGACAGCACACTGATCATTTATTTCCTGATATATTGAAAGAGAGAGGTATCTAAAGATCATATCAAGTTTTCTATCAGATGATGCTAGTGGACTTTTACTCTATCGAATGGAGCAAAATAACGATGACAGAGATAATGTTTTGGTGACAGACGTGAATGCATCCTAAGGGATACAGACCTTTTTCAGACTGCAGTACCTGCGTGTTGTTTGGAGACACACTGGAATGCAATAGCAAAATCCTTGTCTTTCTTCCAGCTCCCGTAACTGTTCATACCATCTTTTCTACTGCATTATGTTTCAAGAGAAAGTTTTGTTTTGCGCTGGCCTTATATGGTTCCAGTTTCCACTGAGAAGTTAAAAAAATGGTCCTGTCCATTAACTCAGCTCACCATGTTTCTCGAAGGGTTGTAGAATATTGTAGGTATGGCACGCTCTGACTTCTGCTCAGTTCCAACTTAAATTGGAACGATCACATGGACAAAGCTGCAGAAAGGGCGGCGCAGAGACCGAGGAACAGTTACAAGATGCAGAGGGCCTCTCTAAACCATGTAGGAATTTAGCTAAATGTGGTCCTGGTTCGTAAAAAAGGCGACTCGTTTCCAGATATCAGAGTAACACAAATATGATTCACTAGTGATTGTTATCATTAAAAAGACATTTCCATAGGATCCAACACAGGTACGTGGTTGAATCGAGAGACTTGATTCCAAATCGCAGACAGCATATCTATCAGAAAGTGTAACACTATAGATATGAAAAGCCAGTGTAATGTTCACGGGATATTGTCCATTTCTTGAGACCTCAATCTAGCATTGAAGTTTTCAAAGTGATTCATAACATAACCCACCATGTACTGTATTTGGTCATCCTCTCTCGTCTACAATCCAGTGGATTTATTGCAGAACCTCTGACATGGCATCAACATAGAAAGCGTTACAAATACTGTTTGTTGGCGTGAGAAATATCTAGCGCTAGAATGAGTAAGTTGCAAATATCGGCTTAATACCACGTTCTTTAGGCGAATCACTTTTAAATTCGGTGGGAATGGTGATTTCATTATTAGCTTACACCACTGGCGACATGCACCCGCGCATTTGGTGTGTTAATAACCACACCAGCGGACACTGTCTATTTTCAATGTCGCGGTATTTTTGTGAAAGGCCGCTCCATTTGGAAGCAATATCATACCTAGATTTGTAAAGCTTGTGTAGTATCTAAAATTGATGGCATTAGTGATAAATGTCGGCGCCGATAGATATAATACCACTTTTTATGCAGGTTGACATTAAGATAGTCTTTGCGATCGTGTTTTATTAATAGCTGATCACTTATAACATTCTTACGACACACTGGAACCACTCACAAGAAGAACAAATGGGGCATGTCCGTCCATCGCTGATCTTCGCTCAATATTATTTGTATCACCAGCATTCAGTTATTGGCAATGTGTTATACACAGTAGGGGATGTGTGATAATTCGCTGTGATCAGGAGGCTTATAAAGTATGTGTAGGGGTGTAAAGTTACTATGGTCAGTGTTCCGACATGTGCAAAGAAAATGAGTATGTCCTGTCATAAGGAAGAGGTGAAATTGACGTCGAAAATTGTGGTTTCAACGCATCGATAGCTGTAAGGGGGATGAAAGATTTTACATGGAAAATTATGTCCAGTTATAAGAAGGACATAGATATTTATATTTCCAGAGCCACAGGCGTCGGGAGAGGGTATTTCCAACACTTTGCTCATTGTCGAATGTCATCAGGTTCAGTCTAAAATCTTAATATTTAATTGTAATTACACTCATAAATATGTGGCTGCTTCCTTGGACGATTCTGCCTGGCGTGCGGTGCGCGTGGTGGAGGTAGCCTGTGGTGCGGAAGGTTGATATTTATGGCTTATGCTGGGAGCTGTCGTCTTGAGAAAGGTAAAATGTACAGCTGATCTAACTGCGCCGGCATCTAGGCAGCTGAATAGCGAACTCAGTGTGTGTTGGGCAGCCTTCGTGGTCCTGTGTGTTGCGAGTATTGCTTGATTGAAATTTGAGAAGATTCAATATGAGCATGTGTTTTATTCCCTCGCATGTAAATTGAGTGGTTGACTGCTTTTACTGCCTTTCTACACTTTTTTCTACTTTAATTGGTTGAAAGAACGTCGATTGTTAAGTGTGTTGTCTGTATCTACATGTAGAAAAACAGGAGGAAGAGACGTTTGCAGTTCTCTAAACATGAGAAGCAACTTGGTTGACTTTAAGAGTTCCAGATTCATTTGAAATCTGTTATTCATTGAAGTTGGTATTCGTTAAGAAATACAAGTGGAACTGCAGGATTCCTCTCTTTTAGATTTTTCGTGTAAAGATCCTTGCAGACGAGTTAAGTTTCTAGCTACTCTCTGGCTTACAGCACGTCCCACATAATGACATTACTAAAGTTTCGGGTTCCTAGAGGTATAATTTCCACTCTTCATCCTGGGAATTACACTGTGCAAGCGATCAGTGTCATACTGCTATGTGGTTCATATCGAGAACTAATGATATTCTGTGAAACCATGTGAAAATACGTATGTTCTTGCAATCCCAGAGTCTGGAGACCGCTATAGGCAACATGGCAGCAAGCAAGCATGTCGAGACAAGAAATAGTAATGCCTTTGTGCTAGGGGAAGCAGTGCAGCCTTTGCACACGAGTTCACAGAGTGACTGCAATCTTTGGAGGGCGCTCTGATCGCGCATCAAGTCAGCGTGTGCAGTGGACAGTTGACTCGTGACTGTTGGCCGCAGTGGATGTCCGACCGACCTAGCGTGAAATTTCTGATGTTGTGACTATATAAGGTTCATGTGCCTATATTTTTTGAAGCCTGTCTGTGATATATGTACGAGTGTCTGATGGTTGACAGCTATAAGCAGGATGCAGAAGAGACGATTTTGTATAGTGAAGCAGATGAATTGTGTTTACTACATCGAAATGGTATGGTGGTGCAATCGTTTCTGGTGATATAGATTGATTGTAAATCGGTCTCACACCGAAAAATTCAAGCCCTCCTTGACAATAGCAGAGCAGTCTAATTGAGAAAGTGTCTTTGGCAGTATTTTCTGTATTTTATAATATGTAGACCACTTTTGCAGGGATTAACTGTCAGTGCAGTATGACTGCTGTATGTAGCTTTCCTTCACCACCAGCAGCAGCAGTTTGGCGGGTAAATTCAGTATTGGTCAATCAGAAAGCTCCATTCACAGGAAGTTCCATGACGTCATAGAGTCATTGTCGTGGGAATTGGAGCTCCAACATACTTGTTCGAACAAGTCAGGGGGCAAGGTATCTACGGAACCAATGAAGAGTTTTTGATGTTTCTGAGCAACAGACATATAAGAACCTTTAAATTAACACACCGCCATTTGATTGTATTGCTGTTTATTAAATTAAGACCCAGGTTTCGACCTTTTATGCCCTTTTCAAACGACTGAGTGTCCGTCATTAACATATATTGCAATATATGTTAATTTTATAAACTCAATGACTTGAAAATGGCATAAATGGTCGAAACCTGGGTCATAATTTAATAAACAACAATACAGTCAAATGCCGGTGTGTTAATTTAAAAAAGTATCTTTTTGCAATGTTCCATGACAACTGAGAGTCACTTGATGTCTTCTTTGTTTGAGTGTTCAGAGACAGGTCCACCATCCTCCTCTGGTTCAAATGGTTGGATGCTGTCCCACTCCCACCGTTGTGGCTTTATAGCATCTCCACGGCAGCAGCTGTAGGACATCGAAAATTCACCGAAAATTCCAGCCATTTTTCTCGTCTGTAGGACAGTGCTACGAATTCTGTTTGTGCTTTTCACGCTCTGTTGTTGCACCCGAGAAGAGAGGAAAATGATAAATCAGAGCCTTAACGTCCCTGACTCCAGCAGCAAATATAAACTAAGTCCACTCAGCGTTTCAGACAAGTAATGAATACCACAGCAGCTGTAGGACTCAGAAGTTTTTCTCTCTCTGGCAATGCCTTCAGACAAACAGCTAAAACTTGAGAAGTGGTGAGCGTCCAGTTAGAGTTACAGAAATATTGATTATGACTTCCATATATTCGATATTGAAGCTGATATCAGTTTCGGGATCTATTTCCCACAAAAGCGTGTGTAGTGTCTCAAGGTTGAAGACTGGGAGGTGTCACAAGTGTGCCACAATCATTTTACAGCCTGTGTTCATGTGCAGCGCTGCACATCACAATCTTTTTGTAAGTGTATTTAGAGACATATTCAATTGGATATAATAACTCCTGAAGCAGCTTGTGCCCAAAGCGTCGAAATGTCTCAGGGATAGGGTGCCACAGGTGTGCCGCAATTTCTTGTTCTTGTATCATCTGCAAAGCTCTATCTCTCTTTCCCTCGGTCTCTCTTTGTGCAGTGGTACATTTACTTCCTGTGACATAGGACAAGATATGTGTGTGACAATATTCCGCACATTGCTTGAACACCAGATTTAATAACTCCTGAAGCAGTTTGTGTTCCACGACAATGAGCATTCGTGCGAGGGGATGAGAAGGAGGAAGACTGCGGCTATTTCCAGCACGACAGGAATTGCTTCGCGCGCGGTCGCCCTGCGGCTACCGCGTGCCAGCGCTACTGGCCCAACATATGGTTTCTTCCAGCGGCCAGCGTTTTCATGTCCCTCCGGCACACCCATACTCTGCGCAGACTCGAGAAAGTTTTCCAGATACAGTTAAGCGATATTTGACAGTATAACAACGTGGTTACATGCGATTTGAATGAAAAAGCGCCACAATTGTTTAACGTCGTCTAAATTGTTTAAAATACCAGCGTCAATTTCAAGGCGTACGACGATTTCTGAAATAAATAAACAATATACTTAAACAAAATATTTAGACTATGTCTTTTGCACACTGTATTAACTTATCGTCGCCATATCATCCCAGTCCTGCAGCCAGACATGGACTGAGCGACTTTCCCGTCGTATTTTCTATCGACCGCCATCTTGGATTATGTGATGGGTGGGGAGACAGAGAGGAGAGCGGAGTGGCAACAGCTCCCTCTGGTAGTCTTGTTGTGAACCAGATCAGTTGGACTCTGGACCTGAAGGCGAACACAGTGTACAGAGCTACTATGGTAACTCAAATTGTTTAAATAAGCGATATACCACAATGCATCCAAAATAAAGACTTATGTCCATTCTACCCAGCAGCCAAGCTCAAACTGAGTCCTTTTCCAGCCAGTTTCCATTTGGGTATGGAGAGGGAAGGGGTGGGGAGTGGAGAAGAGGGTATGGTAGGGGAGAGGAGGAAGAAGGGGAGGGAGGGGCGAGTTACATTAGTGGAGGTAGCCCAGTTTACCTATTTTCCCGAAAAAATTTGAACTTCCCTCGATGATGTCAGTTAGATGTTGTCACATCTATGGACACCATCTTGGATCCGGTATCTTGAATAAATTTGGCAACAGCGCAGAGTGGGGTGGTGTCCTTGTAGCCCAGCTACTTCCATTCAAACCTCAGCCGATTTAGTATTCCCCTAAACTCGAACTACATGCAGAGGCTCAACAACCATGTTGGATAGCACCTCAGAATAGAACGAAACAGAGGACCCAGCCTGAAACAGAGGCATAGGTGTTTTAATGTAACTATATGGTTCCACAGACTGTTTCGAATCTCAGACATATATGATTTATATATAGGCAGGCTGAAGCGACACATTTTCCTAGCGAGCAGTAGACCGCAGGACAAATATTCATTCCTCGTTCCAGTCTGCATGTATAGATGTTTGAGATCGGTCTTTGGAACCATATTGTTTCATCTGTAAAAAATAGTTGGCGACTATATTTGTAATGTATCAGTTTACCGTAATGTATCGACTTACTGAGACATAATTTTCCTTTGCACGAGTTTATCAATCATTTCTGTAAAAGATCCTTGGCAAAGACTTTAACTTTCTTACATATGATGCTTGGAAACATGAACGGTTTCATTATCTCTGAGAATGAAGAAAACTAGCACATTGTATTCAGAACAGCAGTAGGGGGAGAGCGAGTCATAGTCGAGTCTTGGGCGAGATGTGACAGGGATCGATTGGCTTAGCTGAGGAGCTTTATGTCGAAGCAAGTGTTTCCCTTTTGAAGATCAGATATTTTGAGATGTGGGGAATGGCTAACAATTGAATATTGTTCCAGAAAAGCATTTTTGGAATTTGATTCTGACTCAGTAATAACTCAGCAACCTGAAGGTATTTGAGGCGTTGCTTTGCGTGATTTAGCGATTATTATATTTTGTTAATTTTCGTTGTAGGATGATTTTGAGTGTTAGGCGAAGAAGGAGATTTATTCGTCATATGTCGGATCTGTTAGCAAGTTCCATCCACTTCTGTTAGTTAAAAATAAATTTTGATTTAGTAATGTAAAAGTAAAGCTGATAGCAGCTTTATACTTCAGTAATTCTTGGTGTCTAAGACAGGGTTAAAAAAATGAGTAGTGTTATTAAAATAAGTTTAAATGTTAGATTTGCAATTTTGATCTAAGTAAATAATTTCTGATCTCATTTTTCGTTTATAATCATTCTCTACGTTTTCTTAAATGACAGACATTTAGAATACATTTTGAATATAATGAGTACGAACAGCATTGTTAGCAAATGAACCGAACGACGAGTTGGTAAGGAGTTGCCTTTCTTGACAAGTGTTAAATTACATCATACAGAGCAGTACTTTTCTCTTCCAGTTTATTACGTCGCAGCAGCATTGTCACTGGCAGCTATACGGAAGAGAACTGCGTGCCCGTTGCAGGTGAGATATTATCAGGACTTAATTACAGAATTCATTTGGAAGGAGATTTCCTTGTTGCATACAGTGAAATAAATTCTCGACACGCGATGTACAGCCGCTTTGAGTTAACAGTTCTGAGACAAGGCCAGTTTCATTTATTAGTGTCAACGGTCAAAGTTTCCTTCACTATAAATTAACAAATTATCTAATTATCTTTTCATTTGTTATTTTTTGAAATTTCCCATCATGAATTTTTTTTTTCATTACATACTTTAAACCTATATTTGGCCTAATGCACTCCAAACCAAATATTGTACAATAGTGCATGTTTGGTCATCTATTCCTACTTCTAAGCTACTGAACGCTTTGGCTCAAGGCAATCAGGTAGACGCAAGGTTTCTTGATTTCCAAAAAGCATTTTATTCCTTACCACACCTACGCTTATTGTCAAAAGTAAGATCATGTGGGGTATGAAGTGACATTTGTAACTGGATTGAGGACTTTTTGGTAGGGAATACGCAACATGTTATTTTGGATGGAGAGTCATCGTCAGATGTAGAAGTAGTTTCGGGTGTGCCCCAGGGAAGTGTGTTGGGACCCTCTCTGTTCATGATGTATATTAATGATCTTGCAGACAATATTAACAGTAAAATCAGAGTTTTTGCACATATTGCTGTTACCTGTAATGAAGTACTACATGAGAAAAGTTATGTAAATATTCAGTCAGATCTTGATAAGATTTCAACGTAGTGCAGAAATTGACAGCTTGCTCTAAATGTTCAGAAATGCAAAATTTTTCACTTCAAAAAACAAAGAAAAGAAAACGTAGTATCATATGACTATAATTTCAATGAGTCACTGTTGGAATTGGCCATCTCATGCAAATACCTTGATCTAACATTTTCTAATGATATAAAGTGGAATGATCACAGAGGTGCAGCCGTGGGTAAAGCAGGTGGTAGACTTCAGGTGACTGATAGAATACTGGAGAAATGCAACGAGTCTCCAAAGGAGACTGCTTACAAATCGCTCGTGCGACCCATCCTAGAATATTGCCCAAGGGTGTGGGACCCGTGCCAGATAGGACTAACAGGGGATATTGAACGTATACAGAGAACGGCAGCATAAATGGTCACAGATTTGTTTGACCCATGAGAGAGTGTCACACAGGTGCTGAAGGAACTTACCTCGCAGACTTTTAAAGATGGACGTAAACTGTCCCGAGAAGCCTACTAAAAACGTTTCAACAACCGGAATTAATAATGACTCTAGGAATGCACTACAGTCCCTTACGCATCGCTCACATAGGGATCGTGAGGACAAGATTATAATAATTACTGCACGTATAGAGGCATTCAAACAATAATTCTTCCCAATCTCCATACGTGAGGGAGAAGCCCTAGTAACTGATGCAATGGGACGTACCTTCTGCCACGCTCCTAACGATGGATTGCAGAGTATAGATGCAGATGTAGATGTAAAGTCGATTACTTGCTCGAATTGTAGAATGTATGCTACCTACAGTAAAGTGTCACTGCTCAGAGACGTCTTATACACAAGTGCAGGCGACAAGTACCTACAGTCACGTACAGGTATGTCAAAAATGTGAAAACACCGCCAGAGATGATACTTCAAGATAAATGTAGATGCTAACCAAGGCTGCAAGTTACGCTGTTTCTCTGACCAGGAACAGCACGTGCACAACGTCCTCAATACATTGCAAATGTCAGTCGTGCACAGAACAGCGTTCTGTGTAGTTGTGGGGGCATTATGTCGGAAGTAGGTACTCGTAAATTCGTAAATGGGCAAATTGTTGGTGTTGCATCCATAACCAAGAGAACCGAAGAGTTTGGTGTTTCAAGAGACGTATCAAGCGGAGATTTATATGACGTACAGGGAAAAGGGGAAAACATCGTCCGCTACGTCACAAAGCGGATGAAAGTGTGTGTTGATTGATCGTGGCAGGTCATTTAAAAGGATTGTGACGAAAACTAAGAGGATGATCGCTGCAACAGTCACTAAAGAACTGAATGTCACATTCTCGAACCCAGTCAGCACCAAAACAACGCGAAGATAACTCCATAAGTAGGGAATTGCAAAGACGAGCAGGAATCCCAAAACCACTCATCAGTGATGCAAATGACTGTAACGGGAAAACGTGATGCTGAAGACAAAAAAGTTGCACCATGGAGCTCTGGAAGAAAATAAGTTAATCGGGTCACTCTTGTTTCACACTGATTTCAACTTCATTCAAAGTTTACATACGACGAGATAAAGATGGCGAGGGTTTGGTGATGATGTAGGCAGGCATACCACGATATTCCGTGGGACCATCATTATCCTGCGAAGTCGCTTCACAGCAAACGATTGTCTGATAATCTAGACAGAATGTTTGTTCCCCCATGGTGATGCTGTGTTCGAAGAGAACAGGGCTCATGTTCAGACAGTTCGCGTGGTCCAAGATCCGCCTTGTGGGCATGGAAATGAATTGTCACATCGCCACAGTCGCCAGAACTCAATATTATTGATCCTTTGTGGCCTGCTTTGGAGAGAAGGGGGCCTGATCGTATCCACCTCCATCAACGTTACCTGAAATTGTCACTATTTTGCAGGAAGAATGGTATATGATTCCCTTAGAAACCATGCAGGACATGTATTTGTCCGTTCCGACGCGACAGGAACCTTTGTTGAATACTAACGGTTTTCTTATACCGTAATAGGCGTGTTTCCAGATTTTTTTGTCCATCCGCATAGTTCCGAAGCAGACATCGTCACGATAACACTCGACTGTTACGTTATCTCTCCTGCGTTCTCACTGTCCTGGTCACCGAAACATAGTTCCACTTTCGTGTTTACATCCTCTTCTTCTAATCAGGGTACTAGACTCTCGTAAAGTAGCCACGACACTCAGTTATACACTCACAGCGACGAACGAATCGCACAGAATTTTAGAAGAAGTGGTAATTCGTAGACAGTTGGATGGAAATACCAATCTTAAAAGCAGTATCATTAAGAAAATTATCTAACGTATGTTCTTCTTCACTCTTTTATACAGAGCAAGCATTGTCTAATACTTGCAAAGTACTTTTTGTGTGGCGCATATATTGAAACTTACATAGGTCTTTTTTCACATATCGTGATTTAACGTGTACCTACTTATACCCGCGTCCTAAATCGGTTCAAAAAAATGGTGCAAATGGCTCTGAACACTATGGGACTTAACATCTGAGGTCATCAGTCCCCTAGAACTTAGAACTACTTAAACCTAACTAACCTAAGGACATCACACACATCCATGCCCGAGGCAGGATTCTAACCTGCGACCGTAGCGGTCGCGCGGTTCCAGATTGAAGCGCCTAGAACCGCTCGGCGACACCGGCCGGCTAAATCGGTTCGCGTACCACAGTGCACGGTAGTAATATGTTCCAAAAAGCCGCGCGCGAGAATGCGGTTTCTCAGTGAATCATACCTCGTGTTCTTTGATCACAGAGATAAGGGTTCAGGTGTCATGGATAGCCCTTGACCTAGTGAACATTTGCGTAGCTATCGGAGGAACGGGCGCAATGTAGCTATCCTAAAGTATGTCAAAATTTAATTATTACACACCTTACACTTCCTTCAGATCAAGCAAATTGAGCAAATAGGTTACTTCTTTTGCATTAGGTGTGGAGACGGGTAGGCCTTAAGCGGCCTGGCACCATTTGTTCATTGATGCTTCCTGAGGAAACCCCCCAAAAAAGATGATTTCTGGGTACGAAAAATACGTAATCAGTGCCGTTTGTTTCATTGTAAAATTTTAATTACATCCGGAGATATTGTAACCTAAAGTTGACGCTTGAAACCTCCGACGTTCAGTTGCGTGTTGTAACAAACACGGGCCACGGTCGGCGAGCAGCATCTGCAGGGACATGTTCACGATGTGTAGTGTAGTGTTGTAGGAACTGTGATCATGGTGTATTCTAACTCTGAAAAGGCGGATATGATACTCATCTATGGCGAGTGTCGACGAAATGCAGCTGAAGCCTGCAGGGTGTATGCAGAACGGTACCCGGACAGAGAGCATCCAACGTGCCACACATTGCAAAACATCTACCGCCAACTGTATGCAACAGGTATGGTCGTAGCACGCAAACGGGATCGTAACAGGTCCGTCACAGGAGAAGCGGGTCAGTTGGTGTGTTAGCTGCTGTTGCCATGAACCCACACATGCCGACCGCGGTGGCCGTGCGGTTCTGGGCGCTACAGTCCGGACCCGCGGGACCGCTACGGTCGCAGGTTCGAATCCTGCCTGGGGCATGGATGTGTGTGATGCCTTTAGGTTAGTTAGGTTTAAGTAGTTCTAAGTTCTAGGGAACTGATGACCTAAGTTGTTAAGTCCCATAGTGCTCAGAGCCATTTGAACCATTTGAACCCACACATGAGTACACGGAACATTTCGAGAGCCGGTGGACTGAGTCAAACTAGTGTCATGCACATACTGCAACGTCGCCGCTTTCACCCGTTTCATGTGTCGCTACATCAGCAATTACGAGGTGATGACTTTAATCATCGAGTGCAATTCTGTCAATGGGCATTAACAGAGAATGCGTTGCAGTTCTACCTGTTTACCGATGAAGCGGGTTTCACAAACCACGGGGCAGTGAATCTCCGGAACATGCATTACTGGTCCGTGGACAATCCTCGCTGGCTCAGACAGGTAGAGCGACAGCGACCGTGGACTGCAAAGGTATGGTGCGGAATCATTGGCGACCACCTCATTGGTCCTCACTTCATTGCAGGGGCCCAAACAGCTGCAACATACATTGCGTTTCTACAGAATGATCTGCCAACGTTGCTCGAAAATGTCCCACTGGAAACGAGTCGACGTATGTGGTATCACCATGATGGTGCACCTGCACATTCCGCAATTAACACTAGGCTGACCCTTGACAGGATGTTCGACGGGCGTTTCATAGGACGTGGAGGACGCATAAATTGGCCAGCCCGTTCTCCTGATCTTACACCTCTGGACTTCTTTCTGTGGGGTACGTTAAAGGAGAATGTGTACCGTGATGTGCCTACAACCCCAGAGGATATGAAACAACGTATTGTGGCAGCCTGCGGCGACATTACACCAGACGTACTGCGGCGTGTACGACATTCATTACGCCAGAGATTGCAATTGTGTGCAGCAAATGATGGCCACCACATTGAACATCTATTGGCCTGACACGTCGGGACACACTCTATTCCACTCCGTAATTGAAAACGGAAACCACGTGTGTACGTGTAGCTCACCCCTCATGGTAATGTACATGTGCGTCAGGGAAAAAGACCAATAAAAAAGTGTTAGCATGTAGACGTAATGTGCTGTTCCAGTCTCTTCTGTACCTAAGGTCCATCACCGTTCCCTTTGGATCCCTACGTAATTCGGTGCTCTCCGATACACACGATCGAACAGCGGGGGAGTGGTACTCAAGCGTCAACTTTAGGATACAATATCTCCGGATGTAATCAACGTTTTACAATGCAACAAACGGAACTGATTACGTGTTTGTTTATACGTTCAGATGTGCTAACAAAACTGACGGGGTTCCATTTAAAAACGTAGGTTTGTATTAAAAAACATACTTCTGTGCATTTTTTATGGTTTGTATTAACCAATTACACTAGCCCCTCACCTCACGTTCGGTCTGTGGAATCGATTCGTCAGTATTTGATGTGGTTTACGAAATATATCCAGCGGTAATGTTAGGTGACTCACCCTGTATGGACAGCGGCACTGAGAGGGAGATGCTGAGTATGAAGACTTGACCAGAAAGAGAGAATGGGTAAAATTATGTAGACTAATCTGTGTCAAAAGATAGTGAATACTCGTATGTTCACATGCCAAAATTTTGTGTGAGTAGGGTGAAATGAGAAATAACACAGCTGGTTACCCACTTTTCTATTAGAGTCTTTTAAAGAGGAACATATTCAAATTTTTTTGTGTTCCAGCACGAGCATTTTTGCGCTTAAATAGAAATTTATTTCACGTTTCTACAGTTTGATCGTTAAATTCTGAAGCAGCATTTACTGATTTTCGTGACTTATCAATATTTATTTACTGCGCTACTGTTGAATTTTACTGATGTGTTCCATTCGTAGGCTCGTGTAGCCTCATGTATAAGATTGGCCTCTACTTCACATAAAAGGTCTGTTCATCTCTGGAAAGAGTCTTATCCTGAACAACGTCATCTCTAGAAAATTTGCAGACAATTTCGATTTCCATTTATTAATTACCTCTACAGCTACGGGAGTACTTTACAGTTTACATTTAAGGGCCTCGCAAGGTGTTCATCTCTTTACATTTCTACACTCGAATATTGCGCGAGAAAAACGAACACTTAAATCCTTCCGTATGAGCTCAGATATCTCTTATTTTAATAAGGTAATCATTTCTTACTACATCCTTACTGCATCAAATTTCACAGTATGAGGATATGATTAGAGAAACTGAACAGTTCAAATTTCTAGGTGTTCAGATAAATAGTAAACTGTCGAGGAAAGCCGACGCTCAGGATCTTGTTAAAGACTTAATGCTGCCATTTTTACGATTCGAGCGGTATCTGAAGTGAGTCATCGTTCGTTTCCGTTGCGGCGAGCCTTTATACAAAATTTCAATCACCAACTTCCTCCTGCGAATGCAAGTATATTATTTGGCGCCTATCCTAGTTGGAAAAAACACAGTCTGCATCAGATCATATTAATTTAGGAGATCTACCAACATCCGTTTTCTTGCACCTTCATACAGAAAATTTATACTGAAGTCACCACATATAACTAATTTCTGGTACTTCCTATGAAGTGAATCAAGAACCCTCTCTAACTTGAGCATAAATGCTCTGAAGTCAGAGTTAGGGAACCTATAAACAACAAAAATTATAAGTTTATTTTCATTAAATTTAACTGCCCCTGCACAGTATTCAAATTCCTTTTCAGTGCAGTGCCATGATACGTCTATGGACTCAAATTTGAATACTGTGTTTTACATGCATGGCCACTGCCCCACCTCACAATGAATTCTTAGAAAAACAGCCAGCTAATCTGTATCCTAGTAAAGGAGGACTCTGAATTGTGAAAATATTTAAGTGGTGCTCCGATATACCAATAATTTCAGAGTCATCATCTCTAAGTAATTCACTAACTTTATCTCTAATACTTCATTTTTCGATGAAATATACTATCTCCTTCCCTACTTGGAAACATGGCTTCCTCTGAAGGTGAGTCCTTAGAGGGACTTCCTTTAAGCAAGTATACCTATCAGCTGACTTCAATCTAAAAAAGGTGCTGCTCAAACACCAACTACTACAGGAATTTTTCCATCAGTGATCCCACCACCATCCACCACACTGTCACCTATAAGCTTTGCCAGCCTCTCCTTCCCATACCTATTGAGGTGCAGGCAATGCCTAGTGAAACCCGATCTACTGATAAACTCAACTGGCACCACTAAAATTTGATGCATGACCTCTGCTATTAACGCCCTCTCCAGCCCCATGTTAACGCGGCAAACAGTCGCATTGAGATGAGGTCGTCCTGCTGCTGAAACAGGTGCACGAAATGCACATTAGTGCCGCCAGTTTGAGTAGCTATCTTTACCAGGTCACCACCAACATCATATTCCCCATCCCTATCAAGACTGTTCCCTGCTCCACCCACTATCAGTACCTGATCCCCATACGTAAAATTCCTACATAACTCCTCTATGCTGTAAGTCACGTGAACCAACCCTGAAGTAGGCTTCAAAATGCTGGTTGTAACTGGTTAGGAAGTCTGATTGGTCTCCTATTAACTGGGGTGTTATCTCTTGTTAGAATCCTGTGTTGTGTGATGTTCGTTGCTCGTAGAGGTCCCTGTGAACTAAACAGGTCCTGAAACACGTCCAGCACTGCTTCTCTCATATCCTGTTCGTTTCCTTTTAAGTATGATATCATCTGGTGTAATGCAGTTTTGTAGGCGGCCGGTTTTTTGCTATTGTCTACATCTGACCAGTCAAAATCATCTTCCTCTAAGGCAATAATTCTAGTTACTAACAATTCCTTTCGTAACTCCTTGTCTTCTGTTCTAAAATTATCCATATGCACTGGTACCTTCTGTATTCCATCAATTATTGCGGCACGGACTATATTCCTGCGCACAAAACAATGTACTGTGTCTAATTCGTCATTTTCTTCTAACGGTTCCACTATGCCTAGTGTGTTTTCAGGTAAAGCAGCATTAATGTCCAGCCAAAGTAGCTTTCCTGTACCGAGTGGTATTTTGTCCCACGAATCTACCTTCAAGGACATAGCTCGCAGTTTAGTTGACTCCTATTTCCAGAGAGTGGGATCTTGCAGTAGAGCCTTCTTGGCAGATGTATCCCCTAATGTAAACATTGTCCCACTAAGCTCCACTGTTTGCTGCCTGAGGTTGATTGTGGTGTGATGTTTATTAAGGACATCTAACCCTAGGATAACATCATATTCGTCGCTCACCTTTGGTACAACCTCCTGGAATCTTATACCCTTAATGTGAAAGGTCAGTGACGTACAACTTACTGAACGTATGTCATCTCCACCTATACCACTAAAATAGTTTGGAGGGTCATATCTCCTGACGTCAGTGCACTGTGTACTTATGACTCACACGTGAGCCCCAGTGCCGACTAATAGTCTACGTGTTTTACCTTTAATAATGCCTGCGCTGTAATAGCATAGCATTCTAATGGGAAGCCCTGGCGGCGGTTTCTGGGTTCCAGTTCCTGTTTAACACACCTCTGTTTGCAAATTTCCCTGAACTGCTACACTCACGATACGTATGGCCCAGCCTTTAGCAATTTGTGCACTGTGGTTGACGACAGGTTTTACGCGATGTGTCCCTGCCGATTGCATCTGAAACAACGAGCCCCTGTGGAAAATACATTTTTTCTTTTCTTGTACCTCGTCGCTACGTCTATTCTCTCTAATGCTGTAGAAATGTTGATTGAATCAGTTAAATTCTTCGGAAATTCTGTCTCACGACCGCGCGAAGTTTCGGGTGGCAGTCCTCGCAAAAAGGCATTAAAGCGCTCTTCCCCGCTTCTTGTAGGCTTATTGGCTTCATTACCGGTTGACAATTGGTAAGTGTTACTTTCCTTTAATAATGCCTGCTTTTTAAACCTTTTGAGCAAACCATGTTTCAATTCTTCAGCAGATGATGCCTTTTGTAACTCCTTGTGGTGGAGTGCGTGTGCCTTAGCTTCCCCGATTAAACGTAATTTTGTCACTTGCAACATCTGTTCATCTGACCATGAACAAAGTTTAGTGCTGCTATCAAATCAGCAAGAAATGCTTCTATATTCTCGCTTGGCTTGCCTGTGAAGGAAATCATAACGGTGGCAGCTGATGAATCTACTGTGGGAGGGGTTGAACCAGATGTGGAACTATACTCAGATAATCGATTCCACAATTCATTATTGTCAGACCTCAAATGGGCTGCCTGAATAAGTAGGCTCTGAATAGCCTCGTGGGTGGAAACTCCTTGTGTATAATTGTCTGTAATTGTAATGCTTTCCTGTTTAACAAATGGTTATTCCCACAAATATGCTTCCTATTACCACAAGAACATAAACTCAGCTACATAACAGCTAACATTACAAATATGATTGCAATTCTGATAAAAATAACAAGAACATCTAACACAATTCAAAAAGAAATTTTTTACTGTCTCATTTCTTTGAAACAATGAAAGCTTTACATCGTTTATTTTTTATACCGCGAAAGAGTTACTTGAAAAGGAAAAATATCTGGGACCAATTTGCACTCACCAATGTACTGAAATACTGTCAGTTGGCTGCAGGTTGTCGTTTGCTGTCTGTGGGTTCTTCACGGCCCGTCATTGCGATGGTGTCATGGATTTCTTGTACCAAAAATTCCCTACCATGTACAATTCAAAATAGTGCCAAGGTTAACTGACACCAAATGTAGCGGTTCAAAGTTTAGTGACACTAGATATTGAGCGTCAGTGACGAAGCAAAGGACATTGTTTTGTCAGGGATGGTGAGAGGGAAAGCGTCACTTCGAGGGCGCTGGAATGGTTTCTTTACTTGCCTCAGTGGGTGAGGTGTGACTGAAACATTGGTGGTTCAACTATCAGTCATTTATTGAGACATAAGACCCTTTAAAAAACAGGGTAATAGGATGTGTTTTATCTCACTCAAATCCTCAGTGCCGTGGAGTGGCGCGGGGTCGCAGCGTGCAGATTCCAGTGGCCGCCGATAGGGCGACGACTCGTTTTGCAGCAGAGCGCCAGGCGGTGTATGCTTCTTTTCAGCACTGCATCCGTGAGCTTGACCGCCTAGCGACGCTGTCCAGGCGAATTGGTGTCGAGTCCCGGTGTGCCGGCCAGCCTATGGATGGTTTCCAAGGCGGTTTTCCATCTGCTTCGGCTAATGCGGGCTGGTTTCCCTTATTCCTCCTCAGCTACACTATGTTGGCGACTGCTGCGCACTGTCTCCACATATGAGTACACCATAATTAATCCACCACGCAAACATTGGCCGGCCTCTGTGGTCAAGCGGTGCTAGGCGCTTCAGTCTGAAACCGCGCTGCTGCTACGGTTGCAGGTTCGAATCCTGTCTCAGGTATGGATGTGTGTGATGTCCTTAGGTTAGGTTGAACTAAGTCTAGGGGCTGATGATCTCAGATGTTAAGTCCCATAGTGGCTAGAGCCATTTTTGAACGCAAACATTTGGGTTCACACTCGTCTACTATGAGACGTTCCCGGGGGGGGGGGGGGGAGGGAGGGGGTAGGGTCGGGAGGGGGGGGGGTCCACTGGGGGCCAAACCGCACTATAATCCTGGGTTTGGTGTGGGGTGGCGGGTGGGTGAGTGGACTCCTGTGGCCTGTTGTGGGGTTGTGAACCACTGAGGCTATGGTGGGAAGAAGCCGTCGTTTCTAGGTTCCCGGCTCAATACACAATACACACACACTATACCCGTGACCTGCTGTGGAAACGTGGTCTTCTCCTTCGCGGAGAGATCCGTCCCGGAATCGAGCCAGCGACCCTCAGGTTCGGCGTTTCTGGCGGAGATCATTAACATCTAGATTCACAGGTGACCCATTTAGTGAGGCCGCAATCCCTTCGTCCTCACCAGCCACCTGGGTAAGTACCACGCGAACTTCTTTCTGATAACATGTGGAAAGGTATCTTACATATTGACCCATAGGCGCGGTATCGACATCTTCTGTCGAACGGCGTAGCGGCTAAGTACTTGTTCCGAAGTATGACGTCTGCTGACTATCAGTCCGTCCGTCCAGGCGACGTTTCTTCGTATCTTCTTTCCCCCCTTGAAGGACCTTCTCCTGCCCGTTTGTCAGAGGTATTTATTCGGTGTTTTCGGCAATGTCGCGAAGTTTCTAGGGTGGCGACCAACACTTTGGTCTATACTTTTCACGTTGGGGAGAAACGTGTCCAATGTCGACACAAGTACCGGCTTTCCTTCTTTTATCTCTATGCTAGCGTGGACGGATATTACACTGTTGTCCTCCTCCGCTTCACCAGCTGCTCACGCAATTCCTGGAGTACTGTCCGCTGATGTGAGAACTGCTCTGGTCGTTGTTCTCCTTGTAAGCATTGCCCGTCTGCTCAGGCTGACTGGTGCTGAACGAACTCTGCTGGTCATCGACCTCCTCGTTAGACTGCTTCCACTTCCCAATATTGTGGCTTAACGTGTCAAAGTATCCACAATATTCAGTTAACCTATAATAAGTCATTAGGTATTTTTCTATCGGATGTCTGCTTTGAAGAATCACAAATAACACTTAATTATTATACGCATCCATGAATCACATATAATTGTTATACAAAACCATAGCCGGCCGCGGTGGTCTCGCGGTTCTAGGCGCGCGGTCCGGAACCGTGCGACTGCTACGGTCGCAGGTTCGAATCCTGCCTCGGGCATGGATGTGTGTAATGTCCTTAGGTTAGTTAGGTTTAAGTAGTTCTACGTTCTAGGGGACTGATGACCACAGCAGTTGAGTCCCATAGTGCTCAGAGCCATTTGAACCATTTTTGAACAAAACCATAAATAACACATAATTATTATACACCCTACAATATAGATTAGGAATATCAGTGGGCCTGCAGCACTTCCTCTGAGAACGCCAAAAATCACTTCTGTTTTACTCAATGAGCTTCCGTCAGTTTCTACAAACTGCGGCCTTTCTGACTCCATTCTAATACAGTTTGCTTTGAAGTCGCTTGTGAGGAACTGTGTCAAAAGCTTTGTGGTAATGTAACAATATGGAATCAACTTGAGATCCCCTGTCGATAGCACTCATTACTTCGTGTGAATAACGATCTACGTTTCTTTCACGGGGACGATTTCTTCTGAATCCATGCTATGTGTCAATTGACCGATTAGTTTGTTAGAACTCATTATATGATCCAAAATCCTACTGTAAATCGATGTCAGTGACTTGGGTCTGTAATTCAGTGAATTACTTCTATTTAATTTTTTGAGTATTGGTGGATCTTGTGCAACTTTCCAATCTTTAGATACGGATGTTTCGTCAAGGGAGCGGTTGCGTATGCTTAGTATTTTTGGACTAAGCATACTGAAAGGAACATAACTGGTATACAGTCTTCACTGGAAAACTTGCGTTTATTAATCGAATTATGTTGCTTCGCTGCACAGAGAGTAGTATTTGTTTCTAATTTTACTCATGTTGGCAGCTGTTCTTGATTCTAATTTTATGATATCTACTTCATCTTCTTGGGTGGAGGAATTTCGAAAAACCGTGATGATCAACATCATTGTAGCTGCGCTGCCACCGGTGACATTACCGTTCCTATCTCACAATGAAGGCGTAGTGGCTTGCCATTTGTGTCCTTTCAGACGACCAGAATCTCTTGGATTTTCTGCCACATTTCGAGACGGACTTTCAACGTGGAAACTATTAAAAGTGTCATGTGCACTATATCGCATACATTTTTCTTTCTTTTTGTGCTACCTCTATGTATAATTGCTTTGAAGATATGAATATTGAACCACCAAAGTTGTAGAGGTAAGTTTTCTTACAAAGAGTGGACAAAGAGGAGAACGTATCTGTACAGACTTAGGGAATTCGACCCGATTGAAGAAACAATGAATGATGCCAGAATATCAAAAACACTGCGGAGAAAAACGAGAGGAAAAGGATTCTTCACGGCCAAAAGGTACGTGGTTGGACAATTAATTTTGTTTTAAGTTGTATAATCATAATAGCGCCGATTATTACGACGATGCAATCGTTTAGGAGGCGCATATTTCCATCTCAAGCGGGATGAATTACGGTTCAAAAGCTCGCCACGCCGTCTACCTTTAGGGCTGAAAGATGTATAAAGGTAGATATCGTGGAGAAAATGGAAACATGCATACGTAATTCAGTGAATTATGATGCTGTTCTAAATCGAAAAACAGAAGTTGACAGCACTAAATTATTCATCAGCACAAGCCTAGTGAAATACAGTGGATGCAATGATAAACAAATTAGTACCTAGCTGTCATTAACAGAAACAGTGATGATGATCGGTATCTTGACGCATACTGTGCATCGTCAATACTGGAGTAACATTACCAAAGTTTATGTGCAGGTACAAACCAAGTTATGCAGTGATATTCAGAAAATTCAACTGCAGTCAGTGCTCTGTCTATAAAGTGTTTGGATGTTGTATGATGTAGTGGCTAAATCAATAAATGCGAGACAAATGAAGCTCGGAAAGCAAAAATCGTAGGAAAATCCCATGACTTTCAGAGAGAATGTTACATAAGTAGTGCAACATAGTGAAGCTAAAATATTTTAATGCATCCATCAAAAGCAGTGTTGTACAGTTTCACAAACAATGTGTTGCTGTCCCACATCACAGCAACAATCACCCTACCGTCTCATAATATGAACCTGACGCATGATTATATTAGACATAAATAGCGTGATTCGTAGCAGTACAAAACAAATAGTTTACGTCTAAAGCGGTTTCCCTAGGGGCGGTTGTACAAACTCCGGTTAGCAGCCGGTTAAGCTTTTTTCTCGCTGTAGCGCGGAAACCCCTTGTACCAACTAGTCATCACGCCTAACCGCAGTGTACACTCGAAATAAATTGTCGATTTCTGGCCGGGTCAGTGTGTTTAACTGTAGAATAAGTTTTATCAAAGGCAGAAATAGCGATGGAATCAGACAGTGATGAAGAGATTTTGGCAGAATGATCTGTTAGAGTGTGGAAGGAGAAGAAAGTGAGACGTCGCATCAGTTACAAGACTACTATGACATTCCGAATTTATGTCTAGATTTCGCCCGTTAATCGAAGACGTAATTCATCTTTCCGATTTCTTCAGTGAAAAACTGGAGCATATGACTGACAGGTGAGAATATCTCTGTGTTTCCTGGCATATCCTGTTTGTTTGTAGTAATATGCATTTGATGTCAATACCTCTTGAAAGATATACTATGCAGTTATTTATAAAAACTAGGTGCAAAAGAATGACAATTCGGGCCGAAACAGTCTCGTTTTTCTGGCGTGTGTTACAACTGCTGTAGTATTAGAAATAACTACTTCATTTTATCTACAGATAATTCAAAAATATACGGAATCAAATCGAAAAATCACAACACTCTAGAGCGCTATTTGTATTAAAAACTTTTTCATTATTAGACATCATCATAATGTTTTTTTTTTATGTAGCAGCAAATTTGGTGTTATACTAATGTCCCGAATTGGCGCAACCACATCTTTGGCAGAAAATGATGTTCACTCTTACCTCCCTTTGGAACAACCACTTTACACCTTTCAGCGACTGCTTCACAACAACAAAATTGTATTCAACTTAGCATTATTCCCATACAACATGTCAGTTATTTGTGTTTACTCAGGCAAAGTTTAACATAGTAAAATTAAAAGCAAAGTTAGTATATTTTCTATCTTTCTTTATTATTTAATACAAAGTTCTAGGATGCAGCTGTTTTGTTTCTTAGTTAGTATTATCCACATAAAGATACCCATACTTTTCATAAAATAATTGTTAACTGTGTGTTATAAAAACATAGATACATGTCCTTTATATAAAAGGAATCTTTAGTTACTGAAACTACGTTATCATAATGGAAGGAGTTGGTGGTAAGATATACGTTTAAATTTATCTTGAATTGTTATGCAAATTGTCTTAAGTCATTCTTTTCTTCCTTTCGGAAATGGCTCTTTTCGAATAATGATCATCCTACTACTGACACTCAAATACTTTGCCTCTGGAGATTTCCTACTGTCCATTGGAGACTTCATTGGTGTTATAAATAAACTGGAAGCAGTCTAGATCGCATAAATTTTTTAATATGGTGACCGGTTTCGATCTTATTATAAGATCATATTCAGACCTACAATGAACAAGGATCCTTATGAGCATATAAAGGACGAAATCGTATATATATAACACAGTAAATAACGCTGATATACCATAGACGCTTGCTGGAGGCGGTGGCTCATGGCAACCCTCCTGCTTGTGGCTGGTGGTGTGCTGCAACGTGAAGGACGCCAGCTGCTAATTAAATACTTGAAGCCCCGCCCACCGTCTCCGGCATAATGTCATGGATAGCCAATCACGTAAGTTACATTTCTGCCGCTTAAGAAAGTAACGTGGTAGTTACTACTAAGTCATTATTAACATCCATAAAACTTATAAGACAAGTTAAAATCTTATAGCTTACAGTGTAAAAAGGTAATCACTGCGACTTAAATACTGTGGCCCTCTATGATGTACTGTTATGGACCAAAGCAAAGATTATAACAAGGACGCCACTCTAATAACCACGGCTACCTACTTGTCTATGGGGAAAGCGTCCTGGTCGCTCTAAGGTTGCCAGGGAGACCCAACGAAGGTCGATCAGTACATGATATGGCTAAGTAGTATGAGCAAGAGTTACTGTTATCATTAAAATTTTAATTAAAAGGCAACTCGTCAAAATAAATGCTACATCTAGAATGTGATATCAGTTTTGGAATGTTACAGAAGTTTATAAAGTATGAACTTTATTTCCTTTACGGTCGTTGGTCTCCATAGAATGCAACGTGATGGCTATCATGGGGGTAAAATTAATGACATTATGCCACTGAAGAACAGAAAAAACCACTGTCTGGACGGTCACGTCATGGGCGGACGAAATAATGTCTGCTTTAACCAAAATGTTATATTGAAAAATAGTGTTAATAAATATACCAACAACCGCTGGCATAGCGGGGTGGGGGAAAAAACGTGTCTTGTCAAATAGTAAAACACAGATAAGTGACACATAGCGTATACATAAGGCAAGAAAATTCATTGGTGCACACACGCACTTAATCCAGCGTAATATGTGGTAAAACAACGCTCACAAGTAACTATAATACACAAAACATAGAGCATGATAATGTCATACTAAACATATAGAAGAGCATAGGCGCATTCGTATGACGTAATGTCTGTCCATATGATATACTAAAATACAATAGTTATAAACAATATGGTAAGCAGTAGCGTAACAAACATAATCGACAATAATTGTGTAGTAAAAAGCTATTAAAAGGAATCGTTACAGGTATGGTTATCGTGAGATCCATACTCATCCAGACCAATGGAACATCATGAAGCGTGAAGCATTTTAGAACAGATCAAAGAAATATTTTTCTATGAAATCCAGATGTTCGTTAAGTAGACTTTCTGGACCATTTTTCCGATGTATATAAATTTCCAGATCTTCAAGGGTATTAAGTGAAAGCCCTTTAGGGACGGTATGCAATATACTCATGTTGTTATTAACAGTCCCTTCAAAATGCTTATTTTGGTTAACGTGTTGCCCGAAGATAGACTTACTACGTAATGTTCCAGTAGTATGTTCATGATAACTTATCTTAAAATTTCTACCAGTTTGGCCAACATAGTGACTATCGCAGTTATTACATGTGATTTTATATACCCTGGATTTTAGATATTTATTACTCTTATTGTTCTTAGTGAGTGTCAATCTATGTTGAAGTGAATTTTTAGTAGCCAAGGCGATTGTAAGCTTTGTATCCATAAATATTTTATTCATTTTTTCTGAAATATTGTCAAAATAAGTCATTTTGGTGAACTTGTATTTATTCTTCACTTTTCTTTGTGTTGGATTTTGAACAGAGTTGCCAATTTTCTCATAAATGCTGTCAATAAATGCAGTTTCATAGCTGTTGGCTTTAGCAATTTGTTTGAGTATAGTCAACTTGTTTCGCACAGCCTCATTTTTTAATGGCAGTTTAGCGATCCTGTACCATGGACAGTAAAAAGGCTTTTTTGTATCTAGTAGCATCCTTGTCATCATCTTTGCTTTGGTCGATAACAGTACATGATAGAGGGCCACACTATTTAGGTCGCAGTAATTACGTTTTTATATTATATTTTAGAAGCTATAAGATTTTAACTTGTTTTATAAGTTCTATGGATGTTAATAATGACTTAAGAGTAACTACCAGTTACTTTCTTAAGCTGCAGAAATACTACTTATGTGATTGGCTATCCATTACGTTATGCCGGAGACGGTGGGCAGGGCTTCAAGTATTTAATCAGCAGCTGGCGTCCGTTGCAGTATACCACCAGCCACAAGCAAGAGGGATGCCATGCGCCAACGCTTCCGGCAGAGTTCTATGGTGTATATGGTGTATCAGCGTTTTTTACTGTTTTCTCTATATACGATTTCGTCCTTCATATGTTTATAAGGATCCTTGTTCATTGTAGGTCTGAAGATGATCTTATAATAAGATCGAAACCGGCCACCAAATTAAAAAAAAAAAATTATGCGATCAAGACTGCTTCCAGTTTATTTATAATAATTATAGATCGCTGTCTCCATTGGTATTGACAAGGGAACAGTCAGCTGTATTACTAAGAGGATATGTAGGACACTGGAAAACATGCACAAGAGTCAGTTTTGTTAATATTCAAGTTCTCTGTCGTAATTAAATGAAAATCAAGTAAACGAATATAAATGGATCAATATACTTCTGTTCTTAAGTGATTTATTTTAATTTTTATTTCCTGATATTAATTTTTAGCTTTATGTCGTTATTTGAATCGTAATCGGCACCATCTGTAATTCTTCTAATTCTTACACAGTTGACAACAGGAATTTTTATTCTGAAAACGAAACATATTATTTAGCTAAGATGACTGTAGACAGGAAGGAAGAACACGGTGAAGGTGCCGTGTCTGCAGCTTCTTCCCCTCCCATCCCAGATTAGGTATAGATATAGCGGCTAGAGATGACTGCACAAGCCCAAATTATGTATGCAATAGTTATTGGCAATAAGAATAGCCTCCAGTATTGATAAGTACCCTTTGTCCTCTAGGATAATAAAAAAGGTTATTGTTGTTCATTGTAAATGTTGACGTCTTTTTCTTCATATATGCTCCCAATATAATTATTAATGCTCATCACATCATAGAAACAGAATTTTCATATACCCAAGAACTGCAGAAGTGGATGTACAAATAGTCTTCAGTAATTCACCAAACGTGCTTTATGTAGCTCACCCACAGCAGCTACTGTAATGTAATCATTTTAAGACGTAAATACGACAGTAAGCTAGGCAGTAACAACCTCAGTATTGTCAGATAAATCAATGTCCATAATTTCTGTGTTTTCACAATTTGTTAAAAATCATGAAAAACCAGCTACTTCACAAAGCAGATCACATTTCATAGTTTCATCTATATTAGGTGCTTATATACAGTTCATCATCTACCGCACAAGCACATTTGATGAAATGTCATCGTGTCTGGAAACGTGGCATCTGAATCGAACTGACAGTGGCTTCATTCCGTTTACAATTTATCAAATTGTGTGTTTCATTGTACAGAACTTGGAACTTATATTCCACTTATGGGACGCTAGCCTCTGCTGACTTTCTTCTGGACACAATATATACCTGTTTCTTTCTTGAAAAAAAAATGTCGTATGTCGCCTGTAGCTGCTCTGTGGCTATATGTGAAGTTGTTCGTTAATGGAAACTGCTACATATTTTTCCCATAATTTAATCGGAAATTTAGAAAAATCTCTTATTGGTCAAACAACAAATACTTGATTGTTTCACTAATTTCTACATATCTCGTTATGTTGTTACACATACAAATACCCCACAAACTTAGTTAAATGTTTTGGACTAATACTTTCATCGAATGAGAGCGTAGCAGTTTTCGTGTTTTCTGCTACATTCTTGAACTCATTTACAGTATCTAGCAGCCTAAAGATATTCTCAAGTGAGTAGTTTTACGATCTGGAACACTTATCGCTCTTACTAGACAAGCTATTTCTGCAGACGACGGCTAAATAAATGCGAAACAACGTACGTGAAAATACTAAGCGTGATCTGCAGTTATTACCTACATAACTGGACGGAAATGCTATTACAGGAACAAGTAACCGGGCAATAAAATGGCGTTGTATAACTCGGATTCAGAGTGAACGTGGTTGGTCTATTCCTCGGTTAGCTATTCCTGGATTTATAACGAGATTGTACAACAGGCTTGAATGGACTGGTCAAAGATGAACCGGGCCACCGGTCGTGGCCTCATGAAGACCATTCTTTCCGACATTTAAGAGCTTTTCCTTAATCGTGTGCTTCTAAGATATTTCTTCGAAATGTTCTTGTGGTTGTAATCGATATGAACGCAATCGATGGTAAATAACGGACGGAAGAATTCATGTAACGACATTATTTTGTTAGAGATTGCACTCTCCAGCCGAACAAGGGATTTACGACCATAAGATATTCTTTTAAAGGCAACGCTAAGCAAGCAGCGCCATTTAAACGTTTGTGAAAGCGTCTCCCTCGCAAAAACAGCGAGCGGGCTAATGAAGCCTTCCTGTCAATGAGCCCCTGTCCCGTCTCGCCGTGTCGAAGGACCTCTTCTTCTATCATTCAATGCGCCGTGTTACTCTTTCCGCTCGCTATATAAAGTCTTTGGTGCTGAAAGAGCCGCTTATCTGCTAAACTGACATCGGGAGGGGAGGAGCTGTGAATTCTCGTACTCGTTACATCAAAGCGCCAGGGTGCGGGGGCGGGTGGGGGTGGGTCGCCTTTCTCCCCCGAGCGCGCCGGCCGCTCGTCTTTCGAGTCGGCTGCACCCCTTCAGCTTCATCCAATTTATCCAATTTATTGACAGAAGAAAGTTGGCGCAGCAATAACGTTCGGGAGATGCTGCGAAATAAGCCCCCTTGTGTCGGGCCAATCTGAGATAAGGCGCGCTGTTGGGGGCGTGGGGGTTGGCGGGCTGCTCCGAGGGGTTGGGGTGTCTCCGTATCTCTTCTCGATTCGGCGCAACGTTAGGCGGCAGAGGAAGAGGCTAAGCATGGCTCCGGTTCTCACGCACCTTTTGTTCTACTAGAGATCTATGCATCGTAGCTCTTTGATTTCAAAGTACGGAAAGCTAGAATGAAATCTCCACGCATTAACAGTTAATTTCCAAGCACTTTTCGTAACATTGTACTATCCCTTAAACTTGTCTGCAACACGTTATCAGCCTGATAACTGAGTCACTGGCTGTCGTAAGTCGTCAATGAATCTCGATTATCCAACCATGCCTAATCAGCCATTATTCAAAGTGCAAGATCGGGAATTTACATAGGGTGATCGAAAACTTTTCAACGGAAATGCCGAATCGAACTTATGATAAAAACAAAGAAGTATGGAGAGGCGTTGTGAAAGAAGGCTAGCGAGAACAAGAGTTTCCCTTACCATCAATTTCAGACGGCCTGTTGAAGCTTGATGAAGGTTTCGCGACGCACTAAGCTACAATTTTTGATACATATTCCATTACAACAACCAAAGCAGCTACTTTTTCGATCGAAGGAAAGGTGGTCATCATTTTTCCACTCGAGTAAGGTGCAACCCAATAGCGCCACTGGTTGACACTATTTTAATTTTGCGTTCGTGTACGACATGCTGGTCTCCTGACTCATAATAATATACACACATGAAAAAAAGTATTGATAGAAAGTTTGTAAAATAACTATTTATTACAGCTACAGAGGTGTTACTTGGCAAACTCACAGCATCGTGTTTTCTTCCTAATCTCCACATACCTACGAAAACGATTACCAAAATAAGTCTCCAGCAAAAAATAAATGTAAGTTGTGTACCTACTGGTTTCAAACAATGAGAAAAATGCATTCATTTTCACAAACAGAATAGTAAACTCAGAAACGACTAACGAAACGATTGTAGCGAGGAACGCCTTACGCCGCAAAACAAGGGTTGGGATAATTTTAAGGAAAAAATATATGGAAAGTGGTCCTACATATTTCGTCATTTGTCGTTTCATGGTCACACTTTATTGCTTAGCAATAATGATTACAAATAAAAAACCTTGTCAAAAGAGCAACAACGCCCACAATAATTCAAAGAAAGTGAACAGGAGCAATACATTAACAAAAAACTTTTACAATTTATACCATTAAGAACACGGTTTGAAAACAGCGATATACAGTCCCCAGATGCAAGTAAGAAGTCACCTCAACTATGTGTAATCGCAATGGCGTTCAATAAACTGATTTTTACAGGTAAAATAAATTACTGCCATTAAATGTACTAACAGTTGCCAAGCATGGATAACACCTTAAACAAATAGACAACGCCCACCCAGAATACAGAAAGGATAACAAGTCATACCACTGATCGTGGCTGTTGGAGGTCCCTTTACAATCTATCAGCCTTAATAAAATCCTTTAATCAGTAAAATGCACAATTCCTCATTTACAAGCAATTCGAGGAAAACATACAATTTAAAATGTGAGTCCCAGGTGGCACACACCACTGGCAACATTGACAATGACTCTTAATTAAACATATAATCCCCGAAAATACAACGAAAATTGGGAAGACATACAATTTAAATGTGACTCCCAACTGGTACACACCAGCAGAAAGATTGACAATGACCCTTAAATAAATGTACAATCCCCCAAAATACAAGATAAGCTGGCAAATACAGCAGATAACTATCACAAACAAGAGGCGACAAGCAGGCAAGTTCACGATGAGAGGCGTTAGCTAATGATAATGGATAAAAGTGAAAAATCTCAACAGTTCCTACTCATAAGTAAAAGACTTTAATACTTAACTCGTTTCAGAACTAGCAATAACGCTGCAATGTTTAAACGAGTAATGCAGGAGAAGGTATAATGACGAGGAACTTTGGGCTTGCAGAACACGTTCCAACCCTTTATGGCTGCTGAACTCACAATATTGAATAGATCAATAGCTCCGGATTAATTGGCGAACTCCGCCGTGGCACGTACCAAACAATCAAATTTACTTAACTTGAGCCAACACTAGGCGGCTGGGAGAGGCGCCACGTTGCGGGCCAACCTAGACGTTATGCGACAACCGTAATGTCACCGCAGCAGAAAGAACACACGCCTCTGCTCTGGACTCGGGAAACAGGAACGCTTCGTCCGTTCCAAAACTACACTGCCAACACACATCAGAAGGGAACAGTAATCTGCCCAAATAGGGCTGCAGTCGAAAATGTCTAGCATGTAGACAATATTAACTTATTCGGGAAGCGACTACATATACAAGCTACAAGCTAAACACTTCTTAAAATTACCAGAAAATTAACAAGGAGCGCCTGCAAATCCAAATAGTAGGGTACCTTGCCTTCGACACAGACTACGTTACAATTTCAATTTCACCTACTTGCTTTGTAACGGAGAATGCTCGTATACTTGCACGGAATACGGCCTCAAACAACAGATTATCATCAGTTAGACTGACCGATGACCACACATACAATCACTCGGACGCGCGTTAATATTACAGGTCCAGTGCCACATTAACACAGACGTGGCCTTACGATAACAAGTACAAAAAGAAGAACATTTCACTCAGGTATCAAGGAGCCGTGAGCTCAAAGATTCCAAGCAGGGGTGTTAGGTTACGTTAGGTTAGGTTAGTGCCTCCAATCGGTATGGGTGGTCTTCGAGAGCCGTAAAGCCGACCGGAGTGGACGAGCGGTTAAAGGCGCTACAGTCTGGAACCGCACGACCACTACGGTCGCAGGTTCGAATCCTGCCTCGGGCATGGATGTGTGTGATGTCCTTAGGTTAGTTAGGTTTAAGTAGTTCTAAGTTCTAGGGGACTTATGACCACAGCAGTTGAGTCCCATAGTGCTCAGAGCCATTTGAACCAAGATGCCGTAAAATTTTAGCTTGCGGTGCTGGCCGGGAAACTTGCCGACAAGGTTGCACGCGACATCCACTGCTCTTCCCGCAACTCACTGCTATCAATCCTCAATCCAGCCGGCAAGGCTTGCCTCTGACCGATAGAACCACTCGCGGCTTCTGGAGACCCGTGCCGAACAGCAGGAGTCGCCCAAAACCAACAACCTGCCAGCCACGTGCCCTCCACATAACTATCAGTACCAGGGCGCGCCAAAAACCAACGTCACATGCCTCGACCAGAGACCCTAGCTCCCGACATATGACCAGCATCGATATCGACAGCCCAGATAGTTAGTGGCGCCTGCGGAGCGCGATGACCGTCAAAATTAAACACGGCTCAACGCCTTCAGTGGCAAGCTGCATCTCGTGCTTTCTGTTCTGATGCGCGGTGAAGGTTTTGCAACAACAAAATGGGCCACAAAAAGAAGAAAGCAGCTGTGGAGGAGAGCAAATAATGGTCTCCCAATATGAAAAGGGAAAATCATTTTCAGAAATACGAGGGTCAGTCAAAAAGTAATGCCTCCTATTTTTTTTTCTACGTTTAATTGTCAGGAAATTTAAATGCAATTAGTTAGGTTGAAAACCACAACATTGAGGATCATTTTGTCATTTTTCAATGTAATCTCCGCCCATCTCTACAGTTTTGGTCCATCTTTGAACAAGGGCATGTATCCCAGCACGGTAAAAATCACAGCTCTGCTTCCTAAGCCATTGACGCACGGATGTTTTGACGGCCTCCTCATCTTCAAAATGAATCCCACGATGCGCTTCTTTTAGTGGCCCGAACAGATGGAAGTCTGATGGTGCCAGGTCAGGGCTGTATGGGGGATGAGGCAAAACTTCCCATCCAATTTTGACAATCTCGTCAGAGGTGTGACGACTGGTGTGTGGTCTTGCATTGTCATGCAAAAGAAGAACATCTGCCATTGATTTTGTTGGGCGAACTCGCTGAAGACGTGCTTTAAGTTTTTTGAGGGTTGTGACGTATTGAACAGAATTTATTGTGCATCCCTGCTCCAAAAAATCAACCAGAATCACACCCTCTGTATCCCAGAAAACTGTTGCCATAACTTTCCCTGCCGATCGCACAGTTTTGAATTTTTTCTTCCTCGGCGAGCTTGTGTGACGCCACTCCATTGACTGCCTCTTTGATTCGGGTTCAAAAAAATGCACCCATGTTTCGTCCCCGGTCACAATTTTTTTCAGAAACTCATCTCCCTCCAAACGGAAGCGCTGCAAGTGTTGGGAGGCTATTGTTTTCCTTGCCTCTTTATTCTGATCGGTTAACATTCTTGGAACCCACAGTGCACAAACTTTTGAGTACCCCAACTGTTTAATAATCGTGATCACACTGCCTTTACTAAGAGAAATAATGCGACACACTTCATCTGCAGTCACCCGACGGTCACCACGAATGATGTCATCAACTTGCTGAATGTTGTGTGGAGTCACTGCACTCACCGGCCTGCCGCTCCGCTTTTCGTCAGTCAACGGTGTTTGCCCTTCAGCTTCCTTACAACGACGAACCCATCGTCTAACAGTGCTGACATCCACTGTCACAACACCATACACCTTCTTCAGTCTTTCATGAATGCGTATGGGCGTTTCACCTTCTGCATTCAAGAATTCAATCACACAACGCTGTCTCAAACGAACATCGATGTCGGCCATCTTACAAACTTCTGCTGTGCTGCCACCTGTTGACACAGAAAGTTACTACTGCAGTGGATTGCAGAAGAAGGTTTGAGGAATGGCGCCAAATTCAAATTTTTCACTTAACTTAATTTCTTTAAATAGAAAAAAAATGGGAGGCATTACTTTTTGACCGACCCTCGTAAGTAATATTGTTGGAAGAAGTCAGGCAACTGAACAGTCCATAATATCGCGACATAAAGAAAGAAATACTCTCATTAAAAGCGAAAGAAGACGTCGACGAAAGAAGCTAAGGCAAAGAAAACGAAATGCGTTACATAAGAATGGTCAGAAAGATCCTAAATTGCTAAATTGACAGCTTCTGCATGTTCTGCATATGTCAATGATCAGTTCGGGAAGGGACTCACACCAAAGGTTGTTCGCTATATTTCAAGTAGTCCAGGTTACGGAGCTAGAATGACTAGGAGGAAGCCATTTACCAGCAAAATGAACAAGATATGGAGGCTTGACTTTGCTTGAGAGCATAAAAGCAAGAACACACGATTCTGGGACAAGCTGCTGTTCCGAGATGAATTAAATTTAACGTATTTGTGAATAATGGCAGCATTTTGGTTTGGAGTCGACCAGATACTGAGCTGGATTCCAAACACATTCAACAGACAGTAAAGCACGGTGGTGGAGGACTTAATGTTTGGGAATGTATGACTATATCTGGAGTTGGGCTACTTGATTTTGTTGAACATAACATGAACAGATTTCAGTATTTCAATATCCTAAACGAAAATTTGCTAAAACATTAATAGCTTGCGTTTAGGCACAGATTACTGCTTTCAACAATACCATAACCCTAAGCTCACAGAAAAAGTTATTCTTCTGAGATTGTTGTGCCGTTCTCCCCATATTCTCAACTTTCCAGCACGTAGCGCAGGACTTAATCCAACTGAACGTCTTTGGAGTGCACTTGAAATAATGCTCTGAAAACACGAAGTACAAAGCAAGACTACTCTCAAACAATGTCAACAACAAGAAAAATGGCTAGATAAAAATATTACATCAGAGACTACAAAAAAAAAAAAAAAAAAAAAAACTGGTTCATTTCGTGCCAAAGAGGTTAGCAGAAGTGATGCATACAAGACGAATGCCTACAAAGAATTAACAGTACAACACATACACTGTAATTGTCTTTCTGTATATAAATACCTTTTCCCATCTTTGTGAAGCAAGCTGGTAAAGAATTTTTATTTACTTTTTGCAGAAGGATAATTTAGTTAATGAATATACAGGGTGACAAAATGAACTATATAAAAGAAACGTAAATTCATTACAAACTACGGCGTGCACACACTTTTTTCAACATATATTTGGATTTAAGTTATGACATGTTCTATATGCTTGCCATCATTAGCGATGATGTGGCGCAGACGAATAGCGAAATTCTGCATAATTCGCCGAAGTGTTGGAACATCGATGCTGTCGATTACCTTCTGAATGGCTGTTTTCGGCTCAGCAATGGTTTTAGCGTTATTGCTGTACATCCTGTTTTTAATGTAGCCCCATGAAAAGGAGTCGCATGCGCTCATATCCGGAAAATAAGGCGGCCAATCGAAGCGCATGCCAGTAGGCTCTGGGTACGGCAGAACCAGAAAGTGGTCCCCAAAGTGCTCCTTCAGGACAGCAAACACTCTCCTGCTTCGATGGGGTTGAGCTCCGTCTCGCATCCACCACATCCTGTCGAAATGACACTTTCGATAATGGGGATTAAATCATTTTCCAAAATCTTCACGCCCCATTCGGTAGACACCGTGCCATAGAGGAATATCGCATCGATTATTTCGTGACTGGACATTGCACGCCACACAGCAACCCGTTGAGGGTGAAGAGACTTCTGGATACCAAAAAGCGGATTTTCAGTCGCCAAAATGCAGCAACTTTGCTTATTGACGAACCCATCCAAATGAATGTATGCTTCGTCACTGAACCAAACTATACAATTCCCATCATGCCCGTTGCCAACAGTGTAGTTTGAATGTCCTAAAGCACGCCGCTCACAAATTGTGACGATTTTATTTCATATAGTTCAATAATTGTTTTCCTGTATTTTATAAAAGTAAGTGTACAGGGTACGCGCCGATAAAACTCAAAAACCGAGTCCCAACACAATCAAAGGAGTTACATGGTGTGGTAGTCGCCTAGCCCTCATCCACGAAGAAGGTTCCTGTTTTTACCTGAATAGCGTGCTTTTGAATCTATAAGAGCCGGGAAGTTTCAGCCTCTAGAAATTTCTAGAATATTCCATAGTATTCAAGAACATTCCAGAATATTCGAGAGTAGTCGAGTTCATTCCACAACATCTGAGAAAGTTCCGAAATGCTACACAACGATCCGGAATTTTCTGGAATGTTCAGGAATAGTCTAGAACATTTGGTAAGAATTCAGAAACTTCAGAAACATCCCGGAACAGCCAGGATCATTGTGCAACGCTCCAGAACACTATCGAATGTTGTGGGATGCTCTGGAACGTCATGGACCATTCCAAGCCTTTTTGGTACGTTCTGGAATTCACCACTGGTGGGGCTACACGTTGGTAGGGGTATATAAAGTAAGACCCGTCCTGGATCCGAAAGTCAGTTTCTTGTCAGTGACCAAGGAAGGAACCGAAAAAGTGGTGCAGTGAATGAATAAAAACAAACAGTGAAGTGTGAGTGAGTGAGTGAATATAAATCGAAAATTAAATGTGAAAATTATGTGCTTACTATATTTGTGAATAAATGTTGATTTATTTAGATTTTATATAAAGCCTAGACATAAGGAGGAGGAGATCTTGCCAGTTCTGAAGCAAAACATCGAAAACGAAACAGATGAAGAGCCCGAAGCACATTTCAGTTCCCAACGAATGGAATGAGCATCGTGAGAAGCACAGAGACCGATGTACCACGAAACGAACGGATTGAAGAATCAAGAATTGCGACACGATGATAAAAGACAGCGTAATCAAGACAGCCATGAAAATATTCACCTACGAGAAGCGCGGACGAGGACGAGTTAACAGTACAGCCTAACAAATGAAGCATTCCACTACGACCCGGCGAAAGAATATAATAAACACGAACACGTCGAAATCGGAAAAATGCATAACACCTACAAGTTTTGCAACGCAAAAGAATTCATTAGAGGAACACCATGATTCTGTTGCATGATGGAGTAATCCGATTACTGACTCCTTGAGCGAAGCCGAGGTACCCCAGCTAGTTCTTTTATATATAAAGATTAGGAATAAAACCCTATACTTTTAATTTAGCATATAACATATCTGGATATGATCTTTAGTCCCCATATCCGCCCGCAATGGCCGAACGGTTCTAGGCGCTTCAGTCTGGAACCAGGCGACCGCTGTAGTCGCAGGTTCGAATCCTGCCTCGGGCTTGGATGTGTGTGATGTCCTTAGGTTAGTTAGGTTTAAGTAGTTCTAAGTTCTAGGTGACTTATGACTTCAGATGTTAAGTCCTATAGTGCTCAGAGCCATTTGAACAATTTTTTTGTAGTTTCCATAAGTAAAGTTATTCTATATGAACAATGGCATGTGAATATTTCTTTTTCGTGACTAAATCTTATTTGAAACGATTTAAAACACCTGTCTGCTTGACTTAGCTCTTTCTGCTAGTCGATATGTATTTTCAGTATGTACAATAATGTCCCAAATTTTTGTGGACACTAGCTTACTGATATTGCCTACTGAATGTGTGGTCCATTTTTGTTTATTTGTGCTGTTTCTGTTGAGTGAATAGGATATGCATTGTTTATTGAGCGGATTGTATATGTACAGAAAAGGGCATCAAATAATTTTGCTTCGTGTGGCTAGACAACGCGAGGTAAGCACAGTGCATTATGGGAACAAGTCAGACCATGTATATCTGGCCCCCAGCCACTGCGAGCTGAAGGCCATCGCGGCTCGGAAAGGCGTAAGTGTTGACCGCGGATTTCACTAAACTAATTATTCGAGGAATTAAAAAATAGCATCAGAAATTTTCTTTTTACAACTAAGTTACTTCAGACTTGGTCACAACTATTAGAGTACACATCATGTTACGTAGCCAGGTATGCAATAGAGAGTTACGCTGAACTTTAGTTGTGGAGATCTTACTATTGGTACTTTGCAGCTTTGTCAGATAAGAAGAAAACAAAACTTTTAACTACAATGAAAATTATTCAAGGTTTTGGAGTGCAGGCATAATATGTTTGCCAACGTAGCATTTTACTGGAGGAGAGAACTGATGGCAGAGTTAATATGGAGTTTCTCCTTCACTACTGTCTTCCCTGCATGTTCTCTCGCTGAGTTGGAGACGTCTCGAGCTGGAAAGGCAAACCTGCACAAAACTTACTTGAGCATTCGAGCGATGAAGCAAAGTCCGAAGCCAGAGTTATTACTACAACAAGGCCGAACACTACACCACCTACCGTACTATATGCCGTAACTATTCATCATCCAGAGCACTAATCATCTATCTTCGATGAGTTCGCAGTTTCTCATCAACTGTTTGCATGTTAATCAGTGTCATCAAGCACGTTTGTACTGCAGCTTTCAAAGTTTCGACACCGTCATCTGTTCTTTCTTTCACCCATTAATGTAATCTCATAAACAAGGGCCGGTTCTGATGAATTTGCCCAGCTGTAGGTACATTCACAGACAAAAATAGAATTAGAATACCAATTTCGAAACTGGTGTGAGGAACGAATATTGAAACCGTTGTGTTTTCTTTTCCTTTTTTTTTTTTTTTTTTCATTGAGTGTCAAACGACTGCTGGCTTTGTATTATAAGCAGTAGATGGCGCTGCATTTGCACCAAGTTCTTCTCAGCTGTCAACATATAAATATATTTTACAATACTCTTTGTTAGTCGGTATTTTAGTTTTTGGTACATTTGTTCAATTTTCTTTTTTCGGTTTGAGGTACGAATCCTGTAGTATAGTACCACCAGTAACCACCCCACCCCAAATTCTTTTAAATATCAACCTTCCACGCATAAGAAAACTCAAATCATCTTATTACTTTGGAGATAAGTTAATGTATTAAATGTTTGACGTTAAGCATGTCAAATCTTTTTGGATATATACGTGAATATTACTACTTTCAACACAATGATGTGTGCATTAACCTGTGATTTTGTAGTATCAATCACTTTAATATGTTATCTAGACAAATATATTCCCGCAATTTCATTACTCTGCCTTAACTACTTTTTCGTGTTCAGATTTTTTCCTTCAATATATACATGGGTTAAGTGGGGGTAAAAGTACGCGTGGGGCAAGTACATACATTAAGTTCTCAGGTTCCTAAAGCTGAAATTCATCGTTTTTCCACCAGGCCGTGTATACGTCATCATCTCGTCGGTTCTGTTCTGAAATCTGGATGTATTCCTGTCTCTGTCTTCCTCTATAGCTTTTATCCTCTATAGCTGCTTCTAGCACCGTGGAAGTTATTCCGGGATGTCTTAACAGATGTCCTACCATCCTGCTCCTTCTTGTCATCTTTTCCATACATTCCTTTCCTCGCTGATTCAGGGGAGGCCCCCCTCATTCCTCACCTTACCAGTGCTCCTAATTTTCAGCATACTTTGTAACGTAGCAAGTTATTTCGAGACGACATTCGCTGCAGCAAGGCACGCTGCCGTTTCGTACGGTGGCTGCAGGATGGCAGTGTTTATTTTGTCGCTTTACTCACAGCGTAGGTGACGCTGCCTGCCTTGAAAACTGCTAAGCGTAACAGTCAGTCAACACGAAGATTCATACCCTCTACGAATCTAAATAATCCGTATTAGTTATTATCCGATTTTGTTCAAATCTGGTACACAGCCTTTTGTTATTAATGGAATGATGCTGTAAACGTTTCAGATTTTTATATATAACAGTTCCGTAGATAGAGAAAATTACCTAAAAGTCCTAAAATTGACTTTCATTATCATTTGATGCCATTACAAATTTATCAGTGCATAAAATCAATTAATTAGAATTTTCTATTCAAAACTATAGTCACTGTGCATTACATAATACAAAAATCGGTCAAAATTATTATTTGATTATATTTTGTTGTGTGAGTGCGTGAGAATGTCGAGAGTGTGTATGTGGGACATAAATTAAATCTTAATGCGTCATATTTCATAAAAACCATGAACAAATACACCGTGGGGAAGCTATGGTGCACCCATGATTCAGATGATGTGAACTGTTACCCTATTGCAAGGATAACAGTACGTAAAATTATTTTTAGAAAGGCTTCTAATACTCTTGTAATAACAATCAAGATTAAGAACTACGTCTACATCTACATCTACATTTATACTCCGCAAGCCACCCAACGGTGCTATTGTCATTACCTCCCTTTTCTGTTCCAGTCGCGTATGGTTCGCGGGAAGAACGACTGCCGGAAAGCCTCCGTGCACGTTCGAATCTCTCTAATTTTTCATTCGTGATCTCCTCGAGAGGTATAAGTAAGGGGAAGCAATACATTCGATACCTCATCCAGAAACGCACCCTCTCGAAACCTGGACAGCAAGCTACACCGCGATGCAGAGCGCCTCTCTTGCAGAGTCTGCCACTTGAGTTTGCTAAACATCTCCGAAGCGCTAACACTCTTACCAAATAACCCTGTGACGAAACACGCCGCTCTTCTCTGCATCTTCTCTATCTCCTCCATCCACCCGATCTGGTACGGATCCCACACTGATGAGTACTACCCAAGTATAGGTCGAACGAGTGTTTTGTAAAGACCACCTTTGTTGATGGACTACATTTTCTCCCAATGAATCTCAACCTGGTACCCGTTGTTGTATGCATAGCTGCTATAATGTTTCTGCAAGTTTCTTAAGAATAATTAGTGAAAACAAAAATGCGTACTTTTATTTCCACTTTATATATATATATATATATATATATATATATATATATATATATATATATATATATATATATATTTATATATATATATATGGGGTGAGTCACCTAACGTTACCGCTGGATATATTTCGTAAACCACATCAAATACTGACGAATCGATTCCACAGACCGAACGTGAGGAGAGGGACTAGTGTAATTGGTTAATACAAACCATAAAAAATGCACGGAAGTATGTTTTTTAACACAAACCTAAGTTTATTTTAAATGGAATCACGTTAGTTTTGTTAGCACAACTGAACATATAAACAAATTCGTAATCAGTGCCGTTTGTTGTATTGTATAACGTTAATTACATCCGGAGATATTGTAACCTGAAGTTGATGCTTGAAACCTCCGACGTTCAGTTGCGTGTTGTAACAAACACGGGCCTCGGTCGGCGAGCAGCATCTGCAGGGACATGTTTACGATGACGACCGTGTTTACGAGTGTGGCTGTAGTGCACTGTTGTGGTTTGGTCTAGCTGTCGCAGTGTCCGCATGTAGCGGTTGCTGCTATTGTTATTCCGCATTCGTCTCCGCACGCAGACCAACTGTAGTACACCGTGTTACCAGACGTCTCTGATAGTGTAGTGTTGTAGGAACTGTGACCATGGTGTATTCTAATTCTGAAAAGGCGGAGATGATACTCATCCATGGCGAGTGTCGACGAAATGCAGCTGATGCCTGCAGGGTGTATGCAGAACGGTACCCGGACAGAGAGGATCCAACGTGCCGCACATTGCAAAACATCTACCGGCAACTGTATGCAACAGGTATGGTCGTAGCACGCAAACGGGTCCGTAACAGGCCCGTCACAGGAGAAGCGGGTCAGTTGGTGTGTTAGCTGCTGTTGCCATGAACCCACACATGAGTACACGGGACATTGCGAGAGCCGGTGGACTGAGTGTAAGTAGTGTCATGCGCATACAACATCGTCACCGCTTTCCCCGTTTCATGTGTCGCTGCATCAGCAATTACATGGTGATGACTTTAATCATCGAGTGCAATTCTGTCAATGGGCATTAACAGAGAATGCGTTGCAGTTCTACCTGTTTACCGATGAAGCGGGTTTCACAAACCACGGGGCAGTGAATCTACGGAACATGCATTACTGGTCCGTGGACAATCCTCGCTGGCTCAGGCAGGTAGAGCGACAGTGACCGCGGACTGTAAATGTATGGTGCGGAATCATTGGCGACCACCTCATTGGTCCTCACTTCATTGCAGGGCCCCAAACAGCTGCAACATACATCGCGTTTCTACAGAATGATCTGCCAAAGTTGCTCGAAAATGTCCCACTGGAAACGAGTCGACGTAAGTGGTATCAGCATGATGGTGCACCTGCACATTCCACAATTAACACTAGGCTGACACTTGACAGGCTGTTCGACGGGCATTTCATAGGACGTGGAGGACGCATCAATTGGCCAGCCCGTTCTCCTGATCTTACTTCTCTGGACTTCTTTCTGTTGGTTACGTTAAAGGAGAATGTGTACCGTGATGTGCCTACAACCCCAGAGGATATGAAACAACGTATTGTGGCAGCCTGCGGCGACATTACACCGGATGTACTGCGGCGTGTACGACATTCATTACGCCAGAGATTGCAATTGTGTGCAGCAAATGATGGCCACCACATTGAACATCTATTCGCCTGACATGTCGGGACACACTCTATTCCACTCCGGAAACCACGTGTGTACGTGTACCTCACCCCTCATGGTAATGTACATGTGCGTCAGTGAAGAAAACCAATAAAAAGGTGTTAGCATGTGGACGTAATGTGCTGTTCCAGTCTCTTCTGTACCTAAGGTCCATCACCGTTCCCTTTGGATCCCTATGCAATTCGGTGCTCTCTGATACACATGATCGAACAGCGGTGGAGCGGTACTCAAGCGTCAAATTTAGGTTACAATATCTCCGGATGTAATTAACATTTTACAATGCAACAAACGGCACTGATTACGTATTTGTTTATATGTTCAGATGTGCCAACAAAACTAACTGGGTTCCATTTAAAAAACGTAGGTTTGTGTTAAAAAACATACGTCCGTGCATTTTTTTATGGTTTGTATTAACCAATTACACTAGTCCCTCTCCTCACGTTCGGTCTGTGGAATCGATTCGTCAGTATTTGATGTGGTTTACGAAATACATCCAGCGGTAATGTTAGGTGACTCACCCTATATATATATATATATATATATATATATATATATATATATATATATATAGGGTAAGTCACCTAACATTACCGCTGGATATATTTCGTAAACTATATATATATAAGGGTCATCGGGCACATTTCCTCTGATTTTTCAGCAGATATTTGGAAAAATGGCTCTGAGCACTATGGGACTTAACTTCTGAGGACATCAGTCCCCTAGAACTTAGAAATACTTAAACCTTACTAACCTAAGGGCATCACACACATCCATGCCCGAGGCAGGATGCGAACCTGCGACCGTAGCGGTCGCGCGGTTCCAGACTGTAGCGCCTAGAACCGCTCGTCCACCCCGAGATATTTGGAGTTTTCCAATATGTATGTGGAGTCAGCCTAAACAAATGCTGTTCATTACATCTTTTATGCGGCACCCAGTGTGCCTGGAAAACGCCGGTATGGTTCCCACTGAAAGCAAAATAATTATTAAACTTTTAAAACAGAATTTTAATTGCCCATTCGATTCAACAGTCACATATTATTCTAGTCTGACATTCGTTTCATCGATATGCATTAAGAGGGAGAGTAAAACGTGAGCACTAACCAGTACTCCAGCGGTGACCGCACCGCATTGGCCCTCGCTGACCGCTCCGGTCGCAGGTTCGAATCCTGCCTCGGGCATGGATGTGTGTGATGTCATCAGGTTAGTTAGGTTTAAGTAGTTGTAAGTTCTAGGGGGCTGATGACCTCAGAAGTTAAGTCCCATAGTGCTCAGAGACATTGGAACCATTTGAACCCTCGCTGACTGCTACCGCCATGCAGCAACGCTGCTTGTTCGCTGCTGGAGTGCTGGTTATTCTTTATGTTTTACTATCTTTCTTGATACATATCGATGAAACGAATAACATGGGACCGATCAATCGCTTGGACAATTAAAAATCCGTTTTAAAAATCATTTTAGTCGTGACTGGAGACAAAACGACACTTTTTCTAGTCAATGCACTTGACATCAAAAACCTGAAGAGCAGTATTTGTTTTGGATACTTCCAGCTATACACTGCAAAAATTGCATTGCACATATCCACCGAAACACCAGAGAAAATGCGCCTAAGAACGTTTATGAGAGACATCATATACTATTAGCATTTTTTAATTTCGAGTTGAGCCTCTATGGACTGCGTGGTAGCAACCAATTTCATTTTAGTGTCCAAGTCATCTTCTTGTTCCAGCTTTGACTTCCTACCAGTACCTTCTGAGCCCACCAAGAAGTGCCTGTTTACGGTCTTCGGACAAAGGTCTCCTCTGTCTTTTGGACATTGACGTCATTTTAAAACATTGGTAGTTGTTCACTAATCCCTACGTTTGTTCCTCTCAGGTATTTCCCTCTCTGAGATACGAATCTGCCTAAGATCTTTTTCACATTCTTCGAACCATCTCGGCCTTGTTTTCTTACATTGGATGAAACTCCATATTCTTTTTGTTAGTCGGTCACCATCCATCCTCATGAGATGACCGTAAAATAACAATCGTCCCTTCTTAATGGATGCTGTGATACGTTCTGTCTTGCTGTACAAGTCCTCATTTACTCTCATTCGCTGTTTTCCATCAACCCATCTATTACGTAGAATTTTCCTTGATGTCCTACCCTCTCGCTTTTGCAGCCGCACTGTTTGACCTTGTCTATTCATCGCCAAAGTTTCGGTCGCGTATAAGGCCTCAGGTGTTACAACTGTATTATAATGTCGGAACTTGGACCCTATACTCATAGACTTTTTGTTATAGGTATTCTTTGTCAGTTGGTATGCCTGGTCTAACTTCCTCATCCTGACATTACTTTTTCTTCTAATCCATTTTCCTGGATAACTTCACCAATATACCTGAAATTTTTAACTCGTCCGATTTTTCTCAGATTGGTGATCATCCATTCAGGTCCATCACAGATGTTCGCATATATTTTGTCTTCTGAATAGAGATCTGGAGTGCAACATTTTCAGCAATTTTTGGCAGCCTATTGATGTTGTTGACTGCTGACTCTACGTTGTTAGCAAACATGAACAGGTTATCCCCAAAGGCCAAGCAGCAACGTACACCTCTTTGTTCTTAGGAACAAGTCTGAACAGCTTTTCATTTGTTTCTTCTTGGGCTAACAACTTTCTCCACTCTCGAATGACCTTTTCCAAAACGTAGTTGAAAAGGAGTGGGAATAGTCCATTTCCTTGTCTTACGCCCGATCTGATTGTAAAAGGTTCTGAAATCTTTGTGTTGGTGAGTTTGTTTGATCAGCTTTCTTGATGTATCATCCATCCCAGACTCTTCCAAAATATTCATTAATGCCTCTCGGTCGATTGAGTCATACGCCTTCTGAAAATCAACAAACAGGACCACGTAGATTTCATCCAGATTTTTTTTACCTGATGATGTTCTTCAGTTTATAGATCAGTTCTGGGTAAGAACGGCCCTTTCGGAAACCAGCTTGATATTCCCCAGCCAGTTGGTCAAGATGACCTTCTATTCTGTTGTGTATTCCTTTGGAGAGAATCTTACATGGAACAGATACTAATGACATGCCCTATAGTTATTGACATTCTTTTTATCGCCTTTTTTGTGCAGAGGAGGTGTTAAAGCTGACTGCCATTCAATTGATATCATCCCAGTTCTCCAGATCTCCTCAAAACATTGAGATAGTACATCTAGGGTTTCGTTACTTGCCAGCTTCAGTAGTTCAGCCACCATTGCATCCTCTATAGGTGCCTTATTATTCTTAAGGTTGTTGATGATCTCTTTGATCTCCTCTTTACAAGGTGGAGATGAGTTGGGTAGTTTGTGGATCGGGCCACATACAGGGAATCATTCTTTCGGTTCATCACAATTAAGTAGGTTTTCAAAATCACGAGACATAATCCTACAGTTTTCTTTGTTGGTCATGTCGAGCTTTCCATTTTCGTCTCTAAAACAAATACAATGGGCTTTGTATCCTTTCAGATTCGACTTGACCGTCTGATAGAAGGCTCTTGCATTGTTTTCCCCTAAATCTTGATCGATCTGTTATAACTGGTGTTTCTCGTACAATCGCTTAACCCTTCGTAAAGTTCCGGCTGCATATTTTCGAACTTCACGGAATACATCAAAATTTTCAGGTCTCCTGGTCGAGTTCTTTTTTCGAGGCATTTGTTCTTTGGGCCACCACCTCATCACAAACCTCATTCCACCATCTATGCTTTCTCTTTTTAGCTGTCAGGACTGCAGTATTAGCTGCTTGTTGGATGTTGGAGGCGATGTTCGTCCATTTATGAGATTCGAATGTCAGTTACCGGTGATATTGTTCCAATACGTTTTGATTGAACTTCGCAACGTCATATTTATGAATTTTATTTCCGATTTTCAGGGCCCTATTGAGAGGGATGAATTTCATTGTGATCCTGGAGATGTATTAATCCGAGTCAAACTGGGCACCTCTCTGTATTTAATTGATCATCTAGAGATTGCTGCAACTGTTTCTCTCCACACGCATTGCCTGGTGATCGCCAAGTCTTCTGTTTACTTGGCTTGTGTTTGTAAACTGCTCACATTATCTGAGGATTGAAGGATCGACGAGTCTTATGCCATTTCTGTTATTCATCCTATGAGCAGGGTGCTTTCCAAGTGGTGATCTGAATTGCGGTTCTATTCCCGGCTGAGCGTTAAAGTCACCTAGTAGGATCTTTATATTCTTAGGTGGTATTTTCTCTAACTGTTCTTCAAGAAGGTTCCAGAACTGTTCAAATTCGTCAGGTTACCTTCCATTAGGAAAGATGGTGTACTCAGCGACTGTGATATTATTCATAAATTATAGAGCGCAGCAGCAGTCAGCCGTCTCTTTTTTTTTTTTTTTTTTTCAAATCCGGATTTCGGCTAGTGCCTTTTCAAAGAACTGTGACTGACTCGCGAACAACAGGGAGCTGACATGAATTGAGGCTAGAAAATAGGGCATTGATAATGGCTAGGCACTAGCCGAAATCTGGAACTGACGACTGATTGCTGCGCTCTATAATTTATAAACTGTTCAACATTCGCGGGATTACGTCTGTTGTCTTCATTCGTTGGTGCATACGCATTGATCAGTGAGTATCATTTGTTACCACATCTGACAGTTAGGACAGAAAGTCTTTCAGAAGGGCTGAGGAACTCCACGATTAAACTGACAACCTTCTTATGAACAACAAAACCTGTGCCAAGTACGGGCTTGTACTTACCTATTTTGACTGCCCTTCTGGTTTTATAAATCCTGTAACCTTCAATGTCCATTGTGTCTTCATCTAGTATCTGGTTTCTAGAATGGCAAGATGGTTATGTCATGTTTGTCCAACATCATCGTTAACTCTTTGTGTTTCTCAACTTTCAACAGAGAATTGACGTACAAAATACCGAAATCGTAATTCTGTTTTGTCTTTAATTTTGTATGCGTAGTCGTGTCTTCAAAGCATCTAGGTTCAGACTCCCCAGAATCCACAGGCCTGATTGCACTCCTAAGAGTGGTACTACCTGGGGTAGTGTCCTTTTTGTGACGAAATTCCATAATGCTTGGTGGTTCAAACTAGTGTGAGTCGGACAACTCCTTCCCGGTAATAGACCCCTTGTTGTAAGCCCCGGAATTTGATAATAGGCCGCTCGTCTGGAGTCAGACGCCCTTCGCAGTCACTTCTCTGAAAAATAGACGCTGTTAAACAAAAATAGTTCATCCGCTTTATCCACCGTTGGGACATCGTTTTCTATTTCTGCCTTCAAAACCGTTGGCCATCTTCACCGTCACTCTGACAGGGGCCCTCACAAGGTACTACCAGCCGGACCAGTTGAACCAAGGTTTTTTTTAAAGGGGTTTTACTCCTCTATCACCTCCCCCCTTTTGTTCTGGCTTGTGACAGAGAGAGCCTGACTCTAGCGGGGTTATTATTATTAACATTACAGGATTAATTAACACACAACCAGATGAGATACCTACAAGAATCTATAAAGATTATGCGAAAGAACTTACTCGCCTACTAGCAGTAATTTGTCGTACACTGAGAAGCCAAAGGAACTGGTACACCGGCCTGGTATGAAGTAATGCTGGAGGGAACTGACACCCTGAATCCTGCAGAGCTGTTCATAAATCCGTAAGAGTACGAGGCAGTAGCGATCTCTTCTGAACAGTACGTTGCAAGGCATCCCACATTTGCGCAATAATGTTGGTGTCTGTGAAGGTTGGTGGCCAGCGGAAGAGTTTTCCTGGAGCCACTCTGTAGCAATCCTGGACGTGTGGGGTGGCGCATTGTCGCCCTGTAATTTCCCAAGTCTGTCGGAATGCACAATGGACATGAATGGATGCAGGTGAGCAGACAGGATGCTTACATATGTGTCACCTGTCAGAGTCGTATCTAGACGTATGAGGAGTGCCATATCACTTCAACCGCACATGCTCCACACCATTACAGAGCTTCCGTCAGCTTTTACAGACCCCTGCTCACATGCAGGATCCATGGATTCATGAGGTTGTTTCTATATACGTACACGCCCATACGCTCGGTACGATTTGAAACGAGACTCGTCCGACCAGGAAAAATGTTTCCTGTCATCAATAGTCCAATGTCGGTGTTGACGGGCCCAGGTGAGGCGTAAAGCTGCGAGTCATGCAGTTATCAAGGGTGTAAGTAGGCTGTTTAGGTGAAGTCTGTGGCTGGTTGGCATTGTTGCAATAGTCGCTATTGTAGTGTTGGGCAGTTGGCTGTGAACAGCGCATAGCGTTGTGCAGTTGGAGGTGAGCCGCCAGCAGTGGTGGATGCGGGGAGAGAGATGGCAGAATTTTAAGAGCGGACGATCTGGGCGTGTGTCCGCCAGAAAGAGTAAATTTGTAATACTGGATATCATGAACTGATATATATATATATATATATATATATATATATATATATATATATATATATATATATATATATATATATATATATATTGCCTTGCGCTAAAAATTATTGTGAGTCAGTTTAAGCACAGTCATTTATAGTTTTTTAAGGCGAGCTGTAAGGGGAGATGGAACCGCCGAAACGAAGTAACAATGACCGATATGTGACTCGCCGACATGATGATTTTTCTGGCGGACACACGTCCAGATCGCCCGCTCTTAAAATTCTGCCATGTCTCTCCCCGCATCCACCACTGCTGGCGGCTCACCTCACCTCCAACTGCGCAACGCTATGCGCTGTTCACAGCCAACTGCCCAACACTACAATAGCGACTATTGCTCGGAGCAGATTTGCGACTGGATTCAAGACTTTCTTGCATATAGAACTCAACACGTCTCTCTTAACGGGACGAAATCGGCAGATGTAAAGGTAATTTCCGGAATACCCCGGGGATGTGTGATAGAATCGTTACTGATAACAATATATATAAATGATCTAGTTGAAATCTTCGGAGGCTCTCTAAGTTTGTTCGCAGATGATTCAGCTGTCTATAAAAAAAGCAGCAACGCCAAAAAGCAGCATCGATTTGCAACATGAGTTGCTCAGGATTGATGAATAGTGGAGGCTTTGGCAGTTGACCCTGGACGTAAGTAAATGAAACATATTGCGCATTCATAGGAAAATAAATCCACTGCTGTATAGCTACACTATTGATGGCAAATCGCTGGAAACAGTATTTGTCGTAAAATATCTAGGAATAACTATCCAGAGCGACCTTACGTAGAATGAGCACGTAAAACAAATAGCCGATATCAGACTCAGATTCATAGAAACAATCTTAAGGAAATGTAACTCATCCACGAAGGAAATGGCTGATAAGGCGCTTGTTCGACCAATTCTTGAGGATTGTTCATCTATTTGGGATGCCTAGTAGATAGGACTGATAGAAGAGGCACGAAAGTTCCAACCGAGTGCGGCACGCTTCGTCACATGATCGTTTCGTCGGCACTAGAGCGTTACGTAGATGCTCAACAAAGCCCTTTGGCAGTCTTTACAAGAGAGGCGTTGTGCATCACGGAGAGATTTACAGTTGAAATTTTGAGAGAGAGCACTTTCCGGGAACAATCGGACAGCATATTTCGTCCACAGAAAAACGTCTTGCGAAATTATTATGAGGAGAAAAATCGAGAAATTAGAGCCAATAAACAGGCTTACCGCAATTCGGTAGTGGAACACGGTTGGAGGGCTTAGTTAGCTGTACAAAATGCACCCTCTGCCACATATAATTTGTTGGCTTGCGGACTGTGACGTAGATGAAGATATAGATGAACTATCTTTGGTATAAATTTTTCTCTTCTTAAATCAACTTCTTAAGGTCATCTGAAATCCATGGAGGATCCTGTTTGTGTGCACTCTTACTCTCAGTCCCCAGTTCTCGTAGAGCAGTTTTCCTGATTGCTTGTTTAATATTTTCATACTCCCTTTCAACATTGTCATCTTCTGGCACCATTTATAGTTCACACTCTAATCTTCGTTGAAATAAATACCTTACGCTGAACTGCTTCAGGAGGAAGAGCTTGTACCATGTCTGTTATAGTTTTTCTTCGTTGCTCTGGATAGTCACTTTTCCTGTTTTTGAGGTTTGCTTCCAAACGGATATGTCATCTTCGATAAAACTAAGTAATGATCAGATCCACAATTTGAAAAAAGAGACAGCATTGGTCGTATATTTTTTATACTATTGCAAAATCGATTTTCTGTCACTGAGTGACCATCTTCAGTGCTAGAAGTTAAAAAATTTTTCACATTACGATCAGAGAGTACAACACAGAAAATCACAATTACATCTGTATATGAACATAACACTTGTTAAAAACAAACCTATATTGTATAACTTAAATTGGGATGCACTGTTGTCACTATGCTTACGGCGATCACATAGACTGAGGTCGCTGTTTACCTGCACTTGTTCAGCAGACCTCGGTGTGACGGGGCTTGACACGCCCTCTATGTGACATGTGTCACGTGAAGACATAGTATTATTGGTTTTGCGAATTATTAACACTAAATAACTCTTGTACTTTTGTGAATGGTGTAGTAATTCAAATTTAAAATATACGTACAACACATAGCAGACGCAGGAGAATATCTAAAATACATTGGCATATTGTTTTTTATAAACTATAAAACATAAAATAGATCGATGATAAGTTATTAGAGTGCAGAACATGTAAAAAGCAAAAGACAATGCCAAAGAATAATAAATGAACAACATAAAAAGAGGCGCAACACAGGTCTTTCTTAAAAAACGTAACACCCACCATCTGGCGTGGGAAGTCAAAAGTACAACGTTCGTAATTTAGGTAACAAACGTTAATACCAAGGAGTCAATATATAAAAAATAATAACATTAATACCAAGGAGTCAAATATATTAAAAATAATCACATTACGAAACTGCCGTTACTTAATAATTAAATTAAAATGCCGTGCAAATGTAAGGTGCGAACAAGTAGTATACATCAATCATCGAGAAACCAACATGAGGAAGGACAAGTAACAGTGTCACTTATACCAAAATGAACATCGTACTTTAGAGAAATTAAACATAGACTATGCACGATATCCAGCACTTATTCAAATAGCAAAAGAATTGTTAACCTACATTAAAAATAATTACGTAAAGTGATAACCGGTTTGTATTACTTTGTGTCAACGCCTACGAGATGTCGACTGTCGTAAAATTATGTTCAGTAGGCGTCCATAAGTTCTGTAAATTACAGAACAAACAAGAAAGAAGCATCTTTAAAAAACCGAAATTAGTAATGTTATTAAAACAAACTAAAAACATGTGTGTCAATGTGTTGAGACAGTTGAAATAGCGACCATTATACGTGTTCTCGTAGCGACTATGACTGAGGCGTTGTATATAAGGGATAACAAGCAGCTGACTATGAAATGCAAATTGTGATAAATGACCACAAGTTGACTTTATTTCATAGTAAATCGGAGAAGCATTCCCAAATATGTGTGCTTCTCGATATCGTTTGCTCGTTGAGCAGCGTGATATCTGGAGCTTTATTATGACAAAAGATCTCCATCTCTTCGAGAAGGCGACCTTTTTTACCCTTGTGCAACAATTTCAATTGCGATGTCAAATCTGGAGTTGTATGACCAGTTGCTACCAGATGGGCTGCGAAATTCGATTTTTCAGCAATATCTTTCCTCTCAAGTGCTACGTGCTCACGGAACCTTGTTTCTAATTTTCGTCCTGTTTGCCCTATGTAACCTGCATTACACGCGGCACACATAAGTTTGTAAACACCTGATTCATGTAAGACTTTGCGTTCATGAATGTTATTCCTTAAAAGCACGCCCAGTCTGTTCGCCGTCGAGAAACCTACATTAATATTTCTCTTCTTGAATACACTGGCAATTTTATTGCTAATGGGACCATAGAAAGGCAATGTGATAAATTTTTGATTTTTTAGTTTCGCTTATCTCATTCCGCCTTAAATTGTCTTTACTATATTTTTTGGATGTCATCTCATAAATGTTCATGACATATTTCAACGGGTAATTATTATTTCTTGCAATTTGTTTAACTATGTTTAACTCTTTCTCATGGTTTTCCTTAGATAATGGTAATCGGAACATACGATGAAATGCAGAGTGGAAAAACGCTTTTTTGTGTTGGTCTGGGTGTTGTGAACGATAATCCAAGATGATATCTGTGAATGTTGATTTTCTGTAAATGTCAAATGTATGTTTTCCATTTTCCCTTCCAATGGTTAGGTCTAAAAAATTAATGACTCCATTCTGTTCTTTTTCAACTGTGAAAGCAATTTTGTTGTGTAAGCTATTAAATGTACTGACGACTTCTTCAATATCAGATTGACTACCATTAATAAGCAATAGCGTGTCGTCTACATATCTATAGTAGTATACGATCTTTCTAGCTACTGTTGGAAAATCTTTTAGTAATTTCAATTCAAGATAGTTAATAAAGATATCTGCCATAATCCCTGATACAGAGTTTCCCATGCTGAGTCCGTCTTTTTGGACATAGACTTTATCGTTAAATGTGAAGTAGTTATATTTTAAGCAGAATGATAATAATTCTATGAACTCGTTTATTTCCACGCTGGACATATTACTGTGGTTTCTGAAATTAGCGTCAATAATTTGTATTGTTTCATCAATCGGGATATTCGTATATAAATTGACAATGTCCAGCGAAATAGATATGTAGACGACACGCTATTGCTTATTAATGGTAGTCAATCTGATATTGAAGAAGTCGTCAGTACATTTAATAGCTTACACAACAAAATTGCTTTCACAGTTGAAAAAGAACAGAATGGAGTCATTAATTTTTTAGACCTAACCATTGGAAGGGAAAATGGAAAACATACATTTGACATTTACAGAAAATCAACATTCACAGATATCATCTTGGATTATCGTTCACAACACCCAGACCAACACAAAAAAGCGTTTTTCCACTCTGCATTTCATCGTATGTTCCGATTACCATTATCTAAGGAAAACCATGAGAAAGAGTTAAACATAGTTAAACAAATTGCAAGAAATAATAATTACCCGTTGAAATATGTCATGAACATTTATGAGATGACATCCAAAAAATATAGTAAAGACAATTTAAGGCGGAATGAGATAAGCGAAACTAAAAATCAAAAATTTATCACATTGCCTTTCTATGGTCCCATTAGCAATAAAATTGCCAGTGTATTCAAGAAGAGAAATATTAATGTAGGTTTCTCGACGGCGAACAGACTGGGCGTGCTTTTAAGGAATAACATTCATGAACGCAAAGTCTTACATGAATCAGGTGTTTACAAACTTATGTGTGCCGCGTGTAATGCAGGTTACATAGGGCAAACAGGACGAAAATTAGAAACAAGGTTCCGTGAGCACGTAGCACTTGAGAGGAAAGATATTGCTGAAAAATCGAATTTCGCAGCCCATCTGGTAGCAACTGGTCATACAACTCCAGATTTGACATCGCAATTGAAATTGTTGCACAAGGGTAAAAAAGGTCGCCTTCTCGAAGAGATGGAGATCTTTTGTCATAATAAAGCTCCAGATATCACGCTGCTCAACGAGCAAACGATATCGAGAAGCACACATTTTTGGGAATGCTTCTCCGATTTACTATGAAATAAAGTCAACTTGTGGTCATTTATCACAATTTGCATTTCATAGTCAGCTGCTTGTTATCCCTTATATACAACGCCTCAGTCATAGTCGCTACGAGAACACGTATAATGGTCGCTATTTCAACTGTCTCAACACATTGACACACATGTTTTTAGTTTGTTTTAATAACATTACTAATTTCGGTTTTTTAAAGATGCTTCTTTCTTGTTTGTTCTGTAATTTACAGAACTTATGGACGCCTACTGAACATAATTTTACGACAGTCGACATCTCGTAGGCGTTGACACAAAGTAATACAAACCGGTTATCACTTTACGTAATTATTTTTAATGTAGGTTAACAATTCTTTTGCTATTTGAATAAGTGCTGGATATCGTGCATAGTCTATGTTTAATTTCTCTAAAGTACGATGTTCATTTTGGTATAAGTGACACTGTTACTTGTCCTTCCTCATGTTGGTTTCTCGATGATTGATGTATACTACTTGTTCGCACCTTACATTTGCACGGCATTTTAATTTAATTATTAAGTAACGGCAGTTTCGTAATGTGATTATTTTTAATATATTTGACTCCTTGGTATTAATGTTATTATTTTTTATATATTGACTCCTTGGTATTAACGTTTGTTACCTAAATTACGAACGTTGTACTTTTGACTTCCCACACCAGATGGTGGGTGTTACGTTTTTTAAGAAAGACCTGTGTTGCGCCTCTTTTTATGTTGTTCATTTATTATTCTTTGGCATTGTCTTTTGCTTTTTACATGTTCTGCACTCTAATAACTTATCATCGATCTATTTTATGTTTTATAGTTTATAAAAAACAATATGCCAATGTATTTTAGATATTCTCCTGCGTCTGCTATGTGTTGTACGTATATTTTAAATTTGAATTACTACACCATTCACAAAAGTACAAGAGTTATTTAGTGTTAATAATTCGCAAAACCAATAATACTATGTCTTCACGTGACACATGTCACATAGAGGGCGTGTCAAGCCCCGTCACACCGAGGTCTGCTGAACAAGTGCAGGTAAACAGCGACCTCAGTCTATGTGATCGCCGTAAGCATAGTGACAACAGTGCATCCCAATTTAAGTTATACAATATAGGTTTGTTTTTAACAAGTGTTATGTTCATATACAGATGTAATTGTGATTTTCTGTGTTGTACTCTCTGATCGTAATGTGAAAAATTTTTTAACTTCTAGCACTGAAGATGGTCACTCAGTGACAGAAAATCGATTTTGCAATAGTATAAAAAGAATATACGACCAATGCTGTCTCTTTTTTCAAGTATACCTGTTATCTGGTCGTTGTGCACAAGACAACATGGAGTCGCCAATCAATAAGATCCACAATTGGCTCCCCGCATTGCTCTACACTTTTGAACTACCGTATTGCACCTTTGCTAAGTAATAATGTAATGAGTCAATGATTTCTGCTGTAATGAGGGCCTTTCCTGCGTATATCTGTGAATATATGTATGTGAAAAATGTGTGTTCCGAATTCTTAAGTTGTACTGGTTACAGAATTCCATTAGATTTTTTTCAGAACTATTAACAACACGTTCTCCGTATCTTCCTACCACTGCATCATTTACCTGTTAGTCCACTCTCGCATTAAAAGCTCCTGTTATTACTACTTCTTGGTGGTTTTTAACTTGGTTGAGTAGGTAGTCTACTTTCTGGTAGAAATTATCTTTCTTTTCCTGTGGCGTATAATCATTCGGTGCATGTTGTTGTTGTTGTTGTTGTGGTCTTCAGTCCTGAGACTGGTTTGATGCAGCTCTCCATGCTACTCTATCCTGTGCAAGCTTCTTCATCTCCCTGTACTTAACTGCAGCCTACATCCTTCTGAATATGCTTAGTGTATTCATCTCTTGGTCTCCCTCTACGATTTTTACCCTCCACGCTGTCCTCCAGTACTAAATTGGTGATCCCTTGATGCCTCAGAACATATCCTATCAACCGATCCCTTCTTCTAGTCAAGTTGAACCACAAACTCCTCTCCTCCCCAATTCTATTCAGTACCTCCTCATTAGTTATGTGATATACCCATCTAATCTTCAGCATTCTTCTGTAGCACCACATTCCGAAAGCTTCTATTCTCTTCTTGTGTAAACTATTTATCGTCCATGTTTCACTTCCATACGTGGCTACACTCCATACAAATACTTTCAGAAACGACTTCCTGACACTAAAACCAATACCCGATGTTAACAAATTTCTCTTCTTGAGACACGATTTCCTTGCCATTGCCAGTGTACATTTTATATCCTCCCTACTTCCACCATCAACAGTTATTTTGCTCCCCAAATAGCAAAACTCCTTTACTACTTCAAGTCTCTCATTTCCTAATCTAATTCCATCAGCATCACCCGACTTTATTCGACTACATTCCATTATTCTCGTTTTGCTTTTGTTGATGTTCATCTTATACCCTCCTTTCAAGACACTGTCCATTCCGTTCAACTGCTCTTCCAAGTCCTTTGCTGTCTCTGACAGAATTACAATGTCATCGGCGAACCTTAAAGTTTTTATTTCTTCTCCATGGATTTTAATACCTACTCATAACTTTTCTTTTGTTTCCTTTACTGCTTGCTCAATATACAAATTGAATAGCATCGGGAAGAGGCTACAACCCTGTCTCACTCCGTTCCCAACCACTGCTTCCCTTTCATACTTCTCGACTCTTATAACTGCCATCTGCTTTCTGTACAAATTGTAAATAGCCTTTCGCTCCCTGTATTTTACCCCTGCCACCTTCAGAATTTGAAAGACAGTATTCCAGTCAACATTGTCAAAAGCTTTCTCTAAGTCTACAAATGCTAGAAACGTAAGTTTCCCTTTCCTTAATCTTTCTTCTAAGATAAGTCGTAGGGTAGGTTTTGCCTCACATGTTCCAACATTTCTACGGAACCCAAACTGATCTTTCCCGAGGTCGGCTTCTACCAGTTTTTCCATTCGTCTGTAAAGAATTCGTGTTAGTATTTTGAAGCTGTGACTTATTAAACTGATAGTGCGGTAATTTTCACATCTGTCAACACCTGCTTTCTTTGGGATTGGAATTATTATGTTCTTCTTGACGTCTGAGGGAATTTCGTCTGACTCATACATCTTGCTCACCAGATGGTAGAGTTTTGTCAGGACTGGGTCTCCCAAGGCCGTCAGTAGTTTTAATGGAATGTTGTCTTCTCCAGGGACCTTGTTTCGATTCAGGTCTTTCAGTGCTCTGTCAAACTCTTCACGCAGTATCATATCTCTCATTTCATCTTCAACTACATCCTCTTCCATTTCCATTATATTGTCCTCAAGAACATAGCCCCTCTATAGGTCCTCTATATACTTCTTCCACCTTTCTGCTTTCCCTTCTTTGCATAGAACTGGGTTTCTATCTGAGCCCTTGATACTCATGCAAGTGGTTCTCTTTTCTCCAAAGGTTTCTTTAATTTTCCTGTAGGCATTGTCTATCTTACCCCTAATGAGATAAGCCTCTACATCCTTACATTTGTCCTCTAGCCATCCATGCTTAGCCATTTTGCACTTCCTGTCGATCTCATTTTTGAGACGTTTGTATTTCTTTTTGCCTGCTTCACTTACTTCATTTTTGTATTTTCTCCTTTCATCAATTAAATTCAGTATCTCTTCTGTTACCCAAGGATTTCCACTAGCCCTTGTCTTTTTACCTACTTGATCCTCTGCTGCCTTCACTATTTCATTCCTCAAAGCTACCCATTCTTCTTCTACTGTATTTCTTTCACCCATTCCTGTCAACTGTTCCCTTATGCTCTCCCTGAAACTCTGTACAACCTTTGGTTCTTTCAGTTTATCCAGGTCACACCTCCTTAAATTCCCACATTTTGGCAGTTTCTTCAGTTTTATTCTACAGTTCATAACTAATAGATTGTTGTCAGAGTCCAAATCTGCCCCTGGAAATGTCTTAAATTTAAAACCTGGTTCCTAAATCTCTGTCTTACCATTATATAATCTATCTGAAACCTTTTAGTATCTCCAGGATTCTGCCATGTATATAACCGTCTTTCATGATTCTTGAACCAAGTGTTAGCTATGATTAAGTTATGCTCTGTGCAAAAGTCTACCAGGCGGCTTCCTCTTTCATTTCATACCCCCAATCCATATTCACCTACTACGTTTCCTTCTCTTCCTTTTCCTACTGTCGAATTCCAGTCACCCATGACTATTAAATTTTGGTATTCCTTCACTACCTGAATAATTTTTTTTACCTCATCATACATTTCTTCAATTTCTTCGTCATCTGCAGAGCTAGTTGTCATATAAACTTGTACTACTGTAGTAGGCGTGGGCTTCGCGTCTATCTTGGCCACAATAATGCGTTCACTATGCTGTTTGTAGTAGCTCACCCGCACTCCTATTTTTTATTCATTATTAACCCTACTCCTGCATTAGCCCTATTTGATTTTGTATTTATAAACCTGTATTCACCTGACCAAAAGTCTTGTTCCTCCTGCCACCGAACTTCACTAATTCCCACTATATCTAACTTTAACCTATCCATTTCCCTTTTTAAATTTTCTAGCCTACCTGCCCGATTAAGGGATCTGACATTCCACACTCCGATCCGTAGAACGCCAGTTTTCTTTCTCATGATAACGACGTCCTCTTCAGTAGTCCCCGCCCGGAGATCCGAATGTGGGACTATTTTACCTCCGGAATATTTTACCCAACAGGACGCCATCATCATTTAATCATAGAGTAAAGCTGCATGCCCTCGGGAAAAATTACGACTGTAGTTTACCCTTGCTTTCAGTCGTTCGCAGTACCACAACAGCAAGGCTGTTTTGGTTAGTGTTACAAGGCCAGATCAGTCAATCATCCAGACTGTTGCCCCTGCAACTACTGGATAGGCTCCTGCCCCTCTTCAGGAACCACACGTTTGTCTGGCCTCTCAACAGATACCCCTCCGTTGTGGTTGCACCTACGGTACGGCTATCTGTATCGTTGAGGCACGCAAGCTTCCCCGCCAACGGCAAGGTCCATGGTTCATGGGGGGGGATTCGGTGCATATACTGCTATTATAACCGTTTCAGTTCTGTATAACTTAATGGTGACAGTGAGAATTTTTTCATTTAAAGTTGTGTTCTCTTGAGTGTGAGTGCTCAGAATTTTGATAATTACAATGGAAAATACTGCTTTTTCCCGTTTATGTCTCTCAGCACTGGAATAGAACTGAATAAAATTTCCAAATTTATCTTTCCTCGTGTCTTTGTTTTAGTTCCGGACAAAACAATTATGTCCATACTCAGTCGATAAAGTTCATTCTTTGTTTCAGTGTATTTACTAGTATTTGTCATGGTCTGAACATTCTATGCACCCAATCTCGACGTCCGTTTCCTTGCCAGTAGTTGTTGTAATGTTTTTCATCCACGTTTCGAGCCTTCGCTTTAGATTCTCGAGCCCCCCTGCCCCCCTCCGCTCCTCCCCCAACCTGAAGGGCTAGAAGTAGACATAAGGATTTACTCCCCAAGGTGGACTGGCTTCACTACGCCTAAACAGATCCCCTTCCCATATGATAACACTACAGACCTCGCAACTTAATACCGTCGGGATCGAAAGAGCAGGAGTTGGCTATGAGAGGCCGACAAAAAAGAAGACAGAAGAAGTTCGATACAAGTAAGTGAAAGTAATGTCAGACAGCTGTGGGACTATGTGGTTGCAACCCACATACTCCCAAGAAGGAAGCCCCTTGGGCGACTACTCCTCGTCTGGTCTCTCAGCGTCACACCAATCTGGCACGGGTGACCTGATAGGAGTATAGCTCCCGCCAACATAGTTCCGTGGATCAATGAACCACACAAACCTCCTACCACGATAAGGTGGCAGTCCGTCAGGAGGGCAATCATATACATAAAATAAGGTTAAAGAAGTGGTAGTATTGATTTTAATGTTATTCTAAAGAAAAGCTCCTCTCGTATATAAATCAACGCTATCAGTTCTCTAACTTTATTTTGTACTATTATTATGACTAATATTGTCGTAGGAGATCAGACACGGTTTCAGATTTCTTCTTGATCCATGATTTAATCCAGTGACGTGAAATCCAGTGACGCACGAAGGACGGCCATCTGCTGTATACCGATCTCTTCATCACTCGTGCAACAAAGAACACACAAAATTAACACTTCGTTTTTATTTAAATAGTTATTACTGTAAAGATAATTAACACGCATACATAACGTATTAAATAGCATATTTTATTACATAGCTTGGGGGCGGAAAAACCCACAGTGGTTTAGCCCAAATTCTTTATCGCTTCACTTGGAACTGATGGTTGCCAGCGGAAGTACCAGACACTGGTTCGGTTGGGGGCGCGCCCTGACAGATTTGGCCAGTGGGAGGTGAGGTTATTGCAACAAGTCGGTCCCCGGGTATCAGCGCCGCCTGTTGCCTGTGCCGTGTTTGCAGAAGCGCGCGCACCAGGGGCAGCTTGAGCAATTACCCAGCGTGCCCCGGGCGGGAGCGGCCCTAGCTTCCAGTCCACCTCTCCCCAGTCTCCCATCATTAATTTTAATTTACGCTACGCCTTCATGGCGGCTCCCGAAGGCTTAGTCTATCCCGAACCCTCTTCCTTTGCCGGATGGCTTTCATTACGTTAAACAGCCCTCCGCTTATAAAAATGCATAAACTTTCTCAAGAAAATTTCGCTGAGCGCCAGGCTCAGGCAGTTCTAACGTGTATTCATGGCAAATTTGCGTCTCTTCCTCAGTCTCTGTAACAAATATGTTGTAGAATCTAGTGTTAAAACCTCAACTGGCAGTTTGTGGAAAACCTGAAACGGTTTTATTATTAGTATTTACATCCGCATTCATTCACTCTCTTCATAAGATATGTGACAGAAAGGACGCAAACAATTCTTGTTGTGTCATCTCTTAGTAACCCACAAGATTTTCTCGAACGTGCTTCAGACTAGGCAAGAGAAACAGTTACACCCACAGCTGGATGAATACTAACAAGGGTACAGCAAAGGACCTTCACACAGTAAAAAGAGCATGCATGTTAAATGCAGATGTAAGAAATTCTTAGTGATCTTCCTGAATTTCAGAATGGTTTATGGTTCAACTTTTCGTGAAAGCCTGAAAAATTACGCTTACGTAATTGAACAACGACATTTATCTTACAAACTCTTATTGACACCACATCCAAAGTGAAGTGTATGGGAGTAGTAGGGCAACCTTCGCGCCAGGCCACGCTGCATTGTTGCCACATTTATTCAAGGCGGCAGCGATGACACCATCCAAGATGGCGGCATGTAGACTTGGCAACATCATATGACGTCATCCAAGATGGCGGCTTTTGGCGGGAAAATAGGCCAATTGTGCTGTGTCCACTAACCTAACCTCAAGAAAAATGGCGGGAAGTTTGAATTCCAACAGGATAATGCATGCAAAAACCGTACTTGTCTTTATTATTATAGATTATCATTTATTAACATTCATTATCATTTATTATTATTTATACCATGCATGTGTGTATGCAATCCTAGTGTGTTAGCTCATACCCCTGCCACCAGAAAGCGCCACTGTGGCGTTGATTTTGGCGGGAAGAGAGCCAATTGTGCTACCTCCACTGAACTACCATTATCGTTCTCCCGCACATTCAGTCTTTGCTGAGCTCTCGTTGCCATGTGTTCGATCATAGAGATGGATGTGGGTGATAGAGCAGCCTTCAATAACTGCATTTCATGAAGACATTCGAGGGAGGACTGTAGCCACAGTTCACTACATGATGTGTGGAAGCGTATGATAATGGAGGAGTGTCGGAGCAATAAGTACAAGAATTCTTTTCAGCAGATTTCGGCTATGCAGAGGGATGGAGCCAGGATGCATTCTGTAACCAGCATATGATTATGTGCATGCGCAAACTGCAGGCTTATTTACCATTAAACATTCACTCTTCTAAAACGCAAGAGACGTTCAGTTGACGCCAATTCGCTTCGGCGTAAGCATATTCGTATACAACGTATATACCATTGAAGCCCATCCTGCAGAATGTGTTCAATCGATGAGTTATTGGTGTATGACCGCGATGAGTTTAACATCAGTGTAGTTTGCAAGCATACAGCTGAACGCCGGCCGCGGTGGTCTCGCGGTTCTAGGCGCACAGTCTGGAACCGTGCGACTGCTACGGTCGCAGGTTCGAATCCTGCCTCGGGCATGGATGTGTGTGATGTCCTTAGGTTAGTTAGGTTTAAGTAGTTCTAAGTTCTAGGGGACTGATGACCACAGCAGTTGAGTCCCATAGTGCTCAGAGCCATTTGAACCAAGCCATACAGCCGAGGACTGCCCCCCTAACCTCCTACATGCTGAATGGAAACGTGCATTAATCCTGGAACATATGAATAAGAACAAGAACAAAGTCCTCCAAATAAATTCCCTCCAACGAAATGCTTTAAAAATGCATTACCCATCTCATGGAAACATCTGCTACTGTTGGAACTGTCTACCTTTTCTAAAGCCCACATATAAGCTCCCAGCCCACAAGAGACGACTGCCTCCGATCCAGCAGAGCGACGAACTGATCTAGTTCACGAGTTCTCTGCTAGAGGGCACCTCGATAGATCACGTGTTCACCTTATTCAACCAATAGCAGCACAGCATCATGATAACGGAGTTGGCTTCTATATAAGGAGGATTCAGCAGCTCCTCCATCTCTGTTCCAGTCGGTCACCACCACAGCAGAATAGGAGGAGGAGCAGGCAGCACCAGAAAAGTAAGCCCTCAAATTATTATTATTATTATTATTATTATTATCATTATTATTGCTATTATTATTGCTCCAGCAGCTCCACCCATGACGCCAGCAGCAGCAGGTCCCAGCATGTCCCGGTCCACGCACGTGAAGGCCTCGGACTCGTCCATGCAGGATCCTGTAGCTCAGCTTCTCAGCATGCTTGAGCAGGATAGCAAGGTGTCAGTGTCGGTGCCAGAGGCTGCGCTTGACGGGGCTTCACAGTACTGGGCTCCTTCGTACGCGCCATCCACTGATCATTATCTCACAAGGGACATCCTGCCATCAGTGCAAGAACAGCGGGCTAACAGCGCTGGTGTGGATGTCGTGGATGAGAAGATACCAACCGCCGCTTCACCTCGTCCTTTACTATTCGCCTCAAGCTGTGAGTTAACAGTTAATGGTTCAAAACGTATCCATGTAGGACTTGAAGTTTCACAATACGGTAGCCTCTCAACTGTGTTAGTGCTGGAAAATGTGCTCAAAAATATTAAAGTGAAATTTTCTGACTACGAGTGGGATGAACTGTGTCATTTAAAAACACAAATCAAGAATCATATGACTACCAAATATTATCCATCCCACTCCTACCAGGACATGTACTGTGGCAGTCTAACTGTGAGTATTCTACCAATGTATGATGATGCTACACTAAAAATTAAAAGTGCTGATGGTTATAGTATTTTCATGCATCACCCCACTGTTGATAACTTGTTCAATTTAGACATGGCTCTAACTAGTACGATAGAGAAACTAAATAGATGGTGCCCATATGTTCAGGCAGTGTGCACCAACATCATTAACTGGCTTCACACATGTAGCATCCACATAGATGATATAGAACATTATTTTAGTATGTGTATAAATCCAGTGCCCAGGTCTTGTGCTATTCCTCGAATAAGTGTTGAAAATGTCGAACTCAAATTTACTGATGGAATACTGGACTATTGTAATTCACCCATAACATTACGAGATATACGTTAATCTATATGACTGCCTTCCCTTTAAATATACCACCTCGAGTTCATTCTATTGTGTAGCCGTTGTAGCTCAGTTGGTAAGGTGACTGCGCTATAGTGACTACACACAAACACATATTTTTAATCATATAAATGCGTATTCCACACCTTGACCTACCACAGTAGGTATCATGGCGGGCTGGGTGAAACACCCTCGCCTCAAGGGCTTTGTTGTAGGTGACTGGTCCTGTGATAATGACCAAGACCAGATGACCAACAGGAATGGACCACTCCTTCCTGACAGCATAGAGCTATAATTGTAGGTCCAACCCGCTGTGGTAAGACAAATATCCTCATGGCTCTGTTAACGCACATAGACGAAATCCGCTTCGAGCACCTTTTCGTGCTCTCCAAAACGCTCTTTCAGCCCAAGTGCCAGCTACTGAAGAAAATATTAGATGGAGTAGACGGTGTAACGTACAGAGCCTTCAGTGAAAGCGACGACGTCCCCCCACCTGAAGAGGTAAAGCGTAACACTGCCTTCATATTTGACGATATCGCTGTTGAAAAGCAAGATCAAATCCGTAAATGTTTCTGCTTTGGCCGTCATATGGGTGTTGATGTATTTTATCTGAGTCAAACGTATTCCCAGATCCCAAAACAGCTGGCGAGGGATAACCCAAATCTCGTTATAGCATTCAAACAAGACAACCTCAATTTAAAGTACATTTACCATGCTCACGTAGGGACCGACATGTCGTACAATGAATTTGTAAAGATATGTGCTGATTGCTGGAACTACTCAAAATACGGCTTTCTCGTTATTGATAAAACCCGTAAACTACATGACGGTAGGTATAGCCGGAACTTCCAAGACTTTCTCCATACATAAACGTACGAAAATACCTTATCCCATCAGTTAACATTTCACCATGGACAAATTCGCACACATGGCGGACGCTCAGTCTGAAAGATTAGGTGTGCAAAGACAGAGTTCCCGAATGTACGCTGATGTCAGATTTAAAAATCTTGAGTCCAGACTAGTTAAAGTTGCAATGGAATTAAAGGAAACCCAGAAACTTCTTGCAATTAACCAAAACCGGATAGAGAACAGTATTAGCGCAATTGAGGGCATGATAGAAGCCGAGGCCGTTGTTATTGAAGAAGGCGACGTAGGAAAAAAGGAGAAGAAGAAGTATAACAAAGCATATATAAAACCACGTGATATTCAGAGCCCTGATTAGTATCCTTCGAGATGTCGACAAAGCATAAAGTCATTCAGGCGCGCAAAGCAGTCCGACAGAAATTACGTGTGCTGAAGTTGGGACATATAGATCGCGAGCAAACACTAAACGAAACTTTTAAACCTGTTACCGAATCTATCACCAAGATAGCTTTGCATAATAATGACCCAATTGCAGAATTCACCAACCAGTATCCGACCGTTAAGATAGATAGAACATTTGGTGTCAGCAGGGCGAGACGGTACATGCTGGGCTCTCAAACTATAATTTTATCCGATAGTACAATACGCATCTGGGATACAGAGTTTAAAAGAACACCTGGCTTAATGAACCTAATCTTCCTAAGCCCATCAAAAAACTTGAAATACTAAGCCGATGATCGCAAAGTCTATCGGGAAATACTTAACTTGACTGATCCGTACAAAAATCACGACGGAACACTGAAAAAGCCTGAAAACTCTAAATACACTACCATTACACAACCTTTACTCAATGAGCAAACTAAAAGTGTCGGTGAGGGTGTAGACTTTCAGCATAAAGGCGTGAGCAATCAAGTCGATGTAATTTATTTTAATTATCAAAATTATTGTGGAGTTACACTCTTTGTGTAAACCAAGTTGACCACGTGAAGCATGTGATATTAGCATCAAAGTAGCCCTCAGCTATTCTTTTCGGGAAGATTTCACAGATACTTAGTATGAATTTAGTATACCAGTGTGTGGTAATTACATGACGGACACGATTGTGCTATGAACGTAACTTCTTTGGGTGAAAATTGAATCGGTTGGTTGTGGTTAATTTCCTCTTGCATATGTTTCAACGTTCTTCGTGTGTTATTTTATGAATGCGGTGTTGTATGCAGTCTCCCAATCCTGGCTCCATATTTAATGTGTTCCATAAGATTACAAACTCACATTTTCACAGTCCTAAATAAAGCACCAGCTTAGTTATGACTCAAGTTTAATATGCTGAAATTTCAATGATCAATGTTAAAATAAATTTCCAAATATAAACTGATTTATTCCTTTTTATTCAAATTCTCTTATATACACACACACACACACACACGCGCGCACACACACACACACACATATATATATATATATATATATATATATATATATCACCGGTTGTCGTATGACTGTTAAAAGATTATAATTAATGTTAGTCTGGTTGGGAATTTGGTAAGCTACACAGACTGGATACCTGGTGAAACAGTTGCTCAGTAATGCAAGGTTAACTTCCCCAGACAGCTCATAGCTTTTAACCCACTTTAATGGTCATGAACATCAGCACCGCTTTCAGAACAAATTAAAGCAACAACATTACACATGGCGACCCTGTCCTGTGATTCCGCTAGACTCTGGAATTTCTGAAACGTTAGATTGCGAGCGTTGTATAATCTTAATTTTTTCCCTGCAGCGCTCAAACAACTTCTGCGTTGTTTCTGAGCAGACTTTCAAAAGATTCACAGCGTTGTTGAGCCGCGTTGTGTTGTTTGTCTTGTTTTGTTTTCTATATTTGTGTGTTTTATATGTATGTGTTTTTTTTTCCTTGTTCGTAAATTGCAGTGACTTCGATCAAAGATATAAATTTGTTTTGCGTGTGAAAAAGTGCGTACTAGGTTGGGTACCTTTCGTGTGACTGTCGTAATTTTTGGGGGATACATTTATTCTGATTAGTGTGTTGCGTACCGGGTATAAATTGAACTAATGCAGACACGTAACGAAGCTAAAAGTAGGCGGTCCAACAACTTAAGCAACATGGACCAAGGGGATAATTTGATTTCGAATATTAACACGTCGGACGGTTCCGAAAATGCAATGGCGAATACTTCAGAGGAAATGCAAAACAGGACGAACGGGCTCACAGCAGAGCCAGAAATTAAATTGCCTCCTACTAACCAAATTGATTTGGCAGAACTCATGAAAGCCTTATTGCAACAAAATAAAGAAAACGCAGAGAAATCAGAAAAATCGTTCCAAAAACAAAAAGAATCATCTGAAAAATCTATCCGAGAGCTGGGCGAACAAATGACAGAGAAATCTGAAAAATCGATACGTGAGCTAGGCGAACAAATGACGCAGAAATCTGAAAAATCGATCCGGGAGCTAGGCGAACAAATAGATGAAAAACTAATCCAGCAGACAAATAAAGTCGACAACTCGATGCAGAGAGTGCCCGATGATATCTCACAAAGAATAAACAATCTAGCAAGTGATATTATAAAAGAATTAGGCCGTACATTTGAACAAATTGATGACCGTCTGCAAGCCTTAGAACAGGGCAAGCAGAGTCGCGATGCGGAATCGAAAGAGAGCAAAGAACAGCTACTTAGGAATTTTCAAGCGCTGAGAGAAGAATGCCAAAGGGAACACCAGCAGGTACTCTCGAGGGTCCAGGAGGCGGAAACGCATTGTCCTGCATCCGTTAGCAACACAGTAGACCTTGCACTCATGGGCTAGGGGTAGCGTCTTTGATTCATAATCAAAATGTCTTCGGTCCCAGGTTCGATCCCCGCCACTGCCTGAATTTTGATAAATAATCAGCATTGGCGGCCGAAGACTTCCAGCATAAGAAGTCAGCCTCATTCTGCCAACGGCCTTGTCAAAGAGGGTGGAGGAGCGGACAGAGGTTCAGGGCACTCTCTTGTCCTAGGGGTGGGAAACTGCCCCTAAAGGCGGAAGAATCAGCAATGATCAACGACATGAGGATGCAGAAGGCAATGGAAACCACTGCATTAAAGACACGTAACGTGTATCCACAGGACATGTGGCCTGTAATTGAAGAAGTGTCATGATGATCTCTCCATTGGCAAAAGATTCTGGAATCGTCCCCCATTCGGATCTCCGGGAGGGGACTGCCAAGGGGGAGGTTACCATGAGAAAAAGATTGAATAATGAACGAAAGGATAACGTTCTACGAGTCGGGGCATGGTATGTTTGAAGCTTGAACGTGGTAGGGAAACTAGAAAATCTGAAAAGGGAAATGCAAAGCTTCAATCTAGATATAGTAGGGGTCAGTGAAGTGAAGTGGAAGGAAGACAAGGATTTCTGGTCAGATGAGTATCGGGTAATATCAACAGCAGCAGAAAATGATATAACAGGTGTAGGATTCGTTATGAATAGGAAGGTAGGGCAGAGGGTGTGTTACTGTGAACAGTTCAGTGACCGGGTTGCTCTAATCAGAATCGACAGCAGACCAACACCGACATCAATAGTTCAGGTATACATGTCGACGTCGCAAGCTGAAGATGAACAGATAGAGAAAGTGTATGAGGATATTGAAAGGGTAATGCAGTATGTAAAGGGGGACGAAAATCTAATAGTCATGGGCGACTGGAATGCAGTTGTAGGGGAAGGAGTAGAAGAAAAGGTTACAGGAGAATATGGGCTTGGGACGAGGAATGAAAGAGGAGATAGACTAATTGAGTTCTGTAACAAGTTTCAGCTAGTAATAGCGAATACCCTGTTCAAGAATCACAAGAGGAGGAGGTATACTTGGAAAAGGCCGGGAGATACGGGAAGATTTCAGTTAGATTACGTCATGGTCAGACAGAGATTCCGAAATCAGATACTGGATTGTAAGGCCTACCCAAGAACAGATACAGACTCATATCACAATATAGTAATGATGAAGAGTAGGCTGAAGTTCAAGACATTAGTCAGCAAGAATCAATACGCAAAGTAGTGGGATACGGAAGTACTAAGGAATGGCGAGATACGTTTGAAGTTCTCTAACACTATAGATACAGCAATAAGGAATAGCGCAGTAGGCAGTACAGTTGAAGAGGAATGGACATCTCTAAAAAGGGCCATCACAGAAGTTGGGAAGGAAAACATAGGTATAAAGAAGGTAGCTGTGAAGAAACCATGGGTACAGAAGAAATACTTCAGTTGATTGATGAAAGGAGGAAGCACAAACATGTTCCGGAAAAATCAGGAATACAGAAATACAAGTCGCTGAGGAATGAAATAAATAGGAAGTGCAGAGAAGCTAAGACGAAATGGCTGCAGGAAAAATGTGAAGACATCGTAAAAGACATGATTGTCGGAAGGACAGACTCAGCATACAGGAAAGTCAAAACAACCTTTGGTGACATTAAAAGCAACGGTGGTAACATTAAGAGTGCAACGGGAATTCCACTGTTAAATGCAGAGGACAGAGCAGATAAGTGGAAAGAATACATTGAAAGCCTCTATGAAGGTGAAGATTTGTCTGGTGTGATAGAAGAAGAAACAGGAGTCCATTTAGAAGAGATAGGAGATCCAGTATTAGAATCGGAATTTTAAAGACCTTTGGAGGACTTACGGTCAAATAAGGCAGAAGGGATAGATAACATTCCATCAGAATTTCTAAAATAATTGGGGGAAGTGGCAACAAAACGACTATTCACGTTGGTGAGTAGAATATATGAGTCTGGCGACATGCCATCTGACTTTCGGAAAAGCATCATCCACACAATTCCGAAGACGGCAAGAGCTGACAAGCGCGAGGATTATCGCACAATCACCTTAACAGCTCATGCATCGAAGCTGCTTACAAGAATAATATACAGAAAAATGGAAAAGAAATTTGAGAATGCGCTAGGTGACGATCAGTTCGGCTTTAGGAACAATAAAGGGACGAGAGAGGCAATTCTGACGTTACGGCTAATAATGGAAGCAAGGCTAAAGAGAAATCAAGACGCTTTCATAGGATTTGTCGACCTGGAAAAAGCGTTCGACAATATAAAATGGTGCAAGATGTTCGAGATTCTGAAAAAAGTAGGGGTAAGCTATAGGGAGAGACGGGTCATATACAATATTTACAACAACCAAGAGGGAATAATAAGAGTGGACGATCAAGAACGAAGTGCTCGTAGAAAGAAGGGTGTAAGACAAGGCTGTAGCCTTTCGCCCCTACTCTTCAATCTGTACATTGAGGAAGCAATGATGGAAATAAAAGAAAGGTTCAGGAGTGGAATTAAAATACAAGGATATCAATGATACGATTCGCTGATGACATTGCTATCCTGAGTGAAAGTGAAGAAGAATTAAATGATCTGCTGAACGGAATGAACAGTCTAATGAGTACACAGTATGGTTTTAGAGTAAATCGGAGGAAGACGAAGGTAATGAGAAGAAGTAGAAATGAGAACAGCGAGAAACTTAACATCAGGATTGATGGTCACGAAGTCAATGAAGTTAAGGAATTCTGCTACCTAGGCAGTAAAATAACCAATGACGGATGGAGCAAGGAGGACATCAAAAGCATACTCGCTATGGCAAAAAAGGCATTTCTGGTCAAGAGAAGTCTACTAATATCAAATACCGGCCTTAATTTGAGGAAGAAATTTCTGAGGATGTACGTCTGGAGTACAGCATTGTATGGTAGTGAAACATGGACTGTGGGAAAACCGGAACAGATGATAATCGAAACATTTGAGATGTGGTGCTATAGACGAATGTTGAAAATTAGGTGGACTGATAAGGTAAGGAATGAGGAGGTTCTACGCAGAATCGGAGAGGAAAGGAATATGTGGAAATCACTGATAAGGAGAAGGGACAGGATGATAAGACATCTGCTAAGACATGAGGGAATGACTTCCATGGTACTAGAGGGAGCTGTAGAGGGCAAAAACTGTAGAGGAATATAGAGATTGGAATACGTCAAGCAAATAATTGAGGACGTAGGTTGCAAGTGCTACTCTGAGATGAAGAGGTTAGCACAGGAAAGGAATTCGTGGCGGGCCGCATCAAACCAGTCAGTAGACTGACGAAAAAAAAAAAAAAAAAAAAAAAAAAAAGCGAACATCAGTCTAGCGATTCACGCACTCGAACAGCAAGTAGAACAATTGAAGCAGACTGGGGCAGAGGACAACAGACAAATACATGATAACATTGCGGCATTATCGGACATCGTAGGCACGATGAGGGTGACGGAGAGCGATAACTATACTACACCGGTAGCGGTCGTAGAGACCGAAGAAGTGCGTTCGTTTCTTAGATTTCAGAAGGGACGGTTCGAAGTGAACAGGCGGCACAAAGCTGTAACAGGGGAATTACAAGAACGCGTGGCGCATCTGGAAAGCCGCATTGGGTGTGATTCCGAACTCGCCAATAGCACTAAAAATAGCTGTACGCACAGTGCAGAGAGGGACTCGAGAGAGTTTGACGACAGGGAAGAATGTATTTTGAGGGGCAGAGATGAGAAAAATAGAAACATTCATGGGCCTCGCCGGGAGGAAATGCGGGGATTTGATTTCAAACATTTCATTACGGTGAGAAAGTTTGAGATATTCGAAATTCGCAAAAAGGAATACATCCACGAGCATGGCTCGAGCAATTTGAGTTCTGTCTTCCCCCCGACTGGGCAAGTTTACATAAGATAGAATATATGTGTGGCTATTTGGAAGGCGAACCGGCGATTCGCATGAGGTCGGCAGCGCGTCACTGCAACTCCACTCGGGAGTTTCGACAAGCCTTTCTGTCCGCCTATTGGTCGGAAGCGGCACAAGATAGGGTCAGGCATGGAATAATTATGCTGCCAAATTTGAACCAGTCTGGTTTCGGCAGCCCAGCACGCCTATTTGACCACATGCTGCAGGCAAATCAATTTCTATACGACCCATACGAGCCTGCGGAACTAATTAGGATATGCTTCACCAAATTGCCGATGCACTTGCGCCACGTCATTCTTGCAGGACGATGCAAAGTGGACGTGGAAACGTTTAAGATACTTCTCCAAGAGTTGGAATAGAATACAGCAGAATGCTCGCCTAATCAGGCACAAAGTTATTGCGGGGCACAGCAGCGCGATCGCAGTCGTGGCCGTAGTACTAATCAAGCAGTATATTGCTCCCTCCCACGTATATCTCGCGAAGAGACCATGAGGATAAAATCAGAGAGATTAGAGCCCACACAGAAGCCTACCGACAATCCTTCTTTCCACGAACAATACGAGACTCGAATAGAAGGGAAAACCGATAGAGGTACTCAGGGTACCTTCCGCCACACACCGTCAGGTGGCTTGCGGAGTATGGATGTAGATGTAGATGTAAATGTAGAATGGCGTGACTGGTCGTCGCGACGCGAACGAAACAATAATCGCGACCGGCCGTAATGAAACTGGGGTAACAGTCGCCAACACAGGTGGAACAACGGAAATGATTGAGGACGTGGACAGGATCGTGAACGCAACAGTTACAGCAACCAGAATCGATACTACGGCGAACACGGTGGGAATAGAACTGTAAGCGGAGCACCACATGACCCAGCACATGGAAATGAACAAAATCGGCGATGACAAATGATCAGTGCAGAAGGCGCCCAATCGGAACAAATGAGTGACATGGCAAATGAGTACATAGGGTGTATAGAGAGGAGAATGAATTGATTGGTTTACATTTGTGATATATGTTGGTAAAAATAATGATAAAGATGTTTCTATGTGATTGATTGAAGTGATGTTTTTAGTTTTTTTTCCCCTTGTGCAATTAGGATTTAGGTTGGTTCAAATGTGAAGATAAAAGGTTTCTTTGTGAACGAGTGAAATGCTGTTTATGGTTTTTTTGTGTAAATTGAAAAGAGTCGCTTCTGAGAGAAGCAAGATCTGTGTTGAATTAACACAAAACTCAGGGGAATATCCGATCTGTGGGTATTATGGGTCTGGCAAACCCAGGTCCCCAGCTGTTAGTAGCCTTGTTTTCGATTTTCTGCTTTCAGTGCTACTATCCATCTATTACTATTCTATATCTGTCAGTACAAATGAAGATCTCTTACTTTAGTATACGTGCTGTATGAATATTTTAAGGTTGGTAGAACTCTGAGAAACGAAAGAGTAAGTTTGGAATGTTGAAAACAGGATGAGATAATACGATTGTTTAACCAATGGCTTCCCAATATGCGCTAATATGTTAATATTGATGATATATGTCTTTTTTGTTCTTTATAGCTGAGTACGTAAAGTGCTGTCTGTGGATTTCGTCAGTATATTGATTTCCTTCAAGGTGAAAGAAGAATTGTGGTTTGTGTAATTTACATGGGCCTGAAATATTAATGTGGTAGTCAAATACGAGCAGTTTTTCAGCAAATGGAGAATGGAACAGAAATATGGATCCTTTCTGTAGTCTTGATTGATGTTGAGCCAGAACCCGAAAAATTATTCTGCGTTAATACTTGTCCTAGAAAAGCGACGTTTATGTGTTTTGTTGATGCTGTGAGCATTACAGCTTACTGTTTTCGCTGGTGCGGGGTGCACTGCAGCCTATATGAGTTGAACTGAAGAAATTTCCCTCTTGAAGGTAGAGGAAGATTAAGTAATTTTGATTATGGGACCGAAGGAAAGCTTGGTTTAATGTAATAAGGATGAAGCAAAACATTTGTCATTTAAACTACAGGAGGATTCGGATCTTTTGTGTCTGTTGTAAGTGCAATATGTTAAGATGGAACTATTTTACAGAATAGAGGAGACCACAATTTTGCCATTCATGAGAAATGAATCCAGAATAACCACCACAGGCGAAATAACTGATTTGGAAGCGAAAGGTAACTTAAAGAAGGAACGAAATTGGAGCAAAATGGGTAAGAAAATGTAGTATAACCTGTATGATGAAAATATTTTTACCATTATCAGAGTCATCTGTGTGATTAATTCTTGTGATAACGTAATCATAGATGAAATTGTCTTACTGTCTTATGTATGAACATATGAGTATGATAAATGAATAACTGCGAGTCTCTAATCAGGTGTGTCAACTGGTATAAATGTTTTGGCGTGTAAATAACCATTGTTCTTTTTACTGTGTATGTTCAAGGAAAGTTTCTCCATATTTATCATGTGACAAGACATATGCCGCGAGCGTCAGGAAGACCTATACTTGCACAAGGCATAATCCTATTCATTTTAGTGAATTAATAAGTAGCATTTGATTTATTAAAACACAAGTGAACCACATTAGTGATGTTGATTTAGGTATTATATTGTCAGTTCATTTTATTTTTATTTTTATACTGTCAATTCATTTCCCTTTTATTTTTTTATATTGCTACGTCCTTTAACTTTTATTTTTATATTGTCGATTCATGTAACTTTTTTATTAAAAAAAATAGAATAAGTCTCTCTTTTGTTCTTAAAAATTGAGAAAGACAATACTAAGCGGTATTATATATGCCATTTTCTAATCACATAACTATGATGAACAATTTCTGTGAATGTAGTTGAGAACGTGAAAACGAACCGGCTGAACTCTTATGAGACAACGGGATCAGCGAGGAGGAGGACTAGTTGTAAACAGGCGGGTTTCCCAGCAGGACACACTGTCAACCGGGCCACTTCGGGAGCGCGGTCGACAACAAAAGACGGGTACTCGGCAAACACTTTCCCTTGCACCCGGAGCTAATGGCGGGCCGCACCAGTGCGACCCTACGTGGAGGCGATGACCTGAGATGGCCGTGCGGTCCACCGCGCGGAAATCCATCTGCTGGCAAATCACCACACGCACGCGACCGTGACGAGACGGCAGCAGTGAAACGACAGAAGACAGGGGATATAGGACCGTGGAGTATTTTGACAGGTACTGTCCACAGAAACTTGCAGATGTCAACGACGACTATCAACATTTCTTGGCGGAAGCCCATTATCAGGCGACAGTAAATCATGGTTTGGTGTTCTCTGGTTGCTAAGGGTGGCACAAAGAAGAGCCACTAAGTGTCATCCTTGCCCAGGAATATCAAACTGGCGAGCCAATTGAGGATAACTCAAGAATTTAATAACACAAGGGGCGTGGAGCCTTTTTACACGTACTGTCCACAGAAATTGGTAGACTTCAACGACGCCTATCAACATTTCCTGATGGATGCCCACTGTCAAGCGACAGTAAATCACGGTTCGATGTTCTCTGGTTGCTAAGGGTGGCACAAAGAAGAGCCATTAAGTGTCATCCTTGCCCAGGAATATCAACCTGGCGTGTCAAACGAGGATACCGCACGAATTTGACAACACAAACATGGAACCAAATCGAGATGTACGGGACACGGGCCACCAAGAGAAACTTCATGAGAGGGCAGAGACGGCGGGATTGCACGCAACAGATGGACAAAAATCCCTACTGACAGCTGCGGCGACGAGACCCCCCCCCCCTCTTATATTGTGCCTCGGAAGAGTGGAACTACTGAGTGTGCCAATGAACAGCGATTATATGGTTCTTAGTCCAATGCATATACGTGTGTTCTTTCAGAGAAACTTTGATCGTGTATTTTGCAGGGGTTCGATTTATTGGTGTTTTTTTATTAGACTGACTCTTGTATTTAGCAGGCGTTTTATTTATTGGTGTTTTTTTAGACGTTGACTACTGTACTTTCAGAGCTGTTTTATTTTTCAATGTTTGTTTTTGTGTGATGTATTAGATTTGTGATATTTTCCAGAATTAGATTTTCACTTTCACTCTGCAGCAGAGTGTGCGCTGATATGAAACTTCCTGGCAGATTAAAACTGTGTGCCCGACCGAGACTCAAACTCGGGACCTTTGCCTTTCGCGGGCAAGTGCTCTACCATCTGAGCTACCGAAGCACGACTCACGCCCAGTACTCACGGCTTTACTTCTGCCAGTATCTCGTCTCCTACCTTCTGCAAGGTTCGCAGGAGAGCTTCTGTAAAGTTTGGAAGGTAGGAGACGAGATACTGGCAGAAGTAAAGCTGTGAGTACTGGGCGTGACTCGTGCTTCACTAGCTCAGATGGTAGAGCACTTGCCCGCGAAAGGCAAAGGTCCCGAGTTCGAGTCTCGGTCGGGTACACAGTTTTAATCTGCCAGGAACTTTGTGATATTTTGTTTCATAAATTCATTCCTGTGGCATTGCTTCGTTTATCAGTCAGATAGCTATTCATTCTCATAAGACTGTGATCGATTAGCCTTTGCATGGGGCATATTTATAGTGAGGAACCCCTTAAGGGTAACAATCACATAATTAATTGTAGTTTCAGTATAATGACACTGTGATCATTGTTTGCTAACTAACTGAAATATAGTAGAGTGATTAAATTAGTGCCACAAAGTTATTTTAATTCTACAAATTATTAGTTTTATAAGATATAGAATTTTTTGCGATAACCACTTTGTAAGACATGTTTTTTTTTTCTCTTATTTTTTTGCTTTTGCTGATTGTGCATTGTAATGTTCTGCTTTATAATACTGATGTTATTTTCTTGTTTTTTTAATTGCTGTGGCACCTTTGCTATTTTCATAAATTTTAGTTGTTAATAAACAGTCATAAATTTTCCTGTGATCAGTTGGCTCTTGCAATGAGCAAATACTGGTGAACTCCATAAGGGCAACAACCAGAAATTGTTTTGATATTAATGCACAGGAACCATTTTTTTACTTGCTGACCGAATTAGGTCTACACTATCTTTTAAATAAGTGTCACAGATTCTTTTTTCTCTTTGATATTGGTAGATTCTAAAGATGTGTTGAAATTTTTGTTTTAGCAAGTGATCTTTTGCCTTTTCTTTACATTTTTGGTTTAAGTTGGGTGTGAGAAGCCTGCCTGGGAATGTCCTACCATGGCCAGAAAATTCCCTGCACAGTCTTTTCCCGGAGCATTGGGGTTATGAAAGATCTCTGTTGGATTCATGTTAATTTCTTAAATATGTTGTCATTTACAGCATTAATTCCTCTTCTAAATTTACTGTGGTGTTTCTGACTATCTGGGAGGAGACTGAGCAGTGGAACGTGTTACTTTTACACATAAACAAGAACGATCTGTCACACTACTACACTTTAACACACAGTTTATATGTAATTGATGTCACACAGTCTCATACGGAACCTACATCCGCTTTCTTTTATATACTGTATATGATAAGATACTGTCATCCCCCTTCCCTTCTGCGTGAGAGGATGAATGAGCAAATGTATTTGTAGTTGCATGCTTGATGGTAGCAGACAAGCCTGTCTGCTAGAGAACAGTAGGACCAACGTCGGAACAGGTAGCTTCGCTTTCTAAAAGCAGGGAGGTTTCTATTCTTAGTATGGTCCTGTTCGTCCCTTGTCATGTTGGTATAGGAAGCTGCCTCTCTGGTCACTTCGTTTGTATCTGTTAATCACACTTGGTAGGATCCCAGGTCAGTCTGCCGCGGCGAGAGTCTGAAGTGGTAAGATCTCCAGCTAAGCGCGTGTTTGCTAAGTCCGTAGGACAATGAATTTCTTAAGTTCAGCCTAACTGAAAATTTAATCACCTTTATTCCAGGTTTTGCTCTAAAATATCTAATGTTATCTTATATTGCAACGCAGTGTGATTCGAGTGTGAAGTTCGGCATATATTCCGGTAGTTGCTTTGTCACTACTTTGTGAGTACAGTGGAACCACGTGTTGATCAGTAGCTCTAAGACCATCAATCTTAAATGCGAATGTGCGTGAGATTATAACGTCTCGACTTGACAATATTTTTCAATGTAGCAACTTTTCTTTATGTTCAACCCATGTGGGGTGTACTTTGTGAGACCAGACTCCGTGCTTATACAATTGTTTGACCCATCAGGTTAATAGTAAGATGATAGTAACCAGTTCGAGGTTTTTCTTTTGTAAATTGCGTTTCGATGTAATTTATTTTAATTATAAAAATTATTGTGGAGTTACACTCTTTGTGTAAACCAAGCTGACCACGTGAAGCATGTGGTGTAAGCATTAAAGTAGCCCTCAGCTATTATTTTCAGGAAGATTTCACAGATACTTAGTATGAATTTAGTATACCAGTGTGTGGTAATTACATGACGGACACGATTGCGCTACGAACGTAACTTCTTTGGGTGAAAATTGAATCGGTTGGTTGTGGTTAATTTCCTCTTGCATATGTTTCAACGTTCTTCGTCTGTTATTTTATGAATGCAGTGTTGTATGCAGTCTCCCAATCTTGGCTCCATATTTGATGTGTTCCATAAGATTACAACCTCACATTTTCACAGTCCTAAATAAGGCACCAGCTTAGTTATGACTCAAGTTTAATATGCTGAAATTTCAATGATCAATGTTAAAATAAATTTCCAAATATAAACTGATTTATTCCTTTTTATTTTAATTCTCTTATATATATATATATATATATATATATATATATATATATATATATATATATATATATATATATATATATCACCGGTTGTCGTATGACTGTTAAAAGATTATAATTAATGTTAGTCTGGTTGGGAATTTGGTAAGCTACACAGACTGGATACCTGGTGAAACAGTTGCTCGGTAATGCAAGGTCAACTTCCCCAGACAGCTCACAGCTTTTAACCCACTTTTATGGTCTTGAACATCAGCACCGCTTCCAGAACAAATTAAAGCAACAAAAGTACAACAGTATCCAAAGTGCATCGAACCAGCCCTAGGACATACACTCCTGGAAATTGAAATAAGAACACCTGAATTCATTGTCCCAGGAAGGGGAAACTTTATTGACACATTCCTGGGGTCAGATACATCACATGATCACACTGAGAGAACCACAGGCACATAGACACAGGCAACAGAGCATGCACAATGTCGGCACTAGTACAGTGTATATCCACCTTTCGCAGCAATGCAGGCTGCTATTCTCCCATGGAGACGATCGTAGAGATGCTGGATGTAGTCCTGTGGAACGGCTTGCCATGCCATTTCCACCTGGCGCCTCAGTTGGACCAGCGTTCGTGCTGGACGTGCAGACCGCGTGAGACGACGCTTCATCCAGTCCCAAACATGCTCAATGGGGGACAGATCTGGAGATCTTGCTGGCCAGGGTAGTTGACTTACACCTTCTAGAGCACGTTGGGTGGCACGGGATACATGCGGACGTGCATTGTCCTGTTGGAACAGCAAGTTCCCTTGCCGGTCTAGGAATGGTACAACGATGGGTTCGATGACGGTTTGGATGTACCGTGCACTATTCAGTGTCCCCTCGACGATCACCAGTGGTGTACGTCCAGTGTAGGAGATCGCTCCCCACACCATGATGCCGGGTGTTGGCCCTGTGTGCCTCGGTCGTATGCAGTCCTGATTGTGGCGCTCACCTGCACGGCGCCAAACACGCATACGACCATCATTGGCACCAAGGCAGAAGCGACTCTCATCGCTGAAGACGACACGTCTCCATTCGTCCCTCCATTCACGCCTGTCGCGACACCACTGGAGGCGGGCTGCACGATGTAGGGGCGTGAGCGGAAGACAGCCTAACGGTGTGCGGGACCGTAGCCCAGCTTCATGGAGACGGTTGCGAATGGTCCTCGCCGATACCCCAGGAGCAACAGTGTCCCTAATTTGCTGGGAAGTGGCGGTGCGGTCCCCTACGGCACTGCGTAGGATCCTACGGTCTTGGCGTGCATCCGTGCGTCGCTGCGGTCCGGTCCCAGGTCGACGGGCACGTGCACCTTCCGCCGACCACTGGCGACAACATCGATGTACTGTGGAGACCTCACGCCCCACGTGTTGAGCAATTCGGCGGTACGTCCACCCGGCCTCCCGCATGCCCACTATACGCCCTCGCTCAAAGTCCGTCAACTGCACATACGGTTCACGTCCACGCTGTCGCGGCATGCTACCAGTGTTAAAGACTGCGATGGAGCTCCGTATGCCACGGCAAACTGGCTGACACTGACGGCGGCGGTGCACAAATGCTGCGCAGCTAGCGCCATTCGACGGCCAACACCGCGGTTCCTGGTGTGTCCGCTGTGCCGTGCGTGTGATCATTGCTTGTACAGCCCTCTCGCAGTGTCCGGAGCAAGTATGGTGGGTCTGACACACCGGTGTCAATGTGTTCTTTTTTCCATTTCCGGGAGTGTATATCTTTAAGGACGGCAAGGGCAAACAAATTGCAGGATGCTTTTACACGGAGGAATTGCAGAAGAGTTCTGAACCAGATGTATTTCTCAACGAGCGTGTAATAAGACGTCGTGGGAATAGAGCACTGTTTAAATGGCTAGGATTTCCATCATCAAAAAACAGTTGGATCGAAGCTGACATGTTAGTATATAACGGGGAGAGTAGACCTCTATCTCCTCAGTAGCGTACCATGCACGATAGCAGGCACATCATAATAAGAGGTGGAGGTGGTGTTCTCGACAAGTTGCCTGTTGAATTGCACATTCCCGGATGTAACTTCTGTGGGCCTGGAACAAAGTTTCAGAAGCGCCTGGCACGAGGCGATAAAGGTATTAACCTACTAGACGAAGCCTCCCTCGAGCACGACCTCGCATACGCAGCAAATAAGGATCTCCCAGCACGGCACGTCACTGACCGGATATTAGCAGATAAAGCCAAGCAAATAAGGCGAAGAAAAGATCTCGGAATAGGTCAACGCGTTGCTGCATTCGTGGTTGATAAAACCATGCGTGGAAAAATGAAGTTGGGCTTGGGTCTGATGAATTTCAAACGAATTATGAAAGCAGTGTGAACAGTTTTGCGAGCGAAGAAGGACAGGAAGAAGAACAACAAGCTCGGTTGTTTGAAAAACTATATTCTCACCTCGATGTCTGCAGCTAAACGTGTGTTCAGTGGTGGGAACAAGAAGAAAAACACGACTTCAATTAAACCACCTAGGGTTCCACCACTACCAAAGACTTCGGGCGGAATTATCCCGTTCCTCGTTCCAGCCCTTGCAGCCCTGTCCGCTATAGGTTCACTCACAGGCGGTGCCGCAGCTGCAGCCAAAACTGTCAAAAATGCACAGAATGCACAAGCCCAACTAGAGGAAGCCAGAAGACATAATCTCGCTATGGAGGCAGCTATCGGAAAAGGTCTCTACTTGAAACCATACAGGAAAGGACTAAGTCTCTTCATAAATAAAAGAAAAGTTCGTTAGTTATCCTGCCCGACCGAGCGCTCACGAATAAAGATCTAATCAAAATTATTAAACAAAAACTTCACATTCGTGGATTCCGCGGCGTCTTTATGCGGAATACATTACCGAAGACCATGTGGCGGACTAATGAGTGCGGAATTGTAAATTTAGATGTTGCTCGCGGTCCAGGGACCCATTGGGTTGCGTATGTTAAGAAAATTTGAAATACAGTTCGGTATTTCGATTCATTCGGCGATTTACAGCCGCCTGAAGAATTACAACGCTACTTCACCAGCAAAAGACGCGTCTTCTACAATGTCCGGCGATATCAGGACTTTAACACATATCTGTGTGGTCATCTCTGCGCTATGTTCCTCATCACAGCGACGGCGAACCCCCTCTAGAATGCGTCATCGTCAGATCATGTGCGCGATATATAAAAGAGCTGTCACTGAACACATGACCATCATTTGATGTTTAGATGCAATGTCGTACACTCTGACTTTAAAAGAGCGAGGATCAGTATTACGTGCAAATTACTTTCCGCCGATGGATTTAAGTGTAGGGGACTGGAGTACTGCACTGATTGGTCTAGAGACGTATAACAGCATTCCAAATATTACGCAGAGCAACAATAAACTACATCTTGAAATTGACGGCCGGAAGGAGATTCTACAAATACAACCTGGTGCCTACGATATTGACGATTTAAACGAAGTCTTAAAACAGCCAGAAAAAGGTATTGAACTACGGGCAAACATTAATAACCTTAAATCTGAAATACGGACAGAGAGTGCTACGATCGACTTTACACAGAGACATTCAATTGGTCCATTACTAGGTTTTGCGAAGGATCGTGTTTTGGTGAAGGATTGAAGTAAATTTTACGCATCAGATAATGCTATAGATATACTCCCAGTGAGTACAATCCACGTTGAGTGTAATATTGCCACAAACTCATACCTGAACGATAAATTGATTCACTCAATTTACGGATTCTTTCCTACAGTCGGCACAGGGTATAAAATAGTTCAAGCCCCCACAAACGCTATATATCTCCCGGTGACTGTTCAGACACTGGACTACCTTGAACTGCGTATTGTGGATCAGAATAATCAGATTGTCAAGAGATCATTGTACGCCTACATCTAAGGCGAGATGGGAATAAGGTATAAAGCTAGCACACCAGGCTCACAACCGATTAGTGCAACGCGGAAGGGCAAGGTGATAACACGCCTTAATTACGAATTCCTCATTTCAGCAGGTTTAAAACCGCAGAATGACGTCGCTCAACGTAACTCAGTCAGTAGAGAATGAAGACCGAATTATTCGTCATGAATACCACCCACACAAACCCTATGCTTCAAGCACATTTAACAAAAATGATGAAATTAGGATTGTTATCCATCAGCAGCACGCCGTAACAGTGCCTAGCAAGAGCTTCTTCTATCTGGACTACACATTTAAGAAAGCTGACGGGGCTGCTGTAGCCCTCTCGAAGCTCACTCGAAATGCCGTAGCATTCCTGTTTAAAGAGTTACGCTATGAACTCAATGGAATTGAAATAGACCGAACTAGAAATTTTGGTATTACATCAGCCCTTAAGACGTACGTTTCAGCCTCACCCTCTGATTCAAACAGTTTGGAAAATGCTGGGTGGTTCATAGATGCAACGGATGGGGAGGGTGGACAAAGCCGATTCACCGCATGCGTGCCACTAAAAATGCTTATGGGTTATTTTGAGGATATGCAGCGAATAATTATCAACGCTAAACAGGAACTTACTTTGGTGAGAAGTGCAAGTGATGCGAATTCATTCTCTCAAACAGCTGCAGAGAATGTTCAAATCAAGATTAATAGCATATCATGGAAAATGCCTCACATCACCGCTGCCGACGAGGAGCGCTTGACGCTCTTAAAGGTTCTGAATGCTGGCACCTACCTACCACTAACTTTCCGATCATGGGAGCTTTTTGAATACCCAGTCCTACCTACAGCGTCCACACATACTTGGGCTATTAAAACATCGGTGCAGTTGGAAGCACCTTGATTCATCATACTCGCATTTCAAACTCAAAGGCGTGCTAATGTATCAAAGGAATCCACTGAATTTGACCACTGCAAGTTAACTAATGCCAGAGTCTACTTCAATTCAGAATACTACCCATATGAGAATCTGCATCTACAGTGGGACAGCAATGCATACAGTCTGGCATTTGACATGTGTGCGAGATTCCGAGCATCTTAGTACGAAGGTATTGAAAATGAAGGAAGCCTACTCAGCCCACAGAGTTTCAAGAGGCTAGCACCAATAATCGTGATTGACTGTTCAAAACAGAATGAGATAATTAAATCAGGACCTATAGATGTACGGATTGAATTTGAATCTTCAGCAAACTTCCCTGATCAGACTTCGGCATAAGCTCTCGTTCTGCATGATCGTCTCGTTAACTACTGTCCACTCACTGGTGTAGTGCAACGAGTTGTATAAATTAGTACGCACTCTGCTAGCTCTAGAGTAGATCACGATGTTGCCTGAAGGTGTGAGGATCGTAGCTGACGTTCAAGGATTTTACTATGATGAGTGCAGGCATTTCATAATTAAAGACTGTGCATTAATAGCATTCACGCAAAATGATGGAGTAATAGGAACATTTGTATCCAGAGTTGAATCGCCGAAACCATTTAAAGAAGTCAAGTGCAATCAGAAAGTCAGAAGCGTGATGTGGCTCACAAAGTTCTATCATGGTATTATGTGGGATGCCCCTGGCATCTCTTCTAAACATTTGCTGCAATTGCTGAGAGTATTTGATCACATGGAGACAATAATCTACGTTAAAGGTGATGAGAAGAGTAGCTGGCTGCGTCGAATCTTCAAATATGCGGCTATCCAGAACCTGGAATACTACGATTGTCCACCTATCCATCAACTTAGACAGCAAACGTGTGAAGAAGAAAAAAATAGTTTTGTGTCAGCATCTGAAAATGTAAAATTACTTTTAAAATGACTCACAAATAAATAAATAATATTTTTTCTCAATAAGAAATCTTGTTGTTTTCTTTCTGTGACACCTACTTCCATAGAAGTAAGTTAATTGGTGATACTGTTCGTGAAGCGCTTTCCACTGGAGCTGTCTGAGCCAGTTTACCTGCTTCCACCTCGCCGGCGCGGCGATGAGTCAGCCGTTGAAAGTGACAGGACCTGAAAGAGAGAGTGCTAGGGTCGGCATCGCCAGATGCCCGCCGTTTAAAGTGACAGGACCACAAAGAGAGTGACAGGGTCTGTTAGTGACCGACGGACAAAGTCCAACATGCGTCATTCAGATTTCATTTCTGTCTTTAAATCGGTAAACACCTTATAGCTCACTCTCTGTGCCAGTGCAACGTATATGGTTCATGATTGAGGGTCAAAAAATAACAAACTCGGGAATTTTTTTTTACAATAAAATAATTGAATTTATTATTCAGTTCAGATTTTGTTTGCGACATATCAGTTTACAGTAAAATGATTCACTTTTTTTTCACGTTATATGAGTTTACAGATACATTATTTGTCTTCAAGTAAAAATATGAAAGTTCTGATCTTCGCAGATACGTGTTTTTACATTATTCATAAATATATAAGCACTGAACTATATATATATATATATATATATATATATATATATATATATATATATATATAAGAGGCATTTTTTTGCAATAAAATAATTGAATTTATTATTCAATTCAGATTTTGTTTGCGACATATCAGTTTACAGTAAAATGATTCACTTTTTTTCACATTATATGAGTTTACAGATACATTATTTGTCTTCAAGTAAAAATATGAAAGTTCTGATCTTTGCAGATACGTGTTTTTACATTATTCATAAATATATAAGAACTGAACATATATATATATATATATATATATATATATATATATATATATATATATATAGTGAAGTTCCACCGGAAGCACTTTTTTAACTGAGGGCAAACGTATTTTTAGTTCAAGATAGTGGCTCTAAAACATTTTCCACTAGCAATTTAAATTATATTTCATTGAAATAAGTGGCTCTAGACATTTTCCACTACAACAAGCAGGTGAACACATATTTCTCAGTATAAAGATATTTTTCCACAGTCAAGAATATATAAAGAATTTAATTGGTGGAACTCATTCTTAAAAAACTAGTTCTGACTGGATGGCTAGCGGCAGGTGAAACTTACAACTACTACTAAGATCAACGCAGATACGAACTGCAAAAATTGTATTTTGGTCTTCTTGTATTTGATTATAAGAGGTGTAAAACTTTTATCTGTTTTCAGTCATATAGCCATAGACTAGTAGTAGTGGCGAAAAAATATACAGATATATATAAAGACTTTTTTTATAAATGCGATTATTTTAGTTTTTTTCTGTTTTTTATGATTTTTTGTTTTGTTTTTTCTTTGATAGAATAAATAATATTTACACACATGCACACTTAACACAGGCTCACACACATTCACAACACTCAGACATACACGGAAGTATGCAAGCTGATACACACTACAAAACATTCATTATTTACACTATGATAAAAGGGTCGTACTACTACTCTACAGACACTCTCGCCGTCGCTCTATCTCTCTCTGTCTCTCTCTCCCTCTCATTCAGAGTCCCCCACCCCATCTCTCGCTACAAGTGAGTAGTGTGAGTACAGGCGAGTTTCAATGCCGTCATCACAGATGACCCTTTTATTGTCATGAGGCGACAGACCGATTTTAAATTGCAGCACAGTGTACACCTCGTGCGTTATCGATCGAGTACTAGTTTGCCGGACAATATGCGGCGGCTGCAGCTCAGCACCGCGAAAACCACCACGTAGGCACTGCAAATAGTCTTCGATAGAGAGAGCTCGTGATGCCATCCGTTGTACCCCCTTAGCCCGTCTCTGAGTGTGATCTTCATCTTGGACTGAAGACCTACAAACTCCACAATCGGCAATCCATTCATCTCGTCTTTCATGAGACCGATAACCTTCTTGTTTTGCGGAACAATACCATAAGGATTATCGGCCGCATAAGAAGACGTGTCGAATTCATTGGCGTGGTACCTGCTTACTTCATATGGAACGCAGTTCTTCTCCCAATAGATGAAACTACCTGCATCCATATAAAGTAATTTAGGATCAGCGAAATGAGTTTTCGCATACTCATAATGAAAGCGGTACATGTGGAGTTTGGATAGGTCTAGTACGCACATCCCCACACAGATAGGTTTAGTAAACTCTACTGCAGTTGTAGCCATCTACACAACAACAAAATTCTTATTGAAAATAGTGACCCGTTTAAAATTTGGTCTGGCAATGCATTTTCGTACGCCATAACGCCCATCCAATTGCGTTCTAATAAAAATTTCACGTCGTTCCCTCAAATTCTCCATAGTTTTTCCGAAAATTAAATTATTCATTAATTTATAAGAATCTTTCTCAAAGTCACATGACACGGAAGTTCTCTGTCTCGTATTCAGATCAATATACTCCTTCAACCAGGGAGACTGCTTGAAGGAGATGGCGTGGGTGATTTTAACCAGCTCCATACCCGAGGTGAGGCATTGCTGGAGGTTAACATAGTGAATGATGTACCTCTGCTTGTCCCCCAGCGTTGCCATCAGTTTCGGTGTGGAACCTCCTCGCGGAACTAGTTGCTCTGGACACAGTGGCAAATTGGATGCGCGTCATGCAAACTAATAGGATATGTGAGTTCTGCCTCCACTACATACCCTACATCAGAATCAGTGGCCATACCCCCTCTGATTTTTCCATTAATCCCTTGCATTCATCTTCGGACAGCCACCGAAACTCCCCAATCGGCAGTGATTGCTGCATGGCATGCCCGTATAAATTATTCACATCTAGATACATTATATAACTTGAATCAAGGGATGCGTTCAACCTGTCACCCATCCGTGGGTTATTTGCTTTCGCGTGTCTATGAATACATTGGCAGAGCCCCCCCCCCCCCCCCCCACGCATACCCCGCCCCCGCTCAAAGAAAAGACGCATGTCAGGATTGGTCAATAATTCGATACTGCACTTCATTTTCTTGAGCATCGCGTCCCAAGACAACCCAGGTGCCGTGTAATAAAAGGCAGGGTCCAGAGAATATGTGATCATACATAGACTCCGGAACTTCTCGAAAACGTACACATGCAAGCGCACGTCTGTGTACAAGTAAAGACGTGCGTATTCTCCTAAATTAGAAATGTTGAATTCCCGCCTGACATTCACGGCATGTTCATACTCTGCATTCGTTATCGTGTCGCCTGTGAGGTTGCTGGAGAATGCAGTTATGTCGGGTAGCCTGGTTTCGTTGAGTTTGGCCATACTATTCACATACTCGTATGGAGAAATCCCTTTCCTAGTCACAAGTTGAAACTTTTCCTCGCCAGGAAATGCAGTTCGAGTGATATGCATATCCGCCGGGGGTAGAGTTTCAACAACTATCTGTAGTGGTGCCTGCATAAAACGTAGTGTATCGAGGAAGCGCAGCGTAACTCTTGGCGTCATTCGTTTGGAGAATATACACTTCCTGACGCTTTCAGGTAGGACACTGACCTGATTTTTCTCCCAACCTAAATCTGCCAAGTGCTCAACTAGAAAATGAACATCATACCCACTTAAATTATGAAAGAAAACTGGAATGTGCCTAGGTAATTGGTACTTCAAATTGCACGCATTGTGAGCAGCGCCACGGAATTTCCCTGTAAGACGACAGTGGTCCCTACGAGGAGTTTCCGCTTTTCTGTCCAATGGCTGCCCACAAATATGACACTCGGTGGCTTTATTATACAAATCTTCATTCTCCTTCGATTTGGTCATTGGAACGTTGCCGCCGTACAGCTTATCAACTTCCAGTGAAATTTTTTCAAGCTCAGAGAGCAACCAAATCGATGGATTATCGCCGACGTAAGATTTGTATCGGTTAAGGTTGGCGTCATATGACAATACAATTTGGTACGCTGCGGCATAAGGTACGTGTTTTTCTGTAAAGGTAGTGTGTGAAGTCGTAGAATCGCCTTCACAGCGGGTCACAGGAGCGAGGAGGCACTCAAAGTCGGCGTACACAACAAACGGACACCGCTCCTGGTGGTGAGCATTCCTAAACTTTATGAATTTGTTTTCCTCCGTGGGCATAATAACACGTAGCGCATCCTTGGAAGTACAGTCTACTAGATGCGTAGCTAACAACTGTTCAGAGGAGAAATAATTGAGACACGTTAAACAAATATGTTTTACATTATGATCAGCTGATAGTTGGGCGGAAAGGAGTCGGGTCATGTCCTTGATCCAGACATAGTGATAATTGTCACCTTCAGAAAAGAGAAGCATATTTACATGCAGCTCACGCTCACCGGCAAATTTTGAGAAATGAAGGGGGCCGACTACGACATGCTTGTCTTGCTCGTCTGACTTGCTTTTCTTCTTCTCCAGGCCTTAAACGTGCACCGATATTCTGGTATTTTGTGCCTCAAATTTAGGTATGTCCTGGATCTTGATGGGGAACTCAATACCCTCAAAGTTATAATGTGTGTTAATATCACTGACTTTGTATGTGCCTGGACGACAAGGGCGATCTCTATAATTATACTTTCTCTCGCAAGCCAGGACTGACCATGCAAAACAAGCGTGATCTTTTGTATTTTGGACATTAATGCATGCTTCTTTATTAGCTATATCTTTAGGGAGCTTGATATAGCTAGACCCTCCATTTAACAGATCGTGGACATGTATATGGATGTCCAGGTGTAGAATTCTGCTGAGTGCCTTAGCTGAGCCGTTGACTTCCATCTCGGAAAAGCGGCCCAATATGACACTCAAGGTGGATCTACGAAACCACTCGGCGATCGATGTGCTCCGCGTTATCACGCCATTATCCCCCCAAAGATAATGAATGCTGGTCTCTTCCTGACCAGACTGAACTTTGGGGGGAGGGGGCGGGGGGGAGGTGCGATAACTCAATGCAGAGCACTGCACTGCACTTAACGGCGGGATAACGCGGATTATGCACTACCCTGAGGAGGTCGGTTTCCTGGACAGGGAGGCATGCGTTTAAAAATCCAGCAGGGTCGTGGTACCGCCCTGCCGGGTTTTCGATGCGAGTGACCGAGATTCGCTCCTCGAAGGCGTCGGCAATCGCCGAGTACTGCAACAGGTATGGTCTCACTGACCTGATCTACTTCACTAAAAGGGCGGGGGAGAGAACTGCCGCTGGCCTCAGGATGATCACTAATACTATTACTACTACTAATACTGGGGGTCCAGCCGGTGGATGATGGTGCTGGCGATGGCACGTGATCATCGTTTAATGAGACTGGTATTCGTCTCGGTACACGAACCTTGCGCTGCCGGTGTCGTGGGCAGTCAGCTTTGGGAGGTGGAGAATGCGGCGACGAGAGGTCAACGGGGCAGCCAGGCTGCGTGACCTTGCTAGCGGCGGCAGTAGATGCAGCTTTGTGCGCAGCGACCCAGGGCGCTTTGGCGGGCGAGGCGTGTCTCTGCAGGCAGTGTTGATGGCCGGGTTTAGCCGCGACAGGCACACGCGCGACCGTCAGCTGGGGGTCGACCGCTGCAGAGATAAAGTAAAGTAATATAAATGCACTGTCTACGGTGGTGAATTCTAACGATGGAAAAGATAGTTATAATGAGAGTGGCTCTGACTCCAGAGCATGAACAGTTCATCCGGGCAGTCTATCGCACCGTCGAAAAAATAATCAAGGCCATCATCCAATAAGTCTTTATAATGGCCTAGAACAAACAAGATATTTTATAAATGGAATTGATAGAGAAAAAGAAATAAGTATATTAATATTATTAGAGATACGTAATTTTTGATTTACAAGTAGGCGACTGTTGCTGGACGCCCCCCCCCCCCCCTGCAAAGTCAAAGGACGTGACTTACGTTATTATAAGTCCAGTTTATTATTTGACGCGATTATGAAAAAGATAGTGGAAAAAGATAAGTGACGGAGAAAGCTCGTATGTGTGATCAATTATGGTGTTGGGATTTGAACTTGTGATAGATTTTTGTTTTGGATGTAAGGAAAATGGCTTTCTCACCCAGAAAATCGGACAACTTGAATAAATAATAAATGATAATAATAAATAGAAGTACAGTTTTCGAGACAATATCGTGTTGGAATTTGAATTTGGCGCAATTTTCTAGTGGAGGTAGGCCTATAATAATAAATAATAATGAATGATAATAAATGACAATGAATGATAATGAATGTTAGTAAATGATAATCAATAATAATAAAGATAAGTACGGTTTTTCCATGCATTATCCTGTTGGAATTCAAACTTTCCGCCATTTTTTCTTGTGGTGGCTTAGGTTAGTGGACATAGCACAATTGGGCTATTTTCCCGCCAAAAGCCGCAATCTTGGATGACGTGCGATGTTGCCAAGTCTACATGACGCCATCTTGGATGATGTCATCGCCGCCATCTTGAATAAGTGTGGCCTGGCGCGAAGGTTGCCCTACTACTTATGGGAAAGATTCCATACGTTTCTGAAATCGGGTCGAGAGTCACAGAATAGATGAATTGTCGCCTCCACGTTTCAACTATGTGTTCGACGAAGGGCTCTGCGAGTGGCGGAATGGAACGAGGGACAAATATTTTGAAAATGAATTCAGAACTGGCTATGGAAACATTGAATTCCCAAGTTGAATGTCTGGTCTTAACAGAAGACCTCGCAATGTTTTCAGATTGGCTAAACCCAAGTCAAAGACATGGCTACTGGTCGTCCTCGAGAAGAATTAGTATCTAGAAGTTCTAGAAGTAAAATAAGGAGAAATCAAACGGATGGAGAAATTTAAATACATAGAAGAGTAGATAGAGGAGAAGACCTCTGAGAATACAAGGATATGCATCACACATGAGGAAAATTGTAATAGCATATTAACTAACAAAAAGTGCGAACAAGAATAAATCAATAGCAGTTAATTCCTAGACATGACATTACGACCATAGGCCCTATATCTCGCAGAATGCTTTGCTATGAATAGAAAACATCTCTCGTGAGAAATTAAAAATAAGATCCTAGGCCGAATCAAAGTAAATGGTGATTACAGGACACAACCATATACACTTATAGAAAAGATCGCAGTCACTTGTTTTTATGGCCATATTGGTCGTGCCTGTAAATTTAGCACAAAGTGCTTCTTCATGTACAGAACAATGAATCCTTTCTGTTGATCATTGTAATTTCTTTCTCATTCATTTTAACTAAATCTGTAAATGTTTTTTGCGTAGTATTTTAACATTGTTTCAGTGAAGATTTGCAGTAACTGTCGCTTATCTGACGGCGTAATAGATATCGAGAATTCTCATCCCTCTCTCCTGTCATCCCCATTCATTTTTAAAGGCTTGTGAAGACAGATCGCTGTACTGCATCTTTTTTCTGCAAATAGCCATTGGTCCAGCGAACGTCCGTCATACCACGAACAATTAGTGATGTGGAAACAGCGCTGACCCCACGATTTTCTCTAACTGAAGAGAGCTGTGCCGACCGAAAAATGCCACACCGCAGTACCAAATGAAATGTTACGCTGTACCTGGTGCTTCTGTATCAAGGACAAGTAACAAAGAAAATACTTTTTTTGAGGCGAAATAATTAAGAAAGAATTTTATTAAGAAGTAATTATACTGTTACCGAAACAATATAGTTGATATACAAGTTCACATTTGTCTTCAAAGGAATAAAAAAATCGTAAGCAATAGAAATACTAAGTTCTCAGTGCACAAATATAATAAGACAACATCTCTGGTACAACTCAGGCGATGACGAAAATCTAAAGCACGACGCATTGAAAAGGAAACATTCTTTACAATAACAACCTTCCATTTAGCCGAAATTGAGCAACACAGGCTACAAGTTTCCAATTCGCCAGGCGAAAGTATCCCGCTTCAAGTCTGACCCAGGAGTAATCGCGGATAAACTCTGCTGAATTTTAACAAAAATTCAGCAATAATTTAACCAGTTGATCCAAGTTTCACCACTGCAAGTAACTGGTGTAATCTCACTTAACTTCCCCATCTCCGTAAAATTTCCAAACCAGTTAACATCGACACCAGACAAGGCCAGTTTTCCGCCTCAGGTGAAACTCTCCACGGTACAAGAATACAACACACCGAGACAAGGGGCCAGGATGACGAAAGTATGGTCAAACAAGAAACCACTCGTACCTTACAAACTGCAAAAAGCTTTCCATTGGCTAGTAGACAAACCCAGCTCGCAAATATGAGAAAGTATCTCAGCAGACACGCAAAGAGGGTGCTCAAAGAATTTATTTCGATCAGTCGAAGTGAGTGCAGTACAGATATTGTCGTGGTGCACTGCGAGCAAAATATAGTACAAATGAAACTGCAGAATGAACAGGCAATTTTGAAGTACAGGATAATAGAAGCAAAAACCTTACACTAAGCGTGTTCCTGCAAACGAACCGTTAACCAGACAACTGTGAATTGAATGGGTAGGCATCGACACTGATTTTAGTACGATTTGTTGTCCTAGTTAATACAGATGTATTTGAAATTCAAATTTTTCGATTAAGTCTACACTTAATGGCGCTCAAAATCCATCTAAAGTCTGCCTATAGACACACGTTCTAGTCACCTCAACGTAACCACTACCTATGTTCGACATCAACGTGCAATAAATAGTCACAGACGGCAGATGGCAGCACTAACAGTGGAGGGGGGAGTGGGCGGGGTGCACACAAATCGTGATAGGAACGCAGCAAACGGTGCACTCGTTGTCGTAATGCCGAAACGGATAGATTTATCTGACGTCCAGAAGGATATCATCAGTATCTATAGGGCCAAGGGTGAAAGTATTTCCGAAACGGCTAGGCTTGTAAACTGTCCGTGTACCGCCGTGGTTAAGGTACAGCATGCATGGTAAAACGGCGCTATCCAAAACCGGCGCCAAGCGTGACGCACCACGGCCCGTAGGTGACAGTGGTGAGTGGAGGTTGCGGAGCGGATATGTGTATGGGCAAATGGACGTGCAGCTATTGAGAAACTGACCGCCCAGATGAACCAAGAGGCTACCAAAAATGTCTCCTCAACAATGCTTCTGCAAACATTGCTGACTCCTGGTTCATGAACTCATTCTGATTACTGTTCATCGGCGACGAAAGCTGGAATTAGCACAACAATACCGCAACTGTACATATACCTAGTGTCGACACGTGGCCCTTCCTATCGGGCAAACAGCAGATGGCGTGTACGGCCCTGCAACTGTCATCGGAAGGAACCAGGTCAGACGAGGGAGCGTTCTGGTCTGGGGAATGTTTCCATGGCATTCCTTGGGTGATCTCGTCATTCTGGAAGACACAGTGGATCAATACAAGTGTGCATCTATCCTGGGGCATCATGTTCTCCCACACACACAGAGTTTATTTCATCGTTGGCGCGATGAAATCTACCAGCCGGACAATGCAACGTATCACACAGCTCGCAGTGTACGAGTGTGTTTCGAAGAGCATGAGGATGAGTTTGCCGTACTTCCCTGTCTATCAAACTACCCGGGTTTAAACGTAATCGAGAATCTATGGGAGCACTTCGAGAGGGCTATTTGCACCATGAATCATGAATCATGAAACTCAGCACAGCTGGCCGCGGCACGGGAGTCGGAATGGCTCCACGTACCTGTCGGTACAGTCAACAACCTCATTGACTCTCTTCCTGTCTTCCTAGAAGTCCGCGCCACCAAAGGTGGTTATTCAGGCTTTCCGCAGGTGGTCTCATTGATGCGACTGGAGCGTGTCGTACTGATTCAGCGCGTTACACAGTACTACTTACTGAATACTCGTACCTATTAAAGGCATGCAAGACCGCTCTCGTCTCTGTAATAAGCTCCAGACGATCTCATAAATCTGGATGACACTGGACAGTACGCTGTTCCAGTTCTTCAACAGTACCAAGAGTTACGCTGTGCACTTCACTTTTGAGGTAACCACAGGTACCAAATTTCAGAGTATCGAGGCCAAGTGAGCTCACAGGGAAGTTAGCTACCCTGCTGTATCATTCCACCTTGGACAGCATTGGCGCGACGGGTATCGTGTTACAGCAGCAGAAAAATGAGCCAGTTTGAAGACATGCATGTATTAATGTACTTTTTTTTTGTCGTCAGTCTACTGACTGGTTTGATGCGGCCCGCCACGAATTCCTTTCCTGTGCTAACCTCTTCATCTCAGAGTAGCACTTGCAACCTACGTCCTCAATTATTTGCTTCACGTATTCCAATCTCTGTATTCATCTACAGTTTTTGCCCTCTACAGCTCCCTCTAGTACCATGGAAGTCATTCCCTCATGTCTTAGCAGATGTCCTATCATCCTGTCCCTTCTCCTTATCATTGTTTTCCACATATTCCTTTCCTCTACGATTCTGCGTAGAACCTCCTCATTCCTTACCTTATCAGTCCACCTAATTTTCAACATTCGTCTATAGCACCACACCTCAAATGCTTCGATTCTCTTCTGTTCCGGTTTTCCCACAGTCCATGTTTCACTACCATACAGTGCTGTACTCCAGACGTGCATCCTCTGAACTTTCTTCCTCAAATTAAGGCCGGTATTTGATATTAGTAGACTTCTCTCGGCCAGAAATGCCTTTTTTGCCATAGCGAGTCTGCTTTTGATGTCCTCCTTGCTCCGTCCGTCATTGGTTATTTTACTGCCTAGGTAGCAGATTCCTTAGTTTCATTGACTTCGTGACCATCAATCCTGATGTTAAGTTTCTCGCTGTTCTCATTTCTACTACTTCTCATTACCTTCGTCTTTCTCCGATTTACTCTCCGACCATACTGCGTACTCATTAGACTGTTCATTCCGTTCAGCAGATCATTTAATTCTTCTTCACTTTCACTCAGGATAGCAATGTCATCAGCGAATCGTATGATTGATACCCTTTCACCTTGTATTTTAATTCCACTCCTGAACCTTTCTTTTATTTCCATCATTGCTTCCTCGATGTACAGATTGAAGAGTAGGGGCGAAAGGCTACAGCCTTATCTTACACCCTTCTTAATACGAGCACTTCGTTCTTGATCGTCCACTCTTATTATTCCCTCTTGGTTGTTGTACATATTGTATATGACCCGTCTCTCCCTATAGCTTACCCCTACTTTTTTCAGAGTCTCGAAGAGCTTGCACCATTTTATATTGTCGAACGCTTTTTCCAGGTCGACAAATCCTATGAAAGCGTCTTGATTTTTCTTTAGCCTTGCTTCCATTATTAGCCATAACGTCAGAATTGCCTCTCTCGTCCCTTTATTTTTCCTAAAGCCAAACTGATCGTTACCTAGCGCATTCTCAAATTTCTTTTCCATTCTTCTGTATATTATTCTTGTAAGCAGCTTCGATGCATGAGCTGTTAAGGTGATTGTGCGATAATTCTCGCACTTGTCAGCTCTTGCCGTCTTCGGAATTGTGTGGATGATGCTTTTCCGAAAGTCAGATGGTATGTCGCCAGACTCATATATTCTACACACCAACGTCAATAGTCGTTTTGTTGCCACTTCCCCCAATGATTATAGAAATTCTGATGGAATGTAATCTATCCCTTCTGCCTTATTTGACCGTAAGTCCTCCAAAGGTCTTTAAAATTCCGATTCTAATACTGGATCCCCTATTTCTTCTAAATCGACTCCTGTTTCTTCTTCTATCACACCAGACAAATCTTCACCCTCATAGAGGCTTTCAATGTATTCTTTCCACTTACCTGCTCTCTCCTCTGCATTTAACAGTGCAATTCCCGCTGCACTCTTAATGTTACCACCGTTGCTTTTAATGTCACCAAAGGTTGTTTTGACTTTCCTGTATGATGATTCTGTCCCTCCGACAATCATATCTCTTTCGATGTCTTCACATTTTTCCTGCAGCCATTTCGTCTCAGCTTCCCTGCACTTCCTATTTATTTCATTCCCCAGCGACTTGTATTTCTGTATTCCTGATTTTTCCGGAACATGTTTGTGCTTCCTCCTTTCATCAATCAACTGAAGTATTTCTTCTATTACCCATGGTTTCTTCACAGCTACCTTCTTTATACCTATATTTTCCTTCCCAACTTCTGTGATGGCCCTTTTTAGAGATGTCCATTCCTCTTCAACTGTACTGCCTACTGCGCTATTCCTTATTGCTGTATCTATAGCGTTAGAGAACTTCAAACGTATCTCGTCATTCCTTAGTACTTCCGTATCCCACTACTTTGCGTATTGATTCTTGCTGACTAATGTCTTGAACTTCAGCCTACTCTTCATCACTACTACATTGTGATATTAGTCTATATCTGTTCCTGGGTAGGCCTTACAATCCAGTATCTGATTTCGGAATCTCTGTCAGACCATGACGTAATCTAACTGAAATCTTCCCGTATCTCCCGGCCTTTTCCAAGTATACCTCCTCCCCTTGTGATTCTTGAACAGGGTATTCGCTATTACTAGCTGAAACTCGTTACAGAACTCAATTAGTGTATCTCCTCTTTCATTCCTCGTCCCTACCCCATATTCTCGTGTAACCTTTCTTGTACTCCCTCCCCTACAACTGCATTCCATTCGGCCATGACTATTAGATTTTCGTCCCCCTTTACATACTGCATTACCCTTTCAATATCCTCATACACTTTCTCTATCTGTTCATCTTCAGCTTGCGACGTCGGCATGTATACCTGAACTATCGATGTCGGTGTTGGTCTGCTGTCGATTCTGATTAGAACAACCCGGTCACTGAACTGTTCACAGTAACATACCCTCTGCCCTACCTTCCTATTCATAACGAATCCTACACCTGCTATACCATTTTCTGCTGCTGTTGATATTACCCGATACTCATATGACCAGAAATCCTTGTCTTCCTTCCACTTCACTTCACTGACCCCCTACTATATCTAGATTGAGCCTTTGTATTTCCCTTTTTAGATTTTCTAGTTTCCCTACCACGTTCAAGCTTCTGACATACCACGCCCCGACTCGTAGAACGTTATCCTGTCGTTGATTATTCAATCTTTTTCTCATGGTAACCTCCCCCTTGGCAGTTCCCTCCCGGAGATCCGAATGGGGGACTATTCCGGAATCTTTTGCCAATGGAGAGATCATCATGACACTTCTTCAATTACAGGCCACATGTCCTGTGGATACACGTTACGTGTCTTTAATGCAGTGGTTTCCATTGCCTTCTGCATCCTCATGTCGTTGATCATTGCTGATTCTTCCGCCTTCAGTGGCAATTTCCCACCCCTAGGACAAGAGAGTGCTCTGAACCTCTGTCCGCTCCTCCGCCCTATTTGACAAGGCCGTTGGCAGAATGAGGCTGACTTCTTATGCCGGAAGTCTTCGGCCGCCAATGCTGATTATTTATCAAAATTCAGGCAGTGGCGGGGATCGAACCCGGGACCGAAGACGTTTAGATTATGAATCAAAGACGCTACCCCTTTTTTTTCTTTTTCTTTTTCATTTTGTTCGTTGTTGATCGTTGGATTTGCTCGTTGCGGACGTTACATGACATCCATTATAGTTCGTTTTGTTGATCCTTCCACTCAGTTTTTTATTACAGAGGCCAACCAGCTCTCTGACCGAACACGCTGAGCTACCGTGCCGGCACCTCTAGACCACGGGTCTAATGTACTACATTCTGGAATCAAGAGCTCTGGTTAAGATTTGAGGGCTGTTAGCTGCAGCGTGGTCTAAGAGTTGACAGTTGAAATATATTTGTTTTTTACAATGTATGAAGAAACAGGTTGTGCTGGCGATCTTGCAGCTGTACTAAATTTATGAAATTTATTCGCAGTTACAAAATCTCTCTGACATTAGTTGCATTAGATATGAAAATAATAGATGAAAAACATGAAAATTCACGCCGGACCGGAACTCGAAACCAGATTTCCTGCTTGTTGCAAACAGTCATCTTAACCACTTCAGCTATCTCAGCACGCTTCCAGAACCGAGCTAAACTTCCATGTATCATGCTGTGTACGAGTCGTAGCTCGCTGCTTCATTTGGATTCCCTCCACAAGGTTACAAGGAGCCAGACGTCACCAGTGTCTGGTATTACAAGCCTCTACAGGCCAATGGCGATTTTAATACTAACGTTGAATATGTTTTTTCCTTGAAGCCTTGAGGACGGAATCCAAGTAAAGCTGCGTGCGATGTGGTTGTAGACAATTTGACGTATGGGAGTCTGGGTCAGTCCTCGATGCGTGAGCAGATAGCCGAATAGCGTAAGGGGACTGCTCGAGTCAAGAAGGAAATCCGGGTTCGAGACCCGGTCTGGCTAAAATTTTCTTGTGACACCAATAGGTAATATCTTGGTATGCGGTCTTGCATTATATTGTTCAAAGATAACGACAGGGACTATCCAATCAACGGTACCAATGTACTGGTCGAACCGAGGGAGGTGGCGCTGTGGTTAGCACACTGGACTCGCATTCGGGAACACGTCGGGTCAAATCCGGTTCCGGCTACCCTAATTTAGGTTTTCAGTGATTTTCCTAAATCGCTTCTGTCAAATGCTGGGATGGTTCCCTTGAAAGGATACGTGTGATTTCCTTCACTATCCTTCCTTAATCCGACCACGTACTCCGCCTCTATTGAACTCGTTGTCGACGGGACATCAGAAACTCATCTCCTCCTCCTTTACAGGTAGAGTTGGAGTTCAATCAGTAGTCTCCCCATCTTCAACGTACTGCTCATTGTGGAGTGCATTCTTTATTGGGCCTAACAGATGGTCCCTCGTTGCTCTTTATGACATTCTGTTAGGTGGCGAAGAACCTAGTGGGCACACACCATTCCATTGAGTACCCCAGCTGGTGGACGAGGGCGTGAGCACTACCAGTAGAGGCATCAAGTTGAGCAGCGAGGTGTTTGTAATCCGAACGACGGTGTCCGCATGTTCTCACATTGGAGGAGTCACAGCTGCGTGCGGCCATTCGGCACGCGAAAGGTTGGACAAGTTCGCACGACCTTGTTGGATGATGAGAAACGCCGCGCCCAACGACTGATATGCTTTTGTTCACTGCCAGCTCTCCGTAGACGTTCTGCAAGCGTCTTTAAACATCTGCGATGTAATGGTTTTCCGCCAAAAGAAACAAAATGAGAGGTCTCTGGTTGGCATGCACCTACGTTGCAGACGCCATTTTAAAGGGTACATATAGCACCGTCACTAATTGGAACTTAACGAAAGTACAGGGACTGTAACTGGAATATTTCAGGATATCCCACAACAAATTCCGCATTTTTCAAACAAAAAATGGCTGAGAAAAACAAAATGTGTTTTATTACACATTGAACGCCCTGGAGCGGATGTGCTGATATGGTATTGTGCATATGCAGACATGTAGTATACTTCACACTGTAGTATACTTCGTATTAATTTCACGTTTCTTACATGCCGCCTTGACAATTCTACAATTTTAATTACCAGGAATAATATTGCTTTTTTTATTTTATTTTTTTTGGGCGGTTTGGGGGGGGGGGGGGGGGGGGAAATGGGTTGGTTGCGTGGATGTGTGGTCATCAGTCTTCTGACTGGTTCGTTACGGCATCCTATGAATTCCTCTCCTGTGCCAACCTTTTCATCTTGCACCCTGCGTTCTCAAATGTTTGCTCGATATACACTCCTGGAAATTGAAATAAGAACACCGTGAATTCATTGTCCCAGGAAGGGGAAACTTTATTGACACATTCCTGGGGTCAGATACATCACATGATCACACTGACAGAACCACAGGCACATAGACACAGGCAACAGAGCATGCACAATGTCGGCACTAGTACAGTGTATATCCACCTTTCGCAGCAATGCAGGCTGCTATTCTCCCATGGAGACGATCGTAGAGATGCTGGATGTAGTCCTGTGGAACGGCTTGCCATGCCATTTCCACCTGGCGCCTCAGTTGGACCAACGTTCGTGCTGGACGTGCAGACCGCGTGAGACGACGCTTCATCCAGTCCCAAACATGCTCAATGGGGGACAGATCCGGAGATCTTGCTGGCCAGGGTAGTTGACTTACACCTTCTAGAGCACGTTGGGTGGCACGGGATACATGCGGACGTGCATTGTCCTGTTGGAACAGCAAGTTCCCTTGCCGGTCTAGGAATGGTAGAACGATGGGTTCGATGACGGTTTGGATGTACCGTGCACTATTCAGTGTCCCCTCGACGATCACCAGTGGTGTACGGCCAGTGTAGGAGATCGCTCCCCACACCATGATGCCGGGTGTTGGCCCTGTGTGCCTCGGTCGTATGCAGTCCTGATTGTGGCGCTCACCTGCACGGCGCCAAACACGCATACGACCATCATTGGCACCAAGGCAGAAGCGACTCTCATCGCTGAAGACGACACGTCTCCATTCGTCCCTCCATTCACGCCTGTCGCAACACCACTGGAGGCGGGCTGCACGATGTTGGGGCGTGAGCGGAAGACGGCCTAACGGTGTGCGGGACCGTAGCCCAGCTTCATGGAGACGGTTGCGAATGGTCCTCGCCGATACCCCAGGAGCAACAGTGTCCCTAATTTGCTGGGAAGTGGCGGTGCGGTCCCCTACGGCACTGCGTAGGATCCTACGGTCTTGGCGTGCATCCGTGCGTCGCTGCGGTCCGGTCCCAGGTCGACGGGCACGTGCACCTTCCGCCGACCACTGGCGACAACATCGATGTACTGTGGAGACCTCACGCCCCACGTGTTGAGCAATTCGGCGGTACGTCCACCCGGCCTCCCGCATGCCCACTATACGCCCTCGCTCAAAGTCCGTCAACTGCACATACGGTTCACGTCCACGCTGTCGCGGCATGCTACCAGTGTTAAAGACTGCGATGGAGCTCCGTATGCCACGGCAAACTGGCTGACACTGACGGCGGCGGTGCACAAATGCTGCGCAGCTAGCGCCATTCGACGGCCAACACCGCGGTTCCTGGTGTGTCCGCTGTGCCGTGCGTGTGATCATTGCTTGTACAGCCCTCTCGCAGTGTCCGGAGCAAGTATGGTGGGTCTGACACACCGGTGACAATGTGTTCTTTTTTCCATTTCCAGGAGTGTATTCCAGTCCACCCCTTCCCCTACACTTTTTACCCCGTACAACTCCCTCTAATACCGTGTAAGTTATTCCTTGATGTCTTAACGTGTATCCGACTATCCTTCCTCTTCTTTTCTGGTCAATGTTTTCCATATGTCCCTCTCGTCGTCGATTCTCCGCAATTCACATAGTGTTCGGTGTCCGTCTATAGCATCACATCTCATACGCTTCTTTTTCGGTTTCTTGCTGTCCATGCTTGAGTACCATACAATGCTGTGCTCTCAGAAACGTTTTCTCAGATTAAGGTTGATTTTTGATACCATCGGTCTTCTCTTTTCCAGGAATGCCCTCTTTACCCGTGTTAATCCACTTTTTGTGTCCTCGTTGTTTCATCCATCTTGTGTCATTTTGTTTCCAAGGTAGCAGAATTCCTTAACTTCATCCACTTCGTTGTCCCTAGTTTTCACTGTATCGTATATTATCCGTCTTTCCCTGTAGCTTGCCCCTATTTCTCTCAGAATTTCAAACAACTCGCACCATTTTATATTGCCGAACGCTGTTTTCAGGTCAACGAATCTTAAGGAATGTGTCTTGATTTTCCTTAAGCATTCCTTTCATTATCAATTCCCACATCAGAACTTCCTTTCTGCTGCCCACACTTTCCCAAAAGCCATCCTGATCGTCACGTAATATATGTTAAATTTTCTTTCTCGTTGTTTTGTATATTATTCTTTTCAGGAAAATGGATGATTGAGTCTATATTATTTATGACGCTTATCCGCGCTTGCTGTTTCCGCGGCAATGTAGTTGATATATTTTCTTATTTGAAGGTAGGCCCATGTCTTCAGAGTCATATATTCTAGAAACAAACTTGAATATCCCCTTGTTTCCAATTTAATCTAATGATTTTAGAAATTTCTGAGGGGTATTATCCATCCTTTCAGCCTTATTCCATGCTTTGTTTTCCAAAGCTGTATCAAACTCTTACTCTAATGCTGGATCCCATACTTCATCCTGTACGAAACGATTCTTTTAACAAACTGAAAAGCAGCCACACTACTGCATTACCAGCGTGATAAATCTCCAGATCGTCAGACAGACGTCCACTCGTCGATCTCGCAGCCACACCACCTGTGAAGCCAGTGGCGCCGGCTCTGCCCTGGCGGACTGCGCAGTTCGCCCCACAGAGAGAAGAGGCAGCCCGCCTCCCATGCTGGGCACGTCCGCCAATATAGCCAACTCTCCCAGCGGCTAACGGCGTCGCGATCGGCCAGCTGCCGTCGCCAAAAATATTTAATTTTGTGCCGCGAGGCTCCTCGTCCTCCCTGGTGGCCGACCAGCTATCCGTGACCTGCGGCCCCAAACTGTTGACGTCACCCAACGTCACCGCCAGCCAGCACGTGGACACAATAGATCTCTTCCATACTGGCAAGAATCCGATGGAGTGTTTTTTCTTATCCACACTAATAACAAATCTGTAAAGCCGTTGTGTCTATCTTTTTGTAGTTGAACAACTAATCTTCAGAACTACTATACGAATTTACATGCGGTTTTCGCAGGTGCCTCGAGCATACAGCACTCTGCTATGTAGTTTTCAGCACACAACACGGGTTGCAGACGCAACTTCTCAATTCTGAAGATGGTCTAAAACGATCGAAATATGTAACCTAACAAAAAGTGTACAACTGAGATCGAATAATACATTATTTTAAACTCGAGCATAGTTTGGGCCACCGTGTAGATTTTAGGCCATCAGAATCGTATCACAGAAAAAGGATATCGTGATATAAATTTTTGCTAAAAATTTATTGTCTCTCTCTGTTGTGAGCAACAGAACATTTCGCTCTTATTTCAGTATGTGACCGAAAGACTCAGCCTTCAGAAATTGTGAAAGGACCGTGTGCCACAAAGAGCTCACATTCGCCACGAGATGGAGAAATTCACAGGCATCTATTGTGCCGAATGTGGCCTAAGCGCTGTAGTGTGCGAGTGAGACAGACGAGAACCTGCTTCATAGGGAAAACCCACAGAAGCTGTTTGTGCCCATGGAGACGTAGAAGAAATATGGCGGACCTAAGATCGGCCATAAAGGGAAACATTTAGGAAAACTATTTAATTATGAAGTAATTCAAGGAATGAAGCCACAGTAATTTTAATCTACCATCTACCATAAATTGTCATGTTGATCCCAATAAAACTTCAATATTGACCATATGCATAACAGTTTAGCTTTTAGTGTTAAAGTGAAATTAGCAAGCTTTATAACAAAGACCTGATTCATAAAATCTGAACGCTTTGGTCTATCTTCGACATTTCATATAGAAGCGCATCGTTAAAATGACAAATGTAGTAATAAATACTCTGTAACTATTTGTTTAAAAGATATAGTAAATTCAAATTATCAGTATTTTCAATTAAGCTTCAGATCATCATTTCCTCCAAACAGAACACACTAAACGATAAGAGCATGACATCTTAGTGAATCATTTGATAATAGATTATTTAATGTAAATTTTTGTGCATAATAATTATTTTTGTTTTTTATTTATTTATCAGAAAGCTCATTGGTGCAAGGCTATTGGCCGTGACACTCAAAGTTAAGAAGTAAATTGTATTGGTTTTATGTAAAAGAATTTAACGTTCATTATGTAATGGATAGTATCGTTACATTATTTAGAACGTGAAAGTGGTCAAGCTTTGAGTATTTAAATATGTTAAAATGTAAAATGTACAGCGCTTAGGCCTCATTCAGCACAATAGACGCCTGTCAATTTCCCCACCTCGTGTCGATTCTGCGCTCTTTATGGCACACGGTCCTGGACGACAGGGTTCGTTTCAAAATTCCTGAAGGCTGAGTCTTTCAGTCGTATACTTAAATGATAGCGAAATGATCGTTAACTCACACACCTCCACTTCATAACATGTTGGTGTGCCATAGATGTTATGAAGCAGCACTCTATTTTACGAGACACAAATTCATAACACAATAACATAAACCTCCTAAGCGCCAGATCAATAGTGTAATTATTTATAATTGTGATGATGCAACATGCTTTAAATTTGAATAAACTTACGTGTAATATAAATTATGAATTGCGGCGTATTAATAAAATGCCAAATAAAACGATACATTTATTAAAATTGACTGTCTTTGAAATGCTTCAGAAATATCAACGCCAATGAGCTCACTTTCACACAGCTTTTTCGTCACAACGAAGTCTCCAGCGGCGCTCCATACATTCCTTGCCGATACCGCGCCGAAATTGTGTATGGCTTTGCATTCCATCGCCATCCTTTGACGGGAACAATTCTGTTGAAATTCGAATCGGGTACATTTATTCATGTTTAATTTCTGCTGATGAACAGTGTGATTAGTGAAAGTGAATATTATGGACTGCGGTCTGCACCTGTTCAACATTGCTGGTGCCACTAATGGAACTGCTTATACTGAAATGGTGTTACTTGTTGGTGTCTGCACCTATTCAACATTACTGGGAGCCACTGATGGACTACTGCTACTGAAAAGATGTCACCTGTTGATATCTGCACCTGTTCAACATTGCTGGTGCCACTGATGGAACTGCTTATACTGAAACGGTGTTACTTGTTGATGTCTGTACCTGCTCAACATTGCTGGGTGCCACTGATGGACTGGTTCTACCGAAATGATGTCACTTGTTGGTGTCGGCACCTGCTCAACATTGCTGGCTGCCACTGGTGGACGGCTTCTACTGAAAAGATGTCACTTGTTGATGTCTGCACCCGTTCAACATTGCTGGTGCCACTAATGGAACTGCTTCTGCTGAATGATGTCACTTGATGGTGTCTGCACCTGCTCAACATTGCTGGGTGCCACTGATGGACTGCTTCTACTGAGATAATGTCACTTGTTGCTGTTTGCACCTGCTCAACATTGCTGGTGCCACTAATGGAACTGCTTATACTGAAATGGTGTTACTTGTGGGTGTCTGCACCTGTTCAACATTACTGGGTGCCACTGATGGACTGTTTCTACTGAAAAGATGTTACTTGTTGGTGTCTGCACCTGTTCAACATTGCTGGGTGCCACTGATGGACTGCTTCTATTGAAATAATGTTACTTGTTGGTATTTGCACCTGTTGACCATTGCTGGGTGCTACTGCTGGAACTGTCAACTACTTGTTGAGTCATACTTCCACACACAGAACAGTCATACTTGTGCTTTGGTTTCGTAGGTTTTATAGTTGCTGGGGACTTAATTAATTAATTGTGTTAATGAAAATTTCCATTTCATTCTTTGTTGTTGTTCTATGCAGTCAGATTGCCTAATAATACTAGTCAGGGCCAACCGTTTACGAGACTTCGTAATCGGACCAACAGCTACTAAATCAAAAAATTAAAATTAATTGCATTCAATTTTAATTAAGCCCCCATGCACGTGGCGACCGCTGCTTTGGATCCTCTCTTGGAATTCTCCTGATTGTAGAAATAGTAGACAGTAGGATTGTTGTAGTAATTTGTAGTTTAGTAATTGTAGTCTATAGTGCATGTGTAGATTTGGTAATTGTCATTCTTCTGATGGTATTTTTTTTTGCAAAATTTCATTTCTGTTGTCTTGTCTACGGGTGTGACAATTAGTGCAATTATTTCAATTGTTCGATTAATCGTGTTTGAGGGAAACATTTCGTGTGAATGGTATTGTTGGAGATAAAGAGTCATTGTGTGTAATTTCCGTACAGTGACGAGTTTTGTATGCTCTGTAAATGATTACGCGATCGATGAAAAAGGCAAAAATGATGGATAGTCAGAATGATGAAATTGTTGACATGGCGAACTCGCCAACACAGGAGAACAGTATAATGAATAATGAAGTGGAAAACAATTTAATAAGTCGGGAAAATAGTCCGGAACCATTTCAAAATTTTTCTCAATCAGGAAATTCACAGAATACGAGATTAACGATAGAAGATTCTGAAATAGTATCGAACACAGATAGCTTTACAGCTGTGACGAAAGAAGTTGGTTTCGCGGGAAATGTTAGGGGCGAAAAGAATTTCGAACCGGCTATTATGGAGCAGTTGATGAGTGCTATATTAAATTTGGGATCACAAATGGGAACAATGGAAACACGGTTAGACTCACAAATAGGAACAATCAAAACAGAGATGGGAACTATGAGATCTGAATTAAAAACAGATAGGGGAACAATGGAGCAGTTTCGATCTGAGTTTAAAACAGAGATGGGAACTTTGGAAACACGGTTAGATTCACGAATAGGGACATGTTTCAAAAATACGAAAGATGAATCACAGAAAGAAATTAGAGAAGAAGTACAACCGATTTTGAAGGCTCACAATAATAGCTTAATTTCAACAGACATCAGACAAGAGGAACAGGACAGAGAACGGGAAGAAAAAGATCGCGTGATAGTACAAAAATTTTCAGAGTTAAATTTACAACGCGCACACGATAAGGAAGAAATATTTAAGAAAATCGAGGAATCCGTACCAAATGACAAAATAAATAACTTAACGCAACAGTGTGAACAGTTAACTAATAAATGTGACAATACCGAAAACCGAGTCGCGACACTTACGGAAGACGTAAACTTATTGGAAAGAGATGAGGAGATTTCAGATAAATTGACAAGTCTTAGCATAAATGGGGACAGAGATTCGGATGATACAGCTCCATTGCCATTTGCGGAAACTGAAGAGTACCAGAACATAAATAAACATGTTGAAAATCAGGGAAATTTTAATGAACGCGTTAAAAGGGAATTTGAGGCATTACAAAAGCAAGTCAAACAAATTGAAGGCGAAATCGTAGGAAAAGACAGCAAAGGAAATTTAGAATCACAGGTAGCAGAGGGGTTTCAAGAAAGTAATTTATTTCATTTACGAGACGCAACAAGAGAGCGCCAGGCGTGCGAACTTGACAATAATCGACATTCGGACTGGAACAGTCGCGGTAGGTCTTTGTCGCCACGAGGCGAAAATTTTGACTATAAACACTTCTTAACTGTTCGGAAATTTAAAATCTTTCGCAATTCCAAGAATGACATACATCCATGTTCATGGTTAGATCAATTTACGTACGTACTTCCGCCAAATTTGCCACTAAGTCACAAACTGAAATTTATGTGCAGCTATTAATGTCCTCAGGGGATTCACTACACTAAGTGAATATGTGCAGTAGCGTTCACAGGGCCCCGAGCTGTAGTGGTGCTATTTCCCTTTTAGTTTTCTGCACCGCTGCCTACTCTTTCACTATTCTTTGTATCTATAAAAAACAACTCTTCTATTATCCATCTATCTAGACAGCAGGTAAAGAATAACCGGATTTGACTGTTTTACCCAAAAGTGACTTTGGAAATTACCGTTTGGACTTACTATGTTTTCTGCAGCATTCATTCGTAATTTAAACGAAATTTTTACCTGATTATCTTCGTGACAATATTACTTCATATGTTGACGATATTCGTATTGCTAAACGTTCTTGGAGTGAGCACAACAAATTTTGGATTCATTATTACGTATTTTTGCACGAGTTGGCATTACAGTGAACTTGGAAAAATCTGAATTTGGTCGTTCTCAGGTGAAATTTCTCGGTCACATTATTTCTACAGAAGGTATTCTTCCTGATCCAGAGAAACTAGACGCTATTCGTAATTATGCTGTTCCTACCACAAAACGTGATGTTCGTAGTTTCCTTGGTGTCTGTAATTTTCTTAGACGCTTTGTTAGATTGGACAATTTGGCCACACCTCGTTTATGTGAACTATCTGGAAAAAATTCTAATTGGTGTTGGGATGAGGAAGCTCAGTCAGAATTTGAACAACTTCGTGATGCTTTAGTTGCTGCTCCACTTCTTTCACATCCGAATTTATCTAAAGATTTTTGTTTGGCGACGGACTCATCATACAAAGGCCTAGGTGCACATTTATTTCAAGAGATAGAAGAAAACGGCGTTGTAGTACAGAAAACTATTGCATTTGGAAGTCGTGTTCTCTCTAAATCTGAAAAGAATTATTCGATTACGGAACTTGAAGCTTTGGCTGTTGTTTGGGCTTTCACAAAATTTCGCACATTTTTGTTCGGTAGACATACTAAGGTTTACACTGATCATCGAGCTTTGGAATTTCTTATGTCGACAAAATTAACTCATGGCAGATTGTCACGATGGGCGTTGTACCTACAGGAATTTGATTTTAGTATTGTTTACATACAGGGATCTTCAAATATTGTTGCTGATGCTTTATCACGTGCACCTATGGGTTTGAAACAAAGTGCTGAAGAGGACTGCAAGGAAAACCATTATTGTTTGATGTACATTCAAGGTGTTGCGTTTGAGAACTTTATTTCGTCTTCGCTCCAGGACATCGCTAAGGAGCAAAATAAGGATCCTCCAATCGTGGAGGAGAAAGGAAAGCGTAGCGATTAGACAGCATTATTTAGTTCGCAATGACATTCTTTTCAAACGAAAATCGGTCGACAAGTCTGTTTGGTTAGTTTGTATTCCTGATGAGTGGGTCAATAAATTGATTTGGTACACACATTTCAGTTATGCGCACTTTGGTCCCGGAAAATGCTTTCATAAATTACGAGAAAATTGCTACTTCAGTAATATGGAAAAACGTATTCGATCTGTTCTTGCCAAATGCAAATTATGTCAAAAGGCTAAGCCGCCAACTGTTTCTCACAGAGCACCGTTGTTTCCTATCATTCCAGCGAAATTAAAGGAGATGGCTGCAGTCGATTTGTTCGGTCCAGTGGTTCGTTCTACTAATGGTTTTGCGTACATTTTCGTAGCAGTGGAATTGACATCAAAATATGTGTGTTTTACACCTTTACGCAAGGCAACAGCTCGTTCAGTGTCTAATGCTTTCATCAAACATTTTCTTAAAGAAGTTGGTCATGTTGATAAGGTTATATCAGATAATGGATCACAGTTTCGTTCTAAAATTTGGCTTCGTACTCTACGGCGTCGTAAGATTAAACCAATTTTTATTTCACTTTTTCACCCTCAATCTAACGCTTCAGAGAGATGGATGAAGGAAATCAATAAATTGTGCCGTCTTTATTGTCATCAGAATCACAGAACTTGGGATCAGTATCTTCATATTTTTCAAAACATTCTGAATGAACTTCCAAATGACTCAACTTCTTTACCGCCTCTATTGATATTAAAAAATAAAGTACCAGCAAATCGCATTTCTGAAATCGTTCCTTTTCCGCCTTCACGGAAACTGCGGCATTCTGAAGTTGTCAACCTGGCTCTACAAAATATTGCATCTGCGGCTGCAAGAAGAGGGAAATCAGCTAAACGTCCTGGTCGTTTAAAAATCTTGTCAGTTGGTCAAAAGGTGTTAATTAAGTCTCATCGTTTGTCTCATAAAGGAAAAGGCTTATGTCACAAATTTTTTCTGCTTTATAACGGTCCATATAGGATTCGCAAAATTATTCATGATAACACTGTTGAAGTAGAAACTCTTAAATCTCGGCGCTCTAAGGGAATACATCATATATCGAACGTAAAAATTTTTGTGGAATGACATACTTTTGAGAAACTAACAGCTACGTGTAAACATGCAGAGAATACAATGATACCGCGCTGTGTTTTGGCGGCGGCACATACTCAAAGCAACAGTCAGTCTGCGCGCCGCACAAGGCAGTCGTTGACCGCAAACAATTACTTCCAACGTCACGCGCCTACAGCTGATCGAGCGCTCAGTGCGAATGCACTGACAGACGTAAACAAATACACAGTCTAATTTCTCCGATTAAATTCAGTATAAAGCTATAGTGACTTGATGGATTATGTTATTAACGTTCAGTATTTTTCAGAATATGGTTGTATAAAATATTTAAGAACTTCAGGTAAATTCTGTGCGTGTCCGACGTTAAGACGACTTGCTATGGAGAAAATTTCAGGAAGAATGTAATTTCGAAGAAAAAAGTAATAAACTAAAAAGGGTAACTATTAATTGAGTTTATTTTTCAGGTAACATATTTCCACTTAGGTACTACTTTAGACGTAATTTGCTGCTTGCGATTACGTGACTCATACTTTGTGCTAAATTTCATGTTCTATGAATTTACTTGTGAAGCGACGTGCTTGTGTACATTTACTGATTTTGACAATGTTTTATTAATGAACAGTGTTATTACTTGTGTATATTATGCATCGCTTGGCTGCTATGCTCTTTCACTGATGTCATATTTTTTTTATTATGTGCCTGCTGTGCTTATTTATTTAAATTATAATTGTCACCTGATTAATTGTGCTGACTGTAATTAGGTATGTAGGTTACACTTTGTGATTTATCTGCTTGCGCCTTCATGTTTACTTATTAAGATTACATATGAACATTTATTTGCTTATGCTGAATGATGCTAATGACTTGTTTATTACGTAAGATATATGTTTGCTGCTGTGCGTATGGATTGCATATTTACACACTTCTGTTTTGTTGTCATAACTACTCTTTAATTTGGTATATAGAATACTGATATACGGTGTACGAACATGGAGTTTAGGTCACACCATGGTGTTAATTATAGATTGTTCGCTTGACGGAGACTCGTTATAGGGATTGTGCTGCATCCACTTGTTGACATTCTGTTCTCTACTGGTATATTTACTCGCTATTGCATGTTTTGCTTACGCTCAGTGCCTGATATTTTTAAGATAAGAAAATGAACTGCTATAATGCTACGAACGACATTAGTACAAGAAACTTCATAGAAGTCACATGAGCTGGAGGTTTTATGGAAGCTGTATAAATTTATGCTAATAGGAAGGAAGCTAACGACATGACATACCAACACTAGGTTAGACCATTGACAGTTATTACACTGCATTCTTCGTGAGCAATTGAAATAGGAAGTGACACTTGACACAAGAAATACTCCACATGTTGCTTATGTTTGCCATAATTTTTGAAGTGGTGTACACACTGTGAAATATTATGTTCATTCACACTCCGTAATCGTACTTAGTTACTGAGAGTTATTCGAACTAAGTCTGTTAGAGATCATGTATGCATTTCTTTTATTTAATGATGGACAAGGTAACCAAAATCCATCTTATAATTTATAATGAGTAGAAGATTTGGGTCAGATGGATTACACAGAGGTTGTGTGTGGACACTGTGTCTTCGGATTGTATGGGATGATGAACTGAAGTTTGCACTAGGATTTTATCTGTACTTGTTCGAGGTGACTGACTAGAGGAAAGAGTTCTTATGGAAGTGACATGATATTGGTGCTGAGGTTTATATGTATCGACGTATTGAAGAGGTATTATAGAGGTATTCAGATTATGTGAAGTTGATGATTATTGGAGTTTTCGTGGACAAGAGGTAAGGTAAATGATATTGATGATAAGGTTTATATGTATCGACGTATTGAAGATGTATTATTGAAGTATTGAGATTATGTGATGCTGATGATTATTGGAGTTTTGGTGGATAAGAGGTAAAGTAAGTGAGGAGCATATTTTTTTTGTTGGTCTATATGGGACAAGGAGGATGAAGATGGCAGACTAGAACACTCAAGTAGAAGGAAGATTGTCTACACACACACTTTGTTAAATCACTAAGCAGTATATATTTTTTTTTGAGAGAGGAAGCATTTGCATATCTTGGCACACTGACAGTTGTTCAGCAACCGTACAATTTGATCTGGCTTGGCAAACATTGGTCTTGACATGATGACTACGACGTTGACTAACTATTATTGACTGTTATACATTGCTGCCACTACTACTTGATACACATGATGAACATAAAATTTTGACAGAATTGCATTTACACAGTTAACACTATTCAACTACACAGTAGCACTAAATGTGGATGAAAGATGAGTGAGTGTGTTTTGTGTGTTTTCCTTTTATAATCCCAGAGAAGTGATCCCAACCTATCTCCTAAATATTATTTTACTTGTTTGTTGTGGCTTGCACTGACACCCATAAATATTATAGGTTTACTGGTATTTGTGTATTGTAATAGTTAATAGGACAATTATCTGATATCATTTGTGTGTTTTTTATGATTTGTATGTTTAGTGTAAAAGCATTGTATATGTATTCAAACTATTGTTCATGCCTGAACTGTCTGATTAGTGATGGTGCTGCACTTTTCAACATGATGTGTGACATTTATTCATGTTTAATTTCTGCTGATGAACAGTGTGATTAGTGAAAGTGAATATTATGGACTGCGGTCTGCACCTGTTCAACATTGCTGGTGCCACTAATGGAACTGCTTATACTGAAATGGTGTTACTTGTTGGTGTCTGCACCTATTCAACATTACTGGGAGCCACTGATGGACTACTGCTACTGAAAAGATGTCACCTGTTGATATCTGCACCTGTTCAACATTGCTGGTGCCACTGATGGAACTGCTTATACTGAAACGGTGTTACTTGTTGATGTCTGCACCTGCTCAACATTGCTGGGTGCCACTGATGGACTGCTTCTACCGAAATGATGTCACTTGTTGGTGTCGGCACCTGCTCAACATTGCTGGCTGCCACTGGTGGATGGCTTCTACTGAAAAGATGTCACTTGTTGATGTCTGCACCTGTTCAACATTGCTGGTGCCACTAATGGAACTGCTTCTGCTGAATGATGTCACTTGATGGTGTCTGCACCTGCTCAACATTGCTGGGTGCCACTGATGGACTGCTTCTACTGAGATAATGTCACTTGTTGCTGTTTGCACCTGCTCAACATTGCTGGTGCCACTAATGGAACTGCTTATACTGAAATGGTGTTACTTGTGGGTGTCTGCACCTGTTCAGCATTACTGGGTGCCACTGATGGACTGTTTCTACTGAAAAGATGTTACTTGTTGGTGTCTGCACCTGTTCAACATTACTGGGTGCCACTGATGGACTGCTTCTATTGAAATAATGTTACTTGTTGGTATTTGCACCTGTTGACCATTGCTGGGTGCTACTGCTGGAACTGTCAACTACTTGTTTCTTGGTCTATGGAAAGAGTTTATGTGAATATTTGTATAAACTGATTTTTTGTGTATTACTGTTTGTGAAAAGCTATGAGACTCTTACCTGCACATATTCGTCATTGCTGACGCTATTGATTGAATTATTTAACCACATAATACTTGTGTAAACTATTATGTAAAGTCACATGTATGAAAGAATTTGTATTGCTTACTGTATTCTATATAATAGGTTATTGAAAGGTCAGTGCAAAGCCAAAATGTTATCTAGTTATATGATATTTACGTATTAATATTATCTTTTATTTTTGTCTGTATTTTTTTGACGAATTTGATGGTATTTTCACCACCAATGCTGGCAAAAATACCATCAAATTCTAGCCCGTGGAGAAAGGGCATATGAAAGGTGGCTACACTGAGCCACAGCGCCAGAGATCGCGCTAGAGAGTATTGTTCCGCCGCCTCCACTGGCAGTGATTATTGAGATGTCGTAGTGGCAGTGCTTGTCGAGGACTCGTAGTAGTCAGTTCGTGTTGAGATGTGCTAGAGGGCAGTGCTTGTCGAGATGTTGTAATAAGGAGTGCTTGTTCCATGTTTTATGCAGTTGTTTGATGGGAAAGACAGCAGATGGTTCGAATGGAAATACTGTAATGATCAGAGTGCTTTTCGTCAATATATATGAAGGTAAAATATTGCGAGTTTTTTTTCATTATTTCCATGTTATAAATAATGCGTCATTACAGGTTCAGTCAACAAAGCATCTGGCTTGTGTTCTTGGATTAGAGTGTAATTCTGGTTTTCTTGCGTAATTATGGTATTTCTATTTTCTTTAATTAATTCAGTATAAATGATATTTAAAATTTCTTGTGTTATTGAAGAAGAACCGTGCCAGATGCGTACGTTGAGTCATACTTCCACACACAGAAGAGTTATACTTGTGGTTTGGTTTCGTAGGTTTTATAGTTGCTGGGGACTTAATTAATTAATTGTGTTAATGAAAATGTCCATTTCATTCTTTGTTGTTGTTCTATGCAGTCAGATTGCGTAATAATACTAGTCAGGGCCAACCGTTTACGAGACTTCGTAATCGGACCAACAGCTACTAAATAAAAAAATTAAAATTAATTGCATTCAATTTTAATTAAGCGCCCATGCACCATCCTTAACGGAGGAGGGAATGTAATGTACACGTACGCAGTCAGAAATCATGCCAGTTAGCCTGAATCCTGGATTCAACAGTAATATAGCTCGTTTTGGATTACTTTTGTGTGACCACCTTCACACCCCTGCCAAAGGTTTAAAGTGCTAGGCGTGTCTTACCTCAACAAGACATTTTTCCAGGTAGGCCATCATATGTGTACCAACCATAGCTGAAATTTCTTCATGTGATCCGTAGGGATGTCTTAGGTCGACAGTATTTTTTTGCACCTAGGCAGTCATAATTAAGTGTATAAAGTTTTGCTGATATTTGTTCAGGCTATACAGAGTTGCACTTACAAATCCCCACTTTCGCACACTCCAACACTTGTGGCTTTCGCTGCCACGATTGCTTTATTGTCAGTCAAAGCCAACTACACTCAGTATCAACCATGTGACGTAATAAGAGAGTGTTGATTGGCATACGTGACTGAGGAACTCTATAAAAACCATTTTTCACACGCCACAATAGGTCTGTGGGCTCCCTAATTTACCTAACGTGGAAGCAGTGGAGCGATCATGTGCTCTAATCGGTTACTTGGATGCCGAAACAAAATCAGTTACTTATTATTTGTTAAATGAGATATCAAATAGAAGTTTGTATAGCGTTAAACAGCCTCTCGTCAATGTAGTCATTAGGATGTAAGAATGAAAATCATGTTTATACACTGACGGAAAATATCGTAGCCGGCCAGGGTGGCCGAGCGGTTCTAGGCGTTTCAGTCTGGAACCGCGCGACCGTTACGGTCGCAGGTTCGAATCCTGCCTCGGGCATGGATGTGTGTGATGTCCTTAGGTTAGTTAGGTTTAAGTAGTTCTAAGTTGTAGGGTACCGATGACCTCAGATGTTAAGTTCCATAGTGCTCAGAGCCATTTGAACCAAAATATCGTAACACCAAAAAATAATTAATGCAGAGTAAAGAAATTTCGGGAATACATTTACATAGGTAACACATTTAAGGGATTAACATTGCACGTTCACGGGCAAACGTAAGTGAGATAATCCACTGAACTGTAAAATGCTGCCGCGCTGGATTAGCAGAGCGGTGTTAGGCGCTGCAGTCATGGACTGTGCGGCTGGTCCCGGCGGAGGTTCGAGTCCTCTCTCGGGCATTGGTGTGTGTGTGTTTGTCCTTAAGATAATTCAGGTTCAGTACTGTGTAAGCTTAGGAACTGATGACCTTAGCAGTTAAGTCCCATAAGATTTCACACACATTTGAACATTTTAAGGTAAAATGCTTGTAAATTAATAACCAGTGTAACCGCCAGAATGTTGAATGTGAGCATGCAGACGTGCATGCATTATATTGTGTATTGTGCAAGTGCCGGATATCTGTTGCACTTCGTCGCTTAATACAGAGACGATTAATGCTGGTTGTGGTCGAAGCAGGAGTTGTCATACGTGCTCTATTGCAGACAGATATGGTGATCGATCAGACCAAGGCAGCATTACGATATCCCGTAGAGCATGTTTGGTTACAGCGGTATATGGACAGCGTTATCCTGTTGGAAAACACCTCTGGAATGCTGTTCATGAACTGCAGCACAACAGCTCGAATCAACACACTGACGTACAGCTTTTCAGTCAGGATGCGTGAGATAACCTTGAGATTGCTCCTGCCGTCATACGAAATCGCACCCCAAAACTTAACTCCAGCTACAGGTCCAATGTGTCTAGCCCGCAGATAGCTTGGTTACAGGTCCTCAACTGGCCTCTATCTAAACAACACAAGGTCATCACTGGGATCGAGGCAGACCTCGCTGCCCTCCAGTGAGCTCTTGCTAGACACCACCGAAGTCGCAAATGTCGGTGGAATGCACGCTACACGGCGTATGGCTCACAGCTGTCCTTGAGGAAATCTATTTGTAACAGCTCTTTGTGTCATTTTGATTTAGATGCTGCTAAGACTGCTGTTGCAGATGCAGTATGATGGACAAGAGCCATATGCTGAGCACGATGGTCTGCCCTCTCGGCAGTACCACGTGGCCATCCCTAGCCAAAGCTTCTTACTACCGTACACCCCCGTGGCCACCTCTGCCACCATTCATGTACAGTGGCTACATTCCTGCCAAGTCTTCCTCCAGTATCTTAGAAGGAACATCCAGCTTCTCATAGCCCTGTTACAAGACCTCGTTCACTAAGTGAGGTGCTGATAATCGTGTCTTTGTTGCTAAAGGCATTCATGACGACATCAAGTCATCGCGTCCAGTCTGGAAGGTAACTAACTTTCAAGGCTCTAGGTTTGCCACTCTTATGCGACTGACGTGAAACGAATAGATATCATCTTGCAGATGTAGAAGCTCACCTACCAAGTTTACTTTAAGTCACACAACTCCTTCTTGATGTTGCATTTTTTTTTCAGTGAGTGTACAGTATTTGAAGTGTATGAAAATGTATTACTCGTCTAAGTCAGTTCCTGCGTTGTGTTGTAGTAGCGGTCAATGCCACATGAGAGTGATCAGTGCTGATGTGAACAATTCTAGCCTTGACTGTGGCCAATGATGATGTCGTTAGAGTTCAACTCTTGTCAGCAGCCAGTGAGAACGTATTTCAGTTATGCCTGGCTATTGACATAAGAAAAAAATCAGTTTTTTAAGCTGAATGTTTTATTTTTGTCTACCACACATGCTTCACCTATTCATGCTAGACATCATCAGTAGCCTACAACATAAAGAATATTATTTAACTGTAACATATTTTGGTAGGAGATTTCTAGTGGTTATTTGTAACTCTTTTAAATTATCTAATTATTTACAACTAAATGGTCGTGTTTTCCTTACACATATATTCATTTCTGTATCCTTTTCATGGGTTCGTATGCTCTGCATGTATTAGATATATAGTGTAAGTGTCCAATTAATATCCAATTAATATTTAACATTTAAACATGTCACTGCATATAACCTCTAACGTCGCTTACTGCGTATGTTCTTGCTCACATGTTGTAGGGTGAATCGGAGATCATCGAAGCCGTTGAGAGTGAGAAAGAGGGATTGAAGGAGGGTGAGTAATAGGGTACTCTTTTTGTGTTTTTGAATTTTTTTTTTCATTTCCGTCATGGTAAATTAGAATTAGTGAAAATATTGTCCTCCTCCTGTTGCTTTTTTGACGTTTAACGTATTTTCAATTTTATTTATGCCCTTCGGTATGAAATATGTTCCTTGTAGAGGGAGAATTTCCTTTCCCCCGTTGTTAAGGTACATGATTGCCAAGTCAGTTTTCATCCCGGTGACGAGGCGGTTTTCTTTTGTTCGATATTCTGCATATGGGGAGTGAGTAATTTCAGTCTTCATTATCTTTATATTTTATTTGCAATTGATATTAAAATTTTTCACAATCATACGAATATGTTTAGCTTTGCAACTGTTAGATTTAATTCATATATTCCTGAACTGTTGTGTTTATCTTTTCCTTCTGTCACACTTTTTGGTCTCTTTTGTATTGTGTTACTTATCTTGAAGAGTATATCCATTTTGTATTGTTTGGAGATGTTAATGTCTTGTATTGGTTGTGTGGTTTCGTTTGGTATGCTTCTGTGTAAACTTTGTGGCGTTGTTTTTCTTTAATTATTTCGCATGATAAACCCGTTTTGCAGCCACGATCCTATCAGATATGCATAAACCAGGTGGAGACAATTGCAGACAGCACTTACACACATACCTTCAAATAGATCACGCGACGTAGCAACAGGTCCTTTGTCTCTGCAATGCTGCACCAATTAGTGTATGTTTGTTGCTCGTTTCTAGCTATCTGTGTTGTTAGTAAAATAGCGCTGATCGCTTTTCCTACTTTCTACAATACCTCAATGTTTCAAAGCTATGGAAATTTTACGAGCAACCGTGCCTCTTTTTTCAAAAAGTGACATTTAAAAACCAAAAAAATTACTACCGCTGCTATGGCAGACTAATATACTGTGTGTTTACCCGGTTAATAATAGTAAAAATAACCCTGTTAGTGCCGGCCGCGGTGGTCTCGCGGTTCTAGGCGCGCAGTCCGGAACCGTGCGACTGCTACGGTCGCAGGTTCGAATCCTGCCTCGGGCATGGATGTGTGTGATGTCCTTAGGTTAGTTAGGTTTAAGTAGTTCTAAGTTCTAGGGGACTGATGACCACAGCAGTTGAGTCCCACAGTGCTCAGAGCCATTTTTTTTAACCCTGTTATAATCGGAACCAGAAAATTACCGAAGAATTAAAATAACTGTGTCTGTTTTAACTGGTCGATTTTTGATGTCCCTGGTTTGACGTCAACATTACTGGCTATTGGAGGAAGATAGCGGCTATATCACACATCGCTTATTATCTCATTCACAGCCATCCGCTTAAAAGAAATCGAGAAATCTCACGAGGCAAAATGTGACACTGGCAGCGTGCTGCCTTTCCGAGCTGCGTTACTACAGGAGGCTTTCGTTTCCTCGTGTCCTTAATTCGGGATTTCCGCACAATACGGGTCCTCGCTGGCGGATGTGTCGATCTTGCGGCCGGCTCCGTCTAATTATATCAGTCTGCGGCAGGCCTCTCCAAGTATGCGATCCCTGAGCCGAAAGCAGGCCGCTGCGTTTCGGCTGGAGTAAGGATTTGTTTTCGTAGCGGAGTAATCTTTTCATAAGCCAGGCGGAGATCCCCAGAAGAATTAATCCTCCTCCGCCTTCGCCGCCTCCTCCTCGGAACGAGTTCATTCAATTTCGCGTTTGCGTTAAGAGCATTTCTCTTCCCTGGATGGTTTTCCTCGACCGAGAGCTTAATTTCGAGAGTAATTAGCTGGCAGCTCGAGATCTGTTCCATTAATGCTGCGCGCTCGCTCGCAGTCTTTTCGTACGCTGTGTTATGCTGGAAATGAATCAAGGGCTTACAGCGCAGTCACAGGAATTTCCCGACGGAGGAATCGGTGCTCGTGAACGTTCCGCAGTCGTAGAATAATTGAAGTCAATATTTTCCCTGCAGCGCACTCGAAGATTTTTCCTCAGTGCTTACAATGCACGACTTAGAGAAGGAAGCACTTGATCCGTTAGCGCGTCTGTTGACATTTTACTGAGTACCACGCGTAAATTATACAAACCAAGAATGTAGCGTGGAAACAACGAAATACAGAAAGTAAGAGCAGGAAAAGAAGTCAGACGCAAAGTGTGTAGTAGGATCTTACACTAGAGTCGCTATCAAGAATATATGGACATGGTGGCTGACATTGTTTTGAAGAATTTTCAGATCTACTAACTTGGGAAGATAACTTCTTGTAAGCAAAAAGTCCTGCAGTGAAGACAGTTTAAATACACATAGAGTATGATACTCGTCAGTCTACTGCCAGACGGCGTGTGTCATGTGTTATTCGTAACTGTTACTATCTGAATCTATGCTGTCAGTTAACCCTTGTAATTAATAACGTCAGTTGGAGAGGAATTCCGCCTTACGCGGGACACTCCCATGTAGTTTTCCTTTCACCTACACATTTTTCAGCACTTTCTGTGCTGCCTTCAGTGGGTTTATTTGTTTATTTTTTTATGCAAAATTGTTGTTACAAGTTAACTCTTGTAAGATTATATGAACTTTCGGCCCAAAATTTTTATATTTGAAAAAGGACCGATCATTAGCAAATATTTTACATAACTTTGCATGCAGTACGGAGTTGAGACGTATATCAAGGTGTTGAGTCACTCTATGTTGTTCATTTACGATGTGTCTAGAGGTTTTAGTTTTATAGTAAAATTGGAAATAAATTGGATGTATGCGTTTGTTTACGTGCCTCACATGAAGCTATTGGTTGTTTATGCTGGGGGCTTTAAATCTACTACGCAGTCTACAGCTTCTCATCTGTAAAGAACAAAACTTTTCTTTTTTTATTTTTCTGTTCAGTGTTCATTTCCGACTGAGAATCACAGTATATAAGGTTATTTAGCGCGGTACCTACAGGTTTCGAGGTTGTGGTGTTTTGTCCCTTATTTTTGTGGAGGTAACATGCGTATTTCTTACGCTGTTGTCGTTATACATGCATTTTGTAAGATAGACGTAAAATACTTCCGTTTGAAAAAGCAGGTAAAAATTCTCTGAAACAGTCTCCACTCCTTCCAATCTATCTACTGCAGATCAGATATGATTTAAATTCAAACAAACAGTGTCGACTGCAGTTGACAGATATGTAATAAATAATCTAACAGGAGATGGTGCTCATTTCCCATGCTTCACAAAACAGATCAGAACACTGATGCAGAAGAAACGAAACAAAATATCCCAAATTTCAAATAACTTAAACCCCAATAACCCCAATATTGGCAAAGTCGTATACAAGCTGGAAACGCTAACTTCAATGCGAGATGCTTTAAACAGTTTCTACAATGAAACTCTGTCATGAAATGAAATACGGTAGCAAACCAAAAGAGATTCAGGCCGTATTTAAAGCATACCAGCGGAAAGAATCAGTCAATACCCTCCCTGCTTGATAACAATAGTGATGATGTGATGAAAGTACCACCAAAGCAGACGAAGTAAATATTCCTGAATTCTAATCGAGAACAACTGTCAACACGAATAACATAGAAGTAGATATCCCCAGTGTAGTGAAGCAAATTAAAAAATCAAATAAAGGCAAGGCCTCCAGTCCAGATTGTATACTAGTCAAGTTCCTTTCAGAGCAGGCTGATACAATAGATCCTTACTTAGCGATCATATGCCACAACACGGTACGGATCTTTCGCTCGTCGAAAGATCCGTACCTAAAGAGTGGAAGTCACACCAATACCTGGGAAAGTAAACCGGAGTAATCTGCTGAATTACTGACCCATATCGCTAACGCCTATTTGCAGCAGGAGTTTTGGAACATACACTGTCTTCGAACATTATGGGTTGCCTCGAAGAAAACGATTATTAACAAATTCGGACTAAGAAAATATTGTTCTGGTGAAACTCAACTATCTCTTTATTCCATAAGGTAATGAATTCTACCGACATGGGGTGTCTAATTGATTCCATATTTTAGATTTCCAGAAGGCTATTGACACCGTTCCTCACAAGCGACCTCTAATCAAAGTATATTCCTATGGAGTATCTTCTCAGTTGTAGGACTTCATTCGTGCTTTCATGTTAGCAACGACACGGTTCGTATTAAGTGACGGAAAGTCATCGAGTAAAACAGAAGTAATATCTTGCGTTCCCCAAGGAAGTGTTATATGCCTCTGTTGTTCCTGATATACATAAATGATTTAGGAGACAATCTGAGCGGTCTTGTTAGATTGTTTACAGATGATATTATCATTTACAGTCTTATAAGGTCATAACATGATCAAAACAAATTGGTCAAGATATTTGCTTGCTACGAAATTGGCAATTGACTCTAAATAATGAAAAATTTGAAGTACTCCACAAACACTATGTGATCAAAAGTATCCAGACAACCCCAAAAACAAACGTTTTTCTTATTAGGTGCATTGTGCTGCCACCTACTGCTATGTACTCCACATCAACGATCTTAGTAGTCGTTAGACATGGTGAGAGAGCAGAATGGGGCGCTCCGCTGATCTCGCGGACTGCGAACCTAGTGGCTAATAGATAATCTGCAAATACTAAGTGCTCCGAGATCTGCGTACCTGGTTCTAAGATTCCTGCACGTTTGACTCACATATACAGATTGACTGTAGCTGCAAATTAGTTGGCTTATACTAGACTGCCCATATTTGTCAATGTTGAAATTCTTTCTTCCAAGCTTTTTCTGTATTGTCTTGATGGATCTGTATTTATGTTGAGTCATTGTCTCTTTAGTATCTCTCCCAATCTGTGTAACTTTGTTGTAGTAAGACACTACGTACATTTGTTGCTTACTGTTTGCTGATTTGTTGTGAGCTGGGTTGTCTGTGCTTGTGTATAGGTTGCCTGATTATGTGTTGCCTGTTTTTGTGCTTTACTGTCTTCGGATCAAACTCATTCTCATGTACAGTATGATTTATTCTGTTCAGTTCTTATGTGTAGTCATATTGGTTTATAAATGTTTTGTTCAGTTTGTCTAGTAAGTATATGGAATGATTTTTTTATGGGGTGACTGGATGAATGATGGTGTTAGTGATTGTATGTTTCCTATGAATTGTAAATTCGGTTTTGTTGTTACGAGATGTCGATAATTTTTACTTTTAGACCGTCTAGCTACAACTGAATAAAACACAATTTTCGTGCCATACGCGTTTCGCCTTTATTCTCTGCAAGGCATCTTCAGTGGCCTGCAATATGTACATATTTTTACTATTTAGTTTACATTTCGAAGCACTGTACCTGTAGGTTATAAACAGTTCTGGTGGTTTGTTTTTTTCTATGACGTTTCTACATGAAGAAAACCGTCTACGCAATCTGTAAAGAATTTAAAATAATACTACGTCATAGAAAAAAAGATCAACAACCAGAACTGCTTATAACCAACAGGTACACAGCCCCAAAATGTAAACTAAATAATAAAAACATGTACATATTCCATGCCACTGAAGACGACTTGCAGAGAACAAAGGTGGGAACGCGTATAACACCAAAATCGTGTTTCATTCAGTTGTAGTTACAAGGTCCAAAAGAAAAAATTATCAATACACCGAAATATTACAAGCAAGTGAGGGAAACAGGACTACAAAAGTTGAACAGGTTTGTTGTTTCTCGTGGTATGATGACATCTACGAAAGTGAGTTTTTCATCTGTATTTGTTTCAATGTGAACTGTATTTTTGGATGGATATTGTTTATGTCCTCATGCAGTTGCTTCATACGAGAATGTGATTCATCTGTTAGGCAAATTATATCACAAACATATCTGTGCTGTTATTTTGTTTGCACTGTTTTGGGTTAATTGTTTTGTTGAAGATTTAATTTTCTGACTGTTTGGTGAAACTGTCAGCTGGGAGGCCATTGATTGAGAATGCTACACTAGCCCTTCTAATTAAGAGTAAACTTGTTGTTGAATGTGGAGTAGTTTTGATCTGTGATGTTGAGTGCAGCTGATATGTGTATGTGTGCTGCTGGTATGTTTCCTTGTAGTTTAATAATCTTTATGCACTCTAAAAAATAAATGAAAGACTTCGCAAAACGGAGGGATTATCCGAAAAGGACGGAAATCGGCAGATGTGAATTACATGTAAAAACAAACAGATAATAACAATTTCACAAAAACTGGATGATTTATTGAAGAGAAAGAGCTTCACAAACTGAGTAGGTCAATTACGCGTGTTGGTATACCCCTGGCTTGTAGGCACACAGTTATTAGGTTCGGAATTAAACAAGAGAGTTGGGTGTCCTCCTGAGGGATATCGTGCCAAAGTCTGTCCAATTGGGGCGTGAGATCGTTGACATCCCGAATTGGCTGAAAGGCTCTGTCCGTAGTGATTCAAATGTTCTTCACTGGAGAGAGACTCAGAGACCTTGCTGCCCGAGGTAGCGCTTGGCAAGCACGAAGGCGAACAGTAGAAACTCCGGAGTGTGCCAGCAGGCATTATCTTACTGAAAAGTAAGCCCAGGACGGTTTGTCATTAAGGGAAATAAAAGGGGAGTAGAATATCGTCAACGTACCGCTGTGCAGTAAGAGTGTCGTAGATGACAACCAAAGGAGCCCTGTTACGAAAACAAGAGGTGCCCCAGACCAACCCTCCTGGCTGTCAGGTCATATGACAGACGATCATCAGGTTGGTATCCCACCGTTGAGTGTTTATGGAAAAAGTTCAAGGCAATCGTAAAATGCGTTTTAGACAAGTTCAAAAACGGTTAAAATGGCTGTGAGCACTATGGCACTTAACTTCTTTGGTCATCAGTCCCCTAGACTTAGAACTACTTAAACCTAACTAACATAAGGACATCACACACATCCATGCCCGAGGCAGGATTCGAACCTGCGACCGTAGCGGTCGAGTGGTTCCAGACTGTAGGGCCTAGAACTGCATAGCCACTGCGGCCGGCTTTAGACAGATACGTGCCGAGTAAAACTGTGAGCGACAGGAAAAACTCACCGTGGTTCAACAACAAAGTTAGGAAACTACTGCGAAAGCAAAGAGAGCTTCACTGCAAAATTAAACGCAGCCAAAACCTCCCAGACAAACGGAAGCTAAACGATGTCAAAGTTAACGTAAGGAGGGATATGCATCAAGTGTTCAGTGAATTCGAAAGTAAAATTCTGTGTACCGACTTGACAGAAAATACTAGGAAGTTCTGGTCTTACGTTAAATCAGTAAGTGGATCGAAACAGCATATCCAGACACTCTGGGATGATAATGGCATTGAAACAGGGGATGACACGCGTAAAGCTGAAATACTAAACACCTTTTTCCAAAGCTGTTTCACAGAGGAAGACCGCACTGCAGTTCCTTCTCTAAATCCTCGCACAAACTAAAAAATGGCTGACATCGCAATAAGTGTCCAAGGAATAGAAAAGCAACTGAAATCACTCAACACAGGAAAGTCCACTGGACTTGACGGGATACCAATCCGATTCTACACAGAATACGCGAAAGAACTTGCCCCCCTTCTAACAGCCGTGTACCGCAAGTCTCTAGAGGAACGGAAGGTTCCAAATGATCGAAAAAGAGCACAGGTAGTCCCAGTCTTCAAGAAGGGTCGTCGAGCAGATGCGCAAAACTATAGGCCTATATCTCTGACATCGATCTGTTGTAGAATTTTAGAAAATGTTTTTTGCTCGCATATCATGTCATTTCTGGAAACCCAGAATCTACTCTGTAGGAATCAAAATGGATTCCGGAAACAGCGATCGTGTGAGACCCAACTCGCTTTATTTGTTCATGAGACCCAGAAAATATTATATACAGGCTCCCAGGTATATGCCATTTTCCTTGACTCCCAAAAGGCGTTCGATACAGTTCCGCACTGTCGCCTGATATAGAAAGTAAGACCTTACGGAATATCAGACCAGCTGTGTGGCTGGATTGAAGAATTTTTAGCAAACAGAACGCAGCATGTTGTTCTCAATGGAGAGACGTCTACCGACGTTAAAGTAACCTCTGGCGTGACACAGGGGAGTGTTATGGGTCCATTGCTTTTCACAATTGACCCTTAACATAGACAAATGTAATGTATTGCAAATACATATAAAGAAGGATCCTTTATTGTATGATTATATGATAGCCGAACAAACACTGCTAGCAGTTACTTCTGTAAAACATCTGGCGGTATGCGTACGGAACGATTTGAAGTGGAATGATCATATAAAATTAATTGTTGGTAAGGCGGGTGCCGGGTTGAGATTTATTGGGAGAGTGCTTAGAAAATGTAGTCCATCAACAAAGGAGGTGGCTTACAAAACACTCGTTCGACCTATACTTGAGTATTGCTCATCAGTGTGGGATCCGTACCAGGTCGGGTTGACAGAGGAGATAGAGAAGATACAAAGCAGAGCGGCGTGTTTCGTCACAGGGTTATTTGGTAAGCGTGATAGCGTTACGGAGATGTTTAGCAAACTCAAGTGGCAGACTCTGCAAGAGAGACGCTGTGCATCGCGGTGTAGCTTGCTGTCCAGGTTTCGAGAGGCTACGTTTCTGGATGAGGTATCGTATATATTGCTTCCCCCTACTTATACCTCCCGAGGAGATCACGAATGTAAAATTAGAGAGATTAGAGCGCGCACGGAGGCTTTCCGGCAGTCGTTCTTCCCGCGAACCATACGCGACTGGAACAGGAAAGGGAGGCAATGACAGTGGCACGTAAAATGCCCTCCGCCACACACCATTCGGTGGCTTGCGGAGTATAAATGTAGATGTAGATAGCTTTGTATGGAAGTAAGTTCCACAGCACTCAAAGCAGGAAGCATAATTTTACAAGTGGTCATTTTGCAACATTTCGAGTGCCAATGGCAGTGATTCTTCCGAGTGCCGATCAAGCACGTCCGTTCTAATAACGCAATAACGTTCCTTCAATCCTCAGTTCAAACACAGTTAACTAGTTGAGTGGTAATTTAGTGCTGGAGTTCAGGAACAAACAGCCTCTGACTCCCACCAGCTGTCCTACTTCGCATTTTAGCTATCTAGGTTTCCTACGCATACACCACCGGTGATTTTGGTCCTCCTCATTATTCATGTTATCCCATGGTAGATGCAAAAAGGCAGTTAAGTTGGCACCAGCCTGACTGCTGTGCGTGCCGAGTTCTTAAACGCAAAAGAGCTGGTACACGTCTCATCTCACTACACTTCAGAGATCTTATCTTTACGCGGTCCCGGACCTAGTATTTCCCAGAATACTGCCTTCCTGCAGAGCGCAGGGCACCGTGATACTGCACTCCAAACCACTGTATGCACGCAGCACGTCTCCTTGTCGCCTGCAGTCTCCCCACATTAAAAACAGTGTACAGTAGCTTTTCGTTATTGGGGAAGCAAAACGGACGTCGCCTCTAACGCTGTGCGCTGTGCTTGTCTGTTATGCCATACACAGAGGTGACAAAAGTCATGGAATAGCGATATGTACATATACAGATGGAGGTAATAAAGCGTACGTATGTACGGTACAAAAGGATAGTACGTTGGCGGAGTTGTCAGTTGTACTCAGGTTTCCGACGTGATTATTGTCGCACGACGGGAACTAACAGATTCTGAACACGGAATGGTGCGTCTGAAACAAAATCATGGAACATTCCATTTCGGAAATTGTCAGGGAGTTCAGTATTCCGAGACCCACAGTGTCAAGAGTGTGACGAAAATGCGAAATTTCAGGCATTAGCACTCACCACGGAGAACGCAGTAGCCAACGGCCTTCACTTAACGATCGAGAAAAACGGCGTTTGGGTAAAGTTGTCAGTGCTAATAGACAAGTAACACTGAGTGAAATAATCAGAATTATCTATGTGGGTCGGCGAGGAGCGTATCCGTTACGACAGTGTGGCAAAATTTGGCGTTCGTGGGCTACGGCAGCACTCGACGACGCGAATGACTTTCCTAACAGCACGACGTCGCTTCTCCTGAGAGCCAGTTGATAACAGCTCCTGGTAGGGTTCAAGGGTGGCTCAGACGCCACTATGCTTTGCACACAGGTTGTCAAGAAGGCACTGTGCGAGCTGGTGGTAGCTCCACAATGGTGTGGGCTGTGTTTACGTGCAATGGACTGGGTCCTGTGTTCCCACTGAACCGATCATTTGACTCGAAATAGTTATGTTCAGTTATCTGGAGAACATTTGCAGCCATTCTCGGACATCATGTTCATAAACAACGATGGAATTTTGATGGATGACACACCGCAATGTGACTGGGCCACAGCTGTTCGCGATAGGTTCTAAGAATATTCTGGACAATTCTAGCAATTCTGGACATCCAGGTCGAACTCATGAATCCAAAAGAACATTTATTCGTGCGCAAAATCCTGAACCGGGAACCTTTCGCAATTATGGACGGCTATAATGGCTCTATAACTGAATGTTTGTGTACGGGACTTCCAACGACTTGTCGAGTTCTTGCCACATCGAACTGCTGCACTAAGCGGGGTGAAAGGAGGTCCGACACGATATTAGGAGGAATCCGATGACTTTTGTCACCCCAGTGTTCCCTGCTCCAAACTATCCACCTAGCTTCTTCCTGCACTTGACAATGTTGATCCTTTGAAAAGACCTGTGGCTCCCTCTGGTCTCTGGGGGCTTAACCTCTCCCCTACTCGGCTGGCCACTACTCAACTTGTATTTAGTACTTCTCCAAAGTGGCCGACGCGTGAGGTATAAAGCTTTGTGTCGTGCAGTCATCAAGAATACACGAGTGGGTCTTCGGCTCCGAAAGGTCATATTGATGATGTTTCGCTGAATGGTTCGCACGCTGACACTTGTTGATGGCCCAACATTGAAATCTGAAGCAATTTGGGAAAGTGTCACACTTCTGTCACGTAGAACGATTCTCTTCAGTCGTCGTTGGTCACATTCTTGCAGGATCCTTTTCCTATCTCCGCGATATCAGCCATTTGAAGTTTTATCGGATTCCTCGAATTCACGGTACACTCGTGAAATGATCATACGGGAAAATCCCCACTTCATCTTTCAACACGATCGAGCACCTGTTCGCAATGCACGGCCTGTGGCGGAGTGGTTACACGACAATAATATCTCTGTGATGGACTGGTCTTCACAGAGTCCTGAGCTGAATACTAAACAACACCTTTGGTATGTTTTGGAACGCCAGCTTCGTGGCAGACCTCTCCGACCTACATCGATACCTTTCACTCAGTGCAGCACTCCGTGAAGAATGGGCTGCCATTCCCCAAGAAACCTTCCAGCACCTGATTGAACGTATGCCTGCGAGTGTCGAAGCTGTCATGGTGGGCCAACACCATATTGTACTCCAGCATTATCGATGGAGAGCGTCACAAACTTGTAAGTCATTTTCAGCCAGGTGTCCGGATATTTTTGGTCACATGGTATAGCATCAGACGTTCGTAGAAACATCCTCTACACAATTATGAAGACAGCAAAAGCCGACAACTGTGAGAAATGTCGCACACTTAGTTTAACAGCATCCAAGTTGCTGACAAGAATAATATGCAGAAAATTGGAAAAGAAAACTGAAGATAACGAATATTCTGTTATGTCTACTATGCATCACTACTTCAGACATCAGAATGTATATATCGCCGCTACCACTATTTGACTCTCCAGGCCGGCCGGAGTGGCCGAGCTGTTCTAGGCGCTACAGTCAGGAACCGCGCGACCGCTATGGTCGCCTGTTCGAACCCTACCTCGGGCATGGATGTGTGTGATATCGTTAGGTTAGTTAGGTTTAAGTAGTTCTAAGTTCTAATGGACTGATGTCCCATAGTGCTCAGAGCCATTTGAACCATTTGACTCTCCAGAGAGAGGATTACCTTGCAGTAAAATTTCCTTTTAGGAAAGGCACCAAGTCATTTTCAGCTAATTGCTATAGAAACAGACGTAGTCCGACACAGAACTAGTTCCCACAAGCATGTCACGAATAACTGACGGCATATGAATTCCTGTGAACAATCACACTTTCTAACAATATCTCCAATAATTTAAGAAAGAACAATTATAAAATGCAAAACAACATTAATTTGTTATAAAAGAGGTATTCAGTGATTATATCATGAATTTCTGCAGTACTACACAGACGGAACAAATCTTAACACCAAAAAGTAGCTAATGTAGGGTAATGAAATTTCGGGAATACATTTGTCTAAGTAACATATTTAAATGATTAACACAGCAATATCACAAGTTAATGTAAGCGCGAGATAGTCCATTGGAAACATGAAATGCTGGTAAATTAATAACCGGTGTACCCTCCTAAATGTTGAATGCTAGCACATAAACGTTAATGCATTGCGTTGTACAGGTTTTAGAAGTCATTTTGTGGGCTGGATTTCCATACCTGTAGCACTTGGTCGGTCAGTACGAGAACGGTAACTGCTGGTTATGGATCACGCTGGATTTGTCGTCCGATGGTATCCCATATGTGATCGATAGAGGTAGATCTTGTGATCGAACAGGCAATGGCGACATATCGACACCCTGTTAAGCATGTTGAGTTACAACAGCGGTATGTGGGCCTACGTTCCCCAGTTGGAAAACACCCCTTGGATGGAATGCTGTTCATGAATGGCAGCACAACAGGTCGAATCACCAGACTGACGCACACATTTGCAGTCAGGGTACGTGGGATAACCAGGAGAGCGCTCCTGCTGTCATACGAAATCGCATCCATCTCGCCCTCCAATTAGCTCTCGCTTGACGTAACGGGGCATCTGGCTCGCAGAGCTATGCCTGAAGTAAACCATTTTTAACAGTTAGATGTGTCACTGCGGTGCCAACTACTGCTCATATTTCTACTGCAGACACAGTACGGTGAGTCAGGGCCATAGTCCGAAGACATGGTCTTTGCTCTCGGTAGTGCCACGTCGCCGTCCGGCTCCCGGTATCCTGCGACCATACATTCTCCTGACCGCCGCTTCCAGAAATCATGTACAGTGGCTACACTCCAGCCATGTATTTCTGCAGTATGGCAGAAAGAACATCCAGCTTCTTCTAGCCCTAATACACGACCTCGTTCAAAATCAGTTAGGTGTTTATGATGATGTCTTTGTCACCCTAAAAGTATTCTTGTCTAACATCACTTCCATTCTCAAAAGGTAACGATCGTTTACAACCGTTACAGCGTGTATTTAAAGCAAACCCGATTTTCACCCTCATAGTGGAGCTACTAGCGCTAATCTTACGCGACTGGTGCGAAATTTTAATAGACATCATCTTTCAGATGTAGAAACACGCCTGCCAACTTTCGTTTATTTCACAGGACTCCTTCTTGGTGCTGCTATTCGTTTCCGTCACTGCAAATATATTTAAAAAATTCCGTTAGTTCATTTTGAAGCTGTTACTTATTCCAGGAAAAATCCGATTATTTCATACTGTTTAGAAACAAAGAAAAAGGTTGATTTTAGGAAAAAATATGTTCTGAAGTCAATAGAGATCCCACGGTATTGAGAGCGTTGAAGTCAAGGCTGGCAGGAGCTTGTTTCTGAGACTTTTCCGCGTCTCGTACATTTCACACGTTCGGTCAGCAACAATAGCCGTTATTTCTTCTGCTGACACATTTTCTTACGTCACCTGCAAAAATGAAAAAAAATTTATTGCTAAGACAGGGAAGTTAAGGTACTTTATAAACATTATGTATTATGAACATTCTGGAAATGACTAATAATTTCCTGTAGGGCTGGTTGCGAGAACAGAGAAAAATGCTGCGAGGAATAAGCTGCCCGCGATGCCGATAAAACCCCAGACGACACCTAGGTAGGTGCAGAGGGCACTGTGCTGGAGCAGCAGAGAGATGCGAATACCAGTCCTGCATTCCTCTCCCTGGTTCCCCCCACTCCCTAAGCGTTTTAGTCATTTCATTTGTAGTCTCCTTGGCAAAATGCAGAGTGCCGGTATTTGCCAGCTGGTTCACATCAACATCCCGCAGAAGCCTCCTCAGGAAATGCGGTACAAAGCATGTGACGTAGTAGGATGAGGGGGTGGGGAGGGGAGTGGAAGGGAGAGCGAGCTCTCAGTCCGTAATACCCGGAGCTCAATTGTCGGGAAGTGCTGACTGCCATAACACACAATGCGCGCGACGCCCCCGGGAGTACAAGCCGACAGGCGCCTTCTCCAGGGACAGCGCAGGGGGCTCTGGAATGCTGTTCCCTACCACAATTCCAGCTCCATCTGCGAGGAGGGCACAGCGAACTAATACCGGCACCCTGTACGAGGCGGGGGAGTAATTTGAGTCTCCTGCGGGAGCAGGAAGTCGAGGCACAGCAGGTGCCACGTCGAATAATGGAGACCCCGCCACGTGCTTCCAGCCCCATCAACCATCATTAAACGACGCTAAAAGTCAATGGATTATCTAAATGTAGGTGGGCTCGTTTCGGACAAAATACTACTTTAATCAATTCACTGTCAATTGCACGGATTTATTCAGCAGTAGCGGACGTTGGAGGACGTAAGAGAGACAGGGGACAGTCTTCTTTCGGCGGGAATCGCTTGAAAGGGTACTACCTGTTGAATCCTGCCTTGACGCCAAATATGAAGAGTCTGAGGAAGCCTGCTTTCTCGGATCGCTAAACAACATTCAAATTAATCGCGTTAGTGAGCTTTATTGTGAAATGAACAGTGACGATACTTAGACGATAACACAGTAGCGTCGCAAGCAAAGGGCGACATGCAAATAAACAATGTTCTTCAGTATATACAATTTCTAAGTCACTGGTCTTGAAGTGCCTAATTCGATGCTGCTGTAGAAGTGGGCGGCGACCAGTGGGCGCGGCGCTTATGTCCTCTTCGCGTAGAGGCCGCTGCCGTCGCGTTGTCGTCCTGGAGAGGGGTCGGCCAGCGTGCAACTGGCTGACGTCTTCTTTACAGCCGTCTCTGCTCTCTCTTTTCCGACCGGCGTTCTGGCGCTTGACTTTACGCCGCAACACTACCCCAAATATCCTAGAATTTCATTGTAAAAATCAGGAAACTGTACTCACATCCTAATGGCCTCCGTCACCTTCAAAGTAATCACGTTTAAAACGGTCCTAGCGATATTCCCATTTTTGGAAGCACTCCTGGAAGTCCGCAGCGTAAAGTGTGTTGAGGATCAGTTACGACACCTCTTGGCTGTCTCCAGTCGACTCAAAACGTCATCATTTTAACGCTAGTTTCATCTTCGGGGACATGTAAAAGTCGCACAGGACTAGGTCTAGCGAGCAGCGTGGGTGAAGGGCCGTTGCCATGTTGCCTTTCGCTTAGAATTCCTTCGCTACGAGAGAGGTGTGCGCGGTTGCGTTCTCACGGTGTACCAACCAGTCTTTCTTATCCACGACTCCGGCCGTTTTCGCTGAACATTTTCCCTTAGTCGCCTCAAAACCTAGCAATAAAACTGCCTGCCTGACCAGGTGGATCAAACTCCTTATGCACTACTCCCGGACTAGCGAAAAAATGATCAGCAATCACTTCATATTGCTACGAACCTGTCGAGCTTTTTAGGTACTGGAGAAGATGACATTTTCCATTGTGATGACTGCTGCTTCTTTTCAGGGTCATAACATGTAGACCCAAAATTCATGACCTGTTATTACTCTGGATAGGAACGCTGGACACGCTTGAACTCTTTGTTGCAACTCAGAGCACGTCTGAATCCCGAAGTTTCGCTGGTAGTTGATGAGAAAGCGAGGGACAAAAATCGCTGCAGTTTGTCTCACGTTTAGTTAATTGGCTAGAATTCCCTGACATTTAATGCATGACACCCCAGACCTGTCAAAAAATATGATCTGTCTGACTTCGGTCTTCGTGAATCATTTCATGCATTTTCATTATCATTTCCGGTGCTGTGCATGTTGGCGGGCCACCAGAATGTTTGTCGTCTTCTCGGCCTTCCTTGAAGAGCTTGAACCACTCAAATGTTTTTTCTAGACTCCATGCACTCTCATCAAATGCCTCAGTCAATATGCGGTGAGCTTCAGCTGCAATTCTCATCAACTTAAAACAGAATTTTATTATTAGAACTCACATGTGATTGCTCCAAAAATGACGGAACTTTGTGCCGCAGTAGCTAAGACGTATAACTCGAGCCATCTAGCGGTGGAATGTCGTACTGATGCTGATTTGACCGGTAAAATGAAATTTGCGGGTATTTCTGGTAGCTCCTCAAGTGGCAACGAACACGTCAAACGTAAGATAACGGGACAAAAGGTTGTCACCCCAGTGCGCATGCCCAAATTATTCGTTAAGCCTTTACAATGGCGTAGAAATCGAGTCACGTGTTCAACCGTGCGTGCATTGCCTCTACGTGAGCATAAGGCAGTGCTCATCAGAGACACTTACGTTTCAAGCTGACACTGTACCTAAACATGGGTAAGTGTAAAAACGTGACAGAGTGGCAAAAAAGGTCCATCATGTTTTGCTGCGCTCAGGGCCATATGGTCTATGAAGTTGCTGGATTTGCTAGTGTTGGGTGGCGGAATGTTCCACGCGTCTACTAGCAGTGATGTATCACAAGTGGCCACTAAACACATCAGAAATGTGGTCAAAAAATATCCTGAGTCAGTGAGCGACCGGAAACGTTTCACAGCTTGTGAGTGAAAATCGGTACCAAACACAACAGGAATTGCTACCGGAAATGAATGAAGATACATCCCAACCTGTCAGTAAGAGAATATTGCGACAGGGAAATGAACATTTGGAGTCGGTCACCTCATGAGAGGTCGCTGCTCACACAGGCACATCGAGATGACAACAGCAGAAGTCTGATCACTCTCCCAACCTGTTACATCTCGACCAGCCTGCAAAATCACCTGACTTGAACAGCGGTCAAAACGCGGACGTCAGCATGTCCGTCATTTGGTGAAAATGAGCGATCGAATCCTCGACGAGTAGCTTAACGTGGGTGCGACGTACCTGCCCAACATTGTGGACTGACTTCCTAACCGAATCCAGGAAGTTATCGAGTCCAGGGACGGATATATACGGTATAAAATGATGCTTGTAGTGATTACTCTAGCGGTGACTAATTTTTTGTTCGGCAGCTTATTGCTCGGCAAGGCGGACATAGAGGAGTGCTAATTGTAGTAGGAACAGGAAAGCAGATTGAACTCGCCCGGACAGCCGTGGCCCTTTGCACACCGTTTCCGGAATTTGGGGAGGCAGTCCAGCCCCAGATCTAGTCCACCCGGCGGAATAACAACGAGAGATGGTGTGGTGCCCTGCCTGGTCGTGGTTTTCAGACGGTTTCTCACATCCGACTAGGTCAATACCGGATTAGTTCCAACGTTCAACCTCAGTTACACGTTTCGCAAACACAAAATTCAACAATATTAAATTACATACAGACATGACAGCACAACCAAAATACGAACGAGAAACACAGAGCTATTCTTTGTAACACCACAAAGTAAACAAACCAAAACATCGTGATAAGTGAGAGTAAAATATTAAATCGAAATGTGTTTCTAAAACGCCAGAAATAGGACCTCCTGCGTATGAAAATCACCTAAGTTCTATTCCTGAAGGAGAAATGTGCACTAATAAGATCACAAATGGTAGGTAGAACAAATATCAACATTTCGAAACTAGTGATATAAAATGTTTTTATTCCCCTACAACAAAAGAGTAACAAAAATGTGTAATGTAATAAAAAATCTAAAATCATTATTTAACCCAAATATTATACAAAAACCAAATTACATTGCTGGTTACTGGCTATTCTTCACAAAAATGAAGTGAAACTCGTGTAGTACAATAAAAGCATCATTTGATTTAGTTGCATTAGACTAAACCCACATCCTAAGAGTAGAAAAGAAAGTAACGACGGAAAACAATAAAAATGACAATACTTCTATTATAGACACGTTAAGCATTTCCTGTCAAGTTATGCAATAGCTTCAAAGATATCCGTCTGAGCACACAAGACACCAGAACGTTACATTCATAGCAACATGCAAAATAATGTTACTTCACGTTATATTAGTGTAAAAGTCATAAAAAAGTCATTGGTTCCACAAGGAACGAACTGTTGTGCAGAAAAGTCTTGGTTGAATAACGAAACCATTTTATGCTAAGAAATTCATGCATAATAGAATGTTGTGTAATGTCCATCTCAAGTTATTTGGATTTATTAACAACCAAACTCTGATTATGTTAGTGTGATACTGGAAACTGCACATATCGCAGCCAAAAAAACTGAAATATTCAGAACAAACACATGCACAACACTAACACACTCATCTGGAAAACACAGCTTGCAATATAAACACAACAGAGTACAACACACAGAAGACTACATATTCCAATTAAAAGTAATAAACCTCATAGATACAAAAGTAAAGGAAAAATAATCACTAGTATTACAAGAAGTGTCCAAACACTTCATTAGCAAGGTAGATAATAGTTGCATTGAATCTCTGATTGTAGAGAAAGAAAATATCTGATAGAGAAATATCATTAAGAAAACCGCACTGTAAATGTAGGGCTAAACCTGAGATCTGGTGAGCAATGAAATAAACAAAACAATCTTTATGTCAAAGAAAGAACATAACAGGAAACCTCGGCTATAAAAGCAAACCAAAAGAAAATTTAAAGGTAAGCTGTACTACATTATCTCATAGTCACCAGAGCTGATAACCCGAATACCACAGAGCTGAACACTAAAACCCAATATATAGAAAAATCAGAGAATTCATATCCTCAAATAACATCACAAAACCGAAATCTGAGCCAATAGCGTGTTTCCAAACACATATAAAAGTGACTTCGAACAAATCAAATAGAAAATCACAAAAAGTAACCCAAAAGCACCATCAGATACCAACCGAAAATTTACAAACCAAATATTCCGATAACAACTGTCATAAATTTTATGAAAGCACCATCATTCTATGAGGCACAACAAATAAACAAAATCATAACACAACGCTGTGAAATGAAGAACAACAGAACAGTGAATAACACAAATGAACTTATAATTCAAATATATAAACCAACGTATTCCACAAACAGGTTCACTAATTTCTTAATACAGAGAGAAAATGTTCACCTCAGTACCAATTAACACAATAAAACCAACTGCAGAGAATCTACTAACATACAGCTAAACACGCACAGATAATACAACAGAAATAATCAAAGTATTTTAAGTGACAACATCTCAAAATTACTTCCAATTTGAAAGGAATACTACAAAATTTGGCCTTCTAGTGCGATTCTCAATGTCAGGAATATTCGTCAACCACAACTAAAATGCAATCTTTCACACACTAATCAGAAAGAAACGATTGTTTGCTGGGACAGACGTGTGGGTAACGACAGGTGTACAGTGGACGAACCAGTAGAGGAAATAAGTCAGCATCAAGCAGACATAAGCAACAGACATAGAAATATCTAGTTCACCATAGAGAAAAAAACACAATAAGGAATACACTTCTTGAGTATAACAACAAAGAGAGATGACAACAAGCACAAATCTGACATTTACAGAAAACCAGTTGCAACAGATGCAATTATACATGCCATGTCACAAGACCCATAAAACTATTAGCTTTGCAGTACATGATACACACAATGAGCGACATGCTTGGAAGAAGAGAAAACTATGAAAAAGAATTAGAAACAATAAAGGTCATAGCCAATAACAGTGGATATATCACCACATATAATACTATAACTTAACCACAAGATCCAAATTAAACTATATGAGAATGAAAATAAAAGTATCAAACCACAAAACTCCATAGTCAACATAGACACTATAGTTCATTGAAACACAAGGAAAGTAACAGCAATAATATGACCACCAAGAAATGCTACACTTTAACATGCAAAAGCAAGTGAACACGCAAAGACATAAGGATTACGCACAGCATGCATAACATGAAACATACTTCCACCACATTTACGAACATTAACACAAGAACCAGGTGAACAGCAAGGAGATGGTTAATACCAGTTAGAATCCATAACCAGCAGTCACCGCACCCGTACTGACCGACCAAGTGCTACAGGTATAGAACTCCAGCCCACAAAAGGACTTCTAAAACCTGTACAACGCAATGCATTAACGTTTGTGTGCTTGCATTCAACATTTAGGCGGGCACAACTGTTATTAATTTACCATCATTTCATGTTTGCAATGGATTATCTCGCGCTTACATTAACCTGTGATCTTGCCGTGTTAATCATTTAAATATGTTACTTAGACAAATGTATTCCCGAAATTTCATTACCCTACATTAGCTACTTTTTAGTGTTACGATTTGTTTCCGTCTGTGTAGTACTGCAGAAATTCATGATATAATCACTGAATACCTCTTTTATAACAAATCAATGTTGTTTTGCATTTTATAATTGTTCTTTCTTAAATTATTGGAGATATTGTTAGAAAGTGTGATTGTTGACAGGACTTCATATGCCGTCAGTTATTCGTGACATGCTTGTGGGAACTAGTTCTGTGTCGGACTACGTCTGTTTCTATAGCATTTAGCTGAAAATGACTTGGTGCCTTTCCTAAAAGGAAATATTACTGCAAGGTAATCCTCTCTCTGGAGAGTCAAATGGTTCAAATGACTCTGAGCACTATGGGACATAACTTCTGAGGTCATCAGTCCATTAGAACTTAGAACTACTTAAACCTAACTAACCTAAGGATATCACACACATCCATGCACGAGGTAGGATTCGAACCTGCAACAGTAGCGGTCGCGCGGTTCCAGACTGTAGCGCCTAGAACAGCTCGGCCACTCCAGCCGGCCTGGAGAGTCAAATAGTGGTAGCAGTGATATATACATTCTGATGCCTGATGTAGTGATGAATAGTAGACATAACAGAATATTCGTTACCTTCAGTTTTCTTTTCCAATTTTCTGCATATTATTCTTGTCAGCAACTTGGATGCTGTTAAGCTAAGTGTGCGACATTTCTCACAGTTATCGTCTTTTGCTGTCTTCATAATTGTGTATATGATGTTTCTCCGAACGTCTGATGCTACACCATGTGACCAAAAGTCTCCGGTCACCTGGCTGAAAATGACTTACAAGTTCGTGACGCCCTCCATCGATAATGCTGGAGTACAATATGGTGTTGGTCCACCATGACAGCTTCGACACTCGCAGGCATACGTTCAATCAGGTGCTGGAAGGTTTCTTGGGGAATGGCAGCCCATTCTTCACAGAGTGCTGCACTGAGGAGAGGTATCAATTTAGGTCGGAGAGGTCTGCCACGAAGCTGGCGTTCAAAAACATCCCAAATGTGTTCTATAGAATTCAGCTCAGGACTCTGTGCAGACCAGTCCATCACAGAGATGTTATTGTCGTGTAACCACTCCGCCACACCCCGTGTATTGTTCTTCAACAGAGGGAATCAAGAAGGTGCTTAAAACATCAACGTAGGCTTGTGCTGTGATAGTGCCACGCAAAACAACATGAGGACAAGCCCCCTCCATGAAAAACACGACCACACCATCACACCACCACATTGAAAGATGGAATTGCCATCCCCGAATTGTTCTTCAAAAGTGGAAATCAAGAAGGTGCTTAAAACATCAATGTAGGCTTGTGCTGTGATAGTGCCACGCAAAACAACATAAGTGCAAGGCCCCTCCATGAAATACTCGACCACACCTTAACACCACCGCCTCAGAATTTTACTGTTGGTGCTACACACGCTGCCAGATGACGTTCACCGGGCATTCGCCATACCCACACCCTGTCTTCGGATCGCCACATTGTGTACTGTGATTTGTCACTCCACACAGCGTTTTTCCACTGTTCAGTCGTCCAATGTTTACGCTCGTTACACCAAGCAAGGCGTTGTTTGGCATTTACTGGCGTAACCTGTGGCTTAGCAGCAGCCGCTTGACCGTGAAATCCTTCTCACCTCCCGCTTAACTGCCATAGTACTTGCAGTGGATTCTAATTCAATTTGGAATTCCTGTGTTATGGTGTGGATAGATGTCTGCCTATTACACATTACGACGCTCTTCAACTGTCTGCGGTGTCTGACAGTCAACAGACGAGGTCGACCTGTACGCTTTTATGCTGTACGTATCCCTTCACGTTTCCACTTCACTATCACATCGGAAACAGTGGACCTAGGGATGTTTAGCAGTGTGGAAATTTCGCGTACAGACGAATGACACAAGTGACACCCAATCACTTGAGTGCGTTCGAAGTCGGTTAGTTTCTCGAACGCCCCCATTCTGCTCTCTCATGACGTCTAATAACTACTGAGGTCGCTGATATTGAGTACCTGACAGTAGGTGGCAGCGCAATGCGCCTGATACGAAAAACATAGGTGTTTGGGGGTGTTCGGATGCTTTTTATCACATACTGTATTCCTTTATTTAAAATAGTAGGTTTCCACAGACTTCGCTGTTCTCTTCTGGTCTTAAAAAAACCTTTTTGTTATGAAACGAGTTAATTTAAGTGGTAGTTTACGCCTGGTTTTCATGTGGATGACAAACAACACATTATAATAGATTTGTCATAACTAAAATGTTTAAAAATGAAGCATCTTGTGCGGATGGCCCTTTCCACATATACTGAAGCGCAAGAGGAACTGGTATAGCATGCGTATTCAAATATAGAGATATGTGAACAGGCAACATACAGCGCTGCGGTCGGCAACGCGTATATAAAACAAGTGTCTGGCGCAGTTTTTAGATCGGTTATTGCTGCTACAATTGTAGATTATCAAGATTTAAGTGAGTGTGAACATGGTATTATAGTCGGCACGTGAGCGATGGGGTACAGTATCTCCGAGGTAGCAATGAAGTGGGGATTTTCCCGTATGATCATTTCACGAGTGTACCGTGAATTCGAGGAATCCGATAAAACATCAAATCGACGACATCGCGGACGTCGGAAAAGGATCCTGCAAGAATGGGACCAACGACGACTGAAGAGAAGCGGTCTACGTGACAGAAGTGTGACACTTTCCCAAACTGCTGCAGATTTCAATGTTGGGCCATTCACAAGTGTCCTCGTGCGAACAGTTTAGCGAAACATCATCAATCAGAGTTTTCGGAGCCGATGGCCCACTCATGTATTCTTGATGACTGCACGACACAAAGCCTTATGCCTCGCGCGACGGCCGCTCAACACCGACGTTGGACTGTTGTTGACTGGAAAAATGTTGTATGGTCGGCCGAGTTTCGTTTCAAATAGTATTGAGCGGATGGGCGTGTGTGGGTATAGAGAAAACTTCATGAATCCAGGGACCAAGCATGGCAGCAGGGGACTGTTCGAGCTGGTGGAGGCTCTGTAATGGTTTGGGGCGTGTGCAGTTGGAGTGATTTGGGATCCCTGATACTTCTAGATACCACTCTGACTTACGGAAGCATCGTGTCTGATCACCTGCATCGATTCATGTCCATTGTGCATTCCAACGCACTTGGGAAATTCCAACAGGACACCCCACACGTCCAGTATTGCTACAGAGTTGCTCCAGGAACACTCTTATGCGTTTAAACGCTTCCGCAGGCTACTAAACTTCCCAGACATGAACAATGTTGAGCTTATCTGGGATGCCTTTCAACGTGCTGTTCAGAAGATATCACGCCTTCGTACTATTACGGATTTATGGACAGCCCTGCAGGATTTATGGTGTCTGTTTCCTCCAGCACTACTTCAGACATACGTCGAGTCCATGCAACGTCGTGTGCGGCACTTTTGCGTCCTCGCGGGGGCCCTACACGATATTATGGAGGTTTCTTTGTCTCTTCAGTGTACCTACCATCACAAAAACACTGTGCACACTAGCACATCAATTTACACAAGCTGGTTACATTCTAAACATTGAAAATGGACCTTAACCGGCGTATAAGGTACAACTGAGGCTGGGTTTGTTGCGCCACCCTTTCTCTCAAAACTTACACATATCATAATGTAACTCCAATAAATTAATAATTCGAGCTAATCTAAATTAACTTCAAGCTGGAAATGAGAGTGCAAATACTGTAATGTCTAACTGGTGAATTTGCATATCCAGTTTTTGTTCTGAAGGTTTGTTGGAATGTAGTTTGGAGAAGTACTACGTACATGTTGAGTAGTAGCCGGCCGAGTAGTGGAAAGAGGCAGCTCGCGGCGACCAGAGGGAGCCACAGGTCTTGTCAAAGGACAAACGTTGTCAAGGGTAGGAAGAAGCTCGGTGGATAGTTGGGAGGAGGGTACGCTGGGGTTACAAAAGTCATCGGACTCCTCCTAATATCGTCTCCGACCTCCTTCTACACCCTGTACTGCAGCAGTTCGATGTGGCAAGAACTCGACAAGTCGTTGGTAGTCCCGTACACAAACAATGAGCTATACTGCCCTTATAGCCGTCCATAATTGCGAAAGTTTCCTGGTTCAGGATTTTGCACACGAATAAATATTCAATTGGATTCATGTCGTCGATGGATGGTCAGAATTGCTAGAATTGTCCAGAACATTCTTAGGACCAATCGCGAACAATTGTGGGCCAGTGACATTGCGCTTAATCATCCATAAAAATTCCATCGTTGTTTGGGAACATGAGATCCGTGAATGGCTGCAAATGGTTTCCGGGTAGCTGAACATTACTCTTTCCAGTCAAATTATCGGTTCAGTTGGAACAAAGGACCCAGTCCATTGCACGTAGACACAGCCTACACCATTGTGAAGCCACCACCAGCTTGCACAGTGCCTTCTTGAGATCCTGGGTCCAAGGCTTAGTGGGGTCTGAGCGACACTCGAACCCTACCAGCAGCTGTTACCAACTGGAGTCGAAACTCATCTGACCAGGTCACGGTTTTCTAGTCGTCTAGGGTGCTACCGATATAGTCAGGAGCTCAGTCCTGCTGTTAGGAAAGGGATTTGCTCGTCTTGTGCTGCCGTATCCCACGAACGCCAGATTTTGCCGCACTGTCCAAACGGATAGGCTCCTCGTACGTCTCACATAGATTATTGTTATTATTTCACTCAGTGTTGCTTGTCTATTAGCACTGACAACTTTACCCAAACGCCGCATTTCTCGATCGTTAAGTGAAGGCCGTCGGCCACTGCATTGCCCGTGGTGAGTGCTAATGCCTGAAATTTGGTATTTTCGGCGCACTCTTGACACTGTGGGTCTCGGAATACTGAACTCCCTGACAATTTCCGGAATGGAATGTTCCATGTTTTTGTTTCAGACGCACCATTCCGTGTTCAGAATCTGTTAGTTCCCGTCGTGCGACAATAATCACGTCGGAAACCTGAGTACAACTGACAACTCCGCCAACGTACTATCCTTTTGTACCGTACATACGTACGCTTTATTACCTCCATCTGTATATGTACATATCGCTATTCCATGACTTTTGTCACCTCTGTGTATGGCATAACAGACAAGCACAGCGCACAGCGTTAGAGGCGACGTCCGTTTTGCTTCCCCAATAACGAAAAGCTACTGTACACTGTTTTTAATGTGGGGAGTCTGCAGGCGACAAGGAGACGTGCTGCGTGCATACAGTGGTTTGGAGTGCAGTATCACGGTGCCCTGCGCTCTACAGAAAGGCAGTATTCTGGGAAATACTAGGTCCGGGACCGCATAAGATAAGATCTCTGAAGTGTAGTGAGATGAGACGTGTACCAGCTCTTTTGCGATTAAGAACTCGGCACGCACAGCGGTCAGGCTGGTGCCAACTTAACTGCCTTTTTGCATCTACCGTGGGATAACATGAATAAAGAGGAGGACCAAAATCACCGGTGGTGTATGCGTAGAAAACCTAGATAGCTAAAATGCGAAGCAGGACAGCTGTTGGGTGTCAGAGGCTGCTTGTTCCTGATCTCTAGCACTAAATCACCCACTCAACTAGTTAATTATGTTTGAACTGAGTATTGAAGGAAAGTTATTGCATTATTAGAACGGACGTGCTCGGTCGGCACTCGTAAGAATCACTGCCATTGGCCCTCAAAATCTTACACCATGACCACTTGTAAAAGGATTAAAAATTATGCTTCTTGCTTTTAGCACTCTGTGGAACTTCCTTCGAAACAAGGCTGTCCAGGGGATGCTTCAGGCTAGAGCAGGACTTCGATGTTGGTTACTGAGGAAGAGAAGCCCTTGCACCAGGCCAGATTTTCAGCCACCACAGCCGCCACTCGTAGGCGTCGATAAAGCTAGGTATGATGAACAGCTCCAGCATTCGCAAATCAAATGATAGGACGTTTATATGGATTGCAGATTGCCATTAAGGCTTTTACGTTTCTAATTGAAGTATGTTTATAAGCGATGTCGGACTCAACATGTGCACAATCAAAATAGTGGGTGCTTCCATGATTCTTTCTGCAGTTTTGTCTTTCCTATTCGGGTTCCCGTTAACTGAATTGTTGCCGCAAATGTCATGTTTACTGTAACATATTAATCACAACCTCATTACCTGACATTTCGCACGGTCTTAATATTTTAATTCCATTGTAACTTGCTGTAATTTTTAATGGACGTAATGATTTCATGTTCTTGTGCTCTTGTGTTCAACTTGAAATCAACAGCAAATTGTAATAAATAAGGTTCTATACTGAACTCCCTACTGTATCATCTTTTGAGTTACAGCACCCATGTTTCAAATATGCAAGGACCACCCCAGTTTAATAAATTAAGTTCATTATCTTTGCATGATACCCATAACTAAATTCGCGTGGTTCCTTGGGGAGCGATCTGATTATCGGTTAAAGTCACCCAGTACGGATCCTTCTGAACATCCATAGTGGTATATGTCATTGGCTCAGCAGCAGCCTAAAGCTTCTCTGGAATTTCAAAATTTCGCTCTAATTGCCGCCTCCACTACTGTTAAACCTTTTGGTTCACATAGAACGAAAACGATAATTTAAATTTAAGACTAATTCTAGCTATCTGTGATGCCATGAATGATCGTTTCCTTTGTAGCTATGTTATTAACCTAATATCCTACTGGGTGCCGTAGATCAATGTTGAAACAATAGTTCTATCAGTACCCAAACAATAATAAACATTTCAGTTGCAGGGTGCAGTGATTATTATTTTTAATTAATGGCATGTCTAGTCGGCACACGAAATAGAGAAACTAATTTTCGATTTCTGAAATAAGAGTGGCACAGTCAAGCCTGTTCTTTTCATATAATTGTCATCCATTAATATCCACAACTATAAACGTTGATAATAGACAGTCAAGCCTTACATCCGCATCTACTTGACTCAAGAACAGTACTGCATTAAAATTATTAATGAGAATCATACGGTAGCATATTACGACCTAATACGAACACAAAAGCCTACGATTGTATGTAATGACAAGTCGGAATAGCTGATATACGAAGGCAAATATCGCATGATCGGGTACTGCCTGTTCCTCGCATATTTATGTACTTATCACTATGTTTTTCTCATCACAAAGGAAAACGCGTACATGCTTTTAATAATACTGCATGGTCCTAAATACTATGACGCCTTAATTTCGTCAATCAGAGTTTCATTCCGTAATCACGGAAGAAATTTGGATAGTAAGAAAAGAAACATGAGTAGATCCAAAATTATTTCATAAGCACATGACTGTTTAATTTTTTGTTTTTCAGTAATGACGCAAAGACTAATTTTTTTGTTTTGGTGTAATCTAAATCGATTTAATGCTAGTCGCTAGCGGAGGAACGTCGTCGTGTTTAAGATGGATTCCGAACAATTGTACAGCAAAGTGTTCTACTCTTGACATTGTCAGACATGAAGAACCCCTTTTGATGCTATTTAAAATTTCAGCCTTCTGTGAGATTTGATGTAAACGATTTGTATGCGTGTATATCGAATATTGTGATGTGGCTCCCGAACCAAGCTAGCTACTTACTCCTATACTAAAGAACTATACTGTATTTCCTCCATTACGATCTTTTCGATGCAAATACTAAGTGTCTTTTGTTCATTGCGAATGTTTGACGAGCAAGTGCCACACTGACCGTTCAGTACCGATACGATCTGGGAGTGACGGTTATCGGTTGGACCTTAAAAACTGGTCGTGTTACAAGATTAGGCATCAGTGTTGTTTGAATACTAACAGAGTAGGTTTCCAGGCATATTTCAGGGAAAACCTCCATTTCTAAATACACAGTCACTTGTTGAATGTGACCTTGCACGGTGGTTTTCTTTTGAATTCTGCCTGGAGTCTTGTGCTCTGCCTTGTCAAACAACCCAGGTAAAGAGTTAGTGGCACACTCATTGTCAATTAATTTAGCACTATCGATAACTCATGGTTTTGTTTGTCTTTAGTTGTGTGTAGTGAGGCTTTTGTTTCCTCGTCGCAACCATGCTCAACATGGGTTTAATTGCGTTTCACCTGCCCACCGTTGTCAGCATCGCTGCTCATCTGGCGTGGCATGTTCACCTTACTTACAGTTGTCCGCCACCCGAAAGATCGCGGTTCAATCCTCCTCAGACACGCTAAGATGTACCTTGGAATGACGAATGCGTCTCCATACCATGGTGCCCGCTTCATCTACGTGTGTACACCACACTCAACTTGGTGGCCGCGGGCACTTCCTTCCAAAGGAGTAAACACAGATGTCGCTCTGTTACCTATGGCACTACACCACCTACTTGCGGATGACGCTGAAACCATTATCAGTACATCTATCATCCCTCAGTTGGCATATTCCGTCACCACATCGAAATCGACTTTCAAGGTATCCTAATTCTTTCAAGCTGTGCATTGGATTGCAGCATAAATTTGTAACCTTTTTCAATAAGCTTAATTAACACAACAGATACACATCACAGCCACTTTAGTCAGCAATAATATACTCTCCTTCACTGTTTTGAACAGTTTTCAACGCTGGGGTGATTTTCAAGTTTCGCGACTGTAGATATCAAGTGGTTTCGAGGCGATGAACTCGTCGAGCAATGTTCGGAACGCATTTTCGTCAGGAGAGGAAGTTCCTTGAAGGTTGTTGGATAGAGAGCGGAATGTTGAAAATCTGTTGGCGCAGGATCGGGGTAATAAGGTGGGTGGAGAATGACTTCCCAAACTCACAGTGATTGCTACACCTCTGGGAAGCAATACGTAGGACACCACACTGTCACTGTTCCACCAGATGCGTAACATCATCTTTCGTGGATGCGCTCAGTTCTTTGTGTGGGGAGTTTCTGCTTTGTTTGGGCTCAGTCATTTCCTTCTTTTCTTTATGTTAGCATTAAGACACCATTTCTCGTCATCAGTAACAATACACAATAGGAATGGTCGGTGTTCTTCACAAGCCAATTGGTGACGAGCAAGCGAAGATGCATATAAGACAACCCGCTGATTTTTATAATTTTAGCTGAGAGCATACAGTACCCATACACCCGAATTTTGAACCTTCCTCATTGCGTGCATATGCCACAAGATGCTGTAATGATCACAGGTCATCACATTTGCCAGTTCATGAACATACTGACATGGATCATTGTGGATCATAGCGCTTAAACAATCTTTATCAAACCTCGAAGATCTTCCTGAACATAGAGAGTCACTAATGTCAAAACAATCCTTCTTAAAAGTAGAAAACCATCCTTTGGCTTTTCTCTGTCCAGTAGCACTATCGTCACGCATGGCGTCTGGCTGCCTCTGCTGCTGTTATCTCTTTACTGATCTCAACCAGAAGAGTACGTCGGAGATGTTCTCATTTCTTCACTTGGCACTCCATTTCTAGCGTCCACAGCTCCAGTCAGCACCGCCACATGACAAAATGACGCTATGTAATGTCAAATAGCAACAGTGAACTGCAGATAAAAATGACAATCGATAAATAAACCCATAGTAACCGGAATACCAATATGCAAAACAAAAGCGCTTCGAATTTATGCAAAAAAATGGCTCTGAGCACTATGGGACTTAACATCTATGGTCATCAGTCCCCTAGAACTTAGAACTACTTAAACCTAACTAACCTATGAACATCACACAACACCCAGCCATCACGAGGCAGAGAAAATCCCTGACCCCGCCGGGAATCGAACCCGGGAACCCGGGCGTGGGAAGCGAGAACGCTACCGCACGACCGAATTTATGCACCAACCTAATACTATACTGGACAATATTTAACTCCCATACAATCTGTACTACTGTCTGACATTAGTTGGGCTCTACCAACTCTACCTCTAACAACCAAGTTGGTGTGGGAATGTACTGGCCTTGTAAATTAAGTTTTTCTATCGTAAGCAAAGCTTATGATTGAAACAGCATCAACGTTTCACATACAGCTATCACTAACCAGGGCATACAGTGTTTGTGAGATTCAGATGAATCAGTTCCTGTATAAATAGCTTGAACATAACTGTTGGTTTCCCAGGAATTGAAATTTCTAGGAAGGAAAACGGTGATAGGAGAATCATAGAACGACAAAGGAATCCTGTCATGTCCTTTTCCAAAAGAACTTTCCGGCTATCTGCCTAAGGGAAACTACATAGCATTTGAATGTGTAAAGTCAAATCGGGATTAGACTTCTCTTTCCCCAAACGCGAGTTCACGAAGAGGAAATGCAGTAATTTAGATACTAGGTTACTGATGACTACTTCTTCCATCAGAACAGTAATTATCTCTCAAACATTTAATTTTTATGCACCTGACTGTATAAAACAACGTGCGCAGTTAGTTAGTTAGACGATCCACGGAATTCCGCACACAGCCAGGATATAGAGAGATACAAGTTAATGTCGGAATGATAGAAAGTGTTTGCCACCTGGAGCCACACGAACAGAGGGAGAGAGTGGAGTGAGGCGAGGTGAGTGTGCAAACGAGAGACAAAGGACCCGGTGGCTCGATTTACGGTCCTTGCGATAAGATATCTCCCTCACCTAAATCCCTTCCACCCATACCCACGGTCACAATGCATCAGAGGGCAAGTCTTTTATTACTATCATACGAGCCCTCACACTCCCTTCTATTGACAGTCTTTCTGTTGCTGTGCTGTCAGTGTTAAGGCAGAAGGTGGCAACGTTAACTTAATCAGCTTTGTATAGATAAGCATAGGAATATTTTGTAGAAATTGCGCTGTGCACCATTAATGATATTGACCGTCAGCATTCTTATAAACGCAAAAATTTAAAGGTAGTAATTAAAGAACTTTCTGGTCCAGGTAATATTTAACACATTTTGCCACTAAGTGTACTAGTTGATCAAAAGTATCAAGACACTCCCATGTGTCTTCGAATGTGGACTAAGCACTGGATATCACCCGAGTGAGAGACCCACCAGGGACAGTTCAACCATTCTAAAGCTGCCCAAGTGGAATCTTCGGATGTGATCGTGAAGCGGAAATGCCATACAACTAAACCAAGCCCAGGCAGACGTGAAATCGGAGGAAGGAATCACTCCTGAGCTCCAGAGAGCTACCAGATGTCCACCTAGCACAATGCCAGTGTACATGGAATTAAAAAGAACGGCATAGAATGCTCGGGCATTTCCTCATACGCCACGCATTTCTGTAGCCCATGCTAAGCGACGCTTGAAGTGCTTTAAAGAGCAACGTCACTTGCGCGTGGAGGTTGGAAAAGAGTCGTTTGGAGTGGTGAATCACACTATACCATGTGGAAATGTGATAGATTTTGGTTTAGCAAACTCCTGGGGAATATTGCTTGCCACAATTGGCAGTATCAACACTGAAGTATGGATGAGGTGGGAATAGGGAGTTTTTCGTGATTAGCTTGTGGTTCAGCTTTTGGGTTAAAGAAACACTAAATACGGAAGATTACGAACACCTTTTATAGCATTGTGTACTACTTACAACAAAGCAAGAGTACGCAGACGATGATTATTTATATCAGCATGATGCTGCACCCTGTCATAAAACAGTATCTGTGACGCAATGGTTTGTGGACAGTAGCATTACTGGAATGGACTGCCCTACCCAAAAACCAGGCCTGAACCGAATGGAACACGTTTGAAATGAGTAAGAACGTCAACTTCGCTGCGGACCCCCGTTTTCAAAATCATCAACCCTACTCAGTAATTCAGACATCTCATTGAAGTGCGCCCGGAGGAGTGTTCACACCGTCATAAAAGCGATAAGTGGACTCGCCACATACTAAAGTCTATTAGTTGGTGTCGAAATAGTGTATGTCTCTGGTAATATCAAAGCCTTGTTAACTACATGAAGATCCTTATTTGTGACGAATCAAAGCTTTCCATTTCATCTTGGTTCTAGCCATGAATACCCACTTCTTGTAAGCTCTCCTCACTCTGTCGAGCTACCACTAAGCGATCAGGTATAAACCTTCAGCTTCAGTGTGCCGTTAGTGCAGCTTCGCCATCTCACAATTTTGTAATCCTACATGTGACGCTGTGTTTTCCTAGTTAACGGAAGTGTAACCCATAAAATGCACAAAATGCCATTTTTTTGATCACCTACTTGTTGGTGTGTATGTTGATAATGCATAGAAAGTATAGGTTTATGTTTCTGTGGTAATCGGTTTGTTGATAAAAGAACTTTTTTCTGCTACTATTCATGATGTCCTTTTTTAAATACAGTGTCAGTTTAGACAGGGCGACGATGATTGTGATGTATTCCACACTGTCTTATATGAATACAGGTTCTCGAAATTCTACCTAACATGCTTTCGCAAGAGCCATTAGGTCTTTTTCCCACGGAATCGCATTTAAGTTAGTACAAAACACACGCAATTTGCATGGAGCTCTCTCTGATCTAACATACAGCTAAAATAGCAATGGTTTGACATCTGTATCGAGTTAAGGCAAGGAACTGCATGTTCAAATACCAGGACAAATCTCACGCTCACCTGTTTCACAGATAAACGATTGCAGATTTGGCTTACAAGTCTCAGTTTTGTCAAGCCCAAACCATCACCTTATTGTTTAAACATGGTGAGCTTGACAATACAAGTTTCATTAATGTGTAAACATAACCCCATCGTCTTTATGTGTATGCTCACTGTATAAAGAGAAAGCGACTCATAGAAGGGCGTCAAGTGAAACATGCGTGGTATACTGCACCGGATCAAGGCCTCTGTGATGCTGCTTTTGCTTATGGATACAACGGAGAATCGTAATATTCATGTGGAAGACGTGGGTTAGGAGGTTGGCGCTGCTGTGATCCTTTACTAAGGCCCCAGATACGCAGTGGTGATTGCAGCTAGCGGTGCACAGCTGACTACTGCGGCATACTTTGCCTTGTCTAGACAGCGATGCTTCAGTTTACAACCGAGACCACAACCCACACAGAATGCTTGCTTACAAAAAGTAAATAAGAAAGTGAAGCTGCTCTTGCATACACACTATAAAAAGAGAAACCGATTCGCACAACGGCGTCAAGTGAAATGTGTACAATATTCGGCACCGGATCATGGCCCCTGAGGTGAAGTGCTGATGGAGTAAGAACTTCTAGCACTGTACTCGATAAAGGCGTAAAAGGCGAAATTTTGATTTTGAGGAAGATAAATACAGTAATATACAGTCAAACAGAGATGTATTCTTTCAAAAATACTATTTGACTGTGGCTCAGCACCATTGAAAACATTTTAATGGTCAGTGTAATAGTATTCTGGAATGTGTCCACTGGGACCCTAGTAAAACATGAAAGACGTTACATAGCTTATAAGTCTCTCTCAGTACGTCGACAGCATACTGTTATTCGAAGGAAAAAGGAAACCAAACAGGAATCATTAAAAGCATTCATATGTATCCGATAGTGCTAAACAAACTATGGTGAAATGGAATTCACCTGTCTGAAATTTTGGCAAATTTTGTCTGCGATACGATTTATATATTTATTTATTTATACTGAATCCTTTGTGAGGGATTAAAACGTGAGATGTCAAATTATCTGGGAATCTTATGAATCAACCGCTAGATAAAAATAAAATAAAATAAAACAAACCTATATTGAAAAGCCATCTGTGATGTGTCTACTGTAAAATTTAGCAGTGGTTGCAGTGTATTACCAGTAATTAAATATGTAACTATCTTCTTAACTGAAAGTTCTAGGGTGTTAATGGACAGTTAAGGGGAATGGGAGCACTAGCTAGAGTCACATTATGTCGGCCACAGCGGCAGGTAATATATCAGCACCTCTCTAAACTAGGTCCATGCCTGTTGCCTTCCTTCCCGACGCTGTGATTGCAGCAGTGACAACTCAAGTGTTATGGGGGGGGGGGGGGGGATGTTGCTGAAAGTGACAAGTCATGAATTATATAGCAGTAAGGCTCTAAGTTATAGTAATTTCGTAATAAATTACTTGTTAATCTTCTCAGAAATTTGTCAACCATGTAGGCAGTGTCAGTACCACCAACAAACAGGACAATACCCTGTATTCCATTTTTGAATTTCCCACCTTTTATACATAGCCCAATTGGCCTAGGAGGATGGTGGCGTTGGAAGGGATTTGGGAGTGGTGGGGAAGGGGAGACTGGATCTGGAAATAACGCAGGCTATGCTAAACCTGTCATTGGTCCACTACTCACGGTTACCCATTTGCATAGTATCATTCCGAAGATTAGCTACGAAACGTTTATTGATGACACAGGCGGTAACATTATTGTAAACAACAAATCTGCGCCCGGTGGTCTTGCTTTGACCCGTGACAGAGAGTTCAAATTATCGCTAATCCTTTACCACTTCCTCAAAATCTAAGAGCGTGTGGGACATTTATTCCAGTCACGGGTTCTTTAATTCAAAATACTTCATTTTCAGTCATCTACCCTGTCTATTATTTTAACCCTTACAGATTTATGGCACCCTTACACCCTGTATCATAATATGAATTTGGATAACCAACCACATCGATAATTGTCAAACGCATCACAAACTTTGTTTCCCAGATGATGCTATTAGATGCAAAATACCACCTGACGGTACGTTGTGGAGACTAATTCGTTCGTTTAACACCCGTCCGTGCTCCACTCGTTACTGGCGCTTGGAAAGAACAATTGTCAGTAAAATTGTATATTAACTCCAATTTCTCGGATTTTTTTCATTCTGGTCCTTTCGCAAGACGGATGTAGGGGGAATTAATATGTTGTCCAGAAAGTAATCACACGGATTTTTAACCTTAAAACTTTCTGTAACACAGAATGCCTCTCTTGCAGTGTCTACCATTGGCGTTTACTTAGAATCTGCATCACTTGTTGATTTAACTGATGTCACCCTCGCTGATTGGAACTGTAATTTGGCAACTACATTGCATCCTTGTGCCGCCAAGTGATACTGCAAAGCCCCACTCTATCTGCAGTGTTTTTGATAACTGCATTCCCATACAGACATCGCTGACCAAGTGTAAAAGTGCCTTCTTTACAAAACGAGTGATATGTGGAGTTCTGGGTCACAAATCCATATTCTAGACTACTAGTACAGAATGGACATAAGCCATTCCTCGAGTCATTATTTACAGAGCTTTATCAACAAGCCACTCATTTCTTTGCTTATAAAAACGTAAATGACTCCATTTTTAAAGAAAGAGAGTGAGGCTGGCTGATTTATCTTTTAATCTTGCATTTTCCATTGCTATGTAAGTTCCATAAGACTTACAGCGACGCAGTTGTAATTTCCAACGAATGTAATACTATATTACATAACTCTAAAGTATTGGAACGAAGATTTTACAAGTAGGTGAGTAGTTCACAAAAATTTTACAGTAACATAAGGATGTATAGAGTAAATTGTCGCAATTCTGTTTTCTTATCTATAACCGGAAATGCCATTTGAGATCCTAATAGAACGTGATACATAAATCGATTTTGACGCAATTCGTTGTTTTCAGGAAAAAATCATTGATTTCGTCTCCGATTCCATGATAAAGACTTTTAACACAGAATTGCGACGTCTTAGTGGTTTTCAGGATATTCTGGTGTCATACATTCATTAATGCACAGATATGTGGTGCCATTTAAAACTTTTCCATAAGTAGGAGACTGGGGAAGAAAACTTTTCTTTAAATAATGGTTGGATTTGTATTTAATATATGGGAGGGTGGAAGCGTTATTATTAGCAGTCCCGTTACGTAAGTTCAAAGAAACTAATTTGGCTTCAGTTAGACACAGAACTTCTAAAAATTAAAACGATTCCTCAGCTGATTATTTTCATTGAAGGATAGAATGAAAACACTGTGTACTTTTACTGAGCTCAGTCTGCCCGGGCGTAAATTACATATTTTCATTGAAGGATAGAATGAAAACACTGTGTACTTTTACTGAGCTCAGCCTGCCCGGGCGTAAATTACATCGTTAGTAGTACGTCAGTAATTCACTGGGCGCGGGAAACAAACTGCGTCGTTGTGTTAACACCGATTTAGAAAAGATCTGATTATTATATAATAAAGTAAAGTTACTTTTTGAACAAGGTCTGTACTCTAAGAAGATTCAATCTGTGGCGGTTGTCGTTTGACCGAATGCTCTAGCCTGCGTAATGCTACTGATATATTACATAACCACTTGAACTGCAGTGGCCACGCCACAGTGTCTTTGGTGCTGCCATTCAATTCCGTCAGGTAGTATTATTGTCACTGTACCAGTCACCATTTGATAACTGATTCATAATCACAATGTGAAATACCAAGTGAATATACCGTTACACAATCCATCACTTCTCTGCTAATGTTTGGGGGCATAAAAGTTACCACAACACTTACTTGACTTTTACGAGGGACAGTTACTCTAATTTGCTCAAAGCAGTATACAGATATCAGTACTGTAGTTTTATATGAAGGTATAGTCCCTTACAACTGAGTTAAAAGTCATGTATAATATTATACAGACAATGTAACTGTAGCTCACTTTTGTAAGCTAATATCTTTGTTATATAAATTATTTGCAAAATCTAAAAGCTTTTATCCTGTTAGCTTGTTTCTACATCCAAGTAAGAAATTATACATCACCAATTATTAGGTTACATGGGGTAACTTAGTGTTCTTCTTCTTTCGATTTCGGCCATCTTTGGACCACGTTCAACAATTCACTTGCCCGGCTTTTTGATCTTTTTTCTCTCTTCCCAATATTTCCTCATCATTTTCGAATGGTTCCTCCTCCGCTCTTCCGACCATTTCCTGTTATTATTCTTTAGTTTCGTTTCTTCTGGAAAACACTTAATTTCGTTCACTATTTGTCTAAACTTTTTCCTGTCCCTGATTGACTCACGGGTGACATTAAAATAGGCCAAATCCTTTTTCACCATCTGTATCCATTTATTGTTGGTTTTTTCGTTCCTGTTACTATGTTCAAACACTTTTCTTGTTAGTCTGTTTCCATCCATCCTCGACAGGTGACCATAAAACGTTAGTCTGCGTTTACGCATTGCATCACTCACTTTCTCAATAGTTTTGTATATTTCCTTATTACTCTTTAGCTTGTACTCTTCTCCAATCTTTCTCGGTCCTAATATTTTTCTCAAAATTTTCCTTTCTTTCCTTTCCATGTTTTCTATTTCCCCCTTTTTGTTAAGAGTTAGGCACTCCGATGCATACAGGCATTCTGGTCTAATGACAGTTTTATAATGTCTTAATTTAGCTTGAATCGAAATGTTTTTTTTTGTTATATATGTCTTTGGTTTTTTGAAAAGCAAATTCCATTTTCCTTGCTCTCGCCTGGTTTGCACTCTTGTCTAAACCATTCATTTGAATTATTTCACCTAAATACTTAAATTTTTCTACTCTCTTAATATTGCCGTATTTAGTAATAAGATTTTTCTTGTTATTTCTATGATTAGACATATACACGGTTTTTTCAAATGAAATCTGCAGTCCAGCTCTGGCCGAAACTTCTTGTAGTTTCCCCAAGTAATTCTGAGCTATTTCTTCGTTTTCTGTAATTATTGCCAGATCGTCTGCAAAAGCTAAACAGTCCACTTCTATTTTTTTCTTTTTTGGTTCCAATTCTGATGTCATTCTTGGTGCCTTTGAGTTCTTCTTTCCATATTCTCAATATCTTTTCCAGTACGCAGTTGAAGAGGATTGGGGATAAACCATCACCTTGTCTAACACCTGTTTTAATTTCGAACTTCCTTGAAATTTCACCCATAAATTTAACTTTGGCCTTACTGTTTGTTAGCGTCTGTTTGATAATTTGAATTGTTTTCTTATCGACCCCAAATTCTTCCAATACTTTCAGTAATGTTTCTCTATCTACCGAGACGTATGCTTTTTTGAAATCTACAAATACTATTGCAAATCTCTGGCCTCTTGAGATTCTGTAACGAATTAGTGTTTTCAGGTTAAATATTTGTTCAACACAGGATCTACCTTGTCTAAAACCTGCTTGATATTCACCTATTTTTTTTATCCAGAACTGGCTCCACGATTTGAAGTAATTTCCTTGACAAAATTTTGTATCCTACTGGTAGTAGCGAGATCCCTCTATAATTATTAACATTCATCTTATCCCCCTTTTTGTGTAGTGGGTGTATCAGGGCACACTGCCAGTCTTCAGGAATTCTTTCTTCGTCCCAGATCTTCTTAAACATATGTTCCAAAACTTGTGGGAGGTTGGTATCCATTATTTTTAGGATTTCTGGTACTATGGAGTCTTCACCTGGGGCTTTATTGTTTTTTAGACTGTGTATTATGTGTTTTATTTCTTCAGCGTATGGAGGTTTTGACTCGGTATTAGTATTTCGGTGGTTTTCAAAACTCATTTTATCTTTGGGGGGTTCACAATTTAGTAGATTCTCGAAATATTTTGCTAATATTTCACAATTAGTCTTGTTCGTCAAACCTAGCTTGTTCTCTTCATCTTTAAAACATAAATTTGGGGATTGGTATTTGGTTAGCTGTTTTCTAAAAGTTTTGTAGAAATCTCTAGAATTATTTCTTTTAAAGTCTTCCTCAATCTGTTCTAGGTTATCCTGAAATTGTCTTCTTTTTTTATTACGGAAAAGCTTAGCTGTTTCTCTTCTCTGGATTTTAAAATTGTCAAGATCTTGAGGATCTTTTGTGGAGTTCCATTTCTGCCACAATTTCTGTCTCTTCTCCAGGTTCTCATCACATTCATTGTCCCACCATGGATGTCTTCTTACTCTTTTCACGAGACAATTTTCTTTTGCTATTTCAACTATTTCGTTTTTGATCTCCTCCCATCCCGCTTCCTTATTTATTGTGGATATGCCATCGCTATCTTTGTGCAATGCTCTTTGAAACCGTTGTTTAATTTCTTCATTTTTTAAAGTTTCTGTGTTATATTTTGGAATTTTGTAAAAGGTTTTCTTCTCTTTTCGAAATGGGAGTGGTCTGAATTTAATCGTAGTCAAATAGTGGTCTGAATCAACATCAAGGCTTTTCAGCACTTTAGTGTTTTGAATTTCTTCTTGACAATGAAGTGAGATAGCCACATGGTCAATTTGGAATTCTCCGAGAAGTGGATTTGGTGATCTCCATGTTTTAGTTTTTCGGCTCAGCTTTTTGAAATGTGTTGTCATTATTTTCAAGTTGAAATGCCTACATACCTCTATAAGCCTTTCTCCATTTTTTGAAGTTCTTTTGTGACCTGGGAAGAGGCCTACTGTTCCATGGTATTTTTTCTCCCTTCCTATTTGTGCGTTAAGATCGCCTACTAACATTTTGATGTTCTTCTTTGAGCACCTAACCAGTTCCATTTCAAGTATCTCCCAAAATTCTTCAACTTTCTCCGGGTTATTTTTGTTGTCCTGGTTTATGGGTGCATGGCAGTTGATTATAGAGTATCCTTTGTTTTTACATTTAATCTCAAGAATGGATAGTCTCTCAGAACTCGAGTAGAAGTTAGTAACTGAATCTAAAATTGAGTGATGTACCAGAAATGCTGTTCCCAGGTATGGCATTTGTTTCATTAAGATTTTACCTGGTTTTCCTTTAAATAAACGATAGTTTTCAAAATCTAAAGCAGTTTCATCTAAAAACCTTGTTTCTTGCAATGCACATATTAAAATTTCTTTCTGGTTCAGCTTTTCAATCAATAATTTCAATTTTCCTACTTTAATTAGAGAGTTTACATTTAGGGTTGCAAACATAGTTGCTTTCTTAAATTTCAGTGTTGAGGGCTGCATACATGTTGGTTGGGGTCCTCCTAAATCCTTTGACCCCTTTGCATTGTTTCTACGAACAACGGAGGATTTGCCATTCGGTCTACCTCTTGGAGTAGTGTCTATCGTTGACGACGTTCCCATCATGCTTTGCAGTAATTGTTGGATAATAAATTAGGGGATCGGGTTGCCCCGAATCCGACATTAAAACCAAGGTAGTAAGCCCTGGAGTTAGCTCTTCCGCTCTCTCTGCCGTTGGGAAATTGTTCCTCTTCCGCCATTGAGACCGTTGGCTGGGTTTCTTAGTGTATTTATAATAAATACAACATACAGTAAGCAGGGAATTTTCGCCTACTTTTATACAGAAATTATGCTTGTACATTCCAGGAATATTTTACAGATTGCGGTTTCACGAATAAAGATAGGCAAATTTACAGATTGTTTTATATAGCAGTAAGGTTTCTTCCAGATATGACGGTGTTAATTTCATTCGTTACACATTCAACGGTATACTTAAGGAAAGATAATGTAATGTTAATTTATCTCACTGGCAGGTTTTGACCAGAACTTTCTGAAATTCAATATTAAGGAGTTTACTTTAATATCAGGGTTATGCCAAACCACAGTTACCACAAATTTTTAAGATTTTAGTTCAGAAAATAGATCAAATTTACATTGCAGTACAGTATTTACGAAACTTAAACGAAATTTGTTGGATTTTAACGATCTTACAACAGTGTCTGTTGAAATATATACAGCTATGAATACATAATTTTAACGTATTAAGTTGAAGAGTTTACATTTATGAAATCAGTTGCATTTCACGAAGGCCCTCAGGCAAATAAATGGAGCAGGTGGATGGTCACTTAGAGCTGTGCAGCATGGAAACTGGCATCCAAAGTCATATGGGGTGAAGATTCAGCAATCTGCACAACCCCAAGCTATGACGAGTTTTCCTCCCACCTCAGCTAATTTATCCAGATTATGAGTAGATGCTGTCACAACTCGCCATCAGCCATACAGTATATGTAAAATTACACAAGGGCATTAATATATGGACAATATTTTTGCAACATATTATGGTCTGAAAGAGAACATGCGCTCTCACATTAAGACACATAGACAAAACACACGATCTCATTAATTTATGTGATTCCTTGCGTAGTCTATACTAGCTTGAGGATTTTAGTTATTTGTATTTTAGACTGCATATTTATGCATTAGGAAAAGTTTATTTCATACTAACAAGCCTGCTCGTCGAGACGTGTACATAATTCAAGTTATATGGTATATTGTGAGTCGGCCACCAGGAGGCTGGCTGTGAATTATTCTTGCTGAAATTCTCCGGAAACAGTCAGCCAACAATTAGTTTAGTTTTACTTCGCTGCGCTTCACCAACATCTGCTCATGTGATCATCAGGCCTGTCAAAAGCGTAGTGCACTGTAATCAATACAATAGATAACACACTCGTTGACATATAAAGACGAAAAATGTCGTTCCAGCAACTCTCACATCCACAGTAATAACTTCATCTCATGCAAGACTAACAGTATATGTCTGCTACTCATCTATTACCTTTTGTTTAGCACATTTGCAGTGTCACGTTTCACTCACGCTTATGAACTCATCCAGATCGTTTACTGTCCAGTATCTTTCTAGTTTACTGTGTTTATACCTGCGACCACGTCGAAACCCAAATTCAGAATATAAATAATATTTATAGTTTTACATAGAATTTCACGTTCTATATAGCGATCAGCGTTGATTCAGTATTCTCTATGACATCTGCTTTTATAGATTACATTAATGATCATCAGACTCAATCTTTTACACAAGAAGACAGCACACAGCATTATGGGGAAGTTCTTTGGAAGAAGACACACCTCTTTATCTAACTACCATTTATTTCAAAACTAAAGAAAATAATCAAGTAGTGTTCTTTTTCTAAGTCTTTCAAGTGTGTATCTTTTACTATTTACTTAAGAGTCAAGTCTAAGAATACACAACAGCTTATTATTTCCCAATTTTCATGGAACATTGATTTGTATGATGTAGTTTAGGTTATGGTCAAATCTATGACTTCCTCTTAAAATTACTATATACAGCATCCAGTGAGGACCATGATTTTCCTGGTTCTTCTACTACTATGAGAAAAAAATCTTAAAACTAAAGAGAATGCTATTATAATCATAAAAAAATCATCTCTACAAGGAATACTTAAATACTAAGGCTTATTTGTGCTACACCAATCCTTATTAGATTATGTAAACAGTTCACATGGAATAATGTAAATCATTGAAAAAATACACATATAATACATAAGAATAATAAGCATTGATTGCTTAACACTAAATTTTGAGTAGTGTCTTTTAAGATTCTGAAAGGGATATAGTCCATTTATTTTCGTGGTTTTTGCTGAAGCTAACAGGTAGCGGTTACCATGTGGTATTTGTATCATTTCATATGGATCCATGTGCAGTAATGACCAAATCTTATTTTTCTGATGCCATGAGGAAGATGTAAAATGGGTCTTTAAGATACAAGGTGACTTATGTCATATTTGTGGGTTTGACCAAGATGCTTACTATGATCTTCCTTGTACAACTTTGCTGCATCCAAGAGTGCAACCACAATTTGCCTTACCTTGTTTTCCCAGACAATGTCATTCTTGGGAAACTTTGGCAGCACGTCTATCCACTCATTGCTTCTGCTACTTTTTCTGTGATTTCGGTTGGGATGGATGCAGTTGAGCTACACTACTGGCCATTAAAATTTCTACACTAAGAAGAAATGCAGATGATAAAATGGGTATTCACTGGGCAATTTGGGTGCATAGATCCTGAGAAATGAGTACCCAGAACAACCACTTCTGGCCATAATAACAGCCGTGATACGCCTGGGCATTGAGTCAAACAGAGCTCGGATGGCGTGTACAGGTACAGCTGCCCATGCAGCTACAACACGATACCACAGTTCATCAAGAGTAGTGACTGGCATATTGTGACGAGCCAGTTGCTCGGCCGCCATTGACCAGACGTTTTCCATTCGTGAGAGATCTGGAGAATGTGCTGGCCAGGTCAGCAGTCGAACATTTTCTGTATCCAGAAAGGCCCGTACAGGACCTGCAACATGCGGTCGTGCATTAACCTGCTGAAATGTAGGGTTTCTCAGGGATCGAATGAAGGGTAGAGCCACGGGTCGCAACATATCTGAAATGTCATGTCCACTGGCAAAGTGCCGTCAATGCGAACAAGAGGTGAGCGAGATGTGTAACCAACGGCGCCCAATACCATCACGCCGGGTGATATGCTAGTATGGCGATGACGAATACATCCTTCCAATGTGCGTTCACTGGGACGTCACCAAACACAGAAGCGACCATCATAATGCTGTAAACAGAACCTGGATTCATCTGAAAAAATTACGTTTCGCCATTCCTGCACCCATGTTCGTCGTTGAGTACACCATCGCAGGCACTCCTGTCTGTGATGCAGCGTCAAGGGTAACCGCAGCCATGGTCTCCGAGCTGAAAGTCCATGCTGCTGCCAACGTCGTCGAACTATCCGTGTAGATGGTTGTTGTCTTGCAAACGTCCCCATCTGTTGACTGAGGGATCGAGACGTGGCTGCACGATCCGTTACAGCCATGCGGATAAGATGCCTGTCATCTCTACTGCTGGTGATACGAGGCCGTTGGGATCCAGCACGGTGTTCCCTATTACCCTCCTGAACGCACCGATTCCATATTCTGCTAACAGCCATTGGATCTCGACCAACGCGAGCAGCAGTGTCGCGATACGATAAACCGCAATCGCGATAGGCTACAATCCGCCCTTTATCAAAGTCGGAAACGTGATGGTACGCATTTCTCCTCCTTACACGAAGTATCATAACAATGTTTCACCAGGCAACGCTGGTCAACTGCTGTTTGTGTTTGAGAAATCGGTTGGAAACTTTCCTCATGTCAGCACGTTGTAGGTGTCGCCACTGGCACCAACATTGTGTGAATGCTCTGTAAAGCTAATGATTTGCATATCACAGCATCTTCTTCCTGTCAGTTAAATTTCGCGTCTGTAGCACATCATCTTCCTGGTGTAGCAATTTTAATGGCCAGTAGTGTAGTTCGTAGATGAGTTACTGTTTCTTCATAACGGCCAAAATAGTTAACCCAGACTGTCTGTTGATTGGCTCCTCAAGTTCTAATAAAACGATTAAATTCTTTAAAAATATTCATAACAGGGTTTGATGAAGGATGAAATTTTGAGATTAGCATGTGCTTGATTCCTCGTTCTCTTAAATATTCCTTCCATTTTGAACTAGTGGAACTGGGCACATTGTCTGAGAGTAGGACGCCAGGATTCCCAACATTTACGAAGTAGTTAAAAATCAGGCACCTAGCAAAATCTGTAGACACTACATGTAATGACTTTGTAGGGAGAACAGGATGTAGTTCAGTTTGGATTCTGGTATTGGTGAGTTTAGTCCTTTGACATGACAGACAGGTTTTCAATAATTTTTGCATATACCTTACCATGTTTGGAAAATAACTATAAGAGCTCAGTTTCTTTCTCCACTTGTTCACACCATAATGGCCCCAAACAAAATGATTATGCCAAATCAGCTCATCGTTACAGGTCTCCGGTATACGATGATACCAACTGGAAGAAAGAATCTATAGTATAAAACACAATGCTGTACTGAAAAATGTTTCGCGATTTTACATCAGGTTCACATTTCTTGAAGGCCCAAACTGTGACTGAGTAAGCTTGTTCCCATTCTGACAGTGTTCTACTTGCAAAACTTATGGCATGGATTTCCTGAGTGTCTTTGTTAATTACCATTGGAACAAACAAGCATCAGATGCAATTAAAAAGTCCTTGCATATATCAGAGTGATCTGGTATCTGGGAGTTTGCCAAAGCATCCTTTATATTGTTGTACTCCTTATGTTCCTTATTTCACACCCAACAAAAATTTTTCTTCAATGGCTTGAGAAGAGCATTACTATTTAGTATCTGGTCAGATAAATACATTCTAAAAAAGGGAGATGAACCTAAGAAACTTTCAAGTGTTTTTTAGTTGTTGTACTCACAAAATTTTTTATAGCTTAGGGTTAGGTGTAATACCCTTAGGGGAAATGATAGACCCAGAACTTTGATTTTCTCCTTGCCAAACTTACAAGGGGAGGCCACGCCGTTTGGAACGCGATTCACTGCAATCTTTGTACACTCGTAGTACTCCATGAGGACAACAAAATGTGTAAGCAGTAGCGCGAACTTCTCAAGCGTTGTTGAGAAAATCGCAAGATAATTTCGGTCGTCAAATATATACCTGTGGGTGGCCATGTTTACCATGAAGCTGAGTGGTTAGCGTTCAAGCCCCGTAATCGCTGGATCGCTGGATCAAGTCCTGTTCGTCTGTTTATCAACAAGGAATGGAGTAGTGTGTTTTACAGTAGGTCTAGTGTGGAATTACATCGATATGATGCACATAGGTTTTCACAAACATGTGCAGATATTGCTACAACAGTTGCTCTAGGTCATTCTGTTACGTCCTATCAGTCTGTACAGCCTCTAATACTTTCTCTTTAATTGTCGTTTTAAGTCCTCTACCTCATAGCTGATACGAGGTATATCCCCGCGGCACATCGTGTGTTTTTACAAATTTAATCTTAATTTCTTGACAATATTTACAATGTAAATCCTCAGTTCGTAAAAAATCACTATAATGTTTTCATCCTTAGTCAACAGGTGACATTTACTCGAAGGAAGGTCAATCTTTGTATCCCTTTGTCTAAGAAAAACCCACCCTGTTATCAATTTATCTACTACGAGGAATGGGCATTCAGTCACTCATTTCCAAGCTTTACTTTCATCGAGGCTTCCTACTTTACAGGTTATGACCTGCTGCCAAAAGCACCAATTCGATGGTACTGTATCAGGTACTTAGGGACTTCATTACTATTATTTATTTGGTCAAGTATATCCTGGGAAATTACACTGATAGTCACAGCCATATTGAGAACGAAAACTGTACGTATACTGCCTACTCTGCTTTGATTTTTGCTTGCACAATACTTTTCTGTTTGTCTACTCAGTTATTATACCCTTCCAATAACTCTTGTCTCATATCAGTATCATCATTGTAGCACAAAACATTAACTTCAGTAAAGGGAGCTGGAATGCCCTATACCACACTGTTAAATTTAGTGACTTGGCTTCCCTGTATTTCAGGAACCACTGTAGTCATTGACATGAAACTTTTACAGGACATTAAACTGTATGTTCTGCGTCTATTGAACTACAATAATTGCAATTCACCACTGCTTTGGGAAATACAATTTCTTAGTTACACAGTTACAATTTTGTGTGCTTTTTTGTAAGTTATCCAAAATAATTTTAATGATACATAAAATTATGTTCTTCTTCTAGTTCAATAGACTCAGGATATGTATGTTAATACTCCCTGAAAATTTGAATACTCTACTCGAAGTGGTTTCTGAGATTTAGGGAAAAATGCAACAGAAAATGTAAATTTTCAGGAACGGCTTCTAAAGTTTCAAAAGATTATAACTCAAAATATGCTTAATTTTTTATTTTTAGTCGCTCAAAAGCACCGTGCACCATAATGCATATCATCCTTTTGATCTATTTCCCAGGTTTTGTCTTCTTTTCTTTTTTCTGGAATCCTTAGTGGCCTACTGTACTGCATACTCTGGTTTATCAATGCGAACCTTGTCCATCCGTTCAAGTTCTTTGATGCATGAGATCTCAGGCTTTCCCGGCGAATGTGCTGTATCCAAGGTTCTCGGGTGTCCAGCCGGATCCGTTCTTTGATGCAGTTTACTCCAGGGTTAATTCCCATATCCTGTAGCACTTTCATCCTGCCAATATTGCCATCATTAAAAACAATAACAGCATCACTGACCCCCACTTTCGTTTCAGTAAAAACATTTTTTGGTAAGCGAGTCCATATAAGATTATTGAAGGACTGATTAGGATTTTCAGTCTGACCATGCAGACACTTCTTCAGTAATTCAGGATATTCCAGGCCTCTGTAAATAGATTTTATGATATCCATGACTGCTGCTGTGATGGAATATTTATGGCTGTATGAACTGTTTGGGTACTGGGCAATGCAGTAATTGCACCATGAATCAGGTCCAGGAGGGCAAAGGGTGGTGTAATGGTTTATCATCTGTTGGCAGTCTGTGGAAGAAGATAGCCCATACTGCCTGCTCCATTTTCAACAGATCTTCAGTATCATTTCTAATGGCCATCCAATAATACTGCTGTAGTTCATCAGTCATTTTGTCAGTCAGCCTGCCTCCTATCGTTTTACCATCAGAAAGTTTCTTGTTTCTCAAGCTTTGTTCCAACTGCCTCAACCTGGTGCCCATTCTCTTTTGGACATGACATGACATGATCTTTACAACACAGCAATCCACAGACTTCTCTATAAAAAAATTGCCAATTTTATTAGGTCTTTAAGTAATGCAAGTAAAAATTTTAAGATCTTCAACCAGTGTAGATTATATTAAAAGAAATGAAATAAAATACTTTCCATGTGAGTTTAGAAATGATATGGGTCTATATCATTTTACTCAGAAAATTGCAAATTTTACAACGAGATAAAAATTGGAAAATGTGAAACAAATTTTTTTTTCCGTTCAAACTCCTCTTAAGAATTTCGCCTTCGCTCCATTGCTCAGCCAACATGTGAGGGCAAGATGACTCCTCAGCCACTTCAATTATGTTCACAGATGCGTTGGAACGGTACCAGTGGTGAATGTGATTGTTGCTCACCACTGTGTCATGCACTGTGCAAACATTACTATTATTGTTGTTGCAATATGGTAGATTTCCTACAAAAGGACCCTAGTTCTGTCCATAATTACTATTGTTAAAACTCTCATATCATAAAGTGCCTCCTGTGTTGTGATCTCCTGATTGTCAGATCTACGTTTCTTACTAGGATTCCCTGAATTAAATCAAGGGGGTCTAAATTTTGCAATGTGTAATTAGAAACCTATCCACAGCAGTTCATTTTTAGGAAAGCTCCCGTATCTCGATTGGTATATGGTGGACATGGGGCATTTTGGTAACCTGAACCACTGCCATTATTATAATCACCATTGATATCTTCATAACATCCATCAAGGGAGTCAAGCACAGAAAGAAAATATTCCACATTTGTTATGGGTACACTGATGAGTTTTCCTCTGATATCAAAAGGTAAATTAGTTCTCAGTGTCCTCAACACATCTCGTTAAAAATTGGTTCACAGCACTACTATATCTTTATATCTTATTCATATATTTCTCAAAATATTTCCGTACAAGGGAAGCTTGCTCAAACTGTTCAAATGTTTATGGTGTTCCACAGCTTCAGTTGCCCAGAGGTCCCCATCACCTAGAATAAGTCGTACCACGTATTGTATTTTCTGTCACTCTGGCCAGGAATTTGGTAAAATACCACTAAACGATCGATGACCACTAATGGATGTAAATTGTGTTTTCCAGGAATGAAAATTTGTGACTGTCGATTCTTCAAAAGAGTTTCTTCCCGTAGCACAGAAGACAGTGTTGGCTCTGAGTCCCATATTACGTGCAGGGAAAGCGGGTGCGAGATTCTAATCGTTCGCAGTTTCTCTAGGGAAACGCTTACTTGGTATCACATGGTCATTTAAATCCCGCGTTCTGTTTGCTAAACTAGGACTATCATTACCTTTTATCTAATCCAGGATAATTGCTTTTGTAAATTACTGAGTTGGGTATTATCTCTATCTCCCCATTCCGATATCTCTTTATTTAGAATTTCTCTAATCTGATAGAGATTCGTCCTAAGTGTCTTCTGTGCTTCTGTCTGTTCTATGGGTATGTCATCAACAGAACTGCGTATAGCTTGCTTTACCTCTGAAGCAATGATCTCTGCCTCAGAATCCATTATTGTTGTTCGGTTTGAATAGTAGTCTGCTCTTCGAAAAGTGTTCTGAGCGTTTCCGGAATTTCACATTAAGCAGCTTGGAAATCACGCATATCAGTTTCTATTGTATTTTGCCTGACCGTGAGCCTGACCAGTTCTGGCGCTAACGTCGTCATTTGTGCTGACATAGTCTGTTGTTACTTGTTAATTTTCTCTGAGATGCCATTCCTCTTTGTACGGTTGTCAAAGGAGCAAGTTCAAAACGTACATGCTCGGTAATATGATTAGCTACACGTTCTGTTAGTTCATCTTTTATTTGGTCAACAGCGAATCCAAGCGTATAAAGACTTCGCTTTGAAAATGATTCAACTGCTATTTATTTTTATTCCTGAAATGATCCAGCTAATGTTTATTTTCATTTCTTAAATGATCCATGTGCTGTCTTATCAGATCCGACTGCTGTCTTGTCTGATCAGACTACTGTCTTATCTGATCCGACTGCTGTCTCATCATTCCCATGAGTATTACCGAAGAAGAAGCCTCTTCGTCCCTCGAATTATCTGCATGTGAGTCACAACCGATATTTGTGATTGCTATTGGAATGTGATCGCTATCCACGAGTGATTCACATTCCTCTACGGTAGCGGTCACGTTTTCGTTTCTACCTGCGGCGAAGTGACCATCTGTTGCTTCAAGATTATCAGCATTCGCCAGCCACTTGAAACACCACTGCCTACTCGTCCTTACCAAACTCATAATCGCAGCAAAACTACAGCAATACTTACCACTTCAGGTAACGAGTTTGGTATGTCAACAATTTCACCGACTTTTACCCAAATATTAACATGAAAATCAACAACTGTAATACACTCTCTGGCCGGACACAGCAAGAATATCTCTGATCACTTTCTGCACATAACTATTTCCGCGATTTGTTGAAAATAAGCATTTAAATTTTGAAATATTAAAAATTTTATACAAAGTCACTATGACCACTGACAAATCACTTTCGTAACATAGTTTCTTTACGGGGAAATCACCACACGCGAACAGCGAAGAACAACCGGAACAGAAGTTATTCTTACCTTCGTCCTGTGTCGAGATGCTGTAGCTCAATAAATTTCTGTTTCAGACAAACTCTTCAAAATTGTGAAAATTATGCCAGTTTCTCAACTTCTTATTGTCTCTCAGTTCTTGCAGCAATAGTGCGAATAATTTTTCTGGCAGTCGTTACAGTCGTAAAGCATGAAAAATGGGACAATCTTTTAGTACACAGGACCGGCCGTGTGGTTCTAGGCGCTTCAGTCTGGAACCGCGTGGCCGCTACGCTCGCAGGTTCGAATCCTGCCTCGGGCATGGATGCGTGTGATGTCCTTAGGTTAGTTAGGTTTAATTAGTTCTAAGTTCTAGGCGACTGATGACCTCAGATGTTAAGTCGCATAGTGCTCAGAGCCATTTGAACCATTTTTTTAGTTCACAGGTACGATAAGATTTTATACGTTGGTAATTACATAAAATTGCCCTATATGAATGGAGCCACGCGTTGGGGCGCCACTTATAAAGTTACCGTAAGTAGGAGAATTAAAATAAACTTTCCTTTAAGTAACGTTTGAATTAGTACTTAAGATATGGGAGGGTGCAAATGTTATAATTAGCAGTCCCGTTTCGTAAGTTCGAAGTATATTATGCCAGTTTCTCAACTTCTTATTGTCTCTCAGTTCTTGCAGCAATAGTGTGAACAAACTGCTTATTGGCTTCTGTCTCGGGTTCTTCAGCCGACGTTCATCTAATGATTTTTCTGACGTTTCGCCAGCACGAGTGGCTGGCATTGTCAAAGCTTCACCCTCGATTGCCGGTGGTGAACTGGAGCCGAGCTCGCGGCCGCAGACTATATGTACCTGGCGCGCCAACGTCCGAGGGCTTCTCCGCGGTCATTTCCGGTGCGGTTCTCCTCTTGCTACCTGCGACGGTATCCGTTTACCTTAAGGCTTTCCTCTTTCTTGTTCAAACCGTTCGCGTGTTTTTGTATTTCTACAGCTTCTCTGAACAAGCGCGTGTGATAGTGGTTCTCTACAGCCAGAAGTTACGTGTCGGCGAATTTTATTAAGTGGTCGGTCTCATTCAGTGCGTGTTCTGCCACGGCCGATTTCTCCACCTGCCCCAACCTGCAATGTCGCTTATGCTCCTTGATCCTGGTGTTAATAGATCGTCCAGTCATTCCGACATAAACTTTTCCGCATGTGCATGGTATGCGGTATATTCCCGACATTGCAAGTAGGTCTCTTTTCTCCTTCGCCGATCTAAGACACTCTTTGATCTTCCTTGTCGGTTTGAAAATCGTCTTTACGCCATGTTTGCGCAATATACGGCCGATTCTGTCCGTCACTCTGGGAATGTATGGCAGAAAGGCCGTACCCGACATTTCTTTTTCTGGTTCCTTACTTCGCCGAGTGTTTGGCTCAGTTACACTTCTAATATAATTTGTGGAGTACCCATTGCTCCTCAGGACAGTTTCCAGGTGTTGCATTTCTCGTTTGAGGTGTTGCGGCTCACATATTCGTCCTGCTCTCGTTACGAGCGTACTAATCATGCCTCTTTTCTGGCTCGGGTGGTGGTTTGACAGTTTGTGCAGGTATCGGTCCGTGTGAGTCGGTTTTCGATACACGCTGTGTCCCAGGTTTTCGCCGTCCCTTGTGACCAGCACATCTAGAAATGGCAGTTTCTTGTCCTTTTCTACTTCCATGGTAAATGTTATGATGGCATGGAGGCTGTTCAAGTGTCTTAGGAAGTCACCGAGCTGTTCTTCACCATGGCACACTTGAATATAGTGAATGTATCTTCACGTTGTACTTCTTCCGTGAGGACAATGTTGCATTGCAAATCAAACACTGAGGTCCGCTTTGCGTTCTAACAAAAAAGTATTCTTCTTCCCACTGTGGATTAACTAACGAGTATGGGTTCAAAGGACTTTGGTTACAAAGATTTTAACTCCTCCTCAGCCATTTTCCACCCACTAGTTCTGTTTTATAATAAACGCCGAACGCGATGTCTGCAGAGGCAATAAAGACGACGGGGAGTAAAAGGACCGAGTGGCTCCACACGGTGCAGTGAAGTGCATGGCTAGGCGAGTAGATGGTGGGGGAGGGCCACGGGCAGGCCTTGCGGGCATCTGCGAGCGCCCGCGGTATTTGCCCAGCCCTGGTTTAGTTGACTTCGATCTCTTCACTCTCCAGTTTCCCACATTAACTACACTTAGGCAGTTATTGTTTTAATAGGTACAAGCCTAAGTATATATGATACGTTGATTCTTTGACTTAATGGCTATGGAGTAACATTATTATGTGAACAGTGGCAGTTTATACTCCCTATCCTAACGACCAATAGAATAACATTATTTATAGGAAACTACTTGTAGTATTCACTGGAGTAGTCCGCATATTTCGCAAATTCATGCATACAGTCTGTGACTGGACATCAAATGCAATGCAAGATTTGCGGAATATGTCTATTTATCTTCCATGTCTCCCATGCACAAAGTATTATGTAAACTGTTACGTATTGCTGTATGTCACAGTGGTAGTGCTATTTATTACCAGAACATTGATAAGAAATGACAAATCTACTGAAGAGACTGCATACACCATGTGTTTGGTTGTACACACTGTGTCACCTGCTGTTGTGTGAGTCATGTGCAGATTTTTACTCTTATAGGACAATTAAGTAACAACAGCAGCGTTGCATGTGTGTTTTATACTCGAAACATTGCGTGTTCTGATAAATAATACACAATGTTTTTATTTTTGGTGCAGGATAGAACTCTTTAATTTATGATCAGAGATCTCTAACCATGCTTGCATATTCTGCAACTAACAAACATGTACCTTTTTGTGTGTGTAATGTTACTCTACACACAAAAAAACCTACTTATATGGGAAATTCGTTGGTATATAACTATTAAAATATTAGTCTTGATGGCTTTCTAATGTCAGATGTCACTCCTAAATAAACAATGCTTTACACCCAGCCAACTGTATAGAATAACGGAAGTCAAATATAGTGTCATACTAACCTACAGTTAACATCAGATGTTAGAGTTGCAGGAAAGGTCAAAATAATGGACGGATATCAGTTGGAGAAGAATTAAGACGAGTTTTTTGATGAAAAAATTCTAGCGAAGGAGATATGGCAATAACAGTATTATAGGTTAAGTGAACTGACGGAGTCTATTGCATGTAATAATGCTGAATGACCAATAAAGAATCTGAATTTACTTTGGTACAATGATATGATTCTTTTTCGTTTGAGTTCAACGATCTGTAATCGTACCCATTTATTATGATAAACAGCCCGCCCATACATAAGTAATGTCTCTACATACAGATGACAATCATTAAAACAATCTGCAATTAGTTTCGTGGCGCCATACCTCGTAGGGAGAAGTAGCCATTCTAATAGAATAAAAGAAATCAGAGTGCACACAGAAAGATGCAGGAGGAGGAAATTTTTAGTGTAAATTTGTTAAAGTATGGACATGTGGTGTCGTCACCTTCCTATATTGTAGTGCAAACTTATTTGACGGTTGGTGTTTACATCATTGACTCAGTCCTTGCAACACACAATATGAGGTACAATGTTTTTTAATTCCTGTTTTGAAATACAGAGTCGTGAGGTACTCTTCCTCTCATATTGTAGCATAATCTTATTTCACAATTTATGCTTACAGGAACATTTACTCCCTTGGAATATGTAATTTGATGTATAACTTCGAATTTTTTATTTATTAAAGCGCACATGTGTGCAGTCATTTCCTTCCTATATCCAGTGTGTGCTATAATGCCACCAACTTCTTTTGCAAGTTCTGAATACTTCCTCTGTATATTGCTTTTTCTAAGTGCACCTATACAACGGCGTAATATTACTAAAGTAGGAACTGTAAATAATTCAGACTTATTGGTGTAGCTAACAAATTGTGTAACTCTTGTGTTACAGAGGGCTTGTGTGGAAAAGGAATCAGAAATATCCCATGTTATCCATCCCACTGAAGCCTTTAGCCATCACTAGACTATCATAGTGCAGTTCCCACGCCGCAATGCACTTGCTAACCGATGATTTGACATTTACTGTACAGGTTTAAATGTCTTGACAATAGCACTCTGTAATGAAGAATATTATGTTTTTAACTCTATGTAAGACTTCTGCATCGACAAATGGTGCTATGGCGCAGATTCATGTCTGGTAATTCTACATTTCAACACTAAATTCATGGTGGTTACCAGTTGGTCAGATTTTTGTAGGAAGTATAAACATCACAGTGTAATCATAGCCACCATATTAAGAGCTGAGCTATATAGGTATTACCTATCTCGCTGTAGACTGCTGATGTGCGGTGACTCACTTAAAAAAAAATGTATAACCTTTGGGTGTATAATTATACATCGTTGTGCCAACTCTGCTATAGAAATTGTGACTATCTCCCTAATGTAATGTAAACTATGTGAAGATACAAAACTCCCTAGTCAACGTCCATGCCATTCATATCTGAAGTACCACGTAAACCAACGTGTATTGCTATGTGCACAGTACCACCGTGTTTATCACTGGAATATTTACAAAATGTAACAAGTCTATTAAATAGACTGCATGTACTATGCCTATCAGTAATGGAGAAGGGAAATTTTTGGTGTATTTAACAGTTGTCTATCTGGTAAACTATCTAAGATTATCTCCATGAGACGGGGTGTCAAAATAGAAATACAATATCTCCACATGGAAACAATAATTTGATAACAAGAGGCATAGGCTATTACGCTACACTTACTTGTGATTAGATGTTAAATTCATGGGATATTATTTTGTTGATCGGTTTCCTGTTGCAATGTGTGCCAATGATATATAAAATGTATAGGTGTACCGATCAGTGATAGTGAATTAGTTTATATATTGACTTTTTTCTATTACCAGTAACGATTTTCTTTGCCGACAAGATAGTGGCGATTGTGAAGCTCACTACACCGTCTTCTTCATATATGGGGTCTAATATGCCATCGCGATACCTATGTTGTTTTTATCCTATGGAATCACATGTAAGTTCGTACAAAGCACATGAAAGTTGAATGGAGCTGCTGCTGATCTGACTTACAACTCAAAGTGCTCTTGTTGACAGGAATGGTTTGATCTTGGTAGGAAGGTAAATCAGTGTAATACCATTTGTAATCCAGACATGAGAAGTTACCCTGGGAACTGCATATGTTCGTGTCAAGAAAACTCTCAGGCTCAAATGTGTTCCAGAAAAATGGTCGTAAATACACCATACATCTCTCAGCTTTATCAGACTCCCACCTTCTTGTCTGAAAACATGATGAACTGGAGATTACACGTTCAAATAATGTTTAAATACGACATAATACTCTTTATGCATATGCACAATTCAACAAAAGAAGGTGACTTGCAGTACTGAAAAGAGAGAAATATGTGTAATATCCCTGCTGCGTCATGACATCTGAGATGCTACTTTCGCATACGGATGCAAAAACCTCAGCGCTCCGTGCAGGGATGAGACGGGAGATCTTAGCCTCCATAAGAGTTAATTTAAGGGATGGGGATGGCGCTGCTGCGATTCCATTCCTCTGGTTCACAGACACATAGCCGCACTAGAAGCTGGCAATGCACAGCCGATCCCTGTCATATACATTACCTCGCAAGGTCAGCATTGCCTTTCATGGCCAAATCCAGCACATGCATTGTGCTTGTTTAAATAAATACGACTACGACGTACTGCTACACATTCATCAATATCCTGTGACTAAATTAGTAGAAGGATGGATGATTAATAGCGATCTGCATAGTGTTTGCTGGGATCCTGAAAATATACACTGCCTATAAAGCACTCTCAATACATCGAAACCAAGATATCATTCGTTTATTTCGAAAGGAGAAAATAGCAAAGAAGAATTATTTAATGCACTGAAAACTGTTCTGCAACTGTAAACAGAAGGAGGTGAAATCGAATTCGCCTGTCAGAAATGATGGTTTGTTTTGTCTACGAAGCATACGTGTTTGTCGTTACTGATTGCTTTGCAAACGATAAAAGCGACAAGTGGCGAATAATCCAAGAGTCTTATGGATTAAATGCTAGACAAATAAGAGAAAAGAGACCAGTATTGAAAATTCATCTATGATGTGTTCGCTGTGGAGTTTATCGTGGTCTACATTATGTTAGCGGTCAGCAAATTATGTGGCTGTCCGCTTAAAAGCAACTGGCATGGAGCTGGTAGTCTGTTTGGGGGAGCATGAGCGCCGGCCAGTCATGTTGTGCGGGCCACAGCTGCAGATAATACATCGGCACTCCTCCGAACTCCGTACACCCCTGTCTGTTTCTCCCTCGCGCGGCGTGACCGCAGAGTGGCGCGTGGCCTCCAGACGTGGCAGTAGATGCAGCTGAGCGCAGTCTGGGGCTGCTGTCACTCGCGGGCTATCGGAACACACGTCGCAGTCAGCCGCGGCACCTGCCGCGAACTGTGCAGCGGCGCGAAATGTGTTAGCGATGTTTTCTAAAGCGTTTAAACTGTTTGCATAACGGGCCACACACTAAATACGATTCTGTTAATATTAGACACACACTTTTTCTCGCGACTGCAGTTAGTGGCCGTGTTTTAATTGAGTATGAAGGTTCCTGCTTCATGTGTGTTGGTGGTGAAGGAGAAAGACACTACACCATTGTTCTAGAAGATAGAAACTATCGGCTATGCTGGATGTCTTAAACTTCCCTCAGTTTTAAGTTTAGAGCAAGTGAGCTTAAGTGGGATATTTGAATTTTGGATTTTCACATAGAACAAGCACCATTCTGACTTTCCCACCATAGTAATCAAGTTCTGTCATCCTGGGGGAGAGTGGGACCTTCGAAGTAATAAATGAGTTTAAACATAGCTGCACAACAGTAACGGTTCCACGTAATAAAATTATAAACAGCCGACCAGTTGCAATGGATAAAGAATTCTTTACCTAGGTCGAAACCTACTGGTCGGCTGTTTATAATTTTATTAATAAATGAGTAATAAATTGTACCGATAACTGCCCGAGTGTTCTACTCATGTATGAAAGTAACATGTTATGAGTTTTAGCTGTGAATATTTCGTCCATAATGGGCGACATTATGTGGGCAGCGACTGTTGATCAATACAAATAAAACAATCTCTGCCTCAGTCACCTGTTTATTTTCCCAGTACTCGTTTCGATGGCTCACACCATCATCTTCAGGTAGAGAGTTGTTTATTTAATGGCGATGTCGCTGAAGGGTACACACGCCTTTTTTCACAGTCACAGACAATGGGCAGTGTTGCTTATTTCGCGTCTTTTCCTAATGATAAAAATTGTTGATGTAGAAAAGTCACTTTAGACGTTAGAATCATGAATTTTTGAGAGTGAATTGTACTTATAGGGACGGTAGAGTTGCAGAAGGTCTGCATAATGTTGCCTGATGCTTATAGCCTCCACTTCGCATTGCTTTTACACTGTCGTTTCAAAGAAGTTGTACATGTTACGGATATGTTCGTTTACACTGGATACACAGATGCAAGATTAAATAGTTTCTACAAAAAATGTTTCTCTTTTTTAAATATATGAATTGACTCAACCAGAATACTGGCATGTGCACATCTCGGTTATTATATAAGGTAGCTATATATACAAAAATTATGATCAAATAATTATGTACATAAATATGTTTTCCTTTCGTTTTAAAAATGTTAATGGGCTGTTTTTGAATACAGATATGTGCACACTTCAATTATTACATTACATTCATGTATATAAAAAGATTAGAACAGACCATAAACTTACACTGTAGTTGAACTTACTAAGGGTGAATTGGAGCTGTTACATTAATTCCTGTCCATTGAAACTGTAAATTATGAGAATGCTTTAAGTACTTTGTCAAAGCTTTTGAAAAAGGTGGTTGAGCCTGTTTCACTATTGTCGTGGAGTTGCTGTTCCCCAACTCTTTTATGTGTATATAGATCTCTAGTTCTTCATACACAGACATTCTGTGTACTTTGTTCAGTGCATGTAGCATTTCAAGGTTGCTTTTTACTCTGTCAAATGAATGTCCTGCATTTTTTATATCGGAGACTATTCGTCACATTAATGTGACCACCTGTCACGAGCCTGAATAACCACGTTTTGAACCACGGATCGCTGCGAGGCGTGTAGTACGAGAGTCAGTGATATTATAACAAGTACACAGAGGGATGTGGAACCACGCCGACTGCAGTGTTGTGGTCAGCTGCGTAAGATTTCTCAGTTCAGGATCAACGGCACGACCAACCCGACCGAGGCGGCTCCACAGATTCTCGACTGGATTTAAATCCGGGGAGTTTTGCGCTGCACCACAGTTGCCTCAGCACTGTTTCTGGATAGCACTATTTGCTATGCACGGTATATTTTAACCCTTCTCTTATTAAAGTTACTTTACACTTTTTTGTTACCTGGAGCTTGAGGTAAACTCATCCTGGTGTTTTTGTAACCACTCACGTAAACTATCAGGTGTGTGACACACTGCATGGTCCTATTGGTATATGCCACCCTGCTGTGAAGAAACGAACTGCATGTGGTCTTTGACATAGTCCCCAGGGATAGATACATACTTGTGCTGATGATCCATTGAGCCTTCAAAATAGTACAAAGACATACCCAGACTATAACGCTCTCTCGTCCTTCCTGGACCCTTCCGATGGTTTTTGCGGGTTTTTTTCTGTTTGTCGCTTCACGATGCTCGAGCATAAAACGTGTTTCATCTGGAAAGGCAACCGGCCACCACTCATTGCACGTCCAGTCGCGGTATTGGCGTGCAGATTGTAGCTTTCGCCGCCGTTGAACAGCAGTCAGCTTTATTGCATGATCAATGCGCCTAGTGTAGAGGACCATACGTAACAATGTTCATTGAACAGTCGTTGAGGAGACACTTCGCCCCTGATTCAGTTGTTCAACAGTTGCACGTCTATTCTCCCATACGCACCTCTACAGCCGTCATTCACCCCTGTCGTCCATGAGTTGTGCTGCACCACAGTTACCTCAGCAGTGCTTTTGGATATAACTATTTGCCATGCACGGTATACTCTAACCCTTCTACTAATAAAGTGTAAAATACTTTTTGGTTCCCCGGGGCTGGTGGTAATGGATTATCCCAGGTCAGCATAGTATTTTTTTTTTAATTATAGGTTATCCAGTCAGCCTAAGATTCAGAATACCGTTTATTAATGTAAACTGATAGTTTATTATAGATTTTAAGCTATCATTGGTGGTTTATTGCCCAGACATACTGAGTTTAGCATCCTAGGTGTATACTGACAGAATATGAAATCATAATTTTAAGTAAACGAATGTAGTGAAACTTCCTGGCAGATTAAAACTGTGTGCCGGACCGAGACTCGAAATCGGGACCTTTTCCCTTCGCGGGCAAGTGCTCTACCTGGTAGAGCACTTGCCCGCGAAAGGCGAAGGTCCCGAGTTCGAGTCTCGGTCCGGCACACAGTTTTAATCTGCCAGGAAGTTTCATATCAGCGCACACTCCGCTGTAGAGTGAAAATTTCATTCTAGAAACGAATGTAGTGTTTTTACTTGACTTCTTCTGATGCTGAGGTCATTTTGCCATATTTGTGTCTCTTCTATGGTTTTGGTACACCGGTTTCTTGCACTTTATGCACGTGAATCTAGTTTTCTGGTTTTCATTTCTCGGACGCAATGCACATCGTTTGCTTGTCGGTAATTATGAAGGCTCTTCTGTGGTACCTGTAGTAAGATAAGTCTTCTTTACTTGAATTCCAATAGTTTTAATGGCTCCTAGTTTTCTGGTTTTCATTTCTCGGACACAATGCACATCGTTTGCTTGTCGGTAATTATGAAGGCTCTTCTGTGGTACCTGTAGTAGGATAAGTCTTCTTTACTTGAATTCCAATAGTTTTAATGGCTCCTACAATATCTATATGCAGTCCAGATAGATTTGTTGCTCGTTTTTGCACGTGCGGTTTCGCTTACTTCAGGGCGGGTTCCTGAAGGAAATGCCTCCTCCTTATTGTCACATTCCACTGCAGACAGCGATCGCCAGAGTCCTCCCCAGCCCGTGACCCTGAGCACCGCCACCAGCCACCTCACCACAGTCACCACAAGAAGAAACAGTGCAGTAATAGTGAATAAGTGCAACAGAAAAGATGAAATGCTTTATCCTCTCGCCTCAAATAGTGAAGTATAGTAGGATAAAGTGTTCCTTCTTAGTGAAATCAGTGATTCAAAGTGCTTCTGACCAAACATCTGTCATGCTCACAGCCAAATCAGTGTCAAAAGTATGTCCAGTAGTACTACCAGTTCTTTTTTTTTCATTATTTGTACTATATTGTCTAGGATACAAGCATTACTTAGTGAAAAGTGCCAACTACCCTTAATTTTTTTAAAAATGTTTTCCTTTTCTTCGTGCCCTATAAAATTTATATTGTTTACTCACACTTTCCTCTCTGCTTCTCTTATATAATATGACAAAATTTTCTCTCTTCTTCAATTTATATATAATCAGTAGTATATGTAAAAAAGTTTCTTCCACTTCCGCTCCGTCTATCATGCTGATGTTTCCCTCATACTGTCCCACCTAACAGTGCAAACTACAGGAAGAGATCAAACCAGAGTGCACAATGTGCCTGTGGCATCACAAGTGTATGACATACAGAAACATGAACTCAAAATCGATGTGTCGATGCTACATATAAATTGTTATGCCTGTCCTGCAATGTTTTATGCAAAAGAAAGGTGACAAATGGCCATGTACAAGGGTTCAAGGAACTACAATAAGAGAAAAACGAAAAATGAAAAGAATATACAAACGAAAACTAATAAAATGACAGTAATGTTAACTAACACTAGGAATATAATAGATTAATGGAATAAAATGTTTTTTAATGTATCGTTGTTAATATTTATAAATAAATATATATGGTTACAGAAAAAAGGTTCGATTCCGGGCTGGGTCGGGGATTTTCTCCGCTCAGGGACTGGGTGTTGTGTTGTCTTCATTATCCTTTCATCCCCATACGGCGCGCAGGCCGCCCAATGTGGGTCGAATATACGTAGTATGGAAATAGGTGCCAACAAATTACGACTGGTCATGTTTTGCCATTCTTTAGATCATTCTGGGTGAGATTAATTTTATATACGAAACGCTTCTTGACCTTTTTCATTAGTTTGCCCACATATAATAAGAAGCAAGTTTTCAGGAAGAAAGAGAGAAAACATATTTACAGTTGACTCTACAGTTTTACTTCCATTTATAAGACCAGGCTTTTGTCGAAGAGTATTTTCAGCTGGCCTTTATCCGAAAATCAATAGTCGCTTCCTTGTGACGTCAGGTAACTAGCTTCGTTTCCGTACAACGTACTCCCGACACGATTTATACACCCTTCACTGCTACAGCTGCTACCTACCGTCCGTGAGTGATTCTTGTAAGTTTACGTCGAAAACAGGCTTTGGTCCCATTAATGTGACAGGACTGTCGAAAGCCTGCACCTTTTGCAGACCAGACGGCTGCGAGACGTGTAAGAAAAGAGTCAATGACTTTCAGGAAGGTATTGACAGGGATGTGCTGCCCTGCCGACTCCATTGCGCTAGGATTCTTGATTGAGGATCCATGGTGCGAACAGCCAGATAGACCTAGTCCCACAGATTCTCTATTGGGTTTAAGTCCGGGGAGTTTGGAGGCCAGGGGAGTACCGTAAATTCATCTCGGTGCTCTTCAAACAACGTACCTGCGCTATGAGCTGTGGGACACTTTGCATTGTCCTGCTGGTGGATGCCATTGTGCTGAGAAAACACAGACTGCATTTAGGGGTGCACATGGTCGCCAAGGATAGATACATACTTGTGATGATCCATTGTGCCTTCCAGAATGACGAAATCACCCATAGACAACGTTCCCAAGCCCATAATGCTACCTGTTCAGCTTGGACTCTTCTGAGGATTTTTTCAGGGTGTTTGCTTTCAGGTGTTTCACGCGTTACATACCAACGCCATCTGTATGATGGAGCATAAGACGTGGTTCTCCTGAAAAGGTCATCCGTTGCCAGTCACCGGACGTTCAGCTGCGGTATTGGCGTGCAAATTCCAGTCTTCGTCGCAGATAAATTGCAGTCACCATTGGTACATGAACCAGGAGCCTGCTACAGAGGCCCATACGCGGCTACGTTCACTGAGCAGTCCTTGAGGAGACTTGTTATCCCCTTGGTTCATCTGGGCAGTCAGTTCTTCAACAGTTTACATCTGTTCGCTCGTACACATTTCCTCAGCTATCGTTCACCACTGGTATCTACCGCCAGTGGTGACAACACTGTTGTCTCGCCATCAGTTTTGGATTGTGCCATTTTTCCATCCACGGTATATTTTAATCACGGCGGCATGTGAACAAATTACAAACTTAGCCGTTTCGCAAATGTATCCACCCTCGGCCCTACAGCCAATGATCACGCCCTTTTTGACGTCAGGTAAGTCGCTCCGTTGCCGCATTACGGCAACGATTGCTCTGTTTGCAGCATTCTTGCAACACGCTTTATATATCGTCCACTGCTAGCGCTGCCATATACCATCCATCACTTGGTATTGCAGACTGACGTAGAGCATAGGTGACGGTCACATGATGTGACAGTACCGTGTATAATATTTAACTTAAAAACCTTTATAATGTGAAACCTATTAACCCGTAACCTTCCTTTCACGAGTTATTACTCTGCAATGCAAAATTAAGTATACGAAACGGTCGTCGTTCACAGTTACTTATTGTGTTTCGGAACGTAAACAGGAATGGATACATGTCCTGTGGTCCTAAAAAGATGAACTCCACATGGCCCTGAAATGCAAATCTTGTATTCTCTAAGGAGAATCCTCCCTGTTCTGCTGTAATGCCTGAAATATCATCATCGTCAGCATCTGCACATGGAATAAGTCTTGATCAAAAACCTATTTCAATGCAGCTCTTTTACTGTAACTAAGGAAACATACCTGGGTAAACGGCTCCGTTTACATGCGAATTCAAGGGCGTGCCTCTCAGAAAAAACTGGTGGTTACAAGCACGTAGGCGCAAGCCTACAACAAACTACATCAAATAAATTCGTCAACAAAATCACTACATAAGATTATTGGATATAAGGTCCACCTGTTATGGAAAACACTGTTTTTTTTTTTTTCTTCTCATAATACCGAAACCTTTTTCAGTGCGTTTGTGCTACCTTCAGTGGTTTTCTTTACTGAAATCTTAATTTTACGTTTTACGGTGATGCAAGACACACAGTGCATTATCGTGTACTGGCAGCTTGTCATCTACAAGTTTAGCTCTCGCAAATCATTTTTAATTTGTGTTCTGAGAACCACACACAAATGCTTCACATACGTATTTTGCCTCAGCGATACAGATGGCCGTACCGTAGGTGCAACCACAACGGAGGGGTATCTGTTGAGAGGCCAGACAAACATGTGGTTCCTGAAGAGGGGCAGTAGCCTTTTCAGTAGTTGCAGGGGCAACAGTCTGGATGATTGACTGATCTGGCCATGTAACATTAACCGAAACGACCTTGCTGTGCTGGTACTGTGAACGGCTGAAAGCAAGGGGAAACTACAGCCGTAATTTTTCCCGAGGACATGCAGCTTTTCTGTATGATTAAATGATGATGGCCTCCTCTTGGGTAAAATATTCCGGAGGTAAAATAGTCCCCCATTCGGATCTCCGGGCGGGGACTACTCAAGAGGACGTCGTTATCAGGAGAAAGAAAACGCGTTCTACGGATCGGAGCGTGGAATGTGAGATCCCTTAATCGGGCAGGTAGGTTAGAAAATTTAAAAAGGGAAATGGATAGGTTTAAGTTAGATATAGTGGGAATTAGTGAAGTTCGGTGGCAGGAGGAACAAGACTTTTGGTCAGGTGATTACACATTTTAAATACAAAATCAAATAGGGGTAATGCAGGAGTAGGTTTAATAATGAATAAAAAAAATAGGAGTGCGGGTTAGCTACTACAAACAGCATAATGAACGCATTATTGTGGCCAAGATAGACACAAAGCCCATGCCTACTACAGTAGTACAAGTTTATATGCCAACTAGCTCTGCAGATGATGAAGAAATTGATGAAATGTATGACGAGATAAAAGAAATTATTCAGGTAGTGAAGGAAGACGAAAATTTAATAGTCATGGGTGACTGGAATTCGTCAGTAGGAAAAGGGAGAGAAGGAAACATAGTAGGTGAATATGGATTGGGGGGAAGAAATGAAAGAGGAAGCCGCCTTGTAGAATTTTGCACAGAGCATAACCTAATCATAGCTAACACTTGGTTCAAGAATCATAAAAGAAGGTTGTATACCTGGAAGAATCCTGGAGATACTAAAAGGTATCAGATAGATTATATAATGGTAAGACAGAGATTTAGGAACCAGGTTTTAAATTGTAAGACATTTCCAGGGGCAGATATGGATTCTGACCATAATCTATTGGTTATGATCTGCAGATTGAAACTGAAGAAACTGCAAAAAGCTGGGAATTTAAGGATATGGGACCTGGATAAACTGAAATAACGTGAGGTTGTAGAGAGTTTCAGGGAGAGCATAAGGGAACAATTGACAGGAATGGGGGAAGGAAATACAGTAGATGAAGAATGGGTAGCTCTGAAGGATGAAGTAGTGAACGCAGCAGAGGATCAAGTAGGTAAAAAGACGAGGGCTAGTAGAAATCCTTGGGTAACAGAAGAAATATTGAATTTAATTGATGAAAGGAGAAAATATAAAAATGCAGTAAATGAAGCAGGCAAAAAGGAATACAAACGTCTCAAAAATGATATCGACAGGAAGTGCAAAATGGCTAAGCAGGGATGGCTAGAGGACAAATGTAAGGATGTAGAGGCTTGTCTCCCTAGGGGTAAGATAGATACTGCCTACAGGAAAATTAAAGAGACCTTTGGAGAGAAGAGAACCACTTGTATGAATATCAAGAGCTCAGATGGAAACCCAGTTCTAAGCAAAGAAGGGAAGGCAGAAAGGTGGAAGGAGTATATAGAGAGTTTATACAAGGGCGAAGTACTTGAGGACAATATTATGGAAATGGAAGAGGATGTAGATGAAGATGAAATGGGAGATAAGATACTGCGTGAAGAGTTTGACAGAGCACTGAAAGACCTGAGTCGAAACAAGGCCCCGGGAGTAGACAACATTCCATTAGAACTACTGATGGCCTTGGGAGAGCCAGTCATGACAAAACTCTACCATCTGGTGAGCAAGATGTATGAGACAGGCGAAATACCCTCAGACTTCAAGAAGAATATAATAATTCCAATCCCAAAGAAAGCAGGTGTTGACAGATGTGAAAATTACCGAACTATCAGTTTAATAAGTCACAGCTGCAAAATACTAATGCCAATTCTTTACAGACGAATGGAAAAACTGGTAGAAGCGGACCTCGGGGAAGATCAGTTTGGATTCCGTAGAAATGTTGGAACACGTGAGGCAGTACTAACCTTACGACTTATCTTAGAAGAAAGATTAAGAAAAGGCAAACCTACCTTTCTAGCATTTGTAGACTTAGAGAAAGCTTTTGACAATGTTAACTGGAATACTCTCTTTCAAATTCTGAAGGTGGCAGGGGTAAAATACAGGGAGCGAAAGGCTATTTACAATTTGTACAGAAACCAGATGGCAGTTGTAAGAGTCGAGGGGCATGAAATGGAAGCAGTGGTTGGGAAAGGAGTGATACAGGGTTGTAGCCTCTCCCCGATGTTATTCAATCTGTATATTGAGCAAGCAGTAAAGGAAACAGAAGAAAAATTCGGAGTAGGCATTAAAATTCATGGAGAAGAAGTAAAAACTTTGAGGTTCGCCGATGACATTGTAATTCTGTCAGAGACAGCAAAAGACTTGGAAGAGCAGTTGAACGGAATGGACAGTGTCGTGAAAGGAGGATATAAGATGAACATCAACAAAAGCAAAACGAGGATAATGGAATGTAGTCGAATTAAGTTGGGTGATGCTGAGGGAATTAGATTAGGAAATGAGACACTTAAAGTAGTAAATGAGTTTTGCTATTTAGGGAGTAAAATAACTGATGATGGTCGAAGTAGAGAGGATATAAAATGTAGACTGGCAATGGGAAGGAAAGCGTTTCTGAAGAAGAGAAATTTGTTAACATCGAGTATAGATTTAAGTGTCAGGAAGTCGTTTCTGAAAGTATTTGTATGGAGTGTAGCCATGTATGGAAGTGAAACATGGACGATAACTAGTGTGGACAAGAAGAGAATAGAAGCTTTCGAAATGTGGTGCTACAGAAGAATGCTGAAGATAAGGTGGGTAGATCACATAACTAATGAGGAGGTATTGAATAGGATTGGGGAGAAGAGAAGTTTGTGGCACAACTTGACTAGAAGAAGGGATCGGTTGATAGGACATGTTTTGAGGCATCAAGGGATCACAAATTTAGCATTGGAGGGCAGCGTGGAGGGTAAAAATCGTAGAGGGGGACCAAGAGATGAATACACTAAGCAGATTCAGAAGGATGTAGGTTGCAGTAGATACTGGGAGATGAAGAAGCTTGCACAGGATAGAGTAGCATGGAGAGCTGCATCAAACCAGTCTCAGGACTGAAGACCACAACAACAACAACGTATTTTGCCGAACTTCGTTTTTAATTAACACTTTTCGCTTTGCCAAAAGACTGGAAACTTCCACAGTGCAAACATACACTATGTTTTAGCAAAGCGAAAAGTCTTACGTTCGTTTCAGATAACTTTATATGGCGTTTGGTCCGACCAGTTCCATGCCACGGGAAGATGGTAATTCTATCATGTGCTCCAGCAGGTCATTCGTGGCACAGCATTGTGTCCCTGCTTATACTCATTCTAAGCAATAGTCTTAGAAAAGCTCAAGATATGTTCAGTTGCTTCATTAGCTCGCTTGCAGAGCCTGAATCTTGCTGATTTCTTGACTCTGGCTTTGTTGGCATCAATTCTGATGGCTTTTCTGGTGTATGAACATGAGTCCTTCAGTTTCCTTCCTTATTGCTCCATGTGTCAGCCAAGACCAGTTTATGTTATATCAGTTTTTCCTTAGATTTTGTCCAAAAACTGTCAGTGTAGTACATTACTGCGGCAGGTCGTCAGCGCGGTATTTAAATTCCGCACTCCAGTATTGATTCTTGATTCGCTGAAGTTTGAAAATTTTTCTGTTGTTGACTACAATCAGAGCTGATTCATGGCTGTATTTCACACAGTCTGCCGATGCGTGCTGCTCTTCCTCCTTTGTCTACCTCTCTTGCAAGAGTCCTATACCGCCTACTCATCTAGGCAAGTATAGCTTGTCGACTTCAGAGGGTGAAGTACATGGTCAACTGTCACTATGCATTGGTATCTGTATGATTCTACCTGGTGGAATTTGAGTGCTTGTCCATTTGGCATTACGATTTTACCCTTCTTTAGTGTCGTTGTGGCGCAGTTGTCTAAGCCTATTTCCATGCTGATCACTTTGCTGCAGATTCTTACGGTATTCGTTAGAGAGTGGATTTAAATTTCATATTCTCCGTGAAACTTTAGAACCTGTCTGTCTCAAAGGATCTGTAGTCATCTAGATGTGTAGGACGCCTCATTATGTCGACTGAGCTTTGATATGAGTTACCTAATGGAAAGCTCACCGGCAGGTCTAGATGACGCACAGTCACCAGACAAAGCGTCACTTGGGTCTCCTCCTCCAGTTTCTGCTGTGAGGATGTGCGAATCTGTTTAACATAAATGCTTCGTCTTATGGTAACGAAATCAGTGCACTGAAGTGACTTTGTTCTGGATTACGGTGAGATGATTCCTAGCTCGTATGCATGCACTGGATTTTACAAAATCGTACTTCTTCAAATTGGGGAGATAGTTTGCGGTCTTTTTTACCGCGAATGACGTATTGTTTTTGTTCGAGTTTACAAATTTTTTAGAACACCTGCGGATCAATGTCCAACTTTTATTGTAATCAGAGTTAGCAATTCGCGTATCTCACTGTTCTTCCACTCATGAAATATATTTCGCACGTTAATGTTAACATGTGGTGATTTTACTTTGTCTAAAGTACGCTTCGGAAAAAAATAACTTCGCTCCACGAACGAATTAAAATTTTCAGAAAAACTGGATGATTTATTCAAGAAAAAGAGCTTCACAGATTGAGCTAGTCATTAATGCATTGGTTCACCTCTGGTCCTTATATAAACAATTATTCGGTTTGGAATTGATTGGTAGAGTTGTTGAATATCCTCCTGAGGGATTTGGTGACGAATTCTGTCCAACTGGCGAGTTATATAGTCAAAATCGATGGTTAGGACCCTGCCCATAATGCTTCAAACTTTCTCTGTTGGGAAGAGCTCCGACGATCTTACTGGCCAAGTTAGGATTTGGAAAGCACGAAGACGAGCAGTAGAAACTCTTCCCCTGCTCGGTAGGGCCTTATCTTGCTGAAATATAAACCCAGGGTGGCTTACAGTGAAGGGTAACAAAACGAGGAGTGGGATATCGTCGACGTGCCATGGTGCAGTAAGGTTGCTGCGGGCGACATTCAAAGGGGTGTTGCTACGAAAAGAAATGGGACCTCAGGACATCACTCAGGATCGTCATCCTGTATGTCGCGTGACAGATTGCGACAGATTGTTATCCCACCATCGTCCGGAGCGCCTCCAGAGTTGTTTACGATTTTCATCGTGCGGCGGGGCCGGTTATAATTGTGGCGTAAATGTTTGTTCACTGGCTCTCGTCGTACTGTTCACTACAAAAGTTCCACCTACCTCAGTACGGTGTCCGACCACCAGCCCATTTCTCTGCACACGGAGATACTGTTCAGACGGCGTTAAAAGCAGCGTTGAAGAAAAACACCGTCAATACTTACGTTTGCAAAGTCCGCGTAAACTCTGGTAGCAAACTATCCTGGATATAACAATTTTCAGGTGGAGGGCGATTGCTTCATCTCTTTAGAAAAATGTCAAAATTCTGCAACTTGTTCTTTTATTTCTTTAGGTTCAAAATAAACACTTTCCATCAGTCCGTATTTAATTAACGAATAATATCACTGTCCTCAGCTCACAGTTAAGACAACCCAGTACACATGCAAGGCAGCCAGAAATGTACTTAGGTCCGAGCTGAATTATTACTCGATTTACAGTCATTACTCTGCTACAATCTATGAGTTTCACATTTGGTCCTTTTCAGTGGATTTCTAATAGAGAAGCTGCTCGCCAAATATTCCATAGACGAATATGAAAAATGCCACGCGGAATTGCACAAAGGCCGAAAGTTCACACGCGGTTCTCTTTCCAACAAATCAATCCCAAAACTTCCAAACTTCACAAAACTGTCCGTAAATGCAACAGCTATTACGGCCACACAATCTGCACGCGAGAAGCCGATTATTTCTTCATTTTACACATAATACATCTATCTACATCTACATCTATACTCCGCGAGCCACCTTACGGTGTGTGGCGGAGGGTACTTATTGTACCACTATCTGATCCCCCCTTCCCTGTTCCATTCACGAATTGTGCGTGGGAAGAACGACTGCTTGTAAGTCTCCGTATTTGCTCTAATTTCTCGGATCTTTTCGTTGTGATCATTACGCGAGATATATGTGGGCGGTAGTAATATGTTGCCCATCTCTTCCCGGAATGTGCTCTCTCGTAATTTCGATAATAAACCTCTCCGTATTGCGTAACGCCTTTCTTGAAGTGTCCGCCACTGGAGCTTGTTCAGCATCTCCGTAACGCTCTCGCGCTGACTAAATGTCCCCATGACGAATCGCGCTGCTTTTCGCTGGATCATGTCTATCTCTTCTATTAATCCAACCTGGTAAGGGTCCCATACTGATGAGCAATACTCAAGAATCGGACGAACAAGCGTTTTGTAAGCTACTTCTTTCGTCGATGAGTCACATTTTCTTAGAATTCTTCCTATGAATCTCAACCTGGCGCCTGCTTTTCCCACTATTTGTTTTATGTGATCATTCCACTTCAGATCGCTCCGGATAGTAACTCCTAAGTATTTTACGGTCGTTACCGCTTCCAATGATTTACCACCTATGGCATAATCGTACTGGAATGGATTTCTGCCCCTATGTATGCGCATTATATTACATTTATCTACGTTTAGGGAAAGCTGCCAGCTGTCGCACCATTCATTAATCCTCTGCAGGTCTTCCTGGAGTACGTACGAGTCTTCTGATGTTGCTACTTTCTTGTAGACAACCGTGTCATCTGCAAATAGCCTCACGGAGCTACCGATGTTGTCAACTAAGTCATTTATGTATATTGTAAACAATAAAGGTCCTATCACGCTTCCTTGCGGTACTCCCGAAATTACCTCTACATCTGCAGATTTTGAACCGTTAAGAATGACATGTTGTGTTCTTTCTTCTAGGAAATCCTGAATCCAATCACAAACCTGGTCCGATATTCCGTAAGCTCGTATTTTTTTCACTAAACGTAAGTGCGGAACCGTATCAAATGCCTTCCTGAAGTCCAGGAATACGGCATCAATCTGCTCGCCAGTGTCTACGGCACTGTGAATTTCTTGGACAAATAGGGCGAGCTGAGTTTCACATGATCTCTGTTTGCGGAATCCATGTTGGTTATGATGAAGGAGATTTGTATTATCTAAGAACGTCATAATACGAGAACATAAAACATGTTCCATTATTCTACAACAGATTGACGTAAGCGAAATAGGCCTATAATTATTCGCATCTGATTTATGACCCTTCTTGAAAATGGGAACGACCTGCGCTTTCTTCCAGTCGCTAGGTACTTTACGTTCTTCCAGAGATCTACGATAAATTGCTGATAGAAAGGGGGCAAGTTCTTTAGCATAATCACTGTAGAATCTTACGGGTATCTCGTCTGGTCCGGATGCTTTTCCGCTATTAAGTGATAGCAGTTGTTTTTCAATTCCGATATCGTTTATTTCAATATTTTCCATTTTGGCGTCCGTGCGACGGCTGAAGTCAGGGACCGTGTTACGATTTTCCGCAGTGAAACAGTTTCGGAACACTGAAATCAGTATTTCTGCCTTTCTTCGGTTGTCCTCTGTTTCGGTGCCATCGTGGTCAACGAGTGACTGAATAGGGGATTTAGATCCGCTTACCGATTTTACATATGACCAAAACTTTTTAGGGTTCTTGTTTAGATTGTTTGCCAATGTTTTATGTTCGAATTCGTTGAATGCTTCTCTCATTGCTCTCTTTACGCTCTTTTTCGCTTCGTTCAGCTTTTCCTTATCAGCTATGATTCGACTACTCTTAAACCTATGATGAAGCTTTCTTTGTTTCCGTAGTACCTTTCGTACATGATTGTTATACCACGGTGGATCTTTCCCCTCGCTTTGGACCTTAGTCGGTACGAACTTATCTAAGGCGTACTGGACGATGTTTCTGAATTTTTTCCATTTTTGTTCCACATCCTCTTCCTCAGAAATGAACGTTTGATGGTGGTCACTCAGATATTCTGCGATTTGTGCCCTATCACTCTTGTTAAGCAAATATATTTTCCTTCCTTTCTTGGCATTTCTTATTACACTTGTAGTCATTGATGCAACCACTGACTTATGATCACTGATACCCTCTTCTACATTCACGGAGTCGAAAAGTTCCGGGCTATTTGTTGCTATGAGGTCTAAAACGTTAGCTTCACGAGTTGGTTCTCTAACTATCTGCTCGAAGTAATTCTCGGACAAGTCAGTCAGGATAATGTCACAAGAGTCTCTGTCCCTGGCTCCAGTTCTGATTGTGTGACTATCCCATTCTATACCTGGTAGATTGAAGTCTCCCCCTATTACAATAGTATGATCACGAAACTTCTTCACGACGTTCTGCAGGTTCTCTCTGAGGCACTCAACTACTACGGTTGCTGATGCAGGTGGTCTATAGAAGCATCCGACTATCATATCTGACCCACCTTTGATACTTAACTTAACCCAGATTATTTCACATTCGCATTCGCTAATAACTTCACTGGATATTATTGAATTCTTTACTGCTATAAATACTCCTCCACCATTGGCGTTTATCCTATCCTTGCGGTATATATTCCATTCTGTGTCTAGGATTTCGTTACTGTTCACTTCCGGTTTTAACCAACTTTCCGTTCCTAATACTATATGCGCACTATTTCCTTCAATAAGCGATACTAATTCAGGAACCTTGCCCTGGATACTCCTGCAGTTTACCAATATTACGTTAACTTTTCCTGTTTTTGGTCTCTGAGGACGGACGTTCTTTATCAACGATGCTGATGTTCTCTCTGGTAAGCCGTCAGGTATTTTATCGTTTCGCCCAAGGGGGGGTCCCTCTAACCTAAAAAACCCCCGTGTGCACGCCACACGTACTCTGCTACCCTAGTAGCTGCTTCCGGTGTGTAGTGCACGCCTGACCTGTCTAGGGGGGCCCTACAGTTCTCCACCCAATAACGGAGGTCGATGAATTTGCAACCATTATAGTCGCAGAGTCGTCTGAGCCTCTGGTTTAGACCCTCCACACGGCTCCAAACCAGAGGACCGCGATCGACTCTGGGCACTATGCTGCAGATATTAAGCTCAGCTTGCACTCCGCGTGCGATGCTGGTTGTCTTCACCAAATCAGCCAGCCGCCGGAAGGAACCAAGGATGGCCTCAGAACCCAAGCGGCAGGCGTCATTCGTTCCGACATGTGCTACTATCTGCAGCCGGTCACACCCAGTGCGTTCAATAGCTGCCGGAAGGGCCTCCTCCACATTACGGACGAGACCCCCCGGCAAGCACACCGAGTGCACACTGGCATTCTTCCCCGACCTACCCGCTATTTTCCTGAGGGGCTCCATAACCCGCCTAACGTTGGAGCTCCCTATAACTAATAGGCCCGCCCTCTGTGACTGTCGGGACCTTGCCGGAGAATCGGCCACTGGCCCAACAGGCGAGGCATCCTGTGGTGGCTCGGAAACGATGTCATCACCACTAGGAAGCACCCCGTACCTGTTGGAAAGGGGTAAGGCAGCTGCCACGCGGCCAGATCCCACCTTCGCCTTTCGGCCAGGCACACGCGAGCCCACCACTGTCCGCCATTCACCCTGGAGTGATGGCTGACCGGTAAGATGCTCACTGCCGGAAGACGCAGCGACATCAGGGGTTCCATGTGATTCCAAGGCCACCGAAGTAGGCATAGGTCTCACCACAGTTGCCCCAACGCCACTACGAGCCGACGCCTGCGTCTCGAGCTCGATGAGCCTAACAGACAAAGCCTCCACCTGCCCCCGAAGAGTGGCCAATTCTCCTTGCGTCCGCTCACAACAACCACAGTCCCTACACATGACTATGTTTACCCTACTCTATACGGTGACAAATTCCCAAGATAATCTTCTGATGAGCTACTCTGATAATCAAGAAACACTCACTGAAATACGAGACGCGAAAACTACGCTAGGTTTTCCCAGAAAAACTATTTAAAAGCTAAGCGCAGCAAATAAGTACAAAATAAATTTCTCTCCTAACGATCAAGAACTGTTAGTTTCTATGCAGAGCATAAAGATGGAAGCGTTCGATATGACCTGCACGACTGATAGCTGACTAGCGACTCCTCGGATGCTGCTTCTATCACAAAATATATCTTTCTAGCAGTGTGCGGGAACTGCTTAACTCTGCTTAACTCTGACCAACCAATCAGAACTATCCTTCGAGATTATTCTCGCGCCAAAACGGTCCTATGCCAGTCACTAATCCCAGTAGCATACGCCAATATTAGTATAATATTTAACAAAACCAAACAAAAAGAAAATAATCTTGAAATAAATTTAGAGTATGATTTTACATTCTACCGATATTCTGGCCGCCTCCTTACAAAATCAAGTACTCTTAGACTTACATCATGAGCAATGTGGGTACAAACATCTTTCCCATGCTATGATTGCGTTTTTATTGAAATTTTATGTATGTCCCACATGCACCCTCTCACTCATTCTCATTCATTCCACAACAACAAAACAAATAATTATTAATTTTTTCTTGAATTTTTATCTTACAAAAATGAAAATTAGTTAAAGTTTTTAAATGCGAAAATTCTTATTAAATAGTGCTGTCCATGTAGAGTCCTGGAAATGTTTTCTAATGATACCAAAAGGTAAACTATTGTAGGTCCTAACTGAATTTAATCTTATAAGCGTCGGTTTTAGGTAATTGTCTCTAAATTTGAAAGTATCTCAGCTAGATAGCTGAGATTTTAACACAACCTTCCTTTTAATAACAAAGGGCTCTATATTGACTGTTAACAAAATTGAATAATATTTAATACTGTTTATTTAGATTCTTAGGGGCTTGAATATTCTGTGGCTCGAATTCACACAGGTACCGCTTCCCACAGCTAGGCTAGCGACAGGTGTGAATGAGTCACGCTAAGATACAAGAGGTTGTTTCTATCACTGCTAACGGCTCCAAAGCTACGAGTCGTACTGCAAAGTAGTACAATAAATGCTACTACTTATTGACTCGTGACGTTACAATCTGAGCTGAGTTCCAAGCAGAACTCATCACTGAAGGCCTTTCTACTACAGTCTATGAGATTCCTGGCCGAAGATGTGTATGGAAACTTCGCGAATAATGGTGGGATGCCAACCCGACTGTTACCGGCCATACGGCCCGACAACCATGACTGATCGTCTGGGATGCAATTCTTTTCGTAGCAGGACCCTTTTGTTGTCATCATTCGCACCCTTACAGTACAATGGTCTGTCGACAGTCTCTAAGCTTTGTTCTGTTGCTTTTCATGGCAAGCCACCTTGGCCTTTTATTTCAACAAGATAATGCCCGCCAGTGCTTTTGTTTGTACTTGCCGAACCATGCTTGTGCAGCAAGGTTGCCGGATCTCTCCCCATCTGAGAACGTTTGGAGTATTATGGGCCGGGCCCAAACAGATGGAAGTCGCAAGGTGCGAGAGGGCTGTAGGATGGATGAGGAAGAACAGTCACATAAAGATGCGGGAGCTACTCTCGGGTGATAAAACTTGTGTGATGTCCTGCGTTGTCAAGGAGAAGGATAAGTTCGTTGCCATTTTTCTGGAACGAATACGGTTAAGGCGGTTCGTCAATTTCCTGAGGACAGCACAGATGTGTAAGGCCGCCCTGCACGTTCGAGATCGGACAGGTTTGAGTGACTTCGTTTGGATGGTGACAGACGCCTTGCCCACCATGCTTTTGTTCACTGCCAGATCTCCGTAGACATTCAGCAACTGCCTATTTTTATCTGCGATACTCTGGTTTTCCACCGAAAGAAACAACTCGCTACTTAGAACGCACCTCCGTTACAGTCACCATTTTGATTGCTGTGTATGGCACCGCACCCTGTCTGAACATTTGTAACTATAGGCTCAGAAGGGGGGGGGGAGGAGGAGGAGGGGGGGGGCGGCGACTATATTCCACGATTATCACAGTCAATTCCGCATTTTTTCAACTTACTGACCGAGAAAAAAATGTATTGCTTTTAATTTTGGACGCCCCTCACAGATGGTAATGTGTAAACGGTGCCTTCAATGTGATTTCTGTTTAAAACGCAAGATTTTGTATCCAGTTATTGGAAAATACACTTAGAGTGAAAATAATTTTGGATTCTTACGAACTGATTTTCATGCCCTTTCGTCATTTTTCAAGTTACCCTTCCATGCGTTCCACCTCTCCACATGTGTTCTCGTATGTACTAGATTCGCTATAGCGCTATTTAAATCCGAGAGGGAATGGGCTGCATTCAGCTTAAAGAGATTTGTATTTTAAGTGGGATTTTGAGCTGTGTTCATCCTACTGTCGGCTTTGAAGATGGAAGCTTTAGCGGTTAAGTAGTATTAAACAGTGTGCAAAATCATTCGCACCGAAAGAATTACATCTGCAGGGTAGTCGTAAGGAGTAAGAAAAGCTTGTAAGGGTTTTGCAGAGAGGGTTTTGTTGCGAAATAATTTTTAAGAACATAATACTATAAGCTGCACCGTTTCTGAATCAATTTGCATTGAAGTTAGCCAGTGAGGCCGTTGAGCGCGCAAATTCAGAAAGCCCGTCATATCCATTGTCGTGCAATATTTCTGGCTTATTCAGCCATCATATTAGGCTCCAGGAAGCCATTCCCAGGGCAGTGGAGATGCAAGAAGCATAGAGATGACACAATGTGGGATGAGGTACCGGCGACAGATGCTAGATTCGGTACCATTCCCGTGAGAAAGACCGCCTGCATGATGCTGCTGCTCTGTGATTGGCTGCTGTGTTCGGCGGTAGGGCGCCAAAACGTTTGGCTAAAATTTGTCTGACAAAATTAAAAAAAGATATCCTCCAAGAAGTAGGGAAAGCGATCAAGTAAATATTGATGGCGATGATCCTTCAGATCACCCGCAAAACTTGCAAATAGATAACATTGTTGATGATCTATCAGATAATTTGCAAAGTTTAGATAATGAAACTGAAAATGTTTCCGAAAATGCTGATTCTGTGTTAAATGACCGTACTGAAAATGTAGACACTGTCGCTCCTGACCACAACGACGTAGTAGATTTGGATGATGACGTCAGACACACTTAATCTGACGTCAATATTGCAAATGAGCCAACAGTGGAGTCACACTGCTTCAGCTGAACCATTGCCAACAGTAGATAATGGGGAGGTAGAAATCAGCAAGGACCAAAATACGTTATCTATGCTGTTATTACTTTTAAAATAAACTAACAGGAATATAGACAAAATAGATAAAGGGAAAAATGACACTAAAGAAGAGATCAAAGCCGAGTTAAGAGAAGAAAAAAGGTGATGTCAGGAAAGCATATGCAGTAATGACTCAAATCAATAGCAATTTTAAGGCTTTAGAACAAAAGGTATCAAAACTTGAAGCTAAAACTGAATCTTGTTCCAGTAAAATAGATCGAGAAACAAAACAATGGGGTAAAAAATTAGAATTATGTAAGCTTGAGATAAATCAGAAGTTTGATTGTAAAATTAAAAAGCTGAATGATGATATGGGGGCTCAGGATTGTGTAATATCAACAATAAGTAGTAATTTTAGCCAAGTAATAAACGAGCAAAGCATGGCTGCTAAAGAATGTAATGATTAACATGTACAGCAGTTAAGTGAGTTAGAAAAAAATCAAAGATGAGCAGCAGGTACCTAGTCGTAAGGTTTCACAAATAGGTGCTCATTGTAAAGGTACCCCAGATGAGATACAAGATAAATTGAAGGAATTTGAGCAAGCAATTAAGCAATTTCCTGACAAAAGTAAGGACAGAGTGTGTGTATATGCTAGTTATGTAACAAATCCCACTATTGTTTACCATCCTTTCTCTAGTAGACGTAACATACATCCAGTTGATTTTATTAAACAGTTCGAGGGTACACTTCCTGAAAATCTAACAGAACAACAAAAAATAAAAGCTGTGGCAAGTAGATTTCAGGGCGATGTAATATAATGGGGAAAACCACAGAGGATAGTTAGTGATAATTGCTCACAATTTACATCAGAGTGTTGGAAAAATAAGTTGCGCGATGTCGACATAAAGCCTATTTACATGTCCAAATAGTATCCCCTGTCAAATATGAGTGAGCGGATGATGAGGGAAATAAACTGACTGTTTAGGGCATACTGTTCTAAAAAGCATCACATGTGGGTAGATTGTGTGGAAGAGTTCGAGAGAGTTATAAATGAGTTGCCTCACTTTACCACAGAAATACGTCCACAAGAACTATTGACAGGTGAGACAGTACCCACTATTATTGAACAACAGGTAAGTTTTCCACCGAGAGATGATCTCCCAATTAATGAAAAAAGGGACTTAGCTTTAAGCAGGATTAAAGAGAAAGCTGATAAAAGACAGTTAATTACAACAAGCAGGTTAAGAGATGGAAGTATCAAAGTGACGAATTGGTGTTGATCAATGCAACAAACAGGTCTTCTAAGATAAATTCAGAAATTAAGAAGTTTCATGAATTGTATGAAGGGCCATTCAAAATAATTAGGATTCCACACCCCAATGCTGTGGAAGTAGCTAACATAAAAACGGGAGTAAGCAAAGGACTCTACAATATCGTAGACATCAAAAAATACTATGAACATTAGTAACCCTCAGGGGGCAATAGCGTTCTTTGCATTGTTAGGTAGATGACGACTACCAGGTACCCGAGTTAACTGACTGCTGTTCGTTCTTCCTCTTCTTTCATTCTGACATATATTCTGTCTTCTTTACATTCTTCTCTATCCATGGCTATGACAATTTCTTACCCAATTTGTGACAACAAACATAATTAGTGACAGCATAGTAACCCAGCAGTATAAACATCTGCATTGCACGGGTGAAAAACAGGAATTGACGGAAAACATGTGAACAGCGAGTTTTATAACACCAAAGTATAGCATCACAGATACACAAGCTAGAGAACACAGTATTACGTTGCCTTAAGAAACATCAGTATAATCTTTTAATGACATTACATCTTTCACAAAGTATACAGTGGAACGATTTATTTTAGAATTTTAAGAACTAGTAAGTACTACACATCACGCATTATGTTTGGAAAACCTGGAAAAAGTAGCAAATAAGTGAAATATGGGCTCTTATTACAGATCAAAGCTAGCTGTTGCTGAAGAAGAGGACGACGCTAAAGCAGGTAAGTGAACATGCCGAAATAATGAGATTTGGTGGCAGAAAACGATGCCAGGAGATTATTAGTGCAAATGTTTTGTTAAGTTTTGTAGAAATAAATATATTATATTCTTAAGTATGAATTGCCAGCGACACAATTTCTGCTGAGGCAAGAGAGTATGTATTTATAGGCAAGGGATGGTCCTACCAAAGAGGTTTATGTTGTGGAGTCGAAGAAGTGAGGAGATGAGAATTATTCGGCAATGTGTAAGTCTGCCCATTATTTATGAAGTATGAGGAAGTGGAGGTACAAGGCGACGTGTGAGTCGGCCCATTATTAAGGAGGTATTTATTGGCGAAGTTGCTCCGCCAACTGGTTATGAAGTACGAGAGAATAGACGTATTGTTATTGACATGAGCAAGACGCAACACTAGCACGAACATCTCAAGGCACACAGACACTATACAATTACGATGTAAAGATAAGGCCACATTATATAAGATATGGAGAATAGCTCACTGGTTTATAATAAGAAGTATGAAAACTACAATGCTAGCATTGAATAGTTCAGACGGCCCCTGCATGAAGTCACATAATACTTACATACGACTTCTGACACAGGAATGATTACAGAAGTGTACACATATGAACACATTAATACAGTTCCACTGGTTATAGAAATAGTAACAACGCTTAGACGAGAAGAGAAAGGTATGGTAACTTTTTCTGTTGAGTGACGCAACGTTTCTGACAGCCAAAATTTTCATTAAGAGATTTATTCTGAAGTGTTTTCTCAATATCTGTGAATCGCAACTATGTGCCTATTAATGATTAAGAAAACTGTTTACGTAATGTCTAAAGTGATACTGTATTGAAAAATGTAGAAATAACGTATGAGAATGAGTTGGAGGTGCAGTCGTATAAGTCTGCATAATGAAACAGTTATATCGCGCAGAGCTGTCTGTCTGATTTAAAGCGTACGGCAACAGCTGGCGTCTGTATGAATGAGTCACGGCGCTAGTACTGGACGTCACATGTTGTGAATGGAGATCGACCAATCATACGCTGTGGGCAACGCCCTAGCCATATGACAGCAGTCATTGTTTATAAACAGTGGCACTGCATTCAAACAGAATCAAGTTTTCAACTTTTATAGTCCTGTCTTCCTCAGTTGCAGTTGCTGTCAGACGGTCCATAAGTAAAAATTATTAATATACCGTAAGAATCAAGTTTACTTTTTAGGTCTATTCATGTACATATTCATTGTATTGTATAATCAAAAGTTTATTTCAGGGATTAGTTAAGTTTTATTAGAAATCTGATATAAGGTATTTTGTATTGTTACATGAAATGTACCGGTCCTGTATGCTGGAGACTGAGAGTGGACAGTCACTTGTCAGACCCAGCACCAGTTGAGATGAACCACACAATGAAAGACCACTTAATGGACAATGGAAGCCCCTGTTGCTGTTGTGAGTCACATGCGTTTGTTCCTTTAATAGTGAAATTGTACGTAAAAGAGTGATTTTCAGTCATTTATTTTCGAAAGTGTGAAAAGTGATTTTGAAAAAGACGGCAATGAACCGCGAAGGTGTCTCTATTTTAATACAATTTATGTAATGCTGTAATTTCTTTTGAGTTTCAATGGACGGCAATGAGCCGATAATAATGTGAACATTTGTGTGCTGTTAATGTTTTTTAGATAACTTCATGATCTTTTTGGGTAAATTTAAAAGACAGCTAGAAGCTGATTTTTTCTTGTGTTTCAGATAACTATGTGATTTACTTTGAAAATTCGTTTGTTTCTCACATGTTTTGTGTAATCACATGATGATATACTATTTGTAAAATGTTTACTTATTCTTCATATTACTGTGTTAGGAGCTGAAGATGTAGCTTTATGTTGACAATGTTTGTGGTGTAGGGTGTTACTGTTTTGGAACTTATGGCAGGCATCACATCATTTCCTTCTTCTCAGATTTTGGAATTTTAATAATGATTTTAGGGCAGATTGGTTAAAGCAAGCTTCTTGTATACAGGTTGATTTTTTAAAGTAGGGACAGTGGATAGCTTGGCTCTTGAGAGATTACCTATTGGTTCACAGTTTTATCAAAATTTGGTTCTATTTTTTCATATATTCCCAAAATTGAGTGTTGTCTTTGAGAACATCCCAATTTTTTGGAAATCTCAGAAGGAAGCGGATATGTAATATTTCTGGCTTATTCAGCCATCATATTAGGCTCCAGGAAGCTATTCCCAGGGCAGTGGAGATGCAAGAAGCATAGAGATGACGCAATGTGGCATGAGGTACCGGTGACAGATGTTAGATTCGGCACCATTCCCGTGAGAAAGACCGCCTGCATGATGCTGCTGCTCTGTGATTGGCTGCTGTGTTCGGCGGTAGGGCGCCAAAATGTTAAACTTTAGTTGCTATTATTAATTAAACTTGTCATTCAAATGACTGCATTTTTTTAAATAAACATCTCTCAACAGCCAGCTATCAATCAGTCATTTCAAAATTATTAAAATCGAAGTATTACTAAAAGAAAAGACTGACGATGTTACTCCCGATGCACTTCGGTGGCGTTCGGGTCACGCCTTGCTGGCTGGGCGCGCGAAGTGTCTCGGGCAGTCGGGCTCTCCAGTTCTGGCCGTTCCAGTAGTCGGACATGTTGTCTGTTATAGCAGTATTTGTTTCATGCAATTTTATTTACTACAGTTCCGACCGTCGCTAGTTACAGACATGTTGTCTGTGTTTATTCTCCAGTTCTGACGGTTCCAGTAGACAGACATATTGTCTGTGGCAGGACGTATTTCATGTTATTTTAACCAGATATAATGACTGTGGAAAGATATGTTCAATACGTTGTGATCAAGAATAGTTTCTCGTGTCTACTTCAATAAAAACGCGAGTGGCATCCCAAATGAGTTATAGGTTATTCGTAGCAGCAGTTCCTTGCGAAGTTAATTTCAGCCTCAAGCTGTTTTCTGCGCTGGGGACATCATCTTCATAATGAAGACAGCAGGTTAGTGAAGTGTACAAGAACTTATGTATTCCACACAGGGCAGTGGAAACAACTAGTCACCGCACAGCACAAATGTGCTCAGTGATACGTCTTCTGCAGTAATGCAGAGGAGGTAAAGAAGGATGAAAGTATTAACACTAAATCACTTTTATTCCTTTTTTCTTGCCGTAGTCGCCAGACATATTCTTTATTTGGTTTAGTACACATGAACAAGAGAGCAATACAAAAATTGGACGTAGGACGCTCATAAAGATCGAACAACAGCCAAAGACTGAGCAGTCTCGTGCGCTGCCATCTATGCTATAAGAACAACCGACACCAACTGTATCTGGCAGGCCACTTGAACGTGCGCGAGCAACGGCCTGATTGGCTAACTTCAACGCCAATTAACTCGGAAATGTATCAAATTTGTTCTAACAATTATTTCTCAGAACAATCTTTCCTACAATCCCCTTACAAGCTTTTCAAACTGTTTCTGGCCATCTTGCATAAATGTAATTCATGCACTTGTTTAGTGACTAATTTCATGTCTATAGTAAAGATTATAGTTTTTTATGGTTTTTAAATCTCCCTTTATATATTCCGTTGCGCTGTCCGAACATCCTTTCTACATCGAAATGTAAAAACGAAGTTAGTCAGATCGCATTTATTCACACATAGGTCACTTTCTTTTAATTTCAGATGTAATGTATCTAAAACGGGAGTTATACTCTGTTACGAATTTAATGGCTAAGGTAAAAAGTAGACTTTCAGCCTGAGGACACCAATCTTGCCAGACTACATAAATGCATAAATAAGTAAATAACAGAGCAAGTAAACTGTTGAATGCACGTTGAGGTGCTGCGTAATTTTTAGAGATGCGCGAGACGATCTAGAGAGCAGCAGAGGGATGGAACTGGAGTGAGTTGGGCGTCACCCCGGGCATAGCGAAGTCTGCAGCAGGTTGGCAAACTCGGTGGCGGCTGCCGTCGGCGAAAGGGGGGAAGTCCCGGCAGAGAGTTGGCGCCGCCCGCCAGCCTTCCTCCAATATGGCGGCATGAATCTTTGATAGCGGCGCGCCTCGCCTTTTATGTGTCTTCCGCTCTCCGCGGCTGCAGGTGGGCTGCAATTACTCTAAAAGAAAAACCCAACTTCAGCTTGAGCGTGTGTTTCCCCGAGTACAGTGTTCGCTGGCTGTTTGCAGTTCGTCGCTGTCAACGACCCACACAGCTCTCACACAGATTGCCCTGCTACTTCGGCGAAGCCGTGGCAAGCTTTCGGCAATACCGAGCTATCCTTCTCTCCAAGTGAAAATCTTCTGCACGTACTTCAGTTCACATGCTTCACTCACCATATGCATGACTTTTCTCGAGTAATTTGCTACGAGTTCCTTGACAGTACACGTATTAAATTTACTCGTTATTGTTTGTGTATCGCGGTTACATCCGACCCCGGCGTCATTTGATTCTAAGGCCAGTCATTATATTCTATACATTCTGTATTTCCTTCAATATATTTGAATATGTAATGTCGAACACCTGCAGCTGAATGCTACATATTCATTAGCAGAAACATGTGTAAATGAAAGAAAGCAATCAGAGTGAAGTAGAAGTAAAAGAAAAAATTTACCACCGCGGCGTCATTCATCCCCGTTCTATTAAAATGATAATCTGTAATCTTGAAACTGTTCAAGATTGTTCACCATGCAATCCTGGATGCTACACTTATCCCTACACTAAACTGCTGCCAAATGATTTCGTGTGACTCTGCAATATTCTGGCCTTCTTATTACCATATGCGTTCTTATGCCACTTTTTGCAATTTTATTTGATATGTGCTATTTCATCCTTCAGCAGTCGCGGTAATTCCTGTTACATTATTTGTCAGTGTGGGTGACAGCCGTCACCCATCACTGGTTTCAATGTCATTTAACAACAATGAAAGGAAATGGGGCATAAACTTGCATAAAACTATAGGATTCAACTACTGAACTCCGCTGCTGAATATAACATATTCATGATAATATCCACAGAGAATAACATATTACAGAAAAAAAGTGACAATGAATCAAACTAGTGAGCCATACACTGTAATACTTCAATATCACCCTCATTAATACATCAATTAAACCAGTATTTTCAAAATTACTTTTGGATACAAGTATTATTTCTGTCCGCACTGTCCAAACAACTGACATAAACGTCCTTCAAACGATCAGGGAAAGGTCACGTATCGCATCTGACAGCATGTCCTGGTTGACTTGACCCCTGATCTACCACACTCCTAAGATCTTCGTCTTTCGTCCTGTCTCTCCTTTTGTGGCCTGTTTACACTCTGTTCTTTCTGATATACTTAGGAACCTGCTGCGCTTGACATCTCACTTTTATTTGGTGATTTAAAAGTTTCCATGCAAGATTGGTAAAGTAAGTAGTTCTCTCCAGTGCTTTATCTTCATTTTTATTGAATTTATAAGTACAAAAAGTTAAATTTAGTGCACTGTAGAACATTATAGTAGGCCAGCGTCTTGAATTTCGACCCCTACCATTTTTTGAGACAGTTGGCCAACCACATCCAAGTCAACCTTAGTCATTTTGTAAAATGTTATGTTCTCAGGCATTTTTTCGTCCCCTGTATCTCTGTTGATAACAACGTAATGGTGCATTGTAGGAATTACGAGGACATCTTTATTCTTTAGGGAAAGCGTGAAACAAGGGTCTTGTCATTTTGAAAGCCGAAAATTGAGGATTTTACTGTTCGTTATTTATTTGGAAGAAATTCCAAAGGTACTTTCTGTGTATTTCGGCTAAATATTTGTCTTTCAGTGAGAAAATATGTCGAAAATCAAATATTGGCGGGTACGTTTCTGTTAGTCTCCGCATCTGGCTCCTTCATTCTCATTACTACGTCATGTTGTGTACTGCTTTGTTTAGGCATCACCTAAAGCAAATATTTTCAGGTCGTACTTATCAGATGTGCTAGGTATGAACTGTAGAAATGGACAGCTACCCCTCAAGTCACTTCGTGAGCAGTATATCTGGAAATTTTGTACTATTATTTCAAACACCTCTCTTATGGGAGCTAACTTATCAATGTCCTACTCCAACTTTCTGATTCTTACATCATCAAAACAAAACCATCTTAAGATAAAGCGGGATCTTAGTTGACTAATTGGTAACCAATATGATTTTAGGCTGTTGCCCTTGGAATTGTCTCACATTTAATCAATGTTTTTCCTGAATGATTTCATTGTACTCGTAAGACACAGTAAACTCAGCAATGCGCTGATTTCTGCTTCATGCATATTACGGACCCCTAGGTCCCTGCCAAAATGTGTGCAGCTGGTTATTATTATAACGACATTATCACGAAAGAAAAGGCAAGACAGGGCAGCTTTAGCATTTGTATATCGGGCTCCGTGTTGTGGTCCAGGCAGATGTGTGATCATAGGTTGCGCCCGAGTACGTGTGTTGGTTGGCTGGAGGCATCTGCTACAGCCTTCTTGTGGTCTTATTGAACCAACAAAAGCCGTTCGATTGCATCATCACTTACAACATCCTCTTATTCATCTTCTGGCACTTTTGCTCAGTAGCTGAACAGTGGGCTGTGAGCACTACAGTGTCTTTTTCTTCCATTTCAGAACAATCAGTGACGATGAAATCATCCTCCGCTTCACTAAGTTCGTCAAAGTAAGGGAGCAATGTTACCTAATCTACAGTTTAATCGGCGTTACCCCTTTCATTTGGTACAGAAGACTATCAGTATTCGTGACTAACGATTTACAGAAAATATAAAAACTGATATAAACATAAATGCAATGTGAAGGATATCATAAAGAGTTTAACATAAACTAATAGGAAGCTGTCATCAGTATTAATTTTATATTCTATAGATATTAACACTGAAAAATAAGTAACTCACCTATCGTATTGGTAATAACAACAGTTGCGTGGGTGACAAACATCCACCAGAGCACACAACGTGGAGAAACCTGTTTTCATACTCCCTAACAACAGCCACTTTCAAACAAGAATGGTGAAATGCAGATCGTTTGTGTGTAACTCTAAGCTATGAAAAGTCAAGTCTGTGATCGGCTCGTACGGGCGACAACATAACAAAAATAAAATCGCTGTGTAACATGCCGCCTGTGCAACTACTTAAGGGTTAAAAACTTATGTACTCGAATTGATCACATTATAACAGTAATTAGCCTACTCATCAATATCCCACCCCAACTCATCATCATCATCATCATCATCATCATCTCTATCCTAGGTAACTTCAATCCTTCGGTATTTTCATCATTTATGTTCACGTTCAACAAGATGGTTCCCTTTCTAATTTGGGTTAAAATTAAATGAAGCACCACATGTCACAGCATCTCAGTTTCTATACATCCATAGAAAGCTGTTCCCCATCTCCTTTTTCTGTGTAGATGCAAGGGATAGGGACAATGTCCTGTAATGTTGGGCCCCATTCTCTTTGTTAGGTCATCTAGGTATGATCGTAGTCTTTGACACCTGGGAAAATTTTTTACACACGGCTACTGGTGGTACTACATTCCAGCCACTCTCTCATTCACTTATTCTCTAGGCCGAGAGTTGGGCTTTATAACGATATTTGTCACTTCCATCAGTTGCATTCAGTCAGTTCTGCCTTGACTTAACCGGTATTATTTTGTTGTACATAGTGTCCCAGGAGGAATGGTCAACATTCAGGGATGTAGCAAGAACGATCATTTGAAGCAAGAAAATCTAGTCCACATGAACTCTAAAGGTCAGACCTTAAAGGCTACGAGCACTGGTTTAGTAGAAGAGATATGTTTCACAGTAGCAAAGATGAACTTGTGTTCATAGCTCTCAAGAGAATTTTAGAGCCTATATATACTAGACCATTTGCTTCCAATGCTCGTTCCAGTCATATCCTTGAATACTGACCATTCCATTTCGTACAGCCCGTGCATATCATACTAGAACTTCGATGAGGCAGGTCCCTAGCGTTATCACTATGATTTCAACAGGTATTGTACCATAGGCCTCAGTAAGCCTGAGATGTATGTTCCCCTGCACTGGTCTAAGGACTGATCTGTAGTTCTTGATTCACAGCCTATGCGCCCATACACCAGCTGTGAAGTAAAGTACGGCATCGAGCAGAGCAGAATAAAGTGTGCCAAGCCGAACGAGTTCCCGCTATGCGGGCGTATGCGGTCCGAAGCTTGGCCCATTTCAGCATGGCTCGGTCCTTCTCGGATGTAAATGTGACGTTTTATTTAGTAATGCGTTGCGGTAATTTTCTGTCGGCACAACTTTCTTGAGTTAGGCAAAATAGTGTTGTCAGCGCTGTTTACCCAATTTTCGTGATATAAAGGAAGTTCAGAGGTCAACTAGATGTTTGCATAAAAAGAGGCAATCTTGCGATCTGTCGTCACAAGAACTGAAAAATGTATGGGGATGACAGAAGAAAGGAACGAGAATTCTCAATATGTATCATGCAGTCGCATAATCGATGGATACCAAAAATTTGCTATGATGGACATTACAACAACATGAAGAAAGAATTTAAGCATTTATTGCATAATGAAAGAGCAAATAATTACAACATGTATGAATACATAATTGCTCGGCAATGTGGACATAAAATTTTCTCGGGATTCCAGGAGCGTCAAGCAGATTAAAATCCACTCCTCGGCCATTGTCAAGTGGTAATAGTTTTTTTATTTCTGCTACTGTCCATAAATAGGTGCTCTGCTTTCTGTGACGTCACTGGTGTCCGTTTCAACGCCACAAAGGCTAATGATTTCGTTGCGCCCCCATCACGCCCGAGTCCGAGAAACCACCAGTCCATGTAATAACTGCTATCTCTTCGAATGTATTTAACGAAATGAATTTCACAAAACTTTGAAACGCGGCGGTCCTCAAAGTGGAAACCTAAGAAACATCAATGCATTAGAAAGACTGTTTGGAAAATCATCACATCTAGCACTCAGAAAATTAGTCTTAACCGAAGAATCACACATTTCGAACTTTGAAATGCACGCCTTAGAGAATCCATGACAGGCATATAACGTGGGTGCATTAAATGATACCATCAAATACATCGTCCCTTGAGTACTTCATGAATAAGACTTTTCAGAACAAGCATATACTAAAATAATACGCTAAGGTTGAAAAGATAAAACATATCTGAGTCGAGTTGCGGCTTGCGTTGGTGCCATTGGTAGGTTGGCATCGTTTAATAGGGATAGTGGCGTCTCGTTTTCTTCTTGTGTTTACTGGCGCCACTACGTTTGCTAGTGTGGTCTGCCCATGAGTGGCAGCAACAGCGGTTATTGACATCTGGTACAGTGGTACTATCTTTGGAAGGACGTCAAGTGTTTTCCGGGTTGCGGTGTGTCGGGGAGTTCGGTTGGGACGGAGCAGCAGTGAGGTCCGGCAGGGCGCGGACATGCCAGAACCGCTGGTGGCACTGCTGGATTGAGGGGCTGTAGTTTCGAGGGCGACAACCTCGTTGTCCACCAGACTCAGGACGTTTGGGTTGAGTGAACATTAATCCAGTAGTGAAACCTCCAGTATTTTGAGATCACTCCATTTGTTCGCCCGTTGCTGCTCACAGGGTCGCAGAGACGAAGAGCAACGAGTGGAGTGTTTGGAGTTGGCGAAATTAGTTAGCCGTCCTCCGCTTCTCACTATTAAGCATTGAATTCCTTGTGTTTACTAGAGAAGTTCAACCAGCGGCATTTTTCTGCCCAGTGGCCGCTAACGCCCCAGTTACCTGCTCTGGAGGTTAGCGTATTTTCGCGGCAGTGTGCCATTCCTCACCTTGCCGTTGCTGTCCGGTAAGGAATGTAGTTCGACAGCCTCCTCGATTGTGGTTCGGATATATTGTTTCTTTTGCACTACTTTGGTCGTAGTAGTTCCCTCTGCTTCTGGATGTTCTAAACGGCGGATTCTGAAGACGCAGTACTGTCTACCGGTTCCGCCTTGTCTGGGTTATTCCATCATCGTATTGGTTATCGGACGCCAGGTAGATTTTCCATGAGTGTTGGTCTGCGTTTAAACTATCACTAGTTTGAGCTGCCACCTGGTTAAGTGAATACAACTCTTGGCTGCCTGTCTCATTGGTTACGAAGTTGAGCGACTTTCCCAGGCCCATCCTTGGAGCACTGTCTGAGGCCCACTTCTCTCTAGGTTTGATTAGATTGTAATGAGTTATTACTATTGGTTACTTCAGCCGACAAGTAATTTGTATTCCTTGTGAATAAGGCCTTCAGCCATGAACGCAATTTGTTTTAATAATTTTTTTGTTAAATATTGTCTCTTAATAGCGAAATTTTGATGATTGTCTTTTTTTGAAAAAATATTTTAGTATCTGTAGGAGAAGTTTAACTGTTCCTAAGAGTTTTCTCTCCAGGTCTTCAGTCGTCAAATTGTTTTTTGAGTTATTACTATTGGGGCCTTCAGCCGACAAGTAATTTGAATTTCTGGTCAATAAGTCCTTCAGCCATGAATGCAATTTGTCTTAAGAATTTTTAATTAGATATTGTCTCTTAATAGTGAGTTTCTGATGATTATTTTTTTTATAAATGTATTTCAGTGTCTCTTGGAGAATTTAAACTGTTCTTAAGAATTTGCTATTCCGGCCTTCAGCTGTCATATTGTTTCTTTGAATTATTACTATTGGGGCCTTTAGCCGACAAATAATTTGAATTTCTGGTCAATAAGGCCTTCAGCCGTGAGTGCAACTTGCTTAAGAGTTTTTTATTAGACATTATGTCTTAACAGTCAAATTTGATAATTGTTCCCTATTGTCAACCTTATTTGCAATTGGTTCCAAATAAAGTGTACGTGATTAAAAAAAATAATCCTGCCTTTCCCTAAGTCCCATGTCTCAATATCTTCCCTTACTCTCTGCATAGTGAAAAGAGGCCAAGTTCCTCTCACAATCACAGCATGACCGCACCAGCCGTGTTTCACGCAAGTTACACAACGGCCGAGACGTCTTACTTTACTACTATGACATACGACCACCACTTACAAGTCTAAAGTGCTATCGATTGGCCTCAGTGGATAAAACGATATTAATTCAGCCAGAGGTAATGCACGCCTGCGAGTACAACCGCCACAAACAGTTCTTGGAGCTGTTCCGCCAAACCATCAGGACTGATAGCTTGCGCACGTGATTCCACAGGCCACTAGTAATGGCACACCGTACAGTACAGCGTCCGACCATGTTCGCTGTCACCTCCTCACTGCCCACCTCCGGACCGGCTGCCACACCCCCTACATCCACCATCGCGCCCTTTAGAGGGCGCCGGCGCCACGCGACGTCATTAAGCCAGCGGGTGGCGCAAACCACGAACTCCGTCCTCACAGAAGGAGGACGATAGAAAATCGGTAGCACCAGTGCCGACACGATATATATATCAGCATCTTTTCGATACCCAACATCGTGAAACTGCTGTTTTACTAGATATACAGCAGTTCTCCAGAACACAGGTACTGGAGTCCGTCGACCGTACTGCACAATATCGCTCAGTAATGTTTTCTCGTTTCAGTGGTATGTTGTCAGTACTGTTTGTGTACTCTCGACAGAGCAACCCATTAACTGTATCACTCCCTCAAAAGCCTCATGACACTGTGGTCACGTATTTAGTAAACAAGAGTATATACGTCAACCACACCACCAAAAGGACAACAAAAGGTACTAGATACCGACCATAAAGCACCGTGGCTGGAGCATCATGGTGTGGAATGTTTTTGAAGACGTGGGGTTGCTCGTATAGACCGGGTGGAAGTCAAAATAGATCTTTTCCTGTTCAGTAACATTTTAGAAAATAATAAAATTCCACATGGGAGAAAGAGTATGCCACGTCACTGGATATTTCAACAGGACACTGATTCAGAACAACCCTGCGACCGTTAACAAAATTATTTCCAGATAAATATCAAATTTCTATAGTTGCCAAGCAAGGGCTCGGACCTAAATCAAACAGAGCACCTCAGGGATGCATTGGATGGACGTGTTCGTCGTAGAAGTTGCTCAAACAAACGTGAATTTGCTGCTGCCTTATTGGACGAATGGTGAAGACTCCCACTTGACCTATTGTGAAAGTTTGTAGATTCAATGTCTAACTCATGTGCGATTGTGATCAAAGCCCATGGGTTTGCAATGAAATACAGATTTGTTTTTCAGATTCCAAAATAGTTTTGCCTTATTCTTACGTACTAACACCCACAAATGACTTACGACCCAAAACAACTGTTCTTTCTGTTTCGATGTAAGATAACTTTGTTTAAAGTAAATGTACTTTCGTACCAAATGGAATATAATTACATAATTTTCAGTTAGCCTGTGGCACGTGTTTTACTAATCAATCACTTTTATGTACACTCCAAGACAAAGACACACCACAAAAGAATTATCGTAATGGGACGGGAATCCCTGGATGAGATGTACGCGTACAGACAATCGAATGATTACGATATCAGAAAAATTGGACGACTTATTCAAGAGAAAGTGTTTCACAATTTGCGCAAGCCAATACTGTGTTGGTGCACATCTCTTTATTAAGCAATCTGTTATTCGCCTTGACACTGACTGACAGAGTTGTTGGATGTCCTTCGGCGGGTTGCCGCCGCAAATTCTGTCCAACCTCCTCGTTAGATGCTCAAACCCCCAAGCTGCTTGGAGTGCCCTGCCCATAATGTTAAACGACGACCTTTCTGGCTAAAGTAGGGTTTGGCAACCACGAAAACAAGCAATGAAAGCTCTCGCCATGTGCGGCCGGCCATCCTCCTGCTGAAATGTAAGTCCAGGATGGCTTGCCATCGAGGGCAACGCAACGGGGCCTACAACAGCGTTGACGTACCGCCGTGCTCTAAGGATTCGGCGGACGATCTATGAAAATAAATGGCGTCTCAGACCAACACTGCTGGTTGTAGAAAAGTATAGCTGGCGACAGTCAGGTTAGTAGCCAATCGCCCTGTGGGGCATCTCCGTACACATCTTTAACCTGGAATCTCGTTGACTGGAACTGTCTTCGCTGATTCGTCCCGTTTCCAACTGGGCACCGATGGCAGGTGAAGATGTGTCTGGAGACGCCCCAGATAACGATAGGATACCAACCTCTCTGTTGCCTGCCATATGGCCACAAAACCAGGAGCGATGGTCTGGGGTACCACTTCTTTTAATAGGAGTCCTTTGGTTTTCATGCGCGGCAACCCGACAGCAAAACAGTACGTCAACGATTTACTCCATCCCTTATGTTGCCTTTCATGATAAGCCATCCTGCGTCTATTCTTCAGCAAGGTAATGGCTATCCGCACACGGCGATGGTTTCTACCCTTGTCGTCGTGCTTGCTAAACCCTAACTTGGCCAGCAAGGTCGGCAGATCTGTCCCCGATAGCGAACGTTTGGAGCCTTATGAATGGAGTCCTTAACCAAGCTCGGAATTTTGACGATCTAACGCACAAATGGGATAGAATTAGCAATGGTGACCCCTAGGAGTAGTGATGAAGACTAGGCTCAAGTTTAGGAGATTAGTTAGGAAGAATTAATGTGCAGAGAAGTGGGATACGGAAGTTCTAAGGAATGACGAGATACGCTTGAAGATTTCAATATGCACCAATAAGGAATAGCTCAGTAGGCAGTACAGCTGAAGAGTAATGGACATCACTAAAAAGGGAGTCACAGAAGTTAGAAAGAGAAACACAGATACAAAGAAGCTAATTGCGAGGAAACCATGGTAACACAAGAAATACTCCAGTTGATAGACGAAAGGAGGAAGTACGAAAACGTTCAGGGAAATTCAGGAATACAGAAATACAAATAGCTGAGGAATAAAATAAATAGGAAACGCAGGGAAGCTATGACAAAATGGCTACATGGAATATGTGATGAAATCGAAAAAGAAATGATTGTCTGGAGAACTGACTTAGCACACAGGAAAGCCAAAATAACCTTTGGTGAAATTAAAAGCAAGGTTGGTAAGATTAAGAGTGCAACCGGCATTCCACAATTAAATGCAGAGGAGAGAGCGAATAGGTGTAAACAGTAGACTGAAGGCCTCTATGAGGGAGAATATTTGTCTAATGTGCTAGAAGAAGGAACACGATTCGATTTACAAGGGATAGGGGTCCAGTATTAGAACTATAATTTAAGAAAGCTTTGGAGGACTTAAGATCAAATAAGGCAGAAGGGATGGATAACATTCCACCAGAATTTCGAAAATCATTGGGGAAAGTATCAACAAAATGACTATTCACGTTGCTGACTAGAACGTATGAGTCCGGCGACATAGTATCTGAATTTCCGTAAAATATCATCCACACATTTCCGAAGAGTGCTCGAAATGACAAGTGAAAAGATTATCTCACAATTAGTTTAATAGGGCATGCATCCAGGTTTCTGACATGAATAGTACACAGAAGAAAGAAAACCAAAATTTAGGATGCGTTAAATGACGAGAAGTTTGACTTTAGAAAAGATGAAGGCACTAGAGAGGCAATGACGTTGCGATTGATATTGGAAACAGTTCATAGTGTTTGTCGACCTGGAAATAGCATTCAACAGCGTGAAATGGTGCAAGATGTTCGAAAATCTGAGAAAAACAGGTGTAAGCTGTAGAGTGAGACGGGTATTATACAGTATATACAAGAGGTAAGAGGGAATAATGAGAGTGGACGATCAAGAACGAAGTGCTCGGACTAAAAAGAGTGTAAGACAAGGATGAAGTCTTTCGCCCCTACTGTTCAATCTGTACATCGAAGAAGCAGTGATGGAAATAAAAGAAAGATTTGGAAGTGGAATTACAATTCAAGGTTAAAGGATATGAATGATGCGATTCGCTGAAGACATTGCTACATTGCTATCCTGAGTGAAAGTGAAGAAGAACTACAAGATCTGAATGGAATGTACAGTCTAATGAGCACAGAATATGGATTCAGAATAAATCGAAGAAAAACGGAGGTAATGAGAAATAGCGGAAAAGTGAACAGCGAGAGACTTAACATCAGGATTGATGGTCACGAAGTTGTCGAAGTTTAGAAATTGTACTACCTAGGTAGCAAAATAACCAATGACGGAGGGAGCAGGGACGACCAAAAACGTAGACTAGCAATGGCATAAAGAGCGTTCCTGGCCAAGAAAAGTCTGCTAGTGTCAAACATAGGTGTTAGTTTCAGGAAGAAATTTTTAAGAATGTACGTTCGGAGCACAGCATTGTATGGGATGATACATTAATTGTGAGAAAACATGAACAGAAGAGAATCGAAGCACTTGAGATGTGAATCTACAGACGAATGTTGAAAACTAGGTAGACCGTAATGTAAGAAATTTGGAGGTTCTGTGCAGAATCGAAGAGGAAAGGAAAATGTGGAAAACACTGAAAAGGAGGATGGGTAGGATGACACCTGTTAAGACATCAGGGAATGAGTTCTGTGGTACTAGAGGGAGTTGTAGAGGGCAGACACTGTAGAGGACGACAGCTTGGAATATACCCAGCAAATATTTGAGGACGAAGCTTGCAAGTGATACTCTGAGATGAAGAGGTTGGCACAGAAGAGGAATTCTTGGCGGGCCCCATCAAACTAGTCAGACGACGGGTGACAAAAAGGAGGGCATCCAACAACTCTGTCAGTCAATGTTAAGCCGAATAACTGCTTGCACGGTAGCCAGAAATACATCAAGGCTCAGTTTGTGAAGGACTTTCTCTTGAATACATCATCAAATTTTTCAGAAATTGAATTATTTGTTTGTCCGCACATGTGATTCACATGTACCGGTGTCCGTCTCAGTCGGGAAATTCCTTAGTGCTGTGTTTTGGTCTTTGCGTGTAATTGTAACTAATGCTGTTTGCCAAATACTTTTGAGCGCCTCTATATGTGGCCCTGGCTTGACATTGCAGAAGCCGGCAGACGTACGGTAGAGCTGCCGTGTCTGCCTGTAGTGAACTACCTGAAGCAGCGGCGAGGCGATTCAACGTGAATTTATTGTTATACGACACTCTTGTCACTTCAACTTATACCGCTAGTGCCGTACATCGCTAAGTACGAAAAAAAACGTTATTCAGGAAAGAGAACGTGCACAAATGACGCATCCACGAGAACGCCTATGCTCACAACTTGAGAGGTTGTCAAAAAGGATATATATGTATTGGACACATCAGTATTGGCGTTTAGTAAGTGAAGTATCGAGTAGACATTACTTTCACAACCCTGGTTTGGGGACTGGCTTACTGACTGCTGCCTCTACACTGCCGTCGGGGAAGATCTCGTGAAGGGGTTCGCCCCTTTGAGGACGCAAAATATTTACCACACCCCTCAGCAACCCCTCTGCAAGAGTATTACAAAGGCTGGCCGAGGGCAATGTCGGAACAATAGGCTGGAATTTTAACCGCTCCAAGATACACACACACTTACTAGCGAAAGCATGTGTGTGCCGCGATAGTCGAGTGAAGGATGGCTGCCTCGCGGAGGGGCGACTGGAGCCGGGGGCGATGGCCGGAGTGACAAAGGCTAATTTATATTGCGCCTTATGGCGGGGATCATCGGGGCGCGTGTCCGCAGTGTGACGTCACAGTTGGCAAGTGGCGACTGCAGGCTCGGCCTCGGGCCGCGCCCCACCCTCGCCATCTGCGGCTGAAGAGAGCCGGGCTGACTCACGGGCAGCGTCGTTGCCCTAGTCCATTCGCGCAGCTCCGCGGCTAAGCACGGGCAATTAACCTCGTAGGAAACACGCTACACCCCACATCAAATAAAATGACGAAATCATCAGGTATTTCAGGATTAATGGCAGACACACTTGCATAATCACACCTTTAGCTACTGTCAGAAACTTTATGAAGTTGCTACTACTTTCGGTACACTAACATGGACAGTCTACCGGCAGTTGCTAACTAATAGGGAAAAAAGTAGCACGATGCTAATAATTTGCAAAAAGTAACAATTACCTTTCCAGTGCGCGCGACTTTCATGAGGTCGAAGAACGACGTATTATATTTTACGCATAAGTTTTTTGCTGCACTATTTACTTATTTGCTCGTAGTGATACAAGTTTCTCGACGAGCTCGTTTCAGCGTTTTGCCATTGTTAACTGTACTTGTGTATAGGTATAATATTGTTCCTTATGTTAGTGTTAGTCTGTGTCTAAATATGACACCTTCCGCTTACGTCTTAGCTGTCGTGAGGTGGTCCCTATGTCATCTTGGAGCGCAAATACACCACTGGCCATTAAAATTGCTACACCAAGAACAAATGCAGATGATAAACGGGTATTCATTGGACAAATATATTATACTAGAACTGACATGTGATTACATTTTCACATTTGGGTGCATAGATCCTGAGAAATCAGTACCCAGAACAACCACCTCTGGCCGTAATAACGGCCTTGACACGCCAAACATAGCCTGGATGGCGTGTACAGGTACAGCTGCCCATGCAGCTTCAACAAGATACCACAGTTCATCAAGAGTAGTCACTGGAGTATTGTGACGAGCCAGTTGCTCGGGACCGTTGACCAGACGTTTTCAATTGGTGAGAGATCTGGAGAATGTGCTGGCCAGGGCAGGGAGCAGTCGAACATTCTCTGTATCCAGAAAAGCCCGTACAGGACCTGCAACATGCGGTCGTGAATTGTCCTGCTGATGACCTCAGATGTTAAGTCCCATAGTGCTCAGAGCCATTTGCGCCATTTTTTGAGCTCGTCCTATAACTTTTTATCAGTAGGAGTAAATAAATAGTGTAGCAAGAAGCTTGCACTCAAAAATATGTAAATAATTACATCAGTTTTTATTATTTACTGCAGGAAGCCAGTATGTACTTCTTACTGGTATAGAAATTAGGTAGATCATTTTGGTTTCCTCTTTCGTAACTAATCCTACGAGTGTCAAGTGATTTTCCATGACGCTCATTACCAGCGGTAGGGGTACTTTATGCCCACCTAAATAAATAAATTCATTACTTTTTGCTGACTTAATTTAACAGAAAACATTGTAAAGTGGTACTGATGAGTAAAGCAGGGTCCACAACCTGGAAATATCCTTTGGCACACTTTGATCACTATCATCAATCTTTGATTTACATGTGCTTGTAAGGGACGGATACCCCCCCCCCCTCAAAACAACAATGGATATTTCATTAATTGTTGTTGGGTACACTCATAACTCATTTTTAAAGATGTCTGACATGCAAATAAGGACCTGAACTAGAAAATACTGGGGAAAGAGACTACTACTACTAAGACTTACATTTCTGGGTTACATTTGAATGAAAAATTTAAAACATTTACGGAATCTTGAAGAACACATTAAAAAAGCAAATATTTTTCTAAACTTTAAAATATGAGTTAATTGACTAGAGGGAGGAAAAGTCACTGCCTCACTTATTTTCATATTCAACGTTTTTCTGTAACGTTATTACACCCCAGACATTTCCTGTGAGACGACTGGAAGTTATCAACATAAGCCGTCGTTGATGGGAACATGTACAGTATGTGGGACGTTTATGGTAAATCTCCTTCGAGTAGTATTTCCTGGAGTTCAGAACAAGCAGGAGGTTTGGTTATTTAACAGTAAATCTTGCAGTGGACTTTTGGGGCTTGGAAGCCACTTGCAGCTGTTAGAAAGAGAAACATCTCAATTCACTTACCAGGGACAGAATGCTGATCCGGAGACTTTCTCGCACAGACAATGCTGTCGGCTGAAGAAGTGAAACATGTCTACATGGATACTCGTATTAGGTGTTTCTGACCAAGGCAGGGACAACGCCGCAGGAGAGAAACTGTGTCGCCAGGGCAAGGCACTTCAACAGTGTCGTATATGCCCACTGTGTGAAGATTTGGCGTCCACAAAAATTCACGAGTTTCCATGTTCGCTTTGGACTGGACCCAATAAATGGAGCCAGTCAGTGTCGTCCCTCCACCTTCCAAGTTTTTTGGGAAACTTCGTGCCTTTGAAAGAATTTTAGAATGGTTTGCAACTTTTATGGTGGCTCTGAAATGGTCTATATTGGGACAGAAAACCACTTCTCTTAGTTTAGCCAGGGCCCCTGATTGGACATTCTATAACGTTTGGCCCGTGCACATATGGTCTCTGTGACAAATGAGTTGTTCACTTTGGGCCTAAACGAAATCTCTGGAAACACGTTGCCTGAAGTGGCCGTGGGAAACAGTTCGGGAGCATAACGTCTTTCCCTAACCATGTGGAAATTTACAGGTCATGGATTAGCTGCTTCTTCAGCAGGGAAAAGAACATTAACTTCCGTTACGATTGGTGCAGAGGTTGAGCAGACGAGGTGGAGGGGAGACGTGTCGCTCGTGGAGCCTTGTAATTGGAACGGAACGTTGTAGCGGTGATTGCGTTGGTGCACTTTTCGAGTTTACATAGTTTCGGTGAAAAGGACAGGAGAAGTGATTCAGACTCCAGTCTATAGAGGGAATTCTGGTCTTGACTCTTGTTATGAGTGGGTTGCATTTGGGTCACTCGTCTGAGTGTAGCTTCGCACTGGCACCGGTCTTAACTGGGAAAGCAGCCGGCCGATGTGGCCGAGCGGTTCTAGGCGCTTCAGTCCGGAACCGCGCTGTTGCTACGGTCGTAGGTTCGAATCCTGCTCGGGCATGGATGTGTGTGATGACCTTAGGTTAGTTAGTCTAAATCTAGGGGTCAAGGCCATGTTGAAGACTTAGTTGTGCCAACAGTTTGGACCTCAATCATCTCGGACAATTCGTTGTGCCGAGGACAATATTATTCACGTTATGTCTGCCGCCTTGACGTTGGGCGCTCCTGTGCGCGCTGCCACGTAAGTGTGGCGAATTGGTCCATGGCATGACCGGCGAAGGTGGGTGTCACACGCTGGGATCTGCCGAGATTTCAGGTTTCCGTTAGAGAGTAGTTGCGATCCGTCTGACAGATCGCCTGCCCGCGGCCTCGATAACGAATTACAGGCGCCACACATCGCTACTACGTCGGCGCTTGCCCCACGATCGTCACCTGAGACAGCACTACGCATCGAGAAAGGGGTATAGTATTGCTGCTCCGGTTTGTTTGGGGAAACATAATCACTGTCTCGCCACTTGTTCTCAGGTGCACCAACGTAGTGTAACTTTTTAAAATAAACCCATAAAAGTCTACTCAGCGTTGGATAATTTCGTTATCCATGTTTTGACCGATGATAAATAATTACCCAGATAAACCTTAGTCTCTGCTGCCGGCCGCTGTGGCCCAGCGGTTCTAGGCGCTTCAGTCTGGAACCGCGTGATCGCTACGGTCGCAGGTTCGAATCCTGCCTCGGGCACGGATGTGTGTGATGACCTTAGGTTAGTTAGGTTTAAGTAGTTCTAAGTTCTAGGGGACTGATGACCTCAGATGTTAAGTCCCACAGTGCTCAGAGCCATTTGAGCCTTAGTCTTTGCTAACCAAACACCACCTAGTGGAGTGATAATTACGTGTTGCCTCTATTTGTGTTGCCATCAGTTCATGATTTGTTTGTCATCTCGCTTAACTTGTATTGTTTGTCCTATTTTATGATTAATAAACACTTGTCATTTTCATAAAAGATTAAACCTGTGCGGGCGTACATTAATCACCCACCGCTAATACAGTACAATAATGGCGGGAGCACCGTTTTGTAATTTTTCTCAGTACTCAGCTTTTATTTAACATTCTGATAAAAGTGATAGCGATAACTGACAGAGGGCAGATTTAATTTAGAAGACGCATGACCAGGTGGACAACTGGAAAGTTTAGAGGTTAAAGCAACTGCTGTCAGGATGTGAAACTGCAGTCGCCTGTAGTGTTTCAAATCAAACTCGAAGACGAGTGTTGTCATGCAAGCTTTTCAAAAGGTGAGAATAAAGTATCCACCTCGCCTCAGTGTTAAAATGCTGATAATGGAAATTATCGTTGTAAACTACAGAAGGCAGCGCAAAGCCTTCTCTATGCAGGCTAGCTAGATGTTGCTTATGAGTTATGCAAGAGATACGGGGGTGGACAAGAAGATGGGGAAACAAAACGCAAACTTTACCGTGCTTAATACGGTGCAGGAAAATCGTTGGCATCCATAACAGCTTCCAGTCATTTCGGAATGGATAAACACAGGTCCATTATGGCTTTCAAGAGAATCTTTTATAATTCTTCCTGCAGAATACTGGCGAATTAAGGTAATGATGATGGAGGTGGATAGCGATCACGCATCTTCTCTCCAAAGTCGACCACATAAGCTCAGTAATATTGAAACATGGTTACCGTGATGAGTAGAGGAGCGGCGTAAATTCATCCTCGTGCCCACAACGCAAGTGTTGAACGATATGAGCTGTGTGAACAGCGGTTCTGTCGTCTTAGAACATAGTATCACCATTGGGGAGCGAACATTGTACCATGGGATGCCCCTGATCAGCCACAATGCTCACGTAATGCTTGATGGTATTGTCACGTTGATGAGTAGCCTTGGGAATGTCACGATATGACTGTCCAACCATCACGGAACCGCAGTCATGTTTTACTGTTGAGACGTAAACTCAATCATATGATGGAAATAGTGTGAAACAAGACACATCCGACCAAATGACATTCTTCCATTGCTCCACAGTCCAGGTTCTCTTATGGACATTTGTAACATCATTGATCAGTGGTTATGGGATTACAGCGTGCCCTGCAATTCGCTGTTTTAGTGCTTACAGGGTTCGCGAGTACTACATTCGTTTCCGCACTTTTTCAGCTGTTGTCATCTTATTTTAGGTCGCATTCCTCTTCAATGACAGCCCCCCCCCCCCCACGGTCACTCAACTTACACTTTCGTCTGCGTTGTGACTTAGCGGATGATGCTTTTGCGGTTTCCCTGTTTGCGGTATACAGGGTGGTCCATTGATAGTGACCGGACCAATTATCTCACGAAATAAGCGTCAAACGAAAATACTACAGAGCGAAACTCGTCTAGCTTGAAGGAGGAAACCAGATGGCACTATCGTTGGCCCGCTAGATGGCGCTTCCATAGGTCAAACGGATATCAACTGCGTTTTTTTAAATATAACCCCCATTTTTTATTACATATTCGTGTAGTACGTAAAGAAATATGAATGTTTAGTTGAACCTAATTTTTCGCTTTGTGATAGATGACGCTGTAATGGTCACAGACGTCGGTTTTGAGAATGCTACATAAAAATCGAATGCACCCGTACCATATTTCTATGCACCAGGAATTGCATGGTGACGACTTTGAACGTCGTGTACAGTTCTGCCAGTGGGCACAGTAAAAATTCTTTGCACGCGTTCTATTTAGCGATCAAGCGTCGTTCACCAACAGCGGTAACGTAAACCGGCATAATATGCACTATTGGGCAACAGAAAATCCACAATGGCTGCGACATGTGGAACACCAGCGACCTTGGCGGGTTAATGTATGGTGCGGCATTATGGGAGGAAGGATAATTCGCCCCCATTTTATCGATGACAACCTAAATGGCGCAATGTATGCTAATTTCCTACGTAATGTTGTTTCACTGCATGACAGAATAGCGACGTACTTCCAACATGATAGATGTCCGGCACATAGCTCGCGTGCTGTTGAAGCGGTATTGAACAGCATATTTCATGACAGGTGGATTGGTCGTCGAAGCACCATACCATGGCTCGGACGTTCACCGGATCTGACGTCCCCGGATTTCTTTCTGTGGGGAAAGTTGAAGGATATTTGCTGTCGTGATCCACCGACAACGCCTGACAACATGTGTCAGTGCATTGTCAATGCATGTGCGAACATTACGGAAGGAGAACTACTCGCTGTTGAGAGGAATGTCGTTACACGTATTGCCAAATGCATTGAGGTTGACGGACATCATTGTGAGCATTTATTGCGTTAATGTGGTATTTACAGGTAATCATGCTGTAACAGCATCCGTTCTCAGAAATGATAAGTTCACAAAGAAACATGTATCACATTGGAACAACTGAAATAAAATGTTCGAACGTACCTACGTTCTGTATTTTAATTTAAAAAACCTACCTGTTGCCAGCTGTTCGTCTAACATTTTGAGCCATATGCTTGTGACTATTACAGCGCCATCTATCACAAAGCGAAAAAAGTGGTCCAATTAAAATATTCATATTTCTTTACGTAATACACGAATATGTAATAAAAATGGGGATTACTGTTTTAAAAAACGCAGTTGATATCCGTTTGACCTATGGCAGCGCCTTCTAGCGGGGCAACGATAGCGCCATCTAGTTTCCCCCTTCAAGCTAGACAAGTTTCGTTCTTTGTAGTTCACGCTTATTTCGTGAGATATTTGGCCTGGTCACGATCAATGGACCACCCTGTATATCTTCGTTCGGTGGCTCTTGAAACAGAAAACACTTCGGCTCCCTTGGTTACGGAAGCACCCACCGTACGAGCACCAAAAACTTGGCCATGTTCGAAGTCTCTTAGGTCCGACGTAACGCACCCTGATCTACATTGATCACTGGTCTAAGTACGACCGACATTGCAACGTATTGAAGACTTTGGAGACGTGGCGTTTGTGGTCAAATAGAACACCAATATCAGCAGACTTGGTTAGCATTTGTATTCATGGTCAAGGTTGCGTTTCTCGCATTGTTTCTATATTTGTGTCCAACCGCTGTACGCTTGTGCAGAGACTTTAACTCTGCCTTTCTCCACGGCTATCGTTGTCCTCACATCTACCGCGACGTCTGAACTGATTAGGGCCAAGTTAATTTGTGCTCACCCGCATTTTACCATCGGACCCGTCATATGTCTTTTCTTTGTCATTTAATCGATCTTTATATCCTTTTCTGAACTTGTTGACGAAGACTTTAACACATTTATAACAACCGCTATAATGACACTAACGCCAAGGAGCGTAAAATAAGATAACTGATCGCAGAGCGTAAAAGCAGCAAACAGTGACGTTTGATAAACATTAAGATAGACGCAGGGCTTCCCAACCTTTTCAGCTGGTGGACCCCTTCTTCAGTCGAAAATCCATGGCGGACCCCTAGTCTGTTCCCAATGACCACTCTCCACGCCCCCCCCCCCCCCCCTGAAGTATCAATAGTCTTTGGTTTAGAGATGAATGAAAACAACTTGACGGTCAAAAATCGACTTATGAAATAGGTAGTGCACTGACAAAGCAAGTTTAACACTTAATGATGCCTGGGGCCGCATACGTGCCAGCGAGTGCTGTGATTGGTCGACATAGCTCGCTCCGCGCATGCGTAAAAGGTTTCAGCGCATATACCGCCGTGAGCCGGCGTACAAACGACCTCCGTACTGTTGCGAAACAGTCGATCAGAGAAGCCACATTCTCTGCCACTAAACTGTGTATGCGTTCTCACTTAGGAACTGCAAAGGCTGCATGGAAATACGACCTGAAGTAAAAGTACAGCTTTTTTTCACACGAAAAAAAATAGTGATGAATTTTATTTTCACATTTTTATTCAATAGTTTTACTCATTATTTTACACGATTTGGTGAAGGGTGGCTGCGGACCCCCTAGAAAGAGCCGGCGGACCGTTGGGAAGCCCTGATAGAGATTCCCTCTGCCTCAGAGTGGATAACTGCTTTTGACTTTCTGCCAGACTCACCCAGTTTCTATTCAGTGCTTCCACCGCTCACAGTTTCCTTATCCACCTGCTTCTATACAGTATCGGCTGAGCGTATTCACTATTGTCTGCCGAATCGTGATAATAGCACAATTTCAACCAAGAACTGACTAGGCAGGTTTTATACATTATCCTTCAATTGTAGATTCAGCCGTTGTACGTGCAGTAATACCTACACTAAGCAGAAAAAGAAGAATACGCGGAACTGTCAGACCACAACATCTTAGCTTAAAGTAAGACAGTGTCTCATTAGATTTACTGCGCAGGTATGCTTTTCACTTGTAAAATGGGCCCCGCTGATAGCAGGCAACCCCCCGACCAGATGGCGTCTGAATGCAAGTATGGGGGCGTTATCGACAATAACCGCGCAGTTTCACCAGAATTACGGCACATGAAAGGGCGCTCGCGTCGTTTTTACGAGCCATATAAATCGGGCGGAAAAGGCACTGCTTGCATGTTGATACTAAACTCATCACTGAAGTCATAAAAATAACTGTTACGCATATTGTTTCGTCGATACTTTAGTGTCACTTTGTTCACTGCTTGGACAGAAATACTGAAAACATTGTAGATCTACATCTACATATACATACATAATCCACAAGCCACCGTACGGAGCATATCAGGAGGGAGGGGGTACCCTATACTACTATTAGTCGTTTCCTTTCCTTTTCCAACAGCAGATAGAACGAGGGAAAAACGATTCTCTGTAGGCTCCGTATGAGCCCTAATTCCCCTTACCTTATCTTCGCGATCCTTACACGAAATGTATGTTAGCGGCAGTAGGATCGTTCAGCAGTCGGCTTCCAACGCTGGTTCTCTGAATTTTCTCAATAGTGTAACGCGAAAAGAACGTCTCCTTCCCTCCAGGGATTCTCATTTGCCAACCGCAGCGCCGCATTTTGCCTGTTTACGTACCTCTTTATTTCAATACGCGTTTCTATACCAGTTTCTTTGGCGCTTCAGTCTGTAATATAGTTATGAATCCATGAATCAGAACGGTTTTAGAAAGCAACGCTCTTCTGAAACTCAGCTCGCCCATTTCTCACATGATATTACTGCGAACTATGGGTGAAAAGCAACAGGCATATTCCATATTTCCAGGTTTCCGAAAATCATTTGACACGATTTCCCTCTACAGATTGTTAGAGAAGCATCTCCGCAACACTTGCGTGTTGTTCGACATACCCGTAACAAAACTAGCTCCGCGCCTCTGAACTGCTTCGATGTATTTCACTAATCTGACCTGTTGCGGATCCCAAACGCTAGCAGTACTCGACAACAGATCGTACTAGCGTCCAGCACGCGGTCTCCAGTACAGATGAACCACATTATACCACAGTCCTCACATGCTCGTTCTATTTCATATCGCTTTGCAACGTTGCGCCCAGATATTCACAAGACGAAACCGTGTCAAGCAGAACACCACTAATGCTGTATCCAAACATTACGGATCTCTTTTTCATACTCATCCGTATCAATAAACATTTTCCTACATTTAGATCCAGGTGCTATACATAAGAACAATTATAAATTTTATCCAAGTCACCTTGTATCATCAACCAGTCACCGACAATTTACCGAACACCACAGCACCATCAGCAAACAACCGCAGATTGCTGCCAACCCTGTCCATCAGACCATTAAGTACACTGAAAATAATAGCGGTCGTGTCACAGTTTTCTGGGGCTTTCCTTACGATACCCTTGTCTCTGATGAGCACTCGCCGTCGAGGACAACATACTTAAGAAGTCTTCGCACCTCTCACGTCTCTGGGAACCTATTCCGTGTGATTGTATCTTCTTTAACAATCTGTGGAGGGGCATCGGGTCAAATGATTTTCGGAAACCTTGAAATATGGAACCTGCCAGTCGCTCTTCATCCAATTTCCCAGTAACATGATATGAGAAATGGGCGAGCTGAGTTTCACAAGGGCGATGCTTTGTAAAACCGTTTTGAGTCATGGATTCGTAAGTATATTATATTTGTACTCAGAATATGTTCTAGAAAGCGTTATTTGTCTGTAATTTTGTGTTTCCGTTCTTTTATCTTTCTTGTACAGGACAGTCATCTGGGCATTCTTTCAGTCACTTAGAACTTTGCACTGGGCGAAAGATTCACGGTACGTAAGGGGTCTGTGCCGCAGAGTGCTAAGCCGAAATAGCATTCCATCCAAACCTGGCGACGTATTTGTTTTCAACACTTGCAGGTGTTTCTCTGCGTCAGCGACGCTTATTACTATGCCATCCATACGGGACTCTGAGCGATGGTCTAGTTGGTTTGTGCGATTCTCCTCCATGAACGTATTTTAATCGCGGAATTTAAAACTTCATCTTTCGTTTTACTCTCTTCAGTGCCACACCAGACTGGTTAACGATTGATTGGATGGAAGCCTTAGACCCGTTTAGATATTATACATAGCACGAGAATTTTGTCGGATTCTGGGCCAAATGCTTTCATAAGGTATGACAGTGGTAGTTGTCGTATGCTTCGCGCATAGATCTTTTCACAGAACGCACGAATTTGTAATAACCTTTGCCTGTCATTATTTGCGCGTTCTCTTTCAACCGAGGGTGTAACAGCCTTTCCTTCCTCCACATTTTCTTAATTTCGTTGCTAAAATCACGATGACACTTTCCGTACTTAACCCACTCACTAAGGACATACGTCACCAGACCATAATTTACGATCAGCTTGAAAATTGCCCGTAATTCCACAGTGCCTGTCATACTGGAAGTAAATGATGCATTTCGTTATCTAAGTGAGATGCTAACAACTGCTAATCTGCTCTTTCTGGCAGAAACACTCTCCTAGCAGCCTTGACTGATTTATTAACATTCGTAACCATAGACAATGAGATGACATCATGATAACTAACCCTCGTCTCTATACTGACTCCGTCGATAATGTCTGTCCTGAATGATATTTTCACTCTGCAGCGGAGTGTGCGCTGATATGAAACTTCCTGGCAGTTTTAAAACTGTGTGCTGGACCAAAACTCGAACTCGGGACCTTCGAGTCTCGGTCCGGCACACAATTTTAAAACTGTCAGGAAGTTTCAATGTCTGTCCTGTTTGAAGCTACAGCGTCTAAAATATTTCCATTGAGTGTGGGCTGCATTCCTCAAGGGAGGCCTGTGACGGGATGGAGGATTTCTTGGTTGCTAGGACGAACGGGGAGCCATCTACAGATGCAGAAGTAGCTTCAATGGCGCCCAAGTGAAGTGTATTGGAACTCTCGCTGTTGATGTTGTATATTAATGACCTTTAACAAAATATTAATTCTACCCTCACACTTGATGCAACTATCTACAAACAAATACTGCATCTGAAAAACTGCACAAATACTCATCTGATCTTGGTAAGATTTAAAAATGGTATGAAGATTGGCAACTTGAATTAAATGTTTAGAAGTGTAAAATTATACAGTTTACAAAAAGGAAATATGACGATAGTATTAATAAGTTACATTTGGAATTAACCAACTCATATAAATACCTGTGTAACAAGTTATAGTGATATCAAATAGGACGATCATAAAGACTCAATTGTAGGTCAAGCAGATGGCACAGTTCAGTACATTGCTAGAAGTAGAATACTAGGTAAATGCAATCAGTCTACAAAGTGCTTAGAAAGCACTCGCGAGATATTTCTTAGGACATTATTCAAATGTGTGGGACCCAAACCAAATAAGGCTGACATACAGAACGCATACAAAGAAGGATAGCACGAACTGTCACAGGTTTGTCTGACACGAGATGGAGTTGCTGAAAGACCTGAACTGGTAAACACTTGAAGATAGACACACACCCTCCCATGAAAACATTGTTAGCAAGTAATCAGAATCGGCTTTAAATGAGGAATTTAGAAATATATTATAAATACCTACGACTCGTCTCTGCAGAGATTGTGAAGCTTACGCTTATTACACTGCACATAGAGATGTTTCAGTAATCATTACTCTCTGGTCTTTGTATGTGAGTGGAATGGAGAGAAGCCCTAATAATTAGTACAGTTTATTAAACATTGTATTCATGCAAGTTAATACAGAACATTGATCTTTTCTTTACCAGTAATTTTCTCTCACTCAAAAATTGATGTTTAGTAAACCGTTTAGGTACGTACTGATGTCTCTGAACAATTTGTTCTACAACCGTCATTATTGTTTTCTAGTAACTTTCCTTAATGCAAGCACGGAAATTTTAGTATTTGTTCAGATAAGTTTGACCTTTTTAAGTAGTTTGTTTTAAATCAAAGATTAACATTGTTGTAATTTACTGTAAAGTAGGCATTTGTGTGATTCTAGAATGAAATTTTCACTCTACAGCGGAGTGTGCGCTGATATGAAACATTCTGGCAAATTAAAACTGTGTTCCAGAACGAGACTCGAACTCGGGACCTTTGCCTTTGCTGTGGTAAAGCACTTGCCCGCGAAAGGCAAAGGTCCCGAGTTCGAGTCTCGGTCCGGCACACAGTTTTAATCTGCCACAACGTTTCATTTATGTGATTCTTTAATATTTGATACCAAACAGGGTTAATGTCTTTTGTAATTGTTTGAATGGTAAGATCAATGTTCTGAGTTAACTTGTATGAATACAATGTTTAATGAATGCAATTAAAATTTGTTGGGCCGCGAATGATGTTCAGTACCCTGTTGTCCAAGTCCTTCTGATCCCACGCCCGGGTTCCCGGGTTCGATTCCCGGCGGGTTCAGGGATTTTCTCTGCCTCGTGATGACTGGGTGTTGTCTGCTGTCCTTAGGTTAGTTAGGTTTAAGTAGTTCTAAATTCTAGGGGACTGATGACCATAGATGTTATGTCCCATAGTGCTCAGAGCCAGCCAGCCTTCTGATCCGAAGGTAACCAAGCACGGAAGCCATGTACGAAAATGGTAGCAGAGCTTGGTTTTGATCCACAGATCTGTGAGTTATAGGCCCAGTATGTTTCCTGAAGGGGACCGATCCAACCAGTACTCTCCGCCATCGTTAAGTCACCCTCATTCCCCTGACATCACTCTAAGCGTCTTCATGTCCCTTCCCACCGTCTTCACAGGCAGGGCATTGTGTCCGCAACCAATGTCCAGAGATAATCACTTCCAGAGCATGACGCTAGGTATCAAAAAATCTTCAAATGTGTGTGAAATCCTATGGGACTTAACTGCTAAGGTCATCAGTCCCTAAGCTTACACACTACTTAACCTAAATTATCATAAGGACAAACACACACACCCAAGCCCGAGGGAGGACTCGAACCTCCGCCGGGACGAGCCGCGCAGTCCATGACTGCAGCGCACCTGACGCTAGGTATCCAAATGGGGCACGGCTCAGTGCAAACGCCCATACCATGGCCAGGTGTGCTAGATTTATCGGTTAGTGGTCCCACAGATTTTCGTGCTGGTTTATATCTGGAGAGTTTGGTGGCCAGTTAAATATGGTAAACGCAACTTGCCACTCTTCAAACTGCACACGTACATTGTGAACTGTGTGACATGTTTCATTGTGCTACTGGCAGATGCTATCATGCTGAATAAAAACATATTCTAAATAGTGATAGACATGATACCTAAGGATAGATGCACACTGGTGGTTCTCTATTATGCCTTCCAAGACGACACGTTCACCCATACAATGCTTCTGGTCTTGATCCTTCCGACTAGTGTTAGTGTGAGCATGTGGGCTTGATCTGCTATTCTGTTATTCTCCGCAACGGATTAATCTGAGATGTACCCTTTACCCTGTGGATCCTGCAAGATGCAATTTCAACCCCCACACTACTACAGAAGTCAGACACTCCTAACGTTCTAAAGAGAAATGCCTTAAAAAACTTCCAGTAATAAATATGTTCTGGAGTCGTCCGCTGTAAGGAAATGACACAAAAATTCACATAATTTCTTACGTACCTAATGGGATACTTGGGTACTGGTGCTAGTTAAAGAAAAACATGAAACTAACGAAAATTATTATTTATTTAGCAAAAATTCTGAGAAATCACAATGGCACTTTCAGTTATGAACTGAACAAGTTATGTCCTGGTTCTTTTCGAAATGTTAAGTTACCTCTCAAGGATAGGATTCGCTAATGAAATAATTGTTATTGACTTGGCAGAATGGCTGAGAGGTGCGCCTACTCAACTTGAATAATTATCCTTTAGAATGTTGCTAGGTACGGTCGAGGCTGTTGTGTGTGAAATGCAGTCAAGTGTACTGTTGTGGAGGAAATATGAGGCTTGCAATAGCTGTAGCGCTCAAAACCCTAAGCTGCGATGACTGCTGTCTGCCCTGCTCGCTACTGACAAATAGGATAACTCTCGTTCTATCTGGATTGACCTTCGCCAATCAAACTCTCCCTATGCCTTGTTGAAGTCAAGGATTCCTATTCGCTCCTAGCCTAACTATTGGCGTGGTACACAGGTCAGATAACCAGTCCACCATGATGAAACTCAAAAATTCGCTCGCAAGCGTTTAACTATAACTCTGTCCATTCACACCGCACAATAAGTGTGTCGGCCAACACAGTGAACAACGCTTAATCGCAAGGACTCAATATAGAGTCGCTCTTCGATTCGCTCTCGACAGAGGTGCTCTCCCAGTGAAGTACTGAGGAGAGACTTGTTCCTCGTTCCAAGAGTGACAACGGAACGGCGCCTCTCTACGCCAGACGTGAAGGGGTATATCTTTCGGTCTCTTCCATTACTCCTTCAGCTCAAGGCGTCAGAAATATCGTCTGCCAATCACCATTGCTCTTCTAAAACGGGAGAATGACGTTTCGTTTACAGTGACCAATCAGGAAATCTGTAGTATCGGCGTTAAGTGTTTGCTGTCTTCCTGTGAAAATCTCTGAAACTGCATGTCATGTGTAAAGAATGCGTAGGTTGGACACTCCCACACAATTTAGCAGAGTTTGCTTTAAAGCCAAACATGGGGTGGTCCTCCCTATCACTCGGGCACACTCTGTCTACTCCACGGACGGCCGAGGTTGACTCGTCCTCTGAAGGGACCTGCCTCCCGATGTGTGGTCTGCCTCTATCGAACTAAAAGCTCCTGTGACCGTCTTGTCTGGAATGTATGTGTGTATGCCAGCCTCGAGTATTTCAACCCCGGTGCGCACTTGTTATTTGCATATTGTTTACATGAATTCATACAACATTGACTTTATCTTATCGAGTTCGGGTTCGAATGAAGCGTCTTGATGTGCGGAATACGATTGTGAGGGCGGAATATGTAAGCAATGAAGATCAGGAGATAACGACGTCTTACATACCTCCCTCCTTCTGACAAAATTTTTGTCTGGGGTTTGTCAATGCTGAGGAAAACACTGACAAAGTCCGGCAAAAATTGTTCTTTTAGATTTTCCAATAAACTTTTCTCAGGCATTCTTAACATTTTTTTTTCTCTAATGATTTCTTTATAGCTAATGTTTCTATTTTTTAATTCTACAATTTATGTTTTGTTGTTAGGCAAATATAGACTTTACAACGGTCGTTATTCTTTGTAGTTGCCAGTATGTGTCTCTGTTTTCCTTTTTCATTTCCAAAAATTGTTTCTACAATATTAATTTTTCTAAACTCATTAGCATACAGTGTATCATGTTTTAGTGTGGTTAAATGTTTTCTTTAGTTAAGCTTCGCGTAAATGTTCCCAAATGCTCTATTGTGTTACTTTGTTTCATTTATTTAGTCATTATCTTTTTCTTTGTGTGTCACTGGTTTTTTTTCCTTTTTTTGTAAGAATGAAGGAGTGTTTCCTTTTAATTCAATCCTAGGTATTAATATTATTACCCCAAAAATGTGTTTCTGAATGTTACTTAAAGAAGAAAATTCCTACATTAATCCTTTTCTAATTCTACATATAAAAGTAATAAATAGACTTTCCATGAGTTTGTGAGATTATATAACTACATTAACTAAGTTTCTTTACAAATGGTTTAAGATATATACGTATAAATTGTGGACTTTACATACGTTAATAAAATTAATTACTTTTACAAGAATGGAGAAAGGTACTTTTACAAATATATCAGTTTCTTAACTCTACATTTGTGTTTTATGGGTTTTTCCCTTTTTTGCTGCGTTAGTTTCTGTGCAACAGCTGAAAGCAAGGGGAAACTACAGCCGTCATTTTTCCCGAGGACATGCAGCTTTACTGTATGATTAAACGATGATGGCGTCCTCTTGGGTAAAATATTCCGGATGTAAAATAGTACCCCATTCGGATCTCCGGGCGGGGACTACTCAAGAGGACGTCGTTATCAGGAGAAAGAAAACTGGCGTTCTACGGATCGGAGTGTGGAATGTCAGATCCCTTAATCGGGCAGGTAGGTTAGAAAATTTAAAAAGGGAAATGGATAGGTTAAAGTTAGATATAGTGGGAATTAGTGAAGTTCGGTAGCAGGAGGAACAAGACTTTTGGTCAGGTGATTACAGGGTTATAAATACAAAATCAAATAGGGGTAATGCAGGAGTAGGTTTAATAATGAATAATAAAAATAGGAGTGCGGGTTAGCTACTACAAACAGCATAGTGAACGCATTATTGTGGCCAAGATAGACACAAAGCCCATGCCTACTACAGTAGTACAAGTTTATATGCCAACTAGCTCTGCAGATGATGAAGAAATTGAAGAAATGTATGACGAGATAAAAGAAATTGTTCAGGTAGTGATGGGAGATGAAAATTTAATAGTCATGGGTGACTGGAATTCGTCAGTAGGAAAAGGGAGAGAAGGAAACATAGTAGGTGAATATGGATTGGGGGGAAGGAATGAAAGAGGAAGCCGCCTTGTAGAATTTTGCACAGAGCATAACTTAATCATAGCTAACACTTGGTTCAAGAATCATAAAAGAAGGTTGTATACCTGGAAGAATCCTGGAGATACTAAAAGGTATCAGATAGATTATATAATGGTAAGACAGAGATTTATGAACCAGGTTTTAAATTGTAAGACATTTCCTGGGGCAGATGTGGATTCTGACCACAATCTATTGGTTATAAACTGCAGATTGAAACTGAAGAAACTGCAAAAAGGTTGGAATTTAAGGAGATGGGACCTGGATAAACTGAAAGAACCAGAGGTTGTAGAGAGTTTCAGGGAGAGCATAAGGGAACAATTGACAGTAATGAGGGAAAGAAATACAGTAGAAGAAGAATGGGTAGCTCTGAGGGATGAAGTAGTGAAGGCAGCAGAGGATCAAGTAGGTAAAAAGACGAGAGCTAATAGAAATCCTTGGGTAACAGAAGAAATATTGAATTTAATTGATGAAAGGAGAAAATATAAAAATGCAGTAAATGAAGCAGGCAAAAAGGAATACAAACGTCTCAAAAATGATATCGACAGGAAGTGCAAAATGGCTAAGCAGGGATGGCTAGAGGACAAATGTAAGGATGTAGAGGCTTGTCTCACTAGGGGTAAGATAGATACTGCCTACAGGAAAATTAAAGAGACCTTTGGAGAGAAGAGAACCACTTGTATGAATATCAAGAGCTCAGGTGGCAACCCAGTTCTAAGCAAAGAAGGGAAGGCAGAAAGGTGGAAGGAGTATATAGAGGGTTTATACAAGGGCGATGTACTTGAGGACAGTATTATGGAAATGGAACAGGATGTAGATGAAGACGAAATGGGAGATAAGATACTGCGTGAAGAGTTTGACAGAGCATTGAAAGACCTGAGTCGAAACAAGGCCCCGGGAGTGGACAACATACCATTAGAACTACTGATGGCCTCGGGAGAGCCAGTCATGACAAAACTCTACCATCTGGTGAGCACGATGTATGAGACAGGCGAAATACCCTCAGACTTCAAGAAGAATATAATAATTCCAATCCCAAAGAAAGCAGGTGTTGACAGATGTGAAAATTACCGAACTATCAGTTTAATAAGTCACAGCTGCAAAATACTAACGCGAATTCTTTACAGACGAATGGAAAAACTGGTAGAAGCCCACCTCGGGGAAGATCAGTTTGGATTCCGTAGAAATGTTGGAACACGTGAGGCAATACTGACTTCACGACTTATCTTAGAAGAAAGATTAAGAAAAGACAAACCTACGTTTCTAGCATTTGTAGACTTAGAGAAAGCTTTTGACTATGTTAACTGGAATACTCTCTTTCAAATTCTGAAGGTGGCAGGGGTGAAATACAGGGAGCGAAAGGCTATTTACATTTTGTACAGAAACCAGATGGCAGTTATAAGAGACGAGGGGCATGAAAGGGAAGCAGTGGTTGGGAAAGGAGTGAGACAGGGTTGTAGCCTCTCCCCGATGTTATTCAATCTGTATATTGAGCAAGCAGTAAAGGAAACAAAAGAAAAATTCGGAGTAGGTATTAAAATCCATGGAAAAGAAGTAAAACCTTTGAGGTTCGCCGATGACATTGTGATTCTGTCAGAGACAGCAAAGGACTTGGAAGAGCAGTTGAATGGAATGGACAGTGTCTTGAAAGGAGGATATAAGATGAACATCAACAAAAGCAAAACGAGGATAATGGAATGTAGTCAAATTAAGTCGGGTGATGCTGAGGGAATTAGATTAGGAAATGAGACACTTAAAGTAGTAAAGGAGTTTTGCTATTTAGGGAGTAAAATAACTGATGATGGTCGAAGTAGAGAGGATATAAAATGTAGACTGGCAATGGCAAGGAAAGCGTTTCTCAAGAAGAGAAATTTGTTAACATCGAGTATAGATTTAAGTGTCAGGAAGTCGTTTCTGAAAGTACTTGTATGGAGTGTAGCCATGTATGGAAGTGAAACATGGACGATAACTAGTTTGGACAAGAAGAGAATAGAAGCTTTCGAAATGTGGTGCTACAGAAGAATGCTGAAGATAAGGTGGGTAGATCACGTAACTAATGAGGAGGTATTGAATAGGATTGGGGAGAAGAGAAGTTTGTGGCACAACTTGACTAGAAGAAGGGATCGGTTGGTAGGATATGTTTTGAGGCATCAATGGATCACAAATTTAGCATTGGAGGGCACCGTGGAGGGTAAAAATCGTAGAGGGAGACCAAGAGATGAATACACTAAGCAGATTCAGAAGGATGTAGGTTGCAGTAGGTACTGGGAGATGAAGAAGCTTGCACAGGATAGAGTAGCATGGAGAGCTGCATCAAACCAGTCTCAGGACTGAAGACCGCAACAACCACAACAACTGTTTCTGTGCTCGCTGATCCCCACTGAAATACTGGAAGGCGCTGCCTTATTTGTATGGGTGTCACAAATCATGAGAGAAGCATTCTAGCATGCGATGCCGGGTCTTACTTCTTGACATTGTCATGATGGAGTGGCACTTTTAACCGATGATGATGATGACTGTGGTTTACTGCATAAACAGTGATTTCTTGGTACTCCTTTGCTGTCACACCTGGGACGGTATGGCAGTTCGATGATTGTAGTTGAGTACCGACGATCGTCACCAAATATTGTGCTGTTATGTCTTGGTACTTCACACCTGGTTCGGTATGGAAATTTGATGATGTGGTAGGGAGAATACTGTTCATTTTCCTGAATCTGTTTCTAGATAATGTTGGTTGGTACTGCTTAATATTCTGTTTGCCGTATGCTTGTATTTGTTTGACTACTCAAGGTTTATTTTTGGAGAGGTGGTTGTAGCAGTTACTATGCCTCAAAGTTCATGGAAAGAAGTTTGTAGCGATTTGCTTTGTAGGATAGGAAAGAAAGGTATCTTGCTGTCTTCTGCCCTTCTTCATCTTACATCTTCTGTTCTTCTCTTTTTTCTTGCATTCTTCTGTTCTTCTTGGGCTAGTAATATGTGAATTTTAGTGTAGCAGTGATATAGGATTTGTAGGATCTGACTGCCTTTCCAACTGTTAGTTGATGAGTTTGTAGATCTTAGTAATTTTTTGTACCCTCATTGTCATTTCATCATATTATGATTCTCCCCATGCTCTTCTGTTGTGTAGCAGTGTCGTGACATATGAAATTTCTGTGCTGCACATTGTCCTCCTGAAGTCCAACCTGGTTGCAACCTGCACTTCCAGTGTGGCGTTGGTCTTCATGTTGTTGTTATTGCCCTAAGTGCTTTCTCAACATGTCTGTACTCTCCGTCACTATCTCGAAGCATACAATTTTTGTTTTACATGTATACGTTATTTACAAAAAAATCTCTGATTTCATATAATGCAAAAATTTTCTGATAGTGGCAAAAATTATTTATATATATGATTTATTTTCTTTATTCTAATTATGTCGTAGCACTTCTTCATTCTTTTAATTGTTGTGTACCATTTATTGTTTGTGTGCATGTTGTTGTGTACTTGATCTTACAAGAGATTGTTAGTGTGTATTATATCTCTTTTTCTTTTAATGAATGTGTTATTTTGTTGATTCTTAATTTATTTTTTGATTTAGTGGTTAGCATGAGATAGGGTGGGCGTTAGTTTGTTTAACCTCTTCCGCGTTTTTCAATTCAATCTTTACGTTTCGCAGTGTTCGGTGGCCTAACTTCTACATCTGGTTTCTCTTTGCTGTGTTGTTCTTGTCTCTGTGGACCATAATTTCCTCTGTAATTATTCACGCCCTGGTCTAGCCAGTTGCTATTTCTAACATCGTGACCTCTTTCAAAGTACCCTTGACCTTTGGCATTTTGATTCCTAAATCCATATCCGCCACTGTATGAGTGTCCATTACCGTTCCTACTTCGGTACCAATTATTCTGTTTATCGTTTTTATGCCAGTTGTCTCCATTGTGCCACTGTCCTTGTCTGTTAGATTGCCTGAAATTATTGGTGTTAGGATTACGATTATTATTATTGTTGGAATATTCGTTCCTAGTCCTCTACTTTTGCTGTTCCCTTTCCTTTCCTTTCCTTTCTGTTTATCGTTCCTATGCCACTTGTCTCCATTGTGCCACTGTCCTTGTTTGTTAGATTGCCTGAAATTATTGGTGTTAGGATTACGATTATTATTATTATTGGAATATTCGTTCCTAGTCCTCCACTTTTGCTGTTGCCTTTCCTTTCTTTTTTCTTTCACCTCGTCTTCTTTAAACATAAATTCAAGTTCCCTTAAAACCTCTTTCAATTCTTCGGTATTTTCATTTTTTCCTACTGTCGCCTGTTGATACTTTACCGGTAATTTCATTGTACACAGACATATCAGTTCTACATTACTGTATGGTTTGTCTAGTCATTGATCCTTTTCGTCCATTGTATCAAATAATTTTACCAAGCTTTTCTCTCCTGAGTTTTCATATGGTGTCTTCTGAAGTAACTCGTATTTAATTTTGTTTTGCGCCTCCTTCCACCAATACCTTTCGAGAAATGCTGTTCTGAACTATAGGTAAGACGTACAGGTAGCCGCGATCTTCTGCATCACCTCTGCTACTGTCCCTGACATGTGTGCACAAATGAAGTAAAGTTTGTGAGCTACGCTCCAGTGGTTTGGTAAGACTACTTGAAACTGGTCGATGAATGTGCGTGCATGCAAGCTACCGCCTTCTTCCTGGAAATATTGAAATTTTCTAACTGTAAGGAAGTGGTCTGTATCATACCTACTCATAAATCCGGTTTGTGGCTGATTCATAGACTCAAATAATCTGCCACTGCTTGTGCCGTCGTGTTTATTCTCTGGTAATGTACTGCCTATCTACCTATTCTCAATTTCCTGACTCATATCCACGTCATATCGTATCATTGGTGAAGAAAAGTCTTGTTCGTGTGTTTCTACTCTCGTCGTTCGTGGTATAGTACCTGTGCTGCTGTTATGTTGTGTCGTTGGATTTACTGGTTTAGTTGCCTGTCTTTCGATTGGTATCGGCTGAATGTATGTGTTCCGTTTTTCTAGGTACTGTGCCTGGTGCTGTGGCATGCCATGTATTACTTTAATCGGGGTTTTCTGTTTCGATTTCTGCGCTAGTGTTACGTCTGGCCTTGGTTCTACTTGAACTTTCTTAGACGGCGCGTGTTCGTGTACTGAATTAATGCTTGACGCGTCAGTTGTTTCGCTACAAGTGTAATCGATCTCGATCTTTTCTTCGATAGTTTGTATCAACTCTGTTCGAAGCTTTTAAAACTGATCTTTGTTTTTAAGTTCTATTTTATTGATCCGCTGATCGTATTTTTTCAGTGCAACCTTTGCGATCTTGCTTTGAAATGCTTGTTCTTCAGAAATTTGTATTGCTGTTCGAGTGGTTTTTTTCGTAAAACGTTCCACCTTTTTGTCAACGTTTACGATGTCCAATTGGACCTTGTCCACGTCAGTGCGTAATTGCTACTGACCCTGTGTTAGTACCTGAATTCCTTCTCTAGATTCTTTCGCGTCTTTGTTTATCTGAGTGATCTATCAATTCTGGCGATCCCTTCTTCCATCTGAATTTTGACCTGTTGAATCTGTGTCCTTATCTCTTGCCTCAAGTTCTGAGTATCCTGTTTCAATTCCTGATACTGTTTTGTTATCTGTGTATTAATATCCCGATTCTGTTTCGTCATACTAGTGTTCATTTTTTGTAACATCTCCATGATGGCGTTCTGTCCTGTAACACTACCTTCTGCTGAACTATGTATTCTCGATCTATTGTTTTCCACTCGGCCAGTTACGTCGTTTACTGGGCTATGCTGTGGCGTTTCTAAGTTTGATAACTGCAATAACCCGTGCTGTCTGTGTTGAGGACTAGTTGCACTTGTCATTGAACCATTACGTGGCGCAAACAACTCCGCATTCTGCCCTTTCTGTTGTGTATGTCTTGTGTTTGCAGGTACAGTTGCGCCTGTTACGGAACCTTTTCGTGGCGCTCGTAACTTCGCAAAATTCTTTGTCTGCTGTTGGGGCATATTTAGAATGTGTACGATTGGTTCGACGTATTATAAGTGTTGCCCTCTTCCTCACAATCTACTTCTCTTTGAACGTTAGCTGCCTGCCGGTTCATTGACTGTGTTGACGCGTATTCTGTCCCTGAATATGCGGCAAACAAACGCGTTTCGTTTCTAATCTTTGCCATTTCCTACGTGGGCTGTCTATTTCTGGCTCAGAATGTGCCCTACCTGGAATTTCATATTCTGGAAATTCTATGTCCTCACCCCTTCGATTCCCATCTGTCTGATATGTCTCAATTTTATCCCAGTCTAACTGAGCCTGCTGATTCTGCAGCTCGCCGACAGTCCTATTCTCTGATTCACCGTCTGTCCTATTCTCAGGTTCACCTTCTGTCGTATTCTCAATAAGCTCGTTTACTTGCTGTCTATCTGGTTGATTCTCCCCCATCTTTTCTACTTGCTGTCTCTCACGTAACCTTTTGGCTTGTGCTCTCGTTAGCATGGAAATTCTTTCAACACACGACAACCCTATCTACAAATCTGTACGACCACTTACCAGTTGGTTGAACCAACAACAACAACAATGTCCTGACTTCTCGGCTAATGTTCTGTCTGCTCTGCTATGGTCTCCAGTCTCTACTTGTGCGCTTGCAAAGGGAGAAAAATGTTATTTCTTAACTCTCACTTATATGATGTTGCGTCACACTGCGTCTCTTCATCACTCTGCGTCTGTGCCTATCACCTGAAAATTCTATGCCCTAACAGCTACACAAAAATAGTAAAAAATGCAAAATTTTCCAGCACAATAAGACACGCACTTTACCTACAATTCTGCTTTCTCCACTACCTGTATCTATTCTGATCCCAATCTTTGCAAATAGCTATTTAATACATGAAAGGAAGTTCTTCAAAGTGCTACTGCTGCGACCTGCTGTACCTAGCTACCCTGACACTTTCTTATCCTGGTAGCTTACCTATTTTACCTATCCTGTCAGGTTACCTATTTTACCTATCCTGGCAGGGTCGCCATTTTCTGTGGTGAATGTGGGGTTGATCTGCTATTCAGTTATTCTGTGCAACGGATTAATCTGAGATGTACCCTTTACCCTGTGGCTCCTGCAAGATGCAATTTCCAACCCCACCCTACTACAGAAGTCAGACAGACGCTCCTAACGTTCTAAAGAGAAATGCCTTAAAAACTTTCAGTAATAAATATCTTCTGGAGTCGTCCGCTGTAAGGAAATGACACAAAAATTCACAAAATTTCTTACATAACTAGAGGGATACATGGGTACTGGAGTAGTGCTAGTTAATGTAAGAAAAACATGAAACTAACGAAAATTATTATTTATTTAGCGAAAATTGTGAGAAATCACAATGGCACTTTTAGTTATGAATTGAACAAGTTATATCCTGGTTCTTTTCGGAATGTGAAGTTACCTCTGAAGGATAGGATTCACTAATGAAATTTCTGTACAAAGTTCAAGATTGTTATGGACTTGGCAGAATGGCTGAGAGGCGCGCCTACTCAACTTGAATAATTATCCTTTAGAATGTGGCTAGGTAAAGTTGAGGCTGTCATGTGTGAAATGCAGTCAAGTGTACTGTTGCGGAGGAAATATGGGGATCGCAATAGTTATAGTGCGCAATACCGTAAGCTGCGATGACTGCTGTCTGCCCCGCTCGCTACTGACAAATAAGATAACTCATTCTATCTGGATTGACCATCGCCAATCAAACTCTCCCTACGCCTTGATGAAGTCAAGGATTCCTATTCGCCACTAGTCTAACTATTGGCGTGGTACACTGGTCAGATAACCAGTCCACCGTGATACAACTCAAAAATTCGCTCGCAAGCGTTTAACTATAACTCTGTCCATTCACACCGCACAATAAGTGTGTCGGCCAACACAGTGAACAACGCTTAATCGCAAGGACTCAATATAGAGTCGCTCTTCGATTCGCTCTCGACAGAGGTGCTCTCCCAGTGAAGTACTGAGGAGAGACTTGTTCCTCGTTCCAAGAGTGACAACGGAACGGCGCCTCTCTACGCCAGACGTGAAGGGGTATATCTTTCGGTCTCTTCCATTACTCCTTCAGCTCAAGGCGTCAGAAATATCGTCTGCCAATCACCATTGCTCTTCTAAAACGGGAGAATGACATTTCGTTTACGGTGACCAATTCGGAAATCTGTAGTATGGGCGTTTGGCGTTTGCTGTCTTCCTGTGAAAATCTCTGAAACTGCATGCTATGTGTAAAGAATGCGTAGGTTGGACACTCCCACACAATTTAGCAGAGTTTGCTTTAAAGCCGAACATGGGGTGGTCCCCCCTATCACTCGGGCACACGCTGTCTAACCACGGACGGCCGAGGTTGACCCGTCCTCAGAAGGGACCTGCCTCCCAGTGTGTGGTCTGCCTCTATCGAACTAAAAGCTCCTGTGACCGTCTCGTCTGGAATGTATGTGTGTATGCCAGCCTCTATTATTTCAACCCCGGTGCGCAGTTGTTATTTGCATATTGTTTACATGAATTCATACAACATTGACTTTATCTTATCGAGTTCGGGTTCGAATGAAGCGGCTTGATGTGCGGAATATGATTGTGAGGGCGGAATATGTAAGCAATGAAGGTCAGAAGACCACGACGTCTTACATTACAGGATATTTACTTTCAGATGTTTCACCCAGTACACTGCAATGGCCATTTTTTGGATGGAGCAAAAACACGATTACCGCGAAAAAGGCCACTTGTCGCTATTCAGTGAAGTCCAGTTGCGGTACTGCCGTCCAATTTCCAGCCTTAGGTGCTGATGACCCACAGTCAGCATGGGTGTATGAACCAGGCAACTGCTACAGAGGCCCATACTAAGCTATGTTAGCTGAGTGGTCGCTAAGGGGACACTGTTCGTAGCCTCATGGTTCACCTAGGTGATCAATTAATGAACATCTGTACAGCTATTCGTATGAAAACCTCTCTGCAGGTGTCATTCACCCCTGTCATCTATGGCCCATGGTGCACCACAGTTGTCACGGCCCCAGTTTCGGATAGCGCCATATTGCTAAATGTTGTATACTTTAACCATTGTAGCACACGAACCATATACAAATTTACCTGATTCTGGAATGTTTTCACTGTTGACCCAAAAGGCAATGATCATTCCCTTTTGAACATCAGATAAATCTCTCCATTTCCGCTGCACTGTTTTTTCTGTCTCCCTGACATGCTTTATATACCCACAGCTCCTAACGCTGCCACTTGCCATCTGTGAGTGGCTATTGCACGCTACGTCGAACATAGGCGGCGATCACATTACTCTGACTGGACTGTGTATATTCATTGTGGTATAAATCAGAGAAATTTTCAGTAACTGGCACTCGTTGCATTATGTACTTAGCAGTCATAGATACTACCTCCACCTAAGAAAGATCACAACCCTCAGCCTGAGAAAAACCACAATCAATATTGTAGTCTTACTGACCTGCAAGGTTTTGAGTCCTGTAATTGACTGCCGCATGTTAGCGGAATTTAAGGCTTTAGTACTTTTCTTATATCACCGATAACTGCGGCCAAGGTCAACTAATCTGCTCCCACATCTGAAAACACTTCTGTTGTCAGTCAGATCTATTTCCGTTGAGCAAATTGTCAAAGAGGTTGGTAGCTCAGTATTGCACTCCTTTTAGTGCTAGAGTTATATTCAGTGCATTGAAGTGAAGATTAGTTTTCCTTCTAGTCTTTTATTGGACAGTAAACTGTAACGGTTTCTTGGTAGCAAATTGCTTGAAAGTATATGTGTACTGAGAGTTTCTAGTTAATATATCCAATTGCTTGGACAGATGCCGGCATGACGTGCATCTGTGAAATCTGTATATAATACTAATTGCCATACCGGCGGCCGTTGTCGTCTGTTGCTTACCCACAGTGGTAATGAGCAGCTTTTAGCGGACGACACCACCTTCTTCAGAAGTGGTTTTGCGGTACCAATGGTATCATCTGGGGGTTCGTAGTGAAACCGCCAGAGTCTCATTGATTCGTCAATCTTTTCCTCGATTACGATGATCCTTCTTTGAATTTGGATTACATCAACTTTGCTGAGTTTCACATTTCTTCAGCTAAGTGGCTTTATGATGAAGGTAAGTTGCAGATTGATCCCTGTATCTTTTTCAGAACGGCTAACTGACAGTTCCTTCAGTTCAAGGCCTCCAAAACGTTGCAGTCTTTTACTGGATTTACAGGATAGCAAATGAAACATGAACTACCTAACGAACACTTCGACTGACCTTTTTCACAAGCTGAATATTTAAGAGTTAAAAATAAATGCGAAACTTCACTTCCAAGAATAAAATCTGATTAAATTTGTCACGTCTGTCTCCCTTTTTTTAAGTCAGTCGGTTCAAAAAGGTTGAAAAATTTTCTAATAACACTCATGTTTCATTTACCATTCAAGGCACACAGAATTTGAGCAAGCATTTAATACTGATTTCATACAAGTAGTGTGCTCTTTGAAACTGATGTTCCGAGACAGTTATTCGATTGGGGGAATTTACTGGATATCTTCAGACCTTGAGAGATGGTGCTACTACGGACACCTTAGGCGTCTAAGTGTACCATGTGTCTTTGACGTCTGGCATGTAGATACATGTATTAGTGGCTATATACACGGTGTTTCACTAAATGTGTTTGCCTCTGTAAGTTACAAAGTAATGTTGTTGTTGTTGTTGTTGTGGTCTTCAGTCCTGAGACTGGTTTGATGCAGCTCTCCATGCTACTCTATCCTGTGCAAGATTCTTCATCTCCCAGTACCTACTGCAACCTACATCCTTCTGAATCTGCTTAGTGTATTCATCTCTTGGTCTCCCTCTACGATTTTTACCCTCCACGGTGCCCTCCAATGCTAAATTTGTGATCCATTGATGCCTCAAAACATGTCCTACCAACCCATCCCTTCTTCTAGTAAAGTTGTGCCACACACTTCTCTTCTCCCCAATCCTATTCAATACCTCCTCATTAGTTACGTGTTCTACCCACCCTATCTTCAGCATTCTTCTGTAGCACCACATTTCGAAAGCTTCTATTCTCTTCTTGTCCAAGCTAGTTATCGTCCATGTTTCACTTCCATACATGGCTACACTCCATACAAATACTTTCAGAAACGACTTCCTGACACTTAAAATCTATACTCGATGTTAACAAATTTCTCTTCTTGAGAAAAGCTTTCCTTGCCATTGTCAGTCTACATTTTATATCCTCTCTACTTCGACCATCATCAGTTATTTTACTCCCTAAATAGCAAAACTCCTTTACTACTTTAAGTGTCTCATTTCCTAATCTAATTCCCTCAGCATCACCCGACTTAATTTGACTACATTCCATTATCCTCGTTTTGCTTTTGTTGATGTTCATCGTATATCCTCCTTTCAAGACACTGTCCATTCCGTTCAACTGCTCTTCCAAGTCCTTTGCTGTCTCTGACAGAATTACAATGTCATCGGCGAACCTCAAAGTTTTTACTTCTTCTCCATGAATTTTAATACCTACTCCGAACTTTTCCTTTGTTTCCTTTACTGCTTGCTCAATATACAAATTGAATGACATCGGGGAGAGGCTACAACCCTGTCTCACCCCTTTCCCAACCACTGCTTCCCTTTCATGCCCCTCGACTCTTATAACTGCCATCTGGTTTCTGTACAAAATGTAAATAGCCTTTCGCTCCCTGTATTTTACCCCTGCCACCTTCAGTATTTGAAAGAGAGTATTCCAGTTAACATTGTCAAAAGCTTTCTCTAAGTCTACAAATGCTAGTAACGTAGGTTTGCCTTTTCTTAATCTTTCTTCTAAGATAAGTCGTAAGGTCAGTATTGCCTCATGTGTTCCAACATTTCTACGGAATCCAAACTGATCTTCCCCGAGGTGGGCTTCTACCAATTTTTCCATTCGTCTGTAAAGAATTCGCGTTAGTATTTTGCAGCTGTGACTTATTAAACTGATAGTTCGGTAATTTTCACATCTGTCAACACCTGCTTTCTTTGGTATTGGAATTATTATATTCTTCTTGAAGTCTGGGGGTATTTCGCCTGTCTCATACATCGTGCTCACCAGATGGTAGAGTTTTGTCATGACTGGCTCTCCCGAGGCCATCAGTAGTTCTAATGGAATGTTGTCTACTCCCGGGGCCTTGTTTCGACTCAGGTCTTTCAGTGTACAAAGTAATAGGCGACGGAAATATTTATTGCGGTAGGTCACCATAAGAAGCGTTTCACTATCTGCGGAGCTATGAACATAGTTTATTGTGTTATTATACAAAAAGTTACAGCAGAAACATACCATTTTTAAAATGGAAAAATAGTTGTTTCTATCATGCATTGGAAACAGCAATACCAGCTGTGTATACATCAGTTTACATTACATTCCTGTCACCTTTAGTTTGGGAGCTACAACTCTTCAAAGTTTCGGGGGCAGATACCACACACGCTGCGCATAACGCAATGCGCCTTCTAAATGTGGTGCAGCCGAGTTGTAACGCCGCCGGTTTCACGGAGCGAGAAGCTTCCTCGATGCGCTGTTAGGCTGCCGACTGTCGCCACACACGGCCATATACCCGACAGTCCGAGCCATACAAACAAACAGGGCTCAATATACCACAGTTACTAACATCGGATGAAGATGGCAAACACGAACAACGAGTACGTTGACATGTTGCTGATGTTTGGCGAGTGCCGACACGATGCCACTGAAGCAGCGATGGCCAACGCCGTGAGATATCCTAGGCGAAGAGCTTCGGCAGCCATTACGTTCTTACGTGCCGCACAACGACTTCGGGAAACAGGCAGCTTGGTAATGCGCCGCATTAACAGACGATGAACTGCAAGAAGTGAGGAGACGGAGGTGAGCTGCAGTACACCACGATCCTCATGTCAGCTTACGAGCCGTTGCTGCAGTCGCTGGTGTCAGTCTCATATCTGTGGGGCGTATAGTGCACGGCCACAGGTTTCACCCGTACCACCTGTCACTGACCCAGGAGCTGCATGGGAACGATTTCCGTTCGAGAGTTACATTCTGTGAATGGGCTATGCGTAATTTCGCGCTGGAGTCTTTACAAGGTGTTATGTTCTCTGAAGAGTACACGTTCACAAATTATGGTGCAGTGAATCGCCATAACGTGCACTACTGGGCTGCAGACAATCCTCGGTGGGTACAACCTGTCGACCGTCAACGTAGGTGGTCTGTTAATGTATGATGTAGAATCCTTGGGGATGAAATCATCGGTCCGCACTACTTCCCAGGTACACTGACAGGTGAGTTACATCACGTGTTTATAGTCGACAGTTTGGGTGGACTCCTTAAACATGTGTGTCTGCACCCGAGAGTCCATATGTGGATGCCGCACTATTGTCACCCAGCCCATTCTGCGCGTGCTGTTGTGGAAGAACTAAACAACATGTTTGCAGGAAGGTGGTTGGGGTGCCATGGTCCTCATTCATGGTCCTCACGGTCGCCCGATTTAACACCATTAGATTTATTTTTGTGGGGATATCTAAAGGATCGCGTTTATGTCACTGAGCCCACATCCCCAGATGATCTAAAACGGCGCATCGAGAACGCATGTTGCTCTGTGACACCGGCGATGTTACATCTCGTCCGCAGATCCTTTAGAAGGCACATTCCATTGTGCATTCAGGAACAACTTCTCACCGCCAGAACATCCATCACCCACCACACAGCAATGTATTATCTACAGCGTGTGGTATCTGCCCCTGAAATTTTGAAGGTTTTTAGCTCCCAAACTAACATTGATATAAATGTAATTCAAATTGATGTTCACACAGCTGGTGTTACTGATTCCAGTGCATGATAGAAACAACTATTGTTCCATTTACAAATTGTATCTTTTCGCTGTAACTCTTTGTACAATAACACAATAAACTATGTGCATAGCTCCGCAGATAGTGTAACGTTTCATATGGTGACCTGCCGCAATAAATATTTCCGTCGCCTATTACTTTGTAATTTACAGAGTCAAACACATTTAGTGAAACACTCTGTACATACACTGGATGTCCCACCTAACTTCGTCACCTCATATATCTCCTAAATGAAACAAATTACTGGCCAGGTAAGCACCTATGTCAGGATATCAGACAATGGATAGAAATGAATTTTTTTTAAATGAAACACTTATGGTTTTGCAACAGAAATGAAAACTAGAGGTACAGTCACTAAGTGTTTTCACTGTTGTAAACCTCATACCTCGTGGAACACTCAGACTTCAAAGAACTAAAACAGTACCACATTTTCTGTCGTAATGCTGTAATGACATAATGCGGGTTGCCTGCACTGTCCTTAAGGCAAACCCTTCTCTCCGCATACGGCAGGATCTGTGGCGCCGTAGCCGTCCTCTAAAGTCTAACGGGTTGAAAGTGATCTTTGTTTACATTTGTTTGTTATGCATTCCTGCTCGCTGTGTGAGCCCCTGACATAGGTGCTTTCCTGGTCTGTTGCATTTTCCACATAGTATTTTGTTTCGGAAATACATGAGATGGTGGAATTAGGTGGGACACCCTGTATATATATTTCCCAATTATGTAATGAAATAATAAGTACTTAATATGAATCAGTTAATAATCACTAAATTTTATAACTTTTCCCTTTTCACTTTTGAATGGTCATTAGTACTGATGTAACATCCCGTAGGGTTTGGCTTTTCGCAAATATTTACTGCAAATTCCCTTGGGCATTTTCCATATCTCAGTTTTATACTGTCCTTTTACTAGTAAGGTTGTTTACTTAAGTATGTTGTCAATGCTGTCTTTTTTTTGTTTTTCTTACAGAGGATCTAAATTTGGTGTAATAGAACATCGAAACTGGTTGCATAAATAAATTACATGCAAAAGAGACGGCTACACGTGCTTTAATTTTCATTTCATATTAAACAGCCGAAGTCCTTGTAACACCCTATTACAAGGATGGACGTACGAAGATTAAATGTGATTAAAGACCTCAACGCGTTTGGCATCACAGTTGGCGGTACCAGCTCTGTACCAGTGCTCTTCGAAACAATGTTACACACTGGAATGCCTCTGCAGTTGCCAGTGTAGTGCTGGATTTAGTTACGTCAGCAGTGATGGAAAAGAAAATCATCACTTTGTTCTCTACTCGAGAAACAGACATGGTCTACAGAATATTAATGTCAGGTGATTCGGCTACACGAATTAAGGGAAAAAGTTTTCCGTAATCAGGACTGGCCAGAGCAGACGGTGCTAAATAGGGTATTGTCATCTGCTAGCCACAGGATGCACACGGCAAGGTAAAAGTCGACATTATCCGGTCCGTAATTAACTATGGGGAGCAACGAGAGGATCAACAGAATATCATAACAGAGCGTTACAAACCACGGCAGAGCGACCTTTTTTCTCCTGGTGTACGTTGGCAGAAACTGCATCGGCCGATAGCCCGTTGTTTTCTGGCCGCGTGTTTTCAATTACCAGCGACCTTCCCACGGCAGAAACTACATCGGCCGATAGCCCGTTGTTTTCTGGCCGCGTGTTTTCAATTACCAGCGACCTTCCCACGTCACCTGTCGTTATTAAACTGGACAGCGAGTACAACGGCACTGAGCGGCACGGACGTGGATTACAATTATCCCATCACCGCAGCGGGCTCACCTCGTTTTTGGACCCGACGAAGCAAAAGACAGCCGAAACGATTGCTGCCCTGTCAAACGCAAGGCGTCATGTCAATGGCATTAGGACTTCGGCTGCCTGCACTTCCATAATATTCTGCAGCGCTTAGTGGTTTAGTTGAGGTACGAGCTGCTAATGCATGATTTGGTATTCGTTCCCAGTAGCGGGAGTGTTTACACAGTGTATACCGTACCTTCCGGATGCTATCACTGAAAATGTCGAATATTTAAAAAGTCTAAACTTAACACCAGGAGTAACACATGAGTTGTTTTTGTTCCTTGATAGCATTCGTCGCAGGACCAAACGCTACTGTGAATTTTAATCATTTATGGTGTTGTACAACTAGCCAAAATTTCATCACCCTAGCCCACTTAAAAGTACGAAAAGTTTACCTGTTACATCTGAAGTGCCATATCGGTAATTTTTACCCATACGCAGTTTAGCTCAATTTGATATCAACAACACCGGCTTTCCTACTCAAAATGGTTTACGGGGCCTGCCTCGGCGTTATTCATGATATGTCGGAGTACATTACGATAGTTTAGGACAAAATTAACCTGAAACATGAAGAATTCAGAGGTTGGACGATGCTTTATATCAGTGTGGCTCGACTCCTTACGGACTGGTGACATGCTCTCACGTTAGGTTAGAATCTGTGTCATCAAAGAGACAAGAAAACTCATAAATTTTGTCTTCCTTCGGAAATTTAGAATCTTTTTAATGACAGTTGTACTGTCTGTTCCAAGTCAGACGAGAACATGACTGTCGACGAACAGCTGTGTGCTTGCAAGTGTAGGTGCTCAATCATACAGTACAAGTCGAGTAAGCCTGACAAGTATGGGATAAAATGGTGGCTTTTGTGTGGTGCTGACAAACGCTACTTTCTGGACGGATTTATCTTATCGTGCAAAAATGAAACTCGTGATCCAAGGGAGGGTCTTGGTCACCATATCGTTACGAACCTAGCACAGCCATTCCTGAACTGTGGTCGTAACATAACGACTCACAACTTCTTCGTCCCCATGAAACTGGCGGATGAACTGAAACAAAAAGGAACAATTTATGTTGTATATCACTCAAAGAGGTTCCTCCGGCGGTGTGAAGTGGAGATGAGGCGTGTACGCAACATACGAGTAGAAGTCGGGCGGCAATCTTCACCTAGTACAGCATCGTGGAAAGTAAAAGGTCCTTATTCGAAGTAACAAGCATGCTAGGCGTCAGATCAGTGAGAAATTGCAAAAAAGTTAAGTTTTATAATGAAATTAAGGGTGGAGTCGATATACACTACTGGCCATTAAAATTGCTACACCACGAAGATGATGTGCTACAGACGCGGAATTTAACCGACAGGAAGAAGACGCTGCGATATGCAAATGATTAGCTTTTCAGAGCATTCACACAAGGGTGGCGCCGGTGGCGACACCTACAGCGTGCTGACACTAGGAAAGTTTCTGACAAAATTCTGATACACAAACAGCAGTTGACCGGCGTGGCCTGGTGAAACGTTGTTGTGATGCCTCGTGTAAGGAGGAGAAATGCGTACCATCACGTTTCCGACTTTAATATAGGTCGGATTGTAGCCTATCGCGATTGCGGTTCATCGTATCGCGACATTGCTGCTCGCGTTGGTCGAGATCCAATGACTGTTAGCAGAATATGGAATCGGTGGGTTCAGGAGGGTAATACTGAACGCCATGCTGGATCCCAACGGCCTCGTATCACTAGCAGTCGAGATGACAGGCACCTTATCCGCAAGGCTCTAACGGATCGTGCAGCCAAGTCTCGATCCCTGAGTCAACAGATGGGGACGTTTACAAGACAACAACCATCTGCACGAACAGTTCGACGACGTTTGCAGCAGCATGGACTATCAGCTCGGAGACCATGCCTGCGGTTACCCTTGTGGCTGCATCACAGGGTGTACTCAACGACGAACCTGGGTGCACGAATGGCTAAACGTCATTTTTTCGGATGAATCCAGGTTATGTTTACAGTATCATGATGGTCGCATCCGTGTTTGGTGACATCGCGGTGAACGCACATTGAAAGCGTGTGTTCGTCATCGCTATACTGGCGTGTCACCCAGTGTGATGGTATGGGGTGCCATTGGTTACACGTCTCGGTCACTTCTTGTTCGCATTGACGGCACTATAAACAGTGGACGTTACATTTCAGATGTGTTACGACCCGTGGCTCTACCCTTCATTCGATCCCTGCGAAACCCTACACTTCAGCAGGATAATGCACGACCGCATGTTGCGGATACAGAAAATGCTCGATAGCTGCCGTGGCCAGCACATTCTCCAAATCTGTCCCCAATCGAAAACGTCTGGTCCATGGTGGCCAAGCAACTGGCTCGTCACAATACGCCAGTCACTACTCTTGATGAACTGTGGCATCGTGTTGAAGCTGCATGGGCAGCTGTATCTTACGCGCCATCCCTCTGTTCGATTCAATGCCCAGGAGTATCAAGGCCGTTATTACGGCCAGAGGTGGTTGGTATGGGTACTGATTTGTCAGGATCTATGCACACAAATTGCGTGAAAATGTAATCACATGTCAGTTCTAGTATAATATATTTGTCCAATGAATACCCGTTTATCGTCTGCATTTCTTCTTGGTGTAGCAATTTTAATGGCCAGTAGTGTAGTTGACCAAATCAATATATTCTACAGTGTCCGAGCTGGCACCTGCGGATGGTCTGTGTATGTGTTTTATAACATTTTTGACCTGGTTACGATCAGTGCTCGCAGTTTCAAAGTTACTTACGTCCAAGAAGATTTACGGTGACGCTTTATCCTCAAAGTAGCAGATGAACTTGCTAGCTCATATAATCTGCCGAGAGGAGCTCATCTCCTGTTGCAGGCCCTCGACACCGCCGTTGGTTAGCCTGGAAACAGAAAGCTTTGTCAAATTCAGTTTCCCTGCAAGTAATAAAAGGAGAATAAGAAATAATGCGTATGTTTCAAGTGCAACAAATATGTGTGCAAAAGTTGCCAAGCCAAAATTCTTGTTGAATGCCTATATTGTGAGCCTATCCCAGCTCAGAAAATTCTGTCCACTCCTTTGTTCCTAAATATTTCCAAATATTTCTAATTCCAGAGTGAATTTGTATATTCTTATATTTTTGTTCCTTGATTGCAATAAGCAAGAAAACACGCTGAGAATTTTAGTCACATGGTGCGTTTTAGAATACTTAACAAACACTCGATACTTACCTTATTTTTCTGCAAAAGAAAAAATATTACTAGAACTCATATGAACAATTTGTTTTGACCGTGTTTTCGTCTTTCTACAAAGGGCAACCGTGTAACATTGCTTTACTTACTTTTTTTAACGATGTTTGATGAAAAACTGAGTAATTTCTTCAGTAAAAATTAAAATAAAAGGAAGTTTAATGCTATTTTGGTGAGACTGTGGCTGTGTGCAATTAATGTAGGTAGATTCATAAAAAGAGGAAGACAGCAACCAGCCGCTAATAGTGGCTGGTGGCTGCCATCTTCTCTGTAGGAATCAATCTACATTAAAATGAAGTCTGTTTATGAAACTTTATTTGTGACAATGTTCTATTCATTTTAGAGACCAAATTATCCTTTACTTCGCATTTTTCCTGAATGTATTGTTAACATGGTGACACACTAAATTCCTCCCAAAAACCAATAAAACGGTGGTTTCCCATTGAACGTCAAAAATGTCCCACGTGGTACTTCAGGGGGTACGGCAAAATTAGAACGTCTATTGTTAAGAAGGAAAGTGACTTTAGCATGATGTGTCACTGTCCAACAACATAGTTTTATGGAACTTCAACCGTACATACAACTGTCACGGTATATTACAGAAAATACCTGAAATAAACGCAATTGTGGGTAACAGAAGTGATGCTTTCATTCAAAAAAAGTGATTATTCTGCAGTCACCGCGATTTGTAATGGGGCGGTAAATAGATCTTAACAGGGCGTGTAATCAACACGGACAGCACTGTATGCTTTGCATCTCGCTTCCATGCTGGTCCGATATGACTACTTCTTTTCGATTGGGCGTTCCGTTCCTTAAAGTGGGCGGTTGGCAACCGCTGGACGACCGTTGGTGGAAGTGGACGGGCCGCATTTCCTTCAAGTATTTAATATGTTATGATACTTTACCTCTTTCGTCCTTAACTTTTGTAGAATTCGAAATTCAAGAGAACTAGCAAAAGGACTGTATGAGATTGTAACAAAAATCTGGCTGAATTCAGCAAAAAATCGAAGACAGGTATTGAGTTTTAATAAAATTCGTATTTCGTCACAAAATGAAGCAGAGCTCTAAGAAAGTTGACTTTTTATCTGTTTAATTATTTTTATTTGTTTCATCATTTCAGACGAATATACAAATAAACAGACTGAATAAGAAAACTTCAATTTTATTCGTATTTCTGTGCTTATCGAACTGTCATCAGTAGTCACTTTTTGTACAAATCTTCTTAAAAACAAAGTTACGTCTTGTTTTACAGTTTGGGAGCTGAGCCTCATTAGCGGCGACACCTTCAGTGGTCAAAGAGCCAAGGACGTATCCTTTTTATAAGCGTAGAACATTCGAAGGTGTATTTTATTACATAAACTGAGATGACAAAAGTCATGGGATTCCTTGTAATATGGTGTATACCTCCTTTTTTCAGACGTAGTGAAGCAACTCGACGTGGGATGGACTTTACAACTCGTTTGAAATTCCCTGCGGAAGTACTCAGCCATGCTGCCCCTATTTATTTATTTGTTTGTCAGTCTTCCGACTGGTTTGATGTGGCCCGCTCCGAATTCCTCTCCAGTGCCAAACTCGTCACCTCAGAATAGCACTTGCAGCGAACATCCTCAATAATTCACTGAATGTTTTTCAGTCTCTGTCCTCCTATACGGTTTTCATGCTACACAGCTCCCTCTACTACCATAGAAGTCATTCCCTGATGTCTAAACAGATGTCCTACCATCCTGCCCCTTCTTCTTGTCAGTGTTTCCCACATAGTCCTTTCCTCCCCGATTCTCCGCAGAACTTCCTCATTCCTCACCTTACAATACTGGGCTACAAACGTACATTCTCACAAATTTCTTCCTCAAATTACGGCATATGTTTGATATTAGTAGACTTTTCGTGGCCAGAAATGCCCTTCTTGCCAGTGATAGTCTACTATTTATGCCCTCCCTGCTCCGTCCTTAACTTCATCTACTTCGTGACCAACAGTCCTGTTTTAAGTTCCTCACTGTACTTATTTCTGCTACTTCTCAGTACTTTCCTCTTTCTTCAACTTTACTGTAATTCTTCTTCGCTGTCATTGAGGATGGCAGTGTCATCAGTGAACCTCATGATTGATATCCTTTTACCTTGAATTTTAACTATACTACTGAACATTTCTTTTATTTCTATCATTGCTTTTTCGATGTATACATTGAACAGTAGGGGCGAAAGACTGCATCGCTGTCTTGCATCTTTTTTAATCAGAGCACTTCGTTCTTGTTATTTCTCTCTTGGCTCTTGTACATGTTGTGTATTACATGCGTCTTCCTATAGCTTACTCCAATTTTCCTCAAAATTTCGAATATATGGGGCCATTTGATACTGTCGAACGCTTTTTCCAGGTGGCGAATAGGATGATATTGTCTTGATTCTTTTGTTAGTCTTCCTTCCATTATAAACCACAACGTCAGAACTCCCTCTCTGATGCCTTTACCTTTCCTAAAGCCAAGCAGATCATCATCTAACACATCCACAATTTTCTTTTCCATTCTTATGTTCGTTATTGTTCTCAAGAACTTGGATGCATGAGCTGTTAAGCTGATTGTGCGATAATTCTTGCACTTGTCGGCTATTGCAGTCTTTGGAATTGTGTGGATGACATTTTTCCTAAAGTCCTTTGGTATATATTCAGTCCAATGCATTTCACACACCTATGTAAATAAATTTTTTATTGCAACTTCACTCAATTATTTTATGAATTGTGATGGAATGTTAACTACCTTTTCTGCCTTATTTGATCTTAAGTCTTCCAAAACTCTTTTAAATTCTGTTTCTAATACTGGATACTCTATCCCTTCTATATCGATTCCTTTTTCTTCTTCTATCACATTAGTCAAATCTTCCCCCTCACAGGGGCCTTCAGTGTACTCTTTCCACCCATACGCTCTATGATCTGAATTTAACACCCTTGCCTTTAGTTTCATCGGAGGCTCCTTCTGTATACTGAATCAATCCTTCCGGCAATCATTTCTTTTTTCGATATCATCGCCTTTTTCATGTAGCCATTTCGGCTTAGCTTCCCTGCGCTTTCTATTTATTTCATTCTCAGTTACTTGTATTTCTGTAGTACTGCATTTCCCTGAACATTTTTGTACTTCCTTCTTTCATAGGTCAACTAAAGTATTTCTTCAATTACCCACGGTTTCTTCACAGTTACCTTCTTTGTACCAACGTTTTTCTTTCCAACTCCTGTGATTAACCTTTTCAGAGATATTCCTCTTCTACCAAACTGTCTTCTGAGCTATTCTCTATTGTGTCTGTAGCCTCAGAGAAGTTCAAGTGTATCTCTTCATTCCTTAGTACTTCTGTTTCCAACTTCTTTGCCTATTGATTCTTCCTGAATAAATTCTTAAACTTCAGCCTGCTCTTCGTCACTACTAAATTGTGACATGAGTCTCTATAGTCGTCCACAATTGAGGAAACGTTGATGGTGCAGGATTTTGTGCACATAATGACCTCTCCATTATGTCCCATAGATGTTCGATGGGATTCTCGTCGGGTGGCATGGATGGCCAAATCATTCGCTCGGATTGTCCATAACGTGGCCTAGAGTCTTGGCGCATTGTCATTCGTAAAAATTCCGTTGTTGTCTGGGAAAATGAAGTTCATGATGGGCTGCAAATGGTCTGCAAATAGTCGAATATAACCATTTACAATCAATCACCGGTTCAGTTGGACAAGAGAACCTGTCAATTTCACGTAAACACAGCCCACACCATTATGCAGTCACCATCAGTTTGCACTGTGCCTTGTTGACAACTTGTATCCATGTTTCGTGGGATCTGTGCCACACTCTGCTCTTCAATCTGACATCAGATTTCAGAAAAATGTGTGCCCACAGTCAATCTCTAAGCATCCTTAGAGTACCTAAAAATATTACTGACCGAAGAGGCAAGGTATAGTAACCACCCACAGAAAAAGACCAATGTCACGGCATAAAATGTGTAAAGTAGTAACATGGGCTTAAGTCCTTCACGTTGAGCAATTTTGGATGTAAGACGTCCCAGTAGGTTGCAATACTTCACAGAACGCCAGACTCGTATGACAGACCTTGTCTTTCCAGGTATGCTAATCATTTAACTCAGTCGTTTATTTACTGAGGGACACATCGCTCAAAATGGAATCAGTATCACATTGTAATTTCACGTTTCGTACATACAAATTCCTCTGCACGATCCAAAATACGCACTGAAGACTACAGAGGCAATCACAGAGTCTTCATCATTTCGAAGAAGTAATGTGCACGCCCTTACTCCATCATCCAATATTTTTCGCTACTCTCGATGTTAAGAAAGGGATTTCAAACTCACAGACACATTTTATAAGAGACAATTCTTGGGATATTTGATGTTTCAGTAATTATGATTACTCCTTACACCTTCAGGTTCTGCCTACCACACCATTAATTCAACTGTCAGGGGAACCGGTTTCATTTGTAACAAAAATACCCTCCAGCATAGGCCTGCCATGCACAGGAATGCCTCGTAGCGATAAAATCTATAAGCGAAGTGGAACCCTTTGTTCGTGCGACATTTTCAATTTAAAACGCGTCAACTGATATTTAATTTCAAATTTAATCTAATATCTGCTTTCGAAGGTCCTTTCTTCGTAAAGGCGTCGCCCGGTTATTGTCAATTTCTCGGCGCTGTGGAATTTCCTCCCACCTATTGTTTGCCTTTGCTCCATACCTTCCAGACGGATTGAGCTAGTGGCTCATATTGTACTCACTATACTGACTGAGAAGATTGCGTCACACTGCAGTACACTTTAATATATTGCTTTGACGACTAACAGTGAGATACTTGTAAGTTTCTAAGAGACTCTGATTCCACGAAATCAACACAAATATCTGTTGAGAAACTCATTTAACTTTTCCAGATTTATTTTTGTTTGTGGACGTAACGGAGTAGAGAACGGTAATGTCATTAATTCAAGACAGGAGCTTGACTCGTTTACCGAAACGTAAAGTAAATTTTGTGTGTAAGTAATAAAGCTTTGACTTGAGGAAGTACGCGAAATTAGGTAAGGGAAAGAGCCTCCGGAAAAAAGCGAAACCTACAGCCGAAATTAGTCTGAATGGATATGAAACCTAAAGTTATTACTGCCATTGTTAAGGGGACCAAGAACACTTCTTCAAAATTTTCTGAATTTCTGCATATAAGTCTATAAAAAATGTGCTGTAAAGCATTCACGTGCCCCACTATACCCAAAACTTGGTAGGATAGTGAAATGTATGTATTCTAATGTCAACGCGAGTAATAACATTCACTCCCAAAGTAACGAGCAACAAATACTTTGTAACAGGTATGTCACTCGTCAATACCGAATACATACGGTATAAAATTCAGTCGCTTCTTTAACAGCTTTACTCAGCATATGTGATGACGGGAGCACTATCTATCACAAAACGTTGCATTGTGCGGTGTACGATTAAAATGGTAGGTTGCTACTAATATTGCTGATACCTTAGAACATCTGCTCATTCACATCCAAAGAATGGATAAGCACCCAGAAGGGGAGGAGCAATCCAAATGAGAATTCACGGGTGGAAAGGATATGTGCTGTTATTTCAGTGATTACAATATCGAGTAATGTTTACAAAGGACTTAGCTGTATGCATTTTCGACCCCTCTAGCCTAAATGCGTGCAGTTATTCGGTTGGGAAGGGTGTCATAATCCCCTCCAGATGCAAGCTGGCCCTCAACTGTCGTATGTGGTACTTGACATCCTGAGCACTCACACAGAGACAGTGTTGACGTCCGTGCTGGTCCCACTCATGTTTTATCGGGCACAGGTCTGGGGACCCGCCTTGCAAACAGAGAGCCTTAGAATCACACGGATAGCTGATAGAGGCAAGTGCTATGTGCGAATGACCGTCATTCTGTTGAAAAATAGCGTCACGATAGTGTCACGCAAGTGGTTACACATGAGGAAACTGAATGTCTGCGACGTACCTTTGTGCTGTCAGTGTGCTCACAATCCCTGCAAGTCATGGCCTGAAGGTACATCCGATGGCTCTACACATTACGAGGCCTGGAACAACACCACTGTGCCTCTCCAAAGTATTGGAAGAATGGGACGTCACACCAGGTGGCCGCTATACTATGCCACGATGGTCGTTTGGGGTAGTGCAGAACCGCGATTCATCGCCGAAAATAAAGCGACGCCTCTCATCAGTAGCCTGTGCATCTCGGTCGTGGCACCTCTCCAGACGGAACCGTTTGTATTGTGATGATGATAGCAGCCTACATTGGAGGGTAATTCCCTACTTTGGCTGCTGCTAGTCTTCGACTAATGGCGTGGGTTGACACAGAAATAGTATGGAGTTCATAACCAGTTCTCGGATCGCAGATCCAGACGTGTCGCTGTTATGATGTGATTCGGGTAAAATATGGAGATCCTCTCTTGTGGTGGTCAGATGTCGTCGGCTGGAGCCTTGAAGACGAGTATGGCTGCCCTCATGGTCCCAAGCAGTGCGACATATGGTCAGCGACAGGAGCGAGTACCCACAAAGCTGGATACAGCTTGATTTGACTTGTCACATGAATGGAGACCTACAATGAGGCTATGTCAGGTGCTGATAATGCTATATCACACGTGTACGCTACATCTCCGTATCCTGCATAGGAATTAACAGCATCTGATGGCCTCCGCGCCATTTATATAACCTATCACGCCGGGTAACAACACTAAACGCGAACAACACTAATGCACTCTCGTGGCCGTTTTAAGTATAGCAGATAATTTAAACTCTAATTGTTTACATACCCTTTTATGATGTTTACGTGTACCAAGTCTCAGTGATATCGGGTCATGTCTCATGACTAATTTACTTTTTTGTCAAGCAGTGTATTAAACCTCCTCCATAATTTTCCTCGCCTTATATCTTCGGTGATACGAATCGATAGTGGTACTGTATATTATTTAATGTGATCTACCCATCTTCTACTACGTCCTCGTCAGTTTTTTCCTATTTTTTGGGCTCTGCCTTTGCTCATCCACTGCCAACCTCCTCGCTATACACTATGTGATCAAAAGTATCCGGACACCCCCAGAAACATACGTTTTTCATATTAGGTGCATTGTGCTGCCACCTACTGCCAGGTACTCCATATCAGTGACCTCAGTAGTCATTAGACATCGTGAGAGTGCAGAATGGGGCGCCCCGCGGAACGCGCGGACTTGGGACGTGGTCAGGTGATTGGGTGTCACTTGTGTTATGCGTCTGTACGCGAGATTTTCACACTCCTAACCCTCCCTAGGTCCACTGTTTCCTATGTGACAGTGAAGTGGAAACGTGAAGGGACACATACAGCTCAAAAACGTACCGGCCGACCTCATCTGTTGATTGGCAGAGACCGCCGACAGTTGAAGAGGGTCGTAATGTGTAATAGACATCTACCCAGACCATGACACAGGAATCCCAAACTGCACCAGGATCCACTATAAATACTATGACAGTTAGGCGGGAGGTGAAAAAACTTGGATTTCATGGTCGGTCGGCAGCTCATAAGCCACAGATCACGCCGGTAAATGCCAAACGACGCGTCGCTTGGCGTAAGGAGCGTAAACACTGCACGAATTAATAGTGGAAGAACGCTGTGTGGAGTGATGAATCACGGTACACAATGTGGCGAGGCAAGGTGTGGGTATGGTGAATGCCCGGTGAACGTCATCTGCCAGCGTGCGTAGTGCCAACAGTAAAATTCGGAGGAGGTGGTGTTATGATTTGGTCGTGTTTTTCATGGAGGGACATTGCACCTCTTGTTGTTTTGCGTGGCTCTGTCACAGCGCTGGCCTATATTGATTTTTAAGCACCTTCTTGCTTCCTTCTGTTGAAGAGCACTTCGGGAATGGCGACTGCATCTTTCAACACGACCGTGCACCTGTTTACAATGCACGGCGTGTAGCGGACTGGCCTGCAAGGAGTCCTGACCTGAATCCTATAAAACACCTCTCTGATGTTTTGGAACGCCGACTTCGTGCCAGTCCTCACCGACAGACGTCGATACCTTTCCTCAGTGCAGGATTCCGTGAAGAATGGGCTGCCATTCCCCAAGAAACCTTCCAGGATCTGATTGAACGTATGCCGGCAAGAGTGGTAGCTCTCATCACGGCTAAGGGTGGGCCAACACCATATTGAATTCCAGCATTACCTATGGAGGGCGCAACGAACTTGTAAGCCATTTCCAGTCAGGTGTCCGGATACTTTTGATCACATAGTCTATGCCCCATTCACATCCACTTCATTTTCATTCAGCTGAAAACACTTAAAAACGTTATTTCGTTCACCAACGGCAATCCAAGCCATTTTTGCATTCTGTTTATCTGATTTTGTCCGTCCACTGGCTGTTATCATATCTTTTCGTCAGTAATAATTTTTAGTACCAGCTACTACGTGTACTCACAATGTTTCAGTTGCAGTCTTGAAAAAAATTGTAGTATTAAAAAAATTTTGTTTGGTTGCAGGTACATGTGTTCAGCCGTAGCACACATTTAAATCCCTGCGGCACAGCACCGTAGCACGCTGTTAGACGAGCTAAAAAAGAACGCCGCAAGTGATAGTGCAGTGATTCATTTTCATCTGCTACAGGAATGTTCCAGCTGAGTCCGGCCAATCCAAACGGCTAAGGAGGTCACCTGGATTGGCCTGACACAGCTGTAACATACCCGCTGCTGCCGAAAACGTACCACCGAACGATACTCAATTTCATTCTGGACTGCGCTATATTTTTTTTTTTTTCGCTTCTCTGGCTTTGTGCTCGGGAATTTCAATATGTGTCAGATTGTACCCATTTACAAGCAAACAATCTCTATGTCTTACTTCGTAGTTTTTATATCTGTGGTCATACTTACATCGCTATCATCAGTTTCTTAAGGTTTCAGGTCAGCTTCATGTAATATGTAGCGATGTGAGTCAAGGCAATTGCTGTACTTAAACTACAAACTGGGGTAGACATGCGAATTCAATTACAGAGATATGTCAACAGGCAGAGCACGGCGCTGCAATCGGCAACGCCTATGTAAGACAACAAGTATCTGTCGCAGTTGTTAGATCGGCTGCTGCTGCTACAATGGCAGGTTATCAAGATTTAAGAGAGTTTGAACGTGTTGTTATAATCGGCATACGAGCGATGGGATACAGCATCTTCGAGGTCGCGAAGAAGTGGGGATTTTCCCGTACGACCATTTCACGAAATTACCGTGAATATTAGGAATCCGGTAAAACATCGAATCTCCGACATCGCTGCGGCCGGAAAAAAAATCCTGCAAGAACGGGACCAACGACGACTGAAGAGTGTCGTTCAACGTGGCAGAAGTGCAATCTTTCCGTAAATTGCTGCAGATTTCAATGCTGGGCCATCAACAAGTGTCAGCGCGCGAACGACTGAACGAAACATCATCGATATGGTCTTTGTAGTCGAAGCCCCACTCGTGACCCCTTTATGAATGCACGACACGAAGCTTTACGCCTCAACTTGGCCCGTCGACACGGACATTGGACTGTTGATTGGGAACTTGTTGCCTGGTCAGACGGGTCTCGTTTCAAATTGTACCGAGCGGATGGACGTGTACGTGTGTGGAGACAACCTAATGAATACATGGACAGTGCATGTCAGCAGGGGACTGTTCAAGCTGGTGGAAGCTCTGTAATGGGGTGGGGCGCGTGCAGCTGGAGTAATATGGGACCACAGATACGTCAAGAAAATTTTTAAATTTTTGGTAAGTCTTATGGGAGCAAACTGCTGAGGTCATCGGTCCCTAAGCTTACACACTACTTAAACTAACTTACACTAAAGACAACACACACACCCATGGCCGAGGGAGGACTCGAACCTCTGACAGGGGGAGCCGTGAGAACCGTGACAAGGCTCCTCGGACCGCACGGCTACCCAGTGCGGCCACACGTCTAGGTACGACAGGTGACACGTACGGAAGCATCGTGTCTGATCACCTGCTTCCATTCATGTCAATTTTGAATTCCCAGGACTTTGGAAATTCCAGCAGGACAATGCGAAACCCCACTCGTGCTGTTCAGAAGAGATCTCCACCCCCTCATACCCTTACAGATTTATGAACAGCCCTGGAGGATATATGGTGTCTATTCCCTCCAGCACTTAACAGGCGTGCTCTAGCGCTTATAAATACTGGCTCAGGAGTCGGCCTGCCATGGAATTGTCGGGTCATCAAGGTTCTTTATAGTGTGTGCTTGTACAATGAGGCTGCCATCACTCACACGACATCCTGAGTATGTTTCCAATATACAACGCGCCGGCTACCAGTTACCTCGACTGAGAATACACACTTAGCTGGAAAATTGAAGTTAACCATACCAACAAGTAACAAGCACTTCAGTACCGATATGTATGAAGGATTACTCAGGCAATTATTATTTCAACCTTGACAAGAATTACAATTTAGTGTCGATAAAGTTTACACACAACGGTGTTACTACTACCAAGGGGAGATAAACACTTGAAGTGTAAAACAACACATACAGATTGCAAGACGATTTAAAAGAAACTAAACACCAGTAACACTGAAAACAATTAATCTAAAATAAATTCCCTGCAATATTTGCCTTTTTTGTTTAAGAGTAATTTGCCTCAATAGATCCAATAGCCTACCTACGAGGGAGAGGTTTAAACACGCAAAATAGAACTGCTAAACGTACGGCGGGCAGTTGAGCACCAAGGTGTCAATAATCACTAAACCGGTGCAGCTAGAACAAGAACCACCGGTAGCCAGTGTCACAGAAATATCAAAGAACGCTCACCATTAAATCAGGTAGTGCAGAATCCGAAGCTGTATCTTCGACCAAGCATGCCAAGCAAGCAGGGTAAATTTCCGTTTATACTGCTCATCAAAAGGTACGGGCGGAATACACTAGCAACAGCTCGCACGCTGCAATAACTGTCACACAGCTCTATACCGTCAGCGCCAACACATGGGGCCAGCCGCTGAAATATGCGCACACCGTGAAAGCTAGTCCGAAACGGATACGCTCCGCTTCGTGAGCCATTCTCTTCAAGACCCCCGCCCCACGCCAACCGTCCCCGACTATCGCTTCCGCGATTCCTTCGCCAGAGAGCGCTAGCTCGGGGTTTATGAGCAGCACTGACCCATCGAGGCACTGGGCACCTCTCAGCACCAGCTGGTGCCAGCCATTTGCAGGTTCCTACCTAGCTGCCTCTGCCGCTACGCTGGGGCGTCGACCAGTCAGCCTTACCTACCTGTTTATGACGAAGGCAGCCCCCTGGCAGTAATAACAACCGTCGATAGTAATTTGAAATTCTTGTCAAGGTTTAATTAACAGTTGTCTGAGTAATTCTTCAGACATACTGAAGGACTTGTCAGTTTTTGCTGTGCTTAACTTAAATTTTCTCGCCTGCCATTTATTCACTATTGAAGTAACTGGCAGCCAGGGCGTTGCACCATGAAAAGATACATTGCATTGTTTGGCACGCATGATTAACTTCAATATGAAATTTTTGGGGGTTTAATGTCTGTGATTTAATGCTCTTAAAATTCCAGTGCCCACTTCTTTTCTAGCCTTATGTACGGATCTTTTGAGATGGGCCAATGAACTGTTGTTTTATCTCTGCTTTATTCAAGACATGTTTTATGTATATTGCACTTGAGCGAGTATTTACTGTACTCCTTGTACCACAGATCGGTTGCCCGAGGTCTACCTCGGAGAGTAATGTGCCGTCTGCGGGCTTGCACCCTGATCTCACACTGGGATGGTTCCTTATAATTCATTGATGGTGGTCTAAAGAACATCTCTCAGTAAATTTTTCATCTGTAATTTTGGACGTATAAGGAGTATATATGTTGCACTGGTTTTATAAGATAATATTTAATGCCTGAAGCTAGTAAACTCCATTGTAATGAAATTAGAACATAACGCCAATTTGGTTTCTTAATGTAGATGAACGCTGTAGAGTTACACTGTTTTAATTAGAAAGTATTTAACGCCTGAAAATCGTGAATTGCTTTTTGTAATACGTTTGGGAAGTAATACCAAATTTGGATTCTCAGTGTAGATGAACTTTTCCTTGTGTTGCACTGTTTTAATAGAAAAGAAAGTCAGTTCTCGCACCTAATAAATGGGTTATTGTGAAAAGGAAGAAACTTATAAATATTTTTAATGTATAGGTGAACCGTACTGTGGTAATAAATTTTGTGAAGATATTATTTACAAGAAACAAACGATGACCCTTCTTGCAAACCATTCCTTCCACTACGACTTGTTGATTGTGTCCTCTCATTAATTAATGACCTCGTTAGGTTGCATTATTCTTATGAATCAAATGATCATATGTAATATTTCCAACCTCACTGAAAGTTAATTTTCAGTATCAATCAGTAGATCATATTCCATTTCATTGACCCTCACAGACAGTCCGCTCTAAACGAAAGCACATCATGTTTATACTATCTTAATTGGACCTTGCTGCCTTGGGGATAAGGGGTTAAATATTTACAAAGAATTAAAGTCATTACGTTAAAGTCAGAACCGAAATAAAACAGAATGTGAGTCACAAAAAAAAGATAGACTGCATTTTAAATGCATATTAGCAATATGGACTTGGATTTTACCAGTACTTCAGCAGAGGCATTTCGATCATGTACGTCTACTGCGATACTTGAGTTTCTTCAGAATGCTGTTCAAAGAAACTGTTCAAAAATAGGTTGAGCAGTGCACCTATTTCAAGCTTTATGGAATTAGTTCTGGGAAGCTATCACCAATGGAACCTCTAATGTCAATGCGAATAAATTGCCATTCTGACATAATAAATGTCAGTAATTCTAGGACTAATTTCTAAAAGAGGCGAAAACTTGAATCATACATAGAAAACTGATAAAGTAAATACAGTTAAATAGATCGATCTGGAAAAATGCGGAAAGTTTCAGGCAGTTTCATGCAGTAGCCTAAATTGTTCTGGTATGTTGCTTCAGAAGCCACATTCACTACTTGAAAATTTGGGTTATGATGAACAACGGGTCCTCCTTCTCTAGCAATCGGTTTGACTGATAACGAATCTCCCCAATCGGTCTTTTATTTAGGAGCCTTTTGCATGGCTCCAAAATACAGATACAAATGTTCGACAGAAGAATGGAATAACTGACAGAGACAGTCCTCGAGGAAGATCAGTTGGGTTACGGTGAAGTGTAGGCTAAAGAGAAGGGAATCTATATTTATAGCGTTTGTAGATTTAGATAAATCCTTCACCTTGACTGGGCTATGCTCTTCAAAATTCTTAAGGTAGCAGGGATAAGACACAGGGAGCAAACATCTGCTACAGAAACAAAACAGCACTATGAGAGTCATAGTACATTAAAAGGAAGCAGTGCGTTAGAAGAGAGTAAGGCAGGGTTCTCACCTATCGGTGGTGCCCTTCAAAATGTACATTGAGTAAGGAGTAATTAAACCACAGAGTAATTTGGAAAGAGAATTAAAATTCAGGGAGAAGAAAGAAAAACTTTTAAATCTGGCGTTGACACGACAATTTTTTTCGAGACGGCAAGCGAGTTCGAAGGGCAGTTGAGCTGAAGGCGTGGTGTCTTTTCAAGATTATAAGATGAGTATCAGCCAAAATAAATTGGGGTAACGGGATGTAGTCGAATTAAATTTGGTGATGTTCGTAGAATTAGAGTGTGAAAAAAAGTGATGATAGTAGTGGATGAGTTTTGCTATTTGGGTAGAAAAATAAACAACGGTGGCTGAAGTACTGAGGACATAAAACGGAGACTGGCAATGTAATGAGAAGTATTTCTGAAAAAAGAGGTAAATTTAAGTGTTACGAAGTCTTCCCTAAAGCTGTTGGCCTAGAGTATAATGCTGTGCGGAAGTGAAACGAGGACTAGAAACTTTTCAGACAAGATGAGAACAGCAATTTTTGACATTTGGTGTTCAGAACAATGGTGGAAATTGGTTGGGTAAATTTGTAACTAACTACCTGTTACTGGCCACGCGTTACTGTGGCTCAATCTGGTTAAATGTAAAAGAAAAGAGAAGAAAAAGCTCACACTTCTAACGTGTGTGGAAATTCGCCCTCCCTCTGTCCACCTTCTCCTCCCTCAAATGGTTCAAATGGACCTAAGCACTATAGGACTTGACATATAAGGTATTCCCCTAGACTCAGAACTGCTTAAACCTAACTAACCTAAGGACATCACACACATCCATGCCCGAGGCAGGATTCGAGCCTGCGACCGTAGCAGCAGCGCGGTTCCGGACCTTCTCCTCCCTCTCTCTACCTATGTCCTCCTGCCTCCTCTCTCTCCCCCCCCTCTCTCCCCTCTCTTTTCCATCTCCACTGGCTCCTCCAACCTTTCTTCAATCTTCTCGTGTCCCCTCTTTCTATTCATCTTCTCCTTTCCACTTCCAACGTTCATTTCCTGGTATCAGTATGTCCATCTCCTAACCCCCCCCCCCCTCTCTCTCTCTCTCTGACCTTGAGCCTTGTTTATTGTTACTGCAAATTCAGATTTTGCAGAAGTATTGGAATAATAAGTGACAGATACAATGAGCATCAGTCGTTCTCACAGCATAGATAACAGCGCCAGAGAGTGCCTAGTCCTTGTCTCCGTTTCGATCCTGACAATTCGGTTTTAGGAAACCAAACGATGACGAAGTTCGGCGGGCCACTTGAATTTGAGCCCGCAACGGCCTGATTGGCTAACTTCAATCCTAATTAACTTGGGAACGGCTCAACGTATCGAATGTTTTTCTTAACAAAAATTTCTCAGCGCAGCCTACCCTACAATACCTTTGCAAGCTTTCAGACATTTCCTTACCACCCTGTATACAAATATGTCCATCCGAATGTTCATCGGAGTACTGTGTAAAAATCTAAGTAAATTGATCAAGAAAGTTTCGAGAATCTGGTAATAACGTTTCCCTTTATATGTTAGATATTTAATACCTTCTTAAAAAATAAGTGTAGAAACACAAGAATCTGGTAATAACATTTCCCTTTATACCTTTTTATTATATACCTGCTTAAAATAGCCATAGAAAAAGAAGTTTGTGTTTGCATACAATGTTATGTCAAAATTTCGAAGCAATCAGTCAAGGACTTTATGAGATTTAAAATTCCGAAGAAATGAACATTTACGTTCTTACATCGTTTTCCCCTATAATTATTATATATGTTTTTATATACCATGTGGCACCCAGTAGTTATATAAAAATATGTGCGTATTCGAACGAAACTTTTTGTCAAAATTTGCAGGCGGGCGGTGATGAACTTTCAGAGATTTAAGATTCTGAGAATTCGAACGTTTACATTTTTATTTATGTAGATGTAAGTGGTCTTTTGTTCAATATCTTAAAACTCTGAAAGTTCTTTACCAACTCCTTTGAAATTTTGACAGAACACTGCATTCGAATACACACTTTTTTATAAACGAACAACGTGTTTTCGTGTATGTACCAAATATATACCATGGCTCGAATACTGTTATAAGGTCGTAATGGATGTAGAAGTCAGTAGTTATGTATAGATGAGGAGGCCACATGATAGGCTAATATGGAGAACTGCATCTAAGTAGTCTTTGGACTGGAAGACAACAACAGCAAAATTAACGTGACTAGTCGTCGTATGTAGATGCAACTGTACGTACAGGTTAACCCTTGCCGCTACTATTTTTTTTTCTTCCTTTCGCCAGTTGTAGGCAAAGAGCCAGTTGTTCTGCGCCACAGTAATGCGGCTCGTTTAAGCGCAAAGGAAGCGTGCCGAGTCCACTGTGATTACGGTGTCGCCAGCAAACTCGGCTCACCCCAGCGCAGGTTTCCTCGCCGTGCTTAAGCGAGGGGGTGTTCGTGTAATGGAAGGAGTAACAGGCTTAAACAGGCAGTGCTTACGCGGTGCCGGAGCCGGGACCGGCGTAATTCTGCAAACAGTACACGCTTTATCCATCACCGGACTCCCCGGCCTAATTCGCGCGCGACGCCTAATGAAACACATCCTTATTTATGGGGTTAATACAGAGTTACTGCCCGTGCGCCCTGGCCGGCGCGTGCCGCCGCCGTTAGGGGAGGGCCAGCTCAAATTTGCCCCTCCCTCCCAGCCCCTGGCAGTCCTACGTCATGTATCCCAGCGGTAGGCAACAAGCGAATTACTCGACGTGCATGCAGCCCGACATACGCAATCACTCCTACTGCGTTCCGGCCGTGAATGTATTATGAACAACAATATGTGGGTCATAAGGAGATGATTCTTCCTTCTTTTATATATTTTTGTTACTAGCTGGGTTAATGGCGTTGCCTGTGTATCTACTTATTGCTATTCCGTTAGTCCTAATTCCCACTTCCTCTGTGCGTTCCTCTGCCCCCTGCCCCTCTCTGCCCATCTCCTCCTCCCCACCTCTCTCTGACCACCTCATCCATTCCAAGCGCCCCCCCCCCCCAAGACCATCAATCTCCTCCTGCCCCTCTCTTTGTCCACCTGCTAATTCCCCACCTCTCTTACCATCTGCTCCTCCCCGCACTTTCTGTCCATCTACTCCCAGCCCTTCTGTTCCTCTACTCCTCCAACCGCTAACTACATCTCCTCCCTCCCCTCTCCTTGTTTATCTCTTCCTCCCCATCTTTCAGTACATCTCGTCCTCCATTTCTCGCTCTGCCTACTTCCTCTTCCCTTCCTCTTTCCATTTACTCCTCCCCATCTCTCTGCCTGTTTCCTCCTCTTTCTATTCTCTGTCTATTTCCTTTTCCCACTCTGTCTATCTCCTCCATATATGTTGTGATCTCCTCCTTGCCCCTTTCTGTCTGGCTATCTCTTCCTCCTTCCCCAGTTCTGTCTACAGGTTATCACGCACCCCCCCCCCCCCCCCCTCCAATAGGAGGTTGACAGTTTTTACCTCCACAGTATTTCTTTACAGTTTGTAAGTAATATATGAATCAAAATTGATGGAAATCGGAGGTTTAGGAAGACCACAGATTTTCCCGCAATATTCCGCCAATGTTTCACAGACATTTAATATATTTCACTTATATTTGCGCTTATTTGTCATCTGTGTCTCTATCGAATTTCGCCATGCAATTTGGTTTTAATACATATAAGTATTTATGACATTATATCTCCTAAACTATGTGTCGTTCAATGGTATAATTTTGCTGATGCATACAGTAATATGTGCAAATAATGTCTGCAAACTGTGTCATTAATACAGTTGGCAGTAAAGAAGTAATAAATAGAAGCGGCATGCATAATGCGACAATTTTACTGCTTGAACAGGGAGAATGCAGTACGCAATGAACTTTTCTCTTTTCGACATTTTGCAGGGGTCGTCAGCGAGAAAAAATTTGATTAAGGCCTGAATTTATATGTAGAGTTGGTTGTAAGTCACTAAGTGATCTCATTCTCAAATATCGGCTGAATAAAAAGTGGGTATTGGGGCGTCGTTGGCTACACTTCTTTTTTATCCCCAGCCCTATCCCCTTTAATAGGTAAGCTGTTCTTATTCCCACAAAGATTATATACAGACAGTAAGTGTTATGTTTACCAAGTTTGGTTGAAACTGGTCCAGTTGTTTAGGAAAAGATGTGGAATAAACATATTTACATACACATACATTTTACAAATTGTATGGATGAAGAAATTTTACAATAAAAGCAAATGATTTATACTGCTACAACACTCACGATTAATTTACCAATCTTTTAAAATATAATCATGTTAGAGTCCACAGCATCTTTTCACTAAACAAGAGCATGATAAATCGCGGTGAAAATCTTGGTTCCTCCCCTAAGTCTCTAGGGTACAGAATTTTTCACGGTCTCTGTATATTCGGTGACATACTCCAGAAATCTTTACGTGGACAGAGCAGACGGAAGTCTGATGGTGCAACACATTTGCTGCTACTATTTTCTTTGCCTCTTTATTCTAGTCGGTGCACTCTCCTGATACACGGGGTGCACAAACCTTGGAGTAGACCTGTTTTTCAGTGATGGTCCTCAATCGGCATTTGTTATCTGTCGGTCGACACGAATAATCTTGTCGACACGCTGCATGTTGTGTGAAGACACTGGAGTCGTTAGTCGTCCTACAGCTTTTCTGCAGCGACGAAACCAATCGTCCAACGTTGCTGACGTCCACCGTAACATCTACGTACACATTCTTCAGCATTTCATTAGAGCGTTGGGTTTTTCACCTTCTGCATTAAGGAATTCAATCACAGAACGCCTTCTTATACGTATTTGTAGGATATTCTCTGACTTATACATTTCTACCATCTGTTGATATTGGAACCTGTTACTGAAACGGGCTGTAGAAGAGCATGCAGAAGTGCGTCAAATTCGTTGGAAGAAGAGGAAAAGGATGCTGTGCCCTCTAACTGGTTCTGATGATACGATACTGTGCATGACAGGAAATATTCTGGTGAAGTGGTAATGGAAATAAACCTTCGGAAACACCTTAAGGTGGATTCCGCAATTTAGATATCGATATATAGTATGTACATACGGACGTAAATTGAAGTTTCTTTATACAGTTTGTCGACTGTCTGTATTTTGGTTCTTGGGTTTTTATCTCCAACATGTATTTCAGAGTAAAAAAAAAAAACCTATACTCACGGTTTTGAACAGTCACATGAAGTTTTCCGCCTTCCGCTGGTGAGACTGTTACATATGAAAGGCACAAGTGAAAAAAACACCCATGGCAACATTCGTCAGATTGTTTTCTTTTGATTCTACAAATGTTGTCACAAACGTAAGAAGGAGAAATTGTAAACAGACTCTATGCGTCCAAAGATTCCCATTTATATGATGACCTCTACGGATATGTTATTAGTAACGCTCACTTGTTCTTGTATTTATACAACATAATTGCTCAGTAACGACTGATTCAGCAACTGAAACTGGCAGATTCATGTAGATGTTGAAAACTCTGATGGAGCTTCCGCTCCAAAATACGTACCGGAAATAAAAACCTAAAAACCGCAATAGATACACATGACGGACTTTTAGTCATAACTATTGTAGGTGTAAGCGAAAGGGCCGAGTAGAGGCCAACGAAAATATCAAGCAATCCTAGTAATTAGAGGTCCTGACAAAAAGTAGCTCGGATATGAAGTATCACGACTGAGCACATGAACGTGTAATAGAGTGGTCCCGAGTATCCAAAACTCAGATATGCACTTGAGAACGCCGGCCGAAGTGACCGTGCGGTTCTGGCGCTGCAGTCTGGAACCGCGAGACCACTACGGTCGCAGGTTCGAATCCTGCCTCGGGTGTGGATGTGTGTGATGTCCTTAGGTTAGTTAGGTTTAACTAGTTCTAAGTTCTAGGGGACTAATGACCTCAGCAGTTGAGTCCCATTGTGCTCAGAGCCATTTGAACCATTTTGCACTTGAGAACAAACGCACAAGAAGTGTTCCACATTCATGTGAAGGCAGACTTTAGTACATTATTGACGCTCGGACACGGTCAGAAACACCTGCGTATTCAGAATGCACTGACAATCATCCAAAGCTAGAGTTCTACAATATCATCAACAGGGCTGGAATACACCAAAGGCTTTAAATATTAAATATCGCCACGCAAAAAGAAATCGATTTGCTTCAAGTTGTAGGATCTGCGAGGCTCTAGTATTGGCAAACCACAAACGATACACTCATTGTCGAAGAATCGCGCTACGTATTCCTGAACAGAAACACAAATGTGTGCTAGTGCACCGTCATGTATGAACCATTTTCACATCCTTTCACCATAAGGAACTTCATCTAATTAGTCGATCAGCTTGCGTTGCAGATAGTGAAGGTACACACGACCACTAAGTTGGCCAATTGCGAAACGTGGACATGTCGCAGAAATAGTTGGTTTCCAGACCCTTGAGATTATCTACTGGTTTCATAGTCCTTTCGTTTCCACCTATAACAGTCAAATAGCCTGTAAATTTTTAACTGTTTCAGTGTGCCACATGAAACCATTATGGACATTATGGATTCCATTATAATAATAATGAATTTCAGGTTGGGGGCGTCTGCAGGCATCTGAATAAAGGCTGTATTTTTCTTTTTCCAGACACGTTTGGAAGTACGAATACAACCTTTATTCAGATGCATACTGGCGGTCTTAATCAAAACATTTATATGCACTACCCAGCCACATTTATGTGACAGTCTATAAATAGCTTGAATAATCACTTTTTGCAGCGCGGACTGCTGCAAGACTTACAGGAAGAGAGTCAATGAGATTCTGGAAGGTACCGACAGGGACATGGAGCAATACCGACTCGAATGCCATGGCCAGCTGTTAATTTTATCAGTTGATGATCCATGGGACAAACAGCCCGATCGAGGTAGCCCCACATATTCTCAATTGGGCTTCAATTCGGGAAGTTTGGTGGGCAGGAGAGAACTGAAAACTCATCCTGGTGCTCTTTGAACCATGCATGTACGTTGCGATTGTGTGACACGTTGCATTGTCCTCCTGATAAATGCCATCGTATTGGGGAAACGAAAACTGCAAGTAGCTATGGACATGGTCTGCAAGGATAGATGCAAACATGTGTCAATCCATTGTGTCATCCAGAATGACGAGATCACACACAGAATGCCTCTAAAACATTCTCCAAAATATAGCGCTCTGCCCTCGGCGCCAGTTTTTGTTGGCAATATTTTGCCACGTGCTGTATATTTTAACGACGCCGGCACGGGAACAGTTTAAAAACTGAGCCGTTTTCCAAATACATGCTACCTTGATCCGAAAGTCAATGATCATGCCCTTATAGACGTCAAATAAATCGCGAAGTCTATTATAACAACTATACTGTTCTCCAATTTCCCCCCCCCCCCCCCCCTCGAATCGTTTTATATCCACTACACAGCTAGTCCTGCCATCTGCCAACTCTGTTTGATTATTCCTTGTTGATATCGAACATAGGCAATGGTTACATTAATTTGACTGGGCCGTGCAGTATTAATAACTGCGTATTCACAGATAATCAACATCGAAAGAAATATTTCTTTTACACTTTTATTCGGTTTCTCCAGTTTCCGACAGAATACCACTCGCAGATGAGGTGATGAATTTTGACAGCTTCATTTAACGCGGGTAATTTTCAGTGTCATTTAAACATGCTACGATTTAGCGAATTCGTAGAAGTGGAAACTGTGCAGCGTACAGACTTATATCATTTTACAATATCAAAGAACGGTTTCGATACGCTCAATAAACTTCAGTTTAGTACTTTTTATGAAAATAGTCATACTGCGGGTCTATATCTACAACTATACTGGCAAACCACTGTCCAGTGCATGACAGAAGCTATTATTTCCCACTACACCACTTGTTAGGCGTTCCTTCTGTTCAGTTCGAGTACGGAGTGCGAGAGACAGATTCTGTTAAAGTTTCTGTGTGCGCTGTAATTAGCGTAATCTCAGCTTTGCGGTCCCTGCTGCGGAGATATGTAATTAATTAGCTGTAGTATTTTCCTAGATTCCTAACTTAATACAGGTTGATTAGCTTTTGAGCACTCATTCTTACTCTCTCTTCCTCTCTCTCTCTCTCTCTCTGTCTCTCTGGTATAGGAAGGTTTTGTGTTTGTATGTGTGTATGTGTGTGTGGAAGGGGGGGGGGGAGGGGGTGGCGTACGTGAGTGTGTGCGAGAGAGAGAAGCATAAGCTGTCTTGTATGTTTGTGTGTGTGAGTAGAGAGAAAGAGAGAGACAGAGACAGAGAGAGAGAGAGAGAGAGAGAGAGAGAGAGAGAGAGAGATAGGGAGAGAAAGAAGCATAAGTACCAATTGCTATATTTGCGACTTATCTTACGCTGCATTCCATTTCGTATCTCTACAAATCTATTTTTTTTTTTCGTCGAATGGTCTGATGCAGCCCACTACGAATTACTCACCTGCACTAACCTCTTCAACTAGGAGTAGCACTTACACCCTACAGCCTCAGTTATTTACTGGGTTTATTCCAATCTCTACTTTCCCTTACAGTTTTTATGCCCACAGTATCTTCTAGTACCATGTAGGTTATCCCCTGATGCATTAGCACATGTCCTATCAGCCTGTACCTTATTCTTGTCAATATTTGCCGTATCTCCCTTCCTTCGTCGATTCTACGCAGAACCTCCTGGTTCTGGTAATTTTCAGGATTCTCCTATAGTACCACGTCTTAAACGCATCGAATCTCTTCTGTTCCAATTTTCCCACTGTCCATGATTCACTGTCACACAATGCTGCGCTCCAAACGTTCATACTTAGAACTTCCTTCCTCAAATTAACGCCTGTCTTTGATATGAGTAGAATTCCAATGACCAAGAATGCCTTGTTTGCCTTTGGCAGTCTCCTTGCTTCCTGTGTCATGGGTAATTTTGCTTCCAAGGTAGCAAAATTCATTACATTCGTCTACTTCGTGACCCATAATTCTGATATTAAGTATCTCGGAGTTCTCATGTCTGTTACATCTCTTAACCTTTTTCTTTTTTCCGCTTTACACTCAATCCATTGTCTGTACTCATAAGACTATTCATTCTATCTAACAGATCCTGTAATTCTGCTCCACATTAATTGAGGACAGCCATTCCATCGACGAATCTAAAAACAGATATCTTTTCACCCTGGGTTTTAATCGTACTTTTGAAACTTCCTTTTCTTTTCGTTATAGCTTCTTAAATGTATAGTTGCAACAGTAGGAGCTTAAGATTGTATCGATGTCACACCGTATTTAACCCGAGCACTACGTTCTTGGTCTTCCAGTCTAATTTTTCCTCTTGGTTCTTGTAAATCTTACATATTACCCTCCTTTCTTTATAGTTTACTCCTATTCTTCTCAGAATTTCGAACATACTGCACCATTTCACAATGACGAACGCTATTTTTATGTCGATGAATGCCATGGGCGGCCCTTGATTTTTTTTTAACCTTACTTCCAACATCAAGCGCAACGTGAGAACTGCCTCCCTGGTGCCTTTATCTTTCCTAAAGAAAAACTAATCTTCATCTAACAGGACCTCAATTTTCTCTCCGTTCTTCTATACATTATTCTGGTCTGCCGCTTGGATGTGTGAGCTGTAATGACAGTGCGATAGTTTCGGAAGTTAATTGTCCTGGCTGACTTCGTAATTGTGTGGATGATGTTTTTTCCGATAGTCTGACGGTATGTCGCCAATCTCATACATTCTGCACACCAATGTAAATAGTCATTTGGTTGTCACTTCTCCTAATGATTTTAGAAATTCTAATCGATTGTTATGCATCCCTTCTGCCTTAGTCTTCTAGATATCTTTTAAATGTTGACTCTAATGCTAGATCGCCTGCACCATCACTATAGACTCCAATTTCTTCTTCTAACACGTCATCCAACAAGTCCTGCCCCCCCCCCCCCCTATAGAGGCCTTCAATGTACTCCTTCTCCTTCGTGATTAGAAGTGGTACTTAATGCTACCACCCTTGCTTTTAATTTCACCGAAGATTGTTTTGACTTTTCTAAATGGTGAATCAGTCCCCCCGACGAACATTTCTTTTTTCGATTTATTCGGTACTTCCTGCAATCATTTCGCTTTCGTTGCACTGCACTTCGTATTTATTTCATTCTCAATCGATTTCTATTGTTGTATTGCTCTCTCTCCATGAAAAAAACTTTTACCTCCTTCTTTCGTCAATCATTTGAAATATTTGTTCTGTTACTAATGGTTTCTTCGCAGTTACCTTCCTTGTATCTATGTATGTCCAACAACTGTTCAAATGGCGCTGAGCACTATGGGACTTAACATCTATGGTCATCAGTCCCCTAGAACTTAGAACTACTTAAACCTAACTAACCTAAGGACATCACACAACACCCAGTCATCACGAGGCAGAGAAAATCCCTGACCCCGCCGGGAATCGAACCCGGGAACCCGGGCGCGGGAAGCGAGAACGCTACCGCACGACCACGAGCTACGGACGTCCAACAACTGTGATTGCTCTTATTAGAGATGTCCAATATTCTTCAACTGAGCTGCCTTTTGGTGTTCCTTTATCACGGTATCCACATCCTTAGCGAACTTCACATGCGTTTCGTCATTCCCCAGTGATTCATTATCTCATTTCCACCCACAATGGTTCTTTCGGATGATTCTCTTGAACTTCAGTCCATTCTTCATCTGAGTCTGTACCCGCACCTGGGTACGCCTTACAATCCAGTATCTGATTTTGCAATAACTGACTGTCCATAATGTAACCCGGCTTTTTCCAAGTGCACCTTCTCCTCTTGTGATTCTTGAGTAGAATATTCGCTACTATCTTCTGACATTAAGTGCAGAACTCAATTAGTCTGTCTCCTCTCTCATTCCCTCTGCGAAGCCCATATTGTCCTGTAACCGTTTCTTTTATACATCCCCTACAATCGCGTTCCAAACCCCCATGACTATTAGATTTTCATCTCCCTTTATATACTGAATTACCCGTTCAATATCCTCATGTACTTTCTCTATCCCTTCATCTGCTAGAAGGGAAAATGGCATGTACAGCTGAACTATCACTGTCAGCGTTCGTTTGCTGTCGAATCTGATGAGAGTACACCTATCACAGACCTGTTCACATTAGCTGACACTCTGCTCTACCGTCCTATTCATAACGAAGCCTACCCCCTTTATACCAGTTTTTGCATCTGTTGATAATACCCTATACTCGTCTTACCAGAAACCCTGATCTCTTTTCTTTTTACTTCACTGATCCCCACTACATCTAGATTTGGTCTTTGCATTTCATGGTGACTATGTGCGGATTCCTTTGTAATGGAAAAGTACTTAGGCAGTTACCTTACACCTGTGACAGTTGGCGTGGTCAGAGATGTTGGACACAGCGGTTCACTGCGTGGTGTATGCATTAGCACGCCTCCTTCGAGTCGTAAGAAAAGACGTCGCGAGGAACACATACAGTTGAAAGCGTAGCTGAATTGTTGGCACGTTACTCGGCAACTATAACCTTCGTGAAATCATTTATGTGTTGAACCTTTTTCAGCAAAGGCAAGGATGGCGGGAAACAAACAGAGTAGAGAGTTTTACACTCTTCTTATCATCTTACAGAACATGACTTTCTTATTCCCTACACTATTCGGAAAATATAGTGTTGGTCATTGGGGTACACTAGCTTCTTTCAGATCAGAGATGCATGAACAGCCTTGGGCGGCTTGCTTCAGGCCTTAGCTGAAAGAAAACGCAGTATGTTTCTTCCCCCTGAACCGCTTGGTTTGGTAAGTCGTCGCACACGACAGTGGGTAGCTGAGCCAAAGACAGTTGTCAATATCGCAGGAGGAGCGGCTTTACTGTGTTCGTTTTACTGTCCCACTAAAATTTGGGCAGTTTAATTTTTATTCAGTAGCAGTTTTTGTGAAACTTCTTTAAACGAGCAACAAAGAATAACCTGTATGTTTGTCTGAGAAATGATCGTGGCCATGTAGAAGTTGTTTTCAGTAAGACAATGAAAGTATCGCATGCCTATAGAAAGTACAACTTTTCCACCCATGTGATTCTGGGGTCTTTTTCCAGTTGCAAAAAGTACCCCAACTGCAATAGAAGATCTCTGACATGCGTGTAATCAATCTGGAATATGCAGGTCAAACCATCGTATGTGATACAGGATGGTGCGAAAAGAATGCATGGATTTCAAACCTGTAACTGGCTCTGTTTTGGTCACATACAAAATGTGCTCACATCGCTACAATTGGTAATATATCCCATTTATGAACTGTCACGTTTTTCATATTTCAAAGATAACGTCAGGAAGGTAGAGGTCTTCTTCGCGAATCCTCATTAAAAGTCCTTCTTCGTCCTCGTCAACATGTCATGTGAAACAACAGCAATTCTTGGCGTATTCCAACTTTCAGGTCGTTGAGTGTACGAGGTTTGTTGCAGTATACTTCACTTTTTAGGTAACCCTATATAAAGAAGTCACTAACCGACAATTCTGGTGAGCGTGGTGACCAGTGGACATCGCCGAAACGTGAGATCACGTATTGGGAAAACATTTCACGAAATGAATTATATGTTAACACAGACAGTGGAGTCAGGTTTTTCCTTTTTAGAAACGATTTCCTTAATTCTGGAATCAGACTTTTTCGCTCATATCCTGTAATGATAACGATATACAAGGGTAGATTGATTACATCAACATACACAACATACTGATGTAGTGTGTCTTACCGACAGAGTGACACCATACATATTGTCACTCGTAAACGGTTTTTCAGTATACAGGGTGAGTCACTAACTATAGGCACCTAGAATAAGTCCGAAAGTAAGTAGCTGAAACGTTTTTGGGACAAATGGTGCATGGGACTACGGGGGCCATAATGTGACGTAGGTTTTCTGTTGCTAGGTGGGGTCACGTCAGAGATATGAAGGTCAACTTTGTTTGTTTTTAAATGGAGTGCTATAGTTTGGTACTTATTTTATAGTGGCGGCTATCGAGACGAATCCAATGATGTGTAACAGTAAGGTCTTTGAATATCAACGAAGGTCACAAAGGTGGCATGAACGTCCATTTACAGAAGATATTCGAAGTGATGACCATTGGTATCAATGCAGTGCTGCAAGCTTCTTATCATGGACTGAGTGGTATTCTTTATCATTTCTGCACTTATCGAAGCACATTTTCTGACAATTCTCTCTCTTATATCGTCCAAATCGTAAATATTTGCCGCATATGGCGTATCCATCCAACGTGCCATTGACATGTAAACACCATTCGACGGTTTCGCAATGCAACACTAATAGGAATGGTAAGACTAGTATCGTCAAATCAAGCGAATGTGAATGATGTACTCCTTCGAAGAACAAGTCGATATGCTTCTCATTTACATAGAATGCCAACGAAATTCAGTGAGAGCTAGAGGCTTATATGCTCAAAGATATCCTCAAAGTACTCAACCTACAGGTCGTACATTTAAATATGTGTATGATAAATTGAGAACAACTTTATCTTGAACTCATCGGAAACACATCCGGCAAAGGAAAGTCACTAACGACGAAACATACTTGACGCCTCTGGATTTTTTCTTGTGGGGATTCGTAAAAGACATTGTTTATAAAGACGTTCCAACTACACCTTAAGATATGCGAGAGAGAATTGTCAGAGCATGAGCTTCAATAAGTGCCGAAGTGATAAGGAATACCACTCAATCCATGATATGAAGACTGCAGCACTGCACTGATACCAATGGTCCTCAATTCAAACACCTTCTGTAAATGAACGTTCATGCCACTTTTGTGAGCTTCGTTGACCTTCAAAGACCTTACTGTTATACATCATTGGATTCAACTCGATAGCCGCTATCTGAAAATAAGTACCCAACTACAGCATCCGATTAAAAAAAAAAAAGTTGACCTTCATATCTCTGCAGCGGTCCCACCTAGCAACAAAGAACCAACGTCATATTAAGGCCCCCGTCGTCCCATGCAACTTTTGTCCCACAAACTTCTCAGGTTCTATCATACTTTCGGAGCTATTTTTGGGGACAATAGTTAGTGACTCACCCTGTATCTTCCCTATCACAGCGATAAGTGTCTTTATGTTACGAAGCGAGCTGCGCTGATGTTACTATTGAACACGTGTTATTTCGAGGATTCTCCAAATTTAATGAACTAGAACGTCAGTCTATTTTGGAGGGAACTGCTGGTTTTATAACGAAATGTTAGAAAAGACTGAAACGGTGTTGGCTGTTCTGGGCGTTGCACACTGTATTTGCACAGGAGAAAGTTCGGTGAACAAAGTTTGAGCATATAGATGCGTGTCAACATGCATTAAATTTAGAAAGAAAATGAGATAAATAGCTATAGTGCATGTGTGTGAACGACTATCAATAAATATGACGATCTACAGCCCACAGGTATTTTACAAACAAATAAAGAAATTGAAATACAGAGTATTTAGAAATGAAAACAGACTAACACAAATTAATATATGTATGCCGCTCCTGATTTTATTTGTAGGTGACACTAAATCTACCAGAGCCAAATTGATATTTCGACTTAAAAAGCGAGACAGGCTTTCATGACAGGTTTATTTGCTGTTGTAGTCTAATGATAAACGAGATAAACCCACAGCCTCAACACCTGCGATACATTCCCTCAGAATTAGACAGGTGAACAACTAATGGAAGCTTGGTATTTTAATGATTTTTCGACGATGATCTCATCATAGACAGGGAGTAACCAAATTTCAAAGAATCAACCCTGAATTAGTCTTAATCGATTTAGGGAACCCACGCGAAATCTGAATATGGATGACTGGACGGGGATTTCAAGTGCTGGCTGTTTCGAAAACGAGTCTCGTACCTAACCGCGGCGCTATCTTTCACGCTGAAGCTGAATTAGAGACGCCCGCCCAACAGCGTGTGTGTTATTCCCTTTCTCTTTGATGACGGAAACGAATTAGCGAGAACGTTGCAAAACGACAGAACGGTTCTAAATTAGAAAAATACTCTCCTGTCAGTGGAGTGGTAACTGAAAAATCTTGATACATTTTAAATCAGAAGAGTTCTTGCTGAAAATGAAGGCCTTCAGCTCTCTGCGTCAGACAGTGAAACGAATACACATGACCAGTGTCGCACTAACTCTGTTATTTAACGTCACGGACGGCGAAAGAGGTGGCGGTGGTCTCGTCTGATACTGTCTCCGGCTATATCATAACCCGCCTGCAAAAGGTACTCTGTGAAAAATTGTTTTCTCGAGTCAGTCGTTGCCCTCTATACCGCCACTCGCAAATGAACTTATACTTTCTAGAGATTGCACAAGAATGAATACACGACAAAAGACAAAGTGTGGGATCCTCCATTCTACAGCGTCCAGATCCTGTAGTACCGTTTTACGATGAGAAGGAGGTCCGGTCGACGAATGAGGCTACAGTCACTGGCCTTATAGTGGACATTACACCTGTTGCTGATCAGATGAATGTCATGCACATGATGACAATTATTGAACTAGGTGAAATAAATTAACTGAAAAAATAACAGTTTGCGTTAGGGCGTTCAGACTGTACAATTGGCCGCGGGGCATGATGCGAGCTACTATTTTGATTTAACGACGGAGCCCACTTTGATCTGGATGGGTTCGTCAATAAGCAAAACTGGAGTATTTGGGGGATTGAGAATCGGCATTTCGCGATCCAGAAGTCTCTTCACCCTCAACAGGTGACCCTGTGGTGTGCAATCTCCTGTCACGGTATAACCGGTGTGATATCTCTTGATGACACAGTGACTGCCGAATGGTACGTGAAAGTTTTGGAGGATGATTTCATCCCCATTATCCAAAGTGATTCTGATTTCGACAAGATATGGTTTATGCAAGACGGATCTCGACCCAATCGAAGCAGGACAGTGTTTGAAGGACAATGAAGGCTTTCACGACCGGATGGTAGTGTTGTTGATAATTCTTCCGGGTTATATGGCCGTGGTCCATGGAATTCTTGTATTCCTAACATTTCGTCCAATACTACGTTGGACATCTTCTTCACCACTCGTCTGCGCCACATCATCGCCAATGACGGCAGGCACATCGAACATATCATAACCTATATCCGAATATTTGTAATGTCGTTTACATGTTGATTGAGTTCGTAACTAATTTACATTTTTTCATATAGTTCAATAATTGTCACCCTGTAAATACCACACGCACACTAACACCTCCAGTTGTACCTCGTTTTTAAGTGCAAAACCAATAAACCTGAGAACAGCTACCGAGAATCTCAGTGCGGACCTGTGTGCACTATAAAAATGGGTGCAGGATATAGGGTTAAAACTCATCCAATCCAAAACCAAAGCGGTACTGGTTATTCATTCTAGTCTCATAAGCCCGAAATTTCGGGAATCCTATCTTTAACCCTGAATGGGACAAATATTAAATTCTCTCCCTCAGCAAAGAGTCCATGAGTATAATAAATGAAAATCTAAACTGAATTGAGAGATTAACTGCAATGTGCAAGAAGGCATCAGCATCTCTCCATGCACTACAAAAATTTAAAACGCTCCTGCCTTCCGACCTGAAAAAGAAACGTGTACAACATATACTTCCAATTATTGACTACAGTGATGTTATCCTGTTAGATCTTTCTCAGAAAAGCTCACGGCACTTGGAACTGGTTTTGAATGCCTGTGTTCCTCATATTTGTGAAGTATGACTATTTGATCATATTTCACCATCATACGAACAGCTACCCTGTCGGCGTGCTGACAAGCGCAGAGATTTCCAGACCCTCTGCGTTCTCCATGAACGTACACTGTACCTCATGTCTCTCCTCGACATTAACGCTTTTGTCTGAAAACATGGCCGAAACACCTATTCCCATCAGAGAAAAATCCTTTCCCTCCATATCATCGTTCAGTTACTTTCTCGAAGTCTTCCTCTCTAGCAGTAACCCGACTCTCTAATATCGTCCCGCATTATATTATAAAACTTAATAACATCTGCAGTTTCAGAATACAGTTGATTACATATATACTGAAGCAACATTAATGATTACCACTGTCCCTGTACTCACTCGTACAACCTTCTTTCCAACCATATCTTCCTCATTTGCCAATATCCTTCAATATCCTTTCCCAAGAACTCATTAACTTTATTAGATTATAGTCAGTATTACTTATTCACATCGTTACTATAGACACTCAGATCATTTTTACACTATTTGTTATTCTGGAACTGTTATTTCTTAGGTAACCATCGTGTAAAAGAAGTACCGTATGTGTGAATCCCTAGTCCGATGTAAAAGACGACCCGATGGGCTTAATCAGATCAGGGTAAATAAATAAAAAAGTAAAAGTATGGTTTATGCATCGTCTTAAAAGATAATTATTTATACATAAAAAGAATCTATTGTTTTCTTCTTCTCAGCAGTAGTTATTCGTTAAAAAATAGGAAAATTATCTAACTTCTACTTTCAGTTCTGATTGTACTTCTTTGTTTCTACTTTTAGTTCTATCACTGATTTAGCAATACATAATTTTCTGTTTGAAGGCCCGTCTATAATCTAAAATGCGACTGACACAGAATCTTATTTACGCATAAATGCTCAGTCGCTCTTGAATACATTACCTCATCAAAATAAAGAGGAAATATGATGCTCTGTATAACGGACTCACGTCGTATTCGGGAGTGGAGATGTTCAATTCCCCGTATGGCTACTTTACCTTAAGGTTTTCCAGATTTTCGTATATCAGGTAATGCGAATGCGATTCATTTCAAAACATGATTTCCTGCAAGCCAGAGTTTGTTCTCAGTAAGTTCATAACAACGTCGTCGACAGTACCTTAAACGTTAACCTTCCTTCCTTTCCAAGAACATAAGGAAAAATCGATAGAAACTATGATGTAGCTAACGGTTAATACATGTCTTCCTGCATTTCTTGTTGACCGATTCAACGATATTGTAGTTTCAAGATTTTAAACGTGGCTGAAACAGCAACTGTTGAAATTCTTCACGGTAAATGATAACAACCAAACAGCTCCAGGATAAATATTTATTAAATCGTGGTCTAGAATTTTAATAAATCTTTACCCTGCAACTGTTTGGCTGTTATCATTTACCGTGAAAATATTGTAGTTTAATATGCGTGGAAAGATATCACGTGAAAATGACGCTTTACTTATGTGGCTGAAGGTAATAGCTATGATAGGAGAGCTGACATTTAATATCGTGCTGCGCATGATTTCACAGCCACAAGCCACATTAAATTTTATCACTCGCCGTTCACACGTGCACTGTCTCCCAGATACATCAAATATAGCAATCAGCGGAGTCAGCTTTGTTTTATTACATCATGTTCTGAGAAGAAGCGACGGGACACAGAAATTGTCTGTTTCCGCCTTTCACCCTTCCACCGGACTATACTGCCTCTAATTGGCTGGGAAATTAATTAATTTTCAGCTGTTGCTTTCACTGCTACGTGCGATGTATCCCCCGATTATTTGTACATGCAGTAGTGGTATTTTCTGACAGGGGCAAACAGTTTGGAAAACAAAGTAGCCTGTGATTACACATTACAATGGTTACGTCACAACGACTCCTGATCCGTTTGGCTTGTCATTAAAATTTATGACCACGTTAAGTCCTGTTTAACGAAGAATTTAATCAGAGGCTGGAGAACTGTTATTTACCTCTCTGGGAGCATCCGGCTAGTCAAATTCATTTAAATAAAACCAGCGTTATCCATGCTCAAAAAAATGTTGTAACTCCCAGCTTCAGAACATACCAGCAGAAATGGCTTTACTTATGACAGTTATCGCTTCTTGAGATCAGTGACAGTGTGACAGTATTCATATTCGTTGTTTTAGTACCTGTAGTCGTAAATTAATCATTTTTGAATGAGTGCTCTCTTCATTGCGTAAAAGTAGTGTAAATTTCTAAACAGGAATTTTTTTCGTTTTTACCGAAATATTTTTGGTCACGAGTCATTATCCTACGAATATCAATTAAAAGATACCAATCTCTGTAACCAATTTCTTTCATGTAACAATTAGGGAAAATGCATCAGGACTTTATATCTGCGTGAGATACATTCAACCAGTATCACTGTATCGTAAATGTTGGTGTCATCCTCGATCGTACACTATGCTTCAAACAACACCTTCTTAACTTAGCTCAAAAGCTGAGGACTCGAAACAACATCCTCCATAAGCTATGCAGAACTACCTGGGGATCTTCAGCAACCACCCTGCGAACTTCAGCTCTGGGCTTGGTGTACTGAAGTGCTGAGTATTGTGCACCTGTTTGGATGAATAGTCATCACACAAGGCTTGTTGATACCCAGCTGAATACGACAATGCGCATAATATCTGGCACAATCAGATCTACTCCAGTTTATTGGCTTCCACTGTTAACCGGTATAATGCCTCCTGATCTACGCAGATGTACTGCCCTTATGAGAGAATTCCACAAGATCTCCAGGAATTCTAACCTACCCGTGCATTGCGACCTGCCACTCTTAAATCGCAAGAGACTGAAATCACGTCATCCAACTCTGTGCGATGCTGCTGACATGGTTGCTAAGAATTTCAAACCTCTTGAAGAATGGAAAGGTCGGTGGGAAGCAGTGACAGATGTGCACCTGCATAACATCTTCTCAGGTGCTAAACTTCCAAGTGGATTCGACTTACCACGCAAGACCTGGTCTACTCTCAACAGAATCCGTACCAGCCATGGGCGATGCAGGGATGCTCTCTTTAAGTGGAAGAAGCTGCCTGATCCAGCTTGTGACTGCGGGGCTCCATACCAGACTGTTCACCACATTGTCAGTGAATGCAGGATTCGAGCCTATCACGGCGCCAAAGAGGACTTCCTGCTAGCAACTCCAGATGCAGTGCGCTGGATTGAAGGACTGGATATTCAGTTGTAAAGACAAACTTAAGTTTCTTGTGTGTCAATATGTACATATGTATATGTAATTTCATGATATGTCTGTATTAGCCATACGCTAAATAAATAATAAACATAAAGTACATTCTTTTGGCAACCTATGGAAGTGCTTTTATGTGACTGAATGCTGTAACAGATCGGGTAATTAACTTATATGGCCTTGTAACGTTAGCCAAGTAACCTTGCTGTCTTGGTACTGTGAACTTCTAAAAGTAAGGGGAAACTGGAGTTTTTTTTCGCGACCATACAGCTCCACTGTATGGCTCAATGTCCCCAGTTCGTGATATTGTAGTCAGCGTCACTGACCCTCGATCACGGAGTGTGGGTTCAATTCCTACAGTGTTAGAGATTTTCTCCGCTTGGGACAGTGTGTGTGTGTGTGTGTGTGTGTGTGTGTGTGTGTGTGTGTGTGTGTTTCCTCACTATCACTGAAGTTCAAATCTCCAAAGTGGCCTCAAATAAAAATACTTGTACCGGGCGCAGAACATCTCAGATGGCGTCTCCCGGCCAACAACGCCATACGCACATTTAATTTTTTTGTCCGGTATAAAGATGATGGCATTCTCTTAGGTAAAATATTCCAGAGATGAAATAGTCTCCCATTCATCTATCTGAGCGCGGACTACTCAGGAGAAGCTGTAGACGAGAAAAACTAAGCAGGCATTCTGTATGTCGGAAAGTGGATCGTTAGATCCCTTATTTGGGTGGGACGATTGGAGAACTTAAAATGGGAAATTCCTACATTGAAGCTAGATATAGTGGAAATTAGTGAGCTACAGTGCCAGAAAGGACTTATTTTGAGATGAGTATGCGTTATATAGTTTAGGTTTAACAATGAATGAAGAACCTACTATAAACAGCATAGTGAACACACTATAGTAGCGAAGGCATACACAAAGGTAACAGCCATCACAACAGTCGAAATTTATATGCCGGACAGTCCCATAGATGATGAAGGTACTGAAAGAATGTATGATGATATAAATGGAGTTTTTCACATACACTATGTGATCGAAAGTATCCGGACACCTGACTCAAAATGACTTACACGTTCGTGGCGACCTCCATCGGTAATGCTGGAATTCAGTATGATATTGGCCCATTCTTAGCCTTCATGACAGCTTTCACTCTCGCAAGCATACGTTCAATCAGGTGCTGGAAGGTTTCTTGGGAAATGGCAGCCCATTCTTCACGGAGTAGGGCACTGAGGAGAGGTACCGATGTCGGTCGGTGAGGCCTGGCATGAAGGCAGCGTTCCAAAACATCCCAAAGGTGTTCTATAGGATCGGGTCAGAACTCCGTGCAGGTCAGTCCATTACAGGGATGTTATTGTCGGGTAACCACTCAACCACAGGCCGTGAATTATGAACAGGTGCGCGATCATGTTAAACGATGCAATCGCCATCCCCAAATTGCTCTTCAACAGTGGGAAGCAAGAAAGCGCTTAAAACATCAATGTATGTCTGTGCTGTGGTAGTGGCACGCAAAACTACAAGGGGTGCAAGCCCCCTCCATGAAAAACACAACCACACCATAACACCATCACCTCCGAATTTTATTGTTGGCGCTACACGCGCTGGCAGGTCACGTTCACCTGGCATTTGCCATGCCCACACCTCGTCATCGGATCGCCACATTGTGTGCCGTGATTCGCCATTCCACAAAACGATTTTCCTCTGTTTAGTCGTCCAATTTTTACGCTCCTTACACCAAGCGAGGCGTTGTTTGGCATTTGCCGGCGTAATGTGTGGCTTATGAGCAGCTGCTCTCTCCTCCCGCCTAACTGTCATAGTACTTGCAGTAGATCCTGATGCAGTTTGGAATTCGTAGGTGATGGTCCGGACAGATGTCTGCCTGTTATACATTACGACGCTCTTCAACTGTCGGCGGTCTCTGTCAGCCAATAGACGAGGTCGGCCTCTATGTTTTTGTGGTGTACGTGTCCCTTCACGTTTCCACTTCACTAGCACATCGGAAAGAGTAGACCTATGGATGATTAGGAGTATGCAAATCTCCCATACAGGCGAATGACACAAGTGACACCCACGTTCGAAGTCCGTGAGATCGTCGGAGCTCCGCATTCTGCTCTCTCACGATGTCTAATGACTACTGAGGTCGCTGATATGGAGTACATGGCAGTAGGTGGCGTCACAGTCCATCTAATATGACAAAGGTATGCTTTTGGTGGTGTCCGGATACTGTTGACCACATAGTGTAGTTGAGAAAGACGGAAATTTAATTGTGATGTAGGATTGGAATTCGACAGTACGGAAAAAAAGAGAAAAATCTACCAATACGTTCTGTGACACTGTTGCTCTCGTTAGAATTTATGGGTTCAGCAAGGTAATACTCAATGCAAAGAAGGATACCAACGGTCACAAGCAACCAACACCCATCAAGACAGACATGTGGTTCACTCAGGCATGCAGGAATATGTAGCCACATCATGCCGCTTTGCCATCGAACTGTGGTGTTGTGGGATGAGCGGAGAATGTAGTCCGACTTTATGCCTGTCTCACCTGTGGCATCATACCAGCCAGTGGACGTCAGAGTTGGAAAATAAATTACAAGCTTTCGTCAGACGCCAATAACGGCTGTGAAAGATCCAGAGGACCTAATGGAGCATGCTCGATGAGCCACACCTCCAGTAATTCTGTACCACGTGTGCCCCCTCTGTTGCCAAGACACAGGGTGGCCGATGGTAGCCATACAGCCCACTCGCATCTGGAGGCTCTTTGTTATGTGACGTTATGTAGAGTCCCCCTAGTCGTTGCTCTGACACCTTCGTTCATGGTTTAGTTCAGAGAGCCGTTATCCTTGTTGCTATTGTATGAGACGTACCTTATTTCTTGTTACATTATTTCTTATGAGTCTTCATACAATCGCAGAAATGCAAGTTAAGTACACCTTCTGTCTGTTGTGTTAACTAGTTTTCTAATCATTTCTGCTCCTGTCCACCTTTCCTAAGACGACAGTTGCCCCACCACTCTGTAGCCCACCTCTGTAACCGTCGTGTACCACGTCGTACACAGCACCACTCGCATGCAGAGTCCAGTTTGCTTCATCCCTCACAGCACTGCACTCCAACGAAGATGGAATGTTTCTACAATACATAGATAACTACAGAGAGCGCAAGGTAGGTGCAAAACTACCGATTCACGTAACACGAATGTGGTAGAATTTCATATTATTATTGACTTGTCCACTTTACAGAGCTGTTCATACGCCAAGTCATAGCATTTCATGAAATCACATTCACATTCATTCTCTGCAGTCAACCATGGTGTAATTCGTGGCAGTGTGATTAATTCAGTCTTTCCGTTCATGCAGCACGTGAGATGGACATGGGCATTAATTTATATTTCTCTCGATTATATTCAACTTTAAACGTTTCGCCAACTACTGTTGCCATTACGTGATGTGCTCGTGCGAATACACATCACTCACTGTGTACATTTTTATCACAAATTTAACATCCTCTGGTGATCTGATCTTTCAGCTGTTCCGCCGCTACGTAGTAACTAACTCAATTTGTTCTTCTTGGCTCCAACCGTTACCAAATGCGCCCCAAACCAAAGCGAAACAAAGTGCCCTGAGGAAACTATCGATTTAGCAATGATAGCAGCCTACATGTTTACATTGTACCTAGAAAAATTATTTCTTAATGCTGAAGGAATTTTTTAAATAGTGGCTCCATTGGGGTGGTTTGGCATAAAAACTCCACTACTGGGTTTTAACCACAAGAAAGAGAAAACAAGGAACATTTATGCCACTGACAAGAAAGGGAAACATATTTCAAACCCATCATATTAAAGTTAAGAAATGGGTGACAGGTTACTAATTATTTTCTTAAGATAAGATGATATACATTTTTTAAGAGGATCGTTTTGGCACCCTCATGTGTCCACTAAGGTGTATCCAGAAATGAGTGTCGTTTACACTCCAAATCTTTTGCGTTTTTTTCTACCTAGGAGACCTACTTACCCACTTCAGCAAAATACAAGGTGAACATACAGACACATGTCTATAAGTATAACTCGGCTTATATACAAAGCTTCTGCTGATTTATCAGCAACATTATAAGTACCAAAAATAAACGAGTAGAAAAATAAAAAATAAATGTGTCTATGAATTCCTCCTCTGTAAATAATGTCAATAAGTTGCCTTCTCTCTGTCTATACGTAGCCTCCAGAAACTGGTGACCTACGATATAAGATATACGCTACGTCTGGTCAACCACCAATTAATGTATTGTTCATTTTCCTATATTTTATAGAACTTGTACTTTTTTGATATATTACTGTTCATGTACTGTACAAAAAAAAAATGGCTCTGAGCACTATGGGACTCAACTGCTGAGGTCATTAGTCCCCTAGAACTTAGAACTAGTTAAACCTAACTAACCTAAGGACATCACAAATATCCATGCCCGAGGCAGGATTCGAACCTGCGACCGTAGCGGTCTTGCGGTTCCAGACTGCAGCGCCTTTAACCGCACGGCCACTTCGGCCGGCTACTGTACAAAATATTTTGTTATTTCTGTTTGTATGTTCTTAAGCAGTCTTTGGTTTCCGACTGTCTGGCACGCCAGTGATATATATAATGTGCCCCTGACATTTGTCATCGGTAGTCCTACAGTGTTTGGATGTATGTTTACCTTTGATAACAAAATATCAGCTGCTGTTAGTTGTCAAAACGTAGTACTTAAGAAAACTTCCAATCTGATGTTTAAAGTTGTCATGCTAATGTGGTTCCAGTCGCAATGTAAGGATGGAGTGTAAAGTCTACTTTTTAAGTGTAGTGAAAAACAATTTAAAAATACGACGTGTAATATGTAATAATACACATGCAATTACGAATATTGCACCATAAGGCGGTGTGTTAATGCGAGTTTTGTAACTATTACTTAAACATGGTGACGTATGGAGATGCATACAGGCAGTGTGATACTTTTCCACGTTGGTTTTACAGGTGCCTGAAAATAACAAGTCGTCCAAATTAGGTAATCGCATGATTTAAATAGAGATGGTCTGCATTACAGTTTATTACAGACCAAGTTTTGTTTTATTAAGTATTTGTAAGGTGTGGTTCGCGGGCTGCTGTGGCCGAGCGGTTCTAAGCCCTTCACTCCATAACCGCGCTGTTGCTACGGTCGCAGGTTCGAATCCTGCCTCGGGCATGGATGTGTGTGATGTCCTGTGGTTAGTTAGGTTTAAGTGGTTCTAAGTCTAGGGGACTGATGACCTCAGATGAAAAGTCCCATAGCGCTTGGAGAAATTTGAAACTTTTTTTTTTTTTTTTTTTGAGGGTGTGGATCTTAATTTTACGTCCAGTGTCAGCACACATTCGAAAATTTTTAATTAATATCCGAAAAGTTCACCATATAAGTAAGCTTATTCTCAGCGTCCGAGAGTCCTTATATTACTCATGTTTATGATAAGGCGTGATTTTTCTAAATTATGTTTGACTTCATGTTTACCTGATTTCACAGTCTCTACTTCTGCCGCATTAGGACAACCAGTGTCAAATCATTTACGTGTTCCTTTAGAGTCTAAATTAAATTTCAGTGTTTTATCCGTCATCTCACAGGATTTAGCGAGCGTTTTGATTAACACCAGGACGTCTACCTTGTATTCAATCAGTCAAATAATTTTGTTGACGTTCGTTTCTCTGCTTTGCTTTTGTTTATAATGTTTGCACGGGCAGTAGCATTTTATTACCACGTCATGCGTGTCTTGGGAACATCTTTGATGAGCTCAGAAAATTAGGTTTCAGGAACCTGGTATAATAACAGTTAGCAGGGTGTGAAGTCAGTGGATGTATATGGGAATTTTTTAAGCACACCCTCAACATATTCTTAATTCTTGCTTCCAAAGTCTTTTGTTTTGTCGGTGGTCCTGCATAATGTTTTACGAAGGAAGGTTTCTGATGCCTCACTTTTACGTTCTGCTGCCTTGATTTTGTGTGTTTCGTTTGCAAAAACTTGACAGTGCCTCCTCTAAATATTCACGACACTCTTAATTTTCTTCCGTTCATCTCGTTATAACCAGTCTATGTTCTTTGTAAGTACTTGTTCAAGATCCTCTGCTTTAACCTGTTTTCTTTTTCATCTCCGTGGTTTCTTCTTCAATGCTACAATTTTGAGCCCTGTGCACATACTTCGGTACAATCTATGATTCCATGATTAAGCATAAGCTTGTCTGTCCCGTCATTTTACGTGACACTATGGGACATTGAAAAGCATTACCATCTTTTTCTACATCGAACAGAGTCATACTCCCATTACGAAAGTTTAAGTGACTCTGCTGCTCCGCCAACCATTCTGCATCAAATATCATGGACAGTCCCAGTTCATACACAACCATTTCCCTCGGTAATCTACACAGAGACCCAAATTTGCTGCTTTGCAGTCTTACTTTTCGTACCTGCAGTGCCTATAGTGCATCCACTACTCACTTAAAAATTCTGTATTAGCTTTCCTTGATCTAACAATTTTTGCGATATCACATTTATAGGACTCTCTGAATCTAAGATAATGTCATAAAGTACATCGAAGATCACACCTTCCGCAGTACTTGTACAGATTCTTCAAGAACACCTCCGTCTTTCCGCAGCAGATCATCCACGAGTTCGTGTGTCTGCTCTGTCTTTTGAATTGTCAGTATCCATGACCCTGTTTCTTCAAACAACCGGAACTTCTTTGGAATCGGTGTCAGTTTTCCTCATGTCGCTCACATTGCATCACGCATATTCATTGTTCACAGGTGGCTCCATCTCAGCCATTTCATTGAACCCTGGAGCCTCGCGCTCAATATGGGTGACGCCACCACTTCTGTTCCTGTAACCATTGTAGTCTGAATTCACGCCACGGGATCCTCTGTTTCCGCCGCTCCACCTTTGGTAATTATATCTTCAGTCGTAATTTGATCCTTTCACCGTGATTCTTCCCAGATGTCTCTCACCTGGGACAATAGATGTTTGTTTGCCCTACAGATCCAAACCAGTCTCGTTTGTTAGACAAAAGCTGTTTTTCTCGTGCCTTCTGAGCCTGTGGATCAGGAACAAAAGTCATTTCCTCCCTGTACCATTTCTAGGGCAAATGGTATTTTTCTCGCTGCAGGTACAAGCCTGTCTGTTAGACAAAGGATGCCACCCTGAGACTATGGATGGATAAACTCGTTTTTTATCCTACCGGTAGTAATCAGACTGCTGGTCTACCTTCAGCTACATCAAAACCCACGAAACACGTATTTGTCATGTATTACTCATTCAGACGAGCAGGACCTGCAGTCATGGTTGTTGGGTCACTTATTCTAAGTATATAAATAAAAATGGGCACTAGATTTTCCTCTGACGACGCATACTGCCTCCTCCAAGTGTAAATTAATTGCCGCGCGCCTCTGGCATCGCACGTTATACAATCGTCACTGTACGCTTGTTATGAATAAACAACAGCTAGGAATAGAAAACCACACCAGGGAGAGCCCACTTTCCACGGATGTAAGATTCATGACCACCACACCGGTCGAGAAGGTCACGCCACCATCCCGTCCGTGGTGGAACACTATTTTTGTTGCAAGAGCCGTATCGGACATCACCCGCGCTAACAGTCGGAGAGGGCAACCAGACTGTTATCCGTCGCGGTCTGCCGCTGGCCGACGGTCGCTTGTGGACAGACATCAGCCGTGTATCCGCAGCACCTCACCTGCTGGTGCTGCGCCCCCTCGCCAAGTCCACCACCCCAACCAGCACCACAGACATTGAGCCTTATAATTAAAGTACTTCCATACATTAAGTATAATTTGGCAGAAAATTCAAAATACGATATAGTAGTTCTAATACCCATCACTAGTATGCTGTTTTTGACAGAACTACACTTACAGCCCACAGTATAATGCTGACGAAATATAAAGTGACCTATAGCCTCCAGAAAAAAAAGGAAAGAAGAAATGAAGAATAAATTGAGCCATGCACACTATCCTATCGCAGAACTCGTGCGAATGTCTTTGAAGCCGAAAAAATCTACATTCAGGTACTATACTTATAAAATTTACCCCAAAAGGTTTGTGTGTGAAAACGGTCCACACTGGAAGGAAGCTATGGTCATAGTCCATCAGCCAAGTTCAACTATTAACACATCGTTCTTATACGCAACAGCCACGTATCACGCAAATTTGAGGATAATAAATATTCAAACACTGTGTGATCAAAAGTATCCGGACACCTGGCTCTAAATGAGTTACAAGTAAGTGGCTGGCGCCCTCCATCAATAATGCTAGAATTCAGTATGGTGTTGTCCCACCCTTAGTCTTGATGATAGCTTCCACTCTCGCAGGCATACGTTCAATCAGGTGCTGGAAGGTTTCTCGGGAAATGGCAGCCCATTCTTTACGGAGTGCTGCACTGAGGAGAGGTATCGATGTCGGTCGGTGAGTTCTGGCACGAAATCGGCCTTCCAAAACTTTCCAAAAGTGTTCCATAGGATTCAGATCAGGATTCTGTGCAGGCAAGTTCACTACAGGAATGTTACTGTCGTGTAACCACTCCGCCATGGGGCGTGCATTATGAACAGGTGCTCAATCATGTTGAAAGATGCAATCGCCATCCCCGAATCGCTCTTCAACAGTGGGAAGCAATAAGGTGCTTAAAACATCAATGTAGGCCTGTGCTGTGATAGTGGCACGCAAAACAACAAGGGGTGCAAACCCCCTCCATGAAACACACGACCACACCATAACACCACCGCCTACGAATTTTATTGTTGGCACTACACACTTTGGTAGATGACGTTCACCGGACATACGACATACCCACACCCTACCATCGGACCGCCACATTGTGTACCGTGATTCGTCACTCCACACAACGTTATTCGACTGTTCAGTCGTCCAATTTTACGCTCCTTACATCAAGCGAGGCGTCGTTTGCCATTTACCGGCGTGTCTCTTTACGTTTCCACATCACTATTACATAAGAAACAGTGGAAATACGGATGTTTAGGAGTGTGGAAATCTCGTGTACAGACGTATGACACAAGGGACACCCAACCACTTGACCACGTTCGAAGTCCGTGAGTTCCGCGGAGCTCCCCATTCTGCTCTCTCACGATTTCTAATGACTGCTGAGGTCGCCTGGCAGGAGGTGGCAGCACAATGCACCTAATATGAAAAACGTATGTTTCTGGCGGTTGTCGGATACTTCTGATCACATTATGGTCTTATTTACAAGTAGAATTGTAACAGTCGAATGGTTCAAATGGCTCTGAGCACTATGGGCCTTAACATCTGAGGTGATCAGTCCCCTAGAACTTAGAACTACTTACACCTAAATAACCTAAGGAGAGCACACATATCCATGCCCGAGGCAGGATTCGAACCTGCGACCGTAGCGATCGCGCGGTTCCAGACTGAAGCGCCTAGAACCGCTCGGCCATGTAAGAGTCGAAATACTGTATATACAGACTAGGAAAAAAGCTATTTGAACGGGTGTATTGGTCCGTAACATAACTCCAGCGTGTCAACACAAAAAACAGTCAGCTGTGCTAGCTTTAAGACAAAGGGTCCTCCCGTCAGATAAAAAGCATAACCATCTGATCCAGTTCTACCTGCCTGCATAGCAGTATGGTTCAGCTGCAAGCATATTCCTAAGAAAGAGCGTAACTCTGGTTCACAGGAAGCTGCTGTCTTTTCCCTTCCTCTCACACTGCCACAGACAGCCGAAGAGAGAACCTGCAGCGTCCAAGTGAATCACGCCTCGGCGATATACGAGTACATCCCCAACGAAGTACACATTGCAATCCAACATAAGCCCGCGCAACCCCTTTAGCTATGAGCTGTGCTGTAAAGAGTATTACTCGTCGATTCTGTATTCTTTGATACTCAACTTCGGGGTTTTTCCCACAATGTTTTTAATAAATTTTTGTCACATTCACGTGTGGATTTATCCCGTCATTTAGATTGAATTGATAATAGACTCGAAAAGGTCAAGAACGGACGTCAGTGCAATGTGTTTCTCGGAGAGCAACAGAGGTAGCGCAACCAGTGGAATTTAGTAGTTGCATTTCTAACATGTGGCAGTAGAATCCATTGAATTTTCACGTTAGGGTGTTCCTATTTCTACTACACGCTCAAATCCGCAAGAACTAGGAAACTGAGAATCCCATAGATACTTTTGACGGATACTGGTGTCAGTGCAGGCATAATTTTAGTGAGGTGACATCTCGGAACTATACTGAACACTGACCAGATGTCAGTCTTCCGGGTCTTGTTATCGAACAAAGAAAGCTGAGTTCCTCACAGTCAATGTTTATGGAATACATGTCGACACTTTGTCTCCAAAAAGGGAAGTATTCGAAAACTGCCCATCCCATTGGAGGTAGAGTGCATCGACTTAATGGTGGTTCGCACAGTGTCCTCGAAAAGTCAGGGAATGCAATGGCAGTGAAATATAGTTTCTGGTTTTTGATATCCGTACTGACGCATGTCCGAATTCATAATGATTTTAACGCCATCTAGAACCCCTTAGTCCTATATTTTTAAATCAAAATTATAAGAGAAAAAATCCCTCAGAGGGGTCGGAGTTAGCACCAGCTCGATGACAGTTGTAGAAAAATGGAAATTCGTATTTACTAGCGTGCTGGCTCATCTTTCTTCTCACCCCACACAGTGTTACGATTCTGTGTTAGGATTGGATAAGACCTTAATGGGCTGAAAGGAACTGAACTCTACAGTTTTTGAACAAGTAAATGATTTTCAGTCTCTCTTTAGTGAAACACATTCAGATGAAAACGGTCCCTCCTGAATCCGACGTATGCACACAAGATTAGAGTGCAGAACACACAGGCGAACGTTCACACCATCATTAATCGTAATCCGTCAGTCGTTAGGCCCGTACGTTAAAATAAAATCGACAAACCAGTAACGCAGTAGTCTGTAGGGCACACAAAAATTTCTGTCGTCTCTCCTAAAAACGGACATCGTTCAATTATTCAGTCTATTTTAAGCGGTTTCTCATATAAATTATAAGTGCTTTCTATTGTGCGTAGGATATGGTACTATATTCTGGGATTTAACATCACGTGGACCTGTGAGCATTTATGCTCAGTGTCATTGAACAGTAAATTTACTTTGAATACCTTTTTCTTTAAGAATTTCCTTTATTTACTAGCGATTCATCAAGAACTATGTGAGCGTGGAAGTAGTTGCCAGTGGGTAACTGATGAAAACAAATCAAATTTCTTTCAACAAATGGAAATTTTATTCCTAAAAGCCTTTATTTTTATAAACAGATTTAAAATTATAATCAGAAAGCACCCTCTAAATATCAAGTTACAATTTATTCAGTGGCAGAAAGAACAAAATTTTGACTGTATGAGCTTTCGGGCTGAGAACCTTGCCGCTCCCTTTTGCTGTCACGGCCGATCACAACAACCTCTCAAAGACTACACTGGTGCAAATCTGCCACACACCAGATTACTTTAAAATAAAAATTTTAACAACTCACACAAGCACATAAACTTCGCACCCCGTAGGAGGGATGGAAATGGTACAAAACACTAACATTAAAAGATTAACTTGCCACCGAAGGTGCAACTTGATTTTTTCTTTTTTAAAAAAGGTCTTACGGTGGAAGGGTGGCAACTTTATATACTAAAATGACGATTTAAATAAAAACCCATGAAATGCAGTCTTACATAAAATATACAAGGTTGGCCAAACATGCTCTACATTACACATATACCGCGTCTAAAGATGATAGGCAAGATAAAAACATATTTCCGGAATTCGGCCGTTACACTTCAAGCAATAAATTCGTTAACACCGAATCCGACAAATCTGACGGAGGCAGCTATTAACGTATGGCGGACCGACAGACAGACACCAACAGTCTAACAAATGCGGACGAGAGACAGAAGATCAAGCTGGGGACGAGAGACTGACCAAGAAAACAAGTAGAATTTAACAAGTAAATGAAACAACATATCACGAATCACTTAACTTCTAATAACTGCAATGTCTGGCGAAGACCTGGCGCAGCACCCCCAAAACGCTCTCCCGAAACGTCCGCTACCAGCCGATTCAACGGACGCAGGAAGGCGCGCCCATCTCCCGTCTCACGGCGCCGCAGCTCGCACCGGCCAGACCGATGTCGTGGGTTGACTCCTGTTGCTCTCGTGTCGGCCGCGAAGCCACTACCACTCGCTATACGGCGCGGCCCACTGGAGTCACGTGGCGACCTCACATGCGCCGACGCTCAAGGCGGACAAGTTATCTTGTGTCTCAGTGTGCGACCGACCAGCTGATCGATCCAACCGCCAATGACCGTTGGGTGGCTTGCGGAGTATAAATGTAGGGAAAAAAAAAAACTCGAGCAGACTGGCGGTCTAACGCGCAGACTCAGTTTCAGGAACTCAGCCCCGACCGGGAGACCACTAGCTGAGTTCTGTTACTGGCGGAGTGGCAAGACTCTCATTTTGCCGGCTTTAAAGGTTGATCCGAACGACAGACAGACACTAACTACCGCACAAATGCGAACGAGAGACAGACCAGCAACTGGTGACGAGTGACTGACCCACTCACTCCGACTGACGAGCTTATCGCGCCCCTTAATTGCACGTGAACAGGCAACCTTTCCCCTTTTCCATCAGAGGCAGACACCAAGGCTGCGATTGCTACAGCGGCGCCACCGCCAGAAACGGAGAGCGACTGCTGCACACAATGCGCTGCGGCGCGCTCTTCAAAACAGCAATTTTTACCGCGGCTCAGTCATCGTAAGGAAGATGAACATAGGAACTTTAAGAATAGAACTCGAGAGAGTATGTCTTTGGCATTGCCTTGCTTATGACAATGGAAGGCTTAATACGGAGATGTGCTGTCTGTGATTTCAGTCAATCAATATTTCTAAGATCACAGTTTCAGGAAAATCGTCGCAGGTTTGCAATCAACGCTGGCCAGCCAGCTTTCTCGGAACACTGTTGAAATGCTCATTCAGAAGTTCCTGAGATATGTTGTTCACTATGCCAAACTGCTTTTAGGGTAGTCCCCATAGGGAAACTGCAATCATTGGATGCGTATTCTGGGTACTTTCACACTCCCTCTCTTCTAATAAATACTCTTGTATATGTTTATAACCTAGCTCTATAACCTAGCCAATGTACGTTACGTATTCCAAGGCATCGCAGTCGATCGTCATTGTGTACATACATGACCAGAATTTTGTTCCCTTTTCGGTTTGGGGATCTGATTTCTACGACTTCAGCTTGTGGTCAACAGACTGTGGTGATCGTGAGTTCGGCCCGCATCTCGTGGTCGTGCGGTAGCGTTCTCGCTTCCCACGCCCGGGTTCCCGGGTTCGATTCCCGGCGGGTCAGGGATTTTCTCTGCCTCGTGATGGCTGGGTGTTGTTTGCTGTCCTTAGGTTAGTTAGGTTTAAGTAGTTCTAAGTTCTAGGGGACTGATGACCGTAGATGTTAAGTCCCATAGTGCTCAGAGCCATTTGAACCATTTTGATCGTGAGTTCTGAGTGGAACGAAAGTTTAATCATTTAATACCAGTTATGTAATATGAATGTGTCCAAAGAGTTCCTTAAATATGACGATAGCCGCACATTGTACTAAGTCCTTCCCAATGAGTCTGTTTCCAAGGCGTGGTCCGTTTCCCACGGAGCGATTCAGTTGTACAGTGGCTGAAATGGAAGAGTTGGCGTCCGTCTGAGGGCCACGGAACATCGGGCCAGAGCCTGAAGGCGGCATCAGAAGGGCAAAGAGAGGCAAACACGTCACAAGCCCTGAGACTGCGTGCCGCGGGAAGCGCGGGCCGCCTCCGCGGGATATCCGGGTGGTGCCGGCTCGCTGCTCCGCCCCGCCCCGCCTCTCACGACGGGCCAACATCCATATCCGCTCTCCTCCCCCTCCTCGAGCCGTCTCCAGCGGCGGCGAGAGGCGACAGGCCTCCAGAAAGCGAAATCCGTGCGGAACGGAGCACCGATGAGCCGGACATCCGACTCCAGGAACTGGAAAAACTTCCTGTCGTCTGTAGCACGCATTCCTACCAAAATACACACACCAATAGACGTTGGTTAATTCACTGCAGACAAATAAAACTGTAACACTAGGAAACATACTAAATTACTGCATTTCACTTACTAGGATTTCAGAGTATAGTAGAAAGAATGCTTGAAAAATTTGTAAGTTGTTTGGGAGTATAAAGTGAGGGAAATCTTTTTATCATTGTAACCAACAAGGCAATGCAACTACTCTCCTCGCTCTCTTACCTAAGTCACTTATACTACGATAACTCAGTGCCTGGCGAAAAACACTGAAGCAAGCAAAAGGGTGTGATGAAAACGAAATGAAACTTCGTGGGCTGAGAGCCACTGGATCCTCTCAAGGCGCAAGCTGGTCTACAACTGTCGTAACTGATCCTTTATATACTAAATTCTGGCACTGGGACGCAGTCGGCAATCAAGTGTGTACCACACATTATCCATCGGTGACAGATCTAAGCATCGTGTTCGGCATGGGAGTAACACAAAATCACGCCGACAATTTATAGAGGCATTTGCCGTTTCTGGACGAGCATTGTCCTGTTGAGATATGGCACCATAACACTGTTGCATGAGAAATAACTGAGGACGCAGGGTATCTGTGACGTTCCACTGTGCGGTCAAAATTTTCTTTGTCTCTGCCAGACGAGACCTGAAATAGAACCCAATGGTTCCTCACATCATGACGCCAGGTATAACACCACAGTGCATCTCCAATACACTGCAAGCATATAAGCCCTCCCCTGGTCGCCAGCATAGTAGGCGACTAGTCATCCACGGTAGGGGACCATCACTGTTCATCGTTCAGCACAATGCCATATCATTCACCAGCAGTCACTCCTTCCTGGAAACGCAGCCGTTTGTGATGGGGTACGCGGTAACAATTATTGAACTAAATGAAATAAAACAGTCATAACTTCTGAACGGTTTGCGATAGGACGTTCAAACTGCATGGTTGGCCTCTAGGCATGATCGAAATTATTTACCATCAATCCCTTTGATTTACATACGAAGCCTACTTTCATTTGGACGAGTCCGTAAAAAAGCAAAATCGCCGCATTTGGGGGACTGAGAATCCGTATTTCGCGATCGACAAGTTTCTTTTATGTGTGGTGTGCAATGTCCAGTCACGGAATAATCGGTGCGATATTCCTTGATGGCACGGTGACTACCGAACTGTACGTGAAGGTTTTGCAACATGATTTCATCCCCATCATCCAAAGTAACCCTGATTTCGAGAATATGTGGTCCATGCAAGACGGAGCTCGACCCCACCGAAGCAGGAGAGTGTTTGATGTCCCGGAGGAGCACTTTGGGGACCGAATTCTGGCTCTGGGGTACTCAGATGCCACCGGCATGGGCCTCGATTGGCTGCCATGTTCTCCAGATAAAAACACAAGTGACTCCTTCTTGTGACCCCTCATTAAAGGCACGGTGTCCAGCAATAGTCCCAAAACCATTGCTGAGTTGAGAACTGCCATTCAGGACGCCATCGACAGTATCGATGTTCCGACACTTTAGCGGGTAAAGCAGAATTTCGCTGTTGGTCTACACCATATGATTCGCAATGTTGGCACGCCTATCGAGCACGTCATAAATTAAATCCGAATATCTGTAGTGATATTTACTTGTTGAACGATGTGTGTGCACGCCATAGCCTGTATCTAATTTACGTTTCCTTTTTTTTTTAAATAGATCAATAATTGTCACCCTGTATTAACGGCAGCTTACGCAAGGGACGGTAATTCTCCAGTTATTCTGCCGCTAGTCACCAACGTATGGAGTGGGATGACATAGAATGTTGCAGGGAGTCTACTGCTGGTTGTGGGACGGATTATGCAGATGTGAAGTGGCTACGTCATGTTCCGTGCACAATACGGCGATCCTCCACTCAGGTGGTCAGATGTGGTCGGCCAGAACCTAGACGAAGAGTATGTTCGCTCTCTCTTTCCCATGCAGTACTGCATTAGGTAGCTATCTCATTCGAAAGCCCTAGAAATATGGTTGTGTGTATTGTGTATTGAATCGGGGACGTAGAGACGGTGGAGAGGCTTAGTCGCCCCGTACTCCTCAGTGCTTCACAACCCCACAACAGGCCACAGCAATCCACCCACCCCACCGCCGCTCCACCTGAACCCAGGGTTATAGTGCGGTTCGGCCCCTCATACCAGGCGAGTGTAGCCCCAAATGTTTCCACGTTACAGTAAACATGGTGTACATACGTGGAAACAGTGTTTGCGCAGCAATCTCCGACATAGAGTAATGAGACGGAATAAGGGGAACCAGCCTGCAGTGGCCGAGGCAGATGGAAAACCGCCTTAAAAACCATCCACAGGCTGGCCAGCACACCGCACCTGGACACTAATCCGCCGGGCGGATTCGTGCTGGGGACCGGCACGCCTTCCCACTCGGGAAACATAGACCGGACGGCTAGCCGGGCGGGCATAGTAATATGGTTACTCCAAGATATGGCCAGACAACCTAATGTAGGCCCCATTAACTCTGTCAAGCGCTCTCGTCACTGTCTTATAAGAGTATGCAGGATCTTCATGTCTGTCTCAGTGACCTCTCAAGGTCTGACACTGTTCAAACCCCTTAAATACAATACCAGCACTGGTAACAACTCTAAGCACAGACAACAATAATGAGGTCTGGTAGTCGTCTTATATGTGAAAGAAAACTGCAAGTCTAATCAATTACATACTCGCCGATCTTCGGTCCGTGTACCAATCATCTCATCTGGGTGCTTCGCTTTTTATGTAAGGCAGTGTATATAAGGGAAAATATTCACACTTCGTGAAGCTGGTGAATGACTCTGATAGTAAAAACGCTTTCCAATCCAATTTTCCAAATCTCTACTGACATCTCAGCCAACAGTGCCATTTCGCACTTACATATTCATCTCGTCTCAGCTGGCAAAGAGACGGCGAGTAGGAGATGGGCAAGGGGAGCGGAGGGAAGATTGAATTAATTGCTGGTAGAAGGAACACATGGACATACGGGGTAGGAGCAGGGGGGAGGACCAGATGAACAGAGAGAGGGTGAAGAAATGATAGAGAGGTAAGAGATGGAGAGAAAGAGCGAGAGGGGCAGGAGGAGGGCAACAGAGATTACAGGTGGAGGAGGTGGAAAGAGAGAGAGGGTTGGAGGAGACGAATAGGAAGTGGGGAATGAGGAGACGGACAGAGAGAGCGGGAAGGGGAAAGGGACGCATTGGCTAATGAGAGAATGGAGTAAATTACTACCTGGGCAACGCGGGTACATAACTAGGAGAATATTACACACGTCGAAAAAAGTTTTGCATCACCCTGGTTCCCAGAACTCCTGAAGACAGATGTTGACTGTGGGTATTTTATCACACAAACAGTCCTTTTGAATCTAGAATGAAATTTTCACTCTACAGCGGAGTGTGCGCTGATATGAAACTTCCTGGCAGATTAAAATTGTGTGCCGGACCGAGACTCGAACTCGAGACCTTTGCCTTTCGCGGGCACTTGCACGCGAAAGGCAAAGGTCCCGGGTTCGAGTCTCGTCCCGGCACACAGTTTTAATCTGCCAGGAAGTTTCAGTCCTTTTGAATGTTCATAGATGTCACTAAAACCGCCCAAAGATGTAAACAACCATGCATGAGCAGCGCCTATTAGACGAAGGGGGTCCGACAGCCGATCAGTTCCAGTCATTACACCATGAAGAAGGTACACGGCTCGTGCTGTCTGTAGTTCAACCATGCCTAGATGGTCAGTACCGCGGTTCGATTGCGTCCGCATTGTTACTTTGTGCTAGGAAGGTCTCTCAACAAGGGAAGTGTCCAGGCGCCTCGGAGTGAACCAAAGCGATGTTGTTCGGACATAGAGGAGATACAGAGAGACAGAAACTGTCGATGACATGCCTCGCTCAGGCCGCCCAAGGACTACTATTTCAGTGGATGACCGCTACCAATAGATTATGGCTCGGAGTAACCCTGACAGCAGCGCCACCATGGTGAATAATATGAATAATGCTTTTCGTGCAACCACAGGTTGTCGTGTTGTGACTCAAACTGTGCGCAATAGGCCGCACGCTGCGCAGCTTCATCCCGATGTCAGTGTCGACGTCCATCTTTGCAACCACGACACTATGCAGCGCGGTACAGATAGGCTCAACAACGTGCCGAATGGACCGCTCAGGATTGGCATCGCGTTCTCTTCACCGATGAGTGTCGCATATGCCTTTAACCAGACGATCGTCGGAGACGTGTTTGGAGGCAACCCGGTCAGGCTGAACGCCTTAGGCTCACTGTCCAGCGAGTTCATCATGGTGGAGGTTCCCTGCTGTTTTGGGGTGGAATTATGCTGGACCGACTTACGCCGCTGGTGGTCATGGAAGGCGCCGTAACGGCTGTACGATACGTGAATGCCATCCTCCGACCGATAGTGCAATCATATCGGCAGCATACTGGTGCGGCAATCGTCTTCATGAACGACAATTAGTTCCTGCATCGTGCACATCTTGTGAATGACTTCCTTCAGGATAACGACATCGCTCGACTAGAGTGGCCAACATGCTCTCCGGACATGAACCCTATCGAACATGCCTGGAGTAGATTGAAAAGGGCTGTTTATGGACGACGTGACCCACCAACCGATCTGAGGGATCTACGCCAAATCGCCGTTGAGGAGTGCGACAATCTGTACCAACAGTGCCTTGATAAACTTATGGGTAGTATGCCACGACGAATACAGGCGTGCAACAATGGAAGAGTGTTTGGTACTGGGTATTAGAAATATCAGTGTGTGCAGCAAACTGGACTAAGACCTCTGAAGCTCTCGCTGTATCGTAGTACAACATGCAATGTGTGGTTTTCATGAGCAGTAAAAAGGGCGGAAATGATGTTTCTGATGATCTATATTCCAATTTTCTGTACAGGTTCCGGATACAGAACTTCTTTGATGTGTGTATTTATTTAGCAGCACATTAAATCATCTACATTTGTAATGTACAATCGACTATTGAGTATAGAAAACAGAAAAAAGGTTTTTAACAGCAAACGGTTAGTCAATCAGGTCAGTAATACGGGAGTTCACGATTAGCTCACGACGAGTAAGGTGCGAGCGGTCGACAAACGAAATGCGTTCGCCGCGGCCCAGTCCACTCGGCGCGGCACGTCGCAGCGCGGCTGCCTAATTCGCATTAAATCCCGGACCATTTGCATAATTTCAGCGCCTGGCTGTGCAGCGACTGCGGAAAGGGTCACCGGCTGTAGGTACAGGATACACGCCACGCGGGCGGCTCGGCGCTCTGCTCTGCGAAAATCCGCAACCAGCGAAACGTGGCGTGTGGGAGCCGCGCTACAATACTGTAGGGCTGCACTGGCCAAAGCAGATACCGCCGGCAGGCTGCTGCCGCTGCTACCGCAGTCGGCGGATTGCAGTGGTTTCGGATTCCACCTGCCGTCCACCTAAACACTGCACATACACACGCGAGGCAACGGCTGTGAAAATATCTTCAAATACACTACTGGCCATTAAAATTGCTACGCCAGGAAGAAATGCAGATGATAAACGGGTATTCATTGGACAAATATATTATACTAGAACTGACATGTGATTACGTTTTCATGCAATTTGGGTGCATAGATGCTGAGAAATCAGTACCCATAACAACCACCTCTGGCCGTAATAACGGCCTTGATACGCCTGGGCATTGAGTCAGAGCTTGGATGGCGTGTACAGGTACAGCTGCCCATGCAGCTGCAACTCGAAACCACAGTTCATTAAGAGTAGTGACTGGCGTATTGTGACGAGCCAATTGCTCGGCCACCATTGACCAGACGTTTCCAGTTGGTGAGAGATCCGGTGAATGTGCTGGCCAGGACAGCAGTCGAACATTTTCTGTATCCAGAAAGGACCATACAGGACCTGCAACATGCGGTCGTGCATTAACCTGCTGAAATGTGGGGTTTCGCAGGTATCGAATGAAGGGTAGAGCCACGGGTCGTAACGCATCTGACATGTGACGTCCACTGTTCAAAGTGCCGTCAATGCGAACAAGAGGTAACCGAGACGTGTAACCAATGGCACCCCATACCATCACGCAGGGTCATACGCCAGTATGGCGATGACGAATACACGTTTCCAATGTGCGTCCACCGCGATGTCGCCAAACACGGATGCGACCATCGTCATGCTGTAAACAGAACCTGGATTCATCCGAGAAAATGACGTTCTGCCATTCGTGCACCCAGGTTCGTCGTTGAGTACAGCATCGCAGGCGCTCCCGTGTGTAATGCGGAGTGAAAGGTATCCGCAGCAATGGTCTCCGAGCTGATAGTCAATGCTGCTACAAACGCCGTCGAACTGTTCGTGCAGATGGTTGTTGTCTTGCAAACGTCCCCGTCTGTTGACTCAGGGATCGAGACGTGGCTCCACGATCCGTTACAGCCATGCGGATAAGATGCCTGTCATCTCGACTGCTAGTGATACGAAGCCGCTGGGATCCAGCACGGCGTTCCGTATTGCCCTCCTGAACCTACCGATTCCATATTCTGCTAACAGTCATTGGATCTCGACCAACGCGAGCAGTAATGTCGCGGGACGATAAACCGCAATTGCGATAGGCTACCTACCATCCAACCTTTATCAAAGTCGTAAACGTTATGGTACGCATTTCTCCTTCTTACACAAGGTATCACAACAACGTTTCACCAGGGAACGCCGGTCAACTGTTGTTTGTGTATGAGAAATCGGTTCGAAACTTCCTCGTGTCAGCACGTTGTTGGTGTCGCCACGGGCGCCAACCTTGTGTGAATGCTCTGGAAAGCTAATCATTTGCTTATCACAACATCTTCTTCCTGTCGGCTAAATTTCGCGTCACTAGCACATCATCTTGCTGGTGTATCAATTTTAATGGCCAGTAGTGTACAACGAGTCGGCGTGAATTAATTTAGTAGCCTGAAGCAGAGATGCTCACTGTAATAGACCGTATGACAAGCAAAGTGAAGCACCGAGAAGACACTTTCGAAATCACTGCAACTCCGTAACAGTGCACACCGTAGGCGGTACTGTAAACTAGAGAGTAGAACGGTCAACAGAATGCACTAGTGTTGTTCCTGCCAAGTGCTATTACCAGGTCTGGTACCGTTTATAAGGGGTTTGCTCAGTGTTACATGTTGATTGATAATTTTGAAGGACACGGAGACGCTGCGTGCTCGTATGGGGCAGCGTTATCAGGCCCTGACACGGTCTGGAGGCGGCCTCGTTGCGGGACTCCATTTCGCTGTCTGGTACAATCGTGCAGTATTCAGCTCCGTGGGGCTCTGGGTAGCCTATATACAGAGAGAGTGGCCTCTGATGAAATCGCACATCACTTACTGATCAGAGTGCGAAGCCATTTCTTTGTCGTGGGTCTTTCTCGACTCGTACGTTCGCAGTGATTTCTGGAGTTGAACTGTTCATTTGAAGACTTTTGGATAACTGATTCAGTCTATAGCATACCACGTCAATAGATTTCTTGCTTAGGGAAGAAAAACGTATATTCGGAAAGTTTTGGGTAGTATTATCTGCAATGTATTTCGCCTGTCGTTCGTAATGTCGAGTGTGGTTTAGTAATTATCATTCAAGATATCAAACTGTGCAGTTGGCAGTTCGATTCCCGTTGACACCAAATAATTTTCTTGGTTTTATTTGAACTGCATTTATCGAACTAGGATAATTACCAAATCCTAGCTCATATAGTTTTTAAGTTTAATTGCGAATTGCGTGAAAATTCAAGTATCCGTAACAACAGAAGATTTGTTTTCGAAAATCAGTTGCTATGAAGTTGCTGTACTGTGCTTTTATACTTAAACGTTTCTAAGCATCATTACGGAAGTACATCTTCTGGATTTTTCTGGAAAACGACAGTTTATAGATCCACTATAACCACATGCAAAACATGTTATTGGGGAATTAAAAACTCTACATAACGCTCAGAGGCTATCAACAATATATATCCAAGCACGAAACATTGAAATCGCTTCAGAACTTCTAAAATAATACAGATTAAACTCTTTTTTCCCTGGTCGATTTCCCTTTTTTCGAAACGCTGTAGTAAAATACTGTGTATCACACCACACTTTAATTTACTTGACACTGAACTTTTACTATATACTAAATAATAAGCTAGAGTTTCTGCTATAATGTGTCAAGTTGAAACGTCCCCTTACAAAAATTTATGATTGACTGTGCTGATAAACCTCTTACATTATTTGCTTTTCAAACAGCTGAGCAAAACTGAACGTACTCAGACTTTTCGCTCTTCACCTATTCTGATCAACACTAAACTGACACACAATATTTTTAGCGCAACGCAATCTGACTTTCAAAAATCCCTACAAAAGAATGGCCCTGACTAACAATAATCACCTCACAAAAATCTTCGTTACTCAAACTACTGCAATACAGCATGCACCAATACTGCCAGCTGAATAAAAGATTCTAACTACTGAAGGCACTAACCACTTATACGCATAGTTAGCAAATGAAAGATTTTGATAGAGAACAAACAATGTATTTACCTTAATAGTGTTCAAATGTCATAATATATATATATCAGTTCCAGTCGTGAATGTTGCGCGAAAATAACGATTATTGTTAGTCTTCCTTGTGACGTCGCACTTTTCTAATCTTGCTCTCTTCTCGTAAGATTTACCCAGAAGGAAGTAATACACAGACCAGTCTCATAATGACCACCTTCTACGTTCGACGTTAACGTGCAATAACTACTCACCTACGACAGGTTGCAGCACTAACAGTGGAGGATATACAAAGTGTGTCAGGTGTGATGGGGAGTGGTGAGAGGGGGGGGGGGGGGGGCGAGGGGCAGAGGACACGAGGGAAACAGTACAGTCGTTGTCGTATTGTGGAAATGGAGCGATTTGTCTGAAGCCGAAAAGGGCATGATCATTGGCTTCTCGCCCAAGGATGGAAGCATTCCCGAAACACCTATGTCTGTAAATTGTTCGCTTGCCGTTGTGGTTGAAGTATACCGTGCATGGCATAATGACGCTATCCAAAACAGGCGCTGAGGCAACTGCCAAGATCTGTATACAACACGGGGGAAGGACGGCTGCGGAGATGTGTACAGGCGAACATATGTGCAACTGTCGAGCAGTTGACCACACAGATGAACCAAGAGGCTATAAGATGCAGGTTTAGCTGCTCGCTCGCACCGAGAAATACAAACAGAGGCGGCTCTGCCGCCAATTTTATTGCACGACGCGGCCGGCCGCGGGTGCAACAGAACCCATGTGGACGGGTGGAAAGAAATGTGTCATACGTATTTATATGTGACGTGTATTATGAAATTCTTGTACGTGAATGTGAATCTGCACATGAACTTTCCTAATCCTCCTCACACCTTTCCGTAAAGCGTGGCCAAATCTTAGTTGGGAAGTAGTTCTGTAGTGTAGTAGTGCCAACCTTACTCCTGGCTAGGGGATCAGAGAGACAGCACAGGCAGGTAAAAGTCAAAGACGTTCCAGTGTCACAAGATTTGGGGTGGAGAGGTTGGTCACGGCCAAGTGGTTCGACCATCCCCTCCACCGGGGCCCAGGAAGACCTCCGGGTGTCCGCCATATTTGGGGAGTGTTACAGAAGACGGGTAAGTAAGCAGACATGCCCTGAGTGCGTCTTTCTCAATGTCCACGCATGGAAGAGAGGTATTTGAATATTAGTACTAATTCTTTTATTTCCAGCTTTGGATTGTGTAAGGAAATGAATGTTCTCGTTTAATTTCGGAAATTTGACCCCCTGTGTTAACGTATCTGGTCCCCAGTTTGCCCGTTATCCTCCTCACATAGTGGATCTCTCAAGTAAAATATTGGGAGACTTTGGTGGTATACATTTGGCCAACGCAATTTCGTCTTGCCTGTAGAAATGTGCGTGCAGATTAGTGTATAATATACCAGAGCTATAAGTTGTAAAATTGTAATATCTGTAAACTGCAACAATTGCTGCAATCGCTGTAAAGTCGAGTGATAATGTTTGAAATAAATAGGTAACCAATTGTCATCAATCTTTAACATACCTTAAAAATCACAAAGAAGTGAAGTTAAAGGAATTCATTTAAAATAAAATATATAGAATGCATCAGCGTGTGAGCCCTCAAGCCCCTTGCCTAGTATCGTACAGATAGGGCACGCTCTCTAGGAAGCGCTCTCAAGCTCCCCTCCCCAGTTATCCGTTGCGCAATTTTCATTCAGTGTTCGACGACATCATCTGGCGTCCCTAGGCATGGAGGTTAGACCACAATCTTTCACAGTGTCTTCTCAATGACTGAACAGCGAACGTTGCTGCGTATGAGCCTTCACACAAAATGTCTGGTTCATGCACCCATGCTGACTGCAGGTCATCGACGTCGAAGGGTGGATTTCGCTCGCCAACGCTGAAAGTGTATGATGGCCTTTTCAGATGAATCACGTTTTAAGCACCGTCGGACAGATGGTCATTGGCATGTACAGCGTGAAAAGCCTACAAGTAAACAACGAGCGAGCGTTAGGGTGTGAAGAATGTTTTCGCGGCATTGCCTGGGTAATCTCTTCCTTCTGAAAGGTACAATGGATCAACACAAGTATGCATCTATCCTCAGGGATCCTGTTCACCCCTAATTGAATTGTTGTTTGACCTCAGCATGACGGCATCTACCAGCAGGACAATGCAACATGTCACCCAGCTTGCATTGTACGTTAGTGGTTTCAACAGCACCAGGATGGGTTTACCGTATTCCCCCGGCCACCAATCTCCCATGATTCTGGTCAGAGCGCTGGAGTCAGCAAAACTTCAAGTCCCCGTAGGTGCCTTCTTGAATCTCTCTCTTCCTGCAAGTCCCCCAGTGGTTATTGAGACTAGTCACGTTATAAGAAGTTCGTCACATCCCCCTTACCCATAACTTATCTCTTCTTTCGTCTGCTCTGAGATAAAGGTCACATCCGCAACTCCCAGCATTGATATCACGCGAGTTTTCTTATGGGATGTCGAGGAGAGCGTTTCAGACACACCACCTCTCAGAACTGACACTAACTGATCTTAAAGCGTTGCTCAGACATCGTCAATGACACTACCCCTTCAGCTGAGGCTTTGATTCCCACACATTTCTCGGTCGAAACGGCAGTTCGTAGCTTGATTAGCTGCAGGATGGAGTTCTTGAGGACCTTTGAAACTGCTGACATCCCTCAGTCATCCATTCTCTAAAAATGTCGTGGGCCATTAATCCCACTAAAAGTGATTGCACTCCTTATGAGTTCAGTGCAAAAGCAGTTTTAGCTCCGGTTGACAGGGTGGAACCAATAGTGTCCTTTTAAAATAATTCGACGGAATTCGAACGCGATCCGAAGCAGCAATGGGTGCTTATGCTTTTTCATCCAGCCTTTCGCCACCTCCTGTGGAGTGAACACATTGTCACATCCTTGAATAAAGCGACAAAACAGCCTTCTAAGACATCCCGGTTCAGCAATATCCACACTGTCTTCTGCCTGCCTTCGATGGGCACTTTAAAAGCGTACTTTAACAGGAAGAACCTGTGATGACGTCCTAGGACCCTGGGAGAAAGCCTAGATACCCCTCCATTCTGGATAGTCTACTAAGGGCTCCAGAGCAATGATGTAGATTTTCTGCAAGCGCCTAGGACCCTATTCATGGATTTTGTCTGTACAGGTACATTTTTAAGATGCTCAACAAAGGTTGGTGGGTGGCACTGAGAGTATTGCCAAACTCGCGGGAGGGGGGGGGGGCTCTTTGCCATTATATTTACGTTGTTGCACCTAATTTTTGTAACTGACCCAGAGACATAAAACAAACACATCTGAGCCGTAGGTGGCTCGTGTTATGCTTTGCATTAAACCTTGGTTGCTATTCTGTGGTTAATCTCCCGCGGTTATCGCTATTATGCTGTCATCCCCTCCCTCCGCGAGTCGCAGCAGTAGCGTGTATCGATATTTGCATCCTGGTACTATCTTTGGCCTCGCGCTTATAGTTTCCGGCTGTGCCGTGTGCGGGCAGTTGGTCGGTTGGCGTGGAGCAGCGAGGAAGTCTCCATGGCGCGTAGTTTGGTCGGGGTTGCTGGCGGCGTCCACGCGCGGTCAGAGTGTGAGGTGATGTTCCCGTCGCTACGACGTCCGATGCTCACCGATCCTAGACACGAAAGTTGAGTCGTTACTGAATATACCAGCCAGATCCAACTGTTGACATTGTTTCGTTTGAATTTCATTGTGGGCTGTTGGGACATTCCCGTGAGCAACAACGTGTGTTTTCAAGTTGGAGAAATTCTAGCCGCCCTCCTGTGGAGTTTAATTTGATTATTTTGAATTGAAGTGCACCGGCGGAATCTTATGTCTTGAGGCTGTTAACGTTCCGATTGCCAGCCCTGGCCGTTGACGTAAATTCAAGCAGTGTATTTTCCTCATCATGTTGTGGCTGTCCAGCGCGGCGTGTAGTTTGACAGCTGAATGTGTAATTCGTTGCGGACGCCGATATCTTCTGTGTTGTTCCGTTGAACTCCCTGTTGTGTGCTGGCCGGGTGGAGCGGAAGTTATCCTGTCGCTTGGTCCGTTGACTGTCTGTCGGTCGGGCTGCCGTCAGATTGAAAATTGTTGGGTCGACTGCCTGTCTCACTTAAGAGAGCGTTAGTGTTTGAATTCCATGCCGACCCTTGGAAACTTCTGAGCGCCGTTTGATGTACTGTCTTTTCTTATTTGTCCTTGTTGTTTGTTTGTGTATGGCTTCTAGCCGATTTTAAATTAAAGTTGATTTGCTCTTAAGGTGAGATTGTTTGGGCCTTCAGCCTGATTTTAAGAAATGTTTTAAGATAAGGCCTTCTGCCTTTTAAATTCAGATTCCTGTTTTGGAGTCTCAAGTTATTAGCGTTCAGCCGATTTTAAATTAGTTGTTTCGCCCTTAAGGCGTGAGAATGTTTGCGCCTTCAGCCTAGAGAAATATTTTAAGCTAAGGCCTTCTGCCTTTTAAAATTATAATTCTTGTTTTTGAGTCTTAAGTGATTGGCCTTCAGCCTGTTTTAAATTAAAATTGTTTTGCCCTTGAGGCGTGAGATTGAATGGGCCATTTAGCAGGGAATTAAGTTCTAAACTTGATGTTTGGTTTGCTCTGTTTTTAATTTTTTCTTTCTCTTGTAATGGTTGTCAAATGAATAAAGTAGTATGTTCCAGTGCAACTGACAGCCAATCATTTTGGCTGCTTTCCACAAATTAAACACAGTCCTGTCCTGCGGGTATAGGAGGGGGGTCTCACTATCCAAGACCCGATGCTACTGGTTGGTTACTGTAGGCTCATTAGCCCGAAGTATGAAGTCTCCTTACTATCTTTAATCTTAAATGCGACAAATATCAACTACTCTTTCTCAGTAAAGAGTCTAGGATTAATAATAGATGAAACTCTAAATTGCACTGAACACGTAACTGAAATGTGCAAAAATGTATCTGCAGCTCTCCATGCCATGCCCCATAAAAATATAAAAATCACTTCCAGGTCTTTCCCAAGAGAGTTCACGGGCCCTGAAACTGTTAATGAATGTCTGTGTTCGATATGTTGTGATCGATGACTCTTCGACTATAGACACACTACGTTAGAAAATTTTAAAAAGAAAATTGGTAGACTGAAGTTAAACGTAGTGGGAATTAGTGCAGTTCAGTGGCAGAAGGAACAGGACTTCCGATCAGTTGAATACAGCGCTATAAAGACAAAATCAAATAGGGACAATGCAGGAATAGGTCTAATAACGAATAAGATAACAGGAACGCGGGTCAGCTACTGTGGACAGCATAATTAACGCATTGTCGTAGTCAAGATAGACATGAAGCCTTCACCAACTACAATAGCACGAGTTTATATGCCAACTATCTCTACAGCTGACGAAGAGATTTAAGAAATGTATAATGAGATAAAAGACTTTATTCACGTAGTTAAGGGAGTCGAAAATTTAATTGTGCTGTGGGGGACAGGAATTCGATAGTGTGCAAAGGTAGAGAAGAAAACATTGTAGGTGAATTTGAACTGGGGGAAGGACTGAAAGAGGAAACAATCTGGCAGAGTTTTGAACACAGCATAATTTAATCATCGCTAACGCGTGGGTTAATAGTCATGAAAGAAAGTTATATACATATATGACAGTTGTATCCGTAAGAGACCTGGAGGCACCGGAAGGTTTCAGATTGATTGTATAATGGTAAGACAGAGATTTCGGGAGCAGATTTTAAACTATAAGACATTTCCAGGGGCAGTTGTGGACACTGATCAGAATCTATTGGTTGTGAATTGTGGACTAAAACTAAATAAATTTCAAAAAAGTTAGAAAGTTAAGGAGATGGGACCTGGATAAGCCGAAAGAATCAGAGGGAGCATTGGACAACGAATGACTAGAACACTGGAAAAGAATACAGTAGAAGAGGAAAGGGTACCTCTGAGAAATGAAATGGTGAAGGCAGCTGACGATCAATTAGGTAAAAGGCAAGTCCTAGTAGAAATCCTTGGATAATACAGGATACATCGAATTTAAATGATATAAGGAGAAGATATAAAAATGCAGCAAATGAAGCAGGCGAAAGGGAAGACAAACGTATTAAAAATTGAGATTGGAAGCAAGCGCATTATGGCTAAGCAGGAATGACTAGATGACAAATGTAAGGATTTAGAAGCGCATGTCACTAGAGGAAAGACAGATAGCATACCAAACTCAAAAAGGCCTAGGGAGAAAAGATAAGCAGCTGTATGAATATCAAGAGCTCAGTTGGAAACCCAGTCCTAAGCAAAGAAGATGGCCTTCAGCTGCCAGCGATGTAAAAACTCTTCGATATGGTGTGCAAGGCGTATTAGTCAGGCAAAGACTTCAAGAATAATGTAATAATTCCTATTCTTCAGAACGTAGGTGCTGACAATTGTAAATAGTACAAAAGTATAAGTTTAACAAGCCATGGTTGCAAAATAGTAGCACGAATTCTTTACAGATGAATGGGAAAACTGGTAGAAGTCGACCTCGGGGAAGATCAGTATGCATTTCAGAGAAATGCGGACACACATGTGAGGCACTACTGACCCTTCGACTTATCTTAGAAGGTTAAGAAAGACAAACCTACGTTTCTAGTATTTGTAGGCTTAGAGAAAGTTTTTGACGATGTTGAATGGAATACTCTCTTTGAAATTCTGAAGGTAGCAGGGTAAAAAATACAGGGAGCAAAAGGCTACCTACAACTTGTACAGCAAGTAGAGGGAAGTTATAAGAGTCGACGTGCATGAAAGGCAAGCAATGGCTGGGGAGGGAGTAAGACAGGGCTCATGCCTATCCCCGATGTTAGTCAGTCTGTACATTGAGCAAACAGTAAAGGAAACAGAAGAAAAATTTGAGGAGGAGTTAAAGTTCAGCGAAAACAAATAAGAACTCTGAGGTTTTGGATAAGACACTACAATTCTGTCAGAGACAGCAAAGACTTGGACGAGCAGTTGAACGGAATGGACAGACACTTGAAAGGAGAATATAAGATGAACATCAACAAAAGCAAAACAAGGATAATGAAATGTAATCGAATTAAATCATGTGATGTTGGGGCATTAGATTAGAAAATGAGACACATGAAGCAATAGAAGAGTTTTGCTACTTAAGCAGCAAAGTAACTGATGATGGTCGAAGTAGAGAAGATATAAAATGTAGAGTGGCAATGGCAAGCAAAGTGTTTCTCAAGAAGAGAAGTTTGTTAACATCGAATATAGATTTAGATGTTGGGGAGGCTTTTCTGGAAGAATTTTTATGGAGTGTAGCCATGTATGGAAGTCAAAGAGGGACGATAGAGAGTTCAGGCAAGAATAGAAGCTTTAGAAATGTAGTGATACAGAATACTGCTGAAGTTAGGTGGGTAGACTATGTAACTAATGAGGACTTTCTGAACAGAATTGGGGTCAAAAGGAATTTGTGGCCAACCTGACTAGAAGAAGGGACGGGTGATAGGACACACTGTGAGACGTCAACGAAACACCAGTTTAATACTAGACGGAAGTGTGGGAATTAAAAATCGTAGAAGGAAGGGTAAAGATGTAAGTTGCAGCAGTATTCAGAGATTGAGAGGCCTGCACATAGCAGAGTAACATGGAGAGCTACATCATACCAGTCTTTGGACTGAAGACTACTACAACAACAATGCACAGCTACCTTGACTGCGTTCAGAGAAGCATAGACACTTCCATTCCCTCTGTCTTCTCTACTATGTTATCAACGTTCACCGTCATCACATTTCTTTTCAACTTCAACGCTCTTGTCAGAACAACATGGTACAAACACCCGTTCCCATCAGAACAAAGTCATTTCAGTCCCACTCCATAATTCAGTCACCTTCTCGAAGTCCTTCTCAGCAGAAGAAACCCGACACTGGAATCACCTCCCGCTTTATATTAGAGACATGAATAACATCTCCAGCTTCAGAAGACACTTAGTGGCAAATGTACTGAAGCAAAAATATGACTACTATTGTCCCTGGTTCAAATGGCTCTAAGCACTATGGGACTTAACATCTGATGTCATTAGTCCCCTAGACTTATAACTACTTAAACCTAACTAACATACGGACACCATACACAATCATGCCCAAAGCAGGATACGAACCTGCGACAGTAGCAGCAGAGCGGTTCCAGACTGAAGCGCCTAGAACCGCTCGGCCGGCTATTTTCCCTGTAACTACTCGTTAAACCCGTATATCCTTCTTTCCTATTAGATATTTCTCATTTTACACTATTCTTAGCCACAACAGTCTCCTTTCCCGAGACCTCGATATATATACAAATGGCCATTAAAATTGTTACACCAAGAAGAAATGCAAATGATAAATGGGTATACAATGGACAAATATATTACACTAGAACTGACATTTGATTGCATTTTCACGCAATTTGGGTTCATAGATCCTGAGAAATCAGTACCCAGAACAACCACCTCTGGCCGTAATAACGGCCTTGATACGCCTGGGCATTGAGTCAGAGCTTGGGTGGCGTGTACAGGTACAGCTACCCATGCAGCTTCAACACGAAACCACAGTTCATCAAGAGTACTGACTGACGTATTGTGACGAGCCAGTTGCTCGGTCACCATTGACCAGACGTTTTCAATTGGTGAGAGATCTGCTGAAAAATGACGTTTTGCCATTCGTGCACCCAGGTTCGTCGTCGAGTACACCATCGCAGGCGCTCCTGTCTGTGATGCAGCGTCAAGGATAACCGCAGCCATGGTCTCCGAGCTGATAGTCCATGCTGCTGCAAACGTCGTCGAACTGTTCGTGCAGATGGTTGTTGTCTTGCATACGTCCCCATCTGTTGACTCAGGGATCGAGACGTGGCTGCACGATCCGTTACAGCCATGCGGATAAGATGCCTGTCATCTCGACTGCTAGTTATACGAGGCTGTTGGGATCCAGCACGTCGTTCCGTATTACCCTCCTGAACCCACCGATTCCATATTCTCACACTCATTGGATCTCGACCAACGCGAGCAGCAATGTCGCGATACGATAAACCGCAATCGCGATAGGCTACAATTCGACCTTTATCAAAGTCGGAAACGTGATGGTACGCATTTCTCCTCCTTACACGAGGCATCACAACAACGTTTCATCAGGCAACACCGGTCAACTGCTGTTTGTGTATGAGAGATCGGTTGGAAACTTCCCTCATGTCAGTAAGTTGTAGGTGTCGCAACCGGCGCCAGCTTTGTGTGAATGCTCTGAAAAGCTAATCATTTGCATATCACAGCGTCTTCTTCCTCTCTGTTAAATTTGGCGTTTGCAGCACGTCATCTTCGTGGTGTAGCAATTTTAATGGCCAGTAGTGTATATACAAAAGAAAAAAATCGCTACACCAAGAAGGAACTGTCAACATAAACGATAGCTGATAGGCGTGTTTCTACATTTGAAAGATCATGTCCTTCAAACTTCGCGCCTATCTGATAAGAGTGGCGCTGGTAGCGGAACTATGAGGATGCAAATCAGGTTTGCTTTAAATGCACGCTGTAACGCTCGTGAGCGTTATTTTCCATTGGAATTGGACATTTTTTGATACAAGTAAGAGAAGCATTTAAGGGGACAAAAACACCGTTATCAACACCTCACTGATTTTGAACGAGGTAGTGAGACCGGGATATGGGATGCTAGGTGTTCCTTCAGCGACATTGCAGAAAGACTAGGTAGGAATGTGACCACTGTACATGATTGCCGGCAGCGATTGTCATCATAATGTACGGCCGCAAGAAGTTCAGGCTTAAGATTGCCACGTGGCACAGCCAAGAGAGAAGATCATCGTGTTCGGCGTATGGCTCTGGCGCATAGTATTGGATCTGCAGTAGCAATTTTTGCATTAGTTGGCATTGCAATGACGCTGCAAACTGTTACAAATCTGTTACTTCAAGGACAGCTCCAAGGTCCTGTGGCTTGTATTTCACTGTACTGCACCACCGTCGTTACTGTAGGGCATGGTAGATGTCTGTTGTGTTTTCTGAAGGAAGCTCATTCTGACTCGCTCCCAGTGATTGCCGTGTGTTGCATAGAAGGAGATCAGTTGATGGCCTGCATCCTGCCTCTCTGCATGTTAGGTATATTGGACTTACAGCTGGAGTTTTTATACGAAGTGCGATTTAGTGTGACAGCAGGAGCACCCTCGTGGTTATCCCACGCACACTGACTGCAAATTTATTCGTGTCTGGTGATACGGTGTGTTGCTATTCATGAACAATATTCGAGTGGGTGCTTTCCTACAGGATAACGCTCGCTCACATACCACTGTTGTAAACCAACGCAGCACAGAATGTCGACACGTTGCCTTGGCCTTCTAGATCACCAGTTCTGTCTCCAATCGAGCACATGTGGGACATCATCGAACGACAACTCCAGTGTCATCCACCAACAGCATTACCCGTCCCTGAATTTATGAATCAAGTGTAACTGACCTGGAACTCTATCCTACGAGCTGACAACCTGCAGTTGTACAACACTACAACACAGTGCACGCACGTTTGCATGCATACACCCAGCATAGCAGTGACGTATATCGTCTTTACGTTAACCTGTGATCTTGCAACGTTAACTACTTAAATATGTTACCCGGATAATAAAGAAACGTATTCTCGAAATTTCGATATTCAATATTTTTTGCTGTTGCGATTTATTCCTGTCAGCGTGTATCAGAAAATCAGAAAACGTCTGTTTTGCACACCTATAAACTCTTTTTACATTCGCTACTATCATTATTTTTATTATTGTCATTATTATTACTATTATTATTATTATCATTATTAATGACAGCAGCAGCAGTAGTAGAAGTAATGGAACTATTTACTCACAGTAAGTCTATAGAGATTCAAGTCATTCTAGTACTACGTCACAATGAAACTGCTGTTTATTAGGTAACTATGAAGTAACAGAAGTATTAAGTGTCTGAAACACTGGTTCGATATAACTAACGACCAGGTGACTTTCACCAGGTCAGGTGGAATAAATAAATAAATAATACGTTAGTGATAATGTAATATCGTCTTAGAGTGAAGATGTTAAGAAATGAATACACATTTCATTTTACTACATCCGACCAGCTGCCACCAAGCGTCGTGTGCCTCCGAACGCCGCTCCCCATCTCATGTAGCTCATGACTGCGCTGAAGCCAATACCAGTCCAGGGAGGCGGGCGGGGGCTAGGGTCAGATATTCGTCGCAGCGGGTGGTCCATTCCCTCTGTCACACACTCGCGCCCCTAGAAGCGGCCTGCTTGATCATCCGTGTCCCTGACGTCTCATTTCTCCCCAGGGTGCTGGCCACTCTAGACCCCATGTGGCAAACCACGCCCCCACTTCCTATCCGTACGTAAGCACGTAGGCGGCCTTTGTAGAGCAAAGTCGCCGGCGTTTTCATTACCACTCCTTCCAGCGCAGGCAGCAACTTCAAAGAGGCGACGGCAGGTGGGCGGATTTGAATTTTGATGTTGCTGGTTTCCCCTACACCTCCACACCACCGAGAATCGCCTGTCGACAGTGGAGTATTTCGGAGAGAATAACTGTGTAGTACAGTGGGTTTTTATAGACGCACACTCGCATCGCATACGGTGGCGTATCGCTACAAAGAATATTTCATAAACTATGTCGATTATGACGGCTCCCTGAGCAGGGCATTTGAACAAAAAATTCACCATGTACGAGTACGACTGGCGCAATGAGGGTTCAGTACAAACTTAATTATGTCAACAGACAGCTCATCCATTCCGAAAATGGAGATTCGCGATCATTTTTGCCTGTTACCGACGATGATACTGGGAAGATATCGGTCCCATAGATTCCCAGATGTTCGAGAATGTTTCAATATCAATAACATAAATGTGACATAAGTCATGCAGGAGGATTGCAACAGTTATTGTAATAATCAGCAGTTCTCCATTCAGGCTGACAAGGTCGCAGACTAGTCTGAGAATCCTATAAGGGTTCCGTTTTCTTTCCGGCTAAGCTGTAGGTGTAGCTTCGTGGTGTGGTTAACCGCCTCTTCTAGTGATTCCGACAAAACGACAATACGTCTTGTGAATGCTAGAGAATATACCCGTATTCTTATTTTCGTGCACTCCAGGCGTATTTCACTCCCTTCTTACGTTTCTCATTACCACATCCCGATCACCTTACCGAGTTCACAGTTAAAGAGCAAACGGGAAGCTCGGTCTCCCTGTCTCACTCCGTTTTTAATCTTGAAGACCTCTGAAAGTTTTCCACTGAACTTGATGTTGTGGATATTGTGCGGCTTTCTGTTTAATCAAGTCAATGAATTGGACTTTCTATCGAAATTCATCTTCACTAACATTTGCTACAGTGTTCGTCTATCTACTGAATATAATCTTTCTTAAAGTCTGTGAATTTTGCTATCGCTTGCGCCTTGTCCCGCATTTTGCGCGGCGTTGGCCTGGTTAAATCGGATTTGGCATGTTAAAGGGAAGGGGTGGCCGGATGCTCTCCCAGCCGCCACCCCATACCCCCTGGGACAGAATCAGAGTACCCCATCTGTCTGCGTCTAGTGTAAATCATGGAAAAGTGCGGATGTATTTCAACTGTCCGTGAGCCGTGTCACTGAGGCGGGACGTGGGGACCAGCCCGGTATTCACCTAGAGGGATGTGGAAAACCGCCTAAAAACCACATCCAGGCTGGCCAGCACACCGGCCCTCGTCGTTATTCCAGCGGGCGTATTCGATCTGGGGCCGGCGCGCCTACCAGAGTCCAGCAAGCAGCGCATTAGCGCTCTCGGCCAACCTGACTGGTTCTTAAAGTCTGCGAATGTGAGCACGAAATTTCTGATGCTCTGTTTTTGATAAGCGATTATGTTTCAGATTCAAAATTTGCTTGCGCATGATCCTGCCTCTCTGAAACTTCCTTGGCACAAATATGTGGGTTTAGTTGTTTTACCACTCTGTTCAGAAATTATTCTGAGGAAACCTTATAGGTCGCTGGTAAGAACGATTTTCGTCTGTAGTTACCAGGCATCGACTTATCTCCTTGCTTGTGTATAGGATGTATCAGTGCCGACGCCACCCTTCCAGAAGCTGTTCTTCTTCTCGAGTTGTACCATTGAATACACTTATTAATCGCCTTTTTTCTGCCTTTATAACGTGCACTGTTATTTAGGTCGTTAACAACTGAAGAAAATCTTGTACAATATGTTAAACGTACGTTTTTACACTGTAAATTATTTTTAACCAAAGTCTAAAACTAATTACATAAGCAGTGACTAACTTTTGTACAAATGTTTATTTTAGTTTCGTTTGATTCCTTGACGAAATGAAGTGTGTTTGTCTAACAGGACCAGCTGGGACGGTAATGTGGAAACGACAACGAAATACTATACTACGTGCAATTACATCTAGGTTCGAAATGCTCTGAGATTTTGACTACAAATCTCGTGTCTGATCTAAGGTGGATGTTGTCCTTTCTAATTTACGTTTTGTCCTCATAAATTTAATATCAGTCGAAGCCCGATAGCGAAAATCGCAAAGCCTGAGATCGAAGCCTTCAAATGTATAGTTTTCATCTTGATGAAATTAGATCAGTTAACTTATGAACAAGTGAAATAATGCGAAACTGAATCTCCCGTCGATTTTCACATTATCGATATTTAATGTGCAAATTATATAGAGTGATATGCAGATCGAATTAATTTCATTTGAAACTCACGTAATGTTTATTTTTATTACAGATTATCCGATAGTTGTCGCCAGTCCATGAAATACTTGTAAGCGTTTTATTGCTTGAGAATGACGCTTGGTTGGGCTGGAAATTTTTTCACTGGCAGACAGCAGGTCAAAGCGGGTCTAGGACACCATTTTAACGTAGCGCAGTTTGTAAAGGTGACTCTAACGGCAGATGGAACAGCGTTCGGCGAAGGCTGTCGTGTGCACCTGACAAGGTGAGCGACGCCCATCGCGAGCCGACACAACGCTGACAGCAGGTACCGCCGTCGCTGGAATTCTGCATGAGATGACACCCGCTCCTATGTCTCTAAAGCGTTTTACTGCGGGGAGGGCATCGTACAGCACAGTAAAGGTCCCGAAGACGGGTAACATTAAACCTCGGACGGAGAATGCATAGAAGAAGGCGCCAGTCCGCCGATAGGAGAGCAATATACCCGTGGACCTGACGCAGGCTCTGTGAAAGCTACTGGTATTTATGGCTCTACGCTCTCTGCAGAACACGGGAGACGAGGTATGAGGATTCCTCAAGTGTGAGACTGCTACTTTCTCGTCCCAGATATACACTCTTGGAAATGGAAAAAAGAACACATTGACACCGGTGTGTCAGACCCACCATACTTGCTCCGGACACTGCGAGAGGGCTGTACAAGCAATGATCACACGCACGGCACAGCGGACACACCAGGAACCGCGGTGTTGGCCGTCGAATGGCGCTAGCTGCGCAGCATTTGTGCACCGCCGCCGTCAGTGTCAGCCAGTTTGCCGTGGCATACGGAGCTCCATCGCAGTCTTTAACACTGGTAGCATGCCGCGACAGCGTGGACGTGAACCGTATGTGCAGTTGACGGACTTTGAGCGAGGGCGTATAGTGGGCATGCGGGAGGCCGGGTGGACGTACCGCCGAATTGCTCAACACGTGGGGCGTGAGGTCTCCACAGTACATCGATGTTGTCGCCAGTGGTCGGCGGAAGGTGCACGTGCCCGTCGACCTGGGACCGGACCGCAGCGACGCACGGATGCACGCCAAGACCGTAGGATCCTACGCAGTGCCGTAGGGGACCGCACCGCCACTTCCCAGCAAATTAGGGACACTGTTGCTCCTGGGGTATCGGCGAGGACCATTCGCAACCGTCTCCATGAAGCTGGGCTACGGTCCCGCACACCGTTAGGCCGTCTTCCGCTCACGCTCCAACATCGTGCAGCCCGCCTCCAGTGGTGTCGCGACTGGCGTGAATGGAGGGACGAATGGAGAAGTGTCGTCTTCAGCGATGAGAGTCGCTTCTGCCTTGGTGCCAATGATGGTCGTATGCGTGTTTGGCGCCGTGCAGGTGAGCGCCACAATCAGGACTGCATACGACCGAGGCACACAGGGCCGACACCCGGCATCATGGTGTGGGGAGCGATCTCCTACACTGGCCGTACACCACTAGTGATCGTCGAGGGGACACTGAATAGTGCACAGTACATCCAAACCGTCATCGAACCCATCGTTCTACCATTCCTAGACCGGCAAGGGACCTTGCTGTTCCAACAGGACAATGCACGTCCGCATGTATCCCGTGCCACCCAACGTGCTCTAGAAGGTGTAAGTCAACTACCCTGGCCAGCAAGATCTCCGGATCTGTCCCCCATTGAGCATGTTTGGGACTGGATGAAGCGTCGTCTCACGCGGTCTGCACGTCCAGCACGAACGCTGGTCCAACTGAGGCGCCAGGTGGAAATGGCATGGCAAGCCGTTCCACAGGACTACATCCAGCATCTCTACGATCGTCTCCATGGGAGAATAGCAGCCTGCATTGCTGCGAAAGGTGGATATACACTGTACTAGTGCCGACATTGTGCACGCTCTGTTGCCTGTGTCTATGTGCCTGTGGTTCTGTCAGTGTGATCATGTGATGTATCTGACCCCAGGAATGTGTCAATAAAGTTTCCCATTCCTGGGACAATGAATTCACGGTGTTCTTATTTCAATTTCCAGGAGTGTATCTATAACTTGAGCCTCGTATGTATAAAGCAGAGAGGAATCTAAGAAGGGTCGTAGGAAACAACAAGCTATAACATAGTAACGCGCTCCTATGATCTTTACCTGTAGGGTTTGAGCGCAAAAATACGGAAATTTTGTTGGTCAGAATGGTCTGACGCAGTAATGTTTTGAAAATTGCCGAGAAGTGGGAGGACGCTCCAGGAGAACGGACACGGTGCACGACGTAACTCTGTCTCGGAATCTGGCAGAAAACCCAAAGAGATTCTGGGCATACATAAAGCACACCAGAAGCAAGACGCAATCAATACCTTCACTGCGCGATAACAACGGTGAAGTCACTGATGACAGTGCCACTAAAGCAGAGTTATTGAACGCGGTTTTCCAATACTCCTTCACCAAAGAAGATGAAGTAAATATTCCTGAATTCCATAAATAACAACTGCCAAGATGAGAAACATAGAAATATATCTCCTCGGTGTAGTAAAGCTTCTTAAATCGATAAAGGAAAGGCCACCGGTCCACACTGTACGCCAGTCAGGTTCCTTTCAGACTATGGTGACACAATAGCTCCATTTTAGCAATTATGTAGAACCGCTCGCTCATAGAAAGATCCGTACCTAAAGACTGGAAAATTTCTCCAGTCAACCAATATCCAAAATTGTAAGTAGGAGTAATCCGCTGAATTACAGGCTCATATCACTAAAGTCGGTTTGCAGAAGGATTTTGGAACATATACTGTGTAAGAACATTATGAAGTATCTCGAAGAAAACGATTTATTGACATATAGTCAGCACGGGTTCAGAAAATATCGTTCTTGTGAAACACAACTAGCCTTTTATACTCATGAAGTAATGAGTGCTATCGAGAGGTTATGTCAAACAGATTCCATATTTTTATATTTCCAGAAGGCTTTCGACACCGTTTCTCACAAGCGCCTTCTAACCAAACTACATTCCTATGGAATATCGCCTGAGTTGTGCGATTGGGTTCGTAGATGTAGATGTAGATGACAGGTATTGAGGGTCTTGGATTGTCTCTCGACGAAGGGGTGAATGTTGACGAAGGGGCGAATGTTACGAGGGAAGATTGTGTGTAGGTCGCAGTGTACTCAGTAAACCTTATCGTGGGGGGAAGACTCTCTTCTGGCATGCATAATTTTACGAACTCAAATTTTGGCAATCACTGCCGTCAGATCGCGGAAACGGATCAGTGTGATAATAATGTAGTACCCAACCTGTCTGAGTCTAGTTTTGAATCACCGCCAACCTTAGTTACTTGTAACTCATGTTCTTGTGATAATTTGTCAGTGAATAGGATGTTATTAAACATGTTCGTGTTATACATCAGTGCAACTACTGCACTCTTTTTGCGTGAGGTTCAAATGGTTCAAATGGCTCTGAGCACTATGGGACTTAACATCAGAGGCCATCAGTCCCCTAGACTTAGAATTACTTAAACCTAACTAACCTAAGGACATCACACCCATCCATGGCCGAGCCATGATTCGAACCTGCGACTGTAGCAGCAGCTCGGTTCCGAACTGAAGGGCCTAGAACCGCTCGGCCACAGCGGCCGGCACAAGTCAATTACCTAAAGGTGTAGGCAGTACAAGTTAATTACCTAAAGGTGTAGGCAGTACACTAGTAGTACTACCCCTAATGTCCGTTAAATAAAAAGTACGTCGAGGTGAGCACATGTTGGAATAAGTCTAAAAGTTCCCCATCCAGCTTGTCGCTAATGAGCAACAACGACTCTTGCAATGGTGCTCGAGTAAAAAGTGAGACTACGTCAAAACTTACGAGTATATCTTATGGTGCGAGTTGTAAGTTCTTGAGTTTTCACTATGACATCCGACGTCTCGCCCGAGAACCATATATACAACATGTCCGTCGGGAAAGCCTCAAGCAACAAATGCGATACCTGTACGGGGAGGAGATGGTAAAAGAAGTTAATAGTGTTGATAAACGACGGAATAAGAAGAGCAGACTGTTATATGCCCTTACGTTTTTATTAAGATGCCGAGATCATCGAGTTATTCCGACGTTCGCTAAGTTGACGCACTTCATAACCTCTGCAGCCTCCAAATGGATAAAAAATGGAGCAGGCCACGCACTGGTAAGAGAAAGGATTCGCCATACTCGGCGAGAACTGGACTTTGTATCCGGAGAGCTCTTGGCACTTCATTTGAAGATATCGTCAGGACTGTCCGCAGATTCTTGGACGTGGGTTGACAGCGCTACTTGGGCGTTCTCAGACTAGAAGTTTCATCGCTTCAGAGACCGTTTACCACAAGAAGAGAACAACGAAGTTCGTAGACGAACTGTATACAATCTAGCGGACAAACCTTTGCCTGACGCGGTGGTATCGGTCTTGGAGAAGGGATTGAACTTCGCACCCACTACGAGGACACCACCTGTTCTGGACATCATTAGCTCCGTCGAACAAGGCATCCTAAAATTTCCCAGGGAATCTGCCGAGGAGATCCGGCGGGAGACTTGCCGTGCTCTGACACGGGCTCAAGTGCCTAAGAACAATATAACAGCTGCAGAGAGGTCAGTGGTTCGATCCCTACGAGAAGATCCTGACATTGTGATTTTACCGGCGGATAAGGGAAATGCGACTGTTATCCTCTCCACGTCAATGTATCTGAGCAAGATGCACCAGCTTTTGAACAACTCTGCATATCGCACACTAAATAAGGACCCCACAGCCAAAATTCAGCGAAAAACTTTGGAGCTCCTCAAAAACAGCACAATCTCCGATGTGGTTGCTAAGAGGCTACGTACACAGGCGCCCGTACCTACCAGGCTATACGGATTGCCCAAAATCCACAAGGATAATGTGCCACTGCGGCCAATTGTGAGTAATATTGGGGCACCAACGTATAATCGCGCGAAACATCTGGCAGCGCACCTGAGCCATTTAATAGGAAAGTGTGAGCATCATATCTGTAACTCAGAAGACTTTATTCGTCGACTCAAGAACTAACCACTCGCACCATCAGATATACTCGTAAGTTTTGACATAGTCTCACTTTTTACTCGAGTACCATTGCAAGAATCGTTGTTGCTCATTAGCGAGAAGCTGGATGGGGAACTTTTAGACTTATTCCAACATGTGCTCACCTCGACGTACTTTTTATTTAATTGACAATACTTTGAACAGACTGACGGCGTCGCAATGAGTAGTCCCCTGTCACCTATTGTGGCAAATCTTTTCATGGAAGACTTCGAGGAGAGAGCGCTCCAGACGTCGGATTTGAAACCTACGTGTTTTTGGCGATATGTGGACCACACCTTTATTATCTGGCCTCACGGCATTGCATCTCTGAATGTTTTTCTTGAGCATCTTAACTTGCTTCGCCCCAACATCAAGTTCACTATGGAGATGGAGAAAAACGCGAACTTCCGTTCCAGGACGTGTTGGTACGGAGAAAAGAAGATGGTACATTAGGTCACTCAGTGTACCGTAAAACAACACACACAAACTTATACTTACATGCCACCAGCTGTCACTATCCTTCGCAACGAAGTGGCGTACTGAGGACGTTGGTTCACAGAGCACGAGCCATATCAGACTCAGACAGCTTATCCAATGAGCTACTCCATCTGCGTACCACTTTCCAACAAAATGGATACTCCGAACGGGAGATTCGCCGTGCCTTACAACCGAAGCGGGTTACCCAACGTGAGGAAGTGGAAGAAGGCGAAGAACAAAGGGGAATGGTCATCTTTCCATACATTGGCGGCGTCTCTTCAAAAATAGGAAGATTATTGAAGAGGCATAAAGTTAAATGTGTCTTTCGTCCGCCGGCAAAACTCAGAGCTCTCTTGGGCTCTTTCAAGGACAGCCTAGGCCTAAGAAAACCCGGTGTTCAGGAGATTCCTTGTAGCTGCGGCATGTCGTACATCGGACAAACTTGTCGCACTGTGAAAGAGAGATGTACTGAACACCGACGCTACACTCGTTTGGAGCAACCATAAAAGTCTGCAGTGGCCGAGCATTGTCTCAGTACAGGCCATTCTATGAATTATCAACATACCAAAACTCTCGCATCGACGATTTCGTACTGGAACAGTGTTATTAAGGAAGCAGTGGAAATATGTAGCTCGATGAATCTTGTAAACAGAGACACGGGCTTTCAGCTTAGTACAGCTTGGGATCCAGCACTGGCCATATTGAAGTCGCTTCGAGCACAGAGGAGTACTACTGGTCATACGACGGATGACTATTCGCCAGCAACAGAAATATCCTGTTGACAACGGGAGAATAGTCACGCGCCTACGCGGACGCGCATTCTTGCTTGCGGCTTCCGACAGAGGTCGCTGGGGCAGCCGATGGCAGCGCAGAGCAGCGGCGCCAGCCTCCGCGCGTGCGCCGAAGTCTTTGGTTCTTCATCCTGTAGGTGGCGTTGCTGTCCTTCCAGCTATCGGTTCAAAATGGTTCAAATGGCTCTGAGCACTATGGGACTCAACTGCTGTGGTCATCAGTCCCCTAGAACTTACAACTACTTAAACCTAACTAACTTAAGGACATCACATACACCCATGCCCGAGGCAGGATTCGAACCTGCGACCGTAGCAACAGCGCGGCTCCGGACTGGAGCGCCTAGAACCGCACGGCCACCGCGGCCGGCAGCTATCGGTTGATATCGTCGCTATTGGCCATCGAATTTTGCGCCTCCACGCATGCGCACTTCCTGCCTAAGACTGGCATAAATAGGGGGCTCTGGTCCTGCCTTAGCACGTGATCGCCGCCGACCTCAACATCCATAGTCGTTCCATCACCCAGTTACGGCGGTGGCCCCGTTGGCATCGGTTCCTCTCCACCCTCCAAGGCGACCTCGTCCCCATACCCCAGCACACCCGCCCCGAATCCAACTCCACTCCCGATGTCATCCTTTTCTCCCCCAATTCCTTGGCCGCATAACGGTGGATGTCCTGGACCCCATTGGTAGTGACCATATCCCTGTCCTCCTCACCGTTTCAGACGGTCGTCGCCCCCGCCCCGACCCCCATCATGACCCCAAAGTACGTCCATGATTATTCCCGTGCCGACTGGAATACCTACCGGGATACCCTCTCCGATACCAGGTCGATGGCCACCCCATTACCTACCACCACCCTGACGATATTACCCATGCCGCCTCCTTTCTCCAGCAGACCTTGTCTGAGGCCATGGCGTCTCACGTCCCTTCTGTCGCCATCCACCCCCATCGTCCTACCTTACCACCACAGGCCATCCTCCTCCTCCGTGAACCCCGCCGTATCTACCGTGCCTTCCTTCACACACGTGACCCGGACACACTACGACGCCACTGGCAACTGCAGAGACACATCCGTAACTTGCTCGTGGCTAAGAAACGCCAGGACTGGCGACAGACATGCGCCCACTTAAACGCCACCCTTCGTATCAACTCGTCCAAGTACTGGTCAGCCTTCCGCCGCCTTACTGGATCTAACCCCCTCCCCCTACTATCCTCTCCTTCATGACAACCAAACCTTCCCTGACGCCGTTAGTAAGGCCAATCACTTTGCTTCCTACCTCTCCAATGTCGTTACCATTCCTGACGATCCCCAGTTCGATTACTCCCTCTTCCCAGATGCCCGTGATCGAATTGACACTTCTGTCCCTCCCCTCGCCCCTGGGTTCCAGCACTTGGACAACATTGCACACACAGGACTCAATGCCCATATCACTACACAGGATCTCATTGCTACACTCCGCACGAAACGCAACACTGCCCCTGGTCACGACCGTGTCACCTATCGTCACCTTCGTGAAGCTCCTGCCTCTTTCCTCTCCACCCTGGCCAGGCTCTACAATGTAGTCCTGTCCACCGGCTACGTCCGCTGCCGCGCCTGTACTTCCATGTCCCACCTGCTCTCCTCTCTCCACTCTCCACACCCTCTCCCAAGGTGGCTTCCACCAGCTCCCCTCCCTGATGGTGACCTGCTCCCCTCCATCTATCCCTCATACCAACTTTAATCCTCACTCCCTCTTCCTGTGTTTGTTCATTTGGGCACCCTCTCTCCCTTCTCTCCCCCTTCCCTCCCTCCTCCCTTTCTCCCCACTCCTCCCCCGGGCTTTCCCTACCCCCGTCCCTCCATTCCTCTTCCCATCTCCTCTGTCATTGGCATCTTTGCTCTCCCCTCTCCCTCCCCCTCACCCTTCTTCCCCTCTTGGCAGCTCCCCAGACTCGCACTCGTTACGTGGACATTCGCGCGCCAGAGATCATCGCCATCCGTTTCTCGTGTGTGCCGTCGTGTTTTGTGTTTAGTGTTCACCGTCACGCTCCATCGTTCACATGTGCTATCGAAATCATCAGTGTTTGTGTGTCGTGTCAACAGTTTGTAGTGTGGATTATCGTCGAGTGTGAACGGCTCCATGTTTCGTATTCTCTGTCTACTGTTTTTTACCAGCTATTATGTCAATTATGAGTGTTCTTTCTGTTTTCTAATTGTATACTCTAAGGCTGAAGAGCAGCGTAGAATGCTGCTGCCAGCCTACCTTTGTAGAGGTATTAAAATTACAATAAAGGAAAAACAAAAAACAAAAAAACTGCCTTAGCAGTGTGTTCGTCGCACCTTAAGATGTCAGCCAGTTGCACTGATGAAATATTGCGGAGTTTTCACTATGACATCCGACGTCTCGCCCGAGAACCATATATACAAATTATTTCTGCTTTGTGTGCAGCTCATACAAATACATCCTTTTTCGTCTCCTGATACGATGCTGTATACGTGGTTTGCATTTCCTGGGACGAATTTTTTGAGCCCTTCCTTACACGAGCCTGATTTTGAGCTTCGATCAAATCTTGCGGAAATCTGTGGCAACAGATCCTCCCCACAGCTTATTGTTCATGCGAAATCCATCATACTACAGTGTTAGGTATGCATAAAGTTGCCTCTGTCTCTTGGTAAACCACATATAGGTCCTCTTATTTATTTATTTATTTTTTAACAAGAAGCTATTTTCTCTCACCCTTGCGAAGTTTATTGCTGATGGAAGAACGATGAAATTGAAACTACGCAATTCAATTGTAAACAGACTTTCTTGATGCTGATGGAATGACAAAAATTTATGAAATCAGTTTTAGGCATTATTGTTGAGTAAGGTCTTTAGAAAAATTATCCAAAAAAACTCCAACGAAAAGTTCCATACGAAATCTCCATCTTCAGGCAGGACACCCCTATCGTAACTCTGAGAAATGCAGTAAGAAACAATCACATTTTGAGCAAAGAAACCCCGTTTTCGATCATTTTGTAAATGCGATGTTCTCATAATCTTCACAACTGCACCTTTAAATTAATGCAGTTTAACGTTCTATCGTTATCTCTCTTGAAGAATTGAGGTAACGTTTGTGAAGATAATCGTTATCGTTATTTATCCCACAACCTACAAATGTGAGGAAAGAAAGCCACAGCTATGCGTTTTGGGAGTGGAGATCTCATCTCTTTACTTCTTCATACACACGCACTTGGGAAATAGAACAAGTCATGAAATAAAATAAATTTAAGATATTGGGAGATAAATACACGATCATTTTGGGCTTTTTTAAAACGTTTGTTCATGAAGAGTGAACACAGGGAGGCAGATGATGGGAGCTTGATTCCCTTACATTTGCTGTTGTGTATTAAATAACAATAACGATTGCAGTTCAAGGTAAGCAATCAAAATATAATAGATACATACGTCGCTGTTTTGGGTTTGCGTCACAAAACTAACGCAAGTTTGTGAAATATTTTACAAATATGAAAAACGAGACCTAGTAAAGTTGACACAAAGGTATTGAAACAGGTTTGGCTGATGAAACGCCGTAAACAATGTATTTTTATGAAGGAGATTTTTAACAGTCAAATTTAAATTATGGGTTACCTCTTGACAGGAAGGTAATAAGAATATACAAAATAATAACTACGAAATAATCGGTGGGAACCAAAAATAAGAACGAATGAGAAACCACTTTCGTCATTGAGTACATGATGTAGCCGTCACGAGATTGAGGGAATGGCTACGCTCTTATGCACTTCAAGCATGCCAGCTTTACGAAAGGTCCTACATTTTGTTGGGACGGCTGATACACTGTGTCATCTTTTGTCTGAATGTACACGTAAGTTGACTATGAAAGTGATATTCGACAACAGACTTCACAAGAACACATTATATGGTCCTAACCAACACAAAGAGAGTTTTCGGAGGTTTTAAGTCAAGAATTTTTGAATATGTCAACCTTATTAAATTATGAAATAATAGTTGAAAAATTCCAGATTTTAATTTAACTTAAGTGCTTTCATCGTTTACATTCAACTACAAAATATTCTCTGTTATGGCAGTTTTCATTTCTCCTTATTTATGCACTATATTATTTTAAGAAAGATCAATTTAGTTCTGTTATAGACTTTATTACATGTCGACTACAAAAACTGATATTATTATGAGTAATGCATTCTATTCTTATAAGCCTTTTAATTCAAAGCAAACCATCTGATGCAAGCCTTTTTTAATATTGTTTTACTATCATTTATGTTCATGTTTCCACAAATACTCTACCAAACCACTGCAAAGTTAGAAGCGACAGTGGCAGAGGTGAATTCGGAACATGTTCTCGGTCAGTTGATTCATTCAAAACAGATAGTTTAAAGATAATGTAAATTTCATAATTTTCAGATAATAATCTAAGGCGCAAAATAAGGGGGATACAAGACACAGAAAGGTGTCTTTAGTTTTCGTTATGTGTGTATATTTGCCACAACAGTATTATTTGTCGTCTGTTGACCAATCCAGAGAGCCTTGTACCTGAACACATTGTGCAGTATCCACGTGTGACAGTCTGGTTTAGACTGGTAATAGGTGACGTCAGTGGTCTTCCATAAATCAGCAAGCAGGCAGAACCTTTGCCAGGCACATGGAGACGTTTGGAAACTGATTTACTGAAAGCCGCCTCCAATAGACTAGTCGACACAGCCACTGCCTTCTCGATGTAGTATACTTTCGCTTCCCTGTGACTTTATTTTATTGGATGATCTGGAATTCATAATTAGTGTGCAATATTTGCCAACGATTATATCAATTGTGTCGTAAAATAGTTCAGAGTGCGTAGCGTTCCATGCTGAGTACAGAACCTATTCATTCACCGGGACTCAAGAGTTACTGTAAATTTACAAATGCCCGACTTTCCATTCGACAACGTTAAAGTTTTGAGACATACATTGCCGCAAAGGGTGTTGTGCCTCATTCAGAGAAAATCTGAGCAATTAAGAATTTTGTCGTACCTAAGACAAAAACGCAGTTAAAGGTGTTCCTGTATCTATTTATCATTGACCTATCTATGAAACTGCAAAAAGGTAGGAAATTAAGGAGATGGGCCCTTGACAAACTGACTAAACCAGAGGTTGTAGAGAGTTTGACGGAGAGCATAAGGGAACAATTGACAGTAATGGGGGAAAGAAATACAGTAGAAGAAGAATGGGTAGATCTCAAGGATGAAGTAGTGAAGGCAGCAGACGATCAAGTAGGTAAAAAGACGAGGGCTAGTAGAAATCCTTGGGTAACAGAAGAAATATTGAATTGATGAAAGGAAAAAATATAAAAATGCTGTAAATGAAGCAGGCAAAAAAGAATACAAACGTCTCAAAAATGATATCGACAGGAAGTGCAAAATGGCTAAGCAGGGATGGCTAGAGGACAAATGTAAGGATGTAGAGGCTTATCTCACTAGGGGTAAGATAGATACTGCCTCCAGGAAAATTAAAGAGACCTTTGGAGAAAAGAGAACCACTTGTATGAATATCAAGAGCTCAGATGGAAACCCAGTTCTAAGCAAAGAAAGGGAAAGCAGAAAGGTGGAAGGAGTATTACAGAGGATCTATACAACGGCAATGTACTTGAGGACAATATTATGGAAATGGAAGAGGATGTAGATGAAGATGACATGGGAGATATGATACTGCGTGAAGAGTTTGATAGAGCACTGAAAGACCTAAGTCGAAACAAGGCCCCGTGAGTAGACAACATTCCATTAGAACTACTGATAGCCTTGGGAGAGCCAGTCATGACAAAACTCCACCATCTGGTGAGCAAGATGTACGAGACAGGAGAAATACCCTCAGACTTCAAGAAGAATATAAAAATTCCAATCCTAAAGAAGGCAGTTGTTGACAGATGTGAAATTACTGAACTATCAGTTTAATAAGTCACTGCTGCAAAATACTAACGCGAATCTTTACAGACGAATGAAAAAACTGGTAGAAGCCGACCTCGGGGAATATCAGTTTGGATTCCGTAGAAATGTTGGAACACGTGAGGCAATACTGACCTTACGACTTATCTTAGAAGAAAAATTAAGGAAAGGCAAACCTACGTTTCTGGCATTTGCAGACTTAGAGAAAGCTTTTGACAATGTTGATTGGAATACTCTCTTTCAAATTCTGAAGGTGGCAGGGGTAAAATACAGGGAGCGAAAGGCTATTTACAATTTGCACAGAAACCAGATGGCAGTTTTAAGAGTCGATGGGTATGAAAGAGAAGCAGTGGTGGGGAAGGGAGTGAGGCAGGGTTGTAGCCTCTCCCTGATGTTACTCAATCCGTATATTGAGCAAGCAGTAAAGGAAACAAAAGAAAAATTCGGAGTAGGTATTAAAATCCATGGAGAAGAACCAAAAACTTTGAGGTTCACCGATGACATTGTAATTCTGTCAGAGACAGCTAAGGACTTGGAAGAGCAGTTGAACAGAATGGACAGTGTCTTGAAAGGAGGATATAAGATGAACATCAACAAAAGCAAAACGAGGATAATGGAATGTAGTCGAGCAAAATAACTGGGGATGGTAGAAGTAGAGAGGATGTAAAATGTAGACTGGCAATGGCAAGGAAATCATTTCTGAAGAAGAGAAATTTGTTAACATCGAGTATAGATTTAAGTGTCAGGAAGTCGTTTCTGAAAGTATTTGTATGGAGTGTAGCCATGTATGGAAGTGAAACATGGACGATAAATAGTTTGGTCAAGAAGAAAATAGAAGCTTTCGAAATGTGGTGCTACAGAAGAATGCTGAAAATTAGATGGGTAGATCACGTAACTAATGAGGATGTATTGAATAGAATAGGGGAGAAGAGAAGTTTGTGGCACAACTTGACAAGAAGAAGGGACCGGTTGGTAGGACATGGTCTGAGGCATCAATGGATCACAAATTTAGCATCGGAGGGCAGCGTGGATGGTAAAAATCGTTGAGGGAGACCAAGAGATGAATACACTAAGCAGATTCAGAAGGATGTAGGTTGCAGTAAGTACTGAGAGATGAAGAAGCTTGCACAGGATAGAGTAGGATGGAGAGCTGCATCAAGCCAGTCTCAGGACTGAAGACCTCAACAACAACAACAACATCTATGAATGAGGAACCATTACTCGAGATGTTAAGAAAAATGTGTCATCAGCTTGAACCAAAGAGCGTCAACTGGTATTCTAAGACATAATGCTCGTATGAATTGCAAGATTCTTTATAAACCGGGTATGACTTAATTTTAAACTTACCGAAGATGCTTCATTAGTAGGCTTAGGTGTTTGTTTTTCTCGTATTCGAATAATAGATGGGAAGTTGATCTCTTATCCAGCTACGGTTGCAAGTCTAATTTTATCTGAATACGAGTGTGTGTACACGACAACTAAACTGGATGTGCTGACTATAGTCTTGGCACTTATAAAGTTTAACGGTTAATTATAAGGAGCTCGAGAAATTGTCTATTGTAATCACAAGGCTCTATATTTTCTTCAGTCCTGTAAAGCGCTTAATGCCCACCTCATCCGACGGAAATTAGCTCTTCAAGGGCATAAATTTAGAAGTATTTGCATTGTTGGTACAGATAATGCTACAGTAGACGTCCTTTATGGTTACTGGAAGACCTTGATCAAAACCACTCCAGTGAATTTCCCGTCTTACGCATGAAGAATAAAATTTATAGACGATATTACTTAGAATTCTGCAAGAAAATGGCTAAGTTGCAGCGACTATATCTCTGGTGCCTTTTTTGTCAAACAACAACTAAACCAAACAAATAATCCTGCATTACATTTTAAGGTATATGACGACATTCTATTCCACAGCAGGAGTGGAAACTTACATGACTGCATGCAGTTAAGTTATGAGAAAAAACTGATTTGGTTCACCCACTATTCTTGGGGACATTTTAGTGCAGTGACATGTTCCAACAAGCTGCGTACATAATGTATTTTCCCAGTCTCAGATGCAAGGTTCAGCGTACAATCAGGACTTTCAATATGCGACAGGAGACAAAGCGGTATTACAGAGGTAGTTGAGAATTTTTGCGTACAATATTACCTAAACAATAGTTGTCCATAGTATCAGTGGATGTCTGCAACGCATTGCCTCATGCTTGTGAAGAATGCACATTCATTGTAGCCTTCTACGATTTCTTTACCAGACATATCAAATTGTATCCAATCAAAACTGATATTAATATACCTATTATGAACCATTTGATCAATGATCATATCCAAAAGATGAGCAAGTCATCTGAAATACTTTCACAAAATTTTATGAGGTATCGTTGAAGAAACACGTTGGAGCAAAATAACGTCACTCAGATTCTCACCTCAAGCCACCTTCCAGAAACGAACCTGGTCAAATGTGTGTCTCATGAGCTCAAACGATTTATGAGGATTTACCGTCACTTAAGAAGAACTTTGAGGATCAATTATTTAGCCCAGTTTGAAGAAATAGTTGTTAATTTACTTCATACAGCAACAAGATTTACACCTGCTGAACTAACATTCAAAAACATTGAAAAAGTGAGTGGATGGACAGGCTCCCACAGACTCCAGACGATCATTTCAATTTGGAAGGAAAAATCTGTCGAGCCGTCATAAAACTGAGTGACCTGGCTCGGCGGAGAGAAATTGCCTATGATAGGAAGCTTATCCAAATGCAACAGTTACACGTGAATATTTTTACTGAAGAACCATCCAAATGCATCACTTATTAAACAGAGAAAGAAGAAGAGGCAACTCTTTTACACGGGTCCATTTGAGGTGATGTGAATGGCACATTCAGGTGCATATGTATTAGCATACTGTGGTACTTACAAAATAAAGGGTTTGCATCATCATCAGGACTTTAAAAAATCCCAAAAGGGGAACAAAATAGATCATGTGATCCACTGAGTCGTGTCGGTTTGTACTGATTGTGGTCTGTCGATCAAATCTCTGGTTCGTTTTCCCCTCTGGCCGCCGAGCGGCGCTCTTTGTTTATTGCGTGGTGGGTGAGTGCGGAAGGGGCAGTTACGGGGGACGGGGAGGAAGGAAATCGGTTGGAGGAGGAAACGTGTGCTGTCGCGCGCCGGTGGTCGACGTCTTGACTGATTCGCTTTGAGGGAAACGCTGCAACGGGAACGACTTTGATTATGATTAGATGATTACGGTGCGCTGTAAAGCCACCCCTTTTCTGTTGTCGAGCCGTGTTGTTGTGATTTAGGTTTGACCGGACCAGTGCCACGATATTATTGGCCGACATTTGGGATTCGCCTCTCCTATTACCTTGCGTGAGGCTGCTGCACCACACGGTGACCGCTGCCTCAGTTAAGTCTTTTCCTCACGCATGGACCTAAATCTTACCAGAGTCTGCGTATTTTTTACCTTTTGGCTTGGATCCCATTCGGTGCTGCGCCATTTTTGTACCAAGTTTTCCCGAGTCAGCTAGAGCATTTGCTGGCCCATGTATTTCCTTTAAATTTGTCAGCTCTCTTAAAGGACTGGGTTTAATTTTGGTTTGCAATTGAAAACCATTCTATTTGCTTATACATTTTTACTAAGTTCGTGCTTGTCGTTGTTATATTTGACTTCAAAGCCTCTTGCTTTAAATTTGTCAGGTCTGTTAAAGGACCATGTTAAATTTGGGGCCTGTAATTTACGACCATTGTGTTAGGGTTGGGACATTTAAGGTGTAATTTTTGTTTCAACGTTTTTTAACTGGTTAAGCCATTGTGCTCCTTTAAAGTATTCCATTCACTGTTTTAAGAAACTGCTTGTTTCTAAAAGGTTATTTGTATTTATTACTGTTGCTTTTAAAAATGTTTAATAAAAGTGAATCACTTGGCAAATAATGAATGATATCCTAACCTGGGGTCGAGACCTTGCATGAGTTTCTGTTAACCTGGCTTACTGGAGCCTATTCACGGGTGCACTAGCACTGATAGAAGTGAATGCTGGTGTCTAAATCACAAATCAACTTCGGTGCTGTAAAAGTCGACATTACCCAATCTCAGGTCCCTACCAATTAGCTGTATGCTTAATCTTTAGTAGCTTGATAAAGTCTTAAATCAAATAGTAAAAGTTGGTTCGAGTCTCTTGTGACGATATATAAAAGGAACAATATAGTTTTATTATGTCTATAATGTTAAACAGTCTAACTGTATACACCGATGGTAACGAAAGTCTGTAATTAGTGCGGAACCAGTCTGATAACGGTCAAAGAAAACATTGAATTTATCAGGTACTAAAGACTTATGTTTGACAGTTACCAAACTGCTTAATAAGTGCACAGCTATTCTCATAGTTGCCAAAGGAAAACATTGAATCTGTCAGGTGCTTATAACTTTTCTTGACAGTTTTCAAACTGATCGCGTACAGGTTATGTTGACGTTTATAGCTAATGTGCCGGCAAATAATTGCGAGCGCATAATGCTCCACGCTGCTTACAGTAATTATTCTTTGGAACTGTGTGCTATACGTAAAACGAATGACGAATGGACTTGAGTCCCAATGAAGTAGGTCAATGTGCAATTAGCGGCTGCACAATACATTGTTGTATATGTGCCACGTTGTACGCATTTTTGGAAATACTGAATTGCCCCGTATATGAACAGAATTACCGAAGTAACGTCAAAAGCATTAGGGAATTGTGATACCATTCTTTTCAAATATAATTATTTATAATAGGTATTTGTTCATGTCTTCATTATTTAGTTCTTTTCCCCGTGTTACATACATCAGCTTGTGTTGAAATTAGCAGAATCTGCACTCAGTTGGATGATAGATAGAACCTGCAGTCGCTTATTAATTTCATGTGAAAACAATAATATCTGATTTCAGCTTCTTTAATTACACCACAACTGGTGACACCTATTATCCACTAATGGATGAACTGTGTAGATGCACTGTACATTTTCTTAGCCATCTTAAAACAGACTGAAATACAGTTGACTTTTATCTTAGCATTTTCGGAGTCGAGAAGACACGATCGATGCTAGTACCATATCTGCAGGAGTATTTATGAACACTGTACACGCTTCTATGAGTTTAACATTCGTATTTAATTATAAGTTAACCTTATCTTGCCTGATCATTACTTATACTTGGGAGCCAAGTGCGAAGTAAGATTTCTCGTAGTAACACTTGTTCACTGTAGTTGTTGAACAGCCTTGTCATTGTCTTTAGTTACTATTGGGAGACCATTTGTCACACCCTGAACACAGTACTAGTATATGTATACACAGGATGTAATGGGTATACTTTCAAGCACTTTCACATGTCGTATCTTAATAGGTACACATATCAGTGTGTTTTGGTTGTTTTTTTATCTGTGTCAAAAAGTCTGCCAACAAGCAAGTCACAAACTTTGTGACCTCATGCCTTATGCATGGCTGTAACTGCATCACCGGACTAATCCTGTCAGTATCCACTAACCATTTTGCGCCCATGCGTCTACTTTTCAGCAGCTGACCTGGTGCCCAAGGGAAAATAATAACTAATGGCTTGCTCTTGTATCAAACAACAAACAAAACAAAACATGCAAACAGTGTTATTTATTGCTTTTCAATATAGCCACCACCCGCCACAACACACTTTTGACGACGTTCTTACAGCTTCTGGAAACTATCAGCAAAGGCCTCCTGTGGAATCGGTCACAGAAGGGCTTTCACTCGTTCTTTGACGGCATTCACGTCCGCACGACGTTCACATTTCATGGCAGCCTTCGAGCGGGGAAACAGGAAGAAGTCCGCAGGAGCCATATCAGGAGAATACGGAGGGTGTTCAAGAACAGTTACCATTTTCGGGGTCAGAAATTGGTGTACACGGATCGCGCAGTGTGCAGGGGCACTGTAATGGAGCAGTATCCATTTTCCAGTCCTGTGCAAGTTGGCCGAACCTGCCAGATACGGTGTAACAATCTGTTCAAAACGGACTGCTAAAATGCAGCATTAATGGTTTGACGTGCAAGAACAATTACATTGTGGATGATACAGTTGTTGTCACAGAAGGCGATCAACAGTGTTTTCACCTTGGACTTTTGTAGACGGCTTTTTTTTTTTTTTTTTGGTCGCGGGAAGGACGGTGAACACCATGACACTGATTGCCGTCTTCATTCCGGATCGAACTGATAGCACCTGGTCTTATCTCCCGTGACGATGGTGTACAGAAGCAATAGATCCTGGTCAGACGTGGAAATGAAATCACCATCCGTTTTGCTTTCTCCTCGCCTGTGAGCTTTTGCGGCACAAATCGGCAGCAGATCTTCCGCTTACCCAAATAATCGCGGACGATTTGTGCACCGTGTCCTTGCTAATTCCCAGTTCCTCCGCAATCATTGTGAGAGATCGTCGCCGAACTTGTGCCAGCATTTGTCGCACTTTCTCGATCATTTCTGGGGTCTGCTTTCCGATGGCTGACCTGAACGTGGCTCATCCTCAGTTGTTTCCTTCCCTTCACTTAAGCGTTTAAACCATTCGTAAATACATTTTCTGCTCACGGCTTCCCTCCCGTACACCTGCACCAACATTCCATGTGTCTCCGTTGTAGTTTGTAGCAGAACTCGATGTTTACACGTTGCTCCATAGCACTGTGACACCTCCTCTCACACTGACTACGTTCAACTGGTCGCAGTCTGTTTACACAGCCAGTCACATGCAGTGCGTGCTGTGTATCGATTATCCTCAAGTCTCTGAAGACCCACACTCAAACACGGACATATGCGCCAAGTTGCCTTTCATCGGATTTGATGCCATTCACAGAACTGTTTAGACATACCTCGTATGATTCAAACTTTGCTTAAAAGATGCTGGGAAATATTGTACGATTGAAGGTCGAGGCGCTCGGAAGCGGCTGCAGACTGTAAACACGCCTCGCGCGACCCGCGGGTCGAGTTGCCGTACTCTATGCAGCATGCACGGCCTACGCTACGTAGGTAAATCCTCATCCGCCCTCTTTTAAGCAAATATATATATTGTCGTCATTCACAGAACTTTTCAAACATAACTCGTACGATATTTAGGGACGTGAACAAAGTTATGTTCACATATTTAAAGTAAATTTAATTCACGAGTAACAAGGAATGTGTAGCGCAACAGCTTCAACTATATCGAACATCTATACAATTTTAAGTTTTATCTTAAGTCTTAAAAGATCGATACAGACATGTCAAATAGTCCGCAACTTATCTAAATGAAGAGGAAAAAATAAACCATTATTATTAATTATAAGGTTATTACAAAGTAATGTTATCAAATATAAACTGATTGTAACCATACCAGGCTAATTCATTAGCAAAGAACAAATTAGACATAAAGGAAGACAAGGCGGCGATCCTCTGTTTTAGTGTCACGTTGTATGGATGACTTTCAGCGCTGCGTGTCTTGCAATTTAAGAAGAGAGAGGACTCGCAGACAGGCTTACAAAGAGTACGGACAAGGGCATGTTTCAGAAGTGAAATTCTGCATGTGATTGTTGAGTATCTTCGAGTTCAATATTTGTTGTCGTTATGTCATTTATGTGGAAAAGTCGTCTGCCAAAAGTGCAAGTCGCGAGTTGCAAGACTTTCCTAACTTTATCTAGACAGAAATGTTGGGCGCAGCAGTGTCAAGCATAATTGTAGCGGCGGCCAAATTGCCCCATTGCATTCTTTCCATCATTACTGAGACGTGAAGAACCGATCTCCAGTCACCAAAGAACACTGATAGATCTACAGCACCACCAACACATATGGTAAGTACTTTTGCGCAATTTCAGCAATCTTAGAATTGTTCAGAAGTACAGTCACTCATTTCGATTCATGTTGTACATTCTTTTTATGTATAGAAGCACTTTATTTGAATTATATCCGAAGTTGTTTACCTAGTGTCAATAGGTATCCCCTTTTCAAGGCATAATATTGTATAAATATTTGTGTTTTCTTCAGAGTTGAAATTGTTATGACAAAGTTTATTTGTCGTATGTTCATTTTTCAGTCATAAAGCAGTTGCTCCTGAAAAACTGATCTGTTTATATGCGTATGATGGTTGCATTACTAGTTCTCTAATTTTCTGTTCAGTGATTTTATTTGCGAATTAGAATCTTAGTTTTAAGTAACTAACAATTTCAGTTGTTCCGTACCTTAAACATTAAGATGATAGCCGCAGTGCTACATAACAATTCAGAAGCACGGATTCATATTCACTCAAGTAATAGTTCTTCGGACTAAACACAGTTATATATTACGTAAACTCAAGTTCCTTTCTGAAACTTTAAATTAATTTGCTTCTTCGGAGCTGGTAGCTAACTCACCGTATCTATATCTTGCTTTCTGATGGATTGTCATATGGTGAGTTTAAAACCAGTTCCCTTCTAGTATACATATTGCTATGGTGAGGATGGAACTATTTGGACGGACTCTGGCTAAGGTAGGCACTGCAATGTACAAGTGAATTGTATTTATGTGTCCACTGTGTTTAGAAATTGAGCAATCCTATTATCATTGTGCTTTGGATAGATGTTCATTTCCTACTCATTGCCTTATTCAAGGCAATGAGATACATAGGTACAGAGGTTAATTCAAAAGTTGTTTAAAGTTATTTATTGACCAAGTAATATCTGGCCTGTTAACTGCAGAATGTGACCCCATTATACTGAGTGCAGCGAGAAACAGTTACTCTGCGTGTTGCTGACGACAAATTTTTGGGTTCAGGAGACAGCACTTGCACCAGTAACAGCAAAAAATCTGTGTAGCAGCGAACCTTTTTGCGTTCACAAACAACACCTGAGTATTGACCCCAGACCTCAAATTTCAGTTCTGTTCTATGTTCAAACAGTGGTGAAATCAAAAGCAACAAACTCAGAGACTTTTAAGCTTAACGTTTTGTAGTTAAATTTAGATTCCCACCTAAAGAATTCTTAATGGTTGTTTTTTATATGAACAGTATTTAGCGATCCTTCAGATCGGATTCACGTGTACCGCGAGGGGTCTGGCTGGAAATGGTTGCGTGATCATTTTGTAAGTAGGCTGTTTAGGTTTTTATATTGGTAACGCCATGTAGCGCTCTGAATGAAAATCATTGGCTGTGCTGTGTGCAGTCTGTGGTTGGATGGCATTGTTGTAATATTCGCCATTGTAGTGTTGGACAGTTGGCTGTTAACAGCACGTAGCGTTGGGCAGTTTGAGGTGAGCCGCCAGCAGTGGTGGATGTGGGGAGAGAAATGGCGGAGTTTTGAGAGCGGATGATCTGGACGTGTGTCCATCAGAGACAGTAAATTTGTAAGACTGGATGCCATGAACTGCTATATATATTATGACTTTTGAACTATGCCTATCAGTAGTTAGTGCCTTCAGTAGTTTGAATCTTTTATTTAGTTGGCAGTAGTGGCGCTCGCTGTATTGCAGTAGTTCGAGTAACGAAGATTTTTGTGAGGTAAGTGATTTGCGAAAGGTATAGGTTATTGTTAGTCAGGGCCATTCTCTTGTAGGGATTATTGAAATTCAGATTGCGTTGCGCTAAAAATTGTCAGTTTAGTGTTGATCAGAATAGGTAAAGAGCGAAATGTCTGAGTACGTTCAGTTCTGCTCAGCTGTTTGAAAATCAAATAATATAAGAGGTTTATCAGCACATTCTGGGTGCACTCAACCTCGTGATGCCAATTGAGGAGCTACTCGACCGAATAGTAGCGGCTCCGGTCAAAGACAACCATCATAACGACCGGGAGAGCGGTGTGCTGACCACACGCCCCTCCTATCCGCATCCTCTTGAGGATGACACGGCGGTCGGATGGTCCCGATGGGCCACTTGTGGCCTAAAGACGGAGTGCTGCTGCTGCTGCTGCTGCTTTATCAGCACAGTAATTCACAAATTTTTTAAGGGGACGCTTCATATGTCGACCCTTAGCCGAGGATACCTCACTGGAATCTTCTGATTTTTTCTTGGAGTTTCTGTAATTAGTGTAGCTATTGTTTATTGCTAGCGCGTAATTATAGAGATAATTTCCTTTGTAGTTGCAGTTTTTCATTGTTGTACAGTAAAACAGTTGTGGCATGCATGTAGATTTGCACCAAGTATTTCGCAGCTGCGCTTGCAATTAACGAGATATTATTTTCAATGCTATGTTAATGTGTTTTCTTATTTTGCTCTTCAAATTGTGTTTTGCTGTTATCGTGTGAAATATTGTGACCATAATGGCGTGTGGAAAACGTAATACTAGGCTCCAAAGTGAACTGAGAAATGACAGTGAAGACGAAAGCAGTGTGTTAGCGCCACCGTGTAATGAATTAACTAATGTTCAAACTAGTAATTTTGCAATTATGCATAGGGAAATGGAGGGGGCTGCAAATAATGGTGTAGACAGTGAAACAATTAATGAACAGGGAAGCATTATCGATTGATCGGTCGGCAACAGCTCGCCTCAGGAATCCGAAATGACAGGACACAATTTCGCAAATACTGTAGATTCAGGTTTTGGGTTCTCACAGTTTTCTCAAATAAGTCAAGACGTATTTTCTGCTTCTCAAAATGTTAATGTTGCCGGTGCAAATTCGCTGCCGAATAAAACTGAGGAACATGTTTCAGACACCAGTGCATTGTTATTACAATTAATACAACAAATGGGACAAAAGCTTCAATATTAGACACAATGGAACAAAATCTTCAAAAGTTAGACACAATGGAACAAAATCTTCAAACGTTAGACACGATGGAAGAAAATCAGAGACAAACACAGCAAAAGCTTCAAAAGTTAGACACAATGCAACAAAATCTTCGAAAGATAGACACCACGCTTGAACAAACACGTGAAGATTTAACTACTGAGTTACATAACATCGAATCGAAATGTCAAAAAGTCTGTAATGACGTCAAAACACAAATTTTTGAGCATTTTCAACCTATTTTATCGCGGCATAAAAATGCATTACAGAATCACGAAGCAGCCATAAAAGAACTGCAAACTATTGTTCATGAAAATCACGAGACCTTGCGGGCTAAAATTGACTCAGTTGCATCTACCGGTTCGGTTACGCAACTTGCAAAAACTCAGTAAAACTTAAAGGACACAGTAGATATTCTGAAAATTGGTTGAGAAAGACACATGAAGAAAATTAGTTCATTATCAGAGAAAGTAGTTGAACTTTCGGATCAGCTAAATAATTTATCTACGAAGGTAGATGATAATCTGAATGACACAAGACCGGTAGTCTTTAATGATACAGAAGAGTACGAACAAATTAGGAAATTCAGACAAAATCAGAATCAAATTAATACGCAACAGCAAAGAGAAATCCGGGAAGTACAAGATCAATTGACACAGGTAATACAAGAATTACATATTTCAGAGGACACTCTCGCTCGACTACAGGAAGAGGGACATAGAAATACGGAACAGCCACAAAATAATAACACAGGACACTTCGGAAATTATGAAAGAAATTAGCAAGGTACACCGAATTTTGAGATGGACCCGCCGAAACGAAGTAACAGTGACCGATATGCGACTCGGCGACATGATGATTTTGACTATAAGCTGTTCATTACTACACGTAAATTCAAAACATTCAAGAATTCCGGCAACGACATTCATCCACAAGCGTGGCTTCATCAATTCTCTCATTGTTTTCCTCCCAACTGGTCTTTAGAGCACAGATTAGAATTTATGTGTGGCTATTTAGAGAATCAACCAGCTGTAAGAATGCGATCGGTCATTCACGATTGTCACAGTGAAGGAGAATTTTATCATGCCTTCCTCTCAGCATATTGGTCTAATGCTACACAAGACCGAGTAAAATATAGCATAATAATGATGAAACATTTCGAACAATCTGAATTTTCCAGTCTTGTGAAATATTTTGAAGTAATGTTGCATAAGAATCAGTACCTGTCAAACCCATACAGCCTCTCAGAACTCATCCGCATTTGCCTAATCAAATTGCCTGAACATTTACGTCATATTATTTTGGCAGGACGTTGCAAGACGACATTGAAGCTTTTCAGGGACTGTTATTGGAAATTGACACTGACAATCGCGGGACGCGAAAACAGGGACACAACAATTACAGGTTGTAACAACAACGACGCTGTAATATTGTACATATAAGTAATTTTTTTTCTTCTGATTTTTCTATAAACTTGTGTAATTGATGTTCTGATTTCATTCCTTTTTGTTTCATGTCATTATGTTAAGAAAACTGTAAATAAGTTTCAATGTGAAGATTAATGTTTATGTCAAATGTCAAGTAATATTGTAATAGAATTGAAATGTAACAAATGTTGAAACTGTTGTAAGATGTTTCAAATTGTAACCGTGCGTCTCGTCCATACGTAGGCTATATGCTAGGATACGTAGAATGCAAAACCTTGGGTGAATACCCTGTCTGTAAGGGAGCGGTGAAAGGTGGATGGCAGGCGAGCGCGGGAAAATGAGCGCGGGCACTGCACGGCACAACGGGCTCAGTAGTAGTTGGAGTTTGGCACTGGTTTGAGCAACACCTTCTGGAACGAGGAGGCTCTCCTGGAAGACGTAGCTTCACTGAGCCTTGGGTATGCCGTTCCAACGCCCACAGGCAAAATTCCATAGGCACTAAATAGAAAAGTATTGCGACGCTAAGAAGAATTAAAGTGCCGATACATCAAGAGCCATAGCTGTGGTTGTATGTGTGCTCTGTGCCTCGCCACCTTGCCGCCCGCCAACCGCCGCATCGATACAAGCAGGTTGAAACTTTTAGTACTGTTATTCGTATGGATCAGAGAGTGAACTGTGCAATAATAACCTAAATTTTACCAGAACTTTCCCATGATTTAATTATCCTCACAACTAACCTAGACGGGGTCCTTTCCAAATATTGTGCAATCGGAGTGTCCCGAAATGAAAAATTAAATTTTGTGTTAATAATAATTATTTGCAGACCTAGCTATGTTAGAATGGTGTTTAAAGAAATGTTTTGTTAATGAATCAGTAAATGAATAACGAAGGTCTAACGAAGTTGAAAGATAACTTTAATATTCATATAGTAATGAAGTTTAATTATTTCGAGACAGATATAAAGGTATTTAAATGAGCTGTAAATAAGATAAAAAGAGTAGTAACTTATATACTGGAAATCTTGAACGCATAATAATTTCAGTAATCATTTTTTTTAATACATCGATCATAACAGTTTCAGGGTCCCCCCCCCCCCCCCCTTTATTCATTTGAATTCTGAAGTGTTCTAAATTGGTTTGACCAGCAAAAGTTAAAGTCAATATAAAAGTCAAAATTTATCAGTGTTTTGTCTTTATCAAAATTGACATTTTGTGTGTGGCACGAAAGTGCTATTTTTAGTGTAACCTATGCCCGATTTTAAACAGAGTGATAGACAGTAAAAAGTTTTGTACTATTCATTGTAGTGTAGTGTTATGTATTCATGGTTTTTCCAGATCAATACAGAACGTTAAACTATCAGTTCCATAGATTTTTTGGTTCTCAAATTCTACTATATTATGCAGTGTTACAACTTGTTGTTTTGCATGAATATATGCTAACTTGCACAGGGAAGAACCTCAGTTAATGCCTAATTAGGCTGGCGACCTTATTATTATTAAATTGGCAGCATCTTCAGAGTTGCTTTTGGTCCATACTGACGTGTAATTGCATTTCAAACTTGCTGACGGATCATTGTTATTACAGAGTGGGTATAAGTCTGATTTGCCACCATTCAGGTATACGCGGTCGATATCTATACGAAAATCCTTTCTCATAAGGTGAACCCCGCTCACTTACCATAGCACAGGCTTTGACGAGTACTGTGTCATGCGGTGGTTACAAGGTCACATCCGCCACAATTCCGTGACGACAGAAACAATAACTGGACACGACAAGGCTATTCTTACAACACAAATCGTGACCAAAACAGACACCACCCATATGACAACCACTGGCAGAGTAATAATAATCACAGAGAAAGATCGCATTTCCGTAGTAATTAATATGACAAATATAACCATAGAAACAGACAATATAAAAACCTAAACAGCCTACTTACAGTTTGACAGCTTCATTTCATTTCCCTAATTTCTTACACTCTTGAATAACTGTAGTGCATATTTTCGTAAAGCCAAATTCATGCTGGTTTCGCATTTCTGAGAGAGCGAAGGAGAACACACGCTAGGGGGTAGGAAAGGCATGGCGAAAATCATGCTGAAAGGCCACCCATCCTGAGGAGCCGGCTGCAGACAGAAGTTACTGGTGACATCTTTCAGAAAGTTGTGTGAGTGGTACTATGAAAGTTATAGTGTAGCACTGATGTTCATAACATGTTTCTCAGCTGTGCATTACCAACGACTAAGATCGAGGATACAAACATTTTAGAACACGACGCGAATAAATGAGATCGATACTATCCCCGCAGTTCGGGTGAGGTAAAAGGAAAAATTGTAGTACTGCCAATAGGTTAGTTTCATGAAAATAATGGATATCTTTGACTTTCATGTACAATTTAAGTAATTTTTACTGCCTATCTCACGAAATTATCATTTTAATAACACGCTGTGTGGAGTGCCGGGCGGGGAGAGGTGGGGGGGGGGGGGGGAGGGGTTGTGAGGTGCAAAACACCAGTTAGTTAGCTGGATTAATATTTTAAATTTCTTTTGCTATTTATTTATTGAAACTACGTTCATATTGGACTGCCTCATATTAATTGCGCTACGCTGAGATTGACTGGATTGGGGGTTGGTGCCGGAAGACGTTCTTGTTCGTCAGAAAGTGGATCGGAAAATACATTGTAAACTAAGGGCGCTGGAACATATATAACCAACACTACTGACATCGATTAGCTGTTTTAGACTAATGTAATAAAAAGTCGTTTCTACCACATTAATATGTTGTCTTCCAGTTTTTCACTTCTATTTTGTATAATACATCTTCCTTTTTAAGATGAAATGCAAAAACAGAAGTGTGACAACAGTCACATATGAGATTTATGTAGTTTGTGAGGGCCACATGGACGATTATGAAACATTCTATCTATCTGTTAACCGAATGTTTTGAAACGGGTGTGAAAACACTGTGGTAACGGATATTAGTTTATCCCACTTATCAATCTTAGTTTCAACGTCAGACCTTGTTGAGTACATTGAACAAGTAAATTCTCTAGAAGTGGTGCTCAGTTGTTCCTCTTAATTACAAATTGTCCGTAATGGAGGGTGAGACAGAGAGAAAAAGAAAGAGAGAGAGAGAGAATAATGTGCTCTCTGAGTTTGTGACCCTCATTAAAAGTTTACAAAGTACTCCAGACTCCAGTCGCCCAACTTGCAGTTCGTTCCAGGATCCATTATCATATATTGTGCAAGAAAAATGCGATAGTGTTTAAAGGATTGTCACCCCCAATCCAGTCAATCTCAGCGTAGCGCAATTAATATGAGGCAGTCCAATATGAACGTAGTTTCAAGAAATAAATAGCAAAAGAAATTTAAAATATCAATCCAGCTAACAGATACAAAGCGCTCCGCTTATTTGGTTTGCAATATATCATTATCAGAGCCACAACAATTGCATTTTTCCTGACATCGGTATCCCAATGCTTCCATGCGTATTAATTTGCGTAAATGTGGTAGCGATGAAACTTTCAATGTTACGTATTCTTTTCATATCTGAAGTTGACTAATCTTACTACTGATTGAAATGTGTCACTGTAACCAAATTCCTAGGCAAGGGATCGCCATGTGAAATCACTAAATATAACTTATAACTTTTAACTCTGAAACATTTAATAGGCAACAGTGTAATCTAAAGTTTTTTTCCCACCTTGATATATGTGATGTTTCTCAGACAAAATAATTTTTTCTTCTAACAGCTATGAAGAATGAAGTTTAGTGTTTTTGGATACAATGTTACATTTCAGCACTGCTCTCTAGGCATACCCTGAGTTAGAACTGCATATGCTTTCTCACCATCTGAGCACTCATGGTAGATAACCATATTTCCATTGAAAATTATATATCAAGGTAGTAAAAACATGAATGAGGAGCAAGTGAATTCACACCACTTACAAAGAAAGTAATCATCTAAAGTTACAATTTACAGTTATAATTACCATCTCCAATTTACATTTTTTAAAATTATTTCTCAGGTCCTTACAGAAAATCACTCATCATTCTTTAGGCAGTGACGACCCATGCAACAGTTCTCACCCTATTGTCAAGTGTGAAACGCATATAATACTTGAATGTGCTAATTTACATTGGAAATAATCTTAACCATGTTAAGTACCACAGCTCAGAAGTTTCACTGTATTGCATAATGGTCGAAACTGAGTACAGCTTAGAAGGAATTGCATATTGCACAACCGATTTTTCATTGTCTTTCAACACACGATCCTGATAGTCATCAAAGATAATGGAAGACTCATCCACCACTGATACCAGCAAAAATTCCCCTCACAGTCCTTAAAGACAGTTCTAATAATTCATCAGAAGGGGAATCTAGACCAGTTTTACAAATAAAGGTTGAGCAGTATATGAAAATGCACAAGTAAGTAGTGGACAACCATGCAGTCTTGAAGCAGTAGTGTTGTACTCCACACAGAAACACAGTGCTGACTCTTGTCATGAAGATTTCATTTGGTATCATAAGATTAGTAATGGGTGTAACAAAGCAGACCCACATCAGTATGAGTCTAAGTCTTGAAGAATATTGGTTGATTTGGTGGGTAATCACAGAGCAGACCCACTGTAGTCCTTGTAGACATGGCCAGCAGCCATCTGTTGTGACTGTGCAGGTGCACAATGACAGTTGAAGAGTCTTGAGGATAATATAGCTACTCCATGAGCCACTACTCTGTAGTCAGTATTCATGCATTTACAAGTCCCTAAACCATCACTTGTGCACTCATATTTTTTACAGTATTCTTACAACCAGCAATGCTGGTAACCAGTCCCTTGCTGAATTATCATGTTCAAGCACTAACACAGTCATATAGTCACTGAGATTTGATACTTATAGTATGACCAATAGACAAATGTGTGCAGTAAAAAGAATCCCCACTATTTACCTAACTTGAAGAACTGGTGTCAACACATTACAACTTTACAGCATAAGAACACAATTACAAATATAAAGAGACATCATTATAGCAAAGAATATGATAATTCAAATAACATTTGTAGTAATGCAGGCCTTACAAAAGGATAGAAATAACCATTCATACGAGTATTAAGGAATTATGACACAAGTAAATAAATGAAAAATAAGAATATCACTAGAAGTATGACAGAATGAATAATATCTGAACATCTTCCTATTGTAAAGAAAATAGTACAAGAACAGAGATTAGATTTGAGAATAACAGTATTCCTGATCATAGTAAATGCAGCCTAGTATTAAGAGGAAAAAAATCTCTACCAAATTTATCGAATCACATAAACACAAAGAGATGGGAAGAACGTGGAGACACAAGGGTACAGATAAATATAGCAGAATAACACAAAAGGAAAGCACAGGTCCTGTTTTCAAGTGTAAACATGTCAGAGTATAAGTGTAAGGTTAACATTTGATACTACAGTACATGTGGTGTGCATTTTATACCTCTGTTTCATTTTTCTCGTTTCAGGAATATCTTTCATGATATCTGCTTTACTTTCAACCAAAACTACGTCACTTCCAATCAAAAACTTCATTTAATTCTCTCAGACCTCTCTTACTTTAACATTTATTTCAACAAAAAAATCCTTTCTAAGGATGCTATATGTATTTATACTTCCAACAAGTGCTTACACTTCCATATTTTTCTTACCTTATCATTTGTTTCCAAGGAAATCCTACCTAAACCTGTTGCCACCATATCCTACTGTTAATCTCCTCTTTCAAAAGATATTGTTCCTCATTATACAATAATCTTTGGACAGACCTTTTCCTTATAGCTTGTCAATGCATTTCTTCCCAATTCATTGCAACTCATTTTCCTCTATAGCATACACTCTCTTAAGCTTACTTAAAGATACTGAGGTGAGATACATAAACTAAAGAACGAGGCAATGCAGCACCACAAAAAATTAACTCAAACAACAATAATAAAAATTCAAATTGGCAAAGCAAGCAGCAGCATACCTAAATTAGCAAAGCAAATGCCACCTTACAATTAACATAAGGCGATATGCAGCAAACAAGAAAAATAAATGAGTGGTAAAACTGACTTAGCACGGTAATACAAAGTCAAATTGGGAAGTATATTGCCTGACAAATAGCAGCAGCAAATGCAACAACTTGTACCTAAACATGACAAAGTATGTGCAGAAAAAATTTCAGTAAAGAGCAATGCAGATAAGGGAAATATGTAAGCTTACAATAGCCTGTGTGCATCTGTGATCATCAAAACTATGCAAAGCGCCAGCACAAGGAACAAGATCTATAATATCAAATGGCTCTGAGCACTATGGGACTTAACATCTATGGTCATCAGTCCCCTAGAACTTAGAACTACTTAAACCTAACTAACCTAAGGACATCACACACATCCATGCCCGAGGCAGGATTCGAACCTGCGACCGTAGCGGTCGCGGGGTTCCAGACTGTAGCGCCTAGAACCGCTCGGCCACCACGTCCGGCCGTGCTATAAAATATGGTACCAATGTATGAAACTGTATAAGGAAATACCATATTAGTTAGGGCTTCTTGTGCTTGACACATGGATGATGCACAAAGTTGGCGTATCCCCTTGAGGGATAATGTAATTGTACCTCAAATATTGCAGATTACAACTTCAGAATGAAATGTATCACCGAACACCTTCTCTGTATCATTGCAGTTCAAAAATATTTCAAATACAAAAAGTAATCACTCAATTGTGAATCATGTAGTGCTAAACTGCACTTCTTGCTGTAAGAAAATTGCTTAACAGTAAAAATGTACGCAGTTACCGTCATTCATAAGCAAATTTCACCAAAAATCAATGTACTTATCTTGTCATATACAAAAGTAAAGCGCTATGCGTATAAATGTCGTAGTTGTGACGTTCATTGCCTTTATCTTGACAGTACTGTACTGTACCATATTGATGTGAGACTGTGCAGGCATAAAACGGATAAAGCGTAAAAGCAACAATGAAAATTGTGTCACTCATAAGTAGCATCGTGATATAATCGTGTATCTGTCAAACAAACCAAATACTGTCATCTGTGACCTCTCAGAAAGTACTTTAATTAAAAATGTCTTTTCAAGTAAACCAAAATGTTGCAGTAAAACCTCTTTAGCAGCATATGTTCCAAGAATGTAGTATAGTCTTGACATAATCGTGCAACTGACAAGCGAAAATGTACTATATGTCGTCTGTTCCCTATAGAAGTGTACACGTAAAATTACTGTGTTAATATGTTCCATAGGTTCTTGAGTGGATAGTTGACTTCAAAACATCGTCGCATGCTAACAGTTTCTAAATGTGACAAGGCGTAATAGTAACATGAATAGAAAAAAATATAGCAAAGACTAGGTCAGAAAGCAAATTATTCCTCAATAAACGGTTTTACATGACAAATGTGATATAATCCTTTACTTTTCTTAGTACTAGGAGTTTCAACTTCAACGCAATTATCATGCAGTATACGTCGGATCCAGTAAGGACCATTGTAAATAAGAAAGAATTTGCGACTCAAATGTCTCTTCTTATGTGACAATGAATGATCTTTAATGAGAACTTTTTGTCCAATGTGTAGTTTCTTTGCATTGGTCTTACGGTGTAGTTTTCTCCTTTTGTTTGGTGCAGAATTTATATTTTTAATAGCTAAATCAATTATGTCATTAAGTCAAAGTTTAAGTGTAGGTACTTGGTAAAGGTACAAGCTCTCTGATTCTGTTCGGTGATTCCTCATTGTCCAGTACACGAATACGTGGTAAAGCAGTGGGGTCATGAGGCATTTAATTCAATATATTTTTAAATAAGTTTAAGTATCTGTCCCAATAGTGATGATTCCTGTGACAATAAAGTCTGCAAAGCTTATTAATGTCTTTCATAATGCGTTCACACAGATTAAGATGTGGAGAGTAGAATAAAATGAAAACAGGTTTGATTTTACGATTCCGAATGATACGTGACTAAATAGCAGATCTGAATTGTGGTCCGTTATCTGAAATTACCTAGTCAATGGGTCCAACTTCAAGTAAGAAATTTTTAACAAAGATATTTGATACAGAACGTCCTGTGACTTTGCGTAACGGTGTGAAAGAAACAAATTTTGAAGTAAGTTCAGCAGCGACGAGAACGTACGAAAATCCATTCGGGTTTTTAACAAGGGGTCCTAGAAGATCAATAGCAGCTAATTCTTTTAATCTAGTGAGAATAATAGGAAACAATGGAGCACGACTTGAGGTAGGAGACGGGTTAAGCTTTCTGACAAACTTTGCAAATAGACCAAACTCTCCTAATTCTCTTTTACATGTTGTTAAAATAACAAGTCGTCCGAAGAACACGACAATATTTTCGTGGACCAAACTGTGCGTAGCTGAAACGAATGTATCAGATAAGCTTCTTAATAAAATCGTCAGGAATGCGAAGTACCCATAGCTTGTCATCAACAGTGCCACGTTTGAAGAATATGTTACTTCTAATCAGATAATAATGACGAATCTGTGTGTGTGTCATTTCATATCATTTACTTATAATGTCTTTCCAAATCTGTCCTTCTTTTAAAGATGCAATGACGAAGTTTTCAAAAGCTGCTTTTTGAATGTAAAGAATACGGAAGTTTTTCTTAAGGTTAGCTTTTGTGTTGCTTTTCTCAAGGCCAAGTGCGTCTGCAACAATGTTTTCCTTGCCAGGGGTGTAGACTATTGTGAAGCGGAATTCTTGCAGAAACAATGCACAACGTTTCAACCTCTCATAATATAATTTTGAAGACATAATAAATTGCAATGCTCGATGATCACTGTAAACTTTTACATGTTTTCCAGAAAGAAAGAAATGAAATTTTTCAAATGTCCAAACGACTGCTAAAGCTTCAGTGACAGAATAATTTTTCTCACATTTTGTTAGCACGCAGCTAGTAAAAGTGATGGTTTTCTGAACAGTAATGTCGTTTTCTATAGCTCCTTGAAACAAATGGGCACAACGACCAACTTTAGAAAAATCCGTGCTACGACAGAAATCCTATGACATCCTGGTGAGCTAAGATTAGCGCGATAAGTAGCAATTCTTTCAAAGAATCAAATTACAACTGTTCGTCCCAGTTCCAAATAGTGTTTTTGCCGGTGAGAAAATAAAGTTTTGGAGGTACAAGAATTTGCGTATTCAGGAAACGACGGTAGAAATTCACGAGACCTAGAAAACTGTGAACTTGTCATTTTGTGGATGGAACAGGAATAGCTCTGGTCGCTTCCAAATTTTCAGGATCTGGCTGAATGCCTTCACCAGAAATAATGTGTCCCAAAAACCTCAGCTTTATCCTGGTGAATTCAGATTTCTCCAACGTAATTATAATTCGAGATTCAGCAAAAATACGTAACAAACTGTTGAGTATACGATTATGTTCTTCCAAAGAGGCTTCTGCTATTAAAATATCGTCCACGTATGAGGTGATGTGTCGCTTTAAAAACTCAGGTAATATGGAATTTAGCCCAGGAATGAATGCTGCTGAAGAAATGTTCAGACCAAAGGGAAGTTTCCGAAATCGATAACCAATGCCGAAACAAACAAAAGACGTATATTTTCTACATTCTGGATGAAGTTCAATTTGATAAAAGCTGGATCTGACGTCAATAGAAGACAACACATTCACGCCATTGAAATTTTGAAAAAGTTATTCCAACGTTTGCTGCCTGTCTGTTTCAGGAATGATTATGGTATTTACTTCTCTGGAATGTAAGACAAGTCTGATCGATCCGTTTTTCTTCTGGACAGCATGTAATTGATTATTGTATGAGCCTACTGTTGGTTCAATAATGCTCTCGTCAAACATAGATTGTATTTTAGGGCTAACGCGGTCCCTATAATGTGCCGGAATTACGTATGGTCTGATGAACACTTTTGTATGCTCACGAACACGAAATTTGCATTGAATCCTTTAATTGTTCCTGTTTTGTGAGTAAAAACTGTGGAATGTGACTGTAAAATGCCGAAAGCTCCTACCTATCACTGACATTACAGCTCTTAATTGTTTGAGTTTTTTCTGAAATAAAACCTTTCTATATAATACATCATCAATATCATCCCTGTCAGTACTTGCAAAGTGATCATTAGTGCCAAATTCCGTCGAAAGTTCCAAACTGTGATCTGAAAAAAGGTAAAGCCGATTGATTTCCTCGACATGTTTTGAAAGCCAATCTTCAAATTTCAAAGCTATTGATTTAGCTTCTTTCTCTAAACCTATTTCACCGTTGTGAAAGTTTAAAACTACTTTATAGTCATTGAAAAAATCTACTCCTACTATAATCCCCGTCGACAATAATGGAACAATAAGAAAATTCATAATAAATCTGTGGCTTTTACGAAAGAATCCTAAGTTCGTTTGTTGGTGTACATCTACACTTTTTCCTAAAATTGCAACTTGTAATTCAATCTTACCTAAAGGAAGTGTGGGGCAATCGTTCGATTTGTTGCATTTAGTGAAAGCTGTTTCACTAATTTCCAAAATAGGACTGCCAAAGCCTAGTACTGTCGTAAATTTTATGTTATTTGTTGTGATGTGAATTGCTGGATCTGCAGTATTGTTTTGTTTCATGTCATCTTCCTGGAGTAAAATGTCCCTAAATGCTTTCCATTCTCACATAGTTAATAGTCATGTCAGCTGCGTTGTCAGCTTCGTAAGTACGTTTTGTGGCTGCCTGCGGTGCCAGTCATTGTTCTATCTTTGTTGTCGCGCGTCGTTACTGGGATTTTGAGGTCTTATTTCTACAATTTCAACTTGTCGAGAGTGCCCTGCGCTATTTGAATCACGCCAGTTCTGATTAAATTCAGGACTGTTGTCATGGCTATAGCGTCTGTCGTTTTGTCGGTGATTTCTGTAACTCCTTTCTTGTCGACTAAGTGGTGGAGAGAAATTTCCTGTCAGATTAGAACAGTGTGCCGGACCGAGACTCGAACTCGGGACCTTTGCCTTTTGTGGACAAGTGCTCTGCCATCTGAGCTACTCAAGCTTCTATAAAGTTTGAAAGGAAGGAGACGAGGTACTGGCAGAAGTTGCTAGAGCACTTGACCGCGAAAGGCAAAGGTTCCGAGTTTGAGTCTCGGTTCGGCACAGTTTTAATCTGCCAGGAAGTTTCACATCAGCGCACACTCCGCTGCAGAGTGAAAATCTCATTCTGGAAGTGGTGGAGAATTTCTCCTGGAATCGTAATTACGTGGTGGTCTGTTAAATGTGTAGTCATTTTATCTCCCTCGATAATTATTATTCTGGTTCCCATACTGTCTGTTTCTACAGTTGTCTCTGTCATAGTCACTACCATGGAAATGTGATCTTTCTCTGCAATTACTGTTATTCTGCCTATGGCTGTCGTACGGGTGGTGTCTGTTTTCGTCACAATTTGCGTTATAACGGTAGCCTTGTCGTGTACGGTTATTGTTTCTGTCGTCATGAAATTGTGATGGATGTGACCTGTAACTGTTGTTGTTTTCCTATTTTCGCTTCATGCGATTTTCTGTGTCGATGTCCAGTTTTTGCAAAAGTCCCTGAAAAACTTCGACATCATCTATACAACGTCCAGAGTAATACGTCTCAAGTGTTCAGGTGATTTACTTAAGCAAATGCGAATAAGTTCTGAGGGGCTGTACAGCTTTGACAAATACTGATTCTTGTGTAACATATCTTCAAAATATTTTACAGGGCTGGAAACTTCACACTGTTCCGAAAATTTCATCATTATAATACTGTGTTTTACTTGGCCTTGAGTAGCCTGAGACCAGTATGCAGAAAGGAAAGCATGATAAAAATCTCCTTCACTGTGACTGTCGCGCATAGCCGATCGCATTCTTACAGCTAGCTCATTTTCTAAATAGCCACACACAAATTCTAATCTGTGCTCTATGACCAATTACGAGGAAAACCATGAGAAAATTGATGAAGCCAAGATTGTGGATGTATGTAATTCCCGGAATCCTTGAATATTCTAAATTTACGCGTTGTGATGAAGAGCTTATAGTCAAAGTCATAGTGTCGGCGACATGCAAATCGCTCGTTATTACGTCGGGTCGACGGATGCATCTCAAGGCTCGGTGCACCCTGCCGACTCCTTTCAAGATCTCCGATATACCATGTATTATTACAGAGTGACTTTTCCGTATTTCTAAATCGCTCTCCCCATGTCGGAGCTTGAGTATCCCCTGAAATTTATAATTTTTATATCAAGTGTGCCAATTGATATTGTACTTCCCGTATTTCTCTTTTCTGTTGCGTATTTGTTTCTGACTCTACTGAAACTTTCCAATTTCCTTGCACTCCCATGTGTCAGTAAAGGCTACCTGTCTTGTATCATTCAAATCATCATCTACCTTCGTAGAAAGTTTGGCTACTTTTTCCGATAATGTGCTGATTTCCTGTGTGCGTTTTTCTGAGCCAAGTTTTAGAGTGTCAATTTGTGTTGTAATCGTATCTACTGTGTCCTTTAAGTGTTCCTGATTATCTACAAGTTGCGAGACCATGTCGGTAGAACCAGCTGGGTCAATTTTAGCCTGCAAGGTTTCGTGATTTTCGGGTACAATGGTCAGCAGTTCTCTTATTGCTGCTTCATGGTTCTGTAATATGTCTTCATGTCGCAAAAACGACTGAAAATGCACACAAATCTATGTTTTTACGTCTTAAGAAATGTTTTGATATTTGGATTCGATTTTGTGTATCTCAGAAGTTAAATCTTCACGTGTTTGTTCTAGTGTTTGCTTAATTTCGACAATTATATCTAACTTTTCAAGTTGTTGCAGTGTTTGTTTCTGATTTTGTTCCATTGTGTCTAACTTCTGAAATTGTTGTTGTGTTTGTTTCTCTGTTTGATCAAAATATTGAATTAATTGCAATAACAATGCATTGATGACTGAAACATGTTAATTTGTGTTTTTCGTCAGTGCGTTTGTACCGGAAATATTCATATTTTGAAAAGCAGAGAGTGTGTCTTGACTTAACTGAGAAAAGTGTATTGACGCAAAAACTGAACCTACGGTGTTTTCAAGATTTTGTTCTGTTATTTCGCATTCCTGAGGCGAAATGTTACCGATCGGTCGATTGTCAGTAGTTCCCTGTACACTGATCCTTTCAATCTCTACTCCGTTATTTACTGTCTGGTCCATGTCGCTATGAACTATTACCAAATTATTGTCTTGAACATTTGTCAATTCGTTAACAAGCTACGCTCGTCATTTATCAATTTCCATTGCAGCCTAGTGTTACGCTTTTCATTCGCCCTGATTATCACAGTATTTTGCACAATAACACACAAATAATAATTTGAAAAGAAACACAAAATAGCATTGAAAATAATAAATATCTAATTAGTTGCAAAAGTGACTGCGAGATACTTAGTGAAAATCCACATGCATGCCACAACTACTTTGCTCATTGCAATACAGTACAACAATAAGAAAATACAACTAAAAAGGAAATCCCATACAAACAATTACGCACTAGCAGTAAACAGTAACAAATTTCTAAACATGTGCTAATTATTCAAACTACAAGAAAATCAGAAGATTCCAATGAAGTATCTTTGGTGAAGGGTCAAGAAGTGAAACTATATCTTTACTAATTTCTATCGCCTAAACACTGACCTACAGAATTTTCCCTGATGAAGACAACTCAAATTTAACCTATTCATTTCGTACCCACGAAACACAAGCCCAACGTAATCTGACTGCTGTACAGAGACAACATGGCTTCCAACAATTAACAGAAAAGAATGGCCTGAATTGAAAGAAATCTTAACAATAATAAAAGTCCAAGAAATACAGAACTGCCCCCAACTCTATTAATTGCCTAAACTCATTTCAATCAAGATCCCCATTGTTTTATAAGTCACTTACAGAAAATCTTCATAACACAAACTGCAGCATTTACAGCAAGCAGCAACTACAGCCAGCTAAATAAAAAAAAATTCTAACTACCATAGACTAACTACTAGGAGGCATATGGTTAGCAAAAGAAAGATTTTGTTGAAGAGCAAACAATGTATTTAGAAAATTTTACCTTATTCATATGACGACCAGTTCCCAAAATTATATAGTTATCAATAATTCCACAACACAAACATTATCAACAAGATCCATCCTCATTTTAGATGCATGACCTACCAACACTGAGTCTCCACTCAGAAAAACATGTCCATAAACTTCTCTATCCAGTCACTAACAGCTAGTCTGCCCAATCACAGAATCTCTTGCTGAGGGCGCAGAGCACTGACAGCGATATTAACACTGTCTATAGTGCTGCCAACATACAAACAGGCTACTTAAAACTGTAGTGATATCTTCTATTCTGTTATCTCTCTCTCTATTACATTTGGGTTTGTTGTTGAAAACTGTTATTTGCGAAAGTTTCGTTTCATACACTCTACGAATAAAACAGAATCAAAAGTAATCTCTGTTCTGCATCGTTATTTATGAATTTTAATATGTGCAGTTATTGAAGTGTTACGATCTTACATCACAGGCTGATTGATTTAAAAATACTAGACTGTACGTACTATAATTTTGAAGTCGGACTCAATTCAACAGCAGTTACACAATTTTCATGGAAAAGTTAACTTCCAATCGCAGCACAGAGCGATATACTGACTGTCATTTATTTGAAGAATTTTACCGACTGCATTGCAGCAACATCTCTGACTTCCAGCGTGTAATCTGACGTCAAAACTTAATCACGACGAATATAAGCTTTCAAGACATTTATTTTAAATTCTGAGTGCTTGAAATTAATTCTAATTAAAAGCAAATGGTGTTTGTTCACCGAATTAGACTCAGCTTTCTTAGTAACAGCACTTCTGAATAAAGAATGTACGACGATGTTAAGCTACATTATGTCCACTATTGCTGTTTCAAGAGACGTGTTAATTAAATTTGTGGCTTGTCCTCCCAGCTTTACGTGAAAATAAACTAACATAACCCTGTAGATCATAGACATCGTCACGCACCAAGCTATAAAACTAAAATTTAACACCCACGAAAGACTACAAAAAGGTGGAGGAGCCACTATTGGTGCCCAATGTATGGAGCAAATGTAATTAAGATTAAACGATTCTAATGACACAAGAAACAGTAAGATTACTTATTTATCTAGAAATCAACAATAGGTGAAATTTCAACACAAGGTCTTACATGATGCAGACAATATAAAAGGTAATTATCAGTTGTTAAATTTACCATTAACTGTGAAATATTTACCACATGTTATAATATTTTGTGAATATTCTATGGCATATCATTAATACGTTTTCTGTTATGCTGCATGATCCATTATTTTGCTGATAAAATTTTGTGATGTAAATGAGCCTGTGCCAAAATATGCATACACATCGTATGCTGATTGTTAATGCATGGCAGATGATCTATAATCAACAAAAAGTTAAATACTGATAATTGTGTCAGCGCCTTAATTGTTTTTTATCTGATGTGTATTGGATCAGTATTTCTAAAGCATAGGTAGTGTGAATAAGGTATAATGTATGATTTTACCCAGTAACTGTGAGTTGTGAGATTATTTAAGATATGGTTATATCACCTATGGGTGTGATAGATGACAAGACTTATGAAGTGGGTTCAGTTAGGGGTATTACTGACAATAATCTGTCAGAAATAGAATAAATTCCGACATATTTAATAATGGCTGTAGATAATATTAAGCCACATAATGTTAACTAATGATCAAATTTGTTTAGAAAAACCCATTATGAATTCTGAAGTAGTTGATTACCAATTAGATCGAGTAGATGATGATATGCTTCCTAAATCAACCGATAACACAGATAATTTAGAGGTAATCAGTAATAAGTAAACCAACATTGATCTATTAACTTTATTTTAATGAGGTTAGTAGAAAATCCAAAACAGGTAAAACAGAAAGCTAAGAAAAGAGAAGAATGGGAAGTACATAAAGAATGGAGATAAGGAAGAACAGAGAAAAGAGAAAGATAAGGACATGTAAGATCGAGATAAGAAAAGCTTTGATGATATAGCATGTATGAACCAAATGTTAGATGATATCAATAAACAATATGAAAATTTGACTAGTATAGTAAGTCAACTAACTATATCAGAAGATTAGGTAGCAATGAAACGACCTAGTGTAAGTAAAACTGTAGAATCGTTGACTAAAAGAATCCAGAATATGAAGCTAACTAATCTGAACTAGATTAAGAAATGCTTAATTAAGCAAGATCAAAAGTGGGAAGAAGAGGTTTCTGATTGGTTGGAGTCAAAAAACGGACAAATAAATAAAAAAGTAGAGTCTATAGTTTTTGAATCAGTAAATAATACGCCCAGTGGTAAACCATCGGACAATGATGATGAATTTAAAGAGAAAGACAAAATAATGACATAATTACCTAAGTGGCAGAAGGAAATTAATCAGAAGTTAGACTTTTTGGTAGAGAAAACATCTATTAGAAGTGAAAGAGGTGTCAGCTTTAGGAGCAGAGAGAACAATATTAATGAATCAGTGGGGTCTTGCGAGTCAGATGAAGGAAAAAGTAATAGACATTATATAGAAAATGATTCAATACATAGTCGTCCAGCACTATCTGGTCTAAAAATAGAACAGAGAATTATTAAGAACCTTTCCAAATGTACTCTTCAGAAAAAGATTTTCCCCAAACAGTAGTCTTTATTAAAAACTTTAGCAACATATTTCCAAGAACATGGAACGAAAGGAACAAAATTCAGTTTAAGATTTCTCATAATGAAGGAGAGGTAGCTTTGTGGGCAAATGACTCTGCTCTTTTCTGTACTTTTTATGAGAAGACTGAGTATAAGTTTATTAATAAACTTTGATCATTAGCAAACAAGAGAAATAATTTAAAGAAGTTTACAATTCAGAATATTATGATTCTAAAAAGACTACTTTAAGAAAATATTTGAGAAATATATAGATAAAACTAAATATTGGGATGAAAACATAGCACCTAGAGAGGCTATTCACATTTTAAAAGCAAAATTACTCATTGATATTAGGAAAAAGTTAATTTATGTACCACATACTGATCTGGAATACTTTCTGTCTGCAATAGACTCTATTGGTCATATACAGGAAGATATAAAACAGTATACTAAAATGGGAATGGGAATTGTTTAAAAGGGAATCAGTATAGAAACAGGTATCGTACTAATAGGAATGCCTATCATGGATTTCACTATGCAAAAAGAATTAGAAATGGGAATGATTATGGTAACAGGAATGGGAGTAATAGTTACTCCAAGAATGTCAAATAATCCTGAAAACTTTCTTAATAACACAAGAAATGATAATTGTCAACATTGATCTAATTATGTACCACCTAACAATAATAATAGTCATAAAAGAAAATAGAATAATACACAACATAGGAATAATAATAACTCTCAAGGTAACGGCAATTCAAAAGTAAATAAAGAAATAACACAAATAATTGGCAGAACAATAGCCAGGGTGGTTGTTAATAGTGAACAGCATCTTTAGATATCCAGTCCCATTAATAATCAGAGTGATTCAATTAGATATGACCAACCTAGCACATCAGAGGCGTGGTCAGGTCAAAATCATTATGTTAGGATAATAGATGTTACGAATGAACCACCTAATGAGACTAATAAATTAGAAAACTTCTAAGGACCAGGAGGAGGGAGGCAATTCACGAGAGATGTTGCTAATGCTCAGATATAATTACAGTGAGAAGAGTGAAGACTCATTAGGTAAAGAGTATGCTAAGGGTAACTCTGATAAGAAGATAATGCAGGCTGTAGTTAAAGTTGATATATATATATAATATACCAGTTGATATTACTATTGATACTGGTGCCACTATGTCTGTAACAGGTTATAAGATATATAATCAACTGAATACGCTAATAAAGGTTCCAATATCGCCTATTCAGAAATATATTGTTACAAGCTTGTTTTGGGGGTAGGGCTGTCAGATACCATTAATTTGGTTCCAGATAATGGTCAGTGTTAAAGTCCAGAAGTATGACATACAATGCAACTTCTTGGTCATGAATAAATTATCAATACCATGCATCTGGGGTTGGGAATTTTTATGTAAAATAGACCTACATGTAGGTACCATTATGGCAGATAGTTGTGCTAATGTGATTATATTAAATTTGGTGAGCGATGTGGATCATCTTTTAAAGTATGTATAAATGGTATAAATACAAGATAATTGTACCTATTATTGTAGAGTGGTATGATGAAATGCATACTAAATCCATAAATGTAATGGACATAGAGCTCAGTGATCTTATTAATGAAAATGTAACTGAGGACAGTTATCTTATGGAACAACAACAGATCGAGTTAAGTCATTTATTAAAGAGGTATATCAGGATTTTTTATATTAAACCATGTGTAACAAAAGGCTATGTTTCTCATCTAGAAATATAGCTTCATAAAATTTTTGTATGTCTTCATATTCGATACGTTGGTCTAAGAAAGAAGCTGTATCCAAAGACATTCATAATATGTTGAAATGGAATATTATAGAACCTTCAAGTTCTGTCTGTAGCAATACTTTGTTAGCTATTAGCAGACCACATAGTAGCATTAGACTCATAGTGAATGCTGGAGATGTAAATAAAATTATCGTGCCTTTTGGAACATGATGAGAGAACTTAGAAAAGTTGCTATAAAAATTTTATGGTGTAAAATATTCAACTTCCATAGACTTAAGATGATGGTTCTCGCAAATAAACTTGATGAAGAATCTAGAAAATATACAGATTTTGTATTTCTGAAGGAAGCTACCAGTTTCAGGTAATGACATTCCGGTTACACATAAGTGGTGGAGTGTCTATAGCAGCCTTGGGTACAGTGCTAGGACCTGAGTCACTAGATAGAGTTACATCACATGTAGACATCATTCTAGTGGCCACAGGAACTTGGGAAGAGCATATCGAAGTCTTAGAAAAGGTATTTAAGGAATTCAATGATTATGGCTGTAACAGCAAATTTAAACAAGTCTAATTTTGGTAACAATCAAACTAAATTTTAGGTCACATTACATCACCTATGATGTGATAATGATGTTTGGTTTTGATGGGCGCTCACCTGTGTGGTCATCAGTGCCTGTACAAAGTCGAAATTTTTCACACAGTTCAATTTTGCTACTCAGTCCAATTCAGCCACTGTCAAGAATGATGATGATGATGAAATGATAAGGACAACACAAACACCCAGTCCCTGGGCAGAGAAAATCCTTAACCCAGCCGGGTATCGAACCTGGGACCCCGTGAACCAGAGGCAGCAACTCTAGACACTATACCATCAAGTGTGGACTATTTCACCTATGGGAATCAAACCAGATCTGAGGAAACTGGACACATTAAGAAATATGCCATATCCAACAAACAAATGGCAATTAGAATCATTTCTATCTTTAGCCTCGTTTTTCTGAAAATTCGTACCCAACCATCTACTGAATAACGATCATTTATTAATTTTTTTACGGAAAAATACTCCTTGTTACTGGTGAACTAACTGTGCAGAAGTATATGAACAGATCAAAAACGTTTTGGCTAACCATTGTATTTCGTACGACCCTAATATGAATGAGACTTTTGTATATTCACTGACATCTTTAACTGGGTTAGGTGCATATTTATTCCAGGTAAAGGGGATGAAAAATAAATCAAGGTAACTGGATTTGCGAGTCGAGTTCTGTCGTCCAGCAAACGTAATTATACCGTAACAGAGCTGGAGGTGTTGGCTGTAAAATGGGCGATGGAAAAGTTCAGTTATTTCCTTTAAAGAAAACACTTTACAGTATATACTGACCATTGGTCAGTAAGCTTTCTATTGTCCTGTAAATTACTATGTGCTAGTCTTGCAAGATGGGCGTCAGTGCTTCAAAGCTTGATACAGAATTAATACACATGAGCAGAAAAATAATGTAGTGGCTGCCACTCTATCGCAACTGCCACAAGGCCTAAATGGTTTAAATAAAACTATTGAACAATCATTTGCCTTTAGAATGCTAGTAGTTATGAATTCTCTTTGCAAAAGGCACTATGTGTCTGTGTGTAACAATCTAGGACACTTGCAAAAGGAAGACATCTGTTGGAAACAAATATGGCATCGAATTAGAAATGAAGTTCCAACAGATGTGTTAAAGTATAAGTTGTATAATGATATCTTATTTTTAGAACAGTAATGACAACTTTAGAATATGAAAGCCATGTATTTCTTAAAATTACTTACTGGACATAATATGGTTCTCTGATTATGTCTGTGGACATTTTGGAGCAGATAAATGTACAGTTAAGATCTTATGACATTTTTAATACCCAAACCTAAGGAGAAATGTATTGAAGATCTTAAGAACATACATTGTCTCCCAAAAGGCTAATATTTAAATAGAAGTAGTAAGATACAATTACATCCAATTATACTGAATAGGCCTCTTCAACTGTTATCCTGTAATGTGATGGGCCCAATTCCTGCAGCAAGGGCTGGTGTTATATACATTGTATCATTTATTTATCAAATATCTTAAGTTATATCCTATTACAACTGTTTCAGCTGTTTCTGTAATTAGATGCTTGACTAAGCATCTCTACAATCAGAAAATCTAATGCAATATTGTCTGATAATGCTTCATATTTCACTGTAAATAAAGGGAAAGACTGTATGACAGAATAAGATCAAACACATTTTAATAAGTCGATTCCAACTGGAATCCAGCCTGGTTGAGAGAGTGTTTGGAGAGTGCAATCGATTTATTAGATCATATGCTCTCAGGCAACAATATAAGAAGACGCCATTATTTGTATTCGAAAATTTATTCAATAATCTACCACATTTATCTGCCAATCATACACATGCGGAACTGATGCATAATTAACCTGAAAAGAACGAGTGGATTAATCCCATAGCAGTAGTTCCTAAAGTGGCAAGAAGGAAAGAAGACACTAGCCAAGTATTCTCAGAGGAGTTAAAATCTGCTGTTCTAAAACGAAAGGCAAAATATGATGCTAAAATGGGTAACCTATTAGTATATGGTATTGACGATAATATATTGTTAGAAAATCATTCAAAGTCGTCTTTAATGAAGAAATGCAGTAAGAAGTGGCAAGAAACTTATTCTGGATCTTACATAATAATTAATATACTACATGAAGTTAGCTGTTTATTTCAAAACCTTGAAACTAAAAGGCGAAGTTTTTGTATCATCGTAAGGACATGAAATAGTTCTGTGAGTGAAGCCTTACAGTCAATGATAATGATATAGTAGCCATTCACATTAATATCATGTTGTGGGGGGGCTAGATCTTTTGCGTATAATAAATATATATGTTTGTTTTCTTTTAATGTTTTTTGTTACATGTAAGTTTTGTTCTGTTAGATGTAAGGTAATGTTCAATTTTGTCATGTTCCTCTACGAGTGAAAGTTATCATCTGGAGAGTTCTCGTTCTCGCAGTCGAAAAACAGAATTCGTAATATTTAATGACAATATGCAGGGTGAAGTAAATGTTTCTGAATATGAAGTATTTCGTGACAATATAAGGATTTCAATTACTGAGTCATTATTCTCGCTATTACAGAACTTTCTTACCAATTCACAAGGAAAATGCTGCACGATGGAGAACGAAATGAGATTTATTAAATATTCTGAATAGATAAATATCAGTTAGTTACAGTATTGGAATTTTTAACTTTTATGTTGTTCTATCAATTAGTAAGTATAGTATTACTAGGTTTAGTATTAGCCCAATGTGCACATGTAAAGCCTATTGTGCATTAACGCTAAATTCGCGTATGTAGTTAATGCATTAAAAGAAAGGCAGAAAATCCTGTTAACTGATCCAATTACTCGTACATCAAGTTGAAATCGTCTTATCTAAAAAAGCAGGTCTCACGATTTCAACAGGGATTCGTTTTTAAAGACCGAGGTTACTGGTTGTCGCATGGTTGAGGCAAAGGCCAGTCGCAAGTATCAGTAATCGCTAAGCTCTCATTAAATAATTATAATACCTTTATTACGAATGTCTACTGACCATATGATTATGTGAAAAGTATACACTGATGCTTATCGGATATCACGTAAAGGAAATCGTGATTATGTAACGAACTGTAACTAATACTTCAAGCCTGAATGTGTGGTGGGACCCTGATGAGAAAATATCCACAATATCTGTGCAAGCAGCAGCATTGGACTACTCTACTGACAGAAGTATACGAACCATAATTAAGTGATACAGTGTCTGTGAATAGTGAGAACATTCAAAAATTCAATAAATTCACGATGCATGACTATTGTCATTTAAATATGGATTTGACGAACCATAATAGTGAGAAGTGCATATGTAGAATACAGAGGAATTAACAAACATTTACTTTGTGTTTCCAGGAACAATGTGTCACTATTAAGTGTCTTATATATGTTATTTATATTGTGTCAAGGCAAACCTTCAGAAATGATCCTGCTAAGCTTTGGGTTTTTTCAGCCCACCAGCCAAAAACCTAGTAGGTAATGCCATCTGGCCATCTATCCTCGAAAAACGGTCCTACTAGTTTTCGGGTTTTTCAACCTGCCAGCCATCTGGCCATCAAAAGATCTTCAAGACAACAACTACAGTAGCCAATCATGAAGACAACAAATCAAAATTTGTTAAAAGAAATATTTTTACTTTATTAACTGGGCAATTATGTTAGACCCAGAACAATTAATTAGACAAATTTCTTTAAAATACTAAATGAAAAAGTATTTTGGATTATGTAAAAAAGCAATTATGTTAAGCTCTTCACTAAAATATTTAATTAATTTTCCTTAAAAATAATTACTGGTATTAGTAACTTAAAAGTTTATCTGTGGTTACAATTTCAAATATTTTCAATGAGCAGAACTGTTAGGCTAATATGGTTTAGAAAGCATTTTTTTGTGCCTCTGTTGAAGTAATTGTTTTACTGTAATTCGCAACACTTAGTACAAGGGGGCTATTGAAGCCATTCTCTCGTAGTATAATAATGAAATACTTGTTTTTATTTAATCTGAGTTATTTAGATGAGTTATTATGTCAATTTTAGCTTGAAATTTATAAGTTTATTAATATAACAGAATAATTTAGATTTTCCAAGGAAGCTAAAGGCTTCAGGATAACAAATAGGTCTTAGATTGTCCAGTGTTTTGTTTTTAGTGGTATAAGTTTGTGTTTAAGAGTATAGCGATATCATCTGTACTGTTAGCTCTCTTTCAGTCATAATCTCGATTACATTTATGTTTGTTGTTGAAAAGTGTTATTTGTGAAAGTTTCGTTTCATACGCACTGCGAATAAAACAGAATCAAAAGTAATCTCTGTTCAACTTCGTTATTTATAGATTTATAAGTGTGCAATTATTGAAGCGTTACGATTATACATCTCAGGCTGACTGGTTTAAAAATACTAGACTGCACTTACTATAATTTTGAAGTCAGTCTGAATTCCACAGCAGTGAAACAGTTTTCATGGAAAAGTTAACTTCCGATCGCAGCACAGTGTCATCGGCTGCCTGTCATTTATTTGAAGAATTAAATCGACTGCAGTGTAGCAACCTCTCTGACTTGCAGCGTGTAATCTGCTGTGAAAACTTAATTACGACGACTATAAGGTGTCTAAACATTCATTTTCAATTCTGAGTGCTTGAAATTAATTCTAATTAAAAGCAAATAGTGTTTGTTCACCGAATTACACTGAATTTGTTAGTAAACAATTTACGACGATGTCAATCTACTTTACATCAGCTATTACTGTTTCAAGAGATTTTAATGAAGTTTGTGACTCGTCCTCCCAGCTTCAAATAAAAAAAAAATTGATCACGACCCTTGAGATCGAAGACATCGTCACCCGCCAATATAATAAACAGAAATTTAGCGCCCTTGAAACACTACAAAAAGGAGGAGGAGCCACATGCCACGGAACTATACGGTGGCTTGCGGAGTATCTATGTAGATATAGATGTAGACGTACTAATATGGGTATTTCAGCATGGGCCGGTATTTGGTACCTAATAAAATCGCTTGTCTGATTGATCTGTAAGCGTAATCATTTCATGTACTCCATATGTGTCCCCCCCATGAACCATGGACCTTGCCGTTGGTGGGGAGGCTTGCGTGCCTCATCGATACAGATAGCCGTACCGTAGGTACAACCACAACGGAGGGGTATCTGTTGAGAGGCCAGACAAACGTGTGGTTCCTGAAGAGGGGCAGCAGCCTTTTCAGTAGTTGCAAGGGCAACAGTCTGGATGATTGACTGATCTGGCCTTGTAACAATAACCAAAACGGCCTTGCTGTGCTGGTACTGCGAACGGCTGAAAGCAAGGGGAAACTACGGCCGTAATTTTTCCCGAGGGCATGCAGCTTTACTGTATGATTAAATGATGATGGCGTCCTCTTGGGTAAAATATTCCGGAGGTAAAATAGTCCCCCATTCGGATCTCCGGGCGGGGACTACTCAAGAGGATGTCGTTATCAGGAGAAAGAAAACTGGCGTTCTACGGATCGGAGCGTGGAATGTCAGGTCCCTTAATCGGGCAGGTAGGTTAGAAAATTTGAAAAGGGAAATGGATAGGTTAAAGTTAGATATAGTGGGAATTAGTGAAGTTCGGTGGCAGGAGGAACAAGACTTCTGGTCAGGTGACTACAGGGTTATAAACACAAAGTCAAATAGGGGTAATGCAGGAGTAGGTTTAATAATGAATAGGAAAATAGGAACGCGGGTAAGCTACTACAAACAGCTTAGTGAACGCATTATTGTGGCCAAGATAGATACGAAGCCCACACCTACTACAGTAGTACAAGTTTATATGCCAACTAGCTCTGCAGATGACGAAGAAATTGAAGAAATGTATGATGAAATAAAAGAAATTATTCAGATAGTGAAGGGAGACGAAAATTTAATAGTTATGGGTGACTGGAATTCGAGTGTAGGAAAAGGGAGAGAAGGAAACGTAGTAGGTGAATATGGATTGGGGCTAAGAAATGAAAGAGGAAGCCGCCTGGTAGAATTTTGCACAGAGCACAATTTAATCATAGCTAACACTTGGTTTAAGAATCATGATAGAAGGTTGTATACATGGAAGAACCCTGGAGATACTAAAAGGTATCAGATTGATTATATAATGGTAAGACAGAGATTCAGGAACCAGGTTTTAAATTGTAAGACATTTCCAGGGGCAGATGTGGACTCTGACCACAATCTATTGGTTATGACCTGTAGATTAAAACTGAAGAAACTGCAAAAAGGTGGGAATTTAAGGAGATGGGACCTGGATAAACTGAAAGAACCAGAGGTTGTACAGAGTTTCAGGGAGAGCATAAGGGAACAATTGACAGGAATGGGGGAAAGAAATACAGTAGAAGAAGAATGGGTAGCTCTGAGGGATGAAGTAGTGAAGGCAGCAGAGGATCAAGTAGGTAAAAAGACGAGGGCTAGTAGAAATCCTTGGGTAACAGAAGAAATATTGAATTTAATTGATGAAAGGAGAAAATATAAAAATGCAGTAAATGAAGCAGGCAAAAAGGAATACAAACGTCTCAAAAATGAGATCGACAGGAAGTGCAAAATGGCTAAGCAGGGATGGCTAGAGGACAAATGTAAGGATGTAGAGGCTTATCTTACTAGGGGTAAGATAGATACTGCCTACAGGAAAATTAAAGAGACCTTTGGAGATAAGAGAACCACTTGTATGAACATCAAGAGCTCAGATGGAAACCCAGTTCTAAGCAAAGAAGAGAAAGCAGAAAGGTGGAAGGAGTATATAGAGGGTCTATACAAGGGCGATGTACTTGAGGACAATATTATGGAAATGGAAGAGGATGTAGATGAAGATGAAATGGGAGATACGATACTGCGTGAAGAGTTTGACAGAGCACTGAAAGACCTGAGTCGAAACAAGGCCCCCGGAGTAGACAACATTCCATCGGAACTACTGACGGCCTTGGGAGAGCCAGTCCTGACAAAACTCTACCATCTGGTGAGCAAGATGTATGAGACAGGCGAAATACCCTCAGACTTCAAGAAGAATATAATAATTCCAATCCCAAAGAAAGCAGGTGTTGACAGATGTGAGAATTACCGAACAATCAGTTTAATAAGCCACAGCTGCAAAATACTAACACGAATTCTTTACAGACGAATGGAAAAACTAGTAGAAGCCGACCTCGGGGAAGATCAGTTTGGATTCCGTAGAAATACTGGGACACGTGAGGCAATACTGACCGTACGACTTATCTTAGAAGAAAGATTAAGGAAAGGCAAACCTACGTTTCTAGCATTTGTAGACTTAGAGAAAGCTTTTGACAATGTTGACTGGAATACTCTCTTTCAAATTCTAAAGGTGGCGGGGGTAAAATACAGGGAGCGAAAGGCTATTTACAATTTGTACAGAAACCAGATGGCAGTTATAAGAGTCGAGGGACATGAAAGGGAAGCAGTGGTTGGGAAGGGAGTAAGACAGGGTTGTAGCCTCTCCCCGATGTTATTCAATCTGTATATTGAGCAAGCAGTAAAGGAAACAAAAGAAAAATTCGGAGTAGGTATTAAAATCCATGGAGAAGAAATAAAAACTTTGAGGTTCGCCGATGACATTGTAATTCTGTCAGAGACAGCAAAGGACTTGGAAGAGCAGTTGAATGGAATGGATGGTGTCTTGAAAGGAGGATATAAGATGAACATCAACAAAAGCAAAACAAGGATAATGGAATGTAGTCGAATTAAGTCGGGTGATGTTGAGGGTATTAGATTAGGAAATGAGACACTTAAAGTAGTAAAGGAGTTTTGCTATTTGGGGAGCAAAATAACTGATGATGGTCGAAGTAGAGAGGATATAAAATGTAGACTGGCAATGGCAAGGAAAGCGTTTCTGAAGAAGAAAAATTTGTTAACATCGAGTATAGATTTAAGTGTCAGGAAGTCTTTTCTGAAAGTATTTGTATGGAGTGTAGCCATGTATGGAAGTGAAACATGGACGATAAATAGTTTGGACAAGAAGAGAATAGAAGCTTTCGAAATGTGGTGCTACAGAAGAATGCTGAAGATTAGATGGGTAGATCACATAACTAATGAGGAGGTACTGAACAGGATTGGGGAGAAGAGGAGTTTGTGGCACAACTTGACCAGAAGAAGGGATCGGTTGGTAGGACATGTTCTGAGGCATCAAGGGATCACCAATTTAGTATTGGAGGGCAGCGTGGAGGGTAAAAATCGTAGGGGGAGACCAAGAGATGCATACACTAAGCAGATTCAGAAGGATGTAGGTTGCAGTAGGTACTGGGAGATGAAGAAGCTTGCGCAGGATAGAGTAGCATGGAGAGCTGCATCAAACCAGTCTCAGGACTGAAGACCACAACAACAACAACATATGTACTGTTGCAACAATAAATCTTGAGTTAATTGGAAACCTCTAAAAGGGTGTATTAATTGTTTTTCAGCAATGTACCTGAAAGTGGAGCCCCTTCATTGACAATGAGCGCCAAATGATATTCTCCGAAACACTCCTGTCTGCATCAGCATTCTACTCTATCGTCAGACCTGCCATAGATCGTTGCCTATCCTGCTTTATTGAGTGGGAAAATCTCCAGCCTTCACCTCTTGCGACGAGATGCTGACGTCAAACACGTTGTCACCTATTCGTGGTTTCACAGTCCTTCAGCCACTTGCCAAGGCACTCCCATCAGTAGTACCTGAACTATGAATCAGATGCGCCGTTTCCGAAATGCTCGTGAACAGGAATCGCGCCATAATGAACTTCCTTCTGTCATAGTACCTTATGGCAGTGCATTTCCCTGTTTGTGGCCCATATTTACGACAATCTTGGTAATCACTGGTGTGTTCCACTGAGCGACGCCACACAAGTGTAAATACGTGTCGTGCCTTTGTATTATAAATTTTAAAGGAAACATTGTATCAAAAATGCAATGCTCCTCATTTGCCCTACGTTCAGGTCCACACAATCCACACAAGATGTTTCAGTGCTGTGCTTACGACTCGTCAACAGGTATGCCGCGCGCTGCCAGAGTCCAACTGATGGCCAGCGGGCGACAGGAGACCTAGAAGACATTCTCGCGGCCTATTTTCCACAGTGTCAAGAGTGTGCCGAGAATACCAAATTTCAGGCATTCCCTCTCAACACGGACAACGCTATTCCAACGGCCTTCGCTTAATGATCGAGAGCAGTGGTGTTTGCGTAGAGTTCTCAGTGCCAACCGACAAACAAAACTACGTAAAGTAACTGCAGAAATCAATGAGGGACGTACGACAAGGGGAACAATTAGGACAGACAGGTCGAAAGTTGGCGCTGATGGGTAATGGCTACAGACGACCGGCGTGAGTGCCTTTTGTTAATAGCACGATATCGCCTCCAGCGCCCCTGCTGGGCTCATGACCATATTGGTTGGACCCTAGACGACTGGAAAACTGGCGTGGTCAGATGAGTCCCGATTTCAGCTGGTGAGAGTTGATGGTATGGTTCGATAGTGGCGAAGAAGCCATGGACGCAGATTGTGAACAAGGCACTGTGCTATCTGCTGGTGGCTCCATCATGATGTGGACTGTGTTTACATGGAATGGACTAGGTCCTCTGGTCTGCTATATGGAGACCCTTTACCCATTAGTGGACTTCATGTTTTCAAATAACGATGGAATTTTTATAGATGACAATGTGCCACGTCACCGGGCCACAACTGTTCGTGATTGGTCTGAAGAACATGTTGGAGAATTCGAGCAGCGGACATGAATCCCATACACCATTCATGGGACATAATTGACAGGTCAGTTCGTAAACAAAAATCTCCATTGCAAACAATGGTGGACGGCTATAGAGGCAACAAGGCTCTGTATTTCTGGAGGCGACTTCCAACGACTTTGTGAACTCATGTCACGTCGAGTTTTGCTTTACACCAGACAAGAGGAGATTCGACAGGATACTAGGGGGCATCCGATGATTTTTGTCACCTCAGTGTAGATCTGACGTAGTCTTTTAAGTCATCTGTAATGATAAAAAGAATGATTTTTAATAAGCGTGCCATCTCTCACGACACTTCATATCTGGCACGAAGTTAGATATTTAACCTATGTTAATTAAGTTTAGAGGATGACATCGAATGGAGATAGTTATTTGAGCGATTTGTGTTCTGTAGGGGCTTATCATCATAAAATGTGATGAAAGGAGAAAGAGCAACCGGAGATTAAAGAACTGTGTAAACATTGATGCGTTGAGAAATCGTTTGTTTTAACTTTTACGCACGAAAGGAACTCAACATTATGCATCCAAAACATTTCTGGCTCTAGCGGAACGAGTCTGCTACTGAGACAGTAGAACGATAATTTCTTGCATAAAGACTTAATGTGGGTTCGTTTCGTTCATGGTTAAACAAGATTGTGCATCTACGGCATGGCGACACATGCGTCACAAAATCGACTATTTAAGACACTAGTATAGCGCCCGCTGCTTTGCTCACGTAGAGTTTATGGTCTGCACAAATTTCTTTTGTTTTCCTTTAATGGAATTTTTATGTTGCTCATAGACTGCAACATCTTAGATTTTCATGTTAATTAAAGCCATAGAAGCATGGTTTTTTACGAATGTATTTCTCACCAAGAAGTGATTCTTATGGGTGTAGTGCAATGTTTCCGTTTATCATGCCCTTTGCGTTTTTGTGGTGATATTTCCATACAAAATTTTCTCTCTTCAACACACATATTTACATCCAACCGAGAAGTGAAATATCAAATTTCATAGATTTAGTATTAATTTTTTTCATATAACGAAGTACTTTCTTAAAATTCTTCATCCCCTATTTCAGACCCATAGCGGTTGAATTTGAAAAAGCACTTAAACGCTTATGTTTGTTTCTAGCCGAGAGGTCAAATACTAATTTTAATGGATGTAGTTTAATAATACTGCAGTTCTTAATAAAAATTTATTTTCAAAGATGGTTTCATCTAGTATTTTAGACCTTAGTAGTCGAATTTCCAAAAATGCTGAAATACGGCTTGTTTTTTATTTCTGACTGAGCAACTGATACCAGTTTTCGTAGTTATAGCCTCAAAATTGTCTTAATAGCATCATACTTTCAAAAAGCCTTTTGTCCTTTACGCCACACGCTTGGGAGTAGAATTTCTAACAATCCCTTGTTAAATTAGGCCTACTGTAAAAGACCAACACACACTTCAAATTTCAAATTTTATCCGTAGAGGTTTGGCCTGTGTGAGTATGAGTGAGTCTTGCCCCATTTTTCCCTCTCATGGGTTAAATTTCGAAAAATTTTGAAACACTTATTTCTTTATTTCCGACCAAAAAACCAAATACCAATATTCGTAGATCTAGCTTCAAATTTACCTTAATAGCGATATAGTTTCAAAAAACTGTTCATCTTTCATTGCACCCCGTTAGCGGTGGAATTTCGTAAAAATCCCTTCGTGAATGACGGCTACAATATTTTGGTAAACCATCTCCGAATTTCAAGCTTCTGTATTTGCCAGATGCGTTGAGTGATGATGACGCCGTCAGTCAGGACATTGGCTTCTATATATACACATAAAAATCCTTATCCTTTAAATAATTCGTCCTGGAAAGCGTGTAGTTGACATCAGGAGCAGTCGGAACACCGCACACTCCTCCGATTATATACTTTCGCTTCCGCGTCATGTGAACAAAACGCCGGGCATCGTTCATTCTCGCGATGGGTAATGACTTTTGCTCATTAATATATTTTTAACGACTCAAAAATTATTTGAGATGAATAATTTAGAGGCCCCGTCATCGATACCGCAAGCAGCAGCTTTGATGACTAATTATACTAATGTGCTTCTGGACGTAAATAGTTCTCTACTGCCAGCATCTCATCCACCACTACCTCTCCATACGTGTGGTAAGTGTCCCTCTTTCCGCGAGTAACGTCGGAAATGGTTATCGTGTGCGTAAATAGTGGCGTCAACGATGTTTTGCATACACTGCACCTACAGCGCCATGGCGCATACATAATGTATTCCTCGCGGGATTTGGCTGCTAGCGCCGCTGAGCGTACAGTGCGCGGTTACAGTTGCGTCGCGCGCGGATTAGGCGGCGAGCCCCAATTACTGAACTGATTGCGACGCCGCCATTGTAAACGCGGGCGGCTGCTGCGCCGCTGAGATCGACGAGCGCTGCAAAAGGGCCGAACCGCGAGCTGCAGCCAGTCGGCGTGTGCCGAGCTGCCGGCGCTGGGTGCCTTTTTTAAAATACCCTACTGTATGTTCTTCCCCAGCGTTAGTCTTTTGCACCAATATATCTTGATTGCAAGAGTTCACACTTTCGTGGAAAAATCTCTTTTTAAGTGAACAAATTAGCATGAATTCCACTACTTTCTTCCACATGTGAATAATTATCATTTCAGCACATCTGAACAAAAGTACGCTACTGGCCATTAAAACTGCTACACTACGAAGATGACATGCTACAGACGCGAAATTTAGCCGAAAGTAAGAAGATGCTGTGATATGCAAATGATTAGCTTTTCAGAGCATTCACACAAGATTGGCGCCGGTGGCGACACCTACAACGTGCTGACATGAGGAACGTTTCCAACCGGTTTCTCATACACAAACAGCAGTTGACCGGCGTGGCCTGGTGAAATGTTGTGATGCCTCGGTTAAGGAGGAGAAATGCGTACCATCACGTCTCCGACTTTGATAAAGGGCGGATTATACCCTATCGCGATTGCGGTTTATCGTATCGTGATATTGCTGCTCGCGTTGGTCGAGATTCAACGACTGTTAGCAGAATATGGAATCGGTGGGTTCAGGAGGGTAATACGGAACGCCATGCTGGATCCCAACGGCCTAGTATCACTAGCAGTCGAGATGACAGGCATCTTATCCGCATGGCTGTAACTGATCCTGCAGTCACGTCTCGATCCCTGAGTCAACAGATGGGGACGTTTGCAAGACAACAACCATCTGCACGAACAGTTCGACGACGTTTGCAGCAGCATGGACTACAAGCTCGGAGACCATGGCTGCGGTTACCCTTGACGCTGCATCACACACAGGAGCGCCTGCGATGGTGTACTCAACGACGAACCTGGGTGCACAAATGGCAAAACGTCATTTTTTCGGATGAATCCAGGTTCTGTTTACATTATCATGATGGTCGCATCTGCGTTTGGCGACATCGCGGTGAACGCACATTGGAAGCGTGTATTCGTCATCGCCAGGCTGGCGTATCACCCGTCGTGATGGTATGGGGTGCCATTGGTTACACCTCTCGGTCACCTCTTGTTCGCATTGACGGCACTTTGAACAGTGGACGTTACATTTCAGATGTGTTACGACCCGTGGCGCTATCCTTCATTCGATCCGTGCGAAACCCTACACTTCAGCAGGATAATGTACGACCGCATGTTGCAGGTCCTGTACGGGCCTTTCTGGATACAGAAAATGTTCGACTGCCGCCCTGGCCAGCACATTCTCCAGATCTCTCACCAATTGAAAACGTCTGGTCAATGGTGGCCGAGCAACTGGCTCGTCACAATACGCCAGTGACTACTCTTGATGAACTGTGGTATCGTGTTGAAGCTGCATGGGCAGCTGTACCTGTACACGCCATCCAAGCTCTGTTTGACTCAATGCCCAGGCGTATCAAGGCCGTTATTACGGCCAGAGTTGGTTGTTCTGGGTACTGATTTCTCTGGATCTAGGCACTTAAATTGCGTGAAAATGTAATCACATGTCAGTTCTAGTATAATACATTTGACCAATGAATATACGTTTATCATCTGCATTTCTTCTTTGTGTAGCAATTTTAATGGCCAATAGTGTCGTTGTGTATTGCCTAATAAAATACATGACAACTGCAACCGCTCGCTGGCGGTTTTAAAATATCAGTAAGTATGCAACAGCATGCATCTCCAGATTCTTACCAAACGCCCGCATGGAAACGGTTTTTTTCCGGGGCCTATAGCTCGGCTTTCACTGCCGATAGAAAGATAGGTTCAAGTATTTTAGATAGCCCTTAGGGGCAGGGATAAATAGGAGGACGTTCTTATTGTGTCTATTCTATACCACTGGTTCAGTTTTTTAACAGTACACAATTCCTCCAGTTGACGCAAATTCAGCAAATTGGCTGGTTCTTTTTGCATTAGATGCAGTCTTCGGTACCCCTTAAGGGGCATCTGTAGCCACCAAGTAGTTCACGGCCAGTTTCTGAGAAAACCAGCGTTTTCCAACATTCTTTCGTCGTAAGGAGCGCATACGTGATTAATTAACCGCCGCAAAGTGCTTAGATTTTAACTGCGTATTTGTTAGGCATTAATGTAGTCCCATCTTCTCATTATCGAGAAACACCCCAAAACATTGTTATTTGGTACCAAAACCGAGCCACGGATTCCAAGAGGGCTACCCACAGCAAAGGGCTGCAATTTTTGCAGTATACCCCTAGGATCCAGATATCAAACAACATTGAAAATCTTCCCGGTTTCTGTATCCGTTCCGAGAAGCAGAGATTCAAAGGTACCCTATATGTACACGTACAACGCGCAAGTAAAATCTCTTGTAACGCAAAAACGTAGTTTATAAAGTGACGTAGCCGCGTAGGATTAGCCGAGCGGTCTAAGGCGCTGCAATCTTGGACTGTGCGGCTGGTCCCGGCGGAGGTTCGAGTCCTCCCTCGGGCATGGGTGTGTGTATTTGTCTTTAGGATAATTTAGGTTAAATAGTGTGTAAGCTTAGGGACTGAAGACCTTAGCAGTTAAGTCCCATAAGATTTCACACACATTTGAACATTTTTTGAAAGTGACGTAGCACGGAAAAATATGCTGTAAAGTGAGTCAGTTATCGTCAGAAGGGCTCTAAGAAACTCATGTTTTATTACTGAGGCACATGGAAAAGTCTTGTCTTGAATCTCTGCCATTCTTAGCTACATGTAACTGCTTCATGTCAGCGAACCGAAGTCAAGTGGCAACAAGTTAACATGTGGTCGTGAAAGTCTCAACAATCCTAAACTACAAACTGACACAGTCCTGATCAGTTATTTCAGCGTCATTGCTCTAAATTCCAGCAGCAATTTGTGAGTCCACAATTAGTACAGCTCGTGCATTTCAGATGCGAGTGTACTCGCAGACTGGGATTTCGTTTGCCCTAATTAAGCCAACAAGCATTCCAGGACATTTCTACCATTGGTCTCCAGTAGACGATGCTGGCTGTAACCTCAGAGCAGTGTACGCAGTGAATGAAGAGTGGAGTCAGGGCTGCGGCTGTCCTGCACCCCTCGTTTGCGAGTAAAGGCGGCTGCTCACGAAACTCTGCCCCTCTTTCCCCCTCCCCCTCTCCCTCCCCCTCTCCAGCATGCATCCGACATGTCCAGGCGACGCGAGAGCCGCGAAAGCGCCGCGCGCTGTACACAGAACAGGGTGCGGGGATTTATGTGTTTAATCTGTGCAGAAGTAATGTCCATTTATATCTCGGGCGCGCTGTAAATTCAGCCGGAGCGCCGCACCGGCTCGGCTATCGGCATATGCGGCGGCTATCAGGCCATCCAGCGTCCTCCCACAGAGCGGCACCCAGCGCTGGACGCGGCCTATTGTGCCTGGCCAGTGGCCGGGCCGGGCCGGGCCGCGTCGCACACTTACCGCGCCGGCATACGCGCTGCAATTTATAAGGCTTAAAACCATAAATTCGACGGCGGCCCCTCCTCTTCAATCCCGCCGCTGTGTTTCTGCGTACCGCTACTCCCAAATGCACACATGCACGCACGTATATGTATACACACATAAGCAAACCGAGGCAGCGGTCTCTTCGCGCTTCACTGTAGCATTGAGAGGCAAGGGCCCGGAAATTTTTAATGGGGGTGGGGAATCTGCAAAGGCCCCAGCGCCACGAGTTTGCTTGGGATAAGGGCTCGAGTGGTGGTGGCGTGGGCGGTGAGCGGGCAGTGTCGCAGTGGCAGCGGGGATAAAAACCTTCTAATTGAAGGCTGCCCTCCCCGGCTGTCTCGTGCCCCGGCGTTCAGTCGCTTATCCGCGCAGATTTTTTTCCTACGGCGACTCCTTACCCAGCCGCACCCTCTTCTGGGTTCCCTACACGTCGAGGACTTCCCTGTACAGCCTACCACTCTCAACAAGCCACCACAATTCCTTAACAACTGGAGCGGCCTCCAAGGTACAGCACAGGTGGTAGATCTGTTCAGCCATGACGGGATTTCAATACTTAATGCAACACGTACTGTTACTCGGCAATTTCGGTTGAAAAATTTGCGGAATTTGCTGTGGGACATGGCGGAATACTCCGATTCAGCGCCTATAGTTTCGTGAGGTTCCCATAGGTGGGTGCGCTATACGTAGGCTTCAAAATGGCGTCTGTAGCGGAGGTTTGTTCCAAGCGGAAAGGCGTCACTGAGTTTATTTTTCACGGAAAACCAGAGCATCGCACTACCAGAACGTCTATGAAAACCAGGCAGTGAACAGAAGCACGGCGAGTCATCATCTCAAAAAGGTCGTACAAACGTGTCCTATCTCCCGCCTGCCGGCCATTCGCACGCACACAGCTGTGACTCCTGCAGTGTTGGAGCGTGCGGTCACTCTCATTCGGGGTGATCGAGGAATAATAATCAAGCACGTCGCTGCACAACTGGACGTCTCAGTTGGTAGTGCTGACGCACACGGCCACCACTTGCGGCACACGATGGTGTATGCCCGCTGAGTTTTTCGCTACCTAACAGAAGTGCATAAAGGGCAAAGAAGGATCATCTGTGCAAAAATGCGTGCGCATTACGAGGCAGATTGTTAAATTTTTTTGTCGATGATCGTCTTGGGGAATGAAACAAGGTGTTATCACGTTCAACCGGAAACAAAACGGCAATTCATGGTTCAAATCAAATGGCTCTGAGCACTATGGGACTTAACATCTGAGGTCATCAGTCCCCTAGAACTTAGAACTACTTAAACCTAACTAACCTGAGGACATCACACACATCCATGCCCGAGGCAGGATTCGAACCTGCGAACGTAGCGGTCGCGCGGTTCCAGACTGTAGCGCCTAGATCCGCTCGGCCACTCCGGCCGGCGGCAATTCATGGAGTGGTGCCAAACCACCTCTCCTCCGAAGGAAAAGTTGAAAACCGCACCCTCAATCGGTAAAGTAGTGGTGACGATCTTCTGACACTCTGAGGGGTTATTCTGTTTTATGTTCTCGGAAGTACATTACGCTAATCTCAGGAAATTGAAGAAAATACTTCAACGAGTTCTTCGGCAAAAAATGAGAACGAACTTCTCCTTCTCCATGGCAATGCAAGTCTGCACAGCCGATAGGAGGTCACAATCCTTCATTGAACTGTTTTTCTTCATCCACCCTACAGCCCGGATCTCGCACCTTTCGACTTTCATTTGTGCATAGAGCACTACATGCATGATTTGGGGGTTATTGATGCAGCAAGACTTTGACGCTGACATCGACCAATAGAGTGGTATCATACGTGCAACAGGCCCTCCCAGTAAGGACGTCCCATTGAACGGAGATTATGTTCAAATACAGGGTGTTGTAGCCTAAACGGAGGGGAATAATATGGTGAACTGGAATCCTTAATAAAACCAACCTGCTTTCAGAAAAAAGAAGTGTTGCATCTCTGATTGAACACCCCTCATACATACACGTTCATCTAAATATAAATTTACCTAACAATTGTGCAATCCATAAGAGAGAGCATGTAGCAAGGTACGTATTAGGTTTCTTCCTCTTCTGGTGGTAAATGGAACGCAGAACGGCTGTTCAGATTCATGAGTGACGACTGTAATTAGTTTTCACAGGCCCTACTGCAATGGTATGTAGTCAGTGTAAATGATAAATAGTTACTATGCTGCAGTGCTAATCTGCATGCGTAATTTCACTTAATGTTTAAAGTTGATAATTAACATTTTAGTTTGTTTCTTCCAACTCGCACATGTTAACTTGTTGCTATGTAGTACAGAAGTCTCATACTCTGAGAAGAAAATAATTATTTGGCGTTTAATTCGTGACTAAAACTGCATATTCAGTGCACTCTTTTAGAGTAGAATGTGTACTGCTAATGCTAAAAAGTTTGTAGTTGTGTGTCATTTATCTGAAAGTCAAACATACCTTTGACCAATGAAGTCGCCTTTCTTTGTACAGGTTCAAAGTCGCACGTTGGTCCAGTTTGGTATAGGACCCTCACATTTGAACACTATTCGGATGGGATATACCAGTGATTTGTAAGCAGTCAACTTCGTAGATTTACTGCATTGTGCCAGTATTCTGAAGCCTGATGCCTCACTTTTTAACAGTCTACTAACTGCAGTAAGGACCCTATAACTTTTACAAAACTGATTCTTTCCTCTTAACCAATAATAGTAGGCTCTTCAGATTTTTCACAGGGCGACCTCGGTACGGTGTACTGAGCTGTTATGAATGTCAACGGTCTCCTGCAATAGCTGTTGTTAATTGAATCAAAATAACCTTCTATTTTGGATCCTTCATCAATGCATGATTTCGGCTGTGTCTCCAATTGTCTAAAACACATACTAGATGTAAAACAGTTAAAATGCAAGTATAAAACATACATTTGTTATGCAGTCATACCAACAAAAATAAAAATGTTAGTAAAAAGAGGAGTTACATACAGTAAGGGTCAGTAGCGATGTGTCCCTTATGGATACATGACCATAAAGTGTTGAGCATGGTGGTAAGTTATCTTCAGGTGCCTTGGGCATTAATGAGACAGCATTAGTGGCATAGTCATTTATTAGCTCCTCTTTTACAGTTAAATCATATTCTCTGTGGCAGCAGAGAGGAAAGCAGAGGCAGCACACAGGATTGGAAAGTGCTGATGTGTCCACCTTAGCAATCTCAAGGCTGTCAATGAAGTCACTGATACACATCAGTAAGCTTCCAGCAGCTCCACAAGATCGTTCAAAGTTATGTCCTGTACGCTCCACCGTGGGAATGTCATGGATGCCGGTCTATTTACGGGTGCAGTCGTGGGGTAGCAGCAACTAACATGCCTTCCCAGCACAGCGACAGTTTGATTGTGATCCAAACACCATCAGTTTTGCCCTCAGTGTGCCAGTAGTACAAGATTTCCAGTCTTCACATCAGTGGAGGAGAGATCAGCAGGGCACAGTGTCTAAGCATGACAGACTTGGTTGCCTGGAGTCTTAAAGACTGTAGTCATTGCGTGAGTGGTAGTAAGCACATCAAGGGTCACGTCTCAAAAGCGGCTCTCATCAGCTGGAATAAAGAAGGGCTCACTAGCCCAAGTATTTGTAGTTGCCTGTTGGAGCAATAGCGTTATCCCTTCGTGGGGATGACCATGTTTGGCCTGTGTTCTTCACTACTCCTCATTGTCTCAACTTTGGCTTTCAGCTTTTCTGCCTAGCGCTTTCTGCAACGTCAGTGGACTGAAATGTATTCTTGTATAAGATGTACACCTTCTTATGGCACGTTGCAGTGCTGTTAGAATGATGCTGTGTTCCCTTCATATTTTGCTAATGTTGCTGAAATGGCGTCTCAGACATATTGCTTCAGCAATGTGTGGCAATAGTCTTGGCTGTGTGCCACGATATTTGCAGTATCACCTCCCCTCCCTGGTTGACATTCCAGATTGTCTGACTTAGCTTCTTTCGGTATTTACAAGGGAAAAACTTTAATAATCTTTACATTTGCCTAGATTATCTTTCCGTGACTCAATTCTTCCTTTCTCTTTAGAACATTAGCCTCAATTTTTTCTCAGTTTGCTTCTGTAAAAATGTAACTGCATATATGTTACATGGACAGGTACTCACTGTACAAATTTTATTATTGAGACATTTGATATAGGATGATTCGAAGACTCCTCATCTTTTATTAACTCTATTTTGACCCTGAAGGCTCTTTACATACTAATACAAATTCATAATTATATTTGGTTACAATTTCTGTTCCTCATTTTAGTTAGTAAGCCATCCGAATGGTATCTAATGTAAAGGTAACTCAGGGAGATGGGCAGTTTTACGTTTAAAGCGAAAATAGAATAAACGAACTTCTTCTAGAACCGTAGCAACACTGGTATTTGTAATACCATAGTTAGTCTCAATATTGCTGGATACGCAGGAACACTTGTTCGCCGGAAATTGGACTCTCTTACACGATCGTCCAATTAATATAATAGGTTAGGATTTAAGGTTTTGGGGGTTGACACCCACATCAAAGGCATGGGAACAGAGGATCAGCAGCCACTGCGCCCCACCTGGACAGCACAACGGAAGTATTCATGCTTTAGTTGCTGGTCCTACGCTACCATGCGTTTGTTCGATGTGGGTCTGATCCCCCATGACTGACTGGCCCGACCGCCGCACGTTTATATTCCCATAATTATTTGGTAGGACCTGAAGATGAAGCTTCAGGTTTCGAAACCGGTTGCGGAATAAATTAAGAACTGAAGATCATTTTTATTTATAAACTTTGAGTTGGCATATAATTCATAATTAAAACTGCGTGTTCGACGTATTGTCTTAGAACAGAGTATGTACTGCTGAAGCTCAAAAGATTGCAGTTGTGTGTCATTTATTTAAACTTCTTCCTTGTGGGTCAAAGAAGCCTGTGACCATTTGAGGCGCCCTTCTTTGTATAGGTTCGATGTCGCGTGTTGGTCCAATTTGGTATGGATCCCTCACCTTGGGACATAAAAGTGATCTGTAAGCAGTCGCCTTTGTTGATTGACTGCATTGTGCCAGTATTCTTAAGTCTGGCACCAGCCTTACCTACAACTGAATCTACATATTGTTATATCCTCTTACTTCTATGAGTCTATGGTTTCGAACAATGATCAACTAATCATTTATGAAAATGGTTCTTTTCTGTTAACCAATAATTTGATGGCAGTCTCTTAAGGGCTTTTACAGGACACCCACGAGATGGTGCTCTTGAGTTCTTCTGAAAGTCAATGATCTGCTGCACTGGCTTTTGTTAGTTGGATAAAAACATTTTATTTCGCTTCTCCACTACTGCATGTTTCGATAATGTATCCATCTGCAGTTGTCTAAAACACATATCAGATGTAACATAGTTTAAACGTATAATATAAACATTTTTGGTTGGGTCACATAAGAAAAATTAAATAAAATATAAATAAAGAGAGGAGCTACATACAGTAAGGTCCAGTGGTGGTTTCACCCTTATGGATGCAGGATGACAGTGTCGAGCATGGTGGTGAGTACTGAGACAGCATTAACAGTTTCGGCATTTATTAGTTTTACTTTTAGAATTGGATCACCTACTCTGTCGCAGCAGGAAGGACAAAAGAGGCAGCACACTGGACTGGAAAGTGCTTATGCATCCACCTCAGCAGACTCAAGCCCCTCAGTGACATCACGACCACCAGTGCAGCAGAAGCGATGCCGTATAAAGCGGCTGACCAGCTGGTGGCAGGTGTCACCGGTCCGGCAGTGATGCCCAACAGCTCGACGACATGTTCTACTACAGTGCACTGGTGGACATCTAAGGAGTGCATCAGTAAGCTTTCAGCAGCTCTCCATGTGTTGGGAGTGGTGGTGCAGAGCTACATCATGGACTCTCCACCAGAGGGAGACCTCGGACACCACAACCTACTCACGGATGCAAGTCAGGACGCAGCGGCGTATAGTGTGTGTGCTGAGTACAGTGACAGTCAGTGACAGACACATCGTGAGTTTGGCCCCAGCAGTCAGTGGTACAAGATTCTAATTCTTCGCATCAGTTGGAAGAGAGGTCGGTAAATCACAATGCCTAAGTCTTGCAGACAAGGCTGCCTGGAGTATTGAACGTAGTAGTCATCGTGTGAATGGTAGTCAGCACACCAAGGGTCCTGCCTCGAAGCTAGCAACTGGAATAAAGAACGGCTCGGTATGGCAAGTATTTTCAGCTATCGAAGGCAATGACGTTATCCCTTGATTAGGATGACAGGATTTGGCATGTTTTTCTGTTCTCGTCAGTGTTCTTCACTACTTCCCAGTGTCCCCTCTGTGGCTTTCAGTTCTTCAGCTTGGAGCTTTCTGTGATGTCACTGGCCTGAAAGAATCCATGTGTAAGATGTTACAGAACGTTGCAGTGCTGTCGGAATCGCGTTGTGTTCTCTTCACAATGTAGTGACGTTGCTGAACAGGCGATTCAGACATCCCGCTGGCGGTGACGCTGGTTGTGTGCTGCGATATCTGCAGTATCGGCTCTCACTCATGATTGATATTCTGGTTGCGACACTGTGCTCGAAACTGTCTTCGTTTGGCTGAGCGACGGTTGATGAAAACTTTAAAAAATTTTACATTTGCCGAGTATATCTTTCTGTGGATAACATTTTCCTCCAGTTTAGAAAATTAACATCAAATTTCTCTCATTTTGCTTCTGTAACAAATCTCATTGTGTATATTTTACGTGGATAATTACACACTGTATTTCATTATTTTATTTAGTTATATTTTCTGTTCCTTATTAGAGCTTGTTCCTTATTTGAGCTACTCGACAAGTATTTGTTCTAGTGGTAACTTAGGGGGGACGGCAGTTTTACGTTTAATGCAAAAGTAAACAAACTGCTAGTAAGACCATGGCAACACTGGTAGCTGTAATATGTATAGTCATGTAGTTATATCGTTGTTCGTCTAGATATTCCTGGATATAATGGAACACGTGTCCGGCAGAAATTCATCTTCTCTGCGAAGTTACACGATCGTCCAATGAACGTTATAGACCAGGGTTCCAGGTGTTGTTTAGGAAAGTCAGGTTTTGTGCTAGTAACACTTCTAACGGTATTTTCTCGTAAATACGACGGAGACTGTGATAAGTTCATTGCATTTGTACCGGTAGTTGCAGAGGGAAGGCGAATTCATGCTCGTGTTGTATCACAAATTACACAGTTTATCAATATATCACAGTTTCGTAATTCTATTTTTGTTGTGGTGAAAACTGAATAAATCCAGTGCATTCGCATTTTCTGGAATTGAAGTTATAGGGCCAGCAGTATCTCCCGCCCTCTGTCGCTCCCGTTTTTCCTAACGACTATTGCACTTCACATGCTTGTGCATTAGCCTCTGTCACTCTGGCTGGAAAAATCGTAATGCTGCTTCTTAAATATTCTCAAAAGTCTTCCTATGACATGAGAACGTAAGATTCCCTCTGTTCCGAGATTACAAGGCACGATCAAAAAGTTTCCGACTGAAGGCACGACAGTCCACAGTCAATACGCCAATGAAGCAAAACCGCCATGATCACTGAGGCAACCATCCAACCCACACTCCAGGCTGAAAATACTGCTGTGTGAATACATTCTACATTCTAAATTTATATTCCACAAGCCACCCAATGGTGCGTGGCGGAGGGCACTTTACGTGCTACTGTCATTACCGCCCTTTCCTGTTCCAGTCGCGTATGGTTCGCGGGAAGAACGACTGGCGGAAAGCCTCCGTGCGCGATCGAATCTCTCTAATTTTAAATTCTTGATCTCCTCGGGAGGTATAAGTAGCGGGAAGCAATATATTCGATACCTCATCCAGAAACGCACCCTGGCTGGAAATAAGTCCGAAACTGCCTATGGCACATCCTCATCAAACAGGATCGTCGAACCTTCAAGGGCCGAAGATGTGATTCTCCGATGCGTAGATATCAGGGGTATAAGGTAGGTGCTCGAGTGTCTCCCACTTGAGTTGGCGTAACTTACGCATCGCCTTTGCAGCGTCTTGTGTGGAATCTCAAACAGCACTGAACTTGGAGTAGCATTCCACAGGCAGACTTCCTGTGCCATACACATTCTACACTCTCCAATCGGCGACTACCGCTGTTAGGTCTATGCATCTTGCATCGCAGGACATGGGTACGATGCCCACTACCCAGTGGAAGCCTGTTGTGGGCACAAGTTACCAGAATCCATTGTTCAGATGTAATTACAAGTTTCTTATGTCAAAGAGCTGCTTTCGAGTGATACTGAACGACTAACCTCCACCAGAGAACTCCTGTAGCCGTTAGAGAATGTTAATTACGAGTGTAATACCAAAAATAAGGTCTCCTATTTTTTTATAAGAACATAGACCTGTTTATTTCTACAATGGTTTGCATCAGCTTACAGCTTGAACATCTAGCTATTTTTCGACATAATCACCATTTCTGTCGATGCATTTTTGTAGACGCTGTGGCAGATTTTGTATGCCCATGTCATTCCAAGTTCGCCGCCATGCTGTTCAGAAAGTTATGAACCTCTTCTTTCACCTCGTCGTCGGAGCTGAATCACTGGGACCACAATTAACGCTGACAGATACTGTGAGACTCTGAAGAAACTCAAACGGGCAATTGAGAACCAGAGAAGAGGAATGTTGAGCAAAGGCGTACACATCGCTCGGCAAACCGTTGCTCTCCTGCAACAGTTTCAGTGGAACATAATCACCCACCCACCCTATAGTCCTGTCTTGGCGCCCATTGACTATCACCTGTTCCCAAGATTAAAAGACCATTTGGTTGGAAAGCGATTCAGCTCCGACTACGAGGTGAAAGAAGAGGTTCATAACATTCTGAACAACATGTCGGCGAGCTGGTATGACATGGGCATACAAAAACTGCCACAGCGTCTACAAAAATGCATCGACAGAAATGGTGATTATGTCGAAAAATAGCTAAATGTTCAAGCTGTAAACTGATGTAAACCATTGTAGAAATAAACAGGTTTATGTACTTATAAAAAAATAGGAGACCTTAATTTTGGGATTACCCTCGTATTTGAGAACCTAAGTCGGCTTTCTATGGTGTGAACGATTCAATTTCTTTTATATTTCCATCCATGGAGATAATTTTGTTTCAGTTAGGACAATGTGTACTGTGCCTTGTTGGGCACTACATCATGCTGAACTATAGATTAAATTATTGCCCCATAGCTCCTGTAATGGGCAATGCTACACCTCTCACACCTAGACTGCAAAACCGTGGTTAAACACTCTGTTGATCACATTGCAAGCAACTGTGTATTGGTTTCTGAGGTTCTGCCACCAACGGCGATATAGTAGGAAGTTTCTTGTTATGAAGTACATCCAGTTTGCAAATTCATGTCTCAAATGCACTGCTCATTTGCGACATATAAGGGGGCGATCAAATCTTCCCCTTTGAGGGCGTTGCTGCAGTGTGAATGTCTCTAGCGAGAGTATATAAGGCAAGGGATTAGTACGGCATTCGTTTCTTTCTGATGTGCATGCATGACAACGTGTTTTTATTCTTTTCTTAGCTACCGAATGAAAACACTGGTAGACATCCATTGGAGAATAAAGAATGTTTATGGTGCAGCATGTCTGCGAAAACACCGTTGTTGAGTGGTGTGCCAAGTTCCATGGTGGTCTCGATTCGACATGACACCTATAGCAAATGTGATAAAGCAGGTTACGCCAACTCATATGGAGACACTCAAACACTCATCGTACAGTCCTAATCTCATGCCATTATCACACCTCAAGACCCTCAATAAGGCCTTGAAGCGTCGACGATTGCTGTCGTACGAGGATGTGCAGTGGGCAGTAACGGACTTCTTCACGCAGCGGGACACGGTGTTTTGTCAAATGGATATCATTAACTTGGTGCGTCGGTGGGATGATTGGCTCAATGATCACCGCAATTTTGCCTGGTTGGTTTTCCGATTTTAGACTGTACGGCCTTCGAATAGAAACTATCTGAGCGTCCGTAACAGCATTTAGAAAGCATTCCATTTCTACCGTTCCGTAGCGTCCCTAGAAATACTCAGTTTTAGATTCACTACCATCCCTGTACTTTGAGTACAAATGGTTTCCGACATCCTGTACAGAGTTGAAACAAGTCAGTGTCTCGCCGTCCGGCCGGTTCCATAATCTTATATTCCACACAGGAGTCGGTTGCTGACTGCAGCGTGTCTTGCAAGTCGATAGACAGACAGGAAAGGTGACTGTCCTGCTTTGAATGTCATATCATTGTTCAGGAACTGTATGGCGATCCACTACGAGCACTTGTCGCAAAATTAAGTTGTATCGACGTGGTCTGAACGAAGGACGTTGCATACAGGCATTTGGCCCCTGTTTCGGTGTAGTTCAGGAGCTCTGGAAAAAGATGGCTGTGTTGACCCTGGCTGTGCCATTCATTCACGATCCGTCAAATAATTACTTAAAATAACATGACGATTTTCCGTAGGTCTACATTACTTCTTTGTGAGTTATTGGAATCAACTTGCAAATATGCGTGGCGATACCCAGTTGTAATTTATTCATTTGTAAGTAGAAATAGTTTATTGTATTTCTCTCCTTCTCGTAATAGGATTGGAAATAATTTTGTAACTTTCATTAAATGTGTATTCGGAAGATTACGTTTTTTGTGAACTTTTGCAGTAATTGTTTTGATGATCTGTACTGTCCATGTAGGACAACCATGCCTGCAGTACTATTCTGGACACTGTAACATTCATTTTTTCGTTTGTATATTTATCACAGTAAAGTATTTAGTGTGTCCAACTATATAACCACGTGGCTACGTTCATTCTTATTATTAGATCTACAACTTCGCTTCCGCCGTTTTGCAATAGACGGCAGTAGCGGCAAGTGGGGTTCAGACGGTTGGTCGTAGGTGCAATACAATAAGCTTAGGCATCTGCAAATATAATGCCATAAAAATATTAGTCGATTTGTGATTGCATCATAAGGTTATTTTCGATTAATTACGCCAACTTATGTACACATTTGTCGTAATTTGCGGGAAGTTTTAATTTTCTGCTTTAACATGAATAAATCTGCGGCTGTGGCTCTTAAAATGCTGGGTAAGACCAATGGTGAGGGAACTATAAGTGGAATAACGTGCAGAGAATGTTTTCAATGCCTTAAGAACAGTGATTTTGATGTCGAAGACCGGCATGGCTGGGGAGGACAGAATGTTTTCGTAGCTACTGAAACAAGCGAAGATAGTCACAGGACATCATTACCGAAAGCAACTGATGCGTTCTAGCCCAGCACTGAAACAAACGGCCAAAATACAACGACAGACTCGTAAAGGTAATTTTGGAGCAGGACAGTGCTCGGCCACATGTCGCAAAACTCGTCAAAATATTGTAAGTAGGCTGTTTAGGTTTTTTTATAGGTAACGCCACCTCTGTATAAAAATCACTGGCTGTGCTGTGTGCAGTCTGTGTCTAGTTTGCATTGTTGTCTGCCATTGTAGTGTTGGGCGGCGGCAGCTGGATGTGAACAGCGCGTAGCGTTGCGCAGTTGGAGGTGAGCCGCCAGCAGTGGTGGATGTGGGGAGAGAGATGGCGGAGTTTTGAAATTTGTCATGAACTGCTATATATATTACGACTATTAAGGTAAATACATTGTTTGTTCTCTATTAATATCTTTCATTTGCTAACTATCCCTATCAGTAGTTAGTGCCTTCTGTAGTTTGAATCTTTTATTTAGCTGGCAGTAGTGGTGCTCGCTGTATTGCAGTAGTTCGAGTAACCAAGATTTTTGTGAGGTAAGTGATTTGTGAAACGTATAGTTTAATGTTAGTCAGGGCCATTCTTTTGTAGGGATTTTTGAAAGTCAGATTGCGTTGCGCTAACAAAATATTGTGTGTCAGTTTAAAGGACAGTCGTGTATAATTGTTCTAAGGGGACGTTTCATATGGCGACCCTTAGCTGAGGATACCTCACTGGAATCTTCTGATTTTCTCTTGTAGTTTGTGTAATTAGTGTAGCTTTTGTTTTTTGCTAGCGCGTAATTGTAGAGAAAATCTCCTTTGTAGTTGCAGTCTTCCATTGTTGTACAGTGAAACAGTTGTGACATGCATGTAGATTTGCACCAAGTATTTCGCAGCTGCAATTAACTAGATATTATTTTCAGTGTTATGTTAATGTGTTCTCTTATTTTTGCTCTTCAAATTGTGCTTTTCTGTGTTGTCGTGTGAAATATTGTGACAATAATGGCGTGTGAAAAACGTAACATTAGGCTCCAAAGTAAACTGAGAAATAATAGTGACGACGAGCGTAGCTTGCCAGCACCACTGTGTAATGAATTAACAGACGTTCAAAGTAGTAATTTGGTAACTGTGCATAGGGAAATGGAGCGGGCTGCAAACAATGGCATGGACAGTGAAACAGTTAGTGAAGAGGGAAGCATTATCGATCGATCGGTCGGCAACAGCTCACCTCAGGAATCGGGAATGACAGGACACAATTTTGCAAATATTGTAGACTCAGGTTTTGGGTCCTCACCGTTTTCTCAAATGAGTTAAGACACATTTTCTGCTTGTCAAAATGTGAATGTTGCCGGTGAAAATGCACTGCAAAAAAGCATAGAGAAACAGATTCCAGACACTAATACATTATTATTGCAATTAATGCAACAAATCGAACGATTGCCCCACACTTCCGTTACGTAAGATTAAATTACAAGGTGCAATCTTTGGAAAAAGTGTAGATGTACGCCAACAAACCAATTTAGAATTCTTTTGCCAAAGCCACAGCTTCTCTATGAACTTTCTTATTGTTCCATTATTGTCGACGGAAATTATACTGGGAGTAGACTTTTTGAATGAATACAAAGCAATCTTAAGCTTTCACGATGCTGAAATAAGTTTAGAAAAAGAAGGTAAGTCAGTAGCTTTGAAATTTGAAGATTGGCTCTCAAACCATGACGAAGAAATTAATCGGCTTTACCTCCTGTTAGACAACAGTTCGGAATTTTCGACGGAATTTGACACTAACAATCACTCTGCAAGTACTGACAGAGGTGATATCGACGGCGCATTTGATACTAATGAGTTAATTCAGAATAAAGTTCAAACAATTGAAAATTGTAATGACATTGATAGGCAAGACCTTTTTGAGATTTTACAAGCCCATTCCACAGTTTTTACTCACAAAACAGGAACAATCAAGGGATTTCAATACCAATTTCGTGTTCGTGAGCATACTAAATTTTGTGTTAGACCATACGTAATTCCAGCACATTATAGGGACCGTGTTAGAACAGAAATACAATCTATGCTTGACGAGGGCATTATTGAGCCTGCAGTAAGCTCATACAACAATCCGTTACATGTTGTTGAGAAGAAAAATGGATCGATCAGACTTGTCTTAGATTCGAGACAAATCAATACTATCATTATTCCTGAAACAGACAGGCCGCAAACGTTGGAAGAACTTCTTCAAAATTCTAATGGCGTAAAAGTGTTGTCTTCTATTGATCTCAGAGCCAGCTTTTATCAGATCGAACTTCATCCAGAATGTAGAAAATACACAGCTTTCCTTTGTTTCGGCGTTTGTTATCAGTTTCGGAAACTTCCTTTTGGTTTGAACATTTCTTCGGCAGCATTCATTCGCGGGCTAAATTCCATATTACCTGAGTTCTTAAAACGTCACATCACCTTATATGTAGACGATATTCTGATAGCAGAAGCCTCATGGGAACAACACAATCGCATCCTCAACAGCGTGTTACATATTTTTGCAGAATCTGGAATTACAGTTAACTTGGAAAAGTCTGAATTCGGTAGGTCAAAGGTGAGGTTTTTGGGACATATTATTTCTTCTGAAGGCATTCAGCCGGATCCTGAAAAGTTAGAAGCAATCAGAGCCATTCCAGTTCCATCCACAAAGAGACAACTCCGCAGTTTTCTAGGTCTCGTAAATTTTTACCGTCGTTTTCTGAATATGCAAATTCTTGTTACACCAAAACTTTGTTCTCTCACTGGAAAAAATACTATTTGGAACTGGGACGAAGAAGCACAGTTGGAATTCAATTCTTTGAAAGAATCGCTACTTAACACGCCAATACTAGCTCATCCAGATCTGTCACAAGATTTCTGCCTTAGCACGGATTCTTCTAAAGTCGGTCTTGGTGCCCATTTATTTCAAGAAGCCACAGAAAATGACACTACTGTTCAGAAAACCATTGCTTTTGCTAGCCCAGTGCTAACAAAATCTGAAAAAAATTATTCCGTTACTGAATTAGAAGCTTTAGCTATCGTTTGGGCATTTAACAAATTCCGTTTCTTTCTTTCTGGTAAGCACGTAAAAGTATACAGTGATCATCGTGCATTACAGTTTCTTATGTCTTCAAAATTAAATCATGACAGGTTAAAACGTTGGGCATTGTTTCTGCAAGAATTCCACTTCACAATAGTCTACATTCCCGACAAGGAGAACATTGTTGCGGACGCACTGTCACGCGCACCGGCTGGGCTTGAGAAAAGTAACACAGAAGGCAACCTCGAGAAAAATTTCAGTATTCTTTACATTCAGAAAGTCGCCTTTGAAAACTTCATCACCACATCTTTAAAGGACATTGCTCATGAACAAGATAAAGATCCGATTTGGAAAGACATCAAAAGTAAATGGCATGAAAAGACACACATTCAGATTCGGCATTATTACCTGGTTAGAAACAACATACTTTTCAAACGGTGCACTGTTGATGAAAAGCTATGGGTACTTTGCATTCCAGACGATTTTGTTAATAAGCTCATTTGGTACATTCATTTCAGCTACGCACATTTTGGTCCACGAAAATGTTATCATATTCTTCGAACGACTTGTTATTTTAACAATACGGAAAAGAAAATTCGAAGAGTCTTGTCTATTTGTAAACTTTGCCAAAAGGCGAAACCATCTACTATCTCACATCATGCTCCGTTGTTTCCTATCATTCCTTCTAAATTAAAAGAATTTGCTGCAGTTGATCTATTGGGACCCCTTGTCAGAACATCGAATGGATTTTCGTACGTTCTAGTCGCTGTTGAACTTACTTCAAAATTTGTTTCTTTCACTCCGTTGCGTAAAGCCACTGGACGGTCTGTATCCAACGCCTTTGTTAAAAATTTCTTACGTGAAGTTGGACATGTTAGTAAAGTCATTTCAGATAACGGGCCGCAATTCAGATCTGCTGTTTGGTCACGCATGCTTCGCAACCATAAAATCAAATCTGTTTTTATTTCATTGTAATCACCACATTGTAACCCCTCCGAACGGATTATGAAAGAAATCAATAAGCTTTGCAGACTTTATTGTCACAGAAAGCATCAGCATTGGGACAGATATTTACACTTATTTCAAAACGTGCTGAATGAAATGCCTCATGACTCCACTGCTTTACCACCTACTCTTGTACTGAAGAATGAAAAACCACCGAACAGAATCAGAGAGCTTGTACCTTTCCTGAATACACGTAAACTTCGACACAAAGACATAATTGATTTGGCTATTAAAAATATAAAATCTGCAGCAGACAAAAGGAGAAAACTACACGGTAAAGCAAATGCAAAGAAATTACGTATTGGTCAGAAAGTTCTCATTAAAGCTCATTCATTGTCACATAAGAAGAAACACTTGAGTCACAAATTCTTTCTATTTTACAATGGACCTTACAGAATCCGACGTATACCACATGATAATTGCGTTGAAGTTGAAACTCTGCGTACTAGGAAGAGTAAAGGTTTACACCACATTTCACATGTAAAACCGTTTATTGAAAGATAATCTGCTTTTTAACTTTGTCTTTGCCATAAAACTTTTCACTTCACATTTCTAGTATGCTTTGTCAGACTTAAGAAACTGTTAACATGCAACAATGTTTGAAGTTAAATATCCAGTCTAGAACCTAGGGAACATTTTTAAACAGAAATTACGAATGCATTGTTATAGTGAACAGACGACACAGTGTTGTATTTGTACATTCTTGCTTGTTAGTTGCACGATTACGTAACGACTATCAGGCTTACATACTTAGGACACATACTGGTACTGCTAATGAGATTTTAATGCAACATTTTGGTTTATTTGAAAATACATTCTGAATTTAGAGTACTTTCAGTGAGATACCAGATGACACAGTGGTTAGTTTATGTGACAGCTACACGATTTTATCACGACGCTACTAATGAGTGACAATTTACAATGTTGCTTTTGCAGTGTTTCTGTTTTATATCTGCACAGTTTTCTGTTTTATTCTGGAAAGTAAAACATGTTTTAGTAGTAACTTTTGTGGTATAGCTACAATGAGACAGCCTTTTTCGTAGCACAACAATACATTACATTATAGTGCTTTCTTGATCACGATAAGGTACATAATAACTACGGTATCCATACGCAAAGCATTTCACTTTCGTTTATCATGAGGTAAGTACATTGACTTCTGCAGAACTTAGCTTTCGGAGGACGACAACTACGACACTTCCACAGAGATTATCTTACAACAAGACGCACAGTTTAGCGCTACAGTACATGTATTTGAGTGATTAATTTTATACTTAAAACATTTATTTTTAAAGGTTTTTGAATTACAAAGAAAGTTTTCCGTGATACATTATATTCCATTGCTGTAATCTGTAACACCTGAGGGTATAATTACATTAATCCTCAGGGGGGTACACACTTACTTTGTGTACCATGTGTTTGGCAAGCACAAGGAGCCCTAGCTAATATGGTATTTGCTTATACGACTTTACACATCGGTACCATATTTCTCCAACACAGTATTACACAGTTATTAGATCATTTAACAGAGAAACAAACATTTTTTTTTACTACATCAGTGACACATATTTACGCAATTTCACAGTTGGATAACTTCACACTTATGAAATTGTATTTTGTCTGTACTTTGTGAACTGTTCATATTTTTTCGGAACCATTGTGATACTATGAGAGCTTTGAATGATGTATTTGGTAAGGGAGCATGATTTTAAAGTACGTTTGAGGTAGATGACACCACTGAAATGAGCAGAGAATTTTTTTTAGGTTTTGAAATTATTGGAGGAAGCTAAGACGTTTTTGAGATTTGACTGAGGTGTTATGATGCTATTATTACGATGACTATGTGTATTATGCTGTTGTGGTATGTTTATGATCAATAAGCTGATGCTATATGAGTTATTTGAGTATGCTGCGTATCTGTTATCATAAAATATTGAAGAAGTGTCGACGAATAAGGTAAGGAGTAATGAATAGTGGTTAGGGACTCTGACTTGTAAAAAAAGGATGTTGGAAACCAAGAATCGTACTTTAAGAGGTAGGAAATGTGTGTAAATGCGTGAATGTATCACAATGCCGTCGAAAATTTTTTGGACACTGTTATATTCATAAGATTTTGTATCTACACATTTGCAACGCAAATTCTCGACCTCTGAAATTTTTTATCTGAGACTGTCACTGTAGCGGAAACTGCTGTCGTAAATATTTCGGTAAGAAAGTTAAGTGACCACCTGCACGTAATGTGTTGTGGGCACACAGATGGGCGACAGTCGCCTGGAAAGAAGTCATTAGTGTGTGCCAGAGGCGCAGGTGGAGAAGAAAAAAAAAAGGGAGGCCATTATCCTCGCTATTGACGTTCCTTTGTAGAAAGCATCGCAAAAAACGACACGGTCGAACTTGAAAACATATGATTACACTGTGGAGCTCTTAATTTATGATATTTCCTAAAATGCTTCATGAAACGATGAGAAACATTTAACAGCTATTGTCTTGCTAGTTGAGAGAAATGCCATATGGCTTGCTTTATGTATTTATTTACTCAATTTGTTTAATATCTAGTTCCTAGCTGCACTGCAGCATTGGTTAAAATAAAATTTTATAGATGTACTAATATAAATATTTTCTGTCTACAGATCGAGTAAATAATAATAAAAAAGGAGGAGGGAGAAAAAAAGACATTTTACCTTCACAGGAACTGCATTCATAATTTTCTTTTCAAGTACTTGGTAATTTCTTTTCTAGAATAAATTGTGATGCATCACTCTAGTGTTAAGATGTGACATAGGTATTAGACATGGCCATTTTTAGTGTAATATTTTTTCTGCTTGAGGTCTAGGTTTAAATTTTATTTGCTGCTGCTGTTTGCCAGGCATAGTGTTACTGAATCTAACTTTGTATTACTCTCTTAAGCTAGTTTTACTACTGATTTATTTTTCTTGTTGCTGCACATTGGCTCACATTAGTTGTAACGTTGCATTGCTTGGTAATTTAGACTTCCTGTAGCTTGCTTTGCCATTTGAATATTTTGTCATTGCTGTTTGTGTTAATTGTTTTGTGCTGCTGCATTGCCTCATCCCTTAGTTTAGCATCTGAGCTCAGTAGATTTAAGTTAGCTTAAGAGGGGGTAGACTATATAAGAGAATGAGTTGCGATGAATTGGAAGAAATGCATTGAGAAGTCATACGAAAAAAGTACAGAAAACAGGTATAGATAGGACTTTTTGGAAATAATGAGGAACGAAGGGAGATCTCCGAGAAGTAAAGAAAGTTTTGTTTGCAAAATACTGCAGTAAAAGAAACCCTGTCCTTTCCTTGTGTTATTCCGCTATATGTTTGTGTACCCTTGGGTATTTATGTTTTTTTTCCTGTCTTTATATTTTTATCTGATAAGACTTATGTTTTAGAATTTTTCAACTACTATGTTATTTTCTTTGTAAAGATGTTTAGACATTATTTATTCTGTTCTGTTTTAATGCTCATGTGTAAAGTTGATGTTTCAAAAGTTATTCAGATCTTTTATGTATTTACTTATGTCATAATTCCTGTAACACTGTTGTATATGTTATTTTGATTCTTTTGTAAAGCCTGTACTACAAATGTTATCTGTATTGTTATGTTCTTTAATGATGTATTTTGTACCTTTGTAATTGTATTCTCATGTTATAATATTGTAATTGACACCAGTTCTTCAAATTAAGTATCATTTCACTGCACACGTTTCTGTTGGTCATAGTATATGGACAATATGTGAGAAGTAGGGACTGTTAGTGTTTGCACGTGTGTTAATAATTCAGCAAGGGACTGGATAACAGCATTGCTGGTTCTAAGGACAATTCCAAAAACTTTGTGAGTGCACAAGTGGTGGTTTATGGACTTGCTATATTATCCGCTAGACTCTTCAATGGTGATTGTGCACCTGCACAGTCACAACAGATGGCTGCTGGCCATCTCTACAAGGACTGCAGTGGGTCTGCACCTCTGGTGGCCCACCAGTACCGTAATCTCTACAAGGATTACAGTGGGTCTACACCTTTGCTGACTCACCAGTACCATTATTTCTACAAGGACTGCAGTGGGTTTGCACCTCTGGTGGCCCACCAGTACCGTAATCTCTACCAAGACTACAATGGGTCTGCTCTGTGATGACCTATGTGGTGTCACCGCCAGACACCACACTTGCTAGGTGGTAGCCATTAACTTAGCTGAAGGCTATTCTAACTGTCTCTCGGCAAATGAGAGAAAGGCTTCGTCAGTGTAGTCGCTAGCAACGTCGTCGTACAACTGGGGCGAGTGCTAGTACGTTTCTCGAGACCTGCCTTGTGGTGGCGCTCGGTCTGCGATTCTGACAGTGGCGACACGCGGGTCCGACATGTACTAATGGACCGCGGCCGATTTAAGTTACCACCTAGCAAGTGTGGTGTCTGGCAGTGACACCACAACCTACCTACCAATACTCTTCAAAACTTCGACTGGCTCTGCTGTGGGTTTGCTCTGTTGTGGCCCATTACCTGTCAGCATGTCAAGAGTCAGCACTGCATTTCCGTTGGAAGGACAACACTACTTCTTCAAGACTGCATGGAAATCCACTACTTCTGTGTGCAATTTCTTTTACTAATGAGAATTTGTGAAAAAAAAACTGTAATTACTATTATGATGAATGATCAGAACTATCTTTATGGACTGTGAGAAAATTTTTGGTTTTGACCAACATTGTATCAATAAGTGTGTGCATTTGATTTCTTTGTTATTGTAATTACGATTATGAAAAATTTTAACAAATATGTATTGCCCAGTGCCCAAAACAATTTGCAAAATTTTTTGTGGGGAGCATGGGGGCTATGTAAGTAGGCTGTTTAGGTTTTTTTATAGGTAACGCCACCTCTGTATAAAAATCACTGGCTGTGCTGTGTGCAGTCTGTGTCTAGTTTGCATTGTTGTCTGCCATTGTAGTGTTGGGCGGCGGCAGCTGGATGTGAACAGCGCGTAGCGTTGCGCAGTTGGAGGTGAGCCGCCAGCAGTGGTGGATGTGGGGAGAGAGATGGCGGAGTTTTGAAATTTGTCATGAACTGCTATATATATTACGACTATTAAGGTAAATACATTGTTTGTTCTCTATTAATATCTTTCATTTGCTAACTATCCCTATCAGTAGTTAGTGCCTTCTGTAGTTTGAATCTTTTATTTAGCTGGCAGTAGTGGTGCTCGCTGTATTGCAGTAGTTCGAGTAACCAAGATTTTTGTGAGGTAAGTGATTTGTGAAACGTATAGTTTAATGTTAGTCAGGGCCATTCTTTTGTAGGGATTTTTGAAAGTCAGATTGCGTTGCGCTAACAAAATATTGTGTGTCAGTTTAAAGGACAGTCGTGTATAATTGTTCTAAGGGGACGTTTCAATATACATGGAAACGTTGAAATGTAAAGTCCTATCCCTCCCGCCGTATTCTCCATACGTTGCCCTCTCTGACTACCATCTTTTTCGATCAGTTGCATACAGTCTGACTGACCAGCACTTCCGATCATATGAACAAGTACAAAATTGAATTAATTCATGGATCCCCACAAAAGAGGCCCAGTTCTTCCGCCAAGGGATTCGTATGCTATCCGAAAGATGGGAGAATGCAGTGGCCAGCGATGGTCAATGCTATGAATTATAATGTTTTTGTAAGTTTTTCACAATAAAGCCCTGAAATTCGAGAAAAAACGGCGGAAGCAAAGTTGTAGACCTAGTATATGAGGTGACCATATTTAACCTAAACCATTTTTCAGTATGGCTAATTTTCAAACCGAAGGATTTATTAGTTGTGCAATGCTCCTCCTGATGTGTATCACAAAATTTTTCAGCAATCTGTTGTGGACATCGTAGAGCATTTCCAGAGAAGCAGCTTGGAGTAGCAGTTTAATAATTTGCAGGTCCACCACAGCTCACCGTTTAGCAGTTTTTCAATTTGTATCTGCAACGGATGGCAAGCACATTTCCCCTGTACGAATTGAGACTATAACGCAGGGTCCATTACACGTTTCGTCTTTTCTTCGACAACAGGAATGCGTAATATTCCATTGGGCTAGTTAGAAATGCTTTACAGAAAACGACCTCGTGGCCCTTGAAAAGGTTCTCCCGCGTCATTACTTACATTAGGCAACTCAAAACTGCTTAAACTAGAGTGTCTCATTCGAAAATTTGATGTAAAATTCAGTATACATGATGTTGGAAATTTATTTAAACTTGCGCTTAAAGTTTTACAAGAAGTGGTAGGCTTTCAGAATCAACTTACTTACGTCAAACACTGCTTCTGATTAAAATACTTTCTTTCGCTTCATTTACGAAAAAATTTTTCATAGACTTAACGGGAGACTGCAACAATACCTCCAAAAATTAGGTGCTTAATAGAACTGGTATATGACAGAGCGAGGATCGGAACTCTACAGAGCTGAATTACCATCGATTTGTTGCAGCTGACGATTATGCCGTTTCTCGGTGACTGAAACGCATTGACAGAACTATGAAGTTTACGATTCTGCCACAGCAGCCCAAGTCAGAACATCGGGCACCACGTGTATTGGAGACTATTTGATTCGGTGTCCCTAATTGATAAAAACATACTGTCTCAGAAGTATAAAGATTTTGCTATTTACCGGAAATCTCTCTCAGTAAATAGGACTGAGATTTCCACACAAGTCATTTTTATTGTTTTTGTAGAGAAGTCCAGTTGTTTTCATTCTCAAGAAGATGTTTACTTTTTCTCGTCGAGAGACTTTGCTTTGTTCTGAAGATGTTCTGTTTTTCAAAGAAAAGTCGCTACTTATTTTATTTTCCCGTGCAGAAAAATTTTATTTCTTTCTTATAATTTGTCATATTTTTCTACCATTATGACGTTTAACAGTTTCCCAAGACGCAATTTTTTCCTTTTTTTTCTCGTAGAGATTACTTATTTATTTTACGTGGAGTTATTTTTTTTCATGAAGTTCATCTTTTACCAAGACGAAGTTTTAGTTTTCAGAAGAGTTTCCTCAGCAGTCTGGATGACTCTTGAGGACAGTTTCCGACAAGGAAAGTATCACTGCACGCTACGTGCTTATGTGACTTTTTTTGTGACGAGCGTAAGGCAGAAGTAAACGGATGGAACGACGCTCTTACACAAGGAAAAAAGTGATCTAGTGGTAAACGTCGCATTGTTTCGAATCAAAGTCGATGTATTGAACTCCTTTGTTTCGATATCTTTTCAAACCGCATTAATAACGAAAAAGGTAGTGAAGGTACTCTAGTGCTCGACTTTGAGGTACGTTGACTGATTCCGGTGGTGGGCACAGAAATTTTCATCTCCTGTTCTAATTTCCAGTACTTGACCGGCAATGGGAGTAGAGGTTTCAGGTCACCAGATTTTGTGCCCATGTTGTGGTTAAAACTTCAAACCTCTCTGCAGTCTTTCATGAAGCGAGGGCGTGCGGCACTGTTGGTGATGATCCTGCCGCCGAATGAAGACTTTACACAGAGGTGAGAAAAGTCATGTGACATCTCCTAATATCGTGTCGAACCACCTTTTGCCCGGCGTAGTGCAGCAACTCGATGTGGCATGGACTCCACAAGTCGGTGAAAGTCCCCTGTAGAAATGATGAGCAGTATTACCTCTACAGCTACATAATTGCAGGATTTTGTGCACCAACTCACCTCTCGATTGTGTCCCATAAATGATCCATGGTAATCATGTTGGGCCATCTGAATGGCCAAAACATTTGCCAAAATTTTCCAGAATGTTCTTCAAACCAATAGCGAACAACTGTGGTCTAGTGACTTGGCACATTGTCATCCACAAAAATCCCAGCATTGTTTTGAAACATTGTAAGTCCATGAATTGCTGCAAATGGTCTGAAAATACCCATTCATAAACATTTCCACTCAATGATCTGTTCAGCTTGACCTGAGAACCCAGTCCATTCCAAGTAAGTACATCATACACCGTTATGGAGCTACCACCAGCTGCACAGTGCTTAGTTAACAACTTAGGTCCATGGCTTCGTGGGGTCTGCATCACACTCGAACCGTTCAATCAGCTCTTACGAACTGAAATCGGGGCTCATCTGACCAGGCCCCGGTTTTCCAGTTGTCTAGGGTCCATGAGAAATGGTCACGAGGCTCAGAGGCACTGCAGGCGATGTCGTGCTATTAGCAAAGTCACTCGCATCGCCGGCCGAAGTGGCCGCGCGGTTCTGGCGCTGCAGTCTGGAGCCGCGAGACCGCTAGGGTCGCAGGTTCGAATCCTGCCTCGGGCATGGATGTGTGTGATGTCCTTAGGTTAGTTAGGTTTAACTAGTTCTAAGTTCTAGGGGACTAATGACCTCAGCAGTTGAGTCCCATAGTGCTCAGAGCCATTTTTCACTCGCATCGGTCGTCTTCTGCCATAGCCGATTAACGCCAGATTTCGGCGCTTTGTCCAAACGTATACGTTCGTTGTAATTCCCAAATTTATGTCTAGGGTTATTTCACGCAGTGTTGCTTATCCGATAGCGCTGACGACTCTACGCAAACGCCGCTGCTCCCGATCGTGAAGTGAAGACCGTCGGCCACTGTGTTGTCCCTGGTGAGAGGTAAAACCCGAAATTTGGTATTGTTGGTACACTCTTTCTGTGGATCCCACGGTACTGAATTCCCTAATGATTTCCGAAATGGAATGTCCCGTTCCTCTAGCTCCAATTGCCATTCCGCGTTGAAAATCTGTTAATTCGCCGTCTTGTGGCCGTATGGCCGTAATCACGTCGAAAACAGTTTCACATGAATCACCTGAGTACAAATGGGTACAGTGCACTGCCATTTAATACTTTGTGTACGCGATACTACCTCCATCTGTGTATGTGTACATCACTGTCTTATGACTTCATGACATCGGTGTACGCTCGGCGGACCCCTTGCTGTTAGACTGGGCAGTATACCAGCACTCGATTGTACTCCCTCCCCTCTCAAAAGAACAGAGCCATTGGGCACGTAGGCAGGAAAACACTTTCAGTCAAATTGTTCAAACTACCCATAGGTATAACCCAACCAACTGAGGCTCACAACTTTACTTTCCTTTACCCGGTTTGTTTGCTAACAGTAACCTAGCAACTCAAAACACTCTACATGAACGCTATTGGTACGTGAAACAAATGCTGAGATTGCCCGATTTGGAAGGCAAGAATGATTACAGACGGAGCGTTGCAAACTGGTACTGCTACTGGCATGTGTCATATTGGTTCATGTAAAACGGACAACACTGATTCTTCACTGATATCAAGGTATGTGGATTAGTGTTTTGGAAAGCGATACTCATTACCTCGTATTCGCACACTTCCTCTATAAGCTTGTACAAGAGTCATGACATTAAAGTTACCTTTTACAGACCGTATCGGATGCTACTGAAGAACTGTACAATTCCAGTACTGAAAGAGATAGTTATTTTAAAATCTTGCTACATAAATACACTACTGGCCATTAAAATTGTACACTAAGTAGAAATGCAGAAGATAAACGGGTATAGATTCGACATAAATATTATACTAGAACGGACATGTGATTACATTTTCACCCAATTTGGGTGCATAGATCCTGAGGAATCAGTACTCAGAACAACCACCTCTGGCCGTAATAATGGCCCTGATATGCCTGGGCATTGAGTCAAACAGAACTTGGATGGCGTGTAGATGTACAGTTGCCCATGCAGCTTCAACACGATACCGCAGTTCATCATGAGTAGTGACTGTCGTATTGTGACGAGCTAGTTGCTCGGCCACCATTGACCAGACGTTTTCAATTGGTGAGAGATCTGGAGGCCCGTACAAGATCTACAACATGCGGTCGTGCATTATCCTGCTGAAATGTAGGGCTTCGCAGGGATCGAATGATGGGTAGAGCCACATTTAGCCACATCTAAAATGTAACGTCCACTGTTCAAAGTGCCGTCAACACGAACAAGAGGTGACCGAGACGTGTAACCAATGCCACCCCATACCATCACGCCGGGTGATACACCAGTATGGCAATGACGAATACACGCTTCCAATGTGCGTTTACCGCGATGTCGCCAAACACGGATGCGACCATCATGATGCTGTAAACAGAACCTTGATTCATCCGAAAAAAGATGTTCTGCCATTCGTGCACGCAGGTACATCATCGCAGGCGCTCCTCTCTATGGTGGCCGGCCGGAGTGGCCGAGCGGTTCTAAGCGCTACAGTCTGGAACCGCGCGACCGCTACAGTCGCAGGTTCGAATGCTGCCTCGGGCATGGATGTATGTGATGTCCATAGGTTAGTTAGGTTTAAGTAGTTCTAAGTTCTAGGGGACTGATGACCTCAGATGTTAAGTCCCATAGTGCTCAGAGCCATTTGAGCCATTTGAGCCTCTCTATGATGCAGCGTCAAGGGTAACCGCAGCCATGGTCTCCGAGCTGACAGTGCATGCAAATGTCGTCGAACTGTTCTTGCAAATGGTTGTTGTCTTGCAAACGTCCCCATCTGTTGACTCAGTGATCGAGACGTGGCTGCACGATCCGTTACAGCCATGAGGATACGATGCCTGTCATCTCGACTGCTAGTGATACGAGGCCGTTGGGATCCAGCATGGCGTTCCGTATTACCCTCCTGAGCCCACCGATTCCATATTCTGCGAACAGTCATTGGATCTCGACCAACGTGAGCAGCAATGTCGTGATACGATAAACCGCAGTCGCGATAGGCTACAAATCCGACCTTTATCAAAGTCGGAAACGTGATGGTGAGCATTTCTGCTCCTTACACGTGGCATCACAACGACGTTTCACCAGGCAACGCCCGTGAACTGTTGTTTGTGTATGAGAAATCGGTTGGAAACTTTCCTCGTGTCACGACGTTGTAGGTGTCGCCACCGGCGCCACCCTTGTGTGAATTCTCTGAACAGCTAATCATTTGCATATCACAGCATCTTCTTCCTGTCGTTTAAATTTCTCTTCTGTAACACGTCATCTTCATGGTGTAGTAATTTTAATGGCCAGTAGTGTAGTAATGGAGTTCATGATACAGAAAAATTACTAACGCTTGCTGTAGTTCCCTGTGTCTAAGATTTTATTTCGATACCATGATCAATGTAAGGGACGTTCACAGTTTTCGTGACTCGTAATATGTGTTACAGAATACTGAAGATGCTGGGGGTAGCAGCTGTGGAGAATAGTGACATTAACGCAGGGGGCAGCACAGTAAAGGCGATGGCCAGATGACAGCTAGTAGAAAAGAATGGAGATATGGTTCCGCGCAGTCACGGTGAGCAATATACTAGAAAAGCACTTGACTGTCGAGAATGAATTCCTCGCTCTGCAGCGGAGTCTGCTCTGATATGAAACTTACTGGCAGATTAAACTTGTGTGCCGGACCAGTATTCGAACCAGTTATCTTTACTTTTCGTGGACGATTGCTCTGTCGGTGGAGTTACTCGTACAAGACCCTCGGTTAATTCCGCTGGTACTTCGTCTCCTACCTTCCAAGCTTCATACAAGTTCCCCTGCGAAACTTTCAGGTCTAGCGCTCCCTCAAGAAAGGATATTGTGGAGACGTGGCTTAGCCACAGCCTGGGGGATGTTTGCAGAATAAATTTCTCTTTCTGCAGCGGATTCTGCACCGGTATTAAACTCACTGGCCGATAAAAATTGTGTGCCAGACCCGGCCTAGAGCCATGACCAAGTGAGCAGGGATTGTTGCTGTGATGATGGGTCGTTAGTAGCGCTCAGGTATCTCAGTTAGTAGCATACTTGCCTGCGAAAGGCATTGGTTCGAGTACCAGTCCAGCACACAGATGTTAATCCACTTCCCGTTGCAGTAATTTCACGAGTAAGAGAGGCAAGTTCAGAAGAATGAACTTTCGAAAACAGAGGATCGATAACTGTATTAAATTTATTTCACTTATTCTCTACATCGTAATAATATATTTTTTTTCAAATTCAGAAATAAAATTCCATACTTTAGCTATATAGGGTGTCCCAAGTGGAATGGCCAGTTTTGAGGGATACGACAGGTACGATCATTTGAAGCAAAAGAGTCTAGTAAACATGAGATCTAAAATGCATACATTAAGAGCTATGAGTAGTTCTTCATCTTAGATACTGTGAAACAAATTCCTTCCACTGCGTGCGCTTTGCTTTCCATAGTTTGATGGTGGCAGTGTGGACCAAAAGAAGAAAAAATACTCTGAGGAACTTGGCTTCTGTGAAACGCACCTCTTCTACTCAACAAGTCCTCACAGTTCTAAAAGTATGCAATTTGGAGCCCATGTTTAATACATATTTTGAAATTTTGGTTCATGCTTCCTGTCACAAAATATGGAAATAAAGATCTTGCAGTACAAGAGATTTCTATCAAAGTAATGGCGATGAGTAAGTGCGTACAGCTCTGAAGATAAGCATTTTAGAGCTACACTTTTTGCTTCGAATGATCGTTCCTGTCATATCCGTGAATATTGACTATTCCTGTCGAGTCACCCTGTATAATTTCGTTTCTCACGAAAACTTTTTCACATGATATATCGTTTACTTTACTAACTACATCCCATAATGCACAAACTGCTGAAAAAGCTTTTCGCACTACCTACATGATACGAATAGTTTGTGTCTTCTTTAATCCGATAGCTCGCACGACGTATATAACGAAGGTAACAGTAATCCTCCAGTCTCATGCAGTCCAGAACGTCTCGCTGTATCTTCTAATACGACTGGAGAATACTACTGTCTACACTTTGGCCTGTCAGCAGCCCTCGGAGGATCGTTTCAAGCTGAGATTATTCGATCGTTATCACTGTAGGGTAAAACATGTTAGCAAGAAATTACTCGCTCAGTTGGAGAGCACCACATAGATGTCACTCGAAGATTGAATCGCTGTGGTGAGGCACAAAATAACGCGGATCTGATTCACCAGCAGTCCACAACACCAGCATCAACTACCTGCAGAGTTGTGGCTCCTGTGTAGGCCGAGTATAATGCCATTGCAGAGCGCGCCGTCCAAAGGATGCAACAGCTGTAGGAGAACTGTGTACTATACGCGGCTGACAAGAATACGCGCACCACGAATGTGGTTGCGGGTCGAGTGACCTGGTCTACACAGGACAGTACACCTTGTTCTGCAAACGTTTTCATGAATGCAACTGCGTGAAAATTGTGACTGTGACTGTCTTGAAAAAGGCTGACCGTGTAGTGCCGGTCTGCAAATCGCCCAGTGTGAAGTCAACTGAAAAGACTTGCAACTCGGTGACCGCACTTCCCCAGGTGGGAGCTCCCCTCCATGAATGTCACACGATCGGTTCAGATTTTGTGTGACTCATGCTCTATATGAAGCACCGTTGATTACAGTATGCAAATACAATACTGGCCATTAAAATTGCTACACCAAGAAGAAATGCAGATGATAAACGGGTATTCATTGGACAAATATATTATACTATAACTGACATGTGATTACATTTTCACGCAATTTGGGTGCCTAGATCCTGAGCAATCAGTACGCAGAACAACCACCTGTGGCCGTAATAACGGCCTTGATACGCCTGGGCATTGAGTCAAACAGAGCTTGGATGGCGTGTACAGGTACAGCTGCCCATGCAGCTTCAACACGATACCACAGTTCATCAAGGGTAGTGACTGGCGTATTGTGACGAGCCAGACGTTTTCAGTTGGTGAGAGATCTGGAGAATGTTCTGGCCAGGGCAGCAGTCTAACATCTTCTCTATCCAGAAAGGCCCGTAGAGGACCTGCAACATTCGGTCGTGCATTATCCTGCTGAAATGTGGGGTTTCGCAGGGATCGAATGAAGGGTAGAGCCACGGGTCGTAACACATCTGAAATGTAACGTCCACTGTTCAAAGTGCCGTCAATGCGAACAGGAGGTGACCGAAACGTGTAACCAATAGCACCCCATACCATCACGCCGGTTGATACGCCACTATGGCGATGTCGAATACACGCTTCCAATGTGCGTTCACCGCGATGTCACCAAACACGGAAGCGACCATCATGATGCTGTCAACAGAACCGGGATTCATCCGAAAAAATGACGTTTTGCAATTCGTACACCCAGGTTCGTCATTGAGTACACCATCGCAGGCGCTCCTGTCTGTGATGCAGCGTCGCGATATGATAAACCAAAATCGCGATAGACTACAATTCGACCTTTATCAAAGTCGGAAACGTGATGGTACGCATTTCTCCTCCTTACACGAGGCATCACAACAACGTTTCACCAGGCAACGCCGGTCAACTGCTTCTTGTGTTTGAGGAATCGGTTGGAAACTTTCCTCATGTTAGCACGTTGTAGGTGTCCCTACCGGCGCCAACCTTGTGTGAATGCTCTGAAAAGCAAATCATTTGCATATCACAGCATCTTCCTCCTGTCGGTTAAATTTCGCGTCTGTAGCTTGTCCTCTTCGTGATGTAGCAATTGTAATGGCCAATAGTGTATAATAATTAGAAACAGAACACCAACTACATATTAAAAATAGAGAACTAGGGAAATCGGAAATTCCGGCGCACAGCCTCACTGACAAATGAAATGCTGTCTGACGAAACAAAAATATCATCCCATGCTTCCACATACCAGGATTCTGATGTTAAGGAGGCTGTTGTAAAAGATAGTTCAAATGGCTCTGAGCACAATGGGAATTAACATCTGAATTCCTCAGTCCCCTAGAACTTAGAATTACTTAAACCTGACTAACCTAAGGAGATCACACACATCTATACTCGAGGCAGGATTCGAACCTGTGACCGTAGTGGTCGCGCGGTTTCAGACTGAAGCGCCTAGAACCGCTCGGCCCCACCGGCCGACTTGAAATAAGAATGAGAGAGAACTTAAACTGTGATAGCGGATATTATCTGAGCGATGGATGGAAACGAGAGCTCGATGCAGAGAAGCAGCAGACATATTCCTTGCAGTGTTTACGTTCCCACGGAAGCGGTGGCACCAACAGTGCAGATATTGGCGCCGTCTGCGACAGCAGGAGATAATCGACGACCAACCACAAGCCGACCAATCAGAGGCCGTCCACGGGCGATATAAGACCACCGCAGCGGCACTGAAGACAAACAGTTGCTCCTGACAATGACGATGGAGGCTATCGTTGAAAGCTCGAGATTTTATCTCGAATTGGTGCTGCAAGATAACAGAGAATGTTTCACATATAACAATTTCAATTTATTGCGTTACTAAAGTCTCTACTGTTCTCTGTGGAATGGTTCAAATGGCTCTGAGCACTAGGGGACTTAGCTGCTGAGACCATCAGTCGCCTAGAACTTAGAACTATTTAAACCTAACTAATCTAAGGACGTCACACACACCCATGCCCGAGGCAGGATTCGAACCTGCGACCGTAGCGGTCGCGTGGTTCCAGACTGTAGCGCCTAGAACCGCTCGGCCACCCCGGCCTTCCTCTGTGGAATAAAATTTTTTAATGAACGCAAGTAAATCATATGTTCTGGTATTGTAATTTATCGTGAAATCACAAATCTGAAGCTATTTTAAAATTATGTATCCTCGATACAAATAAAAATGTAAATGTCCGTTCGTACAAAATCGCAAATCCCCTAAAGTTCTTCACAGATTGCTTTGAAATTTTGACACAACTTTCCAGTCAAATGTGAGCTTCTTTGCACGTAAGTAAATATGTAATATAAAAAGGGAAAACGTTACTACCAGGTATCTCGAAAAGTTCTGTACCGATTTATTTTATATTTTTACACAAGACTCTAACGAACATTCGGACAGACATAGGCAATATGTTTACGTGCGTTATATAAATATATATAAAAGCACATAATAGTGAAACGTAGAAAATAAGAACGTTGTATTTTAAACTGGGCTCAACATCAGGGAGAGGAAGCAATGAGCAATGGACAGAAGGATGCGGAAAATGGAGTTAGAAACCGGAAAGGAGGACATGGAGAGAGAGAGAGAGAGAGAGAGAGAGAGAGAGAGAGAGGGGGGGGGGTGGAGGAGCTGGAGAGAGGTATCAGTTGTAGAATTTTGGAACTCGTATTATGTTCGAGTATAATGACTTTTCTGGAGACTAGAAATCTACTCTGTAGCAATCAGCATGGGTTTCGAAAAAGACGGTCGTGTGTAACCCAGCTCGCGCTATTGGTCCACGAGACTCAGAGGGCCATAAACACGGGTTCACAGGTAGATGCCGTGTTTCTTGACCTCCGCAAGGCGTTCGATACAGTTCCCCACAGTCGTTTAATGAACAAAGTAAGAGCATATGGACTATCAGACCAATTGTGTGATTGAAGAGTTCCTAGATAACAGAACGCAGCAAGTCATTCTCAATGGAAAGAAGTCTTCCGAAGTAAGAGTGATTTCAGGTGTACCGCAGGGGAGTGTCGTAGGACCGTTGCTATTCACAATATACATAAATGACCTTGTGGATGACATCGGAAGTTCACTGAGGCTTTTTGCAGATGATGCTGTGGTGTATCGAGAGGTTGTAACAATGGAAAATTGTACTGAAATGCAGGAGGATCTGCAGCGAATTGACGCATGGTGCAGGGAATGGCAATTGAATCTCAATGTAGACAAGGGTAATGTGCAGCGAATACATAGAAAGAAAGATCCCTTATCATTTAGCTACAATATAGCAGGTCAGCAACTGGAAGCAGTTAATTCCATAAATTATCTGGGAGCTCGCATTAGGAGTGATTTAAAATGGAATGATCATATAAAGTTGATCGTTGGTAAAACAGATGTCAGACTGAGATTCACTGGAAGAATCCTAAGGAAATGCAATCCGAAAACAAAGGAAGTAGGTTACAGTACGCTTGTTCGCCCACTGCTTGAATACTGCTCACCAGTGTGGGATCCGTACCAGATAGGGTTGATAGAAGAGATAGAGAAGATCCAACGGAGAGAAGCGCGCTTCGTTAGAGGATCATTTAGTAATCGCGAAAGCGTTACGGAGGTGATAGATAAACTCCAGTGGAAGACTCTGCAGGAGAGACGCTCAGTAGATCGGTACGGGCTTTTGTTGAAGTTTCAAGAACATACCTTCACCGAAGAGTCAAGCAGTATATTGCTCCCTCCTACGTATATCTCGCGAAGAGACGATGAGGATAAAATCAGAGAGATTAGAGGCCACACAGAAGCATACCGACAATCCTTCTTTCCACGAACAATACGAGACTGGAATAGAAGGGAGAACCTATAGAAGTACTCAAGGTACCCTCCGCCACACACCGTCAGGTGGCTTGCGGAGTATGGATATAGATGTAGATGTAGATGTAGAGGTATATGAAGAACGTAGAAAGGGGGAAGGAGGTGACTGAGAGAGGGTGAGAGAGGGCTGGAGGATATGGGGAGAGAGGAGGGTGGTGAGGATGGATAGAGAAAGAGGGAGGAGGTGATAGGCAGAGAGAGAGGGAAGGAGGAGGGTACGGACGAATGATAACTGAAAGCGGAAAGAGACCTGGGGGAGGAGAGGGGGGGGAAGGTTAGAATGCATATCCAATTCCCATAGATGTTAAAAATGTGTGCTTCCTGTTTTCTTCGTTTTCCATTTAACCAAACTGAATCACAGCAACGTGTGACTGGGCGGCTAGTTCGAAAACATGAATTTAAAGTCAACGTAGATTACAAAGGTTAAGTAATAGTGGAATGATATCTCTGGTCACTACATGTTACGTCACTATAAAGTCAACTCTGAGAGAAAAGGGATAAGACATTTTTGAACAGTGAAAAAATCCTGTAAAATTCATGATTCCTAAAGCATTCGTATTGAATGTGTATTTGAAGACGATTTTGCTGTTAACTGAAAATAACTGTCTCGTATATCAGACAATACTGCACTCAAGTCGCGACAATTGGAAGTTTTCTTTTACTCATAGACATTTCGAATGCATACTACAGAATAGGGTATGAAATGGCCTATCATTGCTTTAATTTAGTGAATAACCTTTTACAATAACAAGGAAACGAAGTATCAACTATGCTGCTACAGCCCATTAAAATCTGCATTTGACCAAATTTAATTCCTTAACAAATACTTTCAAGACCTAATGTCCACATTTTACCGCAAGAGCAGCAAAGAATCTAAAAATAATCAGTAATTTCTTGAAATGTAAGTGCAGTGCGATATTCGTAGAAACAGTGAGTGATAAATGGAAACAAGGATACGTAATCAGACTTACGTACCACTACTTCATTACATATCAGAGGTTCGTACCAATACAAGCAACATAAATGGATTAAATAGCTTCATGTCTTCAGCGCACTGATACTTTCGAAATAACGTCGATCAGAATCTCCATCTGTGTACGTGGTATCAGTAACAGCTGTATCAGTAGTTTGTACTGGGTATGCTACTAGTAAAATGCACTTTTTCGGTACGATACACATTTTGTTTTAGTCTGTTAAAACTTCTCCATGATAGGATATTTTTCGACCGTTCGTTGCTTTTACTATGGTTGTGATGTCTGCATTCAAACTTCAAGTGAATTTTTCGCTTTGGCCCTGGAGTTGCAAATAGAAACTGGAAAGGACTGTGAGACCGTAACTGGACAACAGTGACACGCAGCAAGGATGACAATTAAGTCTGTCGGTAGCGCAATATATTTCAGACGGCCAACAATATAGCTGAAAATTCTGAATATATATTTTTAATTAAACTGCAATAACTGAGAATGTGAAACTTCTACCTTTTTACTTAAACTGCTGAGTGAAATTGAATGTAAGTGAACCTTCTTAAACTGCTGGGTGAAACTGAACGTACTGTCACTTTGCTCGTCTTTATCATTTCAACACTGACCTATAGAATTTTCCCTGACAAACACAGCTCAAACTTATTCTATTCATTTATGACCCACAATATAGAAACGCAACACAATCTGACTATTAATTAACGCGAAAGAATGGCCCTGAATTAGAAGAAATCCTAATAATAGCCCATACATTTCCTAAGTCACTTACCTCACAGAAAATCTTCATGACACGAACTACAGCAGATAAAGCAAGTATACAGCTAAATAAAAAGATTCTAACTACTGTAGGCTCTAACTACTAATGGGCATGTGGTTAGCAAAGGAAAGATTTTGTTGCAGAGCAAGCCATTTATTTAGCAGATTTTACCTTAATCATGTGACATCCAGTTCGAAATATTATATAATCGTCAATAATTCCGTTGCCCACATTTTACAATCCATGTCCAACCAATATTAAATCTCCATGACGGACGCACGTCCAGACCGTCCGCTCACGCTAACACTGCTTCTGACCTCTATCAGTGCTAACAGTTAACTTCTAACTGTGAGTCCTTCCACCACAGAGTCTCTTACTGAGGGCGCACAGCGCTGTCAGTGATATTAATGCAGTCTAAAGGGATGCCAACATGCAAACATATAAACTGGCTCCTTACATAGTCCGTAGGAAGTAGCGGGGCGGGAAACAGCGAAGGGAGGGACTGTTTCTCAGCTCCCCACCTCACCCCTCGCAAGCATCCTCCTCGGCTTCCTACTGTACACAACTGTTCCCACACGATTTGGCCTGTGGGTCTCCATTCATAAAAGTATTACAATGATGCACGAAGAAGATGGGCAAGGGAACACCTGGAATGAAATCTGAATCACTGGCATCGGGTATTCTCTGCTGACCCCAATTCCATATGGTGGTTGGTTGGTCGTGTTTTAAAATGGCTCTGAGCACTATGGGACTTAACATCTGTGGTCATCAGTCCCCTAGAACTTAGAACTACTTAAACATAACTAACCTAAGGACATCATACACATCCATGCCCGAGGCAGGATTCGAACCAGCGACCGTAGCAGTCGTGCGGTTCCGGACTGAACGCCTAGAACCACAAGACCACCGCGGCCGGCGGTCATGTTTTAAATCTATGTCTACCGGCCGCAGTGGCAGAGCGGTTCTAGGTGCTACAGTCTGGAACCGCGCGACCACTACGGTCACAGGTTCGAATCCTGCCTCGGGCATGGATGTGTGTGATGACCTTAGGTTAGTTAGGTTTAAATAGTTCTAAGTTCTAGGGGACTGAAGACCTCAGAAGTTAAGTCCCATAGTGCTCAGAGCCATTTGAACCATTTTTAAGCCAATGTCTTGTACAGCCTATCGCTATTAGGGGCTACCTGAGTGTTTTGCAGTATCATATAGCATTCTCGAGCCCTACAGTCAACATTTAGGCCTCCAGGAGGTAGAAATCGACGAAAATCAGCTGAGTGGAATGGTCTGCGATCTCTGCTGACATCAAGTCGACTGAGCGTGCTTTGCACCAGTTGAAGCTAGCAGCACTACGTCGCAAAGGAACCTCCTCATACTGGATTATATGAGGAGGGCTGCCGTCGATGAGTGGTACAGTTTGAGCAGCCACATCTCGTTAAGCTTGTGGACAGTAAGGAAATATCTGTGCACGTTAAAATGCATGTGGTGAAGAAACGCTATTTTGAATGTTACCCTGAAGAGGAGGATATGACATGTAGGTCACTGATTACGATCCAATGTTTCAAGGACGCTCTATACTGAAAATAAAGATACAAGTATTTCGGCTTTTTCCAAGACACTCGCTAGTTTTTGAAGAAATCAAGATCAAAGTTGATGACGGAAAACCGCATTATTGGTATACATCGAAAGGTCCTCTAAATACAAACATGTTTAATCAATAAAATATGGAATCCAAAGTTAATAACGTTCGAGTTATAAAGCGAAAACCTAATGGTAAAGTCTTTGTTGATTATCTCGGACCATTGCCACTTATCCAGCATGGAAACAGGTATCTCTTCGTCATGGTTGACGTTTTCTCTAGATTTGTGTGGTTAATGCCGAGCAAGTTAGAAACGTCGGGAACCACTATTGAACTTCTGGGTCGGATGTTTGGCAATGGTCCCAGATAATGTACAAAGATTTGTCCATGGGGTTTTCTCCCTCGTCCCTCCCTGTATGCGTATTCTGATCGGGTTTCGCATTACAACATTCTTGGCTTTTTTCTTTTTTTGTTAAAGTTTCTGGAAACAGAAACGAGCTTATTTTTAAAAAGCAAAGATCCAAGAATAACATTAACAAATTGCCTCTAGAACCGAAAAGACTAAATTTTAACAACACAACTGATACCAAACACCTCAAAACGGCAACAGAATACAATCACTTCCTTTTAGTAAGTAATATTAAATAAAGAAAACTATATTTACATTACAAACAGCAAAATATATGATCAAATGAGTATGCTCCAAATATCAACCAGCTCGAGTTCGTGATGCTAGCCGACAGGTAACTATAGACATGCCTCAGAAATAAGGTAGATAGATTAAACAATTTTCACTGACTATAAAGCACAATTCGTAAATCAGAAGAATTACATCTGCATTCTGTGTCTTTAGATTCTACAATCAGTTTGGAATAGTGACAGCCACAAGCTCACACACACTGACAGAACTGAACTCAAGTAGTACCAGGAAAAACCCTCATACATAACACATTTATATATATAACAACGGGTAACCAGGATATATAGTCAAAATAGATACCACGCGACACCAAGTGACACGCACACTAGTCAGATGCTCACCGTGATTTCTCGTAAAATCCAGCTCCCATTGACAAACGCTTGCTTAGACAGCGCTGAGAGAAGGATGTAACGAAGATTACTTGTAGTCGGAAACCCACGGGTATCATCCAGCAGACGCCACTGAGTCCAGTGTTTGCAACGGTCAGACCGGACTCCAACCCGCCACCACAATGGACACAAACTACTTGCCACTTAAATAGCAGAGGACACGCCGAATACTGTGCGTCTTGCCGAAGGAACTTGTAACGAGCCATGTTCAGGGCTGTGACCAATACTCGGCGCCGCCAAACCCGCTGTGAGCAAAGGCAACAAACCACTCTCGCCAACGGGCCACGGTAGACGCTCGGCCACAACACGCCGCATCGCTTGCGTTCCTCGCCGCCCGTGCCACACTCTCCACTTCTCCAGGTCGCCGCAGCCCTCAACTACACTCCTGGAAATGGAAAAAAGAACACATTGACACCGGTGTGTCAGACCCACCATACTTGCTCCGGACACTGCGAGAGGGCTGTACAAGCAATGATCACACGCACGGCACAGCGGACACACCAGGAACCGCGGTGTTGGCCGTCGAATGGCGCTAGCTGCGCAGCATTTGTGCACCGCCGCCGTCAGTGTCAGCCAGTTTGCCGTGGCATACGGAGCTCCATCGCAGTCTTTAACACTGGTAGCATACCGCACAGCGTGGACGTGAACCGTATGTGCAGTTGACGGACTTTGAGCGAGGGCGTATAGTGGGCATGCGGGAGGCCGGGTGGACGTACCGCCGAATTGCTCAACACGTGGGGCGTAAGGTCTCCACAGTACATCGATGTTGTCGCCAGTGGTCGGCGGAAGGTGCACGTGCCCGTCGACCTGGGACCGGACCGCAGCGACGCACGGATGCACGCCAAGACCGTAGGATCTTACTCAGTGCGGTGGGGGACCGCACCGCCACTTCCCAGCAAATTAGGGACACTTGCTCCTGGGGTATCGGCGAGGACCATTCGCAATCGTCTCCATGAAGCTGGGCTACGGTCCCGCACACCGTTAGGCCGTCTTCCGCTCACGCCCCAACATCGTGCAGCCCGCCTCCAGTGGTGTCGCGACTGGCGTGAATGGAGGGACGAATGGAGACGTGTCGTCTTCAGCGATGAGAGTCGCTTCTGCCTTGGTGCCAATGATGGTAGTATGCGTGTTTGGCGCCGTGCAGGTGAGCGCCACAATCAGGACTGCATACGACCGAGGCACACAGGGCCAACACCCGGCATCATGGTGTGGGGAGCGATCTCCTACACTGGCCGTACACCACTGGTGATCGTCGAGGGGACACTGAATAGTGCACGGTACATCCAAACCGTCATCGAACCCATCGTTCTACCATTCCTAGACCGGCAAGGGAACTTGCTGTTCCAACAGGACAATGCACGTCCGCATTATCCCGTGCCACCCAACGTGCTCTAGAAGGTGTAAGTCAACTACCCTGGCCAGCAAGATCTCCGGATCTGTCCCCCATTGAGCATGTTTGGGACTGGATGAAGCGTCGTCTCACGCGGTCTGCACGTCCAGCACGAACGCTGGTCCAACTGAGGCGCCAGGTGGAAATGGCATGGCAAGCCGTTCCACAGGACTACATCCAGCATCTCTACGATCGTCTCCATGGGAGAATAGCAGCCTGCATTGCTGCGAAAGGTGGATATACACTGTACTAGTGCCGACATTGTGCATGCTCTGTTGCCTGTGTCTATGTGCCTGTGGTTCTGTCAGTGTGATCATGTGATGTATCTGACCCCAGGAATGTGTCAATAAAGTTTCCCCTTCCTGGGACAATGAATTCACGGTGTTCTTATTTCAATTTCCAGGAGTGTACCTTCTACTGCGACCCACCCTCTACCAGCGACAGCAACGCTCCATGCGCTCTTGCAAGCAGAGGGATTCCAAATCCGCGGGAATTACGCAAAATTAAACGCGGGCACACGGCACATAAACGTTTTTGTGTTTTCATGCTGCTGCTTGAGCACCCGTTATTGTGCGTGTTCAGAGGAGCGACGTGGAGGTTGTGTGGTCGAAGCGTTAGACTGCCAAACCGCTTGTCTCTTTTCTTTTTTTGATCGTGTTTTTTTTTTCGTTAAGTTTTTCGGTGTATCACCTAATATTCTGATAATCGTATTATTTTTCTCTTTAGTTTAAAAAAATAAAACATTGGAAAGTTTGATTGATAATGAAATAAGTACTTAGAATGCAGCCAGCCGGAGTGGCCGTGCGGTTCTGGGCGCTACAGTCTGGAACCGAGCGACCGCTACGGTCGCAGGTTCGAATCCTGCCTCGGGCATGGATGTGTGTGATGTCGTTAGGTTAGTTAGATTTAATTAGTTATAAGTTCTAGGCGACTGATGACCTCAGAAGTTAAGTCGCATAGTGCTCAGAGCCAACCAACGTAGAATGCGTTTACAGCTATTTTCATCAACAAACATAGTACAAAAGTACTGCTAAAGTATATTACTGCGTGATCATAACGTTTCATCTTTCGTGAGCGTTCTCACTATCACTTGGGTGAAACTTATCACAGAAACATGCAAAGCATAATTATTTCTCGCACCATGCGCGACACACGAACGACATCTCGCCCCATTTACATGTTTTCTGCAGCACTGTCCGTGGAAATCACAGCTGATTCACGTTCCTAAACGCAGACCTATCAGATACTAATTTTGACGCGTACCAAGCGTATAAAAGTATGTGTTGAAGAAGCGGTTGACAAAGAGAGGTTCATCTGTTTCCCGTCCCTTTAGAAGTTCATTTAACCTGATGTAGGTCCGCCAATGTAACTTCAGATTTTTGGCATCCAATGGTACCTGCTCCCACGCTTTGCATCACTCTGATTCTCGTTTGTACGCTCGGTCTTCATCTTTCGTCCTGATATCTCAGGTGATGACATTGATGCACTTGAATTGGCGGCGATATTGGTACTTTCGACAAAATCTGAAAGAGCACTGATTTCATGTTCACAGAAAACCTCTTCCACTTCTACAAAACTCATTTGCCGGCGTATAAGCCAAAATCGTTGATAAAATTCTTTGTCGATTAAACGAGATCTTTCAGAAAGCGACGCACTCACAGCTAGTAGCTCAAAGCCATTTTCTTGAAATAAATTCAAGGCAACTTGTATGGCGCCGTCAGCGAGTTCTTGTTTGCTTTCTTCGCTCGTGTTTTCGCCGATATCGGCAACATTTTTAGCATTTTGAACTTCACATTCCCCTGGCTAACTTGTCGAAGGTTGTTGATTCTCCACCATTTCGATAGTTCTCTTACATACTGACGTCGAGGGTGACATGGAAAACATTGATCAAGTTATATTCACTTGAAAACGAGCTCTAGATTTCCCTCCGAATTCGTGAACAAGACTGACGGCCTAACTGGATAGCAGACCGCCTCGACCGCCGACCTCGCTCTGCTATACACGTAGATTGACGGCTACCCAGGCTACAGCTGAAAACACAAGAACGTTAATAACTTGAACGTTATTAGCTTTGGTCCGAATATTATATTAATAACACGATTTTTCGGTCTCTAGCATTAAGATTTTCTGTCGTGAACTTAGATTTTTTTCGAAAAGCAGGCAGTGTCTAGCAAAAAGTAGAAACGCGTGTCTCTTGGTTCTCAATATAGAACGTCCTTGCAAAGCCTGATCAAAATCGGTGACTCACATGTCCTATCCTCCTCTTGTCAGCTGCAGATTTTCGTTTCACAGATGTACGAATGTGCAAAATTTCTAAATATTGCAACGATTTTAGATACTGAGTTGTTTTTATTTCATACTGGTTATTTTTTTGTTTCGTGGGGATTTAATTTCGTTCCCTGCTTCCACTGAATGTTAATCCACAGAAGGTCGCAGACTTGTAGTTCGTGCAAAACTTCCCTGAGTAGTTTATATAGAGTGTATCGTAGTTGATAACGAAAACTAACTTGGGTGAAATTATTCGATACTCTGAGCAGAAGTTCCAGCAAGCATGGGTCCGTAAAATACCCATTTACGGGATACTGTGAACGGGTGGCTACATGACAACAGACATTAAAGTGCTCTAAGTTGCTAGTCTCAGGTCTGACTTGTGCACTTTAACTGGCTGCTTTGGGGAATATTTCATACCTCAGGGACAAAGGTACAAGAGTGTCTCAGGGAAGAGTGAAATACCTCTCCATGCATATATGTAAACAATCAAGCAGATAGCGCAGACAGCAAGCTGAGACAGTTAGGTGATGACACAGTCGTGTACACTGTCATTATTCAGTGTAGGATAAGAATTGAATAGTTTGCAGTTTGCTTTGAATGAAGATTGCTGACGGGTACACGCAGCATTCCTGGTACATTCAAATGCAGTAGTAATGGAACGCTGCTTGACTCATAAATAAATTATATATCTTGGGGTAACGTTGTGAAATGGATCTAGCAGACGCCATTTGTAGGTAAAGCGAACGACCTGCTACAGATTGTCGGACATATTTAGGAATTTGTAGCGACGCACAAATGGAACAGGAAAAGGAATTTCAGTACAAAATTTGCTTCAGTCAATGTCCATAATTCAGTCAGTGGCTATACATGTTTCGAATGTATAGTCATTACAAATAACCCATGCACAGGGTGGGCAGAAGCATTCTGAAAAGTTTGTGAGTGTGTTGCAGGGTCGGTTGTGCTGGGATATAATTGTTAAGAAAAAATTCGATACTTCGTGATGTTTCCGAGTTAATTAGCGTTGAAGTTAGCCAATAAGGTCGTTGCGCACGAGGCTGCTCACCCTCTGACTCTGGTTCGATTCTCACTACCGTCCCGTCGAATGCTTGTACCGCTCTCGTGTTCGGTTTTAGGAACCTAAACGAAGCACACGTTTGGGCGACAATGCATCTGGAAAGCCACTTCAATTTCTGTGCCCAACGGTCTGACTGGCTAACTTCGACGCTAATTAACTCGGAAACGGTGCAACTTATCGATTTTTTTCTGAACTGTTATTTCTCAGCACAACGTATCCTGCAACACCCTTACAATCTTTTCAGACTGTTTCTGAGTATCGTGTGTATTGTTTGGCCGATGACTGTGTCAAAACGTGCAGCCACTTACTCTGTGACCATTGACTGAGCCGGCCGAAGTGGCCGTGCGGTTAAAGGCGCTGCAGTCTGGAACCGCAAGACCGCTACGGCCGCAGGTTCGAATCCTGCCGCGGGCATGGATGTTTGTGATGTCCATAGGTTAGTTAGGTTTAACTAGTTCTAAGTTCTAGGGGACTCATGACCTCAGCAGTTGAGTCCCATAGTGCTCAGAGCCATTTGAACCATTTTGAACCATTGACTGAAATAAACATAATAGTGAAAAGTAATGCGTTCACCGATTTCTTGAACCGATAATGTGACAGATACGAACAAACGAACTGAATGACTATCCATGATACAAAGTAATCTCCAACGTGCGCTCTACGTTTCTGTGTAGCATGTGGTAGACGGAGATGTAGAGGAAGGTTGTACATCGAATGTTGGCGTATTGTATATAATTACTTTACGTGTTCCGAATGCCGCTGTTTTGGAGATAATTCCATTAAAAACGGTTGTTAATCTAATAATTAAGTAGATAAAACAGTTGCCTGTATTGATCTATAACTAAAATAGTTAACTTTTAAATTGATATGACTTGCGGTGAGCATTGTTACTCATCTTTAAACCAGTTATATCTGATGCTGTAATAATTTTTAACGGCGGGAACTATGAAATACTGAAGGTTCTGGAAAAATTAGGGATAAGATTTGGAAGGACATAGCTAAACTATTGTGGAAACTGAGTGAGCTTTGCGTATGCAAAGCAATGTGTGCTGCTCAGCAAATGACAAAAGTGATAAGAAACAAAAGACGTCAAAAACTGAGTCATTGTGATACTGAAGAGGACACAGAATATGTGCCAGGACAATTCTAGTGAAAAAAATTGTGTATGAGAATTTGTAACAAAAAGAATTTTAACCTCATTACCTCAGAACTACATTTTTTGCCATAAATGACGCGTTTCTCAACAAAAGACATGATATTCTCTCAACACGCCAAAGATGAGATTCAACACATATGGACCTCGAATAACAAAAATGTATGTTGTTGAATTTTTATGTTCCTTTATTCTGGCAGAAGATTAAGTGTTTGAGAAGAAAACGCATCAAAATACAATTTTTGCAATAATTCTAGTACAGTATATCCACAAAAGTGCAATCGATAAGGAAGCTGGTGTCTTAAAAACATTCCAAGGTGATGGGTCACGAAGTTTGATACTAGCCACAAAAGGAGACTCTGCTAGGTGGCTCCTGCAGAACCTGTGTGCGAAGCGCTCGCTAAACAGCAGTTACCGACTCACTTTTTGCTAAATGAAGGACACAACAGTACTCCTATTGTGGTGGAGTTCCCATTTCTACTTTCTACACCAGCAGAAACAGGCTGCAAAAAAGAATTCAGCCGACAGTTAAAAAAAAAAAAAGGAAAGGAAAGTAACTACACTACTGGCCATTAAAATTGCTACACCATGAAGATGACGTGCTACAGACGCGAAATTTAACCGACAGGAAGAAGATGCTGTGATATGCAAACGATTAGCTTTTCAGAGCATTCACACAAGGTTGGCGCCGGTGGCGACACCTACAGTGTGCTGACATGAGGAAAGTTTCCAACCGGTTTCTCATACACAAACAGCAGTTGACCGGCGGTGCCTGGTGAAACGTTGTTGTGATGCCTCGTGTAAGGAGGAGAAATGCGTACCATCACGTTTCCGATTTTGATAATGGTCAGATTGTAGGCTATCGCGATTGCGGTTTATTGTATCGCGACATTGCTGCGCGCGTTGGTCGAAATCCAATGACTGTTAGCAGAATATGGAAGCGGTGGGTGCAGGATGGTAATACGGAACGCCGTACTGGATCCCAACGGCCTCCTATCACTAGCAGTCGAGATGACAGGCATTTTATCCGCATGGCTGTAAAGGATCGTGCAGCCACGTCTCGATCCATGAGTCAACAGATAGGGACGTTTACAAGACAACAACCATCTGCACGAACAGTTCGACGACGTTTGCAGCAGCATGGACTATCAGCTCGGAGACTATGGCTGCGGTTAACCTTGACGCTGCATCAAAGACAGGAGTGCCTGCGATGGTGTACTCAACGACGAACCTGGGTGCACGAATGGCAAAACGTAATTTTTTCAGATGAATCCAGGTTCTGTTTACAGCATCATGATGGTCGCATCCGTGATTGGCGATATCACGGTGAACGCACATTGGAAGCGTGTATTGGGCTCTGAGCACTATGTGACTTAACTTCTGGCGTCATCAGTCGCCTAGAACTTAGAACTAATTAAACCTAACTAACCTAAGGACATCACACACATCCATGCCTGAGGCAGGATTCGAACCTGCGACCGTAGCTGTCGCTCGGCTCCAGACTGTAGCGCCTAGAACCGCACGGTCACTACGGCCGGCTAGGAAGCGTGTATTCGTCATCGTCATATTTGCACATCACCTGGCGTGATGGTAAGGGGTGCCATTAGTTACACGTCTCGGTCACGTCTTGTTCGCATTGACGGCACTTTGAATAGTGGACGTTACATTTCAGATGTGTTACGACCCGTGGCTCTACACTTCATGCGATCCCTGCGGAACCCTACATTTCAGCAGGATAATGCACGACCGCATGTTGCAGGTCAGGTACGGACCTTTCTGGATACAGAAAATGTTGGACTGCTGCCCTGGCCAGCACATTCTCCAGATCTCTCAGGAATTGAAAACGTCTGGTCAATGGTGGCCGAGCAACTGACTCGTCACAATACCCCAGTGTTGATGAACTGTGGTATCGTGTTGAAGCTGCATGGGCAGCTGTACCTGTACACGCCATCCAAGCTCTGTTTGACTCAATGCCCAGGCGTATCAAGGCCGTTATTACGGACAGAGGTGGTTGTTCTGGGTACTGATTTCTCAGGATCTATGCACTTAAATTGCGTGAAAATGTAATCACATGTCAGTTCTAGTATAATATATTTGTCCAATAAATACCCGTTTATCATCTGCATTTCTTCTTGGTGTAGCAATTTTAATGGCCAGTAGTGTACTTCGAGAGATACTCTATTAACAGGTTAAAATTTGAAGCGAATGAATTGTACCGTTTAGTTGTATTAAATTTTGGAAATGTGAAGTTTTTCGTGCTCTCCTCAGCCTCTATAATGAGGTAATTGTTCTCTTGGTCTGAGACCGTTCCACTAAATGGAAGTAGCTGCGGTTGTAGATACCAGTAATGTATCCGGCCCAAATGGATCTCAGTGAATGTAGGACAATGAAAATGTGCCGCGGTGGTAGCACTGTGACAGTAATTTAATGCCGGCCCAGTACGCAGACACGGATGCGACAACGCGACAACACGGCGGATCGAACGGCGCGCGGGGACCCGTCCCGTCCAGCTACGGCGCGGCGCAATCGCCTGCATTGTTAAGCAGCAATCCCGGCGGACAGCGGCTGGAGTGGTCGACACCAATAGCCATTACTGGCGCCGTGTCGATGCGCGACCTCGGGCGGCGCGGCCTCAGCTATGCACGGCCGGTTACCGCAGCGCGCGCCTGTCCTACTACAGTCGCCGCTGGCCCTGCTGTCGGCCAGAGCAATATTTGAATGAAACCGCCCGCCCGGCGAGGCGCTAAGGCCGCCGCCTCATCGTCTGGCTACCCGTAACGGAGTGTTTCATTATTACCTGCTACTCTGGCGTGTCGCTTGAGGAGCATAAATTAATCTGACCACCACCTATGTTCGACGTCAACATGGAATAATCACTCAGACTGCAGGTAACAGCGCTAACAGTAGGAGGGGTGAGAGCGGTATATAAAGCGTGCCAGGGGGGGGGGGGGGACGCGGAAAACAGGGCAGTCCCTGTCGCAATGCCAGAGCAGTTGCCGTTTTTATGACTTTAAAAAGGGTATGAGCAGTGGTTTTCGGGCCAAGTGTGCGATCATTTCCGAAACGGCTAAGTTATAAACTCCATCACGTTATCTTCCATTGGAAAGTTGGTGCACTCAGCGACTGTTATATTATTTATAAATTATAGAGCGCAGCAATCAGTCGTCCTTTTCTTTTGCAGGTTTTATTTGGCAAATACACATTTCAGCTAGTGTCTAGCCATTATCAGTGCTAAAAAATACAAGAAGTACATGGTCAGGCGATAGTATGGCATAACCTATATGGCTTATACATTAAATTAAATACCACTCTTTTCTAGTCTCGATTCGTGACAGTTCCCTGCTGTTCGGGCATCAGTCACAGTTCTTTGAATACTACTGTATAAAGAAGGTAGCCTGCTTGTAGAACATATCGATTGGTTGTATATCGCCCTCTATATGAACTATGTAATATTTAACATTCAGAGGAAAGTAAAAAACTTCCAATTTGCATGAGAATTACAGAAAATAAAAGTAAAATTCTGTACATTGTTAATAACAGTAATTCACTCTATTGGTTTTATTGTATTTATAATTAAAATCTGGTTGAAGTGACACAGAGACTAGTACTCTCTACACCTGTAACCGAATGCAAATAGCACCAAACACCCATCTTGCTGACCTTTGGCGTCAGCTACGAACTACTCACTTAATAAGAAGAACGACATACCCCTCATGATGTTTGAATAAAGAGGAAAATAATACAAAGGTAAAAACATTTAAATCACATCAACTCTAATAGTTACATGTAGCATCTGCCTCCTTGTGTATTGAAAATAAATTTAAAACATAGGTTTTACCCATCTGACGTTTACCCATCTGACGTTCATATGTGTTTAAAGCATAAAATGCAAATGACTCACAAGAAGTGAACCTGTAAATTTTCTTATATAAATTGGAAGTTCTTTTTTTACTTTCCTTTGAATGTTACATATTACGTAGTTCATACAGAGGGCGACATACAACCAATCGATGTGTTCTCAACACACTACCTTTCTTTACACCTTAGGATTCAAAGAACTGTGAATGACGCTCGAACAACAGGGAACTGACATGAATCGAGACGAAAAAATAGTGGTATGTAATCTAATATATAAGCGCTATATGTTATGCCATGAATTGCAACTTTTTATAATATCGCCTGACCATGTAATTGTTGTGTTTTTTAGCACTCATAATGGCTAGACACTAGCCGAAATGTGGATTTTCCAAATAAAACCTGCAAAAAACAAAGAAATGACGAATGTTTGCTGCCCTCTATAACTTATAAAGTTATAAACTGTTTGCGTGGCGCCGCGGGTGAAGTATACGCTCTTGTTGTTATACTCTTCATGCCGAATACTGGTTTGATGCACTCTGCAAGCTTCTCTATCCTGTGCAGGCCTCTTCATCTCCAATCCTTTTGAATCTTCTTACTGTATTCTTCTATTGGCATCCCTCTACGATTTTTACCTGCCCCCTCCCCCACACTTCCCACCAGTACTAAAGTGATGCTCCCTTGATGTTTTAGAAGATATTCTATCAACCGAACCGTTCTTCTAGTCAGGTTGTGCCTTAAATTTCTTTTCTCCCCAATTGCATGGAGTGCCTCCTCATTAGTTATGTGCTCTACCCAACTCATCTTCAGCATTCCTCTGAACCACCACATTCTCTGCTTGTTTAAACTCCTTACGTTTCACTTCATACATGGCTACACTCCAGACAGATTTCCTAATAATTAAATATATATTCAAAGTTAACAAATCAGTTTTCTTCAGAAACCCTTTCCTTGCCGTTGCCAGTCTACATTTTATATCTTCTCTTTTTCGGCCATCGTCAATTATCTTACTGGCCAAATCGCAAAACTCGTCTTTGTCTCGTTTCGTAATCTATTTCCCTCGGCATCACCTGAGTCGTCAATCACTGCGTGTGGGCATCTGCAGCAGGCGCCTGGTTCTTGCGCCCATGCTGCGTGCTCTTCATCGGCGACAAAGGCTGGAATTTGCTCGTCAGTGCCGCAACTGAAGGTCCACTCAAAGGCGGCAGATGGCCTTTTCAGTAGAATGACGTTTTACGCTCCAGCGATCAGGTGACCCTCGGCGTATAAAGTCCTCCAAACTTCGTAGGAAGGCCAGACCGGCGGAGGAAGCATTATCCTCTGGGGAATGTTTTCATTGCATTCCCTTTATGAATTCGTAGTTCAGGAAGTCACAAGGGAGCATCTATCCTTGAGGACCATGACCCCTACATTTAGTTAGTTTTATCCTCGGTATAACGGCATCTGCCAGCGGGACAAGTGCACGTGTCACACACCTCGCAATGTGCGAGTACAAGCGTGGTTCAGAAAGCACTAGAAAGAGTTTACCGTACTGCCCTGCCACCAGACTCACCCTGTTAAAAAACAATTGGGAGTCTGTTGGACTACCTCAGTCGAGATGCTCACACAGTACATCCTAAGCTTAGAATCCCAGCACAGCTGACCACTGCACTGGAGTCGGTATGGATCTACGTCCCTGTTGGTACTTTCCAAACCTTCACTGGGTCTCGTCCTGCACGTCCACCCTGCGAAAGATAGTTATTCAAGTTTCGGAGGGGTGGTCACATTAATGTGACGGGACGTCTTACATCAGTAAACGGCTAAAACGGCCTCACATTCCAAGTTGCAGGTTGTCTACCTAATGATTTACAGGAGCTACAAAAATTTCATTTCCAGTGTTTCATATAATTACTGACTGAATTTTTGTCATAACTGACTGTTTAACCGGTACAACCTTACGTTCAACGTATGACACGATAAAGCAAACAGAGAAGGTAGAAACTGTGTGGATTTTGATAGGTATTGTTACACATAACGCATGAATTATCCCGACTATATTAATCCAGTATTTGAGAATGAGATTGCTTAGCGACTTTCAACAAACTTTACATAAGATTTCAAACAATTTTGTAACTTTTTGTTGCTTACATACTTCATAAAATAATTAAGGAATAAAGCTTATAGTTTACCATGTTTTTACTATATATGTAGCAAAACTACAGCATCAGATGTTATAGTTTATTATTTTTTTACTACTAGTTATATTCGCCATACATTTTGTAGACGTTTTCTTGGCTGCCGAAGGACCAACACTGGTACACATCAGTGTGTGAATGAAGAATACATATGGGACAACGTGTCTGTTGAAAACGACCGTTGTGGAACGGTGCACCAAATTCCGACATGGAATGTTGCCGCTTCATGACAACGCACATTTCCATATCGCAAATGTCGTACCACAGAAGTAACGCCAACCAAAGTGGGAAACCATCGAGCACGTGCCCAACGGCCCTGGTCTGTCCCCACGCGATTCACGCCTTCGGTCGCTTAAAAAAGGCCTTGAAGGGTCGACAATTCCTTTCGGACGAGGATGTGCAGCCACCACTTACTGACTTGTTCACACAGAGGTGCACATTGTTCATCAAAACGGTATCTTCAGCCATGTGTTTCGGTGAGGTGGTTGTCACAATGCTTACGCCGATTTTGCATGTTTGGCATACCGATTCTGGACTGTACGGCCTTCGAGCGGAAACTTTTCGAGCGCCTCTCATGGCTTTTCTCAGAACGGAGCGTAAATTATGCAGGTTGTACTCATACAGCTTGAGAGAAAGAAGTAGGCTGTATATTGCAGTAATTCAGATTTTTTTTCTTATTGTCTCTATTCGCTATCCACTTTGCAGACAGCATCCACATATATCACTGAAGCTAACTGCAGTACTATATTGTAACACAACGAGTAGTTTAGGAGAAAAACGAGCTTTTCTCAACAATGTTAGTGTACGGAGCTTTAACACAAAACTAATAAAATCAACATAATTAGGGTTTCGCGCCTTCAACCATATATGCTTTACGTGCTCAACATTAAACGGATAGCGCATTAACTCATTTTTAATCATATGTCTTATCCATGGAAGTTTCTCCTTTTGTACAGAATCGAGTGCTGAGGGACGGAAGGAAAGAACATCAGGGTTTAACGTTCCGTTGACGTCGAGGTCATTAGAGACGGAGCACAAACTCGGTTCGTTTCAAGGATGCGGAAAGAAATCGGCTGTGTCCCTTCGAAGGAAACATTTCGGCATTTTACTGGTGTGATTTAGAGAAATCACGGAAAACCTAAACCTGGATGGCCCGACGCATGTTTGAACAGTCGTTCTCCCGCATGTAAGTTCAGTGTGTTGACCACTGCGCCAAATTTCTCGGTTTTAAGGAGGTGGATATCCTGGTAGATCTAAAGCAGAGTCGAGTTAATGTTATCCTGCACCATTCACAGAAGTACCAAAGCTAAGCTGTATCAATATCTCGGCTAAATTTGGCACCAAAATGAGCTGTACATTTTTCAAGACAAGAAACAGAGCTTTCATTTCAGGCGTTTACTGACAAAAAATTGAAGTCACAGGAAATGGTTTGACATACAGTGGGCTGATAAAAGCCCTCGTATACCTCCTAATATCGAGTCGAATCTGTTTCTGCTCGGCGTTGTGCTGAAACTCGACGTGGCATAGACTCAATAAGTCGTTGGAAGTCCTCTGCAAAAATACTGGCCGTACTGCCTCTACAGCAATCCATAATTGCGAAAGTGTTGGCTGTGCAGGAGGTTGTGGACGAACCGACCTCTCGATTACGTCCAATAAATGTCCGATGGGATTCCTGTTTGGCGATATGCGTTCCAGATCACTCGCTCTAATTCTCCACATTGTCCTTCAAACCACGAACAATTGTGACCTGGTGACATGGGCCATTGGCATCCATAAAATGAAATGCTGTAGACGAACATAAACATTTCCAGTCGGTTCAGTTGGACCACGGAGCCAGTCTATTCCATGTAAACACAGCCCACACCTTTATGGAACCACTGTCAGCTTCCACTGTGCTTCCTGACAACTTGGGTCCTTGACTTCTGACTTGCCGTCTGCCGTCTTGCCGTCTGAGTCACATTCGAGCCCTACAATCAATCATCTCTTACCAACTGTAATCGATAGTCATCTGACCAGGCCATGGTTTTCCTGTTGTCAAGGATCCAACCGATATGGTCACGAGCCCAGGAGAGCCGCTGTAGGCAATGTCGTACTGTTAGCGAATGCAATAGTGGTCGCTCGTCTGCTGTCAACGCCAAATTTCACCACACTGACCTAGCGAATGCGTTCGTCGTACGTCCCAAATCGATTTCTGCGATACCTTCACGCATGTTACTTGCCTATTATCACTGATAACACGCAAACGCCGCTGCTCTCTGTCGTTAAGCGAAAGCTGTCGGCCACTGTGTTGTCCGTGGCGAGATATAATGCGTGAAATTTAGTATTCTCTGTACACTCTTGATATTGTGGATCTCGGAATACTGAATTCCCTAACGATTTACGAAATAAGCTGTCCCATGCGTGTAACTCTTACTGTACCATGTTCATAGTCTGTTAATTGCCACCGTGCGCCCATAATCACGTCGGAAACCTTTTCACATGAACCACCGGAGTATAAATGGCAGCCCCGCCAATGAACTGTCCATTTACACCTTACGCACGTGACACTACTGCCAGCTGTGTATGTGCATATCGCTGTCCCATGACTTCTGTAACCTCATCGTACGTGGGTCGTGTTTTCCAGTGGACATGTTATTCTGTCAAATATCTCCAGCCACCCTCTCTACCCGTCTCCTCCTTGTTACAGCAAAATTACTTTGAATGAGTACAGAACAGCAAAGTCTTTGGCTTTGGCTGTGTATTTCTGCATTTCTTGAGCACGCAGGTACTTAATGTTGTAAGTAGGCTGTTTAGGTTTTTTTATTGGTAACGCCACCTCAGTATGAAAATCACCGGCTGTGCCGTGTGCAGTCTGTGGCTGCTTTGCATTGTTGTAATACTCAACCATTGTAGTGTTAGGCAGCTGGCTGTGAACAGCGCGTAGCGCTGGGCAGTTGGAGGTGAGCCGCCAGCAGTGGTGGATGTGGGGAGAGAGATGGCGGAATTTTGTAATTTGTCATGAACTGCTCTATATATGATATTAAGGTAAATACATTGTTTGTTCTCTATTAATATCTTTCATTTGCTAACTATCCCTATCAGTAGTTAGTGCCTTCCATAGTTTGAATCTTTTATTTAGCTGGCAGTAGTGGCGCTCGCTGTATTGCAGTAGCTTGAGCAGCGAAGATTTTTGGTGAGGTAAGTGATTTGTGAGACGTATAGTTTAATGTTAGTCAGGGCCATTCTCTTGTAGAGAATTTTGAAAGTCAGATTGCGTTGCGCTAACAAAATATTGTGTGTTGAAAGTCAGATTGCGTTGCGCTAAAAAATATTGTGTATCAGGTTAAGCACAGTCGTGTATATTGTTCAAAAGGGGACGTTTCATATGTCGACCCTTAGCCGAGGATACCTCACTGGAATCTTCTGATTTTTTTCTTGTAGTTTGTGTAATTAGTGTAGATTTTGTTTATTGCTAGCGCGTAATTATAGAGAGAATTTCCTTTGTAGTTGTAGTTTTTCATTGTTGTACAGTAAAACAGTTGTGGCATGCATGTAGATTTGCAGCAAGTATTTCGCAGCTGCGCTTGCAATTAACTAGATATTATTTTCAGTGCTATGTTAATGTGTTTTCTTATTTTTGCTCTTCAAATTGTGTTTTTCTGTGTTGTCGTGTGAAATACTGTGACAATAATGGCGTGTGAAAAACGTAACACTAGGCTCCAAAGTAAATTGAGAAATGACAGCGAAGACGAAAGCAGTGTGTTAGCGCCATCGTGTAATGAATTAACTAATATTCAAAGTAGTAATTTGGTAACTGTGCATACGGAAATGGAGCAGGCGTCAAACAATGGTGTGGACAGCGAAACAATTAGAGAACAGGGAAGCATTATCGACCGATCGGTCGGCGACGGCTCGGCTCGGGAATCCGAAATGACACGACGCGATCTCGCAAATACTGTGGATTCGGGATTTGGGTCCTCTCCGTTTTCTCAAATAGGTCAAGACGCGTTTTCTGCTTGTCAAAATGTGAATGTTGCCGGTGAGAGTGCACTGCCAAAAGGCATGGAGAAGCAGATTCCGGACACTGATACATTGTTATTGCAATTAATACAACAAATGGGACAAATACAGCGGCAGTTAGACGGAATGGTGCAAAATCTTCAAAGGTTCGACACAATGGAAGAAAATCTTCAAAAGTTAGACACCACACTTGAACAAACACGTGAAGATTTGGCTACTGAGTTGCATCCCATTGAATCGAAATGTCGAGAAGTCTGTAATGACGTGAAAACACAAATTTGTGAGCGTTTCCAACCTGTTTTTTCGCGTCATGAAGATGCACTGCAGAGTCGCGAGGCAGCCATGAAAGAGCTGCAAACTGCTGTTCATGAAAATCATGAGACCTTGCAAGCTAGATTTGACTCAGTTGCATCTGCCGATTCGGTTGCGCAACTTGCAGGGGCTCAGGAGGGCTTAAAGGACACAGTAAATACTCTGAAACTTGGTTCAGAAAAACACACTGAGGAGATGTGGTCACTATCGGATAAAGTAGCCGAACTTTCAGATCAGTTCACTAATTTATCTACGAAGGTAGATGATAATCTGAATGACACAAAACCGGTAGTCTTTAATGACACAGAAAAGTGCGAACAAATTAGGAAATTCAATCAAAATCAAATCAATATACAGTACAAAAGAGAAATCCGGGAAGTACAAGATCAGTTGGCACAAGTAATACAAAAATTACAAATTTCAGAGGACACTCGCGCTCCAACACGGGAAGAGGGACTTAGAAATACGGAAAAGCCGCAACATAATAACACAGGGCATTTCGGAAGTTATGAAAGAGGTTGGCGGTGTGCGCCGAATTTTGAGATGGAACCGCCGACGCGACCTAGCAATGACCGATATGCTACTCGCCGACACAATGATTTTTACTATAAGCTGTTGGGAAAAAAAAAAAAAAAAAAAAAAGGGGAGGCAGAAGGACTTCAGACGCAACAGTTCGGCGCGCGGTTGCGATTCCGGGAGAAATTCTCCACCACATGACCGACAAACGGGAAACTATGTAAACTGCCGACATAACGACAGACATGAATTTCATCGGAACTGGCGGGATTGTGGCAGAGCTGGGCCATCTCGTCGGGGCGAATTTGTGGAGGTTCGGTCTCCGAATCCCATTAACGACGCGCGCCAACAAAGCGGCAGGCACTGACCCGCACAGCAGGCATACACCTGCGCCGGCTGGCTCCGAGAAAAATAACATTGACGCTAACCTTGAAAAAAATTCCAGTATTCTTTAACGACGTATACCGCATGTTAATTGCATTGTTCAAACTCTGAATACTATGAAGAGCAAAGGTTTACACCACATTTCACATGTAAAACCGTTTATTGAAAGATAATCTGCTTTTTTTTAATGCAACATTTTGGTTTACTTGCAAATACATTATGGATTCAAGGTGCTTTCTGAGAGATACCAGGTGACACAGTGGTTAGTTTCATATCTGCACAATTTTTCTGTATTATTCTGAAAAGTAAAACATGTTTTAGTAGTAACTTTTGTGGTATAGCAACAATGAGACAGCCTTTTCCGTAGCACAACAATACGTTAGAGTACAGTACTTTCTTCATCACAACAATAAGCGTAATAACTAAGATATCTATACGCAAAGCATTTCACTTTTCTGTATCATGAGGTAAGTACATTGACTTCTGCAGAACTTAGATTTCGGAGGACGACAACTACGACACTTCCACAGAATTATCTTACAGCAAGACGCACATTTAGCGCTACAGGACACGCATTTGAGAGATTAATTTTGTACTTAAGCCATTTATTTTTCAAGATTTTTGAATTACAAAGAAAGTTTTCCGTGATACATTTCATTCCATTGCTGTAATCTGTAACACCTGAGGGTATAATTACATTTATCCTCAGGGGGGTACATGCTTACTTTGTGTACCATGTGTGTGGCAACCACAAGGAACCCTAGCTAATATGGTATTTGCTTATACAACTTTACACATCGGTACCATATTTCTCCAACACAGTATTACACAGCTATCAGATCATTTAACTGAGAGAGACAAACATTTTTTTTACTACATTAGTGACAGATGCTTACGTAATTACACAGTTGAATAACTTCACACTTATGAAATTGTATTTTGTTTGTACTTTGTAAACTGTTCATATTTTTTTGGAACCATTGTGATACTATGTGAGCTTTGAATGATGTATTTGGTATGGGATCATGATTTTTAAAGTACATTTGAGGTACATGGCACTATTGAAATCAGCAGAGATTTTTTTTTAGGTTTTTAAATTATTGCAGAATGCTACGACTTTTTGAGATTTGACTGAGGTGTTATGATGTTATTTTGACGACGACGATGTGTTTTGTGCTGCTGAGGTATGTTTATGGTCAAGAAGCTGATGCTATATGAGGAATTTGATTATGCTACGTATTTCATGTAATGAAATATTAAAGAAGCGTCGACGAATATATATATGTATAATAAGGTAAGGAGTAATGAGTAACGGTTAGGAACTCTGCCTTGTGAAGACGTATGTTGGAAACCGAGAATCGTACTTTTAGAATTATGAAATGTGTGTAAATGCGTGAATGTATCACAATGCCGACGAAAATTTTTTGGACACTGTTATATTCATAGGATTTTGTTTTTACAGATTTGCAACGCTAATTCTTGACCTGTGAAATATTTAAGACTGCCATTGTAGTGGAAACTGCTGTCGTAAATATTTCCGTACGAAAGTTAAGTGACCACCTGCACTTAATGCGTCGCGGGCACACAGCTGTGTCAGACGCCCAAAACAAAAAAAAAAAAAAAGGGCCATTATTGCGAGCCCCTTTTTCAGCGGCACAGGTAAAAAAAAAAAAAAAAAAAAGGGAGGCCATTACCCTTCCTCTGTAGAGAGCATCGCAAAAACGACAGGGTCGAACTTGAAAACGATGAGAAACATTTCACGGCTATTGTCGTGCTAATTGAGAGAAATGCCATATGGCTAGTGAATGACGTTTCACGCCTTGCTTTGCCCATTTTGTTTAATATCTAGTTTCTAGCTGCACTGCAGCATTGGTAAAAATAAAATTTTATAGATGTATTAATGTAAATATTTTCTGTCTACAGATCGAGTAAATAAAAAAAAAACGAAGGAGCATAAAAAAAAATATTTCACTTCACAGGAATTGCATACGGAATTTTCTTTTCAACTACTGGGTAATTTTTTTTGGTAGAATAATTGTTTTGTGGTGCACCACTTTAATTACTTAGACATTAAGATGTGATTATACATTTCCCTTATCTGCATTGTTATCTTTAGTCTACAATTTTTTCTGCTTGAGCTATGTCTTGTTTAGGTATAAGTTGCTGCTGTTTGCCAGGCATAGTGTTATTGAATTTGACTTTGTATTATTCTGTTAAGCCAGTTTTACTAATGATTTCTTGTTATTATTTGTTGCACATTGCCTTAGATTAGTTGTAATATTACAATTGCTTTGCTAATTTCTTAATACTGCTTGCTTCGCAAATCTGCGTTTTTTTTCATTGCTGTTTATATTATTTGTTTTATGTGATGCTGCATTGCCTCGTCCCTTGGTATATATATATATCTGAGCTCAGTAGATTTAAGTTAGATTAAGAGGGGGTAAACTATATAAGAAACTAACTATGATGAATTGGAAGCAATGCATTGACAAGGTATATAAAAAAAGATTTGGGCCTAAATGAGTATTGTACAATGAGCCATATTTATTTTGAAAGACTTATGGTTGGAATACAGAAAAGAGGTACAGATAGGACTTTTTGGGAATAATGATGAACACAGGGAGATCTCCAAGAACAAAAAAGGTTTTGTTCGCACAAAACTGCAGTACCAAAAGTTACACTGAAAACGATCCCTATCCTTTCCTTTTGTGTTATCTCACTATGTGTTTGTGTACTCTTTTATATTTGTGTTTCTCCTGTCTTTATGTGTTTAGCTAATAAGATTTATGTTGTATAATTTTTCAAATACTATGTTATTTACTTTGTAAAGATGTTTAGACATTTATCTGTTCTGTTTTAATGCTCATGTGTGATGTTGATGTTCCAAAAGTTATTCTGATCTTTATGTATGTACTTATGTCATTATTTTTGTAACACTGATGTATATATTTTTATTCTTTTGTAAAGCCCCTATTACCGCAAATGTTATTTGTATTGTTATGTTCTTTAATGATGTGTTTTGTACCTTTGTTATTGTGTTCTTATGTTATAAAATTGTAATTGACAGCAGTTCATCAAATTAAGCAACTTGTAAGTTACATTTCACTGCACACGTTTTTGTTGGTCATAGTATATGGACAATATGTGAGAAGTAGGGACTGTTAGTGTTTGTACGTGTGTTAATAATTCAGCAAGGGACTGGATAACAGCATTGCTGGTTCTAAGGACAATTCCAAAAACTTTGTGAGTGCACAAGTGGTGGTTATGGACTTGTTATATTATCCGCAAGACTCTTCAATGGTGATTGTGTACCTGCACAGTCACAACAGATGGCTGCTGGCCATCTCTACAAGGACTACAGTGGGTCTGCGCCTCTGGTGGCCCACCAGTACCATTATCTCTACAAGGACTGCAGTGGGTCTGCACCTTTGATGACTCACCAATACCATTATTTCTACAAGGACTGCAGTGGGTCTGCACCTCTGGTGGCCCACCAATACCGTAATCTCTACCAGGACTGCAGTGGGTCTGTTCTGTGGTGACCTACCTACCACTAGTCTTCAAAACTTCGACTGACTCCGCTGTGGGTTTACTCTGTTGTGGCCCATTACCTGTCAGCATGTCAAGAGTCAGCACTGTCTTTCCGTTGGAAGGACAACACTACTTCTTCAAGACTGCATGGAAATCCACTACGTCTGTGTGCATTGTCTTTTACTGCTCAGACTTTGAGAAAAACACTGCAATGTGATGAATGATCAGGACTGTCTTTAGGGACTGTGAGAAAATTTTAGCTTTTGACCAACATTGTATTAATAAGTGTGTGCATTTGATGTCTTAGTTATTGTAATTATGAAAAATTTTTTCAAATCTGTATTGGGCACTGCCCAACCCAATTTGTAAAATTTTTTGTGGGGAGCATGGGGGCTATGTAAGTAGGCTGTTTAGGTTTTTTTATTGGTAACGCCACCTCAGTATGAAAATCACCGGCTGTGCCGTGTGCAGTCTGTGGCTGCTTTGCATTGTTTTAATACTCAACCATTGTAGTGTTAGGCAGCTGGCTGTGAACAGCGCGTAGCGCTGGGCAGTTGGAGGTGAGCCGCCAGCAGTGGTGGATGTGGGGAGAGAGATGGCGGAATTTTGTAATTTGTCATGAACTGCTCTATATATGATATTAAGGTAAATACATTGTTTGTTCTCTATTAATATCTTTCATTTGCTAACTATCCCTATCAGTAGTTAGTGCCTTCCATAGTTTGAATCTTTTATTTAGCTGGCAGTAGTGGCGCTCGCTGTATTGCAGTAGCTTGAGCAGCGAAGATTTTTGGTGAGGTAAGTGATTTGTGAGACGTATAGTTTAATGTTAGTCAGGGCCATTCTCTTGTAGAGAATTTTGAAAGTCAGATTGCGTTGCGCTAACAAAATATTGTGTGTTGAAAGTCAGATTGCGTTGCGCTAAAAAATATTGTGTATCAGGTTAAGCACAGTCGTGTATATTGTTCAAAAGGGGACGTTTCATATGTCGACCCTTAGCCGAGGATACCTCACTGGAATCTTCTGATTTTTTTCTTGTAGTTTGTGTAATTAGTGTAGATTTTGTTTATTGCTAGCGCGTAATTATAGAGAGAATTTCCTTTGTAGTTGTAGTTTTTCATTGTTGTACAGTAAAACAGTTGTGGCATGCATGTAGATTTGCAGCAAGTATTTCGCAGCTGCGCTTGCAATTAACTAGATATTATTTTCAGTGCTATGTTAATGTGTTTTCTTATTTTTGCTCTTCAAATTGTGTTTTTCTGTGTTGTCGTGTGAAATACTGTGACAATAATGGCGTGTGAAAAACGTAACACTAGGCTCCAAAGTAAATTGAGAAATGACAGCGAAGACGAAAGCAGTGTGTTAGCGCCATCGTGTAATGAATTAACTAATATTCAAAGTAGTAATTTGGTAATTGTGCATACGGAAATGGAGCAGGCGTCAAACAATGGTGTGGACAGCGAAACAATTAGAGAACAGGGAAGCATTATCGACCGATCGGTCGGCGACGGCTCGGCTCGGGAATCCGAAATGACACGACGCGATCTCGCAAATACTGTGGATTCGGGATTTGGGTCCTCTCCGTTTTCTCAAATAGGTCAAGACGCGTTTTCTGCTTGTCAAAATGTGAATGTTGCCGGTGAGAGTGCACTGCCAAAAGGCATGGAGAAGCAGATTCCGGACACTGATACATTGTTATTGCAATTAATACAACAAATGGGACAAATACAGCGGCAGTTAGACGGAATGGTGCAAAATCTTCAAAGGTTCGACACAATGGAAGAAAATCTTCAAAAGTTAGACACCACACTTGAACAAACACGTGAAGATTTGGCTACTGAGTTGCATCCCATTGAATCGAAATGTCGAGAAGTCTGTAATGACGTGAAAACACAAATTTGTGAGCGTTTCCAACCTGTTTTTTCGCGTCATGAAGATGCACTGCAGAGTCGCGAGGCAGCCATGAAAGAGCTGCAAACTGCTGTTCATGAAAATCATGAGACCTTGCAAGCTAGATTTGACTCAGTTGCATCTGCCGATTCGGTTGCGCAACTTGCAGGGGCTCAGGAGGGCTTAAAGGACACAGTAAATACTCTGAAACTTGGTTCAGAAAAACACACTGAGGAGATGTGTTCACTATCGGATAAAGTAGCCGAACTTTCAGATCAGTTCACTAATTTATCTACGAAGGTAGATGATAATCTGAATGACACAAAACCGGTAGTCTTTAATGACACAGAAAAGTGCGAACAAATTAGGAAATTCAATCAAAATCAAATCAATATACAGTACAAAAGAGAAATCCGGGAAGTACAAGATCAGTTGGCACAAGTAATACAAAAATTACAAATTTCAGAGGACACTCGCGCTCCAACACGGGAAGAGGGACTTAGAAATACGGAAAAGCCGCAACATAATAACACAGGGCATTTCGGAAGTTATGAAAGAGGTTGGCGGTGTGCGCCGAATTTTGAGATGGAACCGCCGACGCGACCTAGCAATGACCGATATGCTACTCGCCGACACAATGATTTTTACTATAAGCTGTTGGGAAAAAAAAAAAAAAAAAAAAAAGGGGAGGCAGAAGGACTTCAGACGCAACAGTTCGGCGCGCGGTTGCGATTCCGGGAGAAATTCTCCACCACATGACCGACAAACGGGAAACTATGTAAACTGCCGACATAACGACAGACATGAATTTCATCGGAACTGGCGGGATTGTGGCAGAGCTGGGCCATCTCGTCGGGGCGAATTTGTGGAGGTTCGGTCTCCGAATCCCATTAACGATGCGCGCCAACAAAGCGGCAGGCACTGACCCGCACAGCAGGCATACACCTGCGCCGGCTGGCTCCGAGAAAAATAACATTGACGCTAACCTTGAAAAAAATTCCAGTATTCTTTAACGACGTATACCGCATGTTAATTGCATTGTTCAAACTCTGAATACTATGAAGAGCAAAGGTTTACACCACATTTCACATGTAAAACCGTTTATTGAAAGATAATCTGCTTTTTTTTAATGCAACATTTTGGTTTACTTGCAAATACATTATGGATTCAAGGTGCTTTCTGAGAGATACCAGGTGACACAGTGGTTAGTTTCATATCTGCACAATTTTTCTGTATTATTCTGAAAAGTAAAACATGTTTTAGTAGTAACTTTTGTGGTATAGCAACAATGAGACAGCCTTTTCCGTAGCACAACAATACGTTAGAGTACAGTACTTTCTTCATCACAACAATAAGCGTAATAACTAAGATATCTATACGCAAAGCATTTCACTTTTCTGTATCATGAGGTAAGTACATTGACTTCTGCAGAACTTAGATTTCGGAGGACGACAACTACGACACTTCCACAGAATTATCTTACAGCAAGACGCACATTTAGCGCTACAGGACACGCATTTGAGAGATTAATTTTGTACTTAAGCCATTTATTTTTCAAGATTTTTGAATTACAAAGAAAGTTTTCCGTGATACATTTCATTCCATTGCTGTAATCTGTAACACCTGAGGGTATAATTACATTTATCCTCAGGGGGGTACATGCTTACTTTGTGTACCATGTGTGTGGCAACCACAAGGAACCCTAGCTAATATGGTATTTGCTTATACAACTTTACACATCGGTACCATATTTCTCCAACACAGTATTACACAGCTATCAGATCATTTAACTGAGAGAGACAAACATTTTTTTTACTACATTAGTGACAGATGCTTACGTAATTACACAGTTGAATAACTTCACACTTATGAAATTGTATTTTGTTTGTACTTTGTAAACTGTTCATATTTTTTTGGAACCATTGTGATACTATGTGAGCTTTGAATGATGTATTTGGTATGGGATCATGATTTTTAAAGTACATTTGAGGTACATGGCACTATTGAAATCAGCAGAGATTTTTTTTTAGGTTTTTAAATTATTGCAGAATGCTACGACTTTTTGAGATTTGACTGAGGTGTTATGATGTTATTTTGACGACGACGATGTGTTTTGTGCTGCTGAGGTATGTTTATGGTCAAGAAGCTGATGCTATATGAGGAATTTGATTATGCTACGTATTTCATGTAATGAAATATTAAAGAAGCGTCGACGAATATATATATGTATAATAAGGTAAGGAGTAATGAGTAACGGTTAGGAACTCTGCCTTGTGAAGACGTATGTTGGAAACCGAGAATCGTACTTTTAGAATTATGAAATGTGTGTAAATGCGTGAATGTATCACAATGCCGACGAAAATTTTTTGGACACTGTTATATTCATAGGATTTTGTTTTTACAGATTTGCAACGCTAATTCTTGACCTGTGAAATATTTAAGACTGCCATTGTAGTGGAAACTGCTGTCGTAAATATTTCCGTACGAAAGTTAAGTGACCACCTGCACTTAATGCGTCGCGGGCACACAGCTGTGTCAGACGCCCAAAACAAAAAAAAAAAAAGGGCCATTATTGCGAGCCCCTTTTTCAGCGGCACAGGTAAAAAAAAAAAAAAAAAAAGGGAGGCCATTACCCTTCCTCTGTAGAGAGCATCGCAAAAACGACAGGGTCGAACTTGAAAACGATGAGAAACATTTCACGGCTATTGTCGTGCTAATTGAGAGAAATGCCATATGGCTAGTGAATGACGTTTCACGCCTTGCTTTGCCCATTTTGTTTAATATCTAGTTTCTAGCTGCACTGCAGCATTGGTAAAAATAAAATTTTATAGATGTATTAATGTAAATATTTTCTGTCTACAGATCGAGTAAATAAAAAAAAAACGAAGGAGCATAAAAAAAAATATTTCACTTCACAGGAATTGCATACGGAATTTTCTTTTCAACTACTGGGTAATTTTTTTTGGTAGAATAATTTTTTTGTGGTGCACCACTTTAATTACTTAGACATTAAGATGTGATTATACATTTCCCTTATCTGCATTGTTATCTTTAGTCTACAATTTTTTCTGCTTGAGCTATGTCATGTTTAGGTATAAGTTGCTGCTGTTTGCCAGGCATAGTGTTATTGAATTTGACTTTGTATTATTCTGTTAAGCCAGTTTTACTAATGATTTCTTGTTATTATTTGTTGCACATTGCCTTAGATTAGTTGTAATATTACAATTGCTTTGCTAATTTCTTAATACTGCTTGCTTCGCAAATCTGCGTTTTTTTTTCATTGCTGTTTATATTATTTGTTTTATGTGATGCTGCATTGCCTCGTCCCTTGGTATATATATATATATCTGAGCTCAGTAGATTTAAGTTAGATTAAGAGGGGGTAAACTATATAAGAAACTAACTATGATGAATTGGAAGCAATGCATTGACAAGGTATATAAAAAAAGATTTGGGCCTAAATGAGTATTGTACAATGAGCCATATTTATTTTGAAAGACTTATGGTTGGAATACAGAAAAGAGGTACAGATAGGACTTTTTGGGAATAATGATGAACACAGGGAGATCTCCAAGAACAAAAAAGGTTTTGTTCGCACAAAACTGCAGTACCAAAAGTTACACTGAAAACGATCCCTATCCTTTCCTTTTGTGTTATCTCACTATGTGTTTGTGTACTCTTTTATATTTGTGTTTCTCCTGTCTTTATGTGTTTAGCTAATAAGATTTGTGTTGTATAATTTTTCAAATACTATGTTATTTACTTTGTAAAGATGTTTAGACATTTATCTGTTCTGTTTTAATGCTCATGTGTGATGTTGATGTTCCAAAAGTTATTCTGATCTTTATGTATGTACTTATGTCATTATTTTTGTAACACTGATGTATATATTTTTATTCTTTTGTAAAGCCCCTATTACCGCAAATGTTATTTGTATTGTTATGTTCTTTAATGATGTGTTTTGTACCTTTGTTATTGTGTTCTTATGTTATAAAATTGTAATTGACAGCAGTTCATCAAATTAAGCAACTTGTAAGTTACATTTCACTGCACACGTTTTTGTTGGTCATAGTATATGGACAATATGTGAGAAGTAGGGACTGTTAGTGTTTGTACGTGTGTTAATAATTCAGCAAGGGACTGGATAACAGCATTGCTGGTTCTAAGGACAATTCCAAAAACTTTGTGAGTGCACAAGTGGTGGTTATGGACTTGTTATATTATCCGCAAGACTCTTCAATGGTGATTGTGTACCTGCACAGTCACAACAGATGGCTGCTGGCCATCTCTACAAGGACTACAGTGGGTCTGCGCCTCTGGTGGCCCACCAGTACCATTATCTCTACAAGGACTGCAGTGGGTCTGCACCTTTGATGACTCACCAATACCATTATTTCTACAAGGACTGCAGTGGGTCTGCACCTCTGGTGGCCCACCAATACCGTAATCTCTACCAGGACTGCAGTGGGTCTGTTCTGTGGTGACCTACCTACCACTAGTCTTCAAAACTTCGACTGACTCCGCTGTGGGTTTACTCTGTTGTGGCCCATTACCTGTCAGCATGTCAAGAGTCAGCACTGTCTTTCCGTTGGAAGGACAACACTACTTCTTCAAGACTGCATGGAAATCCACTACGTCTGTGTGCATTGTCTTTTACTGCTCAGACTTTGAGAAAAACACTGCAATGTGATGAATGATCAGGACTGTCTTTAGGGACTGTGAGAAAATTTTAGCTTTTGACCAACATTGTATTAATAAGTGTGTGCATTTGATGTCTTAGTTATTGTAATTATGAAAAATTTTTTCAAATCTGTATTGGGCACTGCCCAACCCAATTTGTAAAATTTTTTGTGGGGAGCATGGGGGCTATGTAAGTAGGCTGTTTAGGTTTTTTTATTGGTAACGCCACCTCAGTATGAAAATCACCGGCTGTGCCGTGTGCAGTCTGTGGCTGCTTTGCATTGTTTTAATACTCAACCATTGTAGTGTTAGGCAGCTGGCTGTGAACAGCGCGTAGCGCTGGGCAGTTGGAGGTGAGCCGCCAGCAGTGGTGGATGTGGGGAGAGAGATGGCGGAATTTTGTAATTTGTCATGAACTGCTCTATATATGATATTAAGGTAAATACATTGTTTGTTCTCTATTAATATCTTTCATTTGCTAACTATCCCTATCAGTAGTTAGTGCCTTCCATAGTTTGAATCTTTTATTTAGCTGGCAGTAGTGGCGCTCGCTGTATTGCAGTAGCTTGAGCAGCGAAGATTTTTGGTGAGGTAAGTGATTTGTGAGACGTATAGTTTAATGTTAGTCAGGGCCATTCTCTTGTAGAGAATTTTGAAAGTCAGATTGCGTTGCGCTAACAAAATATTGTGTGTTGAAAGTCAGATTGCGTTGCGCTAAAAAATATTGTGTATCAGGTTAAGCACAGTCGTGTATATTGTCCAAAAGGGGATGTTTCATAATGTGTTCCGCCAAACCAGATACCAAACTCTTTCCTTGCAGCGTTTCTTTAGTAAAATCCAATATTTTTAAATACTTCTAAAACGCACAGCAACAAAACGCACACCGGTCCTTAGAGTCAACTGTCTTCGTTAGAAACTTTCCGCGAGTGCGAGATGTAGCAACGAAAAGAAATACTACTCATCTATGGATTTCGTAGATGGTCACTGAATTTCCAATATGCATTTTCATTGTGTTTCCATCTGTTTTCTTTCAACTCCAGTAAGTGGACGAACTAAGTTACCCCAGATGCTTGCTCTGTGTTTTAGTACAGGACAGTCAAAGTCAGTATGGTCTCACGTTTTTAATAACTTCACGTTTGCATAAATGACATGTATTGAAGAGAGGGATTGGACTACTGAATAGAAAGATAAGGCACTATTTACAAAAGACGTACTACTCTATCTTTGGAATGAATGAAGTTACCATGAAGGCAGTTATGCTGTTTAATGTCGCCGTGATAGCTAAAACCATTTGCGTCATAAAGGGCTCTGAGCACTATGGGACTTAACATCTGAGGTCATCAGTCCCCTAGACTTAGAACTACTTAAACCTAACTAACCTAAGGACATCACACACATCCAAGCCCGAGGCAGGATTCGAACCTGCGACCGTAGCAGCAGCTCGGTTCCGGACTGATGCGCCTAGAACCGCTCGGCCACAACGACCGGCATTTGCGTCATACATTTTTTATTTTTCATCTTTTATTTGAGGTGGTGAAAATAAATGGGACGCCCTGTATACACTATAGTAAATTGATGAAATTATGATCCTAGCCAGGGAGAACTTATGGTGTATGTGAACTTTCAGTTTACTACTTGAAAGCTAGAGAACTCTGATGTCTGTTAAGATATTTTGTGTTTCATCAATTATTCAATGTTGCCACCCACCTGAGTTGGGAAAATTTAATTACTGACTTTGATACACATCAATTATAAAGACATAATTGCTTCCGTCAATTCATCAGCTGAAATCAAATTAATGATGTGTCATGTTCTTTTCGAATGGAAAGCAACAACGGATTAAGTCTCAACATGACATAATTAAACTTTTACTGAATTATACGAAAATATTAGGCCTGCGCTTCAGAAACGGCAGGTTGGATGCCATACGGCTATTCTAAAGTGGTGGTGGTGGGGGGGGGGGGAGGTGCATTGCGAAACAGACATTGAACTTTAACCTCAATTTATTTTCATAAAAATCAAATTTAAGCATTGAATAAGAACTAAAATTAAATTAAAGATTGTCGTTGCCTATATTTCAGTACTGATATCGTATCAATAAGCAGCGTGCTTGATACTGAGGGACTTCCTGAGGTGAATTCATACGAAATTAAAGGAAGGAGGGATTAATTCACACATGCACACGAGAATCACATTAAAACAATTGAGATCAAACAAAATTAGGGCTTCACCACGTAACTAATGACAAAAAGTTTCGTGCCTTCAAATATAGTAATGTTGCAATAAATAAAGTACTACTTACTATTCTTAGAAAAAGCAAATCTGTGTAAAGGAAGGAAACATGTGGATGCAAGACTCAATAACATGGGAAACTCTCTATTTGAATATTTACGTACCAATTAATTAAATACATACACGCCACGATTATAATACAAAATGAACCGCAGTGGAAACGAGCAACGAAAATACGGGTTCAAGTGATTCGTCTGAACACATGGTGTACAAGAAAAGAGCAAGTATTGAAGATATTAAATTAACATAATAAAAAACACAAGAAAATGCGCTTAATCTCAATGAGAATTTAATACCGCACGGCCTCACTTCAGAAAGCACGACCGGATAGTGCAGAATGCACATAGTGGGAATTTACTACCACGTGGTATGAAACAAAAGAGTTACGATATCACTAATAAATCAAAAAGAAATGAATTTACAACAAGAAATCAAAATATGATCACACGAGAATACAATCACACGCGCATTCATACTTGGGAGAAACGTTTCTATTGAATCGTCAGCGTTTAGTGGCTGAACGCATTTTGCACACCACAAGGTCTGGTAGAAAAACTTAATAAAACCTGTAAATCCACTACTGTCTTCTCTGTATAATCAATGAAACATAACCTTGAGTTTATGTCTGTAAAAGTATATCAATTAAAGTACTTCAGACTCAAATAACATCATTCTAAGCCGAAGTCCCTAATCTCATTCTTAAGGCTACGTTGCACACTCACCAATTGGCCAGCGCCAAGTGCTGAAGCATGCTCTCAGGACAACGAAACTCTGCAGGTAGCCAGAACTAACCAGAGAGCACACATCTGCCACCAACCTAACTATGGTCGGATGACTTTGGCCAGGCTGTCACTACATCGGATAACGAGGTGCTGCTCGGCTAACTACCACTGAAATAAAAAATAAACACACGCCGTCACTCACACTGCTACACAGAGCTAAAGGAAAGAAAGGAAATGCGAGAGCCAAAATATAAATAATGTAAACAGGATTGAGGCTAATGGCTCTGAGCACTATGGGACTTAACTTCTGAGTCATCAGTCCCCTAGAACTTAGAACTACTTAAACCTAACTAACCTAAGGACAGCACACACATCCATGCCCGAGGCAGGAGTCGAACCTGCGACCGTAGCGGTCTCGGGGTTCCAGACTGTAGCGCCTAGAACCGCTCGGCCACTCCAGCCGGTCAGGAGTGAGGGTTTGGGTGAAACATCAATATGCATAAATGCAAGAACCTTTAGAGATATGCAGAGCACAGATGGTACGCATCGTTTAGTTGATTTAGAATGAAATGAATATGTCTTACTACTCAGTTTTCTCGCAGGTTGAGCCAAGAAACACTCCGTGATTTCAAGATGCCAATATTGAATGGGAGTATTATGTAACACTAACGGGACTACATGAATTTTCTCTGACAGAGACATTTCAACAGCTAATCTTAGTTATCAGCATCATTTGGGAGAACTGCATTATTGATACATTGAATACGAAATCATATATAGAAATTATCAGGCACAGAACTATGCAATATCAGGTGTCACTTCGTTGAGCCACCTTTTGTGTATCCGGTAAGACGGGTGGGAGGGGGGGGGGGGAGCTGTGAGAATTGAAGGTCATCATTTTGTTCTGGTCTTTCACTTCCTGCTGGTGTGAGCGAAAGCCTCTCAATTACGATTACAGTCTTGCTGCCTCGGCTAAATTGTGATATTTATATGCATAATGGCCTATTGTTCTTAACATCGGATGTGAGCGGCTTTAATTTAGTCTGTAGAGTGCTTTGCTTGCAAAAGGAATTTATGTGCATGTTATAATGTTTGTGTTGTCCATGTAGCCCGCTAAGGTTTGCCCTACGTCCTTGCGGTTGTGCTGGTCGATGTCCACGGCGTCCCGTCTGCCTGCTGGCAGGAGAGAAGCAAACTGTGAGCCAGTACCGTTTTCCACTTTTCCCGCTTTCCAAATTTTACGGAATGCTAATCAGTGGAGGACGCACCTCAGAGCCCTGAGTTGTTTGTAGTATTCCATTTAATGAAGCTGACTTAATATGTTTATCAATAGAATACCGTTTGTATTTATTTTGGAAATTTGTGGTAAGCTTCTGTGGGACCAAACTGCTGAGGTCATCGGTCCCTAGTCTTAATCTAACTTAACTAACTTACGCGAGGAACAACACACACACACACACAAACACAAACACATCCACGCCCGAGGGGGGACTCGAACCGCCGACGGGGGAACTGTGCGGACCGTGACAAGGCGCCCTAGGCCGCGCTGCTTTTATTAATTCAAACTAGTTGTGTGGCCTGGGGTGAATTCCTTGTTACCTTGTATTTGATAGTCAGGTGATTGAAATGGAGGCACCTTTGCACTGGGCGATAATTTACGACTTTGTCAGTCTTAAATGTAAACTTTAAGCACGTAGACTTGCTTAACATTATTGCACCGAAGCTGAGTTCAGAACCTTGCCTTCCCGCTCTTTTCGAGTCATGCGAAGATCTGGTGTTTGCAACTTAACTAAGAAGATTTTCTGTATCTCAGGTGAACCTGCCATATTTGTTACTTGAGTTCGTCTGGGACCTACCAGCTACGTGGGCAAGCTCCGATCCATTCGGGGAGGTCGGTCGGTTCCACAGGCTTCTTGGTTTCCGCAAAGACAACACGCAAGTTGAAAACGCTATGCTGCGTGTGTAACGTCAGTAAGGGGTTCTCATTCTGTATACAGAGGCTGCCTCTCTCAATGTGCGGATTCCGTAGATAAGTTTATCGGCAAAGATTGCGTACAGCGGGGTCTTTGAGATTTGATCCATTAACTGCATTTGTTATAGTGTCAGATTCTAGTGTGTATCCTGTTACAGTTTATCAGAGAAACAAGTTGTTCAAACTGTTAATTTTTTTAAAAGTAGATATTTAATGTTGAATACTTTAATTTTTTTTTTCTTGTTATCAAGTATATTCCAGTTAATCATTCTTAGGCCCGTTTTGAATTTTCTCTAATTAATTAATATCTGAAGGTCACTTATTTCCTGAAGCGATACTAAATGCTTAAGCAATTGTGGAAGTAAGTGCTATTTATGTTAGTACCCCTATAAAAGCTATAATTTCATGCATATTATATTATGTGTGGGAAGTGTAATAATGGGTGATATGTATTGCTCAACAGAAATTAGGAAAAGAATTGCAATAGCAAAAGAAAGATTCAAGAGGAAACAGAAATTACTTTGTGGATCACCGAACAAAGATCTGAGGAAAAGACCTGCAAAATGTTACATCTGGAGCTAAGTGAAATGGGAAGACTGAGTAAGAAATGAAGAAGTATTAGAAAGAGTTGGAGAACAAAGAAACCTGCTGAAAGTTATCAGAAAGAGAAACGGAACTGAATTGGACATTGAGGAGGGACTGTTTATTGAAGGAAGGAATACAAGGAATGGTCGAGGGAAAAAGGGAAAGAAAAAAAAGAAGATATCAAATGCTGGACAATACAAAAGGAGGCAAATAAGAACGGCTATGGACAGACAAAAGTGGAAGAGGCTTAACCCATGACAAGACCTGCCGTAAGGCAGAATGCCATAGTGCTACTACATACTATATGTTGGTTTTAACCTCTTTGGCGAGATGTTGCGCCCTGATTTGAAGATTATTTGTCTTGTTTCTTGTTAGTCCGCAGCTCGTGGTCTAGTGGTTAACATTGCTGCCTGTGGATCACGGGATCCCGGGATCGATTCCCGGTCGGGTTCGGCGTTTTCTCTGTCCGGGGATTGGGTGTTTGTGTTGCCCTCATCATTTTATCATCATCATTCGTGACAGTGGCTAGATTGGCCTATGAAAAAAATTGGACTGTGTAAACGTTGGAACTTTGTACCGGCGCTGATGACCGCGCCGTTGAGAGCCCCACAAACCAAACATCATCATCAGTCCCTTGCTAGATTTATGTAACAATATTGTGTAGTTTCAAGTGTTATTCTTGTTGTCAGATGTGGATCAGTTAACAATTTTAATGGGCCCTTTCGGTCGTGTTATTAACCAGTTGCTCTTGGTAGCTGCTGGCACTTGTTGTTTATGTAATGAAGACGTGTTTGTATTTTTATCAATCGGTGAACGTTGTTGAAGAGAGAACCCATGGAGTCCAATGCTTTCATTTGGGTCCTTTCTCGGGTATCATAAGGGCGCCAAAGCCCATATCACAGCTAAGCCAAATACAAAATATTCGAGCTTAAAGAGGTGACAGATCGGATCCCATAGTGACAAATCAGAAGCGTGAGGACTTGGTTAAGCTTTTCTGAAAAATGGAAATATGTAGAATCTCAAGCCACTGTGGTACTCTGTTGTACACCGGCCTGGCTCTATTCTATATGTACTACTCGCCTTCTTGCAAGGCAAGGTTTCTTGCCCGAGTGATTCGGTCTAAGCGGGTGGCTTGTTTCCGTGGGCGCAGGCTGCTGGCCAGGATCACAAAACAGGGCCGTAGACAGCTAAGTGAAGCGCATCTGCCGACACCAAACTTGCTCACAGCAAGCACGAATCTCGGTAGCATCCTAATGACGTTCTGGCACCGCTCACCAGAACACTTGCTAATCTATCACACTCTGTTCGTTTACCTGCTGCCTGTCTGCATCTCTAATGTCCTTCTAATTGAATATCAAACAACAGACGACTTGACAAACTCACTTTCATCTGATAACGTCCACTTCGTGTTTAAATTATAAGTCTCCGACTGCTGGACTAACCGGATACGGGTTGTTTTCTTCATCGGTTCCTTGTCACCGGCTGCCTCAGTACCTCAGTATGGGAAGAAACCATGGGTAACAGAAGAAATACTTCAGCTGATCGACAAAAGGAGGAAGTACAAAAATGTTCTGGTAAACTCAGGAATATAGAAATGCAAGTCGCTTAGGAATGAAATAAATTGGAAGCCGGCCGTTGTGGCCGAGTGGTTCTAGGCGCTTCAGTCTGTAACCGCGCGACCGCTACATTCGCTAGTTCGAATCCTGCCTCGGGCATGAATGTCTGTGATGTCCTTAGGTTAGTTAGGTTTAAGTAGTTCTAAGTTATAGTGGACTGATGGCCTCAGCTGTTAAGTCCCATAGTGCTCAGAGCCATTTGAACCATTTTTTTTAACCATAAATTGGAAGCGCAGGGAACCTAAGACGAAATGGCTGCATGGAATATGAGAAGATATCGAGAAGGAAATGATTGTTGGAAGGACAGACTCAATATACAGGAAAGTGAAAACAACCTTCGGTGACATTAAAAGCAAGGGTGGTAACATTAAGAGTGGAACGGGAATTCCAACGTCGAATGCAGAGGGGAGAGCGGATAGGCGGAAAGAATGCATTGAAAGCCTCTATGTGGGGGAAGAATTTTCTGATGTGATAGAAGAAGATTCAGGAGTCGATTTAGAGGAGATGGGGATCCAGAATTAGAATTTAAGAGAGATTTGGAGGACTTAATATCAAACAAGGCAGAAGGGATAGATAGATAACACCCTCAGAATTTCTTAAATAATTGTGGGAAGTGGCAACAAAACGACTATTTACGTTGGTGTGTGTGTGTGTGTGTGTGTGTGTGTGCGTGTGTGTGTGTGTGTGAGTGAGAGTGTGTGTGTGTGTGTTCACGTTCACGTCTATGAGAATGACGGTTCTTCTTTTCTTACACTTATTTCAATGCGGATGCACATTACGTCCGAATTCCTGTGGGAATCAGGTTGAACAGCCAGCGGAAGGAGAATGGGGAGAAAGGCTACACGTGTACGACAGGATGGGAAGTTTAGTCGGCTGGGAAGCGTGTCAGTATACCCGACGCTGTCAAGCGACCGCTAGTGTTAAGTGGGAAATCCGAGTTCGAGTCCCAGTCCTGCACAAATTTTCGCTCGTTGTCTTTGGATTTATTTCAAAGCCCGAACGCGTATGATGCCGTTGGTGTCTCTTCATGTAGTTAAAAGTGACTGTTTCACAAATTGGCGCCAGTACTGTCAGACAAGTCGGACAGAACAGACACCACGGCTATGTATGTGTGTGTGTATCTTCATGTTCCATATGCTTGAAGGCTCTCGTTCGTGATGGAATTTACGGAACACGATGGAAGAGTGCCTGAATGAATCTCAAATATCCATTGATGGAAGATACCGAAGCAGCAGATCCAATTTCTCCCCCTGAAGCCCAGTGCAGTCGGCGACTTCTTTCATTTTGCTCCAGCGCAGCGCAGCACGCACCCACCGTGTGGCGACCACGTGATTGCGCCATTCCTGGGACGCGGCCGCGGTTGCAGCCGGCTTCCTGGGGGATCAGCGGGCGCCCCCCCTGGGCCCCTGCCCACGGGTGCGGGGAACCCCCTATCGTGGTACGGCGCCACGCGGGTTGCATTATTCATCGGCGCCCTTTCATCCCTGTGTCGCTCGGATTATTGGGAGCCTCCCGCCGTGGCCGTGCCTTATTAATGGCACTGCCTGCGGTCCAGTCGAGGAACCACCAGCGGCCGTGACCGCGCGTGCGAGGGATCGTCGTGCCCGCTTTCGCCTTATGAAATTTTCCGCTGAAAATTTTGGTCGGGATTAATATAGATGGTAATTAGTCCCTCGCAGCGACGGCCATCTGCTCAGCGCTTCGAAGGAATGCATAGGATTATGGCCTGCACAGTTCACATCTTGGAATATTTGCATTTGAACACACATATGGCTGAAGGCTATTCACTCCAAATGGTGACACTCGTTCCAAGAAAACCTTGCCAAAGATGCGTTCTTAACCTCCATTTTGCTTATAGCATAGCGCTAGAGTTCAATTGTCAGTTGAATGTTTAAATTCTGATTGTAATATCAGATTATTACAAATGACTGAAGCGATTTCAGAGATTTGCTCTAGCCATATTATTTGAGGGGCAGCAGCCTTTTCAGTAGTTGCAGGGGCAACAGTCTGGATGACTGACTGATCTGGCTTTGTAACACTAACCAAAACGGCCTAGCTGTGCTGGTACTGCAAACGGCTGAAAGCAAGGGGAAACTACAGCCGTAATTTTTTTCCGAGGGCATGCAGCTTTACTGTATGGCATGGAGAGCTGCATCAAACCAGTCTCTGGACTGAACACCACAACAACAATATATTATTTGACATATTATCAAAGGACTTTGTACACACACAGAAAACCTCAAAGCTTTTTTTGACATATTTCGAGTGATCCATAAGTACCGTGCTAATGGGTTTGGAGATATCAAGGCGATAATCAAGTTCTTCCCACATTTGGCGCTGCATCTCTCTATCAATCTGTTCAAAATTACTGCTGAAGCGAGCTGACGGTTTGGTAGGTTTGTTGGCAGAGGTGGTGTAAGCACAGAATCTTTCACATAATCCCACACAAAAGAAATCGCATGGGACTAGGTATGGAGGGCGTGAATGACATGATATGAATTGCTGGTCGTCAACCTCACCACGATCGATCGTCGGTTTCTGAATTTCCTGTTTAAGGATTTACGCAACACTCAGGAAGTGCGGTGGAACACCATCCTGTTGGTAGGTGAGGTCAACATTGTCGGTCTCCAGTTATGGCGTGAGCCAGTTTTCCAGCATGCCCAGATTCACGTAATCTGTAAAGGAAAAGTGACTGTAAACTTAAAACCGTGAGACTGCACAGGTCACATTAACAGATCACATTAACTTTCGGTGATCTCGAATGTGTTGCACGATAGCGTGGGGATTTTCTGTCCCTCATATTTGCACATTCTGCCTGTTCATTGTGCTATTCACAAAACATGTTGCTTCAGCACTGAAGACGAATTTCTCACGAATACCATCCTCTTCCATAACTTGTTGCACCCATGCCAGAAATTCAATGCTTCTGATTTTGTCATCAGCAGTCAGGGCTTGTAGCAGTTGCAAGCGGTAAGGCTTCAGCTACAGTCGTTTTCCTAAGATCTTCCAAACGGTCGGTTGTGGTATGTTCTACTCTCTGCTGGCTCTGTCCGTCGACTTCTGTGGGCTACATACGGACCTCGCCTTCACATGGTCAACCGTTTCTTCACTCACTGCAATACGAACCATTGATTTCCCCTTGCAGAGACATCCCGAAGCTTTAAACTATGCATACCATCGACAAATAGTGTTGGCATTTTGTGGGTCTTTGATGAACATCGTACCGAAGTGGCGTTGCACTGTTACGGCAGACTGACGTGAATGCATTTCATGTACGACATACGATTTCTTGGCGCCTGCCGTCTTGCCTAATTGCCCACTGCTGCACTCGCCTCGCAGAAACTTGAAATGCGGCTGCAACAATACAAAACTTTTTGAGTTTTTCTATACGAATGTTGAGTATTGTGACAATATGTCAATTGATGTACCACAGTTACTTTACGAAATCGCTTCAGTCATTAAAACTTTATATGTTTGACGTATAGCAGTTTGTTTCAGGAGATACTGATCTCTTCAGTTTATGACACGGCACAGTATCGTTAAGTTAAATTTGTCATATTCATGCAAGAAACTCTGTGAAATCAATGAAGATTTACTTTTTATTCATCTTTTCAAATTACAATACAGAACAGAAATTGTTTCAGTATAACTATTTCATTTTATAAAAGTAATTTTCACAATTTAAAATCATTATCAAGTGCTCATAAATCTTCAAAACAAGCAGTAGTATTTCATATTAAATGAAATAAATCTTTGTATTGCACATTTTTTGCATGTAAAATGGATCTTTGATTTACTTTGTATCCAGAGTTTTGGCAAGAGATGTTGTAACACAGCAGTAGTTGTAACTTTGCATGGAGTGCTTAAATCTATGGCTGAGCAAGTAGACTTGAAAAATTACTAGTATCCAGTGACAGAGTCTTACAATTTATGTGTGCAAGAAAATTTCTTCAGAAATCGCTAGTTCCACATGTATGGGAAGTAGCAGAAATCCATGCAAGTAATGGAATGACTATTACCAACAATCATCGAGAACATAGAGCCATAAAAATTAGAGCAAAAAATGTTTCTCCTCCTGTTCTCGCATAGTTTGAAAAACACTACAACAAACTCGTTCTTTTTGAGTAAACTGCAAATAAACCCAAAATCTGTATACCTCTTGTAGTCGAGAACAATGAGGGCAGGAGAATTATAAGTTTCAATAATAAATTTATTCCATCTGTTTCTTCTTCCTTCTCCTGGTATTGATGTTTCATTTGTTATAGAGGGTAAATCCGAACTTTATAGATAAAATTTCGCAGTTTTTTTCTAGAAGTAAACTGTCGTACAAGGAATCCGTGAACTACAGTGATTCGTTCCGGAGTAACTGTGTTTCCTTTCATTTCTCACCCGCATTTATATTTGTATTTCACTGAGTATTTTGTTTGGAAACAAACCTGATCAGTTCAGTCGCGGTACTGGTTGTTGATCACAGTGTGGTAATGAGCACTTTACTGTTCTCCACCGAGCCTGCAGTCGGCACTGCTTGATTATGCCTCGGATTTGTATTTCCGGCATTTTCACTTGTGCGTCAACAGGGGTGCGTAGCAATATGGAAAGTATGACTGAGGAACAGTTACCGAAGTTGTAGGTCCAGTTGTGTTGTGGTTGTTGTTGAAACTGGAGTAGCTCAGCGCAGCAACGCATACACGAGGTGTGCAGCGGTCAAGACCCCGTCACTAAACGTACATATACTGTTGTGTATCACTCTTAACGCACAACGTAGAAAAAACAAATCCAGCACTGACTGTAAGCTCAGTTCAAAGAGCAGTGTGGTCGTTACTGTTGTCAACAACACGTACGGGGAGTGAATGAAATAAATTTTTCGCATGAAAGTCACACGGTGAATACTTGCCATATTTGTACTGCTGCCCAGATATTTTCAGTGGTATACAGATAAAAAGTTACCTAATGGTAAGAACTTAATAGAAGTGCAATGGTTCACCGGAGATCATGCGTTCATTAAACCATAATACTCAGAAAGTACTCCTAAACCACCTCAGAAATTTATATTTCACTTTGTGTAATGTTTGATATGAGACGCTGAAGAGCGACACTACCTCATCTAAGAAACTTTTTGAGTTATTCATACTAACCTTGTTAAAATGACGTCAAAATAAATTCCACTGTAGGTTAGAGAGTATCCGTAATCATTTAGAACACTAGCTGTGTCAGTTACACCGAGGCTCAGAATTCTTCCACGGAAATGTTTGGTAAGAATGATTAGAACAAGCAACAAAATAAAGTTGGCATATGCAGCCGAATGTGGCAATCGAACGGGATAACACCAGAAATAATGACTGACATGTAGATGGTGTGTTCTTTGACTCACACGAATTGTGTGTGATCACAGTCCAACCAGTCTGGTCACTCCGTTGGTGGCGACCTTGAGGCATTGCGTACATCCGCATGAAGGCAGTAATCATGCGTGGTACACTATCAGTGGTTCTTGTCTCCTGCAACACCAAATAAGAATAATTTTCGCGAAACGTGGTTCTACCTCGAGCGATATGTGAATGCAGAGGTTCATCGCACTTTGGCGTTAAAAGCAAGAAAAAATATTTAGAAGCCGTACTGCCCCTTCATGTACAAAAATGTGTGTTTGGTGATTTGATTTAATCCGGCCAGACAGTGTTACCCTTGTTGTACTTTTATTTATGGTATTAGTCCCCCTTTCAGGACCCTATGTAATCCGTTCAGCTGTTGTTTCAAAATCTTTGTCTTCCATGACAGATTTAACACGTCATCAGCAGCTTGTATTTCTCTTCCCTGAAGTTTATTTCTCTTTCTCAATCTCGCCTTAGTCTCCTTTGCTGACTGCTCAGTGTACATGCTGAATAACATGGGTGATGGACTGCAGCTATGTCTCTCCTTTCTCCATGACGGCCTCCCTTTTATGTGTCCTTCGATTCTTACAACTGCACTCTGCTTTCTTTATAAGTGGTAATTACTTGTTCTATGTGGCAGCACCGTTTCTCAGTTCGTAGTCAATTAGCTTTTTAGTAACTTCTCTGCTTGGCCCACAGCTTGCATAACGTGTTAAAATGACATCTTTATACTTTTACAAAAATTGCTGCAATTAGTTTGCTTCTTGTTGTTCACGACAAGATTTTTCGGTATTTGTACCATTTTCAGGTATTGTTGTTGACATTACATCGTTTTATTCTACTTCTGTGTAAGAGTACTATCAGACTTTTATCTCATATTTATGTCTACATGTCCATAAAACATCTTAGAACGTAATTTCTTTTATTTACTACGTTGTTAATATAGGTTGATATAGGATATTTCGTGTTGTTTTTTGACTTGTAAAATGACAGATGATTCCATTGACATATTATAAGTAAATTATAACATAGATAGTTACAGATACTTTTTGCCAGGAATATTTTGCATTGTGTGGATGTGCGATCTTAACGTTGTCTTTCCTTTTCTTTGTTTATCGTGTTATGTTCATCCCTTTTAAATTGTGTTAATATTGTTTTCCAGATAATTTTTATGTTTTAGGTCCATTTGTTCGTTTATGGTCCTATCTATGTATGTATAAATTTCTAGTTCTCCCAAAATGTTAGTGATTCGACCTTTTGGTATCTTATGTAGAACTTTCAAAGCGTTTTCGATTGTGTTTCCTCTTGGTAAAAACTCGATTAGTTGCTTGAGAAATCTCTCGTGCATTCTTCAAATTTTATACTAAAACTTCGTCCTGTTTGTCCAACGTAAAAGCTACTGCAGTCGTCACAGGAAATCTTGTGTTCACCTGGATTAGAAAAGGTAGGGACGTTGCTTATTCCTGATCTCAGCTTCGTTTGTAAGTTACTGGTACCGCGAAAAGATAGCTGCATTTTCGTCTTCTTTAAAAATATGTTTATTTTGCGTGATATGTCACCTGTATATGTTGGTGGCACAAATATATCGGTTTGGCTTTGGTTTTATCACCTCTTTTCAGTGTTATGTCTCTATGTCCGTGTTCTGCTTTAGGCTTACTATACTCTTGGTACATTTTGAGTACTGCATCATGGTCTAAATTATTTTTTGTCCTACATATTGTAGTGCTGTAATTTCATTTTTTATAGCTTGTTCTTCCAGAGGTAAGTTTATGATTCTATTGATCATTGATTTAGAGTACGCGTCTTTATCCAACCTGTGATGGCATGAATTTTAATTGACGATGACGTCAGTAGTTATACGCTTTCTGTAAATTTCAAATTTGTGTTGGTTATTATAATTGCTTACTTTCAGATTTAAGAAACTGATTGATAGGATTAAGATACTGAACAACTTGCTAGGCGTGAGCACTAGTGTGGGCTAAGAAAAAGCTCGTTGTCATGTGTCACCATGGACAGTGGAGACCACGAAGTTTTGCTCAAACTTTGTGATGAAGGCAGGCCTTGGTTCGATCTTCTCATCAGTCTTGGTACTGTGGAGCAAGGTCATTCTCATCTGGGTCATTGTCTGCAGCATACGTTCCTGGTGTTGCTGAAGTTTCTGGAAAGGCACGGGTAAGTCGGCGTCCAGACGTGTCACAGTTTGCAGGAAAATCTTCATTTCTTGTTGAAGTCACTGTAAGTCATGCAGTGGCTGCGTCGACTCATCTTGTTTCTCCGGTACCATGGTCTGACGAGAAAACTTGCTTCACACACTGGAACTTAATCTGCGAAATGGCACTAAAGTTTGTAAAAAAAATCTATAGATGCACGAGTGTAAATGATAGGTCCATAGATATTATCGCTGTTGAGAAAAGGAACGCAATATTAAAACCAACAGTAGGCGACGCAAACACGTTGAACAAAACTTGATAACTTGTACCCTCATCTCTTACACTGAAGGGCGAATCGAAACTGTCATCAGTTGATATGGACCTTGCCATTGGAGTCGCGAGAGAATAGCATTCCTAGTAACCAATGTAGAAGACGTTCAAAAAGATTTCGGGATTGCAGCCGGTCATCGTTCCCTATATTCCACGGTGGAATGAAGTTAACGACGACCGGCTGCAATCCCGAAATCTTTTTGAAAAGTTGATTCGCCGGGAAAATTTTAAATTTTACAAGTGTAGAACACGTTTATAAGGAAAAACTTGAGGTAAAATATCCTACTTGGAGTACGTTTTTGCCAGATGGACAAGCGTCAGGCTAACTAGGCAGAAAGTAAGCCAGCCCATTTAATATTTGGAAGTTACACGTAAGAAAAACATCATCTTTCTGGGGCGTAGCACACAAGTGGAAACCTCCTCAGAAAAACACAGAAATATAAATCTGTTCAGCATTGAGTTAGTGTGCCAAGTGGACTATCACTATTTAAGAAGTGTTTGGTCTCTGTCCATTAAAATGCTTGAACGATTGTAAGTCCCACAGAAGAAATCATGATGATAGGAGTCAGTGCACAAGTTTACGATAGGGATGATAAGTATTATGTTCATTTAGCGATGGCCTCTGTTCAGGAATTGCCACAAAGATCATTCGGTTGTATTGTGACGGGAACATCTGTGCACTAAGGACAGAGTAAGTTCCACACTAGAATACCAGTATTGGAGTACCGAGCACGCGAGAGGCCAAGTCGGAGGAGGCAAAGATTCCTGGGCACCAGCTGGTTGCTCGTAGCTGCTACAGTGCGGGGTCGTCCAGATTGGTCTGCTGCCGGAACCACGTGGTATAGAGCCTGATGGTTGCCCTGCTTGTAATGGGTCAGCGGACTGAACCAGCGGAGAATGGCCGGGCTGTATCCTAAATACACGCCTGGCAGAGTGTCATCTGCTCGATGCTCGGATGACAAATGATCTGAGAAGGCAAAGTAGCGCTTCTAATTGTTAACCTGTTGCACGGTAGTGCGTTCTGCTGGTTTCGGGGCTAGCACGTCTTGTGACGAAGTTAGTGTTGCATCTTCGCATGGTGAAGGCTGAAGTTCCACTTCAAAATCAGCGTGTATCGCAGTTCAGCTTGTTACGGCTGATTCGCCGTGCCTGACATACTGTTCCGTCTGGGTTTGCCACGGGAGTATCTTCTGTGGAGCCGGAGCGCGAGCAATATACAGACCGTCCCTGTAAAGCGGGTAGCAGCGATCGCAGGCGAAGGCCTCGGTTATCTCAGCAACTTCCTGCTCACTGTATTTTATTCCATATAACCTCCTAAAGAAAATAAACTTGTGAGAGATTTAGAGGTGCCCAATAACAAAACAAGACACATTAGGTACTTTTATAAGGAGAATTTCTAAAATGATATAGATCCTAGTCGTTCTGGTCATATTTAATAAACTGTTAAAGTGACTGATAATTTTTCAATTCTGCTCATAAACATTGTAAATTAATTATTAGCTATAATCAGAGCATATTGAATTTTGCTTATCAGTGTATTTCTGAGAAATTTTTTAGTTTGAGAAGTTCGGTTGTTACAGAATAAATGCTTGGGGCTTTGTGATTTTAGTGTTTTTTCAATAAGCGATTAGATGCTGCTACCACTGTTCAAAACATCGTGTCTGTCATGGAGGGAAAATTTTATTAATGTAATGTGTTGCAGGACTATGAAAAAAGGAGAGAAGTTTTAATATTCAGACAATGGAAAGGGGTGAGGGCTGGTGGGCATCTGGGAGGGAACCAGTGTCCTGAATAAAATAAGACCTGTCTAAAAGACTACTGAGGCCACGACAGTGCGGTAAAGGCTAGTGACGACAATATCCTCCTATGCCAGAATGAAAATCAAGACTGCCAGACTGCTATAGAAATTTCTGGAAGGTTCTGGAAAGATTTTGGTCATTAGCAAAATCTACAGCAGCACCAGGGATAAGCAATGCTGCTGGAGAAACTCACCCAAAAATCCCTGAGAAATCACTAAAAAGGAACTAACACACGGGACCAAGGCAGCGACAGCCAGTACCAAGAGTTAGAAAGACTCATTAACGGGAGGTACCAAGATGCAGCACAACAGCCGAGTCGTTGATATCAATCACTATGGATGCGATAAAATCTGCAAGAAGAATGTAAGCATCCATGGGAGGAGAACTGCATTTCCTGTAAGTGCCCAGCAATATACTACGTAACAAGATTGATTCATAACAGAACTTAACACTAACTTATCGTTAATCTTCAATTAACATTACCGCGTATTCCTTTACTTGAGGAACTTTTTCATTTCCAACAAAATCATTAGTACTCGTCAGGCTGATAAACGCACTGAACAAAAAATTAGTTACGTCCACAAAAAAATATTAATAATACCGTGTAACACCGCCTCTAGCCATTCCAATGGCTTCAGTATGGTGAGAAAGGGAATTCACAAGTTTTTTTCATTTACGTCGTATCCAGATGACGCTACCTTCTGGTAGACCTACCAGATCGCCAGGTTGTTGACAGGAACATTCAACAAGCTGTGTGCACATAGACCCAGACATTCCGTGTGAGGATTAAGACCTAGTGATTTGGTGGACCAGTCGAGATGTGACGGTGCCTAAATAATATACAGTCCAGAAAAGTTATATGTGCAGCCCTGTGAGCACGGACAAAATCAAATGGCTCTGAGCACTATGCGACTTAACTTCTAGGGTCATCAGTCACCTAGAACTCATTAAACCTAACTAACCTAAGGACATCACACACATCCATGCCCGAGGCAGGATTCGAACCTGCGACCGTAGCGGTCGCTCTGCTCCAGACTGTGGCGCCTAGAACCGCACGGACACTCCGGCCGTGGGTGTTGTGTGATGTCCTTAGGTTAGTTTGGTTTAAGTAGTTCTAAGTTCTAGGGGACTGATGACCATAGATGTTAAGTCCCATAGTGCTCAGAGCCATTTGAACCATTTTTTGAACACTCCGGCCGGCGAGCACGGACACTCTCGTCTTAGAAAATGGAAATGTCCTCAGTATAGTCATCACAAATACGTACAAGAAAGACAAACTTGGTCAAAGAGAATGATGAAATCAACAACCTAGTTCATAATCAAAATATCCACGGGTGTACTGCCGGTCTACAGTGTCTACAGTGTCCACTGAACTTTTTAGGCGTGTCTTGACTTCCACGTATTTCCTTTTTAATGGAGAATACTACGAACAAACGGAGGGAGTAGCCATGGGTAGCCCACTCTCACCGGTGGTAGCGAATTTGTACATGGAGAATTTCGAGGGGGAAGCCCTGTCGTCATCCGAATGGAAACCTACTTGCTTTTTCCGTTACGTGGACGACACGTTCGTCATCTGGCCACATGGTATGGATAAACTCCTTGACTTCCTTACACATCTAAACTCCATACACCCCAACATCAAATTCACTATGGAGACTGAAACGGAGGGTAAATTACCTTTCCTTGACGTCTTGGTCAAGAGAAGGACTGACGGCATCCTAGGTCATGCGGTGTATCGGAAGACAACGCACACTGACCTGTATTTGCACGTAGACAGTTGCCACCACCCTTCACAGAGGAGTGGGGTACTTAAAACTCCAGTACATAGGGCGAGCACTATCTCTGACGCAGAGTGTCTACCCCAGGAATTGGAACATCTGAGAACTGTATTTCGAAAAAATGGATACTCGAAGTGGCAGATCAAACGTGCTACCCGCCCAACCACTACAGCACAACCTGTGGAGATGGATGAAATCACGAAGGAGGAGGTAGGCACTGCGTTTATTCCATATACAGGCGCACTCTCGGGGAAAATCGCCCGCATTTTGAAGAAACAGCGGGTCGGACCTGTGTTTTGTCCTCCGAATAAAACTCGTGCACTGGTGGGGAGCGCCAAAGATGACCTCGGTTTGAGGAAGGAAGGCGTGTACCAGATTCTGTGTCAATGTGGCAAGTCGTATATTGGTCAGACGATGCGTACCGTCGAGGACCGATGCCGTGAACACCAGAGGCACACTCGACTGATGTATCCGAGCAAGTCGGCGGTCGCTGAACATTGTTTGTCGGAAAATCACGCTATGGTGTATGAACGCACGAGGATTCTGGTACAGACGCCGAGATACTGGGACAGCGTTGTTAGAGAGGCCATCGAAATTCGCACCAATGACGACCTCATAAACCATGACTGTGGCTATAATGTTAGCAAGGCTTGGGTTAATCAAATCTGTGAGCCGTCCAATGCTGTTGCACGCGCAGCTGCACGACGACTGACGCCGTCTCACTGGAAAAATAACTTCTATAGCGTCTGGCTCCGCGCCACGATCTTGATGACGTCATCTTGAATTTGTGCGGCAGCGCGCATGTAAGCATAGTGCGCGCTGCTGCCTCCCCATCTCCCCGCGCCCGCGGCCACATCTGGCGCCAAGATGACACGGCACAATACTGTGTAACACATTATTATAGAAATTAATAAAGTTAATCCTTTCCTTTATATCCCGTGAATTTTTTTAAACAATAAAAAAACTACACATTGATCTTTCCAAAAGCCGAGAAATCGAGCAAACGTATAGTTGTGACAACCACGGCGGACAGAGCCATCACTCCGACGTCATCTCAGACGCCGTCGCAATCTGTTCCACCGCGCGACCGTGGTGCGGGGCGCGGACAGCGGAGGGAGCGCGCCGCGGGCGGAGGGTATTTAAATCGGTCGCCGCCGCGACCGAACCCAGTTCCCTCTGAGCAGCCATAGCATACGGATCTCCGTGCCGGCACGTTCACTGGAGCTCAGTCCGTCAGTTCACCTGATGATGGCGACATGTATGATCGCCGAAATATTGTGCCCGTTGCATACCGTAGACCGGCAGTACACCCGTGGATATTTTGATTATCAAATACGCCGGGAGATATTCAAGAATCACAACCTAGTTCATGATCGCCGTTACCTGATTCAGTGGGTCCAAAACCAACGGTACGAAAACACTGTCCCGAAGTTGCACAGAACAACCTGCGTCCTGAACTACACCCACCACACTCGTTGATTATTGCTAATTCTTACACTTGTTCACCGCAGTTTCTCATACCTAGGGAAAGAGTTACCGGTATTCTTTGGCCGCCAGTACTTATCATTTTTATTAGAAGTTTAGGATGTGGCTGCGATCGAACCCAGGCACAGGGGCGATTTTCTCACTAGTCAAAAATGCTCCTTTTTTTGTATCCCATAGACCACAGTTGGAAACAGCATAACGAGGTGCAAAACTGTGGATATGGTTCTAATATCGGCCATTGTCGAACCTTTCTACATATTGTGGCGTTACTGCTGAGACATCAGCGTGCCCCTGTGGATGTCACAAAGATATGTACCAGGTGTCAGATCGGTCTCCATAGAATCACGTGAATTTAATTATGGATGTTACGCAATGGCTAACTAATCTATTAAACAGAAGTGGTCATAACATACGTAAAACACGGGTGTTGTACAGTGAAATTTTCACTCTGCCGTGGTGTGTGCGCTGATATGGAACTTCCTGGCAGGTTAAAACTGTGTGCCGGACCGAGACTCGAAACCGGTACTTCTGCATTTGTGGGCAAACGCTCTGGCAACTGAGTTATCCATTCATGATTTACGACCTGTCCTCAGAGCTGTACTTCCGCCATAAACTCGTGGACTATCTTCCACCTAGAGCACTTGACCTTAAAAGGTAGAGGTCCCGAGTTCGACTCTCGCTCTCGCACAGTTTTAACAGGCCAGGAAATTTCATGGTAACTCATAAGATGGTAAAAATAGGATGTTCATTGAACTACTGAATGAAACGATGGTTATTATAAAAAGCCTACTTATTACAATTTTCTGTGAGTTTCAAGTCAAACACAAGTACACAAGGACATAAAATGGTTATGTTCATTAAATATTGGTACAGTACAAGTTACAACGGAATTAAAATATCAACACCTTGACAAACGACAGGTAATGAGGTCGTGATGAATACGTTAACGTCAACACTGCTTTTTGGGGAACAAACTAGCTTCGCGGTAATCACACAGTGATTGCCAAATGTTAAATAAATGAACAAGCTGCAGATAGAATAATGTATGCAACAATTACCTTGGTTAAATATATGTTGAGTTCGAGACAAGTAATAGACGTACTCGAATGAGAAATGCAAAATACCCATAGTCAGTCCCCAAACTCTGCGAAAATCCTATAATTTCAATTGCGAACGTTGGAGCTGCTCAGCATACTTAGCGTTATCGGTGCCTGCGAATGGCGGTAGTGGTGAATGTGAATTTTCCGGGGCATTGGGCGAAGGTCTAAGTGAGAGTACAGTCTTGGCTGTCGGCGGGCGCCTGTCGGGATTCTCCACTCAGCTTCGTGTGAGGGTGCACTGGTCGCAGTTTAAACAGTTACACACTTTAAGAGCAGACTCCACATTACAAGCTCAGCAGTACACTGATGAGCGTATCTGCAGTCGCTGCATATTACAGATTTTTCTTTGATGAGTTCGGTCTTCACTGAACCGAGTCCGTCTGACCCAAGCACTCGTATTTTAGCCTATGTACGTCGTACCGAACTGCCAGCTAGACGTTCACAATCTCGGTGAAGTCAAGAAGTAATAGTCAGACAGAGTTTACATAGCGATATTTTCTGGAAGGCATCATGTTAACTTGATTACCCCCTCTCCATTTAATAACTTTGGCAACTTTGACATTATACGTGAATATCAATTTTGATTCGTGTTCTTTCAATCATTTTGATGAACTTTTTATTTCTGTGTTTTCATATGTTTCATACTGAATTTAAATAGATCTGAGGAGACCAATTCTTCATTTCAGTACCTAGTTCTTCCAGGTCATTTATGAATTTATTAAATTTATTGTGAGTTGAGGAGACGTTAGGGGAACATGAATCTTATACTAAAATTACGAACTTAATACCACTGCTGGGGTGACGACGGAGGACACGGTTTGTTCATTGTCATTGTTAAGTTGATTGCGCGAATATTATTAGGGGTGAGGCTTAAGGGTGCTTCTGTCACAACTAGATTCCAAGTCAGGTGTTCCAATAAGTTGAACTGACGCTTACCTCTTACTACTTGCGTGCCACCGTGGGGATTTTGTAAGGTTGGTGAATCAGTGTGAAGCTTGTAAGTTGGCAAACTTACAAAATTCCAAGGCACGCAAGGGACTTCTTCATTCCACGAGGCTGATAGATCAGTGTTCCGTACACTGAAGGTAATTAATATCTACCCGTCATCATTGGTGCCTTTTCACGTTTCTTATGGATGATCCCTAGTGGACAAATAGCAGCTAGAGTAACGACTAGGCTTCTTACCAAAATATTTTCCAAATTTGAGATACAGAAGTCTATAGTGAGTGCTAATGCACCTGCAGTTGTCCCAATGTGATTTAAGAGATTTTGCTTTTAGAATGGTGTATCTCATATGTCGCCCATTCCTTATTACCCTCAGCCTTCTTTCACTAAGAAGGCCTATTGTAATTTGAAGTCAGACCTAATAGTATCTTGGTGAGCATGTAACAGAACATCGCCTGTTGCTGTGCACTTATGTCACAGACCCGACCTTAATATGCAGTCTAGCTTGTTTAGCGCTGTTTGCGGGACTTCACTCCCCGTTGAGTTGCAGTCGGTTTTTATTCACGCGGTGCTTATTAGTGGTTCCGACTGACTTGAAAAGTCATATTAAATTGCTTCCGCCCATTAATTTGTTCCTGTTATCGTGGGTCAGAATGAAATTTTTTCGACTTAGGTTTAAACTGGTCACTTATTATTCTGAGTACCGGGGTGGATGAGGAGAATAGAATTGAGTGGTTCGACTGGTATGATCTTGTTCAGTGAGTGCCTTCGGTTTTATAAATCGTTCTAGTCGATGCTGTACCTTTGCTTACTTCTGTCCGATTAGGTTGCTGTGATCTGCACTGTTTCTTACAAATTCCAATTCAACTGAATGAGATTTTCACTCTGCAGCGAAGTGTGCGCTGATATGAAACTTCCTGGCAGATTAAAGCTGTGTGCCGGACCGACATTCGAAATCTGAACCTTTGCCTTTCACGGGCAAGTGCTCTACCGACTGAGATACCCAAGCACGACTCACGCCCCGTCCTCACAGCTTTACTTGAAAAGTGGCTACACTGAGTCACAGCGCCAGAGATTGCGCCAAAGAGTATTTTTCCGCCGCCCCTCTGGGGCAGTAGTAGTTCAGAGGCTGCCGTGGGCAGTGCTTGTTGAGAGGATGTCGATAGCAGTACTAGTTGAGGGTATGTCGTGTGCAGTTGATCTGTTGGGCGAGACAGCAGATGTTGTTCGATTGGGGATGTTGCAATGATCACAGTGTATTTTTCGTCAATATATATATGAAGGTAACAAAATTTTTTTTTATTTCAAATTTCCTAAATAGCAATGCGTCTTGGTCACAGGTTCAGTCAACAAAGCATCTGGTTTGTGTTCATGTATTAGACTGTAATTCTGGTTTCTATGTGCAATTATAGTATTTCTGTTTTTTTAATTACTTCATTGTAAATGGTGTTTAAAATATCTTGTCGTATTGAGGAAGAACCGTGCCAGATACGTGTACGTTGAATCACACTTCCACACACAGAATAGTTACACTTGTGCTTTGTTGTTTCGTAGCTTTTATAGTTGCTGGGGACTTAATTAATCAACTGTGTTAACGGAAATTTCCTTTCATTCTTTATTGTTATTCTATGCAGTCAGATTGCGTACTAATGCTACTCAGGGCCAACCGGTTACGAGACTTCGTAACCGGACATACAGCTACTAAAAATATTTTCATTCAAATAATTAAGCCCCCATGCATACTTCTACCAGTACCTCGTCTCCCACCTTCTAAACTTTACAGGTGCTTGGGTAGCTCAGCTGGCAGAGGACTTGCCCGCGAAAGGCAAAGTCTGCCAGGAAATTTCATATCAGCGTACACTCCGTTGCAGAGTGAAAATATCATTCTGGAAACATCCCCCAGGCTGTGGCTAAGACATGTCTCTGCAATATCCTTTCTTTCAGGAGTGCTAGTTCTGCAAGGTTCGCAGGAGAGCTTCTGTAAAGTTTGGAAGGTAGGAGACGAGGAACTGGCACATGTAAAGCTGTGATGACGGGGAGTGAGTCGTGCTTGGGTAGCTCAGTTTGTAGAGCACTTGCCCGCGAAATGCAAAGGTCCCGAGTTCGAGTCTCGGTCCGGCACACAGTTTTAATCTGCCAGGAAGTTTAAATTCAACTTTCTTACGCTTGTACTAAGTCTACTGCACTTGTTGTTGCTGGTTTATTGTTGAGGAGCTAATAGCTACTGGCGTCAGATAAAAGCACTGTTATTTTAACTTTGTTTTATTTCTGGAATTTAGATTACCGGTATTATTAATATCATAATAACTTATTCTAAATATATTTCCGGGTGTGGGCAATGCAATGTTAAATTTGTTTTGTGCTTCGAACAGCTACCCGATTTTGTAAACTGGTTAATGTGTGCTTGTTAAATGTGTTCTATTTACATGTTTCAGACGTACCAGTGACTGAGCTATATAGACATATCCTGCAGAACGGTGCGTCCAGATCTCTGAACTGGTGCCAGGTTTGAGTCCTGCCGACATTCCGTTGATTGCAAAAGGAAGTAAAGAGTAACTGGACACACGCTGTCATTTATTGCAACATTATGTGGCTTATTACTTATTAACGCATTTCTGTACTATTTTAATAAAATTGTTAGTGTGTGAATAACATTTGACACTCTAGCTCTTCAACTCCCCAAGCACCAACCTCACTGGCCTTTCCAACGTGGATTTGACAATTTACTGGTATCTCATTATGGTATATGGCAGTTTTGACAGAAATGGTCACGTAACAATGTCACGAGATGGTAGGCATGTATTTCCTGCAGAGTATTTTTATACAACTTAATATAGAAATAGCCGGCCGCTGGTGGCCGAGCGGTTCTGGCGCTACAGTCTGGAACCGCGCGACCGCTACGGTCGCAGGTTCGAATCCTGCCTCGGGCATGGATGTGTGTGTTGTCCTTAGGTTAGTTAGGTTTAAGTAGTTCTAAGTTCTAGGGGACTTATGACCTCAGCAGTTGAGTCCCATAGTGCTCAGAGCCATTTGAACCATTTTAATATAGAAATAAAACAAATAAAAAGTAATCTATATATAAAATTCAGTTAAAATTTGTCCAGATATTCCTGGGGTATGAATCTATGTCACCCCTGTTTCACCACCACCACTACTGCTAGTGGAGCTAGGGGTTTCTTACCCTCACAGTACTTCTTTCCTGATAGTAAGTGATATTTCTTTCGAGAATGATTGAAACCGACCCTGTAGTATATTGGTAGATATGGAATGTACGTTCATTCATTCTCACAGTAATATTTTTATGCTTTTAGTATTATAACTAAAAGCGTATGCATCTGTAGCTTGTTAAATGTGGCGACGGTTTGACTTTTTATGGAGCGAGGGGACTGAGAATCGTCCCAGAACTGAACTCTCGAGCCATGCATCTCGTCTGGGGGCTTTCTCGTCCACCTACCTCAGATGAAAGCAATGTCTGCTATACGAGCAGCAGAATGAGGTGGACGGGGCAATCTTTAGGCAACGCCATTTGACGCCATTCTGTGAGTCCATTAGCCGAGTTATCCGCGAGCAGCAAAAAATAGCCTTCCCTTTTAATCCGGCGGGGGCGCGTCGCGCATTCACTCAGTGGGCAGGCGGCAAGGTGGCCGGCCCGCCTGCGGAGTGCCGTGCCGCTGCCAGCTGTGCCCTCGGGGGTTCCCCTCCGGCTGGGAAATGGCTGCCAGCGCGCCCGCGGTTGAATTAATGATGGCGGTGACACGGCGCATCCTCTGCCGTCCGTCCATTAAGCAGAGGCGCTTCCTAGTACCCCTCCCCGTACCTCCTCCCACCCACGTCTCGTATTTACCCCGTGCTCCTTACACGGACTGTTACCGCTGGAGCGTGACTGTCACCGACTTTCCTGAAAACATCGGTCGCGTAGGCAGCGCCTGACACCAACTGCTGTGCTGACTCTACTTTGGATCGAAAGACAGATTTAGCATGCAGCTGCCAATACGAGTATTGCATGTGCGCTATATTTCGGGAGGAACGTGCTATATTCTACAAGGTAGTACTATATGTCATATCAATGACAATGCATATATCAATGCGAGTCGTCTCCCGATCGGAAGATGAGATCTACTTGTTCCTTCATCTACATATAAGCGAGACAAACTATCATACGGCACATGATGGAGGAAACGTCATCAGCGACCTCCTGTCGTACTACATCTGCGTACGGATCGAGTGATAATTTGTTTCCTATACACTATCTGATGGAAGGAATCTGGAAACCACTGTGTAATGTGGAATTGACCACTTTGTCACTACAGGAGGAGCCGCCAATATAAAAGGGGACAGGGAGATCGTGTGGTCAGTAAAGCTGGTCAAAATATCTTCGTGACTTCGAACCATGACTAAGCATTGAACGTCACCTAAAGTAACAAATCCGTCAGTACCATCCCCTGTAACAACATTATTCGACTTTTGCTGATCTGATTGTCAAATGGAAACGCAAAAGAATAACCACTGCTAAACAAAGACCATCCATAATGAGATTTTCATTCTGCAGCGGAGTGTGCGCTGATATGAAACTTCCTGGCAGATTAAAACTATCTGCCGGACCGAGACTCGAACTCGTGACCTTTACCTCTCGCGAGCAAGTGCTCTACCAACTTCTTTTTTTTTTTTTTGTTATTTATTTTCAATAAAGATCACTCTGTTAAAAGGAACATGTACATCATTTCATGGTGTAGTATGTGCATTACATATTGAGTGGTGAGAGAAGCGTGAGGTTCAGTATCAGCTGTCAAATGTCCACACCGACTGCACCCGGCATATCCCAACTGCGTGGTGGGTCGAGGAACACTGCCCGAAGATAGTTGGCAAAGGTTTTCCGATAGTGTGACCATCTATGAACCTCATTGTGGGCTTGCTGCAAGAAATACCAAAAGTCAAGTCGCGACTTGGCAGCATGCCCATGGAGGTACGCGATCGTCCAACCTTTGACCCAGATGATCCACAGTGATTTAGTCGCCGGAAAGTAGTCACTCTCCGGATGTAAGAAGGAAGCAGGTGTAATATGTTGCGGGGTCATACGGAGGTAGCAAGCTACCGTCTGTCTTCCTAGGAGCCAGACGTCCTCCAACGCGATACAAGTTATGCGGTGATGGTCGTCATCCACTTGGCGACATTTCGGGCATAGTGGAGTGTCCACTAGTCCAATTGCATGGAGCCGTTGGTTGGTGTTGAACTTGCCACAGGCGACAGGGAACCACAGTGCCTGAACGAAGGTAGGAAGGAATTTTTGGTGCACATGTCTCCAAATCTTCGGCCAATGCAACCTGGGGCGTTTGAGTTCAATGACATTACGACTTATCCGTCGTAGCAGCCAAACATAAAAATCCTTCGCGCATGGCGGTCTCGTGCGCGGAAGCTCGTCTCTGATATAACTAAGTTCCACGATAAATGTTGATACATCCACAAAATGTGGCGTAATGTTGCCCACCGCCACCGGAGGTGTGAGGGACGCCGGAACCAGGGAGATCCAGTAGGCGGTATCTAAGGTAATCACCCCCGCTACGCCATTACTTGTACATCCTGGCTAGAAGGAGCGCCGTCGCTTGGCAGTGAACATTCCTAAGTCCGAGTCCCCCCTTGTCCGTAGGGAGCGTGAGCGTTGCGTACCGCACCTTGAGGGGCGATCCAATCATCACAAAATAGCCTAGTGCTGATGAAGTAGACGTCCGAGCGTGAGTGGTAGGGGCAGGATCTGCGAAATATGCACCATTCGAGAAACCACGTAAGTGTTCAGATACTCGACTCGCTGCAAAGGATCAAGGCGCCGTAGGAGATGTTGTCGGACCATGGTACGTGTTGTCTGTAAAATACGTCGGTAGTTAACTGCCGCACTATGTTTTACAGATGAGGTAAAGTCTATGCCGAGATAGCGGAATCGTTGCACATAAGGAAACGGACTGATTTCTTCCGGCGTAAGGCCCCTTCCAACCGGCATTGTCGCCGATTTGTTCATGTTCGCTGCACTGCCCGCCGTCACACTGTGGTGCAACATCAGTTCAAGGACCATCTTCACCTCTTTCTCAGAACGAACGAGCAGCAGGAGGTCGTCCGCATAGGCACGCCATTTGAAGGAGTATCCCCGTAGTTTCATCCCATAAAGAGAATTTGTTAGCCTCTCAATTAATGGTTCCAACGCTATCGCGAACAGCAGCATCGAAAGAGGGCAGCCCTGGCGAATGGATCGTCGAATTTGAAAGGGCCCTGCTATACGCCCATTAACCTGTGCCAAGGAATGTGCGCCCTCATAAATCCTTCTAATGAGACCAGTAAAACGGTCTGGAAATCCCATTTGTTCCATTATAGCGTACAAATTGTTGTGGCGCACCTTATCGAAAGCACTGTCCAAATCAATCGCCACCATCGCCGCTTTAAGCCGGCACTCCTCATCCCGCCATTCGCTAGTAGCTTTTTGCACATTCACCGATCCACCCGGTGTCGTCTGTTCTGGAGAGAGAATGCTACGAATTAATATACGTCGGGAAGCTAGCAACCGTGCAAAGATCTTATAGTCGGCATTATGCAGGGTGATGGGGCGATAATGTGTGACCGTAATTCCTGGCTTCGGTTTATGTACTGGCACCAAGAGGCCTTCCATAAAAGCCGGTGGAATAGGCGCATCGGAATTTAACACCTCGTTGTACATTTTCGTCCATCGCGGTGCCATTTCGTTGCGAAATTCTCGGTAAAATTAATCAGGAGGCCCATCAGTGCCTGGGGACCGATTCAACGCACCTTGTGCGATCGCATCATGTACGTCTTCACAGCTAATGGCTTCCAGTAATGTTCCCGCGTCTTCCACCGTCAGTGTACGGGAGAAGTGCGTGGCTATACGGTCGAGGTCATCGACAGGGGCTGCTTCTTCCCGATAGATGTGTTGGTAATGGTCGACAAATGCTGAGACAATGTCCGCTTGACGCGTCACTCTTCGGTCTTCGAGGGTAATTAATTCCCGTACCAAAACGCGTCGTCGGTGCTTTCGTTCATTCACGACGTGGTGCATGGAAGGAATCTCGTGCCTTATCGTACCGTGACATCTGGCGCGCAACATGGTTCCCTGAAGATGTTTCCGAGCTAAAGCCACTAATTTAGCTTTTATCCTTTTGCGTTCCATCCAGATGTCCTGTCCCGGCGGACCATCATCCAGGTCGCGCAGCGCTGCAAAATAAAAGTCGGTCGTACGGCGGCGCCATTCTACCATCTCTCTGCTATATGAGACGAAAGTACGGCGAAGCGCCGGTTTATTACAAGTCAGCCACCAATCAAGCATCGTCGCATATCTTTCAACCCTTCGCTCGCACATCGTCCATGTCTCAAGGATCCGTTGACGGCATTCAGGATCATATACATGTTGAATGTTTAGTTTTAACGGGGCCTTACTTTTCCACATCTCTCTACGGGGAAGAAGCACCGTACAGATGTAAGCGCTGTGATCGGAAAATACCAATGGCCGGCGTTCCGCGTCCTGGACATCATTTGCATGAGCTCGTGAGATATAAATGCGATCTAATCTGCTCGCCGAATGACTTCTCACATAGGTGTATCCCAGTGCATCTCCATGTCGTAATTCCCACGTGTCACTAAGTACCAGGTCGTTGACTACGATTCGCAACTCCTGGCTGATGTTTGCTTGCGACCATTGGTCTTTCTGGCTGAGAACACAGTTGAAATATCCACCAATTATTACACATTCATAACGTCCATGGAATAGTCGGGCAATGTCTTCTACATAAAATCGCGCCCTTTCCCGCCGCCGATTATTTCCCGACGGTGCATAAAGATTGATGATGCGTGTCCCAAACGTCGTGAAAGCCATTCCCCTGGCCGACGGAAGATAACACACGTTTTCCACTGGGAATCCATCTCGCACGTAAACTGCCACCCCACTCCCATTGTGATCTCCATGTAACGAATAGGATTGGTAGACTGCGATGTCTGGGAGTGCAGCGATGTGGACTTCCTACAGAAAAGCAATATCCACATCAGATGCCCAAATCGTTTCCTTCAGTAGGTGTATTTTGGCCGGTGAACGCACGTCATTTATATTTAATGTCGCAATACGGTTCGCATGTTTAATCCCACTCTGTCGAGGAGCAACAACATCTCCTTGCATCGGCGCTGGGGGCTGAGTTAGAAGACGTTCTCCACCCCTCTCCCTTCACCTTCAGCAATTATTAGACCGTCTTCGTGAGTGCCGGCTGCCTCTGTATGACGTCCGGCGCCTCCTCAATGCCACGTCTTCAGGCAGTGATATATTCGTGTCCATGGCCACAGCATCTGCGTCTGGAGAGCCAACGGACTGTGATTCATCTGCAGCATCACCACGTCCTTGTACCGTTAATGTGACAGACCGCTGCTGGTTTGATCGAGCAGTTTCCATTGCCTCATCCTGTTGCGTAGAGGCTGTTGTGTCGTCGTGGTCCACAGGCACATCGTCGTCGGTGCAAGGGGAGTCATCCCGAGGAGATGTCGTGCGACGCCGCCGTTTCCTCCTTTTTGGGGAACATTGTTTGCGTGACCTTCCTTCCGTGTCCCCAGATTGTGGGGAATCACGTCTGCCCGACAGGAAAGCACCGTTGTACTTGGCGGGAGTTCGGTTGAAACTGAGATTCTCGTCACAGAGTGCGTTCCAGACGGAACAGTATCCGTAGTAGCTGGAACTGCTTCGTGTTCTGTCGTTGTGCTTGGTGAGAGTTCGGTCTCAACTGATGTTGTCGCCGTAGATTGTATGACCGATGGAGCAGCATCCACTTTCATCTCGACGTCTGCTACAAGGTTTCGGAGAGTGCCATTTTGATCTTCCATCGGGGCTGTGTCCTTTCGGTCATCAGCCGACGCAGTGAGGGCTTTGGCATAGGTGCTCGGTAGTACTGTCATCGCCGGCGACGGCTGCCGCACATCTGAAGTCAGTTGAGTAATCCGCCGTTGCATACAGTTCGACCTGAGGTGTCCGTCATGGCCACAGCCAGAACATATACGTGGTTGACCATCGTAAATCACCACCGCCCGACAACCACCAATTTTCAGATAGGACGGTACATTCTTCTGAAGATCAATAGTGATCTGTCGCACTCTGTTAAGAACGCGATACGTGGAGAATTGTGTCCAGCGTTCTGCTGTGTGACCATGTACCGTGCCGTATGGTTTAAAAGCCTCGATAACTTCGTCATCCGGGAGCTCAAATGGCAGCTCAAAAACACGTATTGTCCGTACACCCAGACCAGTATGTTCTACAGTAACCGTGCCGATATTCCCGTCACCATGGCAAAATCTGAAACCTGCTTTTGTCGCCTGTAGAATTTTCTCACACGCCGCGTCACTTACCATCTTAACATACACCGTGGGACTAATGATGGACAAGTGAATTCCGACCATAACGTTTGGCGGTATCTTGACTTCCTCTCGAATGAATCGTTCCACTGCTAAAGCCTTTGGTCGTTCGTAGTCTTTGCAGAAATTGAATGGTAAGGTAGTTTTCCTGTACTTGTTCGTCATGATCGTTGTTACTAGCCCGCGCGCACACTAAGTCCACAAGTACACTGCTGGCCACCGTAAATGCAACACCAAGAAAGACAAGAGGTAGCACAACAAAATTTATTTTGTAGATAACATGTTGACCAAGTATCAAATGATTACGTTTACAGACGTCTGTGACATGTGGTTCCTGCCCGAATCAGTAGCCAGAGTAGCCGCCATTGTTGGAGATCACCGCTGCCACACGTCTCGGCATTGAGTCAAAGAGACGTTGGATGTGTTCCTGGGGTACAGCAGCCCAAGCAGCTTCCACACGTTGCCAAAGATCATCTGGTGTGGCAGCTGGGGATGTAATCTGGGTCACTCGTTGAGCAACCATGGACCACATGTTTTCTATCGGCGAAAGATCCGGAGAGCGAGCCGGCCAGGGAAGCAATTCAATCTGGTTATTGACGAAGAACCTTTGGACAATGCGTGCCACGTGTGGTCGCGCATTATCCTGTTGGAATATGGCTGTGGCCGAGCCCTGAAGGTAAGGAAGGACAACTGGCTCCAGCACCTCGGATATGTAGCGCCGGCTATTTAAAGTACCGGCAATGCGTACTAGAGGCGTGCGAGAGTAATATCCAATACCGCCCCATACCGTAATACCCGGTGCAAGACCAGAGTGGCGGTGCATAATGCAGCTGTCCAGCATCCTCTCTCCACGGTGTCTCCACACTCGAATCCGACCATCGTGGTGCTGCAGACAGAAGCGTGCCTCGTCAGTAAAGACAACGTCATTCCATTCTGCCGTCCACATCCATCTGTGATCACACCATTGGCGACGGAGACGTCTGTGGTTCTGCGTCAATGGTAGACGAAGCAATGGACGTCTTGCGGACAGACCACTCTGCTGTAAACGGCGTCGAATGGTACGCGCAGACACTGGATGATGCGTTACAGACGCAATGTGCTGTGCTATGGTTCGGGATGTCATTGAGCGATCCGTCACTGCCATGCGCACAATTTGCCTATCAGTACGTGCAGTGGTGCACCGAGGTGAATGAGATCGACCACGTCGGTCCGTCGTGCCCTCCTGCATCCAACGGTCACATATGCGCATTACAGTTGTTTGGTTTCGTCCAACACGACTAGCGATTTCTCTGTATGATAATCCACAATCTCGGTAAGCCACTATCCTTCCTCTGTCGATCTCGGATACTTAATCAAAAGATGTTCGCTGTTGTCTACGAGGCATAACTGATAGTCTTGTGAAACAACCACAAGGTAAACACACGTGCCGAACGAACACTCGTCGAAATCGCCAAGCCTTAAATAGCGCTATGATGTGGCGCCACAGGCGCGCGTGATGTGCGTCTACGCTGAAATTCTAATCAGTTGTATATCTCATCGCTGCAAACTCATGGTGTAAATTTCACTCGATTCGGATGCTTCCTTCAGGGTGTTGCATTTACGGTGGCCAGCAGTGTAAATAAAACTCGCACACGCCGCACAGGCGGAAGTATCGGACCTCCGCTTCGCACGGCCGCTAGCGCCGAACTGATTCGCTCAATTATTACCAACTGAGCTACCAATGCACGACTCACGCCCGGTCCTCACAGCTTTACTTCTGCCTGAACCTCGTCTCCTACCTTCCAAATTTTACAGAAGCTCTCCTGCGAGTCTTGCAGAACTAGCACTCCTGAAAGAAAGGATATTGCGGAGACATGGCTTAGCCACAGCCTGGGGGATGTTTCCAGAATGGGATTTTCACTCTGCAGCGGAGTCTCAGCAGTATCCATTCTTTCAGGAGTGCTAGTTCTTCAAGGTTCGCAGGACAGCTTCTGTAAAGTTTGGAAGGTAGGAGAAGAGGTACTGGCAGAAGTAAAGCTGTGAGGACGGGGCGTGAGTCGTGCTTGGGTAGCTCAGTTGGTAGAGCACTTGCCCGCGAAAGGCAAAGGTCCCCAGTTCGAGTCTCGGTCCAGCACACAGTTTTAATCAGCCAGGAAGTTTCAAAGACCATCCATACTTAATGTACACCAACAAGGAAACGGTGATTGTTGAGCATTGCGCAGAGTGTTTGTGAAAAATCCTATGATTTCAGCGGAAGAAATCATCCGTGAGTTGCAGGGTGCTGAAGCAGATCAGCTAGCATAGCGACTGTGCATAAGAAATTAAAAAGGAGGAGGTACAATGGTCTAGCAGCTACAATTAGGTCACACATTTCTGCTGCCAAAGCAAACGACGTTTGAGGTAGTGTAAAAAGCGACGTCACTGAGCAGTGACTGACGCATAAGTAATGAATCAAGCTGTACCCTGAGGCAATCCGATGTATGGCTTGTGGCAATGTAAGGGCTTGGGGAAGGATGGGGAGATGTTACCTGCCACCGTGTGTAGCACCAACAGTAAGGTACGGAGGGAGGGCGTGTTTTCTTGATTAGGGTGTGGTCCACCTAATTTGTTTAGAAAAAGCTAAATTTGGAAGGACATGAACACACCTTATTGCATCGTGTTTCTTGCAGAGTTGAGAAAGAGTTCGAAGACCATAACTGTACCAGCATAACGATGCTCCCTGTCGTAAGGCAGTGACAATGGTCTGTGCAGTGTAACGCTCCTCAAATGTACTGGCTGCTCAAAGTCCCGACGTGTATCCGATGTAATACCTTTGGGATGAGTTTGAACGTCGACTTCTCTCCGGACCCTAGCTTCAAAAATGGTTCAGATGGCTATGAGCACTATGGGACTTAACATCTGAGGTCATCAGTCCCTTAGAACTTAGAACTACTTAAACCTAACTAACGTAAGGACATCACAGACATCAATGCCCGAGGCAGGACACGAACATGCGACCGTAACGGTCGCGCGGTTCCAGAATGAAGTGCCTAGAACCGCTCGGCCACACAGGCCGGCCCTAGCTTCCAACATACTATCATCTCTGGTTTAGGGTCTTGAGGAAGAATGGGCCGCCCTTCATCCACAGACAGACTCGTCAATGAAAGTGTCCCGAATGAGTTCAAGCCGTCATATATGAGAAAGGAGGATAAACCTCATTTTAATGCTCACTAATAGATGTCTGTATACTTTCAATCAAATAGTGTATGTATTTGAGTGTCATTCAGTTAGAGACGGGAAACGACATGTAAGATCAGCTGAATGACATGCATAGTTGTGAACTGAAAATATAACGTCTGTAAATGGGTCAAAGGCTATGCTGGACATTTAATTAATAATTGACCGTTTTTATAGCGCTTAATTTTATATTGGTTGGGAAAGGAGTGAGACAGGGTTGTAGCCTCTCCCCGATGTTATTAAATCTGTATATTGAGCAATCAGTAAAGGAAACAAAAGAAAAATTCTGAGTAGGTATTAAAATTCATGGAGAAGAAGTAAAAACTTTGAGGTTCGCCGATGACATTGTAATTCTGTCAGAGACAGCAAAGGACTTGGAAGAGCAGTTGAACGGAATGGACAGTGTCTTGAAAGGAGGATATAAGATGAACATCAACAAAAGCAAAACGAGGATAATGGAATGTAGTCAAATTAAATCGGGTGATGCTGAGGGGATTAGATTAGGAAATGAGACACTTAAAGTAGTAAAGGAGTTTTGCTATTAGGGGAGCAAAATAACTGATGATGGTCGAAGTAGAGAGGATATAAAATGTAGACTGGCAATGGCAAGGAAATCGTTTCTGAAGAAGAGAAATTTGTTAACATCGAGTATAGATTTAAGTGTCAGGAAGTCGTTTCTGAAAGTATTTGTATGGAGTGTAGCCATGTATGGAAGTGAAACATGGACGATAACCAGTTTGGACAAGATGAGAATAGAAGCTTTCGAAATGTGGTGCTACAGAAGAATGCTGAAGATAAGGTGGGTAGATCACGTAACTAATGAGGAGGTATTGAATAGGATTGGGGAGAAGAGAAGTTTGTGGCACAACTTGACTAGAAGAAGGGATCGGTTGGTAGGACATGTTTTAAGGCATCAAGGGATCACAAATTTAGCATTGGAGGGCAGCGTGGAGGGTAAAAATCGTAGAGTGAGACCAAGAGATGAATACACTAAGCAGATTCAGAAGGATGTAGGTTGCAGTAGGTACTGGGAGATGAAGAAGCTTGCACAGGATAGAGTAGCATGGAGAGCTGCATCAAACCAGTCACAGAACTGAAGACCACAACAACAGCAGCAATTTTATAGTACACAATTTTACAGCTTTCGGCTTGCTTACATACTTAAATCTGTTTAAAAAAAGGCCGAAACACAGCAGTGCAAGACTAATGGGTTCAGTATTGCTTAAGCCTCGTCTATCGCAAAAATCTAACAGTACATAATAAGGCTAACGTGGCTGACAGCCCTAACATACCATTAGGAGTGTTATGATACGAATATTAACGCCAAATACTTTATACACATGAGAAAGTGCTAGCGACAGCCTGGGGCGCCATAGAGGTCGCTAGCGAGGGGATAGCGTAAAACCCAAGATAGGTTACTCATAGTCATAAACAGAGAGCACGCGTCTAGTCAAAATAAAAGGGCATACGGTACGCAACTGGATAAGGAAAAAACGTGGCAGAAAACATGCAGGATAACTTAGACGTGTTGCATACAGCACTTTAAAGACAATTTCTATACTTTCTGTGTGAACTGGAGATTAATGGAAACGATTCTTGGTGCTCGGTGAACAGAGTGCATTTATCTCGAATGCCTACTTCGGTGTTCTTATTGAGGAACTTACTTGTGAAATTAGTCGCACGCTGCATCAGTAGAAAGTCATTAAAATGTCCAGAAATATGCACGTCCTGAGAGAAATTAGTAACACAGATAATCAGATTAAAGCGATATGGGATATTGTCAACCGGGGACAGAACAGCTAGTCAGTGAACAAGGTACTATAACAATAAAATAAATGACAATGTTGTTATTGACAAATCACTAGTTGCAAGATTTTTGATTACTTTCTAAATGCAACAGCAGAAGCAGGATTAAAAATTTCAGTTAAGTATCAAAAGAATATACTAGAAATGGCATTTCACAAAACTTGAAGCCTTTAGAAAAAACAACAACATCTTTCACTGGAATTAAAAGAATTATTGAGATTATATAAAATAAAATCTCATATGGTGTTGATGGAATTTCAGACAGAATGCTAACAAGTTGTTGTAACTTAATCAGTAATGTTTTCAATAACATGTAATGGATCATTGGCATAGGATTTTTTCCAGGTAGGTTAAAAAAGGCAAATGTTAAGCCTCTTTAAAATGAATGGAAGAGGAACGCATAAATAATAGTCGTCAAATTTTTTACTTCGCATAGCACATTATGCACTGCAGAATTTACTCAAGTGAGAATGGTATTTACACATTCACCGTCGAATATTAAAGGCCTTAAATAATATAATACTGTCTTTTCGTATTTTTTGTGATCTTTCAAAGCCATTTGACGTGTAAATCACGTTAAACTTGTAGAAAAGCCAAGTTCTGTGGAATTGTTGGCTTCGCACAATACAAATGATTTGAATAATATTTAAACGGAATTCAAAAGGTTGTGATGAAAAATTCAGACATTGAGGGAAAGGATAGGTACTTTAGCGACTGGGGAGAAATCACAAAATGAGCCTCAAAAGGTCCTATTTTGGGTCCATTCCTGTTCCTTAAATATGTCAATGAAATTCCAATTAACATTTGACAAGCAGAATTGGTACCTTTTGCTGACGATATAGTGGAATGGTAAATCCGACGATACTGCTAGTATGATAAATCCTTTTAGAGTGAAAGCAACAAAATGGATTGCTTACGACGTTTTACAAAGCATTATTAATACGTCTCTGAAAACTGACCGTCTCTTAATCTTCAGGAAACACATTAATTCGATTCTCTTCAACACATAGTCATACAACAACTGATCAAGCACGCGAAGAAGAGTAATTGAATAGAGTAGAATGCTCTAAATATCTGGGTGTATGTATTTATGATAATTCTAATTGGAAAAGCATATTACTGGACTTCTCAAACAGTTAAGTTCAGCTGCTTTTGCCACACATGAAAACAAACGAATCGACCTCTTGAGATGATTTGCACATTTCCACCCAATAACATGTAATGGAATGATTTTTTGAGGTAATTGAACACTAAAAAGGAAAGCAGTTCGTAGTACATCACACCTTCATTGTTCCATCAGATGCAAAATATTATTTTTTGTGGCTGTGCGTAGTTCTTTGTTCGTGGAGTTGCTACTTTCTTTGGGCTGAGCCATTCCTTTCTTTTCCTTATTTTAGCATAAAGATACCATTTCTCGTTAGCAGTAACGATGCAGGCTGGGAATGATCGGTGTTGTTCACCAGTCAATTGATAACGAGAAAGCAGTTATGCACATATGGCCACCCACTGATTTTTGTGAGTTTGACTTAGAGAATGTGGTACCGACATGTCTGATTTTTGAAACTTCCCCATTGCAAGTCAGCCTTATGGGGCTCATTTGGTGATTTCTCTACAGCCATTAAAATATAATGTCCGATTTTTCCATCACAACCTTTTGCATTCCGTTTGTTAAACATCATTCAGATCATTTGTGTTGTGTGAAGCCAACAATTCCATAAGACTTAGCTTTCCGACGAGTGCCGCGCGGCTGCTCCCGTCGGAGGTTCGAGTCCTCCCTCGGGAATGAGTGTCTGTGTTGTTAGTTTAAGTAAGATTAAGTAGTGTGTAAGCTTAGGGGTCGATGACCTCAGCAGTTTGGTCCCATAGGACTTACCACAAATTTCCATTTTTTTCGACGAGTGCAGAATGATCTACACGTCGAATGGCTTGGAAAGACCACAAAAAAAAACAAAAGGCAATATTATATTATTTAAGGCTTTTAATATTTGATGGGTGAATGTGTAAATATCATTCTTACTTGAGTAACCCTCCAGGAGTGCATAATGTGCTATTCTAAGAAAAATTAATAAATACTGGCAGGTAGTAGACAGTGGTTGTGACATAGAAAGTGCGGAGGGGACGGTGACAGTGTGGGAGAAAGAGAGGGACTCAGTGGCAGTGGAACACAGTTATCATTGACGAAATATTAGCAGGAGAAGAGTGAAGGAGACAGTGACAGCGTTAGAGGAATAGAGATAATGATAAAATGGAAGTGGGTGAGAGCTAGTGATAATGTGAGACAAAGTCTAGGTAAACGACAACGAAGAAGGGAGAGTGGTGATAGTGAGAAGAGACAGCAGCAGTGGGAAGGAATGATAAAGATAGTTGCAGTAACAGAGAGGGAGAAGGAGACTGTGACCGTGAGAGGAGGCAGAATAGGACAGAAGCCATGATACTGTGACTGTGAAACAGGAGACAGCGACAGTTAAAGAGACACAAAGTGATAATGATAATGAGCTGGTTTGAAAGAATGAGTGAGAATGGGCAAGTGGGAGTGGATGGGTATGAGAGACTTACAGCGATGGACTAGTGAGTGTGAGCTTATGAGAGTGAGATGTAAGCTGCACATTATAAAGAGCGCGAATATATTCGCATGCCATAGATGTGGTGTGGCAGATTATATGAGGCAGTTCTTAGCCCAGTTTTCCGTCATTCTTTTAAAACAAGAGCATATTACTTTTTTGGCTCCCATAGGACTCTTGTCCACTGTTATTTATAGCAGGAAGTTCACACGTTTTTCGTTTGTATGCAAGAGAAGAAAATTTGTAATTACTGCTGATCAGCAGTAGATCACTGACGAGTTCTGGATTTAATTAGCTGTGGCTATTTGTTAATAACACACCTGCTTTAGAAAACGGCCTTTCATTAGGTGTGCTTAATGCTGGGATGCATTACGCATGCTTTGCAGCTGCAGCCAGGCTTGTTAGATCCCTCTGCCCCTCCACTTTATGTCATTATTATGGCCGGTGTGCTTTAAAATATAAGGACAACTTCATTTTCTGTGGAAGATTTGTTATTCTTCTGGTCCCTGAAACTATCTTATTTTCTAGGTAACAATAAAACTGCACTTCAAGGTTTTCTCTTAATTAACAAAAGAGAGAGACAGGGAGGGAGGGAGAAGAAATATAGAACTGACGTGGAAGTAATGAAGGCTAACCCATAAAATTTGTGTTTTAATTTGGTGAAATATTATATATGAATTTAATACTTCCATTTGGCTACATTAATGATTGCATGTTGTAGTTCATTACTTGCACACACTTGTCCACACTGCTAGAAATTTTCTTCTTTGCATCTGTTTCAATGTTATTGAGATCACAGAAAGACGGCCAAAGGAGCGTAGCAATTTAATGCTAGGAAGTAATTTCGACCATCTGAGGTAGAACAATTAGAGCTTGATTTTTAATTCCTTGTGCCTCCTGTTCAAAGTGCGTATCTATTAGTATATGTCAATAACACTATTGCATTAAAAACCTGTCCTTTCCTCATATCGCAATGAATCAATAATTGTAACTATCCTAACTAAACTCACCTCATAGTCATTGTCATCATCATCATCATCATCATCATCATCATCATCATTTAAGACTGATTGTGCCTTTCAGCGTTCAGTCTGGAGCATAGCCCCCCTTATAAAATTCCTCCATGATCCCCTATTCAGTGCTAACATCGGTGCCTCTTGTGATGTTAAACCTATTACTTCAAAATCATTCTTAACCGAACCCAGGTACCTTCTCCTTGGTCTGCCCCGACTGCTCCTACCCTCTACTGTTGAACCCATGAGTCTCTTGGGTAACCTTGCTTCTCCCATGTGTGTAACATGACCCACCATCTAAGCCTGTTCGCCCTGACTGCTACATCTATAGAGTTCATTCCCAGTTTTTCTTTGATTTCCTCATTGTGGACACCCTCCTGCCATTGTTCCCATCTACTAGTACCTGCAATCATCCTAGCTACTTTCATATCCGTAACCTCAACCTTGTTGATAAGGTAACCTGAATCCACACAGCTTTCACTCCCATACAACAAATTTCGTCGAAAGATTGAACCGTGCACAGATAACTTAGTCTTGGTACTGACTTCCTTCTTGCAGAAGAGAGTAGATCGTAGCTGAGCGCTCACTGCATTAGCTTTGCCACACCTCGCTTCCAGTTCTTTCACTATGTTGCCATCCTGTGAGAATATGCATCCTAAGTACTTGAAACCGTCATCCTGTTCTTTGTTCCTCCTATTTGGCATTCAATCCGTTTATATTTCTTTCCCACTGACATTACTTTCGTTTTGGAGATGCTGCTCTTCATACCATAGTCCTTACATTCCTGATCTAGCTCTGAAATATTACTTTGCAAACTTTCAATCGAATCTGCCATCACAATTAAGTCAACCGTATATGCAAGACTGCTTATTTTGCGTTCACATATCTTAATCTCACCCAGCCAGTCTATTGTTTTCAACATATGATCCATTAATAATATGAACAACAATGGAGACACGTTGCAGCCTTGTCTTACCCCTGAAACTACTCTGAACCATGAACTCAATTTACCGTCAACTCTAACTGCTGCCTGACTATCCATGTAAAGACCTTTAATTGCTTGCAAAAGTTTGCCTCCTATTCCATAATCTCGTAGAACGGACAGTAACTTCCTCCTAGGAACCCGGTCATATGCCTTTTCTAGATGTATAAAGCATAGATACAATTCCCTGTTCTACTCATAACACTTCTCCATTATTTGCCGTAAGCTAAAGATCTGGTCCTGACAACCTCTAAGAGGCCTAAACCCACACTGATTTTCACCCAATTGGTCCTCAACTAATACTCGCACTTTCCTTTCAACAATACCTGAGAAGATTTTACCCACAACGCTGATTAAAGAGATACCTCTGTAGTTGTTACAATCTTTTCTGTTTCCATGTTTAAAGATTGGTGTGATTACTGCTTTTGTCCAGTCTGATGGAACCTGTCCCGACTCCCAGGACAATTCAATTATCCTGTGTAGCCATTTAATACCTGACATTCCATTGTATTTGATGGGTTCCGACTTAATTTCATCCACCCCAACTGCTTTATTGCACTGCAATCTACTGACCATTTTCTCCACTTCCTCAAATGTGATCCTATTTCCATCATCATTTCTATTCCATTCTACCTCGAAATCTGAAGCATTACTGATCGTATTTTCTCCTACATTGAGCAACTCTTCAAAATATTCCCTCCATCTGCCCAAGGCATCCACAGGATTCACCAGCGGTTTTCCTGACCTGTCCAAAATACTTGTCATTTCCTTCTTACCTCCCTTTCTAAGACTGCTAATTACACTCCAGAATGGTTTTCCAGCAGCTTGACCCATAGTCTCCAACCTGTTTCCAAAGTGTTCCCAAGATTTCTTCTTGGATGCTGCACTTATCTGCTTGGCTTTGTTTCTTTCTTCAACATAACTTTCTCTGTCTACCTGAGTTCTAGTATGTAGCCATTTTTGATACGCCTTCTTTTTCCTTTTACAGGCTGCCTTGACTGTGTCATTCCACCAAGCTGTTTGCTTCATCCTACTTTCACACACTACTGTTCTAAGACATTCTTTAGCCACTTCTAGTACTGCGTCCCTGTACCTTGTCCATTCCTTTTCCAATGACTGTAATTGACTACATTCAACTAACTGGTACCTTTCTGAGATCGCTGTTATGTACTTGTGCCTGATTTCCTTATCCTGAAGTTTCTCCACTCTTATCTTCCTACATATGGACCTGACCTCCTGCACTTTCGGCCTCACAATCCCAATTTCACTGCAGATTAAATAATGATCAGTGTCATCAAAGAATCCCTTGAATACACGTGTGTCCCTCACAGCCTTCCTGAATTCCTGATATGTTATTATATAGTCAATGACATATCTGGTCCCCCTGCCTTCCCAAGTATACCGTTGAATATTCTTATGTTTAAAAAAGGATTTTGTGATTACTAAGCCCATACTGGCACAGAAATCCAAGAGTTGTTTCCCGTTCCTGTTAGCCTCCATATCCTCTCCAAGTTTACCCATAACCTTTTCATACCCTTCTGTTCGATTTCCAATCCTGGCGTTAAAATCACCCATGAGCAGAACACTGTCCTTGTCCTTTACTCTAACAACTACATCACTGAGTGCCTCATAAAAACTATCCATCTTATCTTGATCTGTCCCTTCACATTGCGAATATACTGACACAATCCTAATTTTCTTGCTAGACACTGTCAAATCTATCCACATCAGTCGTTCGGTTACATACCTTATTGCAACTACGCTGGGTTCCATTTCTTTCCTGATGTAAAGCCCTACACCCCATTGTGCTATTCCTGCTTTGACTCCTGACAGGTAGACCTTGTATTCTCCCACTTGCTCTTCTTTCTCACCCCTTACCCGAATGTCACTAACAGCTAAAACGTCCAGCCCCATCTTACTTGCAGCCTCTGCCAGCTCTACCTTCTTCCCAGAGTAGCCCCCATTGATATTAATAGCTCCCCATCTCATTACCATTTGTTTGCCAAGTCGTATCTTAGGAGTCCCTTGTTTGTCAGTTAGAGGTGGAACTCCATCACCTACAAAGGTCCGAGGCATTTTGCTCTGATTGTTGCCAGCATCATATTTAAAGTACCAGGGAAGCAGGTTGCTAGCCTTACTTGCCCCGAGTCCCATTGGATTTTACCCCTAACGGCTGAGGGACTAACCGGTGGATTTGGTAGTCTTTGTCGTATGAGCACAAAGGTGACCACGACTCAGAATATGTCCGAGATGCCCAGCCTTATTCCAAAGTAAATGGTATCCCGACTGTCGGGACCACTTACTTGGCCACTCATACGTTGCCCGTGGTTCATGAACTAGGACATGACTACAGGAACCCACACCATGAACCACAGTCATTGCCATTAACAAAAAAAATTGCTCTGAGCACTATGGGACTTAACAGCTGAGGTCATCAGTCCCCTAGAACTTAGAACTACTTAAATCTAACTAACCTAAGGACATCACACACATCCATGCCCGAGGCAGAATTCGAATCTGCGACTGTAGCGGTCGCGCGGTTCCACACTGAAGCGCCTAGAACCGCTCGGCCACACCGGCCGGCTTGTCATTAACAGTACAGATTTGTTTAAATTTATGAAACCGTAAAACTAACGAGATTGGAGTACTTTCTTTTTTTTTGTCCTCTTATTCACCTTTGGCCTCTTTAAATGGCTTCGGAAATTCACAATTCTTTCTGCAAGGTTATTATCACAATCCTGTAATCCATAAGAGGAATTCTTTTCCTTCAGTAAAGCTGTAACTTCGTTATATTGAACGTGTAAGGAGTCCATCATAATGCACAAGCTGTCCCAGCGTATGCTCACTTCTAGTTTCAAAGTTAACTTCAGAGATGAACAGTAACCACTTTTTCATGTACCTTACAGTGCATTTTGCAGCATTTATCGTTGCATACTTAGTCAAATGGTGTGTTTCTACAGTGAGCAGCACGAGGAAACCTTCCGTGGGTATCCAAGACTTTTATTGTATTGGTATCCTCGCTAAAAGAATTAAAAAAAAAAGCTATGCAACGCATCTGACGATACGTTCCAATCAGCCATCCTTTGTTCTATTCTTTCGTAATATTTACTCCCACTGTCTTAACAACCTGGAGGTAAAACGTAAATAAAACATTAATCACAAGACATCAGGCATAATCTGGAGGAAACGTGAATGTTTCAAGGACAAAACATCTCTATGTCCGTACTGCAATTGTTGCTTGTAACCGGCAATACTGCAATCCGCGTCTGTGACCGCCATCATTCGTGAAACGGCCACCAGTTTGTCCTCGTTTCCTATACAGCATTAAATCCTTGATGTCGACATCGTCTTCGTTATTTGACCGACCGTTTAACCCTGAGATCTGAGCCAAGCTAAGGACAGGCTCGCTGCAGTAGCCACCGCCACAGCTGGCAGCGTAACAATGAGCCGGCTTGCACTGTCTTGCGACCCTACTGAGCGCACCGTATCTGGGCTTAGCTATCTGGTTAGAAATTCCTTTAAGAGGCAGAACTAATGGGAAAAGTAAGGTATGGTTAGACGCGCCACAAAGTGCATACCAGTGCTGGTTGTACAGAGCAAGCTATCATTGCATCAAGTTCTTCAAAGGAATCAATAATTTTACTCCTTCTACAGCCATTTTGTAATGTGCACTGGCAGTGAATAACACAAGAAGAAAGAAATTGTCATTATAAATGAGAAAAAATGGAAGTGCAGGGGTATGGAGAGGGGAAGCTTGACATTTCTTTGAAAATGTAGGTAACAAACGCAGTAGGTCAAGAAGAGTGTCAAGACAATTTGTTAGTGTGGGTTGCCTACATCAGGACCAAACATATACTCCTATTGTTCTCTTTTGATTGGCAGGCCCTTAACCTAATGTTATCCTAAGTAGATTATGACCCCTGGGTAATAGTAAGTCCTTTTGATTGACAGGTTTTAACCTATTGTTCAGTTAAGTGGTTTTCCATGTCACCCCTTCTCCTACTTCTTCCCCTTCCCCCCCTCCTCTCCTCCTCCCCACCTACCCCTATGGGAACTACCCTCGCTGATACAAACACACATTCCATATCAATTTTATTTACTAATTAATTAAATCGACCAATTAATTAACCCTTCCCATTCCGTGAACCCCCCCCCCCCTCCTCGTCCAGCTCTCACCCACCAGGAAATTGGTTGCAAAAAGACTCAAGTGATTGGTCATTTGGTGGGAAATCGATAGTAGTGGATGGAATACTGTTTAAACAATTTAGACAATTTAAACTGCTTTAGTGATAAAGACTGTGTATGGAATATAGTCCATGTATTTGTTTAAAGGATTTTTCAGGAAATCGACTGCAGTGTTTGGAGAATTTAAAAAATTGCGGTGCTTTTTCATTCCGATCGTTAAGGACACACACACAATTACACCATCACAGATCGCTTAGACATACCCAAAAATTTCTTTAATATCTCACTACCCACGCAAGCTGCAATAAGTTGGGGTGTGCAGGAGAGAGTCAGAAACACCACCAGCCTCACCTCACCACTGTCAGCTGTCGGCTGCTTCAAAGCTATACGAAGTACTGTGCTAATGCCCGAACAAAAGCATGACCTGAGAAATTCCTGCCGAAATACACGCTCTCCCTCCCTCCCTCCCTCTCTCTCTCTCTCTCTCTCTCTCTCTCTCTCCCTCCCTCCCTCCCAAGGGACCATGTCATGTCATGTGCCACTGCACTGCCTGGCCTGGATGCACTGTCGGTTGCAGTAGAATCAAACTGTAAATAAAGCAGTGTTTACCTGGTAAATTCCCAGCTCTGGATGTCTTGCAAATATTCCATCACTCTGTCAGATTGATTAATTAATTAAATCGTTAGCCTTTGTGTGGGGCAGCTTTTCCTTGCTTTCTAGTGGTAAATACTAGCATTGGAATATTTGGTGGGATTTGATCCTGCAACGACTCGCTTCACAAACCCTATTGGATTTGCCTTCCCTTGCCTGCTATTGCTGGATACTGACACAGTATCATCTGTCAGGAAGTTCATTACATTAGAGGTACCGGAAAATTTCAAGTTTCAGCTCACTTGCATGCTATGTTCTCAAACAATTTGTGGGAGGGGCTGGATACATGCGTGCTTGCAATACAATTATCGGAAACAATGAACTGATCAATTGGGAATCTGATATCACGACTGGGTTTTTAAAGCACAATATAATTCCTAAACTGCTTCTCTCCGTTACATTTGGAAGGAGGAAGAAGGGTCTACCACTTGGTGGGATAGTAACAACAATAACAAATACCTCTGCAAGACACAGTCCACTGTAAGAAATTGAGAAGCTCTAAACGCTACACACTTAAACCGTGAACCAGTCCACAGTAATAAGTTTTAATGGCTAGATGTCAGAGACTGCTGCCAATCGGGAAGTTGACGTAGCGATTGGGTTTTTAAAGCACTATAGTATTCCTACATTTGTTCTCTCCACTACATTGAAAAGGATGAAGGCCCTATAGCGTGACAGGGTAGAAACAGCAGCAAATACCAAGACAGAGTCCACTGCGATGTACTGAGAAGCACAAAACCTGTCTGTAGCAGTAGTTGTCTTGACTTAATGTCGGAGATCACTGAAGAATTTACGCATTCCTTGCACTCATATCCTGAGGTCCACATGCAGTGCACCATTGTCTTCATACGCCACCAGTGCCAACACTCAGAAGTCGGTAAAAACAACCGCCACGGCAGCAGCAGCGGTCGTGGACATGTGTGTATGCCAGAGTGCACCACCCCTGGCCATGGAGGGCCAGGGATTGTTGGAGCGGTAGTATTCGTATATTATCAGGACGTCCAGCACAAACACCCATCACTTTGAATCGCCTTTCACGTAACCCACACGTCCACTTCTATCCCCACTCGCCCAGAAAACTAGACACTTCACTATTCTCCACTAATGCAGATAAGAGCAGACAGTCTGTCGCATTCTTTGTACGTAACCGCCTGTCACAGATTGAGCAAATCCATTACTTCCCGTTGTCGACTCCTCGTGACCGCCCTTGCAACCAGCTGCAGTGCACTGTGAAACAAGCAGCTGTGGCTTTGATTGTACTGTAGTTCTATTCAATTTCACCCCGACGTAGACAGCTGCAGTTTTAAAAAAATCCGTTTACGCACTCTGAGACAGAGATGTTGTTGACCATACAGTTCGAATTTCTCATGCAAAATGTAGATTTCTCCCTTTTATGCAAGTTATTTTCCAAGACAGAAGAAATCAGGGCATACACCTTTTCACGTTGCTGAACTATCGTTACTTGCTGTGAAAACCCTGTAAAAGTATGGCACAGGCTACAATATTTTGTCATCAGGTTGAAACAAATCTGTTCTAACCAGCTTAATATCTCTTACACCATGTATGACAGGACTAGAATATTAAATCAATTTTTGCCGCATGATGCAATACTAACACCTGCCTGTCACTTTGGAACTCCCTTTAAAGCAGCCAAATGCCTCGACACATACCAAGTCTCTTAAGGATACTGGGTACTTATAAATGGTGGAAAAATCCTGATTACATTGATTTATATATTATAAGGCTTCAGATGAAAATTGACCTATGTATACCAAATTGTAAAGTTATGGTCATATATACCACCATGCCCCCTTTATTTCTATTACAGAAACACTATTATTTGCAAAAGAATTGTGAACTTCCTGTTTCCAGCGATTATACGTATGATACATTGCATATGTTGGTAACAGTGCAGGTTTCTACTGTCTGTAAATGATTATCTTTGCTAGTATTTACCTTTGTTTCGCTGAAGCAATTTGTTCACGTGTTACTGAATGTTTCTTAGCCAAGTGCTACATATATTTGTGGAAGTACATATCCTTTAGTGTGCCCTAAACACGATCTATGCTACGCATTAAGAAATTCGATAAAAGGAAATTCCGTGGTAACCAGTTCACAAACAAAGCAAGCCACACTGCTCAAAGTAACCTATGTATGTGTTCTTCAGGGAAGAAACTCCCACATGGCACGCCTCATGATTTAAATTTTTGTGTTAACAATGACGCTGTTTGTAGTGCATTTGTTGTTGTTGATGTGCGCATCTTATCTTCTTTGATAAAGGAAGTGGCGAAATGTAAACAATGTGATGGTGTAAGCAGTCTGGAAATAACTGAGCAACGAAGTAGCAGGAAGTCTTTAGCGTCAAAATTAGTTGTTCTACGTAGATCCTGCATTAAATCTAACTCGAAAATGATTTTGAACATCTTGCATAATTCATATGATGTGAATTTGAAGTTAGTGTATGCAATACTTGCAATAGGAAAAGGAAAAAAGGCTGCTCTACGTTTCATGGTTCGATGAACCTTCCTCCTCCTCCCAGTAGGTTCAGAAAGTACATACAAATACTTTTAGGTGCCTTGACGATTGTATCTAAAGCATCTATGAAAGGTGCAGTAGAAAAAACTGTAAATATTAGTGGAACCAAGAACACTGCTGTTGCACTTGATGGGACATGGCAACGTCGAGGACATCGTTCTTTGAGTGCTGTTGTAAGTGCTACTTGTCTGGAGAATGGAAAAGTTGTTGATGTTGAGTGCTTATATAAGTGCTGTCACACCTGCCACGGTAACACTGAAGGACATATTGAACATCAGTGTTCTAAGAATTATGATGGTTACAGTGGAGGTATGGAGTGTGATGAAGCTCTAAAAATATTTCAGAGGTCGGTGCTCGTTTATAACGTTAGATATACGAAGTACGTGGCGATGGCGATTCTAAAGCTTTCAGTAAAATTAATGAGTTCAATGTTTATGGTGATACCTTGGTAACAAAACTGGAGTGTTGCGGACATGTGCAAAAGAGGATGGAAGCTAGATTGAAGAAGCGACGAAGAGAAATGAAAGGAAAGTTACTGGCTGACGGAAAATCTCTGTCTGGTCGAGGCAGACTGACAGAAACTGAAATAGACGTTCTTCACAGTTATTATGGACTGACCACTAGACGAACTGCGCCTCTGAATGATGTTACGGCAACTAGAAAAGCTGTATGGGCCACCTACTTTAATAAGTTGTCCTCAGATGACCACCCTGTTCACGGACTTTGCGCTAAAGGAGCAGATTCTTGGTGTGGTTACCAGAAAGCAAAAGAAAGTAGTCAAAAATTCCATCATAAGCATTCTCTTCCTGAGCCTGTTATGAATGAAATAAAACCAATTTTTAGAGACCTGAGTGGCTCTGTTTTGCTTAGTAAACGTCTTCATGGGGGCTCTCAGAATACAAATCATAGTTTAAACCATTGCATATGGGAAAGATTATCCAAGAATGTTTTTGTAGGACTAAATACATTAAACGTTGGTGTACTAGATGCAGTGGTATGTTTAAATGATGAAGTGATAAGAATGTTGGAAGTACTGAGGGATTTAGGCATAAAATGTGGCTCTAATATGGAAGATCAATTGCTTGCGTGTGACAGACAACGGGTGCATGAAGCTGAAAGACTCGCTCTTCAAGTTAGCAAAGAAGCAAGAAGTGTGAAAAGGAACGCCAAGAAGAAGCCTGAAGAAAAAATTCTGCAGGATGAAGACTATGCTTCAGGAATGTTCTGGGGCACAGTTCAATTGGACTAATAGCTTCATTTGCAACTTCCCTTAAGCTGTATTTTTCAGAATTGAGGTACAAATATTTCCTAAAGTTTATAAAGCACTGCTCTAATTTTTTTCTATAACTTTCAATAATCCATACTTATAAAGTAGATCTAGACTTTATTGCAGGACTAACTAAAGTATAGAAAAAATAACATTTTATTAGGAAAAAACTTATAAAAATTAAAATGTAAGATGTGATGTTTTTTATCGTTTTAGTATACGTAATAGGATTAAACAGGTCTATTACCTCAGCCATCACGTGATGCATATCTGGTAAAAATATAGTCTCCTTCAAAGGTATAACATTGGATTAAATGGTATCTCAATTTGAGTAAGCATTTTGGAAAAAGAATTGCATCAATTTCTTTGTAATTTTTTAATAACTCTAAATAGGTTCAAAAATATTCAAAATACTTCTGATTTGTTTAGAAAGTGTGCTTCATTACCCGATATGAAGAAAAAATCTGTAAACATATACATTATAAACAGTGCCTGAAAGAAATAGGTGTTGATTTTTACATAATATTGAGCCCAAAAGTACCATGTATCCTTAAGGTAAGAACACGGGGAATTTGTATTATGCTTATAGTAGGTATCACTTCATATTCGTTATTACATCTGATTTTATTACGATTGTCATCCATCCCTGTGTAGGTAAGAGACTGAAGTATCTTTAAAAGATATCGTCACAGTGGAAAAAACGCCTGACTACTACTCCAAGTCAACAATCACATCTGTAATGCCACACCCATAGCTTCAACCCGCCAAGCGCATGTCATTGATAGACTAATTAATTAAATTGATCATCAGAGTCATTATGCATGGCGAGTAATTATTTTTTCCAGCAGTCTGATTACACTCACCATGTGGTTCAACTGGGAATCCAGTAGGGAAGATGATGTTCTTTTTGAGGATATGACCAAAGAAGGATTCTACCACCAGCAACATGCATTTCACGTAAGGACTGCACTATTGGAAACACGATCACAACGGCTGTGATACCGTCACCCAGCCTAAGATGCGGTCTGGGTTCTACAGGCACACACAAGAGTCGCTGGTAGAGGTACGCTTTCTGGTAGAATTGCTGCCTAAGATTTGTAATGGAGTCTATCCATTCAGCCATACTTGTGTTGGACCCTATGAAGATGTCTTTTAACGATTACAGCCATTGGTGATTCTTATTCATGCCACCTCCATATCCCAGAACACATCATATTTTTGGAAACTATCTGCAAGGATCCCATACAGCAAACACTCCAGTGCAGTTTTTTACATAGTCCCACTGAACCTTGTAATTGCTCCTCAGAATCTGCCCTGCCCTCCCTGCAGCTTCGTCCATGTGATCTTCCCAATTTAAGTCGAAACTGAGCAGAAGTCGGAGAGCGCTATATCTAAGATATTCTGCATCCCATGGAGAAACAGGGTGAACAGAGTTAATGTGAAACGACCATGTTTTGACCACGCGATGAAAATGAGAACATGTTGTCATAGCTGTGCCAACTGTGTACAATGTATAAAGCCGGTGCCAGCAAAGCTTCGTCATGCAATATGAGATAGTAGTAAGGATAGTATAAGCAGTAATATTGGTGCTTCATATATGAAAATTATGAAGACTCCACGTGGTACTGGAACTGGAGGAAGAATGAGGAGTGTGCTACTCAAAGCGGCAACTCCAAACTACGTACGTCCAAACAAGATCTGCACCTCTCAGGACACGTTGTCTCCATCATCGTTAATTTGTTCCAGCCAACAGAGAAAAACTATGAACTATAAAACTCCGCTATCGTCACCTGGTAGAGAACTCGATAATACACTCCTGGAAATGGAAAAAGGAACACATCGACACCGGTGTGTCAGACCCACCATACTTGCTCCGGACACTGCGAGAGGGCTGTACAAGCAATGATCACACGCACGGCACAGCGGACACACCAGGAACCGCGGTGTTGGCCGTCGAATGGCGCTAGCTGCGCAGCATTTGTGCACCGCCGCCGTCAGTGTCAGCCAGTTTGCCGTGGCATACGGAGCTCCATCGCAGTCTTTAACACTGGTAGCATGCCGCGACAGCGTGGACGTGAACCGTATGTGCAGTTGACGGACTTTGAGCGAGGGCGTATAGTGGGCATGCGGGAGGCCGGGTGGACGTACCGCCGAATTGCTCAACACGTGGGGCGTGAGGTCTCCACAGTACATCGATGTTGTCGCCAGTGGTCGGCGGAAGGTGCACGTGCCCGTCGACCTGGGACCGGACCGCAGCGACGCACGGATGCACGCCAAGACCGTAGGATCCTACGCAGTGCCGTAGGGGACCGCACCGCCACTTCCCAGCAAATTAGGGACACTGTTGCTCCTGGGGTATCGGCGAGGACCATTCGCAACCGTCTCCATGAAGCTGGGCTACGGTCCCGCACACCGTTAGGCCGTCTTCCGCTCACGCCCCAACATCGTGCAGCCCGCCTCCAGTGGTGTCGCGACAGGCGTGAATGGAGGGACGAATGGAGACGTCTTCAGCGATGAGAGTCGCTTCTGCCTTGGTGCCAATGATGGTCGTATGCGTGTTTGGCGCCGTGCAGGTGAGCGCCACAATCAGGACTGCATACGACCGAGGCACACAGGGCCAACACCCGGCATCATGGTGTGGGGAGCGATCTCCTACACTGGCCGTACAACACTGGTGATCGTCGAGGGGACACTGAATAGTGCACGGTACATCCAAACCGTCATCGAACCCATCGTTCTACCATTCCTAGACCGGCAAGGGAACTTGCTGTTCCAACAGGACAATGCACGTCCGCATGTATCCCGTGCCACCCAACGTGCTCTAGAAGGTGTAAGTCAACTACCCTGGCCAGCAAGATCTCCGGATCTGTCCCCCATTGAGCATGTTTGGGACTGGATGAAGCGTCGTCTCACGCGGTCTGCACGTCCAGCACGAACGCTGGTCCAACTGAGGCGCCAGGTGGAAATGGCATGGCAAGCCGTTCCACAGGACTACATCCAGCATCTCTCCGATCGTCTCCATGGGAGAATAGCAGCCTGCATTGCTGCGAAAGGTGGATATACACTGTACTAGTGCCGACATTGTGCATGCTCTGTTGCCTGTGTCTATGTGCCTGTGGTTCTGTCAGTGTGATCATGTGATGTATCTGACCCCAGGAATGTGTCAATAAAGTTTCCCCATCCTGGGACAATGAATTCACGGTGTTCTTATTTCAATTTCCAGGAGCGTATATCACTCCACCCATGTCTTCTGATATATCAAAAACAAATACCTCTCGAGCTGCCATCGAGGCTATGTGGGGCTTCTATTAAATATTCAGGTATTGGTTCATTGGAGAGGTGCCTCGTGATTGAAGTCACTTCCACAGACCAGTGTAAAGTTTTGTCACCTATACTGTGGGAGGACCATATCCCACAGGCTATCAGTTGCAAGGGAGAGTCCCTATGTCGTTGTTTGATAAATTTTTTGTGATGTAGCACATCCAAGCAATGTATGGCTACAGCTACATACACAGCATTTATTCTCTTTTCTCCACCACGACTTCAAGGTCTATGTCAGGTGCTCAACTGACATCCATCCATTGGCTCTCACAGGGAATTGGACATTGTACAGTGTAAATTATGCTGCTACTGCTCCCACAACACACAGGATGACTGAAATAAAAGACAGAGGCGCTGTTTCTTATAGACAAAATAAAAATGTGAGTCATCATAACACATGGAAACAGGAAGAGTTTTGCAGCATTGCGGGGCGACTAATGACCTTTATACATTTAAATTCACAGTGATGTGGTAGCAGATATCTAGGCATTCTATTTTGATTGATTCCTCATATTTCAATCGTGGACATGATCACTGTTTCAGTACAGGCCATCCCCAGAGGATTTTGTTCCCACCAAGACTCTCTCTTCATCTCCAACAAGTGAGTATCAGGCAATCAACACCAGTGGACAGATGGAATGGGAATTACACTGTCGATGTACTGTAGTAAGCACCCCTGTTGATAGTGCGATGAATTTTAGCAATTTTACCAGTTTTTCTGTAATTTCAATACCAATCAATGATTCAGCAGTATGCTTGCCAGTTTCTGTATCATCGCTAAACCACCCCAAACTGCGACTGTAGATAGATGACTGTACAGCGCGTCCATTCATTGTTAATTCTTAAACATGTACAGGGTGATTTATACGACCATGTACGAACTCTAGGGTTTGATCAATGAGAGTGTACAGAATAAAAGAATGTCTAATGAACTTTTGTCCCGAAATGAATGGTTTACATGCTAGAGATCATTTATTCAATCATACTGTGCTATAGAGACTGTGGTCTAATAGGTGCTGTACCATGCAGCCACACTTAAGTATGCATGGTTTCCTCCTAAAGGGTGCTACTCTTCCTCGTACATCATGCCCTAGCGCCTTTTCCTGACATAGTAATTGGTAGTGTTGTGTCTGATTCACTTCTACTGCTGACTCACCTAGTAGTGAATGTGATACAGCATTGTATAGAATGGTTATATACACTCCTGGAAATTGAAATAAGAACACCGTGAATTCATTGTCCCAGGAAGGGGAAACTTTATTGACACATTCCTAGGGTCAGATACATCACATGATCACACTGACAGAACCACAGGCACATAGACACAGGCAACAGAGCATGCACAATGTCGGCACTAGTACAGTGTATATCCACCTTTCGCAGCAATGCAGGCTGCTATTCTCCCATGGAGACGATCGGAGAGATGCTGGATGTAGTCCTGTGGAACGGCTTGCCATGCCATTTCCACCTGGCGCCTCAGTTGGACCAGCGTTCGTGCTGGACGTGCAGACCGCGTGAGACGACGCTTCATCCAGTCCCAAACATGCTCAATGGGGGACAGATCCGGAGATCTTGCTGGCCAGGGTAGTTGACTTACACCTTCTAGAGCACGTTGGGTGGCACGGGATACATGCGGACGTGCATTGTCCTGTTGGAACAGCAAGTTCCCTTGCCGGTCTAGGAATGGTAGAACGATGGGTTCGATGACGGTTTGGATGTACCGTGCACTATTCAGTGTCCCCTCGACGATCACCAGTGTTGTACGGCCAGTGTAGGAGATCGCTCCCCACACGATGATGCCGGGTGTTGGCCCTGTGTGCCTCGGTCGTATGCAGTCCTGATTGTGGCGCTCACCTGCACGGCGCCAAACACGCATACGACCATCATTGGCACCAAGGCAGAAGCGAATCTCATCGCTGAAGACATCTCCATTCGTCCCTCCATTCACGCCTGTCGCGACACCACTGGAGGCGGGCTGCACGATGTTGGGGCGTGTGCGGAAGACGGCCTAACGGTGTGCGGGACCGTAGCCCAGCTTCATGGAGACGGTTGCGAATGGTCCTCGCCGATACCCCAGGAGCAACAGTGTCCCTAATTTGCTGGGAAGTGGCGGTGCGGTCCCCTACGGCACTGCGTAGGATCCTACGGTCTTGGCGTGCATCCGTGCGTCGCTGCGGTCCGGTCCCAGGTCGACGGGCACGTGCACCTTCCGCCGACCACTGGCGACAACATCGATGTACTGTGGAGACCTCACGCCCCACGTCTTGAGCAATTCGGCGGTACGTCCACCCGGCCTCCCGCATGCCCACTATACGCCCTCGCTCAAAGTCCATCAGCTGCACATACGGTTCACGTCCACGCTGTCGCGGCATGCTACCAGTGTTAAAGACTGCGATGGAGCTCCGTATGCCACGGCAAACTGGCTGACACTGACGGCGGCGGTGCACAAATGCTGCGCAGCTAGCGCCATTCGACGGCCAACACCGCGGTTCCTGGTGTGTCCGCTGTGCCGTGCGTGTGATCATTGCTTGTACAGCCCTCTCGCAGTGTCCGGAGCAAGTATGGTGGGTCTGACACACCGGTGTCGATGTGTTCTTTTTTCCATTTCCAGGAGTGTATTTGAATCAAGAGCTTTACTTACCGAAATGCAAATGGCAATGGATGGCTGGCAGCAAGGTTGTATCAGCAAGGTTGCCTACCTACAAGGTTGTACAGGAGACATATCCTCGCTAACAACAACCAGAGCATTCAATGTTTGCAACTGTGTTTCGCAGTTTGTCTGAGACAGTGTTGTTTCAGGAAGCAGGAATCATGAAGGACGTACCAGAAATGTTCTGACACCAGACTTGGAGGAAAATGTGACTAACACTGTGGAGGGCGACCTCCCTGTCAGTACCAGTCAGTTGGCCCACTAGTACAGGTGAAGCCAGACGATCGTGTGGAACATTACTCATGACAATTGTTACCATCCTTATCGCCTACAGCATGTGCAGGACTTACTAGCGACCGACTTTCAACAGTGGGAGTAGTTTTGTCACTGGTTTCTTCACCAGGCAACCACGATTCCAGGATTTGTGTCATCCACACTATTCACAGATGAGGCCACCTCTACGCAAAGTTGTGTTTTCAACTTCCGTAACAGTCATGTGTCGGATAGTATGCAGAACTCCCACAGTAACAGCAAATCATCAGAGTAAGTGCAGCCGTAATGTGTAGGCCAGAATAACTGGAGAACGTATTTTGGGACCAATCTTCCTTACACGTCGCCTAGCAAGCTGGAACTATCGGCGTTTCTTGTGGGCAACTTTGCCTCCTTTGTTGGAAGAAGCGCCATTGATGATTCGAAGGGTTACGTGCTGCTACATGATGGTGCTCGAGCCCACTTCGCCATTAACCTCAGGACCCATCTCAATCGTGTCTTCCGTGGTCGATGGATCAGACGAGGGGTTCCAGTTGCATGGCCTGTTCATTTACTGGATCTCAATCAGTGCTATTTCTGGTTATGGAGCCATCTCTAAACTATTGTGTATGCAGAGCCCATTCCGGATGAGGAGACACTGAAGCAGCGTATTCGTGCTGCCTTTGACACTGTTCAGATGCAGCCTGGCGGTTACTACGGCGCGCACATGCCATACACGCTACATTCACACCTTGTGAAGGAACACAGCGAGCCAAGCTGTTCTGCGAAGACTGTTCCGCACCAATCCTACTCATGGCGCCCATCGAAGAGCACAAGATCTCTCCAGAAGCGCACATGTCGAGAAGGTTAACACCCCTTCTCGGTTTATAGTAGATAAGAGACGGTTGTGACGATATAACAGGCGGTTATGAAGAAGAAACGTGTTCTATGCATGATAGAGCTCCAGACGGACGTAGTTTGAAGCACTTTATGTAAATCAACAGCACTGTAAATTCAGAAGTATTGTTCTAGTGTCTGGAGTCAGCACCAAGAAGGTATTGGTAAGAGAGAAATGATCGTGGAACGTAAACACATGCATTCCTATGGCTACACGCTTGTGTACTTAAAACACGCTATAATGCTAGAGCTGTGCTGTTTTCGGCCTATTACTCGTGTGGAATGCAACGCAGTTAATGTTCCAATGTAAGAAATGTATTCCCAGTGTATGGCATACAATTTTCGTGCAAGTTCCTTTACGAATAAAGTTTGGTAATAAACTGTAAAGTGGTAAAACTGCTACCTTTCACACCAAAGAAAAGTTCGATTCCTTGCAACAGAAACACTATATAGTTTTACAGAGGTGTATGGCGCCTGTTGTTTAAGAAGTTAAAGAGTGATTACGGTTCGGAAATTATGATATGCTCACAACAGCCCTATAAAACAGCAGTCGTCGAGAGCTGAAAATGCTTACGAAAAAACAGTGACATCTTACGAGGAGATAAAAACCACGATCAGTAACCAGATCAGATGTAATAGTCTTACTGAAGTTTACCTCTGCTAACCCTCTTCTTGCACACAGAAGACGTGGTCCTATGTTAGGCTGTATTGCTCATGTGCAGGATAATATTCCCGTTTCGCGTTAACGCTGCGTCTCTACAAGGCTTTCTCTCTCCAGTATTGCGTGTATGTAGCATCAGTCTGCTCTCCTCCTCTAGAACCAGCACATTTTATTGATTTTATTCAGTACTCGTTCCCTGGTACTTGTAATTTTATGAATTTGAGTCAACTTCCGCAACTTTACTTGGTTTTTGCGATTTTACTTATTTCATGGTATTTCCATCATTTTTTTACGTATCTCGCATCAATTTTTCGTAATTGCACCAGGTTTTCCTCAAAGTTTGTCGGGTTTATGTCTTTTTCTATACTTTTCCACAGTTTTCCATTTTCCATACATATATGGTCATTTTGTTGACATACCCCCTGTGCTGCTTGATTTTCTACGAGAACATTTGCGCATGTTATACAACAACCTACTAAAAAATCCTAAGTCTTCCCATCTCCCCGATATTCCACTTGCATGCATTTAAGCTAGGACAAGCATGAAAAGTATAGTAACAGTTGCTTCGTACCTACATGAAACTGAAGACTCGATTCACGTCCAATATGTGGCAGAGAAATGGACTTCTTCGCATACATGCTCGTTCGTCTAGAGGAGCGTACCGAAACAGGTTATCCATCGATGGACGTGTTTCGTCACACATGAGTTAGAAGTCATCTGATGACTGTGGTGTGAAGAGGTTTGCTGTTAACGATTGCAGGTAGTTAGTGCTCTAAGTCAGGACACGCAGTTGTACAGAACGGTTTTGGTCCTGCGATCTGACGCAACTCACTCAGTTTGGAATTGGAACCTGAACTGAACTGAGTGAACTAACAGAGTGGTTTCGGTCTTATTACTCGAAGCACTTTTCACAGTTCGGAAATGGAGCCTGAATTCAGTAAAGTGGACTAAGTGGATGGTACTGATTTTCCAATTTTAAGCAGTTCACACAGCCTGATGTGAACTAACTGAAATAACGGAATTGTTTTGTCTTCCAATCGAATGCTGTTTGCACAGTTTGAAACTGCATCCCGACTGAACCAAGTGAATTATAAGAATGGTTTTGGTCTTCTGTTGTGAAGCTCTCCACATATTTCACAACTGGAGCCTGAACTTAATTATGTGAACTAAGAGAACGGTTTTGATCTTCTTTTGAACTAGTGCAGTAATGGAATGGTTTCGGTCTTCCAGTATGATGCAGTTAACACATTTTACCGTCAGGAGTGTTGCTAGATCCTGGGACTGAGACGTACTCAGTATCAAGGGAGGAAGTATTCGTGCATGGGTGTGCTTTAACTTCCAGTAAGTGGCGCAAACAAGGAGTAAAAAACGATAGTTCATTGAAAGAATTACTTCTCCGCACAGTTCCTTTCCCAGAATAGCTCATTCTAATTAGTGCGTTCACGAACTAGACATCCGTAATCATCAACACCTGTACTTCAAGTATCATTAGAACTAATTTCATGGCACACTTTGATTTTCCTGTCTGCACTTATCGTTTTGAAGTTTTTGTACAAGCATTTTAATTTTCGGAGACGATTTCTGAATCCTCGAGTTTGTTATATGTCCTACTTTCTTCCATTGGCCAACAATGGTCTTCAGTGTTTTTCATCGGGCGGGCTGTTACAGTGTAAGACTTTGCTTTCACACACTGGAGGCAATGCTTCAAATCTGCACGTGGCAATCCTGCCTTAGGTTTCCTGTGGTTTCTCTGAATGTCATTATGCTTTATTGGAAACGGGAAACGACCAATCTCTTTCCCCACCCTACTCACATCCGGGTTTATGCTTTGTCCCTGAAGACCACGGCATCGTCAGCATACTGAATCTTTGCCCTTCTCTTTCCTTCTGTTACCTGGAAATCCATTTCTCAGTGTTGTGGTGTGTTCCAAACATCCGTATTATTACGTTTGTGTTATCTATTGCATCATTGTGTCATTTTTTCCGTTAAAAGATTCTTGGGTGTCCGCCTAGATCACATCATAATTTCTCCATGCTACTTCGGCAAGCAGATTTGTTGCCATCTTCAAGTGGTCCCTGATGACTGCTGCTCTTCTGCGCTCGGCGTCCTATATACACTGGTCATTACCCCCTCCTTCACTCCGCTCTTGTCCCTGTTTTGCAGCCGCTGCGGTGGACTGAGGCGTTGGAGAGCCGGAGGGTGTAATGTCCCCACAGAAAATACCCTCTACCACGCACCAATTAATCATAGTCAATCAAACCATCCACATTCATTCTCTTTGGAAAAGTATCTGATCGATTTTCTCGTAACATATGCGGCGACAGCTCGACGACGTCAAAGTATTTTCTAGTGCTTTTGTTCTTTGAAATAACAGAGATGCATATATGCATTCTCCATGGTTGTTAGAGAGGTAACAGCTTCTGGAGTATCTGTTGAGGGATTGACGTGTTTCTGAGAGATACATATTTTGCTTTTCTTCTCGCTAAAGCGAGCCAATTAACATTTGTGCCGCTAGCGGTTTGTTTGAAGAGAAAGAGACTGTAAAAGGAAAATAATTAAGACGTGGATTCACCGGAGATCTGGACATGTAATGGAGATGGATTTAATACAAAATTTCCTTCATAAATAAGGTTTGTGACTTTTTGTTCTGGAGTGAATGAACGAATGAGTTTTTCTCAATCATTTGATGATCACGTTGGCCCTGTAATTAGTGGGGAAGTTTCAGCTGTGTCGAAGAGAGCCTGCAATCACTAAGTCTGTGTTAAATCGTCCAAAAACGCTTCGTACACATCTGGAATTCGCAATCTTTCGTAAAAGGAACAAATTGTCCACACGATTTATTCTCCCGACTGAACACAGTGTTTAACAGGAATAATAAATGTAAAGATCTCTTACAGCAAGTCAGCCAACAAATGGGAGGTCTTTACTTTACTGTATAGATTTATGTGTGAAGGTGAAGGGATCTTAAAGGCAACAGATACACGTCTATACATACAAGACATTACACAAAGTTAGCGGCTAGCTGCATTCATCACCTATTCTTAGATAAAGAGACGACAACTTATTATCCTTAACATTTAAAAAAAATGTTAAAAGGGGAGAGTGACGCCTGGTTGCAAACTGTGGTCTTCAGTCTCTGCAGTATCGCCTACTTGTGCAGACCTCACTGTTTGGCAACGCTTTGCTTTCTCTCAGCCCAGTGCAGGGTATCACACCTGACTCGGCTGCAGACTGCTGTCTTCGTTAATTACATCTTCTGGCACCCTAATTTCAATAGGTTCTTTAATGTCGCAATGAGGTGAGAAAAGGCCAAGTATTTCCGTACTGCGAGGTCCGACCGTGCAGAAAATGAAGACCACAGTTCGTATGCGGGTGTCGCTAACCTCACATCCCCAACCACCTACCAGGACAACCACTCTTCCAACGACAGGAGCGGACTGATGGAGAGCGTAATGCTGATCCCAGCAGAGGTGCAGTCAACAGGTATCACTCGAAGATGGTAACAAGTCACAAGTTTGTTTTTATTATCGTATAAATCGATTTCGGTACGGTTACGTTCAGTTTGATAAGCGAGACCTCACTTACACAGTAGCTGATTGCTTTCTTCGGGCATGTCCGAAAGAACAGGCACTATTCATGATTCTTAAACCGTATAGACATGACGACAGGTAAATTCCGACATAAACTGCTAGCAGGCCCAGAAATAAATGCAATGGTGACAAATGAAAATTTTATGTTGGACTGGAACTTGAGTCCAGATTTTCCGCTTATAGGAAGGTTGCTTAAACCACTTCGGCTATCTCAGCATGCTTCCCGTCCAGCCCAGTTTCCAATACGCAACGCACTACACAAATAGTGTCCCTGTAGATTATCATGACTGCTCGAGGCCTCACTTGATTCCCACAAGAGATAAAATTAAGAGTGCATCTGTACAGAAGGTATCATTATTTGTCGTCAAGATGCATATATTTATATATGTGGCGTCTGTCCTCTCCAAAATTTATGCGCCTTGATGGCAACTAATGATACCTTCTGTACAGATGCACTCCTCGCTGGACGTTTTGCGAGAATCATGTGAGGCTGTGGGCAACGAAGATAATGGACAAGGGACACCACGTGTGTAGCGTGTGACATACGGGTATTTCGGATGTACAGAGACTGTGCTGGGATAGTCATAGGGGTTAAGGTCAGCACTTGTGATAAATGGGAGACCTCAGATCGAGTCCCGGTCTGGCACAAATTTTCATTTGTCACCACTGGATTTATTTCAGCAAACAATAAAAGCTGATGTCGGAATTTATCATTGGTCATACCAGATTTTAGTCGTTTTGAATACTATGTGCCTACCAGATTTACGAGAAACTTTTGAGAGTGACAGGTAGGAAATATTATATCTTTTACTAAATCTACCCAGGCAGCATCTTAGCACACCAGTCAATGCCAACTGACAGCGCCCATCTAGAGCTCCTGACAGGCTGTCGTAACCACTTTATCATAGCGTTACCTTATGTACTGAGTGTGTCATAGACATCTTTTCAGATGGTTCAAAATGGCTCTGAGCACTATGGGACTTAACATCTGAGGTCATCAGTCCCCTCGAACTTAGAATTACTTACCTAACTAACCTAAGGACATCACACATCCATGCCCGAGGCAGGATTCGAACCTGTGACCGTAGTGGTCGCCCGGTTCCAGACTGAAGCGCCTAGAACCGCTCGGCCACAGTGACCGGCCATCTTTTCAAAGAGCGACTGCGTAGCACAGATTATATTTTTGAAGAGTTGAAAGATTGCAGGTTCATTCGACTCACCTTTCTTCCATTTTATTTACTCAATCAAATTGATAATCAGATGCACTATGGTCAATGAGATTTCTCGAGAAAGTTGACGGTGGTCGTAATACTGAAATCGGTCACAGCTAAATACATTCAGTTACTCGAGATGGAGAAAACGAGCACTTGTTTTCGGCCAGGCAGTCGTATCTGCGGCATATGAAGCTTGATGAGCCATTTGTGAGAAAGGCAGCTGGGCTGGCGCTTTTGCACAACAGAAGCTAGCGCAGAGGACATGAGCGAAGACTCGTGGGTCACAAGCCACAGGGAGCGGAGAGCCAGGAGCCTTGGCATATTGTCCCTGAAGCCAGACAAAAAAATAGAAAAAGACAGTTCTCACAACTTCTTTCGCAGAGTTGCATAGGATTGTGAGAGTGGAAATTGTTTCTGGATGAACAGAAGAGCAGTCCGCCTTTTTGAAAAGGGGCTACGTGTTGTACCCCGCTTCTAAGATGGGTATCAGCTCATCATCATCATCATCATCATTTAAGACTGATTATGTGGTGTCACTGCCAGACACCACACTTGCTAGGTGGTAGCTTAAATCGGCCGCGGTCCATTAGTACATGTCGGACCCTCGTGTCGCCACTGTGTGATCGCAGACCGAGCGCCACCACACGGCAGGTCTCGAGAGACGTACGAGAACTCGCCCCAGTTGTACGACGACGTTGCTAGCGACTATACGGACGAAGCCAATTCTCTCATTTGCCGAGAGACAGTTAGAATAGCCTTTAGCTAAGTTAATGGCTACGACTTAGCAAGGCGCCATTAGCCTTAAATAGCTTGTATATAAAGAGTCACTTGTATCGCCACAATCTCCAGATGTCTCATCAAGAACGATGTATACAAGGATGTATTAAAAGTTAAGTATATTCCAAAGATAAGTATTTTCTTTATCACATTCATTAAGTCTCCTGTTTCAGACCTCACTCCATCCTTCGTGTGTTAGCGCGTGCATCTTGGCCGCCTCTTTCAATTAGTGTGCGTAGTGTTGGCAAGTCTGCCGACACTACAATTTTGGCGACGAGCGTAAAAACGGTCTTCGTTCTTCTTGCTTTGCTTACATTCCTTGTGTCATGGCTTCGCCAGATGTACTGTCCGAATTTTATCTCTTGCAGAATCAGCAGACGCAGGCGTTATTGGATGCCCTTGGACAGCTCGTCCAGGGTCAACGTGCGCTGCAACACGATGCGGCCGCCGCCGCTTCATCGCTACCACAGCCACAACACGCCGTTGCACCATCCTTCCGTAATTTTGATTCAACGCAAGAAACGTGGCCAGAATGGTCACGCCAATTTGGCTTCCATCTAGCCGCCTACAGAATTCAAGGTAATGAGCGGCAGCCGTTTTTGCTTTCTTTTGTCGGTGTGTCCACCTACCGTGTGATAGTGAAATTGTTTCCCCGACGCGACGTAGCGACTCTGTCCTACGAAGAAATTTTGTCTGCTTTAGATGCCTATTTCAAAGAAACAGTTAATGTAGTTGCCAAAAGGTATACGTTCTTTAGTACCAAACGTACGGCCGGTCAGACTAATAGGGAGTGGGTTGCAACATTGCAAGGACTTACTAGGGATTGTGATTTTGCATGTGAATGTGGACTTCCGTATTCAGATACTATGGTGCGTGATGCAATAGCGCAGAACGTTTCTGATGTTCCCATACGGGAACAGATTTTGAAACTAGTTAATCCCTCCCTTCAACAAGTGATAGACATATTGGATAGGCAAGACACACTTGACTTTGCACAGGAATCATTTGAAACTTCGCCAGCAGTGTGTCACATTAACCGGCCCGCAGGGCCCGCTGCACGGAACGCTAACCTGCCCTCGCACACGTCCGCACAGCTGCAGCCTCGCTCGCAAACACGAGTCCAGCCGCGTAAGCATGCCAATGCAGTTCTAAAATCATGCCAGCAGTGTGCAGCTAGACATTCGCGTGACAATTGCCCATCACGCCAAGCTATTTGCTTTTACTGTCATATGAAGGGACATGTTCAAAGTGTTTGCCAGAAAAAGCTGAGATCAGACAATCAAAACCATTGCAGGCCCTTTGCTTCGCGCCGGAATCGAACCAGGATTCGTGGACCTTCGCCCATGGACATTCATGTCGTTAATTCCACCCCGTCCAGTGCCACTTTATCTAACAGTGACTGTGTTCGTCCTACAAAACGTGTGCGTCGACGTCGCCGGAACTCCCGTAAAGTCGCAAGTGCTTCTGTACCTGTATCAGTTTAAATTGCGCGTGAAAGTCGCTCTTGTCGTCAGCAGGACAATAAACTTTTTGTAGACTTAGACTTTGGAGGCAAAGTGATACCATTCCAGCTCGATACCAGAGCTGCAGTTTCATTGCTCAATCAATACACGTACAAACAACTGGGCAAGCCTCCGTTGCGTGCCGCAAATGTTTAGCTCAATAGTTATTTAGGACAGCAGATACCTGTGTTAGGACAGTGCAGCCTGCTTGCCACATACAAGGGACAAACAAAACTTGTGTCATTTTACGTTCTTCGTTCTTCTACGGCAGTGAACTTGTTTGGTTTAGATTTATTTAAGTTGTTTAACTTGTCTATCGTAAATCAGGTCCTATCCGTGAATCAGACTGTGCCTTCCGCCAGTGTTTCTCGTCTTTGTGAGGAATTTGCAGACATTTTTGCACCGGGCCTTGGTTGCGCTAAGAACTATGAAGCACATTTGGAACTCAAAGTGGATGCGCAACCGAAATTTTTCAGAGCGCGCAATGTTCCCCACGCATTGCGTGATGAGGTCGCAAGAACATTAAACGATTTAGAATCTCAAGGTGTAATCGAACGTGTGCAGGCTTCTCTCTGGGCCTCACCCTTAGTAATTTTGCCAAGACCTTCCGGAAAATTGAGAATTTGCGTGGACTTCAAGGCAACTGTGAATCCACAACTTGTGACTGCAACTTTTCCTTTGCCCCGCCCGGAAGATCTTTTTGATAAACTGTGCCCGGGTAAATACTTTTCGAAATTGGACCTAGCAGATGCGTACTTGCAACTCCCAGTGGACGAAGAATCCCAGCACGTCTTGGTGGTTAACACGCATCTTGGATTGTACCGATTCAAAAGACTGCCATTCGGGTGTGCATCCGCCCCTGCATTGTTTTAGCAATATTTACAAACTGTTTGTGCGTCGGTCCCTACTGCTGCGAACTATCTGGACGATATTGTGATCCCCGGAAAGACAGAAGCCAAACATTTAGCCAATCTACAAACGTTATTTCAGGTCTTGCGACAAAATGGTCTTCGCTTGAGGAAGGACAAATGTGTGTTTTTTGCTCGTGACTTACCATATCTGGGCCATGTCATAAATGCACAAGGCATACATCCGAGTCCAGAGCACCTCCATGCCATACAGGAGTTACCTTCGCCACGGAACTTGAAACAGCTCCAGAGTGTGTTGGGAATAATTAACTACTATGCCAGGTTTGTGCCGCGCGCTTCTTCCATTTCAGCTCCGCTTCATCGCTTACGCCGTAAAGGTGTTCCGTTCGTCTGGACGACGGAATGCGAACGCGCCTTTCGCCAGTTGAAATCGGCGTTGCTTTCAAATACTTGCCTTACACCATTCGATCCCCGGAAACCCCTTTTGTTGATGGTAGATGCATCGGATTTCGGGATCGGTGCTGTGCTTGTGCACAAAGATGGATCGCATGATCGTCCTATTGCCTTTGCTTCAAAATTACTCTCGTCTGCGCAACGCAATTATTCCCAGATAGACAAAGAAGCTTTAGCTCTCGTATTTGGTGTTACTAAGTTTCATGATTTCTTGTATGGTCGTCACTTTACCATTATCACAGACCACAAACCTTTGACATCGCTTTTTCATCCGAACAAGCCTGTACCTCATTCGCTGGTCTCTTTTCCTCTCGCAGTACCGCTACGATATCTTGTATCGGTCCACTGCTAAGCACGGAAACGCTGATGCGTTGTCCCGTTTGCCTGTTGCTGAGGATAAAGCATTCGATTCTTCCGAACTTGCTTGCATGTTCATTGATTCGGAAACCGATGACGTGGTCGAATCGTTTCCGATTGATTTTCGTCGTGTCGCTACAGCCACAGCTGCTGACCCTGTCCTTGCTACTGTTTTGCGTTTTGTTGCTACGCAATGGCCCTTGTCAAAGTCGCGGATCGAGGATCCGTTGGTTCGCCGATTTTTTGCTCACAAGGAGAGACTTTTTGTACGACGTGGTGTTTTGTTGTTGCGTTCTGATAATGGTCAATCCAGAGTCGTGGTCCCACGTTCGTTACAGTCCTCTGTCTTACGGCTTCTTCACCAAGGACATTGGGGTATAGTGCGAACGAAACAACTTGCTCGTCAGCACTGTACTTGGTTCGGAATCGATGCTGCGATTACGAATATGTGCTCTTCTTGCGTGGCGTGTGCCGAACAACAATCCACCCCACCGCGGAAATTCTTTGCATGGCCGACAGCCACTTCCCCTTGGCAACGCTTGCACATCGATTTTGCTGGTCCGTTCTGGAATGCTCGATGGTTGGTTGTGGTGGATTCCTTCAGTAATTTTCCTTTTGTTGTCCGGCTGTCTTCCACGACGTCATCTGCCACCATCCAAGCGTTGTCCGCTATTTTTTGCATTGAAGGTCTTCCCCAGACTATTGTTTCCGACAATGGCCCACAATTCATGTCCGCAGAATTTCAGTCATTCTGCAAGGCCAATGGTATTCAACATCTGACATCCGCGCCGTTTTCGCCTCAGTCAAACGGTGCCGCTGAACGGTTGGTCCGGACTTTCAAGTCACAGATGTTGAAGTTGAAAGAGTCGCATTCTAGGGAGGACACGTTATTGCTCTTTTTGTCTTCGTATCGCTCTCAGCCCCGCGATGGTCGCTCGCCAGCTGAGTTGCTCCATGGTCGTCCTCATCGAACCTTGATGTCTTTGCTTCATCCGCCGCATCAGGTTCCAGTGCAGCGGCAGACTACTGCTTTTGCTCCTGGCGACGTTGTTTTCTATCGCAACTATCGCGGTTCACGGCGTTGGCTCGCAGGGCGCATTCTTCGCTGCCTCGGCCGCGCGATGTATTTGGTTTTGGGGGCCTCTGGTGAGGTGTGTCGGCATCTCAATCAGCTGCGCCTCTGCCGTCGCCTGGATTCTGCCGCTCCCCGTCTGCTTTCAGCGACGGTGTCGTCCGGTCAGCGCCCTGGGGACCCATCTACTAGCTCGCCTCATCCCCAGGTGTTACCGACGCTGCCTTCCCTATTGCCTCATGGCGACGCACCGCCGCCGCCGCCTGTTCTCCCGCCGGCGCCGCCCGCAGTGGACGCGTCGCTGCAACCGCCTGGCGCCTCCCTGGGTCACGCGCCGCCGCTCGCTTCCCGTGACCAGCTGTCCTCCGCCATGGAACTCTTGCCCGCTCCGGACCAGATGTCGCCTTCGCCCGTCGGGTGCCCCGGCCACATGGAGGTCGACCCTTCGGCCCCTCCTGTCTCTCTACGGGCGCATACACCGCATGTTGCCGTGCACCCTGGACTAGGTTTTCAGGCGTTTCCTAGCTCCCCTCGGACCGAATGGCCGGGTGCGGGTGGCACGGTCTCGCCTGTTGTTAGGCTCCCCACCTCATCGCATACATCAACGTGGGGTCCTCCCCACGGCGGGCGGAAGCCTTATAACACGACCGTTCGCCGATTTGCGGGGGAGGAATGTGGTGTCACTGCCAGACACCACACTTGCTAGGTGGTAGCTTAAATCGGCTGCGGTCCATTAGTGCATGTCGGACCCGCGTGTCGCCACTGTGTGATCGCAGACCGAGCGCCACCACACGGCAGGTCTCGAGAGACGTACGTGAACTCGCCCCAGTTGTACGACGACGTTGCTAGCGACTATACGGACGAAGCCAATTCTCTCATTTGCCGAGAGACAGTTAGAATAGCCTTCAGCTAAGTTAATGGCTACGACTTAGCAAGGCGCCATTAGCCTTAAATAGCTTGTATATAAAGAGTCACTTGTATCGCCACAATCTCCAGATGTCTCATCAAGAACGATGTATACAAGGATGTATTAAAAGTTAAGTATATTCCAAAGATACGTATTTTCTTTATCACATTCATTAAGTCTCCTGTTTCAGACCTCACTCCATCCTTCGTGAGTTAGCGCGTGCATCTTGGCCGCCTCTTTCAATTAGTGTGCGTAGTGTTGGCAAGTCTGCCGACACTACAGATTATGCCTTTCAGCATTCAGTCTGGAGCATAGCCCCCTTATTAAATTCCTTCACGATCCCACCCTATTCAGTGCTAACATTGGTGCCTCTTCTGATGTTAAACCTATTACTTCAAAATCATTCTTAACCGAATCCAGGTACCTTCTCCTTGGTCTGCCCCGACTCCTCCTACCCTCCACTGCTGAACCCATGAGTCTCTTGGGTAACCTTGCTTCTCCCATGTGTGTAACATGACCCCACCATCTAAGCCTGTTCGCCCTGACTGCTACATCTATAGAGTTCATTCCCAGTTTTTCTTTGATTTCCTCATTGTGGACACCCTCCTGCCATTGTTCCCATCTAAAAGTACCTGCAATCATCCTAGCTACTTTCATATCCGTAACCTCAACCTTATTGGTAAGGTAACCTGAATCCACCCAGCTTTCGCTCCCATACAAAAAAGTTGGTCGAAAGATTGAACGGTGCACCTGTTCTTTGTTCCTCCTATTTGGCATTCAATCCGTTTATATTTCTCTCCCACTGACATTACTTTCGTTTTGGAGATGCTAATCTTCATACCATAGTCCTTACATTTCTGACCTAGCTCTGAAATATTACTTTGCAAACTCTCAATCGAATGTGCTATCACAACTAAGTCATCCGCATATGCAAGACTGCTTATTTCGTGTTCACATATCCTAATCTCACCCAGCCAGTCTATTGTTTTCAACATATGATCCATAAATAATATGAACAACAGTGGAGACAGGTTGCAGCCTTGTCTTACCCCTGAAACTACTCTGAACCATGAACTCAATTTACCGTCAACTCTAACTGCTGTCTGACTATCCATGTAAAGACCTTTAATTGCTTGCAAAAGTTTGCCTCCTATTCCATAATCTCATAGAACAGACAATAACTAGAACAGACAATAACTTCCTCCTAGGAACCCGGTCATATATCTTTTCTAGATCTATAAAGAATAGATACAGTTCCCTGTTCCACTCATAACACTTCTCCATTATTTGCCGTAAGCTAAAGATCTGGTCCTGACAACCTCTAAGAGGCCTAAACCCACATTGATTTTCATCTAATTGGTCCTCAACTAATACTCGCACTTTCCTTTCAACAATACCTGAGAAGATTTTATCCACAAAGCTGATTAAAGAGATACCTCTGTAGTTGTTACAATCTTGTTTCCATGTTTAAAGACTGGTGTGATTACTGCTTTTCTCCAGTCTGATGGAACCTGTCCCGACTCCCAGGCCATTTCAGTTATCCTGTGTAGCCATTTAAGACCTGACATTCCACTGTATTTGATGAGTTCCGACTTAATTTCATCCACCCCAGCTGCTTTATTGTACTGCAATCTATTGACCATTTTCTCCACTTCCTCAAATGTGATCCTATTTTCATCATCATTCCTATCCCATTCTACCTCGAAATCTGAAGCATTACTGATCGTATTTTCACCTACATTGAGCAACTCTTCAAAATATTCCCTCCATCTGCCCAAGGCATCCACAGGATGCACCAGCAGTTTTCCTGACCTGTCCAAAATACTTGCCATTTCCTTCTTACCTCCCTTTCGAAGACTGCTAATTACACTCCAGAATGGTTTTCCAGCAGCTTGACCCATAGTCTCCAACCTGTTTCCAAAGTCTTCCCAACAGTTCTTCTTGGATGTTGCAATTATCTGTTTGGCTTTGTTTCTTTCTTCAACATAACTTTCTCTGTCTACCTGAGTTCTAGTATGTAGCCATTTTTGATACGCCTTCTTTTTCTTTTTACAGGCTGCCTTGACTATGTCATTCCACCAAGCTGTTTGCTTCATCCTACTTTTACACACTACAATTCCAAGACATTCTTTAGTCACTTCTAGTACTGAGTCCCTGTACCTTGTCCATTCCTTTTCCAATGACTGTAATTGACTACATTCAACTAACGGGTACCTATCTGAGATCGCTGTTATGTATTTGTGCCTGATTTCCTTATCCTGAAGTTTCTCCACTCTTATCCTCCTAAATATGGACCTGACCTGCACTTTCGGCCTCCCTGAATACACGTGTGTCCCTCACAGCCTTCCTGAATTCCTGTTCTGTTATTATATAGTCAATGACAGATCTGGTTCCCCTGCCTTCCCAAGTATACAGGTGAATATTCTTATGTTTAAAAAAGGAGTTTGTGATTACTAAGCCCATACTGGCACAGAAATCCAAGAGTTATTTCCCGTTCCTGTTGGCTTCCATATCCTCTCCAAATTTACCCATAACCTTTTCATACCCTTCTGTCCGATTTCCAATCCTGGCGTTAAAATCACCCATGAGCAGAACACTGTCCTTGTCCTTTACTCTAACAACTACATCACTGAGTGCCTCATAAAAACTATCCATCTTATCTTGATCTGCCCCTTCACATTGCGAATATCTGACACAATCCTAATTTTCTTGCTAGACACTGTCAAATCTATCCACATCAGTCGTTCGTTTACATACCTTATTGCAACTACGCTGGGTTCCATTTCTTTCCTGATGTAAAGCCCTACATCCCATTGTGCTATTCCTGCTTTGACTCCTGACAGGTAGACCTTGTATTCTCCCACTTCCTCTTCTTTCTCACCCCTTACCCGAATGTCACTAACAGCTAAAAGAGGTGGGACTCCATCACCTCCATCACCTCCAAAGGTCCGAGACATTTTGCTCTGATTGTTGCCAGCATCATATTTAAAGTACCAAGGAAGCAGGTTGCTAGCCTTACTTGCCGCGAGTCCCATTGGATATTACTCCTAACGGCCGAGGGACTAACCGGTGGATTTGGTAGTCTTTGCCGTATGAGCACAAAGGTGACCATGACTCAGATATGTTCGACATGCCCAGCCTTATTCCAAGGTAACTGGTATCCCGACTGTCGGGACCACTTACTTGGCCACTCATACGTTGCCCTTTACCGGAGAAAACATTTGGCGGAAGCACTGCTAGAGGGCAGATGTTGGGTGGCCTAGAATGCTATGGCGTTTTTTCCAGATCAGGCAGACAATTCGGAAGGCATGGTTCCCGTGGGCGAAATAACAGAGTATTGATGGGACTGGGCTCCGTGATGTCATAAATCGTCACAGCGGACGCCTGTCGATGTGTTGGAGGAATAGTTCGGTCCTGCGTTACACGAAATGACGCGCATTTGTGCTCGGAGTGTGGGTGCAACGGTGTCTCCAGGTGAGAGGAGGTGACGGAGATACGGAGATCCACCACATGACTAGATGCCGAGGCGTGCTGGACATTGCATCTCCAGTTTTCTATACGTGTATGGTGAGCATTTCGCAGCATCGGCACTTGGAATGAGTACAATGATTTCTCTTACCCTACTAAGCGCTCACAGCAGTAGCAGCAGCAGCAGTTGTCCGATTCAAACGCATTTCAGTAGTTTATTTCTGGGTTCAGTTCACAATCACTGTCATTTCTGTTAATCACAGTCAGATAGTGATGTGCATTTAAAGTCATAATTAAAGTCGAGTCAACCCCCACGGTTCATGTCTGTCTACTGCCGATCAAATAATGTTGACCAGTATTCCATTTAACTCATATTTTTGTGAATAACTTTGTCGCGATATTTAATTCTATCCATCATTCAGGTTTACAAGATCCCGTCAGTACCTCTGATTATTTTACTTATTTATGTGGGAGATAGTAGTAGTAGCCCCGCATTAAGAAATACAATATGTTGTCTAATCTTATCCATTATTATCTGTCGCGTTTAATTTTCATACTAGTGTCACTGTAGTAATTCCCCTGTGCTGTGGAGTTACGGAGAGACAGAGGTTTATTAGAGGTCCCCACATGGCAACCTACCTGAGAAACGCGTTGTAAGTGTGTCCGATTTACAATACGCGGAAGAAGTGTGAATAAAATAGCGATTTGGACACAAAACTTCCAAACAGTAGTCAATGTTTTGGGTTTACGAGTTGAACAATACCAGCCAAAGTGGTGTGGTTTGTGTAGCACTTCCATGGATATGGCCGCTTTTTCCTTCGGTCATACTGGTCACATCGCGACCATTTCCTTTAGCTAACCGAGGAAGAGTTAATGCTGAACTGTATACAACAATTCGCCTTCCATAATTCATAGAAGAAGTCATGAGAAACAACAGAAAACGCAACATTGTTCTTTATCACGGCAAATCCATCTGTGAGACAGAACCCTTGACAACCTTTATTTGACGGATAAAAACATCGTATTAATGCCGCATTGTCCTCATTCACCTGATTTGGCGCCTAAGACTTCTTTTATTCCTTATGCCAGACGAATTAAGCTGTTTCATCGTTCCAAAACTTGCTTCTGAGATAAATCAGAATGGCAGAATATGTGCACCTGGAATACGAAACTATTCATTTTATCATTTCCTAAACGAGTAATATCCTGAAGGTTATTGAAATCGAGTGGTTTTTGATTCAATTCAAACTGCAGGATGAAGAAACCATCGGCTGCAACAACGCTAATTCAGCGAGGCGATACGTGTTTTGTCACATTTTAGTTGTAGTATTCCTATTGTGAAGCTAAAGGGAGAAACCCAACTGTGTAACTTACTATTGAACACATTTATAATAGAAATTATCTTAATTTGTTTCTATATCCGGATTTTGAGAGGTTATTTTTCAAAACGTATTTAGTCAATTAGTTCAGAATAACCGCACAGTATTACATGTTTATCTTTTATTATAATTAAGCTGATGCAAATATAGATACAAAAGTGGAAATACAAAAATAGGAAAGCACAACGCCAAAATTTTGATAGCTACGCAACACAAATTAAGGTTGAAAACTAAACAAAACAAATGGAAGATCAAAGAAATGGAAAGATCGGAAAGGAGTAAAAAATACGAATATGAAAACAATTCGTGCTAAGACGAAAAGTATGATCTCCTCCTGAAGAAGATAACTTTGTAACTTTCGAAACGTAGGCCAAGTATTCTAACAAAACTGTATGAAGCACTTGGTTTTCTGATTTTTCATCATTACTAAGAATAATATCTGTAGACGGCTTATTTATCCCAGGACGTCTCAATCCCTGACACTTCATCACAACAAAACGTCCTAAAAGAAGTTTTTTTGGGGAGAGTTTTAAAGCTGTGTGTGTTAGCTTCGCTGTATGCTTAATGTTTATTGTGTTTTCTAGTCCAGTCATTAGACGTTTAATATTTTGCGTGTTCTCGGTCTTCAGCGTTTTGGCGTTCCTGATCCGAATCAGTGGTACTACCGTGACGTCATGGGTCTTGTGCCATGATTGGGCAACATAATCAAACAGAACAGTTGCCATGTTGATATGTTGATTTAAGTGTTTAAAGCCCCTTAGGACTGTGACGTAGTGTATTGGTTCAAATGTATTCCCTTTTACGGTCTACCACTACTACAGCAATAATTGTAGTAACTAGTTAAGAGGAAACTTTATGGCAGTTTGAAAGCTTTTACTTAATTTGCAGTTGGTGTCGCGTCCAGGAATGTCTAAGTTTTGTAATGTAATAATACTGTACTAAAAGCCGTTATTATGATATTGTTTTATTAGGCAACTAGTTTCGACGTTCCATTCACGTCATCTTTAGGCCTCCCACATGAATGACACTAAGTACCACACTTTCATATACAGGATGAACATCAATAAAACCGGCAAAGTACAGGGACGGACACCTGACTTGAAATGCGGAAAAAAGATCGTATAAAAATGTGTCTGGTTATGGACGATGTGCGTGCAACAACAACAAATCGTCCTTGAACACAGTACAGAGTTGCACTGCATGCAGATGTTCAAAGTGGCCTCCATGGGATGCGATGCACACTTTTACACATACCTGTCATGCAAGATACACATAATCGTACTTTGGGTTGCACCATGTCGGCGGGCCACTTGCCTGGAGTTTGTACTAGGGTTCGTCTTAGTATCCCGTATAACCCGTCCTCCAGATCTGGTGTACTCACAGTCCCCAGCCTCCCTGCACGTTCGTCTGTCTAAAAGAACGCATAATCACGTAAACGCGCGAAAAGGACTTGAAATATTGTGTGATGTGGTTGGCATATGTTGGAATATGCGTATATGCGTGCCGCCTCATGACCGTTGCCACCTGCGTGGTCGCATACGAACACCCTTTCGGCTCGTATCCGACATAAATACAGGAGTATTCTGCTGCATACAGTAATCTGCGTCAATCACACAGCCTGCAACACACAAGGTACACACGACACGTGGTCAGAGGAACTTTCGTTGTTCAAATGTGTGTGAATTCCTAAGGGACCAAACTGCTGAGGTCATGGGTCCCTAGACTTACACACTACTTAAACTAACTTAACGCTAAGGACAACACTCACACCCATGCCCGAGGGAGGACTCGAATCTCCGGCGGGAGGGGCCGCACGATTAGGAACTTTCATTCCTCAGTGCCACCTACCATGGGAACGATGCATTTCCGGGCACTTCTTCATCGGACCTTTTTTCTCCATTTGTAGTCAGGAATCTGTTCCTGCAGTTTTTGTTAAGGTTCATCCTGATAACACAAGGCACCAATAATCGTATCTGGTTCCGTAGATAACCGAAATTCATCAGCATGTCTGCACTTCACATGTGACGACGTGCGGTTCTTGTGGTCCACGTGAAGTGTCTGTACGTTCAGCCTATGGGTGTCTTACCATCAAATGGTTCAAATGGCTCTGAGCAGTATGGAACTTAACATCTGAGGTCATCAGTCCCCTAGACTTAGAAAAACTTAAACCTAACTAACCTAACGAAATCACACACAGCCATGCCCGAGGCAGGATTCGAACCTGCGACCGTAGCATCAGCGCGGTTACGGACTGAAGCGCCTAGAGCCGGTCGGCCACAGAGGCCGGCTGTCCTACAATCCCCGCATGACATTCAAGATCCACTGCTTACATCAAAGGAAATTAACTAAGTGGTTGAAACTTCGCTATTGAGAGTCTCTGCATCTGTATATCTCTATAATGATCTGATATATCATTAACTGATGTGTGCCCTTAATGTTTCGATACTGTTTTAGCCAGCTTCTCTTGTTTCTGTCGTTGTGAATTCGATCTGGTGTAGGAATAAGTATTTTTAACGTCTCTCTAGAGAGCAGTGTAATTTGGTAACGTAGTATGTTACCGCTATCACGAATGAACAGATGAAATACACGCACCAAAATTGCCCAGTTACCAGTGCTAAGTAATTCCTTTCCGTGTATGCATTTTGCCAGTTTTCCAATAACTTATATTGTCTCGGACATAGCTGTACCATACCACGAGCCTTAAAACATCATAATAATAATTTATCGTGCAATGTATTATGGAGAAACTTGGAATATGAGCTTATAAAGGAATTATTGAATACCAGTTTTAGAAAAATGGCCATAGATCATTTTGCAATGCAGACAGGGAGACGAGCTCATTTCATCTATAAACAAATGAATTAAAGAAACAAAACGCTCATTAATAGGTGATAAGCCATTCCTTTTAAATTTTGGAAATGTGTGGTAAGGTCTTATGGCACCAAACTGCTGAGGTCGTCGGTCGCTAACTTTACCCACTACTTAATCTAACTTACGCTAAGGACAACACGGACAACGCACACCCATGCCCGGGGAGGACTCGAACGCCCGACGGGGGGAGCCGCACGGACCGTGACAAGGCGCCCTAGACTGCGCGGCTACCACGCGCGGCAATTCCTTTTATTTGACTATCTACATCTATTTTTAATGTATGCGACCATTCAGACTTGAGGAATTGGGGGGGGGGGGGGGGGGGCAAGAGAGAGTGGTGAGAGAAAACAGGGATGAAAATCATGTATTAACATTTGGTTCACACAACTTTTAACTCCCCCTTTCTCCTCCTCCCCGCCCCCCCCCCCTTCCCTCATAGTAATATGCTATGCGGCTACACGGGTAGCGGGGGCTTTGTGGAACGGACTCAGCGGTTTTTTAGGTTAGAGGGTCTCAGGGAACCACAGAAGGGGCGTCCGTCAGAAAGTGGGCAGGTAAAACACTGTAAGGTAGTTGTAGAAACCATTGGTATTGTAGTTGTAAATTGTCGTAGCTGCGTTGAGAAAGAACCAGAGCTCCAAGCCCTAATAGAAAGCACTGAAGCTCAAATAGTTGTAGGTACAGAGAGCTGGTTAAAGCCGGAAATAAGTTCAGCCGAAATTTTTTCAAACAATCTAACAGTGTTCAGAAAGGATAGATTAAATACAATTGGTAGTGGAGTATTTATTGCTGTCAGGGGTAGTTTGCCTTGTAGCGAAATTGAAGTAGATAGTTCATGTGAAACAGTATGGGTAGAGGTTATACCTGAAAATCGGACTAAACTATTAATTGGATCGTTTAACCGACCCCCCCCCCCCCCCCCCCCCCCGACTCAGAAGACATGGTTGCTGAACAGTTCAAAGGAAACTTGAGTCACATTTCAAATAAGTACCCCGCTCATACAATTATAGTTGGTGGTAACTTTAATCTATCCTCGATATGCTGGAAAAATTATACGTTTAAAGCCGGGGGCAGGCATAAAACATCATCCGAAATTGTACTGAATGCTTTCTCAGAAAACTAATTTCAACAATTAGCTCATGAGCCCACTCGAAGCGTAAATGGTAGCGAAAGCATACTTGACCTTTTAGCAACAAATAATCCTGGACAAATAGTGAGTATTGTGACGAATACAGGGATTAGAGACCACAAGGCAGTAGTAGCTAGGCTTAATACCGTAACACATACAACCATCAAAAAGAAATGCAAAGTGTATCTATTTAAAGAAGCTGATAAAAATTCTCTTAACGTCTTTTTAAGAGACAGTCTTCACTCCTTCCGATCTGATCATGTAAGTGTAGAAAAGTTGTGGAATGTTTTCAAAGAGATAGTATCGACAGCAATTGAGAGATATATACCACATAAATTAATAAGTGATGGTACTGATCCCCCATGGTACACAGAACGGGTCAGATCGTTGTTGCAGAAGCAACGAAAAAAGCATGCCAAATTTAAAAGAACGCAAAATCCCAAAGATTGGCAAAGTCTTACAGAAGTTCGAAATATGGCGCGTACCTCAATGCGAGATGCTTTTAATAATTTCCACAATGAAATTCTGTCTCGAAATCCGGCATAAAACCCAAAGTGATTGAGGTCATACATAAAGCACACCAGTGGCAAGACGGAATCAATACCTTCACTGCGCGATAACAACGGTGAAGTCACTGATGACAGTGCCACTAAAGCAGTGTTATTAAACACGGTTTTCTGAAACTCCTTCACCAAAGAAGACGAAGTAAATATTCCTGAATTCCAATCAAGAACAACTGCCAAGATGAGAAACATAGAAGTAGATATCCTTGGTGTAACAAAGCAGCTTAAATCACTTAATAAAGGCAAGGCCTCCGGTCCAGACTGTATACTAGTCAGATTCCTCTGAGAGTATGCTGATAAAATAGCTCCATATTTAGCAAGTATATACAACCACTCGCTCACAGAAAGATACGTACCTGAACACTGGAAAATTGCTCAAGTCGCACCGATACCCAAAGAGGGAAGTAGGAGTAATCCGCTGAATTACAGGCCTATATCACTAACGTCTATTTGCAGTAGGGTTTTAGAACATATACTGTTTTCGAACATTATGAAGTACCTCGAAGAAAACGATTTATTGACACTTAGTCAGCACGGATTCAGAAAATATCGTTCTTGTGAAACACAACTAGCTCTTTATACTCATGAAGTAATTAGTGCTATCGACAGGGGATGTCAAATTGATTCCATATTTTTAGATTTCCAGAAGACTTTCGACACCGATCCTCACAAGCGTCTTCTAATCAAACTGCGTGCTACGGAGTATTGCCTCAGTTGTGCGACTGGATTCGTGATTTCCTGTCAGAAAGGTCATACTTCATAGTAATAGACGGAAAGTCATCGAGTAAAACAGAAGTAATATCCGGCGTTCCCCAAGGAAGTGTTATAGGCCCTCTATCGTTCCTGATCTATATTAACGACATAGGAGACAATCTGAGTAGACGTCTTAGATTGTTTGCGGATGATGCTGTCATTTACCGTCTTGTAAAGTCATCAGGTGATCAGACCAACTTGCAAAATGATGTAGATAAGATATCTGTATGGTGAGAAAAGTGGCAATTGACCCTGAATAAAGAAAAATGTGAAGTTACTCACATGAATAATAAAAGAAATCAGCTAAATTTTGATTACACGATAAGTCACACAAATCTGAGGGCTGTAAATTCGACTAAATACTTAGGGATTACAATTACAAATAACCTAAATTGGATCGATCACATAGATAATATTGTGGGTAGAGCAAACCAAAGACTGCGATTCATTGGCAGAACACTTAGAAGGTGGAACAGGTCCACCGCAGAGACTGCTTACACTGCGATTGTCCGCCCTATTCTGGAGTACTGCTGTGCAGTGTGGGATCAGCATCAGGTGGGACTGACGGATGACATCGAAAAAGTACAAAGAAGGGCAGCACGTTTTGTATTATCGAGAAATAGGGGAGATAGTGTCACAGACATGATACGTGAACTGGAGTGGCAATCATTAAAACAAAGGCGTTTTTCGTTGCGACGGGATCTTCTCATGAAATTTCAATCAGAAGTTTTCTCCTCCGATTGCGAAAACATTCTGTAGGCACCCACCTACATAGGGAGAAATGATCACCATGATAAATTAAGAAAAATCAGGGCTCGCACGGAAAAATTTAAATGCTCGTTTTTCCTGCGTGCCGTTCGAGATTGGAACCGTAGAGAGACAGCATAAAGGTGGTTCATTGAACCCTCTGCCCGGCACTTTATTGTGAATAGCAATCACGTAGATGTAGATGTAGACGTAGATGCTCCAAAGATACTCCTATACTTTTAAAGACGTTCATGATGTTTCAGCTTCCTGGTCCATTTTTAAATGTTATTCCTGATTAAAGGATGTGTTACATGCCACTTAACAAATCGATAGATTTCATGTCATTAATAAAAACTGGTTATGTGCTTCGAAAGGTGTTATGTACCAAAATATGTTCACGATGTTTTTATATACTGGTCCTTTATGTCATACAGATAAAAACGGAAATGTTTATGTACCTGGGAAGTTGTATACTGTAAGAAAACATGGTCGTTCATCCACCACCCCTCACGCCCACCACCCATTGCTAATTTCCTACTGACGTCCCCATCACCCCCGTCCTCCTTCAATCGTATCCTACTTCCGCCTCATCTTCCTCTTCCCTGCCTTTAGTTTCCCCCTCCCCATGAACCTCCTCCCTTATCTATCCCCAGTCCACAGTAACACGATCAGAAATTTTGTTGTTTACAATAAAGTCTTATAACTTTTGACATGGCCCATCTGTTGTCTCAACATGTTGATGGTTCATTACTTTGTATGAAAAATAATTTAAAAATTGTAATATTTATTAATATTGTGTCTATACTAGTTGCTGGTGAGGAAGAAAGTTAGTTATTAGTATTTTATTAATGATCTGATTCATAAGCTGCCATATCACAGTCATCACAGTCGCTCAAGAAAGTTATAATTAAGCTTTACTTGTTTAATCAGAATCGGACGATGACTCTCCTCGTCCGCAGTCTCGATGATTCGAAGCGATCTGCATTCCTGTGTAAATAAAATGTCTTGGTTTTCTTGCGTTGCGTAGTCAGTCGGGAAACCTCAGATCAAGCGGAAAGTTTGCTTTGATAGAGTTTAATCATCTTATGAAATAATGGAGCCCTTGGATCTAATAATTGCAGGTTGTTTCCAATTCATCGGAAGTTCCCTTCTGATTACCAACGAAACGACACCTACGTGCAAATTTCCAATTAGAGAACACATATGTAATGAAATTCCTTACACACCTGTGATGTAAATGCTCATTATATATTCTCTTGAGTAGCATACAATATATTTTCAATCTCTTTCTTCCAGTAATTTCGATAGCAAAATAACAATTATTCAATGCGGCTATTCGGCACGGAGAAGATCCTAGAAGTCCCCTCAACACACACGAGAGAGAATACTACAAAGAGTAATTAAGAGCTCATGGAAAAGTAATAGTACTGTACTACTTTGCGCATCGATTCTGCAAGTATGTAGTAGGAAACGTAATTCACTCATAGAATTGTACAGGGTTATTAGTAGAATATAAAGAGATATTACAAAAGGCATATTGTCTTCTTTCGTAATGATGGCTTCTACCCTGCTGTCTCTCTATGGAATGTGTAGACATTGTGCCTAGCGTTCTGTAAGTTTTTTGTATGTGTATAATTATAGATTTTATTCGTAACGTATGTTATGTTACTATATTTTTTCATTGACAATATAACGCGTACTGTAAGAAACATATGTAATGTGTTAAAGAATATTTACGATGTTTTATATGGTGTAATCGTCATGTCCTGGCATGTCTCGATTGGGATCAATGCCATCTGGCGCAAAGCTGAAGCAATACGGTTCTCGTGCCTGCTTTCCCCAGCCTGGCATGCGGCGTCTCAAGCAGTATCTTTTGAACATACACTTAATGGCAATTGTACACGAGGGTGTAACGTGATTTTGAATTGCTGACTTTAGCTTTCCGAAGCCTATTGTAAGTACTTATACTCAACGTGTACTTTCGTCCCTTTTGTTACATTATTCTTTCAGTATTTATTTATAAGCCTTCTAATTTTATCTTTCGTGTTGATTTTACTCACAATTATCTTATGGGGATTATTTGAAACGCGTCATAAATTAAATATTTAGCGACCGAGACGTTTCCAAGAAATTACTAAATTACTACATCCAAGGACTTCCTTTGTTGTTACTATCTACGCTACTGAACGAAACTGTTAAGAGTGGCTGGCAGCATATTTTTCTACTGATATCATGTTGTCCGACACTTTAGCACTCAATTCATACTTAGAACGACGTGTTTTGAAAATATCCTTAATGTGGTGTAAAAGTTAAACTACTTATTTTCATAATACGCAACTACAGATAGGAAAAACAACAAATACGATACGCTAGATTAGCAAACACTTGTAATGGGCCAGAATCTAACGGAATTTCTCTTAACTACGGAGATCTATGTTAGCATTTGGATTTTAAATTTGTTTATATCTGATTTCAGTTGGAAACAAGCTGATTCATGTGTTTGGGGACTTACTAAGTTTATTTACACTCTATCGAAGCTTTGGCTTAGATATATATTCAAGATGTTCATGTAGCAGTCCGCAGCTCGTGTTCGTGCGGTAGCGTTCTCGCTTCCCACGCCCGGGTTCCCGGGTTCGATTCCCGGCGGTGTCAAGGATTTCCTCTGCCTCGTGATGACTGGGTGCTGTGTGATGTCCTTAGGTTAGGTTTAAGTAGTTCTAAGTTCTAAGGGACTGATGACCATAGATGTTAAGTCCCATAGTGCTCAGAGCCATTTGAACCATTTTCATGTAGCACCACATTTGAAAATCTTCTATTATATTCCTGTGTGAAGTTTCCACTTCTGGACAAGGTTACTCTCCGTATAAATACCTTCAGAAAAGACTTGTAAATAATCAAATTTATATTCTATGTTAACAAATTTTCTATTTTCCAGAAACGGTTGTCTTGCTATTACCACTCTGATTTTGTATCCCATCACAGCAGAGTAAAATTTCCAGAACATTTTCTAAGGCATATGAAATTGAATAAATTTAGAAAGACAATATTTTGAGAAACGATTGAGCAATCTGCAACATCTTTTTAGGACAACCGGCAGGCAGATGGCGTGAGCAGTATGCTACTGTGCATCTCCTGCACCACACGTTCTGCATTGATTGAGAGCTGCAGTCACCTAAACATGGCCATTGAAAACAATAGAACAGGCATGCTGACTTCTGAAAGTCTTTTGATCCACGACAACGCCGGATTGTCACAGTGATGGTGCGACAGAACGGCTCCTTGAGCGATTTCAATGGGACATTTTCGATCAGCCGCCACGAAAATTTCAGCCTAGTGCCGAATGACTTCTTCTCCCTGAGCTTAAGAAACGGCTAGGAAGGCAAACTAACGAGCAGCTTCAAAGCAACTTCAAGAAGCATTTAAATGCTAAACCACACGTAGGACAAATGTCTCAATCTACGACAAATGCCTCAATCATTATTATGATTTTGTCGAACTTAATCGTTTGTGTACGTAACTTTTAGTAGTGAAATAATTTTATATGTAGGTTGTTTTCGTTGTCGTTGTTGTGGTCTTCAGTCCAGAGACTGGTCTGATGCAGCTCTCCATGCTACTCTATCCTGTGCAAGATTCTTCATCTCCCTGTACCTACTTCAACCTACGTCCTTCTGAATCTGTTTAGTGTATTGATCTCTCGGTCTCCCTCTACGATTTTTAGCCTCCGCGCGCCCTCCAATAGTAAATTAGTGATCCCCTGATGCCTCAAAACATGCTCTACCAGCCGATACATTCTTCTAGTCAAGTTGTGCTACAAATTTCTCTTCTCCCCAATTCTCTTCAATAACTCTTCATTAGTTATGTGATCTACCCATCTAATTTTCAGCATTCTTCTGTAGCAGCCCATTTCGAAAGCTTCTATTCTGTTTTTGTCTAAAATATTTATCGTCCACGTTTCGCTTCTATACATGGCCACACTCCATACAAATACTTTCAGAAAAGACTTCCTGACACTTAAATCTATGCTCGATGTTAACAAATTTATCTTCTTCAGTAACGCTTTCCTTGCCATTGCCAGTCTACATTTTATATCCTCTCTACTTCGACCATCATCAGTTATTTTCCTCCCCAAATAGCAAACCTCATTTACTACTTTAAGCGTCTCATTTCCTAATCTAATACCCTCAGCGTCACCCGATTTAGTTTGACTACATTCCATTACCCTCGTTTAGCTTTTGTCGATGTTCATCTTATATCCTCCTTTAAAGACACTGTCCATTCCGTTCAGCTGCTCTTCCAGGACCTTTGATGTCTCTAATAGAATTACAATATCATCGGCGAAGTATAAAGTTTTTATTTCTTCTACATGGATTTTAATTCCTACTCCGAATTTTTCTTTTGTGTCCTTTACTGCTTGCTCGATATACAGATTGAATAACATCGAGGATAGACTACAACCCTGTCTCACTCCGTTCCCAACCACTGATTCCCTTTCGTGCCCATCGACTCTTATAACCGCCATCTGGTTTTTGTACAAATTGTATATAGCCTTTCGCTCCCTGTATTTTACCCCTGCCACCTTCACAGTTTGAAAGAGAGTATTCCAGTCAACATTGTCAAAAGCGTTCTAAAAGTCTGCAAATGCTAGGAACGTAGGTTTGCCTTTCCTTAAACTATTTTCTAAGATAAGTCGTAGGGTCTGTATTGCCTCACGTGTTCCACCACTTCTACGGAATCCAAACTGATCTTCCCCGAGGTCGGCTTCTACCAGTTTTTCCATTCGTCTGTAAAGAATTCGTGTTAGTATTTTGCAGGCGTGGCTTATTAAACTGATAGTTCAGTAATTTTCGGTAATTTGTTTTCGTAAGAACGTGCAAAACTGTAACAGGAAATAAAGAATACTCCACTGAACAACTTGAGTTAGGAAAACCGTCGGTCGGAGAAGCCAGGTTAAGGAGATATGGAAGTAAACTTGTCTACCGCTTTGTCTAGCATTCCTGTTTTCCACCTTATTTACAACTAACATGCATACAATTGTACACTACTTTGTTTATTCACATGTACATTCTTTATTTCCTGCAAGCACACCAGGAGGACGAGCTTGGAAGGGGAGCTCCTGTTCCATGGCCTGGGAGGTCACGTGACGTGAATCCCCTTGATTATTTCCTATGGGGATGCCTAAAGTCACTTGTGTATGAGACCTCACTGGATACGGAATTAACAGCCAGATAGTAGCTGCCTGGTGCGCCGAGCCACGTCGAGCGGGTTGCGTCACCGACTCGCTAGGCGCTAAGCGGGCAATGCGGCACTATGCTGTCGCATTTTTTCAAACTGTTGCATCCACCAGATGTACGCTTACGGGTTACAGGAGTCTAGGATCACACTTTGTTAATAATTGCAGTGCAGAGTAATATCTCCAGTTACAGTTACATTTTCAGCGAGTACACCAAGTCCTTTCATCCATACATGTATTTTTTCGTCATTACTAACTTTTCTACAAGAGCGTGTATACAATGTAAATGGCATATTACTATAAACACAACTAGGCCTACTTTGCGTCTTTGGGTCGATACCACAATGCCAGGTCTTGCAGGCGATGACATCTGGATCGGCGAAAGATTCAAGCCCAGGAAGGGACGTGTTTTCACAACCACGATGGCTAGAGTAAACCAACCACTACCAGAATTTCCAGTAGCGACGTCCAGAGTAATATTAACCCTGTAACCACGGAAGAATATAGGTCCATTCAGTACAACTGTTTGGGCCGTTCAATTTCCTCCCAGTTTATTCTCGAGGCTAATAATGTGTTTGTAGACGGACATGCGATGGCGACTTTGACGATACACACGTCGACGTGGCACAGTGCTTCAATGCTGTTGCAGATAGAGCTCACAGCGGAATAGTTCCACTGTGACAATGATGGTACTTGAAGTTAACTACTGTAAATAAAAAAGTAAACAGTAACGTGATTTTATTCTCCTTAATCTGGCTTCTGCAATCCCAGGTTCCCTACCTCAAATTGTTCAGTGGAGCATCCTCAATGTCCTGTTAAATTTTTTCACCTGTTACGGAAACACCCTGTATACACATGTTTTTTTTTTTTTTTTTAATTACTCATGGCCTATCGGAGGTTGAAAAGAAACCGGCCCTCGTACAGCTTCTTAGAGTAGCACATGGAGGACCAGAGCGTGGCGTGAGGCACGAGATGGTGCAGTTCCGCAGAAGAGTCGTCGCTCACGCAGCGCTCAACCCGCGGGCTTTGGAGTCCCTAATCATCACCTCATCGATCCCCAAGGACTCGGTCGACCTCTTCAGCTGCGCGGGGGCCGGTTCTGGACGCTCGTTTGCAGTTGGACAGTTGGACCCACTACCACCGTGACCCACGCCACCCGCTCCCCACCCCCCCCCCCCACCCCCCGTCCCAACCATCCGCCCCCTGGGGAAGGCAGGAAGACCGCAGCCCCCAGGGGGCGCGGTCGGCGGAATCTTAAGCAGCGGCCGGGCCGTGATTGCGTCTTCCCTGCCTGCCGCACTTGGTCTCCGCACTGAACTTCTCGGCAAAAGGCTGCCCGCTTTCACTGGGCCAGAGGCAGAGGCCGCCCTGAAATTAGGTTGCTGTACTTCCGGAGTAGCGCTGCAAGAGTAGCGACTAATTTTATACCTTACTGGTAACCAGCGCCGTCTTTGCAAGGGTGGTGCTTAGTATACTTCAATACTAAAGAAACAAAGAAAAAAATTAAAGGACGCACCGCGAAGGAATTATTCGAATGGGACGAAAATCGGTAGATGTGAGGTATATCTACACACAAACAAATGATTACAATTTCAGAAAATTTGGGTGATATATTCAAGTGAAGGAGCATCACAAACTCAGCAAGTCAGCGACGCGTTGGTCAACCTCTGGCCCTTATACAAGCAATTATTCGGCTTGCCACTGATTTATATTGTCGGATGTCCTCCTCAGGGATATCCTGAATCAGATCGTAAAACCCCGGTGCTGGTTGCAGATCCCTGCACATAATGCTCCAAACGTCCGTCATTGGCGAGAGATCTGGCGATTTGACTAGCTAAACTAGGGCTTGGCAAGTACAAAGACAAGCAGTAGAAACTGTCGCCGTGTGAATTATCCTGCTGAAATATAAGCCCAGGATAGCTTACTATGAAGAGCAAGAGAAATAGGAGTGAAATATCTCCGACATACCGCTGTGCTGCGGATGACAAGCAAAGGCTCCTGCTATGAAATGAAATGGCACCACAGACCACTACTCCTGGTTCTCAGGTCGTAAGGCGGGCAACAGTCAGGTTGGTATCTGACCACAGTCCGGGGCGTCACTGGTCGTGGGGGCTCATTCCGAAGCGGGGCTCGTCACTGAAGACAATTCTTTTCCAGTCAATGAAATTCCAGAACGGCGACGTGTCTGGAGACTAGCCAGAGTGCGGAATTCATGTCACTATTTCTGGACATCTCCCGCGTGTGAGTGAGCTAATCATTACATTGTCATGTACTGTCCCTCCTGTGAAATACTTTGCCATAAATTATAGTCTCAGTTACGGCTTTTTCACTTCAGTATTTGTAGATGAAACCCTTGATCTCCCTTAGTATTATTAACCTCGCTCGATTCCTATCAAAGGCACTTCATATGTTAGCCCTAGCCCAGTGGCGTCCAGCTATGCTGTTGTCGCTTAAGCCAATGATGTAAGTTATTATTCGCATACTGCGTTACAATTCAGAAGATACATGTGAAACGTATCACAGAGTAAGGACTTGGAAGCTTACGAGTCGGACACAAACTGCGTTCTCGAAGAAACCATAGTGTCTGACCAAATGCTATTCCGTGTCACTACGGACTTGGTTGGATGAGAGTAAGATACTGGAGGCAATTCGAAAACCAGCGAGTCGGCACGAACAACGTGCTAGAAAGGAAGCTTCTACACGACTCAGAGACCGCTGAGGGTAGCGAACTGGAGGAATACGGGAGCGTGTTGGGAATTCATGTAGCGTATCCGTCACTCACTAACGAAAATTAACGATAACCAACAGGAGGAGCAATTTAAATGCTTCGCCATGGATCTTCAGAAATATATGAAATGATGTTGCTGTCGACTTCTCCTGCCCATTGCTTTGCCGGATTTCTTCTAGCAATATGGGAAGAGTAAAATGGCCATGCTTTATAGCTTGCTGTCGATCGGAAGTCGCTTTTAAGGGGGGTAGGACGTCAAACGGGCGGACTTGGAGCAGGAGAGGCACCACAGGACATTTTATTTTCTACTGTCTATACTTTTACAAATAAATTCATGAAACTTTGTCAGCATGACCAGGAAGGATTCAGGGTTCACACTCATACCTGTGGAAGTGCAAAAACATAACAAAATAGATTCTTTTAGATTGAAATTTCATCGTTTTTTCACTTACTGTTGGCTGCATTTGTTGCTATAGGTACATTTTTCTTCACAAGTAAGAGAGATTCTTTCATGAATTTTGCACAGCATACAAACCATACTTACAGGTGTATGAAACTCTAGAATTTTCCAAATCTATTAAAAACTGTGGTAAAAATTGAGATAATTAACTACAAAATTTTATTTTTTTCTAAACATAAAGTTTAAAACGTAACAGCTCATTCATTTTTTCATATATTATATAGATTTCAGAGTTTCAGACACCTGTAAATATGGTTTGTATGCTGTATAAAATTCATCGAACAGTCTCTCTTACTTATGAAGAAAAGTATACCTATAGCAACAAATGGAGCCAACAGTAAGTGAAAAAATGATGAAATTTCATATCTAAAAAAATCTATTTTGTTATGTTTTTCAACTTCCGCTGCTATGAGTGTGAATCCTGAATCCTTCCTGGTCATGCTGACAAAGTTTTATGAATTTCTTTGTAAAGGTATAGATAGTGGAAATTAAAATGTCCTGTGGTGCCTCTCCTGCTCCAAGTCGGCCCGTTTGACGTCCTATCCCCCTTAATATCTGCGAGGTTATTGCAGTTCTAATTTGGTATTGTAATTCGGACTGTGGACCTCTAAACTTCACTAACGTACAAGCTGCATACGCACGAGCACCATTGCGTCAACAACCAGAATTCTATTTGCTTTCTCTACAATGCGATTAGTCACTTCTGTGAAAAGCATTTTCGTATGAATAACGTCATTTGTTTGAAAGGCATCATTCAATCCGCCTTTCATAGAATTTCGTGGTATTATCGTGTTTTGCAGAGTGTCTTCTCTCTGCCTGCGTCTTCTCATATTTTTCATTGCCAGGGAGGAAGATTGTGTTCGGAACCGAAGTTGAGTGATCTTTTGTTTTATTTATTTATTTTTTTATTAGGATTCCGTACCTCGGTCGGTAAAAGCGGAACCCTTATAGAACTTTGTGGCGTTCAAATCAACTTTCGGGTTCACGACAGCAGCATTCAATAGTCTATAAATTGAATCTTACTTCGTCATCACTATGCACGATGCAAATTATCAAATGAACATATAACGTACTCAGTTCTCCTAAGAATTTCCTACTAAAAAAGTCAGTTATGTAAAACAGAAGAAAACTGCATAGGCATTCCGCGTGAAAGAAATGAGTTGTGTGAAACGTGCTGACGACAGGCACACTCCCTTTTGACGTAAACAGAATACCTAGTAGATGCGGTGGACTCGTAACATAACACGCAATCGATAGCGATATGAGCTGCGCGCCACGTGCCGTTCCACTCTGCCTACCGGCTCGAGAGTTCCCGCTGTAGGGTTGGATCGTCTGCTTCTGCTGTTGCTCGCCCTACCCCCTGTGGGGTGACTTTGTTTACGAAGTTGCATGTCACGCGAGTGTGACGTCGGCAGCATGAAATCAAACACAGCATACCCCGGCAGATGAAGCGGAAGCCCCGTTCTCAGCATGTACAACGCTCGCACTGCACAAAACCATCGACATATGACGGTACGTAGCTGTGGAAACGCCCTTCTAAAATAGAAAACGTGTATAATCAAAAATTTATAGTTAAACATTCTGATCTTCATCATGTACCTAACAGTCTTCACATGCCCACTCCAAAGCACAGTATTCACTGCATCTAGTATGAAACTGAAGTCAGTCGACATCAGTAACAAAGCATTTACAAAACTCAGGGAGTGAACTTCTGATGCTTGTGCTCACATTTCGATGCATGTGTTGGTATGGGTGTACTAAATAGCAACCGGATAATATGTTGAGTACATCCTGTAATCTCTGTTTGTTATCTCCAGCAGTTGCCTGATGCATGTGACGTAGCTCAGGAATTGATAAAGCTGTGGCCAAATGAAAGGCACCATTATCAGTCGTTGACTTCCAAGGATTGTCTTAATTTGAATTATATCATTTGGGTATTAGGACACGTCATTGTGAGACACTAAAACAACTAAAATTCCGACGTTTTGGCTATCTTTACAGCGGTCCTCTTCAGGGCGATTAAGTACTGGTTTCTGATTACGGTCGTTTGCTATAGTGAGTGATTCAGCTGACTCTACCCCTGGTTTTTATGCAGCCCTCAAAGCCTTCAAGTACCGCAAGTACGATTCTCTCTCTCACTGTGCACGAACTTTCAGTCCTACAGGAAAAATGACTGGGACATTTTTGTAGGAAATTTAATTTAGTTAAATTTTATACTGGAATTCTTTTTCGCTAGAGGCCGTAGTTTTAGAACTATTGAAGAAAAACGCACAAAGCTAACCATTGAACCCTTTTTTTTATCCCAGTACAAGATCTAACTACATTAAATTTCTTACGTAAAGGTCCTGTCCATTTCTTCTGTAGGACTATTAGTTTGTGCATAGCGAGCGAGAGAATTTGAAAGCCCTGAGCTTGGTATTTGAAGGCGTCGTTGGTTGGATAAAACGCAGTGGTGAAGGCAGTTGAATCATCCTCTATAAACGTCGTGAAGTATAGTATCAACGGATGAATTTGCTTATACTAAACCTGTTAATTCTCCGATTCTAAATAAGAAAATGAACCCTAGACCTGGCTGCCGATGTCATATTCTGGGATGCCATTGGGCAGTTCGGGGGTAAAGGTTGCTATGGAGGGGTAGGTAGGTGTACGGTAGGCTAATACTGTCTGTGCTACTCTCACAGGTGACTGGTTCGCAACAGCTGATCAGTAGCTGTACACGGAGGTAATGTTTTCCTGCAGAGAGACGGTAATGCCACGCAGCACTCTCTTGCGGCAGTTTGTTCGTAATGTTGAACCCGGGTCACGTGGAGCTGCTAGCTGGCGAATACACTCGGCCCGATGGGCTGGGATCGCTGACCGCCTGGTTGTCAGGAACTTGCAGCCATCTCCGCTGTTCATGCCGATATAGAATTTAATTATTTCGATTGCCTATCTTACTTTTCGTTGCTGCATTCACGGCTGCCGAGAATGCACACGCTGTTCCTGAAAATTAACGTCTCGGTCACAGTGGTGGTGGTGTTCAGCTACAGCTGATTTGTTGTGTTGCCCCAGACGCACGTAGCTTTCATACTCCGACATGCGAGTGCTAATGGGTCTCTCGGTTTCACCACCGTAAACTTCAGTGGATACACTTCGAAGTTTCATCGGTACCTAAAGTACAGGGTTATTACAAATGATTGAAGCGATTTCACAACTCTACAATAACTTTATTATTTGAGATATTTTCACAATGCTTTGCGCACACATACAAAAACTCAAAAAGTTTTTTTAGGCATTCACAAATGTTCGATATGTGCCCCTTTAGTGATTCGGCAGACATCAAGCCGATAATCAAGTTCCTCCCACACTCGGCGCAGCATGTCCCCATCAATGTTCGAAAGCATCGTTGATGCGAGCTCGCAGTTCTGGCACGTTTCTTGGTAGAGGAGGTTTAAACACTGAATCTTTCACATAACCCCCCAGAAAGAAATCGCATGGGGTTAAGTAGGGAGAGCGTGGAGGCCATGACATGAATCGCTGATCATGATCTCCACCACGACCGATCCATCGGTTTTCCAATCTCCTGTTTAAGAAATGCCGAACATCATGATGGAAGTGCGGTGGAGCACTATCCTGTTGAAAGATGAAGTCGACGCTGTCGGTCTCAAGTTGTGGCATGAGCCAATATTCCAGCATGTCCAGATACACGTGTCCTGTAACGTTTTTTTCGCAGAAGAAAAAGGGGCCGTAAACTTTAAAACACGTTAACTTTTGGTGAACTGCGAATTTGCTGCACGAATGCGTGAGGATTCTCTACCGCCCAGATTCGCACATTGTGTCCGTTCACTTCACCATTAAGAAAAAATGTTGCTTCATCACTGAAAACAAGTTTCGCACTGAACGCATCCTCTTCCATGAGCTGTTGCAACCGCGCCGAAAATCCAAAGCGTTTGACTTTGTCATCGGGTGTCAGGGCTTGTAGCAATTGTACACGGTAAGGCTTCTGCTTTAGCCTTTTCCGTAAGATTTTCCAAACCGTCGGCTGTGGTACGTTTAGCTCCCTGCTTGCTTTATTCGTCGACTTCCGAGGGCTACGCGTAAAACTTGCCCGCACGCGTTCAACCGTTTCTTCGCTCACAGCAGGCCGACCCGTTGATTTCCCCTTACAGAGGCATCCAGAAGCTTTAAACTGCGCATACCTTCGCCGAATGGAGTTATCAGTTGGTGGATCTTTGTTGAACTTCGTCCTGAAGTGTCGTTGCACTGTTATGACTGACTGATGTGAGTGCATTTCAAGCACGACATACGCTTTCTCGGCTCCTGTCGCCATGTTGTCTCACTGCGCTCTCGAGCGCTCTGGCGGCAGAGACCTGAAGTGCGGCTTCAGCCGAACAAAACTTTACGAGTTTTTCTACGTATCTGTAGTGTGTCGTGACCATATGTCAATGAATGAAGCTACAGTGAATTTATGAAATCGCTTCAATCATTTGTAATAGCCCTGTATGTAGAGTATCTACAGTATCATCAGGATTGCAGCCGGTCTATCTGATATATCAAATAACCGCCTTTTCATTTCAAAATTTGGAGTTGCGTCCTAGATTGCTACTTTTAAGAACTCCATGTTAGTACATAGCCTCAACATTTTTTCAGTCTCCCAGATTATATTTCCGCTTATCTAACTGTTTCTGTTCGAGAAGGATAGTTCCACACCTAGGAACCACCATGACATCGAAGCGATTAGAATGTTTCTTAGTTTTAACACTATTCCAGTTCGTTATCGGTTCTGCCAACTTTTCTACGGGTCTTTGTCCTCCAGCTATTTTCTGTAGACAAGATAATTCGACTATTCTACAATCGGGCGTGCACTGTAAGTGATGTAACCAGTTGTTCGTGTACTTTATTGTTTTATCAATGATTACCTCAAGCCCAGCTCTTTTCGTATGTTTTTACCTCGTTGTGGTTAAGCAGTGAATAATCTGCTGTATACGGACTTCATATCGTCTGTATTTCATTCGCTTGGACAACTTTACAGCCCAGTTTTCGCTCCTATACAGTAATAATGGTACTATAATTACATTAACTGCTTACGAAGAGTTATTTTCATTACTTTGCTGCTATGTTTTCACTGTACTGTGTCCATGAAACACAGAAATCGGATATCTTTGTTTTAGCGATGCAGTGAATTATAATAATCAGAAAGTTCAAACAGGAAAGTTCCGAGACATTTTCAATGATTTATTTCTTAATAGCAAATCTTGCTTCATTCGTTTAGGTCATGATTTTGGTTGAGTTGAGACGCTACAGCTAGTCTTATGTTTCATCCTCTCAACTATCTAGCACTTGCTCATCATATGCTATGTACAAGGTGACAATTATTGACCTATAGGAAATAAAATCGTCATAACTTCTGAACGGCTTGCGTTACAACGTTCAAACTGCGCGACTGGTCGCGGGCTTGATGTGAATTAGTACGCGGACACATGGTTTGGTTTAGCGACAAAGCCCACTTTCACTTGGGTGGATTCATCAATAAGCAAAATTGGCGCATTTGGGGGATTGAGAATCCGCATGTCGCGACCGAGAAGTCTGTTCACAACGGGTGACTGTGTGAAGTGTAAAGACCAGTCACGAAATAATCGGTGCAATATTCATTGATGGTACAGTGACTACCGAATGGTACATGAAGGTTTTATAAGATGATTTCATCCCCGTTATCCAAAGTTACCCTGATTTCGACAATATGTGGTTCATGCAAGACGGAGCTCGACCCCATCGAAGTAGGAGAGTGTTTGATGTCTTGGAGGGACACTCTGGGGACCGCATTCTGTCTCTGGCTACCCAGAGGCCACTGAAATGGGTTTCGGTTGACCGCCATATACTCCAGATCTAAACAGGTGCGACTCTTTTTGTGAGGCTGCATTAAAGAAAAGGTGTACAGCAATAATCTCGAAACCATTGCTGAGCTGAAAACAGCCATTCAGGAGGTCATCGGCAGCATCGATGTTCCGACAGCTAAGCGGGTCATGCAGAATTTCGGTATTCGTCTGCGTCACATCATCGCCAATGATTGCAGGCATATCGAACATGTCATAACCTAAATCCAAACATCTGTAGTAACGTTTACATGTTAAATAAAGTGTGTGCACGTTGTTGTTTGTAACTAATTTACGTTTTTTTCATATTGTTCAATAATTTTCAGCACATATATTACAATTAGAGTACTGTTACATATTACAAAAGGCTTCTTTATATCTGTTTGCCACCTAGTGACGGCTTTATCTGTTTTGTTGTCGTGATCTTCAGCTCTTGGTGCAGCTCTCAACGCTAATACATCACGTATAAGTCCCTTCATCTCCGCATAGCTAGTACAACCTGCATCCACGTGAACCTGCTTGCTGCAGTAAAACAGTGGTTTCCCTCAATACCTTTTACCTGCCTCCCCCTCCTCCCACTTCCCTCCATAACCAAATTAACTATTCCTTGATGCCGCAGGAAAAGTCATATCAACAAATCGTTTGTTGAAGTCGTGGTGTTCACCAGGAAGTGTTAGTGACAGAAGGTTCTCGTATCTGAATCCTTAATGTATGCTAGCAGCAGGACTACAGCTTTATTTGCTTACATTCTCGTACAACTGATTCAGAAGTTTTTTCCATTTGTAATGTGTGGTGATTCTCCTCATCTCGCTAAAATGTTCCTGTGTATGTCTTTCTTAAAAACAATTTTTTAGTCAATATATGAATAGTATATTGTCCAGTTGAAATCTCTTACTTTCTTGGTCACATGGTGTAAGGTGTCAGGCAAATCCAACACCTTCCATGAAAACCCTGACATGATAGCAAATCCGGCAGTATGTCACATAGCTCCGAATAAATCCTCACATTAAATTAACCAAAGTAATACGATCAACGAGTGAGCAAATGGAATACCACAGACTAACAAAAGAACGCCCAAATGCATGTCATACCATCCCACCATGAAACAGACGCAGTTCCGAGGGGAGAAACGAGAACAGAAGCCGAGAGCAGAACCGTGTTAAGCTAGAAGGCCCTACGATTGGGGACGGACACCCACGTCGCCAGCCGACCGCCAAGACCACACCCAGCCCATGTTAAAAGAAAGAGCCCTCCAGAAGAACAGTATAGATCTTACGATAACACTAAAAGGGCCACACCAGCTGAAAGGTTTAGCGTGAGACTATGTTAAAAGAAAGAGCCCTCCAGAGGAACAGTATAGATCTTACGATAACACTAAACGGGCGACACCAGCTGAAAGTTTTAGCGTGAGACTATACGCGTCTCTGTTACGTTGCAAACATTAAAAACATTGCCCTACCATGAAAAGTATAACGTTTCTCATTGAACAGACAGAAGTTTTGTAGGCGGAGCTTAAGGTTAAAATTGAGACCCTGATTGGTCAGTTGAAAACACAGCCAGATAGCTTTTCTTAAACCAACTTCGGTAAATTGTAGTAAGGAGAGGTTAGAGAGAGTTGCTTCCGAGACGGAGAGGTGTGTGGAGCTGCGCTGCCCGCCGCCCACTGACGCTGCCTAACCAACGACAAGGTAATGAACGCACACGATGCCGCATAAGGCTTCACTCAGAACTGCAGAAGTCTCATTGTTACACCCCCTTTTCGCATAATACTAATGTCGATCGTCAATTAAAGCTCATGGTATTCACATTTGTTACTAGAAGATAAAATCTGAAACGTGATGATTTTTCTGTTATATAATTATTGAGGAGCCACATCAGCCACTGTAATTTACAAGTTAAATAAGTAATTAAAGATAATTGAGGGTCACTGTAGACCATTTTGATAGTTTTCTTTTTTATGAAAATTATCTTAAACCTAGATAATAGATGTGATATGGCATAGGTCATCCTTCGATCCACTGAAGAACTTGGAAACCCATTCAGGGAATATTCGTTCACATTTTTGTTGAACGCAGTTGGTTTTTATCATCCTGTATTAAAATACTTCCTTTTATCAATAGTGCAATTTATAAACAATGTTTTGTGAATAGAATAAAATTTCCAATGGTAAACTTAACTGCTTTTACGACATTACTTTACCAGCTAACTGAAAATAGGGAAGCCTTGAACCCCTTCCACTAAGCCTACTTGCATAGGAGTTGTAATATCGGTCCTTGCTGTGTTTCCGCCAGCGTGTGTATCATATGGCGTCACTTAATTCGATAAGCCGTGAGTATCACGAGCTTCACATTGTCCTGCTGGCCAGGTCCGCTCACACGCCTGCCTATATCCTTGACGTGAAGCCTCGTAGTTCACAGTAAAAAGCGATCCAAAGCTTTATGGTTAAAATACACTGTATATATAGAGCGCATCAAAATCCGCGTACGTCTACATCTAATTTCATACTCCGCAAGCCACCGTAAGCTGTAGCACTACTAAGCATTTCTCTTTCCTGTTCCACTCGCGATTAGAGAGAGCGAAAAACGACTCTCAATATGAGTCCGAATGAACCCTAATTTCTCTTATCTTATGTTCGTGTCCTGACGCGAAATGTACGTTGGCTTCAGTCAGTTTCAAATGTCGTTGCTCTAAATTTTCTCAATACCGTTCCTCGAAAGGAATATCGCCTTCACTCCAGGAATTCCCATTTGAGTCCCCGAACATCTCAGTAATACCTGTGTCTTGATCGAACCTAATGATAACAAATCAAGTTGCCCACCATTGAACTGCTTCGATATCTTACTTTAATCCGACGTAATGGATAACCTGACGCTCGAGTAGTATCCAAGAATGGGTTCCACTGGTGTTCTATATGCGGTCCCCTAGATAGATAAAGCACACTTTCCTAAAATTCTCCTAGTAAACCAATGTCGACCGTTCGCCTTCCACGCTACAGTACTCACGTGCTAGTTTCTTTTAACATCGCTTTACAACATTACGCTTAGATACTTAATTGACCAGACCGTGTCAAACAGCACACTACTAACGTTGTGTTCGAACGTCATCCTATTCCTACTAATCTACATATATTTTTCTACATTTGGAACTAGCTATCATTCACCAAACAAACTAGAAATTTTGTCTAACTTATCTTCTATCCTACTACGGTCACTCAATGACGGCACCCTCCCGTACACCACAGCATCACCAGGAAACAGCCGCAGATTTCTGCTCACCCTGTCTCTCAGATCATTTACGCATACATAGAATAACAGCGGTCCTCTCACACTTCGATGGAGCACATCTGATGATTCCCTTGTCTCTAATGAACATTCGCCGTCGAGGACCATGTACTGGGTCCTATTATTTAAGAAGTCTTGGAGCCACTCACATATCTGGGAACCTACTCCGTATGCTCGTACCTTCGTTAACAATTTGCAACAGGGCGTCTTGTCAAATGCTTTTCGAAAATCTAGGTACATGGAATCTGCCTGTTGTCCGTCATCCATAGTTCGTCAGGTATCACGTGCAAAAAGGGCAAACTGTGTTTCACTCGAGCGATGCTTTCTAAAGCTGTGCTGATCTGTGGGCAGTAGCTTTTCCGTCCCAAAGAACTTTATCATATGCAGCTTGAGGATATGTTCGAGAAATCTGCAGCAAACCGATGTTAAGAATATCGGCGATAATTTTACGAATCATTTTATTTTATCCTTCTTTTATATAGGAGTCATCCGAATTTTTTTCAGTCGCTTCAGACTTTCCGCTAAGCAAGAGATTCGAAAGAAATGCAAACTAAGTGCGAATTCGTAAAACCGAATTTTGATTCAATCCGGAGCTGGTGACCTATTTGTTTTCAGCTAATTGCTTTTCTACGCCAGTGACAACTATTATTACGTCCTCCATACGGTATTCTGTGCGATGGCCAAAAGATTGCATGTCTGAGCGCTTTCTTAAATGCGAAATTTAAAACCTCCCTTTTTCCTATCTTCTATTGCCACACCAGATTGGTTAACGAATGACTGAATAAACATCTTCGAGCCGCTTTGTGTACTCGGACACCACAGGATGATTATTTCCATACAACCCATGTCCCAAAACATTACACCGTGAGACATGAATGAATGAAAATATAGAATATATGTTGACTTGGTGTATTCCCAAATTTGTCAACTATTGTTGTCGCAAAAGCAGCTGAAGTTAAACGCTTTAGCAAGTACTCTATAGGATTTCGCCAGTTTAAGATTCCATTAATATGAACCTACTAGCACTTAGAACGTTCTACACAGTTTATTACTTTTAGCAAGTGTGATACTTTTGAGAGTAGAAAACTTGACGAACTAGCGTTTTTTATTTTAATTTAATTTTTTTTTAAGTTTCAAATCAAATCAATTTGCGCAAAACAAGCTAACAACCATAACGAAACGTTATTTTTGTTTACACTGTTGATGTTTTCGTGCTCGTCTGGACATTAACGCTGTTTCACATTGAAAAACTATGCGTTCTGCCTCCTGGTTCAAATAAAGTGGCATATCATTGGTTCAAATGGCTCTGAGCACTATGGGACTCAACTGCTGAGGTTATTAGTCCCCTAGAACTTAGAACTAGTTAAACCTAACTAACCTAAGGACATCACAAACACCCATGCCCGAGGCAGGATTCGAACCTGCGACCGTAGCGGCCTTGCGGTTCCAGACTGCAGCGCCTTTAACCGCACGGCCACTTCGGCCGGCTGGCATATCATTAATAAAGAGCAACAACAGTAATTGACTTATTATCGAGACGAGAGCCCATTCTGATTTCTCCGCATGTGAATGATGTGGAGCCCTTCTTTGTCTCCTAATGTGGAAACGTTAAGAACGAAAGTAATTTTCGCAAGATGTATCACTACCAAGTAACATAGCTAGCAGAAACTTGGAAACTGATCTATGTATAGGACTCAACAAAATGTTCATTTCGTTAGGCAAGGCCGGAGACTAGAATAAGAGCAGACCTCGACGACACGAAAACACATTTGCAAACTTGAAAAATCATATAATATATTTATACCAATGCAACGCAATCAAACAATGATGTTACCACAAATCCGCGAACGCGCAGTTTAGAATAATCATCTCAAATCATTCACAAGAGAAAATGTCCGAACTTAAATACGAGAAAATGCGTGAACTTAAAAAACCGTCTGTGCGCGGTCTACTGTAAACAGTGCTCTATCGATATCAAGGGTAGCGAAATAGGAAGTGCAAGTAGAGGGAAGGCGGATTTGTTTCGATTCCCGCAACAGAGTTAACGGGATAAACAAAATTTGTGTTATTATCGTCGTTTGGCCCGTCTATGCTTATAATACTTCCCCTATTTCCATACCCAATACTGCTGAAGTCAAAAGAATTTGCAATTGTGAATAAATTTTGTAAGATCGTCACCATGTTAGGAGGAACAGACATTGTAAAATGTGTGCTAGAAACGTTTCTTCCTATTTTTTTCCAAATGCTGGTTAGAAAAATCCTATCTGAGGTGTCTTAGACGTCTGATGATGTCCCATAATGATTTTAATCTCCTTCGGAGTGTAGTTCTAGTAACGTTAAAACTATTGGCAGAAGCTCTTTCCATCATTTCGCCTTCCAAAATACCTTAAACGTTCTCGGGCATCCCCTTCGACCCTCACCACCACGCGTCTTCTTCAATCTTAGCATCACGCCCTAAAAACAAAGAAGGCATTATTTACATGCCCCATACCACCCTTCTTTCCTATGGCCCATACAGCCCAAATGACACAGAACGTCCGAACATGGCGGATACAAGAACCGGCTTTAGTGAACTGAATTTCATTACTATAAGGCAGTCTACATTAGACTACCTGAATATTAATACTAGTATGGGAATGTTACTTCTTATCTTTAAAAGTAGAAACTGATTTTGAAAATTACACCGTTCGTCAGCTTCGACACACAAAAAAATAAAATTTATTTGTGACACAAACTTAACAGCTACATCGCTCAAGTTATAGCAAATGGCGGAATGATGTCTGCGCTTTACCAAGCACTCCAGGTGTCCGGTGTTTTGCGGCGAACACGAGAAATACCAACTGGGCCATACTACCGACTGGCCAATACTAACGGCCCTAAGGGTGCTTTCTCCAACATACCACGAGGGCCACTCGTACTTGTATCTCGGCGCCAAGCAAACCTGTTTGACTGACATGGCTATGAGTTTGCAGTACTGCTTTCAGATATGTTTCTCACTATACAACCAAAAATAATATTTCTCTAGCAGACGAGAGCATGCACTATATAATCTGTGAGCCATGTGAGTGACTGGCAACTCGTATAAATATACACAATATGAAAGACATTTCTAATAGATGGCTTTCACTATAACAACCGCACTTCTCTCATACCCGTTCACAAAAACTTTTTAACTTCACTTGTGGGGAATTCAGCGTTCTTCCTACATCTGGCGTTGCGTTTCAAGGATTTTTCCTGTACAGTGTTACGTGTGCGATAGAGAAAACCCAAGTGTTTCACCTCTCCGCACCGGAGTATCGCAGAACACTACAGTCGTATATTTTCCTGCACACACATCACGATATAACCTGGATGTTAAAGTCAAATAATTTGGAGCACATAAATAAATTAACATTCGTTCCTTTTGTGCGTGATTCGTCCATGAATAAGCTAGTGTTAGACGTTGGAGGCAGAAGATGTAGATGGTAGTGACACTTCATCTACCTGACGCCACACACCGTTAGGTGACTTGTAGTGTATAAATGTGGACGTCTTAGGGTGGAGATTTTCCTGGACACATGAACTTGTTATCTGTCCTTCCACGATACAGATTCTCGGCTTGCTCCCGCTCGTTTCGTAACACATCACCCAAACATAGATGCTCTTATGAACTGTCCCATCTCACATGCCAAGGACGTGACTTTGCACCAGCCCACACTACCAACTTCCGTCCTACGCGCCCATCTGCTACGGCAGTCACTCAAAGCCTGAGCGGAGTTGATATGCGGGCCGGTATCGTATCGGCCGTAAGGGGCAGCCGAGCGTTTCGCAATTAATACCGAAGCGGACCCATCTGCATTGCTTTAACGCAGTTTCCGCACGGACTGCCTAGCGGACAGCGTGAAATTGCATAATATTGCTTTCCATGCAACACGTCTTTGTACTGAATAAGCTATGCAAGTGCAACCAGCTTTCTTCCTTCCTTTCATTAACATTTTGCAAAATCTTAGTTTCATAGCTCTGTGATTTATTCATGAAGTAGGCTATATTTCAAAATTTAGAAAGCAATGCATAATAATCATATGTGTTACTGGTGAGAACAGTATGTGCCTGAGTACATCTGCGTATATGATTCTTGGCCCCAATATGCAACGGCCGACACGCAATGAGAGGAAGCTGATTAAAAATAAGACGATCAGGTTAACATTTACATAATGACTTGGTCGCCAGGTGTGTGGATGTTCCAGTAAAACGTATGGTAACTTACTGAAGTTCATTATATCCACGTGACTGGCGCTTTTTCAAAAGCATTAGCACAATATTACAGCCCGCGTCTTTAATACGTTGTTAGTTCAAATACATGTGTCTTAGTAATGGTATCTACAAAATTCTCCCAATTGTAACAGAATATTGATGTGTTTTACTTCTTATGTGGGCAGAAAAGTGTTCCAACACAGTTGATAATTACCAAGGCAGCATACCATTCCACCTTATTCAGTCCACCAAGCCTACATGAGAAATGATTAACATCATGTCTCCGCTAGAAGTGAGCTTTACCGTGCTTCTTCCTGGGAAATGAGAGAGATTCCTCGTCGGGTGGCACGTTCTGGTAGCTCATCATAAGAGATACTAGCAGCTCACAGAACGGCCATCTCCAATCCCCTCCACCCTCTCTCCCACTCCCACCCTTTCTAGTTTGCTACTACTTTTTAATATTCGTTCATGTTGAATTCTGGTTTTCACCTCCGTTAAACGTGTATCTGTGTTAAGCTACTAATACTCATTTCTAAACGTTATATTTCATTATTGGCATACAAAAGTATCTTGTGTACACACTTTGTTAGTCACCGCCTGAGAGGCCGATTAGCTGACCTCGCTACCTGTGGGAGCCCACTTGGAATTGGGTTATGTCCTGATAGGCGGTCAGTTATGATATTCTGTGGTGTCTTTGATCTGCAAGAGGCAGCGCTCATCCTGAACAGCACAAAAATTTGAACATGCAGAGTTCAAGTGCTTAGCTTCTTTAATTTATTTTCACAACGTGTAGTTACAATTATTTGTTATAGCATGTTGGTACTATTGTTAATGTTTCTTGTTTATTGTCCCAACAGTGCAGTTGCTTGTGCCGTCTGTTGCAGTTCGTGAGGTTTGTGGATGAGTTGCATAGTGCATGCTTGAAGAACTCGAGAAACATATTAAGCAGATGCAAATCAGTCTAACAAATACGCTAAGCAAGTTTGCTATTATACTTAATCAAATTTGGCAAGAGGCTCATGTGTCTACAACAGGAAACACAAGAAATTTCAAGAAAAATTACATGGTGTAAAAGGGGATGAAAGATTGAGAGTGGCTTGGGACACAACTTTGAAACGCATTAAATAAAATATATGAAGTTAAGATAATTTTAAGAAAACAGCAATAAAATACATTTTGTAAATGCAGACTAGACTGGAACAGACTCATACATCAGAATGAATAGCCGAGTCGCTATAGAACACAAACTAATAACCATTGATATAGCGGATCCAAACGATTGGTCAACTTGTCAATCTTAAGCTTTCTCAGTAACGCACAAATAACTGAAGAAAAACACATATGCAGCAGAAAATTATCATTTACTGGTATTAACAAGAAATTACCCAACAGGCTACAAAATTGCTCACTCTTCATATTTCGATTAATCTCATAACCATGAGAAATGGATTTAACGAAACATTTCAAATGTATAAATTCTCAAAGTGGAAGCCAAATAACTAACATCAATGCATTAGAAAGATTCTGTTTGGAAAATCATCATGTCAAACACAGAAAATCAGTCTTAGCCAAAGAATCGAACATTACGACCACCACATTGAAATGAACTGCCTTCAGGAATCCATGACAGGGAAATAACATAGTAGGATTAAAATTATTCCATCAAATACATCGTCACCTTGAGTACTTAATGAATTAGACTTTGTAGAACAAGCATCACACAAAAACAGTAGCCTATGAATCAGCAGGTCGCTGTGGCCGAGCGGTTCTAGGCGAATCAGTTTGGAACCGCGGGACCGCTACGGTCGCAGGTTCGAATCCTGCCTCGGGCTTGGATGTGTGTGGTGTCCTTAGGTTAGTTAGATATCAATAGTTCTAAGTTCTAGTGGACTGATGACCTCAGATGTTAAGTCCCATAGTGCTCAGATCCATTTGAACCCTATGGTTTAAAAGACAAAACATATCGTTCGTTATTCTCTGCGTCTTGATAAGATACCAAGTTCCTCTCACAATTACAACAGTCTTCATCAGTCGTGTCTAACGGACGTTACACAACGCCTCACTTTTCCACTACGACGTGCTTCCCCCACTCACAAGTATAAAGAGCGGTCGGGATAGACAGCTTGGGCGTGTGATTCCATAGACCAGAAGTACGGGAACACCACAGAATACAGAGTCCGTCCAATTTTGCTGTCACCTAGTGACTGTCCAACTACGTCCCAGCTGTCACCCCCGCTACACCCGCCGCCGTGCCCTCTAGCACACGCCGGCGTCACGCGTTGTCTGGCGGCACATTCCACGAACTCCACCCTTACAGAAGGAAGCAGATAGAAAATAGGCGGCACCAGTGCCGGCACGACAAAGAGGAAATGTCATCTTTGGAACATTACATTGCACAAGTACAAATTGTAAATCTTGAAGAAACCGTAGCTGACCAAAGCTCAGCACGAAAATCCGGAGTCCAGGCCATTTGCTGTATCAGGCTCAACAATAAGTTCAAGATAAGCTAGCAGACACTGTGAGAAAGTGGCTTGAAGCACCTGTATAGGTTGAAACTAAACCATACAACTTGAGCAGCAAAGTGCTTGGACCGAAAACGGATACCTCCCTCTTTCAAACCATGTACCCCTTATCATTTTCAAAGCACACGAAACGAAATGTCCTGGAAGTTAAAGTAATGTGCCCGACTGGGGCTCGAAACTGGACCTTCGCCTTTCGCCAGCAAGAGTTCCAGCAGGTGAGCTATGAAACACGGATCATCCTCTCTGCCTGCAGTACCTCTTCTCGTACCTTCGAAACTTGAAGCTCTGCTGCCCCAGTGTCAGTCCTAGCCGAGGGAAAGGGAAATTCCATCAAACTTCAATGGAGGCGCGGTTGGACTATGAAATCTGGGGCCGCTGGCAGAGTGTGGTAACAGATGATAGCCAGAAGGCCAGCAAAGGTAAACATCGCACTCGCAGGCACGGAGCTGCGACTACGGTATTGCATCCACAATTTGTTTTGAATGGAGCAACAACAAGGCAGGAAACTGCAGCGTTGCTTGAAGTTATTGCAATGTATGAGGCGGGGCACTAGCCCAGAGCCTGGAGGGCGATTTTTAAGTGGCTGACGTGTAGGAATTTATCGCTGCCATAGTTTCTGTCTCTGTCTGGCACTACATCAGAAGCGAGGAGAAACCAATATAAATAAACGGGCAATTTTAGGTTGACAGAGTGTGCCAGGTCAGTCGAGCATCAGGACGGACCTGTGCTGGTCTATGCTGCCAGTCTGGCAGCAATGTTATAAGTATTATACATAAACTTTGTCTCTATGTACTTGTTCGGGCTATATTCCGCCTCCCGCCTCCGGGGACACAACACCGGGGTGGGACAAAACAGCCGCCTGGAACTCGGAGATCACACAGTCTGCCTGAAAGAGGGCAGTGGCAGTGGTCTGCAGCATGTCCAGGAGGGGCTTGGTTCCACTCCAGTCTATGGGCCACATTCGCTTCCCACCTGCCATACCGGGGACCAGGCAAGGCGTACGCTGCGGGAGGTGCAGCAGCGCTGCAGCAACGCCAGGGATGGCGGCGCGTGTTGCCATCCAGCAAACACCACTAGCGCCAAGTTGCGGCACCACATCCAGGAGGGCACGGGTTCGAGTCCGGCCATGTCCTGGGAGCAGCAGCGGCCTGAGGGCCACGGGTGACCAATGCTTCCACCTTCATCACATGGTTGGACGGAGCAGGCCAAACTGGGCAGAGGGCAGCGAGGACCAAGGACTGTAGCAGTCTCCGGAATCACGGGCAGCAGCGCAGCACAAGACATGATGCATCGGCAGGCAGCGACTGGGGAGAGCGCGGTCAACTTCCAGCAGAATAGCCTTGATGACGGCAGCAGCAGTGTCGGCGTACCAGGAGCTGGTGAGCCAGCTGGACTCGCAGGACAGCACTGCAGGCGGCACGCCGACAATACGCTGTACCAATCGAATACTGTAAATTACCTGAATAAAGAAATGCTACCGAATACCGCTGTATCACTCTGCACTGCCCCTTGACGCTCTTGAACTTGCTTGGCCTCTTGACGAAAAACGGGATGGTGGGTCCCGGCTTCAGCTCTGCCATGTGGAGTCCCGGGTTTGACACACTAACGCCACAACAGTCCTCCTGCATACCCTGTGAGAATAGCACTCCTGAAAGAAAGAATATTGCAGTGAAATGGCTTAGCCACAGCCTTGGATATTCTTTTAAGATTTAGTCTTCCAGCAGAGTGTGAGCTGATATGTAACGTCTCACGACCCATTCTCACAGTTTTATGTCATGCTGGGATATGTCAGTAAGTCGAGGCCACAGGCTCGATTCTTTGTCAGACACTCAGTTTTAATGTGCCAGCATGTTTTTAATTAATTGGCAATTCACTGTCGAATGGATACGCTTTCAGGAAACGCATGTTAAGTCTCTATGTTTTACAAAATTCTACTCAATAATGATAGGGATGCCATATGACGAACTCAAAACAGCAAAATTAACAAAGCGAATCAGCCTTCTCCATGATACTTGTCAGAGCATATCAGTCTGTGGTACTGAAGACATACCAGTAAGGTTCTTATAATTCCTCCTCCCTCTTAGGCAAATGATTACACGTTATTTTTTTCATATGATTAGCAAAAAAGGAGAGAAAATGGAATTATGTTAATGACAGGAAATAATGTCTTTTGTGTCAGTACAATCTCTTATTGTTGATTCGCTATTAATAAAGTGACACACGACAGTGGAAAGTAATGTAAGTATTTCAACACTAATATTAGCGTAAAAGACCGATACTCGTTTAAACTGATTGGACTTCGAAAACTAAATTCTAAGAAAACGTAACTGCCTTTATTGACCAAGCAATATGCACGTAAGGCGTCAATAGCATCAATGTAACACTAACATCATCTTTTGCCCCCGATTACATCTCTGAAAAAAATTCATTCAAAAACAAGGTTAGGGCAAGAAATATTAATAACATTGCACCTCATAAAATCGTATTTAAATCGAATGTAATTGGTCTAAGTTATACAACAGTGTCATCTTCTGCTCTCCGTGCAAACAGATAAGACGCCAAGAGACAAGTCATAAAAAAAGAGGTAGGTCGGGCGTATCAAATGATTTCGCACAGAAACTTGACGAAATAATTACGGAGAATATAGTGTCTTAATATCCATAGTGTCTGATACTTTTGGGGGCTGTGGATTTAATGCCCTATTTTATAGTCAATTGAATGGCGTTGGCACAGTTTCTTCTAGCTGATCTGACGGCGCTATTTGACGACTCAACACATACACTTACCTAGAGAACTTCATTAATTTACATGGTATATGACCATGTAAATTAATGAAGTTGATCTGTGCCCATAAATAGTGTCACTCAATATACATTAAATTTTATACATACACGCTATTGACATAGTTAAATGGTTTCCTCCTTGCATTGTCCATAAATTACATTTCTTCAGACGTTGTGTTTGTGTTGTATGTAAACCTAAACAACTACTCGAGTGTCGTTGGAAGAAGGCTGAGAATTATTGTCACTGAGCAGTTACAGAGAATACAAGACAGTTTAGCTGATACATTTTCAGCATAAGTTGAAATGAAAATAGGGGCAGATGTCACTTGAGAGTTGTCAGCGTACTGGTGACAGGAGACGTCAGTACTGTTCTATGTTACCAATCGAAAGCAGTGGGCCCAGGTGACGAATTACTGGGTGGTTTGGAATGCGACATCACGAACAAACTGGTTTGTCGCTCATACAGGCATCAGTTGTCCAGCATGACCCCGATTCCATGGAACAGCAGTACAGTGGAATCTGAAATGTCGTTGCCCAACTTATAATGGTTGCGCAGAAGTAAAAAATATCATTGCTCAACACGAGTTGCTTTTTTTTCTTACGGATCATATGTACATTACATAAGGAAGGAATAAAGAAAGAATTTAGAGGTCCGCATGTTTTCGTTGTTACAGGAACATAGTTCTTATTTTTATAGCAATCTTTACGTTTAAGCTCGTAGCAGAATTCATTGATTTCTTGTTAAACATGCCTCACAGTGTGCGCTCAGTCAGTTTCACAGCCGGCCGCGGTGGTCTCGCGGTTCTAGGCGCGCAGTCCGGAACCGTGCGACTGCTACGGTCGCAAGTTCGAATCCTGCCTCGGGCATGGATATGTGTGATGTCCTTAGGTTAGTTAGGTTTAAGTAGTTCTAAGTTCTAGGGGACTGATGACCACAGATGTTAAGTCCCATAGTGCTCAGAGCCTTTTGAACCATTTCAGTTTCACATTTCGGTAAGGTTCGTAATAGGCACAATATGCTTCCTCATTAGAATTACTTTCACATTAACTCCGGTCGTCTCCTTTGAACATGCTTTAATGGCGACACCTGTGCGACACAGCGCCAACGATCAGATTCCTCTTGCGGAATGTGAATTGTCACTAGGCACTGTGGCAGCTACGGTTCACAGTCAGTTGGCGATACGGCGTGGTGGCTACTGTGTTCGTGCGCGTTCTTGTGTACGATTCCTCGTCACACAACGCAAATACGTCATTTTACTGCACATAGAACCACAGGCAACGAGCAACCCACGGGTCTGAACCCAGGTCAGAAAGGTTTTCATCTCTCTACAGAATCGGGCTCACCGAATTTGCCCAGTTGCACCACGTAACACGTGCAAGACACTGGATTTCACTCACACATTACCAGGTACGTTGACGCCTTTATTTCAGTCGCAAGCGTTTAATTGTTCAAATGCTTCAAATGGCTCTGAGCACCATGGGACTCAACTGCTGTGGTCATTAGTCCCCTAGAACTTAGAACGACTTAAACCTAACTAACCGAAGGACATCACACACATCCATGCCCGAGGCAGGATTCGAACCTGCGACCGTAGCAGTCGCACGGTTCCGGACTGCGCGCCTAGAACCGAGAGACCACCGCCGCCGGCGTTTAATTGTTGTTTTACGCATTCAAATAGACTTTACAACAGTTACAATACTAGAATGAGATTTTCACTCTGCAGCGGTGTGTGCCCTGATATGAAACTTCCTGCCAGATTAAAACTGTGTGCCGGACCAAGACTCGAACTCGGGACCTTTGCCTTTCGCGGGCAAGTGCTCTCCAACTCAGCTCCCCAAGCACGACTCACGCCCCGTCCTCACAGCTTTACTTCTGCAGTACCTCGTCTCCTACCCTCCAAACTTTACAGAAGCTCTCCTGCGAACCTTGAAGAAACGCAGGTAGGAGACGAGGTACTGGCAGAAGTAAAGCTGTGAGGACGGGGTGTGAGTCGTGCTTGGGTAGCTCAGTTGGTAGAGCACTTGCTCGCGAAAGGCAAAGGTCCCGAGTTCGAGTCTCGGTCCGGCACACAGTTTTAATCTGCCAGGAAGTTTCAGTTACAACACTGTTTTTCACATTAACAACTTATCATATATGATACAATAATACACTATTACTTCAAGTGAGTCCCCATGGAACACGTTAGTCTTATTGTGACTAAAAGTCTTTTCATGGTATTCACCTGAATGAAATTATTTCCACATCCACACTACATCCTCTTGTCAATATTTAGAAAAGTTTTTACATTATAAAAACTATGCATCTTCTCCGATGAGCTACTGATTAGACTGAGCTGATTCCTTTTCAACGATTTACCACTATACACACCGACCGCGCCTTGATGTTTGGACAACAGATCGTTACTTATTGTTGAACATGGCTCATCTGCCTAAAGCATAATACTAACCGCGCGGATGCAAATATACGTGGAAATCCTATCATAATCCAAAAGTTACAGTCAGAGGCGCATGATATTTTTTTGTCTGCACAATGTCCACATTAAAATATTCCACCATCACTCAGCTAGATTTAGGCCCTATTTATCTGTTTACGGTTAATGAACTGGAAGGTTTCCTCATTCAGGCTCGTAAATTTTCCTTTTACAAACAAAAACTATTATAGAATAGTAGCCCTGTACCAGTCCATTCATTATGTTATAAATATTTAAGTTTTGCGCTCTGATTAAGCTCATATTATTTTCGGTTGCTTTACTGTCCTGGTGAGACAATCATTGATTACTCACAAAACATCGTAACGACTAAGTAAGGACTTTTACCATTAGAAAAGTAGCGACCACTGTAAATAATTTATTTCATTGGGTTGTAGCAATGACAAAAAACCTGTTGTCAGTCTTATTCCAGTTTTGCATTACTGTGAAAAACTTTAATATACGTCATTGTCACACATGAACATACTGTACACAAAGTACACTCCCTTACAATCCAAATATTTAATTTTCTTCTTTCTGGTTTACCTAATTACATAGAAAAACATTTCTTTGTACATTTCAAGCTTGATATTTGAGAATTTTATGTAGCATTCGCTGTACGCGAATTAGCAAATAATAAAATTAGTAAAACTATTCAAATATGAAATTGCTTAGAGCAGATTTTTTGCGTAAGTTGCTAATTAAAGATTCATTCCATCTACATTTTCTCGCCTCAAAGGTATGCAATCATCACTACTAACTCTGTAGATACAATTTAAAATCACGCTAACTGAATCCATTTAATTTTACTTGTTTTCGGAAAAGCAAAGAAGTTGCTCCCTCGTTGCAGTATCCGAATAATCTCGTATCGTACAGTACACAGTAGTTCCCATTTACTATGTAGTTTCTGTAGAGCAGAAGATTTGGATGTGATTTTCACAAAATGGTTTCTCCAACTGAATCTTCTTGTAAACGTCCTAATTATTATCATGGGAATTCTTCGGAATTCAGTAAGCGTAATCAACGTATTCCTTACCTTTTCTTTCAGCGTTAATTCTCCTTTAAGTAGGTGGAGTAGTGGGTTTATTCAATTGCTAATTTCTTTACTGTTGATTAAGAGATCTGAGGCTGCATACAGGATTGCGTAAATTGGTAAATTGTTTACTATGTTCTCAAATGGTTTAGTGCATTCCACCCATGTTCGTAAAATAGATTAAATTCTCTGGTGATAAGTTGAGTCGTGTTGTTTGAGATGAAATCTTGATATCACAATGCGTTTGATGTTAGTGTCCTGCAGAAAATCTTTCCTTTTTTTATGTAAAATTTGAAGCATTGACTGTGAGGAATGCGATAACCTTACCAACTGTCTGTGTGTAATCCCTAACAATTCTTCTGAAGATGGCTCATGCTGTTGTCGTCTTTATTGCATGCAATTTAACATATTGAAAATCTCTTAAGTATTTAACTCCACCTCATGCAGAGGTTACTAGACCAGCAACATCGACAGATGCAACTTACAAAATCTGAGTTAATAATATAGGGAATAGTTTCGTGTAGCACCACTTTTTTTTTAGTTTTGTTCTCTGACAGATCTGACCAATTTTCAATAAGTGTTGTACACTGAAGAGCCAAAGAAACTGGTACACCTGCCTAACATCGTGTAGGGCCCCAACGAGCACGCAGAACTGCTGCAACACGACGTGGCGTGGAGTCGACTAATGTCTGAAGCAGTCATAAATCCGTAAGAGCACGAGGGGGTGGAGATCTTTTCTGAACAGCACCTTGTAAGGCATCCCAGATGTGCACAATAATGTTCATCGCTGGGGAGTTTGACGACCAGCGGAAGTGTTTTAGCTCAGAAGAGTGTTTCTGGAGCCACTCTGTAGCAATCCTGGACGTGTGGGGGTATTTCACGGTCCTGCTGGAATTGCCCAAGTCCGTCTGAATGCACAATGGACATGAATGGATGCAGGTGATCAGATAGGATGCTTACGTACGTGTCACCTATCTGAGTAGTATGTAGACGTATCAGGGGTCTCAAATCACTCCAACTGCACACGCCCCATACCATTACAAAGCCTCCACTAGCTTGAACAGTCCACTGCTGACATGAAGGATCCATGGATTCGTGAGGTTGTCTCCATACCGCTACTCGTCCATCCGCTCGATACAATTTGAAACGAGACTCGCCCGACCAGGCAACATGTTTCCAGTCATCGACAACCCAATGTCGGTGATGACGGGCCCAGGCGTGGCTTAAGGCTTTGTATTGTGCAATCATTAAGGGTACACGAGTGGGCCTTCGGCTCAGAAAGCCCATATCGATGACGTTCCGTTGAATGGTTTGCACGCTGACACTTGTTGACGGCCCAGCATTGAAATCTGCAGCAATTTGCCGAAGGGTTGTACTTCTGTCACTTTGAATGATTCTCTTGCAGGATCTTTTTCCGGCCGCGGCGATATCGGAGATTTGATATTTTACCGGATTCCTGAATTCACAGCACACTCGTGAAATGATCGAACGATTCAAGTGTCTCCCCAGATCCAATTAGTGCCAGCTATTCTCGTAGTATAGATGATAGCGCACGTCACTGCACAGAAATATTTAGCTTGGGTTCGGTACTTACCACTGTTCCTTGTCCAATTTTTGTTTCGTTCTTTTGTTCGGTTTCAGGCAACTAAACGAAGAATACGTCTGGCGACACAGTCTCTGGTACGCCACTTGAATTTGTGTGCGCAACGGCCTGATTGACTATCTTCGATGCTAATTAACCCTAAAATGGTGCAATGTATCAAATTTTTTGGTAGCAATTATTTCTCAGCACAATCTATCCTACAAAAACTTTACACGCTTTTCAGACTGTTTGTGATCACCCCATAAATCTATGGTCTATATAGTAACCGGCATGTCGCCAATATCTCCAAAGAATTAAAAGAAATGTTGTCAAATATTACAGAAATAAGGACGATTGATAGAAGTCAGTCTCCAGGAAGATCAGTTTGGATTCTGGAGATACGTAGGAACACGAGAGACAATATTAACCCTAAGGCTTGCGTTAGAGACCAGAGAAAAGCATATGTACGTTTACGATATAAGTAGATTTATGGAAAGCTTTGAACAGTGTTAAGTGGAATACACATTTTTAAACTCTAATGGTAGCATCGATAAATTCATGGAGCGGAAGGTTGCCTACATCTTGTACAGAAACCATAATACAGTTATAAAAACCGAAGGGCATAAAAGGGCAGTGGTTGAGATGAGAGTGAGACATGATTGTAGTCTACCCGCCATGTAACTGAAATTATACAATGAAGCAAACAGAGGAGATATTTAGGTAAAGAATTAAAGTACAGCGAGAATAAATAAAAATAAAAACTCTGATGTTTGACGATGACACTGAAGTTCCGTCAGAGACGTTTGAAAACTTGGAAGAGTAGTTGAACGAGATGCATAATATGTCAAAAAACAGTTTATAAGATGTAGATCACGAAAAGTAAAGTAAAGGAATTAAATCTAGTCAAATAAAATCGAACGCTGCTTAAGTAATTAGGTTAATGAAATGAGACACTTACAGTAATAGATGGTTTCACTGTTTGGGTAGCAAATTAGATGACGATGTCCGAAGTAAAGAGCAACAAGCTTTATATTGTGAGCAACTGCAGCTGTAAGCATGCATTCTTGTCAAAGTCGCAACAGCTGTTGGGTAATCCTTTATTAGTACAACGGTTTCCCAGCTTATAGTTGCATCACTATGCGGATATGAATAGAAGAACCAGAGACTGGACGAAAAATTAAGCTTTTTGACTCCAGTGATGTTTAAATACCAACAATACGAAATAGGCAATGACCCTTAAGAGAATCGGGTATGTGATAAGCAGAAGGCTCACATTGAAATCATTCACAGCAAACGTTATCATTATTGAAAGCCCCGATCACTCACAGTGAAGTTATATTAATACGTCTCTGAAAGCAATAGAAGTCAAAATACGTGTGGCGGAATGAAGGATAAGGCTGTTGTAAATGCCTCAAGTTCTGGAAGGAAACATGGAGGACAATAAAGTGAAAGTATACCAACAGGGCCAAGGAGCGAAAAATCTCGTAAAAGTTTCTTGTATCATGCACACCCGAAGGATTATAACCATATTATTGGTGTAGGGCCATGAAACGGACAGTAATTCAAAAGTACTAAACTCGTATAAACTGTAGAGAAAGTCACGAACCTACAATATCGGGCGGAGGATAAAAAGAATGGCAAGGTAAACTACACTCCTGGAAATGGAAAAAAGAACACATTGACACCGGTGTGTCAGACCCACCATACTTGCTCCGGACACTGCGAGAGGGCTGTACAAGCAATGATCACACGCACGGCACAGCGGACACACCAGGAACCGCGGTGTTGGCCGTCGAATGGCGCTAGCTGCGCAGCATTTGTGCACCGCCGCCGTCAGTGTCAGCCAGTTTGCCGTGGCATACGGAGCTCCATCGCAGTCTTTAACACTGGTAGCATGTCGCGACAGCGTGGACGTGAACCGTATGTGCAGTTGACGGACTTTGAGCGAGGGCGTGTAGTGGGCATGCGGGAGGCCGGGTGGACGTACCGCCGAATTGCTCAACACGTGGGGCGTGAGGTCTCCACAGTACATCGATGTTGTCGCCAGTGGTCGGCGGAAGGTGCACGTGCCCGTCGACCTGGGACCGGACCGCAGCGACGCACGGATGCACGCCAAGACCGTAGGATCCTACGCAGTGCCGTAGGGGACCGCACCGCCACTTCCCAGCAAATTAGGGACACTGTTGCTCCTGGGGTATCGGCGAGGACCATTCGCAACCGTCTCCATGAAGCTGGGCTACGGTCCCGCACACCGTTAGGCCGTCTTCCGCTCACGCCCCAACATCGTGCAGCCCGCTTCCAGTGGTGTCGCGACAGGCGTGAATGGAGGGACGAATGGAGACGTGTCGTCTTCAGCGATGAGAGTCGCTTCTGCCTTGGTGCCAATGATGGTCGTATGCGTGTTTGGCGCCGTGCAGGTGAGCGCCACAATCAGGACTGCATACGACCGAGGCACACAGGGCCAACACCCGGCATCATGGTGTGGGGAGCGATCTCCTACACTCGCCGTACACCACTGGTGATCGTCGAGGGGACACTGAATAGTGCACGGTACATCCAAACCGTCATCGAACCCATCGTTCTACCATTCCTAGACCGGCAAGGGAACTTGCTGTTCCAACAGGACAATGCACGTCCGCATGTATCCCGTGCCACCCAACGTGCTCTAGAAGGTGTAAGTCAACTACCCTGGCCAGCAAGATCTCCGGATCTGTCCCCCATTGAGCATGTTTGGGACTGGATGAAGCGTCGTCTCACGCGGTCTGCAGGTCCAGCACGAACGCTGGTCCAACTGAGGCGCCAGGTGGAAATGGCATGGCAAGCCGTTCCACAGGACTACATCCAGCATCTCTACGATCGTCTCCATGGGAGAATAGCAGCCTGCATTGCTGCGAAAGGTGGATATACACTGTACTAGTGCCGACATTGTGCATGCTCTGTTGCCTGTGTCTATGTGCCTGTGGTTCTGTCAGTGTGATCATGTGATGTATCTGACCCCAGGAATGTGTCAATAAAGTTTCCCCTTCCTGGGACAATGAATTCACGGTGTTCTTATTTCAATTTCCAGGAGTGTAGATAAATAGGAGACAAAATACTTGGTCTAACCGTATACACCTGATGCATCGCGGCGAAAGCCAGTACTGGTTGATACCACCTGAATACCAAGAGCACGGATAAGTGACAGGTGACAGGGTAGTGCAAAGCAGAATATACTGTTCCGGTCAGTTATTTAAATATTCGCTGCTGACTGCGAAAAAAATGACGCAAACTCTTTTTCCGTGTTTTCTCAGGAACCGACCATAAACTAAATGGTGCCTTCAAAAGTCCATTAAGGTGCACCTCAGACCGCATATAATCCAAAAAGAACAAGACGACTTGCTCCATTTGCCTAAGCTGGAGGAAGAGCGCAATATTGAAACTTTGAGCCTGTAGTGTAGAATAGTCATACCCTGAAAAGCCGAAGACACTGGTACACATGCCTAATATCGTGTAGACCCCCGCGAGAACGCAGAAGTGCCGCAACGCGACCTGGCATGGACCCGACTAATGTCTGTAGTGGTGCAGAAGGGAAATGACACCATGAATTCTGCAGGGCTGTCTATAAGTCTGTAACAGTATGAGGGGGTTGAGATCTCTTCTGAACAGTACGTTGCAAGGCATCAGAGATATACTCAATAATGTTCATATCTGGGGAGTCTGTAAGTGTTTAAACTCAGAAGAGTGTTTCTGAAGCCACTCTGTAGCAATTCTGGACGAGTGCAGTGTCCCATTGTCCTGTTGGAATTTCCAAAGTCCGTCGGAATGCACAATGGACATAAATGGATGCAGGTGATCAGACAGGATGATTCCGTGCGTGTCACCTGTCAGAGTCGTATCTAAATGCATCAGCGGTCTCATGTCACTCCAACTGCACACGCCCCACACCATTGCAGATACTGCACCAACTTGAACAGAAACCTTCTGACATGCAGGGTCCATGGGTTCATAAGGTTGTCTCCATGCCCGTGTACGTCCATTGAAATCTGCAGAATTTTGCGGAAGCGTTGCATTTCTGTCACGTTGAACGATTCTCTTCAGTCGACGTTGGTCCCGTTCTTAAAGAATCATTTACCGGCCGCAACGATGTCGGAGATTTGATATTTTACCGGATTCCTGATGTTCAAGGTATACTCGGGAAATGGTCGTACGGGAAACTCCCCACGTCATCGCTACCTCGGAGATGCTGTGTCCCACCTCTCGTGTGCCGACTATAACAACTCGTTCCACCTCACGTAAATGTTGATAAAATGCCATTGTAGCAGCAGTAACTGATCTCATATCTTCGCCATTATTGTCCTATTTAGGCGTTGGGAACCGTAGCGCCGTTTTCTGCCTGTTTACATATCTCTGTATTTGAGTACGCATGCCCATAACAGTTTTTTAGACGCTTCAGTGTAGAAAGACGATCCTTCCGTTGGGTATATAAATGATCCCTAACCCTAGAACCACCCAAAGACTTGTCCCTTCCTTTCTATCATCAACAGTACTCGAGGTATGAGCCCCGGAAAAATCCAGTTCTATGCGCGGCGTTTAGGATCATACTGGCAGTGCACGAAGTCACGTGAGTACCAATTATTGAACAACTCCAACCGTTTTGTTGAACAAGAACGAAGTAAATAAAATATAAAATTCAGAATGGCAGTAGCACGAACAGCGTTTCTGATGGATTCCTTTTTTTAAAATGTTAGTCTGGGCTGTAGCCTTGCACAGAAATGAAACGAGAATGACGGATTGTACAAAACAAGAACGATTAGAAAATTTTGAAATAAGTGCTACAGAAGAATGGTGAATTTTACAACGGCAGATGGGACACCTGTTGTAGAGGTACTTAATCGAATTGGGGAGAGAAAAAATTGATAGCGCTACTTGACTAAAAGGAGGACTCAGTTGACAGGACACATCCTTAGCCATCAAGGAGCAGTCAGTTTGGTGACGGAGAGAAGCAAGGGTGTGAAGATGAAAAACTGTAGAGGGATACCAGGGCTTGACTGCAGTGAGCTGGCTCATATGGATGTATGTTGTAGCATTTATGCGGAAACCGAGATGTTTGCACAGGCTAGTCTAGCACGCAGAGCTACATCGAAGCTGACTTTGAACTGAAGAACACAACGGCAAGTGTCTGCCTCTTGATAACGGACATGACTCAGAAACGAGGCGTGACGTAAAATAGTGTTAGATCCATAACTTAACCTCCGTTATTTTTCAGTAAATACGAGTAGCGGAAAGTGATGCTGCAATTGGTAGGCTGTAAGTGTCGTACAATAACGTATGCATTTTTTGATATAATGCATCAAAATATTAGTGGATTTGTGATGGCATCATAATGTTATTGTCGATTGAATATGTCAACTTATAAGCCCAATTTCCTTCATAGGGTCGAGTTTATTTTTCTGTTTTAACATAAATAAAGCTGCGCTGGGGCTCACAAAATGCAGAGTAACACCTATGGTGAGACAACTATTAGTGCAATAACATGAGGAGAATGGTTTCAACTACTGTAAAACTATAGTACGCTATCGCAGACTATCATAAGTAAGCTGGACTACGGTAGTTCTCCTAGCAGCTTTGGCTGGTTAAGTTCGTACTCGTGTTGCCTATACACTGAATGTGTTGCATACCGGTAGGGAGTTACCTTATAACGATCGCTTTCTCTATGCGATCAGTGTCTTACTAGATCCCCCCTGGAAGCGGTGAACCGCCCAGAGACTGAGTGAGGATATATACATGGCCATGTAATGTACTTAACACTTTTGTACCACACAGTTATCCCCCTGACTGTTACTTAAGAAGAAACAGTATTTATAGCAAAATTGAAACTGTCAGTGTTTAATTCACGATTTATTCAAAATTTTTATTTTGTAACGTCCAACAGCGGGATGCTGTAGAAAAAATAAAGAAAACAATACCGATTTACCATATAGCGCTAGAAAACGTAATGTCCTCAACCAAAACGTAAAATTAAAAAAAAATCGCAAAACGCATGTATACCAAACCTCACTTCAGCACATCGTACACCTAATGTAAAACGTATTTTCATTATTCGTAAGCAACTTTCGCATTTATAAATAATAACTTGGAACTCTTGCTTTTAATCATGATGGAGAACGTTCTATTGAATACAAAATAACAACAATAATTATGTATACTTTTTATGTTCGTGCAGTGAACCATACTTCCATTAAAAGTAATTGCTTTGCTTACATAAAAGCGCTGAAGTTACGCGATTAACCAATTTTTATTAACTGTAAAAATGCAGTTTTTAAAGATATAAATTACACAATGGACTAACACTGAATGATGTGTGGTTCTAATTATGTGAAAGACAAACAACCAAACAAACAGAAAAGCAAAGAGAAGTTGTCGACTTTCATTCTCTCTCTTACACATTTAGTTGTGTTTCTTTCCCTACCCATTCTACCAATACTACTGGTAATCATACCATTAACTACGTCATTTATGTAGTGTACCAAAACTATCGAACCGTAGTTTTGGTAGAGAGCAGCTCTTGTTTGAACGCTTCAAGAACAGTGATTCTGACGCGAAGACCGGCATGGTGATGGAAGAGAGATGGTTTTTGAAGCTACTGAAACCTGCGGAAACAATCCCAAGAAATCGTTATCGAAAGCAGTTGATGCGTTTGAGCCGAGCACTGAATGGCAGACGGCCACAATACAGAAATAGAAATGAAAAGGTGATTTTGTAGCATGGCAATGTTCGACCTCACGTCGTGAAACTCGTCAAAACTAACTTTGAATTGTTCAAACGGGAAATTCTACCCCACTCACCGTACTCTCCAGACACTGCTCGCTCTGACTGCCACCTTTTCCGATCAGCGGCACAGCCGGTCATTGTGGCCGAGTAGTTCTAGGCGCTTCAGTCCGTAACCGCGCTGCTGCTACGGTCGCAGGTTCGAGTCCTGCCTCGGACATGGATGTGTGTTATATCCTTAAGTTAGTTAGGTTTAAGTAGTTCTTAGTGGACTGATGACCTCAGATGTTAAGTCCCATAGTGCTCAGAGCCATTTGAACCATTTGATCAGCGGCACACGGCGTCAAATGAACAACTGCAAAATTGGATCAGCTCATGGATATCCTGAAAAGCCATCAAGTTCTGCGCCGCAGGAGTCGTGCGCTGCCCGAAAGGCGAGAGAAAGTCGTCGCCAGCGATGACCAATACTTTGAACGAAAATTTGTTTCAATTTTTTCACATAATGTCTCCAGCTTCGAGAAGAAGCGGCGGAAGCAATGTTGTAGATCTAATAACACAAATTAGAAATAAATAAATTAATAAAACTGGTCATCTAAACTGCTAATTCTCCATTCACACTTTTAAAAATAGATAAGTTACTTTTATATACATTTGGTATTTGGCAGCCTAGATGTTGACAGTTTCTGGAAATATTTTTGCCCCTCAGTTACTCGCGTATGCAGACTGACGCGTGTTCGGTTCAGGGCCCTGTCGCGCCACAGCGAGCCCGCTCCCGGCCGCCCTTAGCTCTCATGCCGCCCTTCGGCCGACACCGACGGCAGACCCTAACGACCGGCTGAGCCGCCGTTAACGACCTGTTGATGGCCGCCGCTTGCGCCAGAATCCATCGCCGGCGCCATTACGGTCTACCGCGATCGACTCTGCGAGACCTAAAAAATCTCGCCGCCGCGTTAAAAACCGATACCGAACGCCGAACGATCATCGCAGCGCTACACGCGTTGCAGCCAGCTGCTTTCCCTGCGCTGAACCCATTCCCGCCCAAACTTTGTTCCAGATGGATAGGCTTTTTCCGGCAAAACCGATAAAATTTTCCATCGACATAACCGTCGTCTAAACTTCGTAACCGTTGACAAGGATTTTCTCCGCGCGCTAAGCAGGGTACAACTCGAGAGTATTTCCAACGGTTCTGTTTGCATCTCCACCACTTAAGTTCAGGTTTGCTCGTCTACAGGTGGAGCTGATATCAAAAGATTTTGTTTGGCATTGACTAAGTGAGCTACCAAAAGTTGTAGAACACGTTGTAATCTCAAGTATTACGGCGTTCCTAGAGGCAGCCAAGCTTCTGTCAAAGAACTGGTGCGAATTCGAGAAAAAAATATTCTTGTGGAACACGGTTTACATCTATTCGTTATTCGTGCAAACAATAAATGCGTTACAACCTGTAAATTCCGTCCTCCTAGATTTCCAAAAGGCGTTTGATTGTACGCGAGGCGATCATATGAAGTTTCTTTGCAGGTATGTGGTTGGTTCAATGAATATTTGACTTGTAGAACGCGATAGGTTATATCGGATGCTTAATGTTTTGTATAGTGACACTGGGTGTGCCCCAAAAAAGCAAGATAAGATAACTAACATTTAAAATACAGGAGAACCTAGTCAGGTTTCTTGATAGCCTTAAAACAATGGAAGAAAAGCAGTTTCATCCTGCTCATCGCATCTGTAATCTGGATGAAACCGTTGCCGCTTGAGTACAAAAACAGGAAAGTCTTCAAGGAAGACGCCTATTTGCTCGCGTTCCTTCAGCCAAAAGCGAGTGGCTGGCCACTTTCGGAGATACAGAGCTGGTTTTTGTAGGGAAACACATAACTTTTTTTTTTTTTTTACTTTAAACTAAAGATGTTGTATACGGCTTTCGTTGGTTATCATGGACACATCCCATCGGAAGTTAATTTCCTCTCAAACTCGTTGTAGCATTGCAGGTGTAACTTGCTCAGTGGCGGCGTAAAGTTCAGGTGTACAGGAAGTACATACACGATATTCTTGTTGAACCCCCCCCCCCCCAAAAAAAAAAAAAAGTCGAGTGGTGTCAGTTCTGGGGAACTTGGGGGCCATGCCATTCCCCAACGGCCAATCCATTGACCTGGAAAGCGGTCACTGAGAAAATTTCGTGCGTCAGCCAGGTAGTGGGATGGTGCGCCATCTTGCATGAAGTAAACATTTCGTTCTTGGTCATTCTCATCGATCTGTTGTATCAAAACTTGTTGAAACATATCCAGATACACTATCCGTTGATGGTTCTCTCACGACAAAAAAAAAAAAAAAAAAAAAAAAAACGGGCCGTACACTTTGTCCTTGCCCAATGCACAAAAAATGTTGTTTTGGGCTATCACCAACATGTTGCAATGTTTGATGTGGATTTTCGCTGCTCCAAATCCTACAGTTATGCAGTTATGTGTGTTAACCTTCCCGCTTGACGGAAAAGACGACTTGTCAGAAAACATGATTTTGCTGAAGAAATGTGCATCTTCATGTAATCGATTTCACATATCCGGACAGAAATTCTCGCGGGCTTAATCTGTCTTTTATTGCTTGTACGGTCGTCAATCAGTACGGTTTCAAATGCACACGCCAAACAGAAGTATGTGGGACTTGCAAAAAAATGGTTCAAATGGCTCTGAGAACTATGGGACTTAACATCTGAGGTCATCAGTCGCCTAGAACTTAGAACTACTTAAACATAACTAACCTAAGGACATTACACACATCCATGCCCGAGGCAGGATAGAAACCTGCGACCGTAGCGGTCGCGCGGTTGCAGACTGTAGCGCCTAGAGTCGCTCAGCCGCACTGGCCGGCTGTGGGACTTGCAGTTCGCGAGGAGCAGGCCGGGTCGATTTCGTAGGCTGTTGACAACACGTTGTCTCACTCACTGAACGACATCGTCAGATGTGCCTGGACGGCCTGATGACTTCCCAAGTCTTACTGAGCACCCTGTTTCTACAAAACATTTGTGCCGTTCATAAATTGTAGGACTACTAGGAGGATCTTTACCGTACTTGGTACGGAAATTACTCTGAACTGTTATTGCCGACTTCGATTCTTCAAACTAAAACACGCAGCTAGCACGCTCGGGTCCAGTGCAGCCAGCCGTCTTTAACACAACTGCTGCTGACGCTCCATACGTTGTGATTCGACACTAGCGAACCACGCGAGACAAAATTTGATGTATTTCCATGCAAATTGACACTACAATCACCTCTGTAAGTAGCATGAATTAATATATATGAATTTCAAAGTTGTAAAGTCCTTTTTGAAACATTCTATATACGAGGGATGGAACTTAAATAATGGCAACTACTTATTCACAACCGATACAAAAGAATTACACGTTTGCACCTGTTACTGTCCTTCAAAGAATTCACGAGCGTTGTGTAGAAACCCTTGCCAGCGATGTGGGAGATGTAGTATACCGTTAGCAGAGCCTGTTCTGTTGATGGTGCGAATGGAGCGGTCTACTGCCTGTCGAATCTCTGGAACAGCTCTGAAGCGAATGTCACGAGGTGGTTCCTTCATCTTCGGAATCAAATCAAAGTCACAAGGACGGATTATGGTGGATGATACAGTAATCCCCACTTCCATCGACCGAACAGAGCAGCAACAGCTTGCGCTGTATGTAGCCGCGCATTGTTGAGCAAAATGAAGGTTTGGTTGCACAGAAAGTGTCGCCGCTTCTTTCGCAAAGCTGGTCGCAAGTGAAGCTCCAAAAACGAACAGTAATACAGCGCATTGAAGGTCTGCCCTGGAGAAACGTAATGCGTTAGGGTAACACCATCACAGTCGTACACGAGAATCACTATAAACTTAGACCGCTCCATTCGCACCATCAACAGAACAGGCTCTGCTAGCGGTATACTACTAGTTCTTCACAACGCTGGTGAGTAGTCTGAAGGACAGTAACGGGAGCAAACATGTAACTCTTTTGTATCGTATATATATATATATATATATATATATATATATATATATATATATATATATATATATATATATAATTTTATGTGTTTGGTCTAGAGCGTTCCCAAATTAGTCTTGTGCGATATTTGTTTTATCGATATGGGTCAGCGGGGACAGCAAAACAAAAAGAATAACCAGTATTACAGCAGCGACAGCACCGTCTTGGTTCGCACTGACTGCTGCCGCCATGCAGCAGCACTGCTCAGCCGCTGCTGGAACGCTGACTATTCTTCGTATTTTACTGTACCTATTAATTCATATCGATAAAACAGATGTCACACTAGACTAATTTGGGACCACTCCGTCGAATGAGCATGAAGAATTACGATTTAAAAATCATTTTACCAACAAACGTACTGATGTTTCCCGTTGACACTGTGCATCGTATAAAAGACGTGACGAGCTGTATTTGTTCGCGTTGGCTCCAGTTATTAAAAACGAAATTCCAAATACCTGCGGAAACATCAGAGAAAATGCGCCTGACTACTCTTTCTTTATTTATTTTGCATGGAATGTGAAGTGTGATACGTTGTAATGTGTAGCTTCAAAATATGTAAGCAGCAATTTTCTATCGATAACCATGGTAAAAACTCAGTTTCTCTTCGAGTTGTCACTTTACACCCCCCCCCCCCGCCCCCCTCATTTAGATCAGTGGTTCGCGACCAGGGGTAATTTGCCCCTGAGGGATAAAATGAAAATTCCTGAAAATTAAATACAAAATGGGTTTGATGAAGCTTCAATAAACACTCTAAATTAATTATTTAAAAAACTCTGTTATTAAGATTTCGCTAGACTGTAATACATATAATCATCACTCATTTGATATTCACTGCTGGACAAGGGAGACCTCCAGAAATTTCGATGCACTACGATCCACATTGATACGAATCACTGTTGCCCCTACATACCTTCAAACGTCATCTCCCATCTATCTTCTGAGTCTCTTCTTACTTCTTGCAATCCATCTCCTGTCTGTCTTCACGGGTATCGTCAGCCTCACTACCGCTTCCTTGTCATCATTATCATAGTTCCGTCTTCTCTTCTTATCTGTTCCAGGATCTATTTATTTCCATCCCTGAGTCCCCCAGTGGATGAGCCAACCTCAAATGTGAATGGTCTTCGTGTTATGTATAGTTCTGTACTACCGTCGAAGACCATCGCCTACCTACTACGAAATGTAATTTGATAATATTGCCCATACTGGTGCACTTTTGTATATTTTGTGATGAAGCCACCCACTCTTTAACAATGAAATCATGTGAGAAGACGTGCCCCTTTTCACCACCCATCCCACTCCTCTCCCCTTCCGTAGCCTTCCCCTCGCTTTCCACATACCCTACCCTAGCCAATCACACCATACTATTAACACGAGACAGGCAGTTTAATATTTTAGCAGCCACTAAAATGAGGAAGTGAACCACAATGAAACCATCTTGACGGAGTTTAAATATATACAAACTCTGAATCCTCTGCACCATGATCAGAAGTGTTTATCCAAAAAATTACGTAGAAGATATAACATACATTTCGTATCTTTGACTAAGCTCGAATATATCCGAACATGTTGTTCCCTTTGCTTCATAACCAGCCAAGCAACTGCGTAAAAGGTTCAACTTGGAGTACTTCGAATTAATTTACAGGTTGTATAAAAGTATTCAAACACTCTCAGTTTCTGTATTGCGCCATGTTCGAAAACATCTATCCAAAAAATTACATAAAAGAGCACTTTCAAATTCTGAACAGTCTCTAATTATTATTTTCCACATCCAAATGGTCCTGCAACGCTTTTCAAGTGTCACAAGGTGTGCAGGCAGTCACAGCGCGGCACGGACTCCCTAAAATTATGTGTCTTTTGCTTGTTCAAACAAGTCTACTCTTGATGTGACATAAAATAATTTCAGTATGACATCCATGTCTCTATTAGCCATCAAAACACTGAACTAACCAACTCAAAATTTTGTTTGTTCCGACAAGTTCTCAGTCTTTCTGACATCTAATCATATGCATGCCACATTGAAAAACGCACATGGGAACTACCGATGAACTAGAATAAGATTTTCACTCTGCAGCGGAGTGTGCACTGATATGAAACTTCCTGGCAGATTAAAACTGTGTGCCATACCGAGACTCAAACTCGGGACCTTTGCCTTTCGTGGGCAAGTGATCTACCAACTGAGCTACCCCAGCACGACATACGCCCCGTCCTCACAGCTTTACTACCGCCAGTATCTCGTCTCCTACCTTCCAAACTTCAGAGACGAGATACTCGCAGAAGTACAGCTGTGAGGACGGGACGTAAGTCGTGCTTGGGTAGCTCAGATGGTAGAGCACTTGCCCGCGAAAGGCAAAGGTATCGAGTTCGAGTCTCGGTCCAGCACACAGTTTTAATCTGCCAGGAAGTTATGGATGGACTAACTTGCTAATTGCCCTGGCAAGAGTGAACAATGTTATTTCCATGTCAGAAACTCATCTCTGAAACTTTATTTTCCACATCTATGATGCTTGACAAGTTTCACAATGTCGATTTAACGTCTACAATATCTGCAAAACTATGACAACAATGCAAAAAATGCTGTGCTGATATCAAGTACCACAGTGTTTTCTAGCACATATGAACACTTATATCCATCAAATTCTTATCTAAAATGAAATTCTAAATTTAGTACCCCAATGCCTAAACACATGTGAAAAAAATAAATAGCACGCTAAACAGGCTGGTTGCCTTATGAAATACGAAGCGAGCTATTTAAAAATCAGTGTTTACTTATCCATTTTAATTGATGAATTAGTAACGCATAGTTCCTGAAGATGAGTTTTAAACATTACATCATGTAAAGTGAGGCAATAAAATCGAATTAATTATATTAAATGAGATGTATGTACCTGATTCAGACAGGATAGGATAGGATAATTTAGGTTAAGTAGTGTGTAAGCTTAGGGTCTGATGATCTTAGCAGTTAAGTCCCATAAGATTTCACACACATTTGAACATTTTTGATTGTTTACCCTCACGGTACTCATGCCTCGGAAAGAAAGTATCTATATTCCGTACAGAGTGGTGAATGACAATATAGATCTTTCTCTCTACCATCATCGATAAAAATATTACATTGAATCCTGTGTCTGACTAGTACTGTAGATCAACAACGACCCTGATTGGATACCAATGCTCAAATCATTCTCAACATAGCTTCCACGAAAATTACTGCAAGTTACTTTAAATGATGTTGCTCAGGGCCACTTTGTACGAGGGCCGTTCAGAAAGTAACCTCCGGTTGATTTAAAAAAATACACCAAGTTAAATAAAAATATTTTAATATATACATTTTACAACTACATCTTTGCACTATTTTTCTACATAGTCTCCATAGCGATTGAGGCACTTATCGTATCTCTTCACAAGCTTTGAAATTCCTTCTGCATAAAAATTACCCGCTTGTGCCTGGAGCCAGCCTGTGACCGCATCTTTGAGCTCTTCGTCGTCATCAAACCGCTGTGACCCGAGCCATTTCTTCAAATGCATGAAGAGGTGATAATCACTTGGCGCCAGGTCTGGGCTGTAAGGTGGATGGTTGATAACGTCCCACTTGAAGGACTCAACAAGGGCCGTTGTTCTGCGAGCAGAGTGAGGACGGGCGTTATCGTGCAAAAAAACGATACCGGAAGTCAGCATACCACGGCGTTTGTTCTGTATAGCCCGTCGTAACTTTTTTATTGTTTCACAGTACACGTCTTGATTAATGGTCGTACCACGTTCCATGAATTCAACCAACAACACCCCTTTGGCATCCCAAAACACCGTTTCCATCAGTTTTCTGGCAGAAAAATCTTGCGAGGCTTTTCTTGGTTTGGTAGGCGAATTTGAATGTGCCCACATCTTTGATTGTTCTTTTGTCTCAGGGTTCACGTACTTAATCCAGGTTTCGTCACCGGTCACGATTCTGTTTAACAATGGTTCTCCTTCGTCCTCATAACGTGACAGAAAGACTAATGCAGAGGCCATTCTTTGATTTTTGTGGTGGTCGGTAAGAATTTTGGGCACCCATCGTGCACAGAACTTACGGTAACCCAATCTTGCTGTCACTGTCTCGTACAAGAGAGTCTTAGAAATCTGTGGAAAACCAGTAGACAACTCCGACATTGAGAAACGTCGATTTTCACGAACTTTTGCATCAACTGTCTGAACGAGTTCGTCAGTCACCAATGATGGTCTACCACTCCTCTCTTCATCATGAACGTTTTCTCGTCCACTTTTAAATAAACGTACCCATTCACGGACAACTCCTTCACTCATAACTCTTGGTCCGTACACGGCACAAAGCTCACGATGAATAGCTGCTGCAGAATATCCTTTGGCTGTAAAAAACCTTATGACAGCACGCACTTCACATTTGGCGGGGTTTTCTATTGCAGCACACATTTCAAACTGCCACAAAAACTAAACTAGCGCAGGTACGACGTTCACTCGACCACGGCTTGATGCCGACTGACCTGTTGAGTGCGCGAACGCACAGATGGCGTCGCCACTCCCCCCACAACCCGCACTGTGACCAATCGGAGGTTACTTTCTGAACCGCCCTCGTATTTTCTTCAAATTCAAATTAATGACTGAGCACGGTATGTGTTGCATGGTCTGAAACATACTGAATAATTATATGTACATGTCAAGACAAGGGGACAGGAAATTATTCTATGAATGACTACAATAGTATAAATTGCATACGGAAGTTTAATCTCAATTAACGCCGGTGAAAGACGCATACAAGAGAAGACTCTTACAGAATAAGTACTCCCTGTAGCGCAAAAGATGAAATACAGGACGAAGTGAGCCAGCGCACTAAGAATTAATCGAAAAACTTTTATAAGTGGCTCTGAGCTCTATGGGACTTAACTTCTGAGGTCATCAGTCCCCTAGAACTTAGAACTACTTAAACCTAACTAACCTAAGGACATCACATACATCCATGCCCGAGGCAGGATTCGAACCTGCGACCGTAGCGGTCGCGCGGTTCCGGACTGAAGCGCCTAGAACCGCTCGGCCACTTCGGCCGGCAAAAACTTCTATATTTTGTGGGTTTAGCAAATGAATTCCGTATATCTTTGAATATCTGGAAAGTTTTGATTTGAAATATTGATCCCTGGTGTCTTTTACGGCAGATCACAGTATCGACTCAAACGAAGTTTATGTTTACGTAAATAAAGGAGGAAGGCACCAATGCGTACTAGAGCTAGATTCTAGACTTAATATCAACAAGAAAGAAATGTGTATTTTCTATAAGAACGTCTCATTGCCCCTTAGAAGCCTAGAAGATATTCTACAAGGCGAATATACTTCCAGGCTTTCATTATACTTAGGTAATATTCAGTTATTTAGAAGTTTCTTAGAGCGCTATTTTTCTGCTCTTAAACACGACGTCAGCTGTGAGAAGCAGCTTGGATATTTACATTTACATGAGTGCCCAAGCAACTGTTACAAAAAATAACAGATCTTATATAGGGTTTTATGCAGTAAAGTATCGTACCCTATAATTATTCTGACTTTAAAGTGTTTAAAGAAATTCCAGTCAATTCATACATAACATACAGCCTTACATGTTGAACTAGTCGATCCTTTCTTGCTAATGATGTGCACAACGGATCATGACAAGTTGGTAAAGATTTGATTTTCATTGCAAACTGATTAATTGTGACCGATGAAGTATGTTATTAGAGGTACAAATTGATTTTTCTCCATAAGGTTTCATTAATTAATTTATCTATTTATTTATTTTTTACGTTGATTCAATGCTCTCTTGTCGTTGATGGATATGTAGGCTCGATGTCTTCATGTTTTGGATGATCAGTGAATGGACTGTACATTTTGTGAGTCAGTACAGTGCTGCGCAGACTCGATGTCTTCATGGAGCCGGTGATATGTGTGGGGAGGCGATGTACTGCGCCCCCACAAGTAGTTGTCCTCAGCCGAGCTCCACAACAAGACCAGTGTAGTTACGGCTGGCGGCGTAGACAGCTGGCGATCACGTATGCGCCCTGCCGCAACTGTGATGGTATTGGCAACTGCCACCATGACCACGCGACGGTTATCATGGAACAGGTGAGAAGACAGTATCTGTGTTACACAGGCAGTCGAGACACGCGCAGTAGAGAAGGGAATGGGCCCACAATAAATTGCCTATTTGTAATCATGAAGACTTGTATTTTTAACCGTTCTTTATGCTGCTGGTGGAACAAGTGTATTCTCTGACTTTACAGACTACTGGTATTTAAAAATAAACAGATTGGTGTTAGAGGTATTCTGAGCAAAGTTGTTAGTTCATGGGCCTTTATTTGTATTACAGGAGTGTCTGTTCATGGTACCACACGTTGACAATTGGATCTGTAGCAGGGCCTGATATTGTCGGGTGCCATAATGACAGGTGACTCTTCACAGCATCCGTTAGACAATTCGTTCGTGCGTGTGCTTTTAAAAGTGTTCGTGATGTCCAGTTTATTCGGGGGATATTCATAGTTTGCCTGATTTGTCACACGTCTTCAGCTTATTTGCAGCAGGGCAGGGTTGAGTACATTGCATCTGTGCGCACTCGTCAGTTTCAATCGCATTTAGTTTCAATGTGGCGAGACAGCTTCTTTGTTACTAGCGGCCTAGAGTGTCCATTTAATTCACAAAAAGCTTTGCGCTAACTTAGACGTTGGTTTCCTTCCAACTTTGGAATCTGTTGGTCATATACTTACATTCTGCCACAGCGATTTGAACAATAGATATACACTCTAACAAGGAACCCCTTGAGTGCGATGTCGCAAGATCCATCTATAGTATGGCTCATTTGAAAGTTTTGTGATAACAGTTGTGACAGGAAAAATATTAACTACTAATACTCATCATGTGCATCAGGAGGGCGAGAGAGAGATCAACCTTCTATGGGATGTATGTATTACACTTCACAAAATAGACATTTTCGAGATTCAATTCCTTGGGAGTTACAAACAGTGCACGGCTTCAAGAAACGCATACAGAATCTTATTAGAGTGAAGGAGTGATAAGAACTGATGGAATGTGACGACATGCAACCGAATGCGAAAGTCTGTTGTGCAGCTTATGGTGAAACTGGCTATCCTTTAAGGAGTAGCTGCAGATAGTGCGATCATATGTTTTACAGGCAGAGAAAAACAAACATCCAGGGGGTGAATTTCTCTAGTTATGTCGTGTGGCATGAACTGCAATGTTACACACGTTTCAGGAGAGAGAGTTAACTCTAAAGGAGTATGATTTTTACATGCAAACCAGGAGTCAAGCAAAAGCAAGCTATTTTGACGAGCTATTGGCCAAAAGCCGTGCTCGTACCATAGTTGCAGTTATCTTACGTCCACTTTTTCACTCATGTTTGCCGTGACGTGAATATTCCCTCCTGCCCTTGAAAGGTGAAGCACACGAGAAAGAATCGTAGAGGGCAGAGGACCACCAACTACTCGCAGCACAATAAATAACTTTCCAGCCATTTTACCATCCAGATTAAAAGTCTGTATAATTGTTTACGAATGCGTTAAGGCACTGATGTTAACTGATCTTGATACAACTGTCTTGGCATCTCTAACTTCCAGGGTTCCTTTGACATGCATTATCTCTTTAGATTCCGATAGGTCGGAGTCGAAAACAAACTCCATACTGAACAATGGGGTAAGTTTCTTTATGTCTTCTATAAACATTCGGACCGACTCCACAGTTTGCTGTGCGTCGTCAAGTTGAAGCTTTGTTTAAAATTTCGTAATCTTACGTCTTCCAATTCTGTATCACTGTTTGAAGTTATGCAGATATCCCGTGCTTCCCTTGAAACCACTGTAATCTATGTCGCATTCAATTTGATGTGCATAGTGTAGCAGGTCACTATCATGCACATTCTGTAAATCGTAGCGAGCATCCATGAAACGCGAAAACACCAGTGTTTGTGACAAGTGCGTCATGTCCTCCTTTGAATATCCGTAGTTTTTCTTTTCACTATACGATCATATTGCAACAGATTTATTCGAAATCTGTTCATAATTGTTTTCTTACTATGCTGCGGATGATCTTCCACGTACGTAACTATGTTTAGTACCTGCTCCTTGGACAATGATTGTCCTTTATTAAGTTTCACTGGAGTTGGGATTTTGGCTCCCTGTCCGACAAGGATGATGAACTACATGGCTTGACACTTGTTTCAGTATCTTTTCCACTTGTTAACCTCGTATCGTCATAATTGTACTCTTCACGTATATTGTCCTCATAGTCGACCATATACGAAACCACTCATTCCACTGACTCGTCAATCTGACACTTTAAGGCAAGATATCATGAAGTATAAAATTACCATAGAAAAATTTGTGGATATTTTGAAACGTTTCTAGATACAGGGCTATTTCTTGATAAGCATCTCACCTTCTATAGTGTCTTTAAGGACTAAATTGAAAGTGTGACTTTTTTGCATACCTTTGGAAACGTCTCCCATAACGGATGTACCTAGGTACCCTTTATCGAAATGGTTGCTCAAATCTGGTGTCTTTTGTTCTGTATATTCAAGTTAATGATGTTTGAATCCCAATACCAACTGATCTTTAACTGGGTTAAAGGAGATAATGACAAGCATATCTCTGTGAGATGATTCTGAAAACAATCTTCGATTACTTTCACATAGAAAAAGTTATTTCTTGGCAGAAAGATTTTTCTAAATTTTCAAATTATTCTTCATAATTCAATCTTTGACCACAGTTTTGCTAATTTCAGAGGTATATTATCCTTGGATGCGTTATCTCGGTCGTCCTAGCCTAGTCACACCCTTATTGTTATCACTGCGTAGTTTCCATAACTGTTCTGTGATTATTTTCCATATATCGTCTTAGAGTAGACAATATATCGCGACGTGACGCAGTTCTCAACACTACGGGAATCTGTGCAGCGGCCCATGTCGTTGCTTAGCAACAGTTTAAGATGAAACGACTGGTGAGCAACGCGAATGTATTCGTCTCCAGTCGGGAAACTCTTTAAGAAATGAACGAAATGCAGTAAGAATGCAGAGCAACAGCAGCAGTCAGAAGGTGAGCCGTCAGCAAACTTCTGGGTTTCGCTAATCCGTGAATCTAATCCATAGGCGTCACATCAACTGCACCTTTCTGCGAACATATAAATTTTCAAGGACCTGTATACTCAATTTCTACGAAGATCTTCGATAATGCATTTATATTCTGTGTAATTCGATTTTACGTACCAGTCTTTCAAACTGTTTATCAAGATTCGTTCCTGGCAGTTTGTGATAGAAGAGTATGAATTTTATAACTCTTGATATCAGAGGAGTAGGGGGTACTACAAATTATACATTCTTCTAGGAAGTTTCCGTACCAGACATCTTCGCTAGTACAGACATTGTTTGACAAGTCGGGTGTGTCAGCACGGTGATCTGAGACATAAATGATTATTTTTAAAAGATTTCTCAATTTTTTATAGACGAATTGCAAACATTAAGCTACATTTTGTCAGAAAATCAATTTGCCTTTGAAATTACAGGTTTCTTATAAACACAATAAAACGCCATTTGTAGTCTTTGTTTTTGCGGTCATATAAATAAATAAAGCGTGTCAGCGATATCGTCTTTTTGGCAGTGCAATTCGTACCCATAGTCTCAATACAGTACACCTACATTGTCGTGGCTTCTCCTCCCCCTGCCCTAAAACACTAATAATCATCATCATCATCATCATCATTCTCCTCCCCTAGGAATGAATCAGTAGATGTCACTGCAATTCGAGTTAGTTTTGTGTTGATTCTTCTAGATGCCAACTTCGACAACGAAATGAAACTGTGCGCAATACGCCTACTACTACAGTTGGCATTGTTTAGCTCTATTTTCATTTCGGTTAAGATTAATTTTTAGCAGTGAGTTATTTGCACACGATCTCTTTCGCCATTGTGTACTTGTGTACCTCCTTATATGACTCAACAAGCATGGATCGTCGACTGTGATAAAACTTTCACACCAATGGTTCACGAGCATGGCTTTTTGGATTGTTGTACATAAACTGTATGAATTTGAACTTACATTCAGTTGTTTCCAGTCGCTACCAATCTTATCTTTCAACGTTGAGTGAAAGGTATTAATGAATTTACACCATTTCTAAATCATTTATATAGAGCTTTTCTCTGATCTTTAGATCTGCGAGCCACGTCTGTTTCGTAGCAGTGGTTAGCACACTGGACTCTCATTCGGGAGGACTACAGTTCAAATCCGCGTCTGACCATCCTGGTTCATGTTTTTAGTTGCATCCCTAAGTCGCTTCCTCGGCAACTACATTCCCCCAGCGACAGTTCTTCCTCAAAGCAGTAATTGCAAAACGGATGACACTCAACCTTCCCCCCCCCTCCCCCCCCCCCGCCATTTTAATCTTACAGGTTCTGAATGAACAGGGAAACTATGGGAAGGGACTATGGCGCCAAATAATGAATATTAATTACGAATCATAAACACTGTATGGGTGCTGAAGTGATAAATTATTGGTGCAATTGATTTCGCCACCTTTATTGTGTATATTTCAGTGGCCGTGTAATATTACCTACTGCTACCTAGGACGGTAGAATTTTATGATTCCAAATTCGTTCTACAGCCAGAAGGCCTTATTTCCGTCGCTAGAACTCATTCGCGTTGGCCAGCCGCTCTCTGTACATTCGTCAGCTGGAGAAAGGCGTGTTCGCGGATTGGCCGCTATTGAGAACTCGAAAATAGCTGCCACTGGAAATGGATGTCGGTCGATCAGCCCGGTCTGTTAGCGTATCGATCCTTGAAGAACAGAATGCCGTGGCGCCGCCTCTTCCCTTAAATAGATGGGACCGGTCTCCCCGTTCGATGATTTTGTACTTGGTGAGCCTCCTCGTGGCTGTCAGTGAAAAGGCCATAATATCATCTTCTTTAATTACCTGCTGTCGGCGTTCAGAATGTAAAGTACGCATGGAAGCCACATGTCATAAGCTCATGAATTTAGAACGTTATGCACCTCGACCGAAGCAGTACTAAATTGCCTCTTTCTCTCTCTCTCTCTCTCTCTCTCTCTCTCTCTGTATGGGTGATTGTGTGTGTGTCTGTGTGTGTACGGGGGGCTAGAGAGAGAGAGCATATGACCATGTTCTTGTGTGTGTAATCTTCTAGACGACAAAAATGTTGGTATTTGAGCATCAATGCATTTGCAGACTGGGTTCCTCTCATACAAAAGAACGCTTTTTTCCGTAATTAACGACTGCTGAAGCATCGTCAGTTAAGTTCACACTACTTCACCCGAAATTAATGCAATCTAATAATAGAATTATTTCAATGACTGCGTTTTTAGTTTTTTTGCATGTGTTGGGCATGTTTCTTAAGTACTTTTCACTATGTGCCTCTAAAGGCAGAGTGGTAATTTAATTTGTGGTATGTTCTATGGGACCAAAGCACTGAGATCATCGGTCCTTAGGCTTACACTCTACATAATCTAAATTAAACTAACTTACGCTGAGGACAACACACATACACCCATGCCTACGGCAGGACTCGTCGAATCTCCGACGGGGGTTGCTGCGCGAACCGTGGCAAGGTGCCGCAGAGTGGGTTGTTCGATTCTGACTCATCTTAGAGTCGCGGATCTTTCCAGCGAAATACCATGCGAGCAGGTAGCGAGGAAGCAGGAGACCTGTGGCGTCCCGTTATTTGTTCTTAATTCTATTGTTCTTAATTAATAAGAATACTCTTTTTATGAATACACACACACTGTTGGACGAGCACCAAGTTGTTGGGTTGGGGAAGAGACCAAACAGCGAGGTCATCAGTCTCATCTGATTAGGGAAGGACGGGTAAGGAAGTCGGCCGTGCCCTTTCAAAGGAACCATCCCGGCATTTACCTGGAGCGATTTAGGGAGATCACGGAAAACCTAAATCAGGATGGCCGGACGCGGGACTGAACCGTCGTCCTCCCGAATAGAGTCCAGTGCGCAAACCACAGCGCCACCTCGCTCGGTATGGCAAGTTGTTCTTCCGAAGAATAAGCTGCAGGGCCGTCCTCACTCCGCTATACAACATAGGTCGACCGTGTTAGTCGGCGCCACGAAAAATTATGTGTTACTAAATAGTTAAACATAAAATTAATTAGGAATAAAAGGATCCAAGAAATCTATATAAATAAAAATGTAAATGTTTGTTTGTAGAAAATCGTAATTGTCCAATTCAGTCTTCAGAGATTGCTTCGAAATTTTCGCACAATGTTGCATTTGAATACGCGCGTGTTTTATATACCTTCTAGAGGCTCACATATGATTTATAAATATGTGTGTAATAATTATATCAAAAATAAATGTGAATGTAAATGTTCGTTTCTAAAAAACCGTAACTCTCCGAAAGTCCTTGACCGACTTGACACAACAATGAATTGGAATACTCGTGCGTTTTTACACCCCTATAAGAGCGCCACATATAATATATAATTGTATACATAACAGTTGTTGGAGAAATCTACATAAAAATGTAAGTGCTCTTTGGTTCAAAATGGTTCAAATCGCTCTGAGCACTCAGGTCATCAGTCTATTAGAACTTAGAACTACTTAAACCTAGCTAACCTAAGGTTATCACACACATCCATGCCCCAGGCAGGATTCGAACCTGCGACCGGAGCGGTCGCGCGGTTCCAGACTGAAGCGCCTAGAACCGCTCGGTCATACAGAAATGTTCGTTGGTTCCAATCTTAAATGTCTGAGAAATCTATCGAAAAACATAGATGTTCATTTGTTCCGATCTTAAATCTGGGAACGTTTTTCACCGATCGCTTCCGAATTGTGACACAACGTTGCATTCCAATAACTGAATATATAGTAAGAATAAATAGGTCTCAAGTTTAGAGAGAGGGGAGAAGAGGAGACAGACAGAAGAGTGGGAAGAAACGGTGACAGAAAGTGGAAACGAGGAGATGAACAAAGAGAGGTCTTAGGAGGAGGTGGAGACAGATGGGGAGGAGAAGATGGATGTAGAAAGGGGGGCGGAGGTGACGGAGAGAGTGATGAGGAAGGAGGAGGAAATGGACAAGGAGAGAGTATGGAGAAGGTGAAGGAGGTGGACAGCGATAGCGGGGGGGGGGGGGGGGATAAGGAGATTAGGGCGTATATACAATTCCCATACATCTTAGAAAGGTATGCTTTCCGTCCTTATTTTCCCGAAGCACATCAACACGTGGATAGGAACAGCTACTAAGTTATAGATTAGATTAGATTAGATTAGTACTTGTTCCATAGATCATGAATACGACACTTCGTAATGATGTGTAACCTGTCTATACGGGATATTACATTACACAAAATATTACATGACACTTAATATTTTTAATTTTTAATTTTTTTGTGGGGTTTGCGGAAATTACCCACTTACTATATCCAAAAATTCATCTAATAAGTAGAAGGAGTTGCCATTAAGAAATTCTTTTAATTTACTTTTAAATGCTATATGGCTATCTGTCAGACTTTCGATGATATTAGGTAAGTGACCAAAGACTTTTGTGGCAGCATAATTTACCCCCTTCTGAGCCAAAGTAGTTAAGATTTGTCCTAGTGTTGTAACCATGTACTCAGCTATTACTTTTGAATTCGTTTGGATTGTTAATAACAAATAAGTGAAGACTTGTTAATTTACTTTATTTATTAATAAGCACTTATTGTCGTGCAGTGACTGCAAGAAACAAGTTCTGGTTCAACATTCCAACCAATAATATAGAAAAGTGTGTGCAATTACGAAAGCAGGCAAGAGAGTGTCCATTAAGAACATCTAGTGATAAAATAAACGCTGGGAGACATAGTCACATTAGCAACGTAAGATCTTTATGGACAAGGGCTTTATTCAATACAAAAGATATGAAGTACTCAAGCGAACATTACATAACTTACATCGAAAATTTAACACATACTATGGACCCAATTGGAAGTATGTGGGAAAGAACTCCCAGTTCTGACATCGGTTACAACCAAGACGAACCTCAAGAAATTCATGGTCAGAAGCACGCCATGGGAACCACTTTTTATTTAATTCTGGAAAAATACAGCGTATCCCAAAATAATGTCCACACTCTTTGAAACTGAACATTTATTTAATGAAAGGGGTCAGAAATACAATTCTAGTGGTGTTAGGTGCCTCATGGTCCGACTGAAGGTGATAAATGTTCAAACTATGGTCCGTCCATCGCAATACACCATCGACAACGACTTACGACTGAGCGACATGCCAACTGTATTGTTCACAATGGAATAGCATCACAAGCTTACTCAGTTTGCAAATCCAGGTGAAAGTGAGGTGGTGCTCCATTCTGTTGAAAGTAATAATCTTCATTTCCAAACACAGCGCTAAGACCCGGAGTTATCATTTCCAACATTTCCAAGTACGAATCGCCCGTGACAGTGTTGTCAAAGAAGGACGGCCCGATTATCCCTCTAGAAGACAGACCACATCATACTGTTACTCCTGGTAGGTTAACATGCCTTTGCTCGGTTACGTATGGATTCCCCTGGCCCAGTACAAGCAATTATGGTGGTTAATTGTTCCATCAAGTTTCAACGTCGCTTCATCTGATCAACGAATTCGATCTTGGAAACTATGTTCTTCTTCACATCTCTTAATGAACCTCCACTCGTTTCACCTATCAGGATCATCCTCGTTAAGAGCATGGAGAAGTCTTAGAATGCAAGGCTTAAAGTTCTAAGACCGCAAAATTCTATGAACACTGCTTCTGCGAATCCCAGTCCCACGAGAGCACTGCCTCACAGATTTCTTCGGGGATCGTGTGTATGCCTGGATTACTGCATCAACACTCTCATTGTCTTTTGAACTTCTCTTTCGTCCGCTATGTCCCTTCTTCATATCGTGCACCGTTCATTCGACTTCAATGTTATCTCTGATTTCTGTAATTGTTAGCCTTGTCGGTGGTGGTATTCGGAATGCAGCTCTGCAACGTTGGCGTAACTCACTCACATACTCTGTTTTCCAGAACACTTTATCACTCATTTCCGTTGTTCAAACGATAACACCATGTTTGCTGACAATCATGAAACAAAAGAAAGTATTGTTATGTTTCTCACCGCCTTCTAAATTATTTCCCATAAAAATTGTATTTCTGTCTCCTTTAATTACAGAGATATTCTGTTTCAAAGAGTGTATACATTGTTTCGGGACACATCGTATGTACCAGCCAAAGAGATGAAACCCTGTTATACGTGTATGTGTACTTTTATTACTTGTCGAGAGTAAAATCGATGAGTTGCTCGTTGTATCCAACGTACCATAAGGCTGCTGTTCACTGGCGCTGTCATCGACGTTGTGCCTTTGGGAAATGAAATCTACGTATGGATGTCTACAATAGTGCATCTACAAACCAGTATACGTTTTATCAGGGATTTTCAGAACTTTCAAAATTTTTTGCACTTTAATTGTGTCAGTCATCCCACTTTACCTTATAAGGAAAGCTTTTTCATGTTACGTTTTCTACTGTGTATCTGTCATTTATTGAGTGCAAGTTTCTGCCATTTAAAGTTGTTCGACAGAAAAATCTGGATACGAAAGTGGTTTAATTGTTAAGATAGACAGGGATAAAATCGTTGAAGAAATTAATAGGCATTCAATAGACACATGGACAGATCTGGCGAAGGCAGTTCAGAAGACTATGTGCTGGGGACAACCACCTAGCCGGCCGAAGTGGCCGTGCGGTTAAAGGCGCTGCAGTCTGGAACCGCAAGACCGCTACGGTCGCAGGTTCGAATCCTGCCTCGGGCATGGATGTTTGTGATGTCCTTAGGTTAGTTAGGTTTAACTAGTTCTAAGTTCTAGGGGACTAATAACCTCAGCAGTTGAGTCCCATAGTGCTCAGAGCCACTTTAAGACAACCACCTAGAAAACGCAAACATAGGTGGTATAACGCAAATTGTGATGAAGCCATTGAGAGAAGAAAGCAAGCATGGGACAAGTTCAGTAGCTACAGAAATTCAGAAACATGGAAAGAATTTCACGAAGTTCAGAAACTAGCATCGAAGGAAATCAGAAGGGAAAAACGAGCATATGACAATAACAGACTAAAAGAAATTGAGGAAGATTTCAAAAGAAATAACACAAGAAATTTTTACAGAACTTTCAAAGAAAATATTAAGGGCTATCAACCCCCTAGCCTCTGCTTCCGAAGAACAGATGGATCCCTGGAAACAAACACAAAAGAAAACTGTAAAATTCTCAAACATTACTTTGATAAACTTCTTAATTGCAAAAAACCTACAGGAAAATTAACATTCCAAAAGACCACATCTAATGCCGATTCTTATCCACCCACAATAGAAGAGATAGAGGAAATCATAAAACAAATGAAAAATAACAGAGCTGCCGGAGAAGATGGTATTATCGCCGAGATCTGGAAACTCCAAGATGAAAACATCACCAAAAAAATCCATAAGATTATCTCCGAAATTTGGATCACAGAGAAAGTGCCAGAGGAATGGAAATGTGCATTGATCCATCCGTTACATAAAAAGGGTGATAAGTCAGATCCAAACAATTACAGAGGCATTCCGCTAGTACCAGTTACATACAAAATTTTCTCTAAGGTGCTATTAGACAGACTAGAACCACAAGCAGATCTGCAAATTGGGGAATACCAGGCGGGCTTCAGAAAAGGGAGATCATGCATCGAACAGATCTGGAACTTGAGAACACTTTTGAAAGTCAGACAGGCAAGAAACACTGTAGTTACCTTTGTGGACTTTAAAAAAGCATATGATTCCATAGACAGACAGACACTCTTTGACGTACTGGAAGAATATGGTATCGACAGAAAAACCAGGACACTTATACAACAGACGCTTACAGACACTACCTCCAAGATTAAGTTCATGGGAGAAATTTCGGAACTCTTCCACATACACACAGGTGTCCGAAAAGGAGACGGGCTCTCACCAATCCTGTTCAACATGGTGTTAGACAAAATTATCAAGCAGTGGGAGGAACAAGTTAAAGGAATACAGCTGGGAAGAACACGTGAAACCAAAACAATCATAAAATGTCTGGCATTTGCAGATGATATAGCCATACTCAGCAATAATACACAGCAGGCAAAGGAAGCACTGGAATGCTTGCGTGAAATAGCTGCCAAAACAGGTCTGCAGGTATCTTACGAGAAGACACAATATATGGAACGACAGACCAACAATGTACACACCATGCATACTGTATATGGATCCGTAGAAAGAGTCGAAAAATTTAAGTATTTAGGGGAGTACATACAAATGGGAGGATCAAACAAGGCGGCTAACATGGAACGAACGAAGAAACTCCAGAAGGCATACAAACTCACATGGTCACATTATAATAAGAAAAGCATATCGAGGCAGGCCAAACTTAGGCACTACAAAACAGTTGTATTACCAGAAGCATAGTACGCGTCAGAAACAACCACAATTGGAGCATCAGGCATCATAGACACAGAAAAAATAGAACGCAAAATTCTCAGAAAAATATTTGGACCAATTCACAGAGATGGCATATGGATGAAGCGACCTACCAAAGAGCTGTACCAGCACACTGACAGACTAACAGACGCGATCAGAAAACGCAGATTAACTTTCTATGGGCACATACAGAGAATGGACAACAACCGACTTACAAAGAAAATTTTTGATGTAGTAAACAGCTCAAGCAAGAAAACAAATTGGTATCATGAAATAGACGAAGACTTAAGGCAGATAGGGATCAACAGGCAAATGATAGGAGACAGGAAATACTTCAGAAACAAAGTTAGGAGTGCAAAATTTATTGTAAAGGAGAGAAAGAAGACAGGAACATTATGGACAGAGCAAAGGGAACAGGAGCACAGCCAAAGGATGAAGAGATTTTGGGAAGAGAAGAGGAAGAGAGGAAAGAAGTGAAAATTGTGTCATCATGTGATTTTCGAGTTCAAACACTGTCCATAAGGGCAACAATGAAATGAATGAATGTAATAATTATTTACGAATTATAAACAGTGAGATTATTAAATAAGAAAAAAGAGTGCAACACATCAAATCTTAACTCTAATTTAAAATTAAGTAACGAAAAGCAAATGAGTTTCTTACAGAACCGACTTGTTTCGATGGACCTAAATGCAAACTGCTGCGTGTAAGACATACGCATTATACTAAAATAATTCTCTTCTTCTTCCAAATAAAACTGAGTAAAATTTCTGCTGATTCCATTTTGTTTGCAGTCAGCCGAATTCTCGTTCTCGATATGGTTTCTGTCAGTTCGTTTCCTCCTCCCCTCTCTGTCCATATCCTCCTTCTGTCCTTCTGACAGTCCATCTGCTCCTAAAGCAAAACAAAACCAAAACCAAACCAATCTTCTCCCCCCCCCCCCCACCCTCCCTATCCATTAGCTTCTGTGCCTCTCTGATCATCTGCTTCTTCCCCTATTTCTGACCATCACCTCCTTCCTGCCTCCTCTTATGCCCTCTAAGTCCATCTCTTCACCCTCCCAATGTTAATTTCCTTCCTCCCCTCTCATTTTATCCCCTCCTCCCTCTCTCTTTTTACCTCCTCGTGCCCCTCTGCCTATCTCCTACTCTCCCTCTCTCTGTCCATCTCATCCTCTTCCTCCTCATCTGTGTCTATCTCGTCCTTCCCTCCCCCCTCTCTCCATCTCCTCCTCCCCACCTCCTCTCATCATCATCGAGTTATCACCCCCACCATAACAGCAGGCAGGTGGTTCTTACCCCACCTCCCCCCTCCCAAAAAAAAAGTAATTCTTACATGATAGTATGCACTATCTGTACGAAATTTGGTTGAAATTATTCCAGGGGTATAGGAGGAGGTTTCTTCAAGCGACTTTACCATAATATCCATGTGCCACATGTATTTCCAATATATTTGACATACGTCACGCATGTTTGTACATATATTTCGCTTGTATGTGTAGTGAATGTCGCCATGCAGTTTCGTTTTCACGGAGCTCAATGTTTATGTAACAATACCTCCTGTAGAATAGGTCGTAGAAGGAACTAATTTTGCAGGAGCTTCAGCGGTACATTTTGATAATGTATTCAAAAGTTTTTGGGGATATAGTTGGTCGTAAAGACGTAATAAATCAAAACGGCATGGCTGATGAGGCTGTTTCCAACGAATCTCAGTGTTTATGACATTCTATCTCATGAAGTATGTGTCGTAAAGTGATGTGATTATGCGGGTGAATTCAGTGGTATTTGTGAATACTGCTTGCAAAATCCATCGTGAATAAAATTCGTAGTAATGAAGTAAAGAAATAAAACGCTATGCCTGATGTGGCAGTTTTATCGCATGACCAGCCAAAATGCAGTTAGAGAAAAATATTTTTACTTTTACGTTTTTGTAGGGGTTGTGACCGAGCAAAATTTCTTAAAGATCCGAAATTATGTGTAAAGACTGTGGCAAGTCACTAAGTTCTCTTATTCTCTAATCGTGGAATTAACGCATGATGGGATGCACTCGTTTTTCGCACTACCCCCCCCCCCCGCCTCTTTCACAGGTATGTAGTACTTACCCCCAAGTAAGTTAATTGCACTATTACTATGACCTTCGCGCAGTTGGAAGCAATAAGTAGGCAACGTTTTATCGCAGTAGCATGAACGGTATGGCAGCGCATTAAACGCGAACAAACAAGCATTGATTTATGCTGTATATTAGATTAAGCTCTCCCGGGATACCATCACTTCCAATTCAATTAAGTAAATCATTCTCCCAACTCCTAAAAATCTCATTTCTAGTGGTTTTTTTTTCTTCTACTATTCTTCTGCTTTAATGGGGTATCGCACTTACATAAAATATAGTACTTTTATAGATGTTATGCATTCAGATTTTAAGATTTATCCCCTTTGTTTCCCAGTGTGCCTGTTAATGCATCCATCCAGTATTTGGTATTTCTGTACTTGACCTTCTTCGTCAACGTCAAAAAAATAGAGCTACAGCTGGTCGACATCTGCTCTCATAGAGAATATTAGAGACATAATTTAACCAAAATGACCTCAATGCAGCCTCACATTAGTACACAACATACTTCAGTTGCAATGAATTTAATTACTCAGGGCTACGCACATCCACATAACAGCAGTAGCTTGTGAGATCAGTGCTCAGGGTAGGCTTCTCCACGATGTGTAACGCCATCCTTTCTACGTCTATCACTGAAATCTAATAAGTATTTCCTTAACGCTCTCACCGTAACGAAGCGAATCATGACGGAACGCCCCGCTCTTCGTGGCTCTTTTGTATGACCTTTACCAACGTCAGCAAGTAAGGGACTCACACTAACGAACAATACTCAAGAAACTATCAATTATGGTTGTATACCTACGTCCTTCACGGGTGAATTACTTTTACTTATAGCTGTTGCAAAGAAACTCAGCCGAGGAGCTGTTTTCCCTATTACTGATTTCACGTTCTCGCTTCACTTTTCTTGCTTCACTTTAGGTCACTCTGAAAGTATGCTCTTAAATATGTGGAAGTTGTCACCGTACCAAGCGACTGATCGCCAGTAATTAAACGACCGTTAACGGATCTTTCTACCCGTTTACAAGCAACACGTTACACCATTTTATGTCGAGCGTCAACCACTAGTTCCTGCACAAAACGGCGATACTCCGCTACTATCAGACCAATTGTGTGATTGGATTGAAGAGTTCCTAGATAACAGAACGCAGCATGTTATTCTCAATGGAGAGAAGACTTCCGAAGTAAGAGTGATTTCAGGTGTGCCGCAGGGGAGTGTCATAGGACCGTTGCTATTCACAATATACATAAATGACCTTGTGGATGACATCGGAAGTTCACTGAGGCTTTTTGCAGATGATGCTGTGGTGTATCGAGAGGTTGTAACAATGGAAAATTGTACTGAAATGCAGGAGGATCTGCAGCGAATTGACGCATGGTGCAGGGAATGGCAATTGAATCTCAATGTAGACAAGTGTAATGTGCTGCGAATACATAGAAAGAAAGATCCCTTATCATTTAACTACAAAATAGCAGGGCAGCAACTGGAAGCAGTTAAGTCCCTAAATTATCTGGGAGTACGCATTAGGAGTGATTTAAAATGGAATGATCATATAAAGTTGATCGTCGGTAAAGCAGATGCCAGACTGAGATACATTGGAAGAATCCTAAGGAAATGCAATCCGAAAACAAAGGAAGTAGGTTACAGTACGCTTGTTCGCCCACTATTTGAATACTGCTCAGCAGTGTGGGATCCGTACCAGATAGGGTTGATAGAAGAGATAGAGAAGATCCAACGGAGAGCAGCGCGCTTCGTTACAGGATCATTTACTAATCGCGAAAGCGTTACGGAGATGATAGATAAACTCCAGTGGAAAACTCTGCAGGAGAGACGCTCAGTAGCTCGGTACGGGCTTTTGTTAAAGTTTCAAGAACATACCTTCACCGAAGAGTCAAGAAATATATTTTTCCATCCTACGTATATCTCGCGAAGAGATCATGAGGATAAAATCAGAGAGATTAGAGCCCACACAGAAGCATACCGACAATCCTTCTTTCCACGAACAATACGTTACTGGAATAGAAGGGAGAACCGATTTAGGTACTCAGGGTACCCTCCGCCACACACCGTCAGGTGGCTTGCGGAGTATGGATGTAGATGTAGATGTAGATGTAGATGTAGATGCAGATGTAGATGTCTTTCTGCAATATCAGTAATTTTTTGACGTTTCCCAAACACAACAACATTATCGGCAAACAGCCTCACGGTGCTCCCTACGTTACGATCCGGTTGCTGTTGTGTTCTCCAGCCCGTTTACTGGTTTGCTGCAGCTCTCCATGCTTGCCTGTCCTGCGCAAGCCTCTTCTCGCAGTAACTACTGTAACTTACTTCCAGTTGAACATGCTCACTGTATCCTACCCTTGGTCTCCCTTTACGATTTTTATCCCCCACACTTCCCCATTGCTAAATAGACGATACCTTGATGCCTCAGTATGTATTCTATCAACCTGTCCTTTTAGTCAAGCAGTATCGTTCCCCCAGTCCGATTCAGTAGATCCTCATTAGTTACTCGATTACCCATCTAATTTTCAGCATTCTTCTGTAGCACAACATTTGATATGCTTCTAACCTCTTCTTTTTTCAGCTGCTTGTCGTTCACATTTCGCTTCCGTACAAGCCTACACTCCAGACAAGTAAGAACCTTCAGAAAATACTTCGTAACACATAAATTTACAGTATGTCGGTTATTGAACTATATGAAATAAAATCGTCATAGCTTCTGAACGGTTTGCGTTACGACGTTCAGACTGCACGGTTGGCCGTGGGGCGTGATGGGAATTAGTAGCCGTGTATGGCTTGGTTGAGAGACGAAGTCCACTTTCATTTGGATGAGTTCGTCAACAAACATAATTGGCGCATATGGAGGATTGAGGACCCGCATTTCGCTATCGAAAAGTCTCTTCACCCTCAACAGGTGACTGTGTGATATGCAACGACCAGTCACGGAATAATCGGTGCGATATTCCTTGATTCCGGCTTCTGGTGGCCGTGCGGTTCTAGGCGCTTCAGACTGGAACCGCGGGACCGCTACGGTCGCAGGTTCGAATCCTGCCTCGGACATAGATGTGTGTGATGTCCTTGGGTTAGTTAGGTTTAAGTAGTTCTAAGTTCTAGGGGACTGATGACCTCAGATTTTAAGTCCTATAGTGCTCAGAGCCATTTGAACCATTTGATATTCCTTGATGGCACCGTGACTACCGAACGGTACTTGAAGGATTTGGAAGATGATTTCATCCACATTATCCAAAGTGACCCAGATTTCTACAAGATGTGATTCATGCAAGACGTAGCTCGGTCCTATCGAAGCAGGAGCGTGTTGGATGTCCTGGAGCAGCACTTTGGCGTCCGCATTCTGGCTCTGGGGTACCCAGGGGCCACTGGCCGTTATATTCTCGGGATCTGAACAAATGCGACTCCTTTTTGTGGAGCTATGTTAAAGACAAGTTGCACAGCAATAACCCCAAAACCATTGCTGACCTGAAAACAGCCATTCAGGAGGTCTGCGAGAGCATCGATGTTCCGACACGTCAGCGGGTCAGGCAGCATTTCGCTATTCATCTCCGCCACATCATCGCCAGTGATGGCAGGCATATCCAACATGTCATAACCTAAATCCGAATAATCCGAATATCTGTAGTTACGTTTTCATGGTGAATAAAGTGTGTGTACGCCGTTTTGTCACCCTGTATATTATATAATAAGAAAATACTCTTTTACCGAAATGATTTTCCTTCCTACTACAGATAGTTTGCATTTTATATGCTCTCTACTTCCGCCATCATCAGTTAGTCTGTCGCGTAGATAGGTAACATCATCTACTTTCATTAGTGTGTCATTTCCGAATCTAATTCCCCTCAGATTGGTGATTTAATTCGAGTACATTCCTTTACCTTCGTTTTACTTTTGTTGATGTTCATCTTATAACTAGTTTTGAAGAAACTATCTCTTTCAGATTCTCTTCCAAGTCCTTTGTCGCCCTCATGTTGCACAGGTGATTTCTGTTCTTCAAAATGATCATGATACACGAGCACTGAACGTATTACGTAATTCTACAAGAGACTGTCGTCAGAAGTAGAATATGCACATGACCGACCAACCTTCTTCACAACTTGAATGACCTGCACCATGACCCCAAATCTCTTGGAACGCTTGGTTTTCCATTCGTTGTACGATAATGTGCTACTGGATGCAGAGTAAGCTGTTGCGCAAAATGAATATACAGGTGCGCAGGTAGCATGTCAGGTAGAGTCACGTTACACTGATCTGTTGGACTACAGCAGATTTTCTGTGAAACAGCCCGAACTGGTTATTATACCGACTGTTCGCTTGGAACTAGAGCTTGCTGTAAATTCCACTCACGTTGCAAAAGAACACTTATCACGCCATACGAATGTACCTGAGAGTATAAAGACTGATCGCTGAACTATCTACTATTTTTATGACAGTTCAGTTTTTCTTTCAGCGCTATATCAGGCTATGTTTTTCCTGTCGTGTTAATAATTACTTCTATAATATAGTACCAAAAGGTTCTAATTTCAGTTCCTTATCTGAATGTATAATCTGGTAATGCCAATTGCTCTGTTCTTAACGAAAATTTTCTCTACAGTCAAAATTTGTAGCAATTACGCTCGAAAAGGCGTTTTTGGTATGGGGAGGGGGGTGAGGGAGAAACAAAGTAATGTTAGTAACAAGAAGAATAATGATCCACAACAAGAATCGAAGGAAATGTAAATGTCAGTTGACAGACAGCTATGGTCACTGGAACGTCGCAAAATATTCAATCGAATAAGTATCATGCACTATAATCTACTTATATATAACTATGCGACTAACAGGGGAAACCGGCACAGTTTCAGGATGTCTTCTAGGGGTAAGAAATATTTGACATGTTTAGTGAACAAATGTGAAAATTTAAATTGCTCTCATAATGTAGTCATTAAGAGGTATAATCATATGTTAAATGTTTAGTACAATAAGGAATGTATTATAGTTAGAAATTGTATGTTTGTCTTGAGGCAGCGTAACTGACTGCGATCAAATACCCAGACTTTATTCATCCACTATTTGAGAATGTGAGCACTTAGCGACATCCAACAAACCTTAAACACAGTTTCAAACCATGACGAAAGATTGGTCACTGACGCCATCCACAAAATGATGAAAGGAAACTAGTTTATCGCATACTAAATTCATACTTCAGCATCAGACATTACGTTTTAATTGATTACTTCTTTACTACTAATTCTGTTCACAGTATATTTTTCGAACAGTATTAACATATACCACTGAATGTACCTGCAAAAATATGTCATTGTACGACACAGTTTTAGGAACCAGGTTTTAAATTGTAAGACATTTCCAGGGGCAGATGTGGATTCTGACCACAATCTATTGGTTATGAACTGCAGATTGAAACTGAAGAAACTGCAAAAAGGTGGGAATTTAAGGAGATGGGACCTGGATAAACTGAAAGAACCAGAGGTTGTAGAGAGTTTCAGGGAGAGCATAAGGGAACAATTGACAGGAATGGGGGAAAGAAATACAGTAGAAGAAGAATGGGTAGCTCTGAGGGATGAAGTAGTGAAGGCAGCAGAGGATCAAGTAGGTAAAAAGACGAGGGCTAATAGAAATCCTTGGGTAACAGAAGAAATATTGAATTTAATAGATGAAAGGAGAAAATATAAAAATGCAGTAAATGAAGCAGGCAAAAAGGAATACAAACGTCTCAAAAATGAAATCGACAGGAAGTGCAAAATGGCTAAGCAGGGATGGCTAGAGGACAAATGTACGGATGTAGAGGCTTGTCTCACTAGGGGTAAGATAGATACTGCCTACACGAAAATTAAGAGACCTTTGGAGAGAAGAGAACCACTTGTATGAATATCAAGAGCTCAGATGGCAACCCAGTTCTAAGCAAAGAAGGGAAGGCAGAAAGGTGGAAGGAGTATATAGAGGGTTTATACAAGGACGATGTACTTGAGGACAATATCATGGAAATGGAAGAGGATGTAGATGAAGATGAAATGGGAGATAAGATACTGCGTGAAGAGTTTGACAGAGCACTGAAAGACCTCAGTCGAAACAAGGCCCCGGGAGTAGACAGCATTCCATTAGAACTACTGATGGCCTTGGGAGAGCCAGTCATGACAAAACTCTACCATCTGGTGAGCAAGAGGTATGAGACAGGCGAAATACCCACAGACTTCAAGAAGAATATAATAATTCCAATCCCAAAGAAAGCAGGTGTTGACAGATGTGAGAATTACCGAACTATCAGTTTAATAAGTCACAGCTGCAAAATACTAACGCGAATTCTTTACAGACGAATGGAAAAACTGGTAGATGCGGACCTCGGGGAAGATCAGTTTGGATTCCGTAGAAATGTTGGAACACGTGAGGCAATACTAACCTTACGACTTATCTTAGAAGAAAGATTAAGAAAAGGCAAATCTACGTTTCTAGCATTTGTAGACTTAGAGAAAGCTTTTGACAACGTTAACTGGAATACTCTCTTTCAAATTCTGAAGGTGGCAGGGGTAAAAAACAGGGAGCGAAAGGCTATTTACAATTTGTACAGAAACCAGATGGCAGTTATAAGAGTCGAGGGGCATGAAAGGGAAGCAGTGGTTGGGAAAGGAGTGAGACAGGGTTGTAGCCTCTCCCCGATGTTATTCAATCTGTATATTGAGCAAGCAATAAAGGAAACAAAAGAAAAATTCGGAGTAAGTGTTAAAATCTATGGAGAAGAAATAAAAAGTTTGAGGTTCGCCGATGACATTGTAATTCTGTCAGAGACAGCAAAGGTCTTGGAAGAGCAGTTGAACGGAATGGACAGTATCTTGAAAGGAGGATATAAGATGAATATCAACAAAAGCAAAACGAGGATAATGGAATGTCGTCGAATTAAGTCAGGTGATGCGGAGGAAATTAGATTAGGAAACGAGACACTTAAAGTAGTAAAGGAGTTTTGCTATTTGGGGAGCAAAGTAACTGATGATGGTCGAAGTAGGGAGGATATAAAATGTAGACTGGCAAGGTACAGGAAAGCGTATCTGAAGAAGTGGAATTTGTTAACATCGAGTATAGATTTAAGTGTCAGGAAGTCTTTTCTGAAAGTATTTGTATGGACTGTAGCCATGTATGGAAGTGAAACATGGACGATAAATAGTTTGGATAAGAAGAGAATATAAGCTTTCGAAATATGGTGCTACAGAAGAATGCTGAAGATTAGATGGGTAGATCACGTAACTAATGAGGAGGTATTGAATAGAATAGGGGAGAAGAGGAGTTTGTGTCACAACTTGACAAGAAGAAGGAACTGGTTCGTAGGGCATGTTCTGAGGCATCAAGGGATCACAAATTTAGCATTGGAGGGCAGCGTGGAGGGTAAAAATCGTAGAGGGAGACCAAGAGATGAATACACTTAACAGATTCAGAAGGACGTAGGTTGCAGTAGGTACGGGGAGATGAAGAATCTTGCACAGGATAGAGTAGCATGGAGAGCTGCATCAAACCAGTCTCAGGACTGAAGACCACAACAACAACAACAACGACACAGTTCCGGAGATATGACGTCATGAACAATGAGATACCTGAAAAACCACTTTTGCTTAAAAAGGAGCAAAAATTACCGAGACTTAACTCACCCAGTATTTAATAATGAGAGGTTTTAATACCTTCCAACCAACTTGAAACATTTTCTAAACTTCTTTTCTCTTACATGCTTAATGTTATATATTTAACACATTAACTCATTTGTAAAATGATCAACCGGTTGATGCTATGTTATACATGAGGGATAGAGTCTTTAAAGAATCGCGGACGGGGTTTCCTGCCATTCAATAAATGACCAATCTTCTGTTTTCATCTATTCCACCACATGCCCCCTGCCTGCTCATGTCTCTTTGAGAAAGAAATGTTTCTCCTCGTTTAGCTAGCAAGCAAGCTGACAATGAGGAAATTGCCGTTGGTGTGTCTGGGGTGGATTTACGGTGCGTGATGTTTAGAGTACAGGTTGAACTGGTGACTATGCGCCCGGGAAATCCAATACGTCTCTAGACAACGGGAAAGGAAATGGCACCTTATACAAAGTCTGTCAGCAAGGGACAGTGAACCGCTGAGTGCTAGTATGATACCGACCTTTGAAGACAAACAAAATCGCGTATCGAAAGAGCGGTGGGACAGGACAGGAACTGATTTCAGGAAGCACGAGCCTAAGTGGTGAATCAGTGGGGAGGAAGAAACAGCGGCGGGTGGTTTTAGATATGAAGAAGTTCAAAAACACTAGTCGCCTCAACATGGAGGCTAACACATACCATTGACCATCTTTTAAGGTAATAATGCTTGTGTTTTACACTGACACTTGAAGAAACGCGCAAGGTATCTCCAAAGAAGAAAAGAAATTAACCAATACTGGATGCACCTTCGAATCCCTCTAGATCCTCATTGCACCTCTTTGTGCTACGTAGTATTCCACTTAGTATTCTGACCAATATAAACATTGATGGGGATACTTCAGTAATGGCATAATCTATGTAATGAATAATAGCTTCTTAAATTTCTATATGTGCAACACCCTTGAACTTCCTATGGCTAATTTCTTTGGCCATAACCTACATGTTTGTATGTAAACACAGTGTATTTCACGAGTGCACGTCGGAATAGTGAAATATTCAGCTGAACTTTATAAAACTGAAATATGGACATGAAAATGATAACTAGTGTGCTACTAAGTAGAAAAACTGTCACCACAGCGTAATTATAATAATGATGCTTCATCTTTATGTAAATACAGATCTATTTTCGGCAAATACTGCCTTGTCACTTACAATTGTTCCACTTGCATCAGTTTAGTCAGCAGCAAAGAATTTTTTTGTATTTATACAGTGATCTCCAGCAATATAAACTTTGGCTCGCGAGTTTTTCCGCTCATTGAAGGTGTTACAGAGAAGTGCGGCAGTCCACAACGTGTGCATCCGACTAAACAAGAGTTACTTGCCGTGGTGTGTTGTTCTCCGTTGATTACCACAAGTGATAAGTGATAAGTGAGTGAAAAATGGGAAGAGCACGAGTAAGCGGCAGCAGGCGAGGCTACAGGGGCGCAGGCGGCGCGGGCGCCCGGTCTCCGGCGGCAGGTGAGGCCTCGCTTCCCGACATCGGGGAGCTCGTCCGGTCCCAGGTGAGTGCGGCGCTGCACAGCAAAGACACGCTAGACGTAATCGTGCAATCCATCACGGATTCTGTGACGGCCGCGGTCATGGACAAACTGCAAGAGTCTGTCGGGCGCAACAGCACCGAAATCCAGTCTCTTAAAAAGTCCCTGGCCGCACAAGAGAAAAAAGCCGCCGACCTAGAAGCTAAACTGTCTGCGGCCACCGATGAACTCGAGCAGTATCAGCGAAGGAACAGCTTGCGCTTGTTCGGGGTAGCTGAAAACGATCGCGAAAACACCGACGACCTGGTCATTAGCCTCATGCGTGAAAAACTTGGCGTGCGAATCGACGTGACCGATATTGACAGAAGCCACCGTGTTGGGCGCAGGATACCAGGTGTCATGAAACCCAGGCCCATAATAATTAAATTTGTGTCATATCGGAAAAGAGCTGAAGTGTTTGCTCAGAAAAGAAAACTCGCCAAGAGTGGGGTTACCCTGAGGGAAGATCTGACGCGCGAAAGACTAAAAATTTTGAACACTGCGATCACACAGTTCGGCCTTCAAAATGTATGGACCCAGGATGGCAGGATCGTAGTCAAGATGGAAGGAGGGAGGAAAACGGTGACGAACATGTCCGAACTGAAAGACTGAGCGAAATCTCGCGAGACACAAAGTCTCATATTGTACTCTGTCTAATATAAGTTAATTAGCATTCTTTCTTTTCATTTTTTTACGTAAATATTGCTTCGTTAATTCTATAAGTACCATAAGTACTCTATTTAAAATCAGTCAATTGTTTCACATAGATATTGCTTCTTTATTTGTGTATCATAAGTGCTCATGTATATTCATATTGTCAGTCAAACGGGAATTAACATTCACCATTAACAGGAATCTCCTTAAAACCGCCTTTCTATATCTGTTATTTTCATCCTCGTCGCTACCACTACTACTACTATTATCTTTTTCGTAAGCACCACTGCCACTTTCCATCTTTCTTTTCGCTCCCTTCTCCGATACCTCCAGCTTGTCTTTCACCTTTAGCCCACAGACGCTTGAGTCAGTCACGACCTTGGACACACCTGTAAATATGTGTTCCCCCGCGAAATCCAGCTTTTGTCCCTCTTCCGGCCTGCAGGTAAACGGAGCGCGCTCGGTCCTACAGGCGGCCACAATAGGACGGACCGGTTCCGGCGGCGGGCTCTTTGTGGCCCACGCGAACGCTCAGTCGCTAACGGCTCACTTCGACGAGTTCTGTAACCTGTTCTGCCAATCGCTGTTCCATATTATCCTCGTCTCTGAAACTTGGTTGAAACCAAACATCTCTTCCGACGCTATCCGAATCACTGGTTACACTCTCCTAAGGGCAGATCGTGAAACACGACGCGGGGGTGGTGTGGGTGCCTATGTTCGCTCTGATCTGAGACCTACTATACTATGCACATCGGATGCAAAGTGCGAAGGAGAAGCAGAGTTCTTGTTTTTCGAAATAAATACATCAAATCAGAAACTGCTAATTGGAGTAATCTATAAACCTCCAAACGTCGGTGCTATGTCCTCCTTTCAGTCTGCCCTGTCCTCGCTCGTGACACTGTATGAACACATAATCATTATGGGCGACACAAACATCGACTTACAGTTAAAATCTCCCTCTGCAGAAAAACTAAGGAGACTGTTCCACTCCAATGATATGAGTTTAACACCGCTGGACCCAACTCATCACACGCCACACAGCCATACACTCATAGATATAATGGCAACAAAGCGACCAGATAAAATAATTCGCGCCAATCAGACATCCGCTCCAGGACTCTCTGCTCATGACGTGATATTCTTAAATTACTCAGTGCATACTACCAAAGAAAAATCTCACCTGGTAACCTACAGAAACCTAAAAAATGTTAACCATGACGCTCTTCAAAAGGATTGCTCAGACATCCCTTGGTATGATATAAGCAATGAACCGACTTTAGACGGAAAAATTCGGGAATTATGTCGCAAAATCATTGCACTGTATGATAAACATGCTCCTCAACGCACTGTCAAGGTAAAGAGAGCTCCCGCTCCGTGGCTCACCACTGCATTACGCCAGTTAATGAATAAACGTGATGCTGCACATAGGGCCTTCAAGCGTAACCCAACTCCCGAGGCGTACGAAGCTTATAGGAAACTCCGAAATAGAACCAAGCAGAGCGTGAGGAATGCCAAAATCAGACATGCCCGCTCTGTCGTATGCGGCATATCAAAACCTGCTGCACTGTGGAAAAAGCTGCGCAGTTTCGGTATAGGGAAGCGAAGATCTGACGCTGTTTATCAAGCGTCTGCAGAAGAATTAAACGATTTCTTCTCAACAGCTGTAAACTGCCACGCAGTGACAAATTACCAGCCCCAAGATATCAATCTCTCGAGAGACAAGTTTTTCCTAAAACATGTCACTACCGGCACAGTACACAAGGCAATTACGAGAATCTCTTCCGAGGCAGTAGGAAATGATGGAGTGAGCATTGGCATGATCAAGAACGTCGTAGACACTATTACTCCAGTTATCACAGACATCTTCAACCTGTCTCTTGTCAGTAGTACATATCCTACTGAGTGGAAGCAAAGTTTAATTCAACCTATACCCAAGACTGACAACCCTAAGTCGCCAGGTGACTACAGGCCGATCAGCATACTACCTGCAATATCTAAAGCCCTAGAATACATCGTCCATGAACAGCTGACGGATTACCTCAAAACTCATAACATCCATGACAAATATCAGTCAGGCTTTCGAAAGCACCATAGTACAGCAACTGCATTAGTCAAAGTAACTGATGACATTAAACATGCTATGGACAGACGTGAAGCTACCATCCTAACACTGCTTGACTTTAGCAAGGCTTTTGATACAGTTGACTTTGATATATTACTAATTAAAATGAAGCAGCTGAATTTCTCAAACAGCGCAATACACTGGTTCGACAGCTACCTCAAAAACAGAAGTCAACAAGTCATTTGTGGGTCGGAAAAGTCATCATGGAAAAACGTGCGCTCTGGAGTTCCCCAAGGCTCCGTCCTTGGTCCATTACTCTTCTCACTGTACATTAATGATATTTCTTCAGTGATTCACTCCTGCAACTACCATCTATATGCCGACGACATCCAACTGTACATAAGTGCAAGCCCCAAGAACATTGCTGACGCAGTAGCGAGTATGAACGCGGATCTTTGCTCTGTTTCTCGATGGGCACAGAACCTAGGTCTGAAACTAAACCCCAATAAATCCCAGGTCATACTTATATCTCATCCAAAGTTAATCAGTCGGCACTTTCACGAAACGGTCCCTCAAATACACCTCAATGGTACCCAACTACCATACCAAAAAACAGTAAAAGACCTTGGAATAATCTTGGATGAACACCTAAACTGGGAAGAACAAACAGTTACAGCTTGCCGGAAATCGCTCTCCTCCCTACATGCAATTCAGAAATTTAGAAAAATATTTCCAACCCATGTTAAACAAAAATTAGTCCAAACACTAGTCTTGCCTAATCTTTACTACTGTGATGTAGTTCAACACGGCACAAATAGTGAAAATTCGAGACGCCTCGAGCTAGTGATGAACGCTTGCGTTAGATACGTATGCAATATACGGTTCTATGATCATATCAGTCCTTCATACTCCCAGCTAGGTTGGATACGCCCACATAAGGCACGCGATCTCCACACGATGTGCTTACTTCATCGATTTCTTAGCCACTGGTGCCCCCAATACTTATCTTCTCACATTAAACACCTATCATCATTCCACAACCGCAATACCAGATCGGATACGTCTAGCATCTTGGCTGTACCTTTACATAACACAAAATCTTTCTCCATGTCATTCTCCATCTCAGCCATACGACTATGGAACGCGCTCCCCTGTGACCTGCGTCTTATCCAGAACCACTCAACATTCAAGAGTGAACTCAAGACTTACATATTAGGGACGGTATAGCCACCATTGTTGGGCCCCTCTCATCTCTTTCTTTCTCCTCTCCATCATAGCTTCGAATTTTACCATTCTATTTCTCTTCCTCTAACCTATCTACCTCTTCTATATCTCTTTCACCCCATTCTATCGTCTTATGTCTCTGCTTGATGAGAATAACTCACAAGCTGCAAGAATATAACGAGAAAATTCCCAACTAGCAATAGGACTGACATTCATAAAAGAAAAATATGTTTACTTTCATATACATAGTCATTATTATTATTATTATTACTATTATTATTATTCTTGATTGTTATAATTAATTTTTGATTGTTATAATTATCATTGTACTACGTTTATAATCTCTATTTTTTTTCTTAACATTAATACTGTATAACATGTAATATGTCCTTAATGTTCTGTAGAAACTGAAATTTGTTGAATCTGAGTATGCCTGGTTAGGTGTAAGAGAGGGCCTGAAGGCCCTAATCTTGCCAGGTAAAATAAATGCATAAATAAATAAATAAATAAATAAATAAATAAATGTATAAACACATGAGGATGGGCACAAGCCTAAAACCGGTCGTGTGACTAATAAATAATATTTTATTGTGACTGGTAGCGGAAATTTTTCTACACTCTATAAAGGAACAACAACGGAGTTCAACATAACCCACTATGGATAAAATTCACATAATGAATCTCTTTTGTAATCTTGCACCATCAAGGTTTTTGTTGACGATATATACAAGCAATAGCTATTTAGGCTAGCAATTAATCGCTGACAATTTACTATTCATATTAACAATTAAGACATAATTTTTTCTCTTGAAAGTAGCAAACACATACTTTACGAAATTTCTACTTGTGATTGAAACAGGAAAATATGTTGTTTTTTCCTTGTTTTTTTTTTTCAGAAAGGAAATCAATAATTGTTTCACTTGTCAAAAAATCGGTCACATTCAGTTTTAGGAGACATATTTTACCAAAGACATATGGGATCAATTTTTCAGCCAGTTAGGGATCTGGGAATGCATATGTACACATCGACGTTAGTTGTAACTGATATGAGAAAGAATTCTAAATTAACTCCAAGTTTTGAGGACAAATCATCTTCATGGACCGGTTCATTGAAGGCTGCCAGAAAAAAATAAAAATAAATCATTTACGTCCGAAATTAGCAACAACGCTCGTAAGTTAGATGGAGAAATACAGCGCAAGTTCCTTTTACCTGTTCTGTATGCGGTCATATGTTTTGGAAAACCGCTGATGTCACCGTCGATGATTACGAAAAGGGGACTCAGACACGCACTGTCTCTAAGCAAACAGGCCCAAACGTGAGTCCATCAATCGACGAGGAGGGCAGAGTTCCATCCCGCAACGATGTTCGACTCCAACGTCAAACGAAGCAAGCACATTAGATGACTACCGGGTGGCAGCATAAACTTATATGTGAGTGAGACAACATGAACTTAGTTAATCTTACACACTGTAAACAACTTGTAAAACATGCCTAGTTGTATTTCGAGTCTGTAGTTACAGATTTTCTTTGTAAATTTGACTATTGTACCTAAATCTGGTTGTCGCTTCCATTGTGACATCTAATAGAATCTATTTTATGTTATTACTTAAAACGTTTGTAAAATTAATGATGAAGATTTAACTTGTATCTTAACAAATAAAAGAAGTCTCAGTCTTCAAAAGTTTTGGGAATCAGAAAAACAAATGCTTTCTGTCCTTCTTCCTCTTCTGCATCTGATCAGCCATGAGTAAACATCTCTTTCCTGTACTGCTGTGACTTTGCGGCTAGTAATGATAATCGAAGAGAACTTTTACTGTACTAATTACGTTACCGATCCAGTCATTCTCTCCTAAACTTTGATGTATTAACTTGTCAGTTGCACGATATTTTTCAGATAAATTCTGGAGAATATGCAAAGGACTGATGTGAGTTTCGATCCATCCATTGGCGAGATTTTTTAATTTATTTAAAACTCTATTTTCATCGTACAGCTGAACCTGCTTCTTTAGTGGCGAAGTTGGAACACGTATCTCGATTATTACAGCAACGAAGGATTATTATGACGGGATTTTTTGTTTTCATTAGCAGAATTCTAAATTACTAACTATATCAGGAGCTTCCGTGTTTTCGAACAGCTACCTGGAACAACCACTAGCGAAAAGGTAAAGGATAATTATTTTAGTGAAAGGTAACGTCAATGGACATTTGTTCTGGTAAGAGGCTGGAGCGTCTAGTAATAGCTTGGGATTACATGCCTAGTCTGTGTTTTACCCTTAACGTAGCTTAGTCTCAGGACTCAAGCCAGAAGCCAATGTTCATTTCGTAGTCTCCAACCCCTGATGCCTTGAAACCTCAACTAGATTATCTTCAGCGTTCCCACCCACAGCCTCGCTCGTGTGACAAAACTACATCTCACGTCATCTCCAATCTGACTGCGACATTCAAAGTAACCGTAATATTCCTGAAGAATGAAGTTTGCCAAGCAATACATTTTCTTACTATGACCGGTTTCGACAGATCCACACAGTCATCATCGGATCTGAAAGTTATAAAAATAAACATCCCAAATAAAGATGGCTCAGATAAATATGATTTCATATAACCACTGTGTACAGGACTGCAACGGTAGAACGTACTTTGTAACGTTGTTAGATGTACACACTTTTTACGACACTGAAAGTGACATAGTGATGTTGCGTCAAATAGAAAGTGGTAGGGAACATAAGAATGTCACACATAAAGTAGCGCACAATTAAAACATACAACATATTGTGCTGATATCCCAGTATACACTATTCGCTTGACGCCAGAATGACGATTTATCTAGTATAATATTTTCACAGAGAAGTAAGTACACTGTTGTTTACCTGGTAGTGTCCGTTAATCCACAAATATTGATACATACGCCACACCTAATGATGTCTTCTCTCTAATCTTATTAAAAAAAACTTTTAGCCAATTTACGTAATTTTTGAAACACAAATGCAAAATAATACAGGGTGCATCAAAAAGAATCAACCGATTTTAAAAATAACGCAACTACTATGTTATTTTAAAACCAATGGCCTTGCCGCAGTGGTAACACTGGATTCCGTCAGATCACCGAAGTCGGCCTCGGCTAGCAGTTGGATCTGGTCTACCGAGCGCTGTTGGCAAGCGGGGTGCACTCAGCCCTTGTGAGGCAAACTGAGGAGCTACTTGATGAGAAATAGCGGCTTCGGCCTCGTAAACTGACATACGACCGCGAGAGCGGTGTGCTGACCACATGCCCCTCCACACCCGCATCCAGTGACGCCTACGGGCTTATAATGACATGGCGGCTGGTGGGTACCGTTGAGCCTTCGTGGCCTGTTCAGGAGGAGTTTATTATGTTATTTGAGATACGCAATGCGGGTCAGTAATAACTGTGCAGCGTGACTTTCGTACTAGGTATGACGTGGATCCTCCTACGGCACAGAGTATTAGACGATGGCATGAACAATTCCAGGAAACAGGTTGTATGAGTATGAGTAAAGGAAAATCCCCGGACCTTCCCCGAGCGTCTGACACAGTGTCTTTACGTGCATATCAGGGGGGGGGGGGGGGGGGGATGTTGAACACCTACGAAAATGTACAAAAAAAAGCTTTTTGGGTTTCCCGTTCATCAAAAAACAGAATTCATTGGATATGTTAATTGGCTTCACAAATATAGACCTGCCAAATCAGATGACTCTTTTTCATACACCCTGTATTATGCTTTGAAAATACAGTGTCATTTTTTAAAGTAAAATTCACAATGTCGTCCAGTACATTTAAACTTAGAACAAAATGTCATCTTTTTAAAATTAATTTAGAATAAACACAATTCAGGTTATTCATCAATACAGAGCCATACCAAAAGCCCTGACAGTGAATGTAATCAGGAGAAATAAAGGCCATAGCTGTGGACCATACAAAATCACTCCATTAAATACTATCAGATTAACATCATTGTATTATTTTCGCCATATAAAATGAACTAAAGTAATTTTCATGGGCCAGTGACGCGGTCCTTGTGGTCTGAGTAGAGCGTGCTCATTAAGGAATTGTGAGTTAACGTATCAGTGTAACGGCGCAGCGGATTATTAAAAATACTGTGGAGCTCGTGGTACAGTTCCCGAGCTTTTCGTGAGAGCATATGCATCCACTTACGAAAAATATTTAACATTTATTGTGGAATTCAAACCTTAAGTATGCTAAAGTTCTCATGGTTTGTACCTTCTAATTTTTAGTTTAATTAGGCAAAAACTACAACTCGAAATTAGAAGTGGTAGTACATCAACGAAATTTCTGTACGTAAATGATGGAATGCTCGATGTTTATGTTTATTGAAATGCTCTAGATTTTGTTCAGGTAGATACAACAATAAATACATTTTTTTTTTTGAAAAATGAAGCAACTGCAGGACAATTGCTTATCGACACTCGTTCATTATGTACATGTCTGTTTACGGAACACTTAAAGTTCTACCATCTGGTGTAAAAAATTGAATCAGTTTATCATGTGAGGTCATCCTCAACCCGATGATGTGATGGAGAACCGTTCCCTCATCATAGATTTCCTGTTTGTGTTTCCGATCGCGCAGTTAGGGTAAACGGTTGCTATGGAATATTTGTCCTTTTTACTCTTTTGAAACGGGACGTTTCAAAAAATGGTTCAAATGGCTCTGAGCACTATGGGACTCAACTGCTGAGGTCATTAGTCCCCTAGAACTTAGAACTAGTTAAACCTAACTAACCTAAGGACATCACAAACATCAATGCCCGAGGCAGGATTGCAGGATTCGAACCTGCGACCGCAGCGGTCTTGCGGTTCCAGACTGCAGCGCCTTTAACCGCACTGCCACTTCGGCCGGCACGGGACGTTTGGATACATTACAACATTGGGGTGAGGATGACAGATGATTAACTGATTTTTTTTGTTTTACACCAGATGATGAAACTGGTCGCGTACCCAATAAAAAAATTGTGGATTAAGCATCTGTTCTGCGGTTTCTTCATTTTTCAGAATGGACTTGCGTACAGTTGCGGCTACCCTATAGGAAGCACTGTTAATAAATACATAGACATGAAATCGTACATGTTTAAGTAACATTCAGTGGGGATGTTTGTTTTTGTAACTTTCAGATCCGATGATGACAGCGTAGATCTATCGAAACCGGTCATAGAAATAAAAATAATTGCTATCCATCTTTGCTAACTTGATCCATCAAAAATAGTATAACTTTCAGATCGTCCCCAACAACGGACACAGTGTCAAACGTATGTAACAGAGTAAGTATGTTGCTATCCATGTCGGGCAACGATAGACCGTTAGTGAAGAAATAGAGATCTGTTTACGACAATGTAACAACTTGTTTACTAAGAATGACAACAAAAGAAATATGTATAGTTAATTAACTGGAACATTTGGTTCAAATGATTTACTGCAAACAAAGTTACCGAACTGTCTCGCTTCTCCTACAAATTTTTGAAATAAGATCGTCCCTCTACAGCAGCTGTACCGTCAGACCCAGGGCGATTGGCTCACCGAGTACCCGAACTATTCAAAAGTTCATGGTAAACGGCAAAATGTTCTCATTGGACTATTAATGACATGTGAATGAAATGCCTGTGTTAAGCCACCACCCTGCTCTTCATAAACTGAATCGGAGACCCACTGGCGGATAACAGGTCCTGGAGGAATTCGTGAATATTTCACATTTGTATCACCCCCACAGATCCCCGAGAATCAGAATCTGAACAGGATCTTTCCGGAAGTACCCGTGTAGGTATTTCGCTAAAAAATAAATGGCAATAATATAATTCATTTTCGAAAAACATAAATGAAACAGAATGTACTGTTATTACAAGGTAATATACAACTGTTTCTTAAACAAGCATAAGATGTACGATTAAACAATTCGAAGCACGATATCAAGCACAAGAAAATGAAGAACTGTATCTGACTGTGTCAGAGGAAGTGTACGTTGTTTGATTATAAACTCTCAGACGAAACGTTACTGGCTAATACATTGAGATATTCTTTGAATATTTCACTTACTATAACACTTGAACATAACCGACGACAAGACCTACTGTATCATAGAACGCAAAAGACAACAGCTTTGTGTTGCTCAGAATAGCGTCTCTTGTGAAACAATGTAACTGCAACAAGCTTATTTCGTGCCAGTCAACTTCGGTTTTCGACATAGTGACTACATATGTCCGACAAGAAAGCTACAGAGAGTGATTATTTGCACAATTTATGTAGCATCAACAGTATGCTTACCCAAAACTACAAAAAGGGCTCACTGCATCAGACGTCATAGGTACATCAAATTATTTGCACAATTTATGTAGCATCAATAGTATGCTTACCCAAAACTACAAAAAGGGCTCACTGCATCAGACGTCATAGGTACATCTTTCCTGCCGTCGACTGAAAGTGGAATAACTACATTGTAGCTACCTTCTCCACCACAAAACTATCCCGCAGCCATAGTAATAAATCAGTGACCTAATAATCGACGTTATAAACTCTTGTCGTCACACTAGTTATAGCCATTAAAGATGGACAAACTGAAACACATAACTCTTTCAAAACAAATGAAACAGTACCATGCGATGTCTAAAACGATGTTCCGAAACAGTGATGCAGTTTGTGTTTTGTAATAGTATAGGCTTTCATATTATATCATCTTGGGTGTCTACTGTAAGATATTGTAAAAACACAAATGAGGTGCGAGAGCGCCAGTCATATCGCAGAAAGTATGAAACTTTCACTTAGTCTTTGCAGTTCCGCATTTCCTGTAGCAAATGCGTTGCTTTCGTGTAATGTGACTTTCATACTTTCCAATTGGCCGACGTCAGACTAAATATGTTTGACATAACAGGTTTTGCCAAACTCGTTTCCCTGTATTCTAAAGAATAATTTTGATAGGTTTTATGAGTGATAATCTGTATGTGCTCTTGAAAAGGCTTATCATGAGATATAATTTATTGAGATAACATTATGGGAAGCGAGGTACTGAATTAACATTTATGAGTGTGCCACTCACACTTTTACTACTCACAGTTAAATTTTCCATTGTTTGTCACACAGAGCAGGATGCAAAGTGACTGATGCGTACAGATGGAAAAATTACCATAACAGACTGGAGCATATAGCACAATGGTCAAGTGTGGCAGTTTCTCATCAAACATTCACAAGTTAGCTGGATACCTCTCATAATAAGTATACTTGCACTTGATAGTACTGGAAACCATTTCAAGGCAACCGCAGAGATAGATATATTTCTTTGGAGTATAAAATCCAGACTAAAATTTAAAAAAAAATGGTTCAAATGGCTGTGAGCACTATGGGACTTAACATCTGTGGTCATCAGTCCCCTAGAACTTAGAACTACTTAAACCTAACTAACCTAAGGACATCACAAACATCCATGCCCGAGGCAGGATTCGAACCTGCGAAAGTAGGGGTCACGCGGTTCCAGACTGAAGCGCCTAGAGCCGCACGGCCACACCGGCCGGCACTAAAATTTAAAACAATTCATACAGTGTAATGCCTTTCTGATACCTATTTCATGGCAGATCTGCCTCTACACCACATATATCTCTTGCTAAAGAAGTTTGTTTGAGGTACAGGTACATGGAGTATTCGCGGGAAGCAGATGTATTACCATTTTATTATAAACTTCCCCAGGAAATCAGAGATGAAGTTACGTTGCTGTTGAAATACAATTTTCATCACAGTATCTGAACGCCAAAAACAAAAGTATCGAAGTACCATTGTTGATTTGCCTCAGAATTATTTATGATACCCAAGTATCAAGATGCCTATAGTGTAATAACCAAACATAGCACATTTTCAAAAATAAAAACAGAAACATATACATACACAAATCAGATAATTATTCTCAAACACATAAATGAATAAATAACATACTCAAAAAAATTAACTCACTGAATAGTCAGCAAAAACGTGTCTTCTGCGTCTAACAAGTTTGAGAAAAATGTTCTTGTAAGATAGCTACATGTACGATGTAGTGGACTAAACAAAATACAGTCAAATTCAGTGCACACTGTGCAGAGAAGAACAAAATCAATTCAAATTTTACTGTTTCATTTCTGAGTAGATCTGCTGTACCTATTCTAAGTTGCAGTTTAGAAATATCATTTTCGGTACTTTTTCGCTAGAAAGACAGGATCGTCTGTCTGTTATTGTTTGCCCCTGCTTAGAAAATATGCGCTCACATGGGACAGAGGTGGCCACAATACAAAGACGTCGTTTCATTATTTCAAACAGTGTAGGAATCAGCACATGATTTTCTTTCCACCACAGCAATGGATCTTGTAATCTGTGTATCAGTGGCATCTTCATATATTTATCAAGCTCGACTATACTTGCAGCACGTGGATTGTCTGCACTTTGGATCAAGCCACCTACAGCTTGGTCAAAATCTTGCCAAGTGTTGTCACTGCTGGAGGTGAATGTGCTCACCACAACTGGTTTGGCTGGTGGTGGATTTTCGGTAGAACACCGAGTGGGTTTCTGTCGTATTGCACAACATTTGTTAATTATGGCATCTTTTGTTTATTTAATCGATGCCCAGGTTTTGGATGTCCATGCTCCCTGAAGCGAGGATCCAATAAAGTTGCTTCAAAAGCAACTGCTTTATCTGCAAACTTTTGAACAAGGCGGGTAGATATTCCGTCCTCAAGTTTAGTAATTAATGTATTAGTAGCTTCATTGCTGTGATCTGAGTTTTTCAGCCTCAGGCAGTGACTTTGTAAATCTCTCTTAATAAGACAACGTTTGACAAGGTTACATTTCTTTCACTGCTAATTTCTGTTGTGACTTGCTCAAAATGAGATAGTATGTCACAAGATTTACAATAACTGACTGGTCTTCATTGGACACTTTTGTTTGTGAATCCACTCTGAGGATGGCGAGGGTGCTCTGCAAAGGCTCTTTGATTTTCAACAGCCTGTCAAACATTTCATACGTAGAATTCCATCTCGTAGGGCAATCTTGTTTCAGTGTTAAAATAGGGAAGCCCATTTGCTTCTGAATATTGTGTAATTTTTCAAGTGCTTGAGGACTTCTTTTTGAAAAATTCCGCTATTGATTTCACTTTTTCCCTTGTGTCTGTAATTGGTTCAAGGCTTGCTTGCACAATTAAATTCATTGTTTGTGCAAAACAAGGTACATGCCACCATTTGCACATCATCACTGCCTTCACCATATTAGGTGCATTATCTGTAGTGCAAGTTACAATTTTATTGGTAATACCTCAAGTCGAAGTCACATATTGTAATTCACTGCGAATGTTTTCTGCTGTATGCTTGTAATGGAATTTAAAATTAGATAACAAATATGACTTCAGATTGCAGTTTTCATTAATGAAGTGAGCAGTCAGTGCAATGTAATTCTCATTATTCACAGATGTCCATCCATCAGTCGTAATGCAGACGTAGGATGCAGCTTGCACTGCAGATCTTACTCGCACTAGTGTGCTGTCGAACACTTGAGAGAGTAGTCTGTGGGAGTGTTTTTCTACTGGAAGGTACATAGTTTTCATTTAATAAGTAAGTCATTTTTCTAAACTCCACACTCTCAACTACATTAAATGGAAAGTATTCTACTTTATGTGCATGGATTTGCATCAAGACCAGTGCCTTCATAAACACGAGCCAAAATAGACGCACAGATTTTAAGACTTGTTGTTAAAGAATACTTAACTTGCGTTTTTTAATATGATTACTGTACATGAATACAGAAGCGTATGTTATAGGAGATGTGTAATTTAACTGAATGATTTTCACACTTTTATTATTTTGAATGCAGTGCGCTATATTTTATTGTGTGTTAGTGTTTACAAAGCATATATTACGCCATTTCGGAACAGAGCAGTAAATTAGAAACGAAGCTTTATTTTCGGAAATCTTAAACTTCATGCTGTTGTGTGTCAAAAAGATTTCGACACTCTTCAAATTGTTTTATGAAATAGTATATTAAACGTATGTATCTGTGTGGTGCCCGAATCTCGCCCGAGACAAAACGAAACGAAACATCACTGTTTCGATACAATTAGTCCGTTTCAAGCACAAGTGGACTGAAACAGCGTTATTTTGAAACAACGATACAGTTTCTGTGCCTGGCTCGAGATCGAATCTGGTCCCGTTATCCGACACAGAGCGGAATGATACACCACTGTCTCGAAACAGTGAAACATAGCCGTTTCGAAACACTGAAACAGTTGCACGTATCGATACACTGTATCGAAACATAGAAACAGTGGCCAAGTCTAATAGATATAAGACTCTCAATTCGACTACCATGACAGACGTTTTCACAGATGATAAATTCTGAATCGTCTTCCTGGTGTTAGATTGTAGTTTGGCACCGGATCTCGCGGCAATGCGGTAGCGGTATGCCCCAAAAGCAAAAATTTAAAGTACCTCTGTCGCAGTCATTCTAATACTTCGTTTGCTTATAAATTGCATCTGACCATACTAATGAGTATATTACATGATTCTGAAGTCTTTGTTTTTTAGTTTGAGTGGCATAATCAGAATTGAACAAACATGTTCTGAAAACTGTTTGCTCTCGTAATTTTATGTTTTAGAGGCTGAAAGAAGAATACTGTAAGACAAGGACAGCCTAGAAATCTTTGGAATGGGGATGTGTGTAGCGGATGTCTCACATCGGATGCGAAATCAGTCTCGCAACAGCTGTGCAACTTTGGTCTCATGTTCGTAGAGACGGTTGTGGAACTTCTGGAGAATTAGTACCCAAGCAGAAGGCTTACTGTCCACAAAAATACTTTTAAAAACGTGTAAATAAAGAAAGCGTTTCATTCCTTTTCCTCAATGATGCAGTACTGGGATGAACAGATAACAAGCCAAAGACGGATAATTAACTATTACGTCAATTTTCCTTCCATATTGCGTATATCAATGTATTATTTACAAACTTTCATACTAGCAAGTTTTTCAGTAACGGAAAGTGCGGTATTCTAAAATATGATATACTAAATACATTTAAATGTAAATAACAGTAAATGAAGTTTAACTGCAAGTATTACAAACATGCGATTTCGCACGGTCCTCTAACTTATAGGGTAATTATCCGCAGTGGTTGGGGAAGCTAGCGCTCGAGAAGGGAAGCTTAATTTAAATATACGCGAGTGAAAATAATCGCCACTGTCAGTTTCTATTACGATTTTAGAATATTCAAAAGCATTTAAACCGACGAATGGAATGTGTAATCATTTTTATTTTCACATTCCGGCAGTTTTTAGAACGTGCATTTTCTGGATAAACAGCCACCATAAACAAGAGCTTGGAGCTTACTCTCCAGTACCTGCACTCTGCATACCTGTATTACAATTTTTTGTCTTGATCTATTTCTCCGTAGATGCTACGTAGCTCATTAGGTTCTTCACTACGTGTAGATACTGATTTAAGCCTACTGGCTATGGTAATTATTGCCACAATAATGAAACTTACTGGAAACATCCGATACCTCCTATGACTCTGGGGTCTTTTTTTGTTGGCTTTGCAGTGAAGTACTCATGTAAAACTTTCCCATTCTTGTTCATCCGCTCACGCTGTTGTTTCTTTTCATTCATTACCTTCCTCTTCATCTTAACTTCTTCCGACTTGTTTTTCATGGGTGTGTACACCCGTTCTCTTTCAGTGAATCACAAGCCTTAAAACAGTAACGCGATCAGATTCTACATATTAAAGTTCTATGTGAAGAAAGCAAAATGATGAAATGTTTTAATGAATTATCATGTTTAATATCATATTCAGATAAAATTAATAAGAGCAAGGTCTGCCTTCCTACTTTCTGTTTACAGAAAATAATAAAAAACCTGCACGTTTTATGTGCCTCAAACTCACTCACTCCGCAGCTCAAACGACACCTGCTTTCTTGTTCTTTTTTGTTACTTACGGGAATCAGAAGTGGGCAGTAGTAGGTGGAAGGCATGAAGTTTACTGCGACCTTCAAATACTAATTGCGTACTAGTATTCGTTGCACACAGTTACCTAACTTTCCCATACAATGCCCCTACTTCATAAATCTGTAAAATTTACCTCAAAAGACGCTTAGTCCTCATTAAGATAGGAAACAACTCAGATGGAAAGTGGTGAAGAAACGGGACGTAGTTTTGCTGAAGTAATGATTTTGGAAGGCAAAATGTAAATCAGAAAAGTCGGGTAATAATATGAATCACGCTTCCCTCATTCAGCAGTCCAGTTCCTCATTTACTTCGGTGCTGGGAAGAAAAGGAAAACGAACACCGGAAAATCTGGGAGCGATTCCTTGATGAACTTTGAAAGCATCACATAAGCGCCCACCTGTCTCAAGAGATTCTGAATTGTCTCTATAAAAACTGCTGTAATTGTTTACTGAAGGAGGTGGTTGGGCTTAAATGAACAGTTGACACCGGGTTTGTTGGGGACGGATCAATGGCTCAGCTGGGTAAGAACAGAGGAGAAAATCGGCTATGTGGTATTATTGAAGGATTAATCCTAACATTCATTTCAAGAGATTTAGGCAGCTGAGGAAGATTTGAATTAAAATGAACGGACGGGACTTTGAACAGGGCATCCTTCAAATACGAGATCAATCTGATAACGACTGTGCCACCATGATAATTTGCCTTTATGTCATAGTGGGAAATATGGCAACATGTTGACGATTTACATCTCTGCCTGTCTCTCTCTCTCAGTTCTATGGTATAGGAGCTGCCAAACGGATATGACTTCAGTCTGTGTTTTAAATTAATTTTAATGTCTACGTAATGCTTTGTAACATATTTTTATTGCTGAAAACCGCATTCTTTTATGTGCTACATTAAGGTTGCATAAGGGCTAGTGAAAGTCATTTCCTCTTTCTTTTTTGAGAGAGAATTTAGAAGACAGACCTAAAACAATAGTAATTTTACCACCATGACTTCTGTTAATGGTCATACGGACGAGGAACAACATGACAAGTTGTTAGGTGAAGAAAGCCTATTTCCCTCATCCCATTCGTGAAGAGAGAAGGAATACGATGTAATATCAGCTGTATCAAGCAACATCCGCCACAAAATGGGCTGTGCCTTCCACAGTAACGATGACAATGCAGATGCAAATGCGAAGCAACCAATTCTGCAAGAGTCTCCCTTGTTAGTAGCTCTCTTGCTGCATCCCCGAACAAGCACAGTGCTTCTAGAGCCTTTGGAGTGTTGGTCCTAGTGAAGAGACCTCCCTCTGATGATTTTATAAGACCCCTGGCTGTCCGATGCAGGCGGCACGACGAAGAGAGATGGGCGACAGAAATAGCGCATAAATTATTCACATGTCAATAGAAATACGGGGGAGCCCCCTTACATGCGGCGCTCTGCCACTGTTTGTTCGTTCAGCTCGCGAATAAATTGCTCACAGGCACGGAAAACACAACGGAGTATAAATAGAATATGTCCATCTTCCTGGATGTCTCCCTTTAACGTCAAAGTGAAGATATATGTGCACCACCTGTGACTTACTACATAAGCCGTCTTCATGTAGAACACGTAGCGTATGTATTGCTACCACCTAGTTTTGTCTGAAAATTATAAATTTACTCAGTGCCTTGATTCAAATAGAAACGAATTTTGTATGCACAGAACGTTATTTTGAGAGTGAGAGTGAGCATTCGAAGTCCCAGTACGTTCTAACTGCGTAGGAACATTTTTGCTGTTAAAGTTCATAATGCAGTATCTTCTTTTCCTCCAGAGTGTATTTTGCCACAAGTAAATAAATTACCTGGGATATATTTTGCAACAAGAATAAAAATATTTATTACTTATTTTCAAGAATAAAACTAGTGCTACTACATAAGTATTAGACTACTTACTGCCTCTTAGTGACACACCCACACTGGCTCACACCTTGGGTAAAGTTGGTCTCCACATTATTTTTTGGTACTGATTCCTCCAGTTCAGCTGCTTCGAAAATATTTTTTTAAAATATTACTTGCACTTTCAAATAATAACAAATCATCTTCTATGCACGTAAATAACAATTGCGGTTATTTATTTACCTCTCTCATCATCGACGTACATTTTCGGATTGGTTAAAATGTTACTTACATAGATCAGAATACCATGATTAATGATTTCACATTGCAAAGTATATCCGATAGATACAGTAACATCATAACTAACAATACTTCTTCCGAACATTCGTAATTTATATAATTTTGTAAGAACCAGTTTTGTAACAAAGCTGTCTTTCCTTCAACAATACACAATTTTAACACTGTAAATAACATTCTAAATATCCTTTCCTTATATTCACATCATAAGATGTGGACTAGTCCGATTTTCTTTCGTGAAACACAAAATACGTATTTTGTCTGGATACAACATTATGTATATACAGAATTATAACAACGAATTTCATCATATAATTTTAGAGCAATTATTACATTTGTACGAAAATGACGGCGCTGCAGAATTTATTAAAAATATGTGTTAAACAGGTGTCAAAGCATAAGGTCAACAGTCTGTGGCTAGTTGCTTTATGAATCTAAACTAAATTCGATGACGAGTAACCTGTTTTCGTTTTCTTATCGTCCTTAATAAAAAAAAATGTTCAAATGTGTATGAAATATTATGGGACTTAACTGCTAAGGTCATCAGTCCCTAAGCTTACACACTACTTAACCTAAATTATCGTAAGGCCAAACACACACCCCCATACCCGAGGGAGGACTCGAACCTCCGCCGGGACCAGCCGCACAGTCCATGACTGCAGCGCCTTACACCGCTCGGCTAATCCCGCGCGGCCTTTAATCACAGATTCTCTAACTCCTGATAGAGCTTTAGCACTGTGAATGTATTGTAACTAGACTGGTTTATCTTAGGTAGCGTTCCCTTTCGAATATAGAGGATGAAAATTTGTATTGGTCGGTCAACGAAAAGGTTAGTAGAGCTCTAAGTGATATGTCAAACGAATAACTTTTTTTTTCAAAACTAGCTTTTTCTATTATGAAATGTTCGTTAAAATGCTTTAAATCTCTCCAAATCCCGCGCATATTCGATCATACACATTGTAACCTCCCCACAAAAATTTCAAAGACAATATTTAATAGAAATGGAGCCAAGTGTAAGCTCCCCAGAGAAATTTAAGATAATATTTTAAATGTTGTGGTAAGTGTAACCTCCCAGTAAATATATTTAATCACAACGACAATAAATCAGAAATAGCAATCTGACCCAGGTATCAGTTCCTCACAAAAATGAAAGTCAATTCAGTGATAATAAAATCTCAGTGACAATGAAAACGCAAATAGACCGAAATGTCGATCTTTAGGCCCTGATTAAACTCAAATTCTTACCTCAGTAAAACTGGATCTGCTCTTATTTTTCGCCATAGCTCGAAGGAAATGCATTGCAAAAATTTTGAATTTAAGGGAAACTTTTCTTTAAGGAATTGTAACGGAAATATTTTTTTCAATAAAATGTTTCTTTGTTAAAAATGGTTGCTTTAAAAAACAGAATTATTATTGGGGCGATTCTTGAACAAATTAGTTACAGTTAATTTACATTACATTATCAAATGTGCGCAATGCTGCTTCATTACCTTATTTAAAATCTACCTCGTCCTGAATCTTGACCAGTGCGCCATGTCGACGCCCGCCGACTCCTCACACACAACTGCGACTATCTCCCGCGCGCTACTACCACAGACTACGTCATCTCGCATGCGCTACTACTCTCGAACTCTAACTCGCAACTGAACTCTCGCGCGGTCAAGCGCAGACTAGGAACGACAAATAGCTCTCTGGTCAGAGACTCTGCAATGCCTCGCCATCGCCGCCACACAACATACGTGTTTCAACATCCCCTGTCAGTCAATCGCAAGTTAAAAATATTGTTAATGGTTTTTTGTAAACAAAATTTCGAAACATATAATTGATAAAATACCTAGAGAGGTGGGGCATTATTTTTTATCATTTTGTATTTGGTACGAGGGTTATCCACAAAGTACATTACGTTTTGGAATTAAAAATAAATAAAGTATTGGAACTTTTTTTTATTGTATACAGATGAAAGCCACACTTAAATACTACTTTTCTACATAGTTGCCATTTAAATTAAGGCACTTATCGTAGCGATGGACGAGCTTGGAAATTCCTTCGTCGTAAAATTCGGCCGCCTGCGCCTTCAACCACGTGGTTACCTCTTTTGGGACAGAAAAGGTGTGATTTTTGTGGATTTCCTGGAAAGAGGCACTACAATAAACTCTCAAAGGTATTGCCAAACTCTGCACAACCTCAGAAGAGCAATACAAAACAAGCGCAGGGGAAGTTGGGCTCAAAGATCTTGCTGATTCACGACAACGCCCGGGCCCACACGGCAAATGCCACTCGTGAAGTTCTCGAATCTTTTAAGTGGAATTTGTTTCCTCATCCGCCGTACAGTCCCGACCTGGCACCGAGCGACTTCCACTTATTCCCTGCAATGAAGAAGTGGTTGGCTATGCAGCATTTTGATAACGACGCACAGCTTCAAGAAGAGGTAACCACGTGGTTGAAGGCGCAGGCGGCCGAATTTTACGACGAAGGAATTTCCAAGCTCGTCCATCGCTACGATAAGTGCCTTAATTTAAATGGCAACTATGTAGAAAAGTAGTATTTAAGTGTGGCTTTCATCTGTATATAATAAAAAAATTTCCAATACTTTATTTATTTTTAATTCCAAAACGTAATGTACTTTGTGGATAGCCCTCGTATTTTCTAGTTAGTAGAGGATCGTGTTGGACCATGGCACTCTTCACAGACTTTCAGCTCTAACCAACCCTGTAGCAAAACTTTAAAATATTTTGTTATTCCATTTTTACATAGTGACATTCACTTTTTATTTGCTGCAGTCTTTTCCTGAAATTACAGTAATTACTCCACAAAATTGGGGTTTTCACAAATGTGCGAACATAAATGAAATGGTTCAAATGGCTCTGAGCACTATGGGACTTAACTTCTAAGGTCATCAGTCCTCTAGAACTTAGAACTACTTAAACCTAACTAACCTAAGGACATCACACACATCCATGCCCGAGGCAGGATTCGAACCTGCGACCGTAGCGATCTCGCGGTTCCAGACTGTAGCGCCTTTAACCGCTTGGCCACCACGGCCGGCTGTGCGAACATACTCCAAGGTTCAAAATGGTCATGTACCTAGGAACAAATATTCGATTGAAATTTAAAAGCACTGCAATCGATAAAATCTTGTAAATGCTGTATTTACCAATCTACTTGTTACATTGTTACTCTATTACACACAAATAATCTGTAAGTAAAGTCAAACAAAGGAAAAGTATTATAAACCAATTAACAGTTAAATGTATTTTCATACAGAAGCTGTTGACACCCAAAACAAATTTCATTTTTAAAGTAGGTAAAATTGTTAAGACATTAAATAAACACAGTTCGTTTCCAAATATCAGATGTTCCACAGTAAATGACCTTCTTCTGTTTCCAGGTACAAGATGGTTAATCACTGACAAAGTACAGTTTCACGTGTTATGTAATTAGTTCTAAAAATGTATAGCGTTTTACTCATGATAAATTTCTGGACCTGAAACATTAACAATACAGGATGGTCAGAAAGAGCGTGAAAACTAGTAAGAGAGTTTCAGGGTAGGTTTGCTGAGAAATATTTGTTAAGGAAAAATTCGATACGTTGTGCCATTTCCAAGTTAACTGAGATTCAAGTTAGCCAATCGGGCCACTGAGATTGCAGTTTCAAGATGATTGCCAGAGACGGTTTCGCCGAACGTGTCCTTCACTTGGTTTCCTAAAACCGAACTAGAGAGTGAAGCAAAAATTGTACACGAGATGGTGCTTAGGATCGAACCCGAGCCAAAGGTTGAGCTGGCCGGCCGGCTATCATCTACGCTGTGACAACAACTGACACTAATTGTATCTGGAGGGACACTCGAAGTTGCTTGCGCAACCTATTTGGATAACTTCAAGGTTAAATAAAATGGTTCAAATGGCTCTGAGCACTATGCGACTTAACTTCTGAGGTCATTAGTCGCCTATAACTTAGAACTAATTAAACCTAACTAACCTAAGGACATCACACACATCCATGCCCGAGGCAGGATTCGAACCTGCGACCGTAGCGGTCACGCGGTTCCAGACTGAAGCGCCTTTAACCGCACGGCCACACCGGCCGGCTCAAGGCTAAATAACTCGGAAACAACGAACGTACCGAATTTTCTTCTCAACCATTATTTCTCAGCATAGCCTAATCTGCAACAACCTTATAAGCTTTTCAGACTGTTTCTGACCTCCCTACACATTGTCGTAGCTTCAACACAGGGCGATTCAGCTGCCCCTACCTATAATGTCTTAAAATACCATACTCGAGATACTCGCATTCTCTCGCTCACTACGTGCAAACTATTAGTCTCACAGACAAAATAGATAGTTGGTTGGTTGTTTGGGGAAGGAGACCAGACAGCATGGTCATCGGTGTCATCGGATTAGGGGAGGATGGGGAAGGAAGTCGGCCGTGCCCTTTCAGAGGAACCATCCCGGCATTTGCCTGGAGTGATTTAGGGAAATCACGGAAAACCTAAATCAGGATGGCCAGACGCGGGATTGGACCGTCGTCCTCCCGAATGCGAGTCCAGTGTCTAACCACTGCGCCACCTCGCTCGGTCAAAATAGATAGGACCTTTATGTAGGAAATTTAATGTAGTTGAATTTTGTACTAGAATAAGTTTTCATTTGAGACCGTAGTATTCGAATCATTGAAGAGAAACGCACAAAAGTGCCCTTCAAAGGCAGATGTTTTTAATAAAAAAATGGTTCAAATGGCGCTGAGCACTATGGGACTTAACATCTGTGGTCATCAGTCCCCTAGAACTTAGAACTACTTAAACCTATCTAACCTAAGTACATCACACACATCCATGCCCGAGGCAGGATTCGAACCTGCGACCGTAGCAGTTTTTCTTTAATAACTCGAAAACCTTGGCCTCCGGCGAAAATGTACCCCAGTAACAAAATGTAACTGCATTAAATTTCCTACAAAAATCTCCTGTTCATTTTGTCTGTGAGACTAATAGTTAGCATATAGCGAGCAAGAAAATACGAAAATCTTGCACTTGGTTTTTGAAGGCGTTGCACTCTCCATAAAACCCGTAGGTAGGGGGATCTGAATCACCCTGAATGTTGTACAGCACTTGAATGCGTAGAACGCGAAATATTTACACATTTTGCGCTAAACACAAGCTCATACCTCAGAACAACATAAACTGTATAAAATGAAGGAAACTTCTTATGGCGGTCTCTACGGTGCGTTCCTTTATTTGAATCTGATATCAAGCACTAGAATTAAGTATCGACCAAAAAACGTCGTGTCTACCAGGGTACACTAACTTGTAGTACAGTAATCTCCCCTACACTGTATAGTCATATTTATTATGCAATACAACACTATACAAAATCTACATGAAATAGGAAACCATACACACAATACACATGTAGTTGCCACAAAATCACATCTACGGAACATTTTGTAAGTTCAGACATTTGTAATTTCTAGTTACATTGGTAGTAAATTGGGCAGCGTCTTGGGGAATCAAACAGGAGCAAGGTAAGTTCCCATGTTATCATAGTTTTGTACAATGTCTTGTAATAATAAACTGAGCATTACCATAATGAAATTTGATTCTTGATTTGTTCTATTGACGAAGTCGTTCTTTTCTATGATGTTCACATATTAAAGACGCCAGGAACATATGGTTTATGGCTCTGAATGATTCACCGACGCCCGTTGAGGGATGTTCACTACAAAGATTTCGAACGAACGTAGTGGAAAATGCCTCGACTGAATCTAATTCGCGATATGCTCGGTGAACCAAGGTTCTAGAGGAATTCCTGACTAGGATGTCACACCACTTGCCTTTGAAAGTAATGCAGTACTTCCAGTTTTATTTCCAACGTTCTCGAGCTATGCTTTTCACGCATAGTACCTACAATACCGAAACGTGGAAACGATGTGTTTCAGAAAACTCCTATAATTAAAATGTCTTTTGCCAAATATCTAGCTGTATATTGAAGACTAATTCCGTAAGAGCTACTATCCACAAAAAGCTCGAGGTTATTACTCCGCAACTATTCTCCACTGTCCCATGCACGATGACTACTGTATAAACATCTCGTCTTAGTATTCCATTTTGGATTTCTATTGGCACAATGTTTAAGACATTATTAAACTTGCATTCGGGAGAAATTGAGATCAGATCGCCAAATCGCCGTCCTGATTTAGGTCTTCCTCGGTTTCCCTAATTCAATGAAATCTAGCACGCAGGTAGTTCGAACAGAATGCGTCTGATTTCATTCTTCGTCCGTCTCCCACTCGAGTTTCTATACCTTGGCGATGAGACTAAAAGGTCCAATCATCATTTCTTCCTTATTTCTCTTTTTCCGGTAATGAAACAGCCCGTCCCCGTAGCTGTGCAGTCAGCGAGTCTGACCTCCATGTGTAGCACTTGGGTTCATTCCACGGTACTAGCTCCGGTATTTCATTGGTGGGATTACTTAAACCGGGTGCTCTCAGCCACGTGAGGCATTTGACGAGCTACTTGAGTTACTAGCATCTGGTCCAAGGTCTGGGAGCTGACAAAGACTAAAAAGCGCACTGCCTACCTCATGCCCTCACCTACCGCAACCTACTGACGCCTGATGTCAGAAAATGACACGGTGGCCGGTTCGGTTCGGGTGGTCTCATTGGGGAATAAATTTTTTTTATGCATACAGTGAAGAATTTCACGACAAGATGTCTTAGCTGCTGGTGAATCTTCCGAGTTATATGCTCGTGGTCACTGAAATTATTCGTTTATGTCCATGTCTGTATACATTCTAAGGCAAAAAATACGACGCACCATGAAGAAATTGAATCGTTTATTTCAGAAATCAGTCAAGCACCAAGTTTGTCCATTATGAGAAAACAAAAAAAAAAAAAAAAAAACTGTCTACCATCATACTAAATGTTTCGGTAATGACTTCGATTTTTTTTTCTGAAAGTAGTATATGCTGCATATCATCGTATCAAAGAAAACATTTTTGGATTGTTTAACATTGCTGTCAATGGAACGAAAAAAAATTTACTTAACTGGTTTCTGCAGTAAATGAGTAGAGCAAACGTAGCTTCATGGTATAATTCTCCAAATTTTTAGGATTTACAAATAAAATTCCTAAGGACAGAATTTTCTATGATATTGAGACTACATTACTAATACACGGATCAAACAATCAGCTACTTCAATCCTCATAAACAAATTCCCAGCGCATTCTGCCTCTGTGGTAGGCCATTGTAAACTGCTGTCATAAAATGTTTCAAATCCCACCAGGTAAGGTCTTGGGGCATTTAGGTCTCGCAGCTTCTGGATATTGACAGGAGCGTAAAAGAATAACGAAGGAATTAGGGCTCAGACCTAAACACGAATGGAGAATGGTCAAAAAATATATTATTTCAGAGTGCACAACAGTATTTTACATAAATGTTTGAATGAACGAAAACAGATACACATAACAGTAATTTTTGTGTAAGTTACCTAATATATTATATTGTTTATAAACTTACTTTTCTTGAAGGATAGGCCAAATTAATGAGTAATTCAGGAGCAGGCTCTGTTTTCAGCAGTGTAAAAGTTGACTGAATGATTCCATCAATATGTGGCTTTACTGCCACTGTTCCAGGTGCATTACTGTTGTAGCAACTGTTTTTATGTGGGTATCTTGAAATTCTCCTTTTGGTCTTTAGGAACACCTCTACCAGAAGTTTCATCTGAATTTGTAAGCTTTTTGCATGCATGACGCCACAATGGTTTGAAATTTCTGATATTTTGCAAGGACACAGTAAAACGATTTGTTTTACTGGCTTTCAGTAAAAGCTCTATATATTGCTCTGGTGTATAAATTCGAGCCACGTTTTCCACGATACGCTTTATAGCCCCAAAATGTCTGTCACACGGTGAATGCGAGTGACCACGAACAGGGAAGTTGTGGGTATACTGTCTAATAACCGTTTGTCACAGAGGTTCATCCAAAACCTAACAACTGTGTGGTTCTTGTTCTGCCCTGATGGACCATCACTAAAAAGAGTGTCTCTTTGCTCTACTGGATATTTCAGTCTCTATGTAATTCAACAAAAGAACTGCACACCTCATCTGGAGACTTGTCACCTTCTCCCTCATAATAAGGGTAGATTTTGAACTTGTTGGTTTTCAAATCATGGCTACTAAAAACGTTAACCCATAACTGTCGCATGTAAAAAATTTCCTGAAGAGGAATATTCTGGAGCGGCAAGTTTTGTATATAACCAAATCACAAGCGGTAGTTTCTTCGTCGTCATATTGAGACGCTTCTTTCATAATAATATAAAACTTTTTGGCCCTCCTCTTGTATACAATGAGCTCTGCAGTTACCGTACGTTTACCATTATCATTCAAGGATTCATCCTTCAGTTTTGCGTTTAGGCTTTCACATTGGCTGCATACATCAACCTGTGGTCGACCGAACGAGTACCCAAGTTTTCATGACAATAAGAACAGTAAAAGAGGTACTTGACAGTATCTTTTAAGTCAGGGTTGTCATTAATGAACATCTCGTGAAGTTTTGTGACATTTAAACGAGCATCCAAATACCTCTTTTGTTTCTCGCCGTTATGGGCCTCTTTAACTTCACATTTTTCAATATGATCGTATATGCGTACACAGATGTTGCCAGGAAGAGCATTGCCACTCCTGCTCTGGCCCCTCATGTCTTTAGGGGTAGTATTTTGAAGCAGTAATTGGCTAATTCTCCCTAATCTGTTACGTGATATACCATGGATTTCCATAAACACATTCTTGCAAACATGTTTTAGTACACCGCCAATCTTTACATTATATGTGTAAGAGTGATTTCTTTCAAAACTGCCTTCAGTATGCCTACCACTTTCTTTGACCGACCTTTTGTCTGGACCTTGTTTTCCCTGTCTACGCTTAACTTCATTTACCTCAATCAAATCTAAATATAGATATCTTGACAGTTTTTATTTTCAAGACATGGAAAATATCTTCCCGTTTCATTAATGACGTCCTGGTTAATGTTTAAATTAAAATTTGCATTGCACTTGCAAATGATACTGCTGGGCTTCTTTTTCGTAGGTACTTCCTTACCAGAGTAAGAAACATAACCTTCTCTTTTCACCCTTGAATTCCGAATACGATTACTTTTGTACGAGTCATCGTTCACTACTCCTCGTTTCCTTTTGTGTTGAGGTTCGTCTTCTGAACTTGGAGACATATCTCTTTGATATAGGCTTACTGTTATCACAAACCTATGAACATTGGAAAACAGAATAGACTTACTCGAAAAGCTCAGGCTAACTGATCAGTGGCAACAATGAAACTATTTAAATATCTGACTATTGTTGATTCAGAACGCGAGTACCAACTGACAACAAAGAAACATAAAGTGTCCCCTCAGTTTACTGCAGAAACCAGACAAACGGAGTCCTTTGACTGGTTTCTGATGTAATCGAGAAATTAAACGTCATGCCAGACAACAACAGTAGGAGATATTTGATTGCTTTCTGCACTGAAATGTGCAATTACGCTCAAAGACAAATATGATACCATTAACTCATTTTTTCTGGCTTTAGCGCGTGAGTGGATTCTGAAATAAACCATTCAATTATCTGAATGGGACGGAAATTGGTAGATCTGACGTCAATGTGTCGACGATATTCTACGCTCTGTTTTGTTGTTTTTCATGATACTTCAGCAATGCCCGCCCCCATATCGAGTGTTTCTCTTCATGTTTGAGCAATAGGGGCAGGACCCTCCAAACAATTTGAGATTTTTAAGATCTGACTCGCCAGTTGGACAGAATTTAGCACGGTAACCCTCAGGAGTACATCCAACAACTCTGTCAATGAATGCCAAATCGAATACCTGCTTGCGTAAAGGCCAGAGGTGATCCAACGCGTTATTGACTCGCTCATTTGTGAAGTTCTTTCTCCTCATTAAATAATCCAATTTTTCTAATATTTTAGTCATTTATTTGTCTATGCATGTACGTCACATCTACCAATTTCCGTCTTTTCTTTAACTTTCCTATATAGCTGTGGATAATAGTTCGAAGATGAAGAAAATAAAATTTTGGCTTTGGAAAATTCCCGCTACGACCCCCCACCCCCCACCCCTGCCCCCCTCCTCCCCCCTGCCCATGTGCCATGAGTCCTTAACTGAAGAGCGTGCTGTGCTACTCCTGATTTTTCTACTTTCACTAACAGGCAGATACCTTTATATTGCTTTAGCCGTATATTCACGCTTCTCTTGGTAACTCCAATGTAAACGTTTCAACATTAACCGTAGTTTTACATACACCGCATGCCGATGAAGGAGGCCGTTTATCCTTTGCATATCTGAGGGCCTGACTTATTTTCTTTGTCATCTAAAACCCGGTTCATATTATGTTGTTATGTTATCAGTACTTTCTTCATAAAAGAGACAGAAACTGTATTTTTCTATTGTTGTGTTTTATTCTTGTCGTTCGACCTACTGATATTTGGTCGTTGAACTCTATTTCTTTTGCTGAAAAGCCTTTTTTCTCAAAAGCCTACTTCAGATGTTTTAATTTTGCGTCCAATTGTTCGGCGTGCTAATTCTTTTGCTTGTGTCTACAACATTTTAAATGACATCCCTATTTTGTTGTGGATGATGGTTGGAGTTCTTACGCTAATTTTTTTTCTTTTTATCCGTGAGACGAGACCACAAATATGACGCCAACAAACAGATACCGTTTAGATGCTTCTTTGTTAGCTTTTTATAGACTTGATGCTTCGAATTTTTCCACATAATAATTACCAGTCGCAGGATCCAACTGTCCTATTGCGACAACATCATATTGCTCATAAAATGAATCCTGTCGTTGGAACTGACTAGCATGGTCCAGAAAGAGCGGACAAATATTGCGGAAAGATATTTGCTGTAACTGGAATCATGGTGAATAAAGAGGCTGTGTCCAAACTTACAAAAAATAAATGTTTATTTCGCTTCGTGTAGGGTATACAAATGTGGCTCGGGTTCGGATTACGTGCTTGTTTCAATCCATATCAAGAAAGGCGTGGAATGTGCTCCTGTGACAAACACAAATCGGGCGCTGCTCGCATGTTTTGTCTCTAGCACAAGGCCTGTGAAACAGGGTCGTATGGTACTGTTGGCTGGGACACCTCAAGATATTGTTCAGTCACCTGATCGGAAAGCTTTCCTTCCTGCGACCATACCACGCGGTATTTGAGAGTTGTATCTATCTCAAAGAATATTGCATCCTGCGGTAGGGCAGAGCCCTTTTCAGCCATTTTTTCTTGTATTATTTGTTTTTAATCTTAAGTTCTTATTTGCTTTGGTCATAGCATGTAATGTTGGTGGATGGGAGGAAGACGCTCATATCATGAAACTCGCAGACATATTCTGCAACTTCGCTACTGCAGCGCTGCCAAGCGGCTGGCCTGTATGAACATAACATACTACGAAACAATTGCGTGTGTGTGTATATGGAAGGCCAGAAGCATATTAAAATGCTGTCGTATTTCGGCGCTCATTGTGACGCTATAAAATGTAGCACCAATAAAAAATATAATCCGGATATATTTCCTGTTCAGTTTCCAAAGGATGCTGAGGGTTTTAAAGATGGCCAGCTATAATTCCGGGAATTCAAGAAATGTTTAACATTTCTAATCACTCGTCGTGTCTCCAAAACTTCGCCTCTTAATGAGAATTGCAAAATCTTAAACACCATTTCGTGATGTTACTATAGTACAAAATGTGTGGACGTTTCCCGTTTAAAGTTGAGCAGTCTACAGCTTTTTCAATAGGACCTACTTAGTTTTATGCTTGAATTTCACAAAAATATGCATACTGATATATTTTTGCGGTCATGTACTAGACTGAGTAAGGAAACGCGAAACTGCAAGTAATTACTATGGTCGTGTATAAAGAGCCAAGAAATTGTTAGAATTAGCGTGTCATAAGAAATTCATGAAGGCAAGAAAACGTTCTGGATTTCATTAAGATACATTATGTGAGTAGAAACGATGAGATAATTACAATATTTTAGTAGTGTAAAATGTTTTGTGGTCCAATATGCTTGCATTGTGGTTTTTTCATTAAGTAACAGTTTTCTCTTCCCAGGAGCAAGAAGTGGATTATAAATAGCAGAAGGGATGGCCTTATGAAGAAGGATGCGCAGCAGTTCAAGATATGCACATAAATAAGAAGAAAGTCTCATAGGTGGACATTGTGATACCCTGAAAGTAGGAGACACAAACATGACAGGTTTCACACCAATCCTAGCGGCAAGGACAAGGCGAAAAGTGAGCTTATGAGGAGAAGTAGCACCTAATCTCCAAGAATGCAAAAATCATGCCTAGGTTTGGGTTTATTAAAATCTGTCAGAAATCTTCTAAAAAAGCTCGTGAAATGATCTACAGGCGGCGTAACGCATCAGACAGTACGCACCAAGCACACGGGTATAGTCATAATCGTTCCTTTTTAAACTTAAACAGATCCAGTTATAATTCGTTTCTTGTTTTACACGATTTTCAACTATACGATTACGATTCTGCTACTGTCAACGGTATATATTACACTACGCTGATGATTCATAATTATAAATTGTTCTTAACAGGAGATGGGTTATTATTTTATACGGATCTTCCTATTTGTAGTGGAAAATTCACCATCACGTTTCGTGACTCCGTAAAACAGCATTAGCATTAAAAATAGCAAGCTCTCCGTTGTATCATGCCATTCTCGTGTTACTACGGGCTAGCAGATTTGAGCTCTAGCGTCGCTTCAGTTATCATAATGTTGCACTTTTTGCCTTAAGAGTATTGCGACTGTTTGTGTTAGACTGTGGTCATATACTTATAACTTCACTCCGCCATTTGTCTTACAAATGAGGTAAAATCGCCTTCTTGAGAAACCTCAGCTGGGACTGTTTGCCTTAGTTCAAAGGATTTTCAGTCATATTGCTTTGTTTAGTCTGATTGATATACCCATAATTCTAGCTAATGTAATCATGTCAGTTCTTTGTCTCTATGCTAAATTATACCATGTTCCGGCTGGATCGATTAAGGCTCTCGTTACTTCTTCATTGTTTACTAGCGACTGGTAGGATAGGAGGTCTGTTCAAAAAATTTCGGAACATTCGTAATTTCGCACCAATAGTGTGTTGGAGTGAAATGCGGTTGCTATCCACGCAAATGACTGTGTTTCAGGTTCGATTCCCGGCGTGGTCAGCGATTTTCTCTGCCTCGTGATGACTGGGTGTTGTGTGATGTCCTTAGGTTAGTTAGGTTTAAGTCGTTCTAAGTTCTAGGGGCTGATGACCATAGAAGTTAAGTCCCATAGTGCTCAGAGCCATTTGAACCATTTTTTTGCCTGTGTTTAATGGGTAACTGCTGGAAGTTTCATTGTCGTATGACTGTTAGTTATTGTTCAGTACTGTAATGATTAGAACGCTGTGTTGCATAGTTGCATACTTTCGAGATGGCAGAGTTGGAGGGGCCACGCGTCTGCATTAAATTTTGCGTGACACTGAAGAAACCTTTACAGAGGCGTACCAGATGATGCAGGAAGCCTACGGTGATGAGTGCTTAATCCGTACTTGGTGTTTCCAATGGTTCACACGGTTTAAAAATGGCCAGATTTAAGTTAAAGATGACCCTCATTCAGGACGCCTTTCGACGTCTACCGACGACGACGTCAACGAAATTGTACGGGACAATTGAAGACTGATTGTCCGAGAGGTTGCAGAAGGATGTAACATTTCAGTTAGATCGTGTCATCAATTCCTGACACAGCATCTTGGAGTGCATCGTGTTGCCGACAAGTTCGTCCCTTCGGCTCGTGAGTCAAGACCTTCGCCTCGCTATCTTTGGAAAACTTCTGGATCGCGCAAATGAGAATGAGATAAGAGAACCATAACTGGTGATGAGAGCTGCGCCTACGGTTGCGATGTTGAGATCAAGGTTCAGTCTTCACAGTGGGTCCTGAAAGGTTGTCCAAGACCAAAAGAGGCTCGTCAGGTCAGGTCAAATGTCGAAGCCATGCTGATAGTTTTCTTTGACTTTGAAGTATTAGTGCCGTAGGGACAAACTGTTAATTGATGGTACTATCGGGCCGTGTTGCGACGCCTGTGAGAAAATCCTTGAAGGAGACGATTCGACATGTGGCGAGACAATTCACGGGTCTTGCATCACGATAACGGACCCGCACATCCATCCCTGTTGGTGCGTGACTATCGTACAAAAAACAATATCGTTGTGCTGCCTCATCCTCCGTACTCTCCAGTCCTGACCCGTGCCGACTTTCATTTGATTTCTAAAGTTGAAAACCCCGTTGAAACGACGTAGATTTGCAACGATAGATCAGATAAAAGTAAATTTGCGGACGGCGCTTCGTGCGATCCGGCAAGAGGCCTACAAGACTGCTTCCGGAATTGAAAACGGCGTTGGGAGCGGTGTACAATTGTGGGGGAGAATATGTCGAAGGAGACCATGTACAATTAATGAAAGGTAAGCGTAGACAAAATTTTGTGGACAACGTTACTGAATTCTGAACAGACCTCGTGTATCTAACTTCGAGACTGACCTAGTTATATATTTTTCATGTGAGGGTAGTTGAAACTCCTACGTTCGTGCTGATGGAATTTTGTGAATAAGAGGCATTGACTCTGCCGAGCTATTACCCAACACGTTGTTGTCAGAGCCTATTTTGTATTTGTGTTGTAGTCATAATTTCAGCACGAGGGCAGTGGGAAGATCGTATGCTATACTCCTAGGTACTCGTAGCATTCTCCCTTCTGTACACAGGAGCTTCATTGTTTGAACTGGTTCTATTAGCCATTGCTGCATTCCATTTCCATACTTTGCCCTTTTAAGCATTTTGTATAAAGTAAATAAAGTGCAGCATCACAGAAAACAAGGCGTATGCAATTCACATTCACACTTTGCGCAGTGAAGCATTTGTGTAAACCACGTACAACGCAGTACCACGACAAGCAAGGCTAACGCTATAGCCCAAATACAATACGAACACTATATACAATCCAACACCATTAGTGTGATCTGGCTCGTCTCTCTATATATAAGACTGCATTATTTTTTTCTTCCAGGATGACAAATTTCAACCACCATGCGCAGCAAACCAGTCCGCATTGAAGACAGCAGCGATGTGCTGCCATACTATGAGCAGGTCACCATCATTCTCACATTTCATGAGATGCTGGTGGGACATTTGGAATTTAATCAAACAGACTGGCGCAAAGTCTCACTGCCAGATATTGGCATCGAACATTCCTTTCACTACCAGGACTCTACTCAGGTCACTACAAATCGAGTGCCGCCGCAGATGTGTGAGTTTGTCAGTGTGAGTAAGGCTTTCCAAATGCATCTGCACTTTCATAGCACCTGTAGCGGCGATACCTTCTCGTACGTTCACCAGCGTTGGCTAATGAATCAAATCATAGTGACCATCTGCTTAGTAGCGTCTTGGTCCACGTTTGGAAGGCAATACAGCAGCTATAATGAGTGGAGTGTACACTCCAAGTCCTTGATAGGTATCCAGAAGTATATGGCACCTGATAGATTCAAGCACAGACCACGAAATTCCAGTTCTCTGTCTGCGCGCGTTCTGCGAGAGCGTTAAGTGTCGCCCACAGCGTTGCAGATGCGTTCGGTACAGTTCAGATCAGGCGAATACGGTGGCCAAGGCATCAGTGTGAGTTCACTATCAAATTTCTCAAACCACTCAAGCGCGATCCAACCACGGTCAGTTATCCTATTGAAAGATGCCATCTGGGAGGATCAAACATGAATAGATGGAAGTGGTTCGCAGTTATGATCACGTAGGCTACATATGTCATAGTGCCTTCGATTCTGATCATACATAAAACACACCAGTGACAAGACGCAATTAATACCTTCACTGCGCGATAACAACGGTGAAGTCACTGATGACAGTGCCACTAAAGCAGAGTTATTAAACACGGTTTTCCGAAACTCCTTCACCAAATAAGACGAAGTAATTATTCCTGAATTCCAATCAAGAACAATTGCCAAGATGAGAAACACAGAAGTAGATATCCTCTGTGTAACAAAGCAGCTTAAATCACTTAATAAAGGCAAGGCCCCCGGCCCAGACTGTATACCAGTCAGGTTCCTCTCAGAGTATACTGATAAAAGAGCTCCATATTTAGCAATTATATACAACCACTCGCTCACAGAAAGATACGCACCCAAAGACTGGAAAATTGCTCAAGTCACACCAATACCCAAAAATGGAAATAGGAGTAATCCGCTGAATTACAGGCCTAGTGTTTTAGAACATATACTGTATTCCAACATTATGAAGTACCTCGAAGGAAACGATTTATTGACACATAGTCAGCACGGATTCAGAAAGTATCGTTCTTGTGAAACACAACTAGCTCCTTATACTCATGAAGTTATAAGTGCTATCGACAGGGGATGTCAAATTGATTCCATATTTTTAGATTTCCAGAAGGTGTTAGAGACCGTTCCTCATAAGCGTCTTCTAACCAAACTGCGTGCCTACGGAGTATAGCCTCAGTTGTGCGACTGCATTGGTGATATCCTGTCAGAAAAGTCACAGTTCGTGGTAATAGAGGGAAAGTCATCGAGTAAAACAGAAGCAATATCCGGCGTTCCCCAATGAAGTGTTATAGGCTCTCTGTTGTTCCTGATCTATATTAACGACATAGGAGAAAATCTGAGGAGCCGTCTTAGATTGTTTGCAGATGATACTGTCATTTACCGTATTGTAAAGTCATCAGATGATCAAAACGACTTGCAAAGTAATTCAGATAAGACATCTGTATGGTGCAAAAAGTGGCAATTGACCCTGAAAAAAGAAAAGTGTGAAGTTATTCAAATGAGTACTAAAAGAAATCAACTAAATTTCGAATACGCGATAAGTCACACAAATCTGAGGGCTGTAAATTCAACTAAATACTTAGGAATTACAATTACAAATAACCTAAATTGGAACGATCACATAGATAATAATGTGCGTAGAGCAAACCAAAGACTGCGATTCATTGGCAGAACACTTGGAAGGTGCAACAGGTCTACCATTTAGACTGCTTACACTACGCTTGTCCGCCCTATTCTGGAGTACTGCTGTGCGGTGTGGGATTCGCATCGGGTGGGACTGACGGATGACATCGAAAAAGTACAAAGAACGGCAGCTCGTTTTGTATTATCGCGAAATAGGGGAGATAGTGTCACAGACATGATACGTAAATTGGAGTGGCAATCATTAAAACAAAGGAGTTTTTCATTGCGACGGGATCTTCTCATGAAATTTCAATCACCATTTTTCTCCTCCGCTTGCGAAAACGTTCTGTTGGCACGCATCTACATAGGGAGAAATGATGATCACGATAAAATAAGAGAAATCAGGGCTCGCACAGAAAAATTTAATTGCTCGTTTCTTCCACATGCCATTCGAGAGTGGAACGGTAGAGTGACAGCATGAAGGTGGTTCATTGAACCCTCTTCCAGGCACTTTATTGTGAATAGCAGAGTAATCACGTAGATGTAGATTTCTGTCACACGTCGCATGCAAGTCCAGGTGAATGTCCCCCGTTGCATAATACTGTCCCCACCGGCCTACGTCGGTTCCGCGGGGCAGGTTCTGAGCAGCGGCTTGCCCAGATGACGTTGTATCCGGACATGGCCATAGACCTCTCACAACAAGAATCGTGATTAGTCCGACCAGGTGACACATTACTAGTGATCCATGGTGTGGGGCCTTGCCTATTCGTCGCTAATAGGGTGCCTAAGGGATGCAGCGTTCTCTGAATGCTATACAACAATTCAAACAAATAACATTAGTAGTTTTATTTCTAGAAAGCAGATTGACAATACTTAACTCTGATTACAGCAAATGTCACTAGCGAGAGACGACACGAAAACAGTAAAGTTCTTCCTATACACAAAGTCCAAGTAATCACTTGATACGGATCATCACAATGATAGCGTAGCGCTAATGTCCGTTGCAGACTGGGCGGATCTGAGCGGCCGAGGTTAGCAGGAGCGGCGCTTATGTTCACTTCTTCCAGGTGTCGCCCTTGCCGTTGCGCGGTCCGATGCCGCACACCACTGGCCAACGTTTGCTCACCGCCTTCTCTGATCCTGCGTTCCGCATTTTCGTTCTGGCGCTTGTCGTTACGCTAGAACATTCCTCCCCCCAAAGCGACGGCCCGTCCTCGTGTATGGAGTGCGACCACGGCGGGGGATGCAAGAGTGTGGGAGCCTCGACGGGCCGAAAGCTGTAGCTGCAGGGGACTTCAAGCTTCCGGCCGTACCCCACCATCCGGCCTGCGATCTGGCGGAAACGTTCCCCAGAATACGATCAGAAGGGTACGCCTTCACCTCCTGCTGCCGTGAATCAGGTGACTGCTGCGGTGTGGGCGGGTCCAGCTCCATCGGTAGGACGAGAGGAGGCGGAACAGGCGAAGGCTCCGTCTCCATGGGGTCGTCCTGCGGTGTTGTGATGACATCTGGTGGTTGCTGTGGCGGCGCTGTCTTCCGGACCCGTGAATCTGGGGGAAGAGAGACTGAAATATCATCGTGTACATGACAGAGGAGAAGTTGATTTTGATATCGGTGCTCCAAGCCATCGGGACCTGAAAGAAGATAGAGTCAAGCGCCAAGTCGACGGACGATCTCGCCTAGCGCCCACCGTCTGCTGCCGCTAAAAACACTGTAAAAGAAATATCGTGCGGCGCGAAGCGATAATTGCGGCCTTCCTATGGCGCCGGATGCTGAGGAGGGTGGAACAGGTGGAGCAGTGTGCGATGGCAGCGGCCGTGAAGCAGTTCCGCCGGCGATGGTCCATTTCGTGGGTTCGATCGATACGAGGTGAGTAACAGATGCAAGGCTTGATCCGTGGTGTGCGCGTAGCGAAGTTTGGCCATGCTTAAATGTACTGACAAAATGTTCCACTTCACCGTTTGACTGTGGATGGAACGGTGCACTAGTTAGGTGCTGTATGCCATTGCGCTCGCAGGATGTTTCAAATTCATGTGACGTGAACTGAGGTCCATTGTCTTACACTATTATTTCAGGTAAACCTTCTAGGCAAAAAATTGATGGCAACACCCGAATTATGCTGCGTGACGTTGTCGAGTTCATCGTTACAGCAAAAGTAAACTTGCCATATGAGTCATCCACAATCAACCACCGAGTGTTCCAAAAAATCCTGCAAAGTCTATGTGCACACGTTGCCATGACGATTGCGACTTAGGCCAAGCAGAGAATTTTTGTGGTGATGCGGACTGATTTTCCGCACATGAATGACACTGTGACGTCACCTGTCTATATCCTGCCAGGTACAGTCCCGACGCGTTAACTGTTTCGTACGAACAATCCCCCAGTGTCCTTGGTGAAGTAACTGCAACAATTCTTTTTGCAAAGCTTTAGGGATTAGCATACGTGACTGGCCACTGTCATTTTGAACAAGAATCACACCTTTCTGTAGAGCGTGGCTATGCCGATGTGAAAAGTATCGGCTCACTACAGAGTTCTTTATGCTACGCGAGGAACGAGGCTAAGATGTCCGAATGTATTTTATCAAAATGTTCAAATCTGAATCAGCTTTCGGGGCCTGTGTAATTTTCCTATAGTTCAGCGGAAAAGACTGAAGCAATTCAGAATCTTGAGCATCGACATGTCAACCAAATGCATCAGAAGCGACAAAGTCTGTAACAGGGCCAATCGGAAGACGTGAAACTGCGTCCGCATTTCTATGTTGAGCAGTCGGAAGATACACAAACTCGTACTGGTATTAAGACAACAACGAAGGGCCTTATTTGCAGTTTTTATGCAGTTCGTACAGGAAGTGGTTTCGGCGAATGAAACAAGGAGTGCAAAGGCTTGTGATCCGTTAATAAGTACAATTTTCTGCCACACAAATTGTGTTGAAATTTGGTGACACCATACACAATAGTCAAAGCCTCTTTTTCAAATTGTGGATAATTACACTGAGCTTTGGACAACACTTTTGATGCGAAAGCAATAGGTCTGTCTTTATCACCAATACTGTGCGAAAGTACTGCACCGATTCCTTAAGAGGAAGCGTCAACTTGTAAAACAACTGGTTTTTCAGGATCAAAGTTAAGTAAGCATCGATCACTAAGCAATGCATCTTTAAGTTTTTGAAAACATACCTGGCGCTCATCTGTCCAAACAAAGGGGACATCCCTGCGACGCAAGCGATGCAATGGAGTTTTTGAAAACATACCTGGCGCTCATCTGTCCAAACAAAGGGGACATCCTTGCGACGCAAGCGATGCAATGGAGTTGCGATTTGAGCAGCATTCGGTATGAACCGAATATAATAATTTATTTTCCCTAAAACTGACTGAAATTCTGTGAGATTGAGAGGAACTGGCAAATCTCGTATCGCTAATAAATGCGACTCAAGAGGATATACACTTTGACTGTTTATGACATGACCAAGTTACCTGCAACTCAGGTTTAAAAAAATTACACTTTTCCAGTTTACACATTAGTCCTGCATCAGACAACACACGAAATAAAGCACGTAATTTTGCAATATGGTCTTCAGATGTACGACCTGCTACGCCAATGTCGTCCAAATAGCTCGAACAGGGTGGCATTTGTGCATCAGCTGTTCCATATACCATTGGAAAATGGCGGGTGCCCAAATGAGTATTTACTACACACAATTTTTGAGATTCTTCATCAAGCGGTATTTGAAGATAAGCGTCGTGCAAATCAATTTTTGAAAAGTAGCGTCCAGCGCCTAATTTGTCCATTAGATGCTCTGATCTCTGGGAGTGGCAATGGATAAGTATCAATGACAGTCTGTGGGTTGACTGTAGACTAGAAGTCAACACAAAGGCGAATGCGACTTGAAGGTTTGGGGAGCAAACCAGTAGACTTGCCCATTGACTAGCTGAAATGGGCGCAATAACTCTGTTGTCTAGAAATTCTTTAAGTTCTGCAGCGACGTTATCCCGTAATGGAATGGGAACAGTTCTAGCACGGCAAAATTTCGGCTGAGCATTGTCTTTCAGCGTAATATGTGCAAAAAAACTGTTGGCTTTGCCTAAACCTTCTGAAAAGAATTCTGTGAATTCTTTTAGCAAGCTAGCTACGCTGTCTTTGGCTGTGAATACAGACACTGACAACACATTGTCCTGAATGCCAAAGCCAAACAAATGGAAAGCGTTGAAGTCCAAATATGTTCTCACACTCGTGTGATTGTAGCACTGTAAAAGTCACTGTTCATGTAACCGAGCGATACAAAGCAGGCAAAGTACATGTTTCGAGAACGGGAATGCCCTGTCCATTATAAGCCGTTAGTTGCGTGCTAGTTTTAGACAGGCGTGGGAAGCCTAATAGTTGATATGTGTGAGGATTGAGCAATGTGACAGAGGCACCCGTGTCCAACTGAAATTTCACATGTTTCCCACAAATAAGTAAACGAACAAAAAGTTTGTTTGATTGATGTATAATTGACGAATCTGTACAGTTGCAAGTTGCAGACTTAGTATATACTGCATTAATGACTTGGGCCTTGTGACTAGATTTTTGAGAGTGAGTCGAATTCTGATGTTTGCTTCGTTGCAAAAACACGGATTGCACAAGTCCTTTCCTACAGCAAGCGTAACATTGAGCTTGGCGGGAGGGGCAATCTTGGCATTTATGACGTGTATAACAGCGAGGGCAAGACATTTTGTTCGGCTGTGTAGCCGCCTGTTTTGTGAACTGCGTACGCATCGTGAAAGGTAGTTTACTCCGCATGGCTAGCACACGCCGCCGATGCGGAATGGGGCGATCACAAACAAGAGACTCTACGCGACAGATAGCTGGCTACTCAAATGTATGAGCCGACAATCACCGTAATCGTACTGATCTAGCATTTGCACTACCTGCTGACATGATGGATAATGACAGAGCGGGTAAACCCCTGACCTTCTCGCTGTATGATAAGGGATAGACGTCTAACACCTTGCCACCTTCTCAGATTCTGCTCCCTTTCATGCAGCACGACTCTTATAACTGTTTTCTGGTTGCTGTACAAGTTGTGGAAAACTTTTCGGTTATTGAATTTTAACCCTCTTATCATCAGAACTTCAAGAAGTGTCGTCCAGTCAATAGCGTTAAAAGCTTTTTCTAAACGTTCAAATGCTATAAACCTAATATGTCTGGCTGCATAGTGATCTTCCACAGCAGTAATTATTATTCGAGCTTCCCTCTTAAGCTTAGTACAGTTAAAGAGCATTTTTCATCAGATGCGTTTCGCTTTCATATATAATGTATCTTCTGTGGTTTTCTGTAAATATTATATATGAAATCTAACTCTACATTTTGGTATTTATAGATTGAAAACAATATATATTTATAAAATGTTCGTCTAATTTACTCACTGTTAATGTCTCTTCCTTATGTATTCTGGAGACCACTACCTTTTTCCCTGTTGATTTCGAAATCAACCTAGTTTACATTCACTTTTAACAAATTTTTACCGGTTTTTAACTCTTGTTTTCTTCACTGTCATGGCGTTTTATTATCTACATCTCACTCCTGTAAACTCTGCAGGAGAAACAGAAATGTAACTGTGGCACTGACAGTACAATATATGTGTTTACTGGAATGTTTTCGGTGTAGATTGTGAGTATTCCCAATATTTCTAATATGTGAATGAATTATTTTTCTCCTGGTTGTTTGTGTGTATGTGTGTGTGCGTGTGTGTGTGTGTGTGTGTGTGTGTGTGTGTGTGTGTGTGTGTGTGTGTGCGCGCGCGCTCGTTTCCGTGCGCGCGTACGGTCTTAGGGAGGTGGGCGGGGGGAGTGTATGTGTGAGTGGATGTAAATTAGAGAAAAAATGGCTCTGAGCACTATGGGACTCAACTGCTGAGGTCATTAGTCCCCTAGAACTTAGAACTAGTTAAACCTAACTAACCTAAGGACATCACAAATATCCATGCCCGAGGCAGGATTCGAACCTGCGACCGTAGCGGTCCTGCGGTTCCAGACTGCAGCGCCTTTAACCGCACGGCCACTTCGGCCGGCAATTAGAGAAGATGTGTTAATGTTCAGCACATACGTGGGTGGAGTGGGAAGGGGGAATGTCGAGAGTTGTGGTTAAAATGGGTCCCCTAAATGGAGGTGCAGTGATACGTCTTTATTTTTTGTATTATATTCAGTTGTTTGCTCATGTAAGAAGTGTGTGGTTTGACAGGTTTGTTTGATTATTCATAAGTTGTTTCCTTTATATAATGGGTACATTGGTGTGAAAAGATGCGACGAGAATTATGTAAAGAACTAAATGAAAAAATCAAGTCTAAGTAAGTAATTCATGATGTGTACGTTGCACATTCCGTCCACTAAGTTGATGGATACCATGATAAATCAAAAAGAGAAAAAAATTAAGCCCCGGCTAAAGCGGAGACAATAGATGTGGGAGGAAACATTATCTTATACGTCAACTGACTGACCGTCGGTGACGTCTAGCCAGTGTCATGGCTAAATGAAGATAAGACGAGGAACCAAAAGGTGAGTTACTCATTATTTCTTGATTCGAAATACTCACGACGAAATAATCAGTTTTAGTTTATAGATTAAAGAGTAAGTACAGAAAATTGAGTAAAATTTTCGTAACGGGATTTCCAACGTGGACCAACGGCCAAACAGAGCTGACGCTACCAGCGACCTGCAAAACTCCCTCAAAGCCGGGAATGAAAATCGAAAAAGAAATACAGCAGTCAGTTACCACTTAACTAGGGCGTAAAAGTACTCAGCCGAAAACACGTGTATTTAAAACCGCCAGTAATGAGTAACATCGTCACATTGTAGCGAGACCATACAGTCAAACATAAGATAAAAATCACTTGCAGACTGGTTTCCAAAATGTTTTTCAAAACAAGCAATTCCCCAAAACTGGAACTATGATGGTATTATTGTTCCTCACAAAATAGAAAACAGACGACACATAAAATTGTACAGGCCTATGAGCCTAGGCTCATATATATATATTTCTGGAAGGAAATGCAAAACCCCTCAAGGGCAAAATGTCATTTTATTGACAAGTGATATGACAAATTGTTCTTCATTGTAGGAGCAGATGATAACACATGCATATCAAATGAAACACATGTGTCACAGTAAAGGGTGCCCAAAAAGTCGCATCAACATACAAACACTGTATCCCCTCTGGCCGCGCGGGATTAGCCGAGCGGTCTGGGGCGTTGCAGTCATGGACTGCGTGGCTGGTCCCAGAGGAGGTTCGAGTCCTCCCTCTGGCGTGTGTGTGTGTGTGTGTGTGTGTTCGTCCTTAGGATAATTTAGGTTAAGTGGTGTGTAATCTTAGGAACTGATGACCTTAGCAGTTAAGTCCCATAAGATTTCACACACATTTGATTTTATCCCTTCTGGCTGCACCGCAGGCACCTACTGCAGCATGCAAACGATTATAAAGGTGCCGATTGGTGTTCTGCGGTAGAATATTCCAAGCATCTCGCACCTTCCGTTGCAATTAGGCAATGGTTCTTGCAGGTACAGGAAAACAAGTGAGTTCCCACTTCAACGTTCTCCATACGTCTTCACTTGACGAGAGATCTGGTGACCCTCATGGCCTGGGTACTTGTTGTGTAGCAGAGGAGCACGTTGCGTGGCAGCAGCCGCAATTGGGCGTGCATTGTCCTGCTGAAAGAACACATTACCTTTATGGAGAAGAAATGCCAGTAGCAAGGGGATGGGAACTTGTGCTATGTAGCGAGTACTGGTTGCTTTAAATTGCAGAAACACCAAATGAGACCGCGACTTTTAACTAATGGGGTCCCACACTATGAAGCGTGGGGTAGGTTCAGTGTGTCGAGGGGGGAAGCACCCTGGAGTAGACCACTCACCAAGTCTACGCCACACGGGGGTACGTCCATCACACGCACATAGACACGACCTACTCTCATCACTCGAGACAAAAAGACCATCCACTCTCCATTCGACGATTTCACGATACCAGAGTAAGTGTGCTTGGCAGCGTCGTCGAGTCAGTGGTAGGCCTAAATAGAGGCAAACGTGACCTTAGTCCTGCTGCAGACATACGGTTCACAATGGGCCATGATGACACAGAGCAACATGTGCGCGAATTTTTTTCCTGGAAGGTGTTTGGTTGGCAGCCGCAGCTCGCAAAATGCGTCGATCTTGAGGTGTGTCTGTACTACGCGGAGATCCAGATCCTAGTGTATGGGTGCGGCAGTATACCACTGACCGCTGCTGAAAGCAGCGACTCACCACCAGTACGTTGTGCACAATACGTGTAGCAAGCCATCGATACCACCGACCAGCATCTCGCATGCTGGCCGTGCGACCGCGTTCAAATAGCTGAAGTTGTTGGACACATCGTCGGTGAGGAATGGTTATTCCGTAGGATACATGCTGAAAATACTGTTCACCTCTAAACGGAACGCAGTTACTGCCTGCAGAGTCAAACCAGAGGGTGCACAGATACTATCGCCGAAAACTGCAACAAATGAATCACTAACACAACAATCCCTCTGTATGCATATATTATAAGTTACTACCACTAAACACAGTCCTTGCGGTGTTTTCTTTCCTTTTTTTTTTTTTTTTTTTTTTTTTTTTTTTTTTTTTTGAGCAGTGTGTGTATACAGTTGTTCTTCCCTCCTAAGAGACGTCAGACACATTTTCTGTGCTGATTCAACAGGTATTTTCAGTTTCGTTTCAGTAATATCTATCTGGATTAAGCCCAAATAAATATTGCTCATCACCCCTTTCATGCGATGCCTGTCGGAAACATTATTATCTTTCCACTTACAGACAAAATGGTTCTCAAACCAGAATTTTAGGATCCTATTCGACAGAGCATCCCAAAATTAGCTTATTCTGATATGCGTTGCAGCCGCAGATGTTAGCCGGGACAGTAAAACATGAAGAATAACCAGTACTGCAGCAGCAATTGAGCAGTGGTGCTGCATGGCGCTAGCAGACTTCGCGGGCCACGGTGCTGCTGAGTCGCTGTTGAAATGCTGGTTATTCTTTATGTTTTACTGTCTCTGTTAAATCACATCGATAAAACGAACAGGTTGTCGAACTACACTCATTTGGAACCTGTTTAACGAAAGCACATAAAATTCCATTTAAAAATTCATTTTCTTTGTAACTGGATGAAGGAAGTCATAAGCAATATATGTTTGGGCTTACTTCAATTACACATTACAAAAACGAGATTTTTGTACACTGAGTTACAGATGTTATAACGATATCCACATATATAGACGGCGTAGCACCGCGTACAGGTGATATAAAAGGGCAGTGCACTGGCGGAGCCGTCATCTGCACTCAGATGATTCACGTGGAAAGGTTTCCGATCTGATTGTGACCGCACGGCGGGAATTAACAGACTTTGAACGCGGAATGGACATTGCACTTCGTAAATCGTTGGGAATTCAATATTTCGAGATCCACAGTGTCAAAAGTGTGCTGAGAATACTAAATTTCAAGCATAATTCTCACCACAAACAACACAGTGGCGACGGGCTTCACTTAACGACGAAGAGCAACGGCATTTGCGTAGAGTTGTCAGTGCTAACAGACAAGCAACACTAGGAGAAATAACCACAGATATCAATTTGGGACGTACGAAAAACATAGCCATTAGGGTAGTGGGGCGAAATTGGTCATCAATAGCCCATAGCAGTAGCCGACCGACGCCAGTGCCGTTGCTAATAGCACGGCATCGCCTGCAGCACCTCTCCTGGGCTTGTGACCATATCGGTTGGAAGCTAGATGACTGGAACACCATGACCTGGTCAGATGAGACCCGATTTATGTTGGTAAGGGTGGATAGCAGAGGTCGAGTGTGGCACAGACCCACAAAGCTGTCGACTCAAGTTGTCAACAAGTCATTTTTCAGGCTAGTGATGGCTCCATAATGGAGTGGGCTGTATTTACACCGAATGGGTTGAGCCCTGTGGTCCAACTGAATCGATCATTGACTGTCAACGGTTACGTTCGGCTAGTTGGAGGCAATTTGCGTCAATTGAAGAACTTCATGTTCCCAAACAACAATGTCATGTCACCGGGCTACGATTGTTTGCGATTGGTTTGAGTGATAGTCTGGACAATTCGATCGAATGATTTGGCCATCCATATTGCTCGACATGAGTCCCATCGAACATTTGTGGAACATAATCGATAAGTCAGTTCGTGCACAACGTACTGCTTTATAGAGGCAGCATTGCTCAGTATTTCTGCAGGGGGCTTCCAACAACTTCCTGAGTCTTTACTACGTCGATCAGCTGCACAACGCCGGGAAAAAGGAGGTCAGACACGAGGTAGGAGGTATTCCATGACTTTTGACACCTCAGTGTATATATATTGTATTGCAAAATCTTTGTGACAAATGACTACGGGCGAAAGACGAAGTACTGGAAAACAGCTTTAGTTATGGACCAAATGTTCGCTGACACTTTGTAGCGACGTTAGGCGTCCTTTACTTTTCGCAGGCCTTGAAACGACGAGGTTTTACCGAACTAGTAACGTCTACTAACGGGGTATGCTGCATACTTCCTACCCCACTAACTTGACAGAGCGATTTTCAACAAGAAACCCATAAGAATTATTAGCTCCGATAGGAGAAAGATATTTCATAAGCGAATCAACAACTTTAATTTTATGGATCCTACCGCCTTTCACGGGGAGCAGATAACCGGCTGATAAGCAACACACAGTGCATACAAACGCCTCAGAGCACCGTCGCCCTAACCTCTTTCAGGCCCGAACCAGCCTTAAATGGCGTCTGTTCCCCAGACATAGCATTTTCAAAATAGGTTAACATCATGCTACAATGGTATCATTGTTAACGTTTATCACGTATTAACAGCACCTATGATGTTTTAAAGCGCTGTAGATTTTTTTAACAGAGAGAAGACTTTCAGACGCAGCATGCGTATAGGTTACTTGGGGACGGGGCAGGGGAGGAGGACAAAAGAAAAATCCAGAGAGAACCCAGCGACCTCCTCGGGAGAACATCTTTCACCGTCGAAGCATGTCGAGAGGCGGAGTTTATCTTCTCTGGGCGGCTTTTTATATGTATAAAATGTGTGGCAAGTTAATTTGGTCGTAAATCTGCCACGAGACTGGACGTCGCGCATTGGTGCCGGGCAAAGCCGGAGGCCGGCGTGTGTGCCGCGGGCTTTTAATATTCGCTGCACGGGCCTCTGCTCTGCGCTCGGCGCTGCGCTGTTTCTCCTCTTCCTTCCGCCATCACTGAGGGGTTGGGCAGGGGGAGGGGAGAGACTGCTTCCGTGCGCTCCGGGGATTCCCCCGGTTGGCGATGTGTTTTTGTTCGGCGGCCGTGCAGCGGAAACTCGCCGCTGGCGGAGTCAAAGATAACATCGCGCCTGACGACATCTCTCTTACAGGGAAGCGGTGACCTGTTACTCACGGAAAGGAGGGAAAAAAAGCACTGTCGATCACAATCTTCCACAGTCTGGCGTCGTTTCTGCTCGACGTTTGAGTGATCTTGGAAATAGAAGATAAAGTATGGTCGAAATACTCGTTATTTGGGAAATCTACTTTTTTCGTGTCTTACGATAGTTACTCGGTGATACTCAGGTGTTTACGCTGAGATCATATCAGTCTTTCACGCTTCGACTTTCACGAGGTAAGATATATTCGTAAAGTTTTAATTATCACTTTGAAAAAATCAAGCTTCGATGGTATTGATTTTCTGAACAGTACCTCTCAATGAAACTCATTTTTTCCAAAGCTGGAAGACTTGGTGAACACTTCGGCCTTAGGGGGCTGCATTTTGGCTGTCGAGGAATCGTTGTCATTCGAAAATCATCTCCTCATCATTCAGCAACTTCCTCATAAGGATTTCTTCATACGAGAAAAGAGGAAGTCATGCATTTTATCCATAATGGATGAAGTTGAACTCTTTCACTGTTCCTTTACAGGGTCTAGAGTAAATAACTGCTAGTCACCCACAAAACAAGGTATTTTTATTTACCATCGACCAGTTTCGAGCTTGCGCCCATTTTCAGGTGGTTTAGAGTAATGTGAATGTTTCCATATGCAGTACTAGAGGGCACTGTTTATATAGAAAACGAATAATGTGTTGATATCTAAATAGACACAAATGAAACATTTCAAAGTGACCAAGCGACATGTGTTGTAAAATATTATAGTACTTACATACAGCTAGTGTATCTATATCGTAGTCAAGTTACATTTATCAAGTTATTTTGGAAAAATGATTCGTTTCTATACACGTTAACAGTATATTGGTCACCATGCTAATTATTAGTACTTCCATAATATGCCTTTGATATAAAGTAGTGACGTTTTAGATGTTAGTAACTTCAGAAGCATATGCACTCACAACATCCAAAGTATTTACATTAGAAAACAGTGTTAATGGTCAAAGAAGTACAGAGATGTTACACATGCAGATACATAACAGATACTACAAATTACGGAAATTAAGTTGCTACATGATTGTGGTACCACACTGCCATTTAAAATATCTAGAATGGTTGCTGGCAAATTATACAACGTTAAATAGACTTTTTTTGTTAACTCATGGCCCCCTCACAAACAACATTTTTCAATTAAAAATGTCTGTTTAACCTTATAAAATATGCCACTGACCATTCTATATACTATAAATGACAGTGTGGTTCCACAATAATGTAACAATTTCATTTTCGTATTGTGTAATATCTGTTACGTATCTGTATCTGTAACACTCTGTATTTCTTTGACCATAACCTCTGCTTTCTAATCTAAACACGCTGGATACTGTGAATGCTTGTGCTTCTGAAGTTACTAACATCTGAAGTCCCACTACTCAATCAAAGATAAAGTATGGAAGCTCCAGAAATTAGCATGGTGACTAATATACAGTTAACGTGTAAAACACGAAACATTTTTGTAAAAAGAAATATGATAAATGTAATGTGGAAACGATATCGACGCACCAGTTATGCGTAAGTACTATAATTTATTGCAACACAAATCACATAACCACTTTCAAATGTTTCACTAGTGTCTGTTTTGTCAGCACATCATTTGGTTTTTATTTAAACAATGATCTGCAACAATGAATATGGAAACAAGCACATGAATGTGAACCAACTGAAGGTGGACACCAACGAGCAACCAGGCATGTGTTAAATAAAATCGAGATCTATTCTGACTTGTTGTTGTGGTCTTCAGTCCTGAGACAGGTTTGATGCAGCTCTCCATTCTACTCTATCCTGTGCAAGCTTCTTCATCTTCCAGTACCTACTGCAACCTACATCCTTCTGAATCTGTTTAGTGTATTCATCTCTTGGTCTCCCTCTACGATTTTTACCCTCCACGCTGCCCTCCAGTACTAAATTGGTGATCCCTTGATGACTCAGAATAAGCCCTACCAACCGATACCTTCTTCTAGTCAAGCTGTGTCACAAATTTCTCTTCTCTCCAATTCTATTCAATACCTCCTCATTAGTTATGTGATCTACTCATCTAATCTTCAGCATTCTTCTGTAGCACCACATTTCGAAAGCTTCTATTCTCTTCTTGTCTAAACTATTTATCGTACACGTTTCACTTCCATACATGGTTACACTCCATACAAATACTTTCAGAAACGACTACCTGACACTTAAATCTATACTCAATGTCAACAAATTTCTCTTCTTCAGAAACGCTTTCTTTGCCATTGCCAGTCTCCATTTTAATATCCTCTCTACTTCGACCATCATCAGTCATTTTGCTCCACAAATAGCAAAACTCCTTTACTACTTCAAGCGTCTCATTTTCTAATCTAATACCTGCAGCATCACCCGATTTAATTTCACTACATTCCATTATCCTCGTTTTGCTTTTGTTGATGTTCATCTTATATCCTCCCTTCAAGACACCACCCATTCCGTTCAGCTGCTCTTCCAGGTCCTCTGCTGTCTCTGACACAATTACAATGTCATCGGCGAACCTCAAAGTTTTTATTTCTTCTCCATGGATTTTAATTCCTACTCCAAATTTTTCTTTTGTTTCCTTTACTGCTTCCTCAATATACAGATTAAATACACTCCTGGAAATGGAAAAAAGAACACATTGACACCGGTGTGTCAGACCCACCATACTTGCTCCGGACACTGCGAGAGGGCTGTACAAGCAATGATCACACGCACGGCACAGCGGACACACCAGGAACCGCGGTGTTGGCCGTCGAATGGCGCTAGCTGCGCAGCATTTGTGCACCGCCGCCGTCAGTGTCAGCCAGTTTGCCGTGGCATACGGAGCTCCATCAAGTCTTTAACACTGGTAGCATGCCGCGACAGCGTGGACGTGAACCGTATGTGCAATTGACGGACTTTGAGCGAAGGCGTATAGTGGGCATGCGGGAGGCCGGGTGGACGTACCGCCGAATTGCTCAACACGTGGGGCGTGAGGTCTCCACAGTACATCGATGTTGTCGCCAGTGGTCGGCGGAAGGTGCACGTGCCCGTCGACCTGGGACCGGACCGCAGCGACGCACGGATGCACGCCAAGACCGTAGGATCCTACGCAGTGCCGTAGGGGACCGCACCGCCACTTCCCAGCAAATTAGGGACACTGTTGCTCCTGGGGTATCGGCGAGGACCATTCGCAACCGTCTCCATGAAGCTGGGCTACGGTCCCGCACACCGTTAGGCCGTCTTCCGCTCACGCCCCAACATCGTGCAGCCCGCCTCCAGTGGTGTCGCGACAGGCGTGAATGGAGGGACGATCGGAGACGTGTCGTCTTCAGCGATGAGAGTCGCTTCTGCCTTGGTGCCAATGATGGTCGTATGCGTGTTTGGCGCCGTGCAGGTGAGCGCCACAATCAGGACTGCATACGACCGAGGCACACAGGGCCAACACCCGGCATCATGGTGTGGGGAGCGATCTCCTACACTGGCCGTACACCACTGGTGATCGTCGAGGGGACACTGAATAGTGCACGGTACATCCAAACCGTCATCGAACCCATCGTTCTACCATTCCTAGACCGGCAAGGGAACTTGCTGTTCCAACAGGACAATGCACGTCCGCATGTATCCCGTGCCACCCAACGTGCTCTAGAAGGTGTAAGTCAACTACCCTGGCCAGCAAGATCTCCGGATCTGTCCCCCATTGAGCATGTTTGGGACTGGATGAAGCGTCGTCTCACGCGGTCTGCACGTCCAGCACGAACGCTGGTCCAACTGAGGCGCCAGGTGGAAATGGCATGGCAAGCCGTTCCACAGGACTACATCCAGCATCTCTACGATCGTCTCCATGGGAGAATAGCAGCCTGCATTGCTGCGAAAGGTGGATATACACTGTACTAGTGCCGACATTGTGCATGCTCTGTTGCCTGTGTCTATGTGCCTGTGGTTCTGTCAGTGTGATCATGTGATGTATCTGACCCCAGGAATGTGTCAATAAAGTTTCCCCTTCCTGGGACAATGAATTCACGGTGTTCTTATTTCAATTTCCAGGAGTGTAACATCGGGGATAGGTTACAACCCTGTCCCACTCCCTTCAAAACCACTGCTTCCTTTCATGTCCCTCGACTCTTATAACTGCCATCTGGTTTCTGCACAAATTGTAAATAGCCTTTCGCTCCCTGTATTTTACCCCTGACATCTTCAGGATTTGAAAGAGCGTATTCCAGTCAACATTGTCAAAAGCTTTCTCTAAGTCTACAAATGCTAGAAACATACGTTTGCCTTTTCTTAATCTATTTTCTAAGATAAGTCGTAGGGTAAGTATTGCCTCAGGTGTTCCAACACTTCTATGGAATCCAAACTGATCTTCGCAGAGGTCTGCTTTTACCAGTTTTTCCATTCGTCTGTAAATAATTCGTGTTAGTATTTTGTAGCCGTGACTTATTAAACTGATAGTTCGGTAATTTTCACATCTATCAACACCTGCTTTCTTTGAGATTGGAATTATTATATTCTTCTTGAAGTCTGAGGGGAATTTCGCCTGTCTCATACATCTTGCTCACCAGATGGTAGAGTTTGGTCAGAACTGGCTTTGCCAAGGCCGTCAGTAGTTTTAATGGAATGTTGTCTACTCCCGGGGCCTTGTTTCGACTTAGGCCCTTCAGTGCTCTGTCAAACTCTTCACGCAGTATCATATCTCCTATTTCATCTTCATCTACATCCTCTTCCATTTCCATAATATCGTCCTTTACAACATCGCCCTTGTACAGACCCTCTATATACTCCTTCCTTCTTTGCATAGAACTGGGTTTCCATCTGAGCTCTTGATATTCATGCAAGTGGTTCTGTTTTCTCCAAAGGTTTCTTCAATTTTCCTGTAGGCAGTATCTATCTTACCCCTAGTGATATGCGCCTCTACATCCTTACATTTGTCCTCTAGCCATCTCTGCTTAGCTATTTTGCACTTTCTGTCGATCTCATTTTTGAGACGTTTGTATCCCTTTTTGCCTGCTTCATTTACTGCATTTTTATATTTTCTCCTTTCATCAATTAAATCTCTTCTGTTACCCAAGGATTTCTATTAGCCCTCTTATTTTTTACCTACTTGATCCTCTGCTACCTTCTCTATTTCATATCTCAAAGGTACCCATTCTTCTTTTACTGTATTTCTTTCCCCCTTCTTGTCAATCGTTCCCTAATGCTCTCCCTGAAGCTCTCTACAATCTCTGGTTTTTTCAGTTTATCTAGGTCCCATCTCCTCAAATTCCCACCTTTTTGCAGTTTCTTCAGTTTTAATCTACAGTTCATAACCAATAGATTGTGGTCAGAGTCCACATCTGCCCCTGGAAATGTCTTACAATTTAAAACCTAGTTCCTGAATCTCTGTCTTACCATTATATAATCTATCGGATACCTTCTAGTATCTCCAGGCTTCTTCCATGTATACAGCCTTCTTTCATGATTCTTGAACCAAGTGTTAGCTATGATTAAATTATGCTCTTGGGTAGCTCAGATGGCAGAGCACTTGCCCGCGAAAGGCAAAGGTCCCGAGCTCGAGTCTCGGTCCGGCAAACAGTTTTAATCTGCCAGGTAGTTTCATATCAGCGCACACTTCGCTGCAGAGTGAAAATCTCATTCTGGATATATTTAACTTTAACCTATCCATTTCCCTTTTCAAATTTTCTAACCTATCTGCCGGGAATCGAACCCGTGCCCTTAGGATTGACATTCTGTCGCGCTGACCACTCAGCTACCGGGGGCGGACTGGGAGGCTGGTGGGAATGTATGACAGGTTCCGTCAAGCATTGCTTGAGTAAGGTGCTCGGGCGCTCTCAACAGCGTGTAATTCAGATGGCGGCGACCGTCGTAATCTGTGGCTGATTTTCCACTTCCGTTGCGATTCGCTTTCTCTTACAGAGAGACACGTCTGCCATTTCGTTCTTTGTCATTTAGACTTTTTTGACGAAAATGAATGTCTCCGCGCCCCCTAACCACTGTGCAATGTGAAGGGACGTTGTTGCCTGAGTAAGATTCCACAAGGTCGGCCTGAATTGCTGCAGCGCTGTTCTACTTCTAATGCAGAAACGGAATTCTGACCTATACTACAGTTAACCAAATATTTCGCTCAATTTTCTTTGGTCCCTGTAGCGGCGTGCTACGGTTTTGTGGCGCGGGGATTTCAGTGTCTACCAGGACTGCCTACATGACCTACAAACAAACGAAAAATTAACTGCTATACTAATTTCTCGAGGTGAAAATCAGAATTGTGTGACTACCCCTCGTACAAGAATTTTCAAGGGATGCTGTGATACTGACATCCATAAAGTATCTATTAATTTTGTAAGGGGCGATACAAAACTTCAGTTTTAGGGCATTGTTGCAGCGTATATGCAACGAAGCACAACTCTGATATGGGTGCACAAGCATCGAGATGTGGGTAAGGAATTGCTGTTGCATTCGTTTCTTTCTTATGCGCATATGGTAAATTCCCCCCCCCCCCCCCCCCCATGAACCATGGACCTTGCCGTTGGTGGGGAGGCTTGCGGGCCTCAGCGATACAGATGGCCGTACCGTAGGTGCAACCACAACGGAGGGGTATCTGTTGAGAGGCCAGACAAACGTGTGATTCCTGAAGAGGGGCAGCAGCCTTTTCAGTAGTTGCAAGGGCAACAGTCTGGATGATTGACTGATCTGGCCTTGTAACAATAACCAAAACGGCCTTGCTGTGCTGGTACTGCGAACGGCTGAAAGCAAGGGGAAACTACGGCCGTAATTTTTCCCGAGGGCATGCAGCTTTACTGTATGATTAAATGATGATGGCGTCCTCTTGGGTAAAATATTCCGGAGGTAAAATAGTCCCCCATTCGGATCTCCGGGCGGGGACTAATCAAGAGAATGTCGTTATCAGGAGAAAGAAAACTGGCGTTCTACGGATCGGAGCGTGGAATGTCAGGTCCCTTAATCGGGCAGGTAGGTTAGAAAATTTGAAAAGGGAAATCGATAGGTTAAAGTTAGATATAGTGGGAATTAGTGAAGTTCGGTGGCAGGAGAAACAAGACTTCTGGTCAGGTGACTACAGAGTTATAAACACAAAGTCAAATAGGGGTAATGCAGGAGTAGGTTTAATAATGAATAGGAAAATAGGAATACGGGTAAGCTACTACAAACAACATAGTGAACGGATTATTGTGGCCAAGATAGACACAAAGCCCACACCTACCACAGTAGTACAAGTTTATATGCCAACTAGCTCTGCAGATGACGAAGAAATTGAAGAAATGTATGAGGAAATAAAAGAAATTATTCAGATAGTGAAGGGAGACGAAAATTTAATAGTCATGGGTGACTGGAATTCGAGTGTAGGAAAAGGGAGAGAAGGAAACATAGTAGGTGAATATGGATTGGGGCTAAGAAATGAAAGAGGAAGCCGCCTGGTAGAATTTTGCACAGAGCACAACTTAATCATAGCTAACACTTGGTTCAAGAATCATGAAAGAAGGCTGTATACATGGAAGAACCCTGGAGATACTAGAAGGTATCCGATAGATTATATAATGGTAAGACAGAGATTCAGGAACTAGGTTTTAAATTGTAAGACATTTCCAGGGGCAGATGTGGACTCTGACCACAATCTATTGGTTATGAACTGTAGATTAAAACTGAAGAAACTGCAAAAAGGTGGGAATTTGAGGAGATGGGACCTAGATAAACTGAAAAAACCAGAGATTGTAGAGAGCTTCAGGGAGAGCATTAGGGAACAATTGACAAGAAGGGGGAAAGAAATACAGTAAAAGAAGAATGGGTACCTTTGAGATATGAAATAGAGAAGGTAGCAGAGGATCAAGTAGGTAAAAAATAAGAGGGCTAATAGAAATCCTTGGGTAACAGAAGAGATTTAATTGATGAAAGGAGAAAATATAAAAATGCAGTAAATGAAGCAGGCAAAAAGGGGTACAAACGTCTCAAAAATGAGATCGACAGAAAGTGAAAAATGGCTAAGCAGGGATGGCTAGAGGACAAATGTAAGGATGTAGAGGCTTATCTCACTAGGGGTAAGATAGATACTGCCTACAGGAAAATTGAAGAGACCTTTGGAGATAAGAGAACCACTTGTATGAACATCAAGAGTTCAGATGGAAACCCAGTTCTAAGCAAAGAAGGGAAAGCAGAAAGGTGGAAGGAGTATATAGAGGGTCTATACAAGGGCGATGTACTTGAGGACAATATTATGGAAATGGAAGAGGATGCAGATGAAGATGAAATGGGAGATACGATACTGCGTGAAGAGTTTGACAGAGCACTGAAAGACCTGAGTCGAAACAAGGCCCCCGGAGTAGACAACATTCCATTGGAACTACTGACGGCCTTGGGAGAGCCAGTCCTGACAAAACTCTACCATCTGGTGAGCAAGATGTATGAAACCCTCAGACTTCAAGAAGAATATAATAATTCCAATCCCAAAGAAAGCAGGTGTTGACAGATGTGAGAATTACCGAACAATCAGTATAATAAGCCACAGATGCAAAATACTAACACGAATTCTTTACAGACGAATGGAAAAACTAGTAGAAGCCGACCTCGGGGAAGATCAGTTTGGATTCCGTAGAAATACTGGTACACGTGAGGCAATACTGACCTTACGACTTATCTTAGAAGAAAGATTAAGGAAAGGCAAACCTACGTTTCTAGCAATTCTGGACTTAGAGAAAGCTTTTGACAATGTTGACTGGAATACTCTCTTTCAAATTCTAAAGGTGGCAGGGGTAAAATACAGGGAGCGAAAGGCTATTTACAATTTGTATAGAAACCAGATGGCAGTTATAAGAGTCGAGGGACATGAAAGGGAAGCAGTGGTTGGGAAGGGAGTAAGACAGGGTTGTAGCCTCTCCTCGATGTTATTCAATCTGTATATTGAGCAAGCAGTAAAGGAAACAAAAGAAAAATTCGGAGTAGGTATTAAAATCCATGGAGAAGAAATAAAAACTTTGAGGTTCGCCGATGACATTGTAATTCTGTCAGAGACAGCAAAGGACTTGGAAGAGCAGTTGAACGGAATGGGTGGTGTCTTGAAGGGAGGATATAAGATGAACATCAACAAAAGCAAAACGAGGATAATGGAATGTAGTCGTATTAAGTCGGGTGATGTTGAGGGTATTAGATTAGGAAATGAGACACTTAAAGTAGTAAAGGAGTTTTGCTATTTGGGGAGCAAAATAACTGATGATGGTCGAAGTAGAGAGGATATAAAATGTAGACTGGCAATGGCAAGGAAAGCGTTTCTGAAGAAGAGAAATTTGTTAACATCGAGTATAGATTTAAGTGCCAGGAAGTCATTTCTGAAAGTATTTGTATGGAGTGTAGCCATGTATGGAAGTGAAACATGTACGGTAAATAGTTTGGACAAGAAGAGAATAGAAGCTTTCGAAATGTGGTGCTACAGAAGAATGCTGAAGATTAGATGGGTAGATCACATAACTAATGAGGAGGTACTGAATAGGATTGGGGAGAAGAGGAGTTTGTGGCACAACTTGACCAGAAGAAGAGATTGGTTGGTAGGACATGTTCTGAGGCATCAAGGGATCACCAATTTAGTATTGGAGGGCAGCGTGGAGGGTAAAAATCGGAATACACTAAGCAGATTCAGAAGGATGTAGGTTGCAGTAGGTACTGGGAGATGAAGAAGCTTGCACAGGATAGAGTAGCATGGAGAGCTGCATCAAACCAGTCTCAGGACTGAAGACCACAACAACAACATGGTAAATTCTGAAACGTTAATTATAGGGGACTACGGGTGGCGTCTTTCATTAGTAATCAAAACGTCCTCGCTGGTGGGTTCGAACCCTACAACCACTTCAATATTCAATAAAAATCATCAGCAGTGGATGCCGAAGACCTCCGGCATAGGAAGTCACCCCTCATGCAGCGACGGTCTTGTCAAAAACGGCGGAGGACTGGGCAGTGGTTTAGGGCACTCCCTTGTCCTTGGAGTGGGTAACTGCCCCTTAAAGGTGTAAGAATCAGCAATGATCTACGTCATGATGATGCATAAGGTAATGGAAGTCACTGCATTATAGGCATATAATCCATAGGGCATGTGGCCTATAATTGAAAATTGTCATAATGATCTGTCCATTGGCTAAAGACTCGAACCAGTTCCCCATTAGGAACACCGAGGGAGGGGGGTGGGGTGACTGCCAAAGAGGAGGAGACCATGAGAAAAAGAGTGAATAACCAACGACAGGGTAGCAGTCTACTAGACGGGACATGGAATGTCAGATGTTTGAACGTGGTAGGGTAGCTAGAAAATCTGAAAAAGCGAAATACTGAAATTCAATATAGATATAGTGGAGGGTCAGTAAAGTCAAACGAAAATAAGACAAGGATTTTTGTCAGATGACAGAAGGGAGAATCAACAACAGCAGAAAATTCTATAACGGGAGTAGGATTCGTTACGAGTAGGAAGGTAGGGCAGAGAGTGAGTTACTGTGAACAGTTCAGTGATAGGGTTGTTCTCATGAGAACCGGCAGCAAACCAACAGCGACAACAATAGTTCAAGTATACATGCCGACGTCGCAAGCGGACGATGAAGGGTTAGAGAAAATATATGAGGATATTGAATAGGTAATTCAGTAAGAAAAGGGAAATGGAATTCTAATAGACACAGGGAATATAAATGCATTTGTAGGGGAGAAGTAGAGGAAAGGGTTACGGGAGAATATCGGCTTGGTACTAGGAATGAGAGGGGAGAAAGAGTGAGTTCTGTAATAAATTTCAGCTATTAACAGCGAATACTCTGTTCAAAAATCACAAGAGGGGAGGTATATTTGGAAAAGGCCGTGAGATACTGGAAGATTTCACTTAGATTTCATCCCTGTCAAGCAGACATTTCGAAGTCAGACATTTGATTGTAAGACGCACCGAGGAGCAGATATAGAATCAGATCACAATTTAGAAGTTATGAAGAGTAGACTGAAGTTTAAGATACTAGTCAGGTCGAATCAATGCGCAAAGAAGGAGGATACGGAAGTACTAAGGAATGAAGACGCACGCCTGTTCTCTGAGATGCTGCGATAGTGAGTACCTCAGTAGATAGTTAAGTTGAAGATGGATGGACATCTCTACAAAGGACAATCACAGAAGTTGGAAAGAAAACCGTCGGTACAAAGAAGGTAACTGCGAAGAAACCACGGGTAACAGAATAAATACTTCAGTTGATCGTTGAAAGAAGGCAGTGTAACAATGTTCAAGGAAAAGTCAGAAATACAAGTCACTTAGGAATGAAATAATTGGAAGCGCAAAGAAGCTAAGACGTAATGCATCCAGGAAAAATGCGAAGAAATCGGAAACGAGATGACTGTTGTAAGGACTAATTCAACATACAAGAAGTCAAAGCAACCTTCACTGAAACTGAAAGCAATGGCGGTGACATTGAGATTGGAACGGGAATCCCACTGTTAAATGCAAATGAAAGAGCGGATAGGTGGAAAAATACACTGAAGGCGTCTGTGAGGGGGACGATTTGTCTGATGGCGTGACAGAAGAAGAAACAGGAGTCGACATAGAAGAGATAGGGGACCCAGTATTAGAACAGAATTTAAAAGAGCTCTGGAAGACCTGAAACCAAATAAAGCAGAAGGAATAGCTAACATTTCATCAGAATTTCTAAAATCATTGGGGGAAGTAGCAAACAAACGACTACTAACGTTGGTGTGTAGTAGGCATAAGTCTGGTAATGTTCTATCTGACTTTCGGAAAAATATCGTCCACACAATTCCGAAGATCGCAAGAACCGACAAGTGCGAGAATTATCGCACAATCAGCTTAACAGCTCATGTATCCATCATGCTAACCAGAATAATATACAGAAGAATGGGAAAGAGAATTGAGGATGTATTAGACGACGATCAATTTGACTTCAGGAAAGGTAAAGGCAAAGGAGAGGCAATTCTGACGTTGCGGCTGGTAATGGGTGCAAGACTAAAGAAAAATCAAGAAAGGTTCATAGGATTTGTCAACCTGGAAAAAGCGTTCGACGATGTAAAATGGTGAAATATATTCGAAATTCTGATAAAAGTAGGGGTAAGCTCTAAGGAAAGACGGGTAATTTACAGTATATACAAGAACCAAAAGGGAACAATAAGAGTGGAAACCAAGTACAAAGTGCTCGGATTAAAAGGTGGGGATGTGGTCTTTCGCCCCTACTGTTCGGTCTGTACGTCGACGAAGCAGAGACGGAAATAAAAGAAACGTTCAAGAGTGGAAGTAAAATGATATCATTGATAAGATTCGCTGATGACATTGATATACTAAGTGAAAGTGAAGAAGAAGTGCATGATCTGCTGAACTGAGTGATCAGTCTAAAGAGTACAAAATGTGGCCTGAGAGTAAATCGAGGAAAGACGAAAGTAATGAGAAGTATAAGAAATGAGAACAGCGAGAAACTTGACAGTAGGATTGAGAGTCACGAAGTAGATGAAGTTGAGAAATTCTACAAACGGCAGCAAAATGATCAATGGTGGACGAAGCAAGGAGGAAATCAAAAGAAGATTAGCACTGGCAAAAAGGGCATTACTAGCCAAGAGAGGTCTACTAGTATCAAACATAGGCCTTAATTTGAGGAAGAAATTTCTGAGAATGTACGTTTGGATCACAGCATTGTACGGTAGTGACACATGGACTGTGGGAAATTCGGAACAGAAGAGAAACAAAGCATTTGAGATGTGGTACTACAGACGAATGTGGACTGATAGGATAAGAAATGAGGGGATCCTGCACAGAAACGGAAAGGAAACATATATGTGGAAAACACCGACAAGGAGAAGGAACAGAGGGATAGGACATCTGTTAAGACATGAGGCAATGACTTTCATGGTAATAGAGGGAGCTGTAGAGGGCAAAAGCTGTAGAGGAAGACAGTGATTGGAATATTGGAATATATCCAGAAAATAATTGAGGACGTAGGTTGACATCCAATCAGAGGTTGAAGAATGTGTATGGGGTGGCATGTCTGTCTAAAGACACCATTGTGGAAAGCTGCAACAAGGGGTGTACCTGCTACGGGTTGGCTAAACGGACTGGTTAAAACCGATACCACTATTTTGATTCTGAGTAACCAGTATTTTTTGGTATTTGTTTGCTCTCGTTTTTAACAGGTGTTTTATTTTTTTATTTTTTGCTAATAACAGAGTGAAAATCCATAATATCATTTAGCCAAAGCAGCAGTGCTAAAATTTTTCGTTTTTAAATAACCCTGTTTTTAAAAAAAGGTAGTAATTTTTACTCGCAAAATCTACATTAGTTTGAAATACTGCATTATTAAGGAAAATGAGTAAAGCGATCAGTGCTATTTTAATAACAGTGCCGACAGAAACGATCAAAAAAACACATGACATAAGGACTGGTACAGCAATGCTGAGAAAATAATGTCAGTGTTACCGCGTGCCATGGCTTTAGGTACACCTGTATGTGCAGTGTGGATGATTTGCCCCCACCCAGTCTATACGGTAGTTTCTCGCTGTTGTCGTAGGACACTCGCTGTATTGCGGAATAGCACCAACTCTAGTCTGGAAATATTTTTATGAAGTGACCTAGCAATCGAGTACAAAGCTTAATTTGTTTTAAAAGATTAAAAATTTGTCTGTCATTTCCATGCAATAATAAAAGAAGAACGAAATAAAGGTAATATACCAAAAACTTAAAAGAATTTCATTCATGGTATACAATAAAAGTTCGAAAGTAGGTAACCTGCTGTCTGTGTCTACATAATACGCCTTTATCTGCTTGTAGCTCCTGAAAACTGACAAATTAACACGAAAAACAAAAGTTCTTGAACCGCAGTTTTCACCCTTTAACACTTATTTTTCGTATTGCCAAAATAGTGAAATATCACCGATTAGGTTTTTGAGCATTGTTTCAGAAAATTAGAATCACTGGGAGGATAATGGTGATTTTTTGTGATATACAACTGCGTAACACTTTTTGTGAAAAGCAGTGAACGGTGGATAGGCTAAACTCTCTTTAATTTCCCTTCTAAATTTAACATTTGGTTTCTATGTATATAGAAACGTAGAGAGTCCAGTTTTTCAATCTTCGTTCGGTTTCTACATTTATTACAGCGAGTAATGCGAATAAAATACCGAAAATTCGTTATTTCCGAAACAGGTTATTCTGAGCGGCTTTAACAGTCAAGTTAAACTGGCACGTCCCCATATCTCAAATGTAACACAAAAGTTAAGCCAACTGAAGTGGCAGACACTCGAGCACCGACCTATAGTCCTGATCTCTCCCCATTCTATTACCAAACCTTCAGTCCCTTGAAAAAATGGTCTAGCACTGTCAACAATTCCTGTCAGACAAGGACGCGATGTTGTATTAAATGGGTTTCTTCAACGTGGTGCGTCGGTGGGTTGATTGCCTCAAAGTTCACAGCATACCGATTTTGTACTGTATGGCCTCCGAGGTTACATCTCCCAATGTGCATTACTTAGCATATTTGAACACTAGAGAATTGTGACTCATATAAAGCAGAAAAATACGACACAAAACATAAGGAAAATATTAACAATCTAGTCTAAAATATTGGCAAGTGAACATTTACTGAGGTTATTAATATCACAGTTCCTCCAGAGTCGCATGAGCAGCAATTTTAACCGTGAAATAACCTTTGAAGATGATTTAATCGTTCCGTCCCCTAAATATGTTTTGGTAGTTGAGCCGTGGTAAAAATTGCTGTTTTGAAGAGCGCGCCGCAGCGCGTAGTGTAAAGCAGTCGCCATACGTTTCTGGCGGTGGCGCCGCTGTGGCAGTCGCAGCTTTGGTGTCTGCGTCTGGTGGGATAGGGGAAATGTTGCCTGTTCACGTGCATTTAAGGGGCGCTTTGAGCTCGGCAGTGGGTCAGTTGTCAGTCCAGGGGCGAGTCTGGTAAGTTGGTCAGCCGGGTCAGTGTGGGGCAGTCAGTGTCTGTCTGTCGTCCGGAGTGCTAGTAGTTGTTAGGCCGCCAGTCTGCTCGAGTTTACTTAGGCAGTGGTCATTGGCGGTTGGATCGATCGGTTGGTCGGTCGCGCAGTGACACACAAGATGACTTGTCCGCCTTGAGCGTCGGCGCATGTGAGGTCCCCAAGTGGATCCAGTGGGCCGCGCCGTATAGCGAGGGGTAGTGACTTCGCGGTCGACACGAGAGCAACAGAAGTCAACCCCATGACATCAGTCTGGCCGGTGCGAGATGCGACGCCGTGAGACGGGAGATCGGCGCGTCTTCCTGCGTCCGTTGAATCGGCTGGCAGCGGACGGTCGGGAGAGCGTTGGGGATGCTGTGCCAGGTCTTCGCCAGAAATCGCAATTTATTAGAAGTTAAGCGATTGGAGATATGTTGTATCATTTACTTGTTAAATTCTACTTGTTTTCTTGGTGAGGTCACCAGCCGCTTCGTTTTGTGGTCGTCCCACCATTCTTCTCCGTTTGTTCACCCGCGGGAAGGTGGTTATTTATGAATTGGGTGGTCCGTTTTTCCCTTGTGGAGTTGCGGCGGGTTAGAGCAATCTGCGGTTTCGGTTGTTCAGTAATCCCCCTGTCGATCTGCCATACGTTAATAGCTGCCTCTGTCATGTTTGTCGGATTCGGTGTTAACGAATTTATTGCTTAAGGTGTAAAGGCCGAATTCCTGAAATATGTTTTTATCTTGCCTATCGTGTTGAGATGTGTTATATGTGTAATGTAGAGCATGTTTGTACATTTTATGTAAGCCTGTATTTCATGGGTTTTTATATAAATGGTCATTTTAGTATATAAAGTTGCCACCCTTCCATCGTAAGAGTTCTTTTAAAAACAAGTTTCACTTTCGGTGGCAAATAATTTTAATGTGAGTGTTTTGTACCATTTCCATCCCTCTTACGGCGTGCATAGTTTATCTGTTTGTGTGAGTTGTTAAAATTTTTAGTTTAAAGTAATCTGGTGTGTTGCAGATTTGCACCAGTGTAGTCTTTCAGAGGTTGTTGTGAGCGGTCGTGACTACGGCCGTGTTAAAAGGGAGCAGAAAGCTTCTCAGCCCGAAAGCTCATACTGTCAAAAAAAATTGTTATTTCTGTCTCTGAATAAATTGTAATTTGATATTTAGAGGGTGCTTTCTGATTATAATTGCTAAATCTGTTTTTTTTTTTAAAAGGGTTTTTAGGAATAAAATTTCCATTTGTTGAAATTTAATTTGTTTTCATCAGTTACCCACTGGCAACTACTTCCACGCTCACATAGTGTGATTAAATATGTTAATGTTCTTGATGAATCGTTAGAAAATAAAGTAAATTCTTTATGAAAAGATTTTGAAAGTAAATCCACGGTCCAGTAGTACCCTCACATTTTCCATACTCAGTGCAAGATAAATGTACGTAACACAGGTTGTGTCCAAAAAGTAACTTGAATGTCTTTTCTTCCTGCCAACTCGAAAGGTTGAAGTATTGTGACTGGTGGGGGAAAAGTTGGTGGCTAGTCTTGCAATGGCCAGTTGCCTGCTGGTCGTTGCCCAGTGCGGATTACTCGCAGTGTCTACCTCTGTTCGAGTGACACCCCGGGAGATCAAAATGTCACGATACACTGAAAAGAGGCATGGCATTAAATCAAAAAGACAACGTGCAGAATGGTAGAAGATGGTTTCTCCGATTTTGTATCTCGCCTTAAAGGGGGCGCGTAGGCAAAAATAGAAGTACATAACTGAATACGTAACTTCGGCTGAGGTGAGCACGTAGGTGTGCAGTCGAACCCCCGTCGTAAGTACTATAAAGTCTCAATAACAAGTTCGCCCACTCTGAAGTTGAAGCGATGTTTCCAGGCCGTCTGCTCTTGATGAAATGGGCAGAAAGCAGAGCGGCGCTCGTTGAGCTCCACAGCGTCGGCTAGAGGGCGCTGTGGTCGGCGTAGTTCGTCCGCTGTCGTAGTGCCAACCTACGAGCGGGCACCTACGCTGTGGCATCGGAACTATCGATACCACATCCGAAGCCACAAGAGACATGGATGACAAAATCCCGGGCGAAGGCAATGCTCATCATTTTTCTTGATTCCAAAGGCACAGAGGCAAAGCATCAAGTCAACTTTACTTGAAAGCCCTTGAAAGGCTCCGAAACCGGTTGTTTCGTGTCAGGAATGAGATCAGTGGAAACCGGCGACTCTATCACGACAACGCATCGTCTCATACCACTTTCATTGTTAACAAATTCCTGCCCAGGCACCTTGTCACAACGCTGCCCAGCCACCACTAAGTCCCGATCTAGCACCAGCGGACTTTTTTTTTCCCTCGAATAAAGAAAATCTTAAAGGTCCATCATTTTCTACGGTGGATGTCGTGAAAGTCACCGCGACGAGATGTCTGAAGGAGGTTCCCGTCAACAGATTCCAGGAAGCGTATCAGAGACGGCAGGTTGGTTGGTTGGTTTGGGGAAGGAGACCAGACAGTGTGGTCATCGGTCTCATCGGATTAGGGAAGGATGGGGAAGGATGTCGGCCGTGCCCTTTCAGAGGAACCATCCCGGCATTTGCCTGGAATGATTTAGGGAAATCACGGAAAACCTAAATCAGGATGGCCGGGCGTGGGATTGAACCGTTGTCCTCCCGAATGCGAGTCCAGTGTCTAACCACTGCGCCACCTCGCTCGGTCAGTGACGGCAGAATCGCTGGAAAAAGCGTACTCACCTCCAAGGGTGCCATTTTGAAGAATACTAAACATTTGTGCTTTTATCTTCAATAAGTTGTTTGTTAAGGATTCATTCAACTTATTTTATGGACACACCCTGTGTGTACTAACACTCGTCGGAGCACTGTCTACTATTTAATACAGCTTTTCTGAAATTATCTTGAAATGTGTCGTCCATAATTAAAAAGTGCATTAAATACAGAGAAATTGTAGACCTCCGACATTGATACAGATCAATCCGTTGTAACAGCCTTAAGCATGTATTCAGATTCGTTGGCTTCGCTAACTTGCAACCACATTGTCTCCTTCCAGCCCGAATTAGAGCTGAGGTTACCCTACAGGTCATACTGTCGCCACTACCAAAGCGTTGAGAGTGGACGCTATCGCAACCGAAACAAATGCACGTCTATATCTTTGCTCTGCAAGTCACGTACTGGTGGGTGGTGGAGGGTATTTTGTGTACCACTGTCGCTTCCTTCTCTTTCTTGTTCCAGTCGTGAATAGCACGCGGGAAGAACAAATGTTCGCATATGTGTTCGAAACTCTCAGATTTGACCTTCATTGTCTTTTGTGATATACAGGGTGAGTCACCTAACGTTACCAGTGGATATATTTCGTAAACCACATCAAATACTGACGAATCGATTCCACAGACCGAACGTGAGGAGAGGGGCTACTGTAATTGGTGAATACAAAACATAAAAAAACCACATCAAATACTGACGAATCGATTCCACAGACCGAACGTGAGGAGAGGGGCTACTGTAATTGGTGAATACAAAACATAAAAAAATGCACGGAAGTATGTTTTTTAACACAAACCTACGTTTCTTTAAATGGAACCCCGTTAGTTTTGTCAGCACATCTGAACATATAAACAAATACGTAATCAGTGCCGTTTGTTGCATTGTAAAATGTTAATTACATCCGGAGATATTGTAACCTAAAGTTGACGCTTGAGTACCACTCCTCCGCTGTTCGATCGTGTGTATCGGAGAGCACCAAATTACGTAGGCATCCAAAGGGAATGGTGATGGACCTTAGGCACAGAAGAGACTGGAACAGCACATTACGTCCACATGCTAACACCTTTTTATTGGTCTTTTTCACTGACGCACATGTACATTACCATGAGGGGTGAGGTACACGTACACACGTGGTTTCCGTTTTCATTTACGGAGTGGAATAGAGTGTGTCCCGACATGTCAGGCCACTAGATGTTCAATGTGGTGGCCATCATTTGCTGCACACAATTGCAATCTCTGGCGTAATGAATGTCGTACACGCCGCAGTACATCTGGTGTAATGTCGCCGCAGACTGCCACAATACGTTGTTTCATATCCTCTGGGGTTGTAGGCACATCACGCTACACATTCTCCTTTAACGTACCGCACAGAAAGAAGTCCAGAGGTGTAAGATCAGGAGAACGGGCTGGCCAATTTATGCGTCCTACACGTCCTGTGAAACGCCCGTCGAACGTGTACCTCATCCCTCATGGTAATGTACATGTGCGTCAGTGAAAAAGACCAATAAAAAGGTGTTAGCATGCGGACGTAATGTGCTGTTCCAGTCTCTTCTGTGCCTAAGGTCCATCACCATTCCCTTTGGATGCCTACGTAATTTGGTGCTCTCCGATACACACGATCGAACAGCGGAGGAGTGGTACTCAAGCGTCAACTTTAGGTTACAATATCTCCGGATGTAATTAACATTTTACAATGCAACAAACGGCACTGATTACGTATTTGTTTATATGTTCAGATGTGCTAACAAAACTAACGGGGTTCCATTTAAAGAAACGTAGGTTTGTGTTAAAAAACATACTTCCGTGCATTTTTTTATGTTTTGTATTCACCAATTACAGTAGCCCCTCTCCTCACGTTCGGTCTGTGGAATCGATTCGTCAGTATTTGATGTGGTTTACGAAATATATCCAGCGGTAATGTTAGGTGACTCACCCTGTATAACTATGAGGAAGAAACCCGTTCTCACAGTTTTAATAATAAACTACTCCGTCGTTCACATCGCCTATCTTTTGGCTTGTACCACTGCATTTGGGTGAGCATCTCCATGACGCTTTCGCCCTTGTTATACAAACCTGTAACTAAATGCGTCGCACTTCTTTGGATCTTTTGTAGACTCATGCTCAGAAAAAGCAGATCACCTTGAAGGACTAGAAATAGGACGTTCATATTCAACTGAAATGTAGATTATTATGTTCTGCAGAAAAGATCAGCGTTTCAGTCACCTCGGTTCAGCATGTGTCGTGCTGCCTAGTAGGCACAGGGTCTGCACGTGCCCTCATAACTTTTGCCATGCGTGATGGCATCGACGCGTATAAGGCGCAAACGGCATCCTGTTATATACCCATGCATGCCGCATTCTCCTGGTTCCAAAGTTCATCCGTGGTGGTTGGCGTGGATCACAGCGCTGCACCCGTCGTTTCAGCATATCCCACACGTTTTCCATTGGCGACAAGTCTGGTGATGTGGCGGGCGATGGCAAAAGGCTGACATCCAGTGACACCTAGAAGGCACGTGTTCGTCCAGCAACATGTGTCTTGCTGAAAAACGGCGTCTGGACTGTTGTGCAGAAGGGGTATGCCTGCGGGTCGTAGAACGTCACTCACGTAGGGCACAGTGCCTTGGACATGCATCAGCTGTGACTTGTGGTTGCGATCAATAGCACCTCACACCATAAGGCTTTGAATTGGCGCCTTATGTCTTGTGCGAATGAATCATTGTGATGCAGCTCCCCCTGTACGCGCCGAATAAAAATGCGACCATCATTTTCTAATAAACAGAACTTGAATTCGTCCGACAACACTATCTGATGCCACGGCTGTACCCAGTTACGTCGTTCCATACACCATTGCCATCTAACATGTTTCTGCACATTCGTCGAAAGTAGGCGGAGAAGTGGACGCCGCGCACGTAGCCCGTGCCATAATAAACAAAGACGGACTGTCACCCATGATAGTGTACGATATGTTACACTGTTTCATTGTTAGGCCACAGCTGAGGTGGTCGCAGATCTCTCCTGCAATGCTATTCGTATGAAGTTCTATCTGGTACGGTCGCAGGTTCGAATCCTGCCTCGGGCATTGATGTGCGTGATGTCCTTAGGTTATTTAGGTTTAAGTAGTTCTAAGTTCTAGGGCACTGATGACCTCAGCTGTTAAGTCCCATAGTGCTCAGATCCATTTGAACCATTTTGAAGTGCTATCTTCCTGACCCATCTCGTCGTGTTCTATGGTTTTACGTGAACCATTCTTCACACACCAATTGCACTCCCGAAACACTTCAGCCCATACAAGCAGCCGAGGTGGTCGCAGATCCGTCCTGCAATGCTATTCGTATGAAGTGCTATCTTCCTGAACCATCTCGTCGTGTTCTATGGTTTTACGTGAACCATTCTTCGCACACCAATTGCACTCCCCAAGCACTTCAGCCCACACAAGCAGCAGTTTCCCGGATGGAAGCATGACATTCTCGTATGCCAATAATGTGCCTTCTTTCGACATCACTGATTTGGTGACACAGTTCGCGCATACGCCTGCGAGGCATCCTGCACATCTGCTCACGTCACACTGATCCATTACCTTCGGTTTATGGCGACAACGAGAGCCGTAAGCACATTTTAACGGTAAGTGATGTTGCGTCACGATATCGATGTTGACCTTGAAACCGCAAGCCGACATGCTTCAAATGCTAATCATTCCTGAAAAACATACTACTATCCTGTGGGTATAAAGGTCCTGTCTACAGCCGTTCATAGTCGTTCAAGGTGTTCTGTTTTCCTGAACATGAGCGTATTTATCTATCCGCTAATCGTCCCAGACTTACGAGCTCTATTAAAGTATCGGTCGAACGAAGATACTGTGAGCTACCTGTTTCGTGAGTGGGCTAACTTCCTGAGGATTCTTCCACTGAAACGCAGTCTGGCACCTGCCTGATTTCCGATTTGTTTTATATGGTCGTTCCACTTTAAGTGGCTCGGTAGGCGTACACCCAGGTATTTAAAGAATGTGGCACCTTCCACTGATTATTCCGCTATCGTGTAATCATTCAGTGATAGATGTAGTATGAATTTTTCACTCCGCAGCGGATTTTGCGCTGATGTGAAACATACTGGTAGAAAACTGTATACAGGATCGGCACTCGAACCCAGACCTTTGAGTTTCGCGGTCAACTGCACTACCGCACTTGCTACCAACACTGTTTTAATCTGTCAGGATGTCTCATATCTGTGCTCACTCCGCTGCAGAGTGACAAGTTCGTTCGGGAAACATCTCCCAGGCTGTGGCTCAGTCCTGTCATCGCAGTATCGGTATTTTAAGCACATGGTTCCATATCCATGGAAGTAACAATTTTTCGTTATGACATATTGGATTGTTCTAAGACTTTCTGTTCATTAATTATACTTCATTTCCATTTTCTACTGCAGATTTGAAGACGGCATTTGCTGACTGAACCCGGTAATCTAAGAACCAAAAGATTTCTGATCACTGGCGGAAATAAAAGAAATTTATTCTGCACAGTCTGCATCACTGTTTTAATCCGAGACCATTTCGCAACTTGTGAAATTCCTGTATGTAAAATACACCAGTGGCAAGAAGCAATCGATACCTTCACAGCGCTATAACAATGGTGAGGTTTCTGATTACAGTGCCACTAAGGCAGAGTTGCTAAGCACGGTTTTCCGAAATTCCTTCAAAAAGAAGACGAAGTAAATATTTCAGAATTCAAATCGAGGACAACTTCCAACATAAGTAACTTAGAAGGAGATATCCTTGTTGTAGCGAAGCATCTTAAAACCCTTAAGAAAGGCAAGGCCTCTGGTCCAAACGGTATACAGTCAGATTTCTTTCAGAGTATGCTTATACAATAGCTCCATAGTTAGCAGTCATATACAACCGCTCTCTCGTAGAAACATACGTCGTACCAAGAGACTGTAAAGTTGCACAAGTCACACCGACACCCAAGAAAGTAAATAGCTGTTATCTGCTGAATTACAGATCCATATCATTAACGTTTGTTTGCAATAGGATTTTGGAACAAATACTGTGCTCAAAGATTATGAATCACCTCGAGGAAAACGATTTATTGACAAATAGCCAACACGAATTCAAAAAAGATCGTCCTTTTGTAACAGAACTACCTCTTTATTCTCACGAAATAGTGAGTGCTATTGATAAGACAAGTCAAATGGTTCAAATGGCTCCGAGCACTATGGGACTTAACATCTGTGGTCATCAGTCCCCTAGAACTTATAACTACTTAAACCTAACTAACCTAAGGACATCACACACATCCATGACCGAGGCAGGATTCGAACCTGTTACCGTATCGGTCACGCGGTTGGAGACTGAAGCGCCTAGAACCGCACGGCCACACCGACCGGCAGAACTTAGAACTACTTAAACCTAACTAACCTGAGGACATTACACACACATCCATGCCCCAGGCAGGATTCGGACCTGCGACCGTAGCGGTCGCGCGGTTCCAGACTGAAGCGCCTAGAACCGCTCGGCCACAACGGCCGGCAACAGCAGATACAGGCGCCCAGGTGGATGCCGCGTTCCTTTACTTCCAGAAGGCATTCGACACAGCTCCATCTGCCATCTAATGAACAAAACACGAGCGTGTCGAGTATCAGACCAGCTATATGACGGGGTTGAAGAGTATCCATGCGAACAGAACACAGCATTTCATTCTGAACGGATAGGATTCTTCGGACATAAAAGGAACTCTGGGCGTGTCCCAGGGGAGTTTTATATGACCATTACCTTTCACAACATATGTAAATCACGTAGGAAGTTTCATGAGGCTTTTCACGGATGATGCTGTATACATGGAGGTCGCGACAGTAGAAAATTATAGCGAAATGCAGGAAGACCTGCAGAGGATCTACAATTGATGCATGGAATGGCAATTAACACTCTATAAACAAATTCAATACACTGCGAATCATTAATTGTATGATTACAAAATTGAAAAACAATCACTGGAAGCAGTTACTTCCATAAAATATCCATGAGTATGCGCACGGAGTTATTTGAAGGCTATCTCTCTATTTTTAGGTTTCCAGAATACCTTTGACACCGTTCCTCACAAGGGAATTCTAATTAAATTGCGTGCACGTTGTGTGTCGTTTCAGTTGTGGGATTGTATTCGTGATTTACTGTCATAAAGGTCACTGTTCATAATAATTGACGGAAAGTCATCGAGTAAAACAGTAGTAATATCTGGCGTTCCCCAAGGAAGTGTTCCTGATCTACAGTATATATACAATTTAGGAGACAATCTCAGCAGCCCTCTTAGATTATTTGCAAATGAAGCTGTCATTTACCGTCATATACTGTCATCAGATGTTCAAAACTAATTACAAAATGATTTAGACAATATATGCATATGGTGCAAAAAGTCGAAGTTGACTCTAAATCATGAAAAATGTAAAGTCATCCACATGAGCACTAAAAAGAATCCGCTAAATTTCTGTTACACGATAAATCACACAAATCGAAAGGCTGTTAACTCAACTAAATAGTTAGGAATTACAATCACGAATAACTTAAATTCGAGCGATCACATGGATAATGTTTTGGGGAAAGCACACCAAAAACTGCGATTTATTGACAGAAGACTTACGAAACGTAACAGATTTACTAAAGAGACTGCTTGCCCTATGCTTGACTGCCATCTTCTGAAGTACTGGTGTACGGCGTGGGCTCCGCATCAGATAGGATTGACGAAGGACATCGAAAAGTTAAAAGAAGGGCAGCTCGTTTTGTATTATCGCGAAATAGGGGAGATAGTGCCACGGATATGATACACGAATTGGGGTGGCAGTCATTAAATCAAAGGCGTTTTTCGCTGTGGCAGGACTTTCTCATGAAATTTCAATCACCATTTTTCTCCTCAGAATGTGAAATATTTTGTTAGCGGCCACCTTTATAGGAAGAAATGATCATTACAATAAAAGAAGAGAAATCAGAGCTCGCACGGAAAGATTTAAGTGTCAATTTTTCCCACGCGTTGTTTGAGACAGTAGTAGTAAAGACGTAGCTTAAATATGATTCGATGAACGTTCTGCCAGCCACTTAATTCTGAATTTCAGAGCAATCATGTAAATGTAGATATAGACGTAGACTATGTTCAGCCTATAGCTGTGGGCATCTGTTCGACGACGGGAAAGACGTGGAACTCATCGTTCTGTGATAAACTGTTGCTAAAAGTGAGGCAAGATATCTTGCGTAATCTATGTAGAATCTTCTAGGTCCTATCAGGTCCCCACATTCCCTCTGTCAAGAATTTTAATTGATGTTCTAACCGGCGTATCTTATTTCGATATCCGTTGTTTTACAATCTCCCTAGGATTGAACAGAGAAACCGTAGTACTATCTACGCAAGTGAAACCATTTTGGAAAAAAGGATATTAGTATTTGTTCCTTCTCTCTGTCATCCTCCGTTTCATTGTCATTATGGTCACTCCGTATCTGGTTACGCGCGCGAATCTGAGAAGGAAATATGAAAACACTTTCAAATTAAGTAACGTTCAAAGTCGGAGTGATTCATTAGCTAGTCGTGGTTTCAGGTCTCATGGAACGTCCGTCACATCGGTGAGAGAGAAAATTATACTGAAGCTTTCACAACAAATATTTTACGAGAAAATTTCTTTCTCTCACGCTGTAACTAATGAATGAGACCACGAAGTATTACCTTTGTAATTAATTGACTTAGATAAAATTCTATGATCGTGAAATTTAAAATTATAAATACACCTATTTCTGTTCACACTGGCGATTCGGACTTCGTGTGAATAACATAAGCAGGTTCTATGTAATAAATAAACATAGTAATTATCTCAATCTGATGACGCAGATACCATGAAAAAAACCGTGCGCCAGTGGCCGAGGAAACGATTCCATGATTGTTACCGTTCAATGTGGAGGGTTGCTGTACTGAAAAGTGACAAATTAATCGAGATTGTTGTAGCTGTTACCCTGTTTATGTCGTATTTATTGTCATCAGACAATAGGAAAGAAGTAGGAGGCATCTATGTTACTAAAACGCTAGCTTGGAACCTAGAACCCAGAACCCGGTAACAAAGCTTCGATTGCCAACACTTCCCGTTACTACTGACCGAATTTAAAAATTTAAAATACTGTAATAATTTACTCACTGAGAGGTATGATCTTCAAGGTTTAAGACAATAAGGCAAGTATGACAGTTAGAAACTTTGTATTTGTGTTGAGGCAACCTAACTGAGGGCGCTCAAATACGCGGACTTCATTCATCCATTACTTGACAATGATAGCGCTTACCGATTTCCAACGAACTTTACACATAATTTCAAACCTTCCTTCCACATACATCTAGCAAGATGGTCACGACGAGAAAGTTCGACATATTAGAACTAATACATAGCCTTACCGACAATCACTCTTACCACCGTGAGTGGTACAGGGAAGGAGGGATCAGTTACTGGTACCAGAAATACTCTTCGCCACACTCCGTTACGCGGCTTGGGGAGTATGATATAGATGTAAACGTAGAATGTGTTGAGTATTAGCCTCCGTGCAACCGGAAAAAAAGTTTAGGAAGCGTTTGAAATTTTGTTTGAAGTTTGCTGGAAGTCTCTAACTGTTCTCACTATCAAACACTGGATTAATATAAACTGGCTAATTTCGTATCCATTTTAAGCAAAAGCTAGTTTATCACGCACCTAAATGTTTATGACGACATATATCTTGAATTGTCTGTCGCTGAAATCGTCCACAAAATGTTGAAAGGAAAGAGGTTTATCGCTGGCTTCGTTTTCGCTGTTTATGAAGTCTAACTTCAGGATCAGGAGTGACGTTTTAATGTATTACTTCTTTACTACTATTTCCATTCGCAATACACAATTGTGGACAGTATCGGCATACATCACTGACCCGTCAGGGTAGCCGAGAGCGCTAAGGCGCTGCTTCCTTGACTCGGCCCCGGATCGAATCCGCCTGGCGGATTAACGACGGGGGCCAGTATGCCGACCAGCCTGGATATTGTTTTTTGGGCGGTTTCCCACATGTCACTAGGTGAATACCGGGCTGGTCACCATGTTCCGCCTTAGTTAACACGACTCGCAGACATTTGAAAACGTTCGCACTGTTTCTTGGCTTACACTAGATGAAAATAGCTGGGGTGCACTCAATTCGTCCTGGGGGGCTTAGGGTGGCAGCAGGAAGGCCATCAGACCACTCTCTGTGATTAACAATGCCTAATCAAGAGCAACAAGACCGACCCTGCATTGCAGCACGACAAAATTACGACACTGTACGACATATAGTTCAGCACATATGACGTCCTGAGCAATTAAATGTGTAAGAAAACTATCTTTTGCTTATAATGGCGCGCAGTTGAACTGCAACATGAAGCTTGATGTCATAATTTATTACTTCTTCACTACCCACTCTATTCGCAACACAGTTTGCGTACAGTATCTTCCTACCTTACTTAATCTACCTATAAGGTTATGTCATGGTGCGACACACAATTCAAGAGATATGACGTCATAAACATTTAGGTGCGTGATAAACTAGCTTTTGCTTAAAATGGAGAGGGAATTAGCCAGTTTATATTAATCTAGTATTTGATAATGAGAGCACTTAGTGACTTCCAGCAAACTTCAAACAAAATTTCAAGCCCTTCCGAAAATTTTTTTCCGCTTGCACGGAAGCTAATATTTAACACACACTACGTTTACATCTACATAATGCTCCCCAAGCCGAGTAACGGAGAGTGGCGAAGGGTATTTCTGGTACTGTTAACTGATCCCTCCTTCCCTTTTATACTCACGAATGGTGCTTCGTATGAAATGGTACAAATGACTCTGAGCGCTATGGGACTTAACATCTGAGGTCATCAATCCCCTAGAACTTAGATGTACTTAAAGCTAAGTAACCTAAGAACATCACACACACCCATGCCCGAGGCAGGATTCCAACCTGCGACCGTAGCAGTCACGCAGTTCCGGACTGAAGCGCGTAGAACCGCTCGGCCACCGCTGCCGGCGGTGCGTGGTAAGAATGATTGTCAGTAAGGCTATTTATTAGTTCTAATATCTCCAATTTTCTCATCGTGATCATTTTGCTAGATGTATGTGGGAGGAAGTAATATATTGTCCGGTTGTTCCCGGAGTCCGGGAGACTATTCTCTTGAAATTTCAGTTGGGACTTTATCCGAGATGAGCAACGCCTCTCTTGTAACGTCTGCCACTGGGGTTTGTTGAACATCGTTGTAACGCTCTCGCCCCGACAAAACGATATCGTGACGAAACGCGCCGCTCTTCATTGGATCTTCTCTATCTCTTCTGACATCTCTACGTGATAAGAAGCCCAGATTGATGAACAAAACCCAAGAACTGGTCGAACAAGCGCTTTATAAGCCACTTACTTCGTTGAAGAGTCACATTTTCTTAGTATTCGTCCTATACGTCTCAGTCTGACATCTGATTTTCCTACTGTTTGCTTTATGAGGCAGTTCCACTTAACGTAGGTCTGGATAGTTAGACTACTCCTATATATTTCACGGTACGGACTGTTCCCAGTAATTTGTCATCAATAGTGTAGTTGAACAGTAGTGGAATCTTCTACCTATGTATGCGTATCGTGTTACGTTTATTTACGTTCAGGCTCAACAGCCACAGCCTGCACCACATAAATCCTCTGCGGATCATTCTGGAAATCGATACTGTCTTCCGGCGTTGCTAGTTTCTTGTAGACAACCGCATCAGCCGCGAACAGTGTTAAAGAGCTTCCGATACTTTCTACTAGACCATTTACTTACATTGTAAACAATAACGTTCTCATCACACTTCCTTGGGGTACGCCGGGAATTATATTCACATCTGTCGATTTTGTTCCGTTAAGAACGACGCGCTGGATTCTATCTGCAAGGAAGTCTTGAATACAGACAGTCACATATCTGCTACGACATTCAGAAAGTTCGTATTTTTTCCATTAAATGGCAGAGCGGGAGATGTAGAATGCCTTCCTGAAGTCAAGGAACATGGCGTCAAACTGAGCGCCGTTGTCCACTGCGCTGTGGATCTCATGGAGGAACGGAGCGAGCTGAGTTTCGCAGGATCTCTGTTTGCGGAATCCATGCTGACTTGTAATAGAGGATATTTTCGTTGTCCGAAAATGTCTTTTGTTCTTGAGCGTAAAACATGTTTCATTATTGTACAACAGACTGACATCAACGATACACGCCTGTAAAAACGTGCATCTCTCCGTCGACCGTTTTTTAAAAAGAGTTTTTCCAGTCGGTAGGTAGCTTTCGTTGCGCCAGAGATGTATGATACAGAGCTGCTAGACGGAGAGCAAGTTCTTTCGCAGAACATTTGTAGAATCTTGTTGGTATTTCATCTGGTCCTCATGGGTTTCCACTACTAAACGACTGTAGTTGCTTTTCTGTTCTGCGATCGGCTATCTCAATATCTGCCATTTCGAAGTTTGTATGATGACTGAATGAGGGACTGTGTTACGATCTCCACTGTGAAACGATTTAGGTAAACAAAATTCACTATTTCGGCCTCCGCTTTGTTTTCTTCCGTTCCGATGCCCGTATGGTCATTAAGTGAAAGAACTGAGGATTTCGAGGCGCTTACTGATTTTACGTAAGACATAAACCTTGTACGGGTTTTACTCCGATCGGTTGATACAATTTTACTTTGAAAGACAATGGATGCCTCTTTCATGACTCTGCATGTTTGCTTAGTTCAGAGTTGGTTGTCAGCTTGGTTTTGACTCCTCTTGAATGTGTGATGAAGCTCTCTTTGAATACGTAACGTTTTTGTAACATCGCTATTAAACCAGGCTGGGTCTTTCCCATCCCTGAAGACCTTGCTTGGAACATTCTTGTCTAAGGAATATACAGGGTGGTCCATTGATAATGACCGGTCCAAATATCTCACGAAATCAGCGTCAAACGAAAAACCTACAGAGAACGAAACTTGACTAGCTTGACGGGGGAAACCAGATGGCGCTATGGTTGCCCGCTAGATGGCGCTGCCATAGGCCAAATGGATATCAACGGCGTTTTTTTTAAATAGGAACGCCCATTTTTATTACATATTCGTGTAGTACGTAAAGAAATATGAATGTTTCAATTGGACCACTTTTGTCGCTTTGTGATGGATGGCGCTGTAATAACCACAAACGTATAAGTACGTGGTATCATGTAACGTTCCGCCAGTTTGGACGGTATTTGCTTCGTGGTACATTACCCGTGTTAAAATGGACTGTTTACCAATTGAGGAAAAGGTCGATATCATGTTGATGTATGGCTATTGTGATCAAAATGCCCAACAGGCGTGTGCTATGTATGCTGCTCGGTATCCTGGACGACATCATCCAAGTGTCCGGTCGGACCGTTCGCCGGATGGTTACGTTATTTAAGGAAACAGAAAGTGTTCAGCCACATGTGAAACGTCAACCACGACCTGCAACAAATGATGATGCCAAAGTAGGTGTTTTAGCTGCTGTCGCGGGTAATCCGCGCATCAGTAGCAGACAAATTGCGCCACAATCGGGTATCTCAAAAACGTCGGTGTTGAGAATGCTACATCAACATCGATTGCACCCGTACCATGTTTCTGTGCACCAGGAATTGCATGGTGACGACTTTGAACGTCGTGTACAGTTCTGCCACTGGACACAAGAGAAATTGCGGGACGATGACAGATTTTTTGCACGCGTACTATTTAGCGACAAAGCGTCATTCACCAAGAGCGGTAACGTAAACCGGTATAATATGCACTATTGGGCAACGGAAAATCCACAATTGCTGCGACAAGTGGAACATCAGCGAACTTGGCTGGTTAGTGTATTGTGCTGCATTATGGGATGAAGGATAATTGGCCCCCATTTTGTCGATGGGAATTTAAATGGTGCAATGTATGCTGATTTCCTACGTAATGTTCAACCTATGTTACTACAAGATGTTTCACTGCATGACAGAATGGCGATGTACTTCCAACATGATGGATGTCCGGCACATAGTTCGCGTGCGGTTGAAGCAGTATTGAATATCATATTTCATGACAGGTGGATTGGTCGTCGAAGCACCATACCAAGGCCCGCACTTTCACCAGATCTGACGTCCCCGGATTTCTTTCTGTGGGGAAAGTTGAAGGATATTTGCTGTCGTGATCCACCGACAACGCCTGAAAACATGCGTCAGCGCATTGTCAATGTATGTGTGAACACTACGGAAGGCGAACTATTCGCTGTTGAGAGGAATGTCGTTACACGTATTGCCGAATGCATTGAGGTTGACGGACATCATTTGGAGCATTTATTGCATTTATGTGGTATTTACAGGTAATCGCGCAGTAACAGCATGCATTCTCAGAAATGATAAGTTCACAATGGTACATGTATCACATTGGAACAACCGAAATAAAATGTTCAAACGAACCTACGTTCTGTATTTGAATTTAAAAAAACCTACCTGTTACCAACTGTTCGTCTAAATTGTGAGCCGTATGGCTCTGAGCACTATGGGACTCAACATCTTAGGTCATAATCCCCTAGAACTTAGAACTACTTAAACCTAACTAACCTAAGAACATCACACACACCCATGCCCGAGGCAGGATTCGAACCTGCGACCGTAGCAGTCCCGCAGTTCCGGACTGCAGTGCCAGAACCGCTAGACCACCGCGGCCGGCTGAGCCGTATGTTTGTGACTATTACAGCGCCATCTATCACAAAGCGAAAAAAGTGGTCCAACTAAAACATTCATATTTCTTTACGTACTACACGAATGTGTAATAAAAATGGAGGTTCCTATTTAAAAAAAAAACGCAGTTGTTATCCGTTTGACCTATGACAGCGCCATCTAGCGGCCTACCATAGCGCCATCTGGTTTCCCCCTTCAAGCTAGACGAGGTTCGTTCTTTGTAATTCTTTCGTTTGACGCTCATTTCGTGAGATATTTGGCTCTGTCACAATCAATGGACCACCTGTATAACTATGCTTTTGAATTTTTCCACATCAGTTTATTGGGAAGTAATCAGGTGTCTGAAGCTGTTTTCTACATAAGAGTCTGATTCTTCAAAGAATCGGAGGTAGGGAGAGGGGGGTTTACTTACTACTTTCTGACTGTCCCACGTATTTAAATCAAAGAGAGTACATTACAATTTTGTCCGCATCTCGTGGTCGTGCGGTAGCGTTCTCGCTTCCCACGCCCTGGTTGCCGGGTTCGATTCCCGGTGGGGTCAGGGATTTTCTCTGCCTCGTGATGACTGGGTGTTGTGTGCTGTCCTTAGGTTAGTTAGGTTTAAGTAGTTCTAAGTTCTAGGGGACTGATGACCATAGATGTTAAGTCCCATAGTGCTCAGAGCCATTTGAACCAACATTACAATTTGAACCTTTAGTAGTACATATGTTTCTTTCAAAATCAACAAGCTGCTGTTCATATGAAAACGGTCCGTTCCCTTGACGTCGCCCTGTAGTCACTGAACTGAGTGTAGCTGCCTGGCGCTGCCCCGCAGCTGAATGTGTGAATCAGGGCGTTCTGAGGCTGGATGAGGCCCCATCTGTGTCCAGGATTTGCGGTCGTACCAGCGAGAACAGAAGCGGCGCCTGCATCAGAAGCGGCGCCTCCAGCAGGCCGATATCGTCCGCCGACCGACGGCGCCTGCAGGCAGTAGCAGCCGGCGGCCTGCAGATAGCAGCACAATCGCCGGAGTTTAGGCTATCGTCGGCTGCCGCCTACGAGGCCGGTCAATTGCGGGGCGGCCGTACGGAGGACAAAAGCGGCTCAGCTGCAGCCCGCCGCGTCTGCAGAGGAGGGCGTGCGGCCGCCGAGGACGCGCTGTCCATTGGAGTTCTGGAGATAATGCCGCCGCTACACGGGCGTCCTCCAGCTGCGGTCGACGGCGCCAGAGGCCATACCGCTGGCCTGGAACTGTCGGCTGGTTATCAGCAATGGGCGTTGCGCCGCTCGTTTGGGTAACTGGCTCTAACAGGAGGCCCGTACGAACTTCTCCTCGGCAGTTTCATTTATATTGACAGTGAGTGTAGGGCGCGACTACGACTGCAACACATTTAAACAAGAAGAAGCAACTCTCAAGCGTTTTTCAGAAAATCGAGTTTGAAAATTCTAGGCGTGCTCACGTTGTACGCTTCGTAGTGCCACGGATGATGCTGTAGTATACAGAGAAGTTGCAGCATTAGAAAATTGCAGCGAAATGCAGGAAGATCTGCAGCGGATAAGCACTTGGTGCAGGGAGTGGCAACTGACCCTTAACATAGACAAATGTAATGTATTGAGAATACATAGAAGGATAATTTTTGTATGATTATATGATAGCGGAACAAACACTGGTAGTAGTTACTTCTGTAAAATATCTGGGAGCATGCGTACGGAACGATTTGAAGTGCAATGATCATATAAAATTAATTGTTGGTAAGGCGGGTGCCAGGTTGAGATTATTTGGGAGAGTCCTTAGAAAATGTAGTCCATCAACAAAGCAGTTGGCTTACAAAACACTCGTTCGACCTATACTGGACTATTGCTCATCAGTTTGGGATCCGTACCAGGCCGGGTTGACGGAGGAGATAGAGAAGATCCAAAGAAGAGCGGCGCGTTTCGTCACAGGGGTATTTGGTAAGCGTGATAGCATTACGGAGATTTTTAACAAACTCAAGCGGCAGAGTCTGCAAGAGAGGCGCTCTGCATCGCGGTGTAGCTTGCTGTCCAGATTTCGAGAGGGTGCGTTTCTGGATGAGGTATCGAATATATTGTTTCCTCCTACTTATACTTCCCGAGGAGATCACGAATGTAAAATTAGAGAAATTCGGAGGCTTTCCGGCAGTCGTTCTTACCTCGAACCATACGCGAGTGGAACAGGAAAGGGAGGTAATGACAGTGGCACGTAAAGTGCCCTCCGCCACACACCGTTGGGTGGCTTGCGGAGTATAAATGTAGATGTAGATGTAGAGGTCACGGAGTGCGCAGTAGTCCACGAAGTCCTTGTTTCATAAGCACGAGATCTCCAGATCGAATCTCGCTGATGCTTTTCTTCTTTTCTTTTTTTCATTCCCATTTAATTCCAACAACATATTTATTGTGCCCGTGCGAAAGTCTCAGTATTTAATAATTCATTTACTATTTTCCTACTCCCTAACATAAAAAAGGAGAAAAAGTTTTTACTCATGAAGAGATTTGGAAATGAAGAAAGGATACATAAAAACTTGCAATCGAATCAGTGTACTCATTTTATGTATACTCTGATAAGCCAAAACATTATGACCACTGCTCACCACGACGTCGGATGCCGCCAGGTGACGTAGCGGGCATGTGATGTGGTAACAAAAGTATGTAAGTGGAGCAGACACGGACAGGGAATCAGCTTAAGAACCTGTGAAAATCTTTTCGGCGAAGTTGCCACGACTCTTCAAAGTAGGATAGGTGGTGATCTGTGGCATCTCTGGTGAAAGAGCACAGTTGTGGTGTGCATGCAAGTGCTTCGGATCACATCGTTCATCACACATTGTTGAGCATGGAGCTCAGCAGTCGACCACCCGTACGTGTCCACATGTTGACCCAACGAGATCGTCAGTTGACGACTGTAGTGGGAACGGAACCATCGGCGTTCTACCATCGATCAACAGAAACGTGTCGGCTCTTCAGGAGCATCGCATTTTTGCTACTCTAGGTCGATGGTCGTCTCCACAAGCGCCATCGCCAGGGAGAACGGCGGCGAGAAATGTGCAGTGCGCCACGAACACAGGCTAGTGGACGCACTGTTATGCTTTGGGAGAAATTCTCCTGCGTTTGGATGCGACCTGTAGCAGTAATCAAAGACACGCTGAGAGGTGCGAACCACCTGCATCCCTTCATGACTGACGTCTTTCCAGATGGCGATGTCATCTTTCAGCAGTATCATTGTCCATGTCTTAGAGCCAGAACCGTGCTACAGTGAGTTGAAGAGCATTATAGCGAACTCACTTGGATGTCTCGGCGACCAAATTCACCTAATGTCAAGCTTATAGAACCCATCTGGGTCGCTTGTGGGCACCGTCTCCGCATACGCAAATCAGCGGCCCGTTATTTACGCGAATTACATGATCTGTGCTTAGAAATCTAATGCGACGTACCTCCACGAACTACCAAAAAGCTGTTGGACTCCTGGTGCTCAGAATCAGTGATGTATTTCGTTCCAAAGACAGAGAAACAAGCTATTAAGCAGGTGGTCGCAATGTTTTGTTTCATCAGTGTATTACTGTATCTACATTTGTGACAAGTATAGTGTGCAAGCTATACGGCATTGTACGAATGAGGATGACAATGATCATAAAACCATAGAAAACAATAGTTATCGTGATATACAGCAGATGTAATGAATGCTGAATTTTTTATTGTTTGCCGGCCGCTGGGACCGAGCGGTTATAGGTGCGTCAGTCCGGAAGCACGCGGCTGCTACTGTCGCAGTTTCGAATCCTGCCTCGGGCATGGATGTGTGTGCTGCACTTACGTTAGCTAGGTTTACGTAGTTTTAAGTCCAGGGGTCTGATGACCTCAGATGTTAAGTCCCATAGCGCTCACAGCGACCTGAACCATTTTTTTTCTTTCTTTATGTTTTTTTCAGTGTGTTTATTGCAAAACATACTTACTTTTCAATCATAAACGGTTCTCCAGTGTCACGCAATATCGAAACATAGCACAGAATACTGGCGCTGTTAATTCAGAAAAAGTAGTGGCACTGGCAGCGACATCCGGTCCAGACACCTGGTGCTAATTAAATTTACTGCTTAGACGCCATTCAAATGATACAGCTTGAAGACAGCTATAATTTTCGAACTCGAGTTTATCAAAAACAGTCGAAAATTCGTCTTGTTGTTTACACGTGATTAAGTCATAGTTCTGACCTGCACAACCTGTCAATCCAAATCAAATCTCTGTGGTGAAGTTCGTATAGTCCCGTTCTAAGCACAGCTCATCGGCGCTCACAACAGGTCTACAGCTTTGGCTATTCCCTCTGAATGCTACAGAAGGAGAAACTGAATAACCAAAGTAAATTTAAAACAAGTGTGGATAAATATCCTATGTCAAGTTCGCTATTTTCTTTTTTATTATCGGTTTCCGCTAACTGACTAGCCATCTGCAGTTTTTGAGCAATTTTCTAAAGTCTCCCTTCGCCTGACTAGGAACATTTATGTTACTCTTTTAGGTTAATGTGCCCAAGATCTGAAGATGGCTCGTCATTGAACTGAAACTGGTACTCAATAAAGGAAATTTTCAAACATGAAGTAGGATTTTTGTCCATACATGTTTTAAATCAACAGATCGCGTATTTCCCCATTGACAATGCCAATGAATAATGTAAACATGCCTAGGCAGGCCAAAGAAAATTGTAGAAAACTGCTCAAGATATTAAGAAGGCTCATCAGCGAGCATAAACCAATAATCAGTTTAGGCCTTTTAAAGATCACAAAGGTGTGGTTGTAAGGTAGCAAAATAAATGGTCAGATTCTCATCTTATATGAGAGCTTTATATATATCGCAACAAGAAGGTGAATATGACACCTAACGTAATTTGGTGGCTATGAGAACATTTCCCTATCAGTATGTAATGAAAAAAGGTATGACAGTCAATCGACGGTAATAAAGAAACCATTCCTATATAATGCATATATTCGAGCAGAAGGTGGAACAGGCAATGCTAGTTGCTTTTAGTTTTGAAAACCCAGCCATACAATGGAATAGCGAAGGGACGCTGTGGGGGTTACGACGGAAACCACTTAAAGGGGTAGCAGGAGGAAGGTCAGTGACTCCAGGCCAGGTGATTTGGGCTGGAGGACCGCCTGTAGCGGTACATCTGCACAAGGGATAGAGAAAAAGCCTTAGAAATCTGCGTTTCGGAATTCCAACAGGATACAAACAAGAACGAGTGACACATTTCGTCCAGCGAATGCAACACACGGAAAGATCAACGTACTGTAGGCGTCTAGAACTGGCACAAAACGTCCGATTGGCGAAAACGCACCAGGAAGGAGAAAAATACTGAAGTTTTGACGCAGTTTGATAGAAGGGACATTGCAATTGGTAGAGAGAGCTTCTACAAAATAAGAGGAAGGCTTCTATTGGTCGACAAGGGCCGTGATGTGAAAAACGAATGAGCCCAAGGTGGGGCAGGCAGTTCTGCCAGGAGTAGGACAAGAGAGAAATTTTCGAGGTCTCTTCTCTAAACTGGCGTCAAGTGCAGAACGGAGCGCTTAGGGGGACCACACCTTGCCTATCTAACCCATGTTAATTTAGGCAAGTATTTGACCCATTTCCGAAAAAAACTATTTGATTCAGGACCTTAAAATTTGTGCTGTATGTTACATGATGCTAATAGAGTCAACTATACTGAAATCTACTTTATCCATTTTATTGTTTATAAGAAATACTTTTTAAAATTTATTAACAAAAAATAGTAAGTTTTTTCTGCAGAAAATATTTTTTGTGAACTTCTTATTGGGGGAATATTAATGAAGTAGTACCAGAGGTGGCTTTTTATGTTCTGCAGAGTCTCTGAAAATTTCATTCAATTATCTATGATAGTTTCTGATATAATGGGGCATATGTACTGAGAATTTTAGTTTGTGGGAAATTGACTTTAAAGAAAAACTTTTGAAATTTGTTACTTAAAGTTAATATAAACTGTCCTGCTGCACATGATGGCCCTTCTTTGGCCTCTAGCAGGTCTTCCAGCTTCTTTTACATCTTTCTGGATGTTTGTCTTGTTTCTTGGCCGTATTAGATGCAGACCTGTCTGCATCAGCTATCCTGATTTTATCGCAATGTCGTAGCCCAGCGATCATATTTTCACTACGAGTAATTCCCAGTCTTTTCAGTACACAACACTTTCCAATATTACCACAAGTGAATGTAATAACAGCATCATGAACTCCTAGTTTCATTGTATGCATGCCTACAAATACAGTTTTAGGAAGGCAGTCCATATTATGCTGTTGAAACATTCATTTGGGTTCTGTGTCTGCCCATGCAGACATTTTCTTAGAAGGTCAGGATGAGTCAAGTCTCTGAAAATAGGTTTAATTGCTGTAATAACAGCAGCAGGAAGAGAATGCTGGTGAGAATAAGATTCTCCAGTTGCCTGAGCCCTATTGTATTTGCACCACGAATTTTCTCCTGATGGACACAATCCATGACATGGCTTATCATCAGCAGATGATTTATGGAAGAATATGACCCAAACATCTCTCTTCATTGCCTCCAGATTTTATTTATTTCTTCTAATTGTCTGCCCAAAGTATACCTGCAAATTTTCTATAACAACCACTCACAATCACATTAACCGCATGTTTGAAAGCGTGTTGTTTACAAACAGCAGAAACAAAATAATATCGACCGTTCTTTTATTTGTGCAATGGCAGCCAGCCTCAGACACATACTAAACCAATCACGCTAACAGTCACACACACACACACACACACATACATGACATGCATCCATGATTTACAGACAACATGTATATTGGTCGTAAACATATTCCTTACATCAACATGTGCTCTCATCATTGCCATGAGATGTTACTCCAAACGTCAATTCAGTATGGAACAAATAACAGCCGGTCTCTGTGGCCTTGCGGTTCTAGGCGCTTCAGTCTGGAACCGCGCTACTGCTGCGGTCGCAGGTTAGAATCCTGCCTCGGGTATGTATGTGTGTGATGTCCTTAGGTTAGTTAGGTTTAAGTAGTTCTAAGTCTAGGGGACTGATGACCTCAGATGTTAAGTCCCATACTGCTTAGAGCCATTTGAACCATTTGAACAAATAACATTCATGCTTCCAGACAACTTTCCTAGCGAAATGACATGGTATTGGTGTAGCACAGGGGGAGTCCATCCTGTTGTCCCAAAGGGGTAGTCGCGTCAGTTGGGTGTCGCTTGTTAATTTGCTCACATCGGGTGTTCTTTATACCAAGTGTTTACTACATAGCATCGCGCCAGTCTTCACGCACCATAGATGCAGAGAAATTTTTTTATAATGAGCAATCTTGTGTGTAAAAAATTATGACATCAAATTTTCGTCAAAAGAGGCACATCAGGAAGAAATAAATGCCAATACACCTGTGCTTGAGAGGACAGCAGCAGTCACTCAAAAATGAGAATATTGACATAGCTCCATGTACTTCCCAAAGTTTCATTACTTTAGAAATGTGCAGAAAAAGAGAAATTTTACTTTTAAGTGATGTTGCCACACAAGTTGTCAGTACAGTTTGAAGATCGTCTCACTTATTCGAAACCTCAGTTAAATAAAAACCGTAATCTAGATTATGTGATCTTAAAGTAATAAAACAAGAACTCTGTTATCTCCTGCGAAACAATGTCGGTTTTCTGATCGAGTTTACTCTTCAGTGGTAAACACCCGACGTTACTTTCTGTTCTTACGAACGTTGCGCCAAGCGTGGCTCTGGATTGGTAACCAAAGACTGTGAGCAGGGCGATCTTCGGTCGTTCCGTACGCCTCCTTGCTGACTGTCCACACCAGTGCTTCCAATGCGGCTGCCAACTGCTTAAAAAACGAGAGGAGCAGCGCCAAAGCGCGCCGAAATGAAGAAAGTTTGGCTGCAGTGAGGACCGGCAGGAAGGTGGCTGTCTGCGCAGGGCAGCAATCGGGAGTCCGCCAAGTTCGTGACAGCTGCGCCCAGCCGGCAAGTCATTCAGAATGGCGGCACGGGGACTCCCCCAGGGCCGCAGCGTGACGGACTTCCGACGAGGCCTGACGGAAACTGCCGAGCGCACGACGTGCCGCAACTGGGACACTCGTTTGCAAGAGAGACGTTTATCTTCGCGTATTACACACTGTGCATATGCTTCACAACTCTCGCATGTGTGTGACCAGAGCTAATAGTTGAAGGGTCCAGTACAAAAGGAGGGGCGACACCATTTTATCTTTTTCTTCCACGACAGACATAAAACTGATTAATGTATTTCATATAGCTTGAATAGCTCGGAGAGATATATTCTCGAAGCGCCTACTTTAAGGCAGTAATGCGTGAACACAGTTTGGAAGTTGTAACATTTATATCGATTAGTAGCAGGTTTATATTAGGTAACTGTGTGTTTACGATTTTGGAGAATGTGTTCCTTGTTACTTAAGGTCATTGATTTGTGACAGGAAATTTATAGTTTGTGATGTTTGTATGGAAAAAGATAATTGATTGTTTAAAATAATGAAACTTTGTAATACGTGTATATTTATAAGGAAAATAACATATATTGGAAACTGATTCATGCTTAGGGCACTTGTAATGTAAAATGCAAAAGATGTAGGGATGTCCCTCCGCAACGGAAGTGGCATGGCGCGATGTAAAAGGTTGTTATGGCGGTCGAACTGCGCGGATCCTTGGTGTGAACGGTCCGCAGTCAGTGGCTAGCCGTTGCACGGTACACATCGACGTTGTCAAGGGAGGCAATTGGAAGCCGCTTTGCAAGGAATTTGGTTTCGGATTTGGATTTGGCAGTTGCTTGGTACTCCCGGCAATAATGAATGGCTCTAACACGTTAAAAATCCGTCGCCAAGAAGAAATTTTTTTGAGCATTCAAACATCAAGAGCCGTGAGTACAGTTAGCAGCCATGTCGCTTGCCACCACAACTTCGCCACTGCTCCACTAACTTCATGCATACATTTATACATTAGAGCATGGACCCTATTAATTTGTGTGAATGATTTTAATAATAATCCAAACGCTATAAATCTGTGTTTGGAACCATAACTTCTATCATGATCATGAACCTATGGAGGGTCTTCTCCTAAGTGTTTATAAAACCGAGTATTCTGTTTCAAATGAACTAGTGATTTATTTATGTTGGTCACATGTGCAAAGATTAGCAAAAGTTGAAGTTAAAACCACAAAAGTGAAGTGAGTTAGAAATTTGCTAGAGTAGTCACATTTTATTGCAAAGTATCATTTTGCGAAAATACAGTGCTAGGTTGTGTAAATGTCACTGTCTAAAATACCTGCTTCACAGGTGATGAAAAAGGCAAATACATTAACCTCATTTGAAACGTAATGTAGTCTCGAGTACTATCATGGATGATTTTTTTTTTACTTAATTGAGTTCAGTGTTGAATAATTTGCCTTGAAAAGTAAAATACAAACTATCCCCAGTGAAGTTAATAAGTGACTTTGAATTAATTTTTGCTACTGAAATAATCATTCAAATGTTCAAATGTGTGTGAAATCTTATGGGACTGAACTGCTAAGGTCATCAGTCCCTAAGCTTACATACTACTTAACCTAAATTATCCTAAGGACAAACACACTCACCCATGCCCGAGGGAGGACTCGAACCTCCGCCGGGGTCGAAATAATCATTGAATTTGACTAGTGATACTATACCAGTTTGTGGGTCCGTATCATGTTCTTCATATAATAGAAAGATAATTGGAATATTATTGCAACTGAAGATGTCTGGTATATTTCTATAAAAGAGGAAGTATAAACAGTGTAATTATTAGTTCTCTGTATTAGTGTTTTTTTTTTTTTTTTTTTTTTTTTTTTTTTTTACATGCCAGTTAAAGCAGAATCCCCTCATGTCCAATTTCAGTCCTGCAATTTTGCAGTAATATTTCAGTACCGATTCAAGTAATGATCTCGAATTTAGCTTTTATTATCATGAGTTTGGTACATTTTTACTTCCTATGATTACTGGTTTGTGCTTTATTGGTAACTACTGCTATCCACAGCTCAGAGTGTCCTGTGTCCGTTTGTATCCTATGTGCTATTCAAAGGGAAATATTAGTGAAAGTAACTTCAATAACTAATATTCAATTTTCTTACGCATGCATTTCCAAATTAATGTGCCTAATTGGGCAGGCGACCAATCATTTTTTTTTTATTCGTATATAAATTTTACTACTTTAATTAAACCCCAATGTTAAAGTCTGCTTAGTTTTTCTATTAATTACGCTATATTCGAAATTATCGTCCGGTACCCTTGTCCAATAGACAAACACGAGGTCAAAATTCTAAATTCTCTGAGAGGGTAACATTAGCTTGTGTCACAGAAAGGTGTTATGCGAGGCTTTTTCCCGTGACAGGACTTAATGTTAGGTTCTTAGTGAAGAGTGACGTATTACAAGAAAGTATTGTAACAGGGTGTATACGACTCAGGACAACCGGAAGATCCGGGAAAAACCCGGGAAGTTTTTCATCCAGGAGAAAACCGGGAAAAACCCGGGAATTTTTTAGAATTTCGGGAATTTTTCATTGTTTTAGTCTTTGGTTACATTTTTGTAACTTTGACTAGTAAGAACCAATATTCTAACAAAGAATATTACTGTATTTCGCTACTGCAGAATAATACTGCAGCAATAAAACTCGAACGAGAGAAAAAAACGAAAATAAAACCTAAGTGCCAAAGGAAATGCGCCATATACAGGAACAAAACACAGTGCTTATACAAGCGTCTGCCAACAGCAAAATGTGTCAAAGACTTTAGGAAGACTATGCAATGTTTCATAACAACAAATTGCCTCCGATGAGCGTGACATCACAACTGTTTACATTAGATTCGGTTGCGAGCGAGCTTATGCGAATGTTCAGTTGAGTCGCGTATGACTAGTACCTTCTCCCGCTTCTGGCTACAGAAGTGTGGCATTTAGCTGTATAAGCAATAGCAGCAAGCAGCCAGATGCTATCCGGAAAAATTTTACTGGTGCACCTAAGCTGGCAGATTCACGTATGCGCAATAGGCCCGGAACTAGGGGGCGGGGGCAAACCGGAGTATCTATCTGTCTCGGGCGGCAGTTTCACGGGGTGGCGGGGGGGGGGGGCACCAAATTCATATTATTGAGGAAAAAGACCTCGTTTCATAAAGCGCCTAGCATCCAGCGCACGTTGGTCTATCGATTACTCATGATTTTGAACATATTCCTGTTGGTTTTTGAACATTTTTGATCAAGTTCTAAGTTAATTTCTGAATGAATCGTAGGTTTATTTTTGAATGCGTGCATAGTGTACGTGATGTCTCTGCCAGGGCAATCTCCGTCGCATCCTGAAATAAACTTTCCTGCAGACAAAAGGGGACGGGTCAATACGAGCTGACCGAATAAAGCCGAAAGGGTGAATGACAATCGCTGTTTATGTGGCTGACTGGGTTTGCAAATGATCAGCGTTGTTATAATTACTAGCTAATTCCATAAATTTAGACTAACAGATAGGAAATAAATGACTAACAGGAATAACAGGCAACTAAGATTACATGTTGTCTTCTCCGTGTATCCAAGAAAATGAAATTTTGACAGAAAATGTTTGGCCAAACCGGTACACTACTAAGGGCCAGTCATACAGTCCCCGGCTAGCAGCGGCTGAAGTTCTATTCTGGGAGAAGCGCGGAAAACGCTTTGTACGAAAACATAATAACGCCTAACCGAAAACAGATGTGGGATAACTAAACTGGTGAGTGTGGCAGAGTTAGTGAAGTTAACCAAAGAATAAATTTTGAAACTGGCAGGAATAGTTACAGAATTAGCGATGGCAAGATTGTTGGTTAGAACGAGGAAGGAGAAGAAACGGAGACTCTCACAAATTACGGAAGAATATGACCATTCCAAATTTATGTAAAAATTTCGTACTACTACTTTTCGATCTCATGCTTCAGAAGATAGAGGGTATGAATAAAATGTGAAACCATTTCCTAACATAAAATCTTTTGCTTGTAGTAGGCCTAATAGGCATTTGATATTGGTACTTCGTGAATTATAATCTGTCGTGTTATAAAAATGACCAATTGTGCGAAAACAGTCTCGTTTATTTGGTGTTTGTAACAATTGCTGCAATATTAGGAAGGCCTATTTCATTTTATCTAGCAGGCAGTCAAAAAATACACGTAACCAGATCGAGAAACCACACCAGTCTTGGGTACTATTTGTATTAACAGCTTTTCTGCGTTTTTTCATATAGCAAAACGTAGACGAACTTTGATAGCGTAATAGATTCTTTCCCAGATAGGAAAGTACGCCATGTAAATCTGTGGCAAGATTATAGGAAAAAAAAGCTAGGACTTAAGGATTGAAGAAATGTGTACTGTCTTGCTTGTCTCTTGTCTTTACTTGTTTTATGTATCCTATATTTAATTTTGTGTCACACAGAACAGCAAGTTATTAGCTAATAGGCAGTAAAGACTGAAAATTTTCTGAAGAGTTATTGTCCTCCCGGCTACATATAATCCCATGCACTACTAATTGAGAGATGTTTTTAAGAGGGGGCAGGATGTCATACCGGCCGACTGGGAGCAGGAGAGGCACCACAGGACATTTTAATTTCCACTGGTCTGAATATAGTTTGATGGCACCCATTACAAAATATTACACATTTGAATTCCACAGAGAGAAATACAGAGACGTACGATGGAAGGATTCTGTGAAGAGGCGTGGCACTGCAATTCGGCACACTTAAGACCAAATAACATGTCTTACGTTCCCTCAATCATATATGTTTTATGTATCAGACCCTTCAGAAAGATGTCCGCTACAATATGAAGATATTTTTAGAAGTCGATTTTTTAAATTTTTGGCGTCCTACCTCAAACGCTCGAGGGAGGGGGAGCGCCACTATCTAATATTGGCCCGGTTCGGAAGTATCATAGATCTGGACCTGATGCACAGAGCAGTCTGAGTTGTAGTGGGGAGGTGGTAGTAGTCACCACGTGACCCGTGTTTACGTTAAGTGATTTTGCTGTTTCCTCTTCGTTTATTGCTCTCAAGTCAAATGAAAGCAAAACGGATTTCTGTGGTCGGGAGCTATCAAGTGAATTAAAATATATTCACATAATTACGGAAGGCTAAAATAATTTATTAGTTTCAGATATTATTTTGTTTCTACCTTTCTGACAGTCAAATGTTAATCGCCTTGCAGAACAATGAAGTTACCTTTGTCAGCTTGTTAAAGAAATTTGACTTTTATTAATCTTTTCTGCGGAGGCAGTCAATTTATTTGAAACGAAATGTTTAATTCCACAATATTGACTAGTTTCAACTGTTCGCTACAATTCAAGTTCACGTTTTCATCGTCTAGCACGGATGGCATTATGCCATAATAAAGAATCAAACATGAGATAATGCAGTACTGGTACTCCAAGAAAATTTACATCTGAATCTGGACATACGAATGTACACTTTAAGCCGAATTATGCATTTTAGTAGGGTTAACAAAGTTCCCACGCTCTTAGAGTATCCTCCAACGTCTTGTTTCTTTTATGACATAACTTAAGATGTTTTAATGTTTTCACGTACGAACATACGGGCTTCCTGCGTCATGATAGCTGCGCAATCGCGTCGACGCCTGTCACCTGGCGCAACTGCTGAAACGAATCTATTTCTAACAGGTCGCGGGAAAATATTCCGAATGTTTGTTGGAAAAGCGTTACTTTCAAGTAAAGTAAATTTCCTTTTACGCAAGATGAACTCTGTCCGCCAATGTCCGATGAATTTCTTAAATCACAGAGCGTTTGACTCTCATTCAAAATTCAAATCTTTGAGAACGACGATTCAGAATATTTTCGAGCCCAGAAGTTCAGACATTTATGTCGTTGTTAAACATTTTACTGGCACATTTGTGTGATGTATCTAAAAGTGTAACACTCGCAAAAACAATCAACATTATGTGTGAAAGCTTAGCTTCGCTTGCAGCTTATTAATCTTGTAGGCCAATATTACAGGCTACATGAAAGCTTTTCTTTTCTTTTAGCAACACTATGTATTTAAACCATTACCTTCCCCTATTTGTGTGTTCACACTACTCAACAGTGATGTTGCTATTGGCTAACTACATCACATGTCCTCTGCTCTAAATATCCACTGTCATCAGCTGGCGAGATCGCTTGACATGAGCTACGACTGGCTTACAAAAGCGCATCGCAATCTCGATGGCAATCCTTCGAAAATGTAACATGCGGTGTTTGGTGAAATTCGAATCTATACTTTCGTAATACGAAATACGCAGTGTGCATTTTGCTGCACACCAGACATCTTTCCAAAACGTATTTTTTCCCCCAGAGTTTTGTTTTCTAAAGTGCCGGGAAATTCTTCGCCGGTGTATAAAACCACAACCATTGAAAGGATTGATAAGTTTTACAGTTCTGAGGAAAAGTATATTGGTACTTAACACGGAAAAAGTGTATTTTCATGCGAGAGAAAGTGTATTTTTAACCAGGATATCCGGTAAAAATCCGGCATTTTTTTTTCCTCGTCCACGTATACACCCTGTATAAAGTTCAGACATTAGTAATATTTATATTGATACACATTTAAAATGGAGCTACCTCCGTCTAGCAGCAAAATATTAAAAACATGCTTAAGTACTTAAGACCATCTCTTTGCTTAAATCATAAATGTGGAAGATGACCAAGCGAATTTAGAATATAGACTGTCCTATTTCCATCCAAGTATAGAACAAAAAATTTAACAGAAGTAGTCACCACAGCCAGTGGATGGTTCAGTGTTTAAGCGTTGTCTTCTTCTGCTGTAAAGAGACTCAGTACAGTACTCACTTCCCTCCGTAAGATATATTTCAGTGCTTCGCAGTACTGTGAGTCATTACATGGTATGTACTGCTCCACCAATGTCATTGCATCTTCTAGTTTCATGAATCTTAATGGCAGCTTTCGTTGTTATGCACATGGATCTCTGAGGGTAATATTCTGAGACTGACTGAGCAGCCTGAGCTTCTAAAAGATAGGCATTCTTGCGGATGCTCTACATTTTACTACATCACTATTGTGAATGTAAAGAAACACTCTATAAATAGACAGTACAGTTCGTTTAAAATTACTTGATACATAACATCTACCATTTCACACTACAATGTTGCCACATTTTTTTTCCTCGTCCACGTATACACCCTGTATAAAGTTCAGACATTAGTATTATTTATATTGATACAAATTTAAAATGGAGCTACCTCCGTCTAGCAGCAAAATATTAAAAACATGCTTAAGTACTGGGATAAACACGACACACAAACACTGCGGGTCACTTCAGAAGTGCTGAATTAATCCTGTTCGTGTAACACTGAGCAATGTTGCAATCTGCTGCCATCAGGCATGGCGGGAACTTGAGATATTCCACAACTAATTTTAGATGACCAATGACTGAACTACGTCAGACAATGAGTTTTGTAGCCCTGAATTTATACTCGTGTCCTAACATAACCACAGCCTCTTGATGTGCAATGTATACAGAAAATGGAGGTCAGCAATCTGCGCTTTGCTCGCGGCTTTTAAAACTGACCTGAACGAGCAAACTAGAGACAGAGAACATTCAGTTTCAGCGCTAAAGGCGAACTGTAATTTCTCGCTTTTGCGAAGAGAGCTGACGCAACACTGACCGATGAGCAGTCCTGGTTGGAACTCATTTACAGGCTACAGGCAATATAAGTAGATTCCAAAAGAAACAAGAATGATACACTATGTGATCAAAAGTATCCGGACACCCTCCAAAAACATACGTTTTTCATATTAGGTGCATTGTGCTGCCACCTACTGCCACCTACTCCATATCAGCGACCTGAGTAGTCATTAGACATCGTGACAGAGCAGAATGGGGCGCTCCGTGGAACTCCTGGAATTCGAAAGTGGTCAGGTGATTGGCGTAATCTGTGTCATACGTCCGTACGCGAGATTTCCTCACACATTAACATCCCTAGGTCCACTGTTTCCGATGTGATAATGAAGTGGAAACGTGAAGGGCCACGTACAGCACAAAAGCATACAGGCCGACATCGTCTGTTGACTGACAGAGACCGCCACAGTTTAAGAGGGTCGTAACGTGTAATAGGCAGACATCTATCCAGACCATCACACAGGAATTCCAAACTGCATCAGGATTCACTGCAAGTACTATGACAGTTAGGTGGGAGGTGAGAAAACTTGGATTTCATAGTCGAGTGGCTGCTCAAAAGCCACACATTCGCCGTTAAATGCCAAACGACGTCTCGCTTGGTGTTAGGAGCGTAAACATTGGATGACTGAACAGTGGAGAAATGTTGTGTGGAGCGAAGAATCACCGTACACAATGTGGCGATCCGATGGCAGGGTGTGGGTATGGCAAATGTCATCTGCCAGCGTGTGTAGTGCCAACAGTAACATTCGGAGGCGGTGGTGTTATGATGTGGCAGTGTTTTTCATGGAGGGTGTTTGCACCCCTTGTTGTTTTCGGTGTCAGTATCGCAGCAAAGGCCTACATTGATGTTTTAAGCACCTTCTTGCTTCCCACTGTTGAAGAGCAATTCGGGTATGGCGATTGTATCTTTCAACATGATCGAGCAGCTGTTCATAATGCATGGTCTGTGGCAGAGTCGTTATACGACAATAACATCTCTGTAAGGGACTGACCTGCACAGAGTCTTGACTTCAATCCGCGCCAACGTGGTCTGCCGCAGGGAATCCCTCCAAACGGCTGCCGCGTCCGGAGAGCTAGCTGGCTGTTGCGTGCTGGTCGCGTGTCAGTATCAACGGCCAGCCACACTTTCGCTTGTGGCCTGGCGAGGACTGTCTGCCCCCTAATCCCTCAGGTATACGGCCCGGTGACTGACAGCTTGTAGGACCGGATGCTCCCGCTCCCTCCTCGTCAGGTGGCGCGCTGACGCTCCCCTTCTTGCAGGTAGCCGATGACCTCTTGTTTTTGCGCCTCCTGGCCTCTGCATTGCCATGATTCCCGTCATCTGCACAGTTCTGACAAAAATCTTATGCCTAATGGTTCAAATGTCTCTGAGCACTATGGGACCGTAGCAGCAGCGCGGCTCCGAACTGGAGCGCCTAGAACCGCACGGCCACCGCGGCCGGCATGTGGTTTGGTGACCTGAAAAATAGCATCCCAACAGGTGCGCGCCTAACACTTATGGTAGAAAACCCCCGCAATATTAAGGATCTAGCTATTGTTAAATCCTAAAGTTTAACTTATCCTAGTATATAGTACTCTCCTTTTTTCTATTTTTTTTGTTTACCTTATACAATACTCTTACATAATTCCTGTTACGTTGAGATGTCTCGCTGCTCGCCGCTATTGACGACAGTGATGTGTGCGCCGTACGACATGACCTCCGAGTTTTCATTACGCCTCACTGAAACTCCGGAGACTGTGTTAGCCATGGCTATACAAGACAATAAATTTATAGTTGAACTTAATTTTGTGTGTGATGCAGTTTTAGCAATGAAAGCGCACCTTTCCAGAGGTAATGTAATATGACCAAGTCAAGACTGGTTCCTGTTGAGGATTCAGTCGCCCACCACACGCCAGCTACACAGTATGTCACGAATATCCAAGTATAAGTCCCTGGTTATTCATCTGTGACAGTCGCAAGCAGCATGCTAAATCCCCAACCAGCACATTGGCATGATAGGCTTTATGCCCGCATTTCTACCGTCTAGGGCACCATTGGAGTCAAACACTTACAGGTTCACCCCGACTTGCAAGACAACGATGCTGGCGCATCACTGTAAAAACTATACTGCCCATATTCATCCTCTAAATCACGCAATATACTACAATCTTGCAGTGCACTGTTGCGTGCCTGCAAGCATTGGTATGAACGTCTCACGAACTGGTTGTGGCCGCTATAGAGCGTACCACAACTTCTCAGAACGCTTCTAAAAGCACGTTCTTGTATGCGCCCGTTTCTGCGACATCTCCTCACTCATCATTATCCCTCAACATGGACACCAGACAGGAAAGGACAAAAACATTGCTCATGAAAAGGTAGTGTCTACTCCATCGACATTGGAAGTCGCGAACATAAACAGAAAAAGGATAGCAGCAGTAAATTCTTATGCGAGACAACGCAGCGTGTTAATACTTTAGCAATCTTAATCTATTAATGCAACGATTATTGTTCCCCGAAGAAAGGTTCATATATTTGCCTATCCTACTATGCACACCACTTACACTACTACTATAGCAAGGTTCATGTATTTGCCCATTCTACTATGTACACCACTTACACTACTACTATTCCACGAACTTCTTTATGTGAGAGATGTGGTGGAGTCCTATGGACTTCTTTCCTTTCAGCGTCTCCAATTCATAAGCATTGTGGTGAACTGCTCTCCTTATATGGTACGGGCCGTTGTAAACAGAATAGAATTTTTGGCATTTCATTTTTTGTTTGTTAGAGAGTCGGAAAGACTTCACGAGCACCATTTGTCCAATTTGGAAGTGTCGTAGACGAGCTCCCCTGTCGGCACGTCTCTTCCTGACCTCTGCTGCAGCCCGTATTCTCTTGAGAGCCAAATCCACTATGGCTCGGTGCTGCGTTCGCGCCATTGGTGGGAAGTTTACGACCTCGGTTATCAAGTCCTTAGGAATCCGCTTTTTCAGTACTGTAATGGGTGCCAATTTTGTTATCCCATGGGGTGCCTCATTGATCACCTCCTGGAAGTCTTTAAGGAAAACGTCCCATGTCGTGTGCTGTTTGTTACAGTACAACCGGCACAAGTTTCCGAGTTCCTTAATAACCCGTTCTGCAGCGTTCGAGTTCGGATGGTGTGAAGATATAAAAATGGGATCAATTTCACATCCACGCAACGTCTCCTTCCATGTTTTTGACTTAAACTGTGCCCCGTTATCAGAAATAATTTTACTCACATGACCAACCTGTGGTAGGAAATCCCGGATTAGGGCTCGTGATACAGTTCGTCCTGTCGCCCTCTTCAGTGGCGTAAAGGTAACGTATTTGGACGTTAGTTCAACAAACACTAATACGTAAGTATATCCTCTTCTCGTTCTTGGCAAAGGTTCCATCAAATATGTTGCTGCTAATTGTCTTTATTTGGTCGGTACGATTGGGTATAATGGTGCCTGCATGCTCACAGTGGTGTGCTTAGTTTTTTGGCAGTCTTTACACACCGACAGGACCCTCCGAATTCGACGCTCCATGTTTCGAAAGTAACACATGGTCCTTAGCTTGAGATTGCACTTGCGTGGTCCGAAGTGTCCATAGCTGAGGTGAGTATGCCATATAATCTTGTTTATTAGGTGTTCAGGGATGCATACCCCCCATTCAGTGTCATTGGCATAATTTCAGTGGAAAATTATGCCTTTCCGCAAGAGGTAGAACTGCCTGACGGTGGCGTGTCTTCTGTCTATCCATTTCTGTTTCAATAACACTAGGGAAGGGTCCTTGTCTTGCTCCTTCTTGATGTCCTGCATACTACAGGTAATAAAATTTTCAAAGGCTACTTTCTGCATATAGAAAAGGCAGTAGTGATTTTCCTCCAGATCTTCTTCCATGTTGTGCTCAAATCCGATCGGTGACCGTGATAAGGCATCTGCAATAATGTTCTGACTGCCGGGGATATATTCTATCGAAAAATTGTATTGCTGCAGATATGATGCCCACCTAATGAGCCGCCTGTGATTAAGCTTTGCAGTCATCAGGAACTCGAGTGCCTTGTGGTCAGTGTAGACCCTCGTCTTGCGACCAAACAGAAGGTATCTGAATTTTTCAAACGCCCATACAATAGCCAGCGCCTCTAACTCGGTTACTGAGTAATTCCTCTCACTCTTGGCTAGTACTCTGCTACCAAACGCAATTGTCTTCCACACCCTGTTTCCTTCATGTACATAGTCTTGGAACACCATGACACCCAGACCTGAGTATGAACTGTCCGTGACTATGCAAAGCTCTTCTGCTAAATTAGGGTGTGAGAGGATGGGTGCTTGTAATAATGCGAATTTTAATGCTTTCCATTCGGATTCGGCCGCCTCATCCCATTCCCAACGAATCTTCTTTTCTGTAACTTGATGCAACCTAGGACTGCTCTGAGTTTTGACATGTATAAAGCGGTTGTAAAAATTTATGATCCCCAAGGGCCCCCTTAACTGCTTCTTTGTCGTAGGAACGGGAAAGTTTTCAATCGCTTCGATCTTTTCGGGATTTGGCGCAATGCCCTCACCCGTGATGATGTGTCCTAGAAATTTGACAGAGGACGTCCCAAAATTCGATTTTTAGATATTGATAGTCACTCCGTATTCCTTGAATGTCGCAAGGAGTTCACCGAGGACAGCATTGTGCTCTCCCCAAGATTTCTCCGCGATCAGCAAATCGTCCACATAGCTGGTGACATGACGTTTCAAATTATCGCTTAGTATGCCGTCCAGCCCCCGAATGAATGCGGCAGACGAAATGTTCAAACCAAATGGCAGACGACGAAACCGGTAACATCTTCCAAATGCTAAAAAGGCTGTATACTGTCTGCAATTTGGATGGAGCTCGATCTGCCAGAAACTCGATTTTAGATCAACTGATGAGAAGATTGATATTCCATGGAAGTTTTGGAAGAGTTCCTCTAATATTTCCGGTCTGTCTGTTTCGGGTTCTATTATGGTATTAATCTGTCGCGAGTCCAAGAGTAAACGAATACTACCATCTGCCTTCTCGACTACTCTTAACGGGTTATTATAGGCTGAAGCCGTAGGTTCTATTATTCCTTCACTCAGCATTCGCGTAATTTCAGCTGCTACTTTCTGTCGATATGCCAAGGGGATTTGGTAGGGTGGCACAAGAAACTGGTTGTGCGGACGTACACGGAATTCATATTGGAAGTTCTATATTGATCCTGTCTTGGGAATGAAAACCTCCGCATGTTCTACTAGTAATTTATGAAGTTCTTTGCGGTGGTCGCACCTTATATTCTTTATTGCTTCCACTTTTTCTCCTATTTTCTCCTTTATTTCTCCCATTACTACGACTTCATTCTCATCCGTGTCCTCTCCCCCACCTGCAACGTCGACCTGTTCTTCCTTTCTGTCTTTCTGACACGCATAGTTTATCCGAACACAGTTAGACGGTAGTTGAGCTGGGATCAGCTGGTCGTCGAACTTAATCTGGACGGGATTCCCTTTCCTCAGAACCACTTCACCTCGTCCTAGATCAACTATCGCTTCACGCTCAATTAGGAAGTCCGTTCCTATTATCATGTCGATCGCCAGATTTGGCACGATCCAGAAGTTAGACTCTATTTTGTGTCCTTGGCAGGAGAATTCCAGTCTTGTTTGTTGGGAGACCTCCGTACATTTACCCGCTAATGCCACTTTTATTTTGGTTTTCTTAACCGATAGGACAGGCCAGTCCACCTTCTGAGAGCACCTCTTGTATGCTGCCTCAGATATTGCTGTTATGTAGCTTCCACTATCTATTATCGCCTTCATAATCTTTTCAGCTATTGCTACTGTGATAAGAGGCTGCCGATCCTGTCGAGGAGTTGTTTTATGTTCTTAGAGCAGGATTTATGATAAATCTTCGTAATTTATCATCCGTAGTTGGCCAGATCCTAGATTACGTGCGAAATTCCGGCGGCCTGTGTTCGCACCAGTCTGGCGTCAATCCCTTGTTAAGCTCTCCCTCCTCTGACGTACTTTAGGATTTGCGGGTCTAGTTTCAATCTCCTGGCTCCACTGTTGTCCTTGGTTTCGCTCTCTCCGATTACGGTCGCTTTGCCGTTCGTTATTCCTCCTATCCCAGATTCCTTGTCTAGATTGACCCTGTTCCCTAACGTTCTGGTTTCCGTGTCTCTGGTTTCCATAACCTTGAATAGCGTAACCTTGACTCCCGTAACCCTGGTTTCCTAACTGACCAGTGCGATTATGCGATCTGTTATCGTCTTCCCTTCCTGGCCCGTGGTATTTGTTACTTTGCCCCTTCTTGCTGTCCTTTGCGTCTTGTTTATCAAAGACTACTTCGAGTTCGCGCAATAGACTCTTGAATGCTTCTATGTAAGATCCACACTTCCCGACAAGTGTCTGTTGGTACCCAACTGGCAATATGGAAAAGCAAAATTTAATGATTTCTCCGTTGCTAAATGGACTATCTAAAAATTGATTCTTCTTGAGTAAATCATCAAAAAATTTGGTTGCGCTCCTATGCCCGGACACTTCCAGTTCAGTACAAAATATTATTCCCTCTTTAATCCTGTCTTGCGTTTCCTTTGACCAGTAGGTCCGCAGGAATGCACCAACGAATTCCTGATAAGTCCGACAAGTCGCTGCCACACCCCGCATCTTTTCCGCAGCTTGGCCTTGGATGTGTCTACACATGAATTCTAATTTTGCCTGGGTTGGCCATGACGACGGTAATGAATTTGTAAACTGCATCACCCAGCTCTTCGGATGCATCGACCGTCCATTATCTTTGAACTTCTGGAATTTTAGTATCGACAGGAAGTGATTCTGATCAAAATCCTGTCCGATCCTCGCACTGGTGTTGTCACTCGTTTCCGATACTTGCAGGTCTGCTGAGTGTCCTGATCTATCTTGCTGACTACTGTGATGTGCTACCTCTGTATCACAGTGGAAGTGGCACTCCGAATTCACTCTCCTAAGTGGGCTACAATGAGACGCACCCACATGCCTTGCTCATACTGTGCCATCAAGCAGTCAGGCCTGCAAGATGAGTGGTCTGCCAAGCGAGTGGATTCATTCTTATTTATCGAGTAACATGAACTCTCGTACTCACAATTAAATTACAAATTATCCTCCTGTATGAATAATACGCAACGGAAACGCACATCTGACTATCAGTAATTTACAGAACTCTGACTGTTCACTACGCACTGGCAATACCACATTTTCTTTTTGTCTTTTATTTAACGGCTTTTATCAACACGTGGCCACCGCACTGAATATGAATGGCGCACACATTATAAATTCGGGTCATAATGAGAACATACAATTCGAAGGAAAAGTCCACCAATCTTTTTCTTTTCACTATCTTATTTATTCCGATGAATTCTCTAACCTAAACACACAAATTCTATAACCTACAACAATAACACATGAGAAATTCCGCCCAGTGGGCATGGCTTTACATTGGTGAATCTCTATATTATGGTCTTGTAATTATTTAACGCTGCAGTGCACTTTCTGGGTAGGATGGTGCATCTTTTATTATTTCTCACACTTCGACTCTCACAATCATCATCACGAAACTATCCTCCAGACCGAGCGGTACAGAAGGAACAAGCATAACCCACTAATCTTTTGAAACTACCTTGCTACTCTCCCATGCAAACCACACATACCCAAATTACATGACATACACCACACTACGACATGGAATACAAAACACTACATAGTCACAACACTATCACTTTCAGCTTTCCCACTTCAACTAGTATTTATCCCAGTTTCACACGACACTGCCCCACTTTGTAATTCTACTTTCCTACTATGAACTCTGGAGATATTTGCACGTCTTCCTGTGCAATGCAAGCCAAGTGGCGTTGCTGGATAGACGGCCGACTCACCTTGCTTCTCTCTCAGAGTTTGAATCTAGCGTCACACGGAATCATATCACGCAAAGTAATATTAAGAACATATTTCATCACACACGCGAGTCCTCAACTGATACCATGGACGAGTACTTCTCTTTATCTTTTGTCTCATACACAGATTGAGACTCACACAGTACTCACCACGTGGAAGTACTCGTCTCTAATTTCAAGTCCTGCACACGCCATTTCTTAAATATTTCAACTTATGGTACACACGCTATTTCTTAAATATTTCAACTTATTGTACACACGCTAGTAATTCAGCTTAACTTAAGCACACGGAAGTATTTCAACTTATTGCTACATGTGGTTTCATTGTGACCGTTGGTCACTTCCGAATATTACCACAATCCCATTAATATTACCTGCCTGACATTTAATTCTCCCCACAAAAGTTCCTGAAATAGAGAAATTATTATTTCAAACTACTCTTAAATATTCCACATGCATACCATTTCTGCACTCTTTTGTCTTTACAGAGCACAACTAAAACAGGTCTTAACAACACAAGATCCAGCGGCAGAGTGCTGAAACATGGCCGTTCTCCAGGTTCTCTCACACCTCTATCGAAGTGGGGGAGCACCTAGCTACCGTATTGGTCAGCCACATTTCAGGCACTCAAAGCTCAGGTAAATTTCATCTCTTTGGTCCCACCAAAGGTGGCCAAAGGATCGTCTCAAAGATGATCATATATTCACATTCACTATCTGTGGTTAGCAGACGACCATACATTCATTCATTTCACAGGTATCACCAAACTGGATGTAGGGATTTACTTTGTGGGAGTGCACATGTGATCAATTTAAATAAATAAATTGTCATTCTTTCCCACACTGGTATCCGGCTTCACTGTCTTAATTGAAATTGAGTTATTTTACAAAAAGAATGTGTTGTTCTGACAAAAATAATGAAGTATGTTGTACCTATTTTCAATGTCGGGCAGTACTGTACCCTTTCAACAATTATTGGAGCTATTACTCGCTGTTTCGGCGTGTGCAGTGTTTGTTCCGCACTCTGTCACTGGGCTAGAGCACGGCGGGCTTTTCCTCGGAGAGACAATTCTGTGTACTCCATTATTGGAATCTGAACGCGCAGTGCTCGTGTGCCCGTTTCGCTCTAGTTTTGCTATCGACCCTCTTCTTCTTTCATTCGTTTCGTGATGTTCGTAACCGCAATATTACCTTGAGTTTTTAAGACCGCTAGGGATTTTGAGTGGGCCTGTGTCGAACGTCGCAAGCGCCCTGCGAGTTGAGAAGTTGCTTTTGCGATTTTCATTGCCCCTTTTGCTGCCGTTTTGGCTAGGCCTGCTATTTTTTGTGCTACCATTGACATTTGTTTTGCTTCTCCACATTCTTTCTTTATTGTTAGTAATTCCCCACGAATTTCCCCTATATGCGAAATTATTGCCTCAGTGTCCTTCTTAAGCTGTTCGTCAGCTTCTTCCTTCTCCTTCTTACGCTGTTTCTCAGCTTCTTCCTTCTCCTTCTTGCGTTGTTCTTCAGCTTCTTCTTTCATGGATAGTAGGAAGCTCAGTATTGGGTTTATGTCATCTTTTTGATCCTCGTCACACATGGGCGATGTAACTCTGGACACCTGAGCGCTAGAGCTTTGATGTGACCGAGCTGGCCCCTGTCTGCTCTCGTTCGTTTGATTATAAACTTCTGCTACCGTCTCGACCTGTGCGACTATCTCTGTTTCATCCTCTACCTCACTATCATAATCACGGCCGCGACGTTGCTCTAAGATCGCGTCCCAATCACCTTCCTCATCGATGACCCTGTCGTCCTGTCCTGCTAAAAATGTGCCCATCTCATCTCTGAACCTATCCCCGTCAGTAAACTGCCCCTTATCCATTATGCTATCCTCTTTTGTTTTTGCTTCGCTCGATAATAGTTGTGCCTTACTTCTCGTGATCATTCATGAAAAACAAATTTATCTAAAATGCACAATACAAATAATCTACTCCATATATTTTTCCACATAGACATAACATTTCAACAACGCCGTTCCAACGCTGTAATTACATGCATGATTTGTTGTGGTACAGAAACCGCACACAAATCCGACAAAGTGCAATGTGGTACGGACACCACATCAACGAAACACAAAAAACAAAAAACAAAAAAATATATACACTGAAAACAAAAATTGTAATCATGCGCCGCTACTTAAAAACTAAATGCGGAACTAACAGAAAAACTTGGGTATTAATCAATAAAAAACAGTAGAGATAAAAATTTGAATGTTGCTACTAAGAATACTGTTTGCTTATCAGCGATTCACAGGAAAGATCCCAGACTAAGGATCGCCATTTTATGCGAGGTGCCGGGGCTAGCAGTGTATTTAACACTAAATTCTTCTAGAATCTTCATATATAAAGGATGCCCTAAGCCCCCCCTATTCTAACTCCGACTTTTTGCTGTTGCACATGGATTAAAAAGAAACGCGAACTGACTGTAATCGACCCTGCAAGTGGAGTAGAAAAGAGTTTGGCACCTGCAATAATTTAATTTGATAAATAAGTTAAATAAAGGAAAATTTCATTAACGTAGTGAGAAATGATAGGGTTGCTCTACCGATTAACAGAATGAAAGTTCTGTCCAAAATAACAATATGATTTATTATAACTCAAAATAATAAACAAAAACACATGAAACATTTACAATACATCAAATTTGCTCAAATTGGATACTCAAATAAATGCTGTGAAGGTGAAGTTGTCCCTAAACTAGATTGTGACATTTATGATGAAGTGGTATGTGGAGCCAATTCCTTGTAACTCAAGTCTTAAGGGAGACACATAGCCAACCCACCATTAATTGCTGCTACATTAGTGAGGACTCAGACAATGAACACCCAAGACAGATCAAAGTTAGAAAAGACAAACAGGCGCGCTCTGCTGAGCTCGGATTATCACCTAGCAAAATTGCCTGCTTTGCTGGTGCAGCGGACGTACATTACCAAGCTGTCTTCTTAACTGCACGGACACGGTCTGGCATACCGGAGGCGATGGCTGGTTGCTTCGACGTCCCATCGTGGTGATGATAATGTCGCGAGTATAGCCCGAAACAAATTATCCTGGCCTGGTTGTTCCACACTAAAGACTTCCTTGCAATACAAATGCGCCTCTGAGGGAGACGAAGAAGGCTCGCCACACAATCACTGACGGTACAGTGGTTGATTTTAACAATCGAAGTCACACAGTAACTCTGATACAGTCAACTTTCGCCAAAACTGCTCAAGATAGACAACATAGGCCTCTTGTATGCAGAACGCTCAATTGCCAACTGTACTCGGAAAGTTACGTTGAAGTCGAAACTTCAGCAACTTCGTCAAACAGTTATAATTAAATAAAAGTATATTAGACAGCCAACGGAAGGCAGGCTGTCCAGAGCAGCGAGAGCTCAGTCTTATAACCTACTCCGACCGAAAGGCGAGAGTCGACTCACCACAAGAGCACCTGTACAAACCGAACACAGAACATTCCCACCCCCACGACAGTGGCCGTGAATAAACGTTCCAATCAGCAACTCGAAAACCGGCGGAAAATTCCACTCTATTGCCGGAGCACTACCATTCCACCAATGGAGATACTTGGCGCCAATTTCTGCGCCGATTTTGCTACGTCACGGAGCTATGCCCTGAGCAAGCCAATCACAGTTACGATTTTGCAGAAAGCGTGGGAATTTTCCCGCCAAAATTGCCTGGATACACAAGTCATTCCCACGCCTCGCTGGTAGCCCGCCAGAAAGTGTTATCGCTAAGTTTCTGCAAAGTAACGGAACCTCTAGCCCAGCCGCTACTTCAGGCCCCTGCAGGCATGTCTTTTGACAATGTCGGCGTCTGGAAATCATTCACTCGACTCCCTCACACCCGTCGGCTTACCCTTTCAAGATCAGCAGAGCCCGCCTGTCACCGGACCACCCGGGTGACAAGAGACGCTGTGTGGGAAGTCTGCGTGTGAAGGAATAGCAACTTTTCACCGCATGCAATTAGAGAGGATAATCGTAAGATAGAAATATGAGAGGGGGCTCATGCCACCTCTCATGTGTTGGTTCAAATGACTCTGAGCACTATAGGACTTAACCTCTGAGGTCATCAGTCCCCTAGAACTTAGAACTACTTAAACCTAACTAACCTAAGGACATCACACACCTCCATACCCGATGCAGGATTCAAACCTGCGACCGTAGCAGTCACGTGGTTCCGGACTGAAGCGCTCAGAACAGCTCGGTCACAGAGGCCGTCTGTGTGTGTGTTTATCATGTTTGATGAAATGCGAAATAAAAGGGCCTGACCCACGATTCAGAATCCAAACACAAAATGAAAAATGCCAGATAATGAATTTGAAGTTAACCGACCGTTTGTTATGGCAGTTTGACAACGGTAAATAGTTCACGACTAACGTTTAGCGCTCTGATTGGAGGAAGACGTCTCTAACAAGTGAAGTGTACTATCAAATAATTTCAATCAGCCTATAGAAATCTATGTTTGGTATCACTTTTAAACGTTTATAGGAAGGAAGGTTTTAGTTGACTCACGAAGTCTCGTGTCATATAGCAGCGTTCACGTTGATTACATGGAACTTCGTTGATGATGTCTTTTTCACTATTTTCTCATATTACCGTGGCAGAAAAATTCTCTCTGTTCCACGCGCGTTTTTCCCCGTCACCTGGTTCAGGAAACCGGTGGGTAACAGTTTTTAGCTGGCAAACATTAACATACGTAAATAGGAACTGAACTAGTGCTGTATTATTATTTTCGGCACAACAGTTGTCTGCGAACATGTATAGACGTCTAATAGCTCCACTCAGTATATTCTCAAAGTAGTGATTCGGAAAGCTTATTACCTCACTTTCACTTTTCTTTCCAATCGATTCATCGCATATATAAAACTGTGCTCTCTCGTACTTGGCTCCATAAACACAAAAGTTACACACTGAAAGCTGACGACTGTAAAATGCAGTAGTATATGGTACCTTGGGTAGAGGCATGTTCTGCTGGTAATCAAAGCACAGTGTTTCAACAGAAGCCTGCCCCCATGCCTCTATCAACTTATCTCTCAGCTCATTGTAGGAACATTCAGCTTTTCTAAGATGCTACTCTTTCCAAGTTGCAAGTTTCACCTTTTATTCCTCACATTCAGTACTTTTCATTCGATTTGCTATTGTGTCACAGGTTCTGCATATGCTCTTCGGAGGGCTCCCAAACGCATAATTAAAGTTCCGATGGAAGTACCAGTAGTATAAATCATACAAGATAATAGGTTTATATGCTCCCAGCGGAGGTTCGAGTCCTCCCTCAAAAATGGGGGAAATATTCAGAGATTCACACTGTCAATAGTGTACTGGGAATACCAAACTTCTGGCATAATCCCTCACATTGGACAACGTGTGGCCGTCGACCTTCACTTAACGACCGAGAGCAGCGGCCTTTACATAGAGTTGACAGTGCTAACAGACAAGCAACACTACGCAAAATAACCGCAGAAATCAGTGTGGGACGTAGGACGAACGTATCCGTAAGGACTGTACGACAAAATTTGGCGCTAATGGACGACATCGCCTTTAGCGCATTTCCTGGGCTCGTGTTTATATCGCTTGGATCCTAGACGACCGGAAAACCATGGCCTGGTCAGATGAGTCCCGATTTCAGTCAGTAAGGCCTGAAGGTAGGGGTTGACTGTGGCGAAGGCGCCACGAATCCATGGTTCCAGTTTGTCAATAAGGCACTGTGCAAGTTGGTGGTGGATCCATACTAGTGTGGGCTATGATTACATGGTGTGGACTGGGTCCTCTGGTCCAAATGACCTGGGGCAGGGGGTCTGGCGGCTTAAAAAGTATGTAACACGAATTTATGGCAATGGAGGTAACTTCTCTTCAGTACAACATTGCTCTTCAAAGAGATACCTATAAATAAGACTATTTTTCCACATAATAAACAAATGTCAGAACGTTCAATACCTCATGATCGAGAGCCACTCGGTCACGCAGCTATTCGAGAACCACTGCCTGAATGTCTTCATCGTTCGAAAATTCTTTCCGTAGGCTGTTCCTTCAACTTTCCATTAAGATGAAAATCGCGTGGTGCGAGGTCTGTACATCCTGATCAGCACCACTCACTTCTTTCCGGCCTTGGTGAAATTGTTGTGATGGTTTTAGAAACATTGGTGGTGACATTGAATTTGGCTCATACACCTCTAGAATTTCATGGTGAATTTGCGTGCAGTTTAGACGTTTTCCCCACAAGGACAGTACCGTCCCGCGTACTACAACGTTGGAGTACGTTTCCAGTTGCCGCGCCGTTTCAACCGCATGCTGTGATGCACCAAATGAACTTCCCCGGCAGGGAACTCTGAAGTGCCTTCGTGTCAGTTTACGCTTACTCCATCTGCGGGGAGAAAAAGGGAGCTCACAATATCCGTCGAAACACCAGAGAAAATGTACCTGATGGATTTCAGGAGAGACAACCGGTATAACTTACCATGTTCGGTTGACTTGAGTTCTTCTTGAATCCATTTATGGTTCTCTACAGCAGTGTACACCCACTGCACGGTATTTACTCAGCTTACTGTAGATATTCTTCATGCTGATAAAAGCAGTCGGCAGTTGAAACTAACCGCGCGACCGTTACGGTCGCAGGTTCGAATCCTGCCTCGGCCATGGATGTGTGTCATGTCCTTAGGTTAGTTAGGTTTAACTAGTTCTAAGTTCTAGGGGACTAATGACCTCAGAAGTTGAGTCCCATAGTGCTCAGAGCCATTTGAACTTGAAACTAAAGGCGATCGCTGTGTTGCACAAAGTACAACCGAGCCTCGACTTCGTGGCTTAAAAGATCCCGCACAGCTTTGTAGAGCGAGTAATTCAAAGTAGAAGATGTCTGTTACTACAAGTTTTAGAAAGGCGTTTCTATTACTGGCTCGTCGGTATCTGAAAAATGTTGTTGACTTGCTTCGATTTAGTGTCGTACCGGATGAAATAACACTCATCGGCACAGTGGTGAGTTCTTAGATTTACTTATGGAGGTTGCCGAGTTCATATTATACCACATGCAAAATATTATATCACTTTATTGTAACTAGAGTAAGATAAACTACTTAACTTTATAACAATCCATAGCCAAAGGAGTTTCATGTGTGTTTCTTACTGTCACTGAAAACTGGCACGTCACTTGATACACTGCAAGGTAATAGCCTCTTCTCTCAAAGTACAAATGACTATAAACGGTACTACCTGGTTCTGTCTAATACAGCTTTCGCACAGATGGCTTTGTAGAGAGATGATGCTGTGGTATTTGGCGGTGATTGCAGACCACGCTGAGCAGCACTCCGCTCTGAGGTAAGGAAGTATGCTGCAGCGGTACCGGGTGGGTCTCTCGAGGGTGTGTCTATGCAGACTTAGCTCATTCGTCGTTACTATGGCAGCGACTACGCTCCATAGTGGTTCCGTCGCAAGGTACCAACTTGTCCGTGGGACTGCGTTCTTCGCCTCGCCGGCCGGTGTGGTCGAGCGGTCCTAGGCGCTCCATTCTGGAACCGCGCGACCGCTGTTGTAGCAGGTTGGAATTCTGCCTCGGGCATGGGTGTGTGATGTCCTTAGGTTAGTTAGGTTTAAGTAGGTCTAAGTTATAGGGGACTGATGACCTTAGAAGTTAAGTCCCGTAGTGCTCAGAGCCATTTTTGAACTGCGTTCTTCGGACGACGCCACGGTTGGCACATAGGCTGTACAATAAATAATACAAGGATTTGTTGTAAGCTTTCAGCGTTGGTACCGAACGCTATTTACTATAAGGCAAACAGTGTATCCGAGGCACCATTAGTTGGCCAGAAAGGGGAGTGGTTGAGTGAAGTTTCTAGTTGGCAAACTTTGAACCAACACCCCTATTTAAATTCCAGTTACCTCCGGTGTGTCTCATGAATGAGAGTATGTGACACTTCTTGATGTTGCCCGTCCATCGGATGGGGACATTAATCTCAACGGTCCCTTGGTGTCATTTGAGCGTAGTAAGCCATGTGCTGATACCAGGTTTTCTCAAAAAAATGGTTCAAATGGCTCTGAGCACTATGGGACTTAACATCTGAGGTCATCAGTCCCCTAGAACTTAGAACTACTTAAACCTAACTAACCTAAGGATATCACACGCATCCATGCCCGAGGCATGATTCGAACCTGCCAGGTTTTCTCCTTTCTCTCACCATTATACCGGCTAACATGATACAACAGTGAAAAACACATACTTTATAGCCACGTAGACACAAACATAGCACCACATTGTAATGGCAGCCACGATTATTGTTGCATCACCGATTAGTCGCCACTCTGCTGTTAAAGGCAGTTCAAGATGAGGTTTAGGCTAGCAGTTCTGCAGCTGAAAATGAAAGTGAGGTAGTTACTCGATTATTGTAATTATGTATCTGAATTCTGTACTGGTATAAGCCTTCTACTCCTTCCTAAGAAAAAAAAATAGTATTTGAATGAATACTGTTGAGTCGTATTTTCAGTTTGCGATATGATTCAATTAGGGCCTGGGGAATAGACCTGTGATCTTTGTAATGATTAGAGTATTAAAGTGACGTGCTACTTTACTGACAGTGATTACTGGTTTCGGTTTTGCTGGCACCATCTGATATTAAAATGAGAACATACAAAAAATAACACATTAGAAGATTTATAAAACAGGAAAACTGACTCATTACACGTGCAAATAAAGTGAAAAGATTACGTAATGACACCAGTAGTAACACATAGGTGCGTAGTCAATACATAGAATAACAAGAGCAGAGACTGCCTATCTAAATATTAAATTAAAGCTTACAATCATTGGCACTAGTAAATTACCAGTTGCAGACAACTGAAAATATATGTATGTATATATACACTACGTTTATTGAAAGACGTAGAGAGAATTAAAGCTTATACACTTTTAAAACTTGGCATAATCTGCATTTAAAAAATAGAGACTAAATGATTATGTGTAAAAGCCACAAATCAGCCCTTTCTATGAGTGATAAGACAAAGTTATACGTCAAGCAAGATAAAACTACTTAAAATCTGTGTAAACGCTGTATTTATATAGTTTGATCATACGGGCAGCGGAGTTCAACCATTGTGCATAACGCCTGCCCGCACCATAGCGCCTGCGCCATACCGATGATGTTCATGACAGTTTTGTGGTGTGTAACGTATTCCACCCACTCCACACTAACTCGTGGCCGGAATCACCTGCACAGTGAAACAGTATTCGTCGGAGAACATCCCTCTGGACCACTTTGCTGATTCCTGTCAACATGCTCCCTACACCAACGAACTCTTTCTCGATGATGGCGTAGTTGAAGTGGTTTGCATTTAACTGGCTTCCGAGCATACAAACCAGCCGCTTTTAATTCCCGCAAAATGGTTCTCATAGAGACACCTGTACTGGTAGTGACTGCAAGGTCTGTAGCGATCTACGAAGATGATGATGATAATGATGTTCGGTTTATGGGGCGCACAGCTGCGCGGTCATCAGTGCCCGTACAAAGTCCCAATTTTTACACAGTCCAGTTTTTACACAGTCCAATCTAGCCACTCTCATGAATGATGATGATGATGATAATGAAATTAGGAGAACAGCAGAAACACCCAAACCCCGGGCACGATCCACCTAGGAGAGAGGCCTGTTCCTTTTCGGCACTAGGACTGCGTATCGATCCTACGTCATACGGAATGGGATTGGGCGATTAATATGTTCTTTTACCAGAGGGTAAACGAACATTAAACATATACTAACAGGAAGTAAAAGTACTTAATCTCATGATCAAACGGTGATCTGCTTCATGTCCAATTAAAAATTTGACTGCGGGACACTTGCAGAGTGGCGTGATAGCATGCCGTTCCGCGACGCCATCGCAACGTAATTTATCAAAAGAGAGACTCGTCCATACGTCCAGGAGCTGCGTAGAAACAAAAAATTGCGGTGGTTACTTCTTCTTTTCTTATAAAAACAAGTAACGACCTATGAGCTGTGACACTAGTCGTAAACAACTGAAATGCTCTTATGATGTTAAGAAGAATTCCACTGACACATAGTAAAATTGTTGTTTTATTAGCACACAACCGGTTTCGTGGCCTAAAGCCACATCATAAGGTGCTAACTACATGTTAAAGAGTAGTATACTGTACGTACAATGTCTTAACTTTGTGGATTATTAATTATTAAGGATAACATCTAAAATACACTCACAATGTTCGCTCCTAGTCAAGATACACTGGTGTCCAAAATTAAATCAACAAACTCCTATTTCCTCGTCGTGTGCCTAACTCACGAAATAATGATACAAGCTGTCAACAGATGTCGTTACGATTGTGTTCTGCACAGAAGGTGGCATTCCGAGCAAATGACAACTACGCCAGAAATGACCTCAGGGTATTATTAAGAGGGGTAGTGTTTGCCGAGTAGTCCCACATACACAATCGCAGTGTACACAGTCACAGACGATGCCGTACTGCAGAGAGAAGACGCCTACAGACTCTCTACCGTGGAGGGCCTTGGAAGAATGGAAACAGGAGAGTCGCAAACTGATGTGGCCCAATGGCTTAATGTGAATCGTTCTGTTGATTCTCGGACGAGGGGTCAGGTTATAGAGACCAGGACAGGGCCGACCACGTGTGACATCAGAAAGAGTGGACCGTTATTTGACTGTAGTGACACGGCAGTACCGCCCTAGTATTGCACTGCATCTGAAATATGACCTCGCAGCATCCCCTGGACGCATCGAAGAAAACGGTGTACAGAAGGCTTCAGCAGAGTGCCCTTATTGTTGGAGACCTACTGGCTGTTTGCCTCTGGCGTGTCTCCACAGAAATTGAGCTGTCAACATGCCACCAGGACGGGCGAACGGTAGGCCAATGGTCTTTTCACAGGTGAGTCCCGATTTTATCTGGAGAGTGATTCTCGACGGATTCGCATCTGAAGGGCACGTGGAACACGATTTCAAGACTCAAACGTTATGGAAAGAGCCCGATATCGAGGAGGATCTCTAATAGTGTGGGCAGGAATTATCTTGACCACTCGAACACCTCTTCATGAAATTGTACGGGTGAAGCAAGATTTAACTGCTGTTAGGTACCTTGAGGAGATCTTGGTACCTCATGCGCGGTTGTTGCGCGGTGCGATGGAAACAAACTTCGTACTGATGGACGATAATGCTCGACCTCTTAAGACACGGGCCAAATAAATGCAACCTTGCAAAATTTCCGTTTGTTGCTTTAATTTTGGACGCCAGTGTATAATATTGAGTGAATATTGTGTACATTGCATTCGGGACTGAAGGGGGACAAATACGTGATCCTTTAATGTCGTTAAAATTGCTGCTGGGTGAATCATGTAGTTAATAGACCATCGTTTTGTGATTTTCCTGCATCTAAAAGAAGAAAATATATTTTATGTTTGTGGGTATATTTTAGATACTGCCTTTATTAATTAATAATCCACAAAGCTAAGACACTATATATTACTCTTTACCAGGTAGGTTGTACATGATGGTGCGGCTTTAGGTCGCGAAGCAGGTTCTGTATCAATAAAAGAAAAATTTAACCAGCCGTGAGCGGAATTCTTCTTAACATCATGCCCTTCAATGGCTGCGGGTGACCACAGTATAAAATACTTTGTGACGTAATGTTCTTACACCTATTTTTACAAACATTTAACGCAAGTTTAATCCCAGATATCGAACGCGCATTATTAAGACACATGTGAAACCCGTTTACACAATGCACGATACTTTTTAACCGCATCTGTCTGCACTAAGGATGTAATGATATTCCAAATGTGCACAACGCTTACGGACAAATTTAAGGTCCCATACAAGACCAAACTTATTTATCGAATTCGCTGTTATATATCGACGGATATGTCAAACAAGCCCTTACACGAATCAAGAAGTACATCAATTTAACTTCACTTCTGAAGCAGAAGCTGTTCGTGTATGCCGTAATTTGTGGCTAGGGGGAATACCAACACATGCAGATAAATTATTTCAACCATTGAATCCGGCATTGTGTTTAAAGAGAACAGGTTCTCGGCGCTTCAAGTTAGGTTTAAGTAGCTCTAAGTCTAGGGGACTGATGACCTCAGATGTTAAGTCCCATAGCGCTTAGATCCATCTGAACCTTTTAAAGAGAACAAAAAGACAAGACACTGATCCAGCGAATGGTTTACAATGAGAGAGAAATACACACATGACAACCTATTAAAGAAGGAATTGTTACACTCGGAACCTAACGATTACGTCAAGTTTCTCCGAATGGACAGCGAATCTAAATTAACGTGAGGAGGGCAATGCGTGATGCGTTCAACGAATGTGAAATTAAAACTCAAGTCACCAAGTTGACAGAAAATCGCACTGTGACCATAATCGCACTGAAACGCAGAACGACACAGGATTTTTCCAAAAATGTTTCACACAGGAAGATTATATTGTAGTTCCTCCTTTAAATCGTCGCACGAAAGATAGAACGACAGATACCGAAGTAAGAGACCGAGGGATAGAATATAAACTGAAATCGATCAACTGGACCTAACGGGTTACCATTTCGAGTCTACACAGAGTATGCAAAAGAATTTGTCCCTCTTCAAGCAGCAGCGAACCGTAGGTCTCTTCAGGAGCGAAGCGTTCTTAATGATTGAAGAAAGGACACGTAATTCCCGTTCTCGAGAAGGGAAGTCGAACAGACGCATAGAACTACTGCCCTATGCCTCTGACGACCGTCTGTTGCAGATTTTTGGAACATATTTTATGCTAGCCTATTATGACATTTCTAGACGTCTAAAATCCGTAGTAAATCATCATGGGTTGCCAAACAAATCTCGTGTGCAATGCAGCTAGCTCTGTTCGTCCACGAGATACACAAAGCAGCAAATACAGGCGTCCAGGTAGAGGCCGCGTTCCTTGACTTCCAGAAGGCATTCGACACAGCTCCACACTGCCATCTAATGAACAAAACACGAACATGTCGAGTATCAGACCAGATTTGTGACGGGGTTGAAGGGTTTCAGCGAACAGAACACATTATTTCATTCTGAACGGATAGGACTATTCAGACATAAAAGGAACTCCAGGCGTGTCCCAGGGCAGTTTTATAGGACCATTACCTTTCAAAACATATGTAAATCACGTAGGAAGTTTCATGAGGCTTTTCGCGGATGTTGCTGTATACATGGAAGTCGCGTCAGTAGAGAATTGTAGCGAAATGCAGGAAGACCTGCAGAGAATCTACAATTGGTGCACGGAATGACAGTTGACACTCAATATAAACAAATGCAATACACTGCGAATATATAGACAGAAAGATCATTAATTGTACGATTACAAAATTGCAGAACAATCACTGGAAGCAGTTACTTCCATAGAATATCCAGGAGTATGCGCACGGAGTGATTTGAAGGGGAACATCCGCATAAAATTGATCGTGAGTAAGATAGACGGCAGACTACGATTCATTGGAAGAATCCAACAAAGGAAGTAGCTTACAAAACACTCGATAGAGCAATACTTCAACTTTACTCGCCCGTACCAAATAGGACTTTCAGAGGAACAAGACAAAATCTAAAGAACAGCAGCGCGGTGCGTTATATGTTGATTTAGTTGGCGCGAAAGCTCCAAGGAGATGCTCAGCGAACTCCATTGGCAGACGCTGCAAGAGAGGCGTCGTGCATTATATTATCGTTTGCCATTAAAAGCTCCGAGAGCGTACTTTCCTAGAAGAGTAACTGATATATCGTTTCAAACTACGTATATCTTGCGAAAAGACCACTAAGATATGATTAGAGAGATTTGGACCCACAAGGAAGCTTACCGGCGATCGTTATTCCCGTGAAACATACGCAACTGGAACATGAAAAGGTGAAAGTGACACTCGTACAGAAAGTACCCTTCGCCACACACTATGAGGTTGTTTACGGGCGTCCACTGTCACATATATGGCAAACATAGTAAAGTGGGAAAAACTGTATGGCGGTGTACGATGGTCTTTACGACTCACCTCAGTTACGTGAGTTTTGGAGTCAATATACGTTGTCGACAAAAGTTCTGCTTTGCTATATTAATGCTCATGATGTAGATATTCCTACTCTACAGCGGGACCAGGTAATTTCTTCAATCTACTCAAATATACATAATCATGCACCTGCTCCTGAATTCAGTGATAAAATCAAGAATATAATTACACGGTTTTAGCCCTAATGTCACGGAGTTCGACAGAGGAATTGCATATATCAACCCTCGCAATACCAAGAGAGGGGTTGGGTTACTTTATGCCCACCTTCATGAAAATATTGTAATCGAATCAGTTACTTAATATTTTAAAATTTTGAAAAAAATATTGTTTTCGAATAATAGTTCCACCAGATACCATAAATTTTATAATTTTTCAGTTAAACCTAACCCCCAAATGTAATTCCGAGTAGTAGACGCTGCTTTCCACAATGAATGACATGTATACTTCCAACATCAGGACTTTTCTTACATATCAATGTTTCCTTAAAAATTACAACCTATTGTCAGTAAAGTTCAACAACAATTAATGAAACTTGTGTTTTTTAAAATTTTTTGTCTTGGTCACAAAGTACCTCCCTCTTGGTGGCAAACGTTATTAAAAACGCATCGATTTTGCGAATAGTGTATTAAAAGATAATTTTAAGTTCTGGGACCTACTTACACGTCAGTATCTCCAGAAAAGTATGTTCTTAATATAGTTCAATAACATTTAAAGAATTTTGTTTTCTTTAAGTTTTTTATGGTAAGCCCAAAGTACTTTCTCCCCTCCACTCCACCCGGCCCTCCTTGGTAACGCGCCTTATGGAAAATGCGTTGGTACTGCTAGTGTTAACACAGTGACGCATGCGCCGGCGCGCAGCAAATGGTTCAAATGGCTCTAAGCACTATGGGACTTAACATCTGAGGTCATCAGTCTCCTAGACTTAATATTACTAAAACCTAACTTAACCTAAGGACATCACACATATCCATACCCGAGGCAGGATTCGAACCGGCGACCGTAGCAGCAGCGCAGTTCTGGACTGAAGCGCCTAGAACAGCTCGCCACAGCGGCTGGCGGCTGGCAGCAAATGCAGGATAATTCAACAGAGAGAGCTAAATTCGACAAAATCCTTTCAAATGCTCCAATCGCCAATTTCAACGGGCAGCAGTGATGTCTTCTAGTAAAATGCATCTAAAGATAGCTGCTTCGTTGTCAGTTAAAGTGTCGAGGCGAGAAGTCAACGTAATCCGACACGATCACGAGATCTTTCGAAACACACCTACTCGTTATGCCGTGAAAACTTCAGAATACGAAATTAGTGAAAGTCGTTATTTGGTACCCAAGTAGGAAAGATAGATTATATAATGGTATGACAGAGATTTAGTAACCAGGTTCTAAATTGTAGGACATTTCCAGGGGCAGATGTGGACTCTGACCACAATCTATTGGTTATGAACTGTAGATTAAAACTGAAGAAACTGCAAAAAGATGGGAATTTAAGGAGATGGGACCTGGATAAAGTGAGAAAACCAGAGGTTGTACAGAGTTTCAGGGAGAGCATAAGGGAACAATTGACAGGAATGGGGGAGTGAAATACAGTAGAAGAAGAATGGGTAGCTTTGAGGGATGAAATAGTGAAGGCAGCAGAGGATCAAATAGGTAAAAAGACGAGGGTTAATAGAAACCCTTGGGTAACAGAAGAAATACTGAATTTAATTGATGAAAGGAGAAAATATAAAAATGTAGTAAATGAAGCAGGCAAAAAGGAATACAAACGTCTCAAAAATGAGATCGACAGGAAGTGCAAAATAACTAAGCAGGGATGGCTAGAGGACAAATGTAAGGATGTAGAGGCTTATCTCACTTGGGGTAAGATAGATACTGCCTACAGGAAAATTAAAGAGACCTTTAGAGAACCACTTGCATGAATATCAAGAGCTCAGACGGAAACCCAGTTCTAAGCAAAGAATGGAAAGCAGAAAGATGGAAGGAGTATATAGAGAGTCTATACAAGGGCGATGTACTTGAGGACAATATTATGGAAATGGAAGAGGATAAAGATGAAGATGAAATGGGAGATAAGATACTGCGTGAAGAGGTTGACAGAGCACTAAAGGACCTGAGTCGGAACAAGGCCCCCGGAGTAGACAACATTCCATTAGAACTACTGACAGCCTTGGGAGAGCCAGTCCTGACAAAACTCTACCATCTGGTGAGCAAGATGTATGAGACAGACGAAATACCCTCAGACTTCAGGAAGAATATAATAATTCCAATCCCAAAGAAAGCAGGTGTTAACAGATGTGAAAATTACCCAACTATCAGTTTAATAAGTCACAGCTGCAAAATACTAACGCTAATTCATTACGGACGAATGGAAAAACTGATAGAAGCCGACCTCGGGGAAGATCAGTTTGGATTCCGTAGAAATGTTGCAACACGTGAGGCAATACTGACCCTGCGACTTATCTTAGAAGAAAGATTAAGGAAAGGAAAACCTACGTTTCTAGCATTTGTAGACTTAGAGAAAGCTTTTGACAATGTTGATTGGAATACTCTCTTTCAAATTCTGAAAGTGGCAGGGGTAAAAACCAGGGAGAGAAAGGCTATTTACAATTTGTACAGAAAGCAGATGGCAGTTATAAGAGTCGAGGGGTATGAAAGGGAAGCAGTGGTTGGGAAGGGAGTGAGACAGGTTTGTAGCCTATCCCCAATGTCATTCAATCTGTATATTGAGCAAGCAATAAAGGAAACAAAAGAAAAGTTCGGAGTAGGTATTAAAATGGATGGAGACGAAATAAAAACTTTGAGGTTCGCCGATGACATTGTAATTCTGTCAGAGACAGCAAAGGACTTGGAAGAGCAGTTGAACGGAATGTACAGTGTTTTGAAAGGAGGGTATAAGATGAACATCAACAAAAGCAAAACGAGGATAATGGAATGTAATCTAATTAAGTCGGGTGATGCTGAGGGAATTAGATTAGGAAATGAGACACTTAAAGTAGTAAATGAGTTTTGTTATTTGGGGAGCAAAATAACATGATGGTCGAAGTAGAGATGATATAAAATGTAGACCGGCAATGGCACGGAAAGCGTTTCTGAAGAAGAAAAATTTGTTAACATCGAGTATAGGTTTAAATGTCAGGAAGTCGTTTCTGAAAGTACTTGTATGGAGTGTAGCCATGTATGGAAGTGAAACGTGGACCATAAATAGTTTAGACAGAAAGAGGATAGAAGCTTTCGAAATGTGGTGCTACAGAAGAATGCTGAAGATTAGATGGGTAGATCACATAACTAATGAGGAGGTATCGAATAGAATTAGGGAGAAGAGGAGCTTGTGGCACAACTTGTCTACAAGAAGGCATCGGTTGGTAGGACATGTTCTGAGACATGGAGGGATCACCAATTTAGTATTGGAGGGCAGCGTGGAGGGTAAAAATCGCAGAGGGAGACCAAGAGATGAATACACTAAGCAGATTCAGAAGGATGTAGGTTGCAGTAGGTACTGGGAGATGAAGAAGCTTGCACAGGATAGAGTAGCATGGAGAGCTGCATCAAACCTGTCTCAGGACTGAAGACCACAACAACAACTAGGAAATTTCACGATAAGATTATGCTCCACACATGTTCACAAGGAAGCATACTAGTGTTCAAATTCCATTTCGACTGTCATGTAGCATGTCCTGTAACTCAGATAGTGTACCTATTACAAAAACGCATTTATGTGTCCGATATGATGATTTTTTAAACAGATAGTTGCGGATCTTAAGTCATCATTCAACTTCTAACAGCCAAAATTTTATATAAATGGATTATTTAATTGATCATTGCTTTATTTCATCTCCGGAGTTTGTATATAGAAATGAACACAGCTGACTGTTTCTAATATATTGTTACAGAATAACATAAAAGTCGCGACACTCGGTCTCGTTTTTGCTACCCACAGCAATAGCAGCGCCCCATGCGTCCGGCAAGCAACACTTCTGAATCATCGGATGAGCGAGAAACTAACGTTTATATTGATTGGTAACATAGTCTTTACGATATGGAGTGTGTGTTGTGCCATAAAAATCGACAAAAACTAAAAAATGACACCACATTTGTCATTATTTAATGTCCTCCGGACTCGGGAGGTACGAAACGGTTTATTACGGGACTGTTTATTTGTGGTTGTCCTGTAACGTACAGAAATTTGCTGTATAATGTCACTTTCCTTCAACAACAAAAAATAGCTATTAAATACAGGAGCTCCCGACCACTTGCACAAAGACGTCGTATGTGTACCCACCAAAGAAGAGTTTTGTTCGCTATAATTGCAGCCAAATCAGTGAATGTGGAACATAAGATATCTTTATGGGATGTAACACCTGCGTTATTTAGCATACGAAATAAGCCAGCTACAACTGTAGCTTAAGGAAAACCCGCACAGACGTGATAATAAAGCGTCAAAAGCATTGAAGAAACCAATTCCAAAATTATTGCTAAATCTGAGCCACAAACGGAAAGAATCTTCAAGAAACTCGCTTCTGAAACGAAAGTAATTACTTATAAAAATATTCGTGTGTTAGTAATTCGACTGACGTGTAAGAATGAGTCTATCATTAGACACCATAAAACATTCTTGAGTGTAAAGCAAAGAGCCTTTGATAACAACAATAGACAACAATAGATATTTAGGCCTCTCATCTATGACATATGATTTATATTCTCATGCTTTGAGCGGAATAAGCTGCTAATGTACAAATATTCCGAAGTATTTTTTCTTGAATAAGTTGTAGTGTGTGGCACTCAATCAGTGTGATTCAGCTGTTTTAGCGTGTTTCAAGATAATTCATATCTCTGTAGAAATTTATTAACGCATGGAGCGCAAAAAGATAACAACTATTTCTTTAATTAAGCAGAAAATAATTGAAAACATTATCCCTATGGCGCATGTGACTATTTGCTTACTCGCCGCTTGGAGCGCTTATGTCGCTACAGCTGTTAAACGGTAACAACTTTCACACCAGTGTCGTGACTGTATTAGCACTTTGGTATTGGACCATAGTGTAACGTAACAGTCGTGATACTGGCACTCGTTTTTGTTACCCACAGCGCTAGCAGCGCCCCAAGCGGCCACAAAGCAACACTTCTGATTACGATAAAGGCTGAGTGAAAATACTAAGTTTGTACCGATTTGTAACATAGCTTTTACAATAGACAGTCTATGTAGAGCCAAAAAAATGTATAGTAACTACAAAATGTCACCACATTTGTCATTCCTTAGTTTCCTAAGAACCCTGGAATGTACGAAACTGTACGCTATAGGACAGTTTATTTACAGTGCACTTGTGACATACAGTTATTTACCGAATAATGTCGTTTTCCTTTAATAACAAAAAATTGCTAGTAAACACAGGAAGACATGACATTTTGCAAAAATATGTTGTACATATACCCAACGAAACAGAGATTTTTTCGCCCACTTTCAGGCACATCAGTGAATTCGGAATGCATGTGATCTATATAGAGTGTAATATCTACATTATTTAATGTATGAAGTAAGTCATATACCGAAACAGAGATTTTTTTCGGTCACTTTCAGGCACATACGTGAACTCGGAATGCATGTGATCTATATGGAATGTAATACCTACGTTATTTAATGTATGAAATAAGTCACCTAGCACAGCTGTAACTTAAGAGAAAACGACACAGACGTGATAATAAATCGTCAAAAGCAGTAAAACTGTTTCCCAACACAGAAGAAACCGATTCTACAATTGTTGCTGAATTTGAGTCACAACTGGCAAGAATCTTCAACACATCCGCGTTTGCAGCAAAAGTACTTATATTTACAAAATTAGTCGTGTATTAGAAAGCCAAGTGAATCGTGAGAATGGGCGAATCACTGGACTACATGAAAAATGTTTTGTGTGTCAAGGAAAATTCTTATGACAGTAACAACAGACAACAATAGACATATACGCTTGGCACGCATGAAATGTTTATATTCTCTTCCTTTCAGTGGAGTAACCTGCAAATATACACATATTCGAAAGTATTTCTTCATGAATAAGTTGTAGCTTATGTCATTGAATCAGTGTGATTCAAATGGTTTTACATGTACTTAACGATAATTCATGACTCTAGGTAATTTAATAACGCATGAAACGCACAGTTATAACAATTCTTTTGTTAATTACGTAGAAAATAATTAAAAACGAACATTACCTTTACGACGCATGTGACTTTCTGCTTTCTCAGCGCTTGGGGCGCTAGTGTCGCTCGAGATGTCAAATGGTAACAACTTCCGCACCAGAGAGTCTTGTGACTGTATTTACTACACTGTGATTCGACTGTGATGTTGTCACAATTATCTTTGAAGATATATCTTTATTCCTTGGTCGCAGATATTATTCAGTGATTTTTGACACTTGGTGACTTTTAAGGTGTCTACGAGCTGTTTTTAGCTTCGCTTGTTTACTAATAATCATGCTGCACGTAATATGTCTCTTTTTAAGACAAAACTAGGCCGCGCAATCATCTGGACTTTTGTTCGATTAGTGCCTAACTAAAAGTAAGTAGAAGATATTTGTAAGTACGCTTCTGAATGACTTGCTCAATTACAACGATTTTTTCGTCTATGCTGTAATTTTATAGTCAAATATTACGAGAATTAAATTTTACCAAAGAATACGATTATCGTGTACGCAAAACAGAATAAGCAATTTTAATGCTACAAATGTTCTCCATATGATGTTATACACCGATAATGCGTTATGAAAGTACTGTAATCTGTGTCCAGCCAGTTTTGGAATATTTGTTCATTTCAGTTAATCAGTTTTCGAGCCTTTTCGGCTCTTCATCAGATGAGACATGCGGAAGTTACATCAGCGTTGGAAGATGAAAATGTAACTACTGAATGCTCCATCTGATGAGAAGCCTAGAAAGTCTGGTACACTTGTTTACGTGAATAAACAAATATTTCAAGAACGACTAGTAACAGTATACTGTGTTTGTGTTCACTACAGATTCACCCACAATGGATCAATGTAATAATAAACTCCCTTTTCTAAGTTCACTACTTTACTGCTCGAATATCTCTCTGTACAAAACTGTAGTGATTTTATTAGCTTAGACCAGAAAATACCAACAATTTTTTAAAAACTCCTTTCGTTTCCTTGTGCTTTCGTTATGGTGATTTCATCTAAACCATTGTATCTTATAAATATGTCGTAACATTTGAGAATATAGTATATGCACAATACAAAGGAAATGTTTGATAGAGGTACAAGAAAGTCACACTTAGCAGCAGATAATAAATTTCTTTCATGGGACGTTCCATTTTCAACCCTAACCGATAGCTTGATATGCTGTAGCATTTGTGAACCTGGAAACAATTAGTAGGCAGTTAGTTAAATAATCTGTCGCCGTTTACAAAACTTCCTGCAGCGGTTAAGCACACTGAGACTGTGTGTAAGTTAGTAAATCTAGTAAATTCCTAGGCAGATGCCTCTGTACATATTGTGGAGGCACGTTTGTATACGATCATTGTATCCATAGAACATGCCTCAACGATTACTCGACAAGTTTTCAGTCTCAGGAAGATTTTTACCTCTACAGAATTTGCCCGATTTTCGTTGAAGGAAAAGGAAGAGTTATGGATAAAGAGGACATTGCGATTCCAGTCGTTAGCTATCTCCGGTCACGTAGTGAACATACGACAGGTGACATGAACTACTTGGCCGTTAGAACGTCATCTCATTTGCTGTTGCGGACTAATAACGTAAATGAGAGAACCATTTCCTGGAAATAATGCAAACTGAGTATCGTAAAAACAAGTTCTACTACTGTAATAGACATTATAGCATAAAGTACGAATGAAAAAGTTATGTATCGTAGATAAATCATAGCCTGTATCGGAAAACACACTTTAGCTGTATAGCTCAAGCAGAGACGGCGACACGTGGTACTGAATTTACGCATGCATCAGGACTAAATCGAAACGATTATCGTACAAGAAGAGCTTCACGTATTTGTCCGAATAAACGAATCCAACACTGTAAAAAATCCCTACAGTTATAGAGGAGACAACATTAAGCAGTACGAATTAAATGAAGGTTAATTTATTATAATGAAAGAAGTTTAATGAATCGAGTAACAGAAGATACAGTATTTTGTTGGGTTGGCTTGAGATTTCCCGATACGCCACCACGTTTGATAGAGTATCGAGTTCGTTCGAACTGTCACGTGACATTTGACTCGGGCTGCGCGAGTGCAACGGATATTCAAGAAACGACTTACCTGATACAATAATAAGCAATAGCTCTACTTAAAATTTGACAATTTTACTAAACTCTGAAGAAAATAGCATTAATTCCTACCACTGCACGAACTCAAATAGTGTTTGAACAACTTTAAGATACGTGTTCTCATTTAGTATTGTATTAGAGTTGCGGATATATAAATATTTATGCTGATTGTTAAGTAAAGCTAACAGACAAAGACTAAAACGTCCTCCAAGAAATGTTACTTAATTGAACCTGTATGATATTGTGTTTGTCATGAGAGGCGGTAACGATTTATAGGTTGCAAATGAGCAATTCAGTCCTTGTTCACTTATCAGAATAAGAGGTATAAACGTTACCATGTTTTAATCGGTTCGGAAGCAAGCCGTGAACATTAAGATGAAACAAAAACATTGATCAAAAATTAAATGCCGAACTAACAAAGTATATTATATTAAAGTGTTTGCTTTTTTTATCTCGAGAGTGTATTACAGCAACAGGATCCATCATGGGCATATTACCGTCATATGTCACTAGATCGCTGGACGAGTGAAAGTTCGAGAATAGACAGAATCGTGATTGCAGTCTTTTATTTATTTTTTAGTAGTCGTTTCGCAAGACCTGAATCCTAGAAAGTATTTTACTCCGTGTTTCACAGTTATTTTTATTATTAAAATCCATACTACATTAAAAGCTAAGACAGTCCGCTGCGATTGTAGGCCTACCACCAAAAGTCACCAGATCGCAGGCCGATCAAAAAGATCGAAGAGTGTACAGTATTTCCCAACCTGTGACCCGAACTGTTCGAACAGTTCGAGTCGTGTTCAGACAGTCATAGGTTATTTTGTTTCTTATCAGAGATTAAAAACATAACTTCTCTCGAAACCACAATCCTCGAAACCAACGAAAACACGACAGTAAACAGCGTTATATTGCTTATGCTGTAGATGATATAGACCTCGAAAGATGTCATTAATTTGAAAACAATACCTCAGTCAACTGGCTACACGGCCTTTATAGATAAGAGTTTGGGTGTAAATCTTGTAATCTGAACGTATTATTTCTAAATCATTAACGGTAAGACTTTATTAATTCTATTCAGTATGTTAGTTCAGTTGGCTCAAAGTAATGATAATCAAAAGTGGTGTCAGTTTACGAATAAACAATTATCAGCTCAAGCATAAGTTTAACCTTAAAAAATATGAGTGTGTGTATAACATCGTGAGACATTCATTTTTAAAACTAAGAACAATTTTTATTTTGTTTTTACAGAAGGTCCGTTTTTCTCTTTCGTAGGAAGACCGTAATATTTTTAAGCATATTTCATTACTTACACTTAGTTACTGTGGTCTGCAGTCCGAAGATTTGATTTTATGCAACCCCCAATCTAGTCTATCCGGTGCTAGACTCTTTAACTCTGCATAACTACCGCAACCTAAATCCGTTTGAGCCTGTTTACTGTATTAAGAAATTAGCCTCCGGTTCTTTAAACTGACACCTAGTCTATCCGGTGCTAGACTCTTTAACTCTGCTTAACTACCGCAACCTAAATCCGTTGAGCCCATTTACTGTATTAAGGAATTAGCCCCCCCTCTTTAAACCAGCACCTTCTCTTGTTCCACTTGTGTCACAAATTTCTTTTTTCCTCATTTCGGTTCAGTGCTTTGAATTTGGTATTCGGTCGATCCATCTAATCTTCAACGTTCTTCCATAGTACCAAATTTCGAAAGACTCTGTTCTCTTTCTGCCTTAACTACTTGTCGCCCATGTATTACCTTCGTAAGAGGTTACATGACAGTTATCTTCAGAAAAGATTTCCTAACGTCTATATTTCTATTCATTGTTAACAAAGTCCTCTTCTTAGGGAATACTTTTCTAGCTGTGCCAATCTGTATTCTCGTAATGTCTCTACTTCTCCCATCATCAGTTATTTTGCTAAACACATCTACTACCCTTAGCGTCTCGTTTCCTAATCTAATTCTAACAGCATCACCCAATTTAATCCGACTACATTCCATTACAATTGTTTATTTTTGTCGATGTTCACGTTGTAACGTCTTTTCAAGTCACTGTCCTTTCCACTGAGCTGCTCTTTGAGTTCCTTTTGCGGTCTCTAATAAAACTAAAATGTCATCGGGAAACCTCAAAGTCTTAATTTCTTCTACTTAAACTTTAATTCCCGTCCAAATACTTCCTTTATTTCCTTCAAAACTTGCAGTAGTTCAGACGAGTGTAAGTTCTCTTCCACGCCTAAAGCATTCCTTAATGGATCTTAAATCAGATAGCGATGATTAAATTATGCTCTGTGCAAAATTCTACCAGGCTGCTTCTTAATTAACTTCTTTCGCCCACCCCTTAATAATCCACTGTTTTATTTTCGCTTCCTTTTACTACAATTGAAGTCCAGTGACCCATCATTTGACTACCTGAATAATTTCAAACATCATCGTACATTCTTTGAATTCCTTCATCATCGACGGAGATTGTTGGCTTATAAACCTATACTAATGCGGTGGGTGTTGCCCTTGTGTCTGTTTTGGCTACGATACTGTATTTACTACGCTGTTCATAGCAGATCAATCACATTCCTATTTTTTATTCACAATCGGACTTTCTACTGCATTTCCCTTCCTTGGTTTTGTTTTGGTAAACCTGTACCCATTAGAAGTACTGTTCATCTTTCCACAGAACTTCACTAATTCCCATAATATCGAACTTCAGCCTAGCCATTTCCCTTTCTAAATTAAATTTACCTACCCGATTATGGGATCTACTATTCCCCGCTCCGACCAATAGAATAGCAGTCTGGCTTATCCTTTAGACATCCCCCTGACCGAGACTCGAACTCAGGACCTTTGCCTTTCGAGGGCAAGTGCTCTACCAACTGAGCTACCCAAGCACGACTCACGCCCCGTCCTCACAGCTTTACTTCTGCCGGTACCTCGTCTCCTACCTTCCAAACTTTACAGAAGCTCTCCTGCGGACCTTGCAGTACTAGCACTCCTGAAAGAAGGTATATTGCGGAGACGTGGCTTAGCCACAGCCTGGGGGATGTTTCCAGAATGAGATTTTCACTCTGCAGCCGACTGTGCGCTGATATGAATCTTCTGTCAGATTAAAACTGTGTGCCGGACCAAGACTCGAACTCGGGATCTTTGCCTTTCGCGAGCAAAGTTCCCAAGTTCGAGTCTCGGTCCGGCACACAGTTTTAATCTGCCAGGAAGTTTCATATCAGCGCACACTCCGCTGCAGAGTGAAAAATCTCATTCTGGAAACATCCCCCTGAGTCGCCCAGTCCAAACATTCTGTGAGATCGTTAAAGCTTGCTTTAAGTAAGTGGTCATCATTCACAAGTGTGGTGTGTGTGTGTTGTGTTTGTGTTTGTGTGTGTGTGTGTGTGTGTGTGTGTGTGTGCATAACGAGTTTCCCAACAGCACGTCAGAAAAGCTGACTTACTACACTTGCTAAATAGCTTACAACGCGCTCAGTAAAAAATTAATGAAGCTCCAGTTAATCACTTCATCACCTGAAACGCTACGGTACATACACGCCATGTCACGTGGACTTGATGCAATAGTCGAAAAACGTTCAAATGTGTGTGGAATCTTATGGGACTTAACTGCTAAGGTCATCAGTCCCTAAGCTTAAACAATACTTAACCTAAATTACCCTAAGGAGAAACACACACACCCATGCCCGAGGGAGGATTCGAACCTCCGCCGGGACCAGCCGCACAGTCCATGACTGTTGCGCTATAGACCGCTCGGATAATTCCACGCGGTTCCAATAGTCGAACTGAGCAGATGAAGATGCGTAGTTCTCCTCAGCAGGTAGAAAAGTTAAGCAATATGCAGGGCTCGGAGAAACTTGGAGTCTGACATGGCGGTTTCAGGCAAACTGGAAGTTATCTGAGTAATTGAAATTTAAACAGAGTAGGAGACGCGAGTATGTGTGATTTACATGAAATGTCAATACTGCGAAGAAGTCAGTATTAATTCTTTGAAAACAGTTAAGTACTTAACGATAAAACGGATAAGTGTTATATCAAAGTGACAGAAACACTTAAGGAGTCATTGCTTTGTTAAGTTTGCTTAAGAAGATGAGAGAAAAATTTGTTACTGACATTCACCAGCCGGAGAAAACGTATGGAAAACAGAACTATAAAAGACTTATATCTTAGGGGTTGTGTATCGCTATCGACGGTGTATCGCCAGGGTAAAGTCGACAGTACTTTGAAAATATCAATATTTCCTATGCCGTTGCCATTCCTACAAGAAACTAAAGATGATTCGAGTGATCTAAAATGATTCGACGCAAAAAGTTTTTGTTTTTGGAGAAGCTTATCGTCGTGATCAGGACGTTCTTTAAATTTTGGATTCGTGCAACATAACTCGTTTCATAAATACTGAACCTTTCCAACATCCCATCTGCTCATAACGACCTCAAAATAGCGAACATAAACCACTGACCAAAGCGCAATATGTGCAAAATACAAAATATTCTTATGATTTCACACCCGTTGACTGACGCGACTCATAAACATACTGTCACTTTACACTCTAACGCACATCCCGGGTGCACAACAGAACAATTTAACACATCAGCCTGCTTTCAAAAAAGTCAGTACAGAAGTAAAACAGATATTATAGGTGTTCTCATCAATCGCTCACGTACATCAGACGTTACATCAACATATCACAGGTCAACGGCGGCCTAAGATTCTTGTAGGCTCAAGCCATCCACTATTTAAGAATATGAGGTGATGAGATAGATGTATCATGATGAGCGTTTTATGTCAACAGGACAGGCTTACAAGAAGGTACGTGAAATGGCCAGGGCAGAATTGCACCCATTGCATATGTTTTGCCCTGAACAATGCTGCTTCCTGTCGAGAAATGGTAGAACTATTTCTAATATAAACAACAATTGTTGTCAGAGAGTTTGACTGAAAGAGCTCGTTCAGTTATTTTTCTGTAAGAACTTCTCTGATTTTTAATCGTCTGATGTAAGGTAAGTCATTTATATTGTCCTTGTCACATCACTCATACGTTGAACAAATTTTTTTTTAAAATATCAGTGTTTAAACATCTTTTGGTTCATAGACGAAGTTCCTTGTTGTTTCTTTCTCTTTGATAGTTTCCACATGACGTCCTATGGGGAAAAATGGTCACACTACTCGTGGGAAGAAGTGACGATCTTCGCCAGTTAATTTTAATCTGTTTTCTCCCATGAACGGTACTTTCTTCAACATATCACGTGTGATACTAAGTCATGACTTCTAAATCTTTTCACATACTGTCATGCCTTGTCTTTGTGACGATTTTTAATCAATTAAACAACCATAAAGTTATCAAAATAAATTTTGCAAATCGCTTAATTGTCAATACTGGACATGATAGGATACAAAACTGATTTTTTTCTCTCAGGTACAGTCATAAGAAAACAAAAATAAAGAAGATAAACACTCTTCCACTTGATCCAAAAATCAGAAAACCTTTTACAAAAGACTCCAATGCATACTATCCAGTTTCTTCTCATGACACCTTGCGTAACACATAGTTTATGAACCATTCGGCCACTCGTAATTGGAATCACTTTTGAATGCGGTTAGGAGTACTCCTTACCAAGTTGTCTAGACAAGCCTGTAGGATTTTGTCCCATTCCCACGAAGTGGCCTCTTGATGCCCTGTATGGTCTCTGGCGTGACAGGACGACTCCAAAATGCTCGTTTTAGCATGGCCCATCAATTCTCAATGCAGCTGAGATTTCGAGAATATGGAGGCCATTCCATCCGACTCATTCTATACTCCAGTAGGAATGTACTCACAAGATTGTGATGATGTGGGCGTGTATTGTTATCCGTCAGCGTGAAACCCGCTCCAATATGTCCACCTGTTCACCAAATGGAGCCACAATACGTGCAAGGATGTCATTCCGATACTTCACACCAGTCATTCTACCATGTATTGACACATCGGGCGTCCTGCGGCCATACGTGATTCCACCTCAAAACATGATTGCACCGCCTCGATGAAGGAGTCAGTCTATGATATAATTAGGCTGCAGTGTTTATATGACACGTTTCACATAAATTGCACACACACTATGTGATCAAAAGTATCCAGACACCTCCAAAAAAACTTTTTTCGTATTAGGTACTTCATATCAGCGACCTCAGTAGTCATTAAACATCGTGAGAGAGCAGAATGCGGCGCTCCGCGGAACTCACGTACTTTGAACGTGGTCATGTGATTGGGTGTCACTTGTGTCATACGTCAGTACGCGAGATTTCCACACTCTTAAACATCCCTAGGTTCACTGTTTCCGATGTGATTTGAAGTGGAAACGTGAAGGGCCACGTACAGCACAAAAGCATACATGCCGACCTCGTCTGTTGACTGACAGAGACCGCCGCAGCTGGAGAGGGTCGTAATGTGTAACAACCAGACATCTATCCAGACCATCACACAGGAATTCCAAACTGCATCAGGATCCACTGCAAGTACTATGACACTTAGGCGGAAGGTGAGAAAACTTGGATTTCATGGTCGACCAGCTGCTCATAATGCACACTTTACGCCGGTAAATGCGAAGCGACGCCTCGCCTGGTGTGAGAAGCGTAAACATTGGACGATTGAACAGTGTCTCAAACGTTGTGTGGAGTGACGAATCACATTATACAATGTGGTGATCTGATGGCAGGGTGTGGGTGAGGCGAATGTCTGGTGAACGTCATCTGCCAGCGTGTGTAGTGCCAATATCAAAATTCCGAGGCTATGGTGTTATGGTGTGGTCGTGTTTTTCATGGAGGGTGTTTGCACCCCTTGTTGTTTTGCGTGGTACTATCACAGCAAAGGCCTACACTGATGTTTCAAGCACCTTCTTGCGTCCCACTGTTGAAGAGCAATTCGGGTATGGCGATTGCATCTTTCAACACGATCGAGCACCTTTTAATAGTGCACGGCCTCTGGCGGAGTGCTCACACGACAATAGTATCCCTGTAATTGACTGACCTGCACAGAGTCCTGGTCTGAATCCTATAGAACACTTTTGGGATGTTTTGGAACGGGGACTTCGTGCCAGGTCCCACCGACCGACATCGATACCTCTGCTCAGTGCAACACACCGTGAAGAATGGGCTGCCATTCCCCAAGAAGCCTTCCAACACCTGATTGAACGTATGCCTGCGAGCGTGGAAGCTGTCATCAAGGCTAAGGGTGGGCCAACCCCATATTGAATTTCAGCATTACCGATGAAGGACGCCACGAACTTGTAAGATATTTTCTGCCAGATGTCCGGATACCTTTGATCACATAGTGTACTACTCCATCACTGTAGAAGCATGGACTGTTTCCTCTAGAATTACGTTACAAACAAATCAATGTGTTGACATCACAGCGTATTTTAATATTAATGTTTCGGAAATATGCAACATTATTTGACCACTGTATTTAAAACCTTCTCCGTTCTGTTATACACTGGGGTGACAAAAAGTCATCGGTCAGCGATATGCACGTATACGTATGGCGGTAGTATCGCATCCACGAGGTATAAAAGGGCATTGTATTGGCGGAGCTGTCATTTGTACTCAGATGATTCATGTGAAAAGGTTTCCGACGTCATTATAGCCGCACGACAGAAGTTAAGAGACTTTCGACGTGGAATCAGTAGAGAATTCAATATTCCCAGATCCACAGCGACAAGCGTGTGCAGAGAGTATCAAATTTCTGGAATTACCTCTCACCACGGCCAACACGCTGGCGGACGACTTTCACTTAACGAGCGGGAGCAGTGGCGTTTGCGAAGAGTTGTCGGTGTTAACAGACAAGTAACACTCTGTGAAATAACCGCAGGAATCACTGTGAGACGCACGAGTAACTTATCCGCTAGTGCATTGAAGTTTAGCGTTAATGGGCCATGGCAGCAGACGCCTTTGCTAACAACACGACATCATCTGCAGCGCCTCTCCTGGGTTCATGACTATATCGGTTGGACTCTAGACGACTGGAAAACAGTGGCCTGGCCAGACGAGTTCCGATTTCAGTTTGAAGGAAATGATAGTATGGTTCGAGTGAGGCGCAGACTCCACGAAGCCATGGATCCAAGTCGTCAAGAAGGCAGTGTACAAGCTGGTGGTGAATCCATAAGCGTGTGGGCTGTGTTTACATGAAACGAACTGAGTCATAAAGGGTTCAAATGGCTCTGAGCACTATGGGACTTAACTTCTGAGGTCATCAGTCCCCTAGAACTTAGAACTACTTAAACCTATTTAACCTAAGGACATCAAACACATCCAGCCCCGAGGCTGGATTCGAACCTGCGACTGTAGCGGTCGCGCGGTTCCAGACTGCAGTGCCTAGAACCGCTCGGTCACCCCGGCCGGCGGACTGAGTCCTCTGGTTTACTGAAAATGGTTGTATTCGGCTACATGGAGGCTATTTGTAGCCATTCATGTACCTCATGTTCCCAAACAACGATGGACTTTTTATGGATGACAATGCGCCATGTCACCAGCCCATAATTGTTCGCGTTTGGTTTGAAGAACATTCTGGACAATTCTAGCAAATGGTTTGGCCACCCAGTGAACATTTATCGGACGTAGCCGAGAGGCCTGTTAGTGCACAAAATCGTGCATCGGCAACATCTTCGCAATTATGGACGGCTATAAAGCAAGCATGACTGAATATTTCTTCAACGACTTGTTGAGTCCATGCCACGTCGAGTTGCCACACGATATTAGGAGGTATCCTATGACTTTTGTAATTTGAGTGAGTGTGATGTAGCACAAAAACCGATTAAAAACTGTCTGGTGTACCCGCTTGGTATTGTTTGAGGTACTAGGAGATCAAGATGCCTAGAAAATATGCCCAGAACTTAGAGCTACAAATGTGGAATCATGCCACTGAGGCTATGAAGAATGACAGCATGTTTTCTACTACACCGGAAAAGCAATTTAGTGTTCCGCACAAGAGTTTTCAATGGATGGTCGGAAAAGTCATCATGGAAAAACGTGCGCTCTGGAGTTCCCCAAGGCTCCGTCCTTGGTCCATTACTCTTCTCACTGTACATTAATGATATTTCTTCAGTGATTCACTCCTGCAACTACCATCTATATGCCGACGACATCCAACTGTACATAAGTGCAAGCCCCAAGAACATTGCTGACGCAGTAGCAAGTATGAACGCAGATCTTTGCTCTGTTTCTCGATGGGCACAGAACCTAGGTCTGAAACTAAACCCCAAGAAATCCCAGGCCATACTTATATCTCATCCCAAGTTAATCAGTCGGTACTTTCGCGAAACAGTCCCTCAAATACTCCTCAATGGTACCCAACTACCATACCAAAAAACAGTAAAAGACCTTGGAATAATCTTGGATGAACACCTAAACTGGGAAGAACAAACAGTCACAGCTTGCCGGAAATCACTCTCCTCCCTACATGCAATTCAAAAATTTAGAAAAATATTTCCAACCCATGTTAAACAAAAATTAGTCCAAACACTAGTCTTGCCTAATCTTTACTACTGTGATGTAGTTCAGCACGGCACAAATAGTGAAAATTCGAGACGCCTCGAGCTAGTGATGAATGCTTGCGTTAGATACGTGTGAAATATACGGTTGTACGATCATATCAGTCCTTCGTACTCCCAGCTAGGTTGGATACGCCCACATAAGTCACGGATCTCCGCACGATGTGCTTACTTCATCGATTTCTTAGTCACTGGTGCCACCAACACTTATCTTCTCACATTAAACACCTATCATCATTCCACAACCGCAATACCAGATCGGATACGTCTAGCATCTTGGCTGTACCTTTACATAACACAAAATCTTTCTCCGTGTCATTCTCCATCTCAGCCATACGACTATGGAACGCGCTCCCCTGTGATTTGCGTCTTATCCAGAACCACTCAACATTCAAGAGGGAACTCAAGACTTACATATTAGGGACGGTATAGCCACCATTGTTGTGCCCCTCTCATCTCTTTCTTTCTCCTCTCCATCATAGCTTCGAATTTTACCATTCTATTTCTCTTCCTCTAACCTACTACCTCTGCTATATCTCTTTCACCCCATTCTATCGTCTTATGTCTCTGCTTGATGAGAATAACTCAAAAGCTGCAAGAATATATAACGAGAAAATTCCCAACTAGCAATAGGACTGACATTCATAAAAGAAAAATATGTTTACTTTCACGTACATAGTCATTACTATTATTATTATTATTATAATTATTATTATTATTATTATTCTTGATTGTTATAATTATTTTTTGATTCTTATAATTATCATTGTACTACTTTTATAATCTCTATTTTTTTTCTTTAACATTAATACTGTAATAACATGTTATATGTCCTTAACGTTCTGTAGAAACTGAAATTTGTTGAATCTGAGTATGCCTGGTTAGGTGTAAGAGAGGGCCTGAAGGCCCTAATCTTGTCAGGTAAAATAAATGCATAAATAAATAAATAAATAAAAGGTTGATGGGAAGCTTATGGAGAGTTTCCAATAAAGAAGAAGAAATCCTTGATTCTACTTATGAAATGGAAAATCGATATTGTCGATTTCCAGTGAATTACATTAGCATTCAAAGTGTAAGACAAGAACAAAATACCACATATTTTTTATTTAAATAACCTATACATAAAGTTGGCCAGGTTCGGGCCACATTACCCCCTTAGAAGGAGACCATCAGACCTGTTAATCACGGATTTTGGTGTGTCTTAAGTATGTTGTAGGAGGAGTTACCCTGAGTACCTGGCTACAGGCTTTTCATGCGACGGCCCTTGTTTCCGACAAAACTCAATGTTGACTTTTTATCCGTACCGCCGTCACTTGTGAGTTAGTTATGTTTCGACCAACGGGACCAGCGGCTAAGGTTCCTGGCTGTTAACGCTGGTTCAAATCGTGCCAGACTACCTTTTTTTACAGTTGTATTGTACAGAATACTGTTCAGTAGTATATGTCATGCAAAATTATTGAAAAATAGTCATTCACGTCGTAGTAAATTCGTTAATAAATCAATTACTACCGCCAACTTTATTAAAATGTGTGTTTAGTTTGTTAGATCGCAGCATACTCTTAGTCTGTATCGCCTGCCCTGCTTCCTATGCTGGAAGAGATTTCTGTGTGGTATTTATCGTAGAAGTACAAATGGTTCAAATGGCTCTGAGCACTATGAGACTTAACATCTGAGGTCATCAGTCCCCTATAACTACTTAAACCTAACTAACCTAAGGACATGACACACATCCATGCCCGAGGCAGGATTCTAACCTGCGACCGTAGCAGTCGCGCGGTTCCGGACTGAAACGCCTAGAACCGCTCGGCCACCGCGGCCGGCGTAGAAGTACAACACACAACAAATTCATAGAGCACTACGCACATTTACTGAAAGCCCCTGCTCTGTAGGAACACGGAATTTTAAGAAGCGATACTGCAGAACACAATTCGTTTGAATTCAAAATGATTGTTATTTCTTCGATCAATTTCGATGCGAACCACGTGTTATTTCTTCGATCAATTTCGATGCTAACCACGTGTTATTTCTTCGATCAATTTCGATGCGAACCACGTGTTATTTCTTCGATCAATTCCGATGCTAACCACGTGTTATTTCTTCGATCATTTTCGATGCGAACCACGTGTTATTTCTTCGATCAATTTCGATGCTAACCACGTGTTATTTCTTCGATCAATTTCGATGCTAACCACGTGTTATTTCTTCGATCAATTTCGATGCTAACCACGTGTTATTTCTTCGATCATTTTCGATGCGAACCACGTGTTATTTCTTCGATCAATTTCGATGCTAACCACGTGTTATTTCTTCGATCAATTTCGATGCTAACCACGTGTTATTTCTTCGATCATTTTCGATGCGAACCACGTGTTATTTCTTCGATCAATTTCGATGCTAACCACGTGTTATTTCTTCGATCAATTTCGATGCGAACCACGTGTTATTTCTTCGATCAATTTCGATGCTAACCACGTGTTATTTCTTCGATCAATTTCGATGCTAACCACGTGTTATTTCTTCGATCAATTTCGATGCTAACCACGTGTTATTTCTTCGATCAATTTCGATGCTAACCACGTGTTATTTCTTCGATCATTTTCGATGCAAACCACGTGTTATTTCTTCGATCAATTTCGATGCTAACCACGTGTTATTTCTTCGATCAATTTCGATGCGAACCACGTGTTATTTCTTCGATCAATTTCGATGCTAACCACGTGTTATTTCTTCGATCAATTTCGATGCTAACCACGTGTTATTTCTTCGATCAATTTCGATGCTAACCACGTGTTATTTCTTCGATCATTTTCGATGCGAACCACGTGTTATTTCTTCGATCAATTTCGATGCTAACCACGTGTTATTTCTTCGATCAATTTCGATGCGAACCACGTGTTATTTCTTCGATCAATTTCGATGCTAACCACGTGTTATTTCTTCGATCAATTTCGATGCTAACCACATGTTATTTCTTCGATCATTTTCGATGCGAACCACGTGTTATTTCTTCGATCAATTTCGATGCTAACCACGTGTTATTTCTTCGATCAATTTCGATGCTAACCACGTGTTATTTCTTCGATCAATTTCGATGCTAACCACGTGTTATTTCTTCGATCATTTTCGATGCGAACCACGTGTTATTTCTTCGATCAATTTCGATGCTAACCACGTGTTATTTCTTCGATCAATTTCGATGCGAACCACGTGTTATTTCTTCGATCAATTTCGATGCTAACCACGTGTTATTTCTTCGATCAATTTCGATGCTAACCACGTGTTATTTCTTCGATCAATTTCGATGCTAACCACGTGTTATTTCTTCGATCATTTTCGATGCGAACCACGTGTTATTTCTTCGATGAATTTCGATGCTAACCACGCATAGTTGATCATTTCTGTGACATCATGTTCAGTAAATCTAAAATCTTAGCTCGAAACCGTTTCTCCATTAGTCTTTACAAAGCTGATCATCACGGTGCTCTGCCCTAGTGTAGGTCTTCACTTGTAGATCTCCATCCAGTCCTGTCATTTGCTGCCCTCTTCGTTTTCTCGTGATTTCTTTCCTAGCCTTGTACTATCCACCATCTGGCATCTTCTGTGTCGTCTTCTTCTTTCTTTCACTGTTAATTCCATAGCATCCGGCAGTAAACAAAACCTCGTCATTCAGTTTCCAAGCCAGTTATGTTTCCTCTTCCTGATTGCTTTTAAAATTTCTCTTCCCGCTCCTCTTAACACCCTCTCACTTCTCACTTTGTCTATCCATTTTATCGCTTCCGTCCTCCTCAAAATCCACATGTCAAATACTTTTATTCTTCTTTTTTCGTCTTCTGTCAGTTGCCCATACCTCGGCTCCGTATAACGTCACGCTTCTTATGAAGCTTTCGCCAGCCTCTTCCTCAGTTCTTTGTCCATGCACGCACACAGAAGCCTCGTCTTCTTATTAAATATCTCCTTGGCAATTGCTATACTTGTTTTCACCTCCTTATTATATCTCATGTCGTCCGTAATAATGCTTCCCAGATATTTGAAATAACTAACTTGTTCTATATCTTCCTGTCCTAGCTTCATTGTTGTTCTTACTTTTCTTCCTTTTGTCACCGTACATTTTGTCTTTTTCTTATTATTTTTCATTCCGAATGTATCACAGGTCTTACTTAATTCTGTTGACACTTCAGTCATTGTTCTTTCGCTGTCTGCTCTACAACATCCGTAAATCGAATACATTCTATCGTATTGTTTGATGTATTTCTGAATAACATGTTCCAAATATATATTAAACAGTGTTGGTGAGAGACAGCAGTCTTGCCTCACACCCCATCCAACCAGCAAGTTGGGAGCGTTTTGAATATTTTTTTTTTTTTGTGAAAAATTTAATCTGCCTGAAAAATAAACATCACAGGATTGTCAAAGTGGAGAACATTTTGGTCAGATAATTTTTATTGGCTAGGTGCATGTTTTTCTCTCACAAACAAGGATATGGTCGTAAAGTGCCTAGTCAGTTTGTCCTCCCCGCGAATCACGTGAACGTTGTCCAAATTTTTTCAGCTTTAACTGAGAACCACAAATGCAGTACACATGTGAAGAAAGATTGCTGCTATGATTCATTTATTAATAAAATGAAGAATTTCGCATAATATTTTCTGTTTAGTAATATTCTGTACGTTAAATTTGAAGGGAAAGAAAGTACACGGACAGGTTTTGAACCGGTTCCCCCGGCAGGACAGCTACTACGCTACTCCGGCGTGGTTAAAACGTGTTTAACGTTAGAGATATAGAGGTACCCGTAAAACATAAATATCGATTTTCACGGAAACTAGGGGCCGTCGCATGAAAAGCAGCAAGCAGGTAGCACAGGTTCTTCTACATAAGACTCGTCAAAATCCATGCGTAACAGGTCTGATTGTACCCTTGTTATGTACGTACACTGGTGTCCAAAAGTGAAGCAACAACCCGATGATTCCCCGTCCTGTGTCTAGTTCACAATACAATCATACAAACTGTCAACCACATGCCCGGACGATCGTGTTCTGCACGGAAGATGACATTCCGGTCAACGGACAACCATGCCAACGATGACATCAGGGCACCTATGAAACGAGGTAGGCCGGCCGAAGTGGCCGAGCGGATCTAGGCGCTACAGTCCGGAACCGCGTGACCGCTACGGTCGCAGGTTCGAATCCTGCCTCGGGCATGGATGTGTGTGATGTCCTTATGTTAATTAGGTTTCAGTAGTTCTAGGGGGCTGATGACCTCAGCAGTTAAGTCCCATAGTGCTCAGAGCCATTTGAAACATTAAACGAGGTAGTGATTGCCGGATAGCCCCTCATCCACAATCGCTATGTACACAGTCACACGGTGCAGTATGGCATAGAGAAGATTCCTACCAGACTCTCTGCGAAGGAGGGCCTTCCTTTCTATAAGGAAGCAGGGCAATCGAAAAGTGATGAGGCTCGGTGGCTAAATTTGAATCGTTATGATAATTCTCGAATGTGGCGACAGTTTATATGGACCCAAACTGTGGCCCGAAGACCAAACCAAGACCGACCACGTGTGACTTCAGAAAAGAGGACCGTTATTTGGCTGTAAGAGCACGACAGTACCGCCATAGTACTGCACGGCATCTGGCATCTGACCTCGCAGCATCCCCTCGACGTCAACGGTGTAGAGCAGAATTCGGCAGAGTGGCCTTTATTATCGGAGACTGCTGTATTTATAACTCTGATGCGTCTTCACAGAAGGGAACGCATGAATTGGACTCATCAACAAGCCACCGGTACAGTCGAACAGTGCGCCAGTGTTGTTTTCCCAAATGAGTCCCGATCTAGTCTAGAGAGTGATTCTCGATGGGTTCGCATCTGGAGGGAAGGTGGAATCCGATTTCGGGATCCAGACATTGTGGAAAAAGGATCCCTAATGGTGCGAGATGGGACTGTGTTTACCACTCTAACCCGTCTTAATGAAATTGTACTGGTGAATCGGCAAGGTTTAACTGCTGTCAGCTACCGTGAAGAGATCTAGCGACCGCATTTGCAATTGTTGCGAGTTGCTGTGGGCGCAGGCTTCGTGGTAATGGATGATAATGCTCGACCTCATAGAGCACGGGTGGTCGATGTTTTCTTGGAAACTGGCTCGCTCTACCGATTTGAATCCATTAGAGCAAGTCTAGGGGGTACTAGGGAGACGGCCTGCATCACGTCAGCACCCACCAACCACTCTCAAAGACTGCGAGCAGCTCTGAAGAAGGATGGGTGTTACTGCATCATTATGTACTGAAGACACCATCACAGGATGCCCCATCGTTGTCAGGCTTGTATTGGTGCCAGAGATGGTCACACACCATAGTGAACCAATTGTTGTGCGCAAATCCTTTAAGTTGGAAATATGAAGAACATTTTTGTGTACCGTTATGCATCTTGCAGTTGTTTGCGTTCTGTATTCTTTAAATCGTTTCTACTTTACTACCAACTGTTTATACTGCTTTGCTGCAGAATAAACGCAACCTTACAAAACTACCTTTTGTAGCTGTAATTTTGGACACCAGAATACGATAAAGTGTGTGCTATGTAAGCCCCCAGAAAAATGCATGTAATTCCTATACATTATTTTCTTTGGCACTTAAAAATATTTGGTTGATGTTGTATAATATATAGATTCACGGTGTGTAAACGGCTAACTTCTATCTATAACAAGGGTTTGGTGGAAATTCAGTTTGAATTAAGTGGCCGCTTTACTCCGTCTTCCCCTATAAGAGATGGGCAAATAGCGACCCGCCAAGACAATCAGAAAAATCAGCGTTGAACTGGGACTTCCCTTCCATGCGCGACTGAGGATTTCCACTAGGATGGCCACATCATTACGCATGCGCACTGCGCATTGTAGATACGAATCGCACAAACAAAGTTGACACTTTGCACGGTGAGTGATGGGAGCGACCACAAACGCATTTTCGATTTACTTAGTAACTTGCAATCAGATCACACAGTGAAAGATACCCTTCATGGTTTTACAAATCTTCATCTGCTGAAAAATTTGCATGTGTAAAGAAGTCTACTAGGAAAACGTTCTCCACATGTGGGCCTTCATATAAAGAGCAACAGTAAATATAGGCCCCTTAATGATCTTTTTTCCTTGTTTGTTTGTTTAAAACACGCTCCATTACACAGTATTTGTAATACTAGAGGTATATGTTTTGTGTGCGTATAGTGTAATGTTTCTGTTGCATGACTGAATGGCTCTGAGCACTATGGGACTTAACTTCTGAGGTCATCAGTCCCCTAGACCTTAGAACTACTTAAACCTAACCAACCTAAGGACATCACACACATCCATGCCCGAGGCAGGATTCCAACCTCAGACCGTAGCAGTCGCGCGGTTCCGGACTGAAGCGCCTAGAACCGCTCGTCCACAGCGGCCGGCTATTTCCTTGCAACTTTAGATGCTATCAAAATAGCACAATAAATAAATTTACTAAAACTGTCTGTAATTTTTTAATTTATGTTTACTGATCTTTACGGTAAAATTTATACCTTTTCTGTAATGCAACGTTAACTAATGAATGCAGTCATTTTAAAAGGTGCGACCCTTCGCTGACGTCTGCTTCCATAATGATGCCTCGATCCAAAATAATTGCCCACCCCCTCCCCTATATCACGGGGGAAACGTGTTACAATGTCAACACATCTCGCACCAAGGCTGGAGTCGAGCGTTACAACCCTAAAGCCGTCGACACACGGACCGTGCATCCGAACGTTGAGCGTTGATCGTGCCGAGTTTCTGACGTCATAGCGTGGAATAGGACGTTCGGGAGTCTTTCCGAACGTGCAGAGCAATCAGTATCTGGCATGTCAGATATTCTGAGCGTGCCTCTGAGCGTTAACCAATCAGATGGCACGACGCCACCTACGTCACACGCACGCTGTCTCCTTTCAGTACACAGTTGTGAGGCGCCATATGGGCATTCATTTCAAGCCTACATGTATAGATGCCGTTTCTGAGCACCAGCAAATTGAGAATCACTGGAAAACCCGTTGTTAACAGTGTGATTCGTTCCAATAAAATAATGAGAAATATCATATTTGTGGCAAAAGAATTATTGTAACTTTCGTATTAAGAGAGTAGGCTATTTGAAGGCAGGGACACACTGAAGATCCACCCAAAACGCTGTGTTCTTGGCACAATTTGTTATAATTAAACTTCAATTAGTAACATATCTACGATTAAGGTTTTCAGCAAGTTGTTAGAGAAACGTTGGACGTTGTTGGTATAGCGTCATGACTAGCGTCACTGTTTGCTGATGCGTAATGCGTTAGGGCAGTGGTTCGCGTCGTACCACTACCGAATTTTTGTCCTAACATTCGCGTTTTATTAGGTTTGGTATTTTATTATTAGTTTAATATAAGTAAATACTATAATATTTGAGGTTATGTAAATATAAGTTCACCTTTTTTTGAGGGGTGACTGTTCGATTGGCTTAATCTACAGGACAGATACTTGTATAAAGATATTTGGCTCCTTTTTCTTTTACGCTTCGTAATTCACATGTTGCAAAGATTCTGCTACTGGGTAGGAACAGTGATCAAGTAAGACTGACCTTGGGGTTTTACTAAAATGTGGGAATGATGAAATAAAGTTTATCTCATGCGGAGAAGTGTTCCAAATTTGTACCGCACTGTTTGTAATGGAACTTTTATAAGCCTGTGTCCTTATTGATTGGACATAGTACTTTCCTTTTCGTGGACGATGGAGGAAATGTGCGTTTTAATAGAGCAAACGCGGGAATTTTACGCGCGCCAGTTGAGTAAACAATGTGATTTACGAACTAGAAACATCCCTCAACTGCCGCTGCAGCGCGTTGCAATCGCGTATGCCACGTTGGGGCCCAAGTACCATATGGACAAGAACTTGGCACGCTCAACGTTAACACACACACACACACACACACACACACACACCATTGCTACAGCACACGACGCAGTGTCTCAGATGTAGAGCGATGAGTGTGTTGTCGTCCGCAGGACAGGCGTGCGAGATGGGGGAGAACGCGGACAAGCAGAGCATCGTGAGCGTGCCGTCTCGCCGCGGCAGCGGGATAAGCCAGCGCAGCATGCGCAGTGCGCACACGCAGCTGCTGATGATGCCCACCGAGATGCGCGCCGTGGCCCTGCTGGGGCCCAGCTTCGTGCCCGAGAGCGTCGCCGCCGAGGAGCTGGAGGACTGCATCCAGAAGCTGCGAGAGGCCAACCACGTGCGGCAGCTCGAGAACCAGGCGCTCAGGGAGTACCTGATGCGCCGCAGGCCCGCGGAGGTGCGCAACGTTGAGGAGAAGTACGGTACGTGCGTTGCTGCCCTTTGTCACCAACATGAGTCGTACAGCACCTGATATCACGCTTTGTTTTTACATGTACGAGGGTCACTCCAAAAGAAATGCACACTATTTTTTTAAAATCCATATTTTATTCTACAAGTTTCAAACTTTTACGGTGTGTAGATACATCCTTTAGGAACAATATTTTCATTTCTCCACATAATTTCCATCCATCTCAGCTGCCTTACGCCATCTTGGAACCAGCACCTGTATACCCGCACGGTAAAATTCTGGACCAACCTGTTGGAGCCACTGTTTGTCAGCGTGCACAAGGGAGTCATCATCTTCAAACGTTGTTCCAGGAAGAGAGTCTTTCAGTTTCCCAAAGAGATGATAGTCACATGGAGCCAGGTCAGGACTGTAAGGCGGGTGTTTCAGTGTTGTCCATCCGAGTTTTGTGATCGCTTCCATGGTTTTTTTGACTGACATGTGGCCGTGCATTGTCGTGCAACAGCAAAACATTCTGCTTTTGCCAATGAGGTCGAACACGACTCAGTCGAGCTTGAAGTTTCTTCAGTGTCATCACATATGCATCAGAATTTATGGTGGTTCCACTTGGCATGATGTCCACAAGCAAGAGTCCTTCGGAATCCAAAACACCGTAGCCATAACTATTCCAGCAGAAGGTGTGGCTTTGAGTTTTTTTTTTTTCCTTGGTTTAGTTTGCATGATGCCACTCCATTGATTGCCTCTTCGTCTCTGGTGAAAAATTAAGGAGCCATGTTTCATCACCTGTCACAATTCACAATTCTTCCAAGAAATTCATCTCCACCATACTCGTACTGTTGCAAAAGTTCGCTGCATACCGTTTTTCTTGTTTCTTTGTGAGCCACTGTCAACATCCTGGGAACCCACCTGACAAAGCAGTTTTTAACGCCAACACTTTCAGTATTCTGCGAACACTTCCTTCCTCTGTCCCAACGTAGCGTGACAGTTCGTTCACTGTGATGCGTCTGTCAGCAGTCACCAACTCGTTAACTCTCTGCACATTGTCTGGAGTGTGTGCAGTACGAGGCCTGCCGCTGCGAGGACAATCCTCAATATTGCCGTGCCCGCTTTCATCACGTAACCTGCTCGCCCACCGACTAACTGTACTGCGATCGACAGCAGCATCTCCATACACCTTTTTCAACCGCTTGTGGATGTTTCCCACTGTCTCGTTTTCACAGCACAGTAATTCTATGACTGCACGTTGCTTCTGACGAACGTCAAGTGTAGCAGCCATCTTGAAGACATGCTGTGACGGCGCCAGTCAGGGGAACAGGTTGAACTAAGTTAGGAAACAAGCGGGAAGGATGTATCTACACACTGTAAAACTTTCACAGGTGCAGAATGAAAACTGTATTTTTACAAAAATTGTGTGCATTTCTTTTCGAGTGACCCTCGTATTTTAGTATACTCTGTACAAAAATGGAAGCTAGAAACAGAGAATTGCGTGGTGTTCACGTGGTTATAGTATACGAGAGGAAGGGGAGATAGGTCGCAAAGTTGCAGTGAGCACAATCTCAGTGCTCTTCTTCTTCAATGAAACTACACTATTCCAGAGATCTTATCAAGTCGCAAACTCCTATGATGCATATATGCAGACTGAAACAATGACTGAAAATTTGTACCAAGGCTGGGGTTCAAATCTTGACCTCGTGCTCACTAGGCAGATGCTTTAACGAGTACGACACCCTGGCTTTGCACAACCATTTGGACTATCCTAACACGTCTCCCTCCTCAACAGAAATTCTCGTTCACTCCTCAGCCCACTTGGTATTTCCAGTGAACTCGGACATCATTGCAGAGACCCTCCAACTGTCTCCATGCTGAGGTGCTATTCCAATAGTCACAGAGTCCCCGCTATGCTCAGTGTTGTTCGAGATTAGGGCAACTACCAAGTGGTGTGAGATGTGAATGGGACTTTCGGTCGAGAAGAGATGCGTGCTAGGGTAGCCTGTGGGGTTGTGCAAAGACACTGTGCCACAGTGGTCCGGCCTCGATAAAATATTTTGTTTTTCGCTCCATTCGACATACATATATCGTACATGTTTGTAACTTGAAAAGGCATCTAGAACCATATAGTTTGATTGATTCAAGCACCCATGCCTGGGTTTCAGGCACGATCCCCCGTTTCTTTCGATGGTGAGCGTTATACCACTGCAATTGGAGAGTCTCTGCAAAGCCGTTCGCCTTTACGGGGAATACCAAGTGAGTCGAGGCATGAACGGGAATCTGCAGTGATGAGGGAGACATGCTAGAGTAGTCCGCGCAGTTGTGCAATGCCACTGTGCAAGGATGACATGACATAGTGGTTAGCACATATGCCTAGTGAGCAGAAGACCTGGTTTAGAATCCTGGCCCTGGCACAAATTGTTATTCATTGCCTTAGTCTGCATATATACTCTTTCTCTTCCCCTTGTGCTGCTTTGTGAACATAGATGATCAACTTGCAGAGAACCCATATACAGTTCCCGGTATTGCCAGTCCACCTTGAAGGATGGACTGGGATGTTGTTCACTGAGCCTTGTGATTCGAGCTGAGGAGTTTGTCACGTTTCTACCTTAACTTTCCTGTCAATGCGAATGTCTAAGTGTAATATTTCCGCTTATGACTGCTACACTCTTGTAACTTCCGGAAAGAGATATTTTGCTCTTGCATCCCAGTGAAACCTTCAGATTATGTATGTGATGTAATTCTATATTGATTAGTATCTATATGTAACCATTAATTGAATTACATATGCACGTCCTGTGTTTAAAGACCCATGCACATTATTGTGCACATTATATGAAATGAAAGACATCTGACCTTCCACGCCGCTTTGTCATTACTTAAATCTTGCCATGTCCATTGCAAGAGTGTTACACACCAACATCACACAAAGTTAAAAATCGGCTTTTGCAAGTTACAGCGCGAGTCCAAATTAGTCTGTTTTAAAACTGTTAAACAGCTTGTGGGATTTGGTGGCTCAATGTAGAACAATCTAAAGTATTTAAAGTTCCTTTTCTGTATCCGAAAGCCATATTACAAAACGTAGGCAGGTGTACACCCGTGTAATATATCTCCTTAGTATTGCACCTAAGTATTTAAACGATGTGACGCTGTCCAAATGTTACCCACTAGTCTAGTAGACTTATCATCCGCGTAGAGGATGTGCATGAGTGGAGAAAGAAGAGAATCATTGGACACACCTACAGTGGGGCGGGCCGTTGTATAAAGAGAATGCCATATAAGAAGAGCCGAGGTTTAGTGTGGAAAGGAGAGCACAATACAACACACGGTCAAATGATTTATCAAGGTCAAGGTACACAAAGGAGACAAATTTTGATTCCTTAATAATATTAATTAATACTTAGATTAATTAATATATACGTAGATTTTTGTAAGTGGTTCAGTGGGCTAATATTTCCGTTAAGGAAATGCCTTAGTATTTAAAAATGGCTCTGAGGACTATGGAACTTAACTGCTGAGGTCATCAGTCTCCTAGAACTTAGAACAACTTAAACCTAACTAACCTAATGACATCACATACATCCATGCCCGAGGCAGGATTCGAACCGGCGACCGTAGCGGTCGCGCGGTTCCAGACTGTAGCGCCTAGAACCGCTCGGCCACACCGGCCGGCCTTAGTATTTACTTTAAAGCAAAGTAACAGATAATTACGTATACTGTCTATAACAAAGAAGTGGAAATGTTCTGGCCGCAGCTGCTGTTGCCTCTGCCCCGTGCTGAACGCTCTTGTGTGCCTGTGCGTGTTTGCAGTGGAGATGCTGCGGCGCGCCATGTACCTGTTCCGGCGGCCGCCGTCGCAGATAGCCGACCTCCTGCCGCCACAGAGCGGCTCCCAGCAGTCGGTGGCGACCATCCAGTCAGGTAAGGTCTAACCTTCGTCACATCCCAACTAGTGTGGAGTGGTGGCTAGGTCTCACGTAACCACTGAGGCACGATTTGGGAGGGTGTTCCTGCGTTACGAGGAGAAAAACAGCCTGTTTAAATGCACTGACGGGAAGAAGCGCAAAAAATAATTAGAGTAATGAAATTTCGGGAATACAAAACATTTGTCTAGGTAAAATATTTAACGGACTAACACTGTAAGATCGCATGGTTAATATACACTGATCTGCCAAAACATTATGACCACTGTCCATGGCGACGCTGGATGCTGCCAGGTGGCGTTGCGCGCACGTGATGCGGTAACAAAACTATGTAGCGGAGCAGACAAGAACGGGCAATCACCCTAGCGAAGATTTGGGCAGCAAATGGGGAAATATTTTGATATAAGCGACTTTGATAAAGGGAAGATTATTGTCACGCAAAGCCTGTGAACGAGTATCTCGAAAACGGCGAAGGTAGTCGAATGTTCACGGGCTCCTGTAGTGAGCATCTATGGAAAGAGGTAGAAGGACAGTGAAACCACCACTAAGCGCTAAATGGCTGGACGTGGACGACTCTTCACAGAACGTGGAGTTCGGAGGGTTATCTGCTCTGTAAAGTAGGATAGATGGTGATATATGGCATCTCTGCCGAAAGAGCACAATTCTGGTGTCCGCACAAGTGTTTGGAACACGACTTTCGTAGTACATTGTTGAACGTGGAGTTCCGCAGCAGACCACCCCTACGTGTTCAAACGTTGACCCAACGACATCGCGATTGCGGAATTCGACCGTCGATCAATGGAAACGTGTCACATTTTTCTACACTAGGTCGATGGTAGCCTCCACAAACGACTTCAACCAGGTGAGCGGCTGCTCGAAACGTGCTGTGCGCCACGGACGCAGGCTGGTGGGAGCAGTGTTATGCTATTGGAGACAATCTCCTGTGCTTGTATGGCATTTATGGTAGTAAAGTGTACGCAAGCTAGTGTACATTATATATGTGTAAGATTTAGTTAGTTGGTTGGTTTGTTTGGGGGAAAAGACCAAACTACGAGGTCATCGGTCTCATCGGATTACGGAAGCACAGGAAAGGAAGTCGCCCGTGCCCTTTCAAAGGAACCATCCCGGCATTTGCCTGGAGCGATTTAGGGAAATCACGGAAAACCTAAATCAAGATGGCCGGACGCGGTATTGAACCGTCGTCCTCCCGAATGCGAGTCCAGTGTGATAACCACTGCGCCACCTCGCTCGGTAAGATTTAGTCCTACGCACAAGTGAAAGATTCCATGCAACAACATCTCTGACACAACCTGTGATCTATGTTTATTCTTTTTTCCACAGCTAGAGTATTTATTCTGTTGTTTTTTCGCTCTCTCACTAAATATGTCATTTTGTGTTACGGGTTATTCCTAAACTAATAGAAAGAGCTTTGCTAACCCGCAACAGTTGGTGACCCCGACATGATGTTCGACGGTCACCGGCGTTTAGTCCGACACACGTTTGCGTTCCGTACCGTGCCGCGTTGCAGAAAGTACAGTCGTGTCAACCGCGTCGCGCACTCAACCAAGTGGCGCATCTTCCGCACTCCACGGCAGTTGCGCCGCGCATCTGTAGCCTACTGATTCCACAATATTACTACGACGGTGGACCAACTTAATGCGCCACTAGCACACGCACCTACTGGTGCAATGATACACCGTGTCACAATAAAACCACCGCCGTTCTGGCATAACAATCCTATGCTATGGTTTGCGCTGTTGGAAAGCCAGTTTGTTCCAGCACAAGTCACCGCAGACCACACAAAATATAGTCATGTTGTTGCAGCCCTCCGCGAATAAATGGCACTGGATGTGCAGAATATTCTGTCGTCACCGCCGAGCGTGGACCGATATTCGTCGATTAAGAGCGCCCTGATAACACGATTTTCGCAGTTTGAGGCCAAAAGGCTGGAAAAACTAATTCGTACCGAAGTGTTGGGCGATCGCACGCCATCGCAGGTGCAAGCAACTCAGTGAGCGACGACATTCTGCGAAGCATTTGGCTATCACGCCTACTTCCTGACGCGCAAAAGATTCTAACTGTCTGCGCCGGGTATATAGATGCACTAGCGCAAATTGATGATGGAATATCTGGAGTGTATCCATCCGCGCGCGTTGCAACAGTTCTAATGGCTAATGGCTCTAAGCAATATGGATCTTAACATCTGAGGTCATCAGTCCCCTCGAACTTAGAACTACTTAAACGCAACTAACCTAAGGACATCACACACATCCATGCCCGAAGCAGGATTTGAACCTGCGACCGTAGGGGTCGCGCGGTTCCGGACTGAAGCGCCTAGAACCGCTCGGCCACCACGGCCGGCCTGCAACAGTTTCCCCACCACCGCAGACGGACAGCAACTCTGCTGCGCTACATGCTCAAATCACTGAACTGTTCACGCAAGTCGCTGCACTGCGAACTCATAACAACAGTCGCCGATCTCATCGCTACCGCTAGCCCGGGGAAAAGCAGTCGCTCACCTTCGGCTACGAAAGAATGTTAGTACCTTCGCCGATTTGGGTCCGAGGCACGAAAGTGTAGCCCACCTTGTGAGCAGGCAAATGCAACAGGAGCTCCGTGATGACGGGAGCTGTCGATTGTTTATAACAGACCAAGGTACGAAATTACAGTTACTAGTAGACACTGGCGCAGATGTATCAGTCTACCCGTCTGCCAGTTTGCCACCTCGAAAGCGTGATGACTACCACCTGTTTGCAGCCAATGGTTCTACAATAACTACATATGGTCGTACCACATTAGTGTTAAACCTAGGCCTCCAACTCATGCTCGAGTGGCAGTTTGTCGTGGCAGACACCACACATCGTATTCTGGGGGCAGATTTTCCGTCTTTTTACGGGGCACTAGCACTAACTTAGATAGCAGAGAACTAGTATGTCATGTGGAAGATGCTAGCGTCAGAGTGACAACTGGAAATTCTCCGTTTATCGAACTTTTAAAACAGTTTCCCGACATCACGTGTCAAGCTCCCCCGCTAGCTCCCGTGCAGCAGTCCACAGTGCACTACATTCTGACCACGCTTGGGCTATCTGTTCATGCTTGACCATGTCGTTTAACGCCACAGAAATCTAAAGTGGTTAAACAGGAATTCACACCCATGCTCGCACAGGGGATCTGTCGTCCATCCACTAGTAGTTGGGCATCCCCCCTCCATGTGGTACCCAAAAAGGACAACGGATAGCGTCCTTGTGGAGACTATCAATAGTTAAATGCAAGAACGATTCCAGACCGGTACTCTATGCCACACGATAGGAATTTCGCTTCCAATGTCTACGGTAAGAGCATATTCACTACGCTGGACCTCGTTAGAGCTTTTTACCTGATACCCGTGGCACCAGACGATGTTCATAAGACAGATGTATGCACGCTTTTCGGTCTCTGACACAGCCTGTGGTCGACGTTTATTCTTTGTTCTCCAGCTATATTATTTATTCTGTTACTTGTTCGCTCTGTTACTCGAATGTCATTTTGTGTTACGGGTTATTCCTGAAGTAAAAAATAGTAATCGAAGACATGCTTACAGCTGCGAACCACCTGCATCCCTTCATGATTGATATCTTGCCCGACGGTGATGTCGTCCTTCAGCAGTGTAATTGTCCGTGTCTGGACCCTGAACAGTGTTACAGTGTTTGAGATGCATTACAGTGAACTCGACCACATTCACCTGATTTAATTCGTATGGCACAAATCTGTGTCGCCTTCTGGCGTCATCATCGCCTACGCAAATTAGCAGCCCGTTATTTACGCGAATGACGTGTTCTACACGCAAACATTTAATGCCATATACCTTCAGAAACCTTCCAACAAACTGTCCGATCCTTGATAGGCAGAATCACTGATGTATTTCGTTCGAAAGACGGATGAACAAGCTCTTGAGTAGGTAGTCATGATGTTTTGGCTCATCAGTAAGTGCGAGTGGAGCCATTGAAAATGTGAAATGCTTGTACATTAACAACCGGTGTAATTGTCGGAATGCTGAACACAGGCATGCAAACGCGAATACATTGTGTTACACAGATGCCGCATGTCTGATTATGGTATGGAGTTCCATGCCTGTTGCACTCGATCGCTCAACACAAGAACGGTTAATGCTGTTTATGAATGACCCTGGAATTATCGTCCCGTATGCGCTCGATTGGAGACAGATCTGGTGAGCGAGTAGGCCAAGGTAACACATCAACACTCTGTAGAGCATGTTGTCTTAAAACAACGGTATGTGGTCAAGCGGTATCCTGTTGGAAAACATCCCCTGCAATGCTGTTCACGAATGGCACAAGTGGCCGAATCACTAGACTGACGTCAGAAAAGGAAGACATAGGGCAAGCAATAACAGACTTTAATATTTTTTTGTGGAATCAAAAATTTAAAAACCTCTTTCACACCGGCCTGATTTGGTTTCACTGATCAGGATAGTAAAAACATGCTTATGTTAAGGAAATTTTCATTCACATAGCAGGCTTATCACATTCACACAGTTCAATACTGTTCTATCCTGATTAAATTGAGCTTAACTTAAATTCCATAAGGCAGTGAAGCAATTTCGAAGTCTCGGTGCGACGAAAATTGTCAGTCGATCTCCTGGAAACATCTGTAATAATTATTAACTTTCGGTGATCACATGGGGAAGACCGGAGATCTGCTGGTAAGACCGTGTTAGCCTATTTATTTGAAGTAACTGGATATCTTGAGCATACAAAACGGCAGGTTCGTCCAGTGTAAATCAGACGTTCCCCACAGATCCCGTGCAACACAGCGTAGTAAGCAGACACTGTCAATAATAATCAGTTAAATAATACGCGAACACACTTACTTTAGTTTAATTCATGTATTAAATTCCTTCTCATACAGAATCTCATCAAGATGGCGACTAGCTCAACAATACATATAACTCCTTCTTTCACGACTAATCGGCAAGAATTCCTTCATTCTTTTCATAAGAGAAAACATAGATAGCAGAGAAGCTATTCCATGGAGTAAATGGACACTCCAAGGAATAATTGGGCTTGAATCTACTTTGCATTGATAATCGGTAAGATAAGAAGAGATATTTCGAAATATGTACTGAGTTATATAATTTATAAAATTTCTGAAAATATCGCGTAGAGACCGCTGCAAGAGACATTACAAGACCCAGATAACTGGATCATGCTTCATCGAATCACTGATGAAATATCAAGAGTGCTGCACAAGACTTATAAGCAGCAACAAACATATACAAGATCACGATTCGAAACACACCCTAGACCACAATATAATACAGGGGACAACAGAGATTCAAACACTAATATGTGAACAGATGATGACATGAACACCTCGATATCACCAGATACCTGTACTACACAGAAGCATATCAGATTACTGCAACAATACTACAAGTAATACAAACATTGAATTTAGAAATCAACTAGTAATAGAAATAAAACAATGAATTTTCCTGTTTGTACGAGAGAAACAAGCAATTATGTAGTTCTTTGCATCATTATTTTCAAACACGCAAGTGTATAAATTGTGAAATGTATAAGATGGAAATTGTAAAACACGTAAACCTTATAAAAGTGTGCATAAATGTACATAATGTAGTATAATAAGACGTAAATACATAAACACAAGAGTAGGAAATAGATAAGAAACGCCATTCGGAGATACGAGACTCGAGGTCACCTACCGAGGCTCATCTCCTGCTTATGGAGCGTGTAAGTGGAGGAAGAAATTTTAGTAACAAGTAGTACGGTCATATTTTATACACAAATCACGTAGAGTTAATATCACAACATACATACATATGGTAGAAGCTATAGGAGAACAGAATATGCTAATACCGGTGAGACAGGCTCGACGTGTTACCGAAGCCCTCCCGTTCGAAATAGCAAGGTAAACGGACGTCTTTTGTTATCCAAATCTTTCTATTCGTGTATTTTTTTCGTAAAAATTGTAACTTTTTCCGAATCGCACTCTATGTATCTTGCATTTTTGTTTTTTTTTCCCTTCTTAAATCAACAATTTAACTATATAAAAGAAACAAAAAAAGTACTAAAATTCTGAAAATAGTCTAGTTTGTAAGGAGCAAACGACCAATTACAGTTACCAAAGTGGTGTGTCACTCTGCAATGTTAAGAAATAAATAAACTGACGAAGAAATTGGCAGTGAGGGTGCTTGGGATAGCCACGAGGGTGTTCCTTATGCCGTATCAAATTGCACCCCAGACCATAACTCAAGATACGGTTCCAGTGTGTCTAGCACGCAGACAGGTTGGTAGCAAGCCCTCAAGTGCCCTCGTTCTATCCAGCACACGGCCATGTCTGGCACCGAAGCAGGTCCAGGTTTCATCGGAAAACACAATTGTCTTCCACCCTGCCATCCAGTGTGCTATCGCATGACACCGCTGAAGCAGCAAATGGCGGAGATGTGGGGTCTGTGGAATGCACGCTACAAGTCGAGTGGCTCGGAGCTGTCCTTGAACTAACCGATTTGTAACATTTCGTTGTGTCGCTGTGGTGCCAATTGGTGCTCGAATTGCTGCTGCAGAGGCAGTGCGATGCGCCAGAGCTATACGCTGAGCACGATGGTCTTCACTCAGGCTAGTGACACGTGACCGTCCAGAGCCCGGACTTCTTGTGACCGTACGTCACCGTGACCACCGCTGCCAGCAGCCAATTACAGTGGCTACATTCCTTCCACTAGCTTGTGCAGTATCGCAAAAGGAACATCTAGCTTCTCGTAAGAGTGTTACACGACCTGTTTCAAATTCAGTATGGTGTTGACAACGGCGTCTTTGTTGGCTTTAAAGGCATTCTTGACTAACATCATCTCACTACGTCCTTTCTCAAAGGTTTCTAACGCTCACGACCGTGAGGGAAACCCGATTTTCATCCTCATATTGGTGCTACTAGCACCATTCTCTTGCGACAGTCACTAAATTTGAATACACATCATCTTACAGATGTAGAAACACGCCAACCAACTTTGGTTAAATCGCACAGCTCCTTGTTGATGTTGCGATTTTTTGCGTCAGTGTACACGACTTCTGTAACGGGCAATCAAAAAATTTACATTTTAATGGCTTTGCTGCAGAGTATACGCAATGAAGCTCGACTCCGATTCGGCTAAATAAGGACGACATGCATGCAAGGAATTAGCGTGCTATTGTGTTCCGACGTGCGTGCAGTAAATGGTGAAACGTGAACTATGGCGACGTTAGTACCAAATGCGTCCAAACTGGACCAATGTGATATTCTTCTTTTGTTGGCTGCCGAAGGACAAAAACCGAAAGATATCCATCGGAGAATGGAGAGTGTGTTTATGACAGCATGTCCGTCGGAAAACATATTTGTGCAATGGTGCGCAAAGTTGCGTGCGGTTAATTCGTGATACGGTACATCCTCATGTCACAAATGTCATGACGGTGAAGTTATGCCAACTCAAGTGGGAGACTCTCGAGCACACCCTCATCTCTTTCCACGCGATTATCACGCTTCCAATAAAGAAAGACCCTGATTTCGGTCAGACGAGGACTTGCAGCAGAGAGTTACAGACTTCTTCACACAGCAGAACACAGTGTTTTACCAGATGTGTGTTTTTAACCGGTCGTGTCGGTCGGATGATTGCTCATGGCGATTTCGCCTGATCGGTACACCGACCCTCGACTGTACGGCCTTCTAAACGTTGATTCAAAATTATTAAACTAACGGAAAACCACTCCAGTTATTTTTTATGATAACACGTAAAATGATGGACATATAGAAATCTTTGTTTTTATTTGTTCTCATAATAAGAGATGAGACACAATCCTTATTTATGTACACTACAAGTGCAGAAATAATATAAAATTTAAATTATGTTGTAGAGAATCAACTTCTAATGATAAAAAGTCAGTTTCCGCCCAGTGACGTCATGAGAAAATGGGCGTGTCGTAATTACAAAAACTTACAATCCGAAGAACTGTTTGCATGCTTTAGCTTAAAAGAGTTATGTCGCTTCTGTAGTTTCCTGCTAGCGGATCAGGATGGGAGCTAGACGCTAAATCCAGTAATAAGGTGGCTCGTCCAACTCGAATTCCTGGTGCTGGAAAACAAGCTCGAAATTCTTTGCAGATAAGTGAACTCGGTGGGATAAAGGACATATACTTCTGATGAAATAACAGAGATGAAACACGAGGTAGGATAAGACCACTGTCGAACCCTCAGAGGAACCAACACATTGAATGTAAGTTGGCCAATCCTGCATGTATCCTGTGCAGTCTCACGAGAAAATAAGTCCCGTCTCGAGGGCAGACTAACTCAGGTCCAGCGTCTGAGGCAACTGTCGAAGGAATCTCCTGGCAGCACCAGAGGCCCTGCTTATATAGGCTCGTCTGATAAAATCCCCAGAGAGCACGCGCGTCTCCCGTGTCCTGTCGTCCAGAACATTCTGTCGTAGCTGGTCATGTAGCTCCAGCGTCCCTTGCCACAAAAAAACGCAACCTCTCCTGCTTCCCAGCGCCCTGGCTGACGTTAGGTTGCTTCCCTACATGTTCATCTTATGCAATTTTGTACATTTCTACTCACATCCGCGACCCTTTCGTGACAGTTATATTCTGACGTGTTTCAGAATTACAGTTGTATGTTTGAAAAATGAAAGTTGGAAACAATAACTTGGAATAAACAAAAGTGAAAAATAGGTACAATGGACGAGGTGCCCAAGCCGAACGTAAATGTACGATCTCTAACGCGTCATTGGGCGCAAAGCTTATGTAAATCCACTTGACTTTGCTGTTTTATCATTTATTTTTAGCATTTTATCTGAAAAACTTGCAACATAATTTTCAAACACATTAGACAACCATTTTTACGCTAAATCATGTTAAAAGTTTTAAAGTATCGCATTGACAGCTTTTGTAGTTCTGTAATGGGGCAGAAACATGGACACTGAGACGAGAGGATGAAAAAAAGGTTAGAAGCATTTGAGATGTGGATGTGGAAGACAATGGAGAGAATAAGCTGGATGGAAAGAGTGAGTAATGAAAGAGTATTGGAAAGGGTTGGTGAGAGAAGATGTCTGCTGAAGGTTGTAAGAGAAAGGAAAAAGAACTGGTTGGGACATTCATTGAGAAGGGAATGCTTGCTAGTAGATGCTGTGGAAGGATTGGTTTGTGGGAGAAGACTGAGAGGAAGAAGGAGATACAAGATGATAGACGACATAAAGGGAAGAGGAAATTTTACAGACCTGAAGAGGATGGCAGAAGACCGGACAGCCTGGAGAACTACCATGTGAAAACCTGCCTTTAGGCAGAACACTGATGATGATGATGATGATGATATAATTCTGACAGGCCCATTTTTCTCATGGCGTGATTGCGCGCGAAATGTTTTAAAATCCACATGACTGCTAATGTTTTTCTCATTTGTCTTTGCTTCTCTACAAGTTTTATGTTATTTCTGCACATATATAAGAGTTGTCTCTCATCTCCTATTACAAAAACAAAAATATCTAATTATATGCCCACCATATTATGTATTAACATTTGGCAGTTCAGGATACACTTTACAATGACTTTTCGTTACTTAAACAGCAGTTGTGATATCAGTACTACCATCCAGACTTGGTGGAACTAATAAGTCAAAATTATTTTAATCTCGAATATTAGCTATGTTCCTGGTCATGAAACGTCTATTTGAATGGAAGTTGCCAAAATTTGTAACGTACGTGTGGTCTCATCTTGTTCACCAACTTGTGTAACACGTGGAAGCCAATGATTAGAACAAGGAAATGAAGCTCGTAAACATATTTCACGCAGAACGGATACTATCACTTCTCGTATTCCATTATTCAGGTCATTCATGTTGATTTTCCCTTCATATGCACGCTCCATAACCATTTCTCACAATCAAAAATCACACGAGGTAAAGTCTGATTATAGTGAAAGCCAGTACGATATTCCACCACGACCGATCCATCTATCGAGAAAAGTTTGGTCAAGATATGTACAAACAGTGTGCGCATAAAGCGGTGGTGCCCCATCTTGGAAGAAACCCACACAGAACATTTATGCAGGAATTTAATCAATGGCATGTGTAAAAGTAAGGTCTTTGAAGGTCAACGAAGGTCACAAAAGTGGCATGAACGTCCGTTTGCAGAAGTTGTTCGAAGTGATGACCATTGGTATCAACGCAGTGCCGCAATCTTCTTATCATGGATTGAGTGTATTCCTTATCACATCGGCATTTATCGAAGCACATGCTCTGACAGTTCTCTCTCGCTTATCTTCAGGTGTAGTTGGAACGCCTTTATAAACAATGTCTTTTACGAATCCCTACAAGAAAAAATCAACAGGTGACAAGCCTGGCGAGCCATCAGCGGAAAATGTGCCGGACAGCCATCCCATTGATACCACATTCTTTTCCTTTCTCCTATAGGTATTTCTTCCAATAACAGACCTAATGTTTCTTGCAGGAATGTGGTATACTTCCTACAATTAAGATTTCCTTCGATGACATAGAGGCCTATAATTCTGTCCTCCAGAATCCCACACCATACGTACACCGACCTCGGTTTTTGATGTGCAATTCACCGCAGGTAACATGGATTTTCAGTTGCCCAATAATGTTGATGATGTTGTTGTTGTTGTGGTCTTCAGTCCTGTGAATGGTTTGGTGCAGCTCTCCATGCTACTCTATCCTGTGCAAGCCGCTTCGTCTCCCAATACCTACTGCAGCCTAGAACCTTCTGAATCTGCTTAGTGTATTCATCTCTTGGTCTCCCTCTGCGATTTTTACCCTCCACGCTGCCCTCCAATACTAAATTAGTGATCCCTTGATGCCTCAGAACATGTCCTACCAACCGATCCCTTCTTCTAGTCAAGTTGTGCCACAAAATCCTCTTCTCCACAATTCTATTCAATACCTCCTCATTAGTTATGTGATCTACCCATCTAATCTTCAACATTCTTCTGTAGCACCACATTTCGAAAGCTTCTATTCTCTTCTTGTCCAAACTATTAATCGTCCATGTTTCATTTCCATACATGGCTACACTCCATACAAATACTTTCAGAAACGACTTCCTGACATTTAAATCTATACTAGATGTTAACAAATTTTTCTTCCTCAGAAACGCTTTTCTTGTCATTGCCAGTCTACATTTTATATCCTCTCTATTTCGACCATCATCAGTTATTTTGCTCCCCAAATAGCAAAACTCCTTTAATACTTTAAGTGTCTCATTTCCTAATCCAATACCCCCGGCATCACCCGACTACATTCCATTATCCTCGTTTTGCTTTTGTTGATGTTCATCTTATACCCTCCTTTCAAAACACTGTCCATTCTACCTTCTACGAACTTTTCTTTTGTTTCCTTTACTGCTTGCTCAATATACAGATTGAATAACATCGGGGAGAGGCTACAACCCTGTCTCACTCCCTTCCCAACCACTGTTCCCCTTTCATGTCCCTCGACTCTTATAACTGCCATGTGGTTTCTGTACAAATTGTAAATAGCCTTTCGCTCCCTGTATTTTACTCCTGCCACCTTCAGAATTAGAAAGAGAATATTCCAGTCAACATTGTCAAAAGCTTTCTCTAACTCTACAAATGCTAGAAACGTATGTTTGCCTTTCCTTAACCTTTCTTCTAAGATAAGTCTTAGGGTCAGTATTGCCTCACAACTGATCTTCCAAACTGATCTTCCCCGAGGTCGGCTTCTACCAGTTTTTCCATTCGTCTGTAAAGAATTCGCGTTAGTATTTTGCAGCTGTGACTTATTAAACTGATAGTTCGGTACACGTGCTTTCTTTTGGATTGGAATTATTATATTCTTCTTGAAGTGTGAGGGTATTTCGCCTGTCTCATACATCTTGCTCACCAGATGGTAGAGTTTGGTCAGAACTGGCTCTGCCAAGGCCGTCAGTAGTTGTAATGGAATGTTGTCTACTCCCGGGGCCTTGTTTCGAATCAGGTCTTTCAATGCTCTGTCAAACTCTTCACGCAGTATCATATCGCCCATTTCATCTTCATCTACATCCTCTTCCATTTCCATAATATTGTCCTGAAGTACATCGCCCTTGTATAGATCCTCTATATACTCCTTCCACCTTTCTGCTTTCCCTTCTTTGCTTAGAACTGGGTTGCCATCTGAGCTCTAGATATTCGTACAAGTGGTTCTATTTTCTCCAAAGGTCTCTTTAATTTTCCTATAGGCAGTATCTATCTTACCCCTAGTGAGATTAGCCTCCACATTCTTACATTTGTCCTCTAGCCATGCCTGCTTAGCCATTTTGCACTTCCTGTCGATCTCATTTTTGAGACTTTTTCTTATTTTTTGCCTGCTTCATTTACTGCATTTTTTTATTTTCTCCTTTCATCAATTAAATTCATTATCTCTTCTGTTACCCAAGGATTTCTACTGTCCCTCGTCTTTTTACCAACCTGATCCTCTGCCGCCTTCACTATTTCATCCCTCAAAGCTACCCATTCTTCTTCTACTGTATTTCTTTTCTCCATTCTTGTCACTTGTTCCCTTATGCTCTCCCTGAAATCTGTACAACCTCCGCTTTAGTCAGTTTATCCAGGTCCCATCTCCTTAAATTCTCACCTTTTTGCAGTTTCTTCAGTTGTAATCTACAGTTGATAACCAATAGATTGTGCTCAGTGTCCACATCTGCCCCTGGAAGTGTCTTACAACAGACTGTTGCCCCTGCAACTACTGAAAAGGCTGGTGCCTCTCTTCAGGAACCACACGTTTGTCTGGCCTCTCAAGAGATACCCCTCTGTTGTGGTTGCACCTACGGTACGGCTATCTGTATCGTTGAGGCACGCAAGCCTCCCCACCAACGGCAAGGTCCATAATGTATGTTATGCAAATTAACATTTCCATGGTTCTTGATTGTAACCTCGTCAGTAAATAAAATCAGATGTGTCATCCCCGTGAATCTGAAGTAGAGCCCATTGGCACAATGCAGTGCGATGCATACAGCCTGTACTAGTTTTTTCTTGGTAGTGACTGAAATGGTAGGGATGATATTTATGGCGATGCAGAACATGAACTACACTACTCTGGCTCATGCCAGATTCCCTTGCGATTGGACGCGAATTAACACAAGGATCTCGAACCACAGTGGCAAGAGTTTCAATTTCCGTTTCCTCGTTAGTAACTTTCGTTTTCCGTATATCTTTCCGATGCGTGAAAGATCCAGTCGTTCTCTATTTACATACACATATTTATATGTACAACGTGTAGGGTGACTACGTTGAGGATATCTTTCAGCGTATAAGACTCTAGCTCTCACTACGTTGGCGTTCTCCGTAAATAAAAAGCATATCGACTTGTTTTTCGAAGGAATACATCTCTCACATTCGCTTGATTCGACAATACTAGTCTAACCATTCCTATTAGTGTTGTATTGCGAAACCGTCGAATGGTGTCTACATGTCAATGACACGTTAGATGGATACGCCGTATTCGGCGAATTTTTACTATTTGCACGGTATACGAGAGAGAATTATCAGAGCATGTGCTTCGATAAGCGCTGATGTGATAAGGAATATCACTCAATCCATGATAAGAATTACAGCACTGCAATGATACCAATGGTCATCACTTCGAACACCTTCTGTAAATGGACTTTCTTGCCACCTTTTTGACCTTCGTAGACCTTCAAAGACCTTACTGTTCCACATATCACTGGATTCGTCTCGATATCCGCCATCAGAAAATAAATACGAAACTAACGCTACCCATTAAAAAAGAAAAAGTTGACCTTCATGTCTCTGAAGCGAACCAACAAAAACCCAACGTCGTATTATGACCGCCGTTGGCCCATGCAGCTTTTGTCCCACAAAGTTTTCAGCTACTATCATACCTTCGGAGTTATTCTAGGTGGCTATAGTTAGTGACTCACCCTGTATATTACATCGAATCGTTTACGTACCAAAATTTCAATTAAATCTTTCGCTGCCAATGTAGGAGCTGTTATTGTCCAAATTTATTTTTTCGCTTGTTCGTCGAAGGCGTATCGAGTCTTTAACACTTATCACTGCCTAACAAAATAATTGCAACACTATGACTAGTTTTTGTTAGTCACTGCGATAGCAGCGCACTAAGCGGCCAGCGAGCTACACTTCTGAATACGGTATCGGATGAGTGCGAACAGTACGGTTTATATAGATCTGTACCTTAGCGTTCACAGTAGGGAGGGTGTGTAGTGTCATAAAAATTGACAGTAACTAAAAAAATTGGCGGGGTGCGAATAGGACTTGCGCACTAAGGTTTCCACATAAAATTAATTACGTATATAGACAGTTTATCCGTTCTAGGAACCCAGAATCTCGACCATTTTTGCCTGTTATTGACATTGGTATTGGCAAGATATCAGTCCCAGGGGTTATAAGATTTTCAAAAATGATTTAATTCAAGCAATATAAATGCGAATAAAGTCATGTTGGGGGCAGAGTACCATTATTATAAAAATTAACAGTTCTCCATTCAGGCTGACTGGTAAAAGTTTAAAATCAGGTAGGGAATGATTTTATTGCTCACAGACTAGCCTGCAAATGCTTGTTTGACATACAACTTGAAATGCCGTATCTACGTGAGGTATACGCTCTTGTATATCTCATGATGGATTAAATTCCGTAACACGTCATATGAGCAATGGAGTTATTTTTTTCTCGATGTTTGACTTTCACCATAACCACTGAGTTTGCCTGAATGCACAACTACTGACTGTTTTAATTTCAAGATTGAAGTCGGAGAACAAAAGACAAAAGAAATAATTTTTCGTGTGATATAATTACTTACTGACAAATTTCGGGTTTTTTCAATCAGTTGTAGTGCGAAACCTTGTCTCTTCACAAATTTCATGAGAACAGATTTTGATGAGTGAGTGAGTGATACTTATCAAAATACCTGATAAAATTGCTGTACCTTTTGATTGCATTGACTTGAAAGTTAACATTTATTATAACGCCGAGGAACTATAGACCTTAGTATGTGACATATATGGGATGAGAAGTTCCGCCTTATGCAAGACACCTTTTTTCTTTTGTTTCACACATACATGTTTCAGCACTTGTGTGCTATCGTCAGTGGGTTCTATTTTTATTTTTAACTGTAAATTTGTTGTTAACATATTAACATTTTCATCGTTTACAACATTATGTAAAAGTTGCATTTATAACTTAATTGGCGAAAAGTATCATACCTTACATTATATTATTGTCCTCTTGTTTTGGTAGCTGTTATGCTACACAATATACAACATGTCATCTGCAAACAGCAAAACGTAATTTATTTTCTATTAGTTATGTATTTACGAACGGAAATAAGACTGTATCACGTTTTCTTTCTGTAACTTACAGTTTTGAAGTTGTGGTACGTTTTCCTGTTTTGTTGGCGAAGTAAATGGGCTTACTTCTTTGCCTGTGTTCATGTGGTAATGCAGTTTTTCGATTACTCAAAACATAGGCGGAGTTTTCGCTGCCATTACGTGCTGTTGAGCCTGTGAGGCGTTCATTTGTTTCGTAGCGTGTTCTGCTGGCTGAGGCGCGCGAGTTTGAATTGTATTTGGTGTTAGTTGTGTGTGGTTTATGTGGGTTTGCCTGTGTGTGATGAGTACTGGGGCAGATAGAGAGTGTATGTGTGTGTGTGTGTGTGTGTGTGTGAGAGAGAGAGAGAGAGAGAGAGAGACACAGAGAGACTGAAAGAGAGAAATAAAGAAAGAAAGAAAAGATAGAGGATTTGTGTGTGTGTGTGTGTGTGTGTGTGTGTGTGTGTGTTTTACTTGTATAGTTCTTCTATTGTGGCGAAGAGAGTTTTGTTGCACAGTGATGTGTATTCATTGAGTACTTTCTTTCCTTGGGCTATTGATTTTTGGATGTGGTAGTTTTCTTCTATAGTTAATTTTTGGTATAGGCTGCTGCTAGTTTTTAGGATGTGAAGGTCAGTTTCAATGTTTGTTGGGTGGTGGTTGTGTGCTACCAGGTGGTCTGCAAATGTTGAGTGTGTGCTATTGCTTTTCAATGCTCTGAGGTGTTCATTATATCTGGATCTGAAGGTCCTGCATGTTTGGCCCACATATACAGATTGACAGCAGTTGCAAGTAAGTTGATAGATGCCAGACTGGCTGTATTTTTCAGTGTTGGTGGTAATTCTTCCAAGTCTGCTCTGTATTGTGTTGTTGGTTCTGTATGCTATGTTGAGTCCTTGTTTCTTTAGTATATTACCCACCCTGTGTGTGACTTTGTTGTTGTAAGTCATTATGTGCCATTTGTTGCTTACTGTCTGCCGATTTGTTGTGTGATGAGTTGTGTTTGTATGTGTGTGTGTTTCATGGTTATGTGCTGTTTGTTTTTGTATTTTGTGGTTTATTTTGTCTACTCTCTTTGCGTCATATCCATTCTCCTATGCAATTTGTTTTATTGTGTTCAGTTCTTGTTTGTAGTCATGCTTATTCATGGGTATTTTGTTCAGCCTGTGAAGTAAATATCTGAAGCTGGCTTCTTTGTGGGTTATGGGGTGATTGGATTGGTTATGAATAATGGTGCTGGTGAGTGTGGGTTTTCTGTAGATTGTGAATTCATGTTTGTTGTTTCTCTTGTGTATAGTGAGACCTAAGAAATTAAGTTTTTCATCTGTTTGTGTTTCTATGGTGAATCGTATTTGTGGGTGGATGGAGTTTATTTTATCATGAAGTTCTTTTATGCGGGACAGTGGTTCATCTATTAAGCAAATTATGTCATCTACGTATCTGTACCAATATATTATTTTGTACTGTTTTGGTATTACTATTTTGTCAAAGATTTGTTTTTCTATCTGGTTGAGGAAAATGTCAGCTAGGAGGCCACTGATTGGGGATCCCATGGGTAGTCCATCTTGTTGAGAGTAAAATCTGTTGTTGAATATGAAGTAGTTCTGTTCTGTGATGAGCCTGAGTATGGCTAATATTTCTTGTATGTTTGTTGTGGGTATGTTTCCTTGCAGTTGGAGGTTTCTTTCTATTATGTTGATGGTTTCTTCTGTTGGGATGTGTGTGTAAATTGAAATTATATCAAATGAAACCAATGTTGCTGTGTTTCGTATGTTGTCATTTTTTATTTTTTCTATTAAGTCACTTGAGTTCTTTAGACTTCTGTTGTCAGTGTATTTGTATATTGCCTGTAGCAGAGTGTGTGTGTGTTTGGCTAAGTGGTATGTTGGTGCTTTGGTGAAGTTAATTAATGGACGTATGGGTATTCCAGGTTTGTGAACTTTAGGCAATGATTTTGCGGGGGGGGGGGGGGGGCCTTGGGATTTTTCTGTATCATTTTTTTAATCTGTGTTTCTGTGAACATTGTTTCTATGTTTCTCAGGGTTTTCTGTAACTTTCTTTGGTATCGGTTTGTTGGATCACTTGTTAATTCTGTGATGTTGCTTTGGATGAATTCAAATGTTTTGTGATTTTATTCCTGTTTGTTTATGACTACTATTGAATTTCCTTTGCCAGATTTTGTGATGATGGCATTTTCTTGTGTTAATTTATTTTGTAGTTTTATGTAGGTTTTTTCTTCAGGAGTCCTAGTGTTTTCTTTTATGGTGGTTTTGTTCTCTTTGATTAGAACATACACTGAGACCATAATGGGCAGAAAACAGACAATCCAACAAAAGAAACCCACAAAAATGTTAAATCACACAAACACCCACCAATCCCACCACCAATACAACCAACACACCTTTCACAAAAGAGTGATTAATCTAACAGACATAAAATTATCTGAACAAGAAAGCAGCCTACTTGAAAAGGGTCCCAAACATAACATTAACACAATGGTGTCACATAGGATAGTAGAAAATATCATAACAGAAAATGAAAACATCATAAAGCAACAAGAAACACTAAACACACCTGAATTTAATGCAAACCTAACAAGAGTACTAGTTGCTGAGGAAATAAGAAATATAATCAAAGAGAACAAAACCACCATAAAAGAAAACACTAGGACTCCTGAAGAAAAAACCTACATGAAACTACAAAATAAATTAACACAAGAAAATGCCATCATCACAAAATCTGACAAAGGAAATTCAATAGCAGTCATAAACAAACAGGAATACATTCACAAAACATTAGAATTCATCCAAAGCAACATCACAGAATTAACAAGTGACCCAACAAACTGATACCAAAGTAAGTTACAGAAAACTCTGAGAAACATAGAAACAATTTTCACAGAAACACAGATTAAAAAAATGATACAGAAAAATCCCAAGCCCCCCCCCCCCCCTAAAATCATTGCCTAAAGTTCACAAACCCAGAATACCCATACGTCCATTAATTAACTTCACCAAAGCACCAACATACCACTTAGCCAAACACACACACACTCTGCTACAGACAATATACAAATACACTGACAACAGAAGTCTAAAGAACTCAAGTGACTTAATAGAAAAAATAAAAAATGAAAACATACAAAACACAGCAACATTGGTTTCATTTGATATAATTTCAATTTACACACACATCCCAACAGAAGAAACCATCAACATAATAGAAAGAAACCTCCAACTGCAAGGAAACATACCCACAACAAACATACAAGAAATATTAGCCATACTCAGGCTCATCACAGAATAGAAGTACTTCACATTCAACAACAGATTTTACTCTCAACAAGATGGACTACCCATGGGATCCCCAATCAGTGGCCTCCTAGCTGACATTTTCCTCAACCAGATAGAAAAACAAATCTTTGACAAAATAGTAATACCAAAACAGTACAAAATAATATATTGGTACAGATACGTAGATGACATAATTTGCTTAACAGATGAACCACAGTCCCGCATAAAAGAACTTCATGATAACATAAACTCCATCCACCCACAAATACAATTCACCATAGAAACACAAACAGATGAAAAACTTAATTTCTTAGATCTCACTATACACAAGAGAAACAACAAACATGAATTCACAATCTACAGAAAACCCACACTCACCAGCACCATTATTCATAACCAATCCAATCACCCCATAACCCACAAAGAAGCCAGCTTCAGATATTTACTTCACAGGCTGAACAAAATACCCATGAATAAGCATGACTACAAACAAGAACTGAACACAATAAAACAAATTGCATAGGAGAATGGATATGACGCAAAGAGAGTAGACAAAATAAACCACAAAATACAAAAACAAACAGCACATAACCATGAAACACATACACATACAAACACAACTCATCACACAACAAATCGGCAGACAGTAAGCAACAAATGGCACATAATGACTTACAACAACAAAGTCACACACAGGGTGGGTAATATACTAAAGAAACAAGGACTCAACATAGCATACAGAACCAACAACACAATACAGAGCAGACTTGGAAGAATTACCACCAACACTGAAAAATACAGCTAGTCTGGCATCTATCAACTTACTTGCAACTGCTGTCAATCTGTATATGTGGGCCAAACATGCAGGACCTTCAGATCCAGATATAATGAACACCTCAGAGCGTTGAAAAGCAATAGCACACACTCAACATTTGCAGACCACCTGGTAGCACACAACCACCACCCAACAAACATTGAAACTGACCTTCACATCCTAAAAACTAGCAGCAGCCTATACCAAAAATTAACTATAGAAGAAAACTACCACATCCAAAAATCAATAGCCCAAGGAAAGAAAGTACTCAATGAATACACATCACTGTGCAACAAAACTCTCTTCGCCACAATAGAAGAACTATACAAGTAAAACACACACACACACACACACACACACAAATCCTCTATCTTTTCTTTCTTTCTTTATTTCTCTCTTTCAGTCTCTCTGTGTCTCTCTCTCTCTCTCTCTCTCTCACACACACACACACACACACACACACACATACACTCTCTATCTGCCCCAGTACTCATCACACACAGGCAAACCCACATAAACCACACACAACTAACACCAAATACAATTCAAACTCGCGCGCCTCGGCCAGCAGAACAGGCTACGAAAGAAATGAACGCCACACAGCCACAACAACACGTAATGGCAGCGAAAACTCCGCCTATGTTTTGAGTAATCGAAAAACTGCATTACCACATGAACACAGGCAAAGAAGTAAGCCCATTTACTTCGCCAACAAAACAGGAAAACGTACCACAACTTCAAAACTGTAAGTTACAGAAAGAAAACGTGATACAGTCTTATTTCCGTTCGTAAATACATAACTAATAGAAAATAAATTACGTTTTGCTGTTTGCAGATGACATGTTGTATATTGTGTAGCATAACAGCTACCAAAACAAGAGGACAATAATATAATGTAAGGTATGTTACTTTTCGCCAATTAAGTTATAAATGCAACTTTTACATAATGTTGTAAACGACGAAAATGTTAATATGTTAACAACAAATTTACAGTTAATAATAAAAATAGAACCCACTGACGATAGCACACAAGTGCTGAAACATGTATGTGTGAAACAAAAGAAAAAAGGTGTCTTGCATAAGGCGGAACTTCTCATCCCATTTTCTTAGCAAGCACGGAGACAACAAGAAGAACTGCACCACAAGATGATTATGTGACATATATTTCAGCTTGACACGTCTACTCATTCCTGAGAAGAAAATGGTCTTAACAGATGGACGGACAGACAGACACTATGATAAAAAATGGCAAAACATTGTGTGATATGATTATAAATTCACAGTTCTCCTACTTTTCCTTTGATTATACTTCGTTTCTTGGTAGCCTACAGATCTCGATGAGTGAGTTTCTGTGTGATGTACCTAGAGATTGTGTGACATAATTACAGATTTACAGTTTTCGGATTTTTTACTTTGACTCTATGGTGAAAACTTGCTTCTTGCCAAATTGTATGATTCTAGGTCAACGGGAAGTAGGCTATGGATTTTAATGAGGGAGTATGCCAATATCAAAACATTTGACTTATATGGTGTATATTTTGGTTGCATTGACTTAGAAGCTTACATTTATTACACCAGCAAAGGCCTATAGACCTTAGTATGTGGCACAAACTTCAGCTTCATGGATCTACCCGTTCCTGAGAAAGAGGAACTTAACAGACAATTAGACAGTCAGATAAGAATTGAAATTTTTCTTGCAATATAATAACAGATTCACAATTTTCGGAATTTTTTCTTTTGTTGTACTGTGAAATCTTTCTTTTCCGCTAATTTGACGATTCTAGGCAATGGGAACTACCCTACAGGTTTTGATGAGTGAGTTCGCGAGTATCAAAATATGTGACAGTAATGACCGTATCTTCCGAGTGCGTTGACTTAGGAACTTCAATTTTTTACACCACCATGAGAGCGTATGCCTTAGTATGCAACGTAAAATTCGACTTAATGTCTCCCCGTTCTTTAAAAAAAATGGGTCTTAACAGACAGACGAACAGACAAAGTCGAATAAGGAACGACAAAAAAAATTTTTCGTGTGATACAGTAACAGGGCAAAGGCCTTGCCGCAGTGGATACACCGGTTCCCATAAGACCACCGTAGTTAAGCGCTGTCGGGCGTGGTCGGCACTTGGATGGGTGACCATCCAGGCCGCCATGCGCTGTTGCCATTTTTCGGGGTGCACTCAGCCTCGTGATGCCAGTTAAGCAGCTACTCGACCGATTAGTAGCGGCTTCGGTCAATAAAACCATCATAACGACCGGGAGAGCGGTGTGCTGACCCCACGCCCCTGCTATCCGCATCCTCCGCTGAGGATGACACGGTGGTCGGATGGTCCCGGTAGGTTACTCGTGGCCTGAAGACGGAGTGCTTTATAGTAACAGATTTACATTTTTAGGATTTCTTACTTTGGTTGTACTGTGAAACCTTACTTCTTGCCAAACGGAAGTAAGGTATAGACTTTGATGTTTTGATACGTGAGTTTGCAAGTGTTAAAATACGAGACGTAAATTGCGTTGAGTTAGAAGCTTCAATGTTTTACACTGCCAAGCAACCACAAACCTCAGTATGTAAAACAAACTTCAATTAGATACGTGTATCCGTTCCCGGGGATCCTATAAGGATTCCTTTTTCACCGATTGATGGATTGGGCCCTGAAAATGACAACATTCTTTAGTTCCTTCTGTTACATCTACCTGATTACTCTGCGATAGCATCGACGTGTTTTGAAGAGGGTTCACAGAACCACTTTCCGACTATTTCTGTATTGTTCCACTCTTGGACAGCTCTTGGAAAAACAAACTCCTAAATCTTTCCGTGCAAACCATAATTTCTCTTATTTTATTACCATGGGCATTTCTCCCTATGCAGGTGGAAGTCACCGAAACGACGTTATTTTTATGGTTACCACCCCAATTCGCTCATCATATCTCCTATTTCAAGTTAGTAAAATAGAGATGCCGTTCTTTGAACTTTTTCGATGTCCTATGTCAGCGCTGTTTGGTAGGATCCAATAACGCACAACAGTAATCCAGACGAGAAGGGAAAGCCGTACTGCACAGAGCCTATTTTGTAAGTTTTTTTCGCTTGTTAATTGTTCTGCTATTAAAACCTTGTCTGTGGCCCGCCTTCCCATAATATTTTCACCGAGATGGTTCCGATTTGTTTTCCGAAATTGTAATCCTAAGGCTTTTAGCTTAATCTATAACTTTTTTGTGTTTACTATTGTGTAATAAAAATTTAACAAAATATTTTTAGTACTCGTTTGGAGGAGGCACAACTGTTTATTGTTTAGGCTGAACTACCACTTTTCACACCATGCAGATACCCTGTGAAATTAATTTTGCAGTTCGTTTTGATTTTCTGGTGACTTTAATAAACGGTAAACTACAGTATCGTCTGCAAACAGTCTATGATGGTTGGTTAGATTGTCTTCTACATCGTTTGTACAGATTAAGAAGAGCAGAGTACCTATAGCACTTTCTTGGGGAATCCCAGATAAGACTTCGGTTTCACTAGACGACTTCCCATCAGTTACTCAAACATAAAGGTTTCTCGCAGCACACGAGATATTCAGTCCCACAACCTAGAAGATATACCATACGCACGAAATTTGCTTGGAAGTATCTTGAGAGCAGCGATGTCAAAACCCTTCGGGAAATAGAAATGTGGAATCAACTTGCAGTCTACATCCACTCTGCATTTCACTATAAAAGCCCTGCAGAGGGTTTGTCGAATCACCTTAAAACTATTTCTCAACCGTTTCCTCTAGAACAGATCATGCGAGAAAAACAAACGCTTCGATCTTTCCGCGCGAGCTCTGAGTTTTCTTATTTTGTTTTGATGATGTGATCATTTGTCCCTACATAGTTGAGCACCAACGGAACATTTTCGCATTCGGAGGAGAAAGTTGGTGAGTCAGATTTGATGAGAAGCTCCTGCCTCAACGAAAAACGCCTTTGTTTTAGTCATTGTCACCCCAACTCACTTAACAAATCCGTCGCACTCTGTTCCCTATTTCACAATAACAGAAAACGAGCGGCCCTTCTTTGAACTTTTTCTTTGTCCTCTGTCATTCCTATCTGAAGTGGATCCCATACTGCGCAGCAAAACTGTACAAGAAGTTCTTTTGCTCAAGTTTCCTGTACCATTACCTATGTTATTGTTCCAATTTCAGTTACCGTTGATTGCAATCCCTAAGTATTTTTTTCGATTCACATTCCTTAGGTTTGTGTGATTTATTGTGTAACCAAAACTTAGGGGATTCCTTTCAGTACTCTTGTGAATGATTCACACTTTTCTTTAAGGAGAGTCAGCTGGCGCTTTTCACACCATATAGGTATCTTGAGTAAATCATTTTGCTGTTGGTTGTGATCTTATGACGAGTTTATAAGACGGTAGATGACAGCATCTTCTGCAAATAATCGAAGAGGGCTGCTCAGATTGTCTCCTAAATCATTTAAATAGATCATGAACAGCAGAGGGCCTGTAACACATTCGTGGGCGGCACAGTATGTAAAACAAACTTCAATTAGATACGTATATCCATTCCCGAGGACAATAAAGCAATCCTATAAGGATTCCTTTTTTATCGATTGGTAGATGGGACCCTGAAAATGACAGAACATTCATTAGTTCCTTCTGTTACTCGTACCTGATAACTCTGCAATAACATCGAAGTGTTTAGAAGAGGGTTCGCAGATCCACGTTTAGACTATTTCTGTATTGTTCCACTCTTGGACAGCGCTTGGAAAAATAAACTCCTAAATCTTTCCCTGGAAACCATAATTTCTCTTATTTTATTACCATGGCCATTTCTCCCTATACAGGTGGAGGTCGGAGAAGCACCGTTATTTTAATGGTTACCACCCCAACTCGCTCATCATATCCCCTATTTCAAGATAGTTAAATCGAGTTGACGTCCTTTGAACTTTTTCCAAGTCCTATGTCAGCGCTGTTTGGTAAGGATCCAATAACGCACAACAGTAATCCAGACGAGGAGGAAAAGCCGTACTGCACAGAGTCTCTTTTTTCGCTTATTAAGTGCAAGAAGTTCTTTTTTTTTTCAAGTTACCTATATCATTACCTATGTTATTGCACCAATTTAAATTACTGTTCATTGGAATTTCTAAGGTTTTATTTGGATTCACAGTCTTTAGGTTTGTGTGATTAATAGTGTAACCGAAACTTAGGAGATTCCTTTCAATGCTGTTGTGAATGATTCACACTTTTCTTTAAGGACAGTCAGTTGGTGCTTTCCACACCATACAGATATCTCGTGTAAATCATTATGCTGTTGGTTGTGATCTTATGACGAGTTTATAAAATGGTAGATAACAGCATAATCTGTAAATAACCGAAGAAGGCTGCTCAGATTGTCTCCTAAATCATTTAAATAAATTAGGAACAGCAGAGGGCCTATAACACATTCTTGGACAGCGCCAGATATTACTTCAGTTTTACTCGGTGAATTTTCGCCAGTTACTACAATACTGATTGCTACGTGTGAATAAATGGCCAGTTATTTTGACAAGAATCTGAATACGGGCAGGTTACGTGCCAGTAGATTTTTTTCTGAGGCGTTTCGTAATGGTGGAACGCTGTATACATTGCAGAATCCGAGAGAAGTATTGTGTGCGTGATCCCCAGAGGCTCAGAGCATATCGTCGGCGGCGTCCACGGAGAGCCTGACGAGCGTGTCCGCGCTGGAGCTGAAGGAGAGGCTGCCGCTGAGCGACCGGCTGACCATCGTGCGCATCACGACGCAGCTGGCGCGCGAGCGGCTGGCCCGGGTGCGCGCCGGCAACGAGCAGCGGCTGCGCAAGCTGCGCTACCTCACGCAGGTCACCGAGGCGCAGGTGGCCGACGCAGAGGACACGGTGCGCATCCACGAGAGCGTGCTCCACGCCGCCGGTGAGTGCGCACCGGCTGTGGCCCGTCACATTTCCTGCTTACATCACGATAGCTTCTTACACTACTGGCCATTAAAACTGCTACACCACGAAGATGACGTGCTACAAACGCGAAATTTAACCGACAGGAAAAGGATGCTGTGATATGCAAATGATTAGCTTTTCAGAGCATTCACACAACGTTGGCGCCGGTGGCGACACCTACAACGTGCTGACATGTGAAAGTTTCCAACCCATTTCTCATACACAAACAGCAGTTGACCGGCGTTGCCTGGTGAAACGTTGTTGTGATGCCTCGTCTAAGGAGCAGAAATGCGTACCATCACATTTCCGACTTTGATAAAGGTCGGATTGTAGCCTATCGCGATCGCGGTTTATCGTATCGCGACATTGCTGCTCGCGTTGGTCAAGATCCAATGACTGTTAGCAGAGTATGGAATCGGTGGGTTCAGGAGGGTAATACGGAACGCCGTGCTGGATCCCAACGGCCTCGTATCACTAGCAGTCCAGATGACAGGCATCTTATCCGCATGGCTGTAACGGATCGTGCAGCCACGTTTCGATCACTGAGATGGGGACGTTTGCAAGACAACAACCATCTGCATGAACAGTTCTACGACGTTTGCTGCAGCATGGACTATCAGCTCGGAAACCGTGGCTGCGGTTACCCTTGACGCTGCATCACAGACAGGAGTGCCTGCGATGGTGTACTCAACGACCAACCTGGGTACACGAATGGCAAACCGTCATTTTTTCGGATGACTCCCGGTTCTGTTTACAGCATGATGATGGTCGCATCCGTATTTGGTGACATCGCGGTGAACGCACATTGGAAGCGTGTATTCGTCATCGCCATACTGGCGTATCACACGGCGTGATGGTATGGGGTGTCATGGGTTACACGTCTCGGTCATCTCTTGTTCGCATTGACTGCGCTTTGAAGAGTGGACGTTACTTTTCAGATGTGTTACAACCCATGCCTCTACCCTTCATTCGATCCTTCGAAACCCTACATTTCAGCAGGATAATGCACGACCACATGTTGCAAGTCCTGTACGGGCCTTTCTGGATACAGAAAATGTTCTACTGCTGCCCTGACCAGCACATTCTCCAGATTTATCACTAATTGAAAACGGTCACAATACGCCATTCACTACCCTTGATGAACTGTGGTATCGTGTTGAAGCTGCATGAGCTGTTTGACTCAAACTCAGGCGTATCAAGGCCGTTATTACAGCCAGAGGTGGTGGTTCTGGATACTGATTTCTCAGGATCTATGCACCAAAATTGCGTCAAAATGTAATCACATGTCAGTTCTAGTATAATGTATTCGTCCAATTAATACCTGTTTATCGCCGGCCGAAGTGGCCGTGCGGTTAAAGGCGCTGCAGTCTGGAACCGCAAGACCGCTACGGTCGCAGGTTCGAATCCTGCCTCGGGCATGGATGTTTGTGATGTCCTCAGGTTAGTTAGGTTTAACTAGTTCTAAGTTCTAGGGGACTAATGACCTCAGCAGTTGAGTCCCATAGTGCTCAGAGCCATTTGAACCATTTTTGAACCTGTTTATCATCTGCGTTTCTTCTTGGTGTAGCAATTTTAATGGCCAGTAGTGTATTTACTTACAAATCCGTTTGTGCGCAGGCATTAAAGGATGCCTTTTCCTAGCGTCATAATTTGTTACTTACCAGGTTAATAAGCTAGAATATTTTAATATACAAGGTGCTCTCCTAGGAGTCGTGAGGCGTAGAGTACTAGAATCATCGTACGTTAATGTAGACTATCGTAAGTAAACTAGGCTACGGTAATATTCTTGTAGGATTTGTCAGTTGAGATCGTAACCGCGTTATCTGTACATTAGAAGTGTTGCATACCTATTGGGCGTTACCTCACTTGGATCGCTATATTTGCGTACGCGATCAGCCTTTTAGGCTGCATTCGCTGTGCACCGACATCACTAGATTCCGCTAAAGACCGACATCGTCCGAAAACGGCACATCTTTTCAAATCAGTGCCTTGCTACGTGTGCGGTAACAATACAGCTGATTTTATTCGCCCGAAGGTACAGTTTTCGGACGACATCGGTGAAATTGAAATCAGTTGGGTTTTTTTCGGTGTTAATGTTCGACACGACACGAAACATTGACTATAAGAAACTGATAGCTTTAGTCAAAGAAGTGGTTCGTGGTATCCTGAGGTTATCGGTCCCTAGGCTTACACACTGCTTAATCTAACTTAAACTAACTTACACTAAGGACAACACATACACCCATGCCCGAGGGTGGACTCGAACCTCCGGCGGGGAGATCCGCGCGAACTGTGGCAAGACGCCCCTGACGTATGTCTACATGACTTTAAATCCCGCAAAGCAGTTTGAGCTCTATTAAAAAATCCGATGCTCACATGAAAGATACAATATATATATATATATATATATATATATATATATATATATATATATATATATATATATATATATATATATATGACATCTGGCGATTACATCTTTCCAGTGATTAGGCCGATGCTGCGTTCTGAAAAGTAAGTTTCAAAGTTTTTGTGTGACGTGTTGGATGTTATTTATGATGCCCTAAAGACAAATTTTAAAGTTAATATTTTCACTCTTGCACTCAAAATATTACGACATTTTTAATTTTTTCTAATTTTGGAGCTATGCTTCGTGCAAGTGTCCTAAAAGACAGTGTGATATAGTTATTTTCTTTATTAAAAGCTACATAGAATCTGAAATAAATACTGCCAGCAGAAATCGTGTTACGTTCTTTCCCACGTCTACTGGACAAATGTTCAAAGGGCAGTGAAGTTCCCAGTACTAAAATCTGATTATACCAACTGCCAGTATTGCATTGATATTCACCACTTTTAGAATGAAATGAGCTACTGTTAAACCACATATCTACTTTTCCTTAATTAAATAATCCTTGCTTATTCACCGAGCGAGGTGGCGCAGTGGTTAGCACACTGGACTCGCATTCGGGAGGCCGACGGTTCAATCCCGCTTCCGGCCATCCTTATTTAGGTTTTTCGTAATTTCCCTAAGCCCCTCCAGGCAAATGCCGGGATGGTTCCTTTGAAATGGCACGGCCGACAACCTTCCGTAATCCGATGAGACGGATGACCCCGTTGTCTGGTCTTCTCCCGCAAAACAATCCAACCCCTTGCTTACTCACATACAAATTTTATCCGTACATGATATAATGGGAATATCTACTTCCATCACGTAATTTAACCATTGTTTGCTGAGAACCTCACTGGCAAAACTATGAGGTTAATATGCCACTGTGACATATTAAACCATACTCTGAACAACGTGGTTTGGAGAGATGCTTATTGCGGTGTACTATTGAAACTATACGTTTTCGTAAAACTTGTCTGGTAATTTTCCAATAACTGAAGACAGAGTGTGCAGTACTCGGGTCGTTCTATTTGAGACAGATATGGTTCATTCGGCATCTTTTTAATAGCAAACGACGCATTGCACCACTCGTCTCCAACAACAGAAGCGTCGTGATGTCCATCCCACCCTTGGAGGTTAAAATCTAACATAATTTATACACAGAATAGATTATAACATAACCTGACACCACCCAAAAAAAAGTGACGAATGAGATCGGACGCACCGTGACCAAGCTGTCATCCGACGTTATCGGACAACCTCTGGGGCCGGCGTCTGACGATCGTTGTCGGTGACACTGTGAACGCAGCCTTAGTAGATTCCCCTAGAAACTGAAAGCAGTGAACCGTCTGCAAACTGATTAAGATTTGTAAATGGCATTGTAACGTAAGGAACATTTTTGTTGTACATAGTTCTCCTCTTGTCTGTTATTGAAAACTAAGCAGTATTTACAACAAAATTGAAACTGTTAGTGTTTATCTCAGGTTTTAATTGAAAACTGTCGATTTGTAACGTGAAACGGAGGATCGGTGTGGTAAAAATAAGAAAACCAATACAGATTCATCAGAAAGCGCTACTAAAAAGACGCTAGTTTCTCTAAAAAAAGTCCCTAGCATAGCTTCAATATTTACTCGAGCTTACACAAAACATGATTCTGTTATTCATAAACAACTTACTGATTACCAATAATAACAGGAAGCTCTTGATAATGATGAACGTTCTGCTGAGTGCAAAATAACAACAATTATACACATTTTTTATGTTTTTGCTTGAAAGCTGTGCTTGCATTAAAACTGATCGATTTGGTTACATGACAGACCGTAAGTTATCCGATCAACTAATTATTATTACTTATAAAATGCTATTTATTTTTTGAAAGGATACAAAATGCACAATGGACTAACATTGCACGATGTGCGGTTCTGATTATTTGCAAAACAAACAATCAAAAACCAAAGACAAGTCATCGGCTCCCAGTTTCTCTTTCATACTTTCATTTGTGTTTATTTCCCTACCAATCCTAATGATACCACCGGAAATCCAACCATTTCCTACGTCAATTATGTATTGTACCAAACCTACCAATCGTCGTTTTGGAAGAGCGCAACTCTAGTCAGGCTCATTTTCACTACACAGAAGTGTAAACGATAACACACTGTAGCCGAACAGCCGTGAGGTCTAGACTCGACGTACAAAAATGGTTCAAATGGCTCTGAGCACTATGGGACTTAACATCTATGGTCATCAGTCCCATAGAACTTACAACTACTTAAACCTAACTAACCTAAGGACATCACACAACACCCAGTCATCACGAGGCAGAGAAAATCCCTGAACCCGCCGGGAATCGAACCCGGGAACCCGGGCGTGGGAAGCGAAAACGCTACCGCACGACCACGAGCTGCGGACTCTCGACGTACATTCCAAGGCCAATACCGCCGGCTACTGCGATGGTGACTTACTCATATCTCTTCCTGTTTTCCATTTCTTCTTTTCTCTTAACATCTTTCAGTTATATGTCACCAATTTCCCTGCATAGTTTGTATCTCTATAATTTAGAAGTAACAAGACACCAACAGAACAGTTAACCCTTCGACTGTTCTTTGCACAGATTGTTTCAGCTTTGGGAATAAGTTCAGAATAGTGGTCTCATATCAGGGGCGTAGAGTGCACGAGATAACCCTTCCCAACCACATTCGCAGAGATTTTCAGTTACAACACCGACGCTGACCGGGCGAGATTTGCATGCGGAATGAATAGCACAGTCTCGGACAACAAATGTCAGGTTATGATCATCGTTCCTTCCAGACGTTGAATGAACCACGCTAAACACTATTATGATACTTTTACAAAACGAATTTCGTCACACAGTGGTGATTCCATAATAACCATAAGCAAATATCATCTTTCTTTTTACTCTTGATTTAGATTGACGAATTTTTTTGGTCAAACAACTTGACTTAGATTTCAACCGCGGTTCAAAGTCCGTATTTTTAAAAATTTTTATCTACTATTTTTTGAGTCGTAAGACTGATGGCCCACCACGATTCTTCTACTATGCCAACCCCTTCATCTCAGAGTAGCACTTGCAAACTACCTCCTCAATTACTTGCTGGATGTATTCCAAACTCTGATATCCTTTACAGTTTTTACCCTCTCTTCGCCCTCTTGTACCATGGAAGTTACACCGTGATGTCTTAACAGATGTCCTACCATCCTGTTCCTTGTTCCTGCCAGTGTTTTCCTTATATTCCTTTCCCGGGCGATTCTGCAGAAAACCTCCTCTTTCCTCTTACCTTATTAGCCCACCATATTTTGAAGTTTTTTTTTCTGTAGCGTCACATCTGTAATGCATCAATTTTCCTCTGTTCCGGTTTTTCCACAGTCCATGTTTCACTATTATTCAATGTTCTGTTCCAAAAGTACAGTCTCAAATTAAGGACTTCTCTTGGCAAGGAATACCCTTTTTGCCTGTTTTTTGTCTGCATTTCATGTCCTCCTTGTTCCGTCTGTCATGATTTATTTTGATTGAACAGTAGGGGCGAAAGAATACATCCCTGTCTTACATCCTTTTTAATCCGAGCAACTTCGTTCCTGAACTTACACTCTTATTATTCCCTACTGCTTTTTTTCCTACATATTGTGTATTACTCTTCTTTGCCTACAGCTTACCCCTACTTTTCTCAGGATTTCGAACATCTTGCAACATTTGATGTTGTCCAACGCTTTTTTACAGGTCGGCAAATCCTGTGAACGTGTTTTGATTTTTCTTTAGTCTTTCTTCCATTATCATTCGCAATTTCAGAACTGACTAAAGCCAAACTGATCGCCATCTAACACATCCTCAATTTTCTTTTCCTTTATTCTGTAGATTATTCTTATGAGGTTTCTAGCCGATGGTGCGATAATTCTCGCGCTTCCCAGCTCCTGAAATACTAGGAACTGTGTGGATGATCTTTCTCCGAAACTCATATGGTATATTGCCAGACTCACAATTTCTACACACCAATTTATTTTTTATTTATTAATTGACATGTCAAGTTCCGTAGGAGCAAATCTCCAGGGTCATGGAACGTGTCAGTACATGAACTTACAACATAAAAGTAATAACAGATAAAAATAAATGTTCATGAACCTGAAAGAAAATCAGTCCATAAGTTTAAGCAAACGCTATCAGCAATACAATGAGAATCAGCTTAATTTTACAAGGAACTCCTCGATAGAATAGAAGGAGTGACCCATGAGGAAACTCTTCAGTTTCGATTTGAAAGCGCGTGGATTACTGCTAAGATTTTTGAATTCGAGTGGCAGCTTATTGAAAATGGATGCAGCAGTATACCGCACACCATTTTGCACAAGAGTTAAGGAAGTCCGATCCAAATGGAGGTTTGATTTTTGCCGAGTATTAACCGAGTGAAAGCTGCTTATTGTTGGAAATAAACTAATATTGGTAACAAGAAACGACAATATGGAATATACACTCCTGGAAATTGAAATAAGAACACCGTGAATTCATTGTCCCAGGAAGGGGAAACTTTATTGACACATTCCTGGGGTCAGATACATCACATGATCACACTGACAGAACCACAGGCACATAGACACAGCCAACAGAGCATGCACAATGTCGGCACTAGTACAGTGTATATCCACCTTTCGCAGCAATGCAGGCTGCTATTCTCCCATGGAGACGATCGTAGAGATGCTGGATGGAGTCCTGTGGAACGGCTTGCCATGCCATTTCCACCTGGCGCCTCAGTTGGACCAGCGTTCGTGCTGGACGTGCAGACCGCGTGAGACGACGCTTCATCCAGTCCCAAACATGCTCAATGGGGGACAGATCCGGAGATCTTGCTGGCGAGGGTAGTTGACTTACACCTTCTAGAGCACGTTGGGTGGCACGGGATACATGCGGACGTGCATTGTCCTGTTGGAACAGCAAGTTCCCTTGCCGGTCTAGGAATGGTAGAACGATGGGTTCGATGACGGTTTGGATGTACCGTGCACTATTCAGTGTCCCCTCGACGATCACCAGTGGTGTACTGCCAGTGTAGGAGATCGCTCCCCACACCATGATGCCGGGTCTTGGCCCTGTGTGCCTCGGTCGTATGCAGTCCTGATTGTGGCGCTCACCTGCACGGCGCCAAACACGCATACGACCATCATTGGCACCAAGGCAGAAGCGACTCTCATCGCTGAAGACGACACGTCTCCATTCGTCCCTCCATTCACGCCTGTCGCGACACCACTGGAGGCGGGCTGCACGATGTTGGGGCGTGAGCGGAAGACGGCCTAACGGTGTGCGGGACCGCAGCCCAGCTTCATGGAGACGGTTGCGAATGGTCCTCGCCGATACCCCAGGAGCAACAGTGTCCCTAATTTGCTGGGAAGTGGCGGTGCGGTCCCCTATGGCACTGCGTAGGATCCTACGGTCTTGGCGTGCATCCGTGCGTCGCTGCGGTCCGGTCCCAGGTCGACGGGCACGTGCACCTTCCGCCGACCACTGGCGACAACATCGATGTACTGTGGAGACCTCACGCCCCACGTGTTGAGCAATTCGGCGGTACGTCCACACGGCCTGCCGCATGCCCACTATACGCCCTCGCTCAAAGTCCGTCAACTGCACATACGGTTCACGTCCACGCTGTCGCGGCATGCTACCAGTGTTAAAGACTGCGATGGAGCTCCGTATGCCACGGCAAACTGGCTGACACTGACGGCGGCGGTGCACAAATGCTGCGCAGCTAGCGCCATTCGACGGCCAACACCGCGGTTCCTGGTGTGTCCGCTGTGCCGTGCGTGTGATCATTGCTTGTACAGCCCTCTCGCAGTGTCCGGAGCAAGTATGGTGGGTCTGACACACCGGTGTCAATGTGTTCTTTTTTCCATTTCCAGGAGTGTACATATTGAGAGGCCAATGTCAAAATACCCAGACTCGTGAACACAGGTCGACAAGATGTTCGGGAACTCACACCACTTATTGCCCGAACAGCCCGTTTCTGAGCCAAAAATATCCTTCTAGAATGGGAAGAGTTACCCCAAAACATAATACCATACGACATAAGTGAATGAAAATAAGTACAGTAGACTAATTTACGTATCGAAGTATCACTCACTTTCGATACCATTCGAATAGTGAAAATGGCAGTATTAAGTCTTTGAACAAGATCCTGAACGTGGGCCTTCCACGACAGCTTGCTATCTATCTGAACACCTAGGAATTTGAACTGTTCAGTTTCACTAATAATATGCCCGTTCTGTGAGATTAAAACGCCAGGTTTTGTTGAATTATGTGTTAGAAACTGTAAAAACTGAGTCTTACTGTGATTTAACGCTAGTTTGTTTTCTACAAGCCATGAACTGAGGTCATGTACTGCACTACTTGAAACCGAGTCAATGCTGCACACAACATCCTTTACTACCAAGCTAGTGTCATCAGCAAACAGAAATATTGTAGAATTACCCATAATACTAGAGGGCATATCATTTATACAAATAAGGAACAGGAGCGGCCCCAACACTGATCCCTGGGGCACCCCCTACTCGACAGTACCCCACTCAGATCTCACATCACAGCCGTTATCAACATTGTGAATAATGACCTTTTGCTGCCTGTTGCTAAAGTAAGAGGTGAACCGAGTGTGAGCTACTCCCCTTATTCCGTAATGGTCCAACTTCTGGAGCAATATTGTGATATCAACACAGTCCAATGCCTTTGTTAAATCAAAAAATACGCCAAGCGTTCGAAACTTTTAGTTTAGCCCTTCCAGTACCTCACAGAGAAAAGAGAATATAGCATTTTCAGTCGTCAAACGACTTCTAAAGCCGAACTGTACATTTGATAGCAAATCGTGTGATATAAAATGATCAATTAACCTTACATACACAGCCCTTTCGATAACTTTTGCAAACACTGATGGCATAGAAATAGAATTATCTACATTATCCCTTTCTCCCTTTTTATAAAGCGGCTTTACTACTGAGTACTTTAATCGCTCAGGAAACTGACCATTCCTAAAGGAAAAATTACAAATATGGCTAAATACAGGGCTAACATATGCAGCACAGTACTTTAATATTCTACTAGACACTCCATCATAACCATGAAAGTCCTTAGTCTTCAGTGATTTAATTATTGACTCAATCTCCCTCTTGTCTGTATCACAGAGGAGTATTTCAGACGTCAATCTCGGAAAGGCATTTACTAAGAAATTTGTATGATTTCCTGTAGGAACTAAATTTTTATTTAATTCACCAGCAATGCTCAGAAAATGGTTGTTAAATACTGTACATATATCTGATTTATCAGTAACAGAAATATTATTACTGCGAACTGACTTTATATCATCAACCTTGTGCTGCTGACCAGACACTTCCTTCACAACTGACCATATGGCTTTAATTTTATCCTGTGAATTAGCTATTCTATTTGCATACCACATACTTTTTGCCTTGCTAATAGCATTTTTAAGCGCCTTACAATACTGTTTGTAATGGGCTACTGTAGCTTGATTGTGACTACTTCTAACATTTTGATATAATTCCCGCTTTGTTCTACATGATATCCTTATCCCACTACTCAGCCAACCGGGCTGTCCATTACTACTAGTACCCCGTTTAGAATGTTCTAATGGAAAGCATGAGAAATGTGTTACGAAAAGCATTGTATTTATCATCTATATTTTCGGCACTATAAACTTCTTGCCACTCTTGTTGCTTGACAAGTTTTGAAAAACTCTCTATTGCTATTGGATTAACTTTCCTACGTAGTTTGTAATTAAATACGAAATTGGTTTGAGTACAAAAACCTTTTAGTGTTAAAATTTGTGCATCATGGTCTGAAAGGCCATTCACCCTTTTACTAACAGAATGCCCATCAAGTAATGAAGAATGAATAAAAATATTGTCTGTGACTGTGCTACTGTTCCCCTGCACCCTAGTTGAAAAAAAAAACACAGTTTGCATCAGATCATATGAATTTAGTAGATCTACCAACATCCTTTTTCTTACACAATCATGTACAAAATTAATATTGAAGTCACCACATATAACTACTTTCTGGTACTTCCTACAAAGTGAATCAAGAATCCTCTCTAGCTTAAGCAAAAATGCTCTGAAGTCGGAGTTAGGGGACCTATAAACAACAGCAATTAGAAGTTTAGTTTCACTAAATTCAACTAATGCTGCACAACTTTCAAATATCTGTTCAGTGCAGTGTCATGATACGTCTATGGACTCAAATGAAATACTGTTTTTTACGTACAGAGACACTCCCCCACCCCGCTAGGAACTCCTTGAGAAACAGCCAGCTAATCTGTAGCCTGGTAAAGGAAGCCTCTGAATTATCAAATTATTTAAGTGGTGCTCTGATATACCTATAATTTCAGAGTTAACATCTATTAGCAGTTCACTAACTTTATCTCTAATACCTCTTATATTCTGATGAAATATGCTAATTACTTCTCTACTTGGAAACATTACATCCTCTGGAGGTGAGCCCTTAGTTAGAGCACTTCCTTTAAGCAGGTATACCTATCAGCTGACTTCAGTCAAAAAAGGTGCAGCTCTAACACCACTACCACCACCACCACCCACTACACTGTCACCTATAAGCTTAGCCAGCCTCCCCTTCCCATACCTATTGAGGTGCAGGCCATGCCTAGTGAAACCCCATCTACCGATAGACCCAACTGGCACCACTGAGATGTGACCCATGCCCTCCGCCATCAGTGCCCTCCCCAGCCCCACATTAACGCGCCTAACAGCCGCATTAAGGTGAGGCCGATCATGACGCTGAAACAGTTGCACGAAATGCACATTAATGCCACCAGTTTGAGTAGCTATCTTAACCAAGTCACCACTGACATCATATTCCCCGTGCCTATCGAGACTGTTCCCTGTCCACCCACTATCACTACCTGATCCTCTTTCGTAAAATTCTTACGTAACTCCCCTATGCTTTCAGTCACCTGAGCCAACCATGCACTAGGCTTCACAATGCTGGTGACCTGGTACTCACCCCCCAACACTTCCTGCATTCCTGCAACTGCTGGCCCACACCCCTACCGTGGGAACTACCTAGCAGCAGAATCTTCTTTCTGCTAGACTTTGCAACTAACCTAGGCCTCCTAATTGCTGAGGACTGCTGCAAGTTACCTACATCTACGGCTACACGAGGCTGCTCTCTACTCAACACTGACACTTGGTCGTATTTATTGTATGTATGCAATGTAAAACTGTCTGAATACCTCCTTTTCTTGCCAACTGCCAGTTCCCATTCCCCACCACCCTTCACCCTCCTCAACCTATCTAGTTCCTCCTTTGTGCATTGTAACTGCACCTGAAGGGCACAGATCTTACGCTTCTGATCCTCTATTAACTTGTTGCTACTACAGATTCTACATTCCCAGGAGAGGATCTCCCTAAAATGACCACTGGCTTCCCCACTGCATTCCCCCCAATGAAAATACTTTGAACAAATCCCACACCGTAATACACCACTCACAAACCTACGACAGAGCCCACACTTTTCACTCATGGTAAAATTTTACAGTTACTGAAAAAAACTATACGTCTACGTTACCAAAGTTCAGTTACACCAGTAGAACTATTTAAGAACTAACAATAATGGTCTCGAAATTCTCTGCCTACTAAGAAAGCAGCTACTTGTATTAATACTACTACAACACAGCCGATACCAATACCAGCAAAACTTCACAAAATTATTAGCTAAAACCAAAAAATTAAAACGACCATTGTAACACAAAGCGAAGTTAAAAGACTAAATGAAAATTTTACTGAATATTTCACTAGAAAGAATAATAAACGTCAGTTGAAAACTAAAGCACGAAATTTACTAAACGACTTCAACACACTGAAAACTCTATAAAACACAGCGAGCGAACGATTACAAAAGTTTATGAAGTCGTTATTTCGCCACAAACGGCACGCAACACCGCTGAAATCTATTAAATTTAATAACTGTATTACAGAGCACAAATAAGCTTGTCGGTACTTAGCTTATAACCGCTATAGCTGCAGTGCACGCCGCAAAACGTAACACCAATGTGAATAGTCATTTTGCTGCCACTTCCCTGAATCATTTTTGAAATTCTGGTGGAATGTTATCAATCACTTTTGTCTTGTTTGATCTTAAATCTTCCAAAGCTCTTTAAATTCAGTTTGTAATACTCGACTCTATATCTCTTCTATACCGACTGCTCTTTCTTCTTCTATCACGTCCTCAGACAAGTCTTCCCCCTCATAGAGGTCCTCGACGCACTCTTTCCACCTTTCGGCTCTCTCCGCACGGTGGAACTCCCGTTGCACTCTTCATGTTATCACCTTTGCTTCTAATTTCGCCAAAGGTTTCTTTTGCGATTTCTTCACATTTTTCAGTGAGTCATTTCGCCTCAGCGTCCCTGCACTTCCGATTTATTTCATCAGTGAGTTGTCCGTAGTGATAATAGTAAACATTTTTCAAAAATAGATTTACAGGGAAAAAAATCGAAACACCAAGACGGAGTTGTGCGATGTTAGCGGAAGTTCGTAGACGTATTTCTACATCTGAAAGTTGAAGTCTATTCATATTTCGCGCCTGTGGCATAAGGGTGGCGCTAGTAACAAATTTTCACACTGTAACGGTCGTGAGCGTTAGTTATTTTGAGATTGGATATAGTGAGTTGATGTTAGTCAAGAATACCTTCCAGACGAGAAAGACGTCGTTATCAGCACCTCACTGAGTTTAAACGGGGTCGTGTGATAGGGTACGAGAAGCTGGATGTTTCTTCTGAAGAAAGACGTGGGAGAAAGGTAGCCACTGTATATGATTGCCGTCAGCCGTGGTCACGACCATGTGCGGTCACTAGAAGATCGTGCTCCAGGTGGCGACGCGGCACTACCGACAGGAAAGATCACCGTATCGTTTACGCCAAGGAAAGCTCCGCGCCAGACACCCTGTAGCGTACATTCTACTGATCCCAAACAACCGCCAATTGTGGCTTAAGCGAATTCAAGGTAGAGCTCATTGGAGGGCAGAGTGGAGATCTTTTGTGTTTTCTGATGAAAGTTGGTTCTGCCTCTGTGCTAGTGATGGTCTGTGTTGGTTAGAAGGAGGCCAATTGATGACCTGTAACCAACCTGTCTGCGCGGTACACACAGTGACCTACACCTGGGTTACAGTCTGGGGTGCGATTTGTCTGATAGAAGAAGCAATTTCGTGGTTATCCGATGGATCCTGACTACAAATTTGTACGTAAATCTGGTGATTCGACCTGTTGTGCTGCCATTCATGAACAGCATTCCAAGGGATGTTTTCCAATAGGATAACACTCGCCTACATACCGCTGTTGTAACCGAACATGCCCTGCAGAGTGTCGACATGTTTCCTTGGCCTGCTCGATCACCTGATCTGTCTCCAATCGAACACATATGGGACATTAGCGGACGACAACTCGACATCATCCACAATCATCATTAACCGTCCCTGTATTGACCGACCACATACAACAGGCGCGTAATTTCTTCCCATAAACTGACATCCGGCACTTATTTCACACTGGCATGCGCCTTTGCATGCTTCGATTCAACATTCTGGCGGCTACACCGGATATTAGTATACTAGCATTTCGCATTTGCATTGGTTTGTCTCGCGCTGACATTAATCTGTGATACTTCATGTTAAGCATTTAAATATTTTACCCTAAAAACAATTAAACTTTTTCTATGCTACCTCTCATAAAATTACACTTTTCCCCTCAGGGGTTAATTACCTTCAGGTTGGGAACAAGAGTAATAGACGCATAAACATCGAGGCTCTGATTTAAAGTCCTAGTACAATAAGATAGGAAGAGGCAGAGAAAGAGGAGAAAAGATAGACGGGGCGCCTTACGTACTCCGTTTCTGCCCCGATTTCTCCTCTGACGTTACTTTTGGGTTAACCCTAGGACGCCCAAGCCTTTTTTCTAACTTGGATGCCTAGGGGGGGGGGGGGGGGGTGTTCGGCGAGCCCACAGGTATTAAATAAGTTTACTGACGAAAAATTACAACTTTCAGAATGGCATTGGTTTATAAATGTTGTTAATTGTTATAAACATTGGATTGAGTGAATAAAAAAATTGACATATTACAATACAAAATAAAGATGTGTTTATATGCAGTAGACTACTCTGAGTCCTCAACTTCAAGGCAAGAGACACACTTCACAATTTTTTCTGAATTTGTGTTACACATATGTTTATGACACTGTCCACAATATTGTTTTGGTTTACTTAGATTGTTGTACTTCTGCTTCTTTATTTTAGCTTCTCTTATTCAAATATGGCACCGACCTTTCCCTGCAGGAGGCTGACGTGCTTTTGTTGTCACTTCTTTGATTTTCTTTTGTGAAATTGTCTCCATTGATTGAACAATTTGGTTAGATAACCCTCTTGCATTGGCACTTCTTTCTTCTACCTGCAATTTCACTAGTTCCATCCCAGCTTGCAGAAGATAAAGTTTCCATTTGTTGTGTTTCTTTTCATTCCATCTTGGATGTTGCTGGATGAATATAGTGGTTGCATTGATAGCACAAATGTCGATGAGAGAGTAAAATACAGATAGAGGCCATCTCTCTGTTCCCCTCTTGCAGGTGTACATACGCGCCATTCGATCAATGGTATCAATTACACCTTTAGCAGAATTATAATATGCATTTATCTCGGTTTTATTCTTCTCTCCTCCAGCAGTGCCTTTATCTTGGTACATTTTTGACAACATCAGTAAGTTTTTACTTGGTTTCGTTTTTGATATGTAGGACACCAAAGTTACTGGAGGCCTACCTGTTGACGGGTCTGTGATAGAGATGGGGGATCCGCTCTTGAACTAATTCATAGAGTTGAATCTTTCAAAGGAGTGAACAATCAGTGATTCAGAAAAAAAGAACGGTAGCTCCAAACGTTTCCCACGGCAGAGAGAGAGAGAGAGAGAGAGAGAGAGAGAGAGAGAGAGACGGAGCATATCAGCAGCGCCTCTGCTGGTCAGAGCACAGTGCACGCCACACAACACAGCCAGCGCCGGCCTCTGCCCTGCTTCTACCTTGGCTGCCTGCATTGTGCAGTGCCCCATTGGATATTGTGCTTCACATATGCCGTGCCGTCTCTGTGCGTCGTCTGCCGTGTGCAGTGTCTGGCACAGCTTAACTTCGCATCGCACTCTGTCGGCGATCGTTTCAGTCACACGTCCTGCCCTCTGGGCAGTTGATGCGAGCAACAGGACAGAGAGCCACCTAGCGGATAACATAGGAACTACTTGCAAAAACCTGCTCGCAAGGGAACGGACGATTTGTCTCGGAGCGGGTGAGTTCACCGCTCCCCCCACCCTCGGAACTCGCCCGCTCAACGCTCACCCCACCGTCTCGACTCTAGCCAGAGCGTTGAGCAAAGCGACTCAGGTGTCACTCTGGTCTCTGCGGTCTCAGCTCATGCAGTAATACAGCTCGCGGCTCGACCTGCTCGACTCAGCGCCTCTGCATCGGAGTTCGTCCCCACTGGACATTGTTCTTCGTAGTAATACCGCTATGTATATTACATTATTATGTTATGTATACATCAATCGTTTTTATTTTATTTTTATTTGTTTAAACTGATTAGATTAGGTTCCTGATGACTCCTCTTACCATAGGATTTTTATTATGGACACTCGAATTTACGCTTTAATTACGAGCGAACCGATAAACGTATCGCAAAATGTGATACACCAATATTTTCCTTGTTTTATTCTGCGTAAGGCTATATGCAGCACTTTCGTTTTACAGTCAAATTTATATTTTTTTTTCTTATTCTGGTACGGATTTTGCGATTTTAGGCGTCTTCGGAAGGAAACGTTCACTTTAAAAATATATGGCTTGCGATGTATTTGTATGAGGTTAATGAAATTTTAATACGTTATAGCCAAATATATTGTTAATGTAAATCTCAAGTTACAACATTTTCCGATCACCCAAAAAACCACGATAGTGCAAAATAAATCAATAATCAAAAACTTTGTCATATCGTGGAAATTTCAATAAACAATACAAAATTCTTACTCATTATCTGTGTTACTTCAAAATAGGATCAAATAAGATCAAAATACAGGTATAGTACTGGAATAAACCAAGTTTAAAGGGCAATGTGCCTTCCATTTATTTTCTATTGTAAATGAGTGGTGAGTCATGAAAAAGAGCTAATTCATTTCAGGGAGTGAACAGTTCTGATCCAATCTCTGAAAAGAACAGTTTTGCCCATCTCTAGTCTGTGAACAAGATCATTGATGAATATAGCTCTCGATTTGACGTGTTCTTCATTATGTCTGGAATATGCTTCCTGTTTGACTGGAGAGTTCCTACTGTAGTAATTTTGTAGTCTCGGTATACCTCTTCCGCCAAATCCACCGATGTGTAGTATCGGTCTGTAGTAATATTTCGACCAGGATTTTTCACAGGTGCTACCAGACGTATGACGACAGCTGCTGAACCCCGTTCTTCTTTCGACAAATTCTGAACATTACCTGCATAGGGTTCCATATTCAAGACTGCATCGGACATAATGTGTATAAGGATGCCATACCATCCCGGTTTATCCTTCATAAATACTTTGAAGGGGCAGCGCCCTCTAAACAAGCTGAGCATTTCATCAATGGTGAGGTGGACCCCTGGTTTGTACAGTAGTGGAAACCTATCATTCACTTTGTTGAAAACATCACGGATTGGTGTGAACTTGTCTGCTTCCCGTTTTAGCTGGCGGGTATTTTTGTCATCAAACCTTATGATTGCAATAAGTTCCTTGAAACGTTCTCTTGCCATAATACCCGTGTAAACTGGCCGACCCATTAGGTCTGACCAAAGATCGTGTACACTGACAGAATTGTCCTCATTTGCCCCCATAAGCATCAGGATTCCTATAAAGGCATACAATTCTTTCTCATTAGTCAAAGTAACATTTCGCCTAGCTGCCTCTTCATTTGAATGTTTTACTATAACATCCATGACGTCAGGTGTATGAAGTAACTTCAAGGCTTCTCCAGGTGAATGGCAAACACCAGCTGGAGTTAGTCCTGCCAGCTCTCATACTATATTAGCAACAGACCTCCGAGGAATTCTAGGCTGTGTGGTTACGTACCTTCTTCCAGACTTGGCCACAATAACATCCTGATGGTCACTGCCTGAAGCTGTGCTATCTTCATCTTCTCTAACATCCACATCACTTTCCCGATCTGAATCATACTCCAAAACACCATCCTCATATTCACTTCCACTCCCCAAGTCAGAATCTTCATCAAAAATTTCTTTCAGAACTCTTTCTAAAGACGAGTCACGTATTCTTTTAGCCATTTCTAAGTCTGGGTGTGAACAGTAGGGAACTGCACTAACTCACTGCAAGTTTACAAGATAAATAACAGGTGACTGACATCAACAATCACTTCCTCTGAAAGTAAACCGATTGTTGTGAATATCAAGAATACCAACCAACAAGAAACTAATTTGTATTGTTGTAGAGATGAAAAATACGAAATCCTACTAACGGAAATTTTCTGTAGCATGGAAGCCTAAGGGGGCGTGGTTGTTGGACCCATAATAAGTTTATTTGTTTTATCTTTCAAAGCAGGAATTTTCTATAAAATATATTGACACTAACGTTTTATAAAATAGCCAACAAACAATAACTCAAAGGGAATATGTAGTATGAAAGTTACTTGAGCAAAAGCAAGGGACATAAAAAAATTGTAGGTTCAACGAACCCCCCCCCCCCCTTAAGCGTCCTAGGGTTAAGTGGGAGTGGTGCAGAGATGTGATTTGGTGTGTCGGCAGCGGGCGGCCACCTGGGGTACGAGACGCTGGCCTACCACGTGGGCAAGGTTCTGCGGGACAAGGACCAGGCGCTGCAGCTGCTGAGCATGGAGCGCGGCCGCATGTCGCGCGAGGCGCAGCTGCTGATGCAGACGCTGGCGCGCCGGCGAGAGCTGGTCAAGGAGCTGCACCCGGTCGACTGGGACAAGCTGCGCATCATCAACGAGACGTACCGCCGCAGCATCGAGGCCAAGACGGCCCAGTGGATCGCCGCGCGCAAGACGGTCGGCTACATCGGCCTCGATGTGCACGAGCTGCAGAGGAGGGTGCGTGCCGCCACATACCCCCACTCATCCCGTTCCCTAGTTCGATACACGCTGCCCCATTCATCTCAACCACCCCGCAAATACCTCTTTGTCCAGAAACAAAATAAAAAATATATCATTCAAATGTTCTATAGCTAGCAGATGGTCATAACAAGCAGATAACTGTTCGTTATGAAGATATCAACAGCAGCACGTCTGTTTCAAATATATAACTTTTCCTCACTTGTTAAGTAGGTCTTCGCTATGTGTGTGAAATATATACAACTTGTGGGAAAAGAAACCGAAATAATGAGGTGTTGGCATAGATGTTGAAACGGTCTTACAGTAAATGAAGGATCATAACTCTACAGTTCTTATATGTGTAATATCTCAGTACCTGGCTTTGTGGGTACTCATTTATTCCACTCTTCCATTAGTGTATCTCCTCCTTCCCCCTCCCTCTGTCCATCTCCTCCACCCACCACTCTCTGCCAATCTGCATCTTCTCCCTCTAATTCCATTTTCTCCTCATCCCTCTCTCATTTCCTCCTCTTCCTTTTTTCTGTCCATTTCTTCCTCCCCAATTGTCTGTTCATCTCTTTCTACACCATCTCTATCCCTGTCTCCTCTTCCCCTTTGTGTGTCAACTCCTCCTCTTACTTAATCTCTGTCTATTTCCTCTTCTCTCTGTCCATTTTCCTCCCATCCTCTCTCTGTCCATCTGCTCCTCCCACTACCTGTGCCCACTTCTCCTCCCCCCCCCCCCCCCCCATTGTCACTCCACATTAACAGGGCCACCCATGTGCACACATGTAAAAATTTTTTTGAGATATATTTAACGTATTTCACACGTATTTGTACGAATATTTCACCTGCATCTGTAGCAAATTTCTCCCTCAAGTTTCATTTCACGCAGTTTATATTTATTACGTCGTATCTCCTGAACTATGTGCTGTACAAATCTGTAATTATGCAGGTACATTTAATGGTATATATGGCGACTGTCTGTGAAATGTGTTGTGAATAGAGGTAGTAGTAAAGGAGCAATAAATTAAAACGTCACGTATAATGCCACAAGTTTTCGCGCAACTCACTATTTACGATGTCCTATCTACTGACCTATGCGTTGTACAATGATATAATTTTGCTGATACATGTGAATACCGTCTGCAAAATGTGTTCTAATATAGTTCGTAGTAAAGAAGTAATAAATCAAAATGTCATACTAGACGCGGCATTTTTACTGCAAGAACACAGGAAATGTAGTATGGGATAAATTTTTTTTGCTTTCATAATTTTGTGGAGGCTGTCAGTGAGATAAATTTTTGTAAAGGTTTGAAAGTATATGTAATTTTTCGTGCAAGACACTAAGAGTCCTCGTTCTCAAATACTGAATGAATAAAGTATGGATATTTGCACCCCCACACCAATGATTTTCGGACAGTAACTGATATGCGTACTATGATTGGTTGAAATCGGTTCAGTAGTGTAGCAGGAGATGAGGAATCTACATACTTTCATGCATACATACATACATGTGCATGTACATCCATTTTTGTGGATTAACGTTGAACTTACTGGACAAACTTAACCGCGAGGTATTGCTTTATTTCTGATCTTATTAAGATGACGTTGAATTATCTTCTTATGAGAAACAGAGATTCGGTTTATTGCCACTCTCATAATTATATGCACCGAAGTGCTGAATTTACTGGATAGAAGTTACGTAACGAACTGCTGCCTGAAACAGGTAGTATGTATATTCATCGCCGGCCGCGGTGGCCGTGCGGTTCTGGCGCTGCAGCCTGGAACCGCGGGACTGCTACGGTCGCAGGTTCGAATCCTGCCTTGGGCATGGATGTGTGTGATGTCCTTAGGTTAATTAGGTTTAAGTAGTTCTAAGTTCTAGGGGACTGATGACCTAAGATGTTAAGTCCCATAGTGCTCAGAGCCATTTGAACCATGTATATTCATCCAGATATTGAGATGATTTCAAAGTCGTGTAATGATTCTCAATTTACTTTAAATGTCCAGAGATGTAAGATTTTGTACCACACTAAAACGTAGCATCCTATGTCCACAATGTCAAAGATTCGCCTCTGGAATTAGTCAACTCATATAAATAACAATTTGTACTGATATGAAATGTACGAGTCACATAGACTCAGTCATAGGTAAATTAGAAGGCAAACTGCGGTGTAATGGTAGAATACGTGAGAAACACAGTCAATCTACAAACGACAGTGCTTACAAAACACTCATGCGAACCATCCTACAATATTGCTGAAGTGGCTGGTACCTGCTCCAAATGGGAGTAACAGGAGATATTGAATACGTAAATGCAACACGAATGCACAGAGGTTGGTTTGATGTAGGAGAGAACGTCATGGAGATGCTGATATAAGTGAAATAGCAAATACTTGAATGCAAAGGCAAACTCTCCCGTGAAAGCGTATTTAGTAAGTTTCAAGAACCAGCTATAGGATAGGTGATGAATCTAGCAATAAACTGCAACCCAATGTATCGCTCTCGTAGGGATCGCGAAGACAAGATTTGACTATTTGCAGCTTGCAGGAATGCGATTCAGCAACTGTTCTTCCGGAGATTCATACGTGAATGTAACGAGAAGCTGCCCTAACAACTCTGCCATGCTCTTCACAGCGGTTCACATACTATGTGGTAGCAGAAGCATTGGTAGAACAATTTTTACATTAAGGGCATAAATGTCTGTACTCGTCATAGAGTTTTTAGAAAGCGCTTTTACTTGAGGTATCTTATGGTTATCTAATTAAATGCCAAAATAATTGTTCTTTGTTAGTTTACCGGATAGTGATATAGTAATAACTACGATTAATAAGTGAGAGAAAAGAGTTGGGGTGTTGGACATTTACATTAACTCTTGCGAAAATTGTTTGACAGTTCTGTCTGATCATTGAAATGTAATTTGATGCCATATTTATGAAGATAAAAGTTACAATCTGTTCAAGATGATCAGGCTATATCCACTTCTAAGAGCATCTTGCTGTGAAGCTTCTACCAGTTTATCATGTACAGAAGCTTGAGCATAAGTTACAAATACGTTTGAAAACACCAAATTCTTTTGTATGGTTGCATAGTGCGAGTAATTTAGCTACTGTGACTAATTTCAGTTTTTATTTTATTGTTGACGGAAAAGTGTATTCTCATGTTATGTGTCTCAGATTCCTTGGCAATTTGGTAGTAGATCTTTTTCTTCTTGGTAGTTATTCAGTAATTCGTTGTTAGAATTCGTTGTGAGAATTATTTTATTCATGATCGCAGGATTGTATCGATTACCGAAGGTAACTAGTTTTATAATTTTTGTTTCTTTGTATATTTCAGTTGTATGCTTTGGCGTTATTAAGCAAGTTACTAACTGTAGCTACCAAGAATGCCTTTTCATGTTGGTCATGGAACCAATTAGTCATGAATGGTAGTGGTGGTAGGTGAATTTATACACAGTTCTTTTGTTGTCACAGTGATTTGTGGCTCTTACTGCCGAAGATAATACTATTCGAGCAGTATTGCCCGGCAAGGGCAACTGACGATCTGAGGAGAGTGATAGCACCATCGTCCTTAGCCTAAGAAACAGTGAGAGGAGGAAGAAACATCGTACATATCAGTATTCATAGAAGTGACGGGATGTCATACTCTACACGTCTATACAACAATGCCCTGAGTAGTACAGTGATTAAAAATTAACCAGCAACTTTGTCTGACAACGCTTCTCACACACTGTGACTGTGACATTTATTTCACAGTGCAATGTGTATGAAACCACGTTCCATATAAATTAATCACTTAAATTCTGATACTTCATTTTTTCTTAAAACACTGTGTATCCTGTGTTAAATTTGGCCTTGTTAACTGGTTTCAGTGTACTATGTATGTGAAAATTTGTTTAATGTGGGAATCTGTCCTTTGTTAAGCTTATGGTACCCTGGTGGGACTTAATCTAATGCACACTCTGAACTGCCAAACACAAACTGTAGTATAACATTTCCAGTGTTACGATGGTTGTATGGTCCGTCCCAAAAGCCAATAAATTGAAATGAAAAGAAATAAGTTGAATCCTGAGCAACAAAAGCAATGCAGTTTTTGGTAAGCTAGTATTTGTTTTTGTTGTTGATAACATCATAGAGATTTCTACCAAATAGCGCAATGTCAACCATACGTTTATTGTGCACACTTTACTTCTAGATATTACTGCTGAAGTTGGAACATTATGGAGTAAGGGGAGTAGCTTACAATTGGTTCGCCTCCTACTTTAAGAAGAGAAAGCAGAAGGTAATCCTCCGCAATATTGAGAGTGGTAATGACGTTCAGTCCCAATGGGGCACTGTTAAATGGGGCGTTCCCCAAGGGTCGGTGCTGGGGCCACTGCTGTTTCTTATTTATATAAATGATATGCCTTCTAGTATTACGGGTGATTCAAAAATATTTCTGTTTGCTGATGACACCACCTTGGTAGTGAAGGATCTTGTGTGTAATATTGAAACATTATCAAATAATGTAGTTCATGATATAAGTTCGTGGCTTGTGGAAAATAATTTGATGCTAAATCACAGTAAGACTCAGTTTTTACAGTTTCTAACTCACAATTCAACATGAACTGACATTTTAATCAGACAGAATGGGCATGTTATAAGCGAGACGGAACAGTTCAAGTTCCTAGGCGTACGGATAGATAGTAAGCTGTTGTGGAAAGCCCATGTTCAGGATCTTGTTCAGAAACTAAATGCCGCTTTATTTACCATTAGAACAGTATCTGAAATAAGTGACATTTCAACACGAAAAGTAGTATACTTCGCATATTTTCATACGCTTATGTCATATGGTATTATTTTTTGGGGTAATTCTTCTGATTCAAAAAGGGTATTTTTGGCTCAAAAACGGGCTGTTCGAGCTATGTATGGTGTAAGTTCGAAAACCTCTTGTCGACCCCTATTCAATAGTCTGGGAATTTTGACATTGCCCTCACGGTATGTATTTTCTTTAATGTCGTTTGTTGTTAGCAATATTAGCTTATTCCCAAGAGTTAGCAGCTTTCACTCAGTTAATACTAGGCAGAAATCAAATCTGCATGTGGAATGCACTTCCTTGACTCTTGTGCAGAAAGGAGTGCAGTATTCTGCTGCATCCATTTTCAATAAGCTACCACAAGAACTCAGAAATCTTAGCAGTAGCCCAAACTCTTTTAAGTCTAAACTGAAGAGTTTCCTCATGGCTCACTCCCTCTATTTTGTCGAGGAGCTTCTGGAAGAGCTAAAAAATTAAGCAAATTCCAGTGTTACATTCTTGATTTTCTTTATTTAAACTAACGACTTGTCGCCTGAATATGTTTCTTATATTTCATTTTATCTGTTTCTACAATCGTGTTATAATTTCATGTATTGACTCGTTCCATGACCATGGAGACTTCTCCTAAATGTGGTCCCACGGAACAATAAATAAATAAATAAATAAATAAAAAATAAATAGATACTATAATCCACTCCACGCTCCATCGTTTCGTCCACACGAAATTTGCACAACATAGGCTTACCCGGATTTAACATTTTACTTGCATATTCCATCAAGTTTTCCAGCAGAGTAGTCATCCTTTTTCATCAATAAATTTAATAATTTAGTAGGAAAAGTTATCTCGATCACCTTCCGGGCTTGCACGGACTGTTAGCAACATGTGCGACTTTGTGCTTTAATTTGGCTGTACCAAGCCAACGGTCTGGTTTGTCTAGCAGTAACAGAGTATTTATTTATTTAACTTGATCAGATCGGGTCGTCAAACACGCAGACCCTTAATCGCGGTCGAAGTATTCATCGGAAAGTGTGTTTTAAAGGCTACCGCGTCGTGGTTAGATGGTTAGGCGTCGTCCCACACATTCTTGAATTGCGCTTCGCACTGCAAAATTTTGCATTATATTTCTTCGGTTCTTATTATAAGAGTAAATAAGCTATTACATACATCGACCTGAACGATGACACTCCTTCCCCTGGCGCCGCATCTGAATTAAATAGTGAGTAAATTTGTGAACGTGGACCGAAGACGGTGATACAGAATTATTCAGTAGTTGTCATTCAAGAGTAATTCGAGACATAGTGAGGCTATCTATTACAAAAACATTAATCGAATTTTCCTTCGGTACTTGAGAGATTACATAATCATTTTTAACAAAAAAGAACTTCTTTTCAATATTCCGCAACTTTTACTAATTTAAGTACTATCTGGTTTCTCGGCGGAAGCAGAGATAAAAATGAAGTCCAATTTAGTCAGGTACCAGGGTTTGAGATACATAGCAACATACAACAATTTTAAGAAAAACTCAAGAAATTATTAATTTTAAAATGCATTATAACTTAAAAAAAAAGACAGAAAGATTTGCTGCAAAAATGAGGTAGTTCCATCAAGGAGGAGCTTGAAGTTGGGTGTACTATATCTTGGGAAAAAAATCTCTTGGAGTTTTGATTAATAAAGAAAATGAAAGAAACCGTGAACAGGCGATTCTGCCTGTCTTTTTAGATTGTTCACAGGTATCTACAGGATACCACAGTTCATCAAGAGTAGTGACTGGCGAATTGTGACGAGCCAGTTACACGGCCACCATTGACCAGGCGTATTCAATTGGCGAGAGGTTTGGAGAATATGCTGGCCAGGGCAGCAGTCGAACATTTTCTGAACCCAGAAAGGCTCGTATAGGACCTGAAACGTGTGGTCGTGCATTATCCTGCTGAAATGTAGGGTTTAGCAGGGATCGAATGAAGGGTAGAGCCACATCTTCAATGTAACGGCCACTGTTCAAAGTGCCGTCAGTGCGAACAAGAGGTGACCGAGACGTGTAACCAATGGCACCCCATACCATCACGATGGGTGATACGCCAGTACGGCGATGACGAATACACTCTTCTGATGTGCTTTCACCGCGATGTCGGCTAACACGGATGCGACCATCAGGATGCTCTAAACATTTTGCCATTCGTGCACCCAGGTTTGTCGTTGAGTACACCATCGCAGGCGCTCCTGTCTGTGATGCAGCGTCACGGGTAACCGCATCCATGGTCTCCGAGCTGATAGTCCATGCTGCTGCAAACGTCGTCGAACTGTTCGTACAGATGGTTGTTGTCTTGCAAACGTCCCCATCTGTTGACTCAGGGATCAAGACGTGGCTGCACGATCCGTTACAACCATGCGGATAAGATGCCTGTCATCTCGACTGCTAGTGATACGAGGCCGCTGAGATCCAGCGCGGCGTTCCGTATTACCTTCCTGAACCCACCTATTCCATATTCCGCTAACAGTCATTGGCTCTAGACCAACGCGGGCAGCAATGTCGCCATACGATAAACCGCAATCGCGATAGGCTACAATCCGACCTTTATCAAAGTCGGAAACGTGATGGTACGCATCTCTACTCCTTACACGCGGCATCACAACAACGTTTCACCAGGCAACGCTGGTCAATTGCTGTTTGTGTATGAGAAATCGGTTGGAAACTTTCGTCATGTCAGCACGTTGTAGGTGTCGCCACCGGCGCCAAAATTGTGTGAATGCTCTGAAAAGCTAATCATTTGCATATCACAGCATCTTGTTCCTGTCGGTTAAATTTCGCGTCTGTAGCACGTCATCTTCGTGGCGTAGCAATTTTAATGGCCAGTAGTGTATTAGGAGGAAACTCTTTGAAGATCTGCACTACAGATATTGTGTGTCTTTTCACAGTCAGCGACGAAGCGTTGGCTAGGAACCACATATTAATGGCCATGAAAAATTCATAGCTTCGTGACAAGTGGATCAGAAACTAAACCTCCTTCCTCCCCGCAGGTTGCGAGAGCGAGAGCGAAGGGTAAGTGGGTGTCGGCCGCCGTGGAGTCGAAGATGTCGTCGGCGCAGTCGGTGCTGAACGAGCTGCCGCACGTGAAACACCAGGCCGACGTCGAGACGCAGGAGGTGCGCAAGAAGAAGGCCCTGCTCGACAAGTACGAGGCGCCGCTGTGCTACCAGTACACCGAGGACTGCGCCGCGCTCGCCAGGGCCCAGTGCGACGCCGTCTACTACCGAAGGAACCTGCCCATCCGCAAGGTCTGCCGCTGCTGGCGCTTCAGCCGGTGACATTTATCCCACACCTAATTTTAAGTTTTTTGTGGTTCATCGCACACATGTGTGGTACCAAATTTAGTATCCAGACACACACCGATGAGACAGAAATTGTGTTAGAGGGTAATAGCTGAAGCAGTGATACTAAACTCCATCATACAGACTAAATTTTGGCACCAGCGTAGAGATAATGAAATAAACTGGCGGAAAATGAATGAAATATCCTCACCGAGTGTGTTCCGTGTAATACACGGCACGGTCAAATTAAAGTGTCAAAAGCCTAAACCACCATCCAGTGCAGCGGTGATGTGCATGAAGGGAGCCAGTGAGGTTCTGGAAGGATGTAGAGTCGTGCTCACTCCATTGTCGGGGGCAGTTGATCTAGCTTTCTCAGTTGAGGATCCAGGGTGCAAACAGCTCGATCGGAGGTTGTCCTACACATTCTCGGCTGTGTTTTAATCCGGGGGAATGCAATAAACTCATCCTGGTACTGATCGAACTACGCACGTACATTGTGAGCTGAGATGGCCTAACAGAACCGCTCTCCTCCCCCTCCACCCCCCCCCCTCAAATTAGTTCTTTTTCAAACACAGTTGCTGATGCCGCATACCCATGTGAGTCAGCGTTTTTTCCGTGTCCTTCACAATGGTCATTCAACACAACATCTGACAGTATTCACGCCCCTTAAGTACCGTATCACGCTGCGTAACCACACTAAACAGGAACAACATTAATGTCTTCTGGTGGCTGTTGTACCTACTACAGAGAATACAACGCTAATCTTTTGCATACTCACTGCTTGTGTAAGTAAGTACGAAATTATATTGACTTAACTATTATCGTCAAACAGTGAATTTCTTTTGCAGTTTTTCTGTTTAACCTCTGAACCAGCAAGCAACAATATTTTGCGAGACATCCGCTACGAAATACTCAATTGCTTATACGACACGGTACACTTTGTGATGCTATAAGATGATTCATCAGGCGTAGTAATCAGAAACGATTGTTTAGTTACTTCCCCACAGACTGAAAATGAATAAAACTGGTGGAAATCCGTATGGTTGACCCTAAATAACGAAAAGTGTGAGGTTATCCACGTGAGTGCTAAAAGGAACTAGTTATACTTCGGTTACACGATAAATCAGTCTAATCTAAAAGCCGTAAATTCAACTAAGTACCTAGGTATTACAACTACGAACAACTTAAATTGAAGGAACACGTAGAAACTGTTGTGGTGAAGGCTAACCAAAGACTGCGTTTTATTGGCAGGACACTTTGAGAATGTAACAGACCTACTAAGGAGACTGCCTATTCTACGCTTGTCCCTCCTCTTTTAGAATACTGCTGCGTGGTGTGGGATCCTTACCAGATAGGACTGTCGGAGTACATCGAAAAAGCTCAAAGAAAGGCAGCACGTTTTGTATTATCGTGAAATATGGGAGAGAGTGTCACAAAAATGATACATTATTTGGGCTGCACATCATTAAAAGGAAGGCGTTTTTCGTTGCGACGGAATCTTCTCACGAAATTCCAATCACCAACTTTCTCCTCCGAATGAGAAAATATTTTGTTGACACCGACCTACATAGGGAGGAACGATCACCACTATAAAATTAGGGAAATCAGAGCTCGTACGGAAAGAAATTGGAATACTGGAGAATTGTGAAGGTGGCTCGATGAACCCTCTGCCAGGCACTTAAATGTGATTTGCAGAGTATCGATGTAGATGGTAGATAGATGTAGATGGTGATGCTCGTTGTATTGTCCCACTGGTGGATGCCATCGTACCGAAGACAAACAAACCATGTGCAGAGGTGGACGAGGTCCCCAAAGTTAGACACATACTTGCGTTGACCTACGGTGCCTTCCAGAATGACGTGATCACCCAGGGAATGCCTCGAGAACATGCCCAAGACCATAACGCACCATCCTCTGACCGGGACGCTGCCGACGATTCTCGTACACGCTGAAAATGGCCATCTGTCCGATGGGGCATAAAACGTGATTCATCTGAAAATGCCATCTGTCACCTGTCAGAGAACGTCCATTCGCGGTATTGAAGTGAAAGTCCATCCTTCTTCGCCAATGAACATCAGTCAGCATGGGTGCAAGAACTAGGCGCCTGTTGCGGAGGCCCATAAGCAGTAACGTTCGCTAAACCGTTTTCGAGAAAATACTGATAATAGCCCCTTGGTTCATTAGGGTGGTCAGTTACTCAACAGTTGCAAGTGTATTCGCTTTACACATCTCCGCCGGCCGGTGTGGCCGTGCGGTTCTAGGCGCTTCAGTCTGGAACCGCGTGACCGCTACGGTCGCAGGATCGAATCCTACCTCGGGCATGGATGTGGGTGATGTCCTTAGGTTACTTTGGTTTAAGTAGTTCTAAGTTCTAGGGGACTGATGACCACAGATGTTAAGTCCCATAGTGCTCAGAGCCATTTGAACCCTTTTACACATCTCCGCAACCATCCTTCACCCCTGTTATCTATGGCTCGTAGTGCCCCACAGTTGCCTCGGCACCAGTTTTGGATAGTGCTAGTTTGACGTGCATGGCATATCTTAACCAAGGCGGCATGCCAACAGTTCAAACACTTAGCTGTTTCGGAAATTCTTCTGCCCTGCCGCAGAGGGTGGAGGGGGGGTGTACTACGTGTTGATAGGACTGCTTTGCCAATGTTAACTGTAACATGTGTGTTTCATTCAGTCTGAATTTGTTATCACATACTCCTACAATGATGAATTACCTGTCACCCCACTTGTCAATAAAATGATCTTGTCCCTGAATGTGTTGTATTTTTTAGGGCAATATATTTATCATTAGTGCCAATGGCGTTGATGAATAACTGAATTCCTTAGAATTTAACAAAAAGTTATTTTTGTTTTAGCCGTAATATACCGTATATCCTTCGAACAAAAATCATTCCCAGTGGCTGGAAGAAAGCGCAGGTTACACCCCTCTACAAAAGGATAACAGGAAAGATTGACAAAACTGCTGTACAAAATCCTTGACATCAATTTGCTGTGGAGCCTTAGAACACAGTCTGAGCTCAAATTTCATGAAGTATTTCAAAGAGAAAAACTTCCTCCATTCCATCCAATATGGATTCCGAAAGCATAGATTATGTGGAACCCAACTCACACTTATCTCACATGACATACTGAAAGCTTTGGGTGAAGACTGTTAGGTAGCTACAGTATTTTTTAACTCCCAAAAACTTTTTGACGCAGTGCCACACTTATGGTTGTTATGAAAGTACTATCGTATATTTAACAAGTGAAATTTGTGACTGCATTCAAGATTCATTGGAGGCAGGGTGCAAGTCATTATCTTAATTGGAGTGTCATTGACAGACGTAGATATAGATTCAGGTGTGACCTAAGGAATTGTGCTGTAACCCTCACTGTTCACGTGGTATATTAACAAATGTTCAGAAATTATTGACAGTAATCTCAGAGTTTCCGCAGATAATGTGCTTATCAGTAACGAATTACTGTCTGCTACAAACTGTGCAAGTATTCAGTCGGATCTTGATAAGATTTCCAAGAGGTGCGAAGACTGAAAACTTCCATTAAATGTTCAGGAATGCGAAACTGTGCACATTAATAAATGAGAGAATGTGGTATTCTACTAGTACAGTATGACTGTGTCAAAAACGGAAACGATGAGCTCGTAAAAAAATCTGCGTGTAACAGTTTAAGTGGGTATGAAATGGAATCATCACATATATTTAGTCACAGGCGAAGCAGGTGGCAGACTTAAGTTCATTGGTAGAATGCCAGGGAAATTCAATCAGTCTACAAGTCATTCGTGTGGCACGTTCTAGATTATTACTCGATTGTGTGGAACCGCTACAGAACTAACAGGAAACATTGAACATATACGCAAGAGGGCAACACGAATGTCACAGTTTGTTTGATCCGTGGAAAAAATTGGATATTTGTGGTAAGTTCCTATGGGACCAAACTGCTGATGTCATCGGAACCTAAGCTTACACACGTTACGTAATGTAACTCCAACTAACTTACGCTAAGGATAACACATACACTCATGCCCGAGGGAGGGCGCGAACCTCCTGGGGGGGAGCCGCGCCAACCGTGGAGGCAAAGCGCCACAGACGGGGCGGCTACCCCGTGCGGCGATCCGTGGGAGACTGTCAGATAGCTGTTCAAAAACCTGAATTGGCAGATGTTTGCAGATAGACTTTGATTATGCTGAGAAAGCTTATTTATAATATTTCAAAAACCAACTTTAAGTGACGAATCCAGAAATAATTTACAACCTTCTACATATCGTTTTCAATAACGGTCGCAGAGCCAAGATTAAACTAATATCAGCGCGTGCTTAGAGGTATTTGACCAATCATGTTTCGTGCTCCATACGTGAGTGGAATGGTAACGGGTCCTAATAACTAGTACAGTGTGAAGTACGCTCAGCCAAGCACTTCACAGTAGTTAGCGGAGGTTGGAGGTAGCCGTAGATGCCCACTAAAGTAACACGCAGGTCTTAGCGTTGTGACGCTTATGATGCATTTCTGTTTCTTGCTATCCAGCGAGAAGCTTTCGGAACTTTAAGAAACTTGCTACAGGTTTCATAGGGCGGGGGTTATTTGAACTTAGTATGGGCACTGATGACAGCGCAGTTGAGCGTCCAACAAACCAAACATCATCATCATAATCATCATGGGGGCAATATGCACAAGACTGTTGGCGATCAAGTATGAGAGCGCATGTTAGCTGGTAGTGTGCGACTGTCTTACGAAAATCAAACTAAGACACAATATTCTCAGTTCCAAGAATTTTGAGGATAAAATGTGTGTTTCATTAAATACTGCAGACTTGGTTTTGAAACTTTAATTAGTTCCTCAATAAAAATCTGCTGTTTTGCACTTCAGTTGTAATTAGTGGGACATGAATGTCGAAGAAAACTTAACCGAGTGCGAAAATCAGTGGCATATGGTACGTAATTGTCGCGTTATGCTTTCACCGCTACAGTGACACTTGTGTTGCGCGATAGTCACTCGAGATCTCACAGTGGCGTATGTGAGGAGCTGTGGGATTGGATCTCAAGTACTGCTTACACACGTGAGGTTCATAACTGCTACCCAGCAGGTAGCCGTAGCTAGCCAGTACCATGTGAGTATGCCGACCCAGCAGAGTGCCATGGCAGCATAACAGCGACTGCTAGTGATGGTTCACGGATGAGTGAAGGTCGGATGTCATCTCCACCACAAGCGTTTTTAAACAGTGGGGTAGACGTACACGGCGTGTGACCAAAGTGGCTAGCTGGACTGTGCAGAAGCCCGAAGTTGAACTGTGGGTTCTCAGGGACTGGCTGTAGGGCTGAGTGTCAGGTGAAGGAGCCCAGCTGTAGGTTTCGCCGCATTGTATCCACTTTGAAGCCTGGAACCATCAGGACTATCTTACAGCTCGTATGTCAGCTGATTTTCCCAGTTCATGATGCTGCTTTAGAGGCTGTAGGTGCTGGGCCGCACATTCAACCGATGTATTGAGAATTTGCCAGTCGAGTATGGAGTGCCAGTGGAATACCACTATGGATGAGGTGGGAGCAAATATGCTCGCTCTGGCTTTGTGTTTTACGACAGGAAGTATGATTCTATTAATTGGTGCATGGCGACTGGTACTTCCAGAATATTATATCATGTTAGTGAGAGTCTGTGATAGAACCATCTGATTGGTAAGTCATGGACCAGAAGATCAGATGGGTGGATGGTCCTCTGAAAATGATTGTTTTAGACCGCACAAACAGTGACTGGGATTAAGGAACTACCCACTGAAGTAGTGTTGAATATGCTGTAACTAGAGTTCTGCACTAAAGTGCCCATTTTGTGTTGCTAACAGATTGTCAAGGCACTTAACTATGGTGTAATAAAGGGCAGTATGCAGGTATGTTAGTTCTTCTCTTGCAACATTTCTAAAGCATTATCAGATAAATACAGCAGCTTGTACGTTAGGCTCGAAGCCATAGTCCCTGTTATTGTTGCTAGAAGCTGAAAAGTGTTTTGTAATTTCCGTTGTTCTGTTCCCCTTGAGTATCCTTGCTCATAGCTGGTTGTGATAACTTTCTGAAAATATGGGTTGGTTGCAAGGATGTCCTGTGACCATTCTCCCACGTCTGTTCCCCCAAGACGTAGCTCCATTTCACATGTCCCCACAAAAGCAAGTACCACCAAAGAGGGGCGTTCCACAATCGGTTTGCTCTGTCATCAGTGCAGTTCCTCTGCTGCCATCAACGCATGAGCCTTCCTGTCTGGTGTAACTAACAGCGTTTGATATGTACAAATATCCCTTATGTCCCCCATTTCACTGAATATGGGTGTACCATATAGCATTCATATCCACTGTTAGTGCTTCATGTTTAAGTTACAATTCTCTCTTTTCTGTGTCAGCCTGAATCTTGATTTTAGTGCATTTCCTTTCTTAACCTCTTCTCCTCTTTCTGGATCCAACGCCAGTATTTGTGGTAAAGCCTATGACACACCCAAAAAAGAGTTAAATAATAAGTAGGGAGCTGTAATTGTGCCATTACAGCACCACTTTGTACAGATTCTGCTTTAGTGAGCATATTATGTAGTTTTTTCTCTCAGGGTGCAAGGGCTTATCAACATCATCCATTGGCCTCATCAGGCAACTTTGCCTTCCATTGCTCCTTCACTCCTGTTGTTTTAGCCCTTTTGTATTTGTTTGTTGTAGATAGCACCATGCTGCTCTTAAGGTCACAAAATTCCTCACTAATTCTCCTTTTTCCACCACTCTGGGTTTCACTATCACTACCCTGTACAGCGACGGACCCACACTCTCTTGAATTTTTAAGCTGCTCATAGCGACTAAATAAGAAAACAGTGTACCCTTGTCATTATGATGACTATTTGCATAATGACTCAACATCTTCCCTATCTTCTTTCGAACCATTTCCGTTCTCCCACTTGCTAGAAGGTGTAGTGGGCTAATTCTTAAATTATGAATTCATGGCAAGAGACAAGGTTGCTGTATCAGCTCTGATATCAAGTCAGTATCTTCATGCATAATCACCATATCTGGAGTACAGACTCTTAACAATAAATTAAATGTGGTTTGCACACCTGCATCAGCTTTTTGATTTAGAATGGTCGCCATCTCTATGTAATGCAAAAAGTTACCTATTATCATTTACACATAATAATTCCCTGTTTGTCGCTGGTCAAAAGGACCCAAGATGTGAAAACCGATCATCTGAAATGGGTTGTTTCCCTCTGATAACCTCTGTGATTGAATACATCAACGACTTATTATGGATCATTGTGCAGATAGTACACAGGTCTTTACATATTGCTCTACATCTTGCTTACATATTCAGCACCAATATTGTTCAGCTAAATGTCAGTTTGTTGTTCTGTGACTATCATATTCCACTCACACACGATCAGCATCTGCTCTAATACTTCATTTCACAACATAGCTGTCCGCCCCTGGTAGCTGAGTGGTCAGTGTGACAGAATGTCAGTCCTAAGGGCCTGGGTTGTGTTGTCCTAATCATCATCATTTCATCCTCATCAATGATATACCTGCCACACAGGCAACATCTTTGGTTCAGTGGTGTCAAAAACACTATTTCTTCTACATACAACAGTATTTTCAAGCCATTTTCATGAATTATATTACAAAATCGGGCTCCACGTACAAGTGGACCCCTTACAACTGTAATGAGGCATAGGCAACTGGGTGTTCTGTTACATTCATTTCCTGACTCATTAAGTATTTGAGCACATGATATCTCATGTTGCAGTGTTATAGCAGCATAAATTCCTTCTTATATTTTGGGATACTAATCTCAGTCCAGTTGTCAACTATTATTTCGGCTGACTGAACACATATTCACGCCCCACTGACCATTGAACCTTCACTCCTTTCTTTATTGAATGACTGAGCAGCCGGGATACTTCTGCAAATTTTGGTACAATTTTCCAGTAGTAATTCGCCAGCACCAAGAAAGACTGCTACTCTTTTTCTGTCTGTGGTGTCAGATTATTCTATATGGTTTTTATTATCCTGGAATCTCTCTGGATTACCTTGCTGCTAGCCACATGCCATAAATACTAAACTTTCTCTACTGTGACAGTTTTGTAAACTCACACCACACATAACCATTTAGACACTTCCGAAAGCTGCAATATATGCTCTTCCATGTTCTTTACAATGAGAGTTATGTCATCTAAACACATACAGCACTGAATAGACCTCATTCCCTGTGAAACGGCGCTTTCATGGGGCTGGGGCGTTTTTCAATCCAAATGGAATATGCTGATACTGATAATGTCCTAATGGCACTGTAAATGCTCTTTCTAGATGATACTCTGGTTCTGTTTCTTAACTCGTGATAACTGTTCCACACATCCATGGTAGAAAAACTACCTGCATTGCGCAAGAATACGCTACGTTTCTGTTATATTCACGCTTGGATAACCACGTGTAACTGTACACTTCTTAAGAGGTCGATAATCACAATGAAAGTAATATGTCTTCATCCCATTTGCACTTGTCTTCAAGACAGTTACTATTACTGCACATCAGGAACTGGTGCTTTCATCAATAATATCTTGTTGTAATTGCTACTTAATAAATTCATCCATCGGTGAGAGCAGGTGATGTGTTGTACAATATGTTTTACGATACACAGGTAGATCATTCCCAGTTGGGATTCTGTGCTGTTTTGGTAGGGTCACTAGCAAAAACACATGAGGATTAAACACATATTCATATTCTGGCAATAAGTACTGCGTTGCTACCTTGTCTGCACCTTCAAAGAGCGGTACCTTCCCCACAATGAAACTAAACTGGGGGAACCCTTAAGTTTAGGGCTCAAATCATTCCTGCAAAATCCATGGCATCCATCAGGCCGTTGGACAATTCTACATCTATGCTCCCAAAATTGTCTGTCCTCATGGGCACCACCTGTCCACCATCTAACGTATATACACTTGCAACACCCGTGTGTATAAACATCATGCTTCATCTAATTCTTCATATTTGTGTAGTGTCTCTGCTACACGTAATATATTTACCAGAAAATTACTACCAGATACGTTTTAACTTGATGTTCAAGCAAAAAATCTGCCCCTAAGTATGTGCAGTGACCCTAGTCTATATGAGGCAAAATGTCTCTAAAAATATGCAAGTCTGATTTCCCAACTCAAGAACCAAACGCCATTGTGTCCAGGGATCATGTCGCTTCCACCCACTTCATGTAACCTACATCGTGGTAAGCCCACCCTCCTTTTCCTCGTCAGGTCAGAACTTACCACGGACACCTCTGAACCCAAAAGCAATAAAATATTATGCTTCTTTCCACTCACTAAGGTATCCAAGCAAATTTCTGCCACTGCACGCGTTTTGTCTGTGCTTATGTACCCTGGCAGCGCCTCACAGTGACTCTACAGCCCCATTGCCCCTTAACAGAGAGGTGCTATTCCTACCCGATGTCCATCTATCGCACACATTTTTGGCTGTTTCAGATACCCTATTTGCGTGCATTTCTTTCATTACCGCTCACAGAATTACCAGTGTCAGCGAATTCCTTAGATCCTCTTAACAGATTGCATATTTTTTAGCATCTCCCAGTGAACTTAATTTGGTCACGTGAAAAACGTTTTCTCTGGCCAACACCACTGTGTATGTGGACAGTTCGTCCACATATGTGGCGTTTAAGAACCACCTTGAAAATTCCTTTCTCTATCTGCATCCATGTCTCCCTGTCTATTTTCTAATCCTGTTGCAGTCGCCATGGGTTAGGCTTTGATATCAGGCAACATCCCTCACACCTTTCTTGACGATAGGGCGGTTGCCCCAGCTAACATGTACTCAATGCCTTCTCGTCTGCTTCTTCCAGAAGCAGCCTTTTGGTATCAGACTTTTCTATTAACTCATGTGTATTCACATATAGGTATCTGATACAGTCCAATTTTTTTTTAAATAGACCTTCCCTCTTTTGGGACAAAATGTTCACTTGTTCCCTATTACAAAAATGGTTCAAATGACTCTGAGCACTATGGGACTTAACAGCTCAGGTCATCAGTCCCCTAGACTTAGAACTACTTAAACCTAACTAACCTAAGGATATTACAAACATCCATGCCCGAGGCAGGATTCGAACAAGCGACCGTAGCGTCGCTATTATAGCTACAGTTATTTTTTTCTTCTTTATCGCTGTACCAAATCTCCAGACAGTATTTTAAACGTCAGCGTGTAATCCTCCTGATACATTTCGTATGTTTTAGAGTCTCCCACCAAACGCAAATTGGCCGCATGAAACTGCTGTTCCTCTGAATAACATTTCAGCTTATCGGCTGTTAACAGGTTGTCCATGAATGCCAACCCTTTCTCATCTACCTTACCAAAAAAGTACAAACTGTGGTAGCGATACTAGCATCTAGGATAGGTGTAGACATAGTGGATGGCGAGTGATCTCTTCTTTCCTCCCTCAATGCATCCAGTTGCTTGTCAAGTTTTGTATCATCTACCTGCATTAATACCATCAGATTCATTACGGTCAGAAACGCCTGTGTAATTCTAATGCTCTTGTGCACCCCTGGTTCTTTCACTGCAAAGTCGGTGTCCACAACAGACGGAAAAATTTCGTTGGAAAGGTAACAACATCAATATAACAATCATATTTACTTCCATTGAACGTATCTAATTCCTACTTCTGAGTGTTAACCATGGCAGTTCCCAATATTGTCTGGCGTAAATTCCATGCCAGCTATTCAGACGATTATACCTTGTTTGCATACTTTCGGATTCACCACATTTCTGCGACCTCCAGTCGATGAAGATAAAAGGATGATGATGAGGACAGCACAACACCCAGTCTCTGGGCGACCCAGCCGGGAATCGAATCTAGGCCCAGAGGATTGACAATCCGTCACGATGATCATTCAGCTACCGGGGCGGACTAGGTCCAAGAGATGGAATGCTGCAATAATAAAAGATAAAGGTGTTCATGGTCCATCTGCCAGTCAAGGGGATTTGACCTGAAGAGAAGCGAGTGGACACGACTGAACAGGATAAAAACCTACTGTGGCAGGTTGAATGCTGTTATGCACTAGTGGGGACTCTGAGACCCTCCAAAATGCGATTGTTGGACCCAAGAACAAACTGTTCAGCAACTCTGATTAAATATATTTGCTTCAATTAACACGCCTACGTTTATAGCTTAAATGTCCTCCTTTTAGTATTATTAAATTATTAACGTTAAGAATTTGAACATCTTACCTTTGTGCCTAAATCATTATCTGTATAATTGGAAACTGTATGTATTTCTTAGTATTTGCTGTTGTCGCCATATGACAAAAATTAATGTGTTTAGGTACTGATTGGTTGCACTTTTCCCATATTAACCATTCTGAAGAAGTTTCTCCACAAACAAAAATTCCACTTTGAAAATTGGAGAGTCAGAACAAAATATGAACCCAGTTAGGTTCAAGTGACACATGTGTTCCCCTCACTTATTTGCAGACTCAGTCAACATTAGATTTTTTGTTTGTGAAAGTCTAATATTAATCGTGAAGGAAGACAGTTTTCGACTATTTAATTTTTCAAATATGCGTAAACTCAGCATTACCCACGAAAGGATTTACTGTGACTAACAGTTTCGGCATTTATGCCATTTTCAAACACAAACGATATTAAATGCCATCCCCTCACTATCACTCCTCTTCTTATAAAGCATTTCTATCCCAGGGGTAAAGTCTGTGGCTCGAGTATTCAAACAGCTGATGGAAATACACCCAGGTGATGTCTTCTACTACTGACATTCATTCCACATGTGCACAACCCATCATTAACAATCACAAATGCAACGAGAGAGTGCTGTGGAAGAACCTTGAAAACCTCAGTATGTGCAACACATGCAGAAGAACAACACACACACACACACACAGCTTGTGCATCACACAACCAAAGATGACCATCGCCAGTTGTCTTTGGCAGTCAATATTGCCAATGGCTGAGCAACTAGCATCAGCCCTGTCGCTCTATTGGGAATGGAGAGAGCAGGATTCCAAGCAGAACTGAAGCAAAACATTTGCCATTCCCCGTCATACTTGCGGGGTGTAACACATATAGCTGCAGGTATTTGTACTGGCGACAGAGGACAGTAGTAAATAACTTTACATCAGCATTTACGTCATTTTCAGACATATACTTACAGGTATTGCAAGTCGTATGTTTAAGGTTGGTTAGTACCTTCAAGTATACGTGGTTATAACAAGTCATTATTGCTTATTTTTTCCTGGCAGCAAATCAGGAGTTGAAGTGTGATGCATGGACAGAAAAACCTTATTCTACACTGCCAGATGTAATCCACTTTGTGATGCAGTTATGACCATGCAGAAAACATCATGTATTAAAGTTTGTGATGTGTTTGTGGGAAGACCGTTTAACACAGAGGAATAAACAACCAACACACTAATATGTGTACATATTAATGAACTACAAATAAAAATATCTACACTTAAACCCGTTATACTCTGTATATCACGTTCCCCAGGTAGAGGCTATGGATGAAATTTTAGCCCAGTTAAATGAGTAAAAAGGTGAAGTCTGTATCCCTCAACCTAGCCTGACTGCCGGTAGAGGCCGGTAGAAGTCTAAAAGTGGCGAGCCCGCTATCCTGGCTACCCTATACTAATGGGAGTCATCTCCAGTAGTCAGTCTCATATAGAGATGGGTCGAACTCGTTCATTCCCGTGAACTACTTCATTCGTTTCACTCTTTGCCGCGAAGCGTTCAAATGAAGTAGTTCATTCATGAAGTACGGAAGCCTGGCGAAGTTGCCCAGTTCGCCGCTCAGCCGCGGCTACGCTCGCTTCGCCTCGCTCGTACAATAAAGCTTCGTAATACTTCATAATTTTACCAACAGATGGCTGAACTATGCAGTAACGTGCACACAACGTTTTACGCTCTTACAGCGTCTGAGTTAAATAGAGCATGGTCGAAGGGGACAAAGGAAAGATAAACAGAGAAGCCTGTCACATATAAAGAAAGTGATACATTTAATCTTGCTCGACATTTTTTCATGAAGCGCCCAAAAAAGTCTTTATCTGCCAAGTGAAACATTATTTGTTGTATTCTTGGACTGAGAACTAGGGCTACCAACGAAATGGAGTCCAATTTTATATTCCTTTTAAAATTTAATCCAAAATAGAATGAGTATGTTTACCACTGTCACAAAGTCTATACACCTACGTTGTAGATTTTATTTTTGTTGAGAATAATAATCCTCCAGATTCAAAACGTAAACTGTCACCTGTAGTCATTGGTACGATTTCAAGTAAAATCCCTCTTTCAGTGTTATTAAACAAACCTTTTATTTTCATGTTAGCTGTGCGTGCTCATACAGCCAGCCTCTTCGTTTGTATCTTTAATATTCATTTGTCTGCAAGCGCTGCCAATGGCAAGCTACCCGCGGACGCGAATTTTAACTGCACAAATAGTCACGGGTAATGATGCCAGCACTGCAGGAAGCAGCTGACGCTGCCTTCCCCTCACCTCCCCAACCGCTCCTAAACCTATCGCTCACCACAAACACCGCACGATTCGTCGACAGGCAATAGAGGGAGGACTGAAGTGAAGGGAGGATGAGTAACGTAGCGCCGATGTAGTGGGAGAGGGAGAGGGGAAGACAGTGAGTGAACTAGAAAAAAGTGTGGAGTGTGCTATCTGTGAAGAGTTTGAAGTACCAGTTCATTGAAATTGAGTGGTTAGTTCACACTTCACTGGAGTGAAGCGTTCATTTGAACGACTCATTCACGAGCCACCCATCACTAGTCTCATAGCATGCTAAGTGGACCACAGGCCTTCCTGGACGGACTGGAGCAGGTAAAATTTCTGACTGCTACCTGGTATTGAACCGAAGACCTCCAGAGCCGCAGTCTAGTGCGCAACCAGCTTTTTTTCGATTAGTCATCAAAGAAGTTACTCATTTTTATTTTTATTTATTTATTTATTTACTTTTTCAGAGGCCGCAACGCTAGCCACTTTTTATTTATTTATTTATTATTACATGATTACTTTTAGGAAGTGGGTACAAATGATAATTCTAGAAACTGAATGTTACAACAACAAAGGTGGCATTCAAAGAATAAACAAAAAATAAATAAAAATGTAAGTCACTAATGCAATTCCAGCGAAAAAAGTTCTTCAATAGACGTAACCGTTTCCATTTGGTTCATCGCCATCGGTATCTGATATCTTCGACAGCGCCTTGAAGGGTATCTGCAACGTAGGCATTCTGCTTCGCTAGTGCCTCAAGGAAAACAACAATCCATGAATTAACCTATATCGTTCTTCTCGCATTGCTGAGAAGGCCGGATGTTCAGCCGTAAGTGTGATGCGGCACAGAACATTAACCGGAGCTCGGCAGTCCCCATCTGAGTGGGCGGTTAACGAAAACACTGCGTAAATAATTTGCGAAGAGCGTACGGTATCTCGGTGTGCGTTCGAGGACATTATGAGCATTTTGCAGGAACCATCAGAAATCAATGTGCTCTTTCTCTTCGTCGCTTAAGATATAGACGACGTTAAGTCCTTTGAACCATGTAAGCACATGATAGTTTGAGGCGGGAAAGTAAGATTCATCGGGGCAAACGAGGATCTGAGGGTCCATCATATCAGGCGTGACCCAGAGGTAACAAGCTAATATCTTCTGTGTTAGTCACCAAACTCCGGACGACGACACGCATGTAAAACGATGTTCATCGGTGTCCAAGAGGTGAAAATCTGGGCAATAAAGGGAGTCTCTTAGTCCAATAGTGTGAAGTCGCTGTCGTGTGGCATATTTTTTGTTGGCGATCTGATACCACTTCGAACGCACCGTGGATGACAGAAAGTTGTGGTGAATCGTTTTCCACACTCTTGACCAATGAACCGTAGGGTACTTGTTTTCCACCACGTTATGAAGCCCGCAGAAAGTTGATATAAAAATCTTTCGCCTTTGGTGGACGTGTGGCGGGGAGGTTTGAGCTTACATGATTACTTTTAGGAAGTGGGTACAAATGATAATTCTAGAAACTGAATGTTACAACAACAGAGGTGGCATTCAAAGAATAAACAAGGAATGAAGGTCAACACATGGGAGAGCTGTGGGCAACGAGCGCAACCAACACCGGCGGGACGGGAGAGACTGGCATCAGAACCTGTAGTAAACAACGGGTGAAAGAAGGATGTTGACTTTTCCATCGTTTCCACATGTTGCTCATGTAAAGGGCAGCTGCTCTTGCCCTGACGTTGCCAATCACAGCCACCCCCCCCCCCCCCCCCGTCCCCCTTGTGCACTGGATCGTATCGTACTTTAAAAATATGATCTGCGGAAATGTAGTTACTGAAGGCCGCCTGAAGCCGGCAACCTATCTGCATCGGTAGTGGGAGCACTTGTGCCACATGGTTGAGTTTTGATGCCACGTAGAGGGTCAAGTATTCCACACGTTGTAGTTGATTCAAGTCCTGGGGCAGGTTTTGTCGCACCATCGCGCGTATGATCTGTAGTAACCGTCGATAGTTTGCGGCAGCTATTTTCCGTACATCCTTCGTGAACGTGATTCCCAAATATCGCAGATCTGAAACTGGTGGGAGGGGAGCGAGGGCATCCGGTCCGAGACTACGCCCAGTATTCAACGCCGCTGACTTGTTGATGTTCAGGAGACTGCCTGCGGCCTGTCCGTATCGCTCGATCCAAGTTAGTACGCTTTGAACTTCATCAGTGGAACGAACCAGCAGTAGCAGGTCATCAGCGTATGCCCTATAGCGAAAGGTAACGTCCCGCAGCGTGATGCCTGATAGCCTGTGGTGGCTCGAGTGCGGCTGCATAAAGGTAGGTAGAAAGTGGACAACCTTGTCGTAGAGACCTCTTAATGTGTACTGGTTCCACCGCCTGCCATTGGCCTGGACGTGTGAGTTGGCTGCGGTCCAAAGACGCCAGAGGGCGTCAATGAGGGCCGGGGGAAATCCCATACGGTCCATCACTCGTAGGAGGTAGATATGGTGCACCCTATCAAAGGTGCGATTGAAATCGATGGAGACGATCGACGCTCTCAGACGGCACGCAGAGGCGATTACTATTAAGTCCCTGCAGTCATCGGTGGCCTATGTTGGCTTCTCCCCCCTGTGACGTCTGTTCTGGGGCGAGAATCACCGGAAAAGTCGTCTTAATAGGCCCGCCATAAGCCTGGCAAAAATCTTGTAGTCAGCGTTCAACATTGTGAGTGGCCGGTAGTCGTTAATTAATCGCCCTCCAGCTGGCTTGTGTACCGGTATGAGAAGTCCTACTACAAACTCTGGCGGCACAACACAGTCTGGGGACGTAAGTTCGCGGAACGTTATAACCCAGCGAGGCATCATGATGACAGGTAAGGTCCGGTAGAATTCGATGGGCAATCCATCAGGCCCAGGAGACTTATTGGCCGCACCTTAGTCCAGGGTCTCTTAGACTTCTTCGAGTGAGACTTCCTCCGTTAGTGCATTCACTGTAGCCTCATCGATAGTGCGTGTTACCTGCTGTAACACTTCTGTAGCGGCCTTGTCATCTACAGTTATTTCCTGGTAAAGATGACAAAAATGATCCTCCAGCACCTTTACTATGGTTGCTTGGGTCATACAGGAGCGACCGTCTTGTGTCATGAGTGGTGTGATTGTTAGCGATGTAGGCGCATATCCGCCACAACGTGATCTATAGTGGGTTTCTCTGCGGCCGTTTGGTCGTGTCGTCGCGAGCGGACTACGGCACCTTCTAGTCGGCGCTTCGTCAATGATAGTACGTGAGCCTTGATTCTGCATTGGTCATGTTGTCTCTCCGGTGAAGGGGGTAAGGTATCGAGGTTCCTGAGTACCGCGTAGTAAAAATCTAGGATCTGCCGATGCCACGCAGCCACATCTTTGCCAAACTGCATAAGTTTCCTGTGGATCGCCTGTTTGGCACAGAGGAGCCACCACTCCAGAGTCGAGTTGTATCGGGGGTGATGGCGTTCACAGTCAGTCCACGTTACTTCAACTTGCCGACGGCAATCCAGATCCTGGAGGTGAGTTATATTAAGCTTCCAAAAGCCATTGCTGCTCCAGACTTGTTGGGGGAGGAGATGTATAGTGCAGGTATAGGCGCTATGAGCGGAAAAGGCCTGAGGCCATAATTCGGTGGCCACCACTCCTTGCGTGAGGCCTTGTGCCACATATTTGCGATCTAGTCGGCTGTCCGAATGACTGGTATGATGAGAAAGGGCAGAGTGATTACCGTGGACTTTCTCCCACGAGCTGCACAAGTGAAATTCTTGGATCATCACACCCAGTTCGGGACAGGGCATGTAGTGTGGGATTTGGTCCTTGGGGTGATGTACGCAATTAAAATCTGTGGCAAAGACGCTGTTTTCGTACCGCCCGAGGAAAAGAGGGGCGACATCCTTGGAGTAGAATCTGGCGCGGTCGTGACGTCTGGTGGTACCTGACGGCGCGTAAACATTAATAAATCGGGCGTTGAGCGCGGTAAGTGCTATTCCTCGAGTAGTGGGAAGATTGCCACTCCGGTGTCTGCAGGGCCACCGGGCGCCACATATGTTGCGTAACCATAAAAGTTCGGGAGTGCGGTCGTTTTCACTTTTTGCAGGAAAGCAAAATAAACTCCAGTGGCTCGTGTTGTTTCTTTCAAAAGCTGGATCTTGACAGGATAGCTTACTATGTTGATATTCATTGTCACCAGACGGAAAGGCTGTCGACGCATTGGCTGGGCGACGTTATCCGTGTTGATGTTGGCGAGAAGCGAGCATCGGAAGTTATGTCAGCCCCCGCCGAACGCGGTCCTCCTTGCGCAATTTATACAGCATGATCCGGCGGCGCCTCAGCTGGCCCCGAATCGGGATCTTGTGTCTCGACGTCCTCGGCCCACGAAGCGGGCGCGGATGTCTGTTCATGTTCAATAGGCGCGGAATGTTTGATAGGAAGGGACCGAGCGACTTCGCTGCTTGCACTGGTACCTTCCTGCTGCACACTGTTTACTTCAAGGGGCTGGTAGTCGAACGCCGCGTGTTTCTCCGTCTGTTCTGCAAGGTTGGAGTTATTGGAAACAGCCTCAGCCTCGCGGTTGGCTTCGTGAGTGGTCAGTTGTTCTTCCCCGGCGGGACGGGAACAGCCGTGTTCCGATACGTGCCCCAACACGGTCCTACGACGGCGCTTTCAGCATTTCCGTGATCGCTGTTTCCGTACGTGGCCTTCATTGACAGAAGACGGCACTGACTCACGCCTCGCCGGTACAAATGCTTCGGTCGGTACGATAAGTGAATCAATTGCCTTCTTGCTGTCGTCAATGTCTGTCGTGTTCGGTAGCTCCAGCGTCATCCTACTATTTTCCACCACTGCCCAGGCCGGTTGATCATCCAGGTTCCTGTCACTGGAAGGTGATTCTTGTACCGCTAAATCGGTCGGCTGTGTCTTGTTTTGTTGAGAACGTCGTGAGCGCTGCCACGTAAGTCACGGGGAGAATAGTCTTCGTCGGTGGAGGTGCAACGTCCGTCGGTGTGAGTTGTGTGATCCGACGCTGGAGGCACTCGGAACGAAGATGACCTTCCTTGCCGCATCCGGAACACGTTTTCTGCTGGCCGTCATAAATGACTATGGCCCGGCACCTATCTGTAGGCAGGACAGTAAGTGTCGCTGGAGGTCAATGCACACTTGGCGTACTCCATTCAGCTCTAGATACGTCTTAAACTGGATCCATTTTTCAACCACGTGTTCGTGTGCCGTGCCGTAGGGACGGAGCGCCGCCACAACGTCTGCTACAGGGAGTTCAAATGGTAGTTCGAATATGCAGATAGCCCGCAGACATCGTAGACCTCGACTTTGCCAACATTTCCATCTACGTGGCAAAAACGGAGTTGTTGTTTCATCTCAAGGAGCACCTTGGCGCATGTAGCAGTCTCCTCACACGACACCGGTGTTACTTATGTTTCAATGTTTGATCCTTTGAAGAACATTATGTTTTATATTTTAATGCAAGACTTGAGCAACTCACCTCTTAAATCACTGTACATCTTTGACGATATGTTCTTCATGTAATTATCTTACCTTCTGATGAAGTCACCCTTAGAGGTGATGACACCTGGTCAAGGTATATAGAAAACCTATGCAACCGGTTGGCTGATTTTTACATATTTTTCAAATTTGTGTATACGGTTGCTGCAAACGTCAGTGATGTTCAAAGTTGTACCTTTCATGTTAAAAATCAGTTGCGCCTCGTAGCTACACGTTTGTGATTATTTCACAAATATCTCATTAACTTATCCACGCCTAAATGAAGGTTTTTCCGTTATTAATTATGATACCATCTCCATACACATACATGTAAACAGTATACGATGGGGGCTATCCAGAAATTATCAGTTTAATTGGTACAAGGTTCTTTTTTTGGTCCACTGATATACGGGGAGAGCAACTAACTGTTGCCACCTATATAATAACCCGAAAGTATGATATTACCTGAAACGTTTGTGGAACAAAAGTATGACGTTGGTATCTAGATGCAGGTCAACTTTGTCTTCTTAAATGGGATACTATAGTTTAGTACTCTTTTTCTGATAGCGGCTATCGAGGCGAATCCAGTGATATATAACAGTACAGTTTTTGAAGGTCAACTAAGGTCAAAAAGGTGGTATGAACGTCAATTTACAGAAGGTGTTCGAAGTGGTGACCATTGGTATCAGTGCAGTGCTGGAATTCATGTCGTGGATTGAATGGAATTCCTTATCACTTCGGCACTTATAGGAGTACATGCTCTGACAATTCTCTCTCGTATATCGTGCAAATAGTAAATATTTGCCGAATACGGCGTATCCATCTAACGTGTCATTGACATGTAAACACCATTCGACGGTTTCGCAATACAACACTAATAGGAATGGTTAGACTAGTATTGTCGAATCAAGCGAATGTGAATGATGTATTCCTTCGAAGAACAAGTCGATATGCTTTTCATTTACGGAGAACGCCAACGTAATTCAGTGAGAGCTAGAGTCTTATACGCTGAAAGATATCCTCAACGTACTCACCGTACACGTCGTACAATAAATATGTGTATGTAAATAGAGAACGACTGGATCTCTAACGTATCGGAAACATATTCGGCAAAGGAAAGTTACAAACCAGGAAACGGAAATTTGTACTCCTGCCACTGTGGTTCGAGATCCTTGTGCTAGTTCGCGTCAGATCGCAAGGGAATCTGGCATGAGCCAGAGTAGTGTTGTTCGTGTTCTGTATCGGCATAAATATCATCCTTACCATATAAGTCTCCACCAAGAATTAACTGGTACGGAATGTATGCGTCGCATTTAATTCTGCCGATGGGCTCAACTTCAGATTCTGAGGGATGACACATTTATTAATTTGATTTTATTCACTGACGAGGCTACATTCACGAACCATGGAAATGTTAATAAGCGTAACATGCATTATTGGGCAACTGAAAATCCATGTTGGCTGCGGCAAGTTGCTCACCTAAAACCGTGGTCGGTGAATGTATGGTGTGGGATTCTGGAGAACAGAATCATAAGCCCCTATTTCATCGAAGGAAATCTTAATTGTAGGAAGTACACCACATTCCTGCTGGAAACATTAGATATTTTACTGGAAGAAACACCTTTAGGAACAAGAAAAAGAGTGTGGTATCAACACGATGGTTGTCTGGCACATTTGCCGCTGATGGATAGAAATATGTTGGAGAGAGAATTCCCAAATGGTTGGATTGCACGCGGAGGAGATGTGTCATGGCTGGGTCGTTCGCTAGACTTGACGCCTCTGGATTTTTTCTTGTGGGTATTCGTAAAGACATTGTTTATAAAGATGTTCCAACTACACCTGAAGATATGCGAGAGAGAATTGTCAGAGCATGTGCTTCGGTAAGTGCCAATGTTATAAGGAATACCACTCAATTCATGATAAGAAGATTGCAGACTGCATTGATACCAATGGCCATCACTTCGAATACCTTCTGTAAATGGACGTTGACGCCACCTTTGTGACCTTCATTGACCTTCAAAGACCTTACTGTTACACATCATTGGATTAGTCTCGATAACCTATAGCATCCAATTTAAAAAGCAAAGTGGACTTTCATATCTCTGAAGCGACCAATCCTAGCAACAAAAAAACCACCGTCATATTATGGCCCCCGTTGTCCCATGCAACATTTGTCTCACAAACTTTTCAGCTCCTGTCATGCTTTCGGAGTTATTCTTGGTGGCAATAGTTAGTGACTCACTCTGTACAAAATCCCTTCTACTTGACAGAACACCAAAGGAATCTTGCTGTTTTTCAGGTGATGTTGCGCAATGCCTACCGGCGCCTCGTGCGGCTGGACAAGACGTACCACGAGGCGAAGTATGGGAAGAGGATAGTGTATGAAGTGCCCGATGAGATACGCAGCCTGCTGAGGCGACCCACTGAACAGGAGATGCAGTTGCAGACGTCACACATCTCTTTCGTACCCAGCCGCGTGGCAGACACTGGGTAAGGGGTATTGTCGCTCATATAACGCACTCGACTTTACCATATAACGCAGTATCTTGGCGGCAATTTTAGATACATGTGCATTTAGCCGCCGTCTGAAGCTCGTCAAAGCTTCGGCTCCTTACGCCACAGATAATTTCAATTGCCAGCTTTTCTAGAAACGTCATCCCCATAAGCGTATTTGATCAAGGCGTGCAATCATTCGTGGCCGAAACTTACATATTTGGTGATTTTGGCTGCATTTACATCAAGCCGTAGTTTGATGCAGGTTTCTGTGCCTAAAGTTTGGTCAGTTATTGCTCTAGACTTCAGAGACAAAAAGTTTTCGATACGTCCTCCTCGTAAGTTGTTTCATCACGCAGTGCTTGCCTTAATGGCCTATATTTAAATCTTTGGTGATTTTTAGTTATGTGATCACTAAGTGTGGTCATAACTTCACATTTCAGTGCTTAATGGTAAGTCTCCTAATACGGAAGGTATCTCTAGAAGAGGCGGCATGTTACGCCAGAGCACCAAAATTAGGTCATTGTATGGAAAAAGGTAGCTATGTCGTGAATCACAGCTCGATCTGTTCGTTCACGAGAAGCGAAAGACAGTAGATGCTTTGTGGTGCAGATAATAGTAGGCCGTCTACGTATCAAGAAAAGGTAGTAAAGTTAGAGTAACAGAAAGCTGAAAGGTCTTACCATTTATTTACAACGAAAATTAAAGTGAAAAATACATTTATAGAATATGCTGAAAGTGACCAACTGCAACATTAATACACAGCTGTGGGCGACTAAGTATATTCAGATACACTCGGCATAAATTTCGGATACCGATGGCGACAATTTCACGGCTGATATCTTTCAGTTCCTGCATTGTGTGTGGATTTGTTTCATAGACCTTGCTATTCAAATGCCACCACAGGATAGAATCACATGTTAGGTCCATGGTGGCCATTAATGCTTGTTGACAGTTCGTTCCCCGGCGGAAATATCACTGACTAGTTCCAGGGACACTTTAGACGTGTGGCATGTTTCCCCATCTTACTGGAAGAAGCAGTATTGTCTTTCATATTCAGTGAGTTGACCACAAAATGTATCAAAAGTTTCTATATACGCAACCGTGTTGAGGGTAGTGTCAAAAAAACATCGGCCCAATGATGCGCATTCCTGTTACATCGCACCAAACGCCGATTTTTCATCATGGAGTGATTTCTGACATACAGTGTTAGGGTTCTCTATTGCCCAGTGCCTCATTTTCTGTGAATTCACATGACCGGAAAGACGAAACCATGTTTCATCTCTCATGATGTAATGGAAAGGGTCTAAGAAACCATCATTGATGTTGTTCAAAAGCCAAGTGCAGTAATCTACACGTTTCTGACTGTCATCCTTCCGTGGTACACTATGTGATTTAAAGTATCTGGACACCTGGCTGAAAATAACTTACAAGTTCGTGGCGCCCTCTATCGGTAATGCTGGAATACAACATGGTGTTGTTCAATCATGTGCTGGAAAGTTTCTTTGGGAATGGCAGCCCATTCTTCACGGAGTGCTGGGCTGAGGAGAGGTATCGATGTCGGTCGGTGAGGCCTGGCACGAAGTCGGCGTTCCAAAACATCCCAAAGGTGTTCTATAGGATTCAGATGAGGACTCCGTGCAGGCCAGTCCATTACAGGGATGTTATTGTCGAGTAGCCACTCCGCCACACGCTATGGATTAGGAACAGGTGCTTGATTATGTTGAAAGATTCGATCGCCATCCCCAAATTTCTCTTCAACAGTGGGAGGCGAGAAGGAGCTTAACGGGGGTAGGACGTCAAACGGGCCGATTTGGAGCAGGAGAAGCATCACAGGACATTTTAATTTCCAGTGTCTATACTTTTACAAATAAATTCATAAAACTTTGTCAGCATCACTAGAAAGGATTCAGGATTTACACTCATTGCGGTGGAAGTTCGAAAACATAACAAAATAATTTTTTTACGTGTGAAATTTCATCATTTTTTCACTTACTAATGGCTGCATTTGTTGCTATAGGTACACTTTTCTTCATAAGTTAGAGAGATTCTACGATGAATTTTGCACATCATACATACCATACTTACAGGTGTATGAAACTCTAGAATTTATTTAATTTATGAAAAAACGAATGAACTGTTATATTTTAAACTTCATGTTTAGGAAAAACACAAATTTTATAGTTAAATACCTCAATTTTACCGCAGTTTTTAATAGATTTCGAAAAGTCTAGAGTTTCATACACCTTTAAGTATGGTTTGTATGCTGTGCACAATTCATCGAAGAATCTCTCTTACTTATGAAGAAAAGAGTACCTGTAGCAACAAATACTGCCATTGGTAAGTGAAAAAAATTACGAAACTTCACATCCAAAAAAATTATTTCGTTGCGTTTTCGAACTTCCACTGCTATGAGTGTGAATTCTGAATCCTTCCTGGTCATGCTGACAAAGTATTATGAATATTTTTGTAAAAGTATAGACAGTGGAAATTAAAATGTCCTGTGGTGCCTCTCCTGCTCCAAGTCGGTCCGTTTGACGTCCTACCAGCCTTAAGACATCAGTGTAGGCCTGTGCTGTGATAGTGCCATGCAAAACACCAAGGGGTGCAAGCACCCTCCGTGAAAAACACGACCACACCATAAAACAACAGCCTCCGAATTTTACTGTTGGCACTACACACGTTGGCAGATGACGTTCACCGGGCATTCGCCATACCCACACCCTGCCATCGGATTGCCACATTATGCACCGTGATTCGTCACTCCACACAACGGTTTTCCACTATTCAATCGTCCAATATTTAGCTCCTTACACAAAGCGAGGTGTCGCTTGGCATTTACCGGCGTGATGTTTGGCTCACGAGCAGCCACTCGACCACGAAAGCCAAGTTTTCTCACCTCCCGCCTAACTGTCATAGTACTTGCCGTGGATCGTGATGTAGTTTGGAATTCCTGTATGATGTTCTGCCTATTACACATTACGACTCTCTTCAACTGTCGGCGGTCTTTGTCAGTCAGCAGACGAAGTCGGCCTGTGTGCTTTTGTGCTGTATGTATCCCTTTACTTTTTCACTTCACTATCACATCAGAAACAGTGTACTTAGGGATGTTTAGAAGTGTGGAAATCTCGCGTACAGAAGTATGGCACAAGTGACAGCCAATCACCTGACCTCGTTTGAAGTCCGTGAGTTCCGCGGAGCGCCCCATTCTGCTCTCTCGCGATGTCTAATGACTACTGAGGTTGCTGATATGGAGTACCTGGAAGTGGATGACAGCACAATGCACGTAATATGAAAAACGTATGTTTTTGGGAAGGTCGGGATACTTTGGTCACATAGTGTACCTGTGACCTGTGCAGCCGTCACACGATATGGCTTCAAATGAAGATTGTACAGTACAGTGCAGTAAGTGCCAGCTGCTGTTGTCTGGAAAGGGGAATAGAGGGTGGGGGGAGGGAGATGTCAGGTAACTGGGGGTATTTCTTAAACGGTGTGGTTACACATGGGAGATGAAATGCCGTTATGAGGTAGAGTGAGAAAGATGTGAAATTTGCTATGGGGTGTGGAATTATTTGTGCATATACGTATTCGTAATGTGATGTAATGATAAGGCAGCGGTGGAAACAGAGGTGGGAAAACATTTTGTGTGATGAAATTTCAATGGTGAGGTAGTACAATGGACAATTTTTTACAATATTACTGTCACATGAAAGGCAATTTGTTACACGATTTTGCTGTAACATGGGCATTTTTACAATTGCACTGTAACAGAAAAGTAATTTGTCATAATTTTGCTGTAAACTGAACGACTTGTTACAGTTTTGCTATAAAATCCAAGGCAATTTCCTAAGCTCTTGTGGTAAGCTGACACATTTTCGAAGAAAAGTGATAGAATTTTGGGAGGAAAGATGATGCAGTTTAGCAGACGTTGATATTTTTTCAGATCAAGTTAGTGCATTTTCAGGGCAAGTTTATAACGTTTCAGGAGCAACATAATAGAGTTTGGTGGCAAGTAGATACAGCTTCTGGGCATGTTGTTATGGTTGGCATATGCAATTTTACGTTCAAGTGAAGGTCACGTAAGGGTTTACTGGTTACCTTGGAACTTCAAGCATTTTTATATTACTGACGGATTTTTTAAAACTGGGATGCATATATTACAAGTTTCAGTATTTATTTCAGTAAATGGTCTGCATCATACAGACCATGTTTCAGCCTCTTGAAGAGTCTGTGACGTGAATGTTCCTTCATACTCTTTTTCCATCAAATTATATTTGTTAGAGGGATAATAAACTTGCATTAATTGCCCCATAATTAGCTGAAGCTGAGATGCAGTGCCTCTGCCCTAGTTTCTTATTTTTCTGGGGTCATACACCCACCATTAATTTCTTTTTCTTTTTAAACAAAGTTATTCATTACACACACAGAGTCCAGGACGATGAGCACTGAGCCTGCTTCTGTCTAGCCTTGCACTTAACCGATTTTTGCATGAGGTACGACTACATGGGCTAATGAGGCAGCACCACTACCACGCCTGTTGCAAACACAAGAGTGAAATACACGTTCCTGTACCCACACACTTATGTATCCTAGGACTTTTGATATCAATCCCATGAGTGTAAATGGTGAAAATATAGTGTGCAATATTTTTTGATATCTGCTACTGTCTGCATTCCAGTTAGCCATTATGGCTATTTGGGAGACGTCACTTAACGTCCACCTTCATGCTGTCTACATGTGAACATTTGTTTGCATGTGTTAAATGTCCCACCGGATTTGATGCAGCAGAAGACACTGCATATTGAATCGAATCATGATATTCCCACAGAAGTAAGAGGCACACTTCATGTGTGCACTCTGATGAGAGTAGGTTTACACCTTCAAGATACAGCACACCACAGACATGACAGTGTTAAGCATTTTGCGTTTACTGGAAGAAGATCACTGATAGTTCAATACAACCGTTACACTATACTGTACTCTGTCTTATTACAGCAGGGCAGGGTGTTGAAACGTAAGATGTACCTATGTGGTGCTGGGGATGGAAAATTTCTTCGCTTCTGATTACTCTTTAGGGCAGTGAGTTTGACTTGCAATTAATCCACGAAAAAACAGGTGATGACAGTGTAGCTTGTCCATGACAGGGTTTCGGCCTACCTGTGTGCACAGTTACAGAGCAATCTGTCACCTGTATCTCAGCACTGACTTGGCCTATAATACAAGTAACCTGAATGGTCCATCGTAAAGGGGGAAAGTATTTTTTTATCGCTAGGTTATGTAACAAAATCCAATTGTCTGGTTGACAGGGTAGTAGTGTAACTCCTTGATTATTTCCCTGCATCTGTCTAGCTGGGGAGTTGAGGTTACTCTGATGTTCCTTTTGACATATAATTTTAAGTCTTTGAGCCAATCTTTTTACCTCACTTCAATAGATATTTAACTTAAATGGAGAACTCGTTGGTCATCCGTATACCACAAAGTCTTATGACCATTTTGGGTGGAAAGGGTAGTTCTCCACTTCTTCATTTTTGAAAGCTTACATATCTAGGCAAATAAAGCAGATGTAAAATTTGCTCCCTGGTACATAAGGATGATATCTCAAAAAGCAATACTAATGTCTGACAAATGCTTTTTCTACTCTCTCAGCCATCATATCAGTAGTTGGTATCAGATCAGAGTAACGCGGAAAGTGATCACTAACTGACGAAACGTATTTGTTCTCCTGTTGAGTCTGTGGAAAGGGTCCCAAAATGTCGCAAGTTACAATTTTAAGAGGCCAAGAAGCTTCAGGCAAAGTTTGTACCAGCACTCACGGTTTCGTTTATTTCGCTTTTTGCGCAAAAACAATGCATGCTCGCTGATGACTGTTACACCAACAACATATTGCAGTTGAAGCGTTAGAGCTTCTCACTCTGACAAGCTAGCATACTATAGTGTCATTTTGCAATGATATTGTGCTGAAGTGCTTTTTATATCACTGATCAATTCTCTTGGGGAGAACGGGATACCATATCTTGATATGAACTCTGGAAGAGTAGTATATTACTGAATTTTATATCCTGTTGTTGTACATGATCTATTACTGCAGTATGCATCCAGTTTGCTTGTAATAAATGAATCATTCTATTCAGTGCAAGCATGTTATTGTGAATTTTCCCCAGTTTATGGCATACATCAAAATCATATTATCCTAGTGTCAGAGCCCATCATATCAATTGAGTATTTTGATGGCACCGCATTAACCTGATTGATATATTCTGTGAACCACCTACCGGAAATGTAGCGTTTAAATTAGTTCAGCCAAAACACCAACGCTATCAAATCTCTCTGCCCCTGTGCTGTGGTTAATTTTTGATTTACTGAGTTGGAGAGAGGTGTAAGGGGAGAAGTGCAAGCAGAATGCAAGCACAGCTAGTTCACCAGCGTCATAAGACAGAGTAATTGGTTTTTGAAAATCTAGATAGATTAACCAGTGGGATGTCGTACAAACACCCTCACCGTTTTATGTTCCAATCTCACATCCTGTGGTCTATTCAAAAGGTGTCCCTTTTTCAACAGTCAACAGTTTGATTACATAAGTATATTCTTGGAGAAACCTATGAAAGCAGTAGGCCAACTGAGGAATGATCGCAAAGAATGTTGGACACAAGGAAATTGTCAGCACCTTTTGTAAACTGACCCATTTTAACACCAACAGAACTGTTAATAGGGCTGAGGTACTCAACCTGTTTCTCTGCAAAATAATATTTTTCCAAATTCAAATTTACATGTGCCGCGCGGGATTAGCCGAGCGATTTAAGGCGCTGCAGTCATGGAGAGTGCGGCTGGTCCCGGCGGAGGTTCGAGTCCTCCCTCGGGCATGGGTGTGTGTGTTTGTCCTTAGGATAATTTAGGTTAAGTAGTGTGTAAGCTTAGGGACTGATGACCTTAGCAGTTAAGTCCCATAAGATTTCACACACACAAATTTACATTTGCTCTCTTTTAGTAATGATAATACGCTTTTTAGTCATTCAGCGTTTTCCTCTATCATCTGTACAAAAAACTGTGAGTTCAAATACATAAACTAGGTACATTGTTGGACCCAATTCCCTGAATTATAGATCAGCAAACTGTAGGAATGTAGCAGCTGCTTTTCTTGAACCAAAAAGCATCCTAAGAAATTGATACAGTCCTGAAGATACCATGAATGCTGTTTTCAACCTACCTTGAGGTACAATAGGAATCTGAGACAACCTGATTTCGTATCCAAGATAGCTAAGTATTTGCAAACTCCTAGCGTATCAAGTGTGTTCCCTATACAAGGCAGCAGATATGTATCAGGTGCATTCACGTTATTAACTGCTCGCAAGTCAACACAAAGACGGTAAGTCTTGTCGTGACTAACTGAATTCTTGAGCAATATAACTAAAGTACACCCAGTGACTAGAGGATGGGAGAATGATTACAATATCTAACTGTAGGTGAATAATTTCTTCTACAACTGTTTGTAGATGATAAGGAACTCGGCAGGGGTTTTGCACTATCAGTCCAACATTCCCTATCAGAATATTATGATACATCAAATCTATGGCAGGTAAATATTCCATTTCTTCAAAAAGCCATGCAGATTCCTTTATTGCTGGAAATAAAGGGCTCCTCTCTGAATGTGACAAATGTAACAATGGAGGTTATCTGCTTTTATCGAGAGTTGACCATTTCCTTGCCTGGGCTCTCTGGTATCTCCAAACTTTGAAATTCAACTGGGTTACCCATTTTTATTGAGAGTTGACCATTACCTTGATTGGGCTCTCTGGTGTCTCCTAAATTTTGAAATTCGTCTCATCCACTATCTTACCAACCTTATGACATCTAACAGTTATTGGCCAAGTGGTCAGTTCTCCTGTAGTAGGAACAGCAAGGTGACCAATGTTTATCAGAGGTGTCACCCAGTCACTTGCATCGCTTACAGTTTGCCTCATTTGTGCAAATGACACAGGAGTCACTACCATGGGGAGAGAAGGAAACAAATGATCAGTTTCCTCTGTTACCAGTGCTAAACCCATTACCTCTTGTAAGGGGAAGGAAGATGACACCGTGTCTTTGCCTCCAATTTATGGGTTGACTTCCTTGATAGAGGTGCTGACAGCTCTTTTCATCTCTGCTTCTTCCAGCAGGACATCATTATATGTCTTATCTCACCTCAGAGTATACTTACAGCACGAAACTGTGCAAATATGGTCAGCAAATAGTTCAAGATCATATCCCAATCTCTCTCTCGGGGGTGACAGCTTGTCTCTGTAGTAACAGACACCTCTCTTATTTGAATTCCTCTTTGCCAACTCCTTTAGCCAAAACTAGAAATTCTTAGTATTATTTACTATGTCCACCAATTCTGAAAATGTATGAATGCTCTCAGGCAGCTTGAAATGCACCACATATAATTTTAAAACTTTGGGCCATTTGCACATCAGGCTAATGAGGCAGATATTCTGAAGGAAAGGTATATACATTTTTAGTTTGTTTCCCCATAAAGGGAGAGACGGAACTGACCATGGGAAAACTACTAATTATTTTTAGTGTCAGTACTCCTTCATCTGATGGTAGATTTTGTTTTTCTTTTAACTGTGCTTAGGCTATCAGTTCCCTGTTCTCAGGAGCAATAACCATGATTCGATGCAGATGATCCTGTGGTGTATCTACACTACATTCTGCCTCTGCTATTGAAAATTCTCTGTCTCCATTAATCATTTATCAACAGAGATTGAATACTGATAGGAAACAAGGCAGAGGATAGGATAGTCATAACATGGAAACAAATTTCAAAAGTTGTTATGAACAGTTAGGTCATTCCACAATTGCACGCCACTACTAATTAAGTATAAGGTCTTTGTGGATAATTTAAAACTCTACCAAATGATTGTTTTGAAAGGAGAACATGGGAAAACAGTTGGAAACAGAATTTTATTGCTAAATCTAACCAAAAAAGGGTAGTAAATCTGTGGAAACCAGACTCATAGCAAACAAAAGGTTGTAAAGTCAACCAAGGAGTGTCACCGTTCTTGAATGGTGCTGTAAGGAAATAGAAAACAAGAGTTGTCTTTGCCACTGGTGATGACAAGCTCAGCTCCCCCTCTTATAGCTCATCTACAGAATGACTGAAAAGCTTTGGAAAGCAATACTTCCAGTAAGCGTGGTGCAATGAGAAGTCTGAACAACCTGAAGCAGCAAAGTGAGGAACTCATCATTATGAAGAGAGCAGTGGAGCAATGACATCAATGGCAAGGTGAAGCTACCCCAGCCATGCACCTCAGCGACAGTAGTGGCGGACTTCCCAGTGAAGATGGGTCAGATAGCTTGCTGGGCGCATATACTGGGGTGGGGGTGTGCTGCAACGAGGTCCAGGGCGATACCCAGTTGAAAGTCAAGTGCAGTTATCAGCTTTAGGTGGTCAGAGGTGAGGAGGTGGCTAGGTGTACAGCGCGCCTCAGTCTGTCACAGGCAGGCATTGATTCACATGCCCTACACACATGAAAAGCACAGCCCTGATCCAAAGCATGGTAGTCCTTGCTCCTCATGACAGTGGAATGCTCACTCTCAGCATATGTATGTATACGTAGAAACAGTGTATGAAGTGCAGTGGCATGAGAAAGAAGGGCCAGTGCTCCTTGCTTTCGACTGAAGCAGTGCTCAATTTACAGTATTGTGTCATGGAAATGCAGCCTTGTTAAAACACCAGAATGTGGGACACCCCACTTCACAGACACTAGAACTGTGCCATGATGTGGTGGGCTGATAATTGCAAATTGGTCAGGACTCTCGAAAACGTACCATCCACAGGATTTTCAAATAAATAACAGAGTTTAGTAGGCAAAATTGTATGTAATCCGGCATATGGAGTACATGGGGCTCAGCCAAGGACAATGGACATGCTACCAACTATCTGGAGGAGCCACCACTTGTTAGTGGAATGGACTGAAAGTTGAAAAACAGTAATGGTCTTTGCATGCAGCACATGCAAAGCATCAATTACTAACTGGTACAAATCAGTTCTGGCCTGGAATGCAGGCCAGTTCTGACATGTGAATCATGGGAACAGTACTGAGAATGGACAATGGTTGTGAATTTGCACGAAAGAAATGAGCATCCAATACGTCAACAATAAAAAAACTCCTGGTAATTCCTCCAAACATGTGGTGGCCAATACAGAGTTTAAAATAGCTAAGTAATCTCATGCACATATAAAAAATTATTATTATTATTATATATCAGTCTTTGTGTAGCAACAAATTTATCGATACATTGTGTTTATCGGCTGCCTGGTTGAGTTTTGTAAAAGGGCTATCAGATTACTCTAGAGTACAATAATATTTATTTTCATTTTATTTAGGAGGTCCAACAGTCCTTATTTCAAATTTTTATGCATAACTGAAAAAATTTAAACTACAAGTTGTATTTAATTACTATAGAAAATCGTTGCAACTTTTCAGAAAGTTTGTACTTTGTTGTACTCCTGGCGGAAACAAGATTTAACAATAACTTTTTTCTTACCATAATGGTCAAATGTATTTGTAAGCAATATTTATTATGTATATTGTTCGTTTTTCAGGTTCAAGGATCTATTACTGATGACCTTTACTCAGTAGCCATATATTTCAAAACTGGTGGAGTGTTCATCATTGTCTCGGCTGCATTTCTTAGGAAACGTGTCACGATGACTTCTCCAACTGGAAGAGACTACTCTTACTTTCATTACAAACATACTCGCCACGACAGAAATAAGTCACAGTATCGAATGGAGGAGTTCATGATACTTCACTACGCTTTTAGAAGACGACAAGACCATCATTTGAACATTCCAAGAGAGGCGAAAGTGGAGAGCTTTTCAGAAAACTGCTGTATGCTTTCAAGGGGAACGATGCTTTTAATTTAAAGACGTTCAGTTTCCAACACTACAGGCAGAGTGATTGAACTGCATAGATAAAATCTGCTGCTACCGGTAATCCAGATGACAGAGCATTATCGGAAGTGTCTGGCCACAGTCCTTTAGGATATTTCATTCCGCTCTAAATTTATAGTGTGCGTTGATAATTTAAACGTTACTTTTGCTTTAAGTAGTAGCTATAGGTTAACTTACGATCTAGACTTCGAGTGTATAGAAAGTGGCATGATCCATGAGGGCACGAGATCATGCAACTCTAAATGCATCGCTGACAAATATCTTACATCACTGTAAATATTCCGCTTAGAGCTAAACATGTTAGATAAGAGTAAACTAGTATGTCAATGACGGATAAGTTTTTAGGCAGCAAAACCCTGTACATTAAGAAAACAAAATCTAAATAAACAAGAGATCTTCACGTTTTAATTACATTACATCGTTTGTTTCAGATTTTATCTAACTTTATTCACATTCATCTCATTACTTGTGACGTTTCGTTTATTTAGGGATAGAGGCGCATTTTTTGATCAATATCAACTTAAAGGCTGAATGTTATATTTTAGAAATATGGAAAATGCAGAGCCAGTGTACTTATGCACCCAAGCAGCCAATTGGGCGATGTATTCCATGTAGCTTGTGTATGCCTGTGTGTGTGTGTGTGTGTGTGTGTGTGTGTGTGTGAGAGAGAGAGAGAGAGAGAGAGAGAGATGACCTCGTATCAGTATGTCAGAACACTGTCCTGTGTGTTGTATATAATTGTACTAACATAGAAAACTATGTATCTAGATGTTCTTTATGTCCACCATCGTGCCTTGCACAAAGCTCTATGCGTCCCCATGTTCTCCTTGACATCTTGAGGAGCATCTCGGGAGTTACATTCGAAATATTTCCTGAACGCTTTTGAGCGATTCTTTACCAGTCTCGTGCCGACGTTAATCCACAAAGGACATGATTATAGCCCATAATGAGACGTCTGGTGTGCTAATGTCCGATCTTCGTGGTAGCCATTTATTTAGAAATGGACGTGTTGTTGATCCATGCACAATCCAAAGGTATCTAAATTGTTCATCAAGGAACCCACGCATCTCTACAGCAAAGTGTGCTTGAGCTCCATCCTTGTAGAGTCAAATATGAACCAACGTTCCTTTCTGCACACTTGCAACATGTCTAGATAAGAATTTCCATTATCATAGCCTTCAAGAAAATGTGCTCCGAATAGATATCTTGATGACATTTTCGCCCATATCATAACTTGATGTGGTTCCCATACCTATTTGGGGTATAAAGGGACCAAACTAGAGGGTCATCAGTACCTTTTCCCTCATGCAAACAAGTCTCAAGGTAAAAGAGTTCCCAAAATTAGGTTGGGAAAGTAAAAGGGCGTAAAAGTAATGGGGAACAACATCGAAAGAGGAAACGAAAGAAGCGAACAAAAAATGGGGAAACTCACACCACAAGGAAAAGTAGAGGAAGGTATTAAAAGCATAGAGCTGATGGCCTGGGCTGGCTGATCACAAGGATAAAAAAGGATGAGCCAGCCACTCTGCAACACACTAAAATGTCCAGCCTAAAAGACAAGGCAAGATGAACACACATGGGGAAAAAGACGAACATCAAAGCAAACAAAATGCAAAGAAAGAGTGATGAACAGCTAAAATGGAGGGAGGGTGGAGACCTTGGAGAGAAAGCCAGACGTCCACCCTTAGACTGCATGATAAAAACCCCCGTCTTGAATAAAACTTAAAACTAAATCAGTCCTTCAGGCGCTGTCGCCCAACACCGTAGGTAGGGTACTGGGGGGGGGGGGGGGGGTGTTAAAAGTCGGCTACAGTGCTGCTAAAATTGAGCAGTCCAACAAGATGAGGACGACAGTCATATGGGAGCCATAGCGACAGCGAAGTGGGTTCTCCAGACGGAGGAGGTGACCATGTGTTAGCCAAGTATGGCCGACGCTGAGCTGGCAAAGGATAACAGAGTCCCTGCGAGTGACTTGCATTGATGACCGCCAGACATTCATTGTGTTCTTCATAAGACGAAGTTTATTTGGTGTACTGAGGGTGTACCATTGAGTATTCCAGATTGCAAAAACTTTGTGGCGGAACACTGATCCCAAATCAGTATCCAGCACGCTGATCTCCAGAGTTGGTTTACTGGTAGCCGGTTTGGGCAGGTAGTCAGCAAATTCATTGCCCGGTATTTCGACATGTCCTGAAGGTCACTGAAAGCCCACTGTTGCCGAGGGCATAAGCAGACTACTGTATAGTCATTACCAAAGGATGTCAAGGGAAGCACTAGTCGAGAGCTTGTAGGCCGCTTAAGAAGTCACTACTGATGACGAAGGACTCAACGGCGCTGGAGCGAATATGCTTAAGAGCGCGATAGATGGCTACCAACTCTGCAGTGAAAACGCTGCAGCTGTCCGGCAAGGAGTGCTGTTCAGTATGTCCAACGTGAACGTAAGCGAAGCCAACGAGACCGTCGACCATTGACCCATCGGTGTAGACTATTTCTGAGACCTGGAACTCGCTGAGAAGAGAGAAAAATTGCCGACGCAGGGCCTAAGGTGGAAGTGTGCCGTTTGGACTTGCGATAGATCCAGACGGAGGTGTGGTCAAGGCACGTATGTAAGGCACCCCAGGAAAGGTGGCAGGGAAGGCGTCGAGTTCAACAACAAGCGACTAGACACGAACGGCAAGGGGATCGAACACATCTAGGATATGACTGAACGTGGTGTCAAAGCTCATCGTCCTCTTCCCTGAATTTAAGGGAATTACGTGGCGTGTGTGCGCAGACGTGATGCCAACTTTTCTGCTTCCTTAATTTTTCTGTACCCGGCCTTCAGTTTTCTTGATGCTGATTTTATGTTTGTCACAAAGTGTGTCTTCTCAAAGAAGTAGATCATCCCCAAAGATTAGACAGTAGACTGCCAAATTATTATCATTATCATTATTATTGTTGTTATTATTATTATATGCTTATTATTATTTACCCTTACTCTTTTTAAATTCACTCTTGACGGTCAATTTATTACCATTAGCATGTTAGTAATATTAAGTATTCTGTCGCTAGTGCAGTGGTGGTCGACAGTGATTTTTAAAAAAGGAAGATTAGGGTTTAACATTACGTCGGCGAGTAGATCGTTAGAGACGCAGCACAAGCTAATTGGCGAAGGATGGGGGTGGAGTATCTGCGTGACTTAAAAAGGAACCAGCGAGGTATTCAGGTTTCTTTTCTAAAGTTTGGAGAGAAGAGAAATGAAGCTCTTAGTGTAAATCATGACTCGAGCCTGGATAACTCGGTCGGTAAGTACATTTCCCCGAAACATAACGTTCAGGGATTGAGTTCCAGTCAAGCACACAGTTTTAACCTGTCAGATAGTTTTAAAAGGCGCACATTCGCCTACAGAGTGAAAGATTCATCCCGGAGATCACAGGAATGACTCTCGTATCGATCCGAATTAATTTAAAGCAAGCTCTTACAAAGTAGGAGAATGTGTTGGGAGAGCATACAGAGAAACTGGAGAGGATGTTTCCCCTACTTGTTCTTAATGTTGCCACTTCCGTTGCGTACAAATCTATCACACAGGCGAAGTGAGAACCAGTAGGGTCTCCCAGAAGTTTGCCCTGAATCTGCCGATATCGATCGTCGTTTCCGACCCGTGGCGTAATAATATTGTGGCATTTGACGAGATATGAGCACAAATGGAGATAGAACGCCAAAAGTATTTGTATTATTGCTTATACATTATTTGTTTGGAATGTAAATTTTGGCAGCAGACAGATCTGCAGCATAGTGCGAGTTTTAATTAAGCTCACTGGTGACAGATCGGTTGTGAGTTAAAAGACAACTTAAACCATTATCCACGTCACTCACTTTTATTTTGTTTCTCGATGCATTGTGAAGGCTCACCCCCTCAGTTTCAGAAGGAACAATTCTTCACATCAGATTTTATTTCCTTGGATTCAACTTGTTGTCTGCCTCATGCATCATTTCGCTAAAAATTAGTTGTTATGTGACACTTGTCATAATATGGCACTGAACCCATATGTTATAAATGACAAAAAAGCTATTTATGAGATGTTACAGCAAAAACCACATTGCAAACCGTGATACATATAAACATTTATATCACACATCATCACAAACTATACCTTCCAAATATCACATATGTATACCAATACAGAGCCTTGCAAGTTAAAGGTTATAATCATCTCACACTGTGAAACAAAGATGTAAACATCTATAAACATATTGTCTATCTTTGATCTGATATGTAATCTGGTAATGATATTTGACACGCAGTGCATTGTATTCGCTTACGTAAATAACCTCCAGAGTTTGTAAATGAACACGCCGTCATTTGACTGTATTGTTGTTTACTTAATTACGACCCAGGTTTCGGCCTTTTATGCCATTTTCAAGTGTTTAACCGTTGATATCACTGGGCAACAAAAAAATAATTTTTGAATGTTTCGAGCACTTCGTGAGGCAATTCCTACTAATTTTGGGTTGAGAAAAATAAATATGACAATGAAAAATTTTTAATACCTCTAGTTTCTATTATATACACAAGGTGGAAGTATTACATATTAACGGATTGAGAGAATTACACACATGCTAACAACAATGAAAGTGCATTTGATTTTTTTAACTGGCAATTACATGCTAAGAGTTCTAAATTGCTGGAAAAATACTTCGCAGATGGTCGTGTCTGAAGAGAATGATGTGGGGGGCTATTGACTTCGTCGTCTTTTAGCTTGCCTCTTGTAATGGAGCTACGCAGAATCCCTACACAAAGACCAACTCTAATCCGCAAGCGTTACTTCATTCCAACGGCCCTGATATCTTTGTTCCATAACAGAAATGTCCTGATGGAATGTCTCACCGTGTTCATCACTAACAGCTCCACAACTAGAAAGGAAAAAATCTAGGTGGGAGTGGAGAAAATGGATCTTAAGGGACATGTTGCATCCAAGGTTACGGTATTTTTGCAGGAGCACTGTCAGCAAGTGCTTGTAGTTGTCATCTCTTTTGTTGCCTAAAAATCCATGCACAACAGCACCCTTGAAGGCTTCCCAAGCTTCCATTTCTTTCCCCTCCAAAACTTGGTCAAATGCAGGATTCTTTACAAGTTCTCTTATTTGTGGTCTGACAAAAATGCCTTCCTTAACTTTTGCATCACTTAAATTCGAAAATTTCTCTCTTATGTACTTAAAAGGCCCGTCCTTCTCGGTTCATAGCTTTGACAAAGTTTTTCATCAAACCCAGCTTGATATGCAGGGGTGCGTCTTTTGTGTCCACAAGAGGCTTGCCAACGACATTTTTCTCGCTAGGGTGAAGATTTCTTGCAGGCCAGTTTTCTTTAATATAACGCAATTTCCTATCTCTACTGTCCCACGTACGTAAGAAGCATCAATGCTTTGTGTAACTCAATTGCATTCCTAAGCGTATGGCAATGACTTTAGAGCAGCACAGATTTTCCATTTGTGTTCATGATATTTAATTGAGTCCAAGAGAGCTGTCATATTTTCATATGTCTCCTTCATGTGAACAGCATGACCAATTGGAATAGATGTGAAGTAACACAGCTTTCAAACTAAGCTTGGAGAAGTCTATGAATAGCCTCCATTCAGTTGTATCATGGTTCAAATTCAAAGATTTCATCAAGCCATTAATGTCGCAGCAAACAACAAGAATATTTTTTTCTCAAAAAAGGGAAGCAGTTCCATGTGACGTTTTCTGTACTGTGAGATTCTCACATCACTTTGGAGAAGATTCCATTGCTGTAACGAGACCCAAGAATTTCTGCATTCTCCTTTGACAGGCCAAGGTCTCTAATGAGATCACTCAATTCCGCTTGACTCAGTCTGTGCGGTTTATCATCTTTTCCCACAAAATCAGGGTCGTAGGATGTGGAAGGCTATTTTGGTTCTTCATGTTCCACACTGTCTTCATTTTCTACTTCAAACACACAATTTTCGGGTGGAATAGGAACTGGTAAACTATCCGAATGTGGAATGGGTCGAATAGCAGATGGAAAATTCGGGAACTGAACTGTTCTTCTTTTCTTCATAGACAATCCTGCCTTTATAGGTGGAATCAGGCAGAAATAGCAGTCATCTGTATGGTTTGTAGGCTCCTTCCAAATAATAGGCACAACGAAAGCCAGAGATCGTTTCTTCTTTTTCAGCCATTCTCGCAGTGTAACTGAACATGCGTTGCAACATAAATGTGGAGCCCAAGACTTATCCTCGTCCCCTACTTTCATACCGAAATAATACTGATAGGCAGTCTTTACAAGAGGCGTCAGATTGCGTTTCTGTGAAGAAAATGTTATTTCACCACTAATACAACAAAAGTTATTCACCATATTTACACGTTTTCGTGGCAGTTTTACAAATTTTACACTAAAAAAAGCACTCGCGAAACAGATATTTTGCATTAATTTGAGTAGAAACTACATGTAATTCACAGTCACAGCCACAGTATCTATGTTTATGACTAACAAACAGCTGAAGAGCATTTGTGTTTTGTTCTTTGACAGGTGTGCCAATTCAAAAAAACAAAACAAAAAAATCCCCCAAATTTAAGATCTTCACTCTAAAAAGTGAAATGTCACTTTATCTTCAAAACAAGAGCTAATCTGTCATTTTTATGGTGATTTTTGAATTCAGCAGATGGAAATACATATAAATTTACTATTTTTAAGCCCGAAACATTTTCATTGTTTCCCGGTGTATTTAAACACATTAACATTAGGCAAGTCATTAAACAGCTTTTGATGTTGCTGAGCAACAGCCATACAATAATTTTTAAATGAACGCGCCGCCATTAGACTGTATTGTTGTTTATTTAATTATTTAATAATTTATGTATTTAATAACTAATAATATTTAAGGTTAAAGTAATTACTTGAAAATATCATAGTAGGCGGAAACTTGGATCGTAATGAAATAAACAACAAATCAGTCAAATGACGGTGTGTTCATTTGAAAATTTTGTATAACTGCTGCTCCGCAGCATGAAAAACTGTTTACTGGTCTCCAGAGTGTTTCGTTTTCTGTTGATGTGTGATATTGATACAAAGGTGTACGTACAGAATGTGACGTGATTAATAGCCAAGAGACACGTATGATAGAAGCAATATAAGAAAATTATTTGAAATACAAAGCTTTGATTAAATCCCGTCTAATTCGGCTGGAATTTTAGCCACGAGCTATGGTTGGGTAACGCGGTGTATGTATGACGGGGAACTATCACATTTTGCTACTGATGTAAGACGCCTCAAGATGGACAGATTGAATGCAGCCTGTAATTTGGCTTCCAAGATCATCTGATCTTAATCCCAGGTTTTTTCCTGTCTGGAGCCACCTCGTAAGAGAAGTTAACAGCACTCTCGGTTGAACGTTTGCAATACCAAATTTCTAGGACTTGTCAAATTTTATGGGATAATAAGGGGATACTAGAGGAATTCGTGACCCACTACAGAAGAGGCAGTATTGCATAAAATGAGGGGGCGACCAGTAAATACCCATCTTTACCTTGTATGAGTGTTTAGTAAATTATATGAAGTAACTTACTGAAGCATATTGTATTTCTTATTAAGGTACGCCATGGGTGTGCTATCAACTAAATTAAACGAGAGGTTTAAAGAACTAACTAGGACAATGTTTCAGCTGTAGTCAGTGGCGATTTACAACCAGACAACCGCTATTATTGCGAAAACGGTGCATTTGCGGATCCATACTTGCACAACGACGTTATTGCTTCTACTGTCGTGTACTGTTACTAACGTTAACTTTTGATGTTAATTACCACACACCTCCGGATACGTATTTATATCACTGAGTGGAGAAAATGGATCTTAAGACACCTAAATGCATTTTGTTTATGGCTTGGATTGCTAGTGTGCTCCATGTGGTGGAAAGCATCCGTACATCCATATATAAAGTGGAATTGACCACTAGAGGACACGAGAAGTGGACCCGCCGTATAAAAAGAGGCGGAGAGTATCGTATTGTCAGTAGGGACACAATGGATCGGTCAGAAGAGGTCAGTCACTCCGAACGTGGGCTAGTCATCGGGTGTCACGTGAGAAAAAAAATCCGTCAGGGACATTTGAAACTTTCTAAAGATGAACAGGTCGTTTCAAACATCTTGTCAAGTTAAAACTGTGTGTCGGACCTGGACTCGACATCGGAACCTTGACATGTGTGGGCATTGCACTTACTGACGAAGCCATGCATGCTCGACTAACTCCTCACCGTCACAGCCGTACTTCCGACAGCGCCTCCTCCCTATCTTCCAAATTTCGCAGATGTTCTCCTGCATGCCTTGTCAGTATTACTGTTTGTAATGTATAACTTCAGTGCCGTATTATGATACAAATGACACATAGCAACAAATAAATTCTTATTTAACCACTGAGCTACCTAATGGTCAAGGTGTCAGATCTCCAAACACGCCATGGAAAAAATTAAATGTGACCCATGAAGTTTTTGTTTGAATTGTGTTTTATGTTATAAACAGTCCAATGTGGATGAAATTTGGCTGTGAGTTGTCGAAGAGAACCAAAGCGATGTCATGAGAATAATTATATTACTGATTATACTATTGCGATTAAAATTCCTTGTTAATTAGACTGGGTCATTTCGAAGCTCAAATCTCTGCCAAAACCGACGTTTCGACACGAGCATCCCGTAGCAGCTGATTTGTTTACGTAAGCCTTCGAACTTTAGGCCCGCTGGTTCAAAACTGGCTCTGAGCACTGTGGGACTTAACTTCTGAGGTCATCAGTCCTCTAGAACTTAGAACTACTTAAACCTAGCTAACCTTACGACATCACACACATCCATGCCCGAGGCAGGATTCGAACCTGCGACCGTAGCGGTCGCGCGGTTCCAGACTGAAGCGCCTAGAACTGCTCGGCCACTCCGGCCGTCTTCAGTCCCGCTGTTTGTTGAGGTACGCAAACGAAGCGTTTGTCGTAAGGCCAGACAAGGAGGCAGAACTACTCAAGATACGCCAACATCTCAATAGCACACATAAAAACATGGAATTGACAATGCAAATAGAGAAAAAAGTGAGGGGGTTCAAAAAAATGTTCAAATGTGTGTGAAATCTTATGGGACTTGACTGCCAAGGTCGTCAGTCGCTAAGCTTACACACTACTTGACTTAAATTATCCTAAGGACAAACACACACACACCCATGCTCGAGGGAGGACTCGAACCTCCGCCATGAAGGGGTTCCTTTGGTCGATCTGGAAGCATATAAAACAACTAGCTGAACACTTGGACGTAATGTGTATAGAAAATTGACTCACATGAACGAAATGGGACTCACGTGAACGGAGTGGGATCATCATCCAGCATAAAATAATGCTGTGTTATGTAATATTACACCATGGCCTCTGCGGATGAGCGACGATGTACTTCTAACATGAATTAAACGAACTCCACAAAACATTCCGTTGGAATGATAATCAATGAGGTACGGCGAAGACAAAGCGTGTAATGGAAAAGAAAAGCACTCTGATGCTCACTTATCATATGTGAAAGGTGTCAGCAACAGCATAGGAAACTTGCTGCACCGCTGAGGAATAGGTTGAGCATGACCTGCACTTCAGCCAGGAGTGCAAGATCAGAAGTCCGTTATGGCCCACGGAGGGTCCCGTAGATGCTCTCCAAGCTACGGAAGTTTAGAACCCGATGCGATTGTGGTGACATCTATGTCGCCATAAGAGGAACACTGATTTACACAAGCGTATCGGAGCATGAGAGTTGAGTGCGACAGTGGCATCCGAGCTAATCAGATATAACCGAACCCCGTCAGAACATCGAGCGGTCAGTTTCCAAGAAACCCGTGTATTTGCCCTGTAGCTATGGATGCAATAGCGAAAAATAGTAGAGACTCTTTAAATAACTAAGCGGCCAAAAGCATGAAAAGATAGGATGGTTACTAGGTGCCGACGGCATGGCTGCTGCGGTTCCCAGCACAACGAACCGCGTTTGTTCGCCAGCCTGCAGCTCCTCAAGACCTAGATACGCCGACTTACACCAGCGGCATGACGTCTAGCTGCAGGAAAACGCCACCGCTGGGTATAAGCTGCAGATTTGCTGTTGCCTGAATTTACCCGGTAAAGCAGCAAATGGTTCAAATGGCTCTGAGCACTATGCGACTTAACTTCTGAGGTCATCAGTCGCCTAGAACTTAGAACTAATAAAACCTAACTAACCTAAGGACATCACACACATCCATGCCCGAGGCAGGATTCGAACCTGCGTCCGTAGCGGTCGCTCGGTTCCAGACTGTAGCGCCTAGAGCAGCCTAAAGCAGCACAGCCAGCAGTTTCTGAATAACCATACCTCCACGTGCATCTTAAATTTCTGTTCTATGGCGCTCATGAAAGTGACGTCGACAGTCAAGTGATGACCAAAAGAAGACGCTGTATATCGGAAGACCTTCTCTAGAAAGTAGCAGTTTAGTCGCTTTGAAGAGAACCGCTGTGAACACTCTCGAAACGTCGGTTGTAAAGAGATTTCAGTTTGAAACCTTTGTGGCCTAATGCTCAGAAGTATTTTCATTCAAACGAACACTGGCCATAGAAACCTTCACACTTAGTTTCAGATATTCCGGGACATAAATTTCATGGTGGCCCCAACATTTCATCCACATCTGCGGAATACATCTTCAGGTGCGACGGTAGCTTTTATGAGGGTTCGATTCAAAACCTAATTCGCTACTGACTGGAGTAAACAGTTTGTTTCCGTGTTCTGCGCAGACCGGTGACGTCAAATGTTTTTAAAACTCGTGCTCAGTCGGCCGTTGCCATTTGCTGTCGTCCGCTATTGCTGTCTCTATACAGCGAAAGACCTCTTCAACACTAGAATTCAGATACCATTCAGTTTCAGAATCTCCTTCCAGTTGTTAAATTAATGGAGTGCTTAACACGTTTTCTAGCCTCCCAATAAAGACCATCGTACTAATTGCTTGTGACAACCACGGCCTCAGTCTTATCAACCTTAATCTGATGGTCTCCTGTCAGCAAAGAATATCCCTCAATATCTGATCTACTTTTCTTTTTGCGATATCCCCGTACACATCTCCACAACTACAGCTTCCGAGAAATAACGTGACCCCTACGCAGAAGCACATTCCAGTTCTTTGCGGTGATCGAGTTCACCCCTTAGTTCCAAAGGGGCGGCCTCCATACTTTGCCCGTGCACGTCATATCAGTTCACTGATTTTCTTATTTGCTACTCTTGCCAGATCCTACTGACTTGCGCAATTATTGGTCGTACTGGCGTAACCTGTTAATACAACAGTTTCCATATTCGCTAGGTGCACCTCAGAAGTTACACTAGTTTGTAGAATTTAGTTGTTGAAGTGAACCACCCAACAGCGCCGAGGCCACATGCGACGGAATTCTCGCAACTAACATTGTTCCTCCCCTACCATGCCGTCTCCCCAGGTGCGAGTCGAGTTGTTCTGTACACGATCTACACAGTATGCTGTAGATTTGCGCTTTTTCCAGGGGCTTGTGAGAGTCCACAGCCGACCTAAGATAAAACTATAGTGATAGCGAACGACGGCAACCGAAGGTGGCCAATTGCATGTGAGTTTTGAAAACATGTGACCTCACACCTCTGAGCGTGAGCTCGCAGAACTTTATACTACAGTTAGTAGGAAGTCAAATTGTGACTCGGAGATCCAGAGAATATACTACCCTCGTTGAGGATAATCATCAACATCTTAAGATGTTTTGCCTATGGCCCGGTTCCTGACATTATCCGATTCACTTGCAGGCCGACTGCCTCAAAGTCTGGTTTCTTCTTCTTTTCATTTCATCCAGCATTTTTCATTCTTTTCCTTCTGACTTTTTTCTGTGCTTCCACTACTGTCAGAATAACTTTTGTTCTAGTCAGTCTGCTTTCCTTTTTTGTAAATCACTCTTAGTAGAGTTCTTTGTCCCTCTAACCTTTCTACCATTTCTTTATTCTTCACTTTATCCACCCATTTTATTTTACTCTATTCTCCTCCAAACCGACCTTACGAGTGATTCAGTTTGGTCTCTTTCTGTCTCGTTCTGTTTAGAGCTTTCACAGCCATACAGAAGAATAGTCCACACGAAGCTTGTCTGAAGATGTCCTCTCCAGGTGGCGACGTAGCGCTGTATTTCTCGAAAAAATACATTCCGCTACGGCGTAATAGCACAGATTATTTTAACAAGTGTGATATTACCGGTTATGAAAGTTTGCCGTCAAGATTACTGGATATCAGGTCCTCTTGTTACTCATAATATTGTTTCTTTTATATATTCTTTATTTTGTTCCATTAAATGTAAACATTTTGAAAATAATAATTATTATAACGGAATGAGGCCTAATTTTATTGGAAAGCGATAGTTTGTACGTGCAGTTAAATGTTAAATGTGCAGTTAAATGTGCAGTTAAATAAGTTTGGTTGTTGAGTTAGCAAAACACATTGTTGTGCGAAAATGTTTTGCGATTACTTACTGTTGATTTCGAAATATTCGTTCTCATCTGTTGTTGAAATTGAAATGCAAGTGCCATAGATATTTTCCTGAGCTTGACTTATTAAATACGCTTTTTCACCCTACAAAATGCAAAATGTCACTGTTGTGGTTTCAGTCCAAGATAATATTCAGTTTTTCTCATACGAGTTTGGTACCAAATTTGAAGTTTTCTGCCCTCGCTCGCGCGCGTTTGGTGTTTGTGTGTGTGTGTGTGTGTGTGTGTGTGTGTGTGTGTGTCTACTTCTTTCGTGTCTTCTGTACACTTCCTTGAATGTCTTAAATAGCGAGCCATTGCAAAAATTACACATTTTCACAAAATTACGTTAGAGACTAAGTTATTAATTCGCCTACCGAGCTCACAGTAACATTGCGTTAGCGGGGTAACGCAGTGGTTAGCACACTGGATTCGCATTTGAGAGGACGACGGACCAACCCGCGTCCGGCCATCCTGATTTAGGTTTTCCTTTAAAACAATCCTCTTACACACAACTACAAAACTTACATACAAACATATATCAGTTGGCTTCATGTATATGAAACCTTTCACATAGCCTTAGTGGAAGTAATGCACTAAACCGTAACTCAGTCGCAATCTTGCATCAACAGCTTTTAGACATATTGCATCATCCGGCATACGATGCAGGCGCTACTAGTGCAGGAAACGTTTAAAGGCCAGCAAATGGTGGCAACCTCCATGAAATATCTTTCAGTCAAACATCACATTTCCTTACATCAGTTACAAGAAACACATCTACAACATATGTAACAAACAAGAAAATCGACCCTTAGCACTAATTTTAAACAGGGGGCAAACGGGGAAGAACCTTAGCATCCAAAAAACTTATGCTAGAGACAAATACACTAACATGTACACTGAATTGACAAAAGTCATGGGGTACCTCCTCATATTGTGTCGGAGCTCTCTTTTCCCAGTGTCATGGAGCAACTCGACATGGCATCGGCTCAACAAGTCGTTGGAAGCCTCCTGCGAAAACAATGAGGCATTCTGCCTCTATAGCTGTCCATAATTGCGAAAGTGTTACCGGTGCAGGGTATTATGCACCAACTGACCTCTCGGTAATATCCCATAAATGTTCTGTGGGTTTCATGTCGGGAGATCTGGGTAGGCAAATCATCGGCTGGAATTGTAGAAAATGTTCACCAAACCAAACGCGAACAATTGTGACCCAGTAATATGGCGGGTTGTCATTCGCAAAAATTCCACCGCAGATGAGCACAATTGGTCTCCAAGTAGCCGAAAATAACCATTTACAGTGAACGATCGCTTCAGTTCGGCTAGAGGACCCAGTCCATTCTATGTAAACACAAGCCACACCATTATAGAGCAACCACAACTTTGCCCAGTGCCTTGTTGACAGCTTGCGTCCATGTCTTTGTGGGGTCTGCGACACACTCGTACCCTACCACCAGCTCCTTTACCAAGTGAAATCGGGACTCATCTGACAAAGCCATGCTTTTCCAGTAGTCTATGCCTTAACCGACATGGTCAAGAGCACAGGAGAGGCGCTGCAGGCGATGTCATGCTGTTAGCAAAGGCACTTGTGTCGATCGTCTGCTATCATTACCAATTAACGCCAATTTTCGACGCACAGTCCTAACGGAGACGTTCGTCGTCCCACATTCATTTCAGCGGTTTTTTCACACAGTGTTGCTTTTCTGTTAGCACTGGCAGCTCTACGCTATCGCCGCTGCTTTCGGTCGTTAAGTGGAGGCCGTTGGCCACTGTGTTGTCCTTGGTGAGAGGTAATGCCTGATATCTGTTATGCTCGTCACACTCTTGACACTGTGGATCTCGGAATATTGAATTCCATGACGATTTCCGATATGGAATGTATCGTGCGTCTAGCATCTATTACTATACCGCGGTCAAAGTCCGTTACTTCCCGTTGTGACCATAATGACGTTGGAAATGTTTTCACCGGAATCGCCTGAGTAAAAATTAAAACCCCCGTCAATGTACTGCCCTTTTACACATTCTGTGCGGGATAATACATTTATCTGTATACATCTACATCCCTATATCATGGCTTTTCTCAGCACAGCGTATAGGTTAATAAAACACGAGCTTGTGCTACTAAGTAACGCTATAGCAGAGCAATGCAGGGCACAAATTCGAAGCACAAGACAACTACAAGAAAAATGCGGTAATAAAGCACAGCGACAGCTTAAAACGTCGTTCATGCACCGATCAACCACAAGGTCTGGCGAACAACATCACAAGCTAACCAACGACAAGTACTCCCAAATAACGTCACTCACACACAACTGAAGAATACTTGATGTGCACATCATAGTGTTGTAGCAGGACACAGCAATATAGGAAAACAGACCAAATAGCCTCGAGCACCACAGAACGCACCATGAACCACGTGAAACAGACAATAACTTCACTTCGGCTTATTACTGGCCCGGCTGGTATACCTTGAAACCGCAGCAGAGTACCATGATTACGCGACATAGTCACTTTCGCATCCATCCTTACCAGAATGAGACAGACGTAACGTTAGCCCAGTTGGCGTCGTCCGTACACAGCAGTGAGGAGTAGAAGGCAGGCAGACTCGTTGCCTGTAACTCGGCACTGCCTTGGTCGCTCAGCAGTACGCAGACTGCTACACAACGCGCTCCAGATGACTGTACGTTTACTTATCGTCCCGAGGTAGAATCAGCATCGGCCTACACTGCAACACTACTGGCCATTAAGAATGCTACACCAAGAAGAAGTGCAGATGATAACGGGTATTCATTGGACAAATATATTATACTAGAACTAACATGTGATTACATTTTCACGAAATTTGGGTGCATAGATCCTGAGAAATCAGTGCCCAGAACAACCACCTTTGGCCGGAATAACAGCCTTGATACTCCTGGCATTGAGTCAAACAGAGCTTGGATGGCGTGTACAGGTACAGCTGCCCATGCAGCTTCAACACGATACCACAGTTCATCAAGAGTAGTGACTGGCGTATTGTGACGAGCCAGTTGCTCGGCCACCATTGACCAGACGTTTTCGGTTGGTGAGAGATCTGGAGAATGTGCTCGGCAGGGCAACAGTCGAACATTTTCTGTATCCAGAAAGGCCCGTACAGGACCTGCAACATGCGGTCGTGCATTGTCCTGCTGAAATGTAGGGTTTCGCAGGGATCGAATGAAGGGTAGAGCCACGGGTCGTACGTAACACATCTGAAATGTAACGTCCACTGTTCAGAGTGCCGTCAATGCGAACAAGAGGTGACCGAGACGTGTAACCAATGGCACCCCATACCATCACGCCAGGTGATGCGCCAGTATGGCGATGACGAATACACGCTTCCAATGTGCGTTCACCGCGATGTCACCAAACATGGATGCGACCATCATGATGCCATATACAGAACCTGGATTCATCCGAAAAAATGACGTTTTGCCATTCGTGCACCCAGGTTCGTCGTTTAGTACACCATCGCAGGCCCTCCTGTCTGTGATGCAGCGTCAAGGGTAACCGCAGCCATGGTCTCCGAGCTGATAGTCCATGCTGCTGCAAACATCGTCGAACTGTTCGTGCAGATGGTTGTTGTCTGGCAAACGTCCCCATCTGTTGACTCAGGGATCGAGACGGGGCTGCACGATCCGTTACAACCATGCGGATAAGATGCCTGTCATCTCGACTGCTAGTGATACGAGGCCGTTGGGATCCAGCACGGCGTTCCGTATTACCCTCCTGAACCCACCGATTCCATATTCTGTATACAGTCATTGGATCTCTAGCAACGCGAGCAGCAATGTCGCGTTACGATAAACCGCAATCGCGATAGGCTACAATCCAACCTTTATCAAAGTTGGTAACATGATGGTACGCATTTCTCCTCATTACACGAGGCATCACAACAACGTTTCAACGGGCAACGCCGGTCAACTGCTGTTTGTGTATGAGAAATCGGTTGGAAACTTTCCTCGTGTCAGCACGTTGTAGGTGTCCCCACCGGCGCCAACGTTGTGTGAATGCTCTGAAAAGCTAATCATTTGCATATCACAGGATCTTCGTGGTGTAGCAATTTTTATGGCCAATAGTGTATTCATTTGAAAAGGCCACCTGTCGCCCTCACTGGACGTCCGTTTGCGGTATTGCGTGGAGATCCAGTCGTTGTCGCGAATGAACAGCAGCAGTTAGCATTGGCGCATGTGCCAGGTTCTTGCTGTGGACGCCCATATGCAGCAACATTCGCTGAATATTGGTTGAGCAGACACTGTTGGTACAACTTTCGTTCATCTGTGCCGATCAGTTCCTCAACAGCTGCACGTCTATTCGCCCGTACAGATCTACGCAGCCGTCATTTAGCCAAGTCATCTATGGCCCGTGGTGCACCACAGTCCTCTCGGCGACGGTTTTGGATAGCGCCATTTTGTCATGCACGACATACTTTAACCTCAGTAGCACTCGAAACTTAGCCATTCGGAAATGCTTGCATCCTTGGCCAAAAGCCTTATGTTCGTGCCCATTTGGATGTCAGATAGATCAGTCCACTACCGCTTTGTGATAATGAGTTAACTGTGTTTTGCCTCTCCAAGAGACACGGCCGGCCGCTGCTGTCAGGCGAATACAGAGGAAAGTTTTGTTGAGATGCATTGGAGCATTCAACACAAGTCCCACAGACGCGCTGTTGGTAATCATGAGTCTATATGCCCACTACACCTGATAATAAGGCAGCACGCAGCCTTCTACTGGCTGCACAAACAGAACATCGACAAGGTGCAAAATATAATGGGCAGTCCTCTGATAAGCGTTAAAGCCATCCGAGAAAAAATGCTTGACATTTGGCAGGACGAATAGGATGGGCCCAGTACAGACCGTAGAGTCCACGGGTTTCTACCCACAGTAAGGGGAAGATGAAAGAACAAGATAATGAAGCCCTCACAGGGCCTAGTTCATTTCCTTACAGGTCACGGTCCCTATCCCAGGTACCTGCATAAAATAGGGGAAAGGCCAACACCGGAGTGTGCCTGTGGAGCCCACGAAGGATCGCCAGAACACACAGTGTTTGAGAGCCCAATATACGAACAGGCTGTCTCAGTTGAGAGACAGCTTCTGCAAACAAGGAATGTGAATGAAATATTGACAAATGGTGAATTGTTCAGAAATTTCGCAAAATTGGTAAATAAAATCTCAAAGGAGGCCCAGCGAGCCTACCTTGGGAGGGGGTAAAAGAGCTTCAGATCTAATGCGCAATTGTAAATACGTAAATACTATGTTTGTTTAAGTCTTTGACTTGTCGTAGCTAGTAGTTGTAGTTAGCTCAGTATGGTGGTGGGGGGAATAAAAGAGTAGTATAAATGGAGTGGTTTCTTCTAGTAGTAGCGGCCCGCCTCCACGTGGCTAGGGACGGGCAACTCTCTGGAAGGATTCCAGAAAGGGTAGCACAATGTTGCTTATTAAATAGATAGTGTGCATGCATTAATGAACCACTTCTGTAGAACTAATAGCAGAGTTAGTTAGTCTTAATACACCCACCCAAAAGTGTCAGACAGTGGGTTATGTATGTTTCATAAAACACTGAAAATAAAAAAATAAAAACTCTCCCAGAGACACTGTACATACCTTACAATGCCACCTGTCGTCTGTGACCGGTTATTGCACATCGACGTCGGTGCTCACATTAATGTCATGGTCCCAAGTAAAAAAAAAAAAAAAAACTTTGGTTTGCGAAATAGGCGGATCTGGTATTCAGTAATTTTTACATCTTACTTCTGTGTATGGCGAATTTTAAGCGTATCGGATTGCAGAGTTGTAGACGTCACGGGTCGACGTAGACGGGCGGTATCGGCAGGTTGGATGTGTGTGTGCGTGTCTCGTCTCCCTGCAGCACGGCCGAGTCCCCGCTGGGCTCGTGGCACTCGCTGAGCCGGTCGGAGCGAGCGCTGCTGGCGGCGGCGAGCGCGGCCGCGTGCGACGTGGAGCTGCCGCCCGCGCCCGCCTCCGCCGTCCCGGAGCGCTGGGCGACGGCGGCCGCGGTGGCGGCGCTCCAGGAGCGCGGCAGCCTGCTGCGGGCCCTTCGGGAGGGGCTGCCCGACGCCGGCGGCCGGGCGGCGGACGCACAGCGGCGGCCTCGCCGCAGCCGCGCCGCACGCGCCAGCCGCGTCGCGCCCGCAGTACTCTCGCTGCGGCGCTCCGTCGACATCCGGGAGCTGCCGCCAGAGCGCAGGCCCGTCCCCTCGGCCAAGACGCGCCTCGTCTGAACGTCCACGCCTGTACCCTCTTCCGCACGCACAATAAACTTTTTTTGCAGCATGATTTTAGTTCCAGTCGCTCGTACATTTACACTACTGGCCTTTAAAATTGCTACTCCACTAAGATAACGTGCTACAGACGCGAAATTTAACCGACAGGAAGAAGATGCTGTGATATGCAAATGATTAGTTTTTCAGAGCATTCACACAAGGTTGGCGCCGGTGGCGACACCTATAACGTGCTGACATGAGGAAAGTTTACAACCGATTTCTCATACACCAACAGCAGTTGACCGGCGTTGCCTGGTGAAACGTTGTTGTGATGCCTCTTGTAAGGAGCATAAATGCGCACCATCACGTTTCCGACTTTGATAAAGGTCGGATTGTAGCCTATTGCGATTGCGGTTTATCGTATCGCGACATTGCTGCTCGCGTTGGTCGAGATCCAATGACTGTTAGCAGAATATGGAATCGGTGGGTTCAGGAGGGTAATACGGAACGCCGTGCTGGATCTCAACGGCCTCGTATCACTAGCAGTCGAGATGACAGGCATCTTATCCGCATGGTTGTAACGGATCGTGCAGCCCCGTCTCGATCCCTGAGTCAACAGATGGGGACGTTTGCCAGACAACAACCATTTACACGAACAGTTCGACGATGTTTGCAGCAGCATGGACTATCACCTCGGAGACCATGGCTGCGGTTACCCTTGACGCTTCATCACAGACAGGAGGGCCTGCGATGGTGTACTAAACGACGAACCTGGGTGCACGAATGGCAAAACGTCATTTTTTCGGATTAATCCAGGTTCTGTATACAGCATCATGATGGTCGCATCCATGTTTGGCGATATTGCGGTGAACGCGCACAGGAAGCGTGTATTCGTTGTCGCCATACTGGCGTATCACCCAGCGTGATGGTATGGGGTGCCATTGGTTACACGTCTCTGTCACCTCTTGTTCGCACTGACGGCACTTTGAACAGTGGACGTTACATTTCAGATGTGTTACGACCCGGGGCTCTAACCTTAATTCGACCCCTGCGAAACCCTACATTTCCTCAGGATAATGCACGACCGCATGTTGCACGTCCTGTACGGGCCTTTCTGGATACAAGAAATATTCGACTGCTGCCCTGCCGAGCACATTCTCCAGATCTCTCACCAATTGAAAACGTATGGTCAATGGTGGCCGAGCAACTGGCTCATGACAATACTCCAGTCACTACTCTTGATGAACTGTGGTATCGTGTTGAAGCTGCATGGGCAGCTGTATCTATACACGCCATCCAAGCTCTGTTTGACTCAACGCCCAGGCGTATCAAGGACGTTATTACGACGAGAGGTGTTTGTTCTAGGTACTGATTCCTCAGGATCTATGCACCCAAATTGCCTGAAAATGTAATCATACGTCAGTTCTAGTATAATATATTTGTCCAATGAATACCCGTTATCATCTGCATTTCTTCTTGCTGTAGAAATTTTAATGGCCAGTAGTGTAATTTGCATTCATAAAACCGCCCTTTCACAGGACGACGACCCCTCTTACTATGAGTGAGCGCACTGCAACTGCGTAGGAGATCCTATCTGTGCCCAGTCGCGTGGCAGTTTTCACCATACTAAAAATAAGGGAAAGGACGGAGTGCGGGTTGGCAGGTAGATGTCGGGCCCAGGAGGCAGCGGTGCGCCGGTGCACACGACGCACCCGGATCCTGAACCCGACCGCTTCAAAATCGTTCCCCACAAAGGCAGACCAACTCGTCACGGTGGGTTGGCTTATACGTCAGCTTGTGAATGGGCGGGTCTTAAGGTACGTTGTCCAAGACGCGACGCACACTAGCGACTGCGACGGGTCGCTACGTGATGTCAGAAGTTGCCGGCTGGCGCATGCGCAGTTCGAGTTTGGGATGCGACGCGCGACTGTTGCGGCAACTGCCGCAGCACTGCACCAGTGAGCAGTGTTGCGACGGAAGTCGCACGACACAAAGACGTACGGCTGCCAGAAAGATGTCGAGCCGGTCAAGGAAAACTAAAATGAGCCACTCACAGGATGTGATGTTCTGTGAGCTGGTCTCGCAACATCGTTGCCTTTACGATTTGAAGAACCCTAAATATAGAGACACTATGTTCAGAGACAGAATTTGGGAAGAAATTGGTGCACAGTTGAAACTGGCAGGTGAGTGAAATATATAATATTATCCCATTAATGCAAATTTTTCAGGCCTGTTATGAAAATCAGTATAATCCATGCAGATGTAGAATTAGAATGATGAAAATGAACTTGAAGGTCAATTTTCGCATTACTCTTTTTTGTGACGATAAAAATTGAAAACGGCAAGTACATTATAAAATGAACAATCTAAAGTACAACGAGAAAGCTACATTTTACAATACCTTCACTTTGAAAGTAAACGGTAGATTGGTGTCTTGATGATTCCTTCTAGTTGTGAAAAACCACCACCAGATTGTTGTACAGCTTTCTGTAATCAATAGATGTTCGTTTTTGAGGAAGGCGCTTCTCAACAGATTGCGCAAACAGTATGCTGCAATAAGTAATTTGTCACATTCACTTCAATTCATTGGTAGAAGATGGTGCTCAAAAAACTTGTGCCAAAAGTGCACTACTGTTTTACAAGGCCCTTCTGGTCTGACACAGTTCACAATTGAAATTCGTCTTTTGTAAATCCTGGAGTCATCTTTTGAGTGCAGCTAGGCAAGTTTAAATGTTCATGTCATCCATAACGATGTATGCTGTCAGAATATAAGAATATGGAAGTTCATTTGGATGGGAATAAAGAGTCAGTCGGCTATGAAAGTTGCCTTAGCTTGTTCCAAAAGCTTCTGCATGGGAGAAACTGACAAGTACAATTTGGGGAAATTTTGTGAACAAGCACGGACATTATTTCTTCCACATTTCTGCCAGTGTATTCTGTAGACGTTCAGAATGAAAATTCTAGAGATGTTTAAGGTGTAACCCTATCTTGTTGTCAAGAACTTGAAACAATGCAATGACGCTAGCGTGCGCTTAGTGTTAATAAACTTATCTTTCATTGGAATTTTAGGTGAAATGTGCAAAAACAGATGGAGGAATATTCGGGACTGGTATCAGAGAAATAAACGAGAAATAAAGCTTGGAACAGGTTCAGATGCCTCAGCAAAACCAAGAAAATGGGTTCTGCTTGATCACTTGGCTTTAAGAAACCTACATTTCGTGGCATTTTAAATGAAATTGTCAAGAGCATATGGAGAAATATTAGTAACTCATACCGGAGAAATATATGACATAAAATGGTTTCATTAGGTCCAAATGTGTCAGCGAAACAAAACAAATGCATTCTCTATCGTGTGATGACCACACGATTCTCGTTGCGCGTCGACAGAACTGGCGGCTGGTCGCGACGCTCCCAGAGATATATGAGCCCAAATCTCGGAAACGGAGATCGATATCATTCTGATCTCAACTTTAAAAATAATTTCGATATGTTGGCTTCTTTTCATCAGCAACGATGTATGACCTAACGTGAACCATACGTAAAGTAGCCAGCGATCACATTTTTCACTGTACACAATTCAAATTTTATGCAGTAGGTTACTTGTAAATTAAGCATCGGAATAACTGTGACGAATATCGGAAAAATAGACACCTCATTATCAAGCTGTGATGTGAAACTTTAAGATACGCAAACATCAATTTTTTGTGCCTTTTACTTTCCTCACAATTGATAGAGAAGTAATATACAGCGAAAAAAACACGCAAAACCGGAAGAGATACTTTTCAATTTTTTAAAGTAAAAGGAGAATCTGTATCGAAAAACTAACTCTGGGAGCCGATGTAACTTTGTTGCAGTAACATACAGTATTTTTTACAGCAAGAAAATCGGAATTCTTATTTTTCTTATGTATTTGAATCCGCCGCCGCCGATCGCAGCTTGGGAAACAGCGACGACTCCAGTCGTGTTGCGGCCGTGTCGCCGTCTGCCAGGGTGGGAAAAGAGGAGGGGGCAGCGTCGCAGTCGCAGCCAACTGTCGCGTCTTGCACAACGTAACTTTAGCGCACATTTTCACTGCAGTCGTGCTGATTGCACTCCCCGGTATGGCACGGCAGTGATGAAACTAGCCCACTAACGCTGCGGTCACAGTGGCGCTGACATAGGTGTATTTCGCCGGCCATCGACGTAGGCCGAAGCTGGTCGATCTTTGGAAATTTCTTAAGTTTTATTTCCCTACAGTATCCATTACAGCTGCGATAGCACTCATTTCTTTGTGATGGTTAGGTTCGGACCATCATGCACAGTTTCATACAATGGCCTACAAAATATGTTATGATGTTGACAACGGCAAAGTTACGAGGGTCACTCCAAAAGAAATGTACCGTACACTATTTTTGTAAAAATACAGTTTTCATGCTGCATGTGTGAAAGTTTTACAGTGTGTAGATACATCCTTCCCGCTTGTTTTCAAACTTAGTTCAACCTGTTACCGTGAGTGGCGCCGTCAAAGCATGTCTTCAAAATGGCTGCTACACTTGTCGTGCTGTCATAGAATTCCTGTGCTGTAAAAACGAGACAGTGGGAAACATCCACAAGAGGTTGAAAAAGGTGTATGGAGATGCTGCTGTCGATCGCAGTACAGTTAGTCGGTGGGCAAGCAGGTTACGTGATGAAAGCTGGCATGGCAATATTGAGAATTGTCCTCACAGCGGCACGCCTCGTACTGCACACACTCCAGACAATGTGCAGAGAGTTAACGGATTGGTGACTGCTGACAAACGCATCACAGTGAACTAATTGTCACGCTACGTTCTGATTGGGGAAGGAAGTATTTGCGGAATACTGAAAGTGTTGGCGTTAAAAAAGATTTGTGCCAGGTGGGTTCCCAGGATATTGACAGTGGCTCACAAAGAAACAAGGAAAACGGTATGCAGCGAACTTTTGGAACAGTACGAGAATGAAGGAGATGAATTTCTTGGAAGAACTGTGACAGGTGATTAAAAAAAATTCAAAGCCACACCTTCTGCTGGAAAAGTTATGGCTACGGTGTTTTTCGGTTCCGGAGGACTCTTGCTTGTGGACACCATGCCAAGTGGAACCACTATAAATTCTGATGCATAAGTGACGACACTGAAGAAACTTCAAGCTCGACTGAGTCTTGTTCGACCACATCGGCAAAAGCAGGATGTTTTGCTGTTGAACAACAATGCACGGCCACATGTCAGTCGAAAACCCATGGAAACGATCACAAAACTCGGATGGACAACACTGAAACACTGAAACACCCGCCTTACAGTCCTGACCTGGCTCCATGTGACTATCATCTCTTTGGGAAACTGAAAGACTCTCTTCGCGGAACAAGGTTTGAAGATGATGACTCCCTCGCGCACGCTGCCAAACAGTGCCTCCAACAGGTCGGTCCAGAATTTTACCGTGCGGGTATACAAGTGCTGGTTCCAAGATGGCGTAAGCAGTTGAGAGGGATGAAAATTATGTGGAGAAATGAATGTATTGTTCCTAAGGGATGTATCTACACACTGTAAAATTTTCAAACATGTAGAATAACAGATGGATTAAAAAAAATTGTGTTTTGGAGTGACCCTCGTACAATGAACTTCCTGGATTGTTCGTACAAGTTGAACATTACTGAAAGTATTACAATTTCTTTTTTGCCATCTCTCCAATATATGTTTTTATGTATCTTAGACGTAAGTGTAGTCTTAAAGTTCCCACCTATGTTCAGTCTTAGAAGAAAAACTGACTGCCGACTGGCCCCCTAGAGACTAAATCCGAGTCGTTCACTTAAGGTGGCCAAAAAAACCGATCGCCGAAGACAACGCTAAGTTCGGCCATCTGCACAATCTGACAACACTGTAAGATGCGGTAGTGTCAGGAGGAAGTGTTGTCAACTTCCGAGATATTGTGGCATTTTAAACTTACAGTCGCGTGGTCGCATAGAACCGTATCTCCTTTCTTCTTTTTTCTCCACGTTTTGGCCTTCGTCTAAAGTTATGAGAGTGATTGAACACCGAAGATAATGCGATTCACATTCTACCCACCAGCAATAACAAGTACTTCCAGAAATAATTCCGCAGGACAGCTCGTGGCTGCGTCGAGATCATAACAGCTCACGCTCGAGCGTTTCCTCGCGCTGCAGCGGCTACCGGCCACCGGCCAGACGCCACCCGCCGCCTGAAATCCGGCGCCGCTCCGGGTGAACGCGGCGCGACGCTGTCAGTGTATGTATCAACTGCCATTTTCGAATTTGAAGTTCTAGTTATCATCTTGCAGTTAAGCACTGGATTTTGCACACTTGAAAATCGTGAACTACGATAAAGCATTGTAAAATTGGGTCGCAAGCAGAAAAACGTGTAACATGTGCAACAGAATTTTACGTTTAGTATAATAGAGGGGTGAATGCAGAGTAGGCAGTACGATAGATTTGATCTATGTTGGTGGTGAGTCCTTTGGGAAAAATACACCAGAAAAAGACATCCTTTATTCTTGTTTCAACAAATATCATTCTGGCATGAACGATCATCAGGTCGCTCATTGAGCATACCTATGCAATACTGTCACTGTCGCATTGCAACTCTATCACTGAGGGACGGACTGGAGCTGCATTAATATACTCATTTCACTAGATATAGTTGTAATTTTCTGAACAATTCACGTTTAATAAGTGACAGCGAATTGGAAACTTAACGTTTGCGAGATGGTTACTTTGTGCATTAATTACAGTGTCTCTCATCGTTTTTCTTGCCTGTACTACAGCAATGAGTGAATGCTCACATTCTTGATACCTCGCTGGATCTGTTACAAAGATTCAAATCCCTCTGGAAAAGTATATTCCTAGTCAGATGGTTTTGCTCCTCCCCTACTTTCATTGAAAACGACCACAACGAAATTAAGGATAGGAATCCTGCGAAACCCTTGAGTTCATACGGAGGTGCAGTGCAAACGAAAAAAAATAGTTTTTCATAATTATCAGATGACAGATGGTATTTGTAAGATTTCAATAATTATGACTGCATTATTAATTGTTGGTTTACAGGCGGTTTTCTGCCGCTTATTGTAGCTATTTTTTGAATGTTAGAGCTAGAAGAATCAAAAAATCACATTTTCTCCATATGGAATATTCGAATCCACCTTAAGTCTTCACTTTTTGAGCAGCGGCAGAATATACGTCAGAAACCCTGACAACAAGAAACCAGGTCATGCCTGTCTTCTGGCAGGTGTGCCAATGACAGTGATCTCAGTCACAGCGATGTTTAGCAGAGATACGTCGCCAACTCAACCACTGGAGAAGCTCCAAAATTGTGAAACGCGTATGGTGAATACTCTTTCAAGGTTTCGGTCCGATTAAGACAGTAAAAAACAAATAATTGTCGCAGTTTTTAATTTATGACGTGTCGTTTCCACTCATTGCATCGATGTATTAGAAGTAATTACACTCTAGTCCCAAAACATAGTTACAGAAATGCGAATAAGACTCATTGGCACCCACAACTTTGAGACGAAACTGTAGTCACTTGCGAGGTCACTCACAAGAACACACACGCTGGTGTCGTTCTTGGTAGCATTACGGAAAATTGGCAACAACGCGGAATATGTTTGGCAACCCTGTGACTTACGAGTTACTTCCTTGATAGCACAGTATTACTCTGACAGATTCAGTTGCTATTATCGTGTCATTTCAATTGAATATTGTGTGTGATTTTCTCTTGAGATGTGATATAAGGATATCAGTTAATGCTTTTGAGTCCACGAAAGTCGTTCCTCACGGGAAATACAACTACTCTCGTCTCTTATGTTGCGATTTATCTGTCAATGCAGCTACTGGACCAATAAGTAAGACACACCTGCCACGCTTCTTCCCTAGCTCCGAGGTAGCGTGTTTGCTTACCTAGTATACGCTGCTTTCGTTCGCCTTTCGAGGCTCGCTGAAAACGAGATTGTTAATTATTTTGTAGCAGGGCTACTAGCAGGCAGATATAACTCAATATGGGAATAGAAGACAACGCTCGAGCAAAATTCGTCTTGCTACTTTCAGTACCCCTTAGTGTCAGAGCGAAAACTTTACGGTACTGCAAAATTTATAATGCCACTTTTGCTTTCTGATGATATATTTTTTGTTGTTGCGAGTACACAATTTTATCCATTAACTGCCACATTTTCATAATACTTGAGTATGAAACAGTACATAAAGTAAATACAGACCTTTTCGTAGTCAAAATTCGGTAATATCCTACTAATTCGTGTTAAAACAGGCACAGTCGCCTTACAGACACTTAATGCTTTGTTAAGATAGACTGCCGTCGTGATGTTTCTATAAAGAGTTGAATTTAATTTTTATTGGTACAGTGAATATTTTAATAGCGTTTTGCATTAGTTTATTGAACACAACCGTAATGATCAAAGAGAAATTAATCAGCAACAGTATATTCTTTCACAATATCTAAAGCAATCTGACAATGCTAAAGTAGTTTACAAATTCTACGCTTATAGAGACCTACTGGATCTAACGATGTCACTAAACCAGTGCACTTTCAAGAGCGTTTTCGTCTAGGAATTGCCTTACGGTTGATAGATCAAGAGTGGTAAACGTAAAATTTTACGAGTGTAAGATCAGAGGGACAAGTGGCTGAGAGATGACTTCCCTATCAATCTCCTGGTTAGTTTTGTTTCTCAAATCAACAGAGTGCGTTATCAAGCAGTAGTACACTGCGATCGAAAGGTGTCCCAGTCGTTGGCAACAAATTTCAGCTGTGATGGACACACTCTTGGGGAAGAATTCGTAGTACAAAACACATTTTTGGAGCTATCAGATGGAAAATATTACACTACACTTTGCTCGAGTTTACGTCTTTTTGGATGGTTCAGCGTTTAATTTCTTCTTAGGAAGTCAACGATAAAGCCATCATAACTCGTCACCAGTGACAATACTGCATAGGAATGCTCAATGAACGACCTCCTGACGTTCAAGCAAAACTGCAATAATAGTCACTCCGTTGATTTTTGTTGCTTAGAATTAGAGCATGCAGTACTCCTACACCAGACTTTTGAACCTTTCCTGTTGAATGCACGTGTCGCATGTGGAAAATCATCCATGCCAGAACGATCTTTGTTGAAACAAGTATAAAGAATATCTTTTTCTGGCGTATTTTATGCTCCACACGCAGTTCAAATTTTTCGAGCTGCCTCCTCTGCATTCAGTCCTCTGTTATACTAGAACTAAATACTGTGTTGCTCGTGTTACACCTTTTTCCGCTTTAGATCGAATTTTGCAACGCTTAACCACATTTCATGATTTTCAAGTACGCAAAATCCAATGCTTAACTGCAAGATGATAACTAGAACTTCAGATTCCAAAATGTCAGTTGATACATACACTGGCAGCGGCGCCCGGTTTCAGGCGGCGGGTGGTGTCTGGCCGGTGGCCGGTAGCCGCTGCAGCACGAGGAAACACTCGAGTGTAAGCTGTTCTGATCGCGACGCAGCCACATGCTGTCCTGCGGAATTGTTTCTGGAAGCATTTATTATTGCTGGTGGGCAGAATGTGAAACAAATTATCTTCGATGTTGAGTCAGACTCATAACTTTAGACGAGGATCGAATTGAGGGGAAAAAAAAGAAAAGGAGGTACGGTTGGATGCGACCACGCGACTGTAAGTTTAAAATGCACGACAAGTACCACTAGACCACGGGCTAACGCACCACGACAAAATCTCGGAAGTTGACAACAGTTCCTCCAGATACTTCCTCATCTTACAGTGTTGCCAGATTGTGCAGATGGCCGGACTTAGCGTTGACAGGGGCGGTTGGTTTTATTGGCCACCTTAAGTGAAAGACTCGGACTTAGTCTCTAGGGGGCTGGCCGGCGGTCAGTTTTTATGTCTAAGATTCCACATGTGAGTAACCAAACATTCATTATTCGTCGCCAGAAATCATTACATAGATATAAGACGACCAGCTTCGTATGAGCTTATTATGTGGATTTTTTCCAATCTAACGCATCAAACTGTAATACTGCTCTACCCTACATGCCTCTTAACGTCAGCAGATGTTGCTGGCAGTGATATGCTACAGGCTCATACGTAACTAAAACATCATATGCACTTTTAGTCGGTGGTAACAGACCACACTTAATAGTGCAAACCTTCTTTACAATTGTTCCAATTAATTGCGCTCATTTACATTTCTTTTACATACACAATTTTGACACATCATGCATCATAATATAACTAAAGCAGCGACACAATTTGCGTACCAAAGACTATCACCTGTCAGTCATAACCTATATAACAAGTTACAATTAAAAATTTATTTTTTTCTTTATAATTTTATTAAAATAACCACAAAGCACAAATTGTTAACATTGAGATGCTTCAATTGTAACATTTCACATGTTTGGTAATAAGTTGGTTGACCATGACTCATTAGCATGTCCGGTAGTTCATACAGTATTCGTACATTAAATTACCATCCTTCAATCTTATTATGTGCTATAGTCAGTTAACATAATAAAATATTAAAACTTTTAAACGTATTGTTTGCTATATTCAGCTCACATCGTAAAATACTAAAACTTAAAACCTATTCATCACTGGAACTGGTAAATTCCTCACATTTTCTGTACAGTTAGTGAAACCACTGACATTTAAAAGTGTCTGCCTACAACATATTGCGTATTGCACTGACCAGATAGATGAAAAGTTGTCTATAAGTTGTTATGCATAAGCTACAACCATTACATTGATTGTATACTTTCATCATCTCATATCACAAGTAAAACATTTCTTTATAAAATTAATCAATGCTACCACCCATCGTTAAATTTTACCTACATATCCCATGCCTGGCATCTACATTGTCTACAAACAAATCACTTTCATGCAACTACTAAACTACTGCCTTCCACATCCATATCAAGCCATAACATTTCCGTAAGCCTGGGTTAACAAACTTACAACCAATGCCTTACCTATGGCACGTATTCTCGTGTGCTATATGTTATGATGGCTGGAATCCTACTCACGTTATAAGCCAAAAAAATTACTGATATATCAATTGCGAAGGATATTTAAGTAAAATAAAGATTTAATAGCGCAAATTGTTGGTCCTATACTCCATCAGTATGCTGGAACTTCGTAAACTTTACAAATCAGTTGCTTCTCAATTCCTCATCATACAAGCTATGTGTCTTTGAATCACCCACTAATCAGCTAAGCCGTATGCAAACGTACATGATCTGGCTAATTACCTAGACTAACAGCAGCTCCCAGAATGTCAATAATCACTGGCACATCCTCTGTAGGATTACCTAAAAAAGGAGCTACTAGATCATCTGCAATAGGATTTACAGAAGGAACAGGTATACTGTTTGAACCTTTGGCCTCCATCATCCCTGCTTGTCTATGCTCACTACCTATCCTTATAGCATCTACCTCCTTTTGTAACGCTGCATTCTTCCCCTCCAGCTTGGCAGTTCGTTTCATCGAAACTTTGACCTCTTCTTTCGCCATCACTGAACTTGCTTCTGGTATTTGTGAAACCTCTATCTAAAAATACAGTGCTACACCTAAAGTACACCTAAAAGCGAGGATATCTATAACGAGGTTCAAGTGATATGAAACTAATTCTTATGAGACGAGACTATCAGCACCGATGTTCTTCATGCCCTTAACGTCAGTATGTGTCACGCGCTGCTGGCACAGCCCGCATATACAGTAATGCACAACCCACCTCACTAACCGCAAATTGTACTCTCTATAGTTCCCCCTAAACTGTGGCAGATCCGCATGACTTTTTGGTTTCTCAAATCGCACCCGCAAATTCCTATGCACATCAGTCCTGTCCACCACAACCATACACAAGACTAACTCGACAAAGGCAGAAAATATAATGAGCACTCATTAAACTCTTGCCATTGAAACTGCAGGACAGAACTGGCAATGAATTCACAGACGAAGCATCCTTTCGATGAATAGCAGCAGCTGACGTTGCAGTAGACACTTATGACACCAGATGTAAAGGCTAGTAATCTGACCTCTGCTATTGCAGAGATAACGGCTATGTGAAGGTCAGGAACTAACACTATCTCCTTCGCCGGGATATGTTGAGGGTGGTGGTGAAAAAATGAGCGGTAAGCTGCTGGTTCAGTCAGACGTCTATTAATCATAGGTAAGGAGGTGTGGTGGCCACTGTATGGAAGTCGACCTCGGAATAATTCAGGGGGGCACAGAGCTACCCAAACTGTCATCAGCTGCTACACATGGGCAGCAGCGTGTATAAGCAGCGTCACCCACAGTGGGCGACGGGATGATGTATGACAGTCCTGTCGAGGCTGCTTGCCCACTTTAGGCCTTGTAGCTCTTCACAGAGCAGGTCAGTACCAGAAACATATCCCCCAGCATGACTGACGTCATTGGTGTGTGCTCAAGCTGCGTGATGATCAGTGTCGATGTAAGACTCCTGGAAATGATGCACTATGACAGAGGCTAGGCTGGCTCCAGTCAGGGCCCAGCCAGGTGTCCCACTACAGAGGTGGCCTCCATCAGCAAGTAGTCACCCCGAGGGAGACTCAGTGGTGCAAAGGCGACAAGTCTTCAATGTGCGGTCCCCAGCTCAGGTGGAGATTAAGTCCTTGATACATGACTAGATACATCACCGCTATCTGCAGCAGCCTCCATCCTATCAGCTGTGGAAGAAGGAATTTGTTTGCATCATGTATACACTCTAGTATAGTCACGTAAAGAGAACGTCGGCGAGTATCTGAGAACATCTGAGTACGTCTCAACATGAGAGTCTACTTGAAGGGGATATTTATGAGAGTCGGTGGCCAACACTTATCCAACAGCAGCACCCACAACAGAAGGCGTGGTGACAAGTGTGTTGCTATTCAAGCCTTTCTACTGTGTCGATGAAAGACCAAATACTATGTGCGCATTTTTTACTGATGCGGATGTACGAAACACAAATGTAAACACAGTACAGCCACAAGGCGCAACGAAGGGCGAGTTTCTTATTGGTGGGAAGGAGACGTTTACACTTTGACTTCGCAGCTTCGGGGTGCCTTGGACGCCAAAGAAGAAGAGGTCGGGAAGACAATGGTTGTTATTATAAAAAGAAAAACAGAAGAATTTAAATGTGAATTTTTACTGATATGTTGAAAATGTTATGGGGCTGTTAAATACAGACAGATTTTGAAAGGAAATGGTTACGTGATTTCGTAGATAGTGGATAGGAAACATGACCTTCCATTATCACAGCGCTTTCCTGAAGACGATGAAGAAGTTCTATATAGCTGCGCGTGGCACTGCATAGCAGGAGCGCAACTTCAGGGAGCGACATGAGAGCAGAAAGAGAAAGTTTAAAGGTAGAGGTAATTATAAATGTACGACTGACAGATCACATTAATGGGATTGATTCCCTAGTTAAGTACTCTCCAGCAGCGAATACCAGCGGTTAGATTCGAACTGCGTGCTGATAACTTCATTAGTTCTGCTCTTCTTGTTTAGTCAGCTGCTGAAAGAGCCTAGCTGGAACTGTAGAACTGCACTTCACGATTCAGAGGCGCCGGACAGCTTCTGCCGCTTGGTGAGTTTCCTGAATAAGCGCTCTTGCACTCTGAATACATCATCTAACTACATACAGCATGCTCACCAAGACGCGTCTCTGCCTATGACTTCGTTCTGCTGCACTGACACCAGGCAGAATAATGCTCCAGACTAGGGCGCGGCAAAACTGTGTACATTAAATAATTTCAGGAATGAAAACTTAAAGCGAGTTATTTGAACAGGTAATTGTATCAGCCGTTTTTAAATGCGAAGATGTCTGGGAGCAGAGGCTTGCCCCAACAGCTTCATAATGAGTAACTTTATTTGTTAAAATGTTAAGATTAAACTATTCAGGTAGAAGATGTGATTCTTGTAGCAGACGCGGATAAAATTTGATGGAATGTTGCCTAAGACATGAGAATGGCTCTCCTACAGCAACTGCAATACTAATATTAGGTCTCATTTTCATATGTTTAACTAGTTACGGTTCAGTAACAGTTTTACTGAAACGGTAAAATTTTTGCAGCATTAGTAACTGAAAATCTCTCCGGTTAATTTCTGATCTACTGACAGAATTGGTGAAGGTATCTGCATGGACGTTCTGCTTCAAAGGGTCCATTGTAACATCATCTTCTTTCTCTTTACACACAACCACTTGTTTGGCGTGAACGCACTACGACTACTGTTGTCAGATGATGTAGGAATATCGTTTTCACATCACACACCTGCAAGTAATCCATTCAATTAGCGATGTAAACAGCTGTAGTGTAAGTGCCCCCGACTCGCAGCGAGCGGCGATCTGATAAACAGCTAGGTTGCAGCATAAACTTACTTTAACAAGGGAATGGTCAGATTTGTCAAGTCGAAACCTTCCGTAACATTTTTTGCCGTTTTTAGTTAACGCTACTTGACACACATAAGCATAATTTCAGTTGAAGACTGGAAGGTATCTAAAATGATCACATGCATCCGAAAAGGAACCTAAATAACATCACTAAAACTGGGATATCCTGGCTTGATGCCAGCAACTGTGAAGTGGATACCCCTGGCTATAGTTAGCTGTTGTTAAGGCGCGTGTAGTGTGCATGATCTGGGCTTTGGGTCCCTCCACCGCCGTAGCTCAGTAGTGCGACACTGCACCTCAAGTATTCGGTCAGAAGCGCTGGCTGACCTTTGTGATAAAAAAAACTGAATAAAGTATTCAACGAAGTACTTGAAGAGGCTCCAGCGCGGCTCCCTGCCATGTAGGGGCTCGGGTTCGATTCCCGGTCTTACCAGGGATTTTTTCTTTATTACATGACGTACTGGGTGCACTCAGACTCGTGAGGCCAACTGGAGAGCTACTCGACGGATTAGATGCGTTACCACGGTCAAGAAACCCGGGATATCTGTGTTCTGATCACTTGCTCCTTCATACCGCATCCGGTGACGCCTTTGGCAGAAGACGACACGGCGGTCGATCGTGCCCAATTGCCCTGTCTAGGCCCAGAACGCGGAACTTTACTGTCGCTATAGCCTTCATACAGGAGGAATGTCATTTCAAGGTTTTCTGAAATACGGAACCTAACATTTAAATTTGTTGTGCTTTCTTTTAATATCTGCTTAATATTTGGAATCAAGTTCTAACCACGCGTTTCTTCTTCCCCGTGAAATCAAATCCCTCTTCTTTTAGATTCTTGGCCTAGTCATAATAATTCTGTATCACCCGCCGCTAGAACTATCGCTGACAAAGATGTACAGATACTTCAGATTACACCCGTTACAACAAATGTACTTCAGCCATTAGACCGAGAATTTTTCCATTAGTCGAATGTATTTTACAGAAAGTTAACACCACCGTAGCAACATTTTTAAGTTTTAATTACTATTGCACTACTTTTTCGTCTCCTACTTTTCAGGATCATAATAAATGAGCAGAGTATTTCTCAAAATATACCGATGTTCTCCAGTTCTCTTTCCCAGTTTTCTATAAGGACGTCTGATTCTGTCTGCTATTGACAGGGCTGCAAGTTGTCATGCTAAAACTGTGTTCACGGTGGACAAAAAAGTGTATTTGGAACATTCCATCAATAATTAGAAGTAGCAAAACAAGTAGACGTGTTTAAATTTTACCACCTACGCTCAGTATCGATTTGGTAAGTAAGTTATTGATAAAATATAAGTTGTATTTCTGCACGAATATTTAATTATATGTAGATCGCTTTCAGTCTGCATTAGTACGCGCGTCGCGAAATCTGTGGGAGCAGTGGCAAGAGATCGGTGTATCGCGTAGCCAGAGAATTTGGGACTGTACATCAGGCAGTTGTAGGTAAAGAAACTACGCGGAAAGTGTCATACTCCATTATATTTTTTTGACTAACTTCCAGTTCATGTCAGCAGCGAAAACTGTCCGTACGGAAGTTTTTCAGAGTTGACTGACAGTTGGAAGAAGTCAACACTGGTTTCGACATGACAGGGTTTGGCCATTCCTTTGTAAGTCTACATCCAAAGAGTGACATTTTAATGCACACGACAACGTCGCCAGCAGGAAGTGCAGTTAATAATTTGCAGACGGAAATTCCTCTTCCTTTTTGCCAACGATCTGGACAGAGGTGGTTTGTCTATGTAACACGACAGTCCTTTCCTGCTACTTTTTATCTGATTGTTTATGACAGAGAGCTACACTCACATATATACAGTTGATCAGTAAGAATAAATGATCGTACTGCTGTTTCTCTGAGCTCACAACTTCAAGAACAATACGCCTGTGCTAAGGACACACGTAAAAGAAATATTTTTTGACGGGCATCTTTTAGCGAAGACTAATGCTTTAAAGACAATCGTCATGTACACAAAATAATTCACTACGGAAGGTAAATACAAAACTTCAAATTTAATTTATTTATTTCGTAGATTAACTGACGAAAGTGGAGTCCAGCGTATGAATATTCTTTAACTTTTGAATACAGGTTAAATTAGCGTCAGTTTCTGGCTATGTACAACGCTCAGAATACCGTTAGCTGCTATTTATAATTATCGTCAATTGAAACATGCTCTGTCGATAGAAAAAGTTCTTCAAGAAAACAATCGTCCAGCTAAACGACATTTAAAAATGAAGAAATTAATGTAATCGGACTTCAATATTGACGAAGATAGGGTCTTTCTCTATTAATAGAATGTTTAACGAAAGAGCACAAATGAAGCTTGAATCTTTTAATGATTCAACAGTCCGGCTTCATTCCTTTGAAGAGAACCTTTGAAAATCATAAAAAGCACATGTAATGCGAAAATCTTTTCAGAAAAGGTATATCACCTGCTACTATGGAACTAAACACAGTTTGATAATTTTCTTCAACTTACTTATCCGTAAGTAGGGAGTGCACCAAATTTACACATAGTCCCTACCACGATGAGACGGAAAAAGGTAGGCAAGCACGGAAGTGACATACGATGCTAAAACATATGCTTGATAAAAGCGAAATAAAGTGGCTTATAGTAAGTCTTTCAGGCTCCCCTTACTTAGTAATATACACTGGTAATCACTCACCTAGTGATTAAAGTTTTATCCTTTTGATTTTAAATACAGTGAATGCAAAAAATTATTCTGCAACATATTCTAGTATAAGAACAAAAAGTAATATTATACACTGATGTTGACGACATAATGAAGAATAAAATTTCACATCTACAGGTTTCACATCTGTGTCGACGTTAAATATTTCTTTACTGCTGTCTGTGAAGATAATTTGGTTTGTAAACTGTGAAATTGACCGCAATGAATTATTGAAGAGCGATGTAATACACATAGGCTCGTGAAATGATTGTGTTTTGCTTGGGATCGTAAAATTAACTTCTGATCGGTAAATTATCTGCAAGCAAGAAAACATTTTTTTCTTTGAAATATTAGCAGCTATGTAGAATTCTCTGATTTGGTTTCAACATTAATCTGAGAGGTAGAAACGCTGAGTGGCTTTAAACATTCAGATTTAATATTTCATGTCTGGTAGAGAACATTTTTACTACAATAATGGTATAGGTAAAATGAATATTTCCCTCTTTCTAAGTTTTCTACTCAGCGTTATCTCACTCACTGAAAATGCCTGGAAGTAGCTGCAACGAAATTGTAAACTACGGCAGTGTAAGTGCTCATCGGCTATCTGGCCACAGTCCGCTGCTAATTATTTCTGTTCTAAAATAAGGAAATGAGTCGAGCTTATGGAATTGTTACTAACTAACCTGCATTCTAAGTGTTGCGCTACATTGATGAATCCGTAGCTCAAAAAAAATCTGGTATTTCTTTGGCAATAGAAAACATATTTTCTCTCTCATCAGAAACTATTCAAAGAAAGTGACACACTTACGACCACTGACCAACTAAATTATATGCCTGTGTCTCAGTAACTCTAAACGATAAGTGTGATAAAGTAGAAGCGCTTTTCACTATCATCACTATCACAACTTCAAATTTCTCCCACAGTCACACCAGAGTAATCTTAATTATAACAATGTTCATTATTTTCCGCAGTTATGTGCATTCTTCCCATGCAGTCATAGATTTAGCGAATGGCCATTGGAGACACTGCACGCTCCGGGAATTGTTCGATTTCAATATCATAAAATACTGTTGACATACAATAATGTATAGGAACACATGTTACTGAACTCATTTTTATGTTTGAAATTAAAATATTTTAACCTGTTGGTACTATGAAAACATTATCCGCTACTTGTTGTTGTAAGTTTAACAATTCTTTCAGCCTCAAATAGCTGTTTTTAATCAATTAATCAAAATGCACTATTACAAGATGTAGTTTGCACTTGATATCGGCCCCGCACTATCAGGGGCAACACATCGCACTGCCAATTTTTCATTTTGGGAAAAAATTATCTGTAAGCAGTTTGAATTGAGAATAGTTACAAAACTTTGGATTATGTGCGTGTAATTGCGCACTGGATTTAAAGCAGTTGAAATAATAAATCACTGCAATGAAACTGAGTGCATTTTCTAAGTTTTAAAAATACTCTCGTCGTCATTTTATTATATTGAACTTCATTCTAGGTATTATGCATTAGAGAACAAATTCCTAATATATTAACAATCCACCTAATGTTCCAAATAGCCGTACACTTTTACTACAGGATTACATTTCCTATAGGTGATTTAGTGGGTCTAGCGAGGTACGATACGCTGCCAGACTATTCGTTAAACTAATAATATCTGCGTACAGCCCCATGGTTCAAATGGTTCAAATGGCTCTGAGCACTATGGGACTCAACTGCTGTGGTCATAAGTCCCCTAGAACTTAGAACTACTTAAACCTAACTAACCTAAGGACATCACACACATCCATGCCCGAGGCAGGATTCGAACCTGCGACCGTAGCGGTCGTGCGGTTCCAGACTGTAGCGCCTTTAACCGCTCGGCCACTCCGGCCGGCACAGCCCCATGAACAAAGACATCTTGGGAAGACGGAAATGTCCACAGGATATTTATCACGAAGATGTATAAGAAATGACCACACTTGGTTCATCGAGAACGTTGAAATAACGTCCTGTTAATGTTCATGGTAACTACAAAGAATGGACGCAAGGCAATGGACGATAACATCCCCAAAATACCACAGAACCACCTCCGTCCTGAAGAACATGCTGCACAGACTGGAGTTTAGTTTCATTGGGCGATCAGTACATCCGTTACATTGCATCATTTGAAAAGAGATGGAACTTCCACTTGCCGGGCCACACCACACACCACAAGCCAACTACTGTACAGTTTCCTTGACATTTGTCCAATTGAAGAGCCGCAGGTTTCTATACAACTGTGAACAATGCTCTTTTCGACACTGACTGACTCCAAATGTCCATTGTACTCACTTCCATTCATAATTTTCTGTAGTAAAATAGTTAAGTTGGATTTAAAGTAAGGTGTGAAACAGAATGGGATTGACACCGTGTTACACCCTTCCCTGATCCTAGCTTGTTAGAAACTTTTTACGACCAGTATTCTTACGACATGGTACATTTTTGTTAGTAGTAAAAACATTGAATATTCCACGTTGATACACAAAAACATCAGAAAAATTCATTCAAGGTAAACTTATTGGCACATCTAAATACGGTAACTCCTTTCTCCCATTCTGTCTCGTCTCCACATCAGTCCATCTCACTGTGCAGATCCCGTACAAATGGCTGGCACGAACAAATCACTTCAGTGCTGTGCGTCAGTTGCGGAGGATCACATGACCAAATGGTACAGGCTCTACCCACTTTTGCATCAGTTCTTAACGCTGGAAGTCAGGTGTCCGTGTTGCGGTTGGTTGGATGGTTGATCTGGGGGCGGGGACCAAACAGCGAAGTCATCGGTCCCATCGGGTTAGAGAAGATTGGGGAAGAAAGTCAGCCGTGCATTTTCAGAGGAACCATCCCGCATTTAAGAGGTGCGAATGAGTAGGCTGTTGACCAGTTCTACCTTTGCAACAAATCAAAGTACAAGGAGCAATCCTCAGGGAGAGTGTAGGGGTGAAAACAATACTTTCGGTTGAGTTTACATATAAAGAACATGCATTTTCTGCGATTAACGCTGTTTTTCATTTATTTGTTTCTTAAATTGGAACAGCAGATTGTAAATTTGTATCGTCTGTATAGATCTCGAGTACCCAACCAACTAAAAAGCAACGAAACTTTGTGAATCCCCAGGAAACATACATTGCTTCAAACTCTGTAACTCAAAAGTTACATTCTCACTTCATGACTACCCAGCTCTCAAAAGCAACCGTCCAACGGTACAAGATTTCATCCTCCTCATTTTGCTGGAAGATTTCAGTCAAAAATCAAGTCTTCGAGCTGTCAGCTCCATGACAAAATTTCTTGCCTAAATCAAGACGTGGCAGAGTGGGAACAGCCTGTTTCACACACTCAAACACGACTAGCGTTTGGTATCCCATGATTGCACAGGGGAATGTGACAGCCTTCACTCTGAGATTCCTAAAACGCTTAGAAAAATTAGAAAGACCTAAATATAAATGAATTTCGTGTTGGTTGAAGAAATCGTAATATTTCTGACTGTTTCAGTTGCATTTGGATGCCCACTGCAGTCTCAATTTGCACAACAAATTTGACCTACTTTCACCCGAACCGGGATTTTTCGAAGTTTCGATGATTCCAGATTTCTCAAAAACACTAAAAAGTCTGTCCAAACCTCATTGTGACCTATAGAAATTCTGTGCCCTTTCTCAATTTTGCAAGTAGCATGTTACTGAAACCTTATAAGGCCAATTAAGCTCACACTATGACAGAATCGTAGCTTTTGAAATTGATAGCGTGTACCACAATAGAAATACGCCGGGTATTTCTGACATGAGGTGTGTAGTTCAGTTTTGCAGTACTCATCTGTAGGTCAATGGAAACTACTGTTTCCTTGGTGTATCTGTAACAGTTCATCTAATGTTTAAGGCCTGTTGGTTTACAGGGATTAATATCGTTGATTTTTCAACAATCTAAAACCATTCCTACGCACCACTAGCAAGGGATTATTATACAAACCAGCACTGACATCATTGACATCCTGTTGCAACGTCTGTTCAGTCCCTTCTTCCACATTCTCTTTATATATAAATGGTTTTGGATGTGGCTTAACAAAATACTTTCTATGTTGCTAAAACTTCAACTCTTTGACCGCTCTGAACATGTTAACGAGCACTTCTGCCACTGTCCTAGGACACTCTGCACGCATTTACCCGTTCCTTTTATCCTTTCGTCCGGTATTCTAGACGTGTATACTCGTACGCTATTGCCACTGCCTTTGTGCTTCCGAATTATTACGCAGTCAGTCCAGGACTTTGTGCGCTCCGGGCATGTTACCGCGCGAGGTACTGAGCGGTCAGGTAGAGCGGTCAACTGTTCATACCCATATCAAAAAAAGTTTTGCATCACCTCGGTTCCAAGAGTTTCGGAACCTGTACAGATCATTGGAATAGAGATCAACATAAATATCATTTCCGCCCTTTTTGTTGCTCATGAAAACCACACCCTGCATGTTGTACCACCATACAGCGAGACCTTCAGAGGTGGTGATCCAGATTGCCGTACACACCGGTACCACTAATACCCAGTAGCACGTCCTCTTGCATTGATACATGTCTGTATTCGTCGTGACAACTATCTTCAAGTTCATAAAGGCACTGTTGGTCCAGATTGTCCCACTCCTCAACGGCGATTCGGCGTAGATCCCTCAGAGTGGTTGGTGGGTCACGTCGTCCATAAACAGTCCTTTTCAATCTATGCCAAGCATGTCGATAGGTTACATGTCTGGAGAACATGCTGGCCACTCTAGCCGAGCGGTGTCGTTATCCTGAAGGAAATCAGTTCACAAGATGCGCACGATGGGGGCGCGATTTCTCGTCCATGAAGACGAATGCCTCGCCAGTACGCTGCCGATATGGTTGCACTATCGGTCGGAGGATGGCAGTCATGTATCGAACAACCGTTACGGCGCCTTCCATGATCACCTGCGGCGTGCGTCAGCCCCACATAATGCCACCCCAAAACAGCAGGGAATCACCACTTTGCTCTCACTAGGAAACCAACTGTTTAAAAAAATGTAGAAAGTAAGAGGAAAGATCTGTTGCTAGGTAGCAGCCATGGAAGAGGTGTGGGCCAGATTTTGCAGGAAAAATTAGGTGACAGGTACCAGATCACAAACTTTTTCAAGCCAAGTGCACGTCTTAGCCAGGTGGTAAAGGCTACAGGTTCCGTGTGCAAGGGTTTCTCAAAGCAGGATCATGTGGTGATAGTGGGTGGAGTGGGAAACAGTATTGCTAGGGATCAGGGCTACAGTATTGAGTGTGACCTGGTGAAAATAATCTCTGCAACGACCCATACCAATGTTGGGCTGGTGCCTGCTTTCGTGCAGCATAATCAGTCCCAGTTGAACCGCTCTGTCAGGAGGGTAAATATGGAGTTGAATCAGTTGCGTAGGGCGGTCACTCCGTCAGACATTGGATTGCTTCCTGTCGAGGCTATTGATAGGGGGGGGGGGCGATTTCACAAGGCATGGCCTACACCTCAATAGGAAAGGGAAGGAAGTAATGACCCAGAAACAGCCAAATATTAGAAAAACTACTGTGCTACATTAAGAAAAGTTATTAAGAAATCCAGAAGCATGTGCGTCATGTCTGACATTAATACCTCTGGTAACAAAATCAAAACAATTCGGAATATTATTACAAGGGAGACAGGGCAACCAAGAGTACAGGATGACGGCATTACCATCAAAGCGAATGTAAACTTGACAAACAACAAGCCGGAAGTCGAAAACATTTTGAATAACCATTTTTTATGTGTTGTAGAGAAAATAGGATATAAATAGTAGGCAGTTAATGGAAGAGGCCTTACCCACATAATTTGATACAATTGAAATTCCACCCACATGGAATTGACGGCATTTCCAGCAGGATAATAAAAGCTTGTTCCCAAGAGATGTGGGATTCTTAGCCACATATGTAATAGCTCTCTGAAGCAGGGTATTTTCCCAGATAGACTGAAGTATGCTATTGTTAAACCTTTGCATAAAAAAGGGGATACGTCTGATGTCAACAACTACCGCCCAATCTCTCTTCTGACTGCCTTACCCAAAATTCTTGAAAAAGTAATGTATTGTACAGTAGCTTCACACCTTTGTAAAAATAAAGTTTTAACTAAATGTCAGTTTCTTTTCCAAGAACGTTTTTCAACGGAAAATGCTATATATATATATATATATATATATATATATATATATATATATATATATATATATATATATATACTTTCACTAATGAAATATTAAATGCTCTGAGTAACCGGAAGTCACCCGTTGGGATTTTTTGTAATCTCTCAAAGGCTTTTGATTGTGTAAATCATGTATTACTTCTAGATAAGCTCAAGTACTGTGGTATGAATGGGACAGCGCTCAAATGGTTTAAATCATACCTAACTGGAAGAATGCAGAAAGTTGAAATAAGCAGTTCACATAATGTGCAAAAAACTGGTGATTTCTCAAACTGGAGAACAATCAAGAATGGGTTGCCGCAAGGTTTGGTCTTGGGTCCCCTGCTGTTCTTATGATATATTAATGACCTGCCATTCTATATTCACGAAAATGCAAAGCTGGTACTTTTTGCCGATGATACACGTATGTCTATCACACCCAACAGACAAGAATTACCTGATGAAATTGTAAACGATGTTTTTCAGAAAACATGAAGTGGTTCTCTGCAAATGGGCTCTCATTAAACTTTGACAAAGCACAGTATATACAGTTCCACACAGTAAATGGAATGACACCATTAATAAGCCGACCGCAGTGGCCGAGCGGTTCTAGGCGCATCGGTCTGGAACCGCGCGACTACTACGGTCGCAGGTTCGAATCCTGCCTCGGGCATGGATGTGTGTGATATCCTTAGGTTAGTTAGGTTTAAGTAGTTCTAATTTCTAGGGGACTGATGACCTCAGATGTTAAGTCCCACAGTGCTCAGAGACATTTGAACACCATTAATAAATATAGACTTCGATCAGAAATCGGTAGCTAAGGTAGAATATTCAAAATTTCTAGGTGTATGCATTGATGAGGGGTTGAACTGGAAAAAACACACTAAAGATATTCTGAAACGTTTGAGTTCAGCTACTTATGCTATTAGGGTCATTGCAAATTTTGGCGATATACATCTCAGTAAATTAGCTTACCACGCCTATTTTCATTCTCTCCTTTCGTATGGCATCATATTCAGGGGTAACTTATCTTTCAGTAAAAGCGTGTTCATTGCACAAAAGCATGTAATCAGAATAATTGCTGGAGCTCATCCAAAACAGTTTGTGAATCGCTGCTCAAATGTAAAGTAAGTGACAAATTCACTTTTATATACACTGAAGCGCCAAAGAAACTCGAATAGGCATGCGTATTGAAATACAGAGAATTGTAAACAGACAAACGCGGCGCTGCGGTTGGCCACGCCTACATAAGACAAGTGCCTGACACAGTTGTTAGATCGGTTACTGTTTCTATAGTGTCTGGTTATCAGGATTTAAGTGAGTTTGAACGTGGTGTTATCGTCGGCGCAGGAGCGATGGGACACAGCATCTCCGAGGTAGCAATGAAGGGAGGATTTTCTCGTGCCATCATTTCACGAGTGTACTATGAATATCAGGATCCGGTAAAACATCAAATCCCTGACATCGCAGCAGCCAGAAAAAGATCCTGCAAGAACGGGACCAACGACGACTGAAGAGAATCGTTCAACCTGACAGAAGTGCAACCCTTCCACAAATTGCTGCAGGTTTCAGTGCTGGGCAATCAACAAGTGACAGCGTGCGAAGCATTCAACGAAACATCATCTATATGGGCTTTTGGAGCCGAAGACCCACTCGTGTACCCTTGATGAGTGCACGACACAAAGTTTTACGCCGCGCGGGATTAGCCGAGCGGTCTAGGGCGCTGCAGTCATGGACTGTGCGGTTGGTGCCGGCGGAGGTTCGAGTCCTCCCTCGGGCATGGGTGTGTGTGTTTGTCCTTAGGATAATTTAGGTTAAGTAGTGTGTAAGCTTAGGGACTGATGACCTTAGCAGTTAAGTCCCATAAGAGTTCACACACATTTGAACATTTTTTTTTAACAAAGTTTTACGCCTCGACTAGGCGCATTAACACCGACATTGGACTGTTGATGATTGGAAAATATTGCCTGGTCAGACGAGTCTCGTTTCAAATCTTATCGGGCGGTTGGACGTGTACAGCTATGGAGACAACATCATGAATCCATGGACCCGGCATGTCAGTAGGGGACTGTTCAAGATGGTTGAGGCTCTGTAATGGTGTCTCCACACCAGTGGAGTGATATGGGACTCCTGGTACGTCTAGATACGACTCTGACGGATGACACGTAGGTAGGCATCCTCTGCATCCATTCATGTCCATTGTGCATTCCGACGGACTTGGGCAATTCCAGCAGGACAATGCGAAACCACAAGCTTCCAGAAATGCTACTGAGTGACTCAAGGAACACTCTTCTGGGTTTAAACACTTCCGCTGGCCATCAAAGACCTCAGACATGAACATTGTTGAGCGTGTATTGGATGCCCTGTAACGTGTTGTTTAGAAGAGATCTCCACCCCCTCGTACTCTTACTTATTCATAGAGAGACCTGTAGGATTTATGGTGTCAGTCCCGTCCAGCACTACCTCAGACATTAGTCCAGTCCATGTCACGCCATGTTGCGGCATTTCTGAGTGTTCGCGGGGGCCCTACACGACATTAGGCATGTGTACCAGTTTATTTGGCTCTTCAGTGTATATAGATTATTCTGTCCAACAAGTGGCGTAAATCAGTTCGTGATGCACCGTAATGACTTCGTTTCATGTCAAAAAGACTGGTTTTGGAGCTCCTCCTCTTCTCTTGGTTGAATACACATCTGAAGCTCACAAGAAGCGTCTTGTCTTTAGAGGCATGACAGATTTTTAAAGACCTCTTGTCTTAAGTGTATTTTTCGGTACCCTGAACAATGTGGCTACTATAGCAATACGCATATTTTCTTCCGTAGCTTCGGAAACTCACAATTTTTGTTGTGACACTTAATTGCTATAACACCTGTGGTACATTTTAGCTTAAGAAAGTAGGTGTTTACAAATTTGCTAAGTTATTTAATCTAGTGCACAGGCCACATTTAGTGTCGTGGCCGCCAGTCAGATCATCAGCAGGTGAAGTGGCCACTTACCCTAAACTTATTTTTTGTAATGTGTTTTTCTTTTTTCAATGCAACTGAGCTGATAATAAGGCAATAACATTTCATGAAGTGAGTATACTAGGGGAATAGTGTATTATCAACTTGATGAAAAGCTATGTTCTCTTATTACAGGCGTAAGTGAAGATACCGTCAAATTATTTAAGAAAATCACGACATTCATGAGATGTAAGAAAAGATGTAAGAAAAGACGTGTTTTGCCGAAGCATCCACAATATTCATTGTCCCGAAAAATACACTTAACACAAGAGTTCTTTAAAAAAACTGTGATTCCAGTGTGTAAACAACCAAGAGAAGAGCTCTTGGACCATATTTTTTACATGAAACGAAGATATTATAGCACATCACTGATTGACGCCACTTGCTGAACAGAATTATCTACCACACCCAATCAACAAAGGAAAACTGATGGTATGCAGGGAATGGATGATACGTTTTTTGGAAGAGAAATCCAAACACAAGTGACAAGAGCACTAGGTTAAAGTGCAACCGATCTTCAACGTAAGAGGCAGGACCAAGTTCTTGGTCTCAGCGGTATGGTATATGCCTGAAGGAGGCGCATTTATTTCTCTTTTTGTAGTATTTCCCAGAGAGAGATTGGAAATTGAACTTTAAGATATTCCTGCCTTAGGAAGTGCGTTTGCTTGTCATCTCAGTGAGTGGATTCAGATGCACATTTACATGAAGTGCTGCGACACAAAGCCTCCGTCCGAGGACTCCATACATCGATAGCTGAGTGGACAGCGCGTGGGAATGCCATACAAAGGGGCCCGGGTTCGAATCCCGGCTGGGTCGGTGATATTTTCCGCTCAGGGACCGGATGTTGTGTTGTCTTCATCATCATCATCTCATCCCCATCGACGCGAAGTCGCCGAAGTGGCGTCAACTGAAAAGACTTGGGACAGGCGACCGGTCTTCCCGACGGGAGACCCTCGCCACACATTTCATTTCAATTTTCCATGGACATTTAACCTACGCAAAAAATTTTGAGTTCGTAGAAATAACCAGGCCGTGTCATACAACTGTAGTCTGCTTGCACACCACACTGTAGTCACGAACTAGTCCCCAGATGTCTTCTTTTTGGCACCTTTCGAAAGATTGTACACCAGAGCGTGTGAAAAGTTTCTCCGAAATATCCCAGGAGCATTTATTCAAAGTTCATTTTGGGTAAAGCACGTGTAATTTGTTTCTGACCACATTTCAGATTTCTTTCCTTCACTTACAGAAACAAATGACACACTACACAACGAAAAAGGTTGTTGATTCAATGGTATGTTACGAAATAACACTAGCTCTGCACGAAAATGTGCGAGTTTCAATCAGTTTTACTGAGGGAAGACGGTATCATTTTTACTAAAGAAATACAGTTTTGGTGCAAGTACCTATCATTTTATTATAAAATGTTTATGTTGAAACTGCTAAGTTCCTAAAAGGTACTGTCATTTCCTTAACAGTTTTTCTGTAAATGACTCATGGAGTAGTCTTTGCAAACATTTCACGAAGACATTGTGTAAGTAGTATCGATATGCAGTGTACGTTCTTTTATGTATAAGTCTTTGGGATACTACTGCGGAGGCGTGTGTTGCCTTTGGTGACCTCTGTGCTCTCCGCCAGTCAGATAGCTAGCAGTTAGCTTGCAAAACTCCTTCCGAGTAAATGTTTTCTGTGAGCCAGGAAGTTAATTAAGAGCCAAAAACGCTTTTAAGAGCCAAGTTGTAATTACTGTGCGCAGTGGAATGAATAGCGCGAAGAATTTATAGCCTAAGGATCCTCAAGTGGAAATTTATAAATAAATAAATTTGATATGAATCGAACGTATTAACAGAAACAAACTTTGGATTAATACATTGATTTATTCAATTAATACGCATTAATCTAACTATGACAGAATAACAACTGACTTTACAAATGTTCACTATGTGAATCCTATTAGGTAAACTTATTGGTTTTCAGTATTACTTGAACGAACGTGTAAAGGTGCCACTTAGATGCAACAGACATTCTTAAAATTACTCACTAATTTTTATCCAAACAAATACAGTCACAGTTGGCCAGATAGTTACTGCGAAACCCAAGCATCTACTAATGCAATGTTGGACTTGAGGTTGGTGCTTGCAATGACTTGAGCAGATGTGGTCCAAGATTTGTTCTACAATGCCAGTGCTGCTAATTATTCTCACTGTAATTAATCAGCATGGTAAGTGCGGGATTCAGCCGTCAAGGGTGTGACTTTGCGGCACAGGACGAGCCCCGAGCTTCTGTCGACGTGAACTCTGGACCCCACTCGTCTGCTAAGATGTACGCCAAATACACACAACTCTCCACCTCTTAACAAACGTTAATGATGTGCACAAGACACGTGCAACTACCATCTCCCAACGAACTCCAGATTTTCAGCTGAACTAGACAGACTGCTGTTTTTGCCTGCCAAACAGGATATGTCCGCCAATCGTAGAATATGATCACTCAGCTGCCCAATGGTAAGGTTCCTTCGCGCATAAAAATCCCACGAAGGAAAACGCACCAGGATAAAATGCCAATGCCTTCTCGAGTCTACGTTCTTCTTCTGCTTGTTCGAAAAAGTTGCTGCTTCTGCTCCACGACCATAACGTCTCAAACATTTCTACCAATCGCAAGTTTTCGGACCCAGAAACTAGCGTCAAAGCAGTCCGCCAAAAGTAAGAACTGCTACTGAGGCTTGGCTCTTATTTTTCTGCAAGGTGTGTTGCTTTGGAAAACCGTAAGATTATTATCTCCTAATGGAGTTCTTCAAAACACGAGAAAGCACCAGCCTACCACTGACATAGTCCCTTGGCATCAGCTCGGGCAGGCCTCAGTCGTAAACGTACAATAGCTGACATCCCCCTCAGGCTAGCCTGTCACGGAGAATTTCATGGAGCCAATGCCAGGTGGCTACTTGTTTCGTTACGTCAGCCACTGCCTTGCCTGTTCTAGTTCCAGTGTGCTTTCCGCACACTCGCCAAAAACACAAAGAAGAACAAGGAATACATGCACCATGTCAAATGTATTTGAAATGAAACATTATCTTATTCTGCTCCCTCATTATTATCTAATTAATGTGTTATTCTCATATTAATGAATATTTACAGGGTGTTTCAAAAATGACCGGTGTATTTGAAACGGCAATAAAATCTAAAGGAGCAGCGATAGAAATACACCGTTTGTTGCAATATGCTTGGGACAACAGTACATTTTCAGGCAGACAAACTTTCGAAATTACTGTAGTTACAATTTTCAACAACAGATGGCGCTGCGGTCTCGGAAACGCTATAGTACGATATTTTCCACATATCCACCATGCGTAGCAATAATATGGCGTAGGCTCTCAATGAAATTACCCGAAACCTTTGACAACGTGTCTGGCGGAATGGCTTCACATGCAGATGAGATGTACTGCTTCAGCTGTTCAATTGTTTCTGGATTCTGGCGGTACACCTGGTCTTTCAAGTGTCCCCACAGAAAGAAGTCACAGGGGTTCATGTCTGGCGAATAGGGAGGCCAATCCACGCCGCCTCCTGTATGTTTCGGATAGCCCAAAGCAATCACACGATCATCGAAATATTCATTCAGGAAATTAAAGACGTCGGCCGTGCGATGTGGCCGGGCACCATCTTGCATAAACCACGAGGTGTTCGCAGTGTCGTCTAAGGCAGTTTGTACCGCCACAAATTCACGAAGAATGTCCAGATAGCGTGATGCAGTAATCGTTTCGGATCTGAAAAATGGGCCAATGATTCCTTTGGAAGAAATGGCGGCCCAGACCAGTACTTTTTGAGGATGCAGGGACGATGGGACTGCAACATGGGGCTTTTCGGTTCCCCATATGCGCCAGTTCTGTTTATTGACGAAGCCGTCCAGGTAAAAATAAGCTTCGTCAGTAAACCAAATGCTGCCCACATGCATATCGCCGTCATCAATCCTGTGCACTATATCGTTAGCGAATGTCTCTCGTGCAGCAATGGTAGCGGCGCTGAGGGGTTGCCGCGTTTGAATTTTGTATGGATAGAGGTGTAAACTCTGGCGCATGAGACGATACGTGGACGTTGGCGTCATTTGGACCGCAGCTGCAACACGGCGAACGGAAACCCGAGGCCGCTGTTGGATCACCTGCTGCACTAGCTGCGCGTTGCCTCTGTGGTTGCCGTACGCGGTCGCCCTACCTTCCCAGCACGTTCATCCGTCACGTTCCCAGTCCGTTGAAATTTTTCAAACAGATCCTTTATTGTATCGCTTTTCGGTCCTTTGGTTACATTAAACCTCCGTTGAAAACTTCGTCTTGTTGCAACAACACTGTGTTCTAGGCGGTGGAATTCCAACACCAGAAAAATCCTCTGTTCTAAGGAATAAACCATGTTGTCTACAGCACACTTGCACGTTGTGAACAGCACACGCTTACAGCAGAAGGACGACGTACAGAATGGCGCACCCACAGACTGCGTTGTCTTCTATATCTTTCACATCACTTGCAGCGCCATCTGTTGTTGAAAATTGTAACTACTGTAATTTCGAAAGTTTGTCCGCCTGAAAATGTACTGTTGTCCCAAGCATATTGCAACAAACGGTGTATTTCTATCGCTGCTCGTTTAGTTTTTATTGCCGTTTCAAATATACCGGTCATTTTTGAAACACCCTGTACATGTGAAATTACTAGCCACTTTTCAAACTGAACCATGCTCAACAATAGTTTCAAACACTTGATTCCTGGAGTCGCGTGTAGGGTGTATACAGGACTGCAGAGACAGCGCCAGTCGGCAGGTTTGGTGAGAATATTCGATTTACCTGAAGTGGCTGCTAAAGAATTGCTAAGGTGTTGCAGCCAATTATGCTTATGGTATATGTATCGCACTGTCCATTTCTCGTGGAATTAGCGTGGTAGACTAGTCATGGTTTGCGAACGTGAGCTGTTAGGTGTGTAACGCTACGACAGATTAGAGCCTTTGTCTTTATTATGAGCTTGAAACTGGTTATGGCGTCGTGTCTTGATCATTCTGTCCGGGGCACTAGGCGTTCACTTTTGTCATTCCCGCCTTCAGTTTCAGTAATTCTATGTTTTTCCGGTTGTCTGCAGTTACATTTGAATCTGTAAGATTACTGTAATTCTCTGCTTTTGTCCATGTGTATCTCGAAGACCAAGTGGCTCATGTGCTTTGCTTCTGAATTTGAAGACAATATACAGGTTGAGCCAGTAACTATTGCCACCAAGAATAACTAGGAAAGTGTAATAGGAGCTGAAAATTTTGTGGGACAAAAGTTGAATGGGACAATGGAGACCAAAATATGACGTTTTTTGTTGAAAGGTGGGGTCGCTTCAGAGATACGGTCAACTTAGTATCTTTAAATGGGATGCTACATTTTGGTACTTGTTTTCTGATAGCGGCTATCGAGACGAATCCAATAACGCCCAACAGTAAGGTCTTTGAAGGACAAGGAAGGTCACAAGGCACGATCGTCCATTTACAGAAGGTGTTCGAAGTGACGACCGTTGGTATCAATGCAGTTCTGCTGTCTTCTTATCAGGGATTGAGTGGCATTCCTTATCACATCGGCTCTTATAGAAGCACATGATCTGACAATTCTCTCCAGCATATCTTCAGGTGTAGTTGGAATGCCTTTATAAACAATGACTTTTACGAAACCCCACAGCAAAAAATCCAGAGGCGTCAAGTCTGGCGAAAGAGGCGGCCATGACACATCTCCTCCGCATCCAATCCAACCATTTGGGAATTGACTCTGTAACTCGTTTCTAGCCATCGTCTGCCCCTGGTAGCTGAGTGGTCAGAGTGACGAAATTTCATACCTAACGGCACGGGTTCGATTCCCGGCTGGGTCGGCGATTTTCTCCGCTTAGGGACTGGGTGTTATGTTGTCCTTATCATCATCATTTCATCCCCATCGACACACCAGTCGCCGAAGTGGAATCAGCTCGAAAGACTTGCACCAGGCGAACGGTCTACCCGATGGGAGGCCCTAGCCACAAGGCATTTCCATTTCCATTTCCAGCCACCAGCGACAAATGTTCCGTACACCCATCGTGTTGATTCCACATTCTGTTCGTTGTTCCTATCATTATTTTTTCCAATAACAGACCTAATGTTTCTTGTTGGAATGTGGTGTACTTCCTACCATTAAGATTTCCTTCTTGCTGGAATGTGGTGTACTTCCTACCATTAAGATTTCCTTCGAATCCAACACCATACATTCACCGACAACGGTTTTTGGTGCGCAACTTGCCGCAGCCAACATGGATTTTCAGTTGCCCAATAATGCATGTTATGCAAATCAACATTTCGATGGTTCGTGATTGTAGCCTTGTCAGTAAATAAAATCAAGTTCATAAATGAGTCATCCCTCTGAATCTGAAGTTGAGCCCATCGTCAGAATTCAGTGTGACGCATTCAATCCGTACCAGTTCATTGTTGGTGGAGACTTATATGGTAAGGATGATATTTATACGGATGCAGAACGCGTACAACACTACTCTGGCTCATGCCAGATTCCCTTGCAATCTGACGCGAACTAACACAAGGATCTGGAACCACAGTGGCAAGAACCAGTTTCCGTTCCCTCGGTAGTAATTTTCCTTTGCCGGATATGTTTCCGATGCTTTAAAGATCCAGTTGTTCTCAATTTATTATACACATATTTAAATATACGGCGTGTAGGGTGAATGCGTTGAGAATACCTTTCAGCGTGTAATTCTCTAGCTCTTACTAAATTTCGATGGCATTCTCCGTAAATGAGAAGCATATCGACTTGTTCTTCGAAGGAATTGATCATTCACATTCCCTTGATTCGACGATACTAGTCTTACGTTCCTATCAGTGTTGTATTGCAAAACCGTCAAATGGTGTTTACATACCAATGGCACGTTGGATGGATACGCCGTATTCGGCGAATATTTACTATTGGGCGATATACGAGAGACAATTGTCACAGCATGTGCTTTGATAAGTACCGAAGTGTTAAGAAATACCACTCAATCCATGATAAGAAGATTGCAGCACTGCATTGATACCAATGGTTATCACTTCGAACACCTTCTGTAAATGGACGTTCATGTCAACTTTGTGACCTTCATTGACCTTCAAAGACGTTGCTGTTACTAATTGGATTCGCCCCGATACCAAACTATAGCATCCTATTTAAAAGAAGTTCACCTTCTTATCTCTGAAGCGACCCCACCTAGCAACAAAAAATCAACATAATATTATGGCCCGCATTTTCCCATGCAACATGTGTGCTACTATTATACTTTCGGAATTATTCTTGGTGGCAATAGTTAGTGACTCACCCTGTAGATCATTTAAGTGCATTCACTGTTGTTCGTTTCTATTCTCCTGAGCTATTAATTGACTGTTCAAATATTTTGCATCTGTTTGATGCCATGTTCTACACACGTGATCCAAGGCACTTCGTTTTTCCCTACTGATGATTGCAACTGGTACATATGATGAAATAATTCGGAGTTCATGTAGATTTTCCAGTTAACAATGATGAATATCCCGTTCTTTTCATGCAAGATTTCAGGTGTGAAGGTGAGTTCTCCTCGATGGCAATTTAGTGCAGAATTCGTGTAACAGATCTTCTATACTCTGTGTGTCCAAGTTTCCACGAAATGACCTGCACGGAGGATTGTAAGCCCTATTGCTTTCTTTCGCATTGTGTAATAGTTCAGTCTATTTAACCACATTCTCATTCAAATAATTTTCTAAGATATTAACAGTAGATGATCAATTCAACATTGCAGTACCAACAAGGGTCACGATGCCGTTGCATGGTATTCAACTAAAGATTGACCACTTCTCCTCTCTACAGTTTTTATAGAATCTTACGAGAGATGCTGACAGTTCTGATGTTCAATTACACCAGCTATGTCAGCCATTTAATGACTTGATGATTTTTGTATGTCTGAGGTACTCTTTTATTTCTTTTTCGTTCTCCAAGTCAGATAGTGTTAAAATTGATATTAGAATCATGAGTTAAGTGTTAATAAGACGTAGTTTCACTAAATCAGGACCTAATGGTACTACTTTCACCAGCAGTACAGTTTCTAAAACAGTGGCGATCTTACAAGGTGAACAGTTTTCCATATATACACTACTGGTCATTAAAATTGCTACACCACGAAGATGATGTGCTACAGACGCGAAATTTAACAGGCAGGAAGAAGATGCCGTAATATGCAAATGATTAGCTTTTCAGAGCATTCACACAAGGTTGGCACCGGCGGCGACACCTAAAACGTGCTGACATGACGAAAGTTTCTAACCGATTTCTCATACACAGACAACAGTTGCCCGGCGTTGCCTGGTGAAACGTTGTTTGTGATGCCTCGTGTAAGGAAGGAGAAATGCGAACTATCACGTTTCCGACTTTGATAAAGGTCGGATTGTAGCCTATCGCGATTGCGGTTTAACGTATCGCGACATTGCTGCTCGCGTTGGTCGAGATCCAATGACTGTTAGCAGAATATGGAATCGATGAGTTCAGGAGGGTAATACGAAACGCCGTGCTGGATCCCAACGGCCTCGTATAACTAGCAGTCGAGATGACAGGCATCTTATCCGCATGGCTGTAACGGATCGTGCAGCCACGTCTCGATCCCCGAGTCAACAGATGGGGACGTCTGCAAGACAACAACCATCTGCACGAACAGTTCGACGACGTTTGCAGCAGCATGGACTATCAGCTCAGGGACCATGGCTGCGGTTACCCTTGAAGCTGCATCACAGACAGGAGCACCTGCGATGGTGTACTCAACAACGAACCTGGGTGCACGAATGGCAAAATGTTATTTTTTCGGATGAATCCAAGTTCTGTTTACAGCGTCATGATGGTGGAATACGTGGTTGGCGACGTTGCGGTGAACACACATTGGAAGCGTGTATTCGTCATCGTCATACTGGCGTATCACCCGGCGTGATGGTATGGGTTGCCATTGGTTACCGGTCTCGGTCACCTCTTGTTCGCATTGACGGCACTTTGAAAAGTGGATATTACATTTCAGATGTGTTACGTCCCTTTGCTCTACTCTTCATTCGATCACTGCGAAACCCTACATTTCAGCAGGATAATGCACGACCGCATGTTGCAGGTCCTGTACGGGTCATTCTGGATACAGAAAATGTTCGACTGCTGCCCTGGCCAGCACATGCTCCAGATCTCACACCAGTTGAAAACGTCTGGTCAAAGGTGGCCGAGCAACTGGCTCATCACAATACGCCAGTCACTCTTGATTAACTGTGGTATCGTGTTGAAGCTGCATGGGCAGCTCTACCTGTACACGCCATCCAAGCTCTGTTTGACTCAATGCCCAGGAGTATCAAGGCCGTTATTACGGCCAGAGGCGATTGTTCTGGGTACTGATTTCTAAGGATCTATGCACCCAATTTGCGTGAAAATGTAATCACATGTCAGTTCTAGTATAATATATTTGTCCAATGAATACCCGTTTATCATCGGCATTTCTTCTTGGTGTAGCAATTTTAATGGCCATTAGTGTATAAACTATATGTGAAAGCGAAAATTCATGTTACAGGGTACCCACCCACTGAACTGAAATATGCGTGTAGTGTACACTGAGATGACGAAATTCGTGCGATACCTACCAATATCGTGTCGGACCTCCTCTTGCCTTGTGTAGTGCAGCAACTTGATGTGGCTTGGACTCATCAAGTCGTTGGAAGTCCCCTGCTGAAATACTGGGCCATGTTGCCTCTAGAGCAGTCCACAATTGCGGAAATGTTGCCTGTGCAGGACGTCGTGGACGAAGTAATGTCCCATAAATTTTCTGTGGGATTCATATCGAGTGATCTGTGTGGCCAAACCACTCTCTTCAATAGTTCAGAACATTTTTCAAACCAGTGCTGAACAATTGTGGCCCAGTGACGTGACCCATCGTTGTTTTTAACATGGAATTTATGAATGGGTACAAATGATCTCCAAGATGCCGATTATAACTATTTCCAGTGAACGATCGGTTCAGCTGGACGAGAGGATCAAATCCGTTTCATGTAAACACAGTCCAAACAGTTATGGACCGTCATAAGCCTTCATAGTGCCTCGTTTACAACTTAGGTCGCTGGCTTCGTAGGATCTGCGTCACACTCGAACCCTACCATCAGCTCTTACTAGCTGAAATCGGGACTCATGTAACCAGGGCACGGTTTTCCAGTCGTCCAGAGTCCATCCGATATGGTCACGAGCCATGGAGAAGTACTGCAGGCGATGTCGTGCTAGCAAAGGCACTCGTGTCGGTCGTTTACTGCCATAGCCCATAGACGCGAAATTTCGCCGCACATCCCTAGCAGATACGTTCATCGTACGTCCACACTGATTTCTGCGGTTATTCCACACAGTGTTGCTTGTCTGTTAACACTGAGTACTGTACGTAAACGCCGCTATTCTCGGTCATTATCTGGAGATGGTGGCCACTGTTTTGTCCGTGGTGAGAGGTAATTCATAAAAAGTGGTACTCTCGACACATCTTGACACTGTGGATCGCGGAACATTGAATCCCCTAACGATTTCCGAAATGGAATGTCCCATGCATGTGGCTCCAGTACTCAGTGCATGTGGCTCCAACTACTCAGTGTATTTGACTGGCCTAGCAGTTTTACAAAGTTGTGCTTCACGTAGCAGGAGGAGGATTTCAAATAGCAAGTAATCAGGCAAGATCATCAATATAGACCAGTTAGCCGATATGTATATATTACTTTGTTTTGCGGGAAGCATACGACACAGTGATGAAACTGGTATATACACTTTATATAATTTCTTTCTTTCCTTTCTTCTTTTCACACGAAGACAAATTTATGTTATTTATGTGTAAAATCAAGCAGCAGATGCCCCCTTTAATTCATAACCTTTCTGAAGAAGAGAATTTTACTTATCAGCAATAATGAGTCTACTTCCTTCCGTTTTTCCACGCACGGAGAAATAAAGTTTTAGATGCAGTTACGTTTCAGTAACAATTATGTGAATGCCTTCTCAATGGAATTTACATTTCTTTATTCAAGCCATGTTGCAAACAAAGGCAGCAGAAGGGGCATACTTAGTTTGTCGTTCGGAAGAAACGCGTTTCCACATCATCAAGTTACATTCTCTCTTTAAAGGCGGAGAAAAGACAAAAAAGATAAAAACAAAAGAAAAAAGAAAAAAGAAAAAGTGGAAAAAAGGAAAAATAAAAAAGCGGTTCTATAAAAAGAAAAAGTGGAAATTAAAAAAACAAAAAAGAGGTAAAACAAAAAAGAAAAAATGAAAGAAAAGATGAAACAAACAAAAAAAGAAAAAGTGGAAAACAAAAAAAAAGCGGTTACAGGCGCTTCAGTCTGGAACCGCGTGATTGGTACGGTCGCAGGTTCGAATCCTGCCTCGGGCATAAGTCTTTTTGTTTGACTTCACTTCAGCGAGATGCGCGTCGATAATGACGAAATGATGATGAAGACAACACAGGCACGCACACACACATCCACAATTCCAAGTGGAGAAAACCACCGAGCTGACAGGGATAGAAAATCAGCTATGTTAACCACAAGTCCACCAGCTGCTGACAGGACACCAGCTGAGGACGTCCTGTTAAACAGTCGACATGAGACTGGGTGCATAAATGAATATTCGTGTGCAACATGCTACAAGACTTTCCTTGCTAACTACTACAATTCATTAATTACTTCGCTTTTTTACAAAATTTACAAATCCATCGTCGTATCCTATACGGTGGATGTTAAACAGAGTACTCTCTAGCTGCGCTAAGATACCGGAGGAGTGAACGCCAGCACGACAACGTATCAGCAGATGATATCGTGGGTCGCGTTTATAATCTGGTCCCTCTCCCCTGGTGGGAGGTCACCAAACAGCTGTGCCAGCCCGCCGCCTATCGGCGCCATACATCATGTTTTAGTGCGTGGGCGACCCCTAACGACCCGTGTGGCCGGGGCCACCCCCTCTCCCCCCACCCCTCTCCGCCAAACCACACCAGTAAATCTGCCGCCGGAGAGGCGGGAGGCGGCTCGCCGACTTCATTACCGACCCTCAGAGCAGCCGCTAATTACCACCACTTGGCCTTTTGTTTCCTTTCTGTTCGGCGCCGCTCCCGACAGCGGATTTACGTACCAGCCGATCTTCGTCTCAGCGAGAAATGTGTATTTCTGCAGCCCGCAGCGCAATTAGTTGCCGGATAAATATTGTGGCGCAATTGGTACGCGACTTACAATCGTACACGTGATTCGATTCGTTTCAAGAGATAATGAAAGCTGTCTGCTCATTCAGCACATTCATTTTTTCCAATTATATTTTGTTTCTAGTCGGTTGCAGTATACTGAGCTGACAGAAGTCATGGGATGGCGATATGAATATATACAGATTGCTGTAGTATCGCATACACAAGGTATAAAAGGGGAGTACATTGACGGAGCTGTCATTTATGCTCAGGTAAGTCATATGGAAAGATTTCCTACGTGATTATGGCCGCTCGACAGAAATTAACAGACCGAATGTGGAACGGTCGTTGGAGGTAGACGCATGGCATATTCCATTTCGGCAATCATTACGGAATTCAATATTCCGAGATACACAGTGTCAAGAGCATGTCGAGAATACAAATTTTCATGCATTGCCTCTCACCATGGATAACCCAGTAGCCGACGACATTGACTTAACGAGCGAGAGCAGATGCGTTTGCGTAGAATTCGAATGGTTCGAATGGCTCTCAGCACTATAGGACTTAACATCTTAGGTCATCAATCCCCTAGAACTTAGAACTACTTAAACCTATCTAACCTAAGAACATCACACACATCTGTGCCTGAGGCAGGATTCGAACCCGCGACCGTAGCGGTTGCGCGGTTCCAGACTGAAGCGCTTCGAACCGCTCGGCAACACTGGCCGGCGTTTGCGTAGAGTTGGCAGTGCTAACAGACAAGCAACACTGCGTGAAATAATAGCAAAAATCAATGTGGAACACACGGCGAACTAATCCGTTGGACAGTGCGGGGAAATTTGACGTTAACTGGTTATGGCAGTAAACGACGATGCGAGTACTTTTACTAGCAGGCTCGTGATCGAATCGGTTGTACCTTAGACTACTGGAAAATCGTGGCCTGATCAGCTGACTCCTGATTTCAGTTGGTAAGACTGATTGCAGGCTTCGATTGAGAAGCAGACACCATAATTCATGGAACCAAGTTGTCGACAACGCACTGTGCAAGTTGGTGGTGGCGCTCGATAATGGTGTGGCCTGTGCTTACATGCAATGGACTGGGACATATGGGCCAACTGAGCGGTCATTGACTAGAAATAGTTATGTTCGGGCTCATGGAGACCGTTTTCAGCCATTTATGGACTTCATATTCCCAAAGAACGATGGACAGTTTATAGATGACAATGCACCATGTCACCACGCCCCAATTGTTCAGGATTTGTTTGAACAACGTTGTGGACAAATCGAGCCAATGGGTTAGTCACCCAGATCAACCGGCAGGAGTTCCATCCAATGTTTATAGGACATAATCAACAGGATAGTTAGTTCACAAGATCTTGCACAGGCAACGCTTCCCGTTTACGTGTGGTTGTACGAGGTGCATTCAAGTTCTAAGGCCTCCGATTTGTTTTCTAATTAACTACTCACCCGAAATCGATGAAACTGGCGTTACTTCTCGACGTAATCGCCCTGCAGACGTACACATTTTTCACAACGCTGACGCCATGATTACATGGCAGCGGCGAAGGCTTCTTTAGGAGTCTGTTTTGACCACTGGAAAATCGCTGAGGCAATAGCAGCACAGCTGGTGAATGTGCGGCCACGGAGAGTGTCTTTCATTGTTGGAAAAAGCCAAAAGTCACTAGGAGCCAGGTCAGGTGAGTAGGGAGCATGAGGAATCACTTCAAAGTTGTTATCACGAAGAAACTGTTGCGTAACGTTAGCTCGATGTGCGGGTGCGTTGTCTTGGTGAAACAGCACACGCGCAGCCCTACAGGATGTTTTTGCTGCAGTGCAGGAAGGAATTTGCTCTTGAAAATATTTTCGTAGGATGCACCTGTTACCGTAGTGCTCTTTGGAACGCAATGGGTAAGGATTACGCCCTCACTGTCCCAGAACATGGACACCATCATTTTTTCATCACTGGCGGTTACCCGAAATTTTTTTGGTGGCGGTGAATCTGTGTGCTTCCATTGTGCTGACTGGCGCTTTGTTTCTGGATTGAAAAATGGCATCCACGTCTCATCCATTGTCACAACCGACGAAAAGAAAGTCCCATTCATGCTGTCGTTGCGCGTCAACATTGCTTGGCAACATGCCACACAGGCAGCCATGTGGTCGTCCGTCAGCATTCGTGGCACCCACCTGGATGACACTTTTCGCATTTTCAGGTCGTCATGCAGGATTGTGTGCGCAGAACCCACAGAAATGCCAACTCTGGAGGCGATCTGTTCAACAGTCATTCAGCGATCCCCCAAAACGATTCTCTCCACTTCCTCGATCATGTCGTCAGACCGGCTTGTGCGAGCCCGAGGTTGTTTCGGTTTGTTGTCACACGATGTTCTGCCTTCATTAAACTATCACACCCACGAACGCACTTTCGACACATCCATAACTCCATCACCACATGTCTCCTTCAACTGCCGATGAATTTCAATTGGTTTCACACCACGCAAATTCAGAAAACGAATGATTGCATGCTGTTCAAGTAAGGAAAACGTCGCCATTTTAAGTATTTAAAACAGTTCTCATTCTCGCCGCTGGCGGTAAAATTCCATGTGCCGTACGGTGCTGCCATCTCTGGGACATATTGACAATGAACGCAGCCTCATGTTAAAACAATGCGCATGTTTCTATCTCTTTCAAGTCCGGAGAGAAAAAATCGGAGGCCTTATAATTTGAATGCGCCTCGTAGAAGCAGCAAGGTTCAATATTTCTGCAGGGGACTTCCAACGACTTTCTGAGTCCGTGCTGCGTCTAGTTGCTGCACTACACCGGACAAAAGGTCTGATACGATGCTAGAAAGTAGCCTATGACTTTGGCACTTCTGTATTCTTTTGAGCGGGTTTGCTGTAACCAGTTTCGAGTAATCGATACAAGTCTAGCAGCAACCTCTTTGCTTGAGGAATCAGCTTGCTAACAACCAATGATAGTCCTTTGTGGGTACCAACCTATGTCGGCCATCTTGTTGAAAGTGACTTCGCCATTATTTACTTTACAATTGCGTCTATTTTCTGTTCGGGTTTTGTTGCATTCTTGACGGTGCAGTCGTGCTTTGGAGAGTTACTTGCCAGGGCAAAGTTTACAGTGACAAACTCAAAAATTCAAACTGGCACTGTTTGGATGTGATCACTCCGTGAGTAGGAATCTCTCTGTGCTTACCTGCAGGAAAACAAAAGCTTACAGCTGTATATACTCAGCTCAATGGAAGCAGATTATAGAGTTCTGCATCATTTATTCACGTTATCGTTCTGCAAATTCAAGGACATTATTCTCTCTTGAAGGGTAAAATAATTTTTTATGTACAAAAAAGCCGAAGTTGCAAATTCAGGTATTTTTATTTATTCAATTTATGCCTAGTTTCAAGTAACTTGAACCCATTTTCAAATCATTCAAACACAACGAAATGATGTATTCCGTAATAGATTGCAAACCGTCTTAAGATTCTACGTTGTGCTTTTGTACATACAGTTAGATGGAAGTCAAGACTTTCAACGAACGTTAGCAGGACATGTTTTTTAATGCAGTTTTCACTCAGTTCTGAGGAAATAGGCATACAACGTTATTTACAACTCGTAGAGAAACCAGAAAGCAATAATAAAATTCGATGGGCAAAGAAACGAAGCTGTAATTGAGAGGAACGGAGCGAGACAGGGTTGTTGCCTGTCCCACATGTTCTTCAATATTTATGACTTTTGTTCAAAAAGCAATTAGATTTTTTTAAATTACTCTATTTATTCGTTTACTTCAAAGTCATCTCCTTCAAAATTTTCCCCATTAGATACTATAAACTTACATAAATATTCAAAATAGTCCCAATTAGATACTATAAACTTATGTCAATAATTACCAGAGCTCACTCGAAGCAAATACCGGGACAGTTTTCACCTCTCGCAGCGATGTGTTTTTTATCTCATCTACGTTTGCAAACGACTGCCCTCTAAGATTTCTCGAACTGGATCACTAGGATAACTTTCAGGTCTTTCAACAATGAGTTTTTAATCCCATCTGTCCCTGAAAGACGGCTGCCCTTTAAGATTTCTTGAACTAAATCGTTGAGATAGCTTTCACCTCTTTCAGCGAGACGTTTTTAATCTCATATGTGCTAAGGTCTACGAGTAACGTCATCGGTTAGTTACCAAAACGTCCTCGGTCGCAGTTTCGAACTCCTCCACCGCTTAAATTTTGAATAAAAAGCATCAGCAATGGCGGTCAAAGACTTCCGTCGTAAGAAGTCACCCTGATTTTGCCTTCGGCCTTGTGAAAGGGGAAGGAGAAGCGGACAGAGATTCAGGGAACTAACTCTTTTGCCTTTGGGTTGGAAAACTGCCCCGAAAGGTGGAAGAATTAGCATTGATCAATGGCATTAGGATGCAGATGGTTCAAATGGTTCAAATGGCTCTGAGCACTATGGGACTCAACTGCTGAGGTCATTAGTCCCCTAGAACTTAGAACTAGTTAAAAACCTAACTAACCTAAGGACATCACAAACATCCATGCCCGAGGCAGGATTCGAACCTGCGACCGTAGCGGTCTTGCGGTTCCAGACTGCAGCGCCTTTAACCGCACGGCCACTTCGGCGATGCAGATGCCAATGGAAATCACTACATTACAGACACATACTGTGTATCCACAGGACATGTGTCCTATAATGATGATTTTTCCACTAGCAAAATTTTCCATAGTAGATCCCCAGTCGAATCTCCGGAAGGAGACTTCCAAGGAGAAGGTGACCATGAGAAAGAGATTGAATGACCAACGAAACGATAACGTCTTACTAGGTGGGACGCGGAATGTCAGAAACTTGAACATGGTAGGGAAGCTAGAAAATCTGAAAAGGAAAACGGTAGGCTCACTCTATACATAGTGGGCGTCAGTGAAGTGAAATGGAAAGAAGACAGGGATCTCTGGTCAGATGAGTACAGGGTAAAATCAACAACAGCAGAAAAGGCTATAACGGAAGTAGAATTCGTTACGAATAGAAAGGTAGGCTAGAGAGTGAGTTACTGTGAGCAGTTCAGTGACACAATTGTTCTCATCAGAATCGACAGCAAACCGACACCGACAGCAGTAGTTCAGGTACACAGCCGACCTCACAAGACGAAGATAAAGACATAAAGAAAGGATATGACGATATTCCACGGGTAATTCAGTTTGTAAAAGGAGATGAAAATCTAATGGTTATGGGTGTCTGGAATGCGATAGTAGAGGAAGAAGTGGAAGAAATGGATACGAGAGAATATGGGTTTGGTACTAGGAATGAGAGAGAAGATAGACCAATTAAATTCTGTAATAAAATTAAGCTAGTAATAGCGAATACTCTGTTGAAGAGTCAGAAGAGGAGGAGGTACAACTGGAAAAGGCCGGGAGATATGGAAAGATTTCAGTCAGATTACATTATGATCAGGCAGAGACTCAAAAATCGGATACTGAATTGGAAGGCGTACCCAGGAGCACATATTGACTCAGATCACAATTTGGTGATGAAGAGTAGATTGAAGTTTAAGAGATTAATCAGGAAGAATCGTTGTGCAAATAAGTGGGACACTGAGGTAATAAGGAATGAAGAGATACGCTTGAAGGTGTCTGAAGCTATCGATACCACGATACTGAATAGCTCAGAAGACAGTTTATTTTGAGAGAAAAAACATGCCTATAATGGGCAACCACAGAAGCTGGAAAGAGGTACAAAGAAGATAACTGCGAACAAACCATCGGTAAGAGATGAAATAGTTCAGGTGATCGATGAAATAAGGAAGCCAATAACGTTCGGGAAAATTCAGAACTAGAGAATTAAATGTTACTTAGGAATGAAATAAATAGGAAGTGCAGGGAAGATAACGCGAAATGACTGCATGAAATTTGTGAAGAAATCAAAAAAGAAATGATTGTCGGATGGGCTGACTCAGTATATAGAAAAGTCAAAACAACCTTTTGTGAGATTAAACGCAGAGTTTGTGACATTAAGAGTGCAACGGGAATTCCATAGTCAAATGCAAAGGTGAGAGCGGATAGCTAGAAAAAGCACACTGAACGCCTGTAAGAGGAGGAAGACTTGTCTAATGACGTGCCAGAAGATGATGGTTCAAACGGCTCTGAGCACTATGGGACTTAACATCTGAGGTCATCAGTCCCCTAGAACTTAGAACTACTTAAACCTAACTAACCTAACGACAACACACACATCCATGCTCGAAGCAGGAGTCAAACCTGCGACCGTAGCGGTCGCGCGGTTCCAGACTGAAGCGCCTAGAACCGCTCTGGCACAGCGGCTGACATAGAAGAAGAAACAGGAGTCGGTGTGTAAGAGATATGGGATATAGTATTAGGATCAAAATTTGAAAGAGCTTTGGGCGACTTAAGATCGAATAAGGCGAAGGGGATAGATAACATTCCGTCAGACTTTCTAAAATCGTTGGGGAAGTGGCAACAAAACGACTATTCATGTTGCTATGTATAATGTATGAGAATGCCGATACACCATCTGACATTCGGAAAAATATCATCCACACAATTCCGAAGATAGTAACAGCCTACAAGTACGAGAAATATGCATCAAAGTTACTGACAGGAATAATAAGCAGAAGAAAGTAAAAGAAAATTGAGGATGTTTTAGATAACGATCAGTTTGACTTTAGGAAAGGTAAACGCAACACAGAGGTAATTCTGACGCTGCGGTTGATAACAAAAAAAAAAGACTGGAGAAAAATCAAGACACTTTTGTACGATGTGTAAACCTGAAAAAAAACGACCGACGTTGCCCAATGGTGCAAGATGTTTGGAATCCTGAGAAATTTGGGGTAAACTACAGGGTAAAACGGGTTATATGTAATACGTCCTAGAACCAAGAGGGAACACTAAGAATGGAAGACCAAGAGTGAAATGATCGAATTAAAGTAAGACAGGGATGTAGTATTTCGCCCACACTGTTCAATCAATACAGTGAAGAAGCAATGACGCAAATAAAAGAAGAATTGAAGCGAGTAGTTAAAACAGAGGGTCAAAGGATATCAAATTCGCTGGTGATATTGCTATCCTCTGTGAAAAGGAAGAAGAATTACAGGGCTGTTGAACGGAATGAACAGTGTAGTTGGTACAGACTATGGATTGAAATAAAAAGAATTGGGGACCACGAAGTGGACGAAGTGAAGAAAGTAATCCATGACGGAGGGAGCAAGGACGACATAAAAAACAGAATAGCACTGGCAAAAAGGGCATTCGTCTCCTAGATAAGTCTATTGGTATCAAACATAGGCCTTAATTTCAAGTAAAAATTTCTGACAACGTACGTTTGAAGCACAGCTTTATATGGTTGTGAAACATGGACTGTGTGAAAACCTAAACAGAAGAGCATCGAAGTATTTGAGATGGGGTGCTACGACTGTTGAAAATCTGGTGGAGTGATGGTGTAAGCAATGAGGAGGTTGTGCGGGGAATCGACAAGGAAAGGAACGTATTGAAAGCACTGACAAGAAGACACCAAGGGTTAACATCTATGGTACTAGATGGAGCTGTAGAGGGTAAAAACCAGAGAGGAAGACAGAAATTGTAGGACATCCAGCAAGTAATTGAGGACGTAGGTTCCAGATGCTACACTGAGATGAATAGGTTGGCGCATTAAAGGAATTCATGGCGGGCCGCTTCAAACCAGTCAGAACAATGATGACATGTAAGTCGAATGACCTTTAAAGTTTCTCGATCTAGATCGTTCAGATAGCTTTCAACTCTCTCAGCGACGCGTTTTTAATGTCAACTATGCTTGAAAGACAACTTCCGTTCAAGATTTTCTTTACTTTTTGGAACAGAAAAAGTCACATGGGACCATGTCTGGCGACTTTAGAGGCTGTGGTATCACTGCAGTGGTATTTTTACTATTTGCACGATTTACGAGAGAGCATTGCCAGAGCATGTGCTTCGATAAGTGCCGAAGTGATAAGGAACACCACTCAATCCATGATAAAAACATAGCAGCAAATCACTGATGTCATGGTCATCACTTCGAACACCTTCTGTAAATGAACTTTCATGCCACCTTTTTGATCTTCGCTGACCTTCAAACATCTTACTGTTACACATAATTGGATTCGTCTCGACAGCCGCTATCAGAAAATAAATACCAAACTATAGCATCCTAATTAAAGTTGACCTTCATATCTCTGAAACGACCCCACCTAGCAACAATGAAACCAACGTCATATTATGGCCCCAATTGTCCCATGCAACTTTTGTCCGACAAACTCCTATCATACTTTCGGAGTTATTCTTGGTGGCAATAGTTAGTGACTCACCCTGTATTGTGAAAATGTAAAGTCTCAAGTAGCTGTGGTCCCAGACGAAGTAAGTCAGGGTTATACTGAAGTAAATGTGTATGTGATTAGCAAAACGTCTGACATTGATTTAGCTGCAGCAGTGTCTACGCCACTGAGTGATAATGGTTGGCTGTCAGAGGTCGTAGAGCCTGGGCCAGATGTACATGTGGGGCTGAGTTTTGTGAGATACAGAGAGGAAGTGTAGATGTTGATTTTATTGTGAAGACTGTGGAGAATACAGAGCAAACAATTCATTATGTTGGTTGTGTTGCAAATTTGGTTGTACAGACGCATTTATTTCTAAAGAACACGGGTTCATCCTAACTTCTGGTGAGGGCAAACATCTAGTAATTATTCTCAAACATACAGTCAATCGCGGGGAGGCATTGTTTCAGCCGAAAGAGACAGCTGTAAGTGTTATATCGGTGCAAGCGTCTTGTATCATGAATGTAAGTCCATGTAAACTGCATACGGCATCATTAAGTTTCAGTGCACACAGTGAAGTGCCTAAAAGCACAAAGAAGTTGATTGTGATAAGGAAAGCGGTAAGAAAGCATAGAACTGCAAGGAATATTCAATCTGTGATTCAGTGTAAAATAAGAGAGGTCCCTGGTACTTTCGACTGCTGTATGTCATAGTACTGTAACTAATTTTTGTATAAGCATAATTTTAAGGACGTGTGTTCTGGGATAACGTAAGGGAAACTTTTGTTTCTAAGGCAAAGTTCCAGATGATGTACCAGAATAGCGGGGCAAGAAACCACCTGGCAGATGAATGAAGATGCCGAACATAAAAAAAAGAGAAAATTTTACTGTCGAATGATTTGCAGGGAAGGAAGAGTTTTTGCAATTTTACTTTAATGATTTTTTACATTATGATTTATGAGAATTGTGTCCATGTGTGGAAATGGGGAAAGGTGTTGGTTTAGCAGTAGAAGTATGACTTAAAAAAGTCTGAGTTAAAATAATGGATTACCTTTTAAGTAAGAATATATAAGCGACATTGTGAATTATAGAGTGTTCGTGATTTCGGAGTCATTCAAAACGATTGTGCTATTGGATACATATTGGTTTAGAGGAGAAAAATTTCTGTGTAAATATAATCCAATAAACTGAGCTTATGTCTTGGAATTGAGTGAACAGCTGATGGACCATGTGTGTCAAACTATACTAGAGTAAGAAACAAAGTGAGAGTGTTGAATGTAATTGTTGAACTGTGTTTGTGTCAAAACTCTTTTCAGAGATATCTCAAGGAAAATCTGAGGCAGATTATTTGAAGATGAGAGGAGAGTTTCACAGTGAAATAATGCATAGATGAAGCCAAGTAAAAATAATGTAGTGGGTGGATGCAAGGAGGTGCCGTATTAAAACTCCAGGAGAACTTTCCAAGTGATTTATTGTTTTTTAGCTACAGTGCCCTTGTTCCTCTCGGTCTGCATCACAGGGCCCCGCAATGCTGAGGAAGCACCCTAGTGGCCCGTGTAATGCAATGCAGTGTCGAGCCAGCCTTGTACGCCAGTGGAGTTGCGTCATTGTCAGGATGCCAGGAGTTGGCTCAGTGGTCTGCATCCCTGCCAACTCAACGCCAATCGGTGTGAGCTGCATGCGGCCAGCCGTGTCCTTCTTCTCGCCGGCATGGCTGAGATTGCACCGACGACAAACGCCCATGGTCTGGGGTCCAAATCTGCGGCCCTCGTCTCGGGATGCTTCCGGCGTGAGTCAGAACGACTGGCCGTTGTTGGCTGGCTGGATACGGACCATGGGTCGGCCTCAGGGGGCCGAACCAACGACCCGCCAAAGGCTGGAACGCTGGCGCCCCATCTCCTGCTGTATGTAGCTGGTGATGTGACACGCCTCGCCATGAATCTGGCAGGTGGAAGTTTGGTCCTATTATGTTGCACTTAGTTCCATTGATTAAAATTCTGTTCCCCTAATTTCACTTCTGCAAATACCCTCACTCAAAACAACCTGCTACTACTACCAAATGCTTATAGGTGGGGAAGATCTAATGCATCCAAACCTGTTGCAAGCTCAATTTTGGCTCCACGATGCCCCTTGGACAGTCTATTCCTTTCCCCTTAGCTAAAAATAACTGTGCCGTGCACATGTCCCATATTTGTAGCTTCACAGATTTTTCTCCGATGTTCACTAGTTTTGATCCAAAACGACACCGATTGTGTGACTACTTTCATCCTTAAATTTACATTATATGAACCGGTGCAATAAACACGACTTCCCTGACCCAGCACTGTCGATAACTAAAAATTTAAGCAGGAAATCGTACGACTCGGGCATCGTTCAATACATATTTATTACGACTTTGCCGCAAAATTTACTCCGATGCATCTATTTCTCCAGAACTGCGTTTGATTTCTCTTCCAACAACATTCCACATACGTCAGACACTACACTTTCCTTTTCAGTGACCTGAGGACAGGGATCACCATCACCCTTCCTCCCTCTTCAAAAGACTGCTGCCCCTAGCAGGCCCAAAATACTCGAAAACACATATACGAAAATACAATGCCTACTTAATCTATGCAACCCAATGATATATGACATGAAAACAAAATAACTGCAAATACTCTACTACTTTTTTAGATTGCAAAGCATACGGTACTTCATGCTGTACTCTATCTTCCTGGTTTCCTCTGTGCTTAGCATCTCAATCACTCTCTCTTTCTTCCTCTTTCCTTCCTGTGACACGCCTGGTATCACATACAGGCAACCCTTAAATGGCTCCTTCAGCCCCAACAACCACTTCAACGCATTATGATCTGTCACTGCCCGAAATCTTCTCTCATATAAATAACATTTAAAATATGTGATTCCATAGATTACGCTAGGCATCTCCCTCTCTGTTGTTGAGTAATTCCTCTCTGCTGCACTCAACTGCCTAGACGCATAGGCTACAGGATGTTATTTCCCATCTATTTCCTGAGTAAAAACACACCCTAATACTTGATTCGATGCATCGCATGCTAGTATAAACTCCTTTTCAAAATCTGGAAACACAAGAACCGGACTTGATGTTAACATTTCTTTCAGTTTGTCAAACGCTTCCTGACACTTCTGTCCACTCAAATTTCACAATCTTCCATAACAATCGCGCCAACGGCTGTGCTAAATCTACGAAACCCTTCACGAACTTTCGATAGAAATTGAAAATTCCGGTGAATGATTGCACTTGCTTAACTGTTATCGGTTCCCGAAAAGCCCTTACAGCCTGTATCAACCTCGGATCTGTTCGCACTCCGACCTTACTGACAATATGGGCCAAATATTTTACTTCTTCTAATGCAAAATGACACTTCTCCAGGCTCAACGTCAAACGAGCTGCTCTTAACCTCATAAAGACTTCCTTTAACCACTGTCTATGTTGCTCCATACTACCTGAAAACACTATAATGTTATCCAAATATACCAGACACCGCCGTAGTTTCAACCCCTCAACGCACTGCCTAGCAAGCTCTGAAATGTTTCCGGAGTGTTATTCAAACCGAATGGCATTCTAATGTACTGGTAATGGTCTACTGGTGTAGAGAACGCAGTTTTTGGGCCATCCTCTGGAGCCACCTCTAACTGATGATAACCAATTGTCAAATCCATCGTAGAAAAGTACTGGCACTGTCCTAAGTGATCCAAAGTCTCCGAAATGTTTGGAATGGGGTATGCGTCCGTCACTATCTTATTATTGAGGTATCGGTTGTCACAACAGAACCTGTATTTCTTTGTTCCATCCATAGATTTCTTAGGCACAACGACAATGCCCACTCCCCAGCAACTATTACTACGCTCTATAACACCGTCCGCAAGCTGCTGATCAATGAAATCCTCCACAATCAGCTGCAAATATGTCGGTATTCTGTATGGTTTACGGAAAACAAGTGCTTCATTCCCTGTTGGTATCCTATGTTGAACTAATGGAGTTGCTGGTAACGGCCCTTGTGGAAAAAACAAATCCTTAAATTCCCACAATAGTTCTTCCATATGCTGTCTTTCTCGTCCTTTCAGATGCTTAATTGTGTCATGCAATGCAGATCTATTGACAGTTAGTGGTTGATCGCTTCACCTACCTCTCGAACACAAGTCTTAGTCATCTGGCACATCCAAATTTGCTACTAAAACTCCTTTCCTCAAATTCGCGATTACAGTGCTAAAATTATCCACGTTCACGGGAACTGCTGGTCAATCGCTCCCCTCCTGTACGCATACAACACTACGTTTCACAAAACAACTCAGTGAACCAAAAACTTCATTATCCTCCAGTGGTTCAATAACACATGCCGTACCCACAGGTAGATTTGACTCTACACTTACTCAAAGCGACTTCCCGGTGCCACTAGACACACACGCATGCGAATTAAGCCTTAATGCTAATGTACACAGTTCAATTGGTTTGTTCATTATATTGAACACCCCTCACGATAGCTCTGCATTGACAACAGTTTCCCCTAGCTGAAATAACATTCCACCAAGTTCCACAGTTCGTTGTCCAAGGTCTATTTCGGCATGATGTTGATGCAAGAAATCTACTCCTAGGATCATGTCATAGCCCTCGCTTACCCATGGTACTACCTCCATGCATGCATCAAATCGGACTTTCCCTATTCGAAAGTCAATGTCACCGACCCCAAAGGTGTTACCTCCTTATCTCCCACTCCATGCAACCTATAACGTGGTGGGTCTAACTTCCTTTGTCCTATTATATTCTTAGCAGCCACTGACAATTGCGCCCCTGTGTCCAACACAATCTTAAATTTTTAGTTTCTATGTATCCTACCACTGAACATTCCACCTCTGCATACGTATTCATAGCATTGAAATTAAACGGGAGCTCCCTTAGGTGGGTCTTGGACCCCCTCTGCCGTTTCACGATTGTCCACCTCTCCTATCTCCACTTCTCCATCCTCCACTCTGCTGATTTCCACCCCTTCCTCTATTCCTTGGTGACTGGCTACTTCCCTCTGCACATGTCCCATACAACCACACATGTATCATTTTATACCCGCTGTAAACACTGTTTGCCTCTCTCGTACACCTGTTGCCAAGTCAATTTCCTCACATTGAATTACCAGCTGCGTCCTTCTTCTCGCCGGTGTGGCTAATATCGCAGCGATGACAAACGCTCGTGATCCAACGCCCGAATGTGTGGCACTCGTCTCGGGATGCCTCCAGCATGAGTTGGAACCCTGGACGACTTCCCATGGTAGCAAGTCATGGAGTGGCCCGCCACTGGCTGGCTGGCTACATACCCCTCGTCGGCCTCAGGGGGTTGAACCAACGACCCACCGTGGACTGGAATGCTGGCGCCCCATCTGCTGCTGTGTGTAGCCGGTGGTGTGACACGCCCCACCGTCCAGGAGAGCTGCCACACTTGAATGAATCTCGTTAGAAAATGGCACCTATTTATACTCGACTGTGCGTCTCTGTTTTGCCAAGTGCGCCGCTTCGCATCACGTACTCATAACACGCTAGGTTGGCCAGTGGCCCCCTTCTGCCTATGACTTGCGCCATGCAAATTGCTGGGTGTGCCTCCTCTGGCAGTTCTACTCCCCTGTGGCCTGTATTTGCCTTCACAACTGGTGGTATGCGTAACCCACTGCAACCCGGCCCACACCTGTTTATAACTTGTGCTCAGAATATCGCACAAAACTAGCTTTCCCTATCCTAAACGGTGGTGCCGCTACAATTAAGACGCTTTTCCTGGTAGTGTAAACTGGGGGCACGGACTGAGGAGAGTTGTGCTATACCCATATGAAAGAAATTAAACATGTGGTGCCGATGTAGCAAAATGGTGTAATAGGGAAAGAGGCTTCATCACTTTGGCGATGCATGACTGACGAAGAATGCCTAAGTCAGATGCAAGAGTACCTATACAATACACTGACTACAGTGCCAAAGTATCTGAAGTGTACAGTTGCGACATCACAGAGTGTTTTGGAAACCTGAGAAGATGAGAAAAGCAGTGCAAGTGATGTCTTACTGCCTCCCAGCATGACAAATATAGGCCAGCCCCCCATAAGTATCGCTCATTGAAAGCAGAAGTATTCTCTGCCTCCAGCCAAACAGCCTGGAGGGGTGAGTCTGCCACCACCTCATCCAGCTGTCTACGAGCTTCTTATGGAACAGCATGTCCAAGTCCGTCACAACTCGGTCACACTGCCATCATCTGTGCTGAGCCCTGCACCCAGCAGGCTATTTCGATGGCCCTGCTAGAACTGTTGCTGCCTTCCATCCTGAGGGTTTCAGGTTCCTGTCCAGGGAAATGCAGATGCTCTCTGTCATTGCAAGGTGCATCCTGGCTGCCCATTCCCTCATCCTGAGAGCAAACGCTACTGCCAGTGGCTGCCACTCCCGTGTGTTTTTGTTGCTCTGGTCAGCCATTTCCATAGGTGCTAAAACACCAAGGACGATGCTGCATGCTGACTGCATGGGTCTGACTTCCTTGTGACGACACTGGAGCTGATGCTCTCACTGCAGCTGTGACACATCTCTTGGTCAGCACTTACGAGGCGAGTACCAACTACCAGTCCAGCAACCACCACCAGCTGCTGGGGTATCGATACATCATCTGCTGTATCCTGAACATCAAATATTTGGTGTCTCAATAATGCTTAACTGAGATCTACAGTTGTCAGACGAATTCACTCACCTAGCCGCTCCCCATCCATGCCTGGATGGGTGGCAGAAGACCTCCTGACCTTCAAGTGCCTTAAGCCACCGTCCAATATAACTACTGACCCCATGAGCGTTACAGTGACAAAAGCAACAAAACCGTCTTAAGCACTAAATGACATAAATACCAAGTAGGGGTGGTGAATAAGGGGAGACACGGGGGATGGAAGAAATATCTATATTTCTTAAATGGTGCCACTTCACTAAAAGAATGTTTAATACATCACTCACTCATCTAGTGATCTAGGAATTTCTAGACAGTATATCCAAACAACAAAGTAAAAATACAAAACAGTTTTGAGATTATTTACAAAAAGGTTATCAAAACATCAAATACTAATTAAGACGAACATTGTGTTTTAAGCCTTATGCTAAGGAATATTTGAATGCGAGGGTACTGATAAGAATGAACCTTAAACAACATTCTAACATTGAAAGCATTACCAGGGTTAACAAACCTCAAGAACACAGGTTACGATGTTAATAATCTAGTAGGACTAAGAGATGAAGGGTGCTTCCATGTTACGTCCCAACAGAGGTAAGAACAATGGTATCTGTGAGGATCTGCTGACATACATTAACAACTAGACAATAACGTGACAGAGTACTACCTTTATTGAAGTTAGCGGAGTTAAAATACAGTCAGTAAACCATTTACACACTGCTTAAAAAAAATGAGACTTAAAATTTGTTTACACTGACATAAATCAGGTTCAGCTGAATCCACAAAAGTACAAGAAACGCCAAACAAAAATCATGGAGAGCTGAAAGCCAAAGAATTCTTGAATTTGTTTGGATATGTCACTACTCCCCCCAAGAACCATGGACCTTGCCGTTGGTGGGGAGGCTTTCGTGCCTCAGCGATACAGATGGCCGTACCGTAGGTGCAACCACAACAGAGGGGAATCTGTTGAGAGGCCAGACAAACATGTGGTTCCTGAAGAGGGGCAGCAGCCTTTTCAGTAGTTGCAGGGCCAACAGTCTGGATGATTGATTGATCTGGCCATGCAACACTAACCAAAACGGCCTTGTTGTGATGGTACTGAGAACAGCTGAAAGCAAGGAGAAACTACAGCCGTATTTTTTCCCGAGGGCATGCAGCTTTACTGTATGGTTAAATTATGATGGCGTCCTCTTGGGTAAAATATTCCGGAGGTAAAATTGCCCCCATTCGGATCTCCGGGCAGGGACTACTAAAGAGGACGTCGTTATCAGGAGAAAGAAAACTGGCGTACTACGGATCGGAGCGTGGAATGTCAGATCCCTTAATCGGGTAGGTAGGCTAGAAAATTTAAAAAGGGATATGGATAGGTTAAAGATAGATATAGTGAAAATTAGTGAAGTTCGGTGGCAGGAGGAAAAAGACTTTTGGTCAGGCGAATACAGGGTTATAAATACAAAATCAAATAGGGGTAATGCAGGAGTAGGTTTAATAATGAATAGTAAAGTAGGAGTGCGGGTAAGCTACAACAAACAGCATAGTGAACGAATTATTATGGTCAAGATAGACACGAAACCCACGCCTACTACAGTAGTACAAGTTTATATGCCAACTAGCTCAGCAGATGACGAAGAAATTGAAGAAATGTATGATGAAATAAAAGAAATTATTCAGGTAGTGAAGGGAGACGAAAATTTAATAGTCATGGGTGACTGGAATTCGGTAATAGGAAAAGGGAGAGAAGGAAACGTAGTAGGTGAACATGGATTGGGGCTAAGAAATGAAAGAGGAAGCCGCCTGGTAGAATTTTGCACAGAGCATAACTTAATCATAGCTAACACTTGGTTCAAGAATCATAAAAGAAGGTTGTATACTTGGAAGATGCCTGGAGATACTGATAGGTTTAAGATAGATTACATAATGGTAAGACAGAGATTTAGGAACCAGGTTTTAAATTGTAACACATTTCCAGGGGCAGATGTGGACTCTGACCACAATCTATTGGTTATGAACTGTAGATTAAAACCGAAGAAACTGCGAAAAGATGGGAATTTAAGGAGATGAGACCTGGATAAACTGACTAAAACAGAGGTGGTACAGAGTTTCACAGAGGATAAGGGAAAAATTGACAGGAATGGGGGAAAGAAATACAGTAGAACCTTTGAGGGATGAAACAGTGAAGGCAGAAGAGGATCAAGTAGGTAAAAAGACGAGGGCTAGTAGAAATCCTTGGCTAACAGAAGAAATATTGAATTTAATTGATGAAAGGAGAAAATATAAAAATGCTGTAAATGAAGCAGGCAAACTCGAATACAAACGTCTCAAAAATGAGATCGACAGGAAGTGCAAAATGGCTAAGTAGGAATGGCCAGAGGACAAATGTAAGGATGTAGAGGCTTATCTCACTAGGGGTAAGATAGATTCTGCCTACAGGAAGATTAAAGAGACCTTCGGAGAAAAGAGAACCATTTGTATGAAAATCAAGAGCTCAGATGGAAACCCAGTTCTAAGCAAAGAAGGGAAAGCAGAAATGTGGAAAGAGTATATAGAGGGTCTATACAAGGACGATGTACTTGAGGACAATATTATGGGAATGGAAGAGGATGTAGATGAAGTGGGAGATATGATACTGCGTGAAGAGATTGACAGAGCACTGAAAGACCTGAGTCGAAACAAGGCCCCGGGAGTAGACAACATTCCATTAGAACTATTGACGGCCTTGGAAGAGCCAGTCCAGACAAAACTCTACCATCTGGTGAGCAAAATGTATGAGACAGGCGAAATACCCTCAGACTTCAAGAAGAATATAATAATTCCAATCCCAAAGAAAGCAGGTGTTGACAGATGTGAAAATTACCGAACTATCAGTTTAATAAGTCACGGCCTCAAAATACTAACGCGAATTCTTTACAGACGAATGGAAAAACTAGTAGAAGCCGACCTCGGGGAAGATCAGTTTGGATCCCGTAGAAATATTGGAACACGTGAGGCAATACTGACCTTACGACTTATCTTAGAAGCCAGATTAAGGAAAGGCAAACCTACGTTTCTAGCATTTGTAGACTTATAGAAAGCTTTTGACAATGTTGACTGGAATACTCTCTTTCAAATTATGAAGGTGGCAGGGGTAAAATACAGGGAGCGAAAGGCTATTTACAATTTGTACAGAATCCAAATAGCAGTTATAAGAGTCGAGGGGCATGAGAAGGAAGCAGTGGTTGGGAAGGGAGGGAGACAGGGTTGTAGACTCTCCCCGATGTTATTCAATCTGTATATTGAGCAAACAATGAAGGAAACAAAACAAAAATTCGGAGTAGGTATTAAAATCCATGGAGAAAAAATAAAAACTTTGAGGTTCGCCGCTGACATTGTAATTCTGTCAGAGACAGCAAAGGACTTGGAAGAGCAGTTCAATGGAATGGATAGTGTCTTGAAAGGAGGATATAAGATGAACATCAACAAAAGCAAAACGAGGATAATGGAACGTAGTCGAATTAAGTCGGGTGATGCTGAGGGTATTAGATTAGGAAATGAGACACTTAAAGTAGTAAAAGAGTTTTGCTATTTGGGGAGAAAAAAAACTGATGATGGTCGAACTAGAGAGGATATAAAACGTAGACTGGCAATGGCAAGGAAAGCGTTTCTGAAGAAGAGAGATTTGTTAACATCGAGTATAGACTTAAGTGTCAGGAAGTCGTTTCTGAAAGTATTTGTATGGAGTGTAGCCATGTATGGAAGTGAAACATGGACGATAAATAGATTAGACAAGAAGAGAATAGAAGCTTTCGAAATGTGGTGGTACAGATGAATGCTGAAAATTAGATGGGTAGATCACATAACTAATGAGGAGGTATTGAATAGGATTGGGGAGAAGAGAAGTTTGTGGCACAACTTGACTAGAAGAAGGGGTCGGTTGGTAGGACATATTTTGAGGCATCAAGGGATCACAAATTTAGTACTGGAGGGCAGCGTGGAGGGTAAAAATCGTAGAGGGAGACCAAGAGATGAATACACTAAACAGATTCAGAAAGATATAGATTGCAGTAGGTACTGGGAGATGAAGACGCTTGCACAGGATAGAGTAGCGTGGAGAGCTGCATCAAACCAGTCTCTGGACTGAAGACAACAACAACAAACATGTCACTACTGCAGGTGGGTACCCGTGGTCTAGGGGGCAGGCACGGTAGCTCAGCGTGTTCGGTCAGAGGGTTAGCTGCCCTCTGTAATAAAAAAACTGAGTTAATCGATCAACAACGAACTTAAATGGTTGTCTTACGACGTCCGCCCCGACCAGATGCAACGAACGAAACCGAACAAAATGAGATTTAAAAAAGGGGGGTAGCGTCTTTGATTCATAATCAAAACGTCTTCGGTCCCGTGTTCGATCCCCGCCACTGCCTAAATTTTGATAAATAATCGGCATTGGCGGCCGAAGACTTCCGGCATAAGAACTCACCCTCATTCTGCCAACGGCCTTGTCAAAGAGGGCGGCGGTGTGGACAGAGGTTCAGGGCACTCTTTTGTCCGAGGGGTGGGAAATTGCCCCTAAAGGCGGAGGAATCAGCAATGATCAACGACATGAGGATGCAGAAGGCAATGGAAACCACTGCATTAAAAGACACGTAACGTGTATCCACAGGACATGTGGCTTGTAATTGAAGAAGTGTCATGATGATCTCTCCACTGGCAAAAGATTCCGGAATAGTCCCCCATTCGGATCCCCGGGAGGGGACTGCCAAGGGGGGGGGGGGGTTACAATGAGAAAAAAATTGAATAATCAACGAAAGGATAACGTTCTACGAGTCAGGGCGGGGAAAGTCAGAAGCTTGAACGTGGTAGGGAAACTAGAAAATCTGAAAATGGAAATGCAGGGGCTCAATCTAGATATAGTAGGGGTCAGTGAAGTGAAGTGGAAGGAAGACAAGGATTTCTGGTCAGATGAGTATCGGGTAATATCAACAGCAGCAGAAAATGGTATAACAGGTGTAGGATTCGTTATGAATAGGAAGTTAGGGCAGAGGGTGTGTTACTGTGAACAGTTCAGTGACCGGGTTGTTCTAATCAGAATCGACAGCAGACCAACACCGACAACGATAGTTCAGGTATACATGCCGACGTCGCAAGCTGAAGATGAACAGATAGAGAAAGTGTATGAGGATATTGAAAGGGTAATGCAGTATGTAAAGGGGGACGAAAATCTAATAGTCATGGGCGACTGGAATGCAGTTGTAGGGGAAGGAGTAGAAGAAAAGGTTACAGATGAATATGGGCTTGGGACAAGGAATGAAAGAGAAGAAAGACTAATTGAGTTCTGTAACAAGTTTCAGCTAGTAGTAGCGAATACCCTGTTCAAGAATCGCAAGAGGAGGAGGTATACTTGGAAAAGGCCGGGAGATACGGGAAGATTTCAATTAGATTACATCATGGTCAGACAGAGATTCCGAAATCAGATACTGGATTGTAAGGCGTACCCAGGAGCAGATATAGACTCAGATCACAATACAGTAGTAATGAAGAGTAGGCTGAAGTTCAAGACATTAGTCAGGAAGAACCAATACGCAAAGAAGTGGGATACGGAAGTACTAAGGAATGACGAGATACGTTTGAAGTTCTCTAACGCTATAGATACAGCAGTAAGGAATAGTGCAGTAGGCAGTACAGTTGAAGAGGAATGGACATCTCTAAAAAGAGCCATCACAGAAGTTGGGAAGGAAAACATAGATACAAAGAAGGTAGCTGCGCAGAAACCATGGGTAACAGAAGAAATACTTCAGTTGATTGATGAAAGGAGGAAGTACAAACATGTTTCGGGAAAATCAGGAAGACAGAAATACAAGTCGCTGAGGAATGAAATAAATAGGAAGTGCAGGGAAGCTAAGACGAAATGGCTGCAGGAAAAATGTGAAGACATCGAAAAAGATATGATTGTCGGAAGGACAGACTCAGCATACAGGAAAGTCAAAACAACCTTTGGTGACATTAAAAGCATCGGTGGTAACATTAAGAGTGCAACGGGAATTCCATTGTTAAATGCAGAGGAGAGAGCAGATAGGTGGAAAGAATACATTGAAAGCCTCTATGAGGGTGAAGATTTGTCTGATGCGATAGAAGAAGAAACAGGAGTCGGTTTAGAAGAGATAGGGGATCCAGTATTAGAATCGGAATTTAAAAGAGCTTTGGAGGACTTACGGTCAAATAAGGCAGAAGGGATAGATAACATTCCATCAGAATTTCTAAAATCATTGGAGGAAGTGGTAACAAAACGACTATTCAGGTCGGTGTGTAGAATATATGAGTCTGGCGATATACCATCTGACTTTCGGAAAAGCATCATCCACACAATTCCGAAGACGGCAAGAGCTGACAAGTGCGAGAATTATCGCACAATCAGCTTAACAGCTCATGCATCGAAGCTGCTTACAAGAATATTATACAGAAGAATGGAAGAGAAAATTGAGAATGCGCTAAGTGACGATCAGTTTGGCTTTAGGAAAAGCAAAGGGACGAGAGAGGCAATTCTGACGTTACGGCTAATAATGGAAGCAAGGCTAAAGAAACATCAAGACACTTTCATAGGATTTGTCCACCTGGAAAAAGCGTTCGACAATATAAAATGGTGCAAGGTGTTCGAGATTCTGAAAAAAGTAGGAGTAAACTATAGGGAGAGACGGGTCATATACAATATGTACAACAAGCAAGAGGGAATAATAAGAGTGGACGATCAAGAACGAAGTGGTCGTATTAAGAAGGGTGTAAGACAAGGCTGTAGCCTTTCGCCCCTACTCTTCAATCTGTACATCGAGGAAGCAGTGATGGAAATAAAAGAGTGGATTTAAAATACAAGGTGAAAGGATGTCAATGATACGATTCGCTGATGACATTGCTATCCTGAGTGAAAGTGAAGAAGAATTAAATGATCTGCTGAACGGAATGAACAGTCTAATGAGTACACAGTATGGTTTGAGAGTAAATCTGAGAAAGACGAAGGTAATGAGAAGGAGTAGAAATGAGAACAGCGAGAAACTTAACATCAGGATCGATGGTCACGAAGTCAATGAAGTTAAGGAATTCTGCTACCTAGGCAGTAAAATAACCAAAAACGGACAGAGCAAGGAGGACATCAAAAGCAGAATCGCTATGGCAAGAAAGGCATTTCTGGCCAAGACAAGTCTACTAATATCAAATATCGGCCTTAATTTGAGGAAGAAATTTCTGAGGATGTACGTCTGGAGTACAGCATTGTATGGTAGTGAAACATGGACTGTGGGAAAACCGGAACAGAAGAGAATCGAAGCATTTGAGATGTGGTGCTACAGACGAATGTTGAAAATTAGGTGCACTGATATGGTAAGGAATGAGGAGGTTCTACGCAGAATCGGAGAGGAAAGGAATATGTGGAAAACACTGATAAGGAGAAGGGACAGGATGATAGGACATCTGCTAAGACATGAGGGAATGACTTCCATGGTACTAGAGGGAGCTGTAGAGGGCAAAAACTGTAGAGGAAGACAGAGATTGGAATACGTCAAGCAAATAATTGAGGACATAGGTTGGAAGTGCTACTCTGAGATGAAGAGGTTGGCACAGGAAAGGAATTCGTGGCGGGCCGCATCAAACCAGTCAGTAGACTGATGACCAAAAAAAAAACAACTGCAGTAGGAATGAAGGGAGCATTTCTGACCACCTGCCTGTTACCTAACCAGACGCATGACAGCACAATTAACTATGCGAAAAATAACAAAGTTAATATGCCATATACCAAATAAAATTGATTACAAGATTATAGCTACGGTCGCAGGTTCGAATCCTGCCTCGGGCATGGATGTGTGTGACGTCCTTAGGTTAGTTAGGTTTAAGTAGTTCTAAGTTCTAGGGGACTGAGGACCTTGGAAATGAAGTCCCATAATGCACAGAGCCATTTTTAACAAGATTATATGTAAAGAAGTAGGCTGCTATGAAGCAGTTTACAAAGAGGAGATATGTTCAGAGCAATTGTATTTATTCGTAAAATAAAACGATGAAGCGTTAAAAAATATACTGGACTTTGCTGAGCCTGGTGGACACTCAATGATGTGAAACAGACAAGTGTAGAGAAATAATTTTACATATAAGCTAAAGCGATGCAGTCGCTAGAACTATATAAGATAAAAAATACCCCATAAATGCCCTGAACCCCTTAGTGGTCAACTGTGTTACATACTCTGCTTCATCAGTGCGAACCTTGTCCATCCGTTCAAGTTCTCTCATGCAGTTTGCTCGAGGATTAATTCCCATATGACGTAGCACTTTCACCCTACCAATGTTGCCATCATTAAAAACAATAACAGCATCACTGACCCCCACTTTAGTGTCTTCATTCCAACAAAAACATATTTTGTAAGAGAGTCCATATAAGATTATTGAACGACTCATTTAGATTTTGAGTCTGACCATACAGACACTACTCCAGTAATTCAGAATTTGCCAGGTCTCTGTAAATAGGTTTTATGATGAAACTTCCTGGCAGATTAAAACTGTGTGCCCGACCGAGACTCGAACTCGGGACCTTTGCCTTTCGCGGGCAAGTGCTCTACCATCTGGGCTACCGAAGCACGACTCACACCCGGTGCTCACAGCTTTACTTCTGCCAGTATCTCGTCTCCTACCTTCCAAACTTTACAGAAGCTCTCCTGCGAACCATGCAGAACTAGCACTCCTGTAAGAAAGGATATTGCAGAGACATGGCTTAGCCACAGCCTGGGGGATGTTTCCAGAATGAGATTTTCACTCTCTCATTCTGGAAACATCCCCCAGGCTGTGGCAAAGCCATGTCTCCGCAATATCCTTTCTTTCAGGAATGCTAGTTCTGCATGGTTCGCAGGAGAGCTTCTGTAAAGTTTGGGAGGTTGGAGATGAGATACTGGCAGAAGTAAAGCTGTGAGCACCGGGCGTGAGTCGTGCTTCGGTAGCTCATATGGTAGAGCACTTGCCCGCGAAAGGCAAAGGTCCCGAGTTCGAGTCTCGGTCGGGCACACAGTTTTAATCTGCCAGGAAGTTTCATATCAGCGCACACTCCGCTGCAGAGTGAAAATCTCATTCTGGAAACATCCCCCAGGCTGTGGCTAAGCCATGTCTCCGCAATATCCTATCTTTCAGGAGTGCTAGTTCTGCATGGTTCGCAGGAGAGCTTCTGTAAAGTTTGGAAGGTAGGAGACGAGATACTGGCAGAAGTAAAGCTGTGAGCACCGGGTGTGAGTCGTGCTTCGGTAGCACAGATGGTAGAGCACTTGCCCGCGAAAGGCAAAGGTCCCGAGTTCGAGTCTCGGTCGGGCACACAGTTTTAATCTGCCAGGAAGTTTCATATCAGCGCATACTCCGCTGCAGAGTGAAAATCTCATTCTGGAAACATCCCCCAGGCTGTGGCTAAGCCATGTCTCCGCAATATCCTATCTTTCAGGAGTGCTAGTTCTGTATGGTTCGCAGGAGAGCTTCTGTAAAGTTTGGAAGGTAGGAGACGAGATACTGGCAGAAGTAAAGCTGTGAGCACCGGGTGTGAGTCGTGCTTCGGTAGCCCAGATGGTAGAGCACTTGCCCGCGAAGGGCAAAGGTCCCGAGTTCGAGTCTCGGTCGGGCACACAGTTTTAATCTGCCAGGAAGTTTCATATCAGCGCACACTCCGCTGCAGAGTGAAAATCTCATTCAGCTTTAATGATATCCATGACTGCTGCTGGGATGGAATGTTTATGGATGTATGAACTGTTTGAGTACTGGGCATTGCGGTAATTGCACCACGGATCAGGTCCAGGAGGGCAAAGGTGGTGTACAGGTTTTTCATCAGTTGACAGTCTGTGGAAGAAGGTAGTCCATACTGCCTGCTCCATTTACAACAAATCCTCAATATTATTTTTAATGACCATCCCATAATATCAATCATTTTGTTTTTCAGCCTGCGTCTTATGGTTTTACCATCAGAAAGTTTGTTGTCTCTCAAACTTTGTTTCAATTTCCTCAACCTGATGTCCATCCTCTTCTGGAAATGACCTTTACAACACAGCTATCAACAGCCTTCTATATAAATAATCACCGATTTTATTAGATCTTGAAGTAAAATTTTCAACCGGTTAGATTACATTTAAAAAATAGAGTTTATATGTGATATTAATATCATTTTATTCGGAAAATTGCGAATTTCATAATGAGATAAACATCCGAAAATGTGAAAAAAAAATTCCGTTCTATCTCCCCTTAACCAGGATAGTGGCTGTAATATTACTTGTGCGTGGAAGCGAGCTCTCAAAGCTGAGTAGATACACAGAGATGCGCTATGTTGTGTACGTTCCTACAGGGCACTAACACCACCAGTGCAGACATGAATGCCTTATGTAGCAGCACGACGTAATGATGAATTATGTAGACCAATTACGAACCGTGTATGGGCTATAAGTGGTTGCAACAACGGCAGCTATGAAGAAGATGGTGGAGGATTACGTCGAAAGCTCGAGGTTTTATCCAGATGTGACGCGAATAGTAAACCGAGAATGTTTTATGCCACACACCTCTCTTCCTTTCCTTGTAGTTGCAGAGAAACGAGCAGAGAACTGTTCTTGCATAAACGTAACAATTGTTATATGTTACGAGGAATACAGATGACAAATAATTAGTTATCGTTACACTGTGAAATGTTGTGCTTCTGTTAACCGCAGTACACGTGCGATATTAATGAGAGCGGGTCGCTAATTACCTGACGCTCTTTTGTTGCAGCAGGAATACGCGACGCAGTAATTACCTGTTCTGAAACATGCAGGCTGGAAAAGAGGAGGTACATTCCCTCCAGTGCATGAATTTCGTTTTTTTTTTTTTTCTATTTATGTGCGTTAAGCACGAAGTTCGATATGTCTCCTTTTGTTAAATGTAGTTCCCAGGCCTTACGTCAGATTCCTAACAGCTTATGTATATTTCAGTTTCCAGTATACTGAAAAAATCAGTGATACTCAACCAGGCATATTTGAGGCGGTAGCATATTTAAACACAAATGAGCAACATATCTGAAGGATCAATGAAATCGAAAAATGTGTCCACAGTACCTCCATCATACTGACGCTTACCATACTGAAAAGTTGCATCAAAATGGTGTGTCTAGGTGCAACGAAACACTCATTTTAATTTCTTGAAAGAGGTCCTTTTTGTGCATAAAGCTACACTCCTGGAAATGGAAAAAAGAACACATTGACACCGGTGTGTCAGACCCACCATACTTGCTCCGGACACTGCGAGAGGGCTGTACAAGCAATGATCACACGCACGGCACAGCGGACACACCAGGAACCGCGGTGTTGGCCGTCGAATGGCGCTAGCTGCGCAGCATTTGTGCACCGCCGCCGTCAGTGTCAGCCAGTTTGCCGTGGCATACGGAGCTCCATCGCAGTCGTTAACACTGGTAGCATGCCGCGACAGCGTGGACGTGAACCGTATGTGCAGTTGACAGACTTTGAGCGAGGGCGTATAGTGGGCATGCGGGAGGCCGGGTGGACGTACCGCCGTATTGCTCAACACGTGGGGCGTGAGGTCTCCACAGTACATCGATGTTGTCGCCAGTGGTCGGCGGAAGGTGCACGTGCCCGTCGACCTGGGACCGGACCGCAGCGACGCACGGATGCACGCCAAGACCGTAGGATCCTACGCAGTGCCGTAGGGGACCGCACCGCCACTTCCCAGCAAATTAGGGACACTGTTGCTCCTGGGGTATCGGCGAGGACCATTCGCAACCGTCTCCATGAAGCTGGGCTACGGTCCCGCACACCGTTAGGCCGTCTTCCGCTCACGCCCCAACATCGTGCAGCCCGCCTCCAGTGGTGTCGCGACAGGCGTGAATGGAGGGACGAATGGAGACGTGTCGTCTTCAGCGATGACAGTCGCTTCTGCCTTGGTGCCAATGATGGTCGTATGCGTGTTTGGCGCCGTGCAGGTGAGCGCCACAATCAGGACTGCATACGACCGAGGCACACAGGGCCAACACCCGGCATCATGGTATGGGGAGCGATCTCCTACACTGGCCGTACACCACTGGTGATCGTCGAGGGGACACTGAATAGTGCACGGTACATCCAAACCGTCATCGAACCCATCGTTCTACCATTCCTAGACCGGCAAGGGAACTTGCTGTTCCAACAGGACAATGCACGTCCGCATGTATCCCGTGCCACCCAACGTGCTCTAGAAGGTGTAAGTCAACTACCCTGGCCAGCAAGATCTCCGGATCTGTCCCCCATTGAGCATGTTTGGGAGTGGATGAAGTGTCCTCTCACGCGGTCTGCACGTCCAGCACGAACGCTGGTCCAACTGAGGCGCCAGGTGGAAATGGCATGGCAAGCCGTTCTACAGGACTACATCCAGCATCTCTACGATCGTCTCCACGGGAGAATAGCAGTCTGCATTGCTGCGAAAGGTGGATATACACTGTACTAGTGCCGACATTGTGCATGCTCTGTTGCCTGTGTCTATGTGCCTGTGGTTCTGTCAGTGTGATCATGTGATGTATCTGACCCCAGGAATGTGTCAATAAAGTTTCCCCTTCCTGGGACAATGAATTCACGGTGTTCTTATTTCAATTTCCAGGAGTGTATTTTCCTTGTGAAACAAGAACTTCGCTTACTGGCGATTACCTAATTTCGCCCCCAAGTGCATTATAAAGCAAAATTACAAACACTGTATCACTGAAAAATTCAGTGATACTCCACCTGGCGTGTTTCAGGCGGTAGCAAACCTAAATATACTTGAGCAAGGTATGTGGAGGATCAGTGAAATATAAAAATGTGACAACGGTACCTCAATCATATTGACGCTTATTATAATGAAAAGTTGCATCAAAATGGTGTGTCTAAGTGCATAAAAACACTCCATTTAATTTATTGAAAGAGGTCCTTTTTGTGCATAAAGCTGTTTTCATGTGAAACAAGCACTGTACTTACAGGCGATTATCTAATTTCGCCCCTAGTGCATTATAAACCAAAATTACAAAAAAAGGGCTAAATACTTCCATTTGGCAGCATTCCATTTACGGCAGTGCTCAAAAATCAACTACTAATGGTCCGCCATAATCGCATCGAATGACACGTTGTCGAGTAGTCACAGACGTTAGGCTCTATATCCAGAACAAAGAAGTGTCACTTTATGCATCGTACCAGCACACACAGTACATTAAAGAGGCTGGAAAATGTCTCCAAATAAAAGCGTACATACTGCGGTCAGTGTCATTCTATTTTATTTTGTTGAATTACTAGTAGCCGGCCGGAGTGGCTGTGCGGTTCTAGGCGCTGCAGTCTGGAACCGAGCGACCGCTACGGTCGCAGGTTCGAATCCTGCCTCGGGCATGGATGTGTGTGATGTCCTTAGGTTAGTTAGGTTTAATTAGTTCTAAGTTCTAGGCGACTGATGACCTCAGAAGTTAAGTCGCATAGTGCTCATTGAACCATTTGATTAACTAGTGACCCACCCCACCTTTCCACAGGTGGTGCTAAGTATCCACGGCCACATGATTTATTTATAATACACAGTGATATACACAAATACTACTCGCGGACCAATCTGTTTATTAGTGAAAACGGTATCGAAATCACTACAGCAGTCCCTGAGATTACACTTCACATATAGTCCGAAAAACGCGGCGAGGACTTTAGATTATGATATATCTGGTAGTTTTAGTTACACTTCCCGTATTTAACATGTTATAACATGGAAACTAATTACCGTACGAGTACCATACTTGATAGAATTAATCTACAGAGTATGGGGTGCATGATTTCCACGCGTCGCAGCGCGACCGTCCACTTCCAACTACTGCTACCAGCTGCTGTGATCAGTCATTTTGATTCATAGTCTCACACACCTCACCAGTAGCAGTGCACTTGCAGACGTGTTGTATGTAGGCTGTTTAGGTTTTTATGTTGGTAACGCCACGTAGCGCTCTATATGAAAATCACTGACTGTGCTGTGTGCAGTCTGAGGCTGGTCGGCATTGTTGCAATAATCGCTATTGTAGTGTTGGACAGTTGACTGTTAACAGCGCGTAGCGTCGCGCAGTTGAAGGTGAGCCGCCAGCAGAGGTGGATATGGGGAGAGAGATGGTGGAATTTTGAGAGCGGACGATCTGGACGTGTGTCCATCAGAATATTAGATATCATGGACTGATATATATATTATGACTTTTGAACACTATTAAGGTAAATACATTGTTTGTTCTTTATCAAAATCTTTCATTTGCTAACTATGCCTATCAGTAGTTAGTGCCTTCAGTAGTTTGAATCTTTTATTTAGCTGCAGGAGTGGCGCTCGCTGTATTGCAGTAGTTCCAGTAACGAAGATTTTTGTGAGGTAAGTGATTTGTGAAACGTATAGGTTAATTTAGTCAGAGCCATTCTCTTGTATGGATTATTGAAAGTCAGATTGCGTTGCGGTAAAAAATATTGTGTGTCAGTTTAAGCACAGTCATGTATAATTTTTCTAAGGGAACGTTTCAGTGTCAACATGAGTTTGGACAGAAGGAGCGGACTATTATTGGTGAAGTTCGATTATCAAAACCATAGAAATGCGGCAGCTGCACTTCGAGAATATCGCAGGCTGAAATGGTTACTGAAAGGTCCTCTTTCTCCATCTGCTACGCAGTGAAGAAGTTCGAATTATTGGAGAACTGCGCTTCGTTCCAGAGGAGACCGACGACAGGTTGCACCACAGGTGGTTGACGAAATCACTGTTGCTATGGCAAACAAATCTGCACGCAATTGTCGATCGTCAGGTAGTGCACGTGCTGTGTCAGGACAGTTGAACATTCCGTGGTCCGCTGTACGGAAGGTTTTCGTACAAGATCCATATGGTACAGCAGCTTGCACCACAGGACGCACAACGATTTGTTGCTTCGCTCTCCATTTTATCGCAAGGACTCAAGTTGACGAGGGCTGGCCCTGGACCATCCTATGAACATACGAAGCTCGTTTTTCTCTGACGGGTGATATTAACACACAGAATTGCCAAGCGAGAGGATCTTCACCTCCAGTCACTGTGCATGAAGTTCCTCTGTATGGCGAACGTGTCACCTAATGGTGTGGCTTCACGGCTACGTTCATCATTGGTCCAACCTTTTTTGAACAGGTTGGCGCTCAAGGATCAAAAACGTGCAGTGTGACTGGCCAGCGTTACTGCGATATGCTTCGACAACATGCCATAACCGCCCTAAATGAGAGGGACGCATTGAACATTTTGATGCAAGATGAACGTAGCCGTGAAGCCACACCATTAGGTGACACGTTCGCCATACAGAGGAACTTCATGCACAGTGACTGGAGGTGAAGATCCTCTCACATGACAATTCTGCGTGTTAATATCACCCGTCAGAGAAAAACGAGCTTCGTATGTCCATAGGATGGTCCAGGGCCAGCCCTCGTCAACTTGAGTCCTTGCGATAAAATGGAGAGCGAAGCAACAAATCGTTGTGCGTCCTTTGGTGCAAGCTGCTGTACCCCATCGCACATCGCTCGTGAAGTTCATCTGCTTCTCCGAAACTCCTTTGGAAACGGCCGAATTATCAGTTTGTTTCTAAATGCTTGGCTGGCACGGTCACCTGATCTCATTCCATGGGATTTCTGGTTGTGGGGCTACCCGAAGGACAGGGTTTACCAGGGGAACATTCACACATGTTCTGAGCTGAAGCGCAAAGTATCAATGGAGATAGCCAGCGTACCTACGCACATGTTTCGTTGTGGCGTGCAGAACGCAATCCTCCGCTTTCATACTCTTCTGGACACTGATGGGCGCCGTATTGAGCCCCCTTTGTAGAAGTAACGGTACCGGTACGTAACGGTGTGATGTACCGTTGCAGCACATTAAAAGTGTTTCAATCAAATTTATTCTCCATTATTTCTCTTCCTCATGTCCTTGGCATTAATGATACCAATTTTGGTCCTCGTACGGTAATTAGTTTCCGTGTTATAGCGTCTTAAATAGGTAAAGTTTAATTATACTCACCGGGTATATACTGTATAGTTCCTGCTTTCTGCATTTGCGGCGGCCAAATACCACCTCCTCCTCCCATGAAGCGTCAACCATGAACCTTTCTGTTGGTGGAGAGGATTGATTGCCTCAGCGATACCGTAGATACGATACCGTAGTTGCCATCACAACGGATGGGTATCTCTTGAGAGGCCAGACAAACACGTGTGGTCCATGAAGACGGACAGCAGCCTTTTCAGTAGTTTATTAAATTTGTTGTACAATGTTCACGTTGTATAATGTACGGCTGCTTCAAAGCATGATGCTTAGATGTGCGCTCCAGCCCCCACCGTTCCGCACGCACCGCTCGTCAGCGGCGCTGGATTTGTCGACGCGTCAGCATCGTCGCAGTTGGATGGATGGAGGAATAGAAGGGGGGGTGCAGGGCCACACATCTCAAACTATCCCAAGCAGACCGACACCAGGGGGCAGCTGACGATTATTGCATCAACAATAGCTTACTCACTCACACAACAAAGGTATTTACAGGTGAGAGCAGCTAAGGAACAGCTAGTTATTTACATACTAACTAAGAAGAATCCACTGAATATTTTCCTTCGTATTTTTTCAATTTGTTTTCTGAATTGGAAAAAAAGTGCAATTAATCATTTCATTTGTGTAGCATCTGAGCTGAAAGCATTTTCTTACAAACAACATTTCGTGCTTTCCATTGGGGTGTAAAGTCTAATGTGTTTTGTGGTTGTCCAACTGGCAAATACGGTGTGTAAAGTTGTCCGTGCAAGAAGCATGGTTATTTTAAAGGCTCTCCACAACCTGGGGATGTCTGCTCTCGTGCATTATTGATAACCACACTCTACGCTGATGTTACCAGGAGTTGCAGCTTTTTAAAGCTGAGAAGTAAGTTAGGTGAAATGCTGGAGTAGGTTTAATAATGAGTAAAAAATAGGAACGTGGATGATCTACTACGAACAGCATAGTGAACGCATTATTGTAGCCAAGACAGACACGAAGCCCACACCTACCCCAATAGTACAATTTTATATGACAATAAATTCCGCAGATGATGAAAAGATTGAAGAAACGTGTGTTGAGTTAAAAGAAATTACTAAGATAGTTAAGGGAGAAAAATTGAATAGTCATGGAGGAAGGGCATTCGATAGTAAGAAAAGGAGTAGAGGGGAAAGTAGTGAGTCAATATGGACTGGGGGAACGGAATGAAGAGGAAGTCACAGAGAATAACTTAAACATAGCTGACACTTGGTTTAAGAATCAGGAAAGAAGGCTGTAAACGTGGAATATACCTGGAGACATCGGGAGATTTCTGATTGATTATACAGGCTGATCGGAAATTCCCATTACAGACTTCTAGGACTTGTAGAGGGGAGTGAGTACATAGTATTTTGAATAGGAACCCATGTACGGAAACATCATCCAACAAGACTACATAGCGTCAAAGTTATAGGCGCAGGCGTCTATAAATGTACGTATACACTGGGTGATTCTGTAATGATGTCACAGACTTTCTAGGATGATGGAGAACGATAAATGTATTAATTTGAAAGAACGATCCCTGAACCTGAAACGAACGAGTTGGAAGTTATAAACATAAACCGTTCTCATACCTCTGACAGTTGAATACATGCACCGGTTCTAATGTTGCGAAGAATGTAGGGTTGGTAATTTTCAGTGGTGGTAGTGTGGACAAAAACGAGAAAAAAATGTCTAGTAAACGTGGGCTCTAATTTTCGTACCTCAACAGCTATGAACACTTGCTCAGTAGAGGAGATGTGTTTCACATTTGCGAAATTGAACGAATGGTCATAGCTGTTCAGGTATGCAATTTAGAGCCCACGTTTATTTGTCAATTTTTCACTACTATAGTCAGTTCTGGTCGAAGTGCTCGTATTTTTCGTTCAAAATCTGATGGATACTTACAGTTTAGGAAGCAATTATTTCATGGCAGGTAACTGTTACACTTACTGGATTCAAAGGGTAGGAGCTTAGTGCCTAGATCAAGGGACTTCCAACATCCCCAGTGACCCCGTATATACCGATGATACGAAACATTATGACCACTGGCTACGGGGAGATTTAATGTCGGCACGCAACGGTCTAGGAAAAGTAAGTAAGCTGATAAGAGACAAATGGGCAACCTCTCCACGACGAAACGGCTAACAGATGGTCTTCTGATATACACTGAGATGCCAAAATTCGTGGGGTAGAGACGTAGACATTTACAGATGTCGGTAGTGTCGCATACATAACGTATAACAGGGAAGTGCGTTGAGGAAGTTCTCATTTGTACACAGATGATGTGAAACGGATTCGAGTGTGATTACGGTCACACGACGAGAATTAACAGACTTTGAACGACGAATGGTAGTTGTAGTTACACGCAAGGGACATTCCTTTTCGGAAATCGTTAGGGAATTCTATACTCCAAGAGTCACAGTTTCAAGAGTGTGCCGAAGATACCAAATTTCGGGGACTACCTCTCAGCACGGAAAAGGCGGAGGGCGAAGGCTTTCGCTTAACGACAGACAGCAGTGTACAGTTTCCAGTGCTAGCAGACAAGCAATACTACGCAAAATAACCATAGAAATCAATGTGGGACGTACGACGAACCTATCTCTTAGGACAATGCGGCGAAATCTGGCGTTAATGGGCTATGGCAGCAGACGACCGATGCGAGTTTGTTTGCTAACAGCAAGACATCGCCTACAGCCCTTCTCCTAGGCTCGTGACCACACTGCTTCGACCCTGGACAATTGGGAAACCGTGGCATGGTCAGATGGCTCTAGATTTCATCTGGTAAGAGCTGATAGTAGAGTTCGAATGTGGCGCAAACCCAACGAAGCTATGGATCCAAGTTGTCAACAAGTCAGTGTGCGAGCTGGTGGTGGCTCCAAAATGGTGTTGGCTGTGTTTACATGGAAAGGTCTGGGTCCTCTGGTCCACCTGAATCGATCATTATAAATGGTTATGTTCGACCACAGGGAGACCATTTGCTGTCATTCAGCGATGTCATTATTATGAATGACAATGCGCTATGCCACCGGACTATAATTTCTCGCTATTGGTTTGAAGAACATTCTGGATAATTCGAGCGAATGATTTCTCCATCCAGATCGCTCGATATGAATCCCACTGAATATTTATGGGACGTAATCGAGAGGTCAGTTAGCGTACAAAATCCTGCACCGGCAACACATTTGCAATTGCTGACGGCTACAGAAGCGCCATTGCTCAGTATTTGTTTCAGGGAGCTTCCAACAACTTTCTGAGTCCACGCCTCGTCGACTTGCTGCAATACGCTGGGCAAGCGAAGGTCCGACAAGATATGAGGCGGTATCCCACAACTTTTGTCACGTCAATGTAAGAGACTGTGATAAAAGCAACGTAGCTATGTTCTGACTCTCTGGAACAAACTTTCCGGGAAAGGTGATGCTTGTAAGGTATTCGCGGGCTACTGATATGAACGTCTATTGAACCGGTGGTGAAACCACGAGTAAACGACGAGGAGTTCGGCTTCCACGTCTCACCACAGAAGGTGAACTTCCAGTGCTTGACCGCTGTGTAAGGCTGATCTCAAGGTGCTGTGCTAGTGTAGGGACAAGTGTTTCTGGGCATCCAGTTTGGTTCAGGCTTGTAGCAGCATTCTGTTGCAAGTCTGGTATGTCACTGTTCTTTTTTTTTATTTTTTTTACAACTTATGATTGAGCTCTTTCACAATTAATTTCGAAGTTTCACATATCGTGAAAAATTAGATCTAGTGCTGGTCATTTAGTGAGAAAAACTAGTAATTTGCAACTGGGACAGTTGAAATGTTTTTGTTAACTATAATTTTTAAAAGACTGCTCCCTCATGACGTATAAACTAAGTAAATATGTTTTCAGGTTTTTCTTTCGTTTTGTCTGACGTTTGCATAATGCACTGTCCAGTCGCACTAATATGACCACCCGTCGAAAGCCCGAATACTACCTTTTGCATTGCGGACCACTGAGTGAGGTGCACGGAGAATCTGAACGATGATCTGGAAGGTACCGGCACGCATGTGGACTCCAGTGCCTTGGTCAGTTGTGCCTTCCAAAATGACAAAATCATCAGGAAAAATTCCCCAGACCGTAATATTCTCTCCTCCGCCCCCCCCCCCCACCCCTACAATTGTTGCAGAGTGTTTGCTTTCGGTTCTGTGGAGCGTAAAACGTGATTCATCTGAAAAGGGCAGTGGACATACAGTTGCGTTATTGGCAGAAAAATTGCAGCTGTCGCCGCCAATGAACAGGAACCAACAAGGTTTCATGAATCTGGCGCCTTGTGTGGAGGCCGGTACACAGCAAGATTCGCTGAACGATCGTTGAGGAGACACCACTGTTAGGCCTTTGGCTCATCTGGAGTTTAGTTTCTCAACAGCTGAGTGTCATATTGAATAGAATTCTTCATGGTATTATGCCGCGTCATTGCTAAAAACTAACAACAAAAATAAACTAAAACCGACGTTTCAGCCGATTTGCAACGGCCTTCCTCAGGGCACGACTGGTTTTACATGGGGATAGGTGCTTCTATTTATTACAGACTATCGATGTCTGACGTCACTGTTGTAAAACTTTTAATTGGCCCTCTAATATGATTGGCTAGTCATGATGTAGGGGAAAATGGAAGGAAAGAGGCAATTCGTGGATGTCCATGTCGTCAACGATTGGTAGCTGTCCGCCATCAGCGTTCGGCTTCTGCTCGGCAAGTTTTCCTCCTGGTGTGCGCGGAAGTGAACTGACAGTTGCTCTACAGCTGTTTGTGCAGATACGTCCGTGTCCCGTGTAGCTTCTGCCCTGTGACCGCTTGCGGCCCGTTGGACTGGGATGGCCGGCAGCCAGGACGCCGGGAGTTTGCAGCCATCTTCTCTGTTGATGTTGTCAGGCTGCTTAATAATTTCGATTGCCTCCAGCATTTTGCACTCTCGAATCCACGATTCTTTCGCCAGTACTCGGGCTTCCTGGAACCTGATAGGTTGTCCACAGAAGAATTTTAATCACTATGACACCGGCCGCGGAAGCCTACGTTCTTATATCGACTGAGTGTCTATTCGTCAGTATCCATTTCTGCTGCCGTCGTTCTCTCTTTCGTCTACGTTCTGCGGTGCACCACAGCAGCTTCGAACATATATTTAAATAATGCCATTTTGCCATGCATTGTATGCTTTATCCACGGCGGAACGCAAACACTTCTCAGACTTAAACGTTTCTAAAAATCTTTGACCCTTGGCCCGAAAGACACTGATCAAGTCTTTTGGACACCAGATAAATTGCTCCGTTTCCTCAATACGACAGCAACTGCATTGTTTCCTGCGAACCCCCGAGACCCCCCGACACCTTCTGCATACCTTCCACTGCTAGTGCTACCACTCGCACTCTGTGAGTGGTTATTTGAAGTTGATGTTGGACATAGACGATGATCACATTAATGTGACTCGCCTGTGTAATTCTTACTGCCATACATTGTGCTTGTACGCAGAAACAAACTGCCAATCCTTCCTGAAGTGAAGTGGTACATCACCCCAATTCCCAACCTCCCTTCTGTCTCAGAGTTTCAGCTCGCATCCTCCCCCACTCTATCATGCTCCAACATACGCGAACATACGTAGAGTCGGGGGCACAGTGTTTGAGGGCGAGCACCTCTCGCCTGGCCGCCAGTGGATTCCGCCCTTTCGCCGGCGCGTGGTCCCGCAGGTGCCGGCGTGATAAGCCTCTAGTGAATAATGCATCCCGGAGGAAGCGGCTTTCATCTGGTGCGGCACAATAGCCTTTGTAGGCGCTGCGGGCTGGCAGCGCACGATCTCCAGGAGTGCCTACCTTTTAGGCGCACGGGCCGTCCTACAAGTAAACAGATAAACATGTGCATACAGCGGCGGGAGCGGATCGTCGTATGAGGGAGGTGCAACATATCTGCTGTGAAGTAGCCACTCCACGCAGTTTTTCTGCATTCATGTTTTTCTTCCCTGATCTGCGATGACCTTTGCAGAATAATTTCTCATCTCTACCCTATAGGTAGACCTGCTAGAATAGCTCAACGAACATTGTGCTTGTTTCCAAGACAGATATTTTAACCAGGTCTAATAGAAATCATTGTGATGGATTAACGTTCGTTTCGTTTCTGCATCATGCTGTCATCATCAGGTGCCTTCCTGTTTTCTAATGGTAACAGTATACTGTATAAATGCGTCACGCTACTTAAATAATAGTAACGGTAACTGTAGCAGTAGAAATTGTTTCATGAATTTACAGTTTAGTCACATTCCTCTAAACATTCCATATCACAAGGAGAATTTTAAGTATAAAGTACATTGGTCTCATAAACTGGCTAACCCGAGTGTGATGTTTAGGTCCTTTTCCATCCCCGTTAGGCAAATGCAGTGATGGTTCCCAATTTCCACGTCGGAAAATAGGAAAACTACAATTCAAAGACAAATGGCCCAGACGAATTCCATCTCTTAGGGCAAGTGACGACTGTAGTGACATGAGAAAAGTTACAAATCATGAAAACAGTCGAACCTCTATGACAGAATAAGCGCTAGAAAAGTGAACAAACCATCAAGGTCACCAAATTCCAAATAAATTGGTTGGTGGTGGATTTGTCATGTTAGTCATAATGAGAACCCAGTTTATAGTATTAGTATGTAGTAACTAGACAACAGCGAATTTATAAAATTAGACGCCAAGATTTCTTGATGTGAAATACTTTATTTCATGACCAGTTTCCATGGTAACTATCTGTCATCGTCAGATTCTCCTATCTGCAATGTATGACTAGAATAACGTTAATGTAGAAATCTGCATGATTGTACAACAATTATACACAAGGAATCATATTATCTGAATAATAAAAATTACATTCCCTGCATAAATGTGAAACACACCCGTCTCGTCGACATATTGATAACGTGCTCCACACTGGTTTGTCAGATATATGAAACATGCTAAATAAAATATCCATAGCAACAGTAAGGAACACAGGAGCAAAATTAGTTACGTCGATAAAGATGAAGGATAGTGAGGAAGATGGAGGGTGAGAGGAACGGAGGAATGGTGAGGACGAGACAGAAAGAAAGAGGGGAGTCTCTTGGCATTTAGGTTATTTACCTTTCCAAGATACCATCCACTGCTAATAATTTTTCTCATGAATCCAATCATATCCAGTTGTTTCCTCTCTGCTCATGTGTGCCCATTTGCATGTGTAGCCCCTGGAATGCATCCCAATGCTACCTGCACGACAGACCTATCGTGTTGAGCAGGGTAGACGTAAATGGTTACCAATTCCCCATCCTTGCCCTTGTAGGTTGGTTGGTTCAAATGGTTCTGAGCGCTATCGGACTCAACTGCTGAGGTCATAAGTCCCCTAGAACTTAGAACTACTTAAACCTAACTAACCTAAGGACAACACAAACATCCATGCCCCAGGCAGGATTCGAACCTGCGACCGTAGCGGTCGCGCGGTTCCAGACTGTAGCGCCAGAACCGCTCGGCCACCAGCGGCCGGCGCCCTTCTAGGAGCTAGGTGGTTGTTACCACAATAATGCTTGTTTCCTGACAATAAGAAGCATGTGTATAACATTTAATTGAAATTGGCAAAGTGGTTTACCAGAAAATAAATCACGCGAGCGCTTATTACATGTGTATGATCGTACTTCAGTGCAATATGTACCACTAATCAAAAATAAAAGGTGTTCCAGTGCAGAAATGTCAATGGAGTCCATTACATTCATTTTATTTCGGCACATTACACAGAAAATTTCACCCAGGTGAATGCAAATGTAAACATTACTCACAGATTATGCCTGAGGCACGTTACGACTGGCCAACTGCGGCCTGCAACGCAATACAAGGAGTGATCTTTGTTTGTGGGACATGTGATTAGCACGTCGCCAGTCCTTCCAGCTGTTAATACCAGTAGATCAATCCTGATGATGCTGATGCTTCTTTATTCAAGCAGTTCATCATTTGGCTTCATGCAGCTAAGTGTACCTATTTCAGACCATATCTCAGAAAAATCCGTGGAGGTTCTGAGAATCGAACATGGGTTCTTCGATCAAGGCAGTGGCACAGGTGAAAGTACATGATAATTCAGGTAAAAACGTTCCACTAAACATGGACTCACAAGCCGTTTTGAGTATCCATCGATCTCTGTACAAATTTTTTTTCTAATTAGAACGAATGTATTCGAAGTGTAAAAATTCTGTTAAGTCCCATTCAAATTGGAGTCAAATTTCAGTCATGTTTACGGAAATGTTTTCACCTCTCCTATTGTATACTTTAACTTTTGTGTTCGCTCGTAGATAGTGATGCAGACTGTACAAATTTTTGATCACAGCTACATTGATTGCGTATACCTGTTTAAGAACTCATTAATGTACACTGTCTACCAAAAACAGCAAAGCACAGAGAAGACATGGCCAGCTGTCAATGTAAATTCGTCCACTTACTCTCCATTGACATTTATGTAAATGATTAAAGTTGTGTCAGGTAAAACGGAATCCAGAGTGCATTTGCATTATTCATGTTTAGTGTTGTGACCAAGCCAGAAGAGTATTGTAAGGGGTGTGAACGGCATCAGATGCTGAGTGATCAATGTGAAGCACACAGAGGAGCCTCGCATATGTGTAAGAAAGCGTCATCAGTACCTGGAAACGGGCCTCGTTGTGGGATTCCATTTGGCCGGCTGGCCTAATAGTGCAATACCCGGATTTGCGGGGCATTCGAGTGGGACTGTGGTCCGATGCTGCACTGTATGAAAACGCAAGGGCAGGTACACATGTCGTCACAGTTCCGATCGACCACGTCTGACCACCGCAAGGGAAAATCGCTGTATTGTACGTCTGGTACTTTGAAACTGCTTTTCACCTGGGTCTGCCATTCGATAAAAGCAACGGACTCCCTGCAATATTCAGTGTCCTGCACCGCTGACCAGAGACTGACAGCAGTTGTACTAGGAAATTGGCGTTCCATGTGTAAATTGCCAAGGTCTTTCGAAATACTATTTAATACTGTAACCACTGAAATAATATAAATAAGCCCTGTCAACCCAACAGTTTTCATTCTGTTTCCTTATCTCCTTCTGGATGCTCCACTGTTTTTTCCAGGCATTATACACTCCTGGAAATGGAAAAAAGAACACATTGACACCGGTGTGTCAGACCCACCATACTTGCTCCGGACACTGCGAGAGGGCTGTACAAGCAATGATCACACGCACGGCACAGCGGACACACCAGGAACCGCGGTGTTGGCCGTCGAATGGCGCTAGCTGCGCAGCATTTGTGCACCGCCGCCGTCAGTGTCAGCCAGTTTGCCGTGGCATACGGAGCTCCATCGCAGTCTTTAACACTGGTAGCATGCCGCGACAGCGTGGACGTGAACCGTATGTGCAGTTGACGGGCTTTGAGCGAGGGCGTATAGTGGGCATGCGGGAGACCGGGTGGACGTACCGCCGAATTGCTCAACACGTGGGGCGTGAGGTCTCCGCAGTACATCGATGTTGTCGCCAGTGGTCGGCGGAAGGTGCACGTGCCCGTCGACCTGGGACCGGACCGCAGCGACGCACGGATGCACGCCAAGACCGTAGGATCCTACGCAGTGCCGTAGGGGACCGCACCGCCACTTCCCAGCAAATTAGGGACACTGTTGCTCCTGGGGTATCGGCGAGGACCATTCGCAACCGTCTCCATGAAGCTGGGCTACGGTCCCGCACACCGTTAGGCCGTCTTCCGCTCACGCCCCAACATCGTGCAGCCCGCCTCCAGTGGTGTCGCGACAGGCGTGAATGGAGGGACGAATGGAGACGTGTCGTCTTCAGCGATGAGAGTCGCTTCTGCCTTGGTGCCAATGATGGTCGTATGCGTGTTTGGCGCCGTGCAGGTGAGCGCCACAATCAGGACTGCATACGACCGAGGCACACAGGGCCAACACCAGGCATCATGGTGTGGGGAGCGATCTCCTACACTGGCCGTACACCACTGGTGATCGTCGAGGGGACACTGAATAGTGCACGGTACATCCAAACCGTCATCGAACCCATCGTTCTACCATTCCTAGACCGGCAAGGGAACTTGCTGTTCCAACAGGACAATGCACGTCCGCATGTATCCCGTGCCACCCAACGTGCTCTAGAAGGTGTAAGTCAACTACCCTGGCCAGCAAGATGTCCGGATCTGTCCCCCATTGAGCATGTTTGGGACTGGATGAAGCGTCGTCTCACGCGGTCTGCACGTCCAGCACGAACGCTGGTCCAACTGAGGCGCCAGGTGGAAATGGCATGGCAAGCCGTTCCACAGGACTACATCCAGCATCTCTACGAGCGTCTCCATGGGAGAATAGCAGCCTGCATTGCTGCGAAAGGTGGATATACACTGTACTAGTGCCGACATTGTGCATGCTCTGTTGCCTGTGCCTATGTACCTGTGGTTCTGTCAGTGTGATCATGTGATGTATCTGACCCCAGGAATGTGTCAATAAATTCACAATGAATTCACGGTGTTCTTATTTCAATTTCCAGGAGTGTATTTTATCAATTCTCACCATCGAGAGTCTCCTGTAATACAACTTCCAAGAATCTTCTACATATTTGATATTGTCTTCCCCATTCTCCACGTTTTGGACCAACACACAGTTTTGTTTCTAACATATCTATTAATGTACAAGAGAACTATCACATTTGAAAAGACACAGCATAGAGCTAGTAAGTCGTATATTACCAAATACTTTTAAACTACAATCCATTGAGAAACGTAATTGGAATCAAGGAATGGTAGAGACAGAGACATACACACATACGCACGCGCACACACACAGGACACGCGCATGCACACAAATTATGTCAAAGGCATACGATATCTGGCAACAAATATTTCAGAAACAGGACAGCAAAAATGCAACATTCTGCAGACTGCGTAGTGTTGATAAGCGTTTATACTGTTGAAGTTAGACGAGGGCTTCACGTGTACTGAAACAGTCACACTAGTTCTACAAGAGCAACACATTCTTGGAGAAATAAAGTAAACTGTTAGCCTTATTGTACCAGAACTGTGTGTAACGTACTATCGCTATGCCAAATTCTGGGTTCAAAAATGGTTCAAATGGGTCTGAGCACTATGGTACTTAACATCTGAGGTCATCAGTCCCCTAGACTTAGAACTAATTAAACCTAACTAACCTAAGGACATCACACACATCCACGCCCGAGGCAGGATTCGAACCTGCGACCGTAGCAGCAGTGTGGTTCCGGACTGAAGCGCCTAGAACCGTTCGGCCACAGCGGCCGGCCCAAATGTTGGGTCCTGCATGTTAATGTCCATACATTTTACGCAACTGAAGATGAGTCCTATCAAACTGAGAACGGTTATAGTGAAATATGTATCCTTATCAACTTGCAGACACGCATAAATTGCTCATGTTGTCATTGTTGTGATCTTCAGTCCGAAAACGGGTGTTATGCATCTTTCCATGCTAATCTATCCTGTGTATGCCTCTTCATCTCTGGCTAACTACTTCAACCTACATCCTTTCCAAGTTGCTTACTGCACTGATCTCTCGGTCTCCCTCTACAATTTTTAACTTCCCTCCAGCCGCAAAACGGTGATTCCTTAATGTCTCAGAATGTGCCCCATCAACCGAGCACTTCTTTTAACCAATTTGTGCCACTAATTTCTTTCGCACAAATTTGAAATACGGAATGGTCTTGATTGCACCATTCTTCATTAAGCGTTATGAGTTTAAAAATATCATCATCAGACTGAAGCTGTGGAATAAGGTGTACAAGGAAATTGACGATAGCGAATATGTACATAATAACGGAAATACATATCTTAGTAACCTATATACAAAAATTTCTATTAATATTGTGCTTACATGTAAAATTCTTAGTTTTCTAACCAATGTAGCCGGCCGTTGTGGCCGAGCGGTTCTAGGCGCTTAAATCCGGAACCGCGCTGCTGCTACGGTCGCAGGTTGGAATCCTGCCTCGGGCATGGATGTGTGTGATGTACTTAGGCTAGTTAGGATTAAGTAGTTCTAAGTCTAGGGGACTGTTGACCTCAGATGTTAAGTCCCATAGTGCTCAGAGCCATTTGAACCATTTAACTAACGTAGGTCAAAGAATAAAAGTTGTGTACACATCCTAATGCTAACTGTCTTTTAACAGATCTTTTGCGAACGTATTGATGAATGAATCATAACTTTTGGTCCGATTACCCGTTTCCCCCAATTCTTTTCTGCGTTGTATTATGTGTTTCAAATGAAATAAAGGAAATAAAGCACTATATGTATAAAGGTAGTAGTGTTAGGAACTTACCTCTAACATAGGTCTTTAAGAAGTTGTCGCAGTCATAAATTATGTATCAAAATGTTTTTAATTACGCTCATCAAAAATTTATGTAATTAACTTATATTTTTTCTTTAAAATCAGTTTTCAAAATTAAGTTGTAATAGTGATCTGCTACTTAGTTAAGTAAGTTTTAAGACAGTATACAAAATTTCAGCTCTCTATCTCTAATAGTTTTAGACTAATGTGTACCAGAACATCAAAAAAGTGAACTTTTCGCAAATTCAAGTTAAAGTTAAAACTTTCTCCGGTATCTAACCTGCATAACACTAATACTTCCCAGGTCCACATTCATCTTGTTTTTCATCTTGTTCTTCCTCCCTTTTCTTTTACAGAAGTCTCCTTATTCTTGCATCCTTAATGGCTTCCAACACTGGTTTCTCTGATTCAAAGGTTCTCCTGCAATCAATGGCAATTAACGCTCTTTGTATACTTCGTCAACCAGGCACTGCCATCAGTTCCATAACCTGATACCCTGACACTGCGTAGAGGTTACAAATCGTTTGAGAATATTCGATCACCAAAGAGATTGGTTACAAGTTGCGTGGAAGCGATAAACGTGTGACACGTTGCTCTAACGTGTTGGAAATAACCTTCTGCAATTTCGATGTCAACCAGTTGCACCACAAATGTGTTGAAGACGGCCGTATAAACTGTCGTGTCTACGGCCGTATCAGAGAAAATGGGGCCAACAGTCCCAGAAACTTACACCACGCGCCACTCACCAACGTTTTCATAATGCAGTGGTGTTACATAGATGATAGGGGGGTTTACAGCAGCGGAGTATCTGCTTTTTTGTATTTATGTAACTTGATAGATGGACGGAATTATAATGAGAATGTCTGGAAACTAAAAAACCCCTGAAATCATCGGCAGTGAACATTTTTTTCTCATTATGCAATGCTCGTATCATGGACACTCTGAATGGTCGCAATTCAGCAGCTCTCAGACATGTGCCATATGAAATGCCTGTCTCCTGGCTCAATCGACGCAACAGTTTCCTTGGAGAGTTCTCCAAGCGTCTCCGAACGTTATCAATAACCTCTGCACTCAGCGATGGTCTGTGTTTACCTCTATCACTGTTTAGCACACCAGTTGTCTCCAGCCTCCTTACATACGATAAAATTGCTGCCTTTGTTGGAACACCGTCCATGTAGAATTTTCTCCGAAATACCCGTTGTGTTGTAACTAACGAGTCTGTTTTGCAATACGTTTTCACAATAAAAATCGCTGTCTAATTGTGTACTGCTTGTTTCTGTCAGTTAAGCACTGCGAACGAATAACTAATTTTCTCGTTATTGTCACGCGGCCAGAACTACACATTCACAGACTTCACATATCACTACCGACGAGGCTACGAACGAACTAACACGAGCCGAGCACAGGACGAGGGATGTCATGGGCAGAAACAATAATCAACTTGCCAACAGCAGGTGGTACTTTCGTTCTCTCAGAGCTACTGAGATCATTAAAACAACTTTGCCGCTTCTACGAGATATCGGAGGGAATCTATGAGCCATTCAAGTAGTTTAGGTTTATATGGAACGCCCTGTATAGTGTGCTCAGTCATTTCCTAAATGATCCTATAACATCTACCTAAAATTTACTGTGGAAACAGTTCTTTGTCTGTACTTCTGACCAACGCATTGTAGTTTAAACAATCCAGCTCCTCAACTACCGATTTACATGCTAATTTTTTTTGCTATGGGGGAACACCTGTTCTCTGTAAAGCAAAGAGGAAAGCTTCACGTTTTTGTCCAGGCGGGCCAATTGAGACCGAGCGACCGCCGTTCATCCTCTTCTAGTGGCGTTATTTACATTTGATACGGAGAAGCATGGCGTGAGCAGCGCGTTCTCGGCTATACAGACCTCTGAGCCCTCTCTCAGGTAGCTCCTCACGAGGCTGACTGCACCACATTCCAGTTCCACTCTCATATAAAAATCCATGCCACTACCAGGGATCGAACTCAGATCCTTCACATACCAGCCGGACAAGCTGAGCACTTTTTTTCTATTAATTCTATCAGTTTCTTAGTCGTCTTAATCCTGCAGGAAGATTAGTTCTGTGCGGGCGTTGCATAACGTCTGTCAAAGTTTAACAATGAAAATTTTACTCATTTTTACTGCAGATGGTGGTCAGCTCCCTGGCCGAACGCGCTGATCTATGGCGGCAGCATACACTGTACTTTCTGCATTCATTCAGTTTCCGGGATACTGCTTCTTGCTGCAACATACGTTGGCTCCACGATTGCAAAGGAGTAATATTCTGTGTGCCACATGGAGTCAGCAGCTATAAAAAGGCACATCACGGACGGTTAGGTATTGTTCTTCGAGGTACCGTCACCAGCTTGACTTAGTAAGCAGCAGTCACCTTCATACAGATTATTAATTCAAGACCTCGATCGCACGAAACATTCGTTTCCAGGCATTTGGCCGCCCTCTTACCTGAGTGGTCAGCGCTTCTGACTGTCATACAGCGTGCCCGGGTTCGATTCCTGGCCTGAAAGAAAATATTTCTCCACTTGGGGACGGGATGTCGTGTAGTCTTCATCATCATTTCATCATCATCGAAACGCAAGTCGCTCAATGTGGCGTCAGCTGAAAAGACTTGCTACTTCCCCAGATGGGAATTTCTGGACATCGATGCCATTTCATTTCCCACCGTTTCTTCCTTATCTCAAAATATTCACTTTATAATCGTCAACTTCTGTTTAAGGTTGACTCTACAGATTTGTTGGAGTCTGTATAGTCATAGTTTTATCGCCTGTCGAAAAATGTGTCTCCCTACAGAAGAAACTTTTCTGCTTTTCTGCCGTTTTTCATCTAACATAATGACACGGCTTTAGTTGGGTCGGTACTCGTCGGTACTCAGTACCGGTAGTTACAGAAGAGTCCGAATAGAGTATCAGAACTTCCAAAATTTGCAGATCTATGACGGTATGGTCTGGCTCTTAAAATTCTAGTTCTATAGTTATTCAAAAGTTCTATAAATTTACTGAATCGGCCGGGATTAGGAAATAATCTCATACGAGATACCTAATAAAGGTGAGATGATAATACTGACGAAAGATATTTCTTTTTGCCGCTCGTTGCAAAGGGCTACAAAGAAAAATGTGCTTCAACAATGAATTAGTTCGACGGACATTAATCACTGCCGTCCACTTCCACCCAACTAAGTTAACTGTTAATTGGTAATAGTACTTTACTGCTTATCAATTGAAACGAAGATTTAATCTACGTTTTACGTTAAGGATACACACTGTATCTAGAATTAGGTTACACATGAGACAGAATATCGGTTGCAGTATCAGTGGGTCTGTGACTACGAATTAGACGTTATATATGTGGTCGTGAAATAAGAAGTAATATGAGTTTACTTAACTTGTTAAAACAAAATGAATGTGGTGACACTTTTGAAGGTGAAAGTTATATTGGAAGAAATTCGAATAAAGATAGTGATAGTGCTGAAAGTGAGGTGAAGAGAGCCACCGCAGTGGGAAGTGCAGTAAATGCCTTTGAAAGTTCTGCATTAAATTATGTCATGGGTTCATTCAATGACACGAGTCTTTTGCCTCCTTGTTGGACCTCAGAACAGTGGAATACTTTTAGTGATGAGAATCCATGGATAATTATTAATAAAGTTAACTTATTGCGTAAGGTATGTTTAGAAGCAAATTTTATTCCTAACAAGCCCAGGGATCTCATATTTCGCAGAAGTTGTTGCAGGGAAAAATAAATTGCTATGAAAGTGGTAATAAAGCTCAACAACAGATTGTGCGGAATAAATTCGTGAACCTAAATTAAGTAAATCTCACATAACTGTTTCAAAAGTAGTAGAATTAGGCAAAAAGCAATATTTATAGCAATGCAACAAGAATAAGTTGAAATCACTGCTCGCATTTTTATACCTTAGGAAATTGCAAATTATTAAAGACCTTATACTGATTTACCAGTTGATACTGATCTACAATGTCTTTAACGGGTTCAATATGGGAAGAATACTTCACATAAATTTCTCTTGCACTGGTAATACTTCTCGTATCACTAGGATTATGATTGAAAGGATCGTATAACGTATTGTATAAAACAAACGGAAAGTAATGTATTACTAGTTTAATCCACCACACTAAGAAAAAAGAAGATACTAGTTTTGAGTTTAAAATTTTCTATGGAGGACACTGATCAGTATGGATCTGACTGAGCTACAAATGGAAAAAAGACCTCTCTGGGATGAGTCAAGAATATTTAAACATGTGTCCTATATGTTTTTCACGTGATGGTGTCTGAAAAATGATTGGCAGAGACAGTGCTGTACGGTCACAACCTGAAAATTTATTTCCTTCTATCAGACCAGATTTCAGCAAATATAGACTAGACTATTAATGATTCAATCAGGGAAGTCCATAGAATAAATTAATTTCAGACAATTGTGGAAAAACTACGTGCTCCATACAGTGAAACCCACAATACATTTTAGAAACAGATTACAACAGTTCAAATGGTTCAAATGGCTCTGAGCACTATGGGACTTAACTTCTGAGGTCATCAGTCCCCTAGACTTAGAACAACTTAAACCGAACTAACCTAAGGACATCACACACATCCATGCCCGAGGCAGGATTCGAACCTGCGACCGTTGCGGTCGCGCGGTTCCAGACTGTAGCGCCTAGAACCGCTCGGCCACCCCGACCGGCTATTACAACAGTCTTGACGGAAATAAAATATTTATTTTCAGTGGCAACTGGTTTGGGCCAGAATGTGACGATCTTCAGACAATTTGTGCCACGATGGTAGGCGGTCTCGGTGAACGGAGCAGGTTTCGTGGCTCCACGAACATAAACCGCTCATAGCTGACGTTCATGGAAAAAAATTCAAATGGCTCTGAGCACTATGGGACTTCTGAGGTCATCAGTCCCCTAGAACTTAGAACTACTTAAACCTAACTGACCTAAGACAGCACACACACCCGTGTCCGAGGGAGGATTCGAACCTGCGATCGTAGCGGTCGTGCGGTTCCAGAGTGTGGCACCTAGAACCGCTCGGCCACATCGGCCGACCGTTCATGGAACCACGACACCTGCACCGTGCACCGAGACCGCCTACCATCATGGAACAAATTGTGTAAAGTTCGTTACCATCGGAAATAAATATTTTATTGCGCTCAAGACTGTTTTTAATCCACTTTAAAAGTATTTTAGTGAGACTGCTGATTGTCTTCATGAAAAAGATTCTCAAAAAATACTAATCTCTTAAGAACCAAAGGGAACTAAACACCTGCGAAAAAGCTTTGGGGCAGCTAATGTTGCATATTGATAAAATTTTCACAATTAAGTTTGCTTTATCAACTACAAAACTTTAAAAGCTGTGTGGGAAAACTTGGAGAGTTCATATTCCCATTCCGATATGGCTAGGAATGATATTACAACGGATCAGAAGGAAGAGCCAAAAATTCTGATTAAAGGAAATATTTAGTGCAAAGTTTGTAGGAAATTTTAGAATAATGCTGGGTGCATTCAGAGAATTAGATGAACTTTCATGTCATCTTCAAGAGAGAGAAATGACACTGCCAACAGCAGATAAACTGATAAAAAACACTGTTAGAGTATACGAGTCATTGCAGAAAAATCCTGGCCATTGTGCCAAAGTAACTGAACGATATGACTAAATTAAACACGTTCATATTTATGCCTGTGGCAAGATAGAATAAAATATAAATCATTCATGTAGGGCAGTTTTAGAGTAGGTTTGCTGCCTATTTAGAATGAAGACTGTTAACTACTATGAATGAAGGTTTGCAAAATGTTAGTGGCTATAAAGATCTACTCCGTCATCTAATTGCATTAAGTCCGTCTGATTGACCCGAGCAGCTAGATATAATGTATTGAGTCGAGAGTATAGTTCATCTCTACAAACAATGTAGAGTTTTAGGTAACAGGAAAATTACAATAAATTTCAGGGAGTAAAAGGAATTTCTAAATAATGAAAGTAAGCCACGTGATCTACTGCCATTACTCTGTGCGTCAGACACTACTGCTATATCAACAGCTGACTGTGAATTCTCGTTTAGCTCCATGGAAGAGATTTTGAACCCTTTCAAAACTGCTCTTTTGGTGGAATGTGTGTCTGATTTGATCTTCATCAATATAACTGGACCTCCACTTTCTGAATTTAACCCACTGCCACATGTGAAATCCTGGCTGGAAACTGGGAGCCGTTCAGCACATAAAGTCTCCTCTCGTAAAAGAAAAATGACTGCAGAGAAACATCCTTTCGAGCCTGTGTAAAACGTTTCGAAAAATTTAGTGAGTACTGGAAGTTATAATTTTGCAACTAAAAAAAGCCCTGCATAACGTTAGCAAGATTAGAAGTAAGTTAATCAGAACCTCGAGTTGATGATATAGGGGTTGTTTTATTCTCCTTGTAAATATTTGCATAGAACGGATAGGACAAGCCACAAAAATAGTACTGTGACTTATACTGTTGCTTAACAACGACACCGTCCCCTTCTCTACACTGTTTCACCATGTAAAGCCATTATGTGCTTTACAATTCACCCTCCTTCTTCACTTGGTTCAGATATATTACTTCAGCAACTATTTTTAGCTGTTTGTACTTGGAAAATCGTCTACTCTGCTATTACTATTTTAATTATCATTTTTAAAGACTACTTAGCGTATTTTGATGTTTGTATGTAATGAGCCTCAAAGTTAAGCACAGACATTTGGAGAAAGTTGATGGACAATGCTATTCCAAGAAATCCTCCAACGGTCCTTGTCAGATAGGACGCAGAACGTGGGTACACAATGTGCATTTGGGAATCTGCAGATTAAGGTAGCAATACAACGGAGACCTGACAATATTTGTGAATCAAAAGATTTCTTCTCATATTAGTGAACTAAATTTAGTTGGTTGCGAGGGCGTGTCAGCGCCGCGGAGCAGTCACTGTTGGCACCAATGTAGCTATGCTATATGCCGGGAAGCTGAGCCCCAGAAGACAGAACGTATCTCGACGTGCGGGTGGAGAGTCCGAAAACCGCGTAGGGATCGAGCGCGGGTAAAAATACAATAAGCGAGCAGCGAGAGCGACTGCCATCCGAGCACACGGTATCAGAGCAAGTGCGACGCGAGGGCTTGGTAAGCTGGCGTTAAAATCAGCGTTAGAACTGCCGGGCAAGGCTCACTGCCGCCAGCAGATAAACACATGCGATGACACGTTTCGCGCGCACACTCCGTGACAGATGTGCGTACTGTTCTTCTGCGGTACCCACGAAAGCTGTAACGCGTCCACTCGATGTCAGTTACAATAGACTACATGTTACACAAGATTACACGCCAGTGCTGTCAGAAACGAACATTTTTCTCTTGGTGTGAGTCTGTTTCTTTGTGAGAAAATCTGTATTCTTCGACAGCAACGGAAGTTGCCAACAAATAATTTTGTTGCCGAGGTGAGGAACATATGGTGGTCATTGCGATATGTGACCATACTAATAACAAATTTTGCAAAATGGTAGGAGAGTGTCACAATCGCAGTGTCGAACACTTTTGTTTTGTAATTCAGTCTGAAGCCTGCTAGGATGTCATACTAAACTCCCTGTACATGTGACAGATGGCGATCAGTTGGTCATTGCCAGTGGGTTCTTGTCAAACTACACTTTGCCATCGACGGACCCATTCTGTGGAATATGTGGCAACCTTCACAGCGTCAGCTCACCTCTGGGCAGCATCTGGTTATCACATGCAGTAAAGCAGTATAGTAACGGTCGACACAACAGTGTTCCATCTGTCTCAGATTAAATGACAACATCCTGAAAAATAGCTCTGACATACTCGCCAACGCAACGGACTTACGATGGTCATCTTTATCTTATTATTGTTTGAACGAAAAATAGTCATTGATTCATAATTAAGTCCTGGAAACACTAACTGCAATCAGTCTAGTTGTTGCTCAAAGTACACTCAAAACAGAAAAGACTCGCCACGAAGGAATTCCAAACTTGATGGAAATCGGTGTATGAGAGGTACATGTATAAAGAAACGAATGATAACAACTGCAAAAATATTGGATGATTTAGTCAAAAGGAAGAGCTCCACAAACCGAACAAATCAGAACCGTGTAGGCCCGTCGCTAGCCCTATCCAAGCAGTTATTCGTCTTGGCATTGATTGATAGCGTTTTTTGATGTCCTCTTGAGGGATACTGTCCCACATTACGCCGAACTGACGCGTTAGTTCGTCAAAATGTCAAAATCTCGAGCTGGTTGAAGGGCACTGCCCAAGATGTTCCAAACGTTCTCAACTGAGAATAGATCCGACTCCTTTGCTGGCTAAGAATGTGAAATGCAGACCCAGGATGGCTTGCCATGATGGACAAAAAACGGGGCGTAGAATATCGTCGACGTACCGCTCTGCTGCAAGGTTGCCACAGTAGATCAGCCAAGGGCTCCTGTTATGAAATGAAATGGTACTCCAGACTATCACTCCTGGTTATCGTGATGTATGGCTGGAGACAATCAGGCTCATATGTATCTGGAGCATCTCCAGACATGTCTTTGCTGGTCATCGGGGCTCAGTCCGAAGCAGAGCTCATCACTGGAAACAATTCTCCCCCCGTCAATGAGATTCCAGGCCACGATGAATAGCAAAATCCAGTCCGGAAACGCCCATGACAGCCTGGGGCACCAAACTGTCACAGCCTGACAAACAGGAGTAACGGTCTGGGGTGTCATATCATTTCATAGCAGAACGTGTTCGGATGTTATCTGCGGAACTTTTGCGGCACAGCGGTACGTCGATGCTATGCTATGAACCGTTTCGTTTCCCTTTATGTAAAGCTATCCCGGGCTTTCATTTCAACAATAAAATGCCCGCCAGCACTTGGCTGGAGTTTCTAGGGCTTGTCTCTGTGTTGCCAAACCCTACCTTCGCCAACAAGGCTGTCGAATCTATCCCCTATTGAAAATGTTGGGAGCGTGTTGTGCAGGACGCTTCAACCAGCTAGGGATTTTGGCGATCTACCGCGCTGATTGGACAGAATGTGGCAGGATATCCCTTAGGAACACATCCAACAACTCTGTCAATCAATGCCAAGCCGGATAAGGCCCAGAGATAGACCATCGCGTTATTGACATGTTCCATTTGTGGAGTCCATCCTTTTTCATTAATCATCCTACATTTCGGTAATTGCATTTGTTTGCTTATATATGTACCTCACATATGCCCACCCAGCTAGCTACGCGGTCTAACGCGCTGCATCCCAAGTGGGAAGGTGTGCTGGTCCCCGGCACGAATTTGCCTGCGGATTTGTGTCGAGGTCCGGTGTGCCAGCCAGCCGGTAGATGGTTTTTAAGGCGGTTTTCCATCTGCCTCGGCGAATGCGGGCAGGTTTCCCTTACTCTGCCTTTGTTACACTATGTCGGCGATTGCTACGCAAACACTGTTTACACATACACACACACCTTAATTACTCTACCACGCAAAAATTACAGATACACTCGTCTGGTGTGAGACATTCGCGGGGGGTGGGGGTGTGGGGGGAGGGGTTCCACTGGGCGCCAAACCGCACAATAACCGTGGGTTTGCTGTTTCGCTGTGGGGCGACGGTGGGGTGGGTGGACTGCTGTGGCCTGTTGTGGGGTTGTGGACCACTGTGAGCTCTACGGGGGTCGAAGCCTCTCCATGGTTTCTAGGTCCCCAGTTCAATTCACACACATACACAAAAACACCTCACATCACATACACTGATTTCGATCCCATTCGAAATTCCTTCGCGGTGCGTCGCCTATTTTTTTTTTTTCTATCTAACAGTATTTACATACAGCCTGGCGAAAATGTGAAGTACACAATAGTTAGGGAGGAGACGAAATGAAACTTCAGGGATTGAGAGCGTATTTGAAGTTATTTCAGTGATTAAAAAATCGAGACGGATTTGTAAAAAAGTTGACAGTATAGGCCCACTTATCAGTATGGCGTTGCACCCCATCTGGTCTGGATGCATCCACTGATTCGGGAAAGCCGGTTCCCATACACCTTCTGTCTGGGATCTTGCTGGCCACTAAAAGTATCTCAGCATCAGACAGACAGTTCATTGAGACACGTGGTATGTTTAGACAATCACTATCCTGCTGTAAAACGGCGCCACAATACTAAAAATGGTTCAAATGGCTCTGAGCACTATGGGACTCAACATCTTAGGTCATAAGTCCCCTAGAACTTAGAACTACTTAAACCTAACTAACCTAAGGACATCACACACACCCATGCCCGAGGCAGGACTCGAACCTGCGACCGTAGCAGTCCCGCGGTTCCGGACTGCAGCGCCAGAACCGCTAGACCACCGCGGCCGGCAGGCGCCACAATACTCCCACATTTCATGTAACACATGAGGAAATAGGATGTGCTGTCAGTTTCCTCAGTCACTACCAGCCGTGACGTGAAGTCATACCCGGCGACCCCCCAGACATTGGCACCAGTAGTAACATCACTGTGCCGCTACAAAATACTGATATAATAACAACTCACATATCGTTGTCGCCATACACACCGACGATAGCCATCCGGGGTAGTGCACAACCGCGCTTCATCGCTGAACACAATACGACGCCATTCATCAGCAGTCCATGCTTCCCGACCACGGTACCACTCCAGATGCAATCATATTTGTTGTGGCGTTAACGGCAGTCTAGGAACGGGACGGTAATTTCCCAGTTCGGCAGCTGCTAGTCTCTGATCAATAGTGTGTGTTGATACAAAATGTAGCTCGCAGTCCATTACTTGTTCTCTGATGGCTGGCGCAAATGTGAACTGGTTACGATATGTTCGGTGCTTAACACGACGGTCGACCCTTATGGTGGTAAGATGCGGTCAGTCAGCACCTATAAGACGAGTACGCCTGCACTCAACTTCCCTTGCGGTCAAAACTGGCCACCGTCGCATCCGAATTCCACACGAACTGGATAATGCACGATTCGACCAACCGGCCAAATGGAGACGCACAATTAGGCCCTTTTCAAACAATTGTCACATGGTGATAAGGCGTTTCACGAGAGTACATGGTATCTCCTGTCCTTCACAGTGATTGCTCAAGATCTGCTGCTTTTCAGCATCTTTTGTACGCTACCAGGCCTAGTAACAACAGTAAGCACGAGCAACACAAGTGGAATCTGAAATCCGTTCTACTTATCATAGATGGCTGCAACCCGCTGACGATGTGCGTGTGTGCAAAGTCGCATTAACGTCCGACCATGTCTTTTAGGTGGTTCTTTCTTTTGTCAGGCAGCAACCTCGCCAGCTTCGAGATTAGTTTTAACGTGAAGTTCCTCACTACTCTCATTTCTGGAGCTTCTCTTTACTTTTGTCTTTTTCCGTTTTACTCTCAATCCATATGATTATCTTAGTGCTAACGGCGATTTGCCTAATTGGCATACCGATTCGGGACAGTACGACCTCCGAAAGGAATCTTTTTGATATCTCCTTATATTTTATATATTGTGTACCCTATCGCTCTTCTCAGCTGCTGCTACAAACCTCTGGAACGCCTACTCCTCAACAGGCTGGACCCACGAATCCTAGACGTTATCCCACCAGAGCCTAACGACATATATTGAAGCAGGTTAAAAAAAAAGAAGAAGAAAAAGAAAAAAGAAATACTGCGGTAGCTTTCATAGACCTAACAGCTGCCTATGACACTGTATGGGAGGCAGGACTTCTACACAAACTGATATAAGTAATCCCCTGCCGTATGATACAGACTTATCAACAACATGCTTTCGGAAAAATACTTTCAGGTGATACAGGGTAATGACATAAGCAAACAGAGGAAACTGAACAATGGACAGCCTCAAGGATCAGTTTTAGCACGAATGCTCTTTAATCTTTACATCTCTGACCTTCCTGAAACCATCTCACAGTTCAGCTATGCTGATGATAGGGCCCTAGCTGTCTAAAGCAAGCAGTTTGAAGATACTGAAAACATCCTCACAAGTGACCTAAACAAAATGCATGAGTATTTCACCAAATGGAGGCTAGTACCAAATCCCACTAAGACTGAAGTCAGCTGTTTTCATTTGAACAACAGAATGGCAGGATGTGAGCTGTAGGTTCATATGAATAACAGTCAACTGCGATATCATCCATATCCAAAGTACCTGGAGGTCACTCTAGATAGGACATTATCCTTCGAAAGACACCTGGAAAATGTATCCAATAAAATAAGCTCACGGAACAGCCTCATTCAGAGGCTCTGCAGCACTAACGGGAGCAGGAGCAGACACACTACGAACTTCTGCACTCGCCTTAGTGTACTCTGCAGCCGAGTACTGTGCACCAGCGTGGTTAACTAGTAAGCATGTAAACAAGGTGGACACCCAGCTCAACGGTGCTATGAGAACCATAACTAGATGCATAAAGACTACCCCATTATATTGGCGTCCAACACTTAGTCACATAGCTCCACCCTCCTTGCGAAGACAGGAAGCTCTGATGAAGGAATACACAAAAATTATGAATAACCCCCTACTTCCTATCCATGAAGATGTCCGAACTTTGGAAAGAACACGACTCCACTCCAGAAATTCCCCTTTAAGACTGGCCCAAGAACTGTCAGCTGCCAGCTTCAGCATAGATGCTAAATGGCACGAGAGCTGGAGTGATAGTGCCTGCCCTGACAACCGTCAACTTATCTGTCCATCAGAGTAACCTAAGGGTTTTGAACTTCCACGACAGCTATGGAAAAGCCTAAACAGAACCCGAACAGGACATGGACTATGTGCACACAATCTACACAAGTGGGGAAAGCTTCCCAGCCCTAGCTGTGACTGTGGGGCACCTAATCAAACAATACAGCACATCGCCCAGGACTGTGAATTAAGAGCCTACCGGGGTAGTCGGGCTGACTTCTTCAACGTCATACCTCCCTGCCTCGAATGGATCGCCAATTTGGACGTCAGAATTTGAAGACTTGTGTAACGCAAAATATCTGCTGTGATGTTAGTTTTCTTTGTGTTTATGTATTATATTTTATCTGAATTATATTTTATCTGAATCTTTCACTTATGTATTTTATTGTGTATTTTATCATATAATTTCATAATGTAATAAGTGTAAACCATGTGTGTAGCGCCATATGCTAAATAAATAAATACTGTCATAATCACAAGATTATATACACATAGATTTGATATGCAGGCAACATGAAGAGAGCGGCTAGAAGATTGTTTCAATGTTCGCAGAGATAGAAGCTTTTCTAAGTTTTATATTCATCAGATAATTAAAAATAAGGAGGTTTTCAAGCTTACTTTGACGCAATTTCTACCCAAATGGCAGCAGAATATATTCATAAGCCCTACGTTTTCCTCTGTAAGCACCAGCTCCCAAGAGCGAGAGAGATTTCTCAGATACTTCTCCATTTCTTCTGGGTTGCGCGGCGGCTCCTTGGGGCTTGCGAAGCGTGGCCTCTGGCAGGGGGAGGAGAGGGTAGCGAAAACAGCCGGCGAATGGCTTTTACGATGAGACCAGACAGAACAATCAGTGGAAGAAATATGGAGCCCGGCTTGTGAGAAACGTTTGTTTCACTTTATACAAACGATAGCCCCGCACTCCTGCTGTTTGGGGTAATTTATTGTTATGGTTCCGACAGGAAGATTTCTAGAGCGCAGGTCCTGCTAACGACTTCAAAAAGACCATAAAAAGAAACAGAATTTGCAGCAGTCCTTCTTCCTCGTCGGAGATACAGAGACGAGTGCCTCGTTACTTACATTCTACGAGTAGTACTAAAACACAGAGAAGGGATGCGGAATGGCATTTAGGCCCACAGTCAAAACTGCCACGAATACATTGTCTCTTCCTTACGGGAAAATTGGCAGTTCTCTCACTAAAAGGAGGAGTAAGGAAATGTTTGATAACAAATAGCTCAGGATAACTAGGCTGTATGTAAATTTAGGCAAGTTTCACAGGAAATCATACACCAAACAGATCACATTTCTTATGGTTGTAGCACGTAGATAATGGTAGCAAACGCTGCTCTAGTACGGCGACCTTCCAAAGTTTTTTCGTGAAACAGCGACTGAAAGTGTGACCCTCCTGTTGAATATGATACACAGATAACGGACGCCATGTTCCAGGCTTCGAGCAGCGGTGTCAGTGTAATCGGATATGGCCACAATCTAGAAACTTTTTTTTTAATCTTCTACCAAAAACTTGTATCACTACAACGAATCGCACTCTACATATACATGACGACTCTGAAATTCGGACTAAAGTGCATGGCCGAAGATTCAACGAACAAATTTCATGCTCTAACAGGCGCGAGAAAAATTAACACTTGGTTTCTCTTATTTTATTACAATGATTACTTTTCCGTGTGTACGTGGGCATCAACAAAAAATTACGCATTCCAAGAAGAATGTTACAGACTAAAAGTTCGTGAAAAAGTCTCGTCGCATAGAAAAACGCCTTTGTTTTAATGTTTGCCATCGCTGCTCGCGTAACATATCCGTGACATTCTCTCCCCTGTTTCTGGACAATTCCACACGAGTTGCCCTTCATTCAACTTTTTCGATGTCCTCCATTAAACCTATATGGTAAGGATCCGGTACCGCACAACAGGTGTAGTGTAGACAGTCTTTTTAGCGGATTTGTTGCCTCTTCTAACTGTTCTCCAAATAAAACGTAGCCTTTGGTTCGCCTATCCCACAACATTATCTATGTAATCGTTTTGATTTAAATTGTTCATAATTGTTACTTCTAGGTTTGTAGGTGAATTGAAGTCTTCAGATTTGCTCGATTTATCGTGTAATCGAAGTTTAACGTATTGCTTTTGCAAATAGACTGTTTAGGTTTTTATGTTGGTGACGCCTCGTAGAGCTCTGTATTAAAATCGCTGACTGGGCTATGTGCAGTCCGTGGCTGGCTGGACTCACTGTTGGAAGTGTTGGGCATTTGGATGTGAACAGCCCGCAGCGTTGGGCAGTTGGAGGTGAGCCGCCAGGAGTGACGGATGTGCGGAGAGAAATCACAGAGTTTTTAGATGTTAATATGAGCGGAAGATCTGGACGTGTGTCCGTCAGAATCAGTAGTTTGTGCCTTCAGTAGTTAGAATCTTTTATTTAGCTGGCAGTGTTAGCACTCGCTGTATTGCAGTAGTTCGAGTAACGAAGATTTTTCTGAGGTAAGATGTTGCAGCTCCTGTGGTAAATTTTCAGCATCAGAGACAGCATATACTCATTTGACCAAGGTCCTAAGGACTCCAGTACGTTGAAAAGATGGATGGCAACTGGTAGCATGTAAATACCTGTCAGTTTCCTGTAAACGCTGTCTCCAAGAGTTCCGTCATCTTTTCTATTAACTAGTACATCCAAGAAAGGTAGCTTTCCCTCCTTTTAAATTTCCATCATGAATTTGATGTTCGGATGAAGATAACTAAAATGGTCCAATAACCGGTGCAAAGAGTCTGTTCCATGTGGCCAAACAAGAAACATATCATCAACATATATCAGAAAACACGAAGGCTTCAGGAAAGATTTTTTCAGGGCCATATCCTCAAAGTCCTCCATAAATGATTAACGACTATGTGGGATAAAGGACTCCACGTAACTACATCTCGGTTTGTTCAAAATATTTGTCATCAAATAAAAAATAGGTGGACGTCAGAAAATGACGGCAGAGCTTCGTATGTTGTACTTCTGATGCATATAAAGGTGCAGTCATTTGCGAGAGGAGTCAGTTATCGGCGAGAGAAGCATAGCTTTTCTCACCTGATGATGGCGGCCAGGTGGACCGCTGAAATATTGTGCTCAGATGACAGTTTGATCCGGCAGGAAACCAGACAAGAATTTGATATACTAATACGCCGGGAAAGTTTACGTAGTCACGGTGTAGGTTAGTATTAGTCAGAGCTAGTCTTTTGCAGGGATTATTGAAAGTCAGATTGCGTTGCGTTCAAATATTGTGTGTCAGTTTAGTGATGATCAAAATAAGTAAAGAGAAAACAGTCTCAGTACGTTCACTTTCTCTCTGGACTTTGAAAATCAAGTAACGTAGACATTTTATCAGCACAGTCATTCTTTACATTCAAAGGGTAAGTTTCATATGTCAACCCTTAACTGAGGACACCTCACTGGAATCTTCTGATTTTTTCTGGTAGTTTGAGTAATTAGTGTAGTTATTGTTATTGCTAGAGCGTAATTGTAGAGAGAATTTCCTTTGCATTTGCAGTTTTTCATTGTTGTTCAACAAAACAGTTGTGACATGCATGTAGATTTGGACCATTTAGGCATTATTTTCAGTGCTATTTCAATGTATTTTCTTATTTTGCTCTTCAAATTGTGCTTTTCTGTGTTATCGTGTGAAATATTTTGACAATTATAGCGTGTGAAAACGTAACACCAGTCTGCAAAATAAATTAACAAATGTCAGTGATGGCGAGCGTAGCGTATCAGCGCCATCGTGTAATGGATTACTAATGTTCAACATAATAATTTGGTAATCATGCATAGGTAAATTGACCAGACAGTAAATAATGGTGTAGACAGTGAAACAATTAGTGAACAGGGAAGTATTGTCGATCGATCTGTAGACAACAGCTCGCCTCAGAAATCAGAAATGACAGGATAAAATCTTGCAAATACCATAGATTCAGGTTTTGCGTCCTTACCCCTTTCTCACTTAAGTCAAGACTCGTTTTCTGATTTTCAATATGCGAATGTTGCCGGTGCAAATCCACTGCCGAAAAGCACAGAGGAACATGTTGCAGACACTAATACATTATTACTGCAGTTCATGCAACGAAAGGAACAAAATCAGGAACAAAAGACACAACTCTTGGAAAAAATCAAAAACAATCACAGCAACAGCTTCAGAAGTTAGACTCAATTGAACAAACGCTTTAACAAACACGTGAAGATTTAACTGCTGAGTTACTTAAAATTGAATATAAATATCAAAAAGTCACACAAATTTGTGAGCATTTTCAACCTACTTTTTCGCGTCATGAAAATGCATTACAAAATCACGAAGCAGCCAAAAGAACTGCAAACTATTCTTCATGAAAAACATAACACCTTGCAGACTAAAATTGACTCAGTTGCATCTACCGATTCGGTTACGCAACTTGCAAAAACTCAGGAAAACTTAAAGGACACAGTAGACACGTTTTCGACACAAATCGATACTCTAAAACTTGGTTCAGAAAAACAAAAAGAGGAAATCTGCACATTACCGGAGACAGTAGCCGAACTTTCGGATCAAATCACTAACTTATCTACAAAGGTAGATGATGATCTGAATCACACAAGACCGGCAGCCTTAACTGACACAAAAGAGTACGAGCAAATTAGGAAATTCAATCAGAATCAAATTAATACGCAACACAAAAGAGAAATCAGGGAAGTTCAAGATCAGTTGTCACAGGTAATACAATAATTACATATTTCAGAGGAGACTCGCACTTCGACACGGGAAGAAAGATTTAGAAATATGGGAAAGCCACAAAGTAATAACACAGGGCATTTCGGAAATTATGAAAGAAATTGGCAAGCTGCACCGAATTTTGAGGTGGAACCACCGACACGACGTAACAATGACCGATTTGCGACCTGCCGACACGATGACTTTGACTATAAGATGTTCATTACTGCACGTAAATTCAAAACATTTAATTCTGGTAATGACATTCATCAACAAGCGAGGCTTCATCAATTCTCTCATTGTTTTCCTCCCAGCTGGTCATTAGAGCACATATTAGAATTCGTGTGTGGCTACTTAGAGAATGAACCAGCTGTAAGAATGCGATCGGTCATTCGTGACTGGCACAGTGAAGATGAATTTTATTATGCCTTCCTCTCAACATATTGGTCCCAAGCTGCTCAAGATCGATAAAACACACCATCATAATGATGAAACATTTCGAACAATCTGATATATTCAGTCTTGACAAATATTTTGAAGATACATTGCATAAGAGTCAGTATCTGTCAAACCCATACAGCCCCTCAGAACTTATTCGCATTTGCTTAGTTAAATTGCCTGAACATTTGAGACATATTATTTTGGCAGGACGTTGCAAAGATGACACTGAAGCTTTTCAGGGACTTTTACAAGAATTGGAAATCGATACAGACTGTCGTGGGATGCGAAAACAGGAAAACAACCATTACAGGTCACATTCATCACAATTCTGTGATGACAGAAACAATAACCGGACACGACAAGCTTTCATAACACAAATCGTGATCAAAGCAGACACCACCTGTAAGACAATCACTGGCAAAATAATAATAGTTACAGAGAAAGATCGCATTTCTCTATTAATGAATATGACAGAGACAACCGTAGATACAGAGAATATGGGAATCAGAACAATTATTATCAACGGAGACCAAATGACTTCAGATGCAACAGCTCACCTTGTAATTACGATTCAGTGAGAAATTCTCCACCACATGATCGACAAGAAAGAAACTATAGAAATTACTGACATGACAACAGACGCTTTAATCATGACAACAGACATTGAATTTAAACAAAAGTGGTGTGATTCAAACAGCGCAGGGCCCTCTCGACAAGTTGAAATTGTAGATGTTAGATCTCCAAATCTCAGCAACGACGTGCAATAAGAAAGAGATAATAGACAATGACTCGCACTGCAGGCAGCCACGTGTGCCGGCTGGCCCTGAGAAAAATAACATAGAAGCTAGCCTTGAGAAAAATTTCAGTATCCTTTACTGATTTATACCACATGATAACTGCTTTGAAGTTGAGACTCTATGTAGTAGGAAAAGTAAAGGATTACATCACATTTCAAATGTAAAACCATTTATTCAGAGATAATTTGTTTTTTAGCTTAGTCTTTGCCATAAAATTTTTCACGTCACGTAACTATTACGCTTTGTAATACTTAGAAACTATCAAGAACCTAGGGAACTGATTTAGACAGTAATTACAAATGCATTTTTATAGTGAACAGACGACACAGTCTTATTTTGTGTACATACCTGCTTGTTAGGATTATGTAACGACTATAGTGCTTACATATTTGGAACATATACTGCTAATGAGATTTTAATGCAACGTTTTGGTTTACTTGAGAAGACATTCTTTATTTAAAGTACTTTCTGAGAGATTACAGATGACACGATTTGGTTTATTTGACAGCTACACGATTATATCACGATGCTATTAATGAGTGACACAATTTACATTATTACTATTTCGCTGTATTTGTTTTATATCTGCACAGTTTCTCTACATTCTTCTGGAAAGTAAAACATATTTTAGCAGTAACTTTTGTGGTATAGCTGCTATGAGACAGCCGCTCGGAGTCACCATGCGGTTTGAGGTGCCATGTCACGGATTGTGCGGCCCCTCCCGCCGGAGGTTTGAGTCCTCCCTCGGGGATGGGTGTGTGTGTTGTTCCTAGCATAATTTTGTTTAAGTCAGTTTAAGTAGTGTGTAAGTCTAGGGACCGATGACTTCAGCATTTGGTCCCTTAGGAATTCACATACATTTGAACATTTTTTGCAATGAGACAGCTTTTTCCATAACACAACAGTACTTTATAGTACAGTACTTTCTTGATCACGGCACTGAGCTTAATAATTACTATAGCTATAAGCATAGCATTTACTTCTTTTTATGATGAGGTAAGTACACTGACATCTGCAGAACATTGCTTATGGACGACAATGACTATGACACTTGGCACATTTTTTTCATTAAGTAATGACAGAAATTATCTTACAGCTAGATGCACAGCTTAGCGCTACAGGACACGCATTTGAGTGATTAATTTTTGTACTTGGAACATTTTTAGAAAGATTCTTGAATTACATTGAAGGTTTTTAGTGATGCATTTCATCATGTGAAGTCATAATTGCATTAACCCTCATGGGAGTATGCTTACTTTGTGTACTATGCACATGGCAAGCACAAGGAGCCCTAGCTAATATGGTATTTCCGTATTCACTTTTACACATCTGTACCATATTTCTCTAACACAGAATTACACCTATCTAATTATTTAACAGAGAGACAAACTTTATTTTACTACATCAGTGACACATGTTTACGTAATTATCCAGTTAGATTAATTCACATGTATGAAATTGTACATTGTCTGCATTTTGGAAACTTTTCACATTAACTTTTGAAACCATTGTGATACTGTGAGAGTTGTGAATGATGTATTTGGTAAGGGATTATGATTTTTGAAGTACGTTCAAGGTAGATTATGCTACGGAAACAAGCAAGAGAGCAATTATTTTTAAGGTTTTGAGATTATTGGAGGAAACTACGACGATTTCGAGATTTGATTGATGATATTATTATGATGAAATGTGTATTATGATGTAGAGATATGTTTATGATCAATAATATGATGCTATATGAGGAATGGGATTGTGTGTTTAAATGTATATGAATAATGAGTAGGCATTAGGGACTCTTGTTTGTGAAAAAAGATGATGGAAATTAAGAACTGTACTTTAAGAGTTATGAAATATGTGTACATGCATGAATGTGAGTACCACAATGCCGACGGAAATTTTTTGGACACTTTTATATATGATATTTTGTTTCTTCACGCTTCTAATGCAAATTTTTCGACCTGTGAAACATTTATTGGTATCAGACTGTCTTTGTAGGGTAAACTGCTGTCGTAAATATTTCTGTAAATAAAGTATGTGACCTTGATGTGGTGCGCTGTGGGCACCCAGCTGTGTGACAGTTGCCTGGAAAAAAACCATTAGTGTGTGCGTTTCAGAGGCACAGGTGCAAAAAAAAGAGGCCATTAACCCCGCTATTGACATTTATTTGTAGAAATCATCGCAAACACGACACGCTCATACTTGAAAACATATGATTACGCTTTGAAGCTCGTACTTTCTGATATATTGTGAAATTCCTATGAAATGATGAGAAATATTTTACACCTACACACCTGAATATAATTACTGTCTTTCTAGTTGAGCGATCTTTTCACTGCTTTATGAAATGCCATATGGCTGGTGAATGACATATTTATGTTTTGCCTTGTATGTATTTGCCTATTTTGCTTGATATCTAGTTTCTAACTGTGCTGCAGCATTGGTTAAAACAAAGAAAAAAATAATGGATGTACTAATGTAAATATTTTCTGTCTACAGATCCATTAAGTAATAATTTTATGATCTACTTTCTAAGAAAAGTGAGCACTAGGAAACGAGAGAAGTACAGTAAGGAGGACTGATATAGACATTAGGATGTAAATAAACGTTTCCTTAAAAGGAATTGCATACATAATTTTTTTCAACAACTTGGTAACATGTTTGGTAGAATAAATTATTGTGATGCATCACTCTAATGTTAAGATGTGATATAGATATTAAGGTGTAAATAGACATTTCCTTTATCTGTTTTGATATCTTTACTGTAAAATTTTTCTGCTTGAGCTTTGTCATGTTTAGGTACAGTTTATTGCTTTTGCTGCTGCTGTTAGTCGGCACTGTCCTACTGAATTTAGCTTTATAGTACTTTGCTAAGCCAGTTTTACATCTGATTTATTTTTCTTCTAGCTGCAGATTGGCTCATATTAGTTGTAATGTTGCACTTGCTTTGGTAATTTATATTTATTGCTGCTTGCTTTGCCACTTTGCATTTTTTTCTCATTCTTCTTTGTGTTAATGATCATTCCGCTGCATTTCATGCATAGATAGGACCTTTTGGGAATAATGATGAATCAAGGGAGATCTCCGAGAAGTAAAGAAAGTTTTGCTTGAAAATGAAATACGATAAATACTGCAGCACCAAATGTTATACTGAAAACAAGCTCCGCCCTTTCCTTTTGTGTGATCTCACTCTGTGTTTAAGTGTACCCTTGTGTGTCTATGTTCTTCCTGTCTTTATGTGTTTCTCTGACAAGAGGTATGTTGTAGAATTTTTCTAATACTAAGCTGAATTTACTATGATGAGGAGTAACCTTATTCTCAAATAGAACCTGTTCTTTACTTTGGAAAAGTGTTTAGATATTACTTATTCTGTTTTCTTTTTATGCTCATGTATCAGTTTGATGTTCTAATTAATATTCTCATTTTCTCATTTATTTACATATGTCACAATTCCTATAATACTCATGTATATGCTTATTTCTATTCTTTTGTAATGCTTGATTTACTACTAATGTTATCATTATGTTTTTAATAATGTTTTTTGTACCTTTGTAATTGTATTCTCATGTCATAAAATTGTAATTGAGATCAGTTCTTCAAATTAAGTAAATAATAGGGTTTCATTTCACTGCGCACATTTCTGGTTGTCATAGTATATATGTCAGAGTTAAAAAAAAAGGACTGTTAGTGCTCGCACATGTGTTGATAATTCAGCAAGGGACTGGTAACGGCATTGCTGGATCTAAGGATATTCCAAAAAAAATTTTTGTGACTGCACAAGTGGTTCATGGACTTGCTATATTATCCACAAGACTCTTTGATGGTGATCATGCACCCGCACAGTCACAACGGATGGCTGCTGGCCATCTCTACAAGGACTACAGTGGGTCTGCACCTTTAATGGTCCACCAATACCATTATTTCTACAAGGACTGTAGTGGGTCTGCACCTCTGATGTCCCACCAATACCACAATCTCTACCACAACTACAGTGGTTCTGCTCTGTGATGATGTACCTACCAATATTCTTCAAAACTTCGACTGACTCTGCTGTGTCTTTTGCTCTGTTGTGGCCCATTACCTGTCTGCATGTCAAGAGTCAGCACTGTCTTTCCATTAGAATGGCAACGCTACTTCTTCAAGACTGCATGGAAATCCACTACTTCCGTGTGCAGTTTCTTTTACTGCTAAGACTTTGTGCATAAAACTGTAATTACTACTGTGATGAATGATCAGAAATGTCTTTATGAAATGTGAGGACAATTTTTCCTTGTCACCAACGGTGTATCAATATGTGTGTGCATTTGATATATTTGTTATTGCTAATATGAAAATTTTTATCAAATCAGTATTGTCCACTGCCCAAAACAATTTGAAAACTGTTTTGTGGAGAGCATGGGAGCTATGTAAGTAGGCTATTTAGGATTTTATGTTGGTGACGCCACGTAGAGCTCTGATTTAAAATTTCTGACTGCGCTGTGTGCAGTCTATGGCTGGTTGGACCCATTGTTGGAAGTTATTCGCCAGTGTGTAGCGTTGGGTAGTTGGATGTCAACAGCCCATAGCGTTTGGCAGTTTGGGGTGAGCCACCAGGATTGATGGATGTGGGGAGAGAAATCCCAGAGTTTTGAGATGTTAATATGAGCTGACGATCTGGATGTGTGTCCATCAGAAAAAGGAAATCTTTTAAACTGGATATATATATATATATATATATATATATATATATATATATATATATATATATATATATATATCCAGTTTAAAAAACAAAGTAATAGTATTCAAAAGTCATTATATATATATATCTATATATACATATATATATATATATATATATATATATATATATATATATATATATATATCCGAGCCTCAGGTACAGGGCGGGTCGCAGGTGGCGGATAGCGAACGATCCATCAGATATGGTGGACAGCTGCGAATAAGGGGAAACCCAAATAAGCAGTCCCGGACCGAGGCGGCAGCATCACGAGGGTGTGGGAGTGTGACTTTTGGCAAGGGTAACACTCATTCAAAAACCACAGAACCCGAAGACGTTGCTGTGTCATGGCGAGTAAGTGCCGCCATTACAATAAGCACCGTCAACACCCAAATCCAGGACGCGTCTGAAGTGGGAACCATCGGCATCCTGGTCAGCGTCTGTTCACACAATGTACGGCTGGTCATAATGCTCCAGGAACTAACAATCCCTGGTTCTAAACACCCAGTGGAAACACTGGACCAACTTGATTACAAGCAAGTATGACTCGTGCAAGTAATAACAACATTACCCCAGGTGGTAACCAATCCACCCATCAACAGATGGCAACCAGGAATTCGGATTCTGGGGAACCTGGACTTACACGATTACATCAGAGAAAGTCGGAGCTCTCTGGCAAACTTCCACTTAAAACACCTACATACATTGGAACCTTTAACATAAATACATTAATCCAACCAGGAAAACTTCTAAACCTTACAACAGAACTTGAAAAGCAAAAGATAGTAATACTAGCTTTACAGGAGACACGTTTTACAGATGAAGAAACATCAGATTATGGCAACTATCGCATCTTTAAGAGCAAGACGGATAAACGAATCGGAAGAGGAGCCCCCCATCTCGGGATGGCGTTTATCATACACAAGAGCGTGCTCAGCTCCATCAAGGAAGTTACTCCCGTAAATAATAGGATAATGACGATGCGCTTACAATGTGCCAACAAAACATACACAATGGTTAATGTTCATGCTCCCACAAACGGAGACAACAAGAAAAACCCCATAGAAACAGAAAAGTTCTGGGAAAATTTGGAGAATATAATGGCCAGGATTCCAAAAGATGATACAAAAGTTCTACTCGGCGATTTTAATGCCCAAATGGGTAGAGAGAAAATCCACCAAAAAACCGTAGGCAAATATCCTGCACATAAATTTACCAATAAAAATGGTACAAGGCTCGTCGAACTATGTAAGCAGAGTAACCTGAAGATAATGTCAACATCTCTAAGAAAATGTCCAAGAAAACAAAAGACATGGAGATCTCCTATACAACAAATTGGCGAGTTTCAAATAGATCATGTGGCGATTTCATACCCAGTACAAAAAGAAATTTACGACGTCCAAGTACGCAGAGGAGCAAACATTGATTCAGACCATTACCTAACTAGAATTAAAATCAAGTTTACAGCACGAAGAAGTCATCAGAAGAAAACAGAAATACAGAAATATGACACCAAGAAGATTAAAGAATCTAAAGTAAAAGAAGAATGGGAGAAGGAAAAGGCAAACACATGGGAAGAATTTCATTCTAAAATCACGCGAATAGCTAAGGAAACTATTCCCTTGAAAAAGATATTCAAACACCCTTGGTGGGATTCGGACTGTGAAAATGCATTGGAAAGGAGAAAAAAGGCATTTCAAGAATATAATAGTAAAAAATCACAAGAAAGTCTACATTTATTTAACGAGGTTAGAAAACAGGTTTCAAAATCTATTAGGCAAGCAAAAAGGAAGTACACAAAGGCACAACTGGATGCCATAGAAGAAAATTTCCAAAACTATAATACAAGAGACTTCTACAGAACTTTCGCAGATAAAATACGAGGATATATCCCTCAAAATTTATGTTTCAGAAAACCAGATGGTAAATTAGCCCTAACAAACCAGGAAAACTGTCAAGTATTGGCTCAATATTTTTCTAACCTACTAAATTGCCCAGAACCTAGTTTAAGGTTTCCCAAAGAAATCTGTGCCAACGCTCAACCGGATTCATTACCACCAACACAGGAAGAAATCAAATGTCACATTAAAAACTTAAAAAATAATAGAACATCTGGCGAAGATGGCATTGTTGCAGAGCTATTAAAAAACCTAGGACCAAAGACGTTGCAAGAGCTCACAAAAATAATAACAAAAATATGGGAAACAGAAAAATTACCAGAGGAGTGGAAATGTGCCCTTATTCACCCGTTACATAAAAAAGGAGACAGAACAAATGTCAATAACTACAGGGGAATCTCACTTTTACAAGTCACCTACAAAATTCTCTCAACATGCCTGCTGAAAAGAACACAAGAGCAGCTGGAATGCCAAATTGGTGATTATCAAGCAGGCTTCCGCCCCGGTCGCTCATGCATAGAACAAATATTTAATTTAAAGACAATATTAAAACACAAAGCAATTAGAAATGCCCCCATAATTTGTACATTTGTAGATTTTAAGAAAGCCTATGACTCAATTGACCGGCAATCTTTGTTTAACATTTTAGAGGAACTTGGACTTGACTCCAAAACACTAAGGCTTATCAAAGAATCACTGACAGACACTGTATCTAAAGTTAAATTCAGGGGAGAAATCTCTGAACCGTTTCTCATAAAAACTGGAGTACGTCAAGGTGACGGGCTATCTCCACTTTTGTTTAATATAGTCCTGGATAAAGTCATTAAGGAATGGGAAAAAGAATTAAAAAATCAATCCTACTGGAAACCAATCCATCTTGGTAGAACCAAAGACAATGTGGAGATATCTTGTTTAGCATTCGCGGACGACTTGGCCATACTTGCAGATGATGAAGAAATCGCCACCAAACAAATAGAGATCCTTAAGGAATGCGCGGATAAAGTAGGTTTACAAATTTCGTTTCAAAAGACAGAATTTTTCTGTACAAAATTCCATGTACACAGTTTGAACACAAAATATGGAAAAATAAATAGAGTAAAACATTTTAAATACCTAGGTGAAATTTTGGAGCCAACCGGAGGAGAGAAAGTTGCACAGAAGATCAGACAACAGAAAATGAAGAGAGCATATGGTATGACACATGAAATATACAATAAAAAATGCATCTCCTCGAACACAAAAATCAGACACTACTGCGCAGTAATTAAGCCAGCAGCACTATATGCTAGTGAAACGCTCACACTCCACACAAAATGTGATTTAGAAAAAATACTAAAAGAAGAACGAAAAATTATGAGAAAGATTTTAGGTCCAAAATTAACAGAAGAAGGATACCGGATACAATCAAGAAGAACCACAGAAACTATATCAAACCTGGCAGCAGACATAAGAAGGCGAAGATTAAAATTTTATGGACATGTCACTAGACTTCCCCCCACACGACTCACCAACAGAATTCTCACTTACATAGAAAAAGTCAAATCAACAACACCATGGATTAGCCAAGTAAAATTAGATTTACAAAAAGCAAATATTGAACTTAAAGATGTCAAAGATAGAAAAACTTTTAGAAATAAGGTGGAAAAGTGGAATGTATTGTCGGAGAAGGAAGCACTAAAGAGACCAGGAACAAAATGGACAGAAGAAAGAAAAAGAAAACATGGAGAACGAATGAAAGAAGTATGGAAGAAACGACGTCAGAAAGCTTTGCGTGATCCTTCTGGGTCCATTCGCGATAAGTAAGTATATATATATATATATATATATATATATATATATATATATATATATATATATATATATATATATATATATATATAACTTTTGAATACTATTACTTTGTTTTGTTTGTTCTCTACCAGAATCTTTCATTTGCTAACTATATGCCTATCAATAGTTAGTGCCTTTAGTAGTTAGAATCTTATATGTAGCTGGCAGTAATGGCGCTCTCTGTATTTCAGTAGTTCGAGTAACGCAGATTTTTGTGAGGTAGGTGATTCATGAAGGGTATAAGTTATTGTTAGTCAGGGCTATTCTTTTGTAGGGATTCTTGAAAGACAGATTGCGTTGTGCTAAAATATTGTGTCTGAGTTTAGTAATAATCAGAATAAGCAAAGAGAAAACAGTCTCAGTACGGTCATTTTCAGTCTGGAGTTTGAAAAGTAACGTAGAAATTTTACCAGCAAAGTCATTCTTTACATTCAAATGGTTTTGATCTACTGGTGACTTAGTTAGACGGTAAATGACAACATCATCTGCATAAACTATAACATGGCTGCTCATATTGTATCCTAAATAGTTTGTAAAGATTAGGGACAGCAGAGGGCCACTAACACTTCCTTGGAGAACGCCACGTATCACTTCCGTTTTACTTCAGGGATTTCCGTCAATTACTACGAACTGTGACCTTTCTGCCAGGAAATGCCGAATCCAGTTGCACACCCGATGCGATAGACTTCCGATGACGACAGTATCATTACTTTGTGAGAATAACGAGCTAGTTGAGTAGCAAAACTATATCTGCCAATTATATGTCGTAGATCATTTTATACGAGGTCAGTCATAATTTTGGAACACAGTATATGCTCCGAAATCCTACTGCAAATTGACGTCAGTTACATAGGTCTGTAATTGACCGTCCAGGTTAGCCGAGAGCGCTAATGCACTGCTTCCTGGACTCGGGTAGGCGCGCCGACCCCGGTTCGTATCCGCCCGGCGGACTGGCGACGTGGGCCAGTGCGTCGGCCAGCCTGGATGCGGTTTTTAGGCACATCAGTGCAGACGGGCTTGTTGGTGTACAGACATCAATAGTAACCGGTGAGTGGGGCGCCGTGAGCTCAGCCCCCTTTCTGGGAACCGCCTATTAATGGTCCTTGTGGTCACTGAAGCACCAGTTGGTGCTCGGATCGATGATAACGATGACTCCGGGGGTCTGAGTGCCTCTCTGACGATTTCTCGAGCCCGTCTTCCTGTCGTCTGTCTAGGTCGACCACTTACTTCTTGACATTGTGTTCGCTCAAGGTCCGCCCATTCCTACCAACAATATCGGACAGTGGCCGATTATTCCAAACGGCTTGTTTGAGCTCAACTACACGTCCTCTCTCAAAATGCTGACATCAGCGTATATTGTACACGTGCTTGTCTGCGTGGCGTAGCTACTGTCCAGCTGATTTCAAGGAATGAAATTCTCAAAGGCTTTATGCCCTGTGTACTATCCTTGCCAGCTGCGCGGTGAAATTGTGCTGCAGCGTCACACATTCTGCCATCGGGCGCCAAAGTTAGAATTTTGCATTTTCTGTCGATACCTATAGGAATATCAATTTGCTATGAGCAGTTTTCCGAACATTTCTTTTTGTTTTATCTACTTCAATTTTCTGGAGCTATTTCGTTTCTTCAGAACACATTCACGTGGAGCTATAGTCGAGGTATAGTCGAGGTATATACTGGAGCAGTGAAACCGTCGTGTCTGCCTTGAGATGTATGCTTTTATACAGAAGTCTAAATGTTTTTGAAGCGATCGGATAATTCTCCTACGTTGTTACGCTACCAGAGAGAGATATTCTCACTTGAAATTGTATCGTAATCTATTCCTTGGTACTTAATGAGAGCTCTAGTATCAGTACCGAAGCTGAAACTCGCGTTGATTGTACCAAACATTATATGTGTACGGCCATTCGTTTTAAATTATAATATGATGTGATTTCCTCTTTCAATACTGAAAATAAAATTCGTGTGTTAGAAAGTAGCATCAATGAAATGTTTTTGGTACAGGTCTGTACTACGTTTTTCGTACTTTTTTTGATACATCCCATCACAAATATTGTCAGCCTGTTAAAGACGACGGATGATTATAAATGTGGTGACTTCATTCTGGTAAGGTTTTAATTTCCGCATGACAGAGTCAATGAATAAATATACTACTTGACGGAAAGTCTTCTACTAAGGGAGAAGTAATACACTACTGGCCAGTAAAATTGATACACCAAGAAGAAATGCAGATGATAAACGGGTATTCATTGGACAAATATATTATACTAGAACTGACATGTGATTACTTTTTCACGCAATTTGGGTGCATACATCCTGAGAAATCAGTACCCAGAACAACCACCTCTGGCCGTAATAACGGCCTTGATACGCCTGGGCATTGAGTCAAACAGAGCTCGGATGGCGTGTACAGGTACACCTGCCCATGCAGTCTCAACACGATACCACAGTTCATCAGGAGTAGTAACTGGCGTATTGCGACGAGCCAGTTGCTCGGCCTCCATTGACCAGACGTTTTCAGTTGGTGAGAGATCTGGAGAATGTGCTGGCCAGGGCCGCAGTCGAACATTTTCTGTATCCAGAAAGGCTCGTACAGGACCTGCAACATGCGGTCGTGCGTTATCCTGCTGAAATGTAGTGTTTCGCAAGGATCGAATCAAGGGTAGAGCCATGGGTCGTAACACATCTGAAATGTAATGTCCACTGTTCAAAGTGCCGTCAATGCGAACAAGAGGTGACCGAGACGTGTAACCAATGGCCATCATGATGCTGTAAACAGAAACTGATTCATCCGAAAAAATGACGTTTTGGCATTCGTGCACCCAGGTTCGTCGTTGAGTACACCATCGCAGGCGCTCCTGTCTGTGATGCAGCGTCAAGGGTAACTGCAGCCACGGTGCCTGAGCTGATAGTCCATGCTGCTGCAAACGTCGTGGAACTGTTTGTGCAGATGGTTGTTGTCTTGCAAACGTCGCCATCTGTTGGCTCAGGGATCGAGACGTGGCTGCACGATCCGTTACAGCCATGCGGATAAGATGCCTGTCATCTCGACTGCTAGTGATACGAGGCCGTTGGGATCCAACACGGCGTTCCGCATTACCCTCCTGACCCCACCGAGTCCATATTCTCCTAAAGGTCATTGGATCTCGACCAACGCGAGCAGCAATGTCGCGATACGATAAACCGCAATCGCGATAGGGTACAATCCGGCCTTTATCAAAGTCGGAAACGTGATGGTACGCATTTCCCCTCCTTACACGAGGCATCACAACAACGTTTCACCAGGCAACGCCGGTCAACTGCTGCTTGTGAGAATCGGTCGGAAACTTCCCTCATGTCAGCACATTGTAGGTGTCGCCACCGGGCCAACCTTGTGAGAATGCTCTGAAATGTTAATCATTTGCATATCACAGCATCTTCTTCCTGTCGGTTAAATTTCGCGTCTGTAGCACGTCATATTCGGGGTGTAGCAATTTTAATGGCCAGTAGTGTATCTGCCCTTCCCCAGGGAAGTGTTAAAAGCCTTCTCCTGTTTCTCGTCTACATAAAGGATTTAGTACACAATATGAGCATCACTCATAGATTGCTTCCAGATGATATTGTCGTTTACGGTCTTAAAAAAGTTGTTCCATGATCAACATTAATTACAAATTATTTAGACATGATATTTGTACGGTGTGAAAAGTGGAAATTGACACTAAGTAATGAAAAGTGTGAAGTCATCCACATATTTACTAAAATGAATCCGTTAAATTACGGTACGCGATAAATCACACACATGTAAAAGCTATAAATTCAGCTAAGCGCTTAGGGATTACAATTACTAACAACTTAAATCGGAACGTTACATACATAATATTATGGTGAAAGCTAATGAATGATGGCGGTTTATTGGCAGCACACTTAGAAAATGAAACAAATCTTCTAAAGAGACTGCTTGCACTACGCTTGTCGGTCCTCTTCTGGAGTACTGTGCGGAATGGGATCTGCATCAGACAGGATTGACGAAAGACATCGCATAAGCTCGAAGAAGGGCAGCTCGGTTTGTATTTTCACAAAGCAGAGTAGAGGGTGCCGTGCAGACGATACATGCATGAACTGGGCTGACAATCGTGAAAACAATGACGTTTTTCGTTGCGGTAGGATCTTCTCATGAAATTTCATCCTTATCCTCAGAGTCTGAAAATACACTCCTGGAAATGGAAAAAAGAACACATTGACACCGGTGTGTCAGACCCACCATACTTGCTCCGGACACTGCGAGAGGGCTGTACAAGCAATGATCACACGCACGGCACAGCGGACACACCAGGAACCGCGGTGTTGGCCGTCGAATGGCGCTAGCTGCGCAGCATTTGTGCACCGCCGCCGTCAGTGTCAGCCAGTTTGCCGTGGCATACGGAGCTCCATCGCAGTCTTTAACACTGGTAGCATGCCGCGACAGCGTGGACGTGAACCGTATGTGCAGTTGACGGACTTTGAGCGAGGGCGTATAGTGGGCATGCGGGAGGCCGGGTGGACGTACCGCCGAATTGCTCAACACGTGGGGCGTGAGGTCTCCACAGTACATCGATGTTGTCGCCAGTGGTCGGCGGAAGGTGCACGTGCCCGTCGACCTGGGACCGGACCGCAGCGACGCACGGATGCACGCCAAGACCGTAGGATCCTACGCAGTGCCGTAGGGGACCGCACCGCCACTTCCCAGCAAATTAGGGACACTGTTGCTCCTGGGGTATCGGCGAGGACCATTCGCAACCGTCTCCATGAAGCTGGGCTACGGTCCCGCACACCGTTAGGCCGTCTTCCGCTCACGCCCCAACATCGTGCAGCCCGCCTCCAGTGGTGTCGCGACAGGCGTGAATGGAGGGACGAATGGAGACGTGTCGTCTTCAGCGATGAGAGTCGCTTCTGCCTTGGTGCCAATGATGGTCGTATGCGTGTTTGGCGCCGTGCAGGTGAGCGCCACAATCAGGACTGCATACGACCGAGGCACACAGGGCCAACACCCGGCATCATGGTGTGGGGAGCGATCTCCTACACTGGCCGTACACCACTGGTGATCGTCGAGGGGACACTGAATAGTGCACGGTACATCCAAACCGTCATCGAACCCATCGTTCTACCATTCCTAGACCGGCAAGGGAACTTGCTGTTCCAACAGGACAATGCACGTCCGCATGTATCCCGTGCCACCCAACGTGCTCCAGAAGGTGTAAGTCAACTACCCTGGCCAGCAAGATCTCCGGATCTGTCCCCCATTGAGCATGTTTGGGACTGGATGAAGCGTCGTCTCACGCGGTCTGCACGTCCAGCACGAACGCTGGTCCAACTGAGGCGCCAGGTGGAAATGGAATGGCAAGCCGTTCCACAGGACTACATCCAGCATCTCTACGATCGTCTCCATGGGAGAATAGCAGCCTGCATTGCTGCGAAAGGTGGATATACACTGTACTAGTGCCGACATTGTGCATGCTCTGTTGCCTGTGTCTATGTGCCTGTGGTTCTGTCAGTGTGATCATGTGATGTATCTGACCCCAGGAATGTGTCAATAAAGTTTCCCCTTCCTGGGATAATGAATTCACGGTGTTCTTATTTCAATTTCCAGGAGTGTATTTTTATTAGCGCCCACCTACAAAAAGAGAAGTGATCATCATAGTAAAATAAGAGAAATCCGAGTTCGCACGGAAAGAAGTCTTAGTTTTGCCCCACACTGTTCGAGAACGGAACGGTAGAGAAATAGTTTGAAGGTGGTGCGATGACCCCTTTTCCACACACTTAATTGTAAATTGTAGAGTAATCGTGTGTATGTAGATGAGGATGTCAATTTCATCACCATTATTTATTACACCTAGATTATATCTAGTCACAAGTGTGTCACTATATTTATCACTACTATCATTCTTCTTTTCCGAAGAAACGTGATTCGCTGTAGCGAGATACAATTGTTTGGTGGAGTATTAGGGAAAATATTTGGAGTCTATCGGCTTCGCTGGTTTTGCAAGGGCCGTTACTCGACGGCCATGCTCCCTCGTTTGCTATTTGACCAGCTCCTAAGAATCTGGTCATCGATTTCATGAAAACCTGTTAAATACGACCACCTGCTGGGTGTTTGATTCCATTTTGGCTCATACAACTAAGTACTCCTCACGGAACTGCATGAATTAGAAAGTGTTAACTTTATGGGACTTTCGACAGACCGCAATGTTAATCGCAAACCCTTACCTCAAAGCTAATGCTCTTTTCTCCAGCACTACCCTTGATTACTGGTACACAATATTCAAAAACGAGGAAACTATTTATCTTACACTTTTCCGTTCCCTAATGGGCTAACGTGGCACTTTTGAGGGGGTCTGAACTTACAGACATACACTACAGGCCATTAAAATTCCTACACCACGAAGATGGCGTGCTACAGACGCGAAATTTAACCGACAAGAAGAAGATGCTCTGATATGCAAATGATTAGCTTTTGAGAGCATTCACACAAGGTTGGCGCCGGTGGCGACACCTGCAACGTGCTGACATGAGGAAAGTTTCCAACCGATTTCTCACACACAAACAGCAGTTGAGCGGCGTTGCCTGGTGAAATGTTGTTCTGATGCCTCGTGTAAGGAGAGGAAATGCGTACCATCACGTTTCCGACTTTGATAAAGGTCGGATTGTATCCTATCCCGATTGCGGTTTATCGTATCGCGACATTACTGCTCGCGTTGGTCGAGATCCAATGACTGTTAGCAGAATATGGAATAGGTGGGTTCAGGAGGGTAATGCGGAACGCCGTGCTGGATCCCAACGGCTTCGTATCACTAGCAGTCGAGATGACAGGCATCTTATCCGATGGCTGTAACGGATCGTGCAGCCACGTCTCGATCCCTGAGTCAACAGACGGGGACGTTTGCAAGACAACAACCATCTGCACGAACAGTTCGACGACGTTTGCAGGAGCATGGATTATCAGTTCGGAGACCATGCTTGCGACTACCCTTGACGCTGCATCACAGGCAGGAGTGCCTGCGATGGTGTACTCAACGATGAACTTGGGTGCACGAATATCAAAACGTCATTTTTTTCGGATGAATCCAGTTTCTGTTGACAGCATTATGATGGTCGCATCCGCGTTTGGTGACATCGCGGTGAACGCACGTTGTAAGCGTGTATTCGTCATCGCTATACTGGCGTATCACCCAACGGGATGGTATGGGGTGCCATTGGTTACACGTCTCAGTTAACTCTTGTTTGCATTGACGGCACTTTGAACAGTGGACGTTACATTTCAGATGTGTTACGACCCGTGGCTCTACCCCTCATTCGATCCCTACATTTCAGCAGGATAACGCACGACCGCATGTTGCAGGTCCTGTACGGGCCTTTCTGGATACAGAAAATGTTCGACTGCGGCCCTGGCCAGCACATTCTTCAGATCTCTCACCAGTTTAAGACGTCTGGTCAGTGGTGGCCGAGAAACTGGCTCGTCACAATTCACCAGTCACTACTCTTGATCAAGTGTTGTATCGTGTTGAAGGTGCATGGGCAGATGTACCTGTACACGCCATCCGAGCTCTGTTTGACTCAATGCCCAGGCGTATCAAGACCGTTATTACGGCCAGAGGTGGTTGTTCTGGGTACTGATTTCTCAGGATCTATGCACCCAAATTGCGTGAAAATGTAATCACATATCAGTTCTAGTATAATATACTTGTCCAATGAATACCCGTTTATCATCTGCATTTCTTCTTGGTGTAGCAATTTTAATGGCCAGTAGTGTATTATTCTCGGAATGTACACTCAACAGTCACGTTAATGTGATCACCTGTCAAAATCCAGAAGAGCCCGAGTAGCTGCGAAACGTGCAGGAAAAAAATCACTGTAGTTTTGGAAGATACCTACAGGGATGTAGAAACTCGCCGGCTCCAGTGCCGTGGTCAGATGCGCTAGGTCTCTCGGTTGAGGATCCATGGCACTTACAAGGGGATCGAGGTGGTTCCGAAGATTCTCTATTAGGTTCCAATACGGAGAGTGTGGTAGTCAAAAAGTAAGGTAAACCCATACTGACGCTCTTCGAACCACGCACGTATACTGCGAGTTGTGTGACTGGTTGCATTGTGCTGTTCGCAGATGCCATCCTGCAGAGGCAAAAACAAATTGCGCGGAGGGGTAGACATAGTCGCCAAGAATAGATGCACACTTGTGTTGTCCCTTGTGCCTACGAAATCACAAAAAATGCCGCGAAAACCTTCCTTTCATATGTGTGGCGACGTACACGCCAACGGACATCGATCTGATGGAGCGTAACGATGGTAGGCAACGAAAACCTCGCAACTCCATTTTGTTAAATTTTAGAGAAGAAGCAAAAACTGTTTCTTAAAAAAAACATATATAAAGTGGTACAGATAATGTTGCAACATTTGTAACTATAGAAGCATAGTTTTGAACAGATTAGGGAAATCCACGGACTATCTAATCTCTCTTTGCTGATGGTTTTACCGGTTGCTGGAATTACGAGGTTTTCACACACAGATGGAGTTACGAGGTTTGCATTGCCTACCGCCGATAAAACGGGATACATCTGAGAAGGCTGCCTGTCGCCACTTAATGGACGGCCAGTTGCGGCATTGGAGTGCAAATTCCAGCCTTCGTTGCCGCTGAACAGCAGTCAGCGTGGGTGCGTGAACAACGCGTCTGCAGCAGCGTTCGGTAAACGGTCGTTGAGCACGCGCTTTTGGTAGCCCCTTGGTTCACCTAGGCTGCAGTTGCTCAATAGTCGCACCTCTGTTCTTCCGTACAGAAGCATCGTTCACCACTGTCAGCTATACATGACATGTATTCGCACTTGCGAATACAAATAACCATCAGTTATATAAGGCACTGTAATATCGTGCATAACTGTTGTCTACGAAGCCGGCCGTGGTGGCCGAGCGGTTCTAGGCGCATCAGTCCGGAACCGCGCGACTGCTACGGTCACAGGTTCGGATCCTGCCTCCGGCATGGATGCGTGTGATGTCCTTAGGTTAGTTAGTTTTAAGTAGTTCTAAGTTCTAGGGGACTGATGACCTCCGATGTTAAGTCCCATAGTGCTCAGAGCCACTTGTACATTTTTTTTTCTTTTTGTTATCTACGGCGCTTAACGCACCACAGTTGGCTCGGTGCTAGTTTTGGATAGGGCCATTTTGCAACTACGGTATGCTTCAACTAAGGCTGCACGCGAACCGTTTACTGCCCCGAAAGCCTGTAACATCCACTATCGGACGTTAGATAAATCGTTCCGTTTCCGCATTACGACAAAGACTGCACTGTTTCATTTCGGTCATCCTAACACGCTTTATTTAACCTCCACTGCTAGTGCTGCCACCTGCCTTCTGCGATTGGTTACTCCACGTTGACGTCCAACATAGAAGGTTGCCACACTAATGCGACTGGACCGTGTAGAATAAATAGCGTCATTCATCTTTGTTGTTGTGGGAATATTGTCCAAGTTGTGACATATCCACTTGACAGAGAGGCTAAGCGTAGTGGATTTCCGAGAGGAGCGGATTAGGTGATGATTTCACCCTCTTCCTTCCTTTTATTCCATTCACAGGCATAGTAAGTGAACAAAACATAACACTTCAAAATGGTTCAAATGGCTCTGAGCACTATGGGACTTAACATCTATGGTCATCAGTCCCCTAGAAGTTAGAACTACTTAAACCTAACTAACCTAAGGACATCACACAACACCCAATCATCACGAGGCAGAGAAAATCCCTGACCCCGCCGGGAATCGAACCCGGGAACCCGGGCGTGGGAAGCGTGAACGCTACCGCACGACCACGAGCTGCGGACAGAACATAACACTACTTTGCGCAGTGGTAACATCTGTTCCCGTCAGATCACCGAAGTTAAGCGCTGTCGGGCTGGGTTATCACTTGGATGGGTGACAATCCGTTCTTTAATGTTGCGACATGTGGAACTATATAAGCCTAGTTTTCAACAGATTAGAGACGTCCACGCACTTTCTAATCTCTATTTGCTGATGGATTTACTGGTTACTGGAATTACGAGGTTTTCACACACAGATGGAGTTACGAGGTTTGCATTGCCTACCATCGATAAAACGTGATACATCTGAGAAGGCTGTCTGTCGCCACTCAATGGCAAAGTGGGTTGCACGCAACCCTTGTGAGGCAAACTGAAGAGCTGCTTGATTGGGAACTAGCGGCTTCTGTCTCGTAAAGTGACATACGGCCGGGAGAGCGGTGTGCTGACCACATGCGCCCCCATATCCGCATCTAGTTATGCCTGTGGGCTGAGGTTGACACTGGAGATCGGAAAAACAAAGCAGCTGTATCAAAAGGGTCTACTGAGTTCCATTGAAGGAAATTACTACAAAACCAATTCTAGAGAGTATTTCAAAGTCCTTGATAAACAATTATGTAATTACAGCCCTCCTGCACTATTAGTGAAAAATAAAGATAGAAGAATAACCCATAATAACAAGGAAAATGCAGGAATCATGGCAGATTCAACAAGCTCTTTAACTGTGATGAATGTGAAAGGCTTTTAACAATAGACACATGCTCCCCTGTAAAAAACAAACCAGAAAATATGAACCCATCTACAGTACAAGAAATAGAAATAGCACTTAATGAAATGACAAACTACAAAGCATGTGGGTAAAAATCAAGTGTTTGCGGAAATGTGGCATTATGCTGGTAAAACAACTCAGAAATCTTTACATTTTGTTTTACAAAAAATATGGGGAACAGAAAAATTCCCAGATGAATGGACTAAACCTATAATTAACCCACTTCATACGAAAGGAAACAAAAATGATCCACACAATTATTGAGAAATCTCGCTTTTGGAGTGGGCCTACAATATTTTTTTCAAGATTTTACACAGTAGGATCAAAGAACAACTGGATAAGGAAAAGGGGGAATACCAAAGAGGCTTGAGACTTTGGATAAGCTGTACCAAACAAATAATTACTCTGAAATTAATCATGGCTTATTACCACACACGGAACAAGCCTCTCTTAACTACACTTATAGATTTTAAGAAATCATATGATTCCATCCATAGACCTTCATTGTTAAAAATTTTGAGACAGTTCAGACTCTAGCTAACATGTGTGAGACAGGTTCTGATCTACCTTCCTACCACAGCTGCACAAGGACGCTCTGTGAGCGTTTTAGGTATTTGTGTTGGCTCTGTGGCCTGCAAGGTATGAAGACACTAGTCCACCACTCAGAGTGCAGAAGAGTGCAGCAGTGCGAACAGTCACGTAACCAGGCAGTGATGTCAATGTCACTTACACAACATTCCCTGTAAAGGAAACTTCATTGCTAACAGAAATTAGTATATGTAGCTATACGTTAGCAAAAAAAAAAAAAAAAAAAAAAAAAAAAAAAAAAAAAAAAAATGAAAATCTTAGATTTTCGTTATTAAGGTTTATATTTTTCCCTAAGTATGACTTCATAATAACATAATATAATAATTTTAATACATACAGGATGGCAGAATATTGATACTAAGTCTTTACAACTGTGAAGCAAAGTTCCTAACTGATCTAAGGTTGTTTAACAGTAAGACGGTTGAGAACCATGTCTGGGGTTCGATAACATACAAACAATTGAAATACAGTTGGGGCCAGACTGCCAGAGATATAAATTAAGCTATAAAGGCATGATTGAAATAACCAGTTAATGGACAGGGGTCGGTAAAGAGCAGTCAGAAAGAAGTACACAATTGAAATACTTCAGTAACTTCAGGGTATAAAGCACTCTACAGTGGCTGGTCAATTCTTTTCATTAAATCGGATATCTCGATTTTCTGCTTCAATTAAGCCTGACAGACGTGAATATGTTTAATTACAGGTCTTGGTTAAATGTACAAAGAAAAGGAGAGACGGAGACGACCGCAGTTTTGACTGTCAATTGAATACCACTTTCTGGCATAGCACGAGCACGTATGTTTACCTCTTGTCGGCGGCGGCAGTGCCGGCTGTCAGTGGGAGCTGTGAACCTGAGAATATATTCTAAATCTCTCTCGACTGTTAAACCCCAGTCTGCTACATTTCCTACGTCTTTAGTGAAGCCCAGACTCCTAGTTGTTCCCTAGGTAAGTTAACACGCATATTACGTTCTATTTGGTTGGAACAGCACACACGTCACTGCCCTCAAATCTCTCGCATGCGTTTTTTTTTTCTTTTTTTGCGTCAGTACAGCGCGAATGCAACCCCGAGTATCAAAAATTATGCTCCCGAGGGACGCGTATTTTTTTAATTTATTTATTTATGAATATAACATCGTTACAACAATACATGAACAGAAATATGTAATTGTGAATAGCTGGTCAACAGGTGTCAGTGCTCAGTGCGATTCTCCATACTAGGAGACTTTGCAGTTTAACTCTTTACAAGTTAAGACGAGCCTGTGAACAAGCGTTCACATAATGACTCTCGCAATCGTCTCAGCGCAGTGCCAGTCGCCTTGCTCAAACACTAGACGATTTGGTGCAAGAGAAAGAGCAAATTTTTCTCTCTAGATTTTCCTATATCAAAGCTGGTGGCCCCGTGTTTTCTTTCTGGCCAATCAGAGCCTTTGTACTTGTTATAAATCCACCCACTAGAGTTTCTGTAGCCTATCACAGGTGTTTTTCTTTCTTAGGGCAGAGTTTAACTACTGCTACGTGAGATTCAGATAAACAGCTTTCTCTTTCATGTAAGTTTTTTACACAGGTGGCTACAGTGAGTCACCATTGTTTTGAGTTGTGTTTCTCTGGATGTTTTATCCAACATCTCTGGCCATGTTCCTGTAGGAAGGCTTTCCGAAGGGTCATCGTTAGAAGCAAGGACAAGGGCTGCTTTTGCCGCTGGCGGTCTGCGCAGTGGATCCGGCGCCTCATTGTGTCCGCTAGACGTCCTGCTGTGTGGGTTTCGCATTGGGACGGGCATTGCCGTCGTAAAATTCTCCTTCCCTCAGAACTCCGTCTCGTAGCTTGGGTCTGGGAAATTACTTGCTTGCAATTACTACTATGAGTATTAGTGGTTTATATTCGCTTTGTGCCCCCATCTCGTGGTCGTGCGGTAGCGTTCTCGCTTCCCACGCCCGGGTTCCCGGGTTCGATTCCCGGCGGGGTCAGGGATTTTCTCTGCCTCGTGATGGCTGGGTGTTGTGTGCTGTCCTTAGGTTAGTTAGGTTTAAGTAGTTCTAAGTTCTAGGGGACTGATGACCATAGATGTTAAGTCCCATAGTGCTCAGAGCCATTTTTATATTCGCTTTGTCTATCAATAATTCGTACTTTTTCACGTAACTATCTCGTGTGATATATCGAGTTAACAAGAATTGTTTCTGGAATTCAATGTAAGGTGTGTTGTTTGTCTGACACCTTAAATCTACTCAAAATTAATTAAACTGATAATTTCAACCAAACTGATAGAACTTCAGTTAGATGTTGAGATGGTAACTTCCTGAATCATTCCTGTCTGTCGCCATTTCGTTTTAATTGTGCCCTTGAATAAATAACGAGTGAATGGTACACGGATAATCAGATAATCCAAAGAACATTAAGGTTGGAACACAAAAAGATGAAATTAGGGGTTTGAAGATGATCTCCCTCTTCTCGCCAACATCATTCAAGAAACCAAACAACAAATACCATCATTACAGGAAATATCCCCGAGTATTTCCCTTAAAATATCTTTTGAAAAACAGAAATAATGTTAACTAAACCATCACTGCCGGCCGTTGTGGCCGAGCGGTGTTATGCGCTTCAGTCCGGTACCGCGCTGCTGCTACAGTCACAGGTTCGAATCCTGCGTCGGGCATGTATGTATGTGATGTCCTTAGGTTAGTTGGGATTAAGTAGTTATAAGTATAGGGAACTGATGACCTCAGATGTTAAGTTCCATAGTGCTTAGATCCATTTGAACCGTTTTGAAATACCACTGCAAATAAAAGTAGAACTGGAGAACATGACATAAAAATTGTTGAAAAGCTTAAATACTTGGGAGAAATAATGTCACACAACCTGAATGAGAACCATCGTGGCAGAGATGAGTAAACAAACTACTTTACACATATCATGTTACCAAGAACGCATATAAAAAATGCCTCTCAGTAGCCACAAAACAGAAACACTACAACACAGTCAGACAGCTGCAAAAAAGATGTGCTAGTGAAACTATATTTAAAACAACCAACACTGTTGCATTAGAAAGATTATTCAGAATAAAAAAATGGTTCAAATGGCTCTGAGCACTATGGGACTTAACTTCTGTGGTCATCAGACCCCTAGAACTTAAAACTGCTTAAACCTAACCAACCTAAGGACATCACACACATCCATGCCCGAGGCAGGATTCGAACCTGCGACCGTAGCGGTCTCGCGGTTCCAGACTGTAGCGCCTAGAACCGCTCGGCCACCCCGGCCGGCTTACTCAGAATAGAAAGAAGGGTAATTAGAACATGTATAAATAAAAAGTACCAAAAAGACAGAGTTTGGTGAATAGCATCAAATGAAACAGTTCATAACGAAATAGAACCACTGGCAACTACAGTGGAAAAGAAACGGGTCTCTTTCCTAGGACGTTTGATGAGGGCGACATAAAACAGAATTAGCAGGAGAATGATTGAGAAGTTATGGAATAGTAACAGAGGCACTCGATGGATCGTAGAGATCAAGAAAATGAACAAATTACAGATTATGATGGAGGATTTGAAAGGCAAGACAGACGCAGTCAAGATACTTGAGGGCAAACATATCGTACTATCAACAAAAATTAACAAACGGAAAAATGGAAGGGTAATTTTGGATGAGGAGAGAAGAGCACGATCTGAAAGAATGAAAAAGTATTAGGCCGACAAAAAACAGAAGAACCTAACTCGTAATACTGACTAAAGTAGTTCAATATAGGCCATAAAGTAAAATAAAGAAAAACATAGGGTTACGATGAATGTTATAAGGCGTTGGTAATGTTAGCAGATTCGATCCTCGAATGGTACAACGTCGAATTAAAAGATCTAATGAAATAATTTTTCAAAACGTGCCGTTCAGCGCCCAGAAATCGGCTTTCACTTTGTGGTCAGTTAATTTTACTTTTAAGAACACGTAATCTATAACCGATAAAAATGTGAAGTAAAATAAAAATTAAGCTACTTTTACCTTTCGCAGCAAAAGCTGACTTGTCTGTACCACGTTCAGTAAGGTGAAAGCACTGCAGTAGCATTGGAACACGAGAGTTAAAAGTAAAGGGCGTTTGCAAGTATTTACTATTAATTTGTGTAACTGGATCTCGAAATACGATACTCCGTGTTTCTCGTTACTGCTCCAACAAACGTCACACAAAATAGTCGTCTGTGTGGATACATTGCACTTAAACTCTCATAGGGTCGTAATGCTATTGTGAATCGGAAAGCATCAGCTCCAATATGTGATGTGAAAACGTGAGGACGGATTGATTACATAGCGGTAATCTGCTTTTCCCAGAATGCGCGGGCTCAGAGCGATGCGCAAAATCCATGGCTCACGTAAATAAACATGGACGCAAACTGTCGGTTCTCTAGCAGCATGTATCAGCTGTCACGGCAGTCTCCATCAAACAGTGTAACATTAAAAGCTAATCGGTTTTAATTTCATTGTTAAATGACGTTTATCGACTTCCAAAATGAAAAAAAGAACGAGCTCCATTGGTTTAAGTGTACACAGTTATTTCACGGCACAATTTGTTTACGTCACATGCAAAATCGATACTGTTGTATTAAGCGCTGTAAAAGGATAAATGTCATTTAAAAATTAAAAAAGCTAGTCAATGTCGGTTATATATCCCAATTTGGTGTTAAGTTTTAACTTACATTATAATCATAACAAATAGGCCCGTCAAAAATTAACGCACGTTTCTCGGTTAGTCCACAGTGAGATCACATTTTGAATTTGGCGCTCTGAGCTCCGGTCTAGCGACATACATGTAATATTTTGCTCCAGTGTGTTCTATCGAGTCGTCATGAACGAGGGTTATGACTTTCCATTTCGTCGAATGTAGGTTTCATTGCTTGTTTGTGCACTGCTTGCCATTAGAAATACACCACAAGCAAGGATAGGAAAAGAGCAAGCTTTTGTTTATTGTATTCATACAGTGTACTTGGAACAATACACAATTAAGTTTTTAGGTAAAAGAAGTAAGTGTTTACTTCATAATTGGCTGCGAGAACCAGAGGGGCAGGGTCAGCCGCCTAATTGAAATGATTTTCCTGTCCTTCGCGCACACTGAAACGTTTCCTTCGCAATATATATATATATATATATATATATATATATATATATATATATATATATATATATATATATATATTTGGTGATAAGAGAAGGGAGGGAGTGGAATCTGGTGCCAGCACATAGCCTACTCCATTCGAATAGCACCACGGTTTTAACGCCGCCATCATATGGACAAATCACCATGAACGGTGTCACATTCCCTCACTTCATGAGACACTTCTGAGGAGTTTGGCAAAGAGGTTAGAAATGAGACCAATCTACTCGCTTTAAAGTCGTCTGCGGTCAGCGCAGAACTCGCCGTCTCCGTGCGCCCGTAGACTCGACGCGTGATTCCCCGCCGCAGCCCACGCGTCACCAGAGTCTATTGTCAGCTACAAGAAGACTCCACTCACTCAGAAAGGAGAGCGAGTGTACGAGTCCGCAAGTGTAACTGTGGACTCGAGGCATTCCCGCTATATACGCAATCGCTTTGAAAGAAATTTCCGCCATTAAACTGTAAACTGCTATTCTTTTCAAAAATGGTTCAAATGGCTCTGAGCACTATGGGACTTAACATCTGAGGTCATGAGTCCGCTAGAACTTAGAACTACTTAAACGCAACCAACCTAAGGACATCACACACATCCATGCCCGAAGCATGATTCCAACCTGCGACCGTAGAGGTCGCGCGGTTCCAGACTGAAACGCCTAGAACCGCTCGGCCACAACGGCCGGCGCTATTCATTTAATTCATACGATCACGATTTCAGCTTTATGCTCATTATAAAGGGCAAGTTGAAATGTCGCAAAATTTCTGACCTACATAAATGACAGAAGCAAGTTTTATACTTATATAACGACTGATTGGCTAGCAGTGGTTATTGTTCTGTTTACACATACATTTAATGGATAAAACTTTTCCGAAGACTGCTGAACATTTAATATTTTGTATATGTTCAGACCGTCTAACAATTACGTTGATATATACACACTTTCAAGACGTTATCGAGTCTACAACGACAGTACCAGAAAACAGGACATTAGGATGAAGCATAATCTCTAAATGGTCTTCAATTATTAAAATAAATTACAGAAATAAATGATAAGCTGCACTACTCGCTGTTAGTCCATAAACACACGTTTCCACTACCAACAGGATACAGAAACCGTGCATTTTTTTTTCCGCTGGATTTTAAAAGTGTCGTTTCTCCGTACCTAGCTTTCGTTTGACGCAGCACATATGTTTTCTCAAGAACACAACCATTTTGTTTGCACTGGACGAAATTTGTGTGTGTTTAGTCTGATTGGTGGACTATAGCGTGAAACTGATTCCAAGTATCACTCCTCCGCTTATTTTCGTCTAACACCCACCACTGTCTCAAAAAACATCGCTTCGTTAAAGGCTGTCTGTCATTTCGCTTTAATAGTGCTACTTTACAGCACCAAGACCATGTACTCATCTTCCGTACTAATATCATGTGAGGACTAGTCTTACACTTCTACATGGTTCAGTAAAAAGAGAACGAATCGACAAGTAAAGAGCGACCGTAGCGCCACAGATCTCAAATTATTCTTACTCGCGGAACTACAAAAAAATGGCTCTGAGCACTATGGGACTTCACTTCTGTGGTCATCAGTCCCCTAGAACTTAGAACTACTTACACCTAACTAACCTAAGGACATCACACACATCCATGGCCGAAGCAGGATTCGAACCTGCGACCGTAGCGGTCGCGCGGTTCCAGACTGTAGTGCCTAGAACCGCTCGGCCACACCGGCCGGCGCGGAACTACAGCTCAAACGAAGGGAACGACTTAGCACTGGTGTAACAGCGGCGCTTTGATTCGTGAAGTATGCAACCAGTAACATTAATTCGTACTCGCTCCGCTTCTGATCTTTCGTCTGGGATTTAATCTATGACACTGCCACAGAGACTGATAAACAGGGTCTTTACACAAACAGCTCTCGTTTCCTTTTCTGTAAAGAGAAATACAGTGTTGCCAACATCACGTTAAGTAACAGGCCGCTCATGCATTCAAGTATCGGCCACGCCAGCCGTTGCCCAACTTCTGTTATCTCAGGTTAACAGGTGTATCCAAAGACGCTAGGCACTTGGCAATTTGTAGATTAATAGTGAGTATAAGCAGAGGTGAGAAAAATTATGGGATAGCGATATGCACATACACAGATGACGGTAGTATCGCGTAAACAAGGTATAAAAGGGCAGTGCACTGGCGGCGCCGCCATTTGTACTCAGGTGATTCATGTGAAGAGGTTTCCGACGTGATTATGGCCGCACGACGGGAATTACCAGACTTTGAACTACTGGCCATTAAAATTGCTACCTCACGAACACGTGCTACAGACGCGAAATTTAACGGACAGGAAGAAGATGCAATGATATTCAAATGATTAGCTTTTCAGAGCATTCACACAAGGTTGGCGCCGGTGGCGACATCTACAACGTGCTGACATGAGGAAAGTTTCCAACCGATTTCTCATACACAAACAGCAGTTGACCCGCGTTGCCTGGTGAAACGTTGTTCTGATGCCTCCTGTAAGGAGGAGAAATGCGTACCATCACGTTTCCGACTTTGATAAAGGTCGGATTGTACCCTATCGCGATTGCGGTTTATCGTATCGCGACATTTCTGCTAGCGTTGGTCGAGATCCAATGACTGTTAGCAGAATATGGAATCGGTGGGTTCAGGAGGGTAATACGGAACCCCGTGCTGGATGCCAACGGCCTCGTATCACTAGCAGTCGAGATGACAGGCATCTTATCCGCATGGCTGTAACGGATCGTGTAGCCACGTCTCGATTCCTGAGTCAACAGATGGGGACGTTTTCAAGACAACAACCATCTGCACTAGCAGTTCGACGACGTTTTCAGTAGCATGGACTATCACCTCGGAGAACATGGCTGCGGTTACCCTTGACGCTGCATCACACACAGCAGCGCCTGCGATGGTGTACTCAACGACGAACCTGGGTGCACAAATGAGAAAACGTCATTTTTTTCGGATGAATCCAGGTTCTGTTTACACCATCATGATGGTCGCATCCGTGTTTGGCGACATCAAGGTGAACGCACATTGGAAGCGTGTATTCGTCATCGCCAGACTGGCATATCACACGGCGTGATGGTATGGGGTGCCATTGGTTACACGTCTCGCTCACCTCTTGTTCGCATTCACGGCAGTTTGAACAGTGGACGTTAACATTTCAGATGTCTTACGACCTGTGGCTCTATCCTTCATTCGATCCCTGCGAAACCCTGCATTTCAGCAGGATAATGCACGACCGCATGTTGCAGGTCCTGTACAGGCCTTTCTGGATATAGAAAATGTTCCACTTCTGCCGTCACCAGCACATTCTCCAGATCTCTCACCAACTGAAAACGTCTGGTCAATGGTGACCAAGCAACTGGCTCGTCACAATACGCCACTCACTACACTTGATGAACTGTGGTATCGTGTTGAAGCTGCATGGGCAGCTCTACCTGTACACGCCATCCAAGCTCTGTTTGACCCAATGCCCAGGCGTATCAAGGCCGTTATTACGGCCAGAGGTGGTTGCTCTGGGTGCTAATTTCTCAGGATCTATGGACCCAAATTGCGTGAAAATGTAATCACATGTCAGTTCTAGTATAATATATTTGTCCAATGAATACCCGTTCAGCATCTGCATTTCTTCTTGGTGTAGCAATTTTAATGGCGAGTAGTGTAGTTGAAGCTGGACGGGTGGGACATCCCATTTCGGAAATCGCGAAGGAACTCAATATTCCGAGATCCGAGATCCACAATACCAAATTTCAGGCATTACCTCTCACCACGGACAACGCAGAGGCCGACGGTCTTCACTTAACGACCGAGAGCAGTGCTAATAGACATGCAAAAATACGTTAAATAACTGCGGAAATCAATGTGGGACATATGACGTACGTATCCGTTAGGACAGTGCGAATATTTTGTTGTAATAGGCTATGGGAGCAGACGACCGACCCCAGTACGTTTGCTAACAGCACGACATCGCCTCCAGGCGCTCTCCTGGGCTCCTGACCATATCGGTTGGACGTTAGACGACTGGAACACCGTGGCCTTGTCAGATGAGTCCCGATTTCGGCTTGTAAGACTTGATGGTGTGACTCGAATGTGGTGCAGACCCCTCGAAGCAATGGACCCAGGTTTTCAACAAATCACTATTTAAGCTGGTGGTGCCTCCATATTTTACATAGAGTGACCTGAGTCCTCTGGTCCGACTGAACCGATCATTGACTAGAAATGGTTACGTTTGGCTTCCTGGAGACCATTTGCAGCCACTCAACAATGGAATTTTCTGGATGACAATGCACCATGTCCATGGGCCGTAATGATTCGCGATTGGCTTGAACAACATTCTGGACAATTGGACAATTCGAATGAATGATTTGGGCACTCAGATCGCCTGACATGCATCCCATCGACCATTTGTGGGACATAATCCAGAGGTTAGTTCGTTCTCAAAATCCTGCAAGGACAACACTTTCGCAATTACTGATGGCTATACAGGAAGCGTATCTCAATACTTATACAGCGACATCTTCATGCCACGTCGAGTTGCTGTACTACGCCGGGCCAGAGGAGGTCCGACACGATATTAGGGGGAATTCCATGACATTTATCACCTCAGTGTACACGTTGCAAAATTTAGTACACAAAGCTGCCTCCTCGGTCAGCAACACATGGCTCTTAATCGGATTTGCTTCGAGTCGACCTGACATTGGGTGACAGTTACGGGCATGTCATTACACGCTGCTTCACCTCTATGTTATACTACATCAATCGTAATGGCTGGACAGTGTGAGACAACCTCTCGGAAATCCTTAAGCAGATGTTTTCAATGGGTAAGAGATCTGGATAACGTGTTGGTCAAGGTAACAAGGTAACAGTCGAACACCCACTGTAACGAGGTAGGTCTTGCGGTATCTCGTAGCACAGAACTTAACCCGTCAGAAATTTTTCGTTTGTTATCCAAATTATCAGCTATTCGAATGCCAGGTGATCGTGTTTAGTTCGAAAAGGTATCCTATACTAATACTACAGGTCCATTTTACGATGAAGTTTGCAATCTGGCAACGTTAGTTCCATTCGCAGCCTTAGGAAACGCTTTGGGTGGGGCAGCAAAACCTGTCTTTGGTCGCTATCTACGAAGGAATATCGCTATTGGGCTACGGCAAAAACTGTCTAGGCTAGCCACCTACGAATAGCATATGGTATGGGTTCCATTATTAGGATGCAAATTCTGTGACCTAGCGGTGCCACTACGAGTGGAATTCTGTTATCTTCGGAATCTAGCAGATCGACATCTGCTTCACAACGCCCAGCAGACTTGCTTCCAACCCACCCTTTCACGTCAAAAGCGTGTTACATGACGGACACACTCAATACTCTGCAAACGGTAGGCACACAACTTCAACAGTGATTATTAAAACGCCAGTGTCATCACCAGACAACAAAATAAGTTCATCACAGACGTATACCTGACATTTGATCGATACAATATACACAGTATTAAAACTGTAACTAGATTCATGCGCACGGGTTCACATGTGACGAGAAAACATCAGTTCATTCTGCATACAGCTCTCCGATCACAGCGACTAGTACTGAATGTGATTGAAAATAAATGCAACTGATTGATATCATATGCAAACATTTGGTTGGAGCCTTTCTATCAAAGAAACCTACAAACTCGTTCTCACCAGTAAAAAACATGTGCCTACTGAAGTAACAGACAGAGAATCACAGCCCAGTACAGATCTTTACATCGAACGTAAGGAAGCAGATGATAAACGTTCAACAGCCATTCTGGCTAGCAAAATGAGAATATCTTTTGCTTAACTACTATTATGAGAATGGAATAGCAAGCAGGGCCTGGAACCTACCAGCCCGAGGGGGACGACTTTTGATGTTGGACCAACACCATCGAAGCCTGCTGATATTTGTGCTAGCCTCCATGCAGCATTCTCTCTACCGGCTGGTGGTAATACTGGGAGCTTTCATGGAATAAGGAAAAAGTAAGTAGTTCACGATTTGAAACAGGGTCGCACCATCTCATCTTTGCGTAACGTAACGTCAAACCTATTGGGCATCGTCAAAGAGGCGACTGCTAACATTGCGACGTATTACAGTCCCAAAGCAAAACACTGCACATCCAATATGTGATTTTTCGTTTGGAGTACAAGAAAATGGCAAAACCGAGAATTTCCGTGGCAGCCGACAAATGAAGTCTTCCATGTACACGTTAAACTGGCATACCTATGCAATTTGGAAGTCTGAAGTGGACCAACCACCACTCCTGCTCGACACTCTGAAATATAGATGGAGTCGTGACGAAGCGTCCAATATTCTACATCCAGAGATAATACCGGTCACAATGCAGCTGTGGCTCCGGCAACCTTCTGATGATTCCATACCAATTCTCCTAGGAGACTCTATGCTCACCGCTGTGATACGGTTTTGCTGCAGGAAAGACTATCTGCTAATTGTTTTATTATTGTGCTGGTGATGGTAACTGTGTAAATATTTTCATAAAAATATACAAATCGATTGACGTCTTTATGATGATGATTAAAGTGATTAAACACTCACCAAATCATCCATAAATAACTTTTGGAGCATAACGTAGTACGAAAATATGTTATCAGTAACAAATACATAAAAAGGAATATCTTGTATTTAATTTCATTATATTTCTAGTTTTCTTTCTGTTTTTGGCATTTTAGGACTGCAAAGAAGTTAACCAGCAGAGGCAGAGTTCCATCCGTCAAATATCGATTTTCCATACATTTTTCCCCAAGATAACATGTGTGTAAGCCATTTCTAGCTCAAGATCCATTTTTAACTCTGCCACCGGATTCCATATATTTCACGTTTCGGCCCAAGTGAATGTCGAAAATAACCACGACTGAATCACCAAAAAGGATTATGTAAAGCATCGGATTCCTCTACACGTAAAAAAAAAGTTTTTTGCACTGTTTCTAGTACTCAAAGATTCAGATCGATGTCGCTTATAACAACTATGACCACAGATGTGTACTTCAGGTTTTCGGGAACTTCTGTTCTCATTTAAAGGAACATGAAGAACAGTACTGTTTCTCCCCAAGAAGGAACTAATTGTCACACGTCTCGTCAATCGCTGTCTCATAATGATGAAGCATTCACGTAACAACTCAGTAGAAGCAAAGATTTGTGGCCGAATAGTTCGTCGGACTTTTCCAAGGGAATATTTTAAATGAAATATGTACTGTAGATTTCATATTGCCGACTGTTTTGCCTGAATGCGTAAGGGATTAGATCCATGAAATTTAAACTTTTCCCCAAAAAAAGGAAAAATAATTCATTAAACTTTTAAAAATAAAAGTTATAGAAAATCTGTTGGTAATGAATACTATCTGCACGGCCTGAAAAAAGAAGTGAGCACGCAGAAGGTGAGGAGGGAACGAAATGAGACGTACACACAATCAATACCTTCAGTATGCGGTAGCGAAGGTAATGTTTCCGATCACAGTGTCACTAAAGTGGTGTTACTAAATACAGTTTTCTGAGATACTCTCACCAAAGAAGACGAGGTGAATGTTCCAGAAATAGAATCAAGAACTGCTGCCAACGTGAGTAAATTAAAAGTAGACATCCTCGGTGTAGCAAAGCAGCTTAAATCACTTAATAAAGAAAAGGCCGCTGGTCCTGATTTCATACCAGTGAGGGTCATTTCAAAGTGTGCTGATACAATTGCTCCATAATAATCGTATTCAACCGTTCGGTCATAGGAAGTTCCCTGTCTAAAGACTGGAAAGTTACACACGTTTCACCAATATTTAAGAAAGTAATACGATGGATTATAGACCCATATCACTGACGACGACTTGCGGTAGGATTTTGTAACACGTATCCTTTTTGAACATTATGAATTATCTCGAAGAAAACGATCAGTTGACTCATAATCAGCCGTAATTCTGAAAACATCGTTCTTGTGAAACATTCTCATGAAGTAATGAGTGCTGTCAACAGGGGACCTCAAACTGATTCCATAAGTCTAGATTTCCATAATTCTTTCGATACCGTTCCGCACAAGCGACATATAAACATGTTGTGTGTGCCGTCTCAGTTGTGCAACTGGGTTCGTAATTCCTCTCGGGAAGATCACCGTTTCTAGTAACTGACAGAAAGACATCAAGTAAAACAGAAATGATAACTGCCGGTTCCCTAGGAAGTAGCATAGGTCCTCTGCTATTCCTAATGTATTAAACGATTTAGGAGATCATCTGAGCAGCCATCTTAGATCGTTTCCAAATGATTCATTTACTATTAAAGTCATCAGAAGGTCAAAGCAAATTGTGAAATGATTTAGGCGAGATATCTGTAAGGCGTGAAACGTGGCTGTTGACCCTAAATAATGAAAAGTGTGAGGTCAGTCACATGAATACCAAAAGGACTCCATTACATTTCGGCTACATGATAAATCATACAAATACAAGGACTGTCAATTCAACTAAATACCTAGTAATTACAATTACCAACAACTTAAACTGTAACATCACATGTTATAATATTGTAGGGAAGGCGAACCAAAGACTACATTTTATTGCCAGAATACTTAGAACATTCTATTAAAGAGATTGCCTGTACTATTCCTATCCGTTCTCTGCTACAGTACTGACGTGCCGTATAGGATCCTTATCAGATGGAACTGACAGAGGACTTCGAAAAAGTTGAAAGAAGGGCACATCGTTTTGTACTGGTTGGGGCAAGTTAAAGTGGACTAGAGAACAGAGTTCCAGGGTACAAAGAAACACAGCAGAGGAAAGGAAATACAGTACTAATGTGACTAAAGCAGATGTTGAAAGTGACTACCATTCATCTCTTGTCAGTTTTGGGTCCTGTTCTGCAAGATGCTAATGGAAGATCGAAGCTGGACTGTTAGACTTGGTGCAATCTCATTCGAAATGTTCTGCTGCAGTCCTTGAAGACTATGAGGGTTGTTGCGATACACCTTAGACTTGAGGGCTTCCCATACGAAGTAATCGCACAATAGCGGATAAGGTGACCTGGGTGGTAAGCTAGGGCTACGACCAGACTGACTTCTTCTAACAACTCTGTCAGAAGTGAAGATTGTGTAAAGTTCGGCCAGCTGCATGGGCAATTTCTCCATCCTGTCGGAAGTAACTGTAGGTCTTTTCCTCCTCAGTTAATGCTGTCACAAATGGTTTGAAAACGTCCGTGCTACTATTACTTGTCCCACCACGTATTACCGCGAAACAGGTGAGAGTGTACGCACATGACATGCGAGTTGGGATGTCAATCAGTAAATCAAAGGCGTTTCTCGCTACGGCGAGATCTTTCCAGCAAATTTCAATCCCCAACATTCTACTCCAAAAGTAAAACTATTTTTTTGACACCCTCCTATAGGGAGAAATGGTCATCGTAACAAAATAATAGAAAAAAAAGCTTGCACCGAAAGATTAAATGTACACTTTCCCCGCGCGCTGTTAGAGTGTGGAACGGTAGAGAAATAGTGGGCAAGTGCTTCGATGGACACTCTGCCAGGCATCTGTGTGTGAGTTACCGAGCTTTCATATAGATGTAGCCGGCTCGAGTGGCCGAGCGGTTCTAGGCGCTACAGTATGGTCGCAGGTTCGAATCCTTCCTCGGGCATGGATGTGTGCGCTGTTCTTAGGTTTAAGTAGTTCTAAGTTCTAGGGGACTGATGACCTCAGAAGTCCAGCAGTGCTCAGAGCCATTTAAACCATTTTTTGTAGATGTACATGCATAAACGAAATTTTGCGGGGGTAGCGTGTGTTTGATGTTATTTCAGTGATTAGAAAACAGGGTCAAAATTATAAAGCTTTTGGCAGTATGATCCAATTAATAATATGACACTGCATTCCATCTGGCCTGGATGTATATACGAAGATAAATTTACACCATGTACACTACTGGCTACTAAAATTGCTACACCAAGAAGAAATGCAGATGATAAACGGGTATTGATGGGACAAATATATTATACTAGAACTGACATATGATTACATTTTCAAGCAATTTAGGTGCTCAACACGATACCACAGTTCATCAAGAGTAGTGACTGGTGTATTGTGACGAGCCAGTTGCTCGGCCACCATTGACCAGACGTTTTCAATTGGTGAGAGATCTGGAGAATGTGCTGGCCACGGCAGCAGCCGAACATTTTCTGTATCCAGAAAGACCCGTACAGGACCTGCAACATGCTGTCGTGCATTATCCTGCTTAAATGTAGGGTTTGGCAGGGATCGAATGAAGGGTAGAGCCACGCGTCGTAACACATCGGAAATGTAACGTCCACTATTGAAAGTGCCGTCTATGGGAACTAGAGATGACCGAGACGTGTAACCAATCGCACCCCATACCATCACGCCGGGTGATACGCCAGTATGGCGGTGACGAAGACACGCTTCCAATGTGCGTTCACCGCGATGTCGCGAAACACGGATGCGACCATCAGGATGCTGTAAAGAGAACCTGGATTCATCCGAAAAAAATGACGTTTTCTCATTTGTGCACCCAGGTTCGTCGTTGAGTACACCATCGCAGGCGCTGCTGTGTGTGATGCAGCGTCAAGGGTAACCGCAGCCATGTTCTCCGAGGTGATAGTCCATGCTACTGAAAACGTCGTCGAACTGTTCGTGCAGATGGTTGTTGTCTTGCAAACGTCTCCATCTGTTGACTCAGGGATCGAGACGTGGCTGCACGATCCGTTACAGCCATGCGGATAAGATGCCTGTCATCTCGACTGCTGGTGATACGAGGCCGTTGGGATCCAGCACGGGGATCCCATTGGATCTCGACCAACGCTAGCAGAAATGTCGCGATACGATAAACCGCAATCGCGATAGGGTACAATCCGACCTTTATCAAAGTCGGAAACGTGATGGTATCCATTTCTCCTCCTTACAGGAGGCATCAGAACAACGGTTCACCAGGCAACGCGGGTCAACTGCTGTTTGTGTATGAGAAATCGGTTGGAAACTTTCCTCATGTCAGCACGTTGTAGATGTCGCCACCGGCGCCAACCTTGTGTGAATGCTCTGAAAAGCTAATCATTTGAATATCATTGCATCTTATTCCTGTCGGTTAAATTTCGCGTCTGTAGCACGTCTTCGTGGTGCAGCAATTTTAATGGCCAGTAGTGTATTTTGTGTGATTTACTTAGTTTGTGAGGGTGTAACACCATAGCTCTAATACTCTACTGATTTATTTTGCTTTTGTTTCATTTAATGTTACATCGTTGAGCTTCTGTAAATATGTTTGATTGAATAGATAACACAAAATTGTATACTGCTTTCTTTATACAAACTTTGATGTCATGGTTTGGTTCTATGCAATGTTGTGTATCTGTCATTTAAACTCTTTGTCCCATTTGGAGGGAACAAAATTTACTGTATATAATTGTAATTTTGTGTGATTAATTTTTTGTAGAGATGTCAATACGTGTAAATGTTTTGTTTTATTTAATGCATTTGGTTGCTGTTATGTAAACTGCTGATCCTCACTTAGGGCTCTTAGTTATTCTGTATGTAAAAGTTGTTGGGGTTCCCCTCGGGAACGGAACTGTGTAGCGCGCGCAAAGTGTGGCTGGCCTATGTAGAGAAGGTGGAACATATAGTCAGTCGGGGACGAGCTACGAGTCGGGGGGACGAGCTGCCAAACTGTGCACTGTCATGTAAATGTTGCATACTGTGCTGGTTCCGAGAGAGGCTTTTCTGCTACTTTCCAATGCCTCGGATGGATGGATAAATAGCTGGAACTATTCTGGAATTTGTATCTATCATCGCCACCAAGAAATGACAGAGTCCAGCAATTCTACCTGCAATTCCACCTACCAACATGCAGTTGCCACAACATTGCGCAATCATTGCATCGGAATACTACAATGATGTACAGTGAAGGATCAGTTTAATGGATGTGTTAGTGCGCTCAAATATAAGGTAATTTATATCTGAATTTAAGTATCTACCTTGATTTTTTTTCTTTCATAACACCTCTCAGGGTCCTCTCAGTTTAAACTAAAATGATTACCGAGTGTCCCTACTGAAAGAACATTAAAAACTAGTGTTTTTTTCTAATTAATGCCTCTTGAACAAAGTAAAGAGAAAGTTAAAGTTAATGTGGCAAGAGAGTGAGTTAAAGTCAATGATGCTTGCTGAATATAGTTTTCCTAGTAAAACTGCTTATTATTGTGTTGTTGCCAACTTCAAATTAAAAGTTCTTAAGACTGAGGCTTATGAAGTTTCGCTTAGTAAATGATCACATTACTGCCTGTTGTAAATCGCAGAAGGTGAGTCAGTATCTCACATATATGTAAATTTTCTCTCTCAATGTAGTGAAAGTGGAAAACTGCAGTGTGAAACGTTATATACTCATGTCTGCTAAGTGTTTGTCTCTCTTGTGTATTGGAAGTGCATATTAATAATGTAACAGGATCCACAGTTTGTCTATTGTGTTAATGCTAGGTAACAAGTAATGGGAAGACCACTAATTATGAAAACCATAATTTCTTTATTCAAATGATAGTGAGAAGCAACCTGTTAGTGGATTCCAATTAACTTTCATTTTAATTAGTAAAGTATTTAACTGAGAGAGACTTAACTTATATCCAATTAATGATTCTGCAGTGAATAGTAATAATAACGTTATAAAGACCATTCAGTTTGTATAAGCCCTGAAAGTAATAATGTGTTTCGGTATATGTTATAATTTTGCAAATAGTTTGTGCTGATCTAACTGTTAGTTTCAATCTTACCGCAAACATATGTATGTGTCAGAGTTCACTTCACTCGCGTGTGACAAAGTATAGGTTCTGTTTATCCATTAAAGTTACTAATAACTATTTTCTTGAACGAGAATGTTAATCATTCTCTTGCCTAGTTAGGCTGGCGACCGTTTTCTTTATCAGTTAAACAGTGCAGATAGGCAAAATTTTGTTTGTTACTGTTCAAATATTTACGTAATTCTGGCTTTCACTTCCGATAAGCCACCTCCGTTAGGTACAGCACGGTCAACATAACAAAATTCCTCTCAGAGGGTAGCACTGCTCTGTTGCTTTATACCATTATTACTCTAACAAAATAATTCTGTTTGCAAACTGCCTCCAGTTCCGAGGTTATGGTATAGCAGTAGCAGGTAGGAGTGTTATACGTGGCTTTTCCGTTACAGGACTAATTGTTCTGTTGGGGCATCGTATGTACTAAGCCAAACTTGGTATTTGATTGAATGAGCTACGTAAATGCATGTTGCAGTGTTATAAGGGAGTGTGTTTAGGAAGAGATGGCATTTAGAATGTGTTTTTTTCTTTGTGCATCCACCACACATATTGACTGAAACCTATAAAAAAACACTACACTGTACCATAAGTTTCCACAAATAATTAAATATCAAGAACTTCAGTGATTTTTGTAGTGCTCACCAGAATGAATATTTTTATTGCCTTTAATCTCCATAAACTAAATGGTGACTTAATAGGGCGCAGCAAACATTCCAGATATTTCTAGGCGAATGTCTCAAGATACGATGACATTATTTTTTGTCTTCCTCTATGAGATCAAGTGCCAGTGGCCTTGCCGCAGTAGTATCACCGTGTCCCGTCAGTCAACGCAATTAAGCGCTCTCGGGTATGGGCTAGCACTTGGATGGGTGGCCGTCTGGCCTGCCGAGCGCTGTTGGCAAGCGGGCTGCAATCAGTCCTTGTGAGGCAAACTGAGGAACTACTTGCTTGAGAAGTAGCTACTCAGATCGCGAAAACTGAGGACGGCCGGGAGAGCGGTGTGCTGTCTAAATGCTCCTACATATCCACATGCAGTGATGCCTGTGGGCTGAGGTTGACCCTTGGGTCGGTCGGTACCGTTGGGCCCTCAAGTCCTGTTCGGACGGAGCTTAGTAGCTCTGTGAGATCGAATTGAGATGCTACATAGTCCAAATTAAGGAATGGTCAGGAATACCGAAACAATACAGGTTATAGTTCTGTGCAAAATGAGTTTCAGTGTGATTTCAGAAGGAGAAAAAAAAAAGACGTAGAGGTGTGAGAGACCATTTTCAAGCCATTTTGGAATTGTCAAATTGTTATTTTAAAAGTAAGTATAACGATATTTTTCTATTACTTGAATGTGCATATTATTGACACGGGTACGCTTTTATCTTCGAAGTACTGCGTTAGGAGGTATTACATCAACGAGACGGTTTAGGTCTTGTCTAGGGCTGACCTGGCAGTCCAATAATGAGAGGTTTGTTCGATTGTGGACACTGTTGAAATGTTTCTTTGTCAGTATGGATTAGGTGAATTTTTAAGATATTGATTCTAATGTTCATTTTGTTTTATATCTTCACAGAATGTTATTTGACTTAAGATACCTATCCCAGGTTACTCCAAGACAGAACATGAATTCAATCTTGTTAGATTTGCAGATGTAGGATACGAATGTAGGTTCTTCAACGGATTAGTTTTTAAGGAAGTATTACATTAGTAATTCGACACTGCACTCTGCTACGGCTTTTTCGGAAGACGTTAGAGTTGCTGGTAGAGGTTCAGAGGACTCACTCTTGGGTTGGGAAGCTGACCGAGAGTCCGGAAAACCATACCGTGATAGAAACTTCAGGTCTGTAGACAGGGCGTTTGGCTCGCTGATGCTCACGCGAGCCCACCGCGCTCGATCATGGTTTGACCGTGTACGAATTCTCGAAACGGGCATGCTGTGGTCGAACGAGGCGCCTCGGGGAGGACTGAGGGCAGAGGCCGCCCCGCCCAGCGCCGTCGCCGCGCTGCTGGAAGCAGCTCTGTCCGTCTTCGGGCTGGAGTCGCTGTTTATACACTCCAGACGGCTGACTGAACCACATTCACATCACTTCAGTTAAGATGTAGACGTATATTCCTGGGTGGTAGTGTATAACGGCAACTTTGTTTTGATCCACAGGAGAAAATAGCGTGCTTTATGCAGTAACGAAAATTTTGAAAGAGTTTGGAGTTTTGCAGGAAAACTACCAACTTTTATCGGTCTTAAATGAAAAATCACACTGCAGTTTTTTACAACACTCTTTGCTTTATTGATTCAAATGTACATATTTGAACTTGATCATCAAACGAATTAGAAATGTAACAAATAGTCTCCAATTATTCCCTGTTGGCGTACTTAGAATGAATTGACTGATTTCGGATTAATTTTGCTTCGTCCGTCCGAGATAACGTTCAAAACCGCACTGTAATATCTGTCGCTATTCACATTTGAGGCTGGAACACAAGACATTCTTTTCGCTAAACTTGATAGTTTGGGAAAGTGACTACGGTTACGCTTTCACCTCCCAAACAGATCTTCGTCTTCACGATTATTCATTCGGATTAAACGCATCTCAACTTTGTCTTTGCCCACAGTCCAGTCACACCGAAAGCAGAGATTTCATTTTTTTGGCTGCTGGGCGCGGCTGACATTCTCTCAAAGAAATTTGTGTCATAAACGGATGGCATTTCCAGTAAAAGGAAGGGTCAATATAGAATTGTTACTACTTGTGCAACATCGGAATTTCGATTTTCTCATCTGCGAGACGAAGACAGTAATGTTTCAGCACTCGTAATATTCACAGTTAATATATGATAATACGACCGTTTACTGCATTGGCAAAATATCGGTGACACTGAAAGCGGTGTTTTGCAATTAAGTGCAATTTTCATGTGCTGGACACGTAGCGTGTCCACAGAAATTTAAACGTTTGTGCCTCTTTATCTTCTGATTCTGTATTATAATGACTTTTCAGGTTGTGCACTAATAACAAAACAAAATAAAATGTTCCTATTGCATCTTTGAATGCCTCTAAAAATGATACGATTTCTTTAAAAAAAATGGTTCAAATGGCTCTGAGCACTATGGGACTTAACATCTTAGGTCATCAGTCCCCTAGAACTTAGAACTACTTAAACCTAACTAACCTAAGGACATCACACACATCCATGCCCGAGGCAGGATTCGAACCTGCGACCGTAGCAGTCCCGCGGTTCCGGACTGCAGCGCTAGAACCGCACGACCACCGCGGCCGGCTGATTTCTTTCAAGTGTTGTTGTCGTAGCCAGTAAGTTTTTGAGAGTGGCCTCTTCCCAGAAGCAGTTCCATGATTTTTTCGTCCTGCCTTACTACATATTCTAGCATCCTAAACAAACTGTTCCACCTACTCTCCGTTTCTTGCTTCAAACTTGTCTGCATCGAATTCACGTCATTAGTTTTTTTCTTGAAACTTGCACTACCTTTAGCAGCAAAAGTCGTGGAACAAACCATAGCAAGATCATTTATCAAACAATCGTCATCCAATATGTGTTCCGCCGCGCGGAGTGGCCGTGCGGTTTGAGGCGCAATGTCGCGGATTGCACGGCCCCTCCCGCCGGAGGTTCGAGTCCTCCCTCTGGCATGAATGTGCGTGTTGTTCTTAGTATAAGTTAGTTTAAGAAGTGTGTAAGTCTAGGAACCGAAGACCTCCGCAATTTGAACATTTTTTGAATATGTGTTCCAGGACTGTGCTGAAAACATGTGTAATGCATGCATAATGCTGAAAGATTTGCAGTGCCTTTCATATATTAGCGCCTTATTCAGTGGCAAATGTCTTATTAAATTTCTATGGAATTAGCCTTAATAATTGTAATAATGTTTGCTTGATGTAGTTCTTAATAAATTCCAAATACTTTTTTCTTCTCAGGAATGTCGGTTATCACCAATACCACATTTCACAGTGTCTAAACTTGATAAGTAAAGCACGCAGTAATAGACAGGTAATAAATTTTCCGATATCTGTCGGTCCATATATCTACGTACATCCACATGCATTCAGAACCATGGTTTGGATAATGCTGAGCATCATACACGCTCATGTTTCATTGGTTTGTCGTTCAGTGTTTCGTTCTACCATCATATGATGAGTCAAAATGTTGAGAAGTCCCAAATCTGGAGCGATGTTATAATCTCCTGACATAAAGCGCGAAATCATGCAGTTAATGCCAATTCAAATGGACGAATATGTCTGTCACACATTTCTAGGCACCTGTTTAGTTACTGTAGCTTTCACTGAAACTGGTAATGCTCCAAAACTTACATTTTGTCGTGTTCTGCACACACGTGCCTTCAGATGCGTGGTAAAGGATCTGTGGGACAGGAGAGCAGGGCACTTGTCACAGTACATGCCGCAGACTATTCTTTGTCCTTTATTGTCACTTCATTCCCCTCGCCCCATATGGGAGAGGGGGAGAGGGGGGGGGGGAGCTGTCAACGGATTCAACTCGTTGCTTAAAACATAGTATAAGATAGGACATGGCATTTGACAAAATGAGTGACTGAGATAATAAAAACTTACGACCTGAGCTCCCATCTTACTGTTACTCGCTCCTGTGAACGGGAACGCGTTATGCAGATCTTGGTGCCTCTCGCGTCCATCTAGAAAAGATAACCTGAAGATGCCTAAATAAGGCGAAACGCGTCGTTGAAAAATAAAAAAACTAAATTACAACCAAGACTGTTTTTAACCAATTCTGTTAAGCACTGGTTTGCTGTTATGTCATATGGACTGGAAGAAGAATAAAAAGACATAGATTCGGTTACATACCTAAAATACAAAAGACTCATTAGTTTATTAATTAAAAGGCTGACACAGATGAAACGGCAACAGAATGTTTCACGAAAGATAAAAAACAGAGGACGGGAGCATAAGTTAAAGGAAGTAAAAAGCCAGAGTGAAGTGATGAGTAGGGGCTGTAGCAGTTGGGGTAGTGCTTAAGAGGGTGTCTGTGCAGGCGGGTGGATAGAGGAAGAACTCAGGAGAATAAACAGGAGTGCTGTTCCACATTAAGGCTTAGAATGCGAGTGGAGAGGAGTTGAGAGGAAGGGAGCCTTGACCAGGGGAGGTTTCCCACGGTTCAGGACAGAAACCCGTGTGAAGGAGAGCGGCTAGGATTTCTAGGAAGGAGGGGGCACTTCCAGGTGTCTCTAGTGATGCGGTCGTGTTTGAGAGCTGCGTTTGGGCTGGGGTATCTGTCGAATATCTTGTATTGCACTGTCTGTGGGATATTGTCGAGCTACTGGAGGCTGAGAATGAAGGGCGGGACGGAAGTATTAGTACGCTCGCCGACTGTCAGGAATAAGGAGTAATGAAGTGGGGGTCATCTGGGATGGTGAAGGTGTCAGAGAAGTAAGACACAAAGTGGTTGGCTTTGTTTAGGTTGTAGGGGAGACGGTGATTATCGTGCAGGGCGGGGAAATAAGGAGCAGTGTTGTTGCAAGTAAAGTGGTGAAATGCCTCCCAGTATCTGGAAGAGTTTATGAGCAGCGTGATGTTGAGGTTTGTGCATGACTGGAGCCAAACGCGGCGTTTCTTTGCAGTCAGCACATTTCGAATGTGTTGTAGTTGTCAGTGGCGTGTAAGTGCACTCCGTCATGAGTCTACAGGAAGGGTCGGTAAAGGCGATAGGATTCAATGGGTTTCGTCGGTATGTGGTGAGTACGGCGTTTGACAAAGTCTGTCATTGGGGTCTTGGAAGGTAAGGGATTGTTTCCGAGTTCGGTAGCAATGAATTCCCTGTAGGCATCCCAGTGGGTACGGGAGTAGTCCTGGTTTTGGGAGAGGTTGGAGGAGTGTCTGCAGGGGTGGGGTGTGCAGTGTAGGGGATGGTGAGTAAAACAGGGAGATGGTCGCTTCTGATGGAGTCGAGACTCCTGCTACCTTAACGCGCCCAAGGAGGTTTGGAGAGAAGAGGATAACGTCAGGTGGGTATGTAGTGGGAGTCAGTAAAGCGAGGCCACCACTAGAGTTCAGCAAAGGACCAGCTATGGTTGATCAGGTAAGCAGCAATGATACAGATTGAAAAGATATTGTCTGTGTGGGTGAGGAATTGGATGAAGTGGTTTTGGGGAAGAGTCTGAGAATAGTGTGATCGGTAGGAGTGTTGTAAAGCGATTGTGGCTGAATGGGGAGATTCTTGAGATGGCCAATGGCAACTGCGCCTTGGGCCGTGGGAGCAGATTATCTATTCAGTGGAGGATTTATGGCGAAGTACGGGTAGTATGAGGTTGGAGGAAGGTTGCATTCAAGATGAAGGCATCAGTATGGTATTGGGAGAGGGTGTGCATGAAGAGGTGTTTGTTGGCTGAAAACTAGCTGATATTGTGGCATAGGATATTATACTGGTGTCACATCAGAGACGGTATGGTGAGGATGGGCTGCCCAGATGGGTTTGAGCTAAGGTGCCGAGACAGGTGAAAAGAAAGGGGACCTGGTTGCAGAATAGGCGGTTTGTGTATTGATGTGGAAGACAGAGTAGGCAGCAAGGGAAATTTGGTGTAGGGTGTGTAGTGTCTGGAAAGGGTGCATGTTTTGAAGAACTATGGTCATAAGGCAGATGATGTCTTTAGCTGTGGGAGGTGGGTGGAGGGAGCTGTTGGTGTGGAGGGGTTGTTAGTAGGTTTGATAGGAAATGTAAGCTCCGGTTTGGAAAGTGGAAGTTAAGTCTTGCACTTGGAAGAATAGGTCAGTTGAGGCAGGTTGCAGGTATTACATCTACATCTACGTGATTACTCTACTATTCACAATTAAATGCCTGGCAGGGGGATCAATGAACAACCTTCAAGCTGTCTCTCTACCATTCCACTCTCGAACGGCGCGTAGGAAAAACGAGCATTTAAATTTCCCTGTGCGAACCCTGATTCCTCTAATTTTATCGTGATGATGATTTCTGCCTATGTAAGTGGGTGCCAACAGAATGTTTTCGCAATCGGAGGAGAAAACTGGTGTTTGAAATTTCATGAGAAGATCCCTTCACAACGAAAAACGCCTGTGTTTTAAAGGTTGCCACTCCAATTCACGTATCATGTCTGTGGCACTACCTCCCCTATTTCATGATAATACAAAACGAGCCGTCCTTCTTTGAACTTTTTCGATGCAATCCGTCAGTCCCATCTGATGCGAATCCCACACCGAACAGCAACACTCCAGAACAGGGCGGACAAGTGTAGTGTAAGCAGTCTTTTTAGTACATCTGTTGCACCTTCTAAGTGTTCTGCCAATGAATCGCAGTCTTTGGTTGCTCTACCCACAACATTATTTATGTGATCATTACAATTTAGGTTATTTGTAATTGTAATCCCTAAGTATTTAGCTGAATTTACAGCCTTCAGATTTGTGTGACTTACTGCGTAATTTAAATTTAGCGGATTTCTTTTAGTACTCATGTGGAGAACTTCACACTTTTCTTTATACAGGATCAATTGCCACTTTTCGCACCATACAGATTTTTATGTCTGCCTGGAGTGGCAAATATAAGTTGGAATTGGTAGCAGGACGTGACCGGGGTGTGATGCAAGACCTGATGGCCGATAAAAGATTAGTCTCAAAGTAAGGCGCCAGCGATCAGGAAGATTACTTATCTTTATTCTCCACACTGAAGCAGGCACCGCCTATTGCTCTCATAGCAAGTAGCTACGTAATTAAGTTCACAATACAATTCATAAATCCACAGTGCAATCGAAAGCGTAACTAAGCCTAAGATGTATACGATAACACTTCGATGTCAACACAGCTAGCGAGCAAGAGCGAGTGGCCCCGGTGTCAGTTTTTTTTTTTTTTTTCTTTATTGTGATTTCAATCCCCTGCCCCATATGGGCAGGGGAGGGCTGTCAGCAGCACAATCCGCCGCTCTTCAGCCGAGTGACATGACAACTAAAACAAGAATAAAATAATACATACATAAGGAGGTAAAAAAGGGGAACATAAAACAGAGTAAGGGGAGAAAATGGAGGTAAAAATACACTGACATGTAGACGTTCATTGGGGACAGTTAAAAAAGTCACCAGAAAGTTAAAAAAACACAGTTGGCGATTCTTAAAACACAGAGAGGACACTGGATGCGCAGGCACAGGTTAAAAGTTGGCCACAGTATTAAAAACACTCCGAAACAACACACTTAAAACCCACTTGGAACACACACGATGAAGAATAAAACTACCAGGTGGGACCTGCCGAGGGAAAGGTCAGAGAGGATGGAATAGGAGGGGAGAGCATGGGGCAGCTGGCGGGATGAAGAGAGGAGGGGCAACCGTGGGTTCACGAAGAGGCAGGAGACACATGGGGCGGGAGAGGAAAAGGGAAGACAGGGCAGGAGGGAGCGCAGAGACACTGAAAGAAGGCACAAGAGATGGAGGGGGAGTAGGAGGGGAAATCCGCTCAGAAGGAGGGAGGGGGAGGAGAGGGAGCCCTGAGGAGGAGGCAGGAAGAGGGGGTTAGAGTCGGTAGGAAGGGTAGATGTCAGGGCGAAGATCATCATCCAGGAGTGGTAGATGGTGGAAGTTGTGTTGGGAAAGGAGATGGAGGGTGTGGAGATGGAGAGAGGGAGGGACACAACGGTAAAGGCGCGGCAACTGGTCGGGAGTGGAGAGGAAGGGAGACACCAGGGGGTGAGGGGGATCAAGGCGGCGGACAATATATAGTGTGCGGTTGTGTTCAAGGAAAAGGAGAAGGTGGGGGAAGGGGATGAGGTCATAGAGGATGCGCGTGGGGGACGGAAGGTGGACGCGGAAGGCGAGGCGGAGTGCATGGCGTTCGAGGATTTGGAGGGCGTTATAGAACCGGGGAGGGGCGGAAATCCAAGCGATGCTGGCATAACAAAGGATGGGGCGGATCATGGATTTGTGGGAGTGCACCCGGCGTCAGGTCTGTGCTCCCGTTATATCTTGTGGCCATAGAGGGAGCTGCAGGCAAGAACTATTGAATGGCGCCATGAACCTCCGGCGGCCGCGACTTGAAGCTCAGGCCAACCACCGCGCATGTGAGGCCGGGCTGAGCGACGGCAGGGCGCGCGTGATTCGGTTAGGTCCGCGGACATAGCACAGATATGTGATCTAAATTATTTTGCAATTCGTTTTGGTCATATAATGACTTTACAAGATGGTAAATGACAGCATTATCTGCAAATAATCTAAGAAGGCTACTCAGATTGTCTTCTATGTCGTTAATATAGATCAGGGACAATAGAGAGCCTATAACACTTCCTTGGGGAACGCCGGATAGTACTTCTGTTTTACTCGATGACTTTCCCTCTGTTACTACGAACTGTGACCTTTCTGACTGGAAATCACGAATCCAGTCGCACAGCTGAGGTGATATTCCATATGCACGCAGTTTGGTTAGAAGACGCTTGTGAGGAACGGTGTCGAAAGCCTTCTGGAAATCTAACAATATGGAGTCAATTTGGCATCCCCTGTCGATAGCACTCATTACTTCATGAGTACAAAGAGTTAGTTGTGTTTACCAAGAACGATATTTCCTGAATCCGTGCTATGTGTCAATAAATCGTTTTCTTCGAGGTACTTCGTAATATTCGAATACAGTATATGTTCCAAAACCCTACTGCAAATCGACGTTAGTGATATGGGCATGTAATTCAGCGGATTACTCCTTTTTCCCTTTTTGGGTACTGATGTGGCTAGAGGAATTTTCCAGTCTTTAGGTACGGAAATTTCTGTGAGCGAGCCGTTGTATATAATTGCTAAATATGGAGCTATCGCATCAGTATACTCTGAAAGGAACCTGACTGGTATACAATCTGGATCTGAGACCTTGCATTTATAAAGTGATTTGGTACACCGAGTTTATCTACTTCTATGTTTCTCATTTTAAGTGTTGTTCTTGATTGGAATTCAGGAACATTTACTTCGTCCTCTTTGTTGAAGGTGTTTCCGAAAACCGTGTTTATTAACTCTGCTTTAGTGGCACTGTCATCAGTGACTTCACCTAGCAGTGAAGGTATTGATTGCCTTTTGCCACTGGTGTGCTTTATATATGACCATAATCTCTTTGTGTTTTCTGCCAGATTCCGAGACAGAGTTTCATTTTGGAAAGTATTAAAAGCATCTCGCATTGAAGCATGCGCTATATTTCGAACTTATGCCAATCTTGGGATTTTGCGTTCTTTTAAATTTGGCATGCTTTTTTCTTTGCTTCTGCAACAGCGATCTCACCCGTTCTGTGTACCATTGTGGATAAATAACATTACTTATTAATTTATGTGGTATATCTCTCTCAATTGCTGTCGATAATATCTCTTTGAAATCATTCAACATCTTTTGTACCCCTACGTGATCAGATCGGAAGGAATGGAAACTATCTCTTAAAAAGGCGTTAAGAGCATATTTATCAGCTTTTTTAAATATATGTACTATAGGTTTCTTTATGACGGTTGTGGGTGTTACGGTATTCAGCCTAGCAGCAACTGCCTTGTGGTCTCTAATCCCTGTATTTGTCACGATACTCTCTATTTGTCCAGAATTATTTGTTGCTAAGATGTCAAGTATGCTTTCGCAAGCATTTGCGCTTCGAGTGGGCTCATGAACTAATGGTTCAAAACAATTTTCTGAGAAAGCATTCAGTACGATTTCGGATGGCGGTTTATGCCCGCCACCGGCTTTAAACGTATAATTTTTCCAGCATATTGAGGGTAGATTGAAGTCGCCACCTAGTGTAATTGTATGAGTGGGGTACCTTTTTAAAATGAGACTCAAGTTTTCTGTGAAGTGTTCAGCAACTATATCTTCCGAGTCGGGGGGTCGGTAAAACGATCCAATTAATAATGTAGTCCGATTGTCAAATATAACCTCTACCCCTACTATTTCGCAGGAACTGTCTAATCCAATTTCACTACGAGGTAAACTACTTCTGACAGCAATAAATACTCCACCACCAACTGTATTTAATCTTTCTTTCTGAACACTGTTAGGTCGTTTAAAAGGGGAGGGAGGAGAAGTGAGGTTAGGATACTGCTTGAGGAAATGGTGTGAATTACAATGTGCACAGATGGGGTGGTTTTTGCAGTCAGTGGTTAGGTGGTCACCATGCGTTAGGCATCTTTGGCAGTAGTAGGATTGAGGACGGGAGTTGGATGGCTCAGTGCTGTTGTAGGTCAGGGCCCCATGATAGAAAAGGTGGTCGATTTTGGATGGGAATTTGGTGAAGATGTGGATTTCGAAGGTTGGGCCAGAGCAGTCAAAAATTCGGAGCGCCTTCCGAACTTCGAGGTCGGAATGGCAGGTGAGCTCAGAATCCACCTCCTCCATCGTGTTCTCAGGATCGATCCCTTTGATCGTGGTAGCGACGGCGAGGGACTGCGAGGAGGTTGTGGTTGCATGGTCGAGGTGATTGTGCGAAAGGGTGTGAGGTGTGCATGGGGATCGAAAGTGGCATGAGGAATCTTCTGGCGGAGTTTGGTGAGGAATTCTGGATCATGAGAATTGATGAAGATTAAATCTCTTCTAAGGATGATCTGAGTGATCGATAAAGAAGGGACATATTTTCTGATTTCCAGGGTTTTGGGTCTGAGTAAGTTGGAGTCAGAACTGAAGAGGGGGAAGGTATGCATTCTTTAGATGTAGTAACACATGGGATGGCCTGGCACTACACGTAGCCTGTGATTTCCATTTGTTTAGGCGTTTTTAGGATTCAGGGTGGGGCAGCACCAGTTCTAAGGCGTTGCAGATCTTCCTCCTGTGTGTAGGTAAGGAGGGTGTGGTGGGCTCAACTGAGGGAAACAGGTGACAGGATTATTTGAATGTGGGTGTGGATGAAGAGGACACCACAGTCCAAGAAGCTATTGCAGAATCATCTGGCTGAGTCGACGGAGATGGCGCAGAGAGATATTCGTTAGTGGGAGAGATTTTCATTAGTACTGATAAGGATGTTGACTGCACATCATTCGACTAGCATCAATTGGGTAGTATAAATACTACAACTGATTAGCTTGTCGCTACTCTTCTTATACCATAGATTGGTAGGGGCAACTTCCCTATGCTTTGCGTTTGTTTATCCATGTACTTTATTGTGCCTTCGAGACAAGGAAGTCATTAGAGACGGACAGACTATCGTTTTACAAATATGACAGTAAGATGTTAGAAGTTTATATTCTGATGGGAAACATGGACAAATGAAAGGTAGAGACTCCCTAGAGCCACATATTGTTTTACTAAGTATTACAAATAGTGAAAAATGATGAGATGCTCGAATGAACAGAAGTGCAAAGAAGTCTCTCGATATAACATTCCGAGTGGAAGGAATTAATTTTGTTGTGATATTTCCTAGGATGGAATAAGTGTCCTGAGTTTAAAGGTCGATTTAAACACCTTGCTGCTTTACGAAGCCGGGTATTACTAACGATGTTATCCATTTGCCTTCCTCTGACCTATGAACTAACTAATCCAGCGAGCTACAGGGGGACATATGATCTAACATGAATTTCGAACTACAATGCAACTTTCCATTCTTCATAGAAAGAAGCCGCTACCAAGATAATGGAATCGATACACTACCCAAAAATCCTAGCATCTACTTATGTTCGAACGTCGAACGTTTCGATCATTGTATTTGTATTCTGACTACCTACTTTTGTTATAAAATTTTATTTAATTTACGACAAAATTTTCACGCAACTGCACCACAATATGAATATGTATACATTTTGGAATTGTTTTTGGGGGAAACTACATATCTGTAGAATCGCCTACTACGTCACCGATTTCTGGGTTTGGTGCTACCCCTCTCCCCAGTTGTACACTGTAGCTGCTGTATGGTCGTAGCTGATGTTTTTTGTGGGGATAGTGTTTGAGGTGGTCGCGATCACATTCTGGTGGTCACCACCCATCTATCTCTTTCGTATCGATGCATTTTCAAGAGAAAAATATTCGAGATTGCTTTATAATATTCTCGAGTTTTAATGAAAATTCTCGGATGTTAACGAGTGTTTTAGAACTCTCTAGAATGTTTTCTGACGTTCCAGAATACAAGCTGGAATGAGAATACATCGTATTGATCTGCCCTCCAGTGAAACCGTCTTATTCGACGGGTAGTGAAATGTAGTGAAGGCATAGCAGCAACTTATCGAAAAATAGTATCCGCTTAGAGGAGGAAAGTACGTGAACAAGGAATATTTACGTGCCCAACAAATATGACGAACGCCAACAAACAGGTCAGAGATACAGAATATGACACACGGAGAAGAAAAAGTAATTAAATCCATTTATGCACTCATGAACCAGTACAATAGCGTAAACTTCCAAACGGAACTCCTACGTTCGCTCAACATTTCCGTTACACCCTCGCAAAATATTAAGCACAAATATTAACCGAAAATCTAAACGGCAAGGCAGAATTCATACCACTAATTCCACTCATTTCAACCGACTTACTTTTTAGCTTTAAAAGGCTCCACTTCCTGGTAAGATCAGTGCACAGTGTGATTATCAACAAAGCACAACAGCAGATATCCCTATGTTGTATTTAAAAGAGTATTTAAAAGAACCATGTTTCTTGCAGGGACAACTTTACATGGCGTATTCGCCAGCTGGACAATCACAAAACACATTCGACTTTTCACACGATATATGCCGTATAAGCATATTCTTTCAGCTCAGATAGTACACAAATGAGATGATTGATTTCACTTTTTTTTCAATTTAGAATACAAATCGAAAAAAATATCACGTAAAATGGGAAGTGGATCCTTTTCAGATAGTATATAAAAATGCAATAAACGTCAGCTGCCGTCTGGTGTCGGCCTATTTGGGTAATCATAACTTGAGATGTGTGGCCGTCCAGCCCCCCTCCTTACCACACCTCCCCCTCCCACCCCCACAACTGCGCCCCGACGCATAGCACGGTGGCAGCGAGTGTAGTGCCTCGTGCTTTGAAGTAGCTGTACATTATACAAAGTGCACATTTGTACAACAAATATAATCATTTTTATCATGCTTCATGTTCACCGATGTAAGAAAAAAGATGTTCCATTCCATACTTCACCCTCTTAGCTGGATATTTCTTCGATTCTTTTTGTTTAAGTTAGCGTATGTTCTTCCCCAGGGTTCAAGCTGTCTCCATACTAAACTTCATCGTAATCGGTTCAATGATTTAGTTGTGAAAATCTAACATACAGAGTCAAGAGCTACTCCCGCATTTATAATATTAATATGGATTGTGCGCTATTCACTCTTCAGTCTCGAATACGGAAAAGCGTAAGTGGTTATGCAGTTTGCTTGACTTCTTTCGGACTGTAGTCTACAAACCAATTTGAACAGTAGTACCTGTGTGTCTGTATGATATCATTCGTGAGTGGACTTCATTTCCTGATGGTTCTTCCTATCTTCAGTTTAGCATCTTCCTTTCCTAGGACGTGTTTTATGTGCCTCGTTCCAATTTAAGTCGCACCGTTACAATACATCCAGATATTCAACCTATGAGGGCCAGTCCAATGGAAAACGAACATTTGCCACAACGGGACCATCTAAACGTTCCATTCAAAAGTTATCACCACATGCATTAAGACGTTTAAGACACAGGGAGGTGAAAAGATCAGTTTCTGTTTCGTAGAACTCGGTCGGCCACTGAAGGATCCACAACTGCAGCCACTCTCACAATTCCTCGTCCGACTGAAACCGACGTCCACGCACGTCTTTCTTCAGGTCGCCACACATGCGAAAATCACACTTTGAGGATGTTGCAGTATTACCCAAACGCATTGCTGAAGCGTAGGCTTCGTCCGATTGACAGCGTGGGGGGCGGGGTTTGATATGCAAGAGGATAATTCCATCCGACAGCATTCCGAAAGCTCGAGGGAGCAAATGGCAAAGCCAAGACTGGAAACTTCCGATATCGCCCCCCCCCCCTAAAGAAATCCGAAGCTGTGCATACAAGTTTCGACTTCCGGGGGCCTCTGCTCGTCGAGTTCCTCGAGCGTGGTACCAGAACCAACACGCAGAGCTATGAAGACACTTTGCAGAAACTGCGACGCGCCATAGAGTAAAAAATCCCAGGATCTTTCATACCTTTGGCGACCTGAAGAAAGACATCCGTGGCTGTCACATCCAGTCATTCGAGGAAGTGCTAGAGTGGGTTCGGTCGTGGAGACCCATCACCAGCTGACTGCGTTCTATGAAACAGGAATTCATCGTCTCGTCTCCCAGGAGGGTAAATGTTATAAAACCTGTAGCGATACCTTTTGAATCGAGCCATTCCACGGTCCCACTGTGGTGGCTGTTCAGTTTTCCGTTCACTGCACCATATATTCATGTGCAATAAATTACATTTATTTAGGCTGAGGGTAAACTCCCAATCCTTACACCAAGTGTCGATAGTCAGCAGTTGTTTCTTCATTTCATGACAATTTTCTAGCGTTCCAACGTCACTATACGCAATAGAATCATCCGCTTGATGATTCCGACGTGTTCCACAACGCCATTTATGACCAACGAATCCGAGAAGTCTCCGTATCGCTTTAAGGTTCATAAGATTGTGAAAGTTAATAGCTGTTTTACAGTTATCTTTGCTTGGAAGGTGATAGAAAGCCTTGTTGTCAGTGTCGCCTATTGTTTTGTTCCAGACTTCCGTAATTTCAATTGCCCTGTTGAGGAGCAACTAGAGGCGTGTGCATAGTTGTGCGAACGTCCACAGACACTTCAAACAACGCTGGAGATAATGAGTGCTTCTAGAGGTCGCTTGACAAAGCCCGATCTCGTGAAGCAGCTTCGTGAGAATGGGAGAAACTTGCTGTTCTCTCAGGCATCGTCAAAGACATGTAGCGCAGTGGACATAAGAAAACCTGAGTGGAGACATGTGACTGTGCCACCTTACCTAACAAACAGTCTCTAATGAAATCCGTTCGCAAAAGAGCAGCTTGTCGTATACTAACACAGGGTAGAGGGAAGTCAGGGGGTTTGAGGTCAGTCTGCAGTTTCCGAGCGGTGAGGAGCAAACGCAGTGAGGGCAAGTTGATGACTCGCATCAGCGCCACACACTGTCACAGGGCGCCTGCGAGAGATGCAGATTCTGGGACTCGACAGGGTTCTTGCAGCAGGAGACTCATGGAATTCAGGGGTCTGATTAACACTAATTATTTGCGACCAGGCTAAGTACTCACCGAAGGCTAATTCTAAAGTTTAGAAAAAGCAAAGGAGGCAGTTGGTTCCACAACAAAAATCAGTTTCTGAAGCCACGAGTGTGAGTGCTAGCAGAAGCAGCAAACACCAGCAGCATGTTAAGTTCAAACTTAAGAGGCACTCCAAGTGAGAAAAACAGACACGTCGGAGCTTACCGAGGCTAGCCAAGAGCGACGCGGAGTCGATGCCACAGCGATCTGACTGAGAACTGCCTCCACCAATCCACAGGCAGTTAACAATCTTCGGCCAATCTGACCAGTCGCTCTGCATCTCCAGGGCGCCTCTGGCCAACCACATTCAGATTCCTCCCCTACACCTACTCGGTAGGTAAGGATGCTTCTGGATTTTACATTAACAAACTCCAAATATGGTATTAACGGCGTTCAAATGAAAGCTAAACGACACTGGTACTCCTATTATGGCCAGCAACAACAGTGTTTTGGTCACTTGGACCCGCTCTCCGTCATTTTGTCAGAGGGGGCTGCTGTATTAGCACACTAATCTGTGTAAAACCGCAGATGTTGCAGTTTTCAGCAGCAAGTATCAAGCTTGGTAAGACGTGCCTTTTCGTATCCATCTTCTACTGTGACGCCTTACAACAGCGTGTACGCCGTGGACGGAGTTACCAGTTAATTCTCTGAAGTGAAACGTCTCCCCTGGGACAGCTGCCCACAGCGTCTGCAATATGCAGTACTATTGTGTTAGCTCCGGTGACATACACACTTCCACTTTTGCTTGCGATTTTCTGGAAACGACATTCAGGAGTCTGCTGTGCATGAAAAGCTCAGTTTCCAAATTCCGTGTCTCCTTCAAGAGTGCTATTTTCTGATGACTATGTGATGTGTAGCAATTCACACGGGAGGAATACCGATTTCTCACTTCAGCAAATTAACCACTACGTAAAATAGGACGAATGGAACCCACATCATGGCACCGTGATACATGTTCCGGCTACATTTCTTTGAAGGTTGCAAGAATGGAAATTATCTTTACACATACTGCCAGGGAATGTTGAATCATGCGTCGTTATAGTAGGACGCAGTTCCAGCACTCGTTACTCCTCAGCTGCTTGAGTTCCTTAATGAACAATTCCGTCATCGAATGGCTGTTAATATTCTTCAAGTAGCCGAATATAGCCATTTCCTGTCTGTGATACGTTCAGTTGGAATACGGGATTCAATCTGTCCAATGTAAACACAGCCCACACCATAATGGAGCCACCAACAGCTTGAACAGTTGTTCCATGGCTTCGTGAGGTCTGTGCCATCTACCACCAGTTCTTTCCAGCTGAAATCGAGTCATCTGATCAGGCCATGGTTTTCCAGTCCCCTATGGTCCAACAGTTATGGTCACGAGCCCATAGCTGTTAGCAAAGGCACTCATGTTGGTCGTCTGCTGCTGTAGCCCATTAACGCAAATTCGTCGCACTGTACTAAGGGATACGTTCGTCGTATGTCCAACATTAGTTTCCGCGGTTATTCAAGCTGTGTTGTTTATACCATAGCAATGACAACTCTACGCAAACGTCGCTGTTCTCGGTCGATAAGTGAAGGTCGTCGTACCCCTGGTGAGAGGTGTAACCTGGAACTTAGTATTCGCGGCACACTCGTAACACTGTGGATCTCGAAATATTGAATTCCCTAACGATTTCCGAAATGGAGTGTTCCATGCGTCTAGCTAGCATTACGCGTTAAAAGTCTGTTAGTTCCCGTAGTGCTGCCGTACTCACGTTCTCACATGAATCATTTGAGTAGATATGACAGCACCAACAATGCACTCCAACAAAATGGCTCTGACAACTGTGGAACTTAACATCTGAGGTCATCAGACACATCCAGGCCCGTGGCAGGATTCGAACCTGCGACCGCAGCGGTCGTGCGGGTCAAGACTGAAGCGCCTAGAACCGCTCGGCCACACCAGCCGGCAATGCTCTCTCCTCAAATACTCTGTGTGATACTACCACCATATGTATATGTTCATATCGCTATTCCATGACTTTTGTCACATCAGTGTATATTATACTGTTTCGACCAAGGTGTCAACTCATTCCAATTTATTGACATAAATTTTTGGACGAATTACACGGAAATTTTAAACAGGAAATACGTACTGAATAATCGTGATAGTTTGATATGTTTGTATCACATTCATGTCAGTAAGGTGTGTTAATAGCAACCATTGTTAGTATATAATGTAGGGACAGAACAGACTTTTGAAAATACAATTAAATACTACAACATAAATTAGAAGGAGAACAATCAACCTAATAAGTGACTAACTTTCAACTTACATTAGTACTGCTCTTACAATCTACCGCATAAGAGTTCCAGGTTTGCCAACAAATACACCTGTACCTGCATCTACTCTGTTATACATTTCCCAATAAGTAGGCTTATGTAATTACCGTGGTAATTATCGAGTCCAGTACAATTATAAGTCTTAACGTTGTACTTTTTTTATTATTGATTCTTTGAAGTACATCTTCTATTGCGGAATTAATACTTTCTGTAACACTTTCACTTTTCTCTTGGGATCTATTGGCTTCTACCTGTTACTCAGAGCGTCAAATGGAGCTGGCTGAAGGTAGTCGAGTTGCTTTTTTGATGTGGAGTTTGTAATTAAATTAACTGTAGACCATATATTTGATCTTTTATTGTTCCCAGATCAAAACCTAGTTGCCTGCATTTCCTCTCTGCCTGGAAACTGAATTCGTTGTGATCAACGAAATCTTCCTGCCTACATTCCCAGAGTGGTGTTACTACATCCCAAACGATGTAGAAATTTGTGACATGGGCTATGACCTCTACATCTACGTCCACATCTACATACACACTCCCCAAGCCACCACACGGTGCGTGGCGGAGGGTACCCTGTACCATAATTAGTCGTTCCATTTCCTGTTCCACTCGCAGACAGAGCGAGGGAAATACGACTGTCTATATGCCTCCGAGCGAGCCCTGATTTCTCGTATCTTAGCCTATTGGTCCCTATCCGAAATGTATGTTGAGACAGTAGGATCGCTCTGCAGTAGGCTTCAAATGCCGGTTCTCTAAACTTTCTCAGTAGTGTTCTTCGAAATAACTGTCTTCTGCCCTCCAAGGATTCACACATGAGCTCCCGAAGGATATCCGTAACACTTGCATGCTGATCGAGCCTGCCGGTAACAAATCTAGCAGCTCGCCTCTGAATTGGTTCGATGCCTTCTTTCAATTCGACCTGGTGCGCATTCCAAACACTCGATCAGTAGTCAAGAATAGGTCGCACTATCGACCTATATGCGGCCTCTTTTACGGGATGAACTACATTTTCCTAATATTCTCCCAGTGAACCGAAGTCGACCATTCGTCTTCCCTATCACAGTTCTCACATGCTCGTTCCATTTCATATCGCTTTGCAACTGATGTTGAAACGACGTGACTATGTCTAGCAGGACACTACTAATGCTGTATCAGAACATTACTTGTCTGTTTTTCCAACTCATCCGCATCATCTTACATTTTTATACATTAAGAGCCCGCTGCCATTTATCATACTAACAAGAGATTTTGTTTAGGTCGTCTTGTATCAGTCTACTATCAATTATCTTCGACACCTTCCTATACAACACACCATCATCAACAAAGTACCGTAGATTGCTGCCCGCCCTGTCTGCCAGATCATTTATTTATACAGAAAATAGCAATGGTCTTATCACACTTCCTTGGAGCACCCCTGATGTTACCCCTGTCTCCGATGAATATTCACCGTCGAGGACAGCATACTGGGTTGTATTACTTAACAAGTCTTCAAGCCAGTCACATATCTGGGAGCCTATTCCGTATGAACGTACCTTCGTTAACAGTCTCCAGTGGGGTACCGTGTCGAATACTTCTTGGAAATCCAGAAATATGGAATCTACCTGTTGCCCTTCATCCATATTTCGCAGTATATCCTGTGAGAAAAGAGCAAGCTTGGTATTGCACGAGCGATGCTTTCTAAAGCTGTGCTGATTCGTGGACATGAGCTATTAGGTCTAGAAATTTACTATATTCGAAATCGGTATTCGCTCTAGAATTCTGCAGCAAACCGACGTTAGGGACATTGGTTTGTAATTTTACCCTTCTTATATACTGGAGTCTATTGCGCTTTTTCTCCAGTCGCTTGGCACATTGCGCTGTAGGGTCAATGTCGTGCATACTGCATGTTTCATAATAGTTGAGAATGTGTTGTATACCCGTCTTGCACTGCTTCAGTGTCGCTATCAGACTGCACTACGTATTGAGCGCAGTATATTCGTGTCATGATTGATAAACAACGAAGACTGGAACAAATAGCGCCATAGGTAAAGATGAGCGTTTGAAGGGTGTGTGGTCAGGGCCCGCAGGACTACCCCTCCCGTCCCCTTTCACCTCGACCACGCCCCCTAGTACCCTCGTCCTTTGCGGACCGCGTTAAAAATTCATGGAGTGCGCGCGTTCGCCGCATGAAATATTCAGGCTCCGTTTGAATAACGGCCGCACACACACATCCACCCACCCACCCACACGCGCGCACACACACACACACACACACACACACACACACACACACACACACACATCACGGGCACGCACGTTCACGCGTGTCCACACGGGGCCGCGAGATTGTCAATCCCCACGCTGCATATGAAAGGGTGAAAGCGCCATTTTATTACGCCGCCGCTTGGCTGGTTGGCAGATAATTAAATATATATTTGTATCACAAAATTTGTTAAACCTGCGTATTTGGTTTTATCATGTATGGTGAAACAGATAATGCGTTTGTTTCCGCGCTCTGTCTATCCCCCTCCATTTCATCACCCACTACCCACTGCCGCAACGGCGCTAGCAGAGTACTAGGAAAAAAACGAGGACAGAACAACAAGCTTAAACCTTCATATTTCCCATTTTGGTATGCTTTCATTATTCGACATATAAAGAGTAGTTGTAGCCCTAGAAAAAGCAGTTGACAGCATAAGATTATGGAAGCTGTTTGGAATTTTTAGTAAAGAGGTATGAGCTATAGGGAAAGGCAGGTAATATATGTTATGTGCAAGAACCAAGAGGGAACAAGATGATTAGAAGACCAAGAACGAAGAGCTGCTACTAAAAGGACGTAAGATACATATACAGTCTTTGTCCTCGACTAGGCAATCTGTACATCGAAAAAGCAGTGTTGAAAGTAAAATGAGGCTTTAAGAATTGGATTAAAATATAGGATGAAAGAATATCAATGATAAGATTCGCTGGCGATGTTGCTATTCTCAGTGAAAGTGAGGATAAATTACGGAACCTTTTAATGAAATTAACAATCTAATAAGTACAGCACACAACTGGCCATTAAAATTGCTACACCAGGAAGAAATGCAGATGATTAACGGGTATTCGTTGGACAAATATATTATAGTAGAACTGAGATGTGATTACATTTTCACGCAATTTGGGTGCATAGATCCTGAGAAATCAGTACCCAGAACAACCACCTCTGGCCGTAATAACGGCCTTGATATGCCTGGGCATTGAATGAAACAGAGTTTGGATGACGTGTACAGGTAAAGCTGCCCATGCAGCTTCAACACGATACCACAGTTCATCAACAGTAGTGACCGGCGTATTGTGACGAGCCAGTTGCTCGGTCACCATTGACTAGACGTTTTCAATTGGCGAGAGTTGTGGTGAATGTGCTAGCCAGGGCAGCAGTGGCACATTTTCTGTATCCAGCAGCAAACGTGGTCGAACTGTTCGTGCAGATCGTTGTTGTCTTACAAACGTCCCCATCTGTTGCCTCAGGGATCGAGACGTGGCTGCACGATCCGTTATAGCCATGCGGATAAGATGCCTGTCATCTCGACTGCTAGTGATACGAGGCCGTTGGGATCCAGCACGGCATTCCGTATTACCCTCCTCAACCCACCGATTCCATATTCTGCTAACAGTTATTGGATCTCGACCAACGCGAGCAGCAATGTCGCGATACGATTAACTGCAAACGCGATAGGCTACAATCCGACCTTTATCAAAGTCGGAAAGGTGATGGTACGCATTTCTCCTCCTTACACGAGGCGTCACAACAACGTTTCACCAGGCAACGCCGGTCAACTGCTGTTTGTGTATGAGAAATCGGTTGGAAACTTTCGTCATGTCAGCACGTTGTAGGTGTCGCCACCAACGCCAACCTTGTGTGAATGCTCTGAAAAGCTAATCATTTGCATATCACAGCATCGTCTTCCTGTCGGTTAAATTTCGCGTTTTTAGCACGTCATATTCGTGGTGTAGCAATCTTAATGGCCTGTAGTGTATATGACTGAGATTAGACAAAAGAAAGACAAATTAATGGGGCGCACTATAAACGAATTTATTGATGAATGTAGCATTAAAATTGAGGACCAAGAAGTACTCATAGAGGAAATGAAGTCGTTCTGTTATGTTAGAAGTGAAATAACACATGATGGTCGAATGGAAAGCCTACAATGAGGTTACAAAAATCATGGGATAGCGATATGTACATATGCAGATGGCGGTAGTATCGCATACACAGGGTGTAAAAGGGGAGTGCAGTAGCAGAGAATCAACTGATGCACGTGAAAAGGTTTCCGACGTGATTATGCCGCACCATGTGAATTAACAGACTGAACACGAAATGGTAGTTGGAGCTAAACGCATGGGGCATTCCATTTCGGAAAGTCGTTAGGGAGTTCAGTATTCCGAGAATACCAAATTTCAGGCATTACCTCTAAGCGCGAACAACGCAGAGGCAGACAGCCTTCACTTAACGACTGATAACAGCAGCGCTTGTGTAGACTTGAGAGTGCTAGCAGACCCTCAACACTGAATGAAAAAAAAAGAAAAGAAAAAACGCAGAAATCAATGTGGGAAGTACGACGAACGTATCCGTCAGGACAGTGCGGCAAAACGTGGCGTTAACGGTCTGTTGCAGCAGCTGACCGACGCTAGTGCCTTTGCTAAAAGCACGACATCGTCTGCTGTGCTTCTCCTGGGCTCTTGACGATATCGGTTGGACCTTAGTCGACTGGAAAACCATGCAATACCCAGATGAGTCGCAATTTCAGTTCATAATAGCTAATGGTAGGGTTCGAGTGTAGCACAGTCCCCAAAAGGTCATGTATCCCTCAACAAGGCACTGTGCAAGCTGTTGGTGGCTCCATAATAGTATGGGCTGTGTTTATATAGAATGGACTAGGTCAACTGGTCCAACCGAACCGGTCATTGACTGTAAATGGTTATGTTCGTCTACTTGGACACCATTCACAGTGATTCAACGATGGAATTTATATGGATAACAATGCACCATGCCTCCGAGACATAAATGTTCGCGATTGGCTTCAAGAACATTCTGGAAAATTCGAACGAATAAGCACCCGACATGAATCCCATCGAATATTTATGAGGCATGATCGTGAGGCCAGTTTGTGCAAAATATCCTGCACCGGCAACACTTTCGGAATTATGGAAGACTATAGAGACAGCATGGCTCAGTATTTCTGCAGGAGGCTTCCAACTACTTTTTGAATCCACGCTGCGTCGAGTTTCTACTCTGTTCGGGGTGAAAGGAGATCCGAAGCAATATTTGGCGTTACCCAGTTACTTTTGTCACCTCAGAGTACAGTATTTACAAAAACAAGAGAGAACAATACGAATGTAAGACCAAGAATGAAGCGCTAAGATTAAAAAGAGCGTTAGATAGGGATACTGTCTTTCTTCCATGCTGGTCAATGTGTACATCGAAGAGGTAGTGATGGAAATAAAAGGGTAGTATTAAAATATAGGGTAAAAGATTATCAGTGATAAGAATCGTTGATGACATTGCTATCCTCAGTGAAAGTGAGAGAGAGTTACAGGATTTGCTGAATGTAGTTAGTCTAATCTTATATACCATGGACTAAAGAAAGAGACGAAACTATCAGGGAGTACCAGAAACTAAATTAGTGATAAACGTCGAATTAAAACTGGGGACCACGAAATATTCATAGACGAAATCGTTCTGCTGTCTTGGAAGAAAATAACATGTTTTGGGTGAATGCAGGGTCTGTGTAACAAGTAGATCAGCACAGGAAAAAAAGGCACTCCTCGAAAAAAGAATTCTATTAATGTCAAACATGAGCCTTAATTTGGGAGATAGATTTCAAAGATTGTACGTTGTTTGGACCACGCACTGAACGTTCCAGAGGCTCTGCCCACAACGTGCGTCGATGGCAAGTCTGCGCCTGTAGCAGTGAAGAGATTGCCGTCCCTCCCAGGATGCCCTCGGAATCCTCTATGGCCTTAATACCAGACCTCTTCCCTGCACCTGAGTACGAACTGAGTCTCCCTGTGGCCAATACGCCGCAGGGCTGGCTCCACAGATGTCGTAAGCCGGCCGCTGCTGCCAGCAGCCCCTGCTATGAACGATGTTCCAGCAGCGGCGCGACGACGGATAGCACCGGCTTCCTGATACTACGTCCGGTAACGCGCCTTGAACTTCGAAGATAAAACCTTTTTCAGCGGGTATGAAACAAACCTAATTTTGCGAGATTTGTGATGCCACATCCTCAAATTGTAGATCTATCAGGCTACAAAGAACGAGACCAAAGAATTCAGTAGGACAAGTAATTAAAGCCAAGAATCTACAGGGTGAGTCACTAACTGTTGCCACCAAGAATAACTCTGAAAGTATGATAGCAGCTGAAAAGTTTGTGGGACAATGTTGCACTGGCAACGGGTGCCATAGTATAACGTTGGGTTTTTGTTTGCTAGGTGGGGTCGTGTCTGAGATACTTTGTTTTTTTAAATGGGATGCTATAGTTTTGTACTTATTTTCTGATAGTCTTTGAAGGTCAACGAAGATGACAAAGGTTCCATGAACGTCCATTTACAGAAGGCGTTCGAAGTGATGACCATTGGTATCAATGCCGTGCTGCCATCTTCTTATGGTGGATTAAGTGGTACTCCTTATCACGTCGGCACTTACCGAAGCACATGCTCTGACAATTTTCCCTCGTATATCGTGCAAATTATAAATATTCGCCGAATACGACGTATCCGTCTAACGTGCCAATGAAATGTAAATACCATTCGACGGTTGCGCAGTACAACACTAAGAGGAACCGTAAGACTAGTGTCGTCAAATCAAGCGAATGTGAATGATGTATATCCTCGGAGAACAAGTCGATATACTTCTCATTTACGGAGAATGCCAACGAAAGTCCGTGAGAGCTTGAAGATATACTCAACGTACTCACCCTACAAGTCGTACATTTAAATATGTGTATAAATTGAGAGCAAGAACATCGGAAACTTATCCGGCAAATGAAAGTTACTAACGAGGAAACGTAAATAGGTACTTGTTAATGGGCTCGATTTCAGGTTCAGAGGGATGACACATTTCTTAATTTGATTTTATTTACTGACGAGGCTACATTCACAAAACATGTAAATGTTAATTTGCATAAGGTGCATTATTGGGGAACTGAAAATCCATGTTGGCTGTGGCAAGTTGCACGCAGAAAACCGTGGTCGGTGACTGTATGGTGTGGGATTCTGGAGGACAGAATTATAGGCCCCTATTTCATCGAAGGAAATGTTAATGGTAGGAACTACAGAACATTCCTGCAAGAAACATAAGATCTGTTATTGGAAGAAATACCTTTAGGAACAAGGAAGAGAGCGTGGTATCAACACGATGGGTGTCCGGCACATTTTTCGTTGATGCTACAAATTAGTTGCAGAGACAATACCCAAATGGTAGGATTGGACGCAGAGGAGATGTGTCGTGGCTGGGTCGTTCGCCAGACTTGACGCCTCTGGGTATTTCTTGATTTCTTGTGCGGATTCGTAAAAGACATTGTTTATAAAGACGTTCCAACTACACTTGAAGAAATGCGAGAGAGAATTGTCAGAGCATGTGCTTCGATAAGTGCCGATGTGATAAGGAAAGCCACTCAGTCCATGATAAGAAGATTGCAGCACTACATTGATAGCAATGATCATCACTTCGAACACCTTCTGTAAATGGACTTTCATACTACTTTTGTGACCTTCGTTGACCTTGAAAGACCTTACTGATACACACCATTAGCTTCGTCTCGTTAGCTGGTATCAGAAAATAAGTTCCCAACTATATGATCCCATTTAAATAAAAACAAAGTTGACCTTCATATCTCTGACGCAACCCCACCTAGCAACAAAAACCGAATATTGTATTATGTACCCCGTTGTCCCATGGAATTTTTTCCCACAAATTTTTCAGCTCCTATCATACTTTCGGAGCTATTCTTGGTGGCAATAGTTAGTGACTCACCCTATATGCTGACGAAACAAAAGTCATGGGATACCTCTTAATATCGTGTCGGACCTGCTTTTGTCCGGTATAGTACGGCAACTCGACGTGGCAGGGTCTCAAAAAGTCGTTGGAAAGCCCTGCAGAAATATTGATCTATGAGCCTGATGTTACCGGTGCAGGATATTGTGCGCGAACGGACCTGTCGATGATGTGCCATGAATGTTTGATGGGATTCCTGTCGGGCTATCTGCTTGGCCAAATCATTTGCTCAAATAGTCCAGAACGGTCTTCAAACCAATGGCGAACAACTGTGGCCCAGTGACACGGTGCATTTTCATCCCAAAAAATGTGGTCTCTGGAATCATGGGTACTCGGTTGGCTAGACAAACAATCAAACAAGTCGTATTAATGACTTTTATTACAGTAAGAAAAAATGTAATACTTAACTTTTGCAATTACGGAAATGTGTTGCAAGCAAAGCGCGACATGCAAACTGTTGTGTCACCGCCAGACACCACACTTGCTAGGTGGTAGCTTAAATCGGCCGCGGTCCATTAGTACATGTCGGACCCGCGTGTCGCCACTGTCAGGATCGCAGACCGAACGCCACCACAATGCAGGTCTCGAGAGACTGACTAGCACTCGCCCCAGTTGTACGACGACGTTGCTAGCGACTACACTGACGAAGCCTTTCTCTCATTTGCCGAGAGACAGTTAGAATAGCCTTCAGCTAAGTTAATGGCTACGACCTAGCAAGGCGCCATTTGTACCATTGCATGTATCTTAAGATAGTCTCACTTGTATCATCAAGAATGCTGTATACCAAAGGACGATATAAAAGTTAAGTGTTCTAGTAGCTACGTTCTATTCTTTATCACATTCATTACGAATCCTGTTCCAGACTTCGCGCCAGTCGGCGTGTGTGTACGTGTGCCCTTTCGGCTACCCGTCACTGTGGACTGGCTGCCTTGTCAGTCCACTACACAAAATAATCCACTTCATTGTAAACAATCCCAAGTCTGTGCTACGTAGAGAGTACAAGCTAAGTAACTGGAGTTTACGCTTCTATCTAAGTCGCTAATCTTGAAGGTGCTATTGAACTGGGCGTCACCAGTCGGTCACGGCGCTTACGTCCTGTTCACATAGGGGCCGCTGCTGTCACGATGTCGTCCTGGAGGGAAGTCGGGTCAGCGAGCTGTTGGCTGACCTCTTCTCACAGCCATCTCTTCTCTATCGTTCCAGATTGGTGTGCCGGCGCTTGACTTTACGCAGTAACAAAAATTCCATCGTTGTTTGGGAACATGAAGTACATGAATGGCTGCATATGGTCTCCAGGTAACCGAACATAACCAATTTGAGTCAGTGATCGCTTCATTTAGACCATGTAAGCAGAGCTCACGCCTTTATGAAGCCATTACCAGCTTGCACAGTGCCTTGTTGGCAACTTGGGTCCATGGCTTTGCGGGGTCTGCGCCACAGACAAACCCTAATATCAGCTTTCACAAAATGAAATCGAGATTCATCTGACCAGGCAACGGTTTTTCAGTGGTCTAGATTCCAACCGATATGGTCACGAGCCGAGAAGTGTGCTCCACGCGATGTCATGTTGTTAACAAAGGCACTCACGTCGACTGTTTGCCTCCACAGCCCATTAACGCCAGTTTTCGCCGCACTCCCCTAACCCATACGTTCGTCGTAAGTCCGACATTGATTTCTGCTGCTGTTCACGCAGTGCTGATTGTTCGGTTAAGTGAAGGCCGTCGGCCACTGTATTGTCCGATATGAGAGGTAATGCCTGAAATTTGGTTTTCTCGGCTCACCCTTGACGCTGTGGGTCTCTGAATATTGGGGTCCAACGATTTCCCACCCCTCTACCTACAACTACCATTCCACAATCAGAGTCTGTTAATTGCCGTCGTGCGGCCATAATCACGTCGGACACCTTTCCACATGAATCACATATCACATCTCCCCTTGTGCACTGCCCTAAAAACCTTGTGTACGCGATACTACCGCTATCTGTACATGTGCATATCGCCATCCCGCGACTTTTGTCAGCTGAGCGTATATTACTAATAAGCTAAAGCGCCCATCCGATTAAAGTTGTTGGTTACCTACCTACGGCTTCTAGTGGTAACAATTATTCCCTTTCACTATTTCACATATTAATGACCAAATTTAAAATGCTGTCATAATCTACTCTTTAAGGAGCATGATGTAACGTTAAAGATTTAACGTAATAATTCGAGTACTACAGACAGAACATGGCTATGACTTAAGACAGCATATCTCACTATGCGCAAATAATCCAGAATATGTTCCTCAAGTATTTGTGAACGAGAGCACTAACTTTACATTTAATTTCAAATCTTTTCGAAACATTTTCTCGCTTCTATGACCTACAAGACAATAAAAGGAGACAAAGGTTTATCGTTTATTAAATTTCGCTGTTCAAGCAGTAAAACTTACAGCCACACCGTTTGAATTAATTTCTTGTTTAGTACCAGCTGTATTCGCAATACATTTTGTAGACAGCATCCACGTATACAGCGAAGTGCCAAAGAAACTGGTATAGGCATGTATGTAAACAGGCACAATACGGCGCTGCGGTCGGCAACGCCTGTATAAGACAACAAGTGCCTGGCGCAGTTGTTAGATCGTCCCGGCGGAGGTTCGAGTCCTCCCTCGGGCATGGGTGTGTGTGTTTGTCCTTAGGATAATTTAGGTTAAGTAGTGTGTAAGCTTAGGGACTGATGACCTTAGCAGTTAAGTCCCATAAGATTTCACACACATTTGAACATTTTTTTAGTTGTTAGACCGGTTACTGCTGCTACACTGGCAGATCATCAAGATTTTAGTGGTGTTATAGTCGGCGCGCGACCGATGGGACACAGCTTCTACGAGGTAGCGATTCTCCCGTACGACCATTTCACGAGTGTACCGTGGATATCAGGAATCCGGTAAAACATCAAACCTCCGACATCGCTGCGGCCGGCAAAAGATCCTGCAGCAACGCGGCCAACGATGACCGAAGACAATCGTTCAACGTGACAGAAGTGCAACCATTCCACAAAGAGACCTTTGGAGCAAAAGACTATCACCTATATGAATATTAAGAACTCAGGTGGAAAACCAGTCCTAAGCAAAGAAGAGTTGCGTTGGGTTGTTTGAGGGAAGGAGACCAGACAGCGAGGTCGTTAGTCTCATCGGATTAAGGAAGGACGGGGAGGAAAGTCGGCCTTGCCCTTTCAAAGGAACCATCCCGGCATTTGCCTGCAGCGATTTAGGGAAATCACGGAAAACAAAAATCAGACCGGACGCGGGATTGAACAACAGTCGTTCTCCAGAATGCGAGTCCAGTGTCTAACCACTGCGCTACCTCGCTCGGTATAGCAAAGAAGGGATACCAGAAATGTGGAAGGAGTATATGGAGGATCTATAGAAGGGCGATGTACTTGATAGCAATATTATTGAAATGGAAGAGGGCGTAGATGAATATCAAATGAGAGATATGTGCAGATTTTGGCAGATCAGTGTAAGACCTAAGCCGAAACAAGGCCCCGGGAATAGACAACATTGCATTAGAACCACTGACAGCCTTGGGAGAGCCATCTATGACAAAATGCTTCCATCTAGTGGGCAAGATGTATGAGACAGTTGAAATACCCTCATAATTCAAAAAGAATATATTAATTCTAATCCCAAAGAAAGCAGGTGCTGACAGGTGTGAAAATTACCGAACTATCAGTTTAATAAGTCACGGTTGCAAAATACTAACACGAATTCTTCACAGACGAATGGAAAAACAAGCCCAACACGGGGAAGATCATTTCGGATTCCGTAGAAACGTTGGAACATGCGAGGCAACACTGACCCTACGACTTATCTTAAAAGGTGGGTTAAGGAAAGGCAAAGCTACATTTCTATCATTTGTAGGTTTAGATAAAGCTTTTGACAATGTAGATTGGAATAGTCTTTTTCAAATTCTGAAGGTGGCATTGGTAAAATACAGGGAGCGAAAGGCTATATACAATTTGTACAAAAATCAGATGGTAGTTATAAGAGTCGAGGGACACGAAAGGGAAACAGTGATTGAGAAGGGAGTGAGACAGGGTTGTAGCCTGTCTCCGATGTTACTCAATCCGTATACTGAGCAAGCAGTAAAGGAAACAAAAGAAAAATTCGGAGTAGGAATTAAAATCCATGGAGAAGAAATAAAAAATTTGACGCTTGCCGACGACGTAGTAATTCTGTCAGAGACATTAAAGGACCTGGCAGAGCAGTTGAACGGAATGGACAGTGTCTTGAAAGGAGGGTATAAGATGAACATCAACAAAAGCAAAACGAGGATAATCGAATGTTGTCGAATTAAATCAGGTGATGCTGAGAGAATTAGATTAGGAAATGAAACACGTAAAGTAGTAAATGAGTTTTGCTACTTGGGGAGCAAAATAACTGATGATGGTCGAAGTAGAGAGGATATAAAATGTAGACTGGCTATGGCATGGAAAGCGTTTCTGCAGAAGAGACATTTGTTAACATCGAGTGTAGATTTAAAGGTCAGCAAACCTTTTCTGAAAGTATTTGTTTGAATTGTAGCCATGTATGGAAGTGAAAGATGGACGATTACTAGTTTACGGAAGTAGAGAGTAGAAGCTTTCGAAATGTGGTGCTACAGAAGAATGCTGGAGATTAGATAGGTAGATCACGTAACTAATGAGGAGGTACTGAATAGAATTGGGGAGAAGAGGAATTTGTGGGAGAACTTGACTAGAAGAAGGGATCGGTTGGTAGGACACGCTCTGAGGCATCAAGGGATCATCAGTTTAGTACTGGAAGGAAGCGTGGAGCGAAAAAATTGCAGAGGGAGACCAAGTGATGAACACACTAAGCAGATCAGAAGGATGTAGGTTGCAACAGTTAGTCGGAGATAAAGAGGCTTGCACAGGATAGAGTAGCATTGAGAACTGTATTAAACCAGTCTCTGGGCTGAAGACCACAACAACAATAACCTTCTCTCTGATGGTGGAAACTAACTTTGTATACGAAAACTTTAACTCTTTTAACGCCTTTGTTAGTGATTACTCTTTTAAAATTAAATTAATTAACTCTGTTGCCTGAGGCACAGAGTTTAATTAATTATTGTGTTCTATTTTCATTATTAAAGGATTTTACGTGTTTTTCTGATAAATTATTTCCTTATTAATGAAATTAATTAAAGTAAAATAAGCAGACGCCTGTAATTACGGTCTGACACAACATGTTTTTGGAGATTTTGCTTTTAATTTTTTTTTTTTTTTTTTTTTTTTTTGTCATCAAGCAGCTTTGATATTACTTATCTCTTAATAGGATTGCTTTTATCTTCATACTGACTAACTATGATCACGTAATACCTTCAGTTTCCTTGTTTCGTATCTTTCCAGTACTCCTTCATCTTCTGGACTTGTTGACTTTTTAGTTCTTATTCTTTTTTTCCTTTTTTCAGCCCTAATAGCCTAGAAAAATGAGGTTCGCACTTCTAGCAAAGTCTCTATCCGATGTTACATAACCTTTGATGTGGCTCCTTTTCAGTTCTTTTCTGATTTCTATAATCCAGTATACCGATGACTTATTTTTGCAGAAATGAAGGAGTATTTGTTTTCCTATCGCCATTACGTGTGATTTTTGCGTATATTTCGTTACACGTCTCCTTTGCTTGTCCTTTTTCAGATCTCTTTTGTTTGAGTTGCAATTGTTATTTTTCTAGGAGACTGTCTTTCAGGTATCAGTAAGTTATTTGACTCGAAGTACAGTGTTAAGAGCTTATATCCATGTAAACTTTCTGACGTTGCACTCTAATACAGTGTTGTACTTTTATACTTCTATAGGTGCACTTTTTAGATAAATCGTATGCTGTTTCCCTTTTTATTAGTTGTTACATCTCTCGAAGGTCTCTCTAATCTGATCTATTCTATCGATGGTCCAAGATGATTAAATTTCTTAACCGTTTCAATTTACCAATTTGTGTTCCTTTTTTTGTAGTAGATTTTTTTACGTTTATTCTTCTCTGCTGGACCCACACCTTGCTCCAGGCAGTAATATGAAATATTCTTTACACTTCTGACAAAATTAGCTGCAAATTGTTTATTTCTTGTTGAATGTAGAAGTTCACGATAAATTTGTTTCGCCATATATGCCACTATGGAGTGTTCCTTTTCACATCACATTTATATATTATTCTGTTCTACGTCTATGTAATAATACTATAACATTTGCTCTTATATTTTGCTTATGCCTTGATGGAGTGACGTCCGTAAATCACCTTGGAACATAAGTTCTTTTACGTACCGTGTTGTTAACATAGGTAACGTATTACTTTCTACAGAAGAATATTAATGAAGTCTCGTGTAGTCTTTTGATGGTTGTAAGATGACAGATCGTTTCAATGATGCTATATGTTTACAAGTAAGATGTGTTGTGTCGTTCGACCAGCGACGGTAACCACACCACAGCACTTTTGCATCTACACACAGTGCTTGAAACCAGATCGTTCCATGTTTAATTTGATGATTGCATATTATAGCCCTCTTCAGTGTTGTGAGTTTTCATGAAAATAGAGGTACCTGGGTTAACAATCTGAATACATCAGATTACACTGTCACTTAGTAACGGGTCGCTTATACCAAAATACGCATAAAATATCACTGAATAACCTCCAAAATTTTATCGATGGAGTTTAGGTTCTCCTTGTCTAGCCACAGCGGGAGATACAGCGAATCATTAAAAAAGTGTTGCAATTCGAACGTGCAGATAGTTATATGAGCCCAAGTACAATCGAGAAACGATTAACGTCCGTGAAAGTGGCGATCTTAACACTTTTCGTTGTTTAAATTGCTTATCAGCGTCTTTTGGACAATTAACCATAGGCGATTCCTTTCCACAGTTGTAAACTTCCACGATTTTTTAAACCCAGACAATCTTACACTTTATGCTGTACTTGAGTGACTTTCGCATCAAGCTACTATGCCAACAGAGAGAAATGGATGTGCAAGCACGCTAGCAGTAGATCTAAGATGTATTGGTAACAGGTCTTGACGAGTCTTGATTAGTCAACTAGCTTGTACATTTACTTTTTTTATCCATTGTGCACGTGGCGCAGTTGGTGTCAACACCTTGCATCTTTGTATACATCGATATGGGACTCGCTTGCCCACCGAGATATGGTAACATTTCCCGTCAGCTCTTTCACTCGTATTAAAGGCTGCATCATGCGTCAGATGTTTTTCTACAATGAAACGAATAAAAACTTACCTTCATCTACGATGAATCAAGAATTAATGTCTATTTTTCCAACTGAACTCAGAATTGCAAATGAAATAGATTTCGACGACGTTTTTGGGAATTTCATAAAATAAAGGCACGAAAACATGTACTTCAATAAAACAATAATATCTACTAGGGCACGTTGAAAAATAATGCATCTGAATACTTTTTATCCTGTCCTCAATGTCGGTTGATGCATAACGTGTCAATCATATTACCTGGTCGGCTTTCCCGCTTCGCTGGCGAAAGTTGTGCAGGCCTCTGCCGCTATAGGGCTTCGAATTGTAGCCCGTAACGTGGCGGTGTGTAATGGAACTACGTCGGTGCCTGAGAAACAACGTACTGTAGTTGAGTTTCGAGTTCAAAGAGGTCGACCGCACACGGAGCACCCTCTGCTTCAACATTGCAAAGCCAGACCTCACACGAGCGTTGCGAGATCTGTAACAATCCGACGCTTTGTGTTCACTCTCATCGATCGTTCTACATACAGCACCGACTGCGTACCATCCGATTTTCATAAGTTTTCAAAAATTAAAGAACACCTTCCTTCGAGGACTTCGCTATGATAGTGATGAAGCGGTGCAAGCAGAGATGAGGTTGTCGCTCTGTCAACAAAATCAAACACGCTACTGTGACGCTATCAACAAATGGGTCTCTCGTTGGATGAAATTTATTTATTGTACAATCCTTTCTTATAGTCCTTCAGTCCGCTCTTGGGTTGCTCTCTGGCAGGAGAAGCTTCGCAGGGTGAAAAAAGACTGAAAGCAAAGGGACACCTATGTTGGCTTAAGTGCTAGCAAAGAATAGTTTTCGATAAAATGAAGATCAGTTTCGTGGCTTTCACCAGTCTGGCCGCGAAGTGCACCAGTGGATGAATGAGTAGCGTAATGATTAACAACGCAGGCCTGCCTTTTAATTCCCCTGTTCAAAGCCAATCTCTCGTTGTTATTTTCTTCATCTTTTGTTGTTACGAAAGGATGAGATATCAGTGTTTTTATATAACTGTGAATTTGATGGAATTACTGACATAAGAAGTAAGTCTTTTAAATGTCATTAAAACAGTTTTTACCATCACAAATCTTATCTACAAAACTTTATATTATTAACAGTAACTGAAAATGAAAACATATAAATTCTAGCATTTCATTTTCCTGATAAGATGAGTCGTTTGTCGATGAAACCGCAATACCGGCATGTTCATCAAAAGTATTCCGCTACAGGCACACCGTTCTGTCAGATTCTCATTGCATAGCATAGGAAATTACAAGTACAAGCGACTCAGTTAAAATACATGCCTTGATTCATCATCTGTAGCAAGCTTTGAGAAAATTCTTCAATTTACATAGTGCTTTGCTGCGAAATTACTGCTAAATCGCGAGTTATTTAACAACGTTAAGGTGGTTATTTCTCCTAATGATATTCGCACTAAAAAATATCGATGCGGTAAACGTGCCATGGCACGTTGCTTGTGGTGCTTCGAATTTTTATGCTTTCAATGTTTTTGTGATAGACATCGCCGTGGAGGACTGTACCAGTTCTTTTCAAGTACAAAAGTAAATCTCAAAGCAAAACATGAAATACATTTCATTTTCAGGAACTTACCTATTTATTTTTCAAAAGCTTTTTTCTAGGCGACATTCTCCAGCATGTATATATTTTAGAAGTGCAAGTAGGCTATTTAGGTTTTTATGTTGGTAACGCCACGTAGCGCTCTGTTTGAAAATCACTGACTGCTGTGTGCAGCCTGTGGCTGGTTTGCATTGCAGGAATATTTGCTATTGTACTGTTGGGCAATTGGATGTGAACAGCGCGTAGCGTTGTGCAGTTGGGGGTGAGCCGCCAGCAGTGGTGGATGTGGGGAGAGAGCGGACGATCTGGACGTGTGTCCGTCATATCAGTTCGTGATATCCAGTATTATATATATATATATATATAACGACTTTTGAATATTATTAAGGTAAATACATTGTTTGTTCTCTATCAAAAGCTTTCATTTGCTAACTATGCCGATCAGTAGTTAGTGCCTTCAGTAGTTAGAATCTTTTATTTAGCTGGCAGTATTGGCGCTCGCCATATTGCAAAAGTTTCAGTAACGAAGATTTTTTGAGGTAAGTGATTCATGAAAGGTATAGGTTATTGTTAGTCAGGGTCATTCTTTTGTCGGGATTATTGAAAGTCAGATTGCGTTGCGCTAAAAATATTGTGTGTCAGTTTCGTGAATGTCTGAGTACGGTCAATTTTGGTCAGCTGTTTGAAAATCTAATAACGTAGAGGTTTTCCAGCACTGTCATTTATAAAAATTTTCTGAGGGGAGGTTTCAGAAGATACATGTTAACTTCGCTGTATTGAATTTAACACATTTATTCCGACCAATTTCATTTTTCAACCATCATCCAGGGAAAAACAAAAAACAATACGACTTTTATGTTTCATAAATCATGCTGTGGATAAATACCATACTACAGCATATATTTAAAACATTTCACTGATAAATGTTGTGTGCATCATAATATTCCCTGCAGTATGGCATTCGTCTGTAGCATGATATATGAAAAGTAAAAGTCGTATCCTTTTTTGCTTTTTCCTGGTTGATGGCTGAAAACCGAAACCAGTCTGAGGAAATGCGTGAATTTCAATACAGCAAAGTTAACATGCATTTTATAAAATATTTATTTTTATTTATTTATCGTACGGCGACAATAGCAAAAATGAAGAAATACATATAGTTTGAAGTTACACATTTGAAGATTTAGACACAAAATCTTTGAGACCTGAATTTCTTTCTGGAGGAAGGAAAATTTTCATTCATGTAGTAATGCTATTAGGTGATTTTTTAATGATTTTAGATGCATGATTCATACAAAAATATGTACTAGTTTTCAAAACATACTTTGTAGGCCTACACTTGACTTCATTCTATGCACTAAAGTAACTAATTACGAAATATTCTCTATTATGGTAAATAGCAAAATAATCATTCAATAATTAACATGCAAAATAACAATAACAATATTCAATTACACAATGACCTATAGTGAACCAACCACATTCGTTTATTCAGGTGGTCAGGATCAGCTGCGCACTGCTAAACTGCCTTGCTGATATTTTCAGGGTGATATTCGACAGTTGACAGCACTTGCACCACCCATCTAAATTGTTTCTGGGAGTGGTACTCGAGGAGCCGGTGGGCAACCTGCACCGTCTCACGTACCAAAGCAAGGTCGGCCCGCTTCTTAATTCTGCTGGCTGCTGCAGAATTGTTGTGATGCGTGACCTTAGCAAAGTTGGCACATCGTGCTGGGCACATCTCCTCAGAAGTGCAAGAACACTCAGCAGACGGTATCTTAGGCGCGGCAGGTTTTCGAATTTCTTCATGCTGCGATATATTTCCTTCCCGTAAATGTCTATGATGTGATCCTTCAGTTTCTCCAGACGTATTTGTTGTCCGAACAGTCCACGAGTACACTACCGGTTCATCGTGTCCAACGAGCACAAGATTTCGGCGATCGGACATGTTTCCATAGTCCGGTGCGCTGACGAACTGAGCTAGTGAGGACGCGCGTCCAAGCAGTATCCTCTGTCCCTGGAAGCCGCATCTGCGTCTGTGGTCACAGAGCACTGTTCGTCCGAGAATCACGGGATGGAGAACGACAGCGCAGAAAGATATGTATATAGCTTCTTTTCTGTGTTCGTAGATTCTTACTTAAATTGCGTGTGAGTTTCGTATAGGAGGTGTAATTTCGAGTTTTAGTTACTGTAATCGTAAATTCAGATTGTAGTGCAGTCGTTAGGCATTTGTACAGGTTAGTTCATACATTCTTTGCGTGTTTCCCTTGCGTTATCTAGGCACGGACTCGTGTTTCAGTAACTGATGTTCAACATCGAGTGATTGCTGTGTTCGGATGAGGGCTGAGTTAGCATCCCTTTTCACAGCTGCAGGCGGCGCTGACTTCAGTCGCACAGCTTGAGGCTGTTGCCAATGGGCACCACTGTGGGGAGCCGGACTTGGGTATCACGGGGATGTCAACCCCGTCCCGTCTGTCCCCAGATCGGTCTGCCGCTGTGGTTGCCCCAGTTGCTGCCCGCAGTGGGGCTGAGCCCTCGCCTGTGGTTTATTGGGAGGTCGTTCCAAAGCATGGCAGGCAGCGAAAGACGTCCCTGGAGGCTGATCAGAAGGCCTCCCTGGTGCGTCTGACAAACAGGTTTCAGGTACTGTCTCTGGCTGAGCCAAATGCAGCTGCCTGCCCTGTTTCAGAGGATGATTCTCAGCTTTCAAGGTCCGGGCAATCGCAGAGGGTGGGCTTATTAGTAGTTGGGAGCTCCAATGTTAGGCGCGTAATGGGGCTCCTTAGGGATATGGCGGCTAAGGAGGGGAATAAATCCAGTGTGCACTCCGTGTGCATTCCGGGTGGAGTCATTCCTGATGTGGAAAGGGTCCTTCCGGATGCCATGAAGAGCACAGGGTGCAGCCAGCTGCAGGTGGTGGCACACGTCGGCACTAATGACGTGTGTCGCTTTGGATCTGAGGAAATTCTCTCTGGATTCCAGCGGCTATCTGATTTGGTGAAGGCTGCCGGTCTTGCTTACGAGATGAAGGCAGAGCTCACCATCTGCAGCATCGTTGACAGAACTGACTGCGGACCTTTGGTGCAGAGCCGGGTGGAGAGTCTGAATCAGAGGCTCAGACGGTTTTGCGATCGTGTTGGCTGCAGCTTCCTTGACTTGCGCCATATGGTGGTGGGGTTTCGGGTTCCGCTGAATAGGTCAGGAGTTCACTACACTCGGCTGGCGGCCACGCGGGTTGCGGAGGCTGTGTGGCGTGGACTGGGCGGTTTTTTTAGGTTAGCAGGCCTCGGGAAAGTATGGGGTGGGCTGCAATCTCAAAGGGTGCATGGCAAATACAGGACGTTCTTGGATCAAGGAACAGTCGGAATTGTAGTTGTAAATTGTTGTAGTTATGCTGGGAAAGTCCCTGAGCTTCAAGAACTAATAGAAAGCACAGAAGCTGAAATCGTTATAGGTACAGAAAGCTGGCTAAAGCCTGAAATAAATTCTGCAGAAATTTTTACGAAGTCTCAGACGGTGTTCAGGAAAGATAGATTAGGCAGAATTGGTGGTGGAGTGTTTATGTCTGTCAGTAGTGGTTTATCTTGTAGTGAAGTTGAAGTAGATTCTCCGTGCGAAGTGGTATGGGTGGAAGTTATACTTAACAGTCAAACTAAGTTAATAATTGGCCCCTTCTACCGACCCCCAGACTCCGATGATATAGTTGCTGAACAGTTCAGAGAAAATTTGAGTCTCGTAACAAATAAATACCCCACTCATACGATTATAGTTGATGGGGACTTCAACTTCCCTCGATATGTTGGCAAAAATACTTGTTCAAAACCGGTGGTAGGCAGAAAACATCTTCCGAGATTGTCCTAAATGCTTTCTCCGAAAATTATTTCGAGCAGTTAGACAACGAACCCACGCGAATTGTAAGTGGTTGCGAAAACACACTTGACCTCTTAGCCACAAACAATCCAGGGCTAATAGAGAGCATCATGACTGATACAGGGATTAGTGATCACAAGGTCGTTGTAGCTAGTCTCAATACCGTTTCTTCCTAATCCACCAGCAACAAACGCAAAATAATTTTATTTAAAAAAGCGGATAAAGTGTCACTAGAAGCCTTCCTAAGAGACAATCTCCATTCCTTCCGAACTGACTATGCAAATGTAGACGAGATGTGGCTCAAATTCAAAGATATAGTAGCAACAGCAATTGAGAGATTCATGCCTCATAAATTGGTAAGAGATGGAACTGATCCCCCATGGTACACGAAACAGGTACGAACGCTGTTGCACAGGCAACGGAAAAAGCAAGCGACGTTCAGAAGAACGTGAAATCCCGAAGATTGGCTAAAATTTACAGACGCGCGAAATTTGGCACGGACTTCAATGCGAGATGCTTTTAATAGGTTCCACAACGAAACACTGTCTCGAAATTTGGTAGAAAATCCGAAGAAATTCTGGTCGTATGTAAAGTACACAAGCGGCAAGACGCAGTCAATACCTTCGCTGCGCAGTGCCGATGGTACTGTTACCGACGACTTTGCCGCTAAGCGGAGTTATTGAACGCAGTTTTCCGAAATTCCTTCACCAGGGAAGACTAATGGAATATTCCAGAATTTGAAACACAAACAGCTGCTAGCATGAGTTTCTTAGAAGTAGATACGTTAGGGGTTGCGAAGCAACTCAAATCGCTTGATACGGGCAAGTCTTCAGGTCCAGATTGTATACCGATTAGGTTCCTTTCAGATTACGCTGATACAATAGCCCCCTACTTAGCAATCATATACAACCGCTCGCTCACTGATAGATCTGTACCTACGGATTGGAAAATTGCGCAGGTCACACCAGTGTTTAAGAAGGGTATTAGGAGTAATTCATCGAACTACAGACCTATATCATTGACGTCGGTTTGCAGTAGGGTTTTGGAGCATATACTGTATTCAAACATTATGAATCACCTCGAAGGGAACGATCTATTGATACGTAATCAGCATGGTTTCAGAAAACATCGTTCTTGTGCAACGCAGCTAGCTCTTTATTCGCACGAAGTAATGGCCGCTATCGACAGGGGATCTCAAGTTGATTCCGTATTTCTAGATTTCCGGAAAGCTTTTGACACCGTTCCTCACAAGCGACTTCTAATCAAGCTGCGGGCCTATGGGGTATCGTCCCAGTTGTGCGACTGGATTTCCTGTCAGGAAGGTCGCAGTTCGTAGTAATAGACGGCAAATCATCGAGTAAAACTGAAGTGATATCAGGTGTTCCCCAGGGAAGCGTCCTGGGACCTCTGCTGTTCCTGATCTATATAAATGACCTTGGTGACAATCTGAGCAGTTCTCTTAGGTTGTTCGCAGATGATGCTGTAATTTACCGTCTAGTAAGGTCATCCAAAGACCAGTATCAGTTGCAGAGCGATTTAGAAAAGATTGCTGTATGGTGTGGCAGGTGGCAGTTGACGCTAAATAACGAAAAGTGTGAGGTGATCCACATGAGTTCCAAAAGAAATCCGATGGAATTCGATTACTCGATAAATAGTACAATTCTCAAGGCTGTCAATTCAACTAAGTACCTGGGTGTTAAAATTACGAACAACTTCAGTTGGAAAGACCACACAGATAATATTGTGGGGAAGGCGAGCCAAAGGTTGCATTTCATTGGCAGGACACTTAGAAGATGCATCAAGTCCACTAAAGAGACTGCTTACACTACACTCGTTCGTCCTCTGTTAGAATATTGTTGCGCGGTGTGGGATCCTTACCAGGTGGGATTGACGGAGGACATCGAAAGAGTGCAAAAAAGGGCAGCTCGATTTGTATTATCACGTAATAGGGGAGCGAGTGTGGCAGATATGATACGCGAGTTGGGATGGAAGTCATTAAAGCAAAGACGTTTTTCGTCGCGGCGAGATCTATTTACGAAATTTCAGTCACCAACTTTCTCTTCCGAATGCTAAAATATTTTGTTGAGCCCAACCTACATAGGTAGGAATGATCATCAAAATAAAATAAGAGAAATCAGAGCTCGAACAGAAAGGTTTAGGTGTTCGTTTTTCCCGCGCGCTGTTCGGGAGTGGAATGGTAGAGAGATAGTATGATTGTGGTTCGGTGAACCCTCTGCCAAGCACTTAAATGTGAATTGCAGAGTAATCATGTAGATGTAGATGTAGAACGAACGTACCAGGATCTTGGCACAGACATCCAAATATTGGGACAGAGTCGTTAGAGAGGCAATAGAAATTTGTACCACAGACGATCTCATCACCCGAGACTACGGCTATAATCATAGCAAGGGAACCAGCACTAAGTTTAATTAAGGAGACTTTCAGCAAACAAAACGATCCGGTGACCAGGACAGACAGAGAACTTACATCAACGCCGATGATAGTGTCTCCACGACCACAACGCACGGCCGCGGGCGCGGACGGTGGAAGGAGTTTGAGTTTAATAAACATTTGGAAAATAAGAAAATGCTATTTTATAACGTATTTTTTCTGTTGTTCGTAATCACTTGGTGCTTACATACATGAAGGGTGTCCCAGAAAAGCATGGACAGGCTTTAGGGACAGCTTCATCACAACAAAACAAAAACATCTAGTAAACATGGCCTCTAAAATCGGCTATGAGCGCTTGTTCATCCTCGATGTTATAAAATACATATCTTCTACTTCAAGCTCTTTGCTTTCCATATTTTGGAAGGAGGTAGTATGGACCAAAATCAGAAAGTATGTCTAGTAAACATAGGTTCTAAAGTACATACCTTAAAATAACAGCTATGAGCACTTGTTCATTAGAAGAGATGTGTTTCAGACTAGCGAAGATGAACCAGAGCTCAAAGCTCAAAGTATGCGTTTTAGACGCTATGTTTACTTACTGGACAGGTTTTTTTTTGGTCCATACTCCTCCCAAAATATGGAAAACAAAGTCCTTGCAGAGAAGAGATCGGTTTCATAGAACCGAAGTTGAAGTGCTCAAAGCTCATAAAGCATGCTTTTTAGAGTAAAGCCCATTTTTACGGGACCTTATTCTTGTTTTGGTGTAAGGATCCTGTTCCTACAGCTTGTCGGTGATTTTTTTTTATTTTTTTTTTGGGGGGGGGGGGAAGGGGGGGCACCCTGCATATATCATATGTCGCCCTAGTAGGTATACAGGGTGAATCACTTAATCCTTGCGCTGCAGATATTTTGGAAATGGAAAGTGCTATTCATCTGAGGTTTTCACAGAATGAATTGATAGTCAGCGGCTTGTATTGTTAGCCACTCGACAGATTGCAATAATATTTAGAAAACGTATTTCTTGTGGAAACATACACTTTTTAAATGGAACCATTCTTACTGACATCGACAAAGCAAAAGTAGGGCAAATTACAACTGACAAAGTAAAAGTAGGGCAAATCAGAATGCCAGCGCTATTTGTTGCAAGATTCTAGTGCTAATCGTTTACGAGACATCATGTTTTGAAAAGTTCACACACTAACATTTGCGCAATACCTGTAGCAGCACTAACAAAATAACAACACAACTGCATACACTAGTTACATGGATTCTGACCAGTAACGGGACAACTGACGATCACAGATTGTGTTCAAAATGACCACCGGCAGGGGAAATACACGCTACCAGTCTGGTGCTAGTATTTCAGCGGAGATGTCCGAGCAGGCTGCAGTAATACGTCGTTGCATATCATCAGGTGTAGTCGGTGTGTCCTTGTAGATAGCGTATTTCAGTTTTCCCCACAGAAAAAAACTACAGACACAAATCTGAGGAACGAGCCGGCCAAGGTACAGGTCCTCTGCGTTCAATCCAACGATTTGGTAAGAATTCGTGAAAAAAATCTATAGTAGTTCGTCCATTATCGGCTGAACAGCGACCATGTTGATACCACAGATTCATTCTCATCTACAGAGGGACGTCTTCTAGCATCTGTGGAAAATGGTCTGTTAGGAGGCTGTGATACTTGTGGGCGTTCAATTTTCCATCTATGAAAATGGGCCTATGAGCTGATGGATCACTATCCCACTAGACGCGTTTACACACGATGGACGCTGACTTTCCATCTGTTGAAGCCATCGGGGATTATCATAGTGAATGTTTTGGCGGTTTACCTGGCCATGACTGGTAAATGTGGCTTCATCACCAAACAAGATACATGATCTGGAGTATCCTGTCTTAATGCCCACGTACAGAAGTTAACACGATTCCCATAATGGTTCCTGTGCAGCTCTCGATAAAGAGAGATGTGGCAGGAATTGACCCAATGTCGATGGAGGATTCGTAGAACACTTGCCTGACTCATACTACTTCCTCAGGCAATTGGAACAACTGCAACAGCAGCAAGAACATTAATTTCCCCCTCTTCTGTTGTCACTTGTTTCCTTCTGTTACGTCGTCTACGTCTTACACTACCACTTTCACGTGACTGCTTGAAGAGGTTGATAACTTACTGGCGAGATGGCTGACATCTATTGGGATATCTTGCCGTATACACCGTACAAGAACAAACAACGTTTTTCCTACACTCCCCACATACAATGAGCATCTCGGCTTTTTCTGCATTGGTAAATCCCATCGTCCACTCACGACCTACTGCTTGGACTGTCACACACTGACTACCAAGTCGCAATGCCCTCAAGGAAAACACAAGCACACTGTAAGGAAACATAACAGCACTCATATCTAGGAACTACACGTATTGAATGGCACAAAAAAGTGTCGGTGTGGAAACTTTTCAAAATATGATATCTAGTAAACTACTTGTTCCAGAATCCTGCAACAAACACCACCGACATTCTGATTTACCCTACGTTAAGTTTGTTAATGTCAATGAGCATTATTCTTTTTAAAAGAATGTATGTTTAGACAAAAATACGCTTTCTAATTATTATTAAAATCTGTTGACCCCCTGACTACCAATGCATTCTGTGAAAAGCGCACATCAGTAGTACTTCCCAGTTCCACAATATTTGCGGTATAAGTTTTAAGTGATTCACTCTGTATAAAAACAGGTGCCTATATAGTTGCAACCTTTCAAAGCAATCAGTGAGTAATTTTTGGGGGATACACGATTTTGACCAAACGAACATTTACATCTATATAAATAAAGATATAAAGATTCTTATTGCTTTGAAATTTTGACGCAGCGTTGCATTTGAACGCGCTCGTGTTCTTATATACCTCACGTATTATATACAAGCATATAAGTAATAATTATGGAAGTAATCTACATAAAACTTATATGTTCGTGTGTTCAAAATCTTAAATCTCCGACAGTTCTTCACTGATTGCTTTGATATTTTGCCACGAAGTTGCATTCGACTACACCCGTATCTTTATATACCGGTCACTATTCATTAAATATATATAATATATAAATAAATGTGTATTACATAAAATGGATACGTTATTACCAAAAATTTCGAAAATTTATTGAGCTATTGCTTCAAATTTCTACACAGTGCACTATGGACACTCGGACGGGCAAACGCTATATTTTATATATATATATATATATATATATATATATATATATATATATATATATATATATATATATATATATGATAATGAAACATGACTACCAACAGAAAACTTAAATTTATGGCTCATCGTCTTATAATTAGAATACTACTACAGAATCTAAATTTGCAGTAACAAGGCCCATCGTCAGAGAGAGAGGGGAGAAGAAGAGATGGACAAAACAGTGAGAGGAAATGAACATAGCAAGCGGAAGGCAATTGACGGACAGAGAGAGGCGGAGAGAGAGGTGGCAAAAGTAGATGGAGAGAGGGAGTTAAGTAGAAGATGGACGAGGAAGAGGCAGGAGGTCATGGACAGAGAATGGAGAGGGAGAGGGGGAGGACGCGACGAATTAGATAGGAAAAGGGTGATGGAGAAAGGGGAAAAGATGATGAAAAGAGAGAGGGGGAAAGAGAAATAGATGGACAAAGAGAGAGGGAGAAGCAGATAAGACAGAGACAAGGGGAGAAGCAGATTAGGATGTATCTCCAATTTCCCTACACATCAGAAACGTGTGCTCTCTCTTTTGTTTCTTTTCCATTTAACGAGACTGAGCCACAGCAACATGTGGTCTTGAACAGCTAGTGCTTGAGTTAGTTATGACATGAATGAAATCGATGTGATAGTTCGTTATTCGTTTGTTTCATTACACAGATTCATGCTGGTCTAATATTGTAAGTCATCTCTTCAGCGCAATGTAGACTAAACTATTAAGAGCCGAAAGCAACCTTCAAACAATGATATGGAACTGACAACTGTTCCGAAATGTAGCATTGTCTTCTAGAACAAATTATATAAGTGGCTACGTGCCGAAAGGCTCTAACATATCGCTATATCCAGCAAATCAGCGAAGAGACTTCCAAACATGGTTTGTAGAAAATCACCTTACGTAATTCTATTTAATAATATATCCTTATTCTTTTTCACAAACAAATTACGTGAATTCCAAATTACTTTATTGCTATTTTATTACAAAACCTTTTCCACACTTTATTATATTCTTTCCTATGACTGTATTCAGCACTGTTTTGATCGTAAATCCATGGGTACTTTTCGCTAGACCAAAATCCAATGAGACCGATGACATCACTGTTTGGTCTCTTCCCCAAAACAACCTAACCCAACAAAAAATTAATATTGAACTTAGAAGCGTTTATAATTTTGGAAATTAGTGGTAAGGTCTTATGGGACCAAACTGTGGAGGTCATCGGTCCCTAAACTTACGCACTACTTAACCTAACTTAAACAAACTTACGCTAAGGACAACACAAATACCCAAGCTCGAGGAAGGACTCGGATCTCCGACGGGAGGAGCCGCGAGTGTCGTGACAGGACGCCTAGCCCGCGCGGCTAACCCACTCTGCGTTTCTAATTTTCCTAGGTACGAAGACAATCGCATAGCTAAAGTAGAAACGTTCGTGAAATATAAGTAGCACAGGCGTGATGCGTGGCAAAATGTGGAGCAGGCTGCATTCAGTAGGCAGTGGCGTGGCTTGTCACACTACAGTCTGGAACCGCGCGACCGCTACGGTCGCAGGTTCGAATCCTGCCTCGTGCATGGATGTGTGTGACGTCCTTAGGTTAGTTAGGTTTAAGTAGTTCTAAGTTCTAGGGGACCGATGACCTCAGATGTTAAGTCCCATAGCACTCAGAGCCATTTGAACCATATTTTGGCTTGTCATACGACTCAGCTAGGTCGCATCAGTCCGGTAGGCTCTGCTCTGTTATACTCAGATTTAAATTACTTTGTAATTGACGTTCGGAAACCTGGAAAATGACTAAAGGAGAAAATGAAAGAGTATTAATATTTGAAAGAAGAATTATGAGGAGGATTTGGGGACAGATCTTAAAGGAGAATGGGGAGAAGGGTAAATGAGCAAATCTACCTCTTGATGCAACAACCGACAATCGTACAGAAGCTGAAGAGCAAAGCAATGCACTGGGTTGGCCATGCAGCAGTAAGAAAGAACAAAGATGAAGAAAACACTTGAGGGGAAACAAAACAGCTGAGGCTCCATAGGAGGACCAAGGCAGCGCTGGATGGAAACCTGGCAAAGAAGCTGGAGCCTTGGGGACTGAAAGCACCTGGAGGAACGGAGCACAAAACAGATGGGAATGGAGGCAGTCTGTGGAAGCAGCGTATCGTCTGCTGGGCCTGTGATGACTGAATATGTTTGTGTGTTTGACGTCTCAGCGAGTCGAGTGGTAGGAGCCAGCCGCCATCAAACGTATTGCTTTCTCGAATGCCATGAGCTTGCTGTGTTGCAAGTTTTGCAGATATGTGCCGCTTTTTCTAGCATGGCTAGCTGCACGCCAGCAACACTGCCCTCGCCTCTTCGGTTTGTCAGTCACGAAATAATTTTTATGCGAGTATAGACCGTCTGTGCGTTCCGTCTGAAGCTGCAATCCAGGTGCACGCCCTCCATCACGCCTCGTGTCACTCCACTTGCCGCGTCTCTCCGATGGTTGACTTAGATAGGCAACTTGGACAGAGTGACCGCTTTAGCTGTTGAGTAATTTTTTATCTATCGCGTGGTTGCTTGGCCATCACAGCGTACGTTATGGCTGGCATAAGGCAAACGCAACAAATATTACGAAGAGAAGCGGCAGCGAGAGGCATTTAACCCACGTGGCGTTCATTTTTGGCGTTGCTTGTTGCCAGAGTAGACAGAGGCAGCAGCCCGTGGTGTGGGTCAGAGATAGAGGGCACACTGCCGACGCCCCGTCCCTGTTCGCAGACAACGCTCCACGCACCAGCGTTCTGACTTGCAAACCACTACAATCCATTACAACGTCTGGCTTCATTCGAACTACAACAAAACTGATCTGTTCTTCGGTTTCGCAAACGAGGTTGTGAGTTTTGTGCGAGAAAAAATTTTTCCCCTAGGAGCTGGTGTGGCAACTGGTGTCACGTGCCACGCGCTGGTTACAACTCTGTTCACTCCATGGTCGAGTGGAACACGAAAGAGAATGGTTAGTAATGGCACTACGTGCATGCAGTGTACAGTGCCCTGCTGACGTTGTACTTCGATGTATATTTACCTAGATGTAGATCCAGCGCCGACACTTTGTCAGACCAGGTCTTTCCACTTTTCCTGCAGCGCACTCCAGTTGTAATTAATTCTGTCTACAGAACCGCAACACCTCATTAACAGCTCCTCGGCGTTGCTCCACTTTCTTCTGGGGGTACAGTCAATTAAGCAGATGGTGCAGGAAGCAGTGTGTGTGTGAGTGTGTGTGTCTGTGTTGAGAAGGAGTGCAGCGCTCGCGTTGGAGAGGAGCGAGCTAGGCGCCTGCGGCTTGTCTATTAAGGCGGGGGCGGCAAGGCCATTAGCCGACCCCAGGTGCGCAGCTAAATGGCGAAAGCGCCCCGAATGAAAGAGCTGCGAGGGGCCCCGGCTTAGGCGTTGCAGCGCGTCAAAGCTTGCTGCCCGTCCGCTCATTACCAGAGCAGCTGCAGCCCAGAGCGGCTGCACTGGACCAGCTCCCGCAATGCCCCCCCTCCGTCATTAGAGCAGCAGGCGGGAAATACGGGGAAGTCCCTAACAGGCGGCTCTGGTTTGAAGGGCTGCTGATGGCGCTCAAGCGATTCTCTTTGCTGGCCAGGTCTGCCAACAGTATGGGAATCAAGTATGCACCAACACAACATCTCGAAGAAAACGATCGATTAACGTAAATCGGACATGTTGTTGTGGTCTTCAGTCTGAAGACTGGGCCGCGCGGTGTGGCCGCACGGTTTGAGGCACCATGTACCGGATTGTGCGGCTCCTATCGCCGGAGGTTCGAGTCCTCCCTCGGGCTTGGTTGACTATGTGTTGTTCTTAGCATAAGTTAGTTTAATTAGTGTGTAAGTCTACGGACCGATGACCTCAGTAGTTTGGTCCTTTAGGAATTCACACATAACTTTTTTTTTTCTGAAGACTGTTTAGACGCCGCTCTACATGCTACTGTATTCTATGGTCTTCATCTCCGAATAACTACTGCAAATTAAATCGTTCCGAATCTGCTTATTGTAATCTACTGGTCTTCCTCTACGATTTTTACCACCCCCCCCCCCCCCCACACTTCCTTCCAGTACTAGATTTGTGACTCCTAGTGTCTCAGAATGTGTCCTATCAAATGGCTCCATCTTCTAGTTAGGATGCGCCACAATTCCTCCCCAATTCTATTGAGTACTTTCTCATTAGTTACATGATCTACTCATCTAATCTCTAACATTGCTGTGTGGTCCCACATTTCAAGAACTTCTATTCTCTTCACTGTCTATTCACTCTCTAAATTCGGTGATTTTATTACGAGCTTACACCGCTGGTGACGTGCACCCGCTCTTTCGGTCTGTTAATACAGATCCCGGCCATTACTGCCTATATTCAATATCTCGGGACTTGTGAGGAAAATCACTACATTCTGAAGCAATACCGTATCTCTAGTTCTAAAGCTTGTATAGTTTTTAACATGGATCTTGTTAGCGATACTTCTGTGCGCCGGTACAACCAAGACTGCTTGTCACGGTCACATAGTTATTGCGATCGCGTTTTTTTAATAGCTGGTCGCTTGTAAAACGATTATGTCTCTCTTCCTAGGACACAACCAGTACCACTCGCAAGAAAAATAAGATATATCCTGTGGTGTCACCGCCAGACACCACACTTGTTAGGTGGTAACCTTTAAATCGGTCGCGGTCCGTTAGTATACGTCGGACCCGCGTGTCGCCACTATCAGTGATTGCAGACCGAGCGCCGCCACACGGCAGGTCTAGAGAGACTTCCTAGCACTCGCCCAGTTGTACAACCGACTTTGCTAGCGATGGTTCACTGACAAAATACGCTCTCATTAGCCAAGACGATAGTTTAGCTTAGCCTTCAGCTACGTCATTTGCTACGACCTAGCAAGGCGCCATTATCAGTCACTATTGATATTGTAAAACATGTACAGTCAAGACCGACGTTCTTCATTAACGGATTAAAGTTAAGTATTCCACCAGCTACGTCCTTTTTTCTAAATTCTAATTTCCTTGTCCTGTTCCAGACCTCACGCCAGCCTGTGTGAGCTCCTTCTAGTAACACGGTGTTGGCTCTCCTGCCAACCAAAACATATCCATCCATCGCGAATTTTTGTTCAGTACTGTTTGGCGTCACCAGCATTCAATTTTTGCTGAAGTATTACACTTAGTGCAGGATGTTTGATAGATTCACTGTGATCAGAGCGTTTATAAAGTGCGTACGTGTGTTCCAACGTGTGCAAAGAAAATCACTATGTCCCGTCGTAGAGAAGGTATGGATTTGACGTGGAAAACTGAATAGCTATCAGGGGAATGAAACATTTTTAATGTGGGATAGAATAGTACAGATAGTATTTCCAGAGGCGCAGCCCTCAGGAGGGGCTATTTCTGATACTTGTCGAATGTCATTAGATTGAGGCTGCAATCGTAATCTTTAAGTACAGTGATAAAATGTGCGTGGGTGGTTTCCTAGAACAATTCTGTCACCGGAACGATTGACATTTTCGGCTTACGGTGAGAGTCGTCCAACTGAAGAATTGGGCTAGGGTACAGGAATGTAGCTGACCTAAACTTGTCGCCCTCTAGGCAGATGAATAGCGAAATAGTACTCAGTATGTGTTGGGCAGCCTTCGTGATCCTGAGTGTCTCTGTGGAGATTTGACAAGCTTCTATATGGACATGTGTTTAAGCTGGACCATTATTCTCTCCCATATAAATTGTCCAGTTGATTGTTTCTACGTTTTCCCATCTTTACATGGTGAAAGACAGATGGAAGACACGTTTGTTGGTTCTCTAGATATGAGAAACACGTTAGTTAACTTTGTAAAGTAGGTGTATGACTTGGAATCTGTTATATCACTTAAATCGGTATTCGCGAGTGGAACTACCAGTATCCTTTATTTTTTACGAGTTCTCACCTAAAGGTCTTTGTAGAAGAAATAAGTATTTAATTACTCAGTGGTTTGCAGCACATTCCACCTCACTACACCTCGCTAAAGTTTCTTGTTTCTAGAAAAATAATTTCCACTCTTTATCTTCGGAATTATACTATGCATGCGATATTGCTATGCAGTTGATATTGCTATGTGCTTAATATCGACAACTATAACGTAAATGGTATGACATTCTGGCAAATCTTGCGAAAATACATGAGTTCTTGTAATCCCAGAGTACTGAGATATGCGTGGAAAGCATGGCAGTAGCAAACAAGCAAGCTGATCAGGGCCAGAAACACTAACGCCTTTGTGCCGAAGGGAACCAGCCCAGATTTTGTACAATGGTTTGGACAGTGATTGCTGTCTGTGGATCTGATCACACGTTGTGCTAGCATGTGAACAGGGCATTTGACTCATGACCATTGGATGCAGTGGGCTAGAATGTGAGCAGAGCATTTGAGTCGTGACCATTGGATGCAGTGTATGATCTACCGGCCTCACAGGAAACATCTAGTGTTGTGAGGATTATACGCAGTTCATGTGCTTTTTTTAGATATATCTGTCTTCGTGGTATTTGTACAAGAGTCTGGTGCTCGATAGCCACATGCAGGATGCAAAATTTATGATTTTGTATGGTGCAAGATATGATTTGTGTATTTAGTACATCGATATGGTATGTGGTGATATAGCCCAGTTGGAGATCGGTTTCATGCTGAAATACTCAAGAATTCCTCGACAGTACCAGAGCAGTGTAATTGAGGAAGTGTCTTTGGCAATACTTTCCGTAATTTATTATCTGTAGACGACTTCTGCAGAGTTTAAGTGTCAGTGCACTATGACTGCTGTATATTTTTTCTTTCCTTTCGATCTGTACAAAATAGTTTATCCGCTGAAAGTCTCGTCTGCAGAAAATGGAGGACAGCGCTCCAACACCAGACGCAGCAGCAGTTTGGCAGGTAAATTCAGGAAGGACCAATCAAAATGCTCTATTTCCAATATATCCTTCGTGTGGGGCATAGGAGCCTCTACAGACTAGTTCGAACAAGAGCGGAGCAAGTTATCTTCAGAAAGTGCTGTGACGTCTGAGAGTAACATGATGTCTTCTTTGTTCGAGTGTTCAGAGACATGTCCAAGGAGACCATCCATCTCTTGCAAAATGCTGTCCCTCACCCCATCATTGTGCTTTTAGAGCATCTACAGACCAGCAGCTGTAAGATATCGAAAATTCACCGAAAATTCCAGCCATTTTTCTCGTCTGTAGGACAGTCTGCGAATTCTGTTTGTGAAACTGTTCTGATTTTCCCCCTCTGTGCTTAGACAGTGCTTCGAGAAGTGAGGAAAACAATGTTCCTGACTCCAGCAGCAGCAAATATAACACTGAGCCCACTCACCATTTCAGAAAAATGATGAACACCACAGCAGCTGTAGGATTTAGAATTTTTTCTCTCTCTCTGGCAGTGACTTCAGAGAAGTCATGAGCTTGCTGTTTACAGTTACAGAGGCATTTATTTTTGACTTCCAAATATCCTTGTTTTGGCGTGTAAAATCAGATATTGCAGCTGATATTGGTTTCAGGATCTGTTTCCCACAAAAGCGTGTGGAGAGTCACAGGGAGGTTTCACAATATACAGCGATCATTTTAGAGTCCATTTTCGAGTGTGGCGGTATACATCGCAAAATTGTACAATTTCATTAGACGTTTTTGCAAGTAGCAATACTGGTCATTAATTACATACTCGTATAGAGTTTATGGGATTTAGTGGAAATTGAGTGCATGACTTCAGAAATAACTTACAACACTGAAAAGTGAATATATGAACGTGGCTGACTTTGGAGTTGAAAGTTCGAACACGCATGCGTGTTTTAAGGGATCATAATAAGCTTGAAGAGTGAGTGTGTTACAGGAAGTAAAGATTACAAGTTTTATATGTGAAGGTTGGTTGGTTGGTTGGGTGATTCGGGGGAGGAGACCAACCAGCGAGGTCATCGGTCCCATCAGATTATTGTATGATAGGGAAAGAAGTTGGCTGTGCCATTTAAAAGGAACCAGCCCGGCATTTGTCAGAAGCAATTGAGGGAAATCACGGAAAACCGAAATCAGGATGGCCGGACGCGAGTTTGAACTGTACTTTCCCCGAAAGCGAGTCCAGTTTGCTAACCACTCCACTCATATAGCATGAGGTTCGAGAGAGTTCACCAGTTCAAATACTTTGTTTACTGGCAACAACAGCTTAGAAACGGGCAACAATGACAGAGTAGCAATTGCATGTACTCCTTCAGGGAGACATTCAAACCACAATATCAGCGAATACTAAGACCAGAATATATAACACAGTGATTTACCCAGCCGTCAGAAGCTGGAACATGACAAAATGTGAAAAGGAAAAGGTATTAATATTTTAGAGAAAAGTAATGAGGAAGATGCAGAGACCAATCTTAGATAAAGTAGAATGCAGAAGGAGGAAGAATGAGGGAATCTACCTCTTGATGCAAGAATAAACAGTACTACAGATGCTGAAGAGCAGAAGAATCCGGATATATAGTCCTTGTGCCAGAAGAAAGACGGGTGAAGAAAGCATTTGAGGGAAAACCAAACATTAGATGCCCCCTAGGACGACCAAGGCAGCGTTGGGTGAGCGACCTGGCAATGGACTTAGCAGCCCTGAGAACTGAAAACACCTGCGGGGACTGAACACAAAACAGAAAAGAATTTAGGCAGTTTCTTGAAGCAACACGTGATCTGCAGGGCCTGTGACTATTGAATATGTATTTGTCTACGTATGATATGCACCCAAAGTATTCCACAAAATCATCGTAACCACACTGTCCACTACCACTCCTGAAGTACAGCTGAAAATGTAAGACTACTATTTCAACCCAAATTAATTTTGTATTCTCTTTACAAAATCGGACAAATTCAGAATATGACATCAAGCAAGACGAACTTTATCCTTCAAAATATCATTACTGTCCATAATTCGTCGCATATAAGTGCAATGGTTAGCACACTAGACTCGCTTTCGGAGGAAGTACAGTTCAAACTCGCGTCCGGCCATCCTGATTTCGGTTTTCCGTGATTTCCCTCAATTGCTTCAGGCAAATGCCGGGCTGGGTTCCTTTGAAAGGGCACGGCCGACTTCCTTCCCTATCATTCCATAATGTGATGGGACCGATGACCTCGCTGATTGGTCTCCTCCCCCGAATCACCCAACCAACCAATCAACCTTCACATATAAAACTTGTAATTTTTACTTCCTTTAACACACTCGCTCTTCAAGCTTATTATGATCCCTTAAAACACTCATGCGTGTTCGAACTTTCAACTCCAAAGTCAACCACGTTTACATATTCACTTTTCAGTGTTGTAAGTTATTTCTGAAGTCATGCACTCAAATTCCAGTAAATCCCATAAACTCTATATGAGTATGTAATTAATGACCAGTATTGCTACTTGCAAAAACGTCTAATAAAAGTGTGTAATGTTGTGTGCTCTCAGTACATGTTGTGATGCCATATAATAAAAATGAATGCCAAAACTGAAAACCACTGCAGAGAAGATCATTTCAAGAAACAGGATGAAAACTAATTATTACTGAAGCAATTAGGAAAACCCATGTTATACATCACGACAGGATCGTCCAGGTATAAGTGGTTTTTTGTGTATGAATTTGTCAGGTTCTAATAGGGCTGGAACGCTGAATATGTATCTTTACAGTTCATCTATTCCAGGAATTGAGAATGTCGACCATTTTTGCCTTTTATCGGCATTGATTTTAGCAGGACATCACTTCCAGGGATTCAAAGATTTTAGAGCATGTTTTGATTTCAGTGATATAAATGTGACAAAGTCATGTAGGAGGCAGACTAGTTTGCGAATGTTGGTTTCATTTGCAGCTTGAAACGCTATGCCTACATGCAGTAGTCACTCCTGGGTATCCAATGATTGACAAATTCCGAAACGCGTGATATGAGCAATAAAGTAATTCCTTGCATGGTGTCTGACTTTCACCACTGTGACCCACACTGCGTAAATACAGGACTGATTGTTTTAATTTCAAGTCTGACGTCGGATAACAAATGATAAGAAATATTTTTTTTGTGAGATATAATCACAAATTTATGGTTTTCATATTTTTTTACTTTTGTTTTACTGTGAAACTTTCCTTTTTGACAGATTTCATGATTCTAGGCCAGTTGGAAGTACCCTTGTGATGACTGAGGTTGCACCTATCAAAATATGTTAAATAAATTGTAAGGTGGCAGAATAAATGAAGACCAATTTCCCACCTTACATAAGAGTTCATACGTCGTAACAGGAAAGTGATTATGACATCTAATTTATTTCGGTGGTAAGGAGCAGATTTGCTTATAAGTATGTAACGAAAAAGGGATGATACTCGATCGACGGTACTAACAAACCACTCCTATATAATGCATTCCAATGAGCAGAGGGTGAAACAAGCAGCGAGAGGAAACATTTTGTGTGGAAGCCAGCATGGTCAGAGGCTGCAGCCCAGGAGGCACTACAGAAAGCTCTTAAAGAAGCAAGTCCCGCAGCGAGTCAGTGACCGGACAGGTGACACATACTGCAGGGAGAGTAACGGACCACCAGAAGTAGGACAGAAACAAGCTTTAGAAAACTGCATTTCGGAATGCCAAAGGGATACATACAAAACTAGTGATGCATTCGATCACGTGAACTCATAAGTTCTGGCTTGTAAAGGATAACAACGGCGTCACAATTTCTGACGTAATGCATCGCTTGTAGTACTCTGCTCAGAGCAGGGGTTGCCTGCACTGGCGCCTGTATGCTGCCATAAACATACTAATATCACCACGCCACGCTCTACCCTCAGTGTAGAAATGTCTCCTAGTCTGGTCTGCTGAACTGCTCTCACACTGGAAGGTAATTCACATACATTGCAACATTTAAACCTTTTTTCTTGTGGTTGTTACATTTTCCGTCATCTAGTCGATATGCCGGCCTGCAGTAATGAAGAAAACCTAGATATTATTTTAATTTTTGGCGAATCTCACAAAAATGCAACCGCAGCTGTGACTCTGTATGCTGAGACTAACATGCTGAGGAAATTTATGTGAAATGTATTCCAGATTTTCTCTCAGTTGTTCTGCCACTAATGCTGCTGAGTCGAGAGGTCGGTAAAAGGAGCAAATTATTAACCTAGCTCGGTTGTTGAGTATAACCTCCACCCATAATAGTTCACAGGAACTATCCACTTCTATTTCACAACAGGATAAACTACTACTAACAGTGACAAACACGCCACCACCGGTTGCATGCAGTCTATCCTTTCTAAACACCATCTGTGTCTTTGTGAAAATTTCGGCAGAATTTATCTCTGGCTTCAACCAGCTTTCCGTACCTATAACGACTTCAGCTTCGGTGCTTTCTATCAGCGCTTGAAGTTCCGGTAGTTTACCAACGCAGCTTCGACAGTTTACAATTACAATTCCGATTGCTGCTTGGTCCCTGCATGTCCTGACTTTGCCCCGCACCCTTTGAGGCTGTTGCCCTTTCTGTACTTGCCCGAGGCCATCTAACCTAAAAAACCGCCCAGTCCACGCCACACAACCGCTGCTACCCGTGTAGCCGCCTGCTGTGTGTAGTGGACTCCTGACCTATCCAGCGGAACGCGAAACCCCACGACCTTATGGCGCGTCGAGGAATCAGCAGCCCACACGGTCGTAGGAATCGTCTCTGAAAGAGGCTGAATCAGACCCTCCACTCGGCTCTGTAACAAAGGTCCGCAGTCAATCCTTCGACGATGCTGCAGACTGTGCGCTCTGCTTTCATCCCGCTAGCGAGGCAGTCTTCACCAAATCAGATAGCCGCCGGAAGCCAGAGAGGATTTCCTCTGATCCATAGCAACACACATCATTGGTGCCGACATGAGCAACCACCTGCAGATGGGTGCACCCTGTACCCTTCAGGGCATCCGGAAGGACCCTTTCCACATCCGGAATGACTCCCCCCGGTATGAACACGGAGTGCACATTGGTTTTCTTCCCCTCCCTTGCAGCCATATCCATAAGGGGCGCCATTACGCGCCTGACGTTGGAGCTCCCAAATACCAGTAAGCCCACCCTCTGCGACCGCCTGGATCTTGCAGACTGTGGCGCAATTTCTGGAACAGGACAAGCAGCCATGTCCGGCTGAAGATCAGTATCAGCCAGAGACAGATCCTCATACTGGTTCGTCAGACAAACTGGAGAGGCCTTTCGTTCAGCCCTCCGGAATCTCTTTCGCCCCCTGCCACACCTCGAGGCGACCTCCCACTATACCACGGGTGAAGGGTCAGCCTCAATGTGGGCAGTATCCCAGGCAGCCACAGCCGTTGTCCGATCGGGAGATGCGTGGGAGCCGGCCGGTGTGGGCGAGCGGTTCTAGGCGCTTAAGTCTGGAACCGCGCGACCGCTACGGTCGCAGGTTCGAATCCTGCCTCGGGCATGGATGTGTGTGATGTCCTTAGGTTAGATAGGTTTAAGCAGTTCTAAGTTCTAGGGGACTGATGACCTCAGATGTTAAGTCCCATAGTGCTCAGAGCCATTTGAACCAATTTGGTGCGTGGGACGAGCTGGTCGTCCCCGACAAACCCCCGTCCAGACCCCCACAGTAATGCCCATTGGCAACAGCCTCAAGCTGTGTGACTGAAGCCAACACTGCCTCAAGTTGGGAGGGAAGGGATGCCAACTCAGCCCACATCCGAACACAGCAGTCGCAGCCTATGCTAAATACTGTTGCGCAAAGAACGTCAGACCTATCTACAGAGAGCACAAACAATTCGACACATAATTTAAACGGTTATTAAAATACAAGATTGCCTAGTAAATGCAGGAATTCTGCTACTTGCACACTGCTGACGCACCGCTCGGCTGCAGAAGGCTAACAGTTTACGGATGAGGCTTCATTTACAAATCACGGTAATGTGAATCTGTGGAACATGCTCTACTGTTCCGTGCAAAATCCCCACTGGACTCGCCAAGTTGCGACAGTGGAGTGTCAATGTTTGATGTGGTATGATTGCTAACTGTATTGTAAGTCCCTATTTTTACCGTGGAACATTGAATGGACAAACTAGAGCTCGTCATAGAGGATCTAGGACTGGAAACTCATCTATCACTGTGCTTCCAACATACTTAAAAGCAAATCTGCTCCTTACCACCGAAGTAAATGAGATGTCATATTCACTTTCCCGCTACCATGTATGAACTCTTATGTAAGGTACGAAATTGGTCTTCATTTATTCTGCCACCTTACAATTTATTTAACATATTTTGATAGGTGCAACCTCAGTCATCACAAGGGTACTTCCAACTGGCCTAGAATCATGAAATCTGTCAAAAAGGAAAGTTTCACAGTAAAACAAAAGTAAAAAATACGAAAACTGTAAATTTGTGCTTATATCAGATGAAAAAATATTTCTTGTTATTTGTTATCCGACGTCAGACTTGGAATTAAAACTGTCAGTCCTTCTGTATTTACGCAGTGTGGGTCACAGTGGTGAAAGTCAGACACAAGGCAAGGAATTACTTTATTGCTCATATCACGCGTTTCGGAATTTGTCAATCATTGGATGCCCAGGAGTGATTACTGCATGTAGGTATAGCGTTTCAAGCTGGAAGTGAAACAAACATTCGCAGACTAGTCTGCCTTCTACAAAGCTTTGTCACATTTATATCACTGAAATCAAAACATTCTCTAAAATCTTTGAATACCTGGGAGTGATGTCTTGCTAGTATCAATGCCGATAAAAGGCAAAAATGGTCGACATTCTCGTTTCCTGGAATGGATGAACTGTAAAGATACATATTCAGTATTCCAGTGTCCCGCATACAATGCAAAAGTTGCCATAGACGTTCTACATGCGACATTTCCAAATAGGTGGATGGGGCGGGGAGGTACTGTGCGATGGCCTGCACGGTGCCCCGTATTGACCACATTAGAGTTCTTCCTCTGGGGCGCAGTGAGGGACAGAGAACCACCAAGAACAGTAGTATGCAACATCGTATTACAGCAGCGTGTGCGGCAATATCTGTACAAACTCAACAATCTGTGCAACACTTTCTCGTTACCCTTCTGCAAATGTGTATTGATTCAAATTGAGGGCACTTCGAAATGCAAATGTGTATTGATTCAAATTGAGGCACTTCGAATATATGTTGACGTGAAAGGTTTCATTGGCCAAGATGTGGGTGTATTTTCTATGCTGGGTGTAATGCACAACAATACAGTTTCTGTGGGCGACAGGGCACTAGCAAATGTGTTTAGGAAAGTGAATTCAAGTGTGTTATTTCTAATTGTAGCTCTAGTTGTCATTTCGCTAGAATAAACATACATTTACAATTTGAAAATCGTAACTTTTCATTGGACGTGTTACTTGTTTATTTTTGTGGGTTGTGCATACCTTCCCATTGTGTGAGACCCTGACACAGGCAGCGTGAGGTGCACGCTTTAGTCTCAAGACGTGCGCTAGCTATGTACTTCATTTATTTCAAGTGTCAACTTCACTTCGCAATTTCTGGGGATGTATTAGACTTATTGCCATGCAACCAACGCAATTCTTTTTGTGATTTTTCATTCTATTGATTGCATATGAAATAATAGGGGGTGTATATTTAAAAATACAGACGTTTGTGTTAAAAATAATATTTGTTTACGTATTAAATCTTCGCATGGTATTTGGTTTCCTAAGCCCCTGTCGTACGTTCATTCTGGTGAAAACCGTTTTTGAATATCTACTGTTCTTCCAGAGATATTTGAGGTGGCAGAGTTAAGTGAGACATCCTGTATATATTGTTTTCAAAACACCATAGATGATCCACAATGCCCAAAAGCACTCTAACAGAGCTTCAACAGAGTAGCAAAGTTACATATTCGCAGCACACGACTTAAAGCAAGAGTATAAATCATTTATAATACAGGAGAGAATGATAAGTTTGTATCTACAAAACTGTGGTTTGAAAAGATATTACTCGATTCTATAATCAACTCTCATTTCACGAAAAGGGAAAACACTATGAATCGTCGTTCCTATGTGTAAAAGGATACCACTGAAAATTCTGTGCACGACCGATCGCACGGTAACTGCAGGACTATTTAGAATACCTATAAGAGTATATTATTAGACACCACTGCAAGTAACTGAAAAGCCTCACCCATGATCTTGAAAGTCGTAGAAGCTCGGAAACAGTTAGCATTCTCCCAGACAAGCGAGAAGCAGAATAGACCAGACGGTATCCCAAACGGGAAACCAGGAACGCCGGCCGGGGTGGCCGAGGGGTTCTAGGCGCTGCGGTCTGGAACCGCGCGACCGCTGCGGTCGCAGGTTCCAATTCTGCCTCAGACATGGATGTGTGTGATGTCCTTAGGTTAGTTAGGTTTAAGTAGTTCTTAGTTCTAGGAGACTGATGACCTCAGAAGTTAAGCCCCATAGTGCTCAGAGCCATTTGAACCATTTGAAACCAGGAACGGAATGGCGAAATCTCATTTGAAACTACATCACCTCGTGGTTGCACACCCGAAAACATTTCCCATTCACTAATTGCCTAAACTGACCTTCAAAGGTACAAAATGTGTCAGTGGAGTCACAAAGAGTTACCTAAAAGAACTCGTTTCGACTAATCGAAGCTGACTATAGCACAAACACGCAAAGCAGTGCTAAGATAATCTCACGAGTTGTGAAAAGTAAAAATATTGTGTGCGAAAAATAAAACTGTAACTTTCAAGGTGCACGTAAAAAACTGAATCGATTTGTAAAGCAGGGAATGCCCGTATGCACAAAGGTAAGTACATATAATAACATCGTTTTATGAGTTTAAATTCAAGATATACAGTTACATTGAAAACTAATATCTGCAACAGTATAAAATGGAGACCGCAGAGGAATGTGATCATAAAAACATTCTAAAAATTCCATTTTTGTCATCAAGTGTTCGAAATGACCAGTGTCTATGCAACATGTTTACAGTATCTGACAGACTTCGATACAGACTGATATCGGTGAACATGTTCCAACAACAATGTATTGTCTTAAATTTCCTTGGGTCATTGGAACTGATACATAAGATTCATCTTTGAATTTTCACGAGGGAAATAAGTCCAGTAGTGTCGAATAAGGTAAAGGTGCAGGCCAACTGATAATACTTTCACATCCTATCCAGAGACTAGGAAATTTCTTGGTGAGCGTTTCACTAGCTACGAGCAACTAGTGAGTTGCGCATCCATCGCGCTGGTACCACATACTCGTATTTCAAGTGATACTTGCTCTAAGCGAGCACTAGAACTTCTATTAGAAACTGTGCATGTCTTTAACCTATTAAGGTTTCTTCAATGAAGTAAGGACCAATCAAGTAGTTTCTTATCATCCCGTTCCAAACGTTCACATTTCACTGCCTCCTGATGTTCAAGCTGTCTCAGCCAGTGACTATTCTCGGCGGCTCAACAATACATATTTCGTATATTCATCGTCCCATAATTCGTAAAGGTGAAGGGAATCCTTTAAAGAAAGAACATATTCTACATATAAATCTACATTTATACTCCGCAAGCCACCCAACGGCGTGTGGCGGAGGGCACTTTACGTGCCACTGTCATTACCTCCCTTTTCTGTTCCAGTCGCGTATGGTTCGCGGGAAGAACGACTGCCCGAAAACCTCCGTGCGCGCTCGAATCTCTCTAATTTTACATTCGTGATCTCCTCGGGAGGTATAAGTAGGGGGAAGCAATATATTCGATACCTCATCCAGAAACGCACCCTCTAGAAACCTGGACAGCAAGATACACCGCGATGCTAAGCGCCTCTCTTGCACAGTCTGCCACTTGAGTTTGCTAAACATCTCCGTAACGCTATCACGCTTACCAAATAACTCTGTGACGAAACGCGCCGCTCTTCTTTGGATCTTCTCTATCTCCTCCGTCAACGCGACCTGGTACGGGTCCCACAGTGATGAGCAATACTCAAGTATAGGTCGAACGAGTGTTTTGTAAGCCACCTCCTTTGTTGATGGACTACATTTTCTAAGGACTCTCCCAATGAATCTCAACCTGGCACCCGCCTTACCAACAATTAATTTTATATGGTCATTCCGCTTCAAATTGCTCCGTACGCATGCTCCCAGATATTTTACAGAATTAACTGCTACCAGTTTTTTTTCTGCTATCATATAATCATACAATAAAGCATCCTTCTTTCTATGTGTCCGCAATACATTATATTTGTCTATGTTAAGGGTCAGTTGCCACTCCCTGCACCAAGTTCCTATCCGCTGCAGATCTTCCTGCATTTCGCTACAATTTTATAATGCTGCAACTTCTCTGTATACTACAGCATCATCCACGAAAAGCCGCATGGAACTTCCGACACTTATCTACTAGGTCATTTATATATATTGTGATGTGATGTGATGCCTTATCAGAACTGAGCGACAGAATTCCACACGTCTCCTGCATCACCTTTGGTTAATCTGTAGGTGAAGAGGCACACATTACGGATGGAAGCTTTTTGCGCGCAATATGCGAACAATGTTGGACTGATTTTTCAAGAGGTATACCTCTTTATCTGAGGTACATCTGGATTCTGAGCAACAGCGGCCAGAACATTTATTTCGTTCACTTTACTTGTTGTTGGCTTCATCGTTACTCTCTTTGTTGTATTCCAGTACCATTCCAGTAACTTTTTCTTCCTAATTTGTCGAATTTTCATTCTTATTGGAGACCATCTACTCCAACATCTGTCGGGACACTTTTGTGTCTACAGTTCAACAGTTCGAGTCATGTTCCTTTTTCATTCTGTGTAAAGAAGAAGCACATTTAGTTTCTCTTGGATTGTGGTAGACAATTTGGTTTTTGAGGCTAACCTTACACCTGAACGACACAGACAGAATGAAAGACCCATTTCTCTCTGCCCCTTTCATGCTGGTACAGGAGCAGTATCGTGTTCTTATCTGATGTGACTTATTTCCTTATTTGGGTATGAAATCACGACTTTCCGCATAAGACAGCAAATCGTTTCTTGTTCAAAACAAGTAAATCCTTAGTTCTACAAGCTGTAATCACTCCAAGACTAGTAATCGTATTTTGTAAAATAAATCTTCGTTGAATACACCTTCTTTAAAACTACTATATGAGCAGCAGAAATGACCACATTTCCATATGAAAAATTGAAATTGATACCGATATCTCTGTAATTAGTAAAACTATGAAAAGAGGCTATACATTGTTTAATAAGAACTTTCTCACAGTTAATTCGGCCATAATCAGAATTACCATGTACAGATCCAGAAGTATAAGATGTGAACAGCTTAGCTGATTTGCCCTGTTTGTTCAAGAGATGGTGAGTTCCTAATATATTTTTATTTGTTCTGCAATCTGTCCATCAAGCTGTTCTGTAAATGTGCTCTCATTTTATGCTTATATTTAATTGTTGGACTCTAGTGAAATTTGTAATAGTCATAGATGCAGGTTATGTTACTTACACTTCAACTAAGTCTCATCTGGAGCATGAAGAGAACTGCAGTTTTGCTCAGGACACTCATATAGGCAGTTGCACAGTAAAAGAAAATATATTTTAGGGTTGTCTTCATTCCATAGGTTATCGTTTTATTTTCAGTTTAATAGTGCATATGGATTATTTATAAAATATACAATAGCAATACTAACATAATATTGATTTCATTATTACATATATAAGTAATATACATACCTGATCTATTAAATACAATATCGAATTCTATTGACAACAATGAATAGATACTGTATGAGCCATCAAACCTAACGAAACCTAGATTTCGGTTACGAACATTATAACTAAAAATCGCTTTATTTTCAGTTTAATAGTTCATATGGATTATTTATAAAATATACAATAGCAATACTAACTGTAACACTAACATAATATTGATTTCATTGTAACTAACGTAAGTAATATACATACCAAATCTATTAAATACCATATCGAATTCTATTGACAACAATGAAGACATACTGTATGACCCATTAAACCTAATGAAACAAAAATTTCGATTACAAATATTATAACTAAAAAATGAAAATTGCCTGTGTCAAGGAATGATAATGTTTCATTATTTCTGTTATAGTTACCGATACAAAAAACATGAAAATTTAGTAAACAAATATTGTTTCCTGAGTTTCTCCTGGCGTATACAACTTTCAAATAACTTCCGGGAATTCAGCCAGGTAACACTTTCAGCAACCGCCGATATGACCAGTATTACGAGCAGACAGATGGAGTTGCGATGGGTAGTCCGTTGTCTCCTGTGATCGCAAATTTATTTATGGAAGACTTCGAGGAACGTGCATTGGAGTCGGCGCCTTTAAAACCCGCCTGTTTCTTTAGATACGTTGACGATACCTTCGTTGTTTGGCCTCGCGGTAGGGAGAATTTGAATGTCTTTCTAGAACATCTGAACTCGATCCACCCGAACATTCGTTTTACGATGGAGGTGGAAGAGGATGGTTGCCTTCCCTTTCTCGACGTGTTGGTTAGGAGGAAGGATGATGGATCATTGGGACATGCAGTCTACAGGAAACGTACTCACACCGACTTGTACTTACAAGCTAATAGTTGTCACCATTCAGCTCAGCGTGAAGGGGTACTTCGTACCTTGGTACACAGGGCACATGTCGTTTCTGACGCTGAGACTTTGCCAGCTGAGCTGTCCCATCTTGAAGTTACATTTCGTCAAAATGGTTATAGTGATAGATTGAACGTGCGTTGCGCTATCGACCAACTGTACATCGGGTGATTGATGATAATTCTGAGTCAACACCTAAGTCTACTGCCTTTTTGCCTTACGTAGGAAACACGTCCAATAAGATCGGTCGTATTTTACGGAAATACGGTGTGAAATGTGTTTTCCGACCTCCATCTAAAATTAGAGCACTTTTGAGTTCCGTTAAGGATGATCTTGGACTGCGTAAGGCGGGTGTATATCGTATTCCTTGTAGCTGCGGCATGGCATGTATTGGTCAAACTATCAGGACCGTGGAGGACAGATGTATTGAGCATAAACGGCACACACGATTACAGCAGCCAAATAGATCTGCTATTGCCGAACATTGCTTGGATACTGGTCACCCCATGTTATATAATAACACCGAGATATTGGCATGCACGTCCAGCTATTGGGACAGTGTCATTAGGGAGGCAGTTGAAATTAAATTAGCGAGCAACCTCGTTAACAGGGATGGAGGTTTCTGTTTAAACTCTGTTTGGAATCCGGCTCTCTCCCTTGTCAAAAAACAGAGGAACAGAGTCAATGCTGCCTCACCTGCGAATTCATAGTCTCACTATCGATAGCTCTGACTTTGGTCATCTTTGGTGGCTCTAGTGTTCAGTGTGTGTGTGTGTGTGTGTGTGTTATCTTTCCTGCTTCTGTCGGAGAGCCGAGGTATTAAATTTGCATGTACGCCGCCTGCCCGTTGCAGTTTGCCTTGAAAATGGCGGGGTGTTCTCCCGCCGAAATATCGGCGGTTGCTGAAAGTGTTACCTGGCTGAATTCCTGGAAGTTATTTGAAATATTGTTTCCATTGGTGCCAATATTAGTATAATCATGATTACCAGTATCTCTACACATATAAAATATACTAAATACAATATCACTTACTATTGATAACAATGACAAAATACTGTTTGAGCCATTATACCTAACAAAATGAAAATTTTGGTTACGAAAGTTATAACTAAAAAATTAATAATTGCCTATGTCAAGAACTGATAACGTTTCATTATTTCTGTTATAGTTACCAATATAAAAATAACGGAAATGAAGTAAACAAACATCGTTTTCATTGACGACAGTATTAGTATAATCTCTATTAGCAGTGTCTCTACACATATAAAATATATTAAATACAATATCATGAACTGTTGATAGCAATGATGGGATGCTGTTTGAGCCACTATACCTAACAAACCAAAAATTTTGGTCATGAATGTTATAACTAAAAAATGAATAATTGCCTATGTCAAGAACCGATAATATTTCATTATTTCTGTTATAGTTACCAATATAAAAATCGTGGAAATGAAATAAACAAATATTGCTTTCATTGATATCAATATTAGTACAGTCACAATTATCATTATCACTGTCATTGTCACCATCATTATATGAAATGTCATTACCACAGTCATTGAAATACACATGTGATGGTCTGCTGGTGTCACAAGGTGAGATCTGCTCTAGTCCTGAGTGCTCTGTGACACTGGGTGGCCAGATCTCCATAGCTACCTCTTCTCCCTGCACCTAAACAATAATATGCCAGCTGTCAAAAACCCCAATGGTCGAGGAAACAATGGAACATTCATTCAACTTTCGATCTTCCCTCATCAATTTCGTAACAGGTGGACAACTTCAACTATCTGAAACTATTGTACTACCACAACTATATCAGTAAGATATTGACTTTATTGTGAAAGAAGAAAATATAAAAATGCAGTAAAAGAACCAGGCAAAAAGGAATATAAACGTCTAAAAAATCAGACTAGTGCAAAATGTATAATGGTTATGCAGGAATCGTTAGAGAACAGATGTAAGGCTACAGAAGCACATATATTTGGAGGATAGATAGAAACCACCTACAGAAAAATTAAAGATAACTATGAATGTCAAGAGTTCAGATGGAAAACCACTTTAAGCAAGGAGGGGAGCATTGACAGTTAGAAACAATATACAGAGGGGCTATACAAGGGAAATGAACTTGAAGACAATTTCATAGAAAACAAAAGAGAAGGTAGGTGAATATGATATGGGAGACATGTTAGTGCAAGAAGAATCTGACAGAACACTGAAAGACCTAAGTCGAAACAAGGGTCCTGGCATAGACGAAATTCCCTCAGAACTATTGATATCCTTGGGAGTGCCAGCCATTACAAAATTATTCCACCTAATGTGCAAGGTATTTGAGACTGGTCAAACATGCTCAGAGTTCAAGAAGAATGCAAGAATTCCAATTCCAAAAAAGTAGATGTTGATGGGTGTAAATATTACTAAACTATTAGTTTAATAAGTCAAAATATTGATGTGAATTACTTGCAGAAGAGTAGAAAAAGTGGTAGAAGACGATCTTAGGAAAGACCAATTTTGGACTACAGAGAAATGTAGGAAAACACGAGGCAATGCTAGCTCTGTAACTTCTCTTAGGAAATAGATTAAGAAAAGACAAGCCTAGGTTTATACCATTTCTAGACCTAGTCACTGTTGACTGAAATACATTCTTTGAAAATCTGAAGGTAGCAGGGGGAAAATACAGGGAGTGAAGAGTTATTTGCAGCTTGTATGGAAACCAAATGGCAATTATAAGAGTCGAAGGGCATAAAAGGGAAGGACTGGCTGGGAAGAATGTGGGACATGGTTGTAACCTACCACCACCATTATTGAATCTGTACATTGAGCAAACAGTAAAGGAAAAGGAAGAAAAAATCAAGGAAATCAAAACAAGGGCAGTGGAATGTAATCGAATTAAGTCAGGAATTGCTGAAGTAATTGGATTAAAAAATGAGGCATTAAAGGCAGTAGATGACATTTGCTATCTGGACAGTAAAGTAACTGATGATGTGAGAAATGGAAAGGGTGTAAAACAAAAACTGACAATGGTAAGAAAAGCATTTCTGAGAAACAGAAACTTGTTAATATCGAATATAATTTAAGTTTTAGAGAGACTTTTCCGAAAGTATTTGTTTGGAGTGTAGCCTTGTATAGAAGGGAAACGTGGACAATAAGCAGTTCAAACAAAAAGGAAATAGAAGCTTCTAAAGTTTTGTGCTACAGGAGAATGTTGAAGAGAAGATGGATGGATAGCATAACTAATGAGGACATACTATATACAATTGGTGAGAAAAGATATTTGTTGGACAAATTGACTATAAGAAGCCATCGGCTGATAAGAGACATTATAAGAAATCAAGGAATCATCTATTAAGTAAAAGATCGAAATATGAGAGGTAAAAATCGTATATCAGATGAATATAGTAAGCAGATTCAATATTGCAGTAATTTGATTTTGAAGTACTTCCACACGATAGAATAAGAATGAGATATGCTTCAAACCAGTCTTTAGACTGAAGACCACGACAACATGATGATGATCTCAGCACAATTTTAAAAATATGTTGCTGATTCGGTGGGATATTTTCCAATTGAGATTAATATACTTTGGTAACACCCATCTATTCAGTTGGAGCTGAGGAAACTACCACTAATTATGGACCTATTTCATTCTCCCAAGTCTTCTAAAATGTGTTTAAGACAGTTATCGTGTTTAACTGTGCATAACTTGCTAATCGCTTCTTAGTTTGGCCGTTTTAAAGGATTCTCCTTAGAGAAAACAAAACATGATGTCATATATTAGTTACTGGCGCAACTGAACAAAAAATGTTTTCAGTTATTATAGTTTGTGATGTTTCTATAGACTTTGGACCTGTTTCATTCTCCCAAGTCTTCCAAAATGAGTTTGAGGCAGTTATCATGTTTAACTGTGCATAACTTGCTAATCGCTTCTTAGTTTGGCCATTTTAAAGGATTCTCCTTGGAGAAAACAATACATGATCTCATATATTAGTTACTGATAGAACTAAACAAAAAATGTTTTCAGTTACTATAGTTTGTGATGTTTCTACAGACTTTGATTGAGTAAATCACAATATGATACTTGGCAAACTAAGGTATTATGGCATTAGTTTTTGCATGAACGGATTCTTATCCTCATAACAAAAGACAGTGTCTCATTGACAGAATGCCACAGGTATGAAACTAGCCTAAGAGTGTGTAATCACAAAAAGTGGGGTTCTAAAAGATTTGCATTAAATCCATGCTTATTCTGAACTTACACAAACATGCTTTCAATGACTTTAAAGACCTCTTCAGCACTAAATTTTTTGATGACATAAGCATGCCACTACTAATCAAGGGTCCAAACTCAGTGTTAACAGACACAGCTCAGATGATAGCTGATCACGTCTAGATGTAATCCATAGCAGGCATTTTGTCTCAGTCTCTCAAACACTCATGTTGTACAAATCTCAAACTAGCAATGGTATCTGCTACTGCAGAAGCAGACTTTAACGATTATACCCAAAATGAAGTAAGCATGTAAAGTTTGATGAGGATTCCAGTGGATAACAAAGTCAAAAGGAATCAACACACAAATAAGTTCATGAACAAACTCAGAGTAGCATACTGTGCCCTTACAAGTATCTGTCACTGTGAGTAGATAGTTACTTACATGTTCCACAGAACATCTTGCACGATATATTGTAATGATGTGGAACAAGTCATTTTACATTCACATCGCAAATGAACTTCTATATACAGTTACATTCTGAAGTTTAGTAATTTTTTTCACTAAAAGGGAACAGATATACAGATGTGAGTAAGTAATTCCAACCCACCACCTTTTACACAATTCAGTAATAGAAAGTCTTCTACAGAATGGATGGAGTTTTCAATGAGGAAGTTTCTCAGTTTGTTACCAAATTTTATTTTTCTGTCTGCCAGACACTTCATATCACCTGACAAGTGTTGAAAAATTTTTTCTGCAGCACTATGCACCTTTTTTCATGCTAAAGACAACCTTAATGTGGTGTAATGAATGTCATTTTTCCTTCTGGTATTATAAATATGTACCTCAATATTCATTTTGAATTGTAGTGCATTAATTATAACAAACTTCATGAGGGAATAAATATATGGTAAAAAATAGTCAGAATGCCCACCTCAAACACTTGTGCACAAGATGACCATGGGCTAGCACCAAATATTATACTTGCAGCATGTTTTGCGCAATGAAGACTTGCTTCCTTAAAGATGAGTTGTTCCATAACGATAGTCCATATCACATTATTGAATGAAAACATGTAAAATATATCAACTTACTGGCTTGTCTCTCAGGAAGGTTTGCAATCATTCTAAATGCAAGTGTGGCTGAACTAAGTTGTTTTGGCAATTCCAAAATACGTTTTTTTTTCCAATTTAAATTTTCATCAGTATGGACACCTGAGAATTTAGAAGTGTCCACCCTATTTCCTCCCCCCCATGAACCATGGACCTTGCCGTTGGTGGGGAGGCTTGCGTGCCTCAGCGATACAGATAGCCGTACCGTAGGTACAACCACAACGGAGGGGTATCTGTTGAGAGGCCAGACAAACGTGTGGTTCCTGAAGAGGGGCAGCAGCCTTTTCAGTAGTTGCAAGGGCAACAGTCTGGATGATTGACTGATCTGGCCTTGTAACAATAACCAAAACGGCCTTGCTGTGCTGGTACTGCGAACGGCTGAAAGCAAGGGGAAACTACGGCCGTAATTTTTCCCGAGGGCATGCAGCTTTACTGTATGATTAAATGATGATGGCGTCCTCTTGGGTAAAATATTCCGGAGGTAAAATAGTCCCCCATTCGGATCTCCGGGCGGGGACTACTCAAGAGGATGTCGTTATCAGGAGAAAGAAAACTGGCGTTCTACGGATCGGAGCGTGGAATGTCAGGTCCCTTAATCGGGCAGGTAGGTTAGAAAATTTGAAAAGGGAAATGGATAGGTTAAAGTTAGATATAGTGGGAATTAGTGAAGTTCGGTGGAAGGAGGAACAAGACTTCTGGTCAGGTGACTACAGGGTTATAAACACAAAGTCAAATAGGGGTAATGCAGGAGTAGGTTTAATAATGAATAGGAAAATAGGAACGCGGGTAAGCTACTACAAACAGCTTAGTGAACGCATTATTGTGGCCAAGATAGATACGAAGCCCACACCTACTACAGTAGTACAAGTTTATATGCCAACTAGCTCTGCAGATGACGAAGAAATTGAAGAAATGTATGATGAAATAAAAGAAATTATTCAGATAGTGAAGGGAGACGAAAATTTAATAGTCATGGGTGACTGGAATTCGAGTGTAGGGAAAGGGAGAGAAGGAAACGTAGTAGGTGAATATGGATTGGGGCTAAGAAATGAAAGAGGAAGCCGCCTGGTAGAATTTTGCACAGAGCACAACTTAATCATAGCTAATACTTGGTTTAAGAATCATGATAGAAGGTTGTATACATGGAAGAACCCTGGAGATACTAAAAGGTATCAGATAGATTATATAATGGTAAGACAGAGATTTAGGAACCAGGTTTTAAATTGTAAGACATTTCCAGGGGCAGATGTGGACTCTGACCACAATCTATTGGTTATGACCTGTAGATTAAAACTGAAGAAACTGCTAAAAGGTGGGAATTTAAGGAGATGGGACCTGGATAAACTGAAAGAACCAGAGGTTGTACAGAGTTTCAGGGAGAGCATAAGGGAACAATTGACAGGAATGGGGGAAAGAAATACAGTAGAAGAAGAATGGGTAGCTTTGAGGGATGAAGTAGTGAAGGCAGCAGAGGATCAAGTAGGTAAAAAGACGAGGGCTAGTAGAAATCCTTGGGTAACAGAAGAAATATTGAATTTAATTGATGAAAGGAGAAAATATAAAAATGCAGTAAATGAAGCAGGCAAAAAGGAATACAAACGTCTCAAAAATGAGATCGACAGGAAGTGCAAAATGGCTAAGCAGGGATGGCTAGAGGACAAATGTAAGGATGTAGAGGCTTATCTCACTAGGGGTAAGATAGATACTGCCTACAGGAAAATTAAAGAGACCTTTGGAGATAAGAGAACCACTTGTATGAACATCAAGAGCTCAGATGGAAACCCAGTTCTAAGCAAAGAAGGGAAAGCAGAAAGGTGGAAGGAGTATATAGAGGGTCTATACAAGGGCGATGTACTTGAGGACAATATTATGGAAATGGAAGAGGATGTAGATGAAGATGAAATGGGAGATACGATACTGCGTGAAGAATGTGACAGAGCACTGAAAGAACTGAGTCGAAACAAGGCCCCCGGAGTAGACAACATTCCATTGGAACTACTGACGGCTTTGGGAGAGCCAGCCCTGACGAAACTCTACCATCTGGTAAGCAAGATGTATGAAACAGGCGAAATACCCTCAGACTTCAAGAAGAATATAATAATTCCAATTCCAAAGAAAGCAGGTGTTGACAGGTGTGAGAATTACCGGACAATCAGTTTAATAAGCCACAGCTGCAAAATACTAACACGAATTCTTTACAGACGAATGGAAAAACTAGTAGAAGCCGACCTCGGGGAAGATCAGTTTGGATTCCGTAGAAATACTGGAACACGTGAGGCAATACTGACCTTACGACTTATCTTAGAAGAAAGATTAAGGAAAGGCAAACCTACGTTTCTAGCATTTGTAGACTTAGAGAAAGCTTTTGACAATGTTGACTGGAATACTCTCTTTCAAATTCTAAAGGAGGCAGGGGTAAAATACAGGGAGCGAAAGGCTATTTACAATTTGTACAGAAACCAGATGGCAGTTATAAGAGTCGAGGGGCATGAAAGGGAAGCAGTGGTTGGGAAGGGAGTAAGACAGGGTTGTAGCCTCTCCCCGATGTTATTCAATCTGTATATTGAGCAAGCAGTAAAGGAAACAAAAGAAAAATTCGGAGTAGGTATTAAAATCCATGGAGAAGAAATAAAAACTTTGAGGTTCGCCGATGACATTGTAATTCTGTCAGAGACAGCAAAGGACTTGGAAGAGCAGTTGAACGGAATGGACAGTGTCTTGAAAGGAGGGTATAAGATGAACATCAACAAAAGCAAAACGAGGATAATGGAATGTAGTCGAATTAAGTCGGGTGATGTTGAAGGTATTAGATTAGGAAATGAGACACTTAAAGTAGTAAAGGAGTTTTGCTATTTGGGGAGCAAAATAACTGATGATGGTCGAAGTAGAGAGGATATAAAATGTAGACTGGCAATGGCAAGGAAAGCGTTTCTGAAGAAGAGAAATTTGTTAACATCGAGTATAGATTTAAGTGTCAGGAAGTCTTTTCTGAAAGTATTTGTATGGAGTGTAGCCATGTATGGAAGTGAAACATGGACGATAAATAGTTTGGACAAGAAGAGAATAGAAGCTTTCGAAATGTGGTGCTACAGAAGAATGCTGAAGATTAGATGGGTAGATCACATAACTAATGAGGAGGTACTGAATTGGATTGGGGAGAAGAGGAGTTTGTGGCACAACTTGACCAGAAGAAGGGATCGGTTGGTAGGACATGTTCTGAGGCATCAAGGGATCACCAATTTAGTATTGGAGGGCAGCGTGGAGGGTAAAAATCGTAGGGGGAGACCAAGAGATGCATACACTAAGCAGATTCAGAAGGATGTAGGTTGCAGTAGGTACTGGGAGATGAAGAAGCTTGCACAGGATAGAGTAGCATGGAGAGCTGCATCAAACCAGTCTCAGGACTGAAGACCACAACAACAACAACACCACCCTATTTATTATTTCCTTACCAGGTGTTACACTTATTATTGGTGTAGTACCTCTAGATGGAACTGAATATATTGTGTCGTTTTAATATTGAGGGTGAGATCATACAATGAACTTTCAGAAACTTTGTTTACTATTTCTTCTGTTTCTGCACATGTTCTGGGATTGATGACAATACTAGTTTCATCTGCAGTAGGAACTAATTCTGCTTGTTGTATACTAAATGTAAGGTTGTTGACACATATGAGGAACAGCAGTTGACCTACATAAATGGTTTCTCCCAAGTCCAAATTATGTTCCTGGACCATATTGCTTAAACTGATAAGTATAACTTTCTGAGTGTTTTTGTTGGATGTAACACTATCCACTGGTTGACTATATTATCAATCCCATAAAACTTCAATTTATCTAGGAGAGTGCTGTGATTCACACATTGGAATGCTTGCATAGTTTGCAGAAAATACTAACTGCTGTTATTTTATTATTTATTGCTTGTAAAATTTGCTGAGGGAATATGTAAATAGCATTTTCAGTAGAGAAACTATTCAGAAATCCAAGCTGTGATTTGCTGAGTATGTTATTGTTTTTCAGGTATGGTATTATTCTAGGCTACATCACTTTCTCAAAAATTTTGGAAATTGATGTCAGCATGTAGTTACTGACATCTCTGCTATCACTTTTCTTAAAGAGGGGTTTGTCAATGGCATACTTCAGGCTCTCGAAAAATGTCTTGCATTAATGATGCATTATGTATTGAAAGTAAGATAGTGCTTATTATAAGGGAAAATCTTTAATGCTCTATAAGAACCACCATCAAAACCAGATGAGCTCTTATTTTTGAGAGATTGTATAATTTCCTTAATTTCAGAAGGAGAACATGGTGAGACATTCACTCATATGACTGAATTTTATGAAAGTTACATTTTCAACATACTGCTGTGATTTTGCTCTGGAACTGTTTACTCTGATGTTTTCTACTATATTTAAGAAAGGATTATTAAACATATTTGCTACTTATGAATCATCACATATTGTCCTACCATTCAGTTTGGTAGAGATGTTATCCTGTTTTGTGGCCAGTTGCCCTGTCTCTCATTTCACTAAATGTCATATAGCCTTAAGCACGCTGCCAGAATTACTGATTTGTTACATATATGCATGTTTCTTAATTTTTTAATAACTTTTCAAAGTAATTTTGAGTACCTTTTGCAGTGTACAACTACTGCAGGATCTCTACTTCTTCTAACCAAAAGATAAATTTCCCTTTCCCTTTCATGAGATGCTTTAATCCCTCTAGTGATCCACAGTTTTTTACCTGATTGTTTATTCTCTTTTCTGGTTAGCTTGTGCAGAAATCTATTGTGAAATACAAGTATGAGTTTATTGTGGAATAGATTAAATTTTATGTTATCATTTCATACATACAATAGAATACATTAATATTTGTTCCATAGATCATGAATATGATATTTCTTAATGATGTGGAACATGTCAGTTTAACATATTTCCTTTACAGAATTTTTTTATTTTATTTTATTTATTTATTTTTGCAGTTACTACTTCATATTTAAAAATTCATCTACCGAGTAGAAACAGTTGTCATTCAGAAATTCTTTTAATTTGTTTTTAAATGTTGTTTAGCTATCTAGCAGATATTAATGCAATTTGGCAAAAGACTGAATATTTTTGTGGCAGCATAATTCACTCTTTTCTGTGAAATTTGGTCAGAGTCCATTTGCAGAGACCCATTTACAGAGTCAATTTTCTTAAAGACATTCCTTACAATTTCCCCAGCTGATTCTTGTTTGTAGAGTGTGATTACTATACTTGTATCATCAGCAAAGAGAACTACATTTGCATCATTATCATACTTTAAGAACAATATGAGCCCAAGTCTGAACCCTGTCTTTCTTGATACATCTGCAGTTAGAGGACTCAGCTGATTTTTGCAGATAATCTGTACTGTTAATTTCAACCTTCTGCATTCTTACAGTTAAATATGAATCAAATCTTTCTGCACTGTCCCACTTGTCCCATAATACTTAAGTTATCTAGAAGAATTTCATGATTAATACAGTTAAAAGCTTTAGAGAGTTCACAGAATATCTGAATAGGAGATGTTGAGTTATTCAGATTTCATTGTAAATTATGTCCCATGTCATCTTCTGTAAACTATTCTCAGAAACGTTGGTCCTGAAGTCTAATTGATTTCCACAAAGGAGTATCCATGCTGTAAGGCACTATGTTATTTATCCTAACTGCACATCATGATCAGAAAAAGTATTTCTTACTGGGTAAACAGTTATTTCCTTGCTATGAGCTTCATTTTTGTCCTGTACCATCTGGGCTACACTCCTTCTATGACTACTACCTAGGAACAAGACTATTTTCTTCCAACTCCATGCTACACTATGCAGGGACTTTGAGGATGTAAATCAGGTAATTATAGTTGGGAGAGCAGGAAACAGGCTGGCTATGAATCCAAGATATAGTACTAGGAGTGACCTGGACAAAATAGGAGCAGAAAGTGGACACATGACTGAGGGGTTTGTGGAGGTCTCTCAGTGGCATTATCAGCCCTGGGTAAACACTGATGTATGGCATGTTAAGACTGAGCTGAACTGGATGCTCCACACAATGACAAAATCTCACATAATTGTTGTTCCAGTTGATGCTGTTGGTAGGTGATAAATTAGCTTCTCTATTAGCAGATACTGTAAGGGGGGCCACAGTCACACAAGGGATGATCCCTATGGTTACTGGGACCTGGCAGACAGGTTTTTTAGATTAAATCCATGGTTAAGACAGACAATAATCAAGAAAAATAGAATAAAAGAAGCGTCATGTACAGTAAATAGGGATAATGCTACGGATAGTATCAATTTAGTTCATCAGAATATCAGAGGAATAAAAAATAAAGTAGGTGAGCTGATACTGTGTTCAGATGATCTCAAAAATAAGAATGAGATTGATATACTTTGTCTGCCTTAACAATATGTAACTGTGGTGATGGAAGATGTCAGTATAAATGAGTATAATCTTACACTTGTAGACATTGCATGGATAAAGGAGGAGTTACATTTTACACGAAACAAAGGTATAAGTACAAGCAAATTTTGTGTCAATCAGAACTTCGAAGTTTGTGTATATTAACTACAGCTAGATAATGTAGTGTTGATATTAGCAACAGTGTACAGGTCCCCATTAGGAGATTGGGAGCTATTCATAAAAAAAAGGTTTGACTCCCTTGTTTGTCAGACAAAAAGAAGAAGTTATTAATCTGTTGTGATTTCAATGTAAACTTTCTAAGCATTTCTGATAGGAAAAATTAATAGAAGTATTATTAATGACATATAACTTAGAATCAGTGATCAATTTCCCTACATGTATAGCTCTAAAAGATAATGTATTTGTGCTGCAAGAGGATGTAAAACTAACTCATGTATATTAGAGTTATGTATATTAGAGTTGAAATTAACAACTCGGGCAATAAAATGAAATCAGTATGGAATGTTGTTAGAAGAGAGACAGGAAAAGTAACCACTGGGGTAGATAGTATTACTATTAAAGAAAATGATAGCATCTTAACCAAGAGCACACAAGTAGCTAATGTACTTAACAACCATTTCTTAAGTGTAGGTAAAAAAAATTGGTGAGAATAGTTCAAAAGAAAAAGCCATGCATTACATGGAAGAGTCAGTTTTGAGAAACCCTAGTCAGATTAATTTTCGATTAACAACTACTTGTTAAATAAGGAAAATCATTAAATCTTTGAAAAATAGATGTTCTGTTGCAGTAGATGACATCTCTAAGAAGATATTAAAACAATGTGAAGCAGTTACAGCTGACATTCTGAGTCACATCTGTAATGCATCACTAACTCAAGATATTTTCTCAAACAGGTCAAAATATGCCATTGTGAAACCTCTCTACAAATAGAGGACACCACAGATGTCAATAATTACCGACCAATATACTTTCTCACAACATTATCATTAAACTGTAGAGAAAGTAATGTGCTCAAGAGTGGCTAGCCATCCCAGCAGTAATGGGATATTTCCAGAATGAGAATTTCACTCTGCAGCGGAGTGTGCGCTGATATGAAACTTCCTGGCAGATTAAAACTGTGCGCCCGACCGAGACTCGAACTCGGGACCTTTGCCTTTCGCGGGCAAGTGCTCTACCATCTGAGCTACCGAAGCACGACTCACGCCCGGTCCACACAGCTTTACTTCTGCCAGTATCTCATCTCATACCTTCCAAACTTCACAGAAGCTCTCCTGTGAAACTTACAGAACTAGCACTCCTGAAAGAAAGGATACTGCGGAGACATGGCTTAGCCACAGCCTGGGGGATGTTTCCAGAATGAGATTTTCACTCTGCAGCCGAGTGTGCGCTGATATGAAACTTCCTGGCAGATTAAATCTGTGTGCCCGACAGAGACTCGAACTTGGGACCTTTGCCTTTCGCGGGCAAGTGCTCTACCATCTGAGCTACCGAAGCACGACTCTTCTGCCAGGAAGTTTTTTTTCGAATGGGCTTGCTCTGAACTTTGAAGAAATACTGTACATACAATTTTCTACTGCAAGCAGTACAGTTCCTTCAATAAATATAACACATCAACAGAAGTCAGTAGACAGGGTAGAGCATACTATGTTTTTGGGTGTACGTATAATTGAGAATCTTAATTGGAAAATTCATAATTTGAATGTCCTAAAGCGACTAGGTTCAGCAACGTTTGCAATCAGAGTAATTGATAATTTTGAGGATATAGAAATTAGCAAGCTAACATACTTTGCATACTTTCACTCTCTGATGTCATACAGAATACTATTTTGAGGTAACTCAACACTTAGACAAAAAGTATTCACTGCTCAAAAGAAAGTGGTTAGAATAATGGGTGGGGCTCATAGTCGCACATCTTGTAGGCATCTCTTTAAAGTATGATGAATTCTTACAACAGTCTCACAGTACATTTACTCAGTAATGAAATTTGTTCTCAACAACATGTACCAGTGTAAAAACAACATTGACATTCATGATTATAATACCTGAAAAAATAAATACACTATCCTCTACTTAACTTATCTTTGGCTCAGAAAGGGGTAAAATGTACAACTTTTCGATAATTACCAGATGAAATAAAATGTCTTGCAGACAGCAGTAACAATTTTAAAAATAAATTGAAATCATATCTCTTTGACAACTCCTTCTGTTCCATAGATGATTTTTTGAATAAGAATAAATAAATCTATAGGTATAATACATGTATTTTGTGCCATTTAAGGGCATGAGGTAGGTAACAAAGATTTTAAGCTTTTTTTTAAAAAAAAAAGACCTTCATTCATGTGCGCATTTCTTATGCACTTGACACAATCCACATCATAACTGTTACCATGAGATTGATCAATGGAACATGCTAGTAACTCTAACTAATTAACTCTCTCCATTAAGTTTCTTTGCTAGAAGTCAGCTGCACCCTAATGTGGCCTACAGCTGGATGACGCTCTTCCCCTCCCATGTCAGGTAACAAGTCAGATTTATTTCGTACTGTTAGTTCAAATGTACATTATTTTGAAGAGCTATTCTCCTTTCATATATTGCTTGTTACCTTTACTCAGTTCCCAAGATCATTTACCTACTTCAGCCTATCTAGTTCAAATTTCAAGTGATCTAATTCTGCCTGACATATCATAAACCACCAACCAGGTATACGGGGTAGGTGCCAGGTAAGCAACAATGGACCTGCTCAGACATTGCATTATGAGAAACATGACAACGTTCAGAAGCATTACATTGTGGTATGTTACAGCTTTCAAGCATGCATGTATGCAACCCCTAAAAGGAAACATTGCCCCCCGTGAGCATTAATCTTTTTCATGCTAGTAGCAATTGCTATAAAAGAGAACAGATTGATATGCTTTTCTAATAGCAGACGAAATTTTTGAAATTTTATTGTATTCTTATGCACATAGTTGATCAAATCTGCTAATTTCATAATAAATACTTTCTTTTGAGTGAATAGATTAATTCCTTATAATGTCTTTCAGACACGTATGTAACCTATTTCGTGGTATTTTACACATTTTGCTCATTTCAGGTCGACACTAAAAAAAAGTGCTTAATGTCATGATGTTATCAATGTGTTTTGCTATATCTGTTAAGGAATGTTTTAGTTAAATAGAACTCTACACAATTTCATAGTTTTGATTTTTCATTTTTTCGGTAATTTATGTGGTAAAAAAAGAACCTGTAAAAGAAAATGCAGTAAAATATTAAAATTATCTGAGCTACAATTAATTTGACACAGCTCTGTTGCTTTTTTTAGCATTAGCATAAAGAATTTGGAACTTTTCTGGGATTTTCATTTTTAGGATTCTTTTAATTAAGTTTCAAGTTTATTTATTGCTTATCGAGGGATTTGCCCACAGCTGGTACAAAGATACCTATCATCTGAGGTAGGTGTGGCTTTGGCACATGCCAATCTGCCTTGTGTGAATAAGTGAGTCTGGCCTACCAAGCAGGTCATGGGGTGCATAATGTTGGTATCTAACACTGAGGTATGGAGAATAGGCGAGAACAGTAATATTTGCACACTCATGTCAGTTTTGTACGATTTGCACGTCAGCAGAGTGAGCCCAATTTGTGTGAGGTGTGCTTAATCACGTATTTGGCGAGTGGAAAATATGTGCAAAGATTTATGATTGATTTATGAGTATTTTTATATTAAATGAGACAACAGACAATTTTTTGTGGTGACCTTATGAAAACTGAAAGCAATGTATGCACAGAGGACACCGAGCATGGTAGATCAGTGGTTAGCACACTAGACTCAATTTGAAAGGATAGCATATCAAATCTGGATAAGACCACCCTGACTTAGATTTATCTGTGATTTCCCCAATTTCTTTGAGGCAAATACCAGGATGATTCCTTCGAAAGGGCATGGCTCATTTCCTTTCTCATCCTCAAATAAACCTGAACTTATGCTCTACATCTAATGACCTCGATTTTGACAGAATGTTAAACCCTAAACCTCCTTTGTTCCCTTGCACTGATGTGTGGACAAGCAGTAGACTGTGTGGGAGCTTTCTTCTCTAAACATGAAGTACAATTCAGTTGGAGTTTAATATAAACTGTTGCTGATTAGAAGAAACATTTCTCATCATTTCAATGCATTTTTGAAAAAGCTAATCAAAAAGAACTTTAAACAACCATGTAAAAAACGCATGGATCACAAGCTGGATCAACATATCTTTTGAAAGAAGAGGTGAAATGAATTCGGCTAGAAGGAGCAGAGATTCTGCAGTAGTTAAACACTACAAAAGCCACTCAAAACTACCGTGAAAAGATATTAAAAATTAAGAAATATGCGTATATGTAAGAAATCAGTAATTCTGACAACATGCTGAAGGCTACATGAAATTTAGTGAGACGAGAGACAGGGAAATTGGCCACAGAAAAGGATAACATCACTACCGAACTGAATGAGGGACAATATATGATGATTCATAAGTAGCAAATATACTTAATAGTTTTCTTAAATATAACAGAAAACATCAGAACAAACAGTTCAAGAACAAAATCACTGCAGTACATTGAAAATGTAACTTTCATAATATTCACTCATATGAGTGAATGCATCACCAACCTCTCCTTCTGAAATTTAGGAAATTATACATTCTCTCGGAAATAAAAGTTCATCTGGTTTTCATGGTGGTTCTTATAGAGTACTAAAGATTTGTTCCCTTATAATAAGCACTATCTTATATTCAATACATAATGCATCACTAATACAAGGCATTTCTCCAGTGAGACTGAAATATGCCATTGACAAACCCCTCTTTAAGAAATATGATAGGAGAGATGTCAGTAACTACATGCTGACATCATTTTCCAAAAGTTCCTCATGATGCAGTTCAGAAAACAATTGTGCACATAAGTACCATACCTGAAGGAAAAATACCATTGCATGTTTCAAATTAAGGCTGTCTTTACACAAAAAAGTGTGCACGATTGTGGAATAAAAATATTTGATCAAAGTAAAATTTGGAAGCAAACTAAAAAAGTTTCTCATTAAAAAAAGTTTCTATTACTGTACTGTGTAGAAGTTTGTTGGTAAGAATTACTAACTTACAATGGTAAACATAGTTAAGAAGGGACTTTATAAATGTTCACCATGTAGCCATATTTAAAAATTAAGTTGTGAAGTATATGTAAAGTTACTTAGTGCACATATTGCAGTTTGATGTGCAAACGATCAGCAGAACATGAAACTAAGTATCTATGTATTAACAGTATCAGGTTATGTGGAGGAGTGAGAAAAGAAGTTTGATAGGGTATGTCACAAAGGTACCTCCTTGGGAACTCAATAACTGTCAAACGTGACCTTTTGAGTAAGTTATCCTTCAGTATTGTGCAAAAAGTCGATAGCCTGATGCAACATTAAAAATACAGTAAACTAATAGAATTCATTATTAAGAACCAGTAATTTACCTTAATAATAGATAGGGAGACTTACAAGAAGCGAGTCTCGATAGCCCAGTGGCAGGTCCTCCAGCATTTCACTGATATGGGAAGGCTGGCGTGTTACAATGGGAAGCAGTGCCCCAGATGAATTGGCTGCTGTGTGCATCTCGTCAACTGACTCGTCGTGTACACTAGCAGAATCTGATGCCATCTCATCCACATCAGCTTCAATGTCTGTGTCGTTTACATTTCCCTGGTCACTCATTTTCAACTCTCTGAAAAACAGAAAACACACTTTATAAGTTATGGGTTCCGCCTTTTTGCCAACACACTTTTTTTTTACCCAAAAATGTTGGAGCACGTCTGGGCCATCATCAGTGGGTTTTTGTTTATTGAAAAACTGTAAAAAGTGAACGTATTTTAGTTTGTAACTAATTTAACAAAGTGAGTCTAAAGGAAGTTTTTGTTCGTTTTGCTTCTTATCGTGATTTTACATTAAATGGTTTTGCAGGACCACTAGTATGGTTTCCTGCACTGATAGCTTGTCATCTGCAAACCAAAAGATGAAAGTCTGAATTTCATGGGTGAGTTAACGCATCCCTTGATTTTTGAAAAACGTGATTTTTGTATGTCAAATGTTTCGTGTATATATGTGTTACTATTAACGTTTTGTTGTGACTGATCCTTTTTCTTTTGTGTTCCAAGGACACTGTGCGCACATGTTAATGTACTTTGCGTAATTTCTTTCTTTATAAACGCCTTTTTATTACGTAAAACGCGGTGAGCACTGTGTTTGTCCTATGTATACTGATTGAAAAGTGATGCATGTGAGTTGATATATTCCTGATCTGTTGAGCTTATCTGTGGGTGTCTCCCATGTTCTGATTTTTTTCTATGTTGTATTGTCTGTCCTATATGCTGTTTGAAGTCCCTCTTTCTTCAATATATAGCCTATTCTGTGGACGTTTTTGTTACTGTAGGTGAATATGTGCCATTTTCTATTGTGTGTGAAGACTTCCAGCCCACATATTTTGCTTATGCTCTCTCAGTATTCAAATATCATGTAGTATTTTGGAAAACAGTGGAACAAGTTTTAAACCACTTTGAGTACAGAATTAATGGAAATAGTGGACCAAATGTCATCATGCAGCCAGCTATTGAGGAAATATAAGATACTACCACTTCTTTGTATATACCTACCAGATAATGCTGTAATTGTAAAAGAGAAACTAAACAGTAGCACTCCACATGTCACCCATAATTCATCTGTAAGTAGCTACTAAACATAAGAAGTAAACTATCCACATATACAAAGGACAAATACAGCACTATCGCATTCCTCATCCTGGCATCAAACTGTATAATGCATTACCCACTTCAACAAAAGTAGCAACGGACATAAGCAGTTTTAAATGAGTCTTGAAGGGTTACTTGATTGAGCACTGATTCAAAGCAGTAATGGAGTATCCAAAAAATAAAACTGTAACACGAATTAAAATTGAATTTCTTAAATATATAAGAGGCATACGGTATTGTGTGATATCACTGTTGTTGACAAGATATGTGGGAAAATTTTCAAAAATTGCGTTTAGTTATTAAGGCAAGATTCAGAATCTTTTTTACACTGCAGAGTCCTTGATTCACATAACTAATAAATTATTTAAAACAAAAGGGTATTGCAATTTGCACTCAGATAAGAATAATTAGTCCTATACATGTAGTCAGGTAAGCCAAATTCAAGCCAATGTCAAGATTAACCTAACCTAACCTAAAGTCTTAATAGTGTTGCAGGGGTAATCAAACTTAGTTCACAACAAGTAAGATACGTAGTAGTACATTTACAAAATCATATTGAGCATGCTGAATCGATGTAGTTTGTACATACCTGAGATATATGTTGCTACAGTGCTTAAAAGACGTTCGACAGCAGCTACAAACTATTCTACAGATCGAATCTTTTCCTTCAGATAGATTTAGATTGCCCCTGTCTTTTATAATCACAGGACAGTCATCCCTTGCACTTTGGTTTCAGCTAACGTAGCTCCCGCCTTCCGCTGTGCTGCTTCAAGTTAAGGCCAGAATATCGTTCCGGTGTTACTGACGTATGCCGCGACGTCACCATGTAACGTTCATGGCTAAACTCACTGTGCTATAAGTCCTGCAATACTGGTTGGTCAGAAACAGTCTGAAAAGATCGGAAGGGTGTTGCAGGGACGATTGTGCTGAGAAATAATTGTTAAGAAAAACATTCCATACGTTGTGCAATTTCAGTGTTATTTAGCACTGAAGTTAGCTAATCAGGTCGTTGTGCGCGCAAATTCAAGCACTTTTACACGTTAAAATGCTTCAAGACATAATTACCTGTTAATCTGGGAGTTACAATTGTTGAAATGTTAATTGTCAGTTAAAATGCGCTTTTTTCAGAAGAGATAAATTTAAGCTACATGAGCAAAAACTAAGTGTTTTCGCTTTGAGGAAACCAAACGAAGGTCAAGTTTGGCAGCACTGTCTCTGGCAGGCTGCTTGAATTTGGGCGTGTGACGATCTCATTGGCTAACTTCAATGTTAAATAACTGGGAAACGACGCAAAGTATCGATTTTTTCCTTACTATTTATTTCTCAGCACATCTTCCCCTACAACATCCTTACAAGCTTTCCAGACTGTTTCTGCTCATCCTGCACACAAACCAAGGCTGTTTTAGGAGGGGCAGAGAAAACGATTAAACAAATGACCCAAGTCTAAATTGTTTTAGAAATAAAGACAAGGAAAAATTACACAAGAAAAAAGTAGGGCGATGAAATATGAAACAAAGATATACAAGTAATGTAGGAAATACTGTCACAGATGTACCAGATAATTTACTGGGCTTTCTGGAATAGCAGCTGAAGGATGGTGCCAACACATCAGTGAAGTAACACTTCGATATCCAGAGAAGAGCCAATCGACGATACTTCAGCATGTAAGGAATGTGAAAAATGTTTACTGAAAGTCATCACCTGCATAACATTTAACTTCAGGTGGCATGAAAGATGCCAGCAAGCTAATCTAAAATTTATAAATGACAATTTTCCGTGGTCTTGTCGTGTTTGTGTACCTGAAGGAAAAGTGGATCTGATAAAAACTGTGAACTCGAAAATCCAAATTATAAAGCAACATAACAGTGACATGGAAACTCTAAAGATAGGATTTCTATCATTGACAGAAGGAAAGGAGAAACTTCCTTGTGAAAAGTGACAGTATTCTCAAGCTGTTAAATATGCACACAACCACACTCATTCTCAAAAGACAATACAAAGTGAGAGAAATGATCAAAATTAAGTGAAAAAGGATTCGACAGTTATATACAGAACACGTAAAATCGACAGACATGTACAAACAGATTAATGTAAGAAATGTAAGTAGAACCTATGCTCATGAACAGAACTGAGTGTAACAAAACGAGTTTCTTTAAACTGGCAATTCTATTCCGAAAAATATCGATGCCCCAAACTGTTAAACCCATGTTCTACATAGCATTAAGTTGCATCAGATGAATAAACACTTGAAAAACGTTTGAAGTACCAAACAAACCACAAAAGAGGTTCCAATGTCTGCAAAGAAAATTATAGAGGTTTCTTTGGGATTTGGGGACGAATTCTCTTCCTAGCAGAGTGAAAACGACGCCATTAACGAAACAAGAAATGCAATTAGAAAAGCCGAGAACATCCATTGCGAGTTCAAGACAGTGATAAGTGCAGTTATGCACATCAGATCAGTGAGCGATATCTATACATATGGGATAATTGACTATGTGCTATATCAGGTGACACTTTAGGGGCAGTATTTCTAAATCATAATAAATGCATTACCAGTAATAACTTAAATCCAGACAAATTTCACTTGGGTAGTTAGGCTCTAAGGATTTCAGAAAATATTGACAGCTGTGTTTAAAAAAATAAATGAAAAAAAAGCCAAATGGATTTTTAATTGATGTGGTGATAATTTTAAAAAATAGAAAAGATGATAGATCAGACCAGTGAGGAGAAAGGTTTAATGAGAAACAGGAATCTGAAAGCAAAGTAGTGATAAATTCTCAACAAAGCAATCCAGAAAAAATGATTTTATGCTATTTTACCAGAATGTTCGGTCACTATGCAAAAAGTGAATAGAACTGGAAATGGTGATTTCAGATAGATTCTTCTTTGTTGTGTTCTGAATGAGCACTGGTTGAGAGAAGATGTATTACACAAATTTTACATACTGCTGCTTGACAGATAAAATTTACTACAGATGCAGTATGGTCATAGCTTCCAAATAGATGAAAGTAGCAAAGCAAATATCAATATTGAACAGCCACGATTTACATATAGATAAGCTAACACTTGGTTTAAGAATCATGATAGAAGGTTGTATACATGGAAGAACCCTGGAGATACTAAAAGGTATCAGATAGATTATATAATGGTAAGACAGAGAATTAGGAACCAGGTTTTAAATTGTAAGACATTTCCAGGGGCAGATGTGAACTCTGATCACAATCTATTCGTTATGACCTGTAGATTAAAACTGAAGAAACTGCAAAAAGGTGGGAATTTAAGGAGATGGGACCTGGATAAACTGAAAGAACCAGAGGTTGTAGAGAGTTTCAGGGAGAGCATAATGGAACAATTGACAGGAATGGGGGAAAGAAATACAGTAGAAGAAGAATGGGTAGCTTTGAGGGATGAAGTAGTGAAGGCAGCAGACGATCAAGTAGGTAAAAAGACGAGGGCTAGTAGAAATCCTTGGGTAACAGAAGAAATATTGAATTTAATTGATGAAAGGAGAAAATATAAAAATGCAGTAAATGAAGCAGGCAAAATGGAATACAAACGTCTCAAAAATGAGATCGACGGGAATTGCAAAATGGCTAAGCAGGGATGGCTAGAGGACAAATGTAAGGATGTAGAGGCTTATCTCACTAGGGGTAAGATAGAAACTGCCTACAGGAAAATTAAAGAGACCTTTGGAGATAAGAGAACCACTTGTATGAACATCAAGAGCTCAGATGGAAACCCAGTTCTAAGCAAAGAAGGGAAAGCAGAAAGGTGGAAGGAGTATACAGAGGGTCTATACAAGGGCGATGTACTTGAGCACAATATTACGGAAATGGAAGAGGATGTAGATGAAGATGAAATGGGAGATACGATACTGCGTGAAGAGTTTGACAGAGCACTGAAAGACCTGAGTCGAAACAAGGCCCCCGGAGTAGACAACATTCCATTGGAACTACTGATGGCCTTGGGAGAGCCATTCCTGACAAAACTCTACCATCTGGTGAGCAAGATGTATGAAACAGGCGAAATACCCTCAGACTTCAAGAAGAATATAATAATTCCAATCCCAAAGAAAGCAGGTGTTGACAGATGTGAGAATTACCGAACAATCAGTTTAATAAGCCACAGCTGCAAAATACTAACATGAATTCTTTACAGACGAATGGAAAAACTAGTAGAAGCCGACCTCGGGGAAGATCAGTTTAGACTCCGTAGAAATACTGGAACACGTGAGGCAATACTGACCTTACGACTTATCTTAGAAGAAAGATTAAGGAAAGGCAAATTTACGTTTCTAGCATTTGTAGACTTAGAGAAAGCTTTTGACAATGTTGACTGGAATACTCTCTTTCAAATTCTGAAGGCGAAAGGCTATTTACAATTTGTACAGGAACCAGATGGCAGTTATAAGAGTCGAGGGGCATGAAAGGGAAGCAGTGGTTGGGAAAGGAGTGAGACAGGGTTGTAGCCTCTCCCCGATGTTATTCAATCTGTATATTGAGAAAGCAGTAAAGGAAGCAAAAGAAGAATTCGGAGTAGGTATTAAAATTCATGGAGAAGTAGTAAAAACTTTGAGGTTCGCCGATGACATTGTACTCAGAGACAGCAGAGGAGTTGGAAGAGCAGTTGAACGGAATGGACAGTGTCTTGAAAGGAGGATATAAGATGAACATCAACAAAAGCAAAACGAGGATAATGGAATGTAGTCAAATTAAATCGGGTGATGCTGAGGGGATTAGATTAGGAAATGAGACACTTAAAGTAGTAAAGGAGTTTTGCTATTCAGGGAGTAAGATAACTGATGATGGTCGAAGTAGACAGGATATAAAATGTAGACTGGCAATGGCAAGGAAATCGTTTCTGAAGAAGAGAAATTTGTTAACGTCGAGTACAGACTTAAGTGTCAGGAAGTCATTTCTGAAAGTATTTGTATGGAGTGTAGCCATGTATGGAAGTGAAACATGGACGATAACTAGTTTGGACAAGAAGAGAATAGAAGCTTTCGAAATGTGGTGCTACAGAAGAATGCTGAAGATTAGATGGGTAGATCACATAACTAATGAGGAGGTGTTGAATAGGATTGGGGAGAAGAGAAGTTTGTGGCACAACTTGACTAGAAGAAGGGATCGGTTGGTAGGACATGTTTTAAGGCATCAAGGGATCACAAATTTAGCATTGGAGGGCAGCGTGGAGGGTAAAAATCGTAGTGGGAGACCAAGAGATGAATACACTAAGCAGATTCAGAAGGATGTAGGTTGCAGTAGGTACTGGGAGATGAAGAAGCTTGCACAGGATAGAGTAGCATGGAGAGCTGCATCTAACCAGTCTCAGGACTGAAGACCACAACAACAACAACATGAAGATAATTGTTAAATGACTAACGTAGTGGGATTTATTGTGGGAACATTTCGAAGAAGTATGGATGTGGGCAAAGGGGATTTTTGTAGAATAGATTTGTAAAGCAAATTTATGCTAAAAAACTTTATGCATAAACAAAATTTCAGCATATTAGATAATTACGTCGGTAAAAAGTGCAATCGTTAGATTTACTGTTTTGTGATTGGCTATTGATAAAAAGCGCGGACTGACGCGTGAGAATGTTGTTTTGCTATTGGCTGTTGAGTAAACAGACCAATGGTAAACCAATATTCTTCGCGCGTCTTTCTGTGCTAGTAGAGAAGATTTGAGTACTCTAGAGTAGAGATGGGTCGAACTCGTTCATTCCCGTGAACTACTTCATTCGTTTCACTTTTTGCCACGAAGCGTTCAAATGAAGTAGTTCATTCGTGAAGTACGGAAGCCTGGCGAAGTTGCCCAGTTCGCCGCTCAGCCGCGGCTACGCTCGCTTCGCCTCGTTCGTACAATAAAGCTCCGTAATACTTCATAATTTTACCAACAGATGGCCGAACTATGCAGTAACGTGCACGCAACGTTTTACGCTCTTACAGCGTCTGAGTTAATTAGAGCATGGTCGAAGGGGACAAAGGAAAGATAAACAGAGAAGCCTGTCACATATAAAGAAAGTGATACATTTAATCTTGCTCGTCATTTTTTCATGAAGCGCCCAAAAAAGTCTTTATCTGCCAAGTGAAACATTATTTGTTGTATTCATGGACTGAGAACTAGGGCTACCAACGAAATGGAGTCCAATTTTATGTTCCTTTTAAAATTTAATCCAAAATAGAATGAGTATGTTTACCACTGTCACAAAGTCTATACACCTACGTTAAGTAATTATTCAGAAGTTTTCATGTAGATTTTATTTTTGTTGAGAATAATAACCCTCCAGATTCAAAACGTAAACTGTCACCTATAGTCATTGGTACGATTTCAAGTAAAATCCCTCTTTCAGTGTTTTTAACAAACCTATTATTTTCATGTTAGCTGTGCGTGCTCATACAGCCAGCCTCTACGTTTGTATCTTTAATATTCATTTGTCTGCAAGCGCTGCCAACGGCAAGCTACCCGTGGACGCGAAGTGTAACTGCAAAAATAGTCACGGGTAATGATGCCAGCACTGCAGGAAGCAGCTGACGCTGCCTTCCCCTCACCCCTCACCTCCGCAACCCCTCCTACACCTGTCGCTCACCACAAACACCGCGCGATTCGTCGACAGGCAGTAGAGGGAGGACTGAAGTGAAGGGAGGATGAGTAACGTAGCGCCGATGTAGTGGGAGAGGGAGGGGGGAAGACAGTGAGTGCACTAGAAAAAAGTGTGGAGTGTGCTATCTGTGAAGAGTTTGAAGTACCAGTTCATTGAAATTGAGTGGTTAGTTCACACTTCACTGAAGTGAAGCGTTCATTTGAACAACTCATTCACGAGCCACCCATCACTAGAGAGGAGTCGGGGCCTAGCCATGAAACAGTTCGAACGTGTGTAGTAGTAGTTCCGATGGAAATGATAAGTTGCCGGATCTAGATGTGTTGTAAAGTGACGGCATAATTATTCCGATGGGTTTGTAGAAATTTCGGATTTTTTTTATTTATTTTTATTTATTTTATTTATTTATTGATTTATTTAACCTGGCAAGATTAGGGCCATCAGGCCCTCTCTTACATCTAACCAGGCATTCTACTTATTTTACATTCATATGTTTTAGTAGGCATGTTAAGCTACATCTAGTATAAAAAGTGAAATAAACAATTTGAAAGGTACACCTGGAAAAATACATACATATAGAGTTTATATTCTTAGATCACAAGTACTGTTATAATTAGACATTATTGAAGAGACAGATTTTAGATAGGAGTGCTGGCAGCAGGGAGTATGAGGGAGACTGATGGTGAAGGGAGGAGAAGAATAGAGAGACATGATAAAACATAATTAAGGAAATACAAAGGAAAAGAAGATTGCGTGGCTAATAGAGATAGATGAAGAGGAAGGCATCTCAGGAGCAAGATAGGAGATGCTAGCTTTGCTATTTGATGGATGAGAGGATTGGCCTTGTACATCAGTTTTGTGGAGAACTTTATCAGGATGATAGTAGTAAATGCTTCAGCTTCTTCTTAAAAGCAGCAGGAGATTGAATTTTGCGGAAGGTAAGGGGCAGTTTTTTCCAGAGGCGGACAGCGGCAACTGAGAAGGAGTTTGCAAAAGTTTTTGTTTTGTGAGTGGGCACAGTTAGGATACCAAATAAGAGTGACCTCGTGTTTCGATTATGATGACATGACAGGTTTTTAATCTCTGAAGCAAGGTACTGGGGTGCTTGCGCGACGAGGAGTCGGTGGAGTAGACATAGAGTGTGGTAGTCACGCAATTTGTCCGGCCGCAGCCACCCTAGCTCGGAGTATGAAGCACTAACATGATCATATCGGCGAATGTTGCAGGTGTAACGCACACAGGCATTCATGGTTAGCTCTAGCCGTCTTTTTTTTTCACTACTCATGCCTTGTTGAATCACATCACAATAGTGGAGGTTCGGTAGAACGAGTGCTTGCACGAGCTGGCGTTTCAAGTCCTGTGGAAATATGTTCCGAAACTTTTTGAGAGCATAGAGACAAGCAGACGTCTTTCGGTACACTGCGACTGTATTCTCCGCCCAGTTGAGATGCTCATCCAAAGTTACACCCAAGTTCTTCACTGTTTTCTGATATGGTATTGGAGTACCGTCGAGCAGAATAGGAGGTAGCCGTTCGCAGAAATCTGAACTTATTAATTTCTGATGGGCTATTAAGATTACTTGCGTCTTTTTTGCATTTAGTTTAAGCCCCAGGTTTTTCGCCCATGTCAGTACTGATGACAGATCATCATTCATCTGAGCGATTGCAGTGTTTACATCTTCAGGTCTGACCCTTAGGTAGAGCTGGAGGTCGTCGGCATAGAAATGATATTTACAGGAGGACAGAACCGACGAAATATCGTTGACATATAAAGAAAACAAAAGTGGTCCTAAGACTGATCCTTGGGGCACTCCCGAGGAAACATGTTTCCAGGAAGATTTTTCATTTATGCAGACAACACATTGCTGTCTGTCTTTTAAGTAGCTTTCAAACCATCTCATTGCACTATCAGAGAAATTAAACTGTTGCATTTTTCTGAGCAATATGTCAAAGCTAACAGTGTCAAAAGCTTTGCTGAAGTCCAGTAGCGTCAAAATTGTTGCCTTTCGATTGTCGGTGGCATATTTCATGTCATCAGTTACTTTGATTAGAGCAGTGTTTGTGCTGTGATGTTTACGGAAACCGGATTGAAATTTGTCATATAGGCTGAATTCATGCAAGTGTTCAGTGATTTGGTCATGAACAATATATTCAAGTGCTTTGGAAACAGCAGGCAGTATGCTAATTGGTCGGTAATCACTAGGCAGTTGCGGGTTTTCGATCTTAGGGATGCGTCGAATTATGCTTCTTTTCCATGCAGTGGGATATATTCCGTTCACGAGGGAAAAATTAAATATGTCAGTTAAGACAGGTACTAAGATATCGGCAACATTCTTAATCATGGTTATACCGATACTGTCGTTGCCTATTGCATCAGAAGAGATTCTCATTATTGCTTTTCTTGCCGTATTTGTTGTTACATGTTTTAGATGGAAGGTATCGTTGTTAGTTATCCTGTTTGGGGATTCTTGTGGATGGTAATTATCAGCTGTGCTGGTATTCAGAGGTGCAGAGAAGAATTCATTTAATTCGTTAGCTGACACATGAAAAGTAGTTTTCGATTTTGCCTTTCCGACCCCCAAGCTACGGAGATTCTTCCATAGAGTCGTGGGCGTCAGATCGCTGCATACAAGGGAGCGAGCGTGCCTGATTTTAGCATTGCGAATGCATTGTTTCACTCTGTTCCGTAGCTTTCTATATTCTTCGAAACGCTCGGGTTTCGGATCTGCCTTGAAACGCCTGTGGGCAGCATCCCTATTAGTCATCATTTGACGTAATTCAGCTGTCAGCCATGGAGCAGGAGATTTTCTTATACGGATTGTGCGCACGGGTGCATGTTTATTATAGAGGGCAGTGAGTTTATCACCAAGTTCATTAATTTTGCCGTCGATTGTGGGTTTTCTGATTATTTGATGCCATGAGATTTCTGAGCAATCGGCTGTTAGAGCGTCAAGGTCAATACGTTTCATGTTCCTACAAGTTATGTAACGCGATTTGATCCTTGGGGGCTGCACAGATTAGGCCAGGAATATTACATCATGTGCTGAGAGGCTAGGGGCCGATGTTTGACCAACATCTCTTACTTTATCAGTCTGTTTCGTTGCGATTACGTCTATAAGAGTATGACTGTGCGCCGTATGGTGTGTAGGTTGTAATGGAAGAATGTTCATGCTATTGCAACTAAACAGTCTTCTTAGGTTTATTGCGGAGGGAGTGTCTCTTAGTAGGTCTATGTTCAAGTCACCCATTACAATGACATGTTCGTATTGACACTGAAGTGAATGTAATTCCGACTGGAAGGAACTCACTGAGCTTATTTTTGGCGGCTTGTACACGACGCCAGTCAAGAATTTCCGACTTTGTATATTTATTTCAATGAACATGAATTCAGCCTCTTTTTCTTCAGCAGGATTTGACGTACATAAGACTTTCGCTTTGAGATCTGTTCGTATATACGCGCCGACCCCGCCACCTCGCTCTTATGATCTGTCTGCCCTAAGAAATGTGTACCCTGGGAGATGAAAAGATGCAGAGGATATGTGTGGTTTCAACCACGTTTCGGATAAGAGGATTACGTGGTAGTTTAGTTGGTTGAAGAGGAGGCTAAGTTCTTCGTAATGTGCAGGTAGAGACTGGATGTTGCAGTGAGCTGCTAAAAGCTCTGACGCGTTCCGCTGAGCAGCCTGGAGTAGGGTGGCAGACTGGTTTGTCCCTTTGTTAGGCACTACCTGCCGCGAGGGGCACTGGCCGCTGCTTCCGCCAAGTGACATAACACAGGGGTATCCGAGATCTTGCGCGCCCTGTTTGTGACACCGCGAGTGCCGAAAGAAAGGCGACTGCTAGAGATTTCCTGAGGTTGCGGAAGTATAGAAAATGGATTAGTGGTATTCGGTGCAAGGAGAATATGGCCAAAATAGTGACGGCTGTGTGTCACTGTGTATCCTCTGTCGTAAGAGGAGAAATGTAATTAGCGTATTTGAAACAGCTTAGGGTGGAAATAGGGGAAAAGGGAGTGATTTAAGAGGCCGAGGCTGCCAGCAGAGAGAAGTAAGCTTAATAATTAATAGATTATCGTAGGAAGCTAGAATTAAATTGAAATTTACTAAAGTGATTATTGTAGGAAGCTACAATTAGATTAAAATTTGCTAAAGTGATACTGATAGTGATTTTTGTTATGAACAATTTAAACCGAAGAGATGGGTGATTAATGAACTAACGGAGAGACTAATAATTGCAATAGAACTATTTCAGAACAGAAGAGAATAAACTGAGAAAATGAAAAAAGTATTAGCAGTAACTAAAATTAAGTAATGGTTAGAGCTACAGACACAAACAAAAGTGAAAAGTTAATACAGTTACAAAAACAATTAGTTGAAGGTACAAATATGGGTATAATTAAAAAATTAATAAAATTACAAGACTATATCTGAGTATAGGGCTGTTACAATTTGCAAATGGTGTTAAGTTTGCACTTTTGGCTCGAGTAGCTTCACTTAATACTATTCAGTTCTGTCATGTTTGTGACTGTGACTGTCTTCTTTCCAGCTGTTGTCTTAATGATTACTCTGCCATCCTGAGTCCACACATTCTGAAGTCCGAAATGGGATATGGCACTGTTTAAAATCTTTAGCCGTTCGTGTTTCAGATCTTCCTTTATTGTAAGCCCTGTCCTTGCTAACTTCTTCTTCTGGGTAAAGATCTCTGCCCTTTTTCGGTACGAGACAAATTTAATTATTATTGGACGAGGTTTGGTGGCACCTGGTAGTTTTCGTCCCACCCGATGGCTCCTGTCAATGTCTGCCTTGTCACTTCAACGCCTAATTTTTCACGCGCAACCTGTATAAGCAGGTTGTCCGTGTCTTCTTCCTTATTTTCTACTACTCCAAACAGTCGTAGACTATTTCGCCTTTGGTACTGTTCTAGTTCGTCAGTTGCGGCAGATAGTTTCACTTCCAACTCTCGTGCCTTTTTCTCGTATTCAGACACAGACTTTTTTAGTGCTGTAATTTCGGCAGTATTGGCATCAACAGTTTCACGCATTTTGGCCAATACTGCTGCCGTTACAGTATCTGATATAGTGCCTGCTATCAGATCGAGACTGTTTTTATCGCGAAGCGCAGCGTTTACCTCAGAGCGGACCAGCTCCGCTATACCGGGAGCCGCAGCCGCACCTTCCGCCAAGAGCGGGCCCGCCGCACCTGCTGCTTCCCCGCTGCTGGACGCGCTGCTGTTGACTCTTCTGTTTACCATTTTCTCGAAGATATTGGCGGAGCACAGAAAAAAAATAGCACTACTGCACAGAACACTGTTGTTTACACGATTTCCACTTGTACTAGACAACACCACCTGCGAGAACACCTTCGAATTCAACTAAATTTCGCGAGCCGAACTTAACACGTGTTACACTGTAGCCGCCATGACACCAGTGAATTTTGTGACAAGAAAAGACATAAATTCCGCGTGGCGTATTGAGCTGGTCGGTGGCTAAAAACTGTGACTGCATTAGGTACTGACAGACTTAAAATTTGTCGAGCTTTCTCAATCAAACACAATCCGTATTTTTGTAGCTATTACGTTTTCGGGAAATGCAACACCATAAACTTGCTAACGTGAATGAAAGGGATTGTGAGTGTCTGTGTTAAGACTAGCACGGGCTTGGCAGTGATACTTGTTCACCTAAGTTTTTTCAGAATATATTAATCAAGGACAGAATTTCCAACCTTTCATTTCGTGTGAAAACTTTCTCCCGAAACATAGATTTGTGACTTTAATAGCAGCCTGGTTCACGTCGAAGTACAGTAGGTTTCGCTCGGCCACCCTACTGATGGTACGCTGAGACAATGTTCACAGGTAGGTGCAGGTTCGTTACAAAGGGACGGAAGGAACCGCACCGCCGCATGTTGTACTAGGTCGATTTAACTTGACGTGATTGTCTAGCAGGGACTGCGTAATTCCGGCCTTAGGAGGTAGTTCCGCTACGGGCTCAAAGTTTGTAAAACGTCTTTAGTCACAGTTTCTACCAGTAACTCCGGTGTATGTACTGCAACGCGCCTAGGGGTGAGCAAATTAAGAAGGAATATTGAGTCACTTGCGTGAAAAATTGTGTATAGCTGCGTATATTAGCAAACTTTATAAGGTCGCTAGGGCACTCTGTAGCGTATGGGTCGTGGCGCAGTGTTGCATATCGGCGGTTGATACGTGCAATCTCAGTGCCGCCGAGTTGCGCAACCGTCCTGGCGGCTGTGGCGGTTCGCCGCTTCGGCTCCACAGGCAGCTGTTACGAAGAATATTCACTACTAGTAGGCGGCAATATTCCGTTTTATTAGGCGGTATCATCACCTATACTGATTCGTGGTACGCGCAGGAGGCGTCCATGGAATTCCTGTTTATGCTAATATAGAAATATTTCAATCAATATTTAGTAATTTTGAAGTTGAAGATCAATAGCCTCAGGAATCTCGTAGAATGAATACACAAACTCACTTCAGAAAGTTTAGACTTTTCCTAAGAAACTAACACATAAATAACCTATTTCATCTTGGTCTGATAGCAAAAATAGTGAGGGTAGTCCGGAACAGGGATTGTTTGGATTAGATTTCATTATAACCGTAATTTTATTTGCAATGCTGTTGTGGTTCAAATATTTCATGCCAGGTTCGGATATTTGCTTATCTTCCTCGCAGCGGCCGAATCACGAATATGCATACAGTAGCAGGGTCGTTGTTCGTATATGGACCTCCATTAACCACCTAGGACACGATGATAAATAAGGCAATCCAAGCCAACAGGAGGTGTCTTAGCAGGGTGGACAAAATTATGTACAGCCAATAAGTAAATTTACCACAGTATTAGTTCGTGGAAATTAAATGGCTAAGTCATGTTACTTGTATAACCCAATAAAATCTTTTCAAAGAGTCGCGGTTAGTGGACATTATTATTATAAAGGCTTACGAGAAAGTCACGAAAGAGCATTGAACATTCCAGGAAAGGAGTCATGAATAGTTTATTCGGTATACGACAGTGGTACAGGGTATTAATTTGTCGATCATTACTCTAAATGAGCGATCGATTCATCATCAAATCTTTGCGTTTCACTTTTCTTTTCCATTATTTCCAAAGAAGGACATTACGATGTAACTGTAATAGGAATGAAACCGTGTTTTTCGTATCGGGTGATAGTATTAGGAATGTACGACAGGTTGAGTTGGAGGCTACGTTCCAGTTTGCATTCCTCGTAATTGCAAGTGTACGGCTTAGGGCGTGGTCGAACGAAGACGCGGGACGTCCTTTGTGCCGGGATTGGCTGTTCTGCGTGACGTTTACACTCTTTATGATGGCCGCCACACGATGGAGAGGGGGAGATCACAAATTCGCGCTCCTTGTGATGTATCTGTGTGGCGTACATCACAAAATTTATTGTTATTCTCAGTTTATAACTAGACTCTTGCGTCCTAATGGGATAACATTATGGTGTTCTCTAGGTAACCCACGGCTGCAAAGCGCGAACACATGTTTTTCCTAATATTCCTTATGGTAGTGCTCGTACATATCTCGGCACTGGCGAAAATAAACTTCCTTTGGTTGACTCCGTAGATCAGAAACGGGTTCACATTACTGCAAAGACATGGATTACAGCGTGTGGAAAATTTCATTAAGACTAATTCCCTCCAAAACAATTCATTAAAAGAGTACAAAATGGTTGCGAATTATGCCACCTACTTCAGAGTCGGTTTTCTAAATAATTTGAACAAATACAGTTACCTTACATAGCATTTGCTGTTTCAGTGAGTGTTCTTCAATTAATTATAAGTCTTCGTAACTGGCGTTACTTTTTAGACCTGGCTGTCTGCTTATTCAATTAATGAAACACACCAAATGAACAATGAATCCTCTGCAAGCGCATGGTCATTATCTGTGGTCGTGATCGGTTATCTGGTATATTGAAAAGGTCATTGCTTAGCTATGTAGTAGATTGACTGAGACTGGAGGGATAACTGTGTGGCGGTACAGTGTCAAGCTCTCTATGTATCAGCAGAAACAATGTGAAACCTCAGTAGAGTATCTTCTTCTATGAGTATTATTCAACCATCTCATTACAATGAATTCGTTGAGCGTCACTGTGAATCACATGGAAAGACAAAACTGATAACCTTTCTACTAGAAAGTAATTCATATCCTTTTCATACACACAGACACCTGAGTGAGGCTCGTATAGACCGTAAGTGTTGCTGTGAAGTTAATTATTGGTAAACATATGAGAGGCACTCCGTAATATTTGAACAGCTACTCCGTTTTGCTTATACTCATCAATTCTAATATTTGGTTGTCACAAAACTGTACTGGGCTCAGTTCAGAATCATTTAGATCGAACGGAAAAAACGTAGTAAAACTTGCTATATCCTATCTTCCTTAGTACGGAGTTTTGCTACATACAGTGCAGGTCATTCATAGCTTGACAGTTGCCATCAGTTTGACTCGACGGATAATCTTCTCATAGACCTAATAGTAGCTTCACAGTTTGCCCCCGACTGCTTAGCACAAATTGCCACAGTTGTAATAGCTTTTGCTGTTCGATAGATCATCACTTTAATCGTTTTGTCTTTTAAGACAACTCATTTCATTTTCCACTGCTCTAGTTACTAATCCTTAACGCTATGACTTATTCTGCAACATAGCGCACTTATGTGTGATAAAGTGGTGCAAGCATCTTCTTCTCTCATTTTGAGGGGTAGCATGCATCTGTTATGCAATTGAATCTGTTTGTCTGATACATGTTTATATACACGATTCAAATAACAAAACAGACTGGTTCTCCAGATATCCTCCTTCTCGGTTGTGCTATAATATTAATCCCAGCTCAATTCATCTGCCTAGAGGCGGAACCTATAGGCCTTTCCTCACCACTGTATTCCTGAGAAAGAATTCCCCCCAAGTGTATTCTGACGCCGGCCGGAGTGGCCGAGCGGTTCTACGTGCTACAGTCTGGAACCGCGCGACCGCTGCGGTCGCAGGTTCGAATCCTGCCTCGGGCATGGATGTGTGTGATGTCCTTAGGTTAGTTAGGTTTAAGTAGTTCAAAGTTCTAGGGGACTGATAACCGCAGCAGTTAAGTCCCATAGTGCTCAGAGCCATTTGAACCATTTGTATTCAGACGCATCTGTGGAAAGAATAAATGGTTTTCCAAAATATGAGTATATTAACAAAGGTGAACTCGTCAAACCGCCCTTAATTTTTCTCATAGCTATGTCATACATCTGTCCACTCAAATTCAGTACCCTTTTTTAACAACTTCGTCAATGGCTTGGCTATCAGAGCATAATCCTCCACAAAAGGGCGATAATAATTTTCTAGTCCCAGAAATGATTGCAACTCCGTCTGCACTAACGACATGTCCCAGCTACTGGACCTGTGACTTACCAAATGAACACTTCCCTATCTTCAAACATAGTTGTGCATTTTGCAACCTAGACAACACACTCCTCAACCTCTCTGCGTGTTCCTCAGTTGTTCTTAAAAAAATTGTTATGTCATCTAGAAACACGAGACACATAGTAGGCTTCAAACCTCTCAATAGTAAAAAAAAAATGTTCAAATGGCTCTGAGCATTATGGGACAACTTCTGAGGTCATGAGTCCCCTAGAACGTAGAACTACTTAAACCTAACTAACCTAAGGACATCACACACATCCATGCCCGAGGCAGGATTCGAACCTGCGACCGTAGCAGTCACGCGGTTCCAAACTGTAGCGCCTAGAACCGATCGGCCACACCGCTCGGCTCTCAATAGTAAGTTTGCGAAACTCTGAAAAGTGGCAGGCGCATTCCTTAGACCAAAAGGTATACAGAGAAACTCATATAGTCCAGTAGCAACCAAGAAAGCAATTCTGCGTTGATCTTGTGATGCAATAGGAATTTCGTGGTACCGCGAGCGCATGTCAATAGAGGTAAAATACTTACAATTCCCTAATAGGTCCAATGTTCCGTCGATATGGAGTAGATGGTGTCAAGGGTGGTGACTTTGTTTACCGCTCTCATATTGACATACAGAATATAGGATTTCTCTCCATTAAATGATGGGATCACGACCACAGGTAACGACCATGCGCTTGCGGAGGGTTGGATTATCCCTGCAGCGAACTGCTGTTGCTTCAACAAATGATTGTAAATGATACGATAATCCATAAGGTTTCTGAGCGGTCGGTATAGCGTCTCCCGTGGGAATTGTGTGCTGTACAAGGTCGGTTGCTGGAAAATACTGCCGTTCCCCGAGTAACCACGCATATTCCTCCAAAACTGCCTGACTTAGGCAAACGAGCCAATTTCTATCGCAACTTAACAGAGGCGTAATTGCATGAACCTCTGTTACTGGCAAAATTATTCCTCCCACCTTGCTTAAACTCTTCTTCAAATTGAACTTCTGTTTCCATAACCTCTTCCCCAACTACCAACATCGTCCTACGTGGAATATCGATGTCTCCTTGACCGAAATTGTCAACACAAACTGGTACTCTTAACTTTGTGCCTAAAACTTTCGGTTTGCTTATGCCTCTCTTAACACTGATTTGCAACCAGCAGAGAACGTCGTTCTGGCTGAGCGGATCGACCTGAAAGTCAGATCTCGGCGGTATACGAGTTTTCACATCAATCCAGAGAATTTTTGCCGTACTTCCTCTGAGTCTGACAGGGGTGGTATCTTTTGACGCTCACGTACGCGGTTCTATTGGAGATTGTGGAAGAGGCCTCGTACCATATATTCCTCACAACTGAGACGTGCTTACTGCCAAAACAGTGGGGTGCTTCACTGAACTGAACAGTTTGCATCTTGTAATCTATTAGCGCCTAAAAACGGTGCAGGAAGTCATTCGCTAAAATGATATCAAAATCTCGTCAGTGTCTCCTCACTACTTCCATGTCAAACCCGTATTTTTTTCCTGTCGATTTGTAAATCGACAAAGTGAGTTCCAGCCGGTATTATTAACTTCTCACCTAATCCGCTTATATTACACACACGCTCTTCGTGTTGGGATACAAATAAAACACTTATGTGAGCTCCGGCATCTACTAACATACGGACAGTCTTTCCTCTGAGCTTACCTTCTGGTATTAAATTCGCCACCTCATTACTCCTTCCATTTTTGACTGGATTGATAGCTCTGGCTGGGAGGCGGGGGGGGGGGGGGGGGGGGATGGCATGACCAGCCTCTAGGTCATTCCCCCATTACGTATTGTTCCACTGAGGCCTCCCATTCCTTCTATCATTTTGCAGAGAATCCCTCTGTTCAAAACTTTGTCTTTTGTGTTGTGGACATTTGTCGCTTGGCTGCCCGGTTGTGCGGCATTTTCTGCAACAAGAAGCGCGACAACGCTCTGCAACGTGTTTTGACTTTTCGCATCGCTGAAAACTCTCGGCCCGATTCATTACTGTGTGTAGGGGTCGAAACGAATCGCCATGCTTCTTCGCGTATTAAGGCTAATCGAACTGCCTTATGCAGAGAGGTGGGGGAGGCTAGTTTTATCTCACTGCCGATCTACGGGTTAATTTCCCGTATAAATACATGAACTGCTGTAGCCTCGGCTCCTCGATTAGCTAGTCATTACGAGTTTGGTACTTCGCTAAGGCATAAGTGCGGCAAGTATAGTGCTGATGCGATCAGCAAATGCATCAAAATTTTTTCCTTTCTTCTGTCGCGGTGTTGATAGCCGATCTCAGTAATAACTGACACGCCATTTGTTTGAGTAGCGCTCCGCTAACCCCATCGCCAAGACAAAAGTGACTGCGTCACGCAACTCATCGACTCTTCATGCGTGTGTGCATCGGAGGAAAGGTTTAATTTTTTGTTTCAGAGGAAGTTATCCGCCCAAGAACATGTTTGTCCTACATCACAGACATTTAGGAGGGGCGTGGTGACATTTTCAGGGAGAGTACTGGCAACATTAGCCACGCACATGACATGACATGGATCCCAAGTAGCGGCTTTGGAGGAGCTTTGCAGCAGTCAGTATTAATGCCTGCCGGGTTTCACGGCGGAAGTCATGCAAAGCTTCATCAAGCTATCTCTATAAATTTAATTTGTCAAGTGCCAGTTGATTAAGCTGCTTTTGTAAGAGAGCGAAACGATCTGCCACAGCATTTGAAGCAGCACCAACTCCAGAAGCTGTTTCTGGCCGCTCTGGCAAGGTACGCGAATGTGTATCAGGCATAGTTGCAATATTAGGGACAACAGACTAAGGATTTTACAAAAGAGGCGACTCAACAGTAATCTACAGGGTGTTACAAAAAGGTACGGCCAAACTTTCAGGAAACATTCCTCACACACAAATAAAGAAAAGATGTTATGTGGACATGTGTCCGGAAACGCTTAATTTCCATGTTAGAGCTCATTTTAGTTTCGTCAGTATGTAGTGTACTTCCTCGATTCACCGCCAGTTGGCCCAATTGAAGGAAGGTAATGTTGACTTCGGTTCTTGTATTGACATGCGACTCATTGCTCTACAGTACTTGCATCAAGCACATCAGTACGTAGCATCAACAAGTTAGTGTTCATCACGAGCGTGGTTTTGCAGTCAGTGCAATGTTTACAAATGCGGAGTTGGCAGATGCCCATTTGATGTATGGATTACCACGGGGCAACAGCCGTGGCGCGGTACGTTTGTATCGAGACAGATTTCCAGAACGAAGGTGTCCCGACAGGAAGACGTTCGAAGCAATTGATCGGCGTCTTAGGGAGCACAGAACATTCCAGCCTATGACTCGCGACTGGGGAAGACCTAGAACGACGAGGACACCTGCAATGGACGAGGCAATTCTTCGTGCAGTTGACGATAACCCTAATGTCAGCGTCAGAGAAGTTGCTGCTGTACAAGGTAACGTTGACCACGTCACTGTATGGAGAGTGCTACGGGAGAACCAGTTGTTTCCGTACCATGTACAGCGTGTGCAGGCACTATCAGCAGCTGATTGGCCTCTACAGGTACACCACTGCGAATGGTTCATCCAACAATGTGTCAATCCTCATTTCAGTGCAAATGTTCTCTTTACGGATGAGGCTTCATTCCAACGTGATCAAATTGTTAATTTTCACAATCAACATGTGTGGGCTGACGAGAATCCGCACGCAATTGTGCAATCACGTCATCAACACAGATTTTCTGTGAACGTTTGGGCAAGCATTGTTGGTGATACCTTGATTGGGCCCCATGTTCTTCCACCTACGCTCAATGGAGCACGTTATCATGATTTCATACGTGATACTCTACCTGTGCTGCTAGAACATTTACCTTTATAAGTACGACACAACATGTGGTTCATGCACGATGGAGCTCCTGCACATTTCAGTCGAAGTTTTCGTACGCTTCTCAACAACAGATTCGGTGACCGATGGATTGGTAGAGGCGGACCAATTCCATGGCGTCCACGCTCTCCTGACCTCAACCCTCTTGACTTTATGGGGGCATTTGAAAGCTCTTGTCTACGCAACCCCGGTACCAAATGTAGAGACACTTCGTGCTCGTATTGTGGACGGCTGTGATACAATACGCCATTCTCCAGGGCTGCATCAGCGCATCAGGGATTCCATGCGACGGAGGGTGGATGCATGTATCCTCGCTAACGGAGGACACTTTGAACATTTCCTGTAACAAAGTGTTTGAAGTCACACTGGTAAGTTCTGTTGCTGTGTGTTTCCATTCCATGATGAATGTGTTTTGAAGAGAAGTACAAAAATGAGCTCTAACGTGGAAAGTAAGCGTTTCCGGACACGTGTCCACATTACATATTTTCTTTCTTTGTGTGTGAGGAATGTTTCCTGAAAGTTTTGCCGTACCTTTTTGTAACACCCTGTATACTAGACAAGCAGCGACGAGATCTCGCAGCGGAGGTTCGCAGCAAGGCGATGAAGGAAAGTAAGGACGAATTACAGCGGCACTTACATTAACATCCCGCGTCGACGGAGGCAGCAGCGAAGACGCCTTTGTCGACGGGTCAGCCGTATTGCGGCGCCGGGCGTCGAGACGACGAAGGCGGCATCGGCAGCATCCACGTACAGCGACGGGCGGCGTGGGCCCTCGGCGGCGCTATAGGAAGGTGCGGCTACAGAGGAGGAGCATGGTCGGCAGCGTGCGCCACACTGCTCCCGCACCGACGCGAAGATGGCGACAGCAGCGTGGTGCGGTCTCGAGCGCAAACAGGACACCAAAGTTTTCTGTCATTTGCCAGGTTACAAGGTAACTACCAGGCTACGGGCTCTGCCAACTCGTATCCATCAAATTAAAGTGTCAATAATTCGGAAAGGAATCGTGTCTACCGGACCTAACGGTGAGCTAACCCCACTACACCCTATGTTCGTGCAAACCTTGGTTTGGATTGAAAAATGAGCGGGAAGCGGGTCGTCCGGTGGTGTTAGGAGAAAACCTTCGAAAGAAAAAACTTTTTCCAGACACCAGTCGAGATTTTATTCCTCAGAAAGCCTACGCCTAAGAGGTACACTAAATTCAAACTCGCTACAGCAACAGGAGGCTGACGCATTTAAAATGAGAGGCATTGGGCCCCAAAGGGCGGAACTAGTAAACACGTACGGTCGCGGTCCGAGCTGGCAAACGAGACGGCGTTCTCAGTACCGACGCATTCTCACCAACCTGTCTGGCGCACACCACCTGATGCCCCCAGTCGTCCTGTTTGTGGGCAGAGGGCGCTTGAATGGGTGTTTCTCCGTCAGTGGTAGTCAAGATAGCGCCTCTACTCTTGAGACAATGTTCACGTGAACTGAGGGTGAGTGTTACACAAAACATCTGGTACCATGCTGGCTCAGGCTCTGCCACTGTCTTGCCGACGAGGCAGTACCATATGTCATATGAAAGACAATTAAAATTAAAATTCGAAAACACTTTTAAAAACCATTTTTCTCAATAAAACTGCTCACCATGCACAAATGCATACATTAATTTTACAAAAAATTGTACAACCACATTATGCATTCTCTAATACATGGTGAGTTATTATGGAAAATACAACCATAATTTCTTTTTTAAGTCAGAGTTTCAAAAAATCAGTATCTTACTACAACTTATTATATGTTACATTTATCGATGTAAATACGAGTATATGTAGTATGGACTGTTACTAAATATTAATAATGTATAACATTACATTATTCATCTATCATTATGATATCGTTTTGAAAATCATAAATAACTGCTCCATATGAAAAAATGTGAAATATCTTAAATATTATCACACCTAAGTGTATATTATATTTGTCAGTATGCATTACTATACCTAAATATATCAAATTTTACCAAACATGAACAGTGTGTAACAGTACATTGCCAAAAACTCATTGTAACACCATATTTATCTAATTAATTATTGACACCTGAAAATCAGCTGACTCACTCAACCAGCAGCAGAAATCTTAATCTATAAATTAAATAAAAAGGCAATCTTCTACACACACATCTATAGATGTTATAATAAAAACTTCCACAGTCTGTTCTACAAGATCTGAAAAATACATTCACAGTGTGCAAAACTGTAGACATAGTTAGCTCATGAAGCGTTTGTGTAAAAATTCATAAACGCATGCTCTGTATGTAGAAAATATGAAGCATTCAAATTTATGAGATGTGTACTTTGTACACAAAAATGTGAAAGCAAAGTGATCACATGCAAACTTTTATAGGATAACTTTATGAAAACCAACTGTTCACATTCATTGTATGCATTCTACATACAACAGCTTAATAAAGACCAGTCATTGGCACATATTCTATGCAGCCTATGTGCAAGAGTTTTATAAAAGCTAATCTACACACACACACACACACACACACACACACACACACACACATACACACACACACAAATTTATGAATGCATCTATACACAGTGTTATAAATGGTTTATACTACTCTGCAAACACACACTCAGACATGGAAAATGAATACATTCATCATGACTGTCAAGTGAATAGCATGAGTATGGCAGGGTTTTGACTGCATCCTCACAAATCAACCTTCTATCCTCTTAATATGACAAATAAATTCTCAGTTCTGAAACTATATAAACCAAATTACTCTTAAATCGAAACTTAACCTGTCACATCATACGTTGTGCACCTGCATTGTCATTTCAGGTAATTGTCAGTCGAAAGACTCCATGTTACTGAACGACTCCTACACTTAGCATGTCATAGAGTCTGACCTGCTTGTCTACAATATGCATACATTTTTGATTGGAGGCCCACAAACTCGACAACCTCTCATCCATTTTTTTCTTTCCCCCAGCCAATAACTTTATTGTTTGCTGTATCTATGCAATGAGGATTATCAGCTTCATATTCAGGCGTGTTGACTGCATTGCAGTGATACCTTATCATAAATCTTCATCCAGTAAATGAAGCTGTTTGTATTAATAGAAAATTACTTTCTTCAAAATCAATTGTGACAGCCTCATTATGGAACTGGTAAATGTGGATTTCTGACCTGTCTAATACACACATACCAATACAAATAGGTTTTGTAAACAGTATCAACCATTTGGCATCTCCAGAGCTCTAAATTCGTTATGGAGGTAGTTGCCCATTTAAAAGCTGGCATGGGGATGTACTGTCTAGTGCCAAACAGGCCATCCCAGCTACTGACTAAATAAATTTTACCGTGATTCCTAATATTCTACATTGTTTTCGCAAAAATCGTGTTATCATTAATTCATAAAAACTTTTTTTGAAAACTACATGTGCAGAAGTTCTTTTTTTTTTATTCTTCTTTGTTAACACCTTGTGGTGGGAATAGTTTCACAGAATCTGATGCTCTGGACATAGTAGAAAATTGCTGTTCATGTCATGGAAACTAATGAGATGCATCAGGTATAGCCTCCAAGACATATCCTTCACAATCATCACCTTCCAGAGCTGAGAAATAAGGTAAGCAGGCGATTTCATCTTCAGACAGCGATCGAAACCCTCTAATAGGTAGACACTGTTTCATGGTATGTCCATACATATTGTTATCATCTAAGTATAGGGTGTAACTTGAATCATGGGTGATTTCTTCGCAGATTATTTGTCTTAGTATGTCTAGTTATACGTAACACCCTCACCCATAGAACAGAAACATCATTTAAAAGTTCAGGTTCCATATGTGTCTTTGAGCATGGCATCCCAGACCAACTCAGGTGTGGTGTAGTAAAAACAGGATCCAGATTGTACGTTTCCAGGCATACTCTGTAATTTTTCAAACATCAGCTAGGGAGTGTACTTTTGTGTCCATGTAAAGCATAGCCCTTTAACCCAAGCTGCAAGAATCAAATTCCCACCAGACTCTCACCACATCCCTGCATCCTGCCTCCATTATGGTATCACTTGTAAGTCTACAGGTAAATGCAACTACATTGGGCACCGTGGTTTCACTAAGTTTCTCCAACGAATCCAGATATTCGTTGAAGAAACTCACTTCTTCATAACAAGCTGGAACTTTCGATCATAAGGCTGTGCAGTTTGCATGAGATTCATATTCTCCAAATGTTGTTGTTGTTGTGGTCTTCAGTCCTGAGACTGGTTTAATGCAGCTCTCCATGCTACTCTGTCCTGTGCAAGCTTCTTCATCTCCCAGTACCTACTGCAACCTACATCCTTCTGAATCTGCTTGGTGTATTCATCTCTTGGTCTCCCTCTACGATTTTTACCCTTCACGCTACCCTCCAATACTAAATTGGTGATCCCTTGATGCCTCAGAACATGCCCTACCAACCGATCCCTTCTTCTAGTCAAGTTGTGCCACAAATTTCTCTTCTCCCGAATCCTACTCAATACCTCCTCATTAGTTATGTGATCTACCGATCTAATCTTCAGCATTCTTCTGTAGCACCACATTTCAAAAGCTTCTATTCTCTTCTTGTCTAAACTACTTATCGTCCATGTTTCACTTCCATACATGGCTACACTCCATACAAATACTTTCAGAAACGACTTCCTGACACTGAAATCTATACTCGATGTTAACAAATTTCTCTTCTTCACAAAGGCTTTCCTTGCCATTGCCAGTCTACATTTTATATCCTCTCTACTTCGACCATCATCAGTTTTTTGTCTCCCCAAATAGCAAAACTCCTTTACTACTTTAAGTGTCTCATTTCCTAATCTAATTCCCTCAGCATCACCCGACTTAATTCTAATACATTCCATTATCGTCGTTTTGCTTTTGTTGATGTTCATCTTATATCCTCCCTTCAAGACACTATCCATTCCGTTCAACTGCTCTTCCAAGTCCTTTGCTGTCTCTGACAGAATTACAATGTCATCGGCGAACCTCAAAGTTTCTATTTCTTCTCCACGGATTTTAATTCCTACTCCGAATTTTTCTTTTGTTTCCTCCACTGCTTGCTCAATATACGGATTGAATAACATCGGGGAGAGGCTACAACCCTGTCTCACTCCCTTCCCGCCAATGCTTCCCTTTCATACCCCTCGACTCTTAAAACTGCCATCTGGTTTCTGTACAAATTGTAAATAGCCTTTCGCTCCCTGTATTTTACCCCTGCCACCTTTAGAATTTGAAAGAGAGTATTCCAGTCAACATTGTCAAAAGCTTTCTATAAGTCTACAAATGCTAGAAACGTAGGTTTGCCTTTCCTTAATATAGCTTCTTAGATAGGTCGTAGGGTCAGTATTCCCTCACGTGTTCCAATATTTTTACGGAATCCAAACTGATCTTCCCCGAGGTCGGCTTCTACTAGTTTTTCCATTCGTCTGTAAAGAATTCGCGTTAGTATTTTGCAGCACTGACTTATTAAACTGATAGTTCGGTAATTTTCACATCTGTCAACACCTGCTTTTTTGGGATTGGAATTATTACATTCTTCTTGAGGTCTGAGGGTATTTCACCTGTCTCATACATCTTGCTCACCAGATGGTAGAGTTTTGTCAGGACTGGCTCTCCCAAGGCTGTCAGTAGTTCCAATGGAATGCTGTCTACTCCTGGGGCCTTGTTTCGACTCAGGTCTTTCAGTGCTCTGTCAAACTCTTCACGCTGAATCATGTCTCCCATTTCATCATCATCTACATCCTCTTCCATTTCCATAATATTGTCCTCAAGTACATCGCCCTTGTATAGACCCTCTATATACTCCTTCCGCCTTTCTGCTTTCCCTTCTTTGCTTAGAACTGGGTTTCCATCTGAGCTCTTGACGTTCACGCAGATGGTTCTCTTATTTCCAAAGGTCTCTTTAATTTTCCTGTCGGCAGTATCCATCTTACCCCTACTGATATCAGCGTCTACATCCTTACATTTGTCCTCTAGCCATGTCTGCTTGGACATTTTGCACTTCCTGTCGATCTCATTTTTGGGACGTTTGTATTCCATTTTGCCTGCTTCTTCTTCTTCTTCTTCGTTTCACCCAACTTTGGGGTACGTTGAATCAATCACTTCTGTGTGTTCTGTGCCTTTCTTTTCGCCCAGTACTGCTTCATTCTTTCTGATCTTGCTTTTCTTTCCTCATCAGAGATGACAATCGTTCTTTTCTTCCTATTTTGGAGCAGAATCCCTCTTTTCTGTCTTTGCTTATCATTTTTGCGGTCCTGTCTGTGAGCATTTTTTCTGTGATGTGTAGTTCTCTTAAGTCTTTCTATGTTTGGATAAACCAATTTGGTTTGGATTTTTTATTCCTGAAGTAGTCAAACATTCTTTTTGTAAGTCTATTTGGGTTCATTCTGAGAATGTGCCCATAAAACTCAATTCTTCTTTTCCTCATTGTATCCGAAAGTTTTTCTGTGGTTTTGTAGAGTGTTTCATTTTTGGTATGAATTAGTTTGTCGTTATGAAATTTGGGGCCTAAAATTTTTCTCAATATTTTTCTTTCTTTGATCTCTAGCCTTTCAATTGGGCCATGGTTAGTGATAGATAATGTCTCAGCTGCATATAGTGCTTCTGGTTTAATGACAGTGTTGTAATGTTTTATTTTTCAATTCCATGAGAGGGACTTTTTATTATAAGTATTTTTAGTAAGCTGAAAGGCTAGTTCAACTTTGTTTGTTCTTAATTCTATTGCTTTTTTCTCAAGGGCGTTCCAGCTAATCCATTCACCAAGATATTTGAATTCTTTAACAATTTCGATCTTTTGGTCTCTTACTTTAAGATATTTCATTGGCTTTTTTATATTTGTGATTATTTTGGTTTTTTCAAAAGAAATTTTAAGGCCTATTTTCTCTGCTTGTTTCTGTAATTCGAGGATCTGTTCTTTGGCTTCTTCCCATGTTTCAGCTAGTAGGGCCATATCATCTGCAAATGCTAGGCAATTAACCTTGATGCCTTTGTTTTTTGTTCCTAGTCGGATTCCACTATTGATTTTCTTGTTCCATTCTCTTACTATTTTTTCTAGGGCACAGTTAAATAACAATGGAGAGATTCCATCACCTTGTCGTACTCCAGTTTTTATCTCAAATAGTTCAGAGAGTTCTCCCATAAATTTAATTTTGGAGTATGTGTTGGTGATGGTTTCTCTAATTAGGTTTGTAGTTTTATTGTCTAGGTTCAATTCTTTTAATATGGAGATTAGAGATTCCCTGTCTATGGAGTCGTACGCCTTTTGAAAGTCAATGAATGTGATGACATACGCTTTTGCTCTCGATTTTTGGTAGGCCATAAGATTTTTGAGGTTTAGAATTTGTTCTGGGCAGGATCTTCCCTTTCTGAAGCCTGCCTGGTATTCTCCAAGTTGACAATCTAGCTGGGGTTCTGCTCTGTTCAAAAGGACTTTAGACAGTATTTTGTATGTTACGTCAAGGAGGGAAATCCCTCTGTAATTGTTGGCGTCTGTTCTGGATCCCCTCTTATGAATTGGGTGAATGAGGGCCATCTTCCATTCATCCGGGATTCTTTCTGTTTTCCATATTTCTTCAAATATGTTTTGGAGAGATTCTATGGCATTTCTATTGACATTTTTCCACAGTTCAGCTGTAATTTGGTTCTCTCCCGAAGCCTTATAGTTTTTGAGGTTCAAAATGATTGATTGTAGTTCCTCGACGGTGGGTGGTTCTGAGTTAGGACTTGTTGAAGTTGAGTTGCTGAAATCCATTTTTTCAATTGGTTCTTTACAGTTGAGAAGGTTTCTGAAATATTCCCTCAAAATTTTGCAATTATCCCTGTTGTTGTGTGCAATATTACCATTTTTATCTTGTAATTGGAGTGTCGGTGGGCTGTACTTGTTTATTTTTTGTTTAAAAGTTCTGTAAAAGCTCCTAGTCTTGTTTTTGTTGAAGTCTTCGTTGATCTGCAAAAGGAGTTGATCTTCTTGCGCTTTTTTAATTCTTTTGAGGTTTTTACTCACTAGTTTTCTTACACTCAGGAAATTTTGCCTATTATATTCATTTTTCTGAGATTGCATCTGTTGCCATGCTTTCTTTCTTTGCTCAATAAGTTTGTCACATTCCTCTGTCCACCAAGCGTGTTTTTTGATTTTGGTTATAGGTGCTATTTGTTCAGCTTTGGTTAGTAGGCTTTCCTTCATTTGATCCCAATTTTGGTTCCTTATATCTTGAGTCGCAAGGGGAAACTCCTTCGAATTCATTATCTTTTCTGGATCGTATCTTCTGCTTTTGGGTTTACTGTTTCTATCTTTCCTTTTGGGGATAATTTTGAGTTTTATTTTAGAAAGATAGTGATCAGAATCCAAGTTTGCTCCTCTGAGTACTTTGACATTTTGTATTTCTGTATGGTGTTTCCATTTTATCGCCACATGATCAAGTTGAAATTCACCCAAGTGTGGGTTTGGTGAGGTCCATGTCTTCTGTTTTCTGGGTAGTCTCTTAAAGGCTGTGGATTTCAGGATCAAGCCATGCGCTTGGCAGAGTTCTACTAATCTGACTCCATTTTGGTTAGTTCTATTGTGCGCTGGGTAGTTTCCAACAATATTTTTGTATTTCTTCTCTTTTCCTACTTGAGCATTGAAGTCCCCCGTAAGTATGATGTTGTGTTTGTCTGGGATCTTTTGCACCGCATCATCTAGTTGTTCCCAAAAACGTTCCACCTTTTCCTTATTTTTCCTATTGTCTTCATTTATGGGGGCATGTGCATTCACAATTGTGTATACTCTATTAGCAGATTTAAAAGTGAGTGTGGAGAGTCTTTCCGATTGTGATTGAAAGCTGATAATGGAGTCTAAAATACTTTTATCTATTATAAAGCCCGTTCCGAGGTGGGGTGTGTTTTTCATTATTCTTTTGCCTACCTTTCCTTTGTATATTCTGAAACCTCCGGAATCAAAATTGTTTTCATCTATGTATCGAGTTTCTTGTAGTGATGTTATGAGTATTCTATGATGTTTGAGGGTATCTGTAAGATGTTTTAATTTTCCTGTTTTTAAAAGAGAGTTTACATTGAAAGTAGCTATGTAACTTGTTTTTTTACATTTCAATTTGCTTGATGTCTTATCATGTCCCGATTCATCTCTGTGCAATGCTGCAGACTCCCCAGAATCCGATAGTCTGCTTGCGCACCTTGGTGCGGTGGATTGTCCACCTGGGGTAATTTGTTTCACATTACACTCTTCCATGATTGATAGTATTATGTAAGGGGTGACTCTTCGAGCCACAAATTTACAACCACGGTTGTTAGCCCTGGAGGTTTTTCCCAGCTGCCCCTGACCTGGGGAACAGACGCTGACCAAAGACCGCCCAATGTGAGACAGTCGCCTTTGGATTTCTGGTCCTGTGTTGGTCCACGGGTGGTATTTTATTTCCCACCTACCCTACATATCTGTAGAGCTTTCCCCTATCCGCCACCTGGGGACGCGCCCGGTAGGGGAACAGGTTCCCCCTGCTTCATTTACTGCATTTTTATATTTTCTCCTTTCATCAATTAAATTCAATATTTCTGCTGTTACCCAGTTTCTTCAGTTTTAATCTACAGTTCATAACCAACAGATTGTGGTCAGAGTCCACATCTGCCCCTGGAAATGTCTTACAACGTAAAACTTGGTTCATAAATCTCTCTCTTACCATTATATAATCCATCTGAAACCTGTCAGTATCTCCAGGCTTCTTCCATGTATACAACCTTCTTTTCTGATTCTTGAACCAAGTGTTAGCTATGATTAAGTTGTGCTCTGTGCCAATTTCTACCAGGCGGATTCCTCTTTCATTTCTTACCCCCAATCCATAGTCACCTACTACGTTTCCTTCTCTCCATTTTCCTACTACCGAATTCCAGTCACCCATGACTATTAAATTTTCGTCTCCCATCATTATCTGAATAATTTCTTTTATTTCATCATACATTTCTTCAATTTCTTCATCATCGACAGAGCTAGTTGGCATATAAACTTGCACTACTGTAGTAGGTGTGGGCTTCGTGTCTATCTTGGCCACAATAATGCGTTCACCATGCTGTTTGTAGTAGCTTACCCGCATTTCTATTTTTTTATTCATTATTAAACCTATATTAAACCTACTCCTGCATTACCCCTATTTGACTTTGTATTTATAACCCTGTATTCACCTGACCAAATGTCTTGTTCCTCCCGCCACCGAACTTCACTAGTTCCCACTACATCTAACTTTAACCTAGCCATTTTCCTTTTTAAATTTTCTAACCTACCTGCCCAATTAAGGGATCTGACATTTCACGCTCCGATCCGTAGAACGCCAGTTTTCTTTCTCCTGACAACGACTTCCTCCTGAGTAGTCCCCACCCAGAGATCCGAATGGGGGACTATTTTACCTCCAGAATATTTTACCCAAGAGGTCGCCATTATAATTTAATCACACAGTAAAGCTGCATGCCCTCGGGAAAAATAATGGCTGTAGTTTCCCCTTGCTTTCAACCGTTCACAGTACCAGCACAGCAAGGCCGTTTTGGTTAGTGTTACAAGGCCAGATCAGTCAATCATCCAGACTGTTGCCCCTGCAACTACTGAAAAGGCTGCTGCACCTCTTCAGGAACCACACGTTTGTCTGGCCTCTCAACAGATACCTCTCCGATGTGGTTGCACCTACGGTATGGCTATCTGTATCGCTGAGGCACGCAAGCCTCCCAACCAACAGCAAGGTCCATGGTTCCAAATGTATAGATTCAAAAAGTTTCTGAAGCGGCCTCTTCATAAATCATGAGCATAATATCCATTTATATTATGGATGAAAACTGATATGTAATGAAGGGGTTGATAATTCACGTGGTATGGATTGTTCACTGCCCCATGAAATTTGCTGGTGAGATGGCACTGATCCATCACCAGTGTCTCGCTAGGCTGAAATGGTGGCAGCACACAAAAAGACCAGTTATGTCATTGTTATACTGTTCCAAAACTTCTTGAGTTTTCATTAGAGGAATCATGAAGTGATAAGCCGCATCACCTTCCTCTGGAAGCGATTTATGCTCAGAGAGTACCCTTTAGCAGAGTCTTCCCAGATATGAGATCTATGCAATTTACAATCACAGTTACACATAATGGTAACATGAGGTGCTGTGACGAAAGGTACACGGCAAATTGTGAGAATTATGTGAGTGACGGTGGCGCTATTCTCACATCCCGTTACAGGAATGAGAAGACGTTCAAGATCAGTATAAACTACAAAAGCTGCTCACTCCTTGTGTTGAATTTTCTTAAATTCTAGTAAATTGTTAGCTTTGGTAGGGATATAAACATGTACCAGCTCCTGGATAGAGCAAATCCTCTGTGCAGTCATTTGACCACTAGGATAAAATTCGATGAGGCTCCTAGCTCAAATTCATTGCTGATGAATGTCTTTAATCAGTTGAGAGAACATTAGTTCAGACATGCTTGTGATCCACCAGTAATGCTGTCAGGAACTGTTAGCTGTGAATACCAGATTAGCAAGTTTTACATGCTGACATACACATAAGAAGAAATGGAGTGGACTAACAATTTTATGTTTAGTTTCATTTCAAGATTTAGCTTTTTCAGGCTGTACATGTGAACTGAAACTTGGGGGTTTTGCCTCTCAGTTTGAAATGTCCTGGAGTTTTACAGAGTAATCATTACCAGTAAAACTGTAAAATTCATAAATATCATGCACATGATATTTACAGATATGCCCTGCATATTGCCAAATATTTCTCTCACAAGCCCGAAGGGACCAAGAAAAGCATGCATTATCGTTATTCTTCACATTCATAATGTCCTTTGTACTAGCTATATCACCTGAAACAGGGATAAGAACCTCCACACATAGTATCAAATACACGTGAGTGTGTGTTGAGCCTTTGGATACAAACTAACACTTTTCTGGACTGTGTCTCCTGAAATTGGGAGAAATGTATCGCTGTTTAAGATTGATATATCATGTAGCAAGTGAGGTGCCGTACAATATCACATCAGTTTTCCATCACAAATGTATGTGGACAGCAGTAATGCCACCATTCCTGTTTACCACGATAAATTCACAGGAAAGGGGAGTGTGGCTCTTTATAGTGGGATATCACAGATCATTAATGATTTTGGAAATGTCAAATCCCAAACACTTTGATATGCATTCAGGACCATGATTAGATTTGTATCCAAATCGATTCTTGAAGTGTGCATCATTGCTATTTTCAAATCCCCCCCAGATTACTGGAAATGCTAGGCCTGTAGCATCACACTTGTCTACTTTATTGTTACCCTTATTTTCAGTAGAGCAGGCTGAGAAGATGCTGCTGGCTGATTGAAAAGATTTGCATTTAAGCGTCCTTGAAGACACTGATAGGTGGTGATGGTGATGTTGACCAGAACGAACATTTGGGTGTTGAATTGGAATCCCTACAGGCTGTTGCATTGGCACTGGACTAGAGACTCAGCAGGTGACAGTGGCAGTGGTGGCCAGACTGAGCAGCCTGCTGGTCAGTTGGATTGTTGTACTACTTGTGACATCTCTGGAAAAAGTATGCAATATACTATTGTATAAACAACATTCATTGCATTTGTACTACACGGGAACTATAACTTGGTAAACAGACTCCTCATTCTGATCAATAACTGATGAGCCCGTTACCTCATGTACCCCACCTCTCCCTGCATCAAGTCCTATCCACTCTGTCCACACCACCTGCGAGCAATATGCCAACTTATAATCTGCAGTAGCAAATAGTCTGACACAAAACTGTACTTTAGGAGTAAGGCCCTGATGAAGGCTAGCTGCAACGCTGGCCGAAACGTTGGCGCATTTTAAATTATGACGATGCGGTCTGATACCCTGAAGAATTTTATTGAAGAAAACAACGGCCGCGGAAGCCTACGCTTACATTACATGTCAATGTTCAAAATATTATTTGAAGGTATCATAATTGCCTGATTTTAGTGTATTATATACAAAAATATTCAGGAAGGTCCAAAGTACATTATGGAGTAGAAAACAGAAAATGTCAAATTTCAACAAATTTCAAGTACAAAGTCCCCTTAACCAATGTCTTCTCACCTAATGATACGCTCTGTAACACACATGTCTGCTTCACTAGTTTTCAGTAGTTCTTCTGTGTAGGAACTGTCCAGTATTTCATTTCCTCTGCTGTCTTTTAAGGTATAAATGCACAGTTTTGGTCATTTCACCTTGCAGACTGTAAATATATTAGGTGGCCAGTTACACAAGTATGATTTTTCATATGAAGTCATGTATTTGGAAATACAAACGAAATCATCAATATTAAATTTCTGTTTGGATCTAATATGACTGTATACCGTATTTAGAAGCTCATTATCATGAATGTGAATAGGTTTCAATTTATTGTTTGATGTGTGGTTCGATTATAATGCTAAATGATTTGTGGAAGTATGTCAGTCCATTTATATTATACACAAAGATTGAACTGCTCACACATACGCTTTTCATTGTTCTTTCCAGTCAGTCTATTACTGATGCTTTCGTCTGTCAGAAAGTGGAGTGATAATGTATTCCATATCTATGCATTAAGGCATTAAAGCATTGACTGTAAAACTCTCAAGGTTCTGTCTGTAAGTTGTCGAGAATGCAACATGTAGCAGTTGGAAGAAATTGTTCAAACACCCTTCGCAGTGTTTGTTTTCACAGGTATGTCCCAAACATATTTTGAGTAGGTTTAATTGACCATTAAAATATAATTGAAACTTTTATTCTTGTACTGCTGCAAGATATGCCTACCATAAATCTTTTAAATCTCTAATTAAAGCAAGTCTACCTGGAAAATTTTCTATGTAGGTTTCTGTAGTTCTTTGAGAACTGTTTCCATAATTACTCTATGATGGGCCTTTTGTGAAACTCAGAAATAGGTGGAATGATCTCTTTTGTATACGCCATATTACTCTAAAAATGTTGATGCTAAAAAGTCTACTACACAGTTAGAATTATCATAATATATATACTCCTTGTTCATTGTCTTATGGTGAATGTCGATTGTGGTACCATTAATACGATATTACCATCTAGTACAGGTTTGATAATTCAAGACTATTTCTTACTGTGATTGTTTTTTATATAGCTCTCGTTTTTCTTGCATACCTTAGTCATATATAATATTTATGCATACATCTTCAAATCGAGTGGTAATTAACTGCCTATTTCTGTCCTTTTTTAAAGAATACTATGCCCAGTAAACTGAATGATGATTGTAACTCTGTTGTTTTAATATGTATTGCATTTCTAGTTAAGTTTATTGGACAACTATTCTGCCATGTCCTGCTACAGTGCCACATGTCCTATCCAAATCGAGATTTCTGTGTTACTTTATAATACTCTCTATCATATTAACATCTGGTTGACCATACATTTTATTAACCAATTGTGAGATTCTTTAAATGATCCAATCACAACTCAAAAAATTCTCTTTGAGGTTCTGTTCCAGACTCAATATTTTAGTTCCTAAAAGCCTTAATTTTTGACGATTTCCTGTTGTGCCTTGATAATTTTGTGTTTTGTCAGCACACTGTCATGTACGAAACAAACTCTGAGTCTTACACAGCTTATACATACAACTTCAGACTAGTTGGGGGAGAGTCTGCTTTTCTTTCTCTCTCACTGTAGACTTACCTTTGTAGTCAGTGTAGTGATTATCCTCTCAGTTTCATCGACCCTTGCAACCAACATTTTGTATCACCTCAAAATGGCTTTCTATGGTTGTTTATCTCTTTCAGACTTTTATTAATCGACTGAAAGTTTGCATGTACAAATAGAAGAATGTTATTTCTGTGGACCCTCTTGGGTCTAGTATTTGAGATTCTAGCAAACGTCTCCACAGGACAACGTTTAATGAGATATTTACACCAGTATATTGATACTTTTACCAAGGTTTGACATATGTTTGCTGTTGATAATTTCTGGAAACGAAGTGTCACAGATTTCCTCTAGAGAATATTCTGAGTGATGCATGTCCAAGTTGTTGGGAGACTCTAGAGGCGACTCTTCTGTCTGGTATCTCTCTCTCTCTCTTTTTCTCTAGCGAATATTCTTAGCTGACTACCACAAAAAATGCAGTGTGTCTTATATTCATTCACAGGGTTGTGTGTGAAACAGATGGGAATTATCTGGTGTGTGTTTTTCTAATTGGGTGCTGTTACTGTACAGATATTAACTTCGAGTTTATTTAGTCAATTTTTCATTTTACTACTTTCATCCAATAACACTGAATGGCCTTTCACCACACTGTTTCCATCAGCCATATTATGTTTTACCCCTGTTCTTTTTTAAGAATATCCAGTAACTCATCTCTGGTTCGTTTACAAGGATGAATCATTTGCTCATACTTATCTATGATGTGTTACATACTGAGAATGTACGCTGTCTTTTGTGTTAAATATGCTTGGCAATATTGCTAGTGCTGACCAGGATCTGTTTCCAAAGTTTTGTCAACTGCTATGAAGCCATACTTATTATGTTTGAAACAGTTTGTACAAATACTTTTAATGTCATTGAAAGATATATCCCTACTGAAATGTACATCCCAAATATGTTTTATGTTGAAGTTGCCCTGTTTAAAGGTTAGAATAAGTTGTGGGTTATCTTGTACCAACTGTGTAAGTGTCTTTGACTATGTTAGTGAAGTATAATAAATATCAGTTGCCTTATGCCACATAAAGCGAAAATAATTTGTTATCTGCTGTTGGTTTTCAGTAACAACATCGTCAAAAAAGAACACCGAATCCGCTTTTTCTTTGTATAGTGGTGGTACTTTGGTACTATCACTGTACTTACCATATGTCACTCCTTTCATGCCATCAGTATACCTATTAATAACTGATCTTTAGGGGTGACTAGAAATTTGGGCAGTTTGTATACAGTCTCAAACTGAACTCTGTCTGGATGAGTTAGTAGCGTCTTTATTACATTTGTTATGCCCCAACTTGATGAGCCAACAGTAACTTCCTGTATGTCATCAGTTAGGAAAGAGTCGTTTCTTTTAGGCTTGTTTTTTTCTAGATGTTATATGAACAGTAGGTAACTATTAGTTCTTTGTGAATAATTATCGCTTGATTTTTATTTTAATCTTGAGATGACAAATTGAATGTTTTACTTCTGATGAAGGGACTCTTATTAGTTGCAGAAACCTAGGTCAAAAGACTTCATTTTTGCGACCAAGGGCTGTTATTGCTTCAATTTTACTTCTTAAACTGTCGCTGACAACGCAGCCAAGTTCAAAACCTTAACATTAATATACATAGGGTTTTATAGGAATAAGGAAACACTTCATGATTTATACACACATTCAAGCAGAACATAAATTGGAATGTCTGGTTACACTTTATTCAGTCTGATTGATGTCACAATGAGCTAGTTCTGTTAAATCTGTCAATAGATTTTCATCAATACTTAGGAAATATAATAGCCAAGTAATACATTCACCAATACCTCGCTGTTTAGCATAACTTACATAACTTGAGAACATTAAATTCTTAAATTTCTTTGTTGAAGGAGTGTACACTAATTTTTGTTGAATATTTTTACTGACTGGTAAAAATCTCTACTGCAAACAGTGTAATGTTCCAACTACACTTCTGGAGCTTCAGTATTTCAACTACTCATTACTGTAGTTTGCACAGAGATTCAACAAAGGTGCGCCCACTTATCGATTGATAATATCGCTCTACTGCTGCAAAATTGAGGATTTTCAGTTACTGCAAATGGGTCAAAATGACGATCAAGTAGCGTTCCATCATTAACTCTTTTCGTACTGCTTGTGTTTCAAGTTATACGAATAACTGAAAACTACTACGTCTAGGTCAGGTAGCAGTCGTGTTTGCTTCACCAGTGGATACTTATTTGTATCGTTTGAAACAATAACAATAATAAATGAGTAAATATATATGCATGAATAGATGGATAGTATATATAACGTAGCATTACTTACATTATTCATGTTGTGGTGGTTTTGTCAATAGATACTTGCAGGTATCAATTGAATCATGTCGTAGTGGTGGTGGCTTTGTTGGAGGGTTCTTGTAAGTATCATATGAAACTATAAAAACGATAATGAATAACTAAAATTACATGTGCATATGTATAATTTTATAGTCTTATATGACTTTGAAATTTTATATATTTTGGGATACGGAGACTGTACACTTCATGTTCACCCTTCAGTTGTTTCCCTTTAACCGAAACGCTTCTTCATGGTCGTTACTAATAATTATTATTAACATACCACATTATGCGCACACTAGTGGAACAATTTGAAACTGTATGTACCTCTGCACCTGCCACAGCTGTCTGCTCAGGGTTCTAGCTGGCAGGTGGTGTACCAATGCAGCTGTCAGCTCTAGAGGCAATGCAGTGATTACTGCTAGGCGGCAAGACCGCCCATCTGAAGGTTTGTAGGGGGGCAGGGGAGAGACAAACTGAGAGCATGAAGTATTTTTAATATGTAATAATAAATTTCCAGTTCCAACTATGTTAAAAACCTGCTTGATACCGACTTTTAAATCTTATTTTTAAGAAAAACACCTGGCTACACTACATTTTTTCCATTTCTTGAAACCTGGGGAGGATCACAGCTTTACCATGCACCCAGATATGGGTGCCCTTGCTAGGCAGTGCTGCCTGTATCACGATTGCATACTTTCTTCCCAAAAAATACATCACATCTATGTTATAGACTATTATTTTACTACCACATACCTATGTTTTCATACCCTTTAATACAGCATTTTAAAGATTGTAATTCGTCTTGTTAATCACCTAACTGCGATTCATTCCTGTACTCAGTTTTCAGATATTATGTTGTTATAAGACAGCCATTTCTGCAATGCACTGATGGGTCGGCTACAGATTTACAGTGGCTGAAGATGCTCAGTAGTGCCCATTATACAGGTATCACCTAGAATATTTTATTGCAGTACTTGCTGAAGTGACGCACTACTGCTTGCCTTTAATAGCAATTGCCGCAGGGAGGTGGTGGTGTCATAGTAATATTTCTTCTGATGGTTTGACTGGCTAAAGCTGCTCTTTAGTGCACACTACCACAGCTGTACTTTCGTAGTTTCAGTCCTTCTTGATGTGTTGTGTGCAGAGGAAATGTATTTCCTTTTTTTTTTTACATAGCACCTGAAGCACTTGAATTTTTCAAATCCTGAGAAAATAGGTCATGTTCCAGTGAACGTAAATCATAGAGTTAAAATGAATTAAGTCGTTCAGTCAGTCAGAATAATTTCAGTAAGTAAATAAAATAAGTTTTAAAAATCCAGGGTGTCACAGTGGGAGCAGTTATGGTTTGTCCTAATCATACATATCTCAGCATTTTGGTTAACGCTAGTCGCCATAATAGGGTTAATGGAAGTCGCCATCTACTGGTCGCTATGCTATTTCATGGAAGTGTCATGCAGTTTCCACAGTGTGGCTATTTAGCATTATCAGAAGATGATAACAAAAATTTTATACTCCACGATAAAGTTAATATCCTAGCATAGAGTCACTATAATGTTTGACTGAAAGTGCATAGTTGAAAGCAAAGCAATCGTTTCTTATGTATGCGAATGTGTATTACTACTGTACTGTAATGTCTGGAGCTGTCAGGACACAAAGGCGAACACCTTGTAATTCAAGATAAAGTCAGTAGCTTAGCATAGGTTCACTATAATGTTTGCCTTACCTAAATGAATGTGTATTACTATTGTTCAGCATTCCATTCCATCAAAGTATCTTGTAGTTTTCATTGTGTGACAGTAGAAGATGACGAACATTTTGAACTGCAAGATGAAGCTAATAACTTAATTTTTGGATTACTTTGATATCAGATGAGCTTTTGACATGGAAATAAGATTCTTTACTTTGCTGATTCTTAGGCTGTGGGTTAGATCTGCAGTAGCGCTCATGTGTGGTTCACCGATAGACATTCAGAACACGGTGCAATACAGTCTGAAATGTAGAAGTGCTGCTTTTTGGGACCATCTGCTGTTGTCATTATTTATACATTCTGAAATGTAGGAGTGCTGCTTTTTGTAAACATATGCTTTTGTCATTATATAATTTGCTAACTCTTGGTGCACTTTAGGCTATGTGTTAGATTAGTGGTAGTACTCATGTGTGTTTTGCAAACAGTTTTTATATATTTAGATGAATTTAATGTTGTTAATAAGCGAGCTGTATGCTTTCCAATACAGATAATTTATATGTGGAAATATTTAATTTAAAGTTCCATTGCACTTGAAAAGTGTGGTAGAGATATCGAATTTTCCGTTCTGGAATTGTGGGAGTAACATAGTAATTGATCATTCTTATCGACAAGTGCATTTTAAGCTACAAGTTAGATTTTCAGTAGGTGCATGTGTGTTTTGCAGGTAGGTGTTCTGATCACACTGCTATATTTTATGCATTCAAAGATGTACTGTGAACTCCTTTTTGAGAGCATAAAATGTTGTCAGTGTTTACTTTGCTAATTCTGGGTGCACTTTAAACTGTAAGTTAGATCTGCAATGGTATTCACATGTTTGTTTTGCAACTAATTTATTTGAAATTAATACATGCTTCAAATATCGGATGATGGTCATCAACTAACTCATAATTTGGTTATGTAGTGTCAATAAGCTAACTATGTGTGTTTTAATAAGCTATACATACCATTTCTAAGTGTAAAGTGTACAGCAGTCGAACTTTTTTAACATGTGCTGCTTAACCTAAAGGTTTTATTAGTAATTATAGTATGCAAGCTGCATGTGCCTTAATAAGTAATAAAGAACTTTTAGATGAGAAAATATTTAATTTGAGAGTCATTGCTCTTTCAAAGTGTGTTTTGTGCTTCAGATCTTGCATATTATGAAAAATAATACAATTTCTTTGGGGCAAAGTTCGATTTTCTGGGATCTATAATTAAACTTGCTAGTAGTCTGCATCCTTTTGATATGTGAACTCTGTCTCCATCTTTGCTGATGATTCATCTGTCACCATCTTTTGTATTGTTGTGTGTAAACACAGCAGAAGTTCTCATTGTGTATTACAGTTTAAGTAATACATTGTAATAAAAACACCATGTCCTTTCCTTCCTAAAATAGTGCCTGGTAATGTTGCGTGTGTCAGAATGGTGTTCTTTACATCATGTACTTTTATTAGATATTGGTGTCAACTGAAGTTTGGAAGGTAGGAGACGAGGTACTGGCGAAAGTGAAGCTGTGAGGAGGCGTCGTGAGTCGTGCTTGGGTAGCTCAGTTGGTAGAGCACTTGCCTGCAAAAGGCAAAAATCCCAAGTTCGAGTCTCGCCCAGGCAAAAAGTTTTAATCTGCCAGAAATTTGAAACTTTGTTGGATCTTAAACAAAGTATGGTTCAATTATAAAATGGTTCAAATGGCTCTAAGCACTATGGTACTTAACAACTGAGGTCATCAGTCACCTAGACTTAGAACTACTTAAACCTAACTAACCTAAAGACAACACACGCATCCATGCCCAAGGCAGGATTCGAACCTGCGACCATTGCAGCAGTGTGGTTCCAGACTGGCTTCAATTTTAGTCGAACTTTGTACTTTCATCGGTGCAGCCATCTGTTACTGGTGTCAGTCAACAGAAGCATAAACTGGCAGTTGATTTTATTTCACAGTTTGATGTTCTGCAGAATAGTATTCCAAATAAATCTCGTCTTCAATATTACTAATTCGTTAATTACTTTCCACAAGCAGACATAACTACTCATAATCCCATTGTGAACACTACATAGTTTCCAAGGAAATTTACATGTGTGGCTGGCAAGAAAGTCTGTAAAAAAATGTTTGTGGTCAGGAATGAAAACATAGTATAGAATAGTGTGTGGTTCAAATATTTTTCAGCACAGCCAAGACAGATGCTGTGAGACTATATTGTAATTTCAGTTTAATGACTGTGAAAATACTACACTCTGATTGGATCTCTCACGTTCATGACAGCTAAAATACTAAGCTCTGATTGGAGAAGAGGGAGGTTTTCCAAACCACAACTGGGCTAGTTTCACTATCTTACTTTTTTTATTTCCTCATTATCAAAACTGCTCTAGTTCCACTTTTTGGAATTTTATTGGTTGTTTCATTCTAATGGCTCGTAAAATACTAGGCTGTGATTGGTTGGAAAGGGGAGAGGAGAGATGAGAGGAGGATGAGGTTAGGCATTACAAACCATAACTTGGCTAGTTACAACCCTTTGGATATTTAAACATTTTATTTATTTATTTATTTATTGAAATTATTTTTTCACTGGCTGCCTCATTGAGTGGTAATGGGGGGGGGAGGGGGTGTGGTTCGATTATGTCATTTATAGGATGTTGATATCACTTACAAGATTGCCCCTGCATGTAGGCAACCTCATCTAAACCTTGTACTCTTCAAGGTCAAGTGGGCGCCATCTTGGATTGTAGTGTAAGTGGTAACACATAGTCCAATATGGTACCAAATTTAAATGTGGAGTGTGTTGGACAGTACATACCTAATTTATAAACGTTTGTAAGAATATCGCTACTGATGTTTAAAGTGGCTAAAGGTAAATGTGCAAGGCGTTATTGGTGCTCTTATTACTATTAAATTAAGGAATGCAGATACATATATCATTTAAAACCCTCTGTACATCTGCAAAATTCAGTCCAACGAGAAGTTTTAGTATATCAGAAAGGTAAATAAATAAAAGCATCGACTTTATTGCGACACATATAAAACTCAGGACCTGGACAACAGGTGCACAGGAATAAAGAAACTGGTAAAAAGACAATGGGGTTCTGTCAGTCTAGTGAATGTGATACTGAAAATTAAATAATGAATATACTGACTGTCATAAATAAGGCGTTTCATACACAACGCTTTGCGCCAAGTGAGAAATGCAGTGAATTCTCTCACTTACGTGGAAACACTCATCTAAGTAAAGATGTCGCCTTCTGAGGCCTGCATGGACTGTATCGTATGCCGTTCAGCCGAATATTTTTCTTATGCTTCCCTTGCTAAAATTAATGACGTCTTCAGTTTAGTGATCTCCACATCGAAAACACGACGAGAGGAATTCGTCGAAGCGTGTAGTCAAAAGACTTCCATCCATGTGTGAAGTCAAGAAAGATTCGGTGAGGCAGCTCGTCGAAAACTACTTGACAGTCTTCTTGAAAGTCTATCCGTCGTACCTGGCATCCGAATGGGATCGAGCGATTCGAGTATTCACATTAAGGGTGTTGCTCGGTGCGAACATTCGACAAGAATTGAAAATCGTTGCATGTCCACATAAAAAAAGGCAGTATTTACAGTATAATGAGTTGAAATCGTATTCTATAGTCTAATGAAGCTTCCACAGTATTTTATCGGTCATCTTTTGTTCTTGAAGGATTCTCTTATATAAAGATGGTACACCGCCGTAGCCTAGTGGTAAGTGGGTCTCCTACAATGTCGAGGACGTGGCTTCACTTGCAGGTGCTGCCAGGGTGTTTCCATCGTATCAGGACTCTGCTGATGAGGATGGAGAGGAGCAAGGAGACTGAGAAGTAGCGGCTCGACGGGCTGGAGATGTCGACGTCGGCTGCGAGACAATTGTACTGATCCCATGTCCAGCCACACTGTATCCAAGGGATTTCTTGCAGCATAGCATGACACTGTGGCCCGTTTTCATCTCGGCTGTAAGGCAACTGCAGGAACTGAAAATCCTTTCTCAAATATTTCTTATTTATTGTTTGGGAAGAGAATGAAACGTTTGATAAAATTTACACAATCTTATGCTAAATAACATAAGTTTTTTCATGATCAAGATCAAAAAATTATCTCCCATATTTACTCCTGACACTAAGTTCTAAATTTCGTTGTGGTGCTGCTAAACTGTCTTACATAATTCGGAACACATCAAGACATTTTTTTTGTGTGGAACAAATGCACAAAATATGAACACACTTTCCAAACTCCATAAAAGAGCCATAGGAATAATAACCAAAAATAGTAGTCGAGCTCACTGTAAAGATCTGTTCAAAACAGTGGGTGTTTTATCTGCTCCATGTGAATACATTTACCGATCGGTTGTACACATCAAAAATAACATTGGTAATTACTGGACAAAAGGCTCTGTCTATGACCATTCAACAAGAGATAGACTCAACTTACATTTACTAAGAAAAAAATAAACATAAAACTCAAAACAGCATTTTCTACCAAGGAATAAAACTGTACAATAAATTACCAAAAGAGATTAAAGAAATTGCAAAAATACACTTATAAAAAAGGAAGCTAAATGTACCTGTTATGCAATATATTTTACACATTGAGGATTACTTAGATAAAACAGAGTAGAGGTTTGGTAAAAAAGTTATACAAATAAATAAAAATAGTGATTACAAAACATCCAACATTCCACATAACACCTTCATACTATGTTTTTTTCCTTCGCTTTTCCTTATTTTTTTCCTTTTCTGTAAAAATATACCCCCAAGCTATGCATAGCACAATAGTAACACCTCTTCCTCTTTCTGGGCTCAGCATCTCACTCATTACAGAGGAATGCTGACTAAGTTTTTCAGGATAGCAAATGGGAAGTTTCGGTACAGAAAATGGCCCAGAGATCACCAGCGTGTGTGTGTCTGTTTGTGTGTGTAGTGAGTGAAGTGTTATGAAACAATGTTTGTATATTGTGTGCCGTGACTGACAGTGAGATATGAGTGGGGTTGCATGACATTATTTAATAAGTTATTTGTAAAAAGAGCATTGTGTACCAAGAGTAAATCTAATGATTGTCTCTAACTAGAAGTTAGATTCATGTGTATACTATTTAGCTTATTTTAAATTGTAAATACTTCGACATGTCCTATATCCTTGCAAAAAGACATCTACGGATGAATAAAGCTACTACTACTACTATTACTACTGCTGATAGTAGTAGTGACGTTATGCGCACGGCAAGCGTCATAAATGCAAACCGAGTTTGCTTTCCATCGGATACTGGACGGGAAATATAGTATACATGAATATATAGTACATGCATGCAGGAAATTGGCTTTTATTTAGAGTGATTGTTACAGAGTTTTTCTCTTCCTGCCCTGTCTCTATGATAAATATTATACGAAACACTATGACAACTTACCATAGCAGCAATAAAATGTCTTCGAGAAACATCGAGAGGAAGAGACAGAGAGATTCCAGCAGACAATTCCGCAACACTTTTGATGCTAATTCCCACTCCGAAAGCTGGAAGAAGACCACAACAAATGCTGCGGTATTTTCCAACGAACTGATTCCCCTGCGTCCAGATATGCCGAGTTTGTAAGATATACATAGTTAACAACCGATGTTGTTCATCAGATTGGACATTTGAGGTTTTTTGTGCTGCTGGTGACTTTTTCCATTGCACGATAAAAAATTAGTTTTGTATGATTCAGATTCCATAGAAAAAAAGGGAATCCGCGCCCCTAGGACTGTACATTTGAGGGAAAAAACCACGGTAGTCATGTATCAATCAAAAATTTTTCAGTAAGGTATCTGAATCAGTTATTTCCAACTTCATCATCATATTTATTGTATTAAATTCAACATTTCAATCCGTAATATTTGTATGTATAGTATTCGTAAGACATGACGAGAAAAGCAATTTTTTTTATAACTTTACACTTTGATGGAGTGCTTTTTTTTAGCCATGCTAACCCACGGTGGTTTGAGATACAACATGCAGAGCATACTGCTTCTGTCAGTGGTTTTTTGTAAATTATTTGCTGTAGTCCTCCGTGATACTGACGTCTCTTTCCACCGGATCTTTTACAACTAGGAGTGCAGAGTTGACGAAATCTTCATTTTTATGACACTGTGATTCATCTGTTTTATGGATCTCGTTACTGAAGCCAAATCTGATTAAAATAGCCTTGTTTTATAGAAGTAAACTGTTCAATCCCATTACTGATGATTTCTGGGATTTTATTGATTCCTACTTGAAACCTTTTAAATTTTTGTATGATGGTTCCGTTTCACGATTGAATGCACTAACGATTTTTATTTTTGAATCAGAAGACAAAGTCAGGATATAGGCAACCTTGTAAAACCTCACAAGAAATGTTACTGTCAGACTGATATTTATAAGGCTCTCGACATTTCCTCATCTTGGAAACCATTCAGAATAGCGCATATGTCCATACGAATTTTTTTGCTTCGAATGATCGTTCCTGTCACATCCCTGGATACTGACCATTCATGCTGGGACACCTCTGTATCCATTCTAAAATCACTACATCCTGACAACTTCTTATATTCTGCAGGCGAGTATTTAGTTAAACGTAGTACCAAAGAAAACTTGAGATTGCTTTGGTATTAGTCTTTGTTTCACTTGTAATATTAGGAGTGACAAACACTGATATATTCATTTGTATTAAAGTTAAGCCACTGTGCTGTTTCGTGTTTTGCCAGTGGCCAGCGTTCTTCCATGCACAGAAACAAATCGTTTGTGTATTTCCTGTAAACTGAGTTGTTCTACATCATTTCAGTACAAATCATTGAAATTGCGCACAAATATGAATGTAACGACAACACTAACTGCTTTCGTATCACCCAAGAGTTATCGTCTGATGCTAAATACTTAGGGAAGCGGTTTTGTGAATGCATACGAATGGTCGCTAGTGTTGTGATGCTGATGAAAACAATTAAAGTGATTTGTAATTTTGTTTTGAAAACTAGTTTACATGCCAAGATCGCATTATTAATACAGTTACTGTATTACTAGTTTCGGCAGTCTGTAGTGCCGTCCTCAGATCCATAAAACCGGTCAGTCGTAGTTACATTATATAATGATTTTACCACTCTGTTAGATAAGGACTATACAGTATGCATAAAAAAGTCGAAAATTACAATGCCATAATGCCAGAACTAAAATCCAGCAATTGTGCTACTATAGTCATTTTGGCAAATAAACAGCTTTTCAAAAGAAGACTACAATACGAAATTACAGGTCACCTCCTGCACTGAATGATGTCAGGTAACCATAAGTACACCGAGCATCCAGAAGGGTGAGTACGTTTGTTCCAAGTAACAGACATACTGACGGGAACGGAAAGTGCGTCACTTAGAGTAAACCCTACCAATCACATGCTCCAGTACTGCGTTTTCTGCAAGATACGTTGATTGCAGTACATTCTGGCTATCGCATCTGCCTATCTTTACTAGAAATATTGAGGTTGTTATCGCAACACAGCATGCCCACAGAACATGCATGTGCTGCTTATCCTCATCTTTCGGACGTTCTGTGGTGTTTTGCTATAAATCTCCTTTCTGTTTCTGGAGGCCAGGTCCACGTCAGTGCGTCCTTAGGCGAAGATCACAGGAAGCCACGATTCGTGAGCCTCTTACCTCTTCCAAATCCAGTGATAATGGTGTGGGGAGCTATTAGATATGACCGCAGGACTGAACCAGTAAATCCAGGAGAGAGGGATAATTCTAGCTAATTTGTGGCAAGAATGGCAAACCACGTAGCAGTACTCTAAAACAACTTGCTACCAAATGGTATATTTCAGCGGGATAATGTTTGATCCATATTGTATTTGTCACCATAGATACCCTGAGGAATGTACGAATCTGGGAGCCCAGTCCCGATTTGTTAGCCATAAGGCATTTCTAGTATACGATGGCAAGGTGTGCTTTATTACGGGGTGTAATGTCGATCTATCGAAGTGGCTGCATCCTCTCATGGAGAGGAAGATGGAGGGAGCTGTATATATGTGAAAGCAGCAATGGTTTGTATTTGTGAATTAAGCTTCGCTGATACAACGATTCTGGAAAAAATATAGTATTTTTGCATTTGCTACATGTGTGGTGAGCCACGCTAGCCACGCTGGCTCATGTATTGAATGTTGTGGCAGAGTGGCTCTCGCGGATATGATTCAGTGGGACAGTATCTGTTCTGTTTATAAACAATAGTTATTTTGTGATCAGATTTTGCGTCGTATTTGATTTTCAAACGTATGTGGAAGATTTGACCTTGGTATGAGCATGCTGAGAGCAGCACGTATTTCATGTAGCTCTGTGGTCTACGTAAATCTTTTGCGTTCTTGAGACACAATAATATTTACAAGATTAACACAAAAATTATACCTTTATTTCAAATCATACATTTCGTAAATTATATAATGGATGTAGCAAAATGAGACACACTTCTGATGCCAATTATAGTGAGTAGGTGGTATGAAAGGATGTGGGTGGGGGTTCCCTGCATAAGACGGATGCGGATGCAGCAGGGGAAGACAGTAAGTACAAGAACTTCTTTATTACTGTTTCTTTACAATCATTGGACTTTGAAGTTGCTAACGTCCATGGCGAACGAGGCTATTACACTGTCTCAGCGTTCCTCGGTACCTTTGTCTCCAGCACTACCTTGCTACATTGCACTCCCGCTGTGACCCAAGCTGAATCGCTGGAGTCCCTTGTTTTCTGGCCCATAATGGACCGGCCAGCTGCGGTCCCACGGCTACAAATACGGTAGACTCGGCTCCACCGCAGCAACACAGAGTTCCTCCGTTGGTACCTATGTAGAGCAGGAGTGTGTGGGTGGAGGGGGGGGGGGTACTGGTTGGATCCCCGATCATACCTGTAGATTCATGAAGACAGCAGATCTCACGAGCGACCGTACGCTCAGGTGGTGGGCAGAGGTCCGGAGTCTGGTGACGGTAGAGACGACCAGATCATCGGCGTTGTCTTGGCCAGCACAGGCTGGATTTCGCACTGCTACCCGACTGTTCAACGACGGTCTGGTTGTGAGCGGATTTAAATGCAGATGCTGCAGGCTGACCATGCGGAAATGTGTCGTTATTGTGTCAACATGGAAGCGGTCTGGAACAGAGTGGAAGACTGAAACGGTTGGCGGCTGGCGGCAGTCAGTTTAACCGAAGAGGCTTTTTGAAGGCTTGTCCCAATGGCATTGACACACAGAACAGTATTATGGAAGTAGCTGCTTTTGCTTCGGAGCGCTCAGCTGGCAGGGCGACTACTTGTGGTGGTCGTTGCCTGTTTCCTGGTGCACTGTTCTTGGCTCCAAGCTCTGTTACTGCCCATCCCATTTTAACACACGTAAATGAAGTACATTGTTCATGAAATAGTAGATGCGATCAACCGTAAGTGCCTTGCCTGAATGCTTTATACGGAAGTGACAAAACTAAATATATTCGTGTCTAATTCAACCAATGTTTCTCTCAGCATTACTTCTGCTATAACAGATATTCAGAAATAAGCCACTGTATGAATTAGTAAGTTATTTTAAGATCACAGACGGTCAGTTTGCTGCGAGACCTTCGAGAAAGCAGCTGCACCAAGTACTGATTTCATGCTTTGTGGTACTGTGGTATTACAGCCTCAACAAAGGGAAGCATTATCATTTTGTATGTAAATGCTCGTGTTACAAGACCAATTTTGTCAAAACTGCTACTTACCATAATTAAACTCCAGTTAAATTCCAATAAGTTAGTAAATCCAGCCAATATAAATTAACCCCAAGCTAGAAATAGGAGTACAAGTATAATTAACAACTAGCAATAACAACGCGCGTTACCGAAGAGGAGGGGGAGGAGGCTGCTTTACACCCACCCCAAAAAGTTGAAAAACAGATTTCGTTAACTGTTGCTGAATTATATGAACAACATACTTCTTAAAGAGATACTGATGTCTAAGTAGGTTCCAGAACATGAAAATAACTTTTAACAGAATCTTAGCAATATCAACACACTTTCAATTACAGGACTACCGACAAAAAAATTATAAATGCAAATTTCCTTCATTCTCGTTGACTTTTACTCTCGACATACTTGTTGAAGAGGTATTGACACGTACGTAAGGCCATGAACCTGGAAATTTTGAATACGACATTCGCTGGGGAAAGTGACATCTACCACTGAGACTTCAATTTTTAAGTCAACTTTAACTGAACAATTGGAAACATATATGGAATTTGGTATAAGAATTCATTAAAAATAATAAATATTTTTTCGAAATTTTAAAATATAAAATAACTGACTGGATTAAAATATTTTCAGAAGGTGGGTGTAAAGTATCCCCCACCCCCCTCCAGTTGGTATTGTGAGAGTTAAAGTGAATGTCAACGATTGACATATCCAATAACTATAATTCCATATTAAATTCTCCTTCTGGAGGTATATTTAAATGTAGCTGGGGAGCTTATTGAGTATAAGCCGAACAGTCGCCACACAAAGATGGGAGATAGCCGGCATCTGCCCATTAAGTGTGGGCCACAGGCCTTTTCAAACACCGCCGTTTTTCAATGTCAATAAACTTCGCCAGCACCAGTATACTTTAAGATGGCCGTGATGGACCAACAAAGAAACACTGTCATGGTGACGAGAGAGAAGTTGGGAACTTCAGGACAGTATACTTCATGCGGGATTAGCTCCTCAAAAGTGCCGCCATCTGTGTTGTGTCCTAAGCAATTCTACTTCTTTCCGGAAGCGGTCTGTCGAACTTACATCCATCCGAGACTCCTAAGGAGAGACTGCAGCTGAGAGAGGGACTTCGATTCCAGGCTCTGAGGGAGAGCAGCCTTCGATGTACGCCAGATGAATTACAGTTTTCAACCACTACAGCCACCACTCACACGCACTTTAACGTTAAGTATGATGACCCACCGAATCATTCGCAAACCAAGTGTTAGGATGTACGAAGAGTTTTTAGACTGAGTTTAGGACTATTGCGTTTCTAATTCAAGTATATTCATCAGAAATTTCGAAATCAACGTGTATGCAATCAAGATAGTGAATGCACGATCCTTTCTGTAGTTCTTTCTCTTCTCTCTGATCGACATTTCGTGACCATTTTGTAACTTCCGCCAACTTAATCGTCCCCCTAAAGTTCTGTTGAATTAAACATGTTCACCTCAACCGCATAACCACGTTACCCGATCCTTTCTAAGGTTCTTTTATTGTAATTTCCTTGTAACTTGAGCTAAGGTACAGGGTAAAGAAAAAAATTCGCCATCGAAAGGCAGCATGCGGTTCCTCATCCAGATTGAAGACAAAAGTTTCTCCAGCAAAATTAGGTGAACTGCATGAAGACGAGATTCTGGCAACACTGTCATATCGTGCAGCGCATCGGAATGCACAGAGGAACATGTTTGCGTGCATCAGGGTATCAGCTATCGTAACTGCCTGACTAGACCCCTAGGACATCAGACCCACACCCACTATTGATTTATAGTACGAATCATAGTCGGTTGCCTTTCTGTCTTTAGATGTAATTTCCCCAGTTCTCGTCGTTTATAAGCAGGACATCATTTTCTCACATCACAGTCGTCTCTCACACGACAAGATGTAATTTCCCCAGTTCTCGTCGTTTATAAGCAGGACATCATTTTCTCACATCACAGTCGTCTCTCACACGACAATACGATCCATTAAATTGCCTTCATGTATCTACTAACCGCGCATGGCACAACCATAACTGATTCTGTCAGGTTCTTGTAGTGCGGTTTCCCGATGGCGTACATAGACGATGATTACGTCGATATGCTTTTGGTGCTGGATTTTTTCCCATAGCTAGCGTGCTGCTCGTGCATACTGCACGGTACCCTCAAGTGCGGCATCCCAATATAAATGTTTTTCGCCGCCCAGAGCAACGTCTTCGGGAAACCGTAATCTTCGTCCACAGGTAATAGACAGAAGTTGTCCAAGGACTAGACGTGCTCCACAGAGGACGCATTTCCTGGAACGCTTCATCAGTCACCTCCGCGAAATATTTATGTTGCAAGGCAGTACCATATATCTCAAAGATTGGTTATTCAAGTGTTGCACAATGAAGAACTGCATCCACATTATTACACATTAATACCAGCGGCCAGAGGACCACATTCGGCGAGTACAGTTATGTAACTGGCTTTTGCACCAAGTGGAAGACAACAAAAATTTCATGAGTGACCTGATACGGACTGACGAATCTAGCTCAACTCGTGCAGGTTTCTTCAACCTCTGCAACAGCCATTATTGGCCGGAACACGACATGTTACCCGCGAACGTGGCTCTCAGGCACGCTTTGGCATAAATCTGTGGACTGGAATAGTGGGAGGACTGCTTTTGGGCCCTTACCTATTGCCGGACAAGTCGAACGCCCTCCTGCAACGTATGTTTCTTTGCAGTACTTTGCCTGAAGCATTACAAAATGTTCCACTTGGTGTTCGCCGACAGGTATGGTTTCAGCACGATGGCGCACCGTCACACTTGGGAATGAAATTGCGTAACTACTTAAATGAAGCGTTTCCAGGGAAATGGATTGGTCGTGGATATCCAATGCTTTGGCCTTCAGGTACTCCAAGCCTTAATCTACAAGATTTTTATTAGTGGTGGCACTTAAAGAAACAAATCTATTGTATTTCAGCCATGGATGTACACAACCTAATAGCTCGCGTGCATGCCGCTTCGGCATTGGTAGATGTAGGTGTATTGAGTAGGGACCAGAAAAGTGTTATCCAATGAGTAGCCAAGTGTTTGCAAATGCAACATGGTCGCTTTGAACATCTTATCTAAATCGACGTTACCCGTGCGTGTACTTGTGGGCACTGTAAATATAAAACTGGAAGTCACTCAAAAATGCTCAAATGTGTGTGAAATCTTACGGGACTTAACTGCTAAGGTCATCAGTCCCTAAGCTTACACACTACTTAACCTAAATTATCCTAAGGACAAATACACACACCCATGCCCGAGGGAGGACTTGAACCTCCGCCGTCAAACTTACTAAATGGAATTACTGTACGTAGTATAATGTGCAATCTAGCGTAGGTTATTACTTCCTATTGGCTATATTTGTGTCGTCGATGAAAACTGCGGTCGTTTATGTTTGTGAGAAGTTCACGTTATCTCTTAATGTTTAAATAAAGGTAACAGTAACAGGCATAAATCCGCAAGATACCGCGTTGTGGACGTGTGAATTAGATACAGTTTGGCGTTTTAACTGAAAAGGTGAACGTTTCGCGCGATCACGACTCGAACATCGCGAATTTACATATGTGCTTAGCATGGCCTTCCTTCGTCTCACCGAACTAATGGCACAGCTCGGGCGAGTGCGGAGTTCACGCTGCCTGTCCTTGGCTACGCTGCACGCACTTACAGCGTTGCCAGAGCAGCGTTTTTTAAGTCGCACTTCTATTAAACCTACGGGCGGGACTAGGTTTTGCTAGATACATGTTTGTCCTGACGTGGAATGAGGAATCGCATGCCGGCCGCCAAGTGTGGCAATTTTTCTTCACCCTGTAATACTAAATGTAACGAGTTCTTGTCCCTGTGCACTTGTGATTAACCAGACGTTCAGAGCAAGCTGTAGCAAATACGGTCGTATGGTGACCAGTGCTTCTACATCTACATGTCTACAGCTACATGGATACTCTGCAAATCACATTTAAATGCCTATCAGAGGGTTCATCGAACCACTTTCACAATTCTCTATTATTCCAATCTCGTATGGCGCGCGGAAAGAATCAACACCTATATCTTTCCGTACGAACTATGATTTCCCTTATTTTATCGTAGTGATCGTTTCTTCTTATGTAGGTCGGTGTCAATAAAATATTTTCGCATTCGGATGAGAAAGTTGGTGATTGGAATTTCGTTAGAAGATTCCGTCGCAACGAAAAACGTCTTTCTTTTAATGATTTCCAGCCCAAATCCTGTATCATTTCTGTTACATTCTCTCCCATATTTCGCGATAATACAAAACGTGCTGCCTTTCTTTGAACTTTTTCGATGTATTCAGTCATTCCTATCTGGTAAGGATCCCACACCTCGCAACAATATTCTAAAAGAGGACGGACAAGCATAGTGTAGGCAGTCTCCTTAGTAGGTCTGTTACATTTTTTAAGTGTCCTGCCAATGAAACGCAGTCTCTGGTTAGCCTTCCCCACAACATTTTCTATGTGTTCCTTCCAATTTAAATTGTTCGTAATTGTAATTCCTACGTATTTAGTTGAATTTACGGCTTTTAGATTAGACTGATTTATCGTGTAACTGAAGTTTAGCGCGTTCTTTTTAGCACTCATGTGGATGACCTCACACTTTTCGTTATTTAGTGTCAACTGCCAATTTTCGCACCGTTCAGGTATCTTTTCTAAGTCGTTTTGCAATTTGTTTCGATCTTCTGATGACTTTATTAGTCGATAAACGACAGCGTCTCCTGCAAACAACCGAAGACGGCTGCTTAGATTGTCTCCCAAATCGTTTATATAGATAAGGAACAGCAAAGGGCCATAACACTACCTTGGGGAACTCCAGACATTGCTTATGTTTTACTCGATGGCCTTCCATCAGTTACAACGAACTATGACCTCTCTGACAGGAAATCACAAATCCAGTCACATAACTGAGACGATATTCCATAAGTACGCAATTTCACTACAAGCCGCTTGTGTGGTACAGTGTCAAAAGCCTTCCGGAAATCCAGAAATACGGAATCGTTCAGAAATCCCTTGTCAATAGCTCTCAATACTTCATGTGAATAAAGAACTAGTTGCGTTTCACAGGAACGATTTTTTCTAAACCCATGTTGACTGTGTGTCAATAGACAGCTATCTTCGAGGTAATTCATAACGTTTTAACACAACATATGTTCCAAAATACTGCTGCATATCGTCGTTAACGAATGGGCCTGTAATTTTCTGGATTACTCATACTACCTTTCTTGAATATTGGTGTGACCTGTGCAACTTTCCAGTCTTTGGGCACGGATCTTTCGTTGAGCGAACAGTTGTATATGATTGTTAAGTATAGAGCTAATGCATCCGCATACTCCGAAAGGAACCTAATTGGTAAACAGTCTGGATCAGAAGACTTGCTTTTATTGATTTGAGTTGCTTCACTACTCCGAGGATATTTACTTCTACGTTATTCATGTTGGCAGCTGTTCTTGATTCGAATTCTGAAACATTTACTTCGTTTTCTTTTGTGAAGGCATTTCGTAAGGTGTGTTTAGTAACTCTGCTTTGGCGGCACTGTCTTCGATAATATCTCCATTGCTATTGCGCAGAGAAAGCATTGATTGTTTCTTGCCGCTAACATACTTTACATACGACCAGAATCTCTTTGGATTTTCTGCCAGATTTTGAAACAATGGCCGGCCGGTGTGGCCGAGCGGTTCTAGGCGCTACAGTCTGGAACCGCGCTACCGCTACGGTCGCAGGTTCGAATCCTGCCTCGAGCATGGATGTGTGTGATGTCCTTAGGTTGGTTAGGTTTAAGTAGTTCTAAGTTCTAGAAGACTGATGACCGCAGCAGTTAAGTCCCATAGTGTTCAGAGCCGTTTGAACTTTTTTTTTTTTTTTTTTTGAGACGCTGTTTCGTTGTGGAAACTGTTATAAGCATCTCGCATTTAAGTTCCTGAGAAGGGACAGCAGCCTTTTCAGTAGTTGCAGGGACAACTGTCTAGATGATTGACTGATCTGGCCTTGTAATATCGACCAAAACGGCCTTGCAGTGCTGGTGCTGTGCGCGGCTGAAAGCAAGGGAAAACTACAGCCATAATTGTTCCCGAGGGCATGCAGCTCTACTGTATGGTTAAAATATTCTGAAGGTAGAATAGTCCGCAATACGGGTCTCCGGGCGGGGACTACTCAGGTGGAGAGAAATTGGTGTTTTACAGATCGGAGCATGGAATGTCAGATCCCCTAATCGCCAGGGTAGGTTAGAAAATTTAAAACGGGAAGTGGATAGGTTAAATCTAGATGTAGTGGGAATTAGTGAAGTTCGGTGCCAGGAAGAACAGGACTTCTGGTCAGGTGAATGAAGGGTTATACATTTAAAATGCAGGAGTAGGTTTAATAATGAATAACAAGATAGGAACACGATTAAGATACTATGAACGACATAGTGAATGCATTATTGTAGCCAAGATAGACATGAAGCACACACCCACAAGCTTATATGCCAACTAGGTCCGCAGATGAGGAGGGGATTGAGGAAATGTATGATGAGATAAAATAAATTATTCAGATTATTAAGGGAGACGAAAATCTAATTGTCATGGCGGACTGGAATTCTATTGTAGGAAAAAGAAGAGAGGAAAAAGTAGTAGGTAAGTACGAAATGGGGAAAGGAACGAAAGAGGAAGCCATCTGGCAGAATTTTGCTAAGAGCATAATTTAATCATAGGTTTAGTTTAAGAATCATGAAAGAAGGTTGTAAATGTGGAAGAAACCTGGAGACACTGGATGGTATCATATTGATTAAATAATGATAAGACAGAGATTTCGGAACCAGGTTTTAATTTGTAAAACATTTCCAGGAGCTAATGTGGACTCCAATCACAGTCTACTGGTTATGAACTGCAGTTGAAGAAACTGGAAAAAGACATGTATTTGACAAGATGGGAACCTGGATAAACTGAAAGAACCAGAGGTTGCAGAGAGTTTGAGGAGGAGCATTAGGGAACGACTGAGAAGGACAAGGGAAAGGAATACAATGGTAGCTTTGAGAGACAAAATAGTGAAGGCAGCAGAGGATCAAGTAGGTAAAAAGACAAGGCTGGTAAAAATCCTTGGGGAACCCAAGAGATATTGAATTTGATCGGTGCAAGGAGAAAATATAGAAATGCAATAAATGAGGCGGGTGAAAGGGAATACAAACGTCTAAAAAATTACATCGACGGGAGGCGCAAATTGCTAAGCAGGAATGGCTAGAGGACAAATGCAAAGATGTAGAATCATACATCACTAGTGGTATGGTACATGCTGCATACAGGAAAATTAAAGAGATGTTTGGAGAAATGAGAACCACCTATACGAATATCGAAAGCTCAGAGGCAAAACCAGTCCCAAGCCAAGAAGCGAAGGCAGAAAGATGGAGGGAGTATATATGGGGTCTATACAAGGGAGATGTACTTGAGGACAACATTATGGAAATGAAAGAGGACGTAGATGAAGATGAGAAGGGAGATATGATAGTGCGTGAAGAATTTGACAAAGCGCTGAAAGATCTAAGTCGAAACAAGATCCCGGCAGTAGACAACATTGCATTAGAACTACTGACACCCTTGGGAGAACCAGTCACGACAAAACTCTTCCATCTGGAGAGCAAGATGTACAAGACAAGTGAAATACCCGTAGACTTCAAGAAAAATATACTAATTCCAATTGCAAAGAAAACAGGTGCTGACAGGTGTGAAAATTATTGAACTATCAGTTTAGTCAGTTCAAAAAATGTTCAAATGTGTGTGAAATCTTATGGGACTTAACTGCTAAGGTCATCAGTCCCTAAGCTTACACACTACTTAACCTAAATTATCCTATGGACAAACACGCACACCCATGCCCGAGGGAGGACTCGAACCTCCGCCGAGACCAGCAGCACAGACCAGGACTTCAGCTCCTTAGACCGCTCGGCTAATCCCGCGCGGCAGTTTATTCAGTCACGGTTGCAAAATACTAACACGAATCATTTACAGAAGAATGGTAAAGCTGGTAGAAGTCGACCTTGGGAAAGATCAGTTTGAATTCAGGAGAAGTGTAGGAACACGTGAGGCAATACTGACCCTGCGACTTCTTTATACAATTAGGAAAAGCTTTTGACAATGTTGATTGGAACATTCTCTTTCAAATTCTAAAGGTGGCGGGGTAAAATACAGGGAGTGAAAGACTATTTACAATTGGTACCGAAGCCAGATGGCAGTTATAAGAGTCGAGGGGCATGAAAGAGAAGCAGTGGTTGAGAAAGGATTGAGACTGGGTTGTAGCCTATCCCTGATATTATTCAACCTGTATACTGAGCAAGTAGTAAAGTAAAGAAATGACAAATGTGGAGTAGGAATTAAAGCCCAGGGAGGAGAAATAAATACTTTCAGGTTTGCCGATGACATTGTAATTTTGTCAGAGACAGCAAAGGACTTGGTAGATCAGTTGAACGTAATGAACAGTGTCTTATTAGACCTTCTGGTGACAAACAGACCCGAACTATTTGAAACAGTTAACGCAGAACAGGGAATTAGCGATCATAAAGTGGTTACTGCATCGATGATTTCAGCGATAAATAGAAATATAAAAAAAGGTAGGAAGATTTTTCTGTTTAGCAAAAGTGACAAAAAGCAGATTACAGAGTACCTGACGGCCCAACACAAAAGTTTTGGCTCAAGTACAGATAGTGTTGAGGATCAGTGGACAAAGTTCAAAACCATCGTACAATATGCGTTAGATGAGTATGTGCCAAGCAAGATCGTAAGAGATGGAAAAGAGCCACCGTGGTACAACAACCGAGTTAGAAAACTGCTGCGGAAGCAAAGGGAACTTCACAGCAAACGTAAACATAGCCAAAGCCTTGCAAACAAACAAAAATTACGCGAAGCGAAATGTAGTGTGAGGAGGGCTATGCGAGAGGCGTTCAATAAATTCGAAAGTAAAGTTCTATATACTGACTTGGCAGAAAATCTTAAGAAATTTTGGTCTTATGTCAAAGCGGTAGGTGGATCAAAACAAAATGTCCAGACACTCTGTGATCAAAATGGTACTGTGCAGAGAATGACAGACTAAAGGCCGAAATACTAAATGTCTTTTTCCAAAACTGTTTCACAGAGGAAGACTGCACTATAGTTCCTTCTCTAGATTGTCGCACAGGTGACAAAATGGTAGATATCGAAATAGACGACAGAGGGATAGCGAAACAATTAAAATCGCTTAAAAGAGGAAAGGCCGCTGGACCTGATGGGATACCAGTTCGATTTTACACAGAGTACGCGAAGTAACTTGCCCCCTTCTTGCAGCGGTGTACCGTAGGTCTCCAGAAGAGCGTAGCGTTCCAAAGGATTAGAAAAGGGCACAGGTCATCCCCGTTTTCAAGAAGGGACGTCGAACAGATGTGCAGAACTATAGACCTATACCTCTAACGTCGATCAGTTGTAGAATTTTGGAACACGTATTATGACTTTTCTGGAGACTAGAAATCTATTCTGTAGGAATCAGCATGGATTTCGAAAAAGACGATCGTGTGAAACCCAGCTCGCGCTATTCGTCCACGAGACTCAGAGGGCTATAGACACGGGTTCCCAGACAGATGCCGTGTGTCTTGACTTCCGCAAGGCGTTCGATACAGTTCCCCACAGCCGTTTAATGAACAAAGTAAGATCATATGGGCTATCAGACCAATTGTGTGATTGGATTGAAGAGTTCCTAGATAACAGAACGCAGCATGTCATACTCAATGGAGAGAAGTCTTCCGAAGTAAGAGTGATTTCAGGTGTGCCGCAGGGGAGTGTCGTAGGACCGTTGCTATTCACAATATACATAAATGACCTTGTGGATGACATCGGAAGTTCACTGAGGCTTTTTGCGGGTGATGCTGTGGTATGTCGAGAGGTTGTAACAATGGAAAATTGTACTGAAATGCAGGAAGATCTGCTGTGAATTGACGCATGGTGCAGGGATTGGCAATTGAATCTAAATGTAGACAAGTGTAATGTGCTGCGAATACATAGAAAGGAAGATCCCTTATCATTTAGCTAGAATATAACAGGTCAGCAACTGGAAGCAGTTAATTCCATAAATTATCTGGGAGTACGCGTTAGGAGTGATTTAAAATGGAATGATCATATAAAGTTGATCGTCGGTAAAGCAGATGCCAGACTGAGATTCATTGGAAGAATCCTAAGGCAATGCAATCCGAAAACAAAGGAAGTAGGTTACAGTACGCTTGTTCGCCCACTGCTTGAATACTGCTCAGCAGTGTGGAATCCGTACCAGATAGGGTTGATAGAAGAGATAGAGAAGATCCAACGGAGAGCAGCGCGCTTCGTTACAGGATCATTTACTAATCGCGAAAGCGTTACGGAGATGATAGAGAAACTCTAGTGGAAGACTGTGCAGGAGAGACGCTCAGTAGCTCGGTACGGGCTTTTGTTGAAGTTTCGAGAACATACCTTCATCGAGGAGTCAAGCAGTATATTGCTCCCTCCTACGTATATCTCGCGAAGAGACCATGAGGGTAAAATCAGAGAGATTAGAGCCCACACAGAGGCATACCGACAATCCTTCTTTCCACGAACAATACGAGACTGGAATAGAAGGGAGAACCGATAGAGGTACTCAAGGTACCCTCCGCCACACACCGTCAGGTGGCTTGCGGAGTATGGAGGTAGATGTAGATGTAGAATATAATATGAACATCAACAAAGGAAAAGAAGATAATGGAATGTACTCGAATTTAATCAGGTATAAGGAGTTTGTTTGTGCTGTTGCCCACAGACGATAATTACACGAAATATTTGTCAAGATTTGTAAGCAGTGGGTCCTTGAGGTACAGAATCACGTGAACACCGAGAAGTATGTTAAAACAGTTTATTAACAAAAGACTGATTATAAACACACACGCTGCGGGCTCCCATCATCACTGTGTCTGACATCCTAACGCCGACTAGTTACGGTCGTACCGAAGGGCTGCATGGTGAGCTAAGAAGAGAGATATATTCGCGCCCGAGGCCGCCATAGTTATACGGCGCTCTGCCGACGGCGGACAGTCGCTTACTGTCCTGTGGTGCACTGCGGCCGGACTCAGGTCTACTGAGGAAGCGAATTGTCAGCATTACAAGGTCGGTCGGCTGGCGAGAGCGTGTTATGTACCGTACGTGCAAACTCGTGGACCCTTACACAGGTGATGCTGAGGGAATTACATCAGTAAATGAGAAATTTAAAGCAGTAAATGGGTTTTGCTATTTGGGAAGCAAAATAACTAATGATGGTCGAAGTAGGGGGGAAGTAAAATGTTGACTTGCAATGGAAGAAAATTGTTTATGAAGAACAGAAATATATTAACATAGAGTATAGATTTAAGTGTCAGGAAGTCATTTCTGAAAGTATCTGTGTGAAGTTTAGCCATGTATGGAAGTGAGGCATGGACGACAAACAGCTAAGGCAAGAAGGGAATAGAAGCTTTTGAGATGTGGTGCTACAGAAGAATGCTGAAAATTTGATGGGTAGATCATGTAACTAATGAGGAGGTACTGAACAGAGCTGGGAAGAAGAGGGATTTGTGGCACGGCCTGACTAGACGAAGGGATCAGTTGGTAAGACACTTTCTGTGACACAAAGGGATCACCAATGTACTACTGGAGGGAAGTGTGGAGAGGAAAAATCGTAGAAGGATACCAAGAGATGAATACAGTAAGCAGATTCAGGTGGATGTAGATTGCTGTAGTTATTCGGAGATGAGGAGGCTCGCACAGGATAGAGCTACATGGAGAGTTGCATCAAACCAGTCTTCAGACTGAAGACTACAACAACAACAACATCTGCCGGGCCGCTTGAATTTTAGATCGTGGCGGCCAGACGGCTATATACGTGCAGGGTGAACCTTAAGGAAACCGACAAACTACAGGGACGGATTCCTGAGTGGAAATGGAGGAAAAAAGGTCCAATGAACATGTGTTCGGATGTGCATCGTTGCCACGGTAGATAGCGCTGACAAACGATAGTTCCTCTGACCACATGCCGTGTTTTCCTTGTGTGTTGCAAGCTGCGTGATTGACACTGCTTAGTGTAAGCAGCAGAATGGTCCGGTATTCATATCGGGAACAAGCTGAGGTGGTGTTTGTGTACGGCCAAGCAGCTGGAAACGATCGAGAGGCATCACAGCTATATCAAAACAAGTACTCTCACAGACACCAGCCACATCAAACACATTTCAAGCCCTTTCTGGGCGTTTGTGTGATCGTTAATCCTTTCAGACAGACGGACGTGCAGGGTGGCGTACACCACATTTGGAGGATCGAGTTCTTCAGGATACTGAGGCAAACAGTACCCAGTACAAGCTCCGGGCAAGTGGTCCGCCAACACGGTAATAGCCAGAGTACTATTATGTGTATCCTGCATGACAACCGCTATTATCCCTCTCACCATGGAGGGCTCTTTGAAATTCTGTTGTGACGTGCATGCGCTGCAGCTGTGTACTGTGCCGGGACGATTTGTTGGCCTGGATCGCAGACCGTCCGTTTCGGGACACAGGTCCATAGGACCTTTTTTCTTCCATTTCCAGTCAGGAATCTATCCCTACAGTTTGTTGATTTTATTAAAGTTCATTCTGTATATATATGTAATTTTCTCGGTAGAACTTCGCCACCTGACCTAAAGGGTTCACACAAGAACACAAACGACGTATTTTTGGTGTACAAAGTCATATAAAGTGACTCACAGGACCAAATTTAGCGTCTGTTTCCTTCTTGAGTTAACCATGGTTAACTTATGCGGTTCTCATAGCCTGCAGTATGGTTTCCTGTTTTGCTTAATATTGTTGTACACCAAATTATTTTTAATTCTGTAAAAATACTACCTGTACGTCCAAAATTCAGTTGCGGTACCATGGCCGCTACATTACAATTTTTTTCTTATATCAGATTTTTGGCAACTTATGTTTGTATAACACTTTCTTTCCTCTCTCTTACATTATATTAATTGATTGGTGTTTCTATTACTTCCATTACAGCCTTTATTGTAGCAGTCACAGTTATTATTATATTTTTATTCAATTAGGCACTTTAAACAGTGCATGCAGATACGACACCTCGTGATTGTCATCAAGCGCTCTGGCGTTCTGCTGTCGCTATTGCAGCGCAGCACGATGTAGGCAGTCCCATCGGTCAGTGGTTGCCTTAAGAAGTCGCCACAAGCCGGATGAATTATTATGATTTCAATGTCTCAACATACTGAATGTATTCAGCACTGATTTTAACCGACATCGCCATGTTGGCGTAACTATTTTTTTATTCCAGTGATCGTTTTATATACAGGTATGATTATGTAGCCTATATTTGATACCTATGCAAATAAGGTACCTCTGTTTGGTTTGATGCTACCTTATGTAGGATACATTGTACGTATATTTACGTCTTTCCGTCATAAAACAGATCTGAAGAGCGTCATCGCAGACGGAAATCGTCAGAAAATTGATTTACGTTTGTGATCAGGCACTGGAGTTAATCAGAACTAGAATCAGTGGTCCCCCGGATCGCTGTTTCCGGGATTTGCGACGATCATGCAGCTCATACATACAGTTTGGTGTATAATTTTTTAGACGGATGCCTGATGATGGCAACTTTGCTGCCGAAACACGTTATGCTTAAGTAAATGTTGCTGTTAAACCTGACGGAAACAAGAATTGTATTATTTTTTGTAAAATAAAGAAGACAGTAGCGGAGCTAAAACAGTTCCATTTGCATACATATTATAAAATAAAAATGTATGTGTGTATACAAGGTGTTACAAAAAGGTACGGCCAATCTTTCAGGAAACATTCATCACACACAAAGAAAGAAAATATGTTATGTGGACATGTGTCCGGAAACGCTTGCTTTCCATGTTAGAGCTCATTTTATTACTTCTCTTCAGATCACATTAGTCATGGAATGGAAACACACAGCAACAGAACGTACCAGCGTGACTTCAAACACTTTGTTACACGAAATGTTCAAAATGTCCTCCGTTAGCGAGGATACATGCATCCACCCTCCGTCGCATGGAATCCCTGATGCGCTGATGCAGCCCTGGAGAATGGCGTATTGTATCACAGCCGTCCACAATACGAGCACAAAGAGTCTCTACATTTGGTACCGGGGTTGCGTAGACAAGAGCTTTCAAATGCCCCCATAAATGAAAGTCAAAAGGGTTGAGGTCAGGAGAGCGTGGAGGCCATGGAATTGGTCCGCTTCTACCAATCCATCGGTCACCGAATCTGTTGTTGAGAAGCGTACGAACACTTCGACTGAAATGTGCAGGAGCTCCATCGTGCATGAAACACATGTTGTGTTGTACTTGTAAAGGCACATGTTCTAGCAGCACAGGTAGAGTATCCCGTATGAAATCACGGCGGTGAATCGAGGAAGTACAGTACATACTGACGAAACTAAAATGAGCTCTAACATGGAAATTAAGCGTTTCCGGACACATGTCCACATAACATCAAAAAAAATGGCTCTGAGCACTATGGGACTTAACTTCTAAGGTCATCAGTCCCCTAGAACTTAGAACTACTTAAACCTAACTAACCTAAGGACATCACACACATCCATGCCCGAGGCAGGATTCGAACCTGCGACCGTAGCGGTCACGCGGTTCCAGACTGAAGCGCCTAGAACCGCACGGCCACATTGGCCGGCTCCACATAACATCTTTTCTTTATTTGTGTGTGAGGAATGTTTCCTGAAAGTTTGGCCGTACCTTTTTGTAACACCCTGTATATTTATGTACATATGGATAATCCACATCTGCTAAAGCACTGGACTGGTTTCAACCAAACTTGGTACACATATTACTTACTGTCAGCGAGAACCACTGTGGGGGCAAGAACCACCTACCTACCTAAGGGGTGGGGGTCGGGGTGAAAAAGTAATGTAGCCAACGACGCGCTAATACCCAGACTTTATGCCGCATAGGCATGACCTTCCAGTTTCTTACTTCTTTACTACTATTTGTAATCGCGACGCACGTGGCAGACAGTTTTTACGTATACCAGAGAATGTATCTACAAAATTAAATCAGTGTACCATACATAGTTCAGCACATACGACGTCACAAAATCGTAAGATGCGTGAAAACTGCCGCATCATGCATGACGTTTACATATACTACTTCTTTACTTTTGTATTTACCATTTCTTTGCTACCAACTCTGTTACAGAGGCTTTATTCACATATACCTCCGAATGTATCTACAAAATTGCATCATTGTACGACGCATTGTTGAGGAGATGTGATGACATAAACATTGAGTTCCTTGGAAACGAAATTGCAGGGTGAAATTCGATCGAGATAAAATGGAAATAAATATACAAATGTGTGTGAAATGTATTAAATATGAGTGAAATATAAGTGGCACGTGCGTAAGCGGGCAAAGCAGAGGATAAAAGTCTCCTCTTAAACCCCTGGATCGATTTCAGCGAAACATTACTATCTGGAAAGAGATACTGTAGGGGTAAGACACAACAACCTCCTGTTGGGGTTGGGGGTGATAAGGTGGAGAGAAAACGGGGAGAGGAAAAGGGAGGAGAATGAGGAGATGGTGGAAAATGTGGGGAGGAGAAGATGGACACTGGGGGAAGGTGCAGATGGACAGAGGGTGAGGTGTACAGAGAATGGGGGGAGGGATGGGGGTGGCGGACAGAGATAGGAGGGAGGAGGAGGTGAACAGAGAGGGGACGGAGGAGATTGATAGAGAGAGGGGGAGGGAGGAAATTGAATAATATAATTTTAATGAAGACATACCTGGGCAACGTCGCGTACTCAGCTAGTAATAAAGATACAAAGAATTTTAAAAATAATATCGTTTGCCTTTCAGCATCCTCTCCTTTGCATAGTACTTGCTCAATACTGTGCCGTTTTTTGACGGTCCTCCTTGATAAATTTAATTATTCTTATTGTGCTTTTGTCCTGGATCTGTCGGCATGGTTATTAACAGATTTGGATTGGTTCCCTTCCTGTCGTCGTCCCGTCACCCACCCCCCTTCTCCCAGAACGGAATACGTGGATCCCCAACTACCTTCGGGTAGTGTTATTTATGTGAAATCGAGCGGAAGTTTTGTAAATATTTATGATTCGTGTAACTGAGGGTGGACTTGGGTGCCATCCCGGTATTCATCTACTGGAATGTGGGAAACCACCTAAACGCCACATCAACGTGGCTGGCACGGCGACCGTCGTCAATCCCCCAGGCAGCTACAGTCTGGGGCCAGCGCACCTCCGCATCCCGGACGTGGTGCTTTAACACACATGACTATCTAGGTGGGTAACGACAATATCTATTTTCGTATGAATCTATATGGTTCCAGAGACCTTTCCAAGTCTCAAACGTCTATGAGGCATATATGCAGACTGTAGTGACATATATAAATTTGTATCAAGGCCGGGATTCGAAACTGGGTCTCTTGTTCACTAGGGAGAAGTACTAACCACTATACCACCCTGGCACACTGGCTTTGTACAACTGTACAGTTTACCATAACAAGTCTCCCTCCCCAATCCAGATTCCTAGCGGCGCGGGGTAGCCGCGGTGTCTAGGGGGTCTTGTCACGGTCCGCGCGGCTCCCCCCGTTGGAGGTTCGAGTCCTCACTCGGGCATGGGTGTATGTGTAGTCATTAGCGTAAGTTAGTTTCATTTAGATTAAGTAGTGTGTAAGCTCAGGGACCGATGACCTCAGCAGTTTGGTCCCATAAGACCCAACTACAAATTTCCAAATTTCCAGATTCCTATACACGCCTCAGCTCTCTTGTTATCTCCCTAAGCTCGAACATCATTGCAGAGGCCATCGAATTCTATTGGAATAACACTTCAGCATCGAACTAAATGGGTGATCCTGCCTGAAACTCAGGCACAGGTGCTTCAGTCAAATGAAACTAAATGGTTCCGTAGACGAATGGAATTTGGATTGAGAAGTGAGGCGTGCTAGAGTAGTCCCTTGTGTTGTGTAAAAAGCCTCTGTGCCTGGGTGGAGGAATGGTTAGCGCATATGTCTAGTGAGCATGAGACCTGGGTTCGATTCCCAGACTTGGTACAAATTTCATTTGTCGCTGCAGTCTGCATACAAACATCACAGATGTTTCGGACTTGATAAGCCGTCTCGAAACATATAGTTTCATTTGATTACAGTGCCTATGCCCATGTTTTAGGTAGGATCCCCATTTCGTTCGATGTTGAGGTATTTTTTTCAGTACAACTGGAAGGTCTCTTCAAAGCTATTCGAGTTTACGGGTGAGTTGTGCGTGGCTCGTGTTCCCGCCATTATGTATTTTACACCGTGTTTTTAACGTACTACCACCTCACTACGTTAATTTAAATTACTACTGTCACTGAGTTGCTGCTTTGCCTGTACGTGAGCGGCGTTGGCAGCGCGTATCGAATTATCGCCTCTCGTAGTATCTTTGATCGACTACTATTACTTCCTGGTCGTTGTCTGTCGTAAGGAGTTCGGGTTGTGAGTTCGGATCGCCAGTTCGGGTCTGCCAGTCAGTGGGAACGCGTCTGGAGAGCAGTCCGGACCTGCCAGTCAGGGAGTTGCAATGCGGCACTAGGGCAGTCGGGTTGGAGCAGCAGTGAGGTCTGCGTCGACGTGGCTCGCCCGACCATTGCCGCCATGCATCATCACTTGAGCCGGGCCACGGTCTTGGTGGATCGTCGGTCGGTCGTCCTACTGGACGACGTGTTTTGGCTCGCCGATCGTTCATGAGTCGGCTGTGTGTGTCTGCATCGACTCCCGATTTGTCTTCGTGCGTGCTTAGTGACGGATATCGTTCATGTCTTCGTGCCGCAGTGTTTGTCAGGTTCTGTGTGTAGTTGGTGTTATTTTCTTGACATTTTAAATGTTGTCCGCGTAATGCCTCTGAGAGGTCGGGCGTCTCATCGGGCGACGTGTAACTGGTTCTCCGAGCGCTTCTGGGCCCCTTAAATTACCATCTTGTGGAACTTGGGTCGTTCCTTTCCTACTGCAGGGATGTCGTTTAGACAGTGGGCGTGTTTCCTCTGCATGGTTGGGTCCGAGCCAGTATTTCCGCCGTCGTGTGTCTGGAAGTGGGTGGGAGACGCACCAGCAGTGAAGTCGTGACGGAGCAGCAATCGCGGACCGATCAGCAGGCAGTCGGTCGGTTGCTGCGGACGAGGGAAGTTATCTCCGGGCGGTGCAGTCGGCTGGGGCCGCTAGTAGCCCTTGCGCAGTGTCGGAGCGTGTGTGGAGCTGTCCCATCGCTACGAGCTTCGTGGTTCACCGATCCAGGACGTCAAAGTTGGGTAGTGGTTTCAACTACCCAAGCCACGTCCATTCATGTTGTGATGAGTCGTTTCGGTGGTTTGTTGTTGGGGAGATTTTCCTGTGAGCGCCGGCCGCGGTGGTCTCGCGGTTCTAGGCGCGCAGTCCGGAGCCGCGCGACTGCTACGGTCGCAGGTTCGAATCCTGCCTCGGGCATGGATGTGTGTGATGTCCTTAGGTTAGTTAGGTTTAAGTAGTTCTAAGTTCTAGGGGACTGATGACCACAGCTGTTAAGTCCCATAGTGCTCAGACCCATTTCCTGTGAGCAACGCCGAGTGTTTCTACTGCTGAAACTCAGCCGCCATGCGGTGCAATTAACTGTTTTGGTCGGCTACAATTTGAGTACACCAGTGGAATTTTCTGTCTTGTGGCTGTTAGTGTTCTGGTTACCTGCACTGGCCTCTAACGTAATGTCAGGCAGCGTCGTTTCCTCACCTATTGTCGCTGTCCAACATGGTGTGTAATTTTGACAGCTAATACATACTCCATTGTAGATTATCACGTTTGTAACGTTTCCGGTTTGAGTTCTCATGTACTGATTGACGGAAAGCAAGTCGCTGTGTCTGTCGGTCCATGGCTATCCCCTGGCTGGGTTCTGACGGGTCGAGTACAGTGGGGCTCACCACCTGTCTCGCCTAAGTGAACGAGTGCCACCGGTGTTTAATTACTTGTTGTCAGCTACTTTAAATTTAAGACTTATGGTTATTTTTTATTTTCTTAAAAATTTTGCAAAATTAATTTTTAAATTTATCTTTCAAGCTTAAATATTGCGGCCTTCTGCCTTTAAAAGATTATGGTAATATATTTTAAAATTTTGAAACTTAATTGTGGCCTTCAGCCATTGGTATTGCACATTGCATATGTACGTTCTATCTGCTTAACCTGAAGACTCTCGACGTTTTTTTTTATTATTTATTGTATTTGCCTCTTTAATTGCATTTTAATCTTGTTGATTTTGAAGATTTCTTGTTGTCAAACATTCTGACCTTCTGGCTTTAATAGTATATGGTAATATATTCTGAAATTTTGGAATTTAATTGTGGCCCTGAGCCATTTGTATTGCACTTCGCATATGTTTACTGATTTTTAAAAATTACTTTATTGCTATCTTAATTGGATTTTTGTCTTGTTGATTTGTTAAGATTTGTTCTTTGGAGGCCTTCAGCCGTGAAAGAGTTGCATTCGGTAAAGGTCCGGCTATGTGCCGCTTTGGTTGTAAAGGTTATTAAATTACAATAAATGACAATTAGAAGGAGAAACTGACCTCAACCTTTGGCCCTTTCCACAACCCTATTACCTGTTTTCCACAGCGGGCGTATCAACTGGGATGCCAACAGGGCTGAGGCGTGAATGGGAATCTGGATTGGGGAGGGAGACGTGCTAGGGTGGCCAATGTTGTTGGGGTTGTTTGGGGGAGGAGACCAGACAGCGAGGTCATCGCTCTCATCGGATTAGGGTAGGAATTCGGCCGTGCCCTTTCAAAGGACCCATCCCGGCATTTACCTGGAGCGATTTAGGGAACCCACGGAAAACCTAAATCAGGATGGCCGGACGCGGGATTCAACCGTCGTCCTCCCGAATGCGAGTCCAGTGTGCTAGCCACTGCGCCACCTCGTTCGGTGTGGCCAATGTGGTTGTGCAGAAAGCCTCCGGGCCAGCGTGGCGTAGTGGTTAGCTCATCTGCTGTAGTGAGCAGATCTGTATTCGAATCCTGGCGTTGTTACCAATTTTCATTCGTCGCTTCAGTCTGCATGTATGCAGTGCCTATGTTAAAGGAATTCAAGACTCAATCCGCAGAACTGTGCACTATTTAACGATCCACTTTGCTAACTTTAGCCACGACAGTAGCGGGACTGTCATTAAGAAACTCATAATTCGTCCTCTAGTGTGCTGTCCTGATTGTGCAGCTCTCTGAAGTCGTGTAGAGCAGTTCCTAGTTTCGTCGCTTAGGGAGCGGACGTACAAGGGACGAACGCTGCAAATCGTGGATTTTTTTTTTTTCCCTCGATGACAGCGGGGCGTCGGCGGAACGGTGACAGCGCGTGGCGGCTCGGCCGAATCAATATGGGCGCAGCTGAGCCCGGCTCTGCCGGACCAACTTTGCGCAAACGAGTGTCGGAACTCTACTCGCAGGGCGGCCCCCACCCGCTCATCGATCTGCTGTCCGGTCGCGTGGCGGCGCGTCGCCTGCACCAGCTTCCCAATGGAAAAGGTCGCCCTCGGCTGTCATGAGGGCACACCAGTCCATGTACACAAACTTTATATAAGATGTCATTGTACTATGAGATGACGAAAACCATGCGATGCCTCCTAATGTCGTGGTGGACCTTCTTTGGCCGGCGTAGTGCAGCAGCTATACGTGGCATCGACTCAACAAGTCGTTGCAACTTCCCTGCAGAAATACTGAGCAATGTTGATTTTAGGGCCATCCATAATTACGAAAGCGCTGCCGGTGCAAAATTTTGTGCGCGAACTAACCTCCCGATTACGTCCCAGAAATGTTCGATGGTATTCATATCGGACGATCTGTGTGGCCAAATCATTCGCTCGAGTTGTTCAGATTGTTTTTCAAAGCAATCGCGAACAATTGTGGGCCGGTGGTACATTGGTACATTGTCATCCACGAAAAACTCCATTATTATTTGGAAACGTGAAGTCCATGAATGGATGCAACTGGTCTCCAATTAACCGAACTTAACCACTTCCCATCAATGATCTATTCAACTGGACCACAGGACTTAGCCCATTCCATGTAAACACAATCCACACGGTTACAGATGTACTTGAGGACAATATTAGGGAAATGGAACAGGATGTAGATGAAGATGAAATTGGAGATACGATACTGCGTGAAGAGTTTGACAGAGCACTGAAAGACCTGAGTCGAAACAAGGCCCCCGGAGTAGACAACATTCAATTGGAACTACTGACGGCCTGAGGAGAGCTAGTCCTGACAAAACTCTACGATCTGGTGAGCAAGATGTATGAAACAGGCGAAATACCCTCAGACTTCAAGAACAATACGAATCCTGCCTCGGGCATGGATGTGTGTGATGTCCTTAGGTTAGTTAGGTTTAAGTAGTTCTAAGTTCTAGGGGACTGATGACCACAGCAGTTGAGTCCCATAGTGCTCAGAGCCATTTGAACCATTTTGAACCATTTCAAGAACAATATAATAATTCCAATCCCAAAGAAAGCAGGTGTTGACAGATGTGAAAATTACCGAACTATCAGTTTAATAAGTCACGGCTGCAAAATACTAACGCGTATTCTTTACAGACGAATGGAAAAACTAGTAGAAGCCGACCTCGGGGAAGATCAGTTTGGATTCCGTAGAAATGTTGGAACACGTGAGGCAATACTGACCCTACGACTCATCTTAGAAGCTAGATTAAGGAAGGGCAAACCTATGTTCCTAGCATTTGTAGACTTAGAGAAAGCTTTTGAGAGTGTTGACTGGAATACTCTCTTTCAAATTCTGAACGTGGCAGGGTTAAAATACAGGGAGCGAAAGGCTATTTACAATTTGTACAGAAACCACATGGCAGTTATAAGAGTCGAGGGGCATGAAAGGGAAGCAGTGGTTGGGAAGGGAGTGAGACAGGGTTGTAGCCTCTCCCCGATGTTATTCAATCTGTATATTGAGCAAGCAGTAAAGGAAACAAAAGGAAAATTCGGAGTAGGTATTAAAATCCATGGAGAAGAAATAAAAACTTTGAGGTTTGCCTATGACATTGTAATTGTATCAGAGACAGCAAAGGACTTGGAATAGCAGTTGAACGGAATGGATAGTGTCTTGAAAGGAAGATATAAGATGAACATCAACAAAAGCAAAACGAGGATAATGGAATGTAGTCGAATTAAGTCGGGTGATGCTGAGGGAATTAGATTAGGAAATGAGACACTTAAAGTAGTAAAGGAGTTTTGCTATTTGGGGAGCAAAATAACTGATGATGGTCGAAGTAGAGAGGATATAAAATGTAGACTTGCAATGGCAAGGAAAGCGTTTCTGAAGAAGAGAAATTTATTAACATCGAGTATAGATGTAAGTGTGAGGAAGTTGTTTCTGAAAGTATTTGTATGGAGTGTAGCCATGTATGGAATTGAAACAGGGACGATAAATAGTTTGGACCAGAAGAGAATAGAAGCTTTTGAAATGTGGTGCTACAGAAGAATGCTGATGATTAGATGGGTAGATCACATAACTAATGAGGAAGTATTGAATAGGATTGGGGAGAAGAGAAGTTTGTGGCACAACTTGACTAGAAGAAGGGATCGGTTGGTAGGGCATGTTCTGAGGCATCAAGTGATCACCAATTTAGTATTGGAGGGCAGCGTGGAGGGTAAAAATCGTAGAGGGAGACCAAGAGATGAATACACTAAGCATATTCAGAAGGATGTAGGTTGCGGTAGGTACTGGGATATGAAGAGGCTTGTACAGGATAGAGTAGCATGGATAGCTGCATCAAACCAGTCTCAGGACTGAAGACCACAACAACAACAACGACGGTTACAGAGTCACCACCAGATTAAACAGTGCCTTGTTGACAACATAGACCCATAGCTTCATGGGCTTGTGCCACATCTAACTCTAACGTCAGCTCTTACCAACCCAAATCAAGGCTCATCTGATCAGGACACGGTTTTACAGTCGTATAGCTACCAACAGATGTGATCACGAGCACAGGAGAGGCGCTACAGGTGATGTCTTGCTGTTAGCAAATCCACTCGTGTCGATCGTGTCTTGCCATAGCCCATTATCGCCAGATTTCGTCGCACTGTGCTAATGGATGCGTTCGTCGTACGTCCCACGTTGATTCCTGCGGGTATTTCAACCAGTGTTGCTTGTCTGTTAGCACTGACAACTCTACATAAACGCTGCTGCACTTTGTCGTTAAGTGATGGCCATCGGCCACTTCATTGTACATGGCGAAATTTGGTGTAATTTGGTACCTTCATGCAAACTTTTGACACTGTGGATCTCGGAGCATTGAATTCCCTAACGATTTCCCAAACGAAATGTCCCATGCATGTAGCTCAAAATACCTTCCCGCGTTCGAAGTCTGTTAATCCCCATCGTGCGGCCATAGTCAGGCCGGAAACCTTTTCACATGAATCACCAGGGTACAAATGACAGCTCCACCAATGCACAGACCTTTTATACTTCGTGCACACGATGCTACCGTTATGTTTATATGTGCATATCTCTAACCCATGAATTTTGTCACCTGAATGTATTTGGTCTTCAGCCCGAAGACTGGTCTGAGGCAGCTGTACTCGCTAGTTTATCCTGTGGAAGCCTCTTCAGCTCTGCATGTCTACTGCAACCTGCATCCTTTCCGACCTGCTCACCGTAGTCACGCCTTCCCTCCCTGTACAAATTTTACGTCCTGCACCTCACTCCCTTACCAGATTACCGAATCATTGCTGTCTTATGATTAGGGACAGGAATATTTTGTGACAACGATAACACGAAAAATAATGCTAAAATTAGCGGTTTATAACAAAATAACGCGAAATTGGCGATTTTTACGAAATATCGCGAAATTCATCATTTTCCTACGTGAAAACTATTATAAATCTCAGGACGACAATTGACCAATATTCGTAACGGATAGTTATTTGTCAAAACTGAAGTTTTCTTTCTTTTCTCCTCAACGCTCTAGCTAATGTATAGCTTTAAAACGACAGTTTGTTTCCCACGTAACGGACTATGACGTAACATCAAATATAACATCGGAATTGTCAAAATACGCAGTATTTGGCAATAAACACCCCGAAATTGGCAAAAAATAAAATAAAAATCACCAAAAAACTTGTTTGTCAAAAAAATTTACGCAGTTATATGGCAAAAATAACACCGAATGTTTGCCAAAAAATAACATGAATTTGGCAAAAAATAAAACTGAAATAGGCAGAAAGCAGCACCAAAATCGTAAAAATGTAAACAAGAAACCGGAAAACTCTAACGCAAAAATTGGAAAAGAAATGACAGAGTAATTATTAAAAGTATAAAATAGAATTCGGAAAATGTAAACTGCAATTCGCAAAAAATCACATGAAAATTGCGAAAAAATCATGTAACAGGAAAAAATAACACTGGAACTGCTGTTAGATGACCCATGGATTGTGACCGTTGGAGAGTAAAATAAGACATCAGGACGACAGTGGATTGTTTTAATTAACTTCTTTATTCTGGCCCTCGGCCATAGCACATCCCTCGGGAATAGTACATCAGAAACATTTTGGTGGAGGCATCCAGTTGACTCTCGTGAGAAACAATAGACGTCTCGCACTGCTGATGGTGCAAAGAGCGGATCCGAGCGTGGCGTCACTTGACCGCGATTACTCTGGTTGTGACTGCGATGACAGTGCAACAATGCAGCTGACAGTTCCGTGGAGGTGGCCTTGACCTCCCTCCAGCGCGCAGGAAGCTGTCTGCTCTGGCGGCGGCTGTTTTCGTCACTCAGGGCAGGCTGCCCTGTACATTGGTCTAACAGCAGGCAGTGTACTGCATTCCAGGGTGTCCCTCCAGGCGTCACAGACTCGTGGTCTGGGCTGTGATATTTAGACGAGAGTATTCTGGTACACAAATGGCTGAGAATTTATGCACTCCACACTATGTCCGCTTAGGGCTTAAAGCATGTTCTCTAAGCACCTGCGTGGTGGCAAGAGAGGAAAGGCTTCCGTCCTTCCGCTAGCATAATGCTTCGTAATCTATTGCTTGAACCGGACCCAGCTGGTTCTGCCTCGCTACGCCTGTTGGCCATGTTTTGCTTCGCAATGCATAACATACTTGCCTGCCTGCAGCTGGCTCCCTGGCAACTCATTTCCGCTCTGGCGCACTTTTTGACCGAATACGGTTGATACGCTACATTGCCCTCCTTTTCATCAAGAAATGGTCCCTCGGGTCGACCAAACTATATTATCCTTTACATTAGAGTTCCTTGCGACTGGTCCTTCTGGTCCTGATTCGCCTCTTAAAAATTATTCTAACAATTGGTTTCCTTAATCCTACCACTTAATCTTACACGTTTCTACAGGATCACAAACGTCATGAACTTATTTCATTACTAGACTTCTTGCACAATAACTTATAGCTCTCTATTGCCGTCCGCTGTGGCCGAGCGGATCTAGGCGCTTCTGTCCGGAACCGCGCTGTTGCTACGGTCGCAGGTTTGAATCCTGCCTCGGGCATGGATATGTGTGATGTCCTTAGGTTAGTTAGGTTTAAGTTGTTCTAAGTTCTAGGGGATTGATGACCTCAGCAGTTAAGTCCCATAGTGCTCAGAGCCATTTTAATTGCTTTCTGCAGAATTTAGTTGTCCTGATGGCTAAGCTACAGGATGTTCTATACTTTCTACCTCTTATGACAACACACAGCCAAGTGCATGGTTGAGGCATCACCTAATAATATACGTTTTTTTTTTATTGCAGTTCGTATTTCATTACTAGACTTCTTGCACAATAACTTATAACTCTCTATTGCCGGCCGCTGTGGCCGAGCGGATCTAGGCGCTTCTGTCCGGAACCGCGCTGTTGCTACGGTCGCAGGTTTGAATCCTGCCTCGGGCATGGATGTGTGTGATGTCCTTAGGTTAGTTAGGTTTAAGTTGTTGTAAGTTCTAGGGGATTGATGACCTCAGCAGTTAAGTCCCATAGTGCTCAGAGCCATTTTAATTTCTTTCTGCAGAATTTAGTTGTCTTGATGGCTAAGCTACAGGCTGTTCTATACTTTCTACCTCTTATGACAACACACAGCCAAGTGCATGGTTGAGGCATCACCTAATAAAATACGTTTTTTTTATTACAGTCCGGAAATACCAATATCAGACTCGATGTTAAAGTTTCTTTTAGCTCCTCAAAACCATGCTGGCACTTTCTGACCACACAAATCTACTGATCTGATGACCTCAGATGTTAAGTCCAATAGTGCTTAGAGCCCTATGAAACTTTTTTTTAACTATTTATTCCAAACTTACAAACTAAACTGAATCAATTATCTATAATACTTCCAATCTGAGAATTCAACTTCCTTCTGCTACTTTTATGTTTGGGATATCCAATCCACTGGCATCTGAATAACGGCTGGATGTGAACTCAGTCTTGTGCTTCGTCTTCTACATACCAAAACAAGGAATACACTCAGCACAACAAGCGCCTCTTCAGTGGCTGGTATGACAATAGTCAATGTTATCTCTTTCCAGCACTGATTTTTCCGATATCAATTTACATGATATAATGAGGTTCCAAGGGAGCCCAGGGAGATTCTTCCCTACTGCTGGTCAGAAGCGCATTGATAGACTGTATTAATTCCGGTCCTAGAGTTTCATTTAAGATGGTTAGATCTGCGTCAGGTAGCATTTCCATGGGATCCTCTGGACAATACAAACGAGGCTGCTTAATATTCAGATGAGTTATCCCTGAAATGGCGGCGGGCAGGTGGAAAGTATGCCTTATTGTCCTGCACGCTGTTCCATTTAATAACAGACTACTTCCATTTAATTCTAGCCTCTTCGCAGACATGCGGTCCCCTTGCTCGAAAGAACTGGCCACTACTACCATCTTATCAAGGTAGAGTACAACCAATGCACCTCAACCTGTTGAAAGTACTTCTTTATTGCATTCCCCTAGCTTCATCTGCCCCCTTAGCAATTTCACTGTGCAAGAATCCTCTCTCATTACCATACTCAGACAGACTGTGATTTTCCCTCAGCAGCATTTTTGTAACTTTGCTTCCTCCATTTATACATATCTTCCCTTTTCTTACAAATTACTTCAAAATCCCTCACTAGATAGGATACGCTTGAATTACGAAGCACTCATAACGTGCTTGTTTCTCTGGCATAGAAACGGAAATGTAAACTTTTGCTCTATCAGTTCTCACCCGTACTGTCGCTACTCCGGCGGTAGTTCCTTCTATACTTTCCTTACACCCTCTAAATACTGCTCTGGTGGTGACAAGTTTACCCTTAGCTGGCCTCTTACAGCCTGTTGCGTAGCCTCCTGTAGTTCTGTTACTTTCCCTTGTATTTCCCAAACCCTATCTTCTATGGACTGCAACCATTTTGACCGGCCGGTGTGACCGAGCGGTTCTATGCGCTTCAGCCTGGAACTGCGCGACCGCTACGGTCGCAGGTTCGAATCCTGCCTCGGGCATGGATGTGTGTGATGACCTCAAATGTTAAGTCCCATAGCGCTCAGAGCCATTTGAACCATTTTGCAGCCATTTTGTCATTACTACCTCCCTATCTAAGACTTCGGTTTATAGTTCCCTGATATTCTGACTAACTGCCTCTTCTGTAACTCTGGCACACCGCATTACTACTGCAGTCAGTTTCTTACTTGTGTGTTATTCAATACGTCTTTCTGTAAACTTGCAATCTGGATAGTGTGCTGATCACTCACGGCTTTGTTCCCCTTTTTCCTCTACGTAACGCCTTCTACGGTGTCGTTCGCTCTTCAAATGTCTTTCTCATCAGCAGTGCCAAATAATCCGACCTCCAGCATCGATCCAACTACTGTTCCTTCGTGTACGCGGAATAACTCCCAGTGCCTGGGTCATCTCAGTCCTTAATTTCTCGTACGCTCCATGTGTTCTCTCACATACCCCAGCTCTTCCTCTGAGTATCTCGCCCCTTTCCGTTCCCTGACGGAGTATGTCGCATGCTTCATCCACTCTTCTCATCTAGTTACGCACCTTCCACACATTGAATACCACCTGCATCACCCAATGACAACTGGCGATCACTAAGTCTTCCTGCTTGTCTAACAGCACTACCCCTTGCAGGTGCTGGTTCCGTAACTTTTACACCCCAACGAAGATCAGTAGTCCCACTGTGATCCGCATCTTCTCGCCTTCTCTGCACCTCACATACAGGCAGGAATACCTATTACTTTCCACCTCCTTAAATTCTTTGCTGCTCCACAGCTGCTTGTACTGATAGTACACTAGATCTATACCTAACCTACAAAAAAAAATTAAATGACTATCTCCTACGCCTTAACCCATATGAAATCCTCATTACCGTTTCATTCACAACCTCTTGTTTATGTTCCGATACCTTTCCCCTCACCCTCCTTTTCCGGTACACATCTCATGGCCCTGGAATAACTTCCGGACTCCCTTGAAAAGATTTCAACCACCCTACATGCACAATTGTCGTTCTCGTCGGCAACTGAGTCTTTGACACTTATTGGCGGCACTGTCTCTGCCACATGGTGTGGCCCATGATACTTTGCAAAAATCTTCTTTGTCTTTCCGTTCGGCGTATGCAAAGTTGATAGCATCACCCACTGACAAACCTTATGTTGTGGCATTCTTGCCGGCCGGAGTCGCCGTGCGGTTCTCGGCGCTACAGTCTGGAACCGCGAGACCGCTACGGTCGCAGGTTTGAATCATGCCTCGGGCATGGATGTGTGTGATGTCCTTAGGTTAGTTAGGTTTAAGTAGATATAAGTTCTAGGGGACTGATGACCTCAGAAGTTGAGTCCCATAGTGCTCAGAGCCATTTGAACCTTTTTTTTTTTGGCGTTCTTGCTGTACGGCCCACTGCTTCTTCCTGTTTCTCCAGTGGTCATGTATTTGTCCCCGTAATTTATTCCAAATTTTCCTAATCACTCTGGAAAATTTCTTGACAAACTCTACAGTCTTCTCTTTCTTCAGTTTCAATGCCTCGAACAGTGATGGAATTCTAGCACCATATACTGCTTCATATGGCGACAATCCTGTATTCGCATGCTGTTTTGAGTTGTAGGCAGAGACGACATACTTCAAATTCATATACCTTTTGGTATTGTCCTTTGCACCTTTACATTCTTTATTGGTTTGTCAATGAAGAGGTACTTAATTTCTTCACATATAATAACTTACACAATTTCTAAAATATATCTGACATGACGCTCGTTCCATGGTCTGTTACTATTGTTTCATGCACTCCAAACTTCTGTATCCAATTGTCCACAGGTGTTTGTGCCACTGTTGCTACCTGCTGGTTTGGCAACGGGACCATTTCTGCTTATCTCGGAAAATGATCTATGATTGTGAGTACATACTTATCCCCTGCGAGTGTTTTGTTGAATAGACTTAAATCATCAATCCCCACAATGCTTCAGGTAACCGCTGTTCGACACAAATCCGCTGTTTGTATGCACTATATGCAATTCAGTACATACAGGTTTACGTCTGTCTGCCTGTTCCTACCCCAAAACCTTTCTGCTAATCTTCTGCTGGTAGATCTGCAAACTCCATGACTCTCTAATATGTGATCATGAGCATCTTGTCGCATTCTGTTCCTTAGCTTCGCTAGTACCACTACCCGTGGTCCCAACCTGGTTTCTCTACATAGCAACCCATCCTGCATACAAAACTGGGACTGCTTAAAATAATGCTCACATTAATCATCTGGCCTCTGTGCAGTTTTCCCAATATATAATACTGCCACTTTTCTACGTAAGCTGTCTCCATTTCCGTGCTTCTTCCCCGGTTTATGTGTGACTTCGAAATCAAACTCACTTATTATTACTGCCCTCAAGGACAGCCTACTGCCGGCCGCGGTGGCCAAGCGGTTCTAGGCGCTACAGTCCGGAACCGCGCGACTGCTACGGTCGCAGGTTCGAATTACTGTGAAACACGAAGACAAAGAGAGGAGTAAAAACGACTATACGTCGATCCCAATCGACGGAAGACAGCTAAGAACAGGGAGGTGGAGAAACGTCTACAAAATACGTCATGCAGAAACGGAGGTCCAGAACTAAAATTTAAATGGCCTTCGCCATGTTGCTACGACGGATGAAAAGTAAAACGAGCTCGACAGCGCGCGCGTCGTTCTCTAAAATAGCGACGTCTTGTTGTTAATTTTCACCACAGTCACAATCACACCTATACCCAAGAATCGAAACCGGAGTAATCTCTGAATTACAGATCCATATGATTAACACCAATTTGCTGTAGGATTTTGGAACATAGGCTGTTTTCGAATATTGTGAACTGCCTCGAAGAAGTTTTATTGACAAATAGTCACCATGGATTCAGAAAATATCGTTCTCGTGGAACACAACTAACTCATTACTCTCACGAATTACTGAGCGCTATCGACAGGCGGATGTCAAATTGATTCCATATTTTCAGATTTCCAGAAGGTTTTCGACACAGATCCGGACAAGCGACTTCTAATCAAAGTACGTCCCTATGAAATGTCGGCTCAGTTGTGTGATTGGATTCGCGATTTCCTGCCAGAAAGGTCAGAAACCGTAGTAACTGATGGAAAGTCATCGATTAAAACAGAAGTAATATATGATGTTCCCCAATGAAGTGTTTAGGCCCTTTGTTATTCTTGATCTACATAAAGAACATAGGAGACCATCTGATGAACCCTCTTAGATTGTTTGCAGATGATATAGTCATTCACCGTCTCGTGAAGTCAATCATAACCAATCGTAAAATGATTTAGACGCGATATCTGTATGGTGCGAAAAGTGGCAGCTGACTCTTAAATAATGAAGTGTGTGAAGTCATCCACACTAGTACTAGGAGAAATCTGCTAAATTTAGATTACGCGGTAAGTCACACAAATCCGAAGGCTGTAAATTCAACTAAATACTTACGGATTACAATTACAAATAACATAAACTGGAACCATCACATAGATAATGTTGTGGGAAGGGCAAGCCAAAGACTGCAATTCATTGGAAGAACACTTACAAGGTGCAACCGGTCTACAAAGGAGACTGCTTACACCACGCTTGCCCGCCATATTTTGGCATATTACTGTGCGATGTGGGATTCTCATCAAATGATACTGACGGAGGAGATCGAAAAAGATTAAAGAAGGGCAGTTACTTTTGTGTTATGGAGAAATAGGAGAGAGAATGCCACGGGCATGATACGTGATTTGGGATGTCAATCAATAAAACACAGGGGTTTTAGATTCTCTAGGATTTTCTCGTGAAATTTCGATTACCAACTTTCTCATCCGGTTGCGAAAATATTATATTAGCGCCCATCTGCAGAGGGTGACAGGCCGACCACTATAAAGTAAGAGACATTAGACCTCGCACAGAAAGATTTAAATGCTCGTTTCTCCCGCACACCGTTCGACAGTGGAACAGTAGAGAAATAGCTTGAAGCTGGCCCCCTGTCAGGCACTCAACTGTGAACTGGAGAGTAATCACGTAGGTCTATATGTAGACAGATTACAGTACAGAAGTGTTAAATTTGATGAGTGTGCAGACCAGTTTGTGTTTCCTCAAAGACCTTTCCAGTCCTCTCCAAATGTTTTCTTCAGAGAAATCCGTCACTTTGATACTTCGTACTTTTCGCCGATAACATTAGGAGAATTATAGGCAGTTCTGAAAGCCATTACCACGAAGCTGTAGATGCTGCGAAATGTTAAGAGGACGAGACGCGATAGACTGCAGAACATAGACATGATCGATCCCTCTAGGATTTCCGAGATGCCTCTTAGTGATATTTGCATTGGATGTTACCGCTATTAAAATGCTAATTTCACTTTTTTATCAGTTCCTCCTCTTTCTTCTTATCGTATTTTATTCTCCTCTCTCTCTCTCTCTCTCTCTCTCTCTCTCTCTCTCTCTCTCTCTCTCTCTCTCTCTGGACATATTTGGAGTGGGCTGTTTTAGCTGTCTCACTCTGTATGTAATTTGATTGTATATTAATTTTTAGTTTCATGTATTAATTAGATTTTTATGTCCTTCTTAAGCAACAATAGTTGATCATTGTTTGTCTACTATTGTGAAATACACTTCACGGACAATTATTGTAGTAGTTATTACTGTCAGTTGCTTTTCAACTCGTAGGAAGGCATATTTGAGAATGGGGCATCGAGCTATGCATTTCTGACCGGCATTGTCTATATTTGTATTCTATTATGTGTTTGTATTTCTAATATTATTCTATGTATTTACGTATTTTTGTAGCTACGTTCGTTTTATGTGTTGTCTCGTTTTAGAGTGTGCTTGCTTCATTTTCTGTTTCTGGATCACTATATGAGGTTTCATTTTCTCTCTCATCACTACTGTCACGTGTTATGGTTAGTTTGGTAAGGGTGTGGTTCTATACGGCGACTCTCTTGCGTATTCTTTTTGTAATCTTTTTGAAAAAGTGCCCACTGTTCTTTCTCGATCTGTCTATTTGTCTGGATTCCTGAGGGAGCTGTATATGTTGTCGTGTGTCATCCTTTGTCCTCTATCCTGAGTATGTACAGTGCAGTGCAGTATTACGTATTCGGGGGAGCCAATTTTTCCACGTGCTCTTTCTTGGTCGGACGGTTGCTCCTCCGATGCAAATGTATTGGAGTCGGACCATGTCCAGTGTGGAAGTATATTATTCCGCGGCTTGAGGTAGCGTGTTTTATTTCTAATTTTTCATTTATATCACCACAAGGAAAAGGGCAAACATGTACATAAGAAAAAACGCCCTTCCCAAATGGCGTCTAAATCCACCACGTGGCACATCTCAGCTAAAAATTTGCGTCTAAATGTTAGCAAGGTTGCAGTGTGGAGTGTAACCTGGTTCAGAAGTGAAACGTGGGCGATAAACTGTTCAGAGAAGAAGGAATGTGATATTTTGGACTGAGCCGGTATAGAAGAATGCTGAAGATTACATGGCTAGGTGCAATAACTTACGAGAAAGTACTGATCGGAGTTGGGAACAAAAGGAACTTGTGGCACAGCTCGTTTAAAAGAAGGGATACGATAATAGGACGCATCATAATTAGATAGAGGAAAATTTTAAGACCAAATTCGGTGTTACTTTTTACAGATTTTGTTATTTTTTGCCCTTTTCGCTGTTATTTGTTGCTGATTTCTTTGTTGTTTGTTGCCAATTTCGGTTCTGTTTTCCTCCAAGTTAAATACTAATACGTGTACAAGTATCAAACGGGAATTTGGTTGCAATAATTACACGTGTTGTTTGAAATTGATAAACAATATTTTATTCAAAATAATCTCCATTGCCATTTGTACATTTCTCCCACCTCTCCGGCAGGCTGTGTGTGCCACGCCAAGAAAACAGTTCATCTTTTGAAGTGAACCTGTCAGCGAGCCATTTTAGTACAGTTTTATACTAACTGAAGCTTTATTCAGTCAGATCGTGCCCCAGTGATGGAAATAGATGATAATTGGAAGGAGCCAAGTCTGGAGGATTTGCTGCATACCCTAGTATTTCCCAACTGAACGCCTCGATGGTTTCCATTTGTACATTTCTCCCACCTCTCCGGCAGGCTGTGTGTGCCACGCCAAGAAAACAGTTCATCTTTTGAAGTGAACCTGTCAGCGAGCCATTTTAGTACAGCTTGCTGTGTGTGATGGAGCGTTATCATAGAGCAATATAACTTTGTTTTGCCTTTTTAGGTCGTTTTTCACGTTATGCTCGATTTAAATCAATCATTTGTTGTTGGTAGTGATCAGTGTTAACGGTTTCAGCAAGTTTTAGAAGCTCATAATAGATGACACCCTTCTGATCCCACCAAACAAAGAGCATTGTCTTCTTTCCAAAGTGATTTGGTCTTGATGCCGATGGTTTTCCTGGATTCACCCATGATTTATGACGCTTAGGATTGTCAAAATATATACATTTTTTATCACTTGTTATTATTCGATGGAGAAACGACTTTATTTTACATCTGGCGAGAAGCGTTTCACAAGTGATCTTTCGATTCACTTGCTACCTTTCATTCAGTTTATGCGGAACCCGTCTTCCCACTTTCTGCACCTTTCCCATAGCTTTCAACCGAAGAGAAACGGCTTTCTGCGTCGCATTCAATTGTTTCGCGAGTTTCTTTTGAGTTTGGGTATCATCTTCATCCAATAAGGCCTGAAATTCGTTGCCTTCGAATTTTTTCGATGGTTTCCCGCGTTCGTCGTCTCTCACGTCAAAGTCACCATTTTTTATTTTTTGAACCACTTGAAACACTGTGTTTCCCCAAGAGCATGTTCGCCGAAATCTTCGACAAGCATTCGATGTGATTCTGCAGCAGTTTTCTTCAAAAAATGTTAACAGAAAACCAATGCTGTCCGCAAATCGTTGTTCGTAGGTATAAAAATCGACATGTTTGAAACAGATACCGATGCATGGAACTTGGGTTACCGTGTACTGACATTCATCGTCAGCCGTTAAGGAAGCAGATGTTGTTGCAGGCGCGGTCTCACTGGCCCTACACTGACGGCTAGCGCCATCAATAGGTAAATTCCGGTTTCATATATTTACACCTGGTATTTACTTTTTATCAGTTTCTCTGTTATTTGTTTTCAGTGTATCGTATCGACAGTATTCTGTCAAAAATTACGCCAGAGCAGAAGTGCTTTGGAGCAGAGCCAGCTGCAGGCAGACAAGAGTTTAAGCGTTGTGAAGTAAAACATGGGCGACAGGCGTTAAGACGAAGAGCCAGCCGTTTGCGATGTAGCAACAGCCGACAGTGCAATACGCTAGCAGAAGGACAAAAGCCTTTTCTCACTTGGCACCACGGTTCTGTTTAGAATATGTGCCTTAATCTCTAAATGAACATCGTCTGGAAGATATAAGTACTCAGCCGTTTGTGTACCAAAATATTCTTGTCTCAGTATCACAGGCCGCACCATGAGTCTATGACGCTGAGAGCGACATCCTGGAATGCAATACGGGGTCTGCTGTTCGACCACTGGACAGGTCAGCATGTTCTGGGGCACAAAAGCAGCCGCCACCAGAGCAGAGTGCCGCCTACTCGCTGGAAGGTCACGATCGCTCCCCGTGGAATAGTCAGCTGCATTTCCTTGCTGTCATCACAGTCAGAGCCCGAGATGTCACTGCCAGCGGCATTCGGGTGGCACCACACTCGGCCCCATTCACTGCTCTGTCAGCACTGCTGGATGTCTGTTGTTTCACATAAGAGGCAACGGGACACCTCCACCAAGCTGTGCCTGATGCACTATGGCTGAGGGCCAGAATAAAGAAGGTGATTAAACAAATACACTGTAGTCCTGACGTCTCATTTCACTCTCCAAAGGTGATATTCCTTGGGTCATCTAACACTGGTGTCAGATCATTGACGTCGCCTTCTTACAACAACGTCTGAACCTACAGATCGTATTTTGGTATTGGAGAAAAAGTTTGACGGTCAAGCGTTTTGTAAAGCGGATTTTATTGCGATTTGAGAACCTGTGGATTTGTATAGTTATAGAGGTAGTGGAAGTCACGATTGGTTGGTGCCTGTTAGCTGTGCACAGTGGAACCTTGAGTGCCACTCAGCGCCATGCGTGGAATCAGTTCCGGCAAAACGTTTTTCATGAACTCGTTGCGGGCGTATAGCCAGGCAGTGTGGGGAGTCGAGATGGCTCATGATTAGATGTAAGAATCAGGTTAGTGTATTTTGTCTTGTGAGTGTTAGTCCTCAAGATGTGTCAGAGCCGGAAGCAGTACACATCTTGCTAGGAAAGATAGCACAATTAACAGCGGATAATAGAGGACATTGTGGGTTGGTAGAATCGTAGTCGTCACAATGGGGTGTATGTTTGTCAGTCGCAAGTTTAATTGCTCCTTTCTCTGGTAATGTAACCGAGGATGTACAGGCTTTTGCTGGAGATCTCGGAAATCTGGCTGAGTTGGAAGGTTGGTCTGGTAAGGAGTTATTGAGAGCTGGAAAACAGAGACTAACAGCGGAAGCTAAAACTTGTCTATGGTATATAGAAGCTCTGTAGGGAGCCACAACATTCAAAGAAGTTAAATCAGGGTTAATTCAGAAATATACGAAACAAGGAAACTGTAGGGAACAATTACGGGTAATAACTAAGAGAAGTATGGAAACTGTGGAACAATTTGCGAGTAGGATAAGGGAAATTGATGGATGAGCCTATGGATTATTTTGCAAGAAAATGAGCAGAGGGTGCTCGACGGTTTTTTTAAAAGGGTTGCATGTGGTGATGTCAAGACGTGTACAGACAGGGGGTTTGTCATATTTGCGCACAGCAGTGCTGTCAGCTATGGAGTGTGAGGAGATCGATCTGTCGCCTGGAATGCAGGGTAAACAGACAGTGTTTGCAGCTGGCATAAAATGTTTCAGACAGGGACGAACAGCGCATGTAAGGAGGCAGAGTTACTAGCCTCAGGGTGATACGAATAAAGTAAGAGGAAGTAGTAGTTTTAGAAGCAGAGGACCGGGGAAGAATAAGCTGTTAAACACCGACGGGAACCGAGGTCCACCTACGGTCATTCCCAGTGAGATTGGTTGCTACGAAATCGTATGCAGAGGTGAATTCTGCAACAACTGGAACAGTGGGAGAAAAAGGGTTGCAGGATATTATTGGACTCAGGCGTGCATGTGTCGGTCTCCAGTAGCGATCTGGTGAAGCGTAAGAAATGGGACCCACCACGGCACAGATTGCTTGGCGTGGGGGACAAAGATGTCACATCATCAGGATCAGTGGACATAGACGTTTTCCTGGATACGGTTCAATTTAAACAATATGTAGAGATTGTGCCACATGTGATGAGGGCTACGACGTGATTCTGGGATTAGATTTCTTATATCAGCATTGGACCATAATGGATCTTCGGTAACATAGGGTGGAACTTCACAGAAAAAAGTTTCAGTTAGATGAAGCCATTGCCAGTGTAGCGATGTCGCGAGGGGACTCTGTCACGGAAGGCGAACCGATTAAACCATTAACGACCACACTCAGACTTGTTTCGCAGGGTATTGGGAAATCACTTTGGCTCAGTGTTGAGTTTAGCTTCCCGGTAGGAATTTTGTGTGTGGTGGAACCGTTAGAAGAAAATGAAGTGTTAGAAAAGACAAGTTGCTTAGTTAAAAGCGTTACTGTACACTTACAAGAAATAAAGGTTAAAAGGGAGGTACCTGTTTTTATAGGTAATTCAGCGCAGAGAACATAGGATCAACATGAGCGTTGTTAATCGCTACTAGGGATATCCTGCAGGAAGAAAAGTGGCACACGAGGAGTGTCAACCACAGGCGATCACCAGACACCACTGAAGCTTCATTATGAAGAAAAGTGAAGAACCTGGAAGGAAACAATAGGGACAGATGGAAAAAATACTTTTGAAATTTAAGAACGATTCTTTCCCAAGAAGGGAATTACCAGTTACGCATATTACACATTACTGTAAACCAATGGGAAATGAATCACCAGTCTACCGCAAATCATACAGAATACCTGGGCGTATTTGAAGGAATTTATCGATCAACAGTTGAAAGATGCAATAACTGAAGACAGTAATAGTGCATGGTGGTCAGGAATAGTCGTCGTGCCAAAGAAATTGATGGATGGAACACGAAAATATAGGTTCTGTTCTGATTACAGACATATAAATGTGAAATGCCTATCCTTGGCCAAACATCGCAGAAATCTTGGATCATTTAGGGCAAAGAAAATATGTTTCAACAGTGGATTTGATAAAAGGTTATCACCAGATAGAGGTTGCACGACAGGATCGACACAAATCAGCGTTTCAGGCACCCTGGGGACACTACCAAATCAGAAGAATGCCATTCGAATTGAAAAATGCGCCTGCAATGTTTCAGAGATTGATGGATGGAATACTCAGAGGTTTAAAACCACGACAAAGCTTATGGTATCACGACGACATAATCGTCTGTGGGAGTGATATGGAATAGCGCGTACAACTATTAAGAGAAGTATTCCTAAGTTTAAAAGCAGCGAAGTTAATATTGAGTACAGAAAAGTGTAATTTTATGATGGAAGAGGCAGTATACCTGGGTCATATCATAAGTAAAGGTAAGTTTAAGACAGATTCAAGATTAATTAGGGCTGTTCGTGGCTTTCCTGTACCAGAATCTGTAAGGGAGTTGCAATCATTCTTAGCAGTCACGAACAATTACCGCCGGTTCGTAAAAGGAATTGCTAATGTTGCCAGACTGTTGAAATAGTTGTTAAAAAACGATAGTAGATTTGTGCGATCAGAAAGTACCAGCATGGTTTTGAGGAGCTAAAAGAAGCTTTAACATCGAGTCTGATATTGGTATTTCCGGACTGTAATAAAAAACACGTATTTTATTAGGTGATGCCTCAACCATTCACTTGGCTGTGTGTTCTCATAAGAGGTAGAAAGTATAGAACATCCTGTAGCTTAGCCATCAAGACAACTAAATTCTGCAGAAAGAAATTAAAATGGCTCTGAGCACTATGGGACTTAACTGCTGAGATCATCAGTCCCCTAGAACTTAGAACTACTTAAACCTAACTAACCTAAGGACGTCACACATATCCATGCCAGAGGCATGACATGGGCGCATATACCCTAGTTGTTTTTGTGTCCCAAAAAAAAACAAAAAAACTATTAAGAAACACCGACGACTCCCGAAGGAATGAAATACCTTACAGCACTGGCCTGTGCTGCCGTTAACCAAAGAAGAAATTCAGCGTTCAGTACTGCGTGTCCTGAGTCACTTACAGCGTACAGCAATGCTCGAGTTCAATGTTTTGAGCACTTGCCGTGACTGCCGCAATAATAAACACACGAACTACACGAGTTACGTTTGTGAAACCTCTTCTTCTGACGGCAGGACGGTCATTTGCGGCGCTGCTATCTTGATGTTATTTGATCAAGTCCGTTTTATTTCACGTCATCGAAGTTATCTTGGAATTTCTTTTTTTTTTTCAAATTCCAAAGAAAAATGTGTAATTTTAGTAGGAAAAAAACAATGTCGATGTTGTAATTGGGCGACTACAAACGATAAACAATGCTCGCGAACGTGTGGAAAATCACCGTATTTCCCGATAGCACTTGGCGAAAACCGCTCCTCAATATACGAGGGCCGCTCAGAAAGTAACCTCCGGTTGATTTAAAAAAATACACCAAGTTAAATAAAAATATTTTAATATATACATCTTACAACTACATCTTTGCACTATTTTTCTACATAGTCTCCATAGCGATTGAGGCACTTATCGTATCTCTTCACAAGCTTTGAAATTCCTTCTGCATAAAAATCACCCGCTTGTGCCTGGAGCCAGCCTGTGACCGCATCTTTGAGCTCTTCGTCGTCATCAAACCGCTGTGACCCGAGCCATTTCTTCAAATGCATGAAGAGGTGATAATCACTTGGCGCCAGGTCTGGGCTGTAAGGTGGATGGTTGATAACGTCCCACTTGAAGGACTCAAGAAGGGCCGTTGTTCTGCGAGCAGAGTGAGGACGGGCGTTATCGTGCAAAAAAACGATACCGGAAGTCAGCATACCACGGCGTTTGTTCTGTATAGCCCGTCGTAACTTTTTTATTGTTTCACAGTACACGTCTTGATTAATGGTCGTACCACGTTCCATGAATTCAACCAACAACACCCCTTTGGCATCCCAAAACACCGTTGCCATCAGTTTTCTGGCAGAAAAATCTTGCGAGGCTTTTCTTGGTTTGGTAGGCGAATTTGAATGTGCCCACATCTTTGATTGTTCTTTTGTCTCAGGGTTCACGTACTTAATCCAGGTTTCGTCACCGGTCACGATTCTGTTTTACAATGGTTCTCCTTCGTCCTCATAATGTGACAGAAAGTCTAATGCAGAGGCCATTCTTTGAGTTTTGTGGTGGTCGGTAAGAATTTTGGGCACCCATCGTGCACAGAACTTACGGTAACCCAATCTTGCTGTCACTATCTCGTACAAGAGAGTCTTAGAAATCTGTGGAAAACCAGTACACAACTCCGACATTGAGAAACGTCGATTTTCACGAACTTTTGCATCAACTGTCTGAACGAGTTCGTCAGTCACCAATGATGGTCTACCACTCCTCTCTTCATCATGTTTTCTCGTCCACTTTTAAATAAACGTACCCATTCACGGACAACTCCTTCACTCATAACTCTTGGTCCATACACTGCACAAAGCTCACGATGAATAGCTGCTGCAGAATATCCTTTGGCTGTAAAAAACCTTATGACAGCACGCACTTCACATTTGGCGGGGTTTTCTATTGCAGCACACATTTCAAACTGCCACAAAAACTAAACTAGCGCAGGTACGACGTTCATTCGACCACGGCTTGATGCCGACTGACCTGTTGAGTGCGTGAACGCACAGATGGCGTCGCTACTCCCCCCACAACCCGCACTGTGACCAATCGGATGTTACTTTCTGAACCGCCCTCGTAGTTATTCATTCGGGATATATTTGGAGTGGCCACTCTTTGCTGCCTCAGCCTGTATAAAACGTGTACTGTCAAATCGTAAAAGAAAAGGTTCTCTGCATTTCCGAAGCTTTCCCTTGAAATCATTGACGGTAGCGAGCAGCCATTTTATCTATTTCCTAACCCTCTTGTACTTTCTTCTGAATTTCTAACATTTTTACTTGACACCCTTCGTTTTCTAAGTAATCTGCGGTATATATTTTGTTAGACTTTCTTTTTAACTCATTATTATTACTATCATTTTCCTTTGCTGTTAATAATGTGTGTCTGTATAATGGAAAAAACTGTTTTATTGCATCATACCATAGTACGTACAACCTGTTTTAAAATAGTAGGTAACAGGTCTTCAAATATACAATAGATGAAAAGAAAATTAACTTGAATATCTATTTGGTGTGTCGCATTTGTGATACGTAAGGTGTAGGTGAGTATAATAGGTATGTATAAGTGTAGTGATATGACTGTGTTGTATGATGATGATGATAGAAAGAGTGAAACCTGGTGCCGCACATAGCCTATTCCTGTCCAGTAGGATCAAAGGGGCCGCCGAGCTTAAGTTCCCCATCCGATGAGCGAATCATCATCAACAGTGTCATATGTTGTCACTTCGTGAAATAGTGTGGAGAACTTTGGAATTTAATCCAAGACACTGGCGCAAAGACTGGAGATCAGGAACTCTATGCCACCACTTGTCCTTCCGTTGCTGGCCAAATACTGACAGCCAAAACTTCATTCGCCACCAGGATTACAGTGGGCTTATCTAGTAGTCGGGCGCCACCACACAGCGTACGTTTGCTCCCCTGTTACGGAGGTAGGTAACATCTAGATTTATACTAGCAGGCCGCCCCGCTTTCACATTTGTAGCTCTAACTATCAACGGCCATACGACTTGTCTGGTGTGGCAGAAATGAGTTACATATGCCAGCTAACCTCGTGAATCAATCTACAAATGGAAACCGTGTCATAATCCATAAATTGTTTCTGAGATTAGCTTTCGCATACAGCCACAGAAATGTGGGATGGGGCGGACACTGGAACAACTCACTGTGCAGTCCTGATCTCGCTCCACATGATTATCATGCCTTTGGTCCCTTAAAAATGGAACTGAAGTTCCGACGATTCCTGTGGGACGAGGATGTGGAGAGGGCAGCTAAGTACTTCACACAGTAGGACACCGTGTTCTACCAAATGGGTATCTTCAACCCGGTGCATCTGTGGGATGGCTGTACGGCTATCGAATGGAAGCTTCTTGATTGTCCCTTATATTACACATCCGTCGTTTCTACAATTATAAATTACACACACAAACCTTCCTCCAGAATTAATCTGCTTATTAGTGAAAACCGTATCAAAATTTTTACAGTAGTTCCTGATAACAGCACGCAGGAAGAAAAAACGCGAGAGGGGACTTAAAGTCAGAAATACGTATAGCTTCCATGTTCACAAATTTCTCCTTTAAGAAACGATTTTCTTGCATGTCTCAGTCTGAATTTTACATCCTGTCTATCTGAGCCAAGATCAGTTATTTTGCTACCAAAAATGCAGTACACATCATCTAGTTTTAGTGTCTCATTTACTAATATATATCTCTCAGAAGCGACGTATTTATTCAAGCACATTACACTACTACTGTTTCAATTTTGTTGACATTCATATTATAACTCATTTCAAGACACTATCCATTCCGTTCAACTGATTTGCTGTCTTTGACAGAATTACTTTGGCCGGCAAACATTAGTTTTTATTTCTTCACCTTGAACTCTGGTTCCCTTTCAAAATTTACCCTCGGTTTCCTGCAATGCTTCCTCAGATTACAGATCAATCAACATAACAGATAGACTGCTATCCAGTGTCACCCCTTCTCAAGTACTTCTTCCCTTTCATATCATTCGACTCATAACTGCAGGCGTGTCTCTTTACAAGTTGTAGTTAACATTTCACTCCCTGTATTTTATCCCGGTTACCTTTAAAATTCGTAAGAGTGTATTCCAGTGATTTTCAAAACTTCTCTCTAGTCTACAAATGCTATAAATATTGGTTTGCCGCGATCTACTAAGATTGTCGTACGGTTATTATTGCGTCGTGTGTCCCTACACTTTTCCGGAACCCAAGTAGAACTCCTCCCCTCAGATTGACCTCCACTAGTCTTTCATTTATTCTGCGAACAATTAATGCCAGTATTTTATTTCTGCAGTATTTTACAGCTTATTAAATTGACGGTTACATAATTTTTGCACCTGCCATGTGGAGCAGCGATATGCCTTGACGATGAGGGAGCTGCAAGGTTCTTCTACTGCTGTTCAGTGGACCGGTGGCCCACAGAACGCGTTCCAATAATGGGAAGCCGCCTGCTGTCGCCTCTGTGCTCGCCTGCTGTTTGCAGGCCTGGTCGCACACGTACACTTCACAAATAGTTTAAATTACACACCAAGCTGTGAATTAATAAAATCATTTATAATACACCAGCTTAGCTGAAATTTTTATAGCGTCTTTCAGAATAACAATAGTTAATTGCTTGAAATGTTTTCGGAAATACTCAGAATTACCTGCAAACTGTAATTTTATAATTTCGCGATGGAAAAAACATCGTGAAAAGTTAATGTTTTTGTAAAGACAGGATAACTTAAAATAGTCACTTCGTTGCTCCTTTTTATTTTTTCGCTTTTCTTCTCGGTCGATATGTGTTGAGAGAAAGCGGAATTTTTTGTGAAACATCGTGGAATATTCCCGCTTCAGCCCCAATAGGTTCATAAGTTCTGCTATACGTAGCCTTCAAAATGTCATCTGTAATGTAGGTGCGTTCCAAGCAGAGAGCTGTCACTGAGTTTCTTCTGGCGGAAAACCAGAGCATCATAGGTATTCATAAGCGCTTACAGAATGTCTACAGAGACCTTGCAGCGAACAAAAGTACAGCGAGTCGTTGAGCGAGTCGTCTATCATCATTACAGAAAGGTCGTGCAAACCTGTCCGGTCTCCCATGTGACGGCAGGCCGTACACAGCTGTGACTCCTGCTATAATGGAACGTGCGGACACTCTCATTTGAGGTGATCGATGTATCACAATGAAACAACTCGCTGCACAACTGAATATCTCTTCTCGATAATGCTGACACACTTGTCCTCCAGTTGGGGTACTCAAACGTGTGTGCCCGCTGAGTTCCTCGCCGCGTAACAGCAGACCATAAACAGCAACGAAGGATTATTTGTGAAGAATTGCTTGAGCGTTACAAGGCTGATCGTGACCCTTTTCGTCGAACATCGTAAAGGGCGATGAAACCTGGGTTCGTCACCGAGTCGGAAAGAAAACGGCAATCCATGGAGCGGCGTCACATCACCTCTTCTCAGAGGCAAAAGCTCAAAGCCGCACCCTCAGCCGGTAAAGTAATGGCGACGGTCTTTTGGGACTCTGAAGGATTTGGTTCAAATGACTCTGAGCACTATGGGACTTAACACCTCAGGTCATCAGTCCCCTAGAACTTAGAACTACTTAAACCTAACTAACCTACGGACATCACACACATCCATGCCCGAGGCAGGATTCCAACCTGTGATCGTAGCAGTCGCGCGGTTCCAGACTGAAGGGCCTAGAACAGCTCGGCCACAGCGGCCGGCTCTGAAGGATTTATTCGGTTTCATCTTCTCCCTCTTGGTGCTATGTTCAACACAGAAGTGGATTGTATTACCCTCGGGAAATTGAAGAAACGACTTCAGTGTGTCTGTCGCCACAAAAATACAACCGAACTTCTCCTTGTCCATGACCACCAAGGCCTCACACAGGTCTGCGCAACCGAGAGGAGCTCGTAACATTTCGTTGGGCTGTTCTTCCCCATCCACTCTGCAACCCGGATCAGACACCCTCAGATTTCCATCTCTTCTGCCCAATGAAGGCTACACGCCGCAGGAAGCAGTACGTGAATGATGGAGAAGTTCCTGATACAGCAAGGAGTTGGCTCCCACGTCGACCAGTAGAGTGGTACCATGCAGGCATACAGGACCTCTCAGTGCGTGTAGGAGCGCGTGTCGTACTCGACAGAGATTTTGGGTGAAAAATAGGATTTTGTAGACAAAATAATGGAAATAATATGATGTATTGATATCCTGAATAAAACCAACCTGGTTTCCTTTAAAAAATGTGTTGTATTGCTTATTACCAGGTGTGCAATTATGAAACCTGAATTTGGTCGCAAGAATTACACGTCTGTTGTTTGAAACTGGTAAACAATATTTTATTCAAAATAATCTCCATTGCTATTTATGCATTTCTCCCACCTCTCCGGCAGGCTATGAATGCCACGCCAAAAAAGCATTTCTTCTTTTGAAGCGAACCAGTCAGTGAGCCATTTTCGTACGACTTGAAGCGTTGTTCAGCGACAGCGCGTCCCAGTGATGCAAATAGATGATGATCGGACGAGGACAAATCTGGAGAATAAGTGGCATGCCCTGGTATTTCACAATTGAACACCTCGAACATTTTCCTAACTCGTTTTTCTGTCTGTGATTGGGCGTTGTCGTTTTTCACGTAATGCTCGTTTTAACTCGATCATTTGCTATTGGTAGCGATCAGTGTTAACGGTTTCACCAGGTTTTAGCAGCTCATAACAGATGACACCCTTCTGATCCCACTAAACACAGAGCACTCTCTTCTTTCCAAGGCGATTTTGTCTTACATTGGATATCGATGGCTTGCCTGGAATCACCCATGATTTACGACGCTTAGGATTCTCAAAATATATCTCTTTTACATCACCTGTCACTATGCGATGGAGAAACAACTTCTTTTTGTATCCGGGGAGCAGCATTTCACAAGTGATCTTTCGATTCACTTGATGTCTTTCATTCAGTTCATACGGAACCCATTTTCTCACTTTATTCATCTTTCACATAGCTTTCAACCGAAGAGAAACGGCTTTCTGTGTCACTTTCAATTGTTCCACGAGTTCCTGTTGAACTTGAGTATCATCTTCATCCAATAAGGCCTCAATTCGTTGTCTTCGAACTTTTTCGATGGTTTCCCGCATTTGTTGTATCTCACCCCAAAATCACAGCTTGTGAATTTTTTGAACCACACGAAAACTGTATTTTCCCAAGAGTTTATTCGCCGAAAGCTTAAACATGCACTCGATGAGATTCTGCTGCAGTTTTCTTCAAATGATAACAGAAAACCAGTGTTGCCCGCAAATCGCAGTTCTTAAGCACAAAACTCGACATGTTTATGGGTTTGAAACAGACAACGATGTATGGAAGTTTGGTTACTGTGTGCTGACATTCGTCCTCAGCCGTTAACGAAGCAGATGGCGCTGCAGACGCGGTCCCACGGGCCCTATCCTGACGGGTAGCACCACCTGTAGAGAAGTACCGGTTTGATACATCTACACCTGATAAATGCCCCTGGTAACGGTGTAAGTGACGTACGTTTCAGTTTTCTAACCATAGCTATTGTTTTCATTTGTCTGGCATTACTATTTTCTTTTTTTATGCTGTCAGAGTGAGTGTGGAGATGGATGGAGCATGTACGCGACGCATGAATCTTCAAATTTATTAATAACGCGCTTCTGAATTGCACTGTTGTTGAGCAGAGTGTCACATACATGATATGATGTGCTTAATGTGAAGCAACCATTTTAAGGACCCTAGAAGTAATTCTTTTCTTCTGTCGTTACGATTAGTAAAGATGAGATTATTTTCAGCTTATTTGCTATTTGGTAAATCCTGTGTTTGGAAGGTCATTAAAGTAAATAAGGAAATTACTGGGTCGTCTACGAAAATCTGCCAAACTGACTGGCTATAATACGGTCAAGTCACTCGGAATTGAGAAGTTCGCACATCCCCTGGACAGAGGTTCGTGCACGGCAGCCTCGACAAGCCGTAATTTAACCCTCGTGATGTGCGGAACTTTGTCTAGGCGTTCTAGTAAAAATGTTTAAATTTACTTTTGTTACGAATCAGTGTTTCGAAAAATGATTGAGATGTGACATAAATAACGTATCTGAGCGTTTCGAGAATTTTAGAGAACGTTCTGAATGTGTTTCGATGGGCTGCAAAGTTCCGCTTGGCACGCTATGCAGTTTTAATTCAGAAAACTTCGCATAACGGAGTGCTCGTGGACTATGTAGTATTGAGTGAGCATACCGACATTGATGACGAAGAGTATGAACTTTACAATGGTTTATTGATATTTAAAAAGTTCCGTTTCTTTAGGCAGTACGTGGCGAGTTCTATACTTAAGCTGAATATTTGTGAGAGAAATTGACAGCCGGCCGCTGTGACGGAGCGGTTCTAGGAGCTTCAGTCCGGAACCGCACTGCTGCTACGGTCGCAGGTTCGAATCCTGCCTCGGGCATGGATGTGTGTGATGTCTTTAGGTTGGTTAGGTCCAAGTAGTTCTAAGTCTAGGGAACTGATGACCTCAGATGTTAAGTCTCATAGTGCTTAGAGCCATTTGAACCATTTAGAGTTTGACATGTGAGTAAACGTTATAGTACAAACTATGAGCAAATACTTGCTTTTGCGTCAAGAACAGTATATGTGGACGGAATTGGTAGCAACTTGTGTATTATTAAAAAGAGAATATAGGACAAACATTTCAGTAGCCTCGATTAGCTCTATGTTAAAGAACCCTTTTTGCAAAAGGATATAGAAAGTCTTATGCACCCTACTGGTGTAGTTCAGCCTTTCTTTTAAACAGTTTTTCTAGGCTTTCCTTTGGATCTAAGGAGCCAGCCAGACAGATCGTCGCCGCCAGAGTCGTTACCTGCCTTCTATGGGTTTGAATTATTACGCACTTATTGACGTCTGTGTATGTTTCGTCTATCTCGTATACCTTGCTTACTTCCCAAGTATCGTTATAATTGTAAGAGACTATGGTTTTCTGTAGGTGCCTTGTATCGACTTAGGTATATGGTACTGGGTAAAACTCTTTTTGCAATATCATATCTTCAGCTACTTTGTCTTCCCTTTTCACAATATTGTCTTCAAAAAATGGTTCAAATGGCCCTAAGCACTTTGGGACTTAACATCTGAGGTCATCAGTCCCCTAGACTTAGAACTACGTAAACCTAACCAACCTAAAGACATCACACACATCCATGCCGGAGGCAGGATTCGAACCTGCGGCCGTAGCAGCAGCGCGGTTCCGGACTGAAGCGCCTAGAACCGCTCGGCCACAGCGGCCGTCAATATTGTATTCAAGTTTCTGTGCTTTACGTAGTCCTCCTATATATTCCTTCCACGTTTCTCTCTTCTCTTATCTGCATAGTACTAGCGTGCCACGTGATCTCTAGATATCCAGACAGTTGTTCATCTTTTCTCCTAAAACTTCTTTAATTTCCACAAATGCGGCACCTATCTTCCCCCTGGACACATTTGCTTTTACAGTTAATCAATTGATTGGATTTTCTTTTGTATGGTTTAGGAAGAGCAGTAAAAATAGTGGAAAAACGTGAAAGGGAGAAAAGGAATGAAATTGCTTGTTGGCTACAAGAATTTTTCACAGAGTACATTGCAAGCACTTGATTTAAGAATCCGAATGAGGAACTATTTTACTTTTGGTATATTTTACCCGAGTGTCGTGTGCCAACACAATTAAACATTTCAGTAGAAGTACACTTCGCCAGGAAATATAACAGGCAAACATATGGTTCCTGAAGAGGGGCACAACCTTCTCAATAGTTACAGAGCAGTAGTCTGGATGATTAACTGATCTGGCCCTGTAACATTAGCTAACATGGCCTTGCTATGTTGGTATGGCGAATGGCTGAAAGCAAGAGGAAACTAGAATTGACAATAATTCAGCAATAGTGACTTACTCATAAACGCCATTGTTTCCTATGAGTGGTACGTTGTCTCGCTTCTCCACACATAGGATTCGCTTTGAAGTTATGTTGGGAGCATGTTAGATCGTATGAACCACTCTATAAGACTGGAAAGGTTCAATTCTTTCTTAACCAACAGGTTTTTTTTTTTTTCAAATCACGTCTGAAAGATTGTAGAGTCACCAGAGTGTATATGACATTCTACTCAGACTGGCAGTGCCTCATCCTAACTAGTGGACTAACCAGTGTCCTCGGCGTATACCTCCAAGCGCATGTAATTGCTTTCGGCTATGTGGGGATACATTCTGCGGACTACTGGCTTTCCTTGTGTTCTCATTCGTAGACAACCTAAAAGGAGAGTATTTTGAAAGTAACATACTCATTGATCATGAAAGGGATGCCTACTGTCAGATGCGATATCAATAGGGATATTTTAAACAAAATTTATACTCGTGTCTTGTTTCCATGCACACCTCGGCTAGTGTAAGACATATGAATCTATAAATAGTCTGAATCTATATAGTTAAATTGGCCCAATAATGCCATTAAATTGAGTCTATGTGCAATAGATATAATTATTATTAATATATGAACTCATGGTACATGGTATCATGTGGAATGATGTAATATAGATCGCAGAATTACTTTCATTTCTATATTTCAAATATTCGTCATGTTATTGGAGTAGGTTAAATGAAAGGAAGGAATGAAGTTTCAGTTCATACGTGGTATGAATAAAATGTGAAGAGGTGGCAACTACAAATGATGGCGGTTTATTGGTCATTAAGATATGCATTTACCATCAGTCTTTACAAAAAATAGATGGAAACGTCTTCAAAGAATGGATGCCCAGATAATAAGGTAATGACAAAATCTTAATTACATGGTACCCTGAAATGGCCAACAAAAGAAGTTCGTGAACATGGGACTGCAATTACAGACGTAGTTGCTTCTTGTAAGTCGAAGACATGAAGGATGGTATGCAACAAGGGCAATGGCAATAATCGATTCAAACTCTAAGAAATCAGCAGGTTAGGCTTCAGATATAGACGTGGCAGGATTATGCAGGTGCTCAACCGTTATAATCAACCACTTTCAAGTAAAAACTGGGGTGCAGAAGCACGTTACCAGTCAGATGGCATAATGGCAGAAAACACATTAAATTTTATAAGTGCAAGAAGATAAAAAATTCGTTATGCATGTTGGTACGCATTTACAATATTGAATACAACCACGTGGCATGATTACCGAGCCCGCATCTCGTGGTCGTGCGGTAGCGTTCTCGCTTCCCACGCCCGGGTTCCCGGGTTCGATTCCCGGCGGGGTCAGGGATTTTCTCTGCCTCGTGATGGCTGGGTGTTGTGTGCTGTCCTTAGGTTAGTTAGGTTTAGGTAGTTCTAAGTTCTAGGGGACTGATGACCATAGATGTTAAGTCCCATAGTGCTCAGAGCCATTTGAACCCATTTTTTGATTACCGATCTAGAACAAAATACGATTTCACGTATTACAATCACACAGTTCTGAGACAAAGATCGATAAGTTTCATTTCCCAATACGTATTTAATTTAGGAATGAACCAGTGCATGACATAATAAACTCATTTATATATACAGGTACACATGAGAGCATCTCATCACAGCAAAAATTCCGTCATTAAACTGCATGTAAAAGTTGAATAAATGCCAGTACAACCAAAAATGTTATTGCACTGTAACCTACTGAATTGTAGCACCAAATGAAGCTGATTGAAATCTACCTACGGTCTAAGGCGCTGCAGTCATGGACTGTGCGGCTGGTCCCGGCGGAGGTTCGAGTCCTCCCACGGGCATGGGTGTGTGCGTTTGTCCTTAAGATAATTCAGGTTAAGTCGTGTGTAAGCTTAGGGACTGATGACCTTAGCAGTTACGTCCCATACGATTTCACACAAATTTTTTGAAATCTACCGTGTGATGAAATGAATCAAATCAGTATCTATCGCCTAATCATATCAGGAAGCTCAAAAATGTTTACCATGTTATACTCATGAAGCCTCGTCAAATGTGCCTGGCAGTCAGCAAATTTCGGTGGGTCAGCATCGCCAGCAAGTGATGGGGACGGCCAAACTGTTACTCGCTACCAACTGCAGTTCAGCGGCCTTAAAGGAGTGCGATACATCCTTGACTCGCCAGCGTTTACTCCTTAACCCCGACTACCAGAATATTCTTAAGTTTGATAGAAAATGTTCAAATGTGTGTGAAATCTTATGGGACTTAACTGCTAAGGTCATCAGTCCCTAAGCTTACACACTACTTAACCTAAATTATCCTAAGGACAAACACATACACACCTCCGCCGGGACCAGCCGTAAGTTTGGTAGAGATCTTGCTTACAGGTGTTAACTCTTTGGTCCATTGCGGAGCATTCGAAATAGACTGATTCATTCCTCCAATCATGTGGAAAGATTCACGATATGGAACGTCGATCAAAAAGGATTACTGCATAATAAATAAACACATCTTCCCACTCTTTCATCCTCCAAAGGCTCGTCACAACAGCAGAGGAGTGACAAACAGTATGACCCACACGTTAACATGCACATAGAGCTCATCTATGACGCTGCAAAGTATTCCGTCTGCGTCTGGACAGAATGCATTGCGTAGTCGCCATCTTGCTTGCACGTCACTGTGTATTTACGAAAAAATAAATTACTGATTCAAAACCAGTGCATCGAAGCAGTTTTCTTCCTCACTGATATTTCCGAAGGCAACAGCGGCGTAATGAAGCTATCATGGATAAACTGAAATATAAAGTACAAAACTGAATTTCTTCCCAAATATCTATACGACAGTAATTTTCGTTATTATTACGCAGTGTTATATCAACAAAAAATGCGACTGAGTTAGAGTGAAGAATTTGGTCGACTACAAGCGCAAAAAAATGTGAAGATGCATGCCAAAGGTATAATTAATACATACGACGCCAGTAGAAATACGTCGCCGTGGATAGCGATCGCAGTGCACGAACACGCCGCGTCCGCGCCGCTGATTGGCTAGCCTGTTCACTGTGTCCTGCTACACGCGAGTCCCCAGGGGGAAGTCCCGTGTAGCGTTAACGAACGCCCAATTACGGCGCGCGTCCTGACGATCTGCCGCCAGGCGTGCCAACCGACGCGCAGATAACGAGTTGGCGCTCCCCAGCTGACAGATTTTGTTGATCCCAGAGGATAAAACGACGGCCTGAAGTCCCAGTCCCACTCCACACACCGCAAAAACATGCTACGTGAATGCTCTCATCTGATATCCTTGTTTATGCTTCTATTCATAACTGATAGAGGACTGCAGACTTTTGACGAAATATGGTGTTCCACAAAAGTACGAAGTCAAAAAAATGACCATAACTTGTTTTGTGGAACCGACTTGCTTGCTTTATTCATTCTGCAGAAATAATCTGATACATATCAGTCATTATAGGACAGCTTTTCGTAAACAAAACGTTCAGTCACCATATTTCTAATGTACGATGAAACTGCCTTTTATCATCGGTTTTTATATTTGTTCCTGTTGAAACATCAACACAGAGGCAAAATATCGTTTTTATTCGCTTCGCTGCCCAAGCGGAAAGTTTCCGCGCTGTTGGTAATTGTTAAACACAGAAGAAATTCACAAATATTAGGATGTAGCCTAGCAAGTAATAGCAGAAGCTGTTGTTAAGGAACATGAAAACATATTTCTTTGTCGCTTTTATAGCTCCAGCTACTATGGCAAGGCAAGAATGTATTAAATTTCACAATTAAGTAATTGCTTTTTATTTATTGCTTTGCGTTCATGCCTCATCATCATATACGTAATTTTTTCACATACCCTACATCTATACAAATAAAAATTAAATGCTGTTCGTTGGTAAGTTAATCAGTTGAGAACTGCTAAACCGATTTGGCTAATTATTTTTAAAATGTTAGTCAGAATAAGGCTTTTAGGACAATACAAATTGGAAAAGTTGCCTGGAAAATTGGGGAAAACCTAAAAGTGCTTTTTTCTATGGGGTTTTTGTACGAACTGAAGACCATAACTCACGATTAGAATGATGGATATTCGGGTACTTTTCTTTTTTTTTTTCATTATGTTCCTGGGATAGAGATAACTCATGTTATCGATGTTCGCACCAGACAATAAAACAAAAAATTTCTTGTGTCATAAAGCATTGCAGTGAACGAAACCATGATGTCACAAAGCACTTCCTGTTTTGATTGTTTTCTCAAACATCGATCTTGCAGTCGAAATGCAAATAAAACACCTTGAGATTCTTTGTGATTTCACATACAACGCAAGAAAATAAATAATTTGGTTGACATAAAAAGATGACTTGATTCATCTGAGCCTCAAATTTTGGAACAAAACCATGTGCCAGCAGCCGGCCGGAGTGGCCGTGCGGTTCTAGGCGCTGCAGTCTGGAACCGAGCGACCGCTACGATCGCAGGTTCGAATCCTGCCCCGGGCATGGACGTGTGTGATGTCCTTAGGTTAGTTAGGTTTTAGTAGTTCTAAGTTCTAGACGACTGATGACCTCAGAAGTTAAGTCGCATAGTGCTCAGAGCCATTTGAACCATTTTAAACCATATGCCAGCATTTCAGCGTTGTAATGAGAACAGAACTGGTGTACTTCCAGATGTACTCCTCCTCAAACTGAATATCCATGGCCAAAATCGTTAATAGACAGAACGCTAACTCAATACTACCTTTTTCTTATTGTTACTTTGTTTACACATTTCCCATAGCTTTTCACTAATAAATTATTTGAATTTGGGTAGGATAACATCTGTCGGGGCAGCTAGAACAATCATATTTTTCTGGAAAAAATGTACGTTCTGAAAGATACCATAATATGTATCCGTGAAAATAAATTGTTACATACATAGATAAGTGTTTTACAGTCTTGCGTTAAGTAATAAGCATCAAAAGATTTCACGATGTTTTGGTATCAGAGTTTGAATTATTTTTCGTATTTGTAACCCTGTGGTTTTGTACCTTTGAGTATTCCATATTTATGGAGCTTCTGATGTTGTACCGTTTCATAATTTCTCCACATCTACTCAACATCGACACTCTTGAAAGTTTAATATTTCAGACAATAACACATAGCAACCAGGAGACCATTTGGTTATTATTCTTGGCATGTCGTAGTAGTTTCGTTCAAAATGGTTCAAATGGCTCTGAGCACTAGGGGACTGAACATCTGAGGTCATCAGTCCCCCAGAACTTAGAAATACTTAAACCTAACTAACCTAAGGACATCACACACATCCATGCCCGAGGCAGGATTCGAACCTGCGACCGTAGCGGTCGCGCGGTTCCAGACTGAAGCGCCTAGAACCGCTCGGCCACTCTGGCCGGCGAGTAGTTTCGTAATGTGCTCTTTGTTCTCTAACGTATCTGAAGATAACATTTATTGAACACGTATCAGTTTATCTGCATCACTAACGTGCCTCCGTCCTTCATTTGCTGAGGAACATCATTAATATACAGTCTGGTGTGAAAATCCAGCCCAAGGCCCTACAATTGCGCAAGTGGTCTACTGTGAACAGAGAGCAAATTTTGTGGCCATTGTAGTGATAAACTTACGCGAGAATTTTGAATGTCTTTATTATACCTTTGGTTACAACACATCTTTCTTAGAGTTATGTCACAAAGACAACACCTCACTTAAGTACGTAACTACAAGATAACTTTCTAATTTATCGACAAACGGCAAATAATTTATTTTACTTGCTACGAGAAATTCTCATAGGTAATAGAGGCACCCCTTTTATTTTTTCGTGATTTATGTACAGTATATGTACATCTAATCGACAGCCTGCTATCTAATATACAGCCTCTTGGCAGCATTTAACCACATCTCTAAAAGCTGGGGATTAGAAATGGGAAACTGGAAAATAAATGCACGATCATTGTACTTATGTTACTTTGTAGGAACATTTATCAGGTAACAGTGCATTAACGTACAGTACACTAAAAATATCCAAGTACCTGTGAAAGGCAACTTTGGTTCCTTACTCGATTTCACTTGTACAATTATACCCCGTGTACCTCTTCACCATTTTCCTTCACGTAGACTGAAATGAGTAGACAGTACAGTTACGAGTAACAAATAACATATGTATGCCCCAATAAATATGTGATGTTCAGTCTGTTTCAAGCCACAATACAACTCAACTTACGAGACCCTTACCACCATAGCGACGTCCAACATAAGATTCAAAATATCGCATGACTGCAGCTTCTTTTCAGAGTGTAGCTATTTTTACAGAGTCTTCGGCAATGCTGGACGTTGTTGACACAGAGTAACGGATTCTGTCTATCTTGCTTTGCAGTCAGCACATTTCATGGGCTATTTTGTGAAGGCATTGAACACCAACAGTAACAAACGTGATATCACTGAACCCGTCTCCTAAAGAGCATTTGAGAGCCGTTAAAATCATATAAGCCTTCCGCATGAAAACCTTACCGTTGTCTTAATACCTCGATTAGCCACGCATGACTCTTCTGCATATCTAAGTGCTGGTCATTAAAACTGGAACATCAGGTAACGTGGCAAGTAATGAAATGCTACTGTTATCGTTCATATGCATTATAGTAGAAAGAATACATTATTAAATATGTAGATGATTCGTGTTTATACGAGGGTCATTCCATCAGTCATAGCAACAGTAGTATAAATTACGATAATGTGACAACATGGTAATTCCATGAAGTGCTTTGAACCAGTAAGGCGGCATGTACCCGAATACCAACATACAGTAGGTTTCCAGTACTGAAGGTCCAGCAAAGGGTGAACGGAAACAAAATCACTGGAATTCTGTGTAAATTTTCTGTGCACGTTCGAAATCAACTCTCTCTCTCTCTCTCTCTCTCTCTCTCTATCTCTCTCTCTCTTTCTCTGTCCCTCTCTCTCCATCCGAACTGGCCTCGGAAGGCCCCACTGTATCGACAGACCGCCATGTCATCCTCGGCAGATAGGCATCACTGGATGCGGATACGGAGACCCCTCAGCACACCACCAGGACGTTGTCAGTTTTTTTGACCAAAGCCGCCACTATTCAGTCAAGTGGTTCCTCAATTAGCCTCACAAGGGCTGAGTGCACCCGCTTGCCTACAGCCCTAGGCGGACACGGACTATCACCCATCCAAGTGTTAACCAAGCACGACAATTCTTGACTTTGGTGATCCGACGCAATCCGGTGTTATCACTGTGACAAGGCTGTTGGCTCAAAAACAACTATTGTCTTTCCCCCAGTGGATCTGAACAATGTTTCCATGGCGAAGGCGCTGAAATGTTGCTACCTATCGCTGGAAACGCCGTGAGCACATCCGACCTGTTTACAAAGCACCTTTCACAGAATGGTTTCTTCAGCTGTGGAATGAAATCGAAGTAGCATGGATTTTGGTCTGGTGAATAGGGTGGGTTGGGAGGATTTTCCAGCCTAACGCTGTACGAAATTTTTGATGACTTGCGATATGTAGACTGTAGCATTATCGTGCAGTATGGTTGCATTGTGCAGCAGTGCTGGACGTTTTCGCCGTCACCCGCAGCTGCTCGTAGTGCACATGACACCGAGTGGCATTTCTGCCAGCGACAAAGACAATTTTCACCTATCCTCGCTGTTCCACTCTGCTGTCAGAAGACAGGCAGGTTTTCACATAGTAGCTCTCCACGCTTTCCTGTCTTCTGCCATCCTCTCCAGATGCACGTAATTTCCGCTTCCCTTTATGTCGTCTATCACCTTGCATCTCCTCCTTCCTCTCAATATCCTCCCACGAGCTAGACCTTCCAAAGAGCCTGTTAGCAAGCATTCCCGTCTCAACGAATGACCCACACAGCTCTTCTTCCTTTCTCTCGTAACCTCCAACAGTCTTCTCCTCTCACCAACTCTTTTCAGCACTCCATCGTTACTCACTTTTTCCATCCGGGATGTGAAATGTACTGCAGAGAGCTGCTACCGCTGGTACCTGCAGCAGTCTTCTCCTCTCACCAACCCTTTCTATCGTAACTCACTTTTTCCATCCTGGATGTTAAATTTAGTACACAGAGATGCCACCGCTGGCATCAACAACAGCTCTGTCCCTCTGGCCACTGAGTCGAATTGAGCTTACATGACTGACATGGGTCGGGTACATGTTGCTTCAACAGTATGTCAGAAGTCACCAGTTGTAGTCGCTGGCGTTCGGAGGCATGCAAACCATTACTGATGCTTAGAATGAGTGAGAGTTCTGGGGAACACGCTGGATAGGGAAACAGTCAAACATCCACTGTATTGAAGCAGGTCAGGATAGCCAGGACAGTCTGCAGTCTTGCGTTATCTTGTTGAAAGATGTCATGGAGACCTGGAAGATAAGGACAGCCAAGAGCCATAATAGGTAAAAACCGTTCCTGCTAATGTTAAAATTACCAAATGTGCAAACCAGAGGTGATGGTGTTGTGAACCCCACTGCTGGGCCCATAAGTCAACTACAAATGCAATCCGACAACATTCAATTTCCTCGGAGTCATCACATACATGTACGTAAAAAACAGTATTCCATTTGAGTCAATAGACGTATCACGGCACTATACTGAAGAGATATTTGAATGCTGTGCAAAGGCAGTCGAATTCAGTGAAACTAAACGTCTAATTTTTGTTGTTTATCGGTCCCCTAACTCTAAGTTCAGAGCATTTATGCTCAAGCTGAGAGTGTTCTTGATTCACTTTATAGGAAGTACAGGAAATTAATTATATGTGGTGAATTCAATATTAATTTTGTCTGTGATTGTGCAAGAAAAAGAATGTCGGTAGATCTCCTAAATTCAAATGCTTTGATGGAGACTGTTTTATTTATTTATTTATTTATTTTTTCAACTTGGGTGCAGGGGAATAGTAGCACAGCCATAGGCAATATTTTTATTCACTCTTCATTACTATTCTGTTAGTAAAAGGTTGAATGACCTTTCAGACCATGATGCACAAATTTTAACACTAAAAAGCTTTTGTACTCAAACAAATGCCACTTATAATTACAAACTATGTAGGAAAGTTAATCCAACAGCAATACAGAGTTATTTAAAACTGTTCTTTCTTGTTGACAATACTAGCTTATTCCCAAGAAAAATCTGCTTTCACTCAGTTAATATTCGGCAGAAATCCAGTCTGCATTTGGATCGGACTTCCTTAACTCTTGTGCAGAAAGGTGTGCAGTATACTGCTGCACCCATTTTCAATAAGCTACCACAAGAATTCAAATATCTTAGCAGTAATCCACGCGCTTTCAGATCGAAACAGAAGAGTTTCCTCATGGGTCACTCCTTCTATTAAGCTGATTCTTACGTTATATTGTTGATTACGTGTACTTAACTTATGGTTTGATTTTTTTGGGTTCACAAACATTTTATTGGCAGGATGTTTATAGTGCCGACAACATAGATGACAAATATAATACTTTCCTTAATACACCGAGCGAGGTGGCGCAGTGGTTAGCACACTGGACTCGCATTCGGGAGGACGACGGTTCAATCCCGTCTCCGGCCATCCTGATTTAGGTTTTCCGTGATTTCCCTAAATCGCTTGAGGCAAATGCCGGGATGGTTCCTTTGAAAGGGCACGGCCGATTTCCTTCCCCATCCTTCCCTCACCCGAGTTTGCCCTCCGTCTCTAATGACCTCGTTGTCGACGGGACGTTAAACACTAATTTCCTCCTCCTCCTCCTTAATACATTTCTCATGCTCTTTGAGAGTTGCTTTCCATTACAACGTTCTAAACGGGGCACTAGCAGTAAAGGGCAGCCTGGATGACTGACTAGTGGAGTGAGGATATTATGTAGAACAAAGCGGGAATTATATCAAAATGTTAGAAGTAGTCACAATCAAGCTACAGTGGCCCACTGCAAAGAGTATTCTAAAGTGCTTAAAAGTGTTATTAGGAAGGCAAAGAGTAAATGGTACGCAAATAGAATAGCTAATTCACAGGGTAAAATTAAAACCATATGGTCAATTGTGAAGGAAGTGTCTGGGCAGCAGTACAATGTCCACAGTATAAAGTCAGATCGTAGTAAAAATATTTATGTTACTGATAAATCAGATATATGTACAGTATTTAACATTCATTTTCTGAGCATTGCTGATGAATCAAATAAAAATTTAGTTTCTGCAGGGAATAATATAACTCTCTTAGCAAATGTCTTTTCGAGATTGATGCCTGAAATACTCCTCTGTGATACAGACACGGGGGAGCCTGAGGTAATAATTGAAACACTGAAGACTAAGGACTCTCATGGATATGATGGGGTGCCTAGCAGAATATTAAATTACAGTACTGCGCATGTTAGCCCTATACTTAGCCATATTTGTAATTTTTCCTTCAGGAATGGCCAGTTTCCTGAACGATTAAAGTACTCAGTAATAAAGCTGCTCTATAAAAAGGGAGAAGGGGATAATGTAGACAATTTTAAACTTATTTCTATACCATCAGTGCTTGCTGAAGTTATTGAAAAGGCTGTGTGTGCAAGGATAATTGATCATTTTATATCACATAATTTGCTATCAGATGTACAATTCGGCTTTAGAAGTCGTTTAACAACTGAAAATGCTATATTCTCTTTGCTCTGTGATGTACTGGATGGGTTAAACTAAAGATTTCGAACGCTAGACATATTTTTTGATTTAACTAAGGCGTTTGATTGTGTTGATCACAAAACATTGCTCCAGAAGTTGGACCATTACCGAGTAGCTCACAGTTGGTTCACCTCTTACTTTACCAACAGACAGAAAAAGCGCAGTGTTCAGAATGGCTGTGATGTGGGGTCTGAGTGGGCTACAGTGAAATGGGGGGGGGGGGGGGGGTGCCCCAGAGATCAGTGTTGGGGCCACACCTGTTCCTTATTTATATAAATGGTATGCCCTCTAGTATTACGGGTAACTCTAAAGTATTTCTGTTTGCTGATGACACTAGCTTGGTAGTAAAGGATATTTTGTGTAACATTGGCTCGATTTCAAACAGTGCAGTTCATGACCTAAGTTCATGCCTTGTAGAAAATAAACTAACGCTAAATCATAGTAAGACTCAGTTTTTACAATTTCTAACACACAATTCAACAAAATCCGACGTTTTAATTTCACAGAATGGGCATACGACTAGTGAAACTGAACAGTTCAAATTTCTAGGTGTTCAGATAGATAATAAACTGTCGTGGAAATCCCACGTTCAGAATCTTGTCCAAAGACTTAATGCTGCCATTTTTACTATTCGAACGGTATCTGAAGTAAGTGATTGTTCGACACGAAAATTAGTCTACTTTGCTTATTTTCATTCACTTATGTCGTATGGTATTATATTTTGGGGGATCTCTTCCTATTCTAAAAAGATATTTTTGGTCCATAAACCGGCGGTTCGGGCAATAAGTGGTATACGTTCACGAAGCTCTTGTCGGCCACTTTGCGGGCAAGTGCTCTACCATCTGAACTACCCAAGCACGACTCACGCCCCGTCATCACAGCTCTACGTCTGCCAGTACCTCGTCTCCTACCTTCCAAACTTTACAGAAGCTCTCCTGCGAACTCGAAAGGCAAAGGTCCCGAGTTGGAGTCTCGATCTGACACACAGTTTTAATATGCCAGGACGTTTCATATCAGCGCACACTACTCTGCAGAGTGAAAATCTCATTCTGGAAACATCCCCCAGGCTGTGGCTAAGCCATGTCTCCTCAATATCCTTTCTTTCAGGAGTGCTAGTTCTGCAAGGTTCGCAGGAGAGCTTCTGTAAAGTTTGGAAGGTAGGAGACGAGATACTGGCAGATGTAGAGCTGTGAGGACAGGACATGAGTCAGGTGTGGTTAGCTCGGATGGTAGAGCACTTGCCCGCGAAAGGCAAAGGTCCCGAGTTCGAATCTCGGTCCGTCACACAGTTTTAATCTGCCAGGATGTTTCATATCAGTGCACACTACTCTGCAGACTGAAAATCTCATTCCAGTGTCAGTTTAGCGTCTTGTTTCAGATAAGAAGAGAAGTCATTCACATATATCAAAAATAGAATGGGACCCATGATCGATGTAGTAGTTTACCAGAAGAGTGTTCGGACAAACAGAAAGACACTACAGTTTTATAGATTTATTATTAGTGTAGACCACACACGGCAGCAGCGCATAAACAAATACAAATACAATAGTAAACAAGAATACAAATGTGCAACACATATAACAGAACATGAAGGGCGTAATAACTGTCTCACAACAAACTCACAGAACTAAGATACATAGCATGTAAGACAAGTTGTTGACCATACATATCTTCTATCCAATTCATAGTATGATGTCTGGCTTCTATAATGTTTTCAGCTGACCCACTATATCTTCTCATAGGGCACCACTTCTATGATATCGTCCAGGGTATGATCAGGTGCTCCACAGTCACAACTTCTACTGTCCACAAATTCCCATTCATTGGCAAGGCCTTTCATCTTGTGTGACCGCTTCGGAAAAGTTGAGTCTAGTCCAATGGAGAGACGTCTACAGACGTTAAAGTAACCTCTGGCGTGCCACAGGGGAGTGTTACGGGACCATTGCTTTTCACAATATATATAAATGACCTGGTAGATAGTGTCGGAAGTTCCATGCGGCTTTTCGCGGATGATGCTGTAGTATACAGAGAAGTTGCAGCATTAGAAAATTGTAGCGAAATGCAGGAAGATCTGCAGCGGATAGGCACTTGGTGCAGGGAGTGGCAACTGTCCCTTAACATAGACAAATGTAATGTATTGCGATTACATAGAAAGAAGGATCCGTTATTGTATGATTATATGATAGCGGAACAAACACTGGTAGCAGTTACTTCTGTAAAATATCTGGGAGTATGCGTGCGGAACGATTTGAAGTGGAATGATCATATAAAATTAATTGTTGGTAAGGCGGGTACCAGGTTGAGATTCATTGGGAGAGTGCTTAGAAAATGTAGTCCATCAACAAAGGAGGTGGCTTACAAAACACTCGTTCAACCTATACTTGAGTATTGCTCATCAGTGTGGGATCCGTACCAGATCGGGTTGACGGAGGAGATAGAGAAGATCCAAAGAAGAGCGGCGCGTTTCGTCACAGGGTTATTTGGTAACCGTGATAGCGTTACGGAGATGTTTAATAAGCTCAAGTGGCAGACTCTGCAAGAGAGGCGCTCTGCATCGCGGTGTAGCTTGCTCGCCAGGTTTCGAGAGGGTGCGTTTCTGGACGAGGTATCGAATATATTGCTTCCCCCTACTTATACCTCCCGAGGAGATCACGAATGTAAAATTAGAGAGATTAGAGCGCGCACGGAGGCTTTCAGACAGTCGTTCTTCCCGTGAACCATACGCGACTGGAACAGGAAAGTGAGGTAATGACAGTGGCACGTAAAGTGCCCTCCGCCACACACCGTTGGCTGGCTTGCGGAGTATAAATGTAGATGTAGATGTAGAATCTTTTCTTGGGAAGCTGAATTTTGTAGTATTTTTGAGGAATCAGTTATGAGATGATGATTACTGAGTTCTCGCTGCCTTTTTCCATGTGTCTATTAGGTTCAAGATGTCCTGTCCCCTTACAGAACAGCTGTTCCATACTGACTTCAGTGATATCAAGCGGGTATTTGATAAATTCGTTACTATATGCAGAATAGGTGAATGTTTTGTTTGATACGTCTGTAGCATTTTTTCCCGTTCTTTAGTGATTTAGCCTCGCTTCAGCTCTGTTGCTGATATCTTGCTAATGAAGGAGGGCCACGGTATCGGGGGGATCTTAATGTACCGGCGATTATATTCACTGTTTCGTGGACCTGTACGTATGGCTTGTTGATAAATGACTTCTTTGCCACAACGGAGCACGGTCTCCCACAGTGTATCAATATAAGGGGAAGTCAAATGAAAATGAGACAGATGGAACAAAAGTGAGTAAACTGTTTACTACTTCAAAAGTCATCGCCATAGCTGTTATTACATTTATTCCAGAGTGAGACGAAATGGTCATTGCTTCATGGGAAAATTTTTGCGGTTGTCTACGGAACCACGATGGCACCCATGGATGCAGCCCTTTCCGAAGTAAATCGGCGGGTACGAGTGTCTTTCTCCAAGGCTCCATTCCATTAATAAGGTAATCACATGGGGAAAGACAGGGAGTCTAGGGTGGATGTGTAAGGGCTTTCTAGCGAAAAATTCACTGCATAGTCGAAACAACAGACACGCCAGATTCGGGAAGTCATGACGACTTTCGCTCGTCAGTATGGGATCCGTACCAGATAAAACTAACAGAAGCAATAAAGAAGATCCAAAGAAGAGCAGCACATTCCGTTACAGGGTCATTTAGAGAGCGCGAAAGCGTCACGGGGATGCTCAGCCAACTCTAGGCGTTATGCACCATGTTATGGTCAATAGTCAAATTTTTGAGAGCGTACCTTCCTATAAGAATCAACCAACACATTCCTTCCTCCTATGTATATCTGTCGGAAAGATCATGAAGAAAAATTAGAGAGCTTCGAGCCAACACGGAGGCTTACCAGCAATCGTTCTTCTGGCGAACCATGCGCGAGTGCAAAAAGAATAGGAGGAAACGACACTCGTGTAGAGAGTTCCCTCCGCCACTCGCCATTAGGTGGCTTACGGAGTGTAGATGTAAATGTAGATGTAGACATTTTTCTTTGATTGCAAGGAGCCGCTGCATGTTGACTTTCTGGCAGACGGATCCACAATTAACAGGCAGCAGTACGTGGACACTTTGCAAAAATTGAAGCGTGTCATGAAATCGAAACGCCCAGGAGTGATGACGAAAGCATTATTCTGTTGCAGGATGCTCGCCCACATCTTGCCAACATTGTTTCAACTACAGTGCAGAAGTCTCGCTGATATGCTTCAGAGATTCTCCACACAGCCCCAACTTCTTCCCATGCGCTCCATATTTGTGGAGCCCTGAAGCAAGACATTCGTGGCAGTAGATTTGCTTCGGAAAAGAGATGCACACCTGGGTACAGTCATAGTTCCGTGGATAATCGCAATCATTTTTCCACAAAGGCACCGACTGTCTTGTCTCGCATAGGACAATAAGGGCTGATCAAAAAGTTTCCATTCGAAGATCTTACAGTCCAGATGTCAATCACATAAATCGCCAGGAGAGTTGAGGCAATCATGCCACTGACGCTCCAGCTTCAAGATACTCGTCTGGTAAAACACCTGTGTTGCTGCCTGAAGTCTGCTGCACGTCCACGTCCGACAGAACTCGTCGATCCTTCCAGGTCCAGTTTAAGGGATTGGAGGCATGACAATCACGCGTAGACAGGTCAGGACTATCTAGGGCCTGCTCAAGTGTCCCCTACTTGACTTCGCGTAACGTCTACGTTATGATATCTGTGACACGGGAACGTTCGCTATCATGAAGCAGCAACACCCAGCACGGAATTTGGCCCACCATTCCCCAACGGTGATTTTCGACAGACATGATATCTTGAATGGATGTCTACCGGAGTTTGTCCTTCGGCAACCAAGAAAACAACAACAGCACGTTGGTCCCGTTTGGACCCATTTGGTAGTATCGTCGCCATATCTCACGTTTCCGCATTTGCCACAGCCACATCGGAAAGACACGAATGCCCCACTAATACCTCGCCTACAAGTCGGAGCTCATATACCCAGTTGGAGTCGCGCTACGTAGCATGCACGCTGTAGCGACGCCCTCAAATTGAAACTTTTTGATCGCCCCTTACATTAACAGTTACAGCCATTATATTTGAAATAATAAACAGTTTACTTTTTTACCATCCGTTTCGTTCTCATTTGACTGCCCAGTGTACAGAGTGTAACAAAAATGTAGGCCACAAATTGCAGGAAACATTTTTCACACGAAGACGAAGAAATTATGTTATGTGAACACGGGACTGTAACCGGTTTGTCCCCATGGTACAGCTCATTTTCCCCAACAAGTATCAAGGAGTTCAGATTGCAAATTTTCACAGTCGGAATGTATGGGCAGACGTCAATCCTTAAGCAGGTGGTGAAGCAAGTCATCAAAAAAGACTTTCTGTCAGTGTTTTCTCCGGTATTGTTGGTGATTGTTTGGTAGGAACTCACTTTCTTCCACCCAGGGTCAACGGAAAAGTTATCATAAGTTCATAGAGAACGTTCTACCGGATCTGTTAGCGATGTGCCTTTAGCTGTGCGACAAAACATGTTCTTCACGCACGATGAAGCATGTCCTCATTTTAATGTTAATGTCCATCGGCTTCTAAATAATAGATTCGGTGACAGATGGATAGGCAGAAGTGGACCAACTGCGTTGCCTCTACGCTCTCCAGACCTAAACCGACTGGACTTTTACTTGTGGTGGAGGTTGACAGTTCTTGTGTGTATGGAACCCCAGTACAAGATGCTCAGTCTCTGTTCCGGTATTATGGAAGTTGCGAAACCATACGCAGTATTCCCTGCCTACATCAGTGCATCCGAGATTTACTACGATGGCAGGTTGATACATATATCAACGCCCACAGAGAGTGTATTGTGAGAAAGAGTCGCGTGGGTATACTGGTGCGTTCTGTTCATGTGTTTTCCCTTATTAATGGTTTAGATAAAGTGCGTTGTAAACTGGAAACAAAGTGTTTTCATACCCATGTTCATATAACACAATTTCTTCTTCTACATGTGAGGAACGTGTCCTGAAATTTTGTGTCCTACACTATGTATGTCCCTAGAGCAGGTAAATTACTCTTCAGTGTTTAAAAGTGTTGTGTACATAGTTCCGCGTAGTCAGCGCGTACACAACTTTCCCCCTAGAGCGCGCCCCGCTAAGCACAGCAGTGCAGGCGCAGCGCTCGTCCTTCTCCGCACTACGAGATGGCGCTGTCGTAGAGACGGACCAAATTCTGCTTCCGCCGATCCGCGTATTAATATGTAACGCAGCCAATGAGATTGCTGCTAACGTAGAACCTTTTCTCCTTGCGGATCACACTCGCGCAGTGATACCTGAGCGCTTGAGGTATTATAGCGAGTGTACAGACCTCCTATTAGTCAGTCTGCATTAGTCTGTACCAGTCTGCATTAGTCTGTACCAGTCTAAAGTTTCAGTCTGCGCCTAACAACATTACCATATTCCTGTACATAGCCATGAAGATAAATGAATAGACACTTTGTCAAGTATCAGAGATATGTGAGAATAAGATTAACTTACCAAGACCAAAGGAACTTCCGATTGTCAAGTATAAATAGCATCCAGAACCAAGTTAAGTAGTTTTTAGGCTTGTTATTATTTTAATAATATATAACACAATATGTGTGTGAAAATTAATGAAGTTCTGTTTAAAGTTGGTCACTGTCAATCTACTACTCTAAGCGTGCAAGTGGCATTTCTATCGTCTGACCTAACGGCAGAAGATAAACACGCCACGACAAGACCACGAGACATATTGCTGACACTCGCCTGGAGCGACAAGTCAAATAATCTGATGGTGTGTGTACCGAAGGTCTTACAGTACGCCCACCACCAAAAGGGTCGAAGACATGATACTCTTGCCCGTTGCTGCTTTTCTCTCCTTCTCTTGCAGGCAGCTATATGTAAATAAAGTGCGAAATGATTAATGGTGGCTGTCATCGACATTGAGTCTGGATTTTGCAATTGGCCTTGCGAAAAAAGTGAGCGTTATAAGATTGCAAGAGACTCGAGGCATTTACGCCGCGTATATCTGATACAAAAATGCTGCGCAGGACTCACCAAAAAGCTGTCTGGCAGGCCATCGACACACTTTGCGCGATCCGTCGGGCGTTTTAGTTTTCCAGTGCACCTGCTTTGATCGATGGGTGGAAAAAGGAAAGAAAGTGGTACGGGCGTGGGCGGGCAATCGACGCTAATTGAGGGCGTAGTGGGGGGGGGGGGGGCGGTGACGGATGGGCGAGAAATGCGGACACGAGCGGCAATCTGTAACACTCGACACGGCGCCGGGCGGTCAGCGCGGCCGGGAGGCGGCGGCGGCGGCGCCGGCGGCGGCGATCGGCTCATCCATCACGGCAGGCGGCGCTGCCCGGCTGTCCACATCGCGCGACGCCAACGGCCTGCCCGCGATGACGCGCGATTTAATAACCCGGGGTCTTCTTTTTCTCTCACGTGTACATGCAAAACACACACCGGATGTCAACCTGCATATCGCTTGGATATGTTAAAGTCGCGATTCTACTGAACAAAGCCGGCCGGGGTGGCCGAGCGGTTCTAGGCGCTACAGTCTGGATCCGCGCGACCGCTACGGTCGCAGGTTCGAATCCTGCCTCGGGCATGGATGTGTCTGATGTCCTTAGGTTACTTAGGTTTACGTAGTTCAAAGTTCTAGGGGACTGATGACCTCAGCAGTTATGTCCCATAGTGCGCAGGGCCATTTGAACCATTTGTACAAAGAAGGTATGTACCAGTTACTCCTCCTGTGAATCTAACCTCTCTATTGTCGTGACAATAGTTCGGCAATGGAACTGCGTTTTGGGTAAGATAATGTGCCAGATTCTCTAATACGATGGTGGATCAAAAGTAATGCCTCCTTCCCACGAAAAATTTAATACAGAAGGTACATGGTCCAGTAACATTAATGTAAGCACCGTCTATATTCGACGTTGACGTGCATCAACCATTCACAGAAGGCAAGTGGCAGCACTAACAGGTGAGGGTGTATACAGGGTGGCCCATTGATCGTGACCGGGCCAAATATCTCACGAAATAAGCGTCAAACGAAAAAACTACAAACAACGAAACTCGTCTAGCTTGAAGGGGGAAACCAGATGGCGCTATGGTTGTCCCGCTAGATGGCGCTGCCATACGTCAAACGGATATCAACTGCGTTTTTTTAAAACTGGAACCCCCATTCTTATTACATATTCGTGTAGTACGTAAAGAAATATGGATGTTATAGTTGGACCACTTTTTTCGCTTTGTGATAGATGGCGCTGTGATAGTCACAAACATATGGCTCACAATTTTAGACGAACAGTTGATAATAGGTAGGTTTTTTAAATTAAAATACAGAACGTAGATACGTCTGAACATTTTATTTCGGTTGTTCCAATATGATACATGTACCTTTGTGAACTTATCATCTCTGAGAACGCATGCCGTTACAGCGTGATTACCTGTAAATGCCACATTAATGCAGTAAATGCTCAAAATGATGTCTGTCAACCTCAATGCATTTAGCAATACGTGTAACGACATTCCTCTCAACAGCGAGTAGTTCGCCTTCCGTAATGTTCGGACATGCATTGACAATGCGCTGACCCATGTTGTAAGGCGTTGTCGGTGGATCACGATAGCAAATATCCTTCAACTTTCCCCACAGAAAGAAATCCGGGGACGTCAGATCCGGTGAACGTCCGGACCATGGTATGGTGCTTTGACGACCAATCCACCTGTCATGAAATACGCTATTCAATACCGCTTCAACCGCACGCCAGCTATGTGCTGGACATCCATCATGTTGGAAGTACATCGCCATTCTGTCATGCAGTGAAACATCGTGTAGTAACATCGGTAAAACATTACGTAGGAAATCAGCATACATTGCACCATGTAGAGTGTCATCGATAAAATGGGGTCCAGTTATCCTTCCTCCCATAATGCCGCACCATACATTAACCCGCCAAGGTCGCTGATTTTCCACTTGTCGCAGCCATCGTGGAATTTCCGTTGCCCAATAGTGCATATTATGCCGGTTTACGTTACCGCTGTTGGTGAATGACACTTCGTCACTAAATAGAACGCATGCAAAAAATCTTTCATCGTCCCGTAATTTCTCTTGTCCCCAGTGGCAGAACTGTACACGACGTTCAAAGTCGTCGCCATGCAATTCCTGGGTACATAGAAACATGGTACGGGTGCAATCGTTGTTGATCTAGCATTCTCAACACCGACGTTTTTGAGATACCCGATTCTCGCGGAATTTGTCTGCTACTGATGTGCGGATTAGCCGCGACAGCAACTGAAAAACCTACTTGTGCATCATCATTTGTTGCAGGTCGTGGTTGACGTTTCACATGTGGCTGAACACTTCCTGTTTCCTTAAATAACGTAACTATATCTACATCTACGTACATACTCCGCAGTCCACCATACGGTGCGTGGCGGAGGGTACCTCGTACCACAACTAGCATCTTCTCTCCCTGTTCCACTCCCAAACAGAACGAGGGAAAAATGACTGCCTATATGCCTCTGTAAGAGCCCTAATCTCTCTTATCTTATCTTTATGGTCTTTCCGCGAAATATAAGTTGGCGGCAGTAAAATTGTACTGCAGTCAGTCTAAAATGCTTAGTAGCGATTTACGAAAAGAACGCCTCCTTTCCTCTAGAGACTCCCACCCGAGTTCCTGAAGCATTTCCGTAACACTCGCGTGATGATCAAACCTACAAGTAACAAATCTAGCAGCCCGCCTCTGAATTGCTTCTATGTCCTCCCTCAATCCGACCTGATAGGGATCCCAAACGCTCGAGAAGTACTCAAGAATAGGTCGTATTAGTGTTTTATAAGCGGTCTCCATTACAGATGAACCACATCTTCCCAAAATTCTACCAATGGACCGAAGACGACTATTCGCCTTCCCCACAACTGCCATTACATGCTTGTCCCACTTCATATTGCTCTGCAATGTTACGCCCAAATATTTAATCGACGTGACTGTGTCAAGCGCTGCACTACTAATGGAGTATTCAAACATTACATGATTCTTTTTCCTATTCATCTGCATTAATTAACATTTATCTATATTTAGAGTTAGCTGCCATTCTTTACACCAATCACAAATCCTGTCCAAGTCATTTTGTATGCACCTACAGTCACTCAACGACGACACCTTCCCGTACACCACAGCATCATCAGCAAACAGCCGCACGTTGCTATCCACCCTATCCAAAAGATCATTTATGTAGACAGAAAATAACAGCGGATCTACCACACTTCCCTGGGGCACTATCCGGCGAACGGTCCGGATACTTGGATGATGTCGTCCAGGATACCGAGCAGCATACACAGCACACGCCCGTTGGTCATTTTGATGACAATAGCCATATATCAACACGATATCGACCTTTTCCGCAATTGGTAAACGGTACATTTTAACACGTGTAATGTATCACGAAGCAAATACCGTCCGCACTGGTGGAATGTTACGTGATACCACGTACTTATACGTTTGTGACTATTACAGCGCCATCTATCACAAAGCGAAAAAAGTGGTCCAACTAAAACATTCATATTTCTTTACGTACTACACGAATATGTAATAAAAAATGGGGGTTCCTATTTAAAAAACGCAGTTGATATCCGTTTGACCTATTGCAGCGCCATCTAGCGGGCCAACCATAGCGCCATCTGGTTTCCCCCTTCAAGCTAGACAAGTTTCGTTCTTTGTAGTTTTTTCGTTTGACGCTTATTTCGTGAGATATTTGGCCCAGTCACGATCAATGGACCACCCTGTATATTGTGTCTGGGGGGACGCGGGAAACAGTTCAGTCGCTGTAGTAATTCGAGAACTGACCGATTTATCTGAGTTACAAAAGGGGGATGATCATTGACTTTCGGGCCAAGAGTGGAGCCATTTCACAAACGACCAAGACTGTAAACTGCTCGAGAGCAGTGGCTAAATCAAACAGCGCATGGCAAACTGGCACTACCCGAAACCGGCACCGAGACAACTGTGGTGCGCCACTGGCCATTGATGACAAGAGCGAACGACGGCTGCACAGATGTGTCCGGGTGAATACACGAGCAACTGTTGCTTAACTGATCGTCCAGATGAACCAAGGGGCTACCAACAGTGTCTCCTGAATGGCCGTTCTGGGCACTTTGCTACGTATGGGCCTCCACAGCAGGTGCCAGATTCAAGAAGCCTTGCTGACTGCTGTTCAACGACGACGAAGGCTGAAATATGTAGACCAAAACCGCAACTGGAAGTCATCTGTGTGGCGATAGGTGGCCTTGTCAGATGAATCACGTTTTATGCTTCATCGGACAGAAAAGAAACACCCTGAAACAGACTGATCCAGGCCGGAAGAGGGTGCATTGTGTTCTGGGGAACGTTTCGTGTCATTCCCTGGGTACCCTTCTCATTCTGAAAGCCACAACCGATCACCACAAGTATGCATGTACCCTTAGGGACCATATCCATCCCTACATGCAGGTTGTTTCTCCTCGGCACGATAGCATCTAACAGCAGGACAATGCATCGTGCCACACAGCTTGCACTGTACGTGCGTGGTTCAAAGAGCACCAGGATGAGTTCACGGCATTTCTCTGGTCACAAAACTCCGCAGATTTAAACCAGTCGAGAATCTCTGGCACCATCTCGTTGCGGCTGTTCGTGCTATGGATCCTCAACCGAGAAACCTATAGCAGCTAGTCACGGTTGTGTAGTCGACATAGCTCTACTTCTCTGTCAGGATCTTCCACAACCTGATTGACCCTCTTCCTGCACGTGTCGCAGTGGTCAGCGCTGCTAAAGGTCGTTATTCATACTTTTTACAAATGGTCACTATGTAGCCTCAACTGTCCTCAACACAAGATTACTGCTCAGCATAGTCGCCATGCATTTGTACACATCTGTATCATTGAATCCAGGTATCAAAACCAGTTTGGAAAAGTTCAGGATTTTGCCTATTGATCCAAGATATTAAAAACCCAAGTTACACTTTTGATTGTAAACTCTAACGCACCTGCCCCCTAGAAGCATTTAATCAGCACCTTCTCCATTGGTATCTGTAACAGACGCCGTCGGCTGGCCGGTGTTCACTTTATCTCCAGTGTTCGTTCCTCTGTTACGAAATCTCTTCTCGCAATGCCCCACTTCGTTGATGTCCGTTACAGTGCCCCCACACGATTTAATCATGGATGAAATCATGAGTCAGGAAGCAAAATCATGAATTTTTCAGACTGGTTTTGACGCCTTGATTCAACGAAGGCGCAAATGTCTACAAAAGCACAGCGGCTAAGTTGAACTGTGGTGTAGTGTAGAGAACAGCTCTGGCTATCATCTGTATTGAGTTCACTACACAAAAAATAGTCTGCCCTATAGCAAACATTGCAAGCGTCATTTAATACCGTGTAATTCCGCTCCTGGACTTGATAACCGGTTAGGAAGAGACTTCGCAAAATTGTGCAGATTCGTCGCATACAGGTTAAGCCACTTCCTGAGAATTTGAAAGCGCAATTCTCCCAAAATGCAGGCATACTGATGTTGTCGTTTTACCCCCTGTTCCAAAATATCCGGTGGATTTTGTATGGGGTTCAAGTCAGGAGGAAATCGGAAATTTGTGGTAAGTTCCTATGGGACCAAACTGCTGAGGTCATCGGTCCCTAGGCTTACACACTACTTAATTTAACTAACTTACGCTAAGGACAACACACACACCCATGCCCGAGGGAGGACTCGAACCTCCGACGGGGGGAGCCGCGCGAAACGTGGCAAGGCGCCTAAGACAGCGGGGCTACCCCGCGCTGCAAATGAGGTGATTTTGCAGGCTAGTCACGATGTGATATGGTGTTGGGGTGTCAGAAAATCAGTCACATATTCTTCCAGCCCGATTAACTTTGCTGTCGTCGTCTTTATGTGCTTGTATGTGCAATGGCCTCTTACAAGGCGACCGACTCCCAATGTTCATTGCATGCAATTCCCGTCGCAATGTTCCCTCGCTAACAGTTGGGGATGGTCCTTTGTTCTCTGCCTGCACCAATTCTTGTAAGATTTTGAAGCGATTTTTATTCACAAACCGTGAAAAGCTTCTATGGTCCCTCTCAGTCAAGATCTTCTTCCGACCACAATTCGGACGTCGTCTTTCGTGGCCACGTGTGTTTCACCACTGCTTGTAGAAACGTTGAACGTGAAACACCAGCAAATCCAGCAACTATGTACACCGTATCGCCTTGGGCGCAGCCAAACGTGATTACCCCTTTTTGCCACTCTGTCACGTCTTTATATTTACCTACGTTTACATACAATGTCCGCTTGGAACATAATTGTCTAGCTCATAGCTACTGCCTTATGCTCACATACAGGCAGTGCGCTGTCGAGCACGTGACTCGATCGCTGTTCCATCTGTAAAGGCGATTCATCCGTGCGTGCGCATTGGGGTGACAGGCTGTTTTTTTTTTTTTTTTTTTTCCTGTGAGCTTCATTCCGCTGTTAGGTGTCCAATACGAAATTATGACACGGGTAGCATTACGTTTTCGTCCTATACCGTATAAACCTCTCAGAGTCGGAACTTAAAAGGTTCCTAGGCGCAGACGGACTGCAACTACACGATGACAGCTATTGAAATATATGGAATAAAATTATCATAACTTCGAGCGGTTTCTGTTAGGACATTCAAACGGCACGTTGATGGCGGGGCATGATGGGAATTGTATGATCTGGTTTAGTGACGAAAGCCACTTTCATTTGGATGGATTCGTCAATAAGCAAAATTGGCGCATTTGGTTGACTGAGAACCAGCAGTTCGCGATCCAGAAGTCTCTTTACCCTCAACGGGTGAGTGTGTGGCGTGCAATGTCCAGTCACGGATTATTCGGTGCAATATCCCCTGATGGCACGATGTCTACCGAACGGTATGTGAAGGTTTTGCAAGATGATTTCATCCCCATTATCCAAAGTCGCCCTAATTTCGACAAGATGTGGGGGCTCGACCCCATCGAGGCAGGAGAGTGTTTCATGTCCTGGAGGAGCACTTTGGGGACCGCATTCTGGCTCCGGGGTACCCAGAGGCCGCTGGCATGGGCCTCGATTGGCCGCCATATTCTCCGGATCGGAACATATGCTACTCCTTTCTGTGGAGCTATATTAAAGAGAAGTTGTACACCAATAACCCCGAAATCATTGCTGAGCTGAAAACAGCCATTCAGGAGGTCATCGACATCATCGATGTTCCGACGCTTGGCGGATCATGTATAATTTCGCTACTCGTGTGCGCCAAATCGTCGTTGATGATGGCAGGCTTATCGAACATGTCATAACCTAAATTCGAATAATATTTCGCTACTCGTCTGCTCCACATCATCGCTGATGATGGCTGTCATATCGAATATGCCATAACCTAAATTCTAATATCTGTAGTGACGTTTACATTTCGGATAAAGTGTGTGCACGTTGTAGTTTGTAATTGATTTACATTATTTTAATATTGATCAATAATTGTCACCCTGTGGGATAAGCTACCGGCTCATCTCTCGTATTTACCTATGACGGTTAGCACTGATCTGTCGCAAAAAGACAACTTGCGACTAGTGCTATGAATACATTTGTCCAAGTGAGGAGTTACCTCAGAATATTACCTCATAACATATCAGCGAATGAGAGTACGAAAAATATATTAATTTCATGAGTTCTATATCCACAAAATTGGCAGTTATTCTTATAGGAAAGATAGCCGACCCTAACTTGATGATTTCTTCCCGTTTTTTCAGCGTATGGAGAGGGGTATGACTTTTTAAATGCTTCTGTGCGAGCGTTAATCAGTGAAATATTGTCTTCATGATCCCTACGGTATCGATACCTACTGGACTTAAGAATATCTCTACATTTTTCATTTAATATTGGTATTTGGAGCATTGTAATTAGGCATTCATGGGACAACTTATGTCTATCTTGAAGACTTTGTCAGTTCAGGTGTTTCATCATATCCGTATCTCTCTCCTGTCATTCAAAGAAAGCTGTGACCATTGGTGCTGCTTTTCTTAGTCTATGTTCAATGTCCCCTGAAATGTTATTTGGTGCAAGTCCCACACACTTGAGCGGTATTCGAAGATTGCACTTGCGAGTGCCTTGCAAGTTGTCTCCGTTGTATACTGTCGGAGCATACAGTGCGAGTAAAGTATCGAATATCCCTGTAGCCGTTGCATTCTGATTTATTTATTTATTTATTGCCAAATTATAGACCTGTTACCTGATGTTTAAAACAGGTCGTACATCGTACAATTTTCGTTTTTCATCTTTTTACTGTTTTCTTTCCTTTTGTTTTATCTACAACATTTACAAAGAATGATACTTTTCACAATAACAATAATTTAAGGTTGATATGTAAATAAAATTTTATTGTTTTTTTTAGAAGAATATAAAAAGAAGATAGGATAGATGAGAGATTTGTTAGTACCATCACTGAATGTGACTGACGGTGAATATCTCGGAATGGTTTCTTCGAGCCGTTGACCGCCAGTCACAGACACACACACACACACACACACACACACACATACACACACACACACACACAAATGGTTATTAATAGAGAAATAATGTTGCTTATCCTATTTATTACTAATCCTATGTATTAACTACTGTAGGTGCCCATCCATGTACAGCATTTGGTGTTTTCTTGGCTAGATTGCCAGCACTTTTGCTTATTTACTGTCACATCTCAGCTTCCTCCTCCTGTTCCTCCTCATTGTCACTATTTTCGTTGTCACTGTGGGTATCGCTGTCCATCCTTGTGTGTAGAGATGGGTCGAACTCGTTCATTCCCGTGAACTACTTCATTCGTTTCACTCTTTGCCGCGAAGCGTTCAAATGAAGTAGTTCATTCATGAAGTACGGAAGCCTGGCGAAGTTGCCCAGTTCGCCGCTCAGCCGCGGCTACGCTCGCTTCGCCTCGCTCGTACAATAAAGCTTCGTAATACTTCATAATTTTACCAACAGATGGCCGAACTATGCAGTAACGTGCACGCAACGTTTTACGCTCTTACAGCGTCTGAGTTAAATAGAGCATGGTCGAAGGGGACAAAGGAAAGATTAACAGAGATGCCTGTCACATATAAAGAAAGTGATACATTTAATCTTGCTCGACATTTTTCATGAAACGCCCAAAAAAGTCTTTATCTGCCAAGTTCAAAAATGGTTCAAATGGCTCTGAGCACTATGGGGACTCAACTGCTGTGGTCATTAGTCCCCTAGAACTTAGAACTACTTAAACCTAACTAACCTAAGAACATCACACACACCCATGCCCCAGGCAGGATTCGAACCTGCGACCGTAGCAGCAGCACGGCTCCGGACTGGAGCGCCTAGAACCGCACGGCCACTGCAGTCAGCTATCTGCCAAGTGAAACATTATTTGTTGTATTCATGGACTGAGAACTAGGGCTACCAACGAAATGGAGTCCAATTTTATGTTCCTTTTAAAATTTAATCCAAAATAGAATGAGTATGTTTACCACTGTCACAAAGTCTATACACCTACGTTAAGTAATTATTCAGAAGTTTTCCTGTAGATTTTATTTTTGTTGAGAATAATAACCCTCCACATTCAAAACGTAAACTGTCACCTGTAGTCATTGGTACGATTTCAAGTAAAATCCCTCTTTCAGTGTTATTAACAAACCTTTTATTTTCATGTTAGCTGTGCGTGCTCATACAGCCAGCCTCTTCGTTTGTATCTTTAATATTCATTTGTCTGCAAGCGCTGCCAACGGCAAGCTACCCGTGGACGCGAAGTTTAACTGCACAAATAGTCACGGGTAATGATGCCAGCACTGCAGGAAGCAGCTGACGCTGCCTTCCCCTCACCCCTCACCTCCCCAACCCCTCTTAAACCTATCGCTCACCACAAACACCGCGCGATTCGTCGACAGGCAGTAGAGGGAGAACTGAAGTGAAGGGAGGATGAGTAACGTAGCGCCGATGTAGTGGGAGAGGGAGAGGGGAAGAAAGTGAGTGAACTAGAAAAAGTGTGGAGTGTGCTATCTGTGAAGAGTTTGAAGTACCAATCATTGAAATTGAGTGGTTAGTTCACACTTCACTGGAGTGAAGCGTTCACTTGAACGACTCATTCACGAGCCACCCATCACTACTTGTGTGGTTATTCACACAGGAAACTCATATAGTAATATATTTAATTATACCACATCCGATTCTTGTTACTTTTGTCAGTCAGCCATGCTTTGATTGCGCAATAAATATTTGAAATGTTCGTTGATTGCACCGTGGGTGTTAGTTCACACTGTTCTAATTAAATTAATCACGTCGGTGCAAAAATAAACAGGCGGCTGTAATTTCATTTAATTTTCATTTTAAAAATTCCGTCGAAAAGCTTTACCGAATATTGCTGCAGATTTTTTTTTTATTATAATGTGGCGCGAGGTACGCCAGTTGAGATTTTTTTCCCAGCCGCTATACGTAGTAGAGGAGAACCAGCCCGTACTCGCTACATCGCGTCACCGGATGAGGTGGCCAGCCCTCAGGATATGCAACCAGGAAAGCCGGCTACCGCAGGGGCATGCAGAGGCAGGCCCGGATAGCTAGGGCGCCGATGGCGATGGCAGAGCGGATAACACCTAATGGCGGACGCTGGCTTCCGGCAAGGGAGGCACAGCTGTGCGGTGTTGAGGGAGAGGGGAAGAGGGCGGAACTTCCAGTAATGGTTCACGTTCTCCTCCTAAAGTGCGCCGGCTACGCATCACAGCGTCGGCACAAGGCCTCCGTACCGTACTGTTGTCTGTTCAATATTTTGCTTCGATAAGCAGGTTGCCTGTATGAATATCAAGAGCTCAGATGGAAACCCAGTTCTAAGCAAAGAACGGAAAGCATAAACACGGAAGGAGTATATAGAGGGTCTATACAAGGGCGGTGTACTTGAGGACAATATTATGGAAATGGAAGAGGGTGTAGATGAAGATGAAATGGGAGATATGATTCTGCGTGAAGAGTATGACAGAGCACTGAAAGACCTGAGTCGAAACAAGGCCCCGGGAGTGGACAACATTCCATTAGAACTACTGACAGCCTTGGTAGAGTCAGTCTTGACAAAACTCTACCATCTGGTGAGCACGATGTATGAGACACGCGAAATACCCTCAGACTTCAAGAAGAATATAATAATTCCAATCCCAAAGAGATCAGGTGTTGACAGGTGTGAAAATTACCGAACTATCAGTTTAATAAGTCACGGCTGCAAAATACTAACGCGAATTCTTTGTAGACGAATGGAAAAACTAGTAGAAGCCGACATCGGGGAAGATCAGTTTGGATTCCGTAGAAATATTGGAACACGTGAGGCAATACTGACCCTACGACTTATCTTAGAAGCTAGATTAAGAATGTTATTCAATCTGTATATTGAGCAAGGAGTGAAGGAAACAAAAGAAAAATTCGGAGAAGGTATTAAAATCCATGGAGAAGAAATGAAAACTTTGAGGTTTGCCGATGACATTGTAATTCTGTCAGTGACAGCAAAGGATTTGCTTGGAAGAGCAGTTGAGCGGAATGGATAGTGTCTTGAAAGGAGGATATAGGATGAACATCAACAAAATCAAAAGGAGGGTAATGGAATGTAGTCGTATTAAGTCGGGTGATGCTGAGGGAATTAGATTACGAAATGAGACACTTAAAGTATTAAAGGAGTTTTGCTGTTTGGGGAGCAAAATAACTGATGATGGTCGAAGTAGAGAGGATATAAAATGTAGACTGGCAATGGCAAGGAAAGCGTTTCTGACGAAGAGAAATTTGTTAACATCAAGTATATATTTAAGTGTCAGGAAGTCGTTTCTGAAAGTATTTGTGTGGAGTGTTGCCATGTATGGAAGTGAAACGTGGACGATAAATAGTTTTGACAAGAAGAGAATAGAAGCTTTCGAAATGTGGGGCTACTGAATAATGCTGAAGATTAGATGGGTAGATCACATAACTAATGAGGAGGTATTGAATAGGATTGGGGAGAAGAGAAGTTTGTGGCACAACTTGACTAGAAGAAGGGATCGGTTGGTAGTACATGTTCTGAGGCATCAAGGGATTACCAAATTATTATTGGAGGGCATCATGGAAGGTAAAACTCGTAGAGGGACACCAAGAGATGAATACACTAAGCAGATTCCGAAGGATGTAGGTTGCAGTAGGTACCGGGAGATGAAGAATCTTGCTCAGGATAGTGTAGCATGGAGAGCTTCATCAAACCAGTCTCAGGACTGAAGACCACAACAACAACAACAAGCAGGTTGCGTCGGGAGGAAAGGTACATGCTTTGAAGGGTTGCTGTGATTCTGGACAAAAAACTTCATATGACTTCCGAGATAGAACACGTTTAATGTTATGTGAATTGAGGGCAGAGGTGGCGGAGGGGAGGGGTAGGGGCGGGAGAAAAGAAGCGGAAGTGAAGGAACTGATGACATCAGCTCCATCGGAACTTAATGCGGAATCAGTAGCGACGTGCGAAAATGTGTGCAAGACTGCGACCCGAACCCAGGTCTCCTGCTTACTAGGCAGTTACATTAACCACTGTGTCACCCGGACACACTGTTAATCACATATGCGCGGATTATGGAACTCTTCTAGATCGACCCTCATTCCCACCCAGTGCCATCACTTACATTCCTTGACCATGTCCTCCGTGCTCGCTAATTTTAGATTTGCGCTGGAGATCGAACGTGAACGTGCATCCGCACTGACGGTTGTAGATTCATAGCTCATCGATGCGTATCAGTTAAATAAATGCGTGGTGTGTGTTCTTGTAGACATATCCGAAAGAACAGACATAATTTATTGATGTAATACATTTAATTTTGTTTGAGAGCGAAGTCCTTCGCGATTGCACTGTTGTATAAAACATTCTCGGTCTTCTTGCTGCGCAAGAACCTAAAGGAGGGCCATGCCTATGAAGTGTCATTGTTAATCCCGATATTCACCAGTCGGTTGGGGGTCTGGTACAACCTGTGGTGCTGGCTTACGTGATTTACCGTAGCCGTATTTATATAAAATCCACACAGTAAAGTCAAAGACAAGTAGAGCTAAAGGCACAGACTTAATACTCGGAATGACCTCTCGATTGTAATAATTTTGAGTGTGCCATTCAGCAAGGTGTGCAGTAGCACTATCCAGAGAAATTTGTCCACCCTCCTTGGCTAGGAGTTTACTGATGGACTCTAATAGGTGACTCCATGATGTGTTAGATAACGCGGGATACCTGTTCAGTTGTAGCAAGGATAATGGCACTTCAGGCAGATACATGAGGAATGGCCTAAGGCTAACGTTGTGTGTGTAAACTACTCGTAAATGAGTTGAAAATTTAATAGTAGGGCAATTATGTCACACGAAGCAATATTAAGACCACTGTCTGCTACTGCGACTTGATAGGTCTGGGACATCGCCATGGGCTGGTAACAAGTTAAAAATATGGTAGTGGGTTGATGCACGGAATATATTAAACTGTTGACATCAGGGGCGAACCAAGGTCCATACATTGTCAGAACAATGCGAGGGGAAGGAGGGGTGGTAGTTTCTTCTAGAAATAGTGTAACTTCACAGCTCCTTACCCTAGTGTCGAGCGGTAGAGTAGGACACATGTAGTAATTAGTAGGTGGACAAGACTGAAGTTAACAGACTGACAGTCGGATGTCAGAGAGTGACACTTGTCAGAAAACAGTATCGAAACAACAAAGATGTTTGGGGTCATCAACAAGACAGAATGTGTGTCCGCGATAAAAGCTCCACCGGTTGCACACCTAGTCACTGGTGATATCAGCATTATCTCGAAATAGGCGATTTTCATTGGCTTCTCTAACGCGACGAATATAGACGTGAATTATCGTGTTTCTCTTTCTTTAAGCGGAGTTGGTGTGCCCGACTGGCGGATGGTGTGGCGGCTAGTATTTCACGATTAGATCTGAATAAAATAATATGGATACTGCAACAAGGGAGGAGCGATACCTCGACATTAAATGGTAGGGAAAGAATATGGCAGTACTGTCGGAGGGCCTAGTCCCGATTAATCTGGCTAGCTCCTCATCGAACGAAAAATGAAACACAGAACAGAACTGACAACATGCAACAGGGTAAGTAATAAAAGCGGGAGGCGGGAGGATGGGGGCAGGGAGACTCAAAAATTTAACCCGAGCGACACTGCGGTCGTGGGAGCCCCTGGTCAATCCCAGCAGAACGGATGCACACTTTGCGTGTCCCGTCAGTAGTGCGAAGGAACCGTTGTTCCAAATATACTCAGTCTAACCTCCAGCGGAAACAGCCCAGCGCGTATCTTGCATTGGTTAACTGTACGCAGTGCGAAGTTCCCGTTTGCTCATGGGCTCGGTAACGATGCTACTCGTACGCGATATTTAGTACGCTTCAGTTCAGGTGCGAGGTAGATCTCTTGGTGTCGCGAAGGTGAACAAAAGTTCTACAACTGTGTCACACAGGTAACTACTGCCAGCTCTTAAATCAGGTGTTATCCGTAAGATGGAGATTATTACCATAACCCAAATATAAATGAAATGCTTCTGAATGAGCGTATTGTGCCTCAGGTCGGACACGAAAGACGTCCGTAATTTGCGGAACGAATAGGTATAAGTCCCATTACAAGAACAGTAATGCATTACAGCAGGGCCGCACAAGGTGCATGCACCGGTGCATCGCACAGTGCAGAGTGTAGAAGTCGGCTGCGCTATGTTGACGACGGTGCAGACCCCACCCCCCACTCCTCGGCTTTGCCTCTCACTTCCTTAGCTTGTGTCGCTCGCGCCGCCTGTCTCCACCTGTTTCAAAGCTTTTACCCTGTTGTCTTCGTCATTGCCAAATACTAATGTACACTAGGTGGAGAGCTTAGTTTGGTGTACCGGTACAAAAGGGATTTATATAATAACTGTAATGGTAACAATTTTAAATTTGGTTTCAACACAAATGTATCTTCCTATGTGCTCTTTATTTTATTTGCAATTATGCTACTATAATCTGGAACAAGAGATTGGCTGACAGCAATTCTGAGAGAATTTTTTTAAATTACAATCAGAAATACTCGCACGCAATCTAGTTTTTGTACAAGACAAAACAGAAAAAAACCTTACACATACTCAAGTGGAACCAAACACAGAAATAATCTTCGCTGCTTCTCTGTGTAACTTGGGAAATTCTTCCTTCGGAAAATTCTGGTAGAATTGGAGCAAACCTTTTGTATTGTAAAACACATCCTTTCGGTGACCATTGCTTTGCAAATCAGTTAGTTCGAAATGTAAATCTGAAGGTGCACTTTCAATATCCTTCGAAAAAGGTTTCACAAAAACATCGAAAATTGGTTGTAGGTAGGTAATTTCCTGAAACAATAACAAAGCCAATTTTAATAAATGATAGTAATGTAAGCCGTTGTTTCGAAGTACTAAAATGCAATAGATTTTAATAAACATGTAATGTGTACTGTTTTTTAATGCAATGTTACACTTGCATATGTAACGCAATCTCCTTTATTTAGCTGTATGTTATACCGGCACATTACCTGGAATCAGTAGTTAAACTCATTTTCAAGGGATTGTAGCACCACGACGTATTTTTCAAAGCGCGCTCCTTCCTGCACAGATGCTGTCAAACAAAAACATAGTACCGTTTTGATTAGAGCGGTTATAAAAATCAGGCTGTTTTAATAAAGGTACAATTTATATCTCGCTTACCTAGTTCAGGAAAGTGTTACGTATTTTTCTCTGAAAGGTTGTTTTTGAGGAGCTTCAGTTTATAATGGAAAGTGTTTATTTTGCTGATCATATCGTTGATGAGATTGTTTTATTTTTGGAGTTTCAGACTTAAATCATTTAGGAGAGCCATAATGTCTGCTAAAAATCCTAAATCAGCTACCCATTCAGGGTTATGAAAAAGTGGCTCCGGATGTCCTTCGCTCACCAAAAACTGAGCCACAGTGTCGCGTAGTCGAAAAATTCGGGAAATCACTTTCCCTTTGCTCATCCAGCGCACCTCAGCGTGGTAGGGAATATCTGGATACTCCTCTTCAAAGGAAATCAAAAATTCTTTGAATTGACGATGAGTGAGTCCATGAGAACGAATGTAGTTCACGATACGCACCACTACCTTCATCACATCTTAAAGACAGATAACTTTCGCACAAAGAGCCTCTTGGTGTGCAAAACAATGAACGGAAGGTAAATTCGGCATGTTAAGTTTTTTCCGCAGTAGGCCAAATAAACCCTTTTGCTTTACCGCACATTGCTGGTGCCCCGTCTATGGTTACGGAAAGCAGCTTTTCCCAAGGAAGTCCTATTCCTTCAGCTGCCATTTCAACAGCTGCTAAAATATCCGCCCCTGTAACAGTATCCTTCAACGAAATCATATCCAGGAGTTCTTCCTTTACCTGTAGGTCGTCGTCCACGCCACGCAAAAATATTGCTAACTGAGCCGTGTCGTTAATATCCGTGGACTCATCAAGTGCGATGGAGTACGCGAGGAAGTTTTCAATTTTGGCTGCCAGTTGTTCATGCCAATTCTCAGCAATATCGTTGATTCTCCGATGTATTGTCATTCTGGAAAGTGGTATTCTGCTGCACGCGGGAGCTAAGGTAGTATTCATTGTCTCTACTACGTCCAACATAATGTTTTTTATTAATGGCCAGTCCATAAATGGCCTCCCAGCTCTTGCTAAACGTAGAGCAACTTTGTAACTAGCTCTGAGAGTCCTTCCGCAACACCCCTCATCTTCTTCACCCTAAAGTAGGGAAAAAAAGATATGTTAGAAATAATTTATGTGAAAACGAAAACTAAGGAATCTAAACAAATGTTATTTCGTTTCGCATGACCTTTAACCAAAATATACATGCTAAAGTACTTGCAACAAACCTCGTTTGTAGATACAGAATTCTCTTCTGCAAGAGTTTGCAACTTCCGTCGTGATGACTGGTTGTTGTGTGCTGTCCTTAGGTTAGTTAGGTTTAAGTAGTTCTAAGTTCTAGGGGACTGACGACCATAGATGTTAAGTCCCGTAGTGCTCAGAGCCATTTTTGCAACTTCCGTTATTCTTCCTCTCTGGCATCCCCTGTTATATCACTATACTTTTCTGAATGCAATTTGCTGTAGTGCCTTTCAATAGACGATTTTCTGACACACGTAATTAGTGTACCGCAGATTAGACATTTGGCTTTATAGTCACAACGCACAAAGAAGTAGGAGAGTTCCCATTCCGGTTTTAATTGACTTTCGGCAATTTTCCCTTTTTTGGAGCAGATGGTTCCATTATTCCGGTAATTGTCTTGCGCTTACGTATTCCAATGTTGACTAAGCCGTCTGGCAGCGCATTCGACAGCGCACAGCGTCGGCCTCACCTAGCAAGCTGAGTTGAGGCGAAGTATGCCGAGTTGAACCGATGCACTGTGCAGGCACTCGCTGCACCTCGCTTTGCACGCGTGCGGTTTTCCGTGTTTGTGCTGCCCTGCATTACAGTATCAAGTGCTAGAGGAGGTATGTCCTCGAAGCTAGGGTTTTTTCCCCTAGATATCACTTCCAAATAAACCAAGTTGCTACCCAATGGACTAACCACATTTGTTAATTCCCAAAAGTTCGTGCTGAGCAATACTGAAATGCTCACACATATTGACATCATAAAATTAAAACACGTCTTAAATGGCGGTCAAGCTCAGAGAGAAAGGGTTGACAGACATAATTCACCAACATATTACATGAAATACAACACTCTACGGCGGAGCACCAATCCTTAAATTAACGGAACATATATATCCTTAAATAACAGATGTAAATGGCAGCACAGCTGGAGCAGATGGGGTATTGGTCCGGTATTGCATATTTCTGACTCTTGATTAGTGTAACTTACACGAAAGTACTGAGCAGTGTGTGTCTAACAGCTTGTCTCATGGTCTGTTATGCTCGTATACTTAAATACACTCCTGGAAATGGAAAAAAGAACACATTGACACCGGTGTGTCACACCCACCATACTTGCTCCGGACACTGCGAGAGGGCTGTACAAGCAATGGTCACACGCACGGCACAGCGGACACACCAGGAACCGCGGTGTTGGCCGTCGAATGGCGCTAGCTGCGCAGCATTTGTGCACCGCCGCCGTCAGTGTCAGCCAGTTTGCCGTGGCATACGGAGCTCCATCGCAGTCATTAACACTGGTAGCATGCCGCGACAGCGTGGACGTGAACCGTATGTGCAGTTGACGGACTTTGAGCGAGGGCGTATAGTGGGCATGCGGGAGGCCGGGTGGACGTACCGCCGAATTGCTCAACACGTGGGGCGTGAGGTCTCCACAGTACATCGATGTTGTCGCCAGTGGTCGGCGGAAGGTGCACGTGCCCGTCGACCTGGGACCGGACCGCAGCAACGCACGGATGCACGCCAAGACCGTAGGATCCTACGCAGTGCCGTAGGGGACCGCACCGCCACTTCCCAGCAAATTAGGGACTCTGTTGCTCCTGGGGTATCGGCGAGGACCATTCGCAACCGTCTCCATGAAGCTGGGCTACGGTCCCGCACACCGTTAGGCCGTCTTCCGCTCACGCCCCAACATCGTGCAGCCCGCCTCCAGTGGTGTCGCGACAGGCGTGAATGGAGGGACGAATGGAGACGTGTCGTCTTCAGCGATGAGAGTCGCTTCTGCCTTGGTGCCAATGATGGTCGTATGCGTGTTTGGCGCCGTGCAGGTGAGCGCCACAATCAGGACTGCATACGACCGAGGCACACAGGGCCAACACCCGGCATCATGGTGTGGGGAGCGATCTCCTACACTGGCCGTACACCACTGGTGATCGTCGAGGGGACACTGAATAGTGCACGGTACATCCAAACCGTCATCGAACCCATCGTTCTACCATTCCTAGACCGGCAAGGGAACTTGCTGTTCCAACAGGACAATGCACGTCCGCATGTATCCCGTGCCACCCAACGTGCTCTAGAAGGTGTAAGTCAACTACCCTGGCCAGCAAGATCTCCGGATCTGTCCCCCATTGAGCATGTTTGGGACTGGATGAAGCGTCGTCTCACGCGGTCTGCACGTCCAGCACGAACGCTGGTCCAACTGAGGCGCCAGGTGGAAATGGCACGGCAAGCCGTTCCACAGGACTACATCCAGAATCTCTACGATCGTCTCCATGGGAGAATAGCAGCCTGCATTGCTGCGAAAGGTGGATATACACTGTACTAGTGCCGACATTGTGCATGCTCTGTTGCCTGTGTCTATGTGCCTGTGGTTCTGTCAGTGTGATCATGTGATGTATCTGACCCCAGGAATGTGTCAATAAAGTTTCCCCTTCCTGGGACAATGAATTCACGGTGTTCTTATTTCAATTTCCAGGAGTGTATTATTCTCATGGTGTAGAAGCAAGGCGTCATTTTTCATACGTATTAACAGCAATTTTTGGCTCTCTCAAATGAGTTAATAAGTACGTCGTATATTCCTCAACGTCTGGTATTTGTGCGTGCTTTTATTCCTTGCGCCTATGTTCTTCATTACGTAGTCATTGCTACCAAGTTATCCTTCAGTGCTAACAGCTCAGTGGTGTCTGCGGTGGTTCTTGACTTACCTCCAGTAACCAATCAGTTATTGAGGCAAATTAAAGACTCTCGTAGACGACGACTGCAGATTCTCTGACGATGAACTTACTTTGCTCGTTGGTACAGTATATCGGTCACAAATCGCTTATAGCGTAAGATATTTGTTTCAGAACGTCGTGTGTTGTGTAGCAACTGATTGAGGGAATAAAATTATTTCCAGTTAAATTGGTTGTTCGTATCAAATGTATTGTTCGCAGGCGTGTAGACAGTTACGTAAAACGTCGTTTTTATTCAAAGGTTTTTAAGTGCTTTATGTACGCTGTTGAGGACTGCAGGCAGCGAGGCTGGGCTCGGTGCGGCGGGTGTGCGGCTCAGCACTTACCAGCAGTGCTATGCGAGACCCAGCTGGTCGGATGTTCTTCCGGTGGCTAGAGTGTCACTTCTAGAGCGCATGCAGCTAGCGGCGTATATTGTGCGAGCAAAATACATTTATCTGCGCGGTAGCGCTATCAGTATTGATGTATGGTACGCGCAGGTTTCGTTTTGTCCTGCGTGCAAAGCACATGCAATTACCTTTACATAAGTTCGTCAAGGAAAACGAAATGCGAGTAAAAATAACATTTTATTGGACTGGTTGCGCGTGGTTGCTTTAGAGGTTCAGACTCTCCCATTTCAAGTACAGCTATTAACGAATGACAAGTTTTGTCTCATTGTATGAAATGTTACTTCTTACTGTCAGTAATTAACATCATTCACATCGCAGTACGAAGTAAGATTTCATGACTTTGCATTTCCATTAGGAATCGCTGCGTGGACTAAACTCTGTCTTAAGACATCGATCTGCCTGGCAAGATATGACTATACTGTAGTTTATTGTATTGCCCCTCTCTCATGTAGCGAGAACTTTCGCAAAATGCATACTGTAGCGGCACCGGCTAAAACAAGACTTCTGTTATTCATATCGGCCACGGCGACTGATGGAACGTCCAGATCTGCCGGCAATCAATAATTGAACAGGGCCGGAATAATTCCCTTTATTCAAGGTTTTTGGCATTAGACTACTGGCCATTAAAATTGCTGCACTGTGAAGATGACGTGCTACAGACGCGAAATTTAACCGATAGCAAGAAGATGCCATGATATGCAAATGATTAGCTTTTCAGAGCATTCACATAAGGTTGGCGCCGGTGGCGACACCTACAACGTGCTGACATGAGGAAAGTTTCCAACCCATTTCTCATACACAAACAGCGGTTGACCGGCGTTGTCTGGAGAAACGTTGTTGTGATGCCTCGTGTAAGGAGGAGAAATGCGTACCATCACGTTTTCGACTTTGATAAAGGTCGGATTGTAGCCTATCGCGATTGCGGTTTATCGTATCGCGACATTGCTGCTGGCGTTGGTCGAGTCCAATGCCTGTTAGCAGAATATGGAATCAGTGGGTTCAGGAGGGTAATACGGAACGCCGTGCTGGATCAAAACGGCCTCGTATCACTAGCAGTCGAGATGACAGGCATCTTATCCGCATGGCTGTAACCGATCGTGCAGCCACGTCTCGATCCCTGAGTCAACAGATGGGCACGTTTGCAAGACAACAACTATCTGCAAGAACAGTTCGACGACGTTTGCAGCAGCATGGACTATCAGCTAGGAGACCATAGCTGCGGTTACCCTTGAGGCTGCATCAGAGACAGGAGCGCCTGCGATGGTGCACTCGAGGACGTACCTGGGTGCACGAATGGCAAAACGTCATTTTTTCGGACGAATCCAGGTTCTGTGTACAGCATCATGATGGTCGCATCCGTGTTTGGCAACATAGCGGTGAACGTACATCGGAAGCGTGTATTCGCCATCGCCATACTGGTGTATCACCCGGCATGATGGTATGGCGTGGCATTGGTTACACGTCTCGGTCACTTCTTGTTCGCATTGACGGCACTTTGAACAGTGGACGTTACATTTCAGATGTGTTACGAGCCGTGGCTCTACCCTTCATTCGATCCCTGCGAAACCCTACATTTCAGCAGGATAATGCACGACCAAATGTTGCAGGTCCGGTACGGGATTTTCTGGATACTGAAAATGTTCGACTGCTGCCCTGGCCAGCACATTCTCCAGATCTCTCACCAATTGAAAACGTCTGGTCAATGGTGGCCGAGCAACTGGCTCGTCACAATACGCCAGTCACTACTCTTGATGAACTGTGGTATCGTGTTGAAGCTGCATGGGCAGCTGTACTTGTACACGCCATCCAAGCTCTGTTTGACTCAATACCCAGCCGTATCAAGGCCGTTATTACGGCCGGAGGTGGTTGTTCTGGGTATTGATTTCTCAGGATCTATGCACCCAAATTGCGTGAAAATGTAATCACATGTCAGTTCTATTATAATATATTTCTTCAATGAATACCCGTTTATCATCTGCATTTCTTCTTGGTGTAGCAATTTTAATGGCGAGTAGTGTAATATCTTGAGTTTCCAGTCATACAACTCAGTTAAACTGCAGTAGAGGTCCCATATATCCCAGTTTTTTTCTCTGAAAGAGACTCAAATACTGACTTGATTTGCAAGGATTCTACTGAATTAGCTGGGTGAGCGCTGTACCTTCCAAAATTGGTTTTATTCAAGCCATTGGGCGAATGCTTAACTATTCACCATCGAGTGGACTTAATTTTCAGTTTCCTGTTTCAAAATATAATTGTGTAATTACGATACAACCTACAAACTTGGTAAGATGAATTCATCTTTCGATGTTCGTAAAGCAACTTGAGGAGCGAGTGTGCGTCCATGCACAGGCCACTCGCCGACACGTGGAGCACGGGGCAGAGCTTACTGCTTAAGGCTCTGTGACGTCACACAGCAGCCTTTTGCTGTTTTGACGTCACGGAGCCACGCGGTTACACAATCTGGCGATGAGCACGACGTCACACGTAGTGGCGATGGAACTCTTCCACTCATATTTTCGCCCATATTCTTTATGGAGAAGGGGTGAAATGCATTTATTGATTAACATGTATGTGATGCTACAGTTTGACGGCCTGTAATGACACATTCGAAGTTCTGCTGTCTCCAGGCTGGCACAAGTTGCTCTTGGTGTTTTTCGTAAGTAGGCACAGGGGTCACAAAAGCATTTGTGTTATGAAGAACTTCAGCGGTTCTTACGAATTATTTCAGTTCTGTGTCAAGTAATCTGAATGAATGTATAATCAGTGGTTATAAGTGTTGAGCTTTCGTGTTTCATGTCATATATAAGTATCCTTAAAAGCCTACTCGTGGCGATGTAAATCACTTGCTGAAAACATCTGTAGTTGACTCCATCAGGTGGAACTGCAGTGTACATAAAATACTCAAAGAAATTGTAAAATACTGGGATAATGATGACAGATGTTTCACTTTAGTGTGTAGCTCTTGGCTCGTTCATAATATCGAGATACAGTGACTCGTCAACTCATGTGTGTTGCAGGTTATTTGTTGTTAACACTCGTAGCTGTGATTACATTATAACAGTGTGATTTCCGTGTTCGGGTAGCTTCAGCATTTTGTGACGTAGCAATTAACTGAGAGTGAGCGTTAGAATGAAATTAACACAACATCGAATATGTAACTTGAGTATCAGGTCCTCTTGCAGGAAGGCTGAGTCCATAAAATTCAGCAGTTATTGTCCAAAAGTGTTCAAGGTGTAGCACAAGATGTATTTTATGATAAATCGTCTCTGACGGAGTGCAATTTGTAGTGCTATTTAAAGTTCGACTTGCACGTATGCACTCCTGAATGATGGTTACTGGTAAGCATTTGAGAGGGCTTTTGCGACGTCTTACGTCTGCTTCTACTGCCAATAATATTGTGTAAACTAAATACCTATATGATTGATAGAGGTCTTTTGTGTTACATGACTTATGAATGGAATGACATTGTAATTACTTAGTCTTTTCTACGCGAGGTATCCTCGTCCATAACCATAAACAGTCGGTTGGCAAATACTAGTCTGTGTAACTTAGAGACTGCTGTTTCAAAGTCTCGGTTGTACTTTCAGGTTTTCTTGCAACTGACATGATTTTGCCACGTTTGCGAAAGCAGTCACTATGACTTCCATTGACTTTTAGCCCCATTTCCCATTGCTAATTTCAAAATTATTTCTCTCTGCTCTGACTACTAATTCTCAAAAATATGAGTTATATAGAACATGTCACAAATACAGACACATATGATCATAAACACGAAAAGGGCAAGCAAATTCTTACTGTGTACAGGGGGCAACAATTCATCTTCTTGGCAACTGTCTTCGTCCTCCGAGTACATTGCATAAACAAAACTTCCGTTAAACATCATTCAGCAATAATGTTGACGTTTTTGCTCACTTACGAAACGTATTTAGTCCAGGGAGCCTAGGGCATAAGAGTGCTTATTCCTTAAAGCATAGCGGGGTCGAACTGTTATCAGGCGTTCCTTCTTTTCCTGTAGCTTCGCCGTTGCGGCATTTTTGCGGGCTGTAGTTGGTTTAGAAGGAGGGGCAGGCGGAGGTAATCGAGACGATGCAGCCGGTCCGCGCTACGCCTTTAACCGGTCAAAATGTACTATGATAGTACGATCGGATAACTGTATTTCATCGTTTACCGGAGAAGTTATCGGTAAGAGCGGGTAAGAGCCCTCATAAGGAGGGGTGAACTTCTTGGTTCGCCCTTTCTTCACCACGGATTTCGAAGCAATACTAAATCGCCGGGCTTGTATTGAGGGAGCGTAGCGCCTTCGGTACTACGTTCCAACGGTTTTTGTGTGGCTTCAGGGTTACCTTGTTTAACCTGTTTCCAAATGCCTCTGAGACCTCGGGCTAGCATTTTCACTTCGCCTATATAGGTTGTAACGTGCCCTTTGAAAAGTTAAGAATAACAGTGCTGGAAAACTTCTATGTTCTTTGATTTTCGACCAGCTAAGCAAAACTGAACGTACTCAAGACGTTTCTCTCTTTACTTATTCTCATCATCACTAAACTGACATACAATATTTTTTTAGCACAATGCAATCTGACTTTCAATAATCCCTACAAAAGAATGGCCCTGACTAACAATAACCTATACCTTTCATGAATCACTCACCTCACAAAAATCTTCATATATATATATATATATATATATATATATATATATATATATATATATATATATATATATCCGGATCTGTCCCCCATTGAGCATGTTTGGGACTGGATGAAGCGTCATCTCACGCGGTCTGCACGTCCAGCACGAACGCTGGTCCAACTGAGGCGCCAGGTGGAAATGGCATGGCAAGCCGTTCCACAGGACTACATCCAGCATATCTACGATCGTCTCCATGGGAGAATAGCAGCCTGCATTGCTGCGAAAGGTGGATATACACTGTACTAGTGCCGACATTGTGCATGCTCTGTTGCCTGTGTCTATGTGCCTGTGGTTCTGTCAGTGTGATCATGTAATGTATCTGACCCCAGGAATGTGTCAATAAAGTTTCCCCTTCCTGGGACAATGAATTCACGGTGTTCTTATTTCAATTTCCAAGAGTGTATATCAAGTCATGACATCCATCTTTACAAATTTCCTTTTTCTGGCGGACACACGTCAAGATCGTCCGCTTTCAAAACTCTGGCATCTCTCTGCCAACATCCACCACTGCTGGCGGTTCACCTCCAACTGCACGCTACGCGCTGTTCACATCCAACTGCCCAACACTACAATAGCGAATATTCCAACAATGCCAACCAGCCACAGACTGCACACGGCACAGTTAGTGATTTTCATACAGAGCGCTACGTGGCGTTGCCAATATAAAAATCTAAACAGCCTACTTACAAGGTGCCAGGGGGCAATTTGTCAATTTCAAAAGATCATTTCATGTGTCTCCCAGAAACGGTTTAATATTCTCGTGGACACGATTGTTATAAGCAGAAGCGACGAATCCTACATACAGGAGATAGGCAGAATAATGTGAACAGTGGCAATAATGGGGTGGTTGTGTTTGACGGTCAACAGTGCAGGTAAGGCACGTGTCGCGGTGAACTGTGCGTGTTCAGTACGGGCTAGGCATCAGTGCAGATTGTTTACGTGTAGTTCACTCTTCGTACCTGCATTCAGAGGCCGAGGTCGACGCGCAGTGAAAGATCTAGAGTTTCAAAGAGGGCAGATTGTGGGGGCCCGATTAGCTGGAGCAACAAAAAAAAATGGTTCAAATGGCTCTGAGCACTATGGGACTCAACTGCTGTGGTCATAAGTCCCCTAGAACTTAGAACTACTTAAACCTAACTAACCTAAGGACAGCACACAACACCCAGCCATCACGAGGCAGAGAAAATCCCTGACCCCGCCGGGAATCGAACCCGGGAACCCGGGCGTGGGAAGCGAGAACGCTACCGCACGACCACGAGATGCGGGCGCTGGAGCAACAGTAACCAAGACAGCCAACTTGTTGAATGTTTCTAGTGCAACATTTTCAACAGTCATGACAGCCTACGCCAATACATGGAAAGACATCATCGTGTAATATTGGGCGCAAATCAAAACTAAATGACAGAGATAGTCGTACGCTAACACGAATTGTGTCGAAACAACACAAAACTACGGCTGCTAAAGTGACTGCAGAGCTCAAGAGCTATCTTCGAGACTCCTTATCTGTCGATACCGTCCGCTGAGAACTCCATAAAGTGAATATTCGTGGACGAGCTACTATACCGAAATCATTAGTGACGACAACGAACGCAAAGGAGCGTAAAACATGGTGCCAGGAGCATAAATCCTGGACCGTTGATCAATGGAAACACGTCATATAGAAGCCTACAATCCTGATTGGTTGGTTTCAACGGTTAAGCATGGAGGTGGAAGTGTGATGGTGTGGGCGGCCATATCATGGTATTCTGCTGGTCCCATCATTACTCTCATAGGCCTTGTTACGTCTAACGATTATGTGAACATTTTTAGGTGATCAGGTGGAAACCCTGGTTCAAATGTTGTTGCCCAACAATGATGCCATATTTCAGGACGATAATTTACCCTTTCACACAGCCAGGACAGTACAATCGCAGTACGAGGAGGATGCAACTGAACTGCAGCGTTTTCCCTGGCCAGTACAGTCCCTGGACTCGAACAGTATCTAATCCTTGTGGGCGGTATTGGAGCGCAAACTCTGGAGCAGAGTTCCGGCCCCCTCGTCACTACAAGAGTTAGAAAAGGTTATGATCAAACAGTTGCATAACATTTCACTGGACACTATACAATAATTGTATGCCAGTATTCCAAGAAGAATCACAGCTGTATTAGAAGCAAATGGGGGTCCAACCCCTTATTAATAAACCATTCCCAAGTGAATACAGGTTTTCATATTATTTTGCCTATTCTCTATATCTGCCTCAATGTACGTGTGTTTTCAATAGGTACTACGAAAACACTCACACAGCAGTTCTGCATGCATGCTTCAGGCGTCTGTTAGCTTTACGACGAAAGGACGTAGTTCCCCATTTTTTGATTTGTAACGTTTTTCAAACTTCTGCATACAGTGCTGACATTAAATTTTAGCATTGGTCAGTGAATATTGCACAGGGACTTGCAAACGGCAAGACGGAGTTATTGACAAAGGCGCTAGGTACAGTTTCAGTGGTCATATCCACAAGTGGGATCAAAATTAAGTACCTTTAAAAGTGATCAATATGTGTTTATTATTCTTGCTGCTTTGTGGAAATGGGCTGCAGATATCCAAGGCCGCAATTTGAAATGATTTGGATGCTTCTGGTTATGTTTCTAAAGGAACTTTAGTCCTTGCTGGAGGCGTTCTTTTCGCACAAGGCAGACAATTTTGTATATACTTCCGAACGTCGGTTTGTCGACCTCTCCACCAGTGATTTGATGCTATTCTTGCATTTGTGGCTCGTCGTCCATTATGGCACGGCTGCAGGCTGTCAAGACACTGTGCCATTATTCGTTGTTGGAATTCTTTAGGTATTACTATTCTGTTACCCAACGGAATCTTGCGATATAGTATACTGTGTTCTGTAACAGAATCACGTAGTGATGCATATCGATGGCATTCTACATCTCTCGCTTGTGATTCTTTCAATTCTTCTATGGAAACATCATCTGTTTGTGCAACTCTAAATTTTCTGCTTCAGCATTTCTATGAAAATGGCTGAGTTTATGGTGAACTGTATAATCATAGATGACCTTAATGCCCACCTAGTCAAACGATTGCTGAGATTAATGGGCATCCAGGACTGATCCTGTCCACTCTTGCATATGGAATGAAAAACAGGGTTGCCAAACAGATGGAGATTTATCCTCCTCCGGCTCTTCTATAGGGTGCATTTGGTCTACCGTCTGCTACGACCGCGGACGGAACCGCGGAAAGTGGCGGAGAGCATTTCGTCCTCAATGGGAGGAGCAGGTGGACACATCTGTAGGACAGGAGGGTGGTAGAGTTCCGCCGCTGCGGCCACTGTCTCGCCGGTCAACCCGCACATCCCACGTGACTGATCTCTACTCTCCCATAAGTCGGATCTGAACTTTCTGAAGGCGTTACTTACTCAGCAGCCCCGTGGATAGCTTCTCTAGCTCAGAGGGACCGAGTGAGGGATCCATATTCGTTGCTGCAGAGCGTCTTATGTAACCTATATCACGCACTGAGGCGCAGTGGTAGTCGCAAGAAAGTATTACAAATTCTGAAGAAAAAAATAATGCTCTTTTCTATCCTTGACACCACTTTGGGCTGCACTCCTTATTGACATTGGTACCCTCTAGGACGTACTCGTAATGGATCACGCTACTGGAGTCAAAAAAAGACAGTCAGCATGACGTTCACATCGCTGCTCACCTGCTTCGCTTTTCTTGTATCTCAGGAATGGTTGATGCTTTCATTGCAATGACTGGAACTTTGTTTCTGAGTTGTACACATAAACCCAGGACTCGTCACTAGTGACCACTGTGATAAGAAAGTTGAGATTACTGATCACCGTACCCAGAACGTCCTGTGCGATCTCCGAAGTTGCTTGTGCTCAAATGTTCCTTCAAAACAGAGTGAATGGATCTAATATTTATTTTCGTCTGGAAATTCTCTGATTGTGATTCGTCTATCCTGCTACATCACGGTTCGTATGTGAATGGTGAGGGCCTCCCTGAACGCGCTTCACTCTTCACGGATGGGCGCTCATCTTTGAAGAGTTATACCACTCCTCTATTTGTTTGCTTTATCTCCTTACACGAGTCGAATATTGCGGATTGTTTTAACTTAAGAATCGCCAAGCTTAAAAGAAAATTTGATGCAATAACGTTGTTCACTCTTTCCTTCATTTTGTCCACAACACAAAGTGTGACGACTACAACTTACAAGTTTTCTCTTGTCAAAGGCTTGCCAGCGACTGATGGTTTCCATAGTCGTGAAAAAAGTCAGGCATGCTTACTATATATGCGAGCCCCGATACCATAGTTGATTTCACCAATAAAAAATATGGACGAATATTTCTTGAAGAGCCCTCGTATATTCCGACATAAATTACAATTAAAGTATTACCATCATTGGAATCTCTTCCACATTTCCACAAGCATTCTCACGCGGGCCTTTAAGGAGATGGCAGTTTATTCATAGAATCATGTAATGGGCTTGTACCAACACAGTGTTACAGCAAAACGCGAAGCTATATGCAGGCGCTGTTATGCTGCCCTATTAGACGAGTAAACAAGCAACGTGAGCGCGTGCATACGGGCCCTGTTTGACTGTTTACCCGGCCCCTACGCAACATAAACAAGCGGCGACGTGGCGCACTGTTGTGCGTTGTGGGGAGGGAGGAGGGTGGACTGGCTTGATGGTGGGGTTGGGAGTGGGTTGGAGTCGTTTGTCTTGCGGGACCCCACCCAGGGGCTAACAGGTGCGGCCGCGAAAATTACAGGAGCGGCGCTTCGCCTTAAAGTTTCACCCCAGACTCCCCTAAATAGGGCGGGTCTCGGAGAGAGTTGCGTTAGTACTTAGAGCAACAGCGGCCTCTGCTATTAAACGAAATATATTTCTGATATTATGCGGGCAATCCTGCAAAGAGCTAATGCTGTGAGCTTTTCGCAGCAGCTGCGAGGTTTTCCCGGGGCCCATCTCATTATTTCACTCTCTTGGGGGTTTATCGGACGTATGAATATGTATGCACCACATTAATAAGCCAAAGAGTTAGCTGAACTAGGAAAGGGGTGGGCGGAAATCGTATTAACTGCTAGTGGGCTATCTTGTTACTCTGAAACATTGTTACACACAATACATTCATCATTTCAGTCCTTAACAAAACTCCCTGGCTTTTCTTTTCAAGGGACTCGTATGTACATGTACTTACCTGATAAATCATCTTGTATTTTTCAAGCTCAATTCCTGTCATAACATAAAATATAATTAAGACGTCTCACTTTCTAGCTGAACATATGTTTGTGTTTATTTAAAAATATTTCACTGAAGGATACATTAAAGAAGAAATGTAATCTGAAGGTAAGATAAAATCAGAGATAGGCATAAACTGTGAGAATGAGTTAGTGTAGGCAGTGTCCGTCACTGCTGCAGTTACTTTGATGTAAACGCAGTCGTAAAGTATAATGAATATATGTATTATTTCATTTACAACTTACATTTATTGGAAATTGAATAGTGACATTAGATATGTTTCAGATGTAGCATCAATCAAATTTTGAAAGCCGAACAGTACAAGTTTCCCCTTACATTCTTGAGTTATCGTAGTGATTCACTACTTCTAATGTAAATCATTTCTTAATGTATTCATGTAATATTTTTAAATTATCTTTTTTAGTGTTAAAATGTCCCATTAAATCACACTCTTAAATATTTCTGCACGTTCAGTGAATTGCATAAAGTAGCTTAACGTCATTCTGAGACAGTCTAGGTTATATGTAGATGCTCGCCAAAAATGGCTACAGAGGTATCAGTCAGGTTAGGCGTTTAATTAATTATAGGTTAAATTAATTTGTTGATATAATGTTGACAAGTGTGTTTTTCTATCACTGTTCCTTGTGTCATAGGGCTGTTGAAAATAACTTAAGTACCGATATCGTATTAGTCAAGAAACAATAAGCGTATGCACTGACTGATAATCTGCGCAGTCAAATTTAGTGAACTCACTGAATCTCTACGCCAACAACATGACAAATATGAACAAATTACTAGGTAGTTCTTCTCGATGGCACAAGTTTAATTCTGAGCATCGGCCGCCATTCTGGGCTTGGAAAGTACGTCTGATGTTTGGGAGTATACCTCGACCGTAGCCTACGCCTCATAAACAGCGGGCCATACAGCTCTGCTTTGCCCAGGAGTGCTCATCGTTGTCTTTCTCAATAACCGGAACGCATTTATCATACTGTACTGGACCATTTTGACACTTCTGTTGTTGCCAGGACGACGGGTAGTGCAGCGCGATGCAGCAGGCCAGTTGGCGCGCTGGGCGCGGAACAACGATTTATACTTCGAAGTCTACAGTTGTATACTGTCTTCTGTGACGGCGCCTAGGCTGGCGGCGGTGCTACCTCGTAGCCTCTGAATTTGCTGTTGCGTTTCTGCGAATTCCGGAGGATGTCGCCCTGGCGTGCGGCTCACGTAATCACAGTGTCGTATGGGTGGCAGTCCTTGGGGCGAACGCCAACGCTGGCCCACGTGGAAACTGCGAATTACCAGAGCACTCTCGCAGACGTCGAAGGGGATGTGTTCAGGTAATCTGTCAGCAGCTCTGTATGGTGTGGAGTTGAGCAACAGCATAGTCTTTGTACCAAGGAAGTCGATGACTAGCAACAGGTGCAGCGATTAGAGTGCGTCCTGAATATTGCAGTCGGGGTACAGTGCGTCAAGTACCATCAGTTCAACTCAGCAAACCATAGCCAGATATCTTCAAATCTCCTGATCAGCGGCTGTGATGTCGGCAGCTTACAACTTCAGAGTCTGGTGGACCAGACAGATGGCAGAGGCGGAAGTAGTCTTGGCAAATGGCAGCAGCGGATCACAAGTTCAGCCCCGTATTTGGTGAACTGAAACGTAAAATGCTGAACTCAAATGCTCAGAAGCCTGAGTATTTATTACTACTCATTTGAGACAGTGGTGCTTTTCCGCCACATCAGTAGGCTGATAGGTAGTCTTGTGAAATTTTTACTCTGTCATATTAAATCAAACTGAGCTGTGACAATGACGTGATACCTTCTGCTCGCTTAGGTCCTGTTGCTGAAAGTACACTTCAAGACTATCTCTCACGCGATGCTAGGAAATTGCTTCTGGGTTAGTTCCGTTTTCCGTAATGTCTGCCTGTTCGTCGTTTTGATTGCGACACGGAGCGTTGACCTGCTTTGTCTGTCTTGGTGGTAGCTTGAGAGGACTTCGAGAAAACCTTACGTTTGTCTACACTTCTGCTGCGTAACATTACCGATGATACAGGTAGTCTTAAAGTTTTAACTATCACCCCCAAACAATTCAGTCACCCTGAAATACTAGCGCCACAGTCTCGCAGTGTGCTTCTAAAGAACCTAAAAACAAAATGATGCAACCTATTGGTAAGGTGCGATACTCTGTTGTCGCGGGAAGTGTGCTACGGTACAGTGCTGCGATAGGTTCAATATGCACCAAGACTGTGGACACGTACCTCTAAATGAATAAAAAATAATTACGTACTTTTACATTTACAGTGTGATAGTTATGATAAGCCTTCATAATCAAGGCAGTACTGCTTGTTGGTTTTGGCCAGGATATCATTTTCGTCAGAATTGCGTGCACTGTGCATTCGTGACTAATTTTGTAACTCTGGTTTTACCTCTCGACATTTTAAGGAATTTGGTAAATTATCAGTTATTAGATAGGTACGAAGTTTACGGTTTAACATCCAGATGATCACGACGTCTTCAGAGACGGAAGAGAAGTTCGGGTTGGGAAGCATCCCCTTATTTTCCTTAAACGATACGGGGAAACCATGGAAAACCCATATCTAAAAGTCCGCGTCGGGGACTGAAGCGCATCTACCCGAATGCAAGTGCAGTGTCTTCACCTCTGCGCGTCGTTGAGCGACCATAGAGTCAAAGCACACACATTTACCTCGCGCCACCGGTTAAGGTGGGTAGCTCACGTAACTAATGAGGAGGTATTGAATAGGATTGGGGAGAAGAGAAGTTTGTGGCACAACTTGACTAGAAGAAGGGATCGGTTGGTAGGACATGTTTTGAGGCATCAAGGGATCACAAATTTAGCATTGGAGGGCAGCGTGGAGGATAAAAATCGTAGAGGGAGACCAAGAGATGAATACACTAAGCAGATTCAGAAGGATGTAGGTTGCAGTAGGTACTGGGAGATGAAGAAGCTTGCACAGGATAGAGTAGCATGGAGAGCTGCATCAAACCAGTCTCAGGACTGAAGACCACAACAACAACAAACAACCGGTTTCCGCAGAGATTGCATGAAAAAACTTGTTCCGCCTGTAGCAATTGTGTATCGTAGGCCGCTGCAGCAACGAAGAGTACCCAGCTGCTGAAAAAGATCACAGGTCATTCCCGTTTTCAAGAAACGTCGTCGGCCAGATGCAGGTAATTAAAGGCGTACGTCGCTGACGTCGTCTGTGTTCTATAGTGAAACTTTGGTGCAGAGAACTGTTAAGCAAAGGTGAGAAACAGCTTGTGCTTAATGTCGTAGAGACTTTACTTAGAAAATCATCCATCTTTACCAATACAGATTTCTGTGACATGTGTGTTTGATGCATTAAAAGGAAAACAGAGCACGGTAATTTGGAGTTTTGTCGTTTGGCTGTGAGGATACGTTATTGGCTCAACTGTAACGTGCACCTGTATCGGAATAACTAAGTGATCAGCAGTTTAGCATGGCAGGGAGCGATGTTTTCGGTGCACGTTTTGTCTGTACAAACAATATGGCTGCAGCAGCAACAGCAGGGCGTTTCTATTCATGGTTCTCCCATAACTTGCAGTATTCAGTTTGCTTAGCGGGGTGGTAATAGACTTATCTTCTTTCTGCGCAGTTTCAACACTAGTTTAGAGCGCTCTGTTGCAAAAAATAAACGCGTCTCACGGAGACGCCCTCCAAAAAAATTTGAAACGTAACATATAAAATGATCCGCACGCAGAAAACCCGACCGATACGCTGCAAGCTGGATAACTACAGTGACTCGCCAAGGAGACTGGTATAGGCTTGCGCATTCAAATACAGAAATATGGAAACAGGCAGGACACAGCGCTGCGATTGGCAAAGCCTATATAAGACAACTAGTGTCTGGCGCAGTTGTTAGATAGGTTACTGCTGCTGCAATGCCTGATTAAAAGACTTAAGTGAGTTTGAACGTGGTGTTATAGTCGGCGCACGAGCGATGGGACACAGTATCTCCGAGGTAGCGATGAGGTGGGGATTTTCCCGTACAACCATTTCGCGAGTGTGTCGTTAATATCGGGAATCGTATGAAACATGAAATCTCCGATCGCAGAGGCCGGAGAAAGATCCTACAAGAACAGGTCCAACGACTACTGAAGTGAATCGTTCAACGTGACGGAAGAGCAACCCTTCCGCAAATTTCTGCAGATTTCAACGCTGGGCCACCAACAAGTGTCAGCGTGCGAACAATTCAACGAAACGTCATCGATATGGGCTTTCGGAGCCGAAGGCCCATTCGCGCACTTTTGATGACTCTACGACACAAAGTCTTACGCCTCGCTTGGGCCCGTCAACACCGACATTGGACTGTTGATGACTGGAAACATGTTGCCTTGTCAGACGAGTCTCCTATCAAATTGTGTCGAGCGCATGGACGTGTACGGGTATGGAGACAACCTTGTGAATCCATGGACCCTGCATGTCAGCAGGGGACTGTACAAGCTGGTGAAGGAACAGTAATTATGTGGGACGTGCGCAGTTGGAGTGATACGACTCTGGCAGGTGACACGGACGTAAGCACCCTGTCTGATCATCTGCATCAGTTCATGTCCACTGTGGATTCCGACGGACTTGGGAAATTCCAGCAGGCCAGTGCGACACCCCACACGTCCAGAACTGCTACGGAGTGGCTCCAGGAACACTCTTCTGAGTTTAAACACTTCCGTTAGTCACCAAACTCCCCAGACGCACATTATTGAGCATATCTGGGGTGCCATGCAACGTGCTGTTCAGAAGAGATATCCATCCTCTCGTACTCTTACTGATTTATGGACAGCCCTGCAGGATTCATGGTGTTAATTATCTCCAGCACTGCTTCAGACATTAGTAGTGTCCATGCCCAATCGTGTTGCGGCACGTCTGTGTGCTCACGGGGGAGGGGGGAGGGGGACCTACACGATACTAGGCAGGTGTACCGCTTTCTTTTGTTCTTCAGTGTATGTTGCACACCATCAGCTATGCCAATGATACGTTTGCGCGGTCAGCCGAGCACTCGAGAAACGTGGGTGGGGCTGTGGCGTCTTGTCCACCGGTTGATATAAGAGGTCCACAGAGGCCAACGGACGTGCTGTCTAGTAGGACAGCGGGTGTCATCATTAGAGCAACACCTGCATGTGCACTCCGCCCAGGCGACAGGCTCGACAGGAAGCTGACCAGCTGCACGAGATCGAGACGGGACACAACGTGGCATTACCGGAGACTGGGTGGTCATAACTTAGCACCTGTGAGCCACACAATTCGTACAAACATCACTATTGACCGTTGTTGGTGCAATGGGTACAGGAAAGCACGCATGCACAACACGTAAAATCTGGACGTCCGACATGCACCATGCAGAAGGAGCACCGACGGATTGTTTTCCAGGGATGAACAGATATAACGGCAACTACTGAGGCCATTCAGCGCGCTGTCCTGCCTTTTATGCAACATCCCGCTATTGCTAGTACTGTCGGCAAGCAGTCGCATGAGGCAGGGCTCGCCGGACGCCGACTGTTATGACGTCCGACACTCACACCCTCACGTGCCAAACAAACCCCCTCAGTTGGTGTCGGGAGCGATGGACATAGGATCCTGCAGAATCGGAGGGGGTCATCTTTAGTGACGAGTCCAGCTTCTGCCTCGGAGGTGACGAAGGCGGGTCCGTGTCTGTAGGTGCAGTGAAGAGCGCCAAAGAAGAGCGGTTGGTGGCCTGCCATCACATGTCCCGCCAGCCTGTTGTAATGCAGTGGCGTGTTGTATTCTGTGGTACCCATTCACCTGTAGTATTCCTATCCGGCTCCGTGACAGCCGAAGGTACCTGGAGGATGTCATGCAGTCGTGGAATATCTGCCACTTTTGAACGGCAACGCCCATGCCCTATTTCAATAGGACTACGCTCGTTGTCGCACAGCTACCATCTCCTGAGCGTCCCTCGCAGCTGTAGATACTCTGTCATGGCCAGTCGAATCCCCCAATCTCTCCCCGATCGACAATGTGCGGGGTGCCATGAACGGTGTCATCAGGACTCCACTTCCACGCATCAGTCTGCAGGATCTGCGCGCTAAGATTCAAGCAGCATGGGATGGAGTGTGACAGGAATACCTCCGGGACCTGGACGACTCCATGCCGCGACTCACTTATATTACAACAACGGGGCCCTAACACCATAGTAATAGGTACGTTGTGTGGTCGTGAAGTGCAATAAATATTGGTTCTTCAAAGCTGAAAAAGTAATCATTTCTTATATGTGGAATCATCTGCCCTGTCCTCCTGGATGCAACTTTTTTTTTACAACGACCAGTGTAATTCCTAATCTTCTTTAGCTTTCCCTCGGTAACGTTCTTGACGTCAAATATTTAAGTCGTCAACTCATTTGTAAAGTAAACGGAAGTCTGAAGATGTTTTATAGATCGGAGTTCAATTCTTTAAAGATTCGGGGTTTACTGATATTATTTACGAGGGGGTGTTCGATAAGTAATGCGACACTTTCTTTTCTCGGCCAGTTTCGATTTAAAAAATGAGGAATTTGTTGTGGAACATCGTGGAATATTCCGGCTTCAGTCCCTATATTTCATGAAGTTCCGATACGTGGCGGCGCCATACGTAGCCTTCAAAATGGCGTCTGTATTGGAGGTGCACTCCAAGTAGAGAACTGTCATTGAGTTTCTTTTGCCGAAAAACGAGAGCATTCCAGATATTCACAGACCCTTGTAGAGTGTCTACAGAGATCTACCAGTGAACAGAAGCACTTTGACTCGTCGGACGAGGCGTCTGTGATCGCAGTAACAAGGTCGCGCAAAGCTGCCATTTCTCGTGTGCCGACCAGTCACACAGTTGTGACTGCTGCAGTGTTGGAAAGTGCGGGCACTCTCATTTGAGGTGATCGACGGATCGCAACCAAACACCTCGCTGCACAGCTGTACGTCTCTGGTCGTCAGAGATGACACACTCGTCCACCTCGCCACCTAACAGAAGACCATTAACAACAACGAAGGACCATCTGTGCGGAACTGCTTGCGCGTTACGAGGCTCACGGTGACAATTTTTTTGTCGAACATCGTCACAGACGATGAAACATGCTTTCATCACTTCGAATCAGAAATAAAACTGCAACCCATGGACTGACGCCACACCACCTCTCGTCCCAAGAAAAAAACCGAAGCCACACCCGCAGCCAGTTAAGTCATGACGACCGTCTTCTGGGACTCCAAAGGGGTTGTTCGGTTTGATCTTCTGCCTCATGGCGCAACGATCAACTCGGAATGTATTGTGCTACCCTCAGGAAACAAGACCACAGCGTGCTCGTCGCCACGAAAATGTGAACTTCTTCATGACAACACTAGGCCTCATACAAGTCTGCGCACCCGAGAAGAGCTCACAAAACTTCATTGGAATGTTCTTCCTCATCCGGGATCTCACACATTCCGACTTCCATGTGTCTCACAATGATGGATGCACTCTGCGGAGAGCGGTAGTGGATGATGGAGGTTACTGGGCAGCAAGACGTTGGCTCTGACTTCGACCAGTAGAGAGGTACAATGCATACAGCCCCCCCCCCCCCAAGGTGGCGTATGGCCGTCAGATTGAAAGGACATTATGCTGATTGTACCTGTGGTCCAGGGATAGCGTCTTCGATTCATATTCAAAACGTTCTCGGTCCCAGTCTAGAAATCCGCCACCGCTTAAATTTTGATTAATAATCAGCATTGACGGCCGAAGAATTCTGGCATAAGAAGTCACCCTCATGCCGCCAACAGCCTTATCAAATAGGGAGAGGAGCGGACAGAGGTTCAGGGCACTCTCTTGTCCTTGGGGTTGGAACTGCCGCTAAAGGTGGATGAACCAGCAATTATCAAAGGCATGAGGATGCAGAAGGCAATGGAAACGACTGTATGAAGGACACATAACGTGTATCCACAGGAGATATGACCTGGAACTGAAAAAGTGTCATGATGCCCTCCCATTGGCAAAAGATTCCGCAATAGGTCCCCTCCCTCGGATCTCCAGGACGGACTGCCATGGAGAAGGTGACCATGGGGAAAAGATTGAACAATCAACAAAAAAGGATAACATTCTACGAGTCGGAGCGTGGAATGTCAGAAGTTTGAAGGTGGTAGGGAAGCTACAAAGTCTGTAAAGGGAAATTCAAAGACTCATTCTAGATATAGTAGGGATCAGTGAAGTGAAATGGAAAGAGGACAAGGATTTCTGGTCAGATGATTATTGGGTAATATCAACAGCAGCAGAAAATGGATAACGGGAGTAGGATTCGTTAGGAATAGGGAGGTAGGGCAGAGAGTGTGTTACTGTGAACAGTTCAGTTGTAGGGGTATTCTTATCATGATCGACAGCAAACCAACACCGACAACGATTGTACTGGTATACATGTCGATATCTCAAGCTGTGGCCAAGATACACTCCTGGAAATTGAAATAAGAACACCGTGAATTCATTGTCCCAGGAAGGGGAAACTTTATTGACACATTCCTGGGGTCAGATACATCACATGATCACACTGACAGAACCACAGGCACGTAGACACAGGCAACAGAGCATGCACAATGTCGGCACTAGTACAGTGTATATCCACCTTTCGCAGCAATGCAGGCTGCTATTCTCCCATGGAGACGATCGTAGAGATTCTGGATGTAGTCCTGTGGAACGGCTTGCCGTGCCATTTCCACCTGGCGCCTCAGTTGGACCAGCGTTCGTGCTGGACGTGCAGACCGCGTGAGACGACGCTTCATCCAGTCCCAAACATGCTCAATGGGGGACAGATCCGGAGATCTTGCTGGCCAGGGTAGTTGACTTACACCTTCTAGAGCACGTTGGGTGGCACGGGATACATGCGGACGTGCATTGTCCTGTTGGAACAGCAAGTTCCCTTGCCGGTCTAGGAGTGGTAGAACGATCGGTTCGATGACGGTTTGGATGTACCGTGCACTATTCAGTGTCCCCTCGACGATCACCAGTGGTGTACGGCCAGTGTAGGAAATCGCTCCCCACACCATGATGCCGGGTGTTGGCCCTGTGTGCTTCGGTCGTATGCAGTCCTGATTGTGGCGCTCACCTGCACGGCGCCAAACACGCATACGACCATCATTGGCACCAAGGCAGAAGCGACTCTCATCGCTGAAGACGACACGTCTCCATTCGTCCCTCCATTCACGCCTGTCGCGACACCACTGGAGGCGGGCTGCACGATGTTGGGGCGTGAGCGGAAGACGGCCTAACGGTGTGCGGGACCGTAGCCCAGCTTCATGGAGACGGTTGCGAATGGTCCTCGCCGATACCCCAGGAGCAACAGTGTCCCTAATTTGCTGGGAAGTGGCGGTGCGGTCCCCTACGGCACTGCGTAGGATCCTGCGGTCTTGGCGTGCATCCGTGCGTCGCTGCGGTCCGGTCCCAGGTCGACGGGCACGTGCACCTTCCGCCGACCACTGGCGACAACATCGATGTACTGTGGAGACCTCACGCCCCACGTGTTGAGCAATTCGGTGGTACGTCCACCCGGCCTCCCGCATGCCCACTATATGCCCTCGCTCATAGTCCGTCAACTGCACATACGGTTCACGTCCACGCTGTCGCGGTATGCTACCAGTGTTAAAGACTGCGATGGAGCTCCGTATGCCACGGCAAACTGGCTGACACTGACGGCGGCGGTGCACAAATGCTGCGCAGCTAGCGCCATTCGACGGCCAACACCGCGGTTCCTGGTGTGTCTGCTGTGCCGTGCGTGTGATCATTGCTTGTACAGCCCTCTCGCAGTGTCCGGAGCAAGTATGGTGGGTCTGACACACCGGTGTCAATGTGTTCTTTTTTCCATTTCCAGGAGTGTAGATACGAAGCCCACGCCTACTACAGTAGTACAAGTTTATATGCCAACTAGCTCTGCCGATGACGAAGAAATTGAAGAAATGTATGACGAAATAAAAGAAATTATTCAGATAGTGAAGGGAGACGAAAATTTAATAGTCATGGGTGACTGGAATTCGGTAGTAGGAAAAGGGAGAGAAGGAAACGTAGTAGGTGAATATGGATTGGGGGTAAGAAATGAAAGAGGAAGCCGCCTTGTAGAATTTTGCACAGAGCACAACTTAATCATAGCTAACACTTGGTTCAAGAATCATAAAAGAAGGTTGTATACATGGAAGAAGCCTGGAGACACTGACAGATTTCAGACAAATTATATAATCGTAAGACAGAGATTTAGGAACCAGGTTTTAAACTGTAAGACATTTCCAGGGGCAGATGTGGACTCTGACCACAATCTATTGGTGATGAACTGAAGATTAAAACTGAAGAAACTGCAAAAAGGTGGGAATTTAAAGAGATGGGATCTGGATAAACTGACTAAACCAGGGAGAGCGTAAGGGAACAAATGGCAGGAATGTGGGAAAGAAATACAGTAGAAGAAGAATGGGTAGCTTTGAGGGATGAAGTAGTGAAGGCAGCAGAGGATCAAGTAGGTAAAAAGACGAGGGCTAGTAGAAATCCTTGGGTAACAGAAGAAATATTGAAATTAATTGATGAAAGGAGAAAATATAAAAATGCAGTAAATGACGCAGGCAAAAAGGAATACAAACGTCTCAAAAATGAGATCGACAGGAAGTGCAAAATGGTTAAGCAGGGATGGCTAGAGGATAAATGTAAGGATGTAGAGGCTTATCTCACTAGGGGTAAGATAGATACTGCCTACAGGAAAGTTAGACCTTTGGAGAAAAGAGAACCACTTGTATGAATATTAAGAGCTCAGATGGAAACCCAGTTCTAAGCAAAGAAGGGAAAGCAGAAAGGTGGAGGGAGTATATAGAGGGTCTATACAAGAGCGATGTGCTTGAGGACAATATCATGGAAATGGAGGAGGATGTAGATGAAGATGAAATGGGAGATACGATACTGCGTGAAGAGTTTGACAGAGCACTGAAAGACCTGAGTCGAAACAAGGCCCCGGGAGTAGACAACATTCCATTAGAACTACTGACGGCCTTGGGAGAGCCAGTCCTGACAAAACTCTTCCATCTGGTGAGCAAGATCTATGAGACAGGTGAAATACCCTCAGACTTCAAGAAGAATATAATAATTCCAATCCCAAAGAAAGCAGGTGTTGACAGATGTGAAAATTACCGAACTATCAGTTTAATAAGTCACGCCTGCAAAATACTAACGCGAATTCTTTACAGACGAATGGAAAAACTAATAGAAGCCGACCTAGGAGAAGATCAGTTTGGATTCCGTAGAAATATTGGAACACGTGAGGCAGTACTGACCCTACGACTTATCTTAGAAGCTAGATTAAGGAAAGGCAAACCTACGTTTCTAGCATTTGTAGACTTAGAGAAAGCTTTTGACAATGTTGCCTGGAATACACTATTTCAAATTCAGAAGGTGGCAGAGGTAAAATATAGGGAGCGAAAGGCTATTTACAATTTTTATAGAAACCAAATGGCAGTTATAAGAGTTCAGCGGCATGATAGGGAAGCAGTGGTTGGGAAGGGAGTGAGACAGGGTTGTAGCCACTCCCCGATGTTATTCAATCTGTATATTGAGCAAGCAGTGAAGGAAACAAAAGAAAAATTCGGAGTAGGTATTAAAATCCATGGAGAAGAAATAAAAACTTTGAGGATCGCCGATGACATTGTATTTCTGTCAGAGACAGCAAAGGAGTTGGAAGAGCAGTTGAATGGAATGGATAGTGTCTTGAAAGGAGGGTATAAGATGAACATCAACAAAAGCAAAACGAGGATAATGGAACGTAGTCGAATTAAGTCGGGTGATGCTGAGGGAATTAGATTACGAAATGAGACACTTAAAGTAGTAAAGGAATTTTGCTATTTGGGGAGCAAAATAACTGATGATGGTCGAAGTAGAGAGGATATAAAATGTAGACTGGCAATGGCAAGGAAAGCGTTTCTGAAGAAGAGAAATTTGTTAACATCGAGCATAGATTTAAGTGTCAGGAAGTCATTTCTGAAAGTATTTGTATGGAGTGTAGCCATGTATGGAAGTGAAATAGTTTGGACAAGAAGAGAATAGAAGCTTTTGAAATGTGGTGCTACAGTAGAATGCTGAAGATTAGATGGGTAGATCACATAACTAATGAGGAAGTATTGAATAGGATTGGGGAGAAGAGAGGTTTGTGGCACAACTTGACTAGAAGAAGGGACCGGTTGGTAGGAGATGTTCTGAGGCATCAAGGGATCACAAATTTAGCATTGGAGGGCAGCGTGGAGGGTAAAAATCATAGAGGGAGACCAAGAGATGAATACACCATGCAGATTCAGAAGGATATAGGTTGCAGTAGGTACTGGGAGATGACGAAGCTTGCACAGGATAGAGTAGCATGGAGAGCTGCATCAAACCAGTCTCAGGACTGAAGACCACAACTTTAACAACATCTCAAGCTGAAGATGAAGAGATAACACGCAAAGAGAGATGAAAATCTAATTGTCATGGCGGTCTCTAATGCAGTTGTAGAAGAAGGAGAGGAAGAAAAGGATACAGGAGAATATGGGCTTGAGACAAGGAATGAGAGATGAGAAAGACTGAGTTCTGCAATAAATCTGTACAGGAATCAAATGAGGGTGAGATACACTTGGGAAAGTCCCTATGATACGGTAATATTTCACTTAGATTACATCACGGTCAGACAGAGATTCCGAAATCGGATACTAGATTGTAAAGTGTATCAGGAGAAAACATTGACTCAGATTCGGAAGAACTAAGGAATTACGAGACATGTTTGAAGTTCTCTAAGATTGTAGATTCAGCTATAAAGAATAGTCCATTAGGCAGTACAGCTGAAGAGGAATAAACATCTCTAAAAGTGGCAATCACACACGCTGAAAAGAAATACATAGGTACAAAGAACATAACTGCAAAGAAACCATGGGTAATCATGGGTATTACTACATCTCTTTATCAATTATTCGTTCACTAAACTTGCAGGGTCTTACCGTGTTCTGACTGGATTGTGAAACATTTAAGCCCTATGATTATGATACATGTGACCGAGCAAAGTAAATGCAACGCAAACGCTAAAATGCGGGACAATAATGTAGTGAAGAACTCATTTGCTTTACTTCACCATGCGCTTTGAGTACGCCATATATTTAATGTTCTCTCCATCAAAGTAACGGGATTCGGAATAATCTTGATGGACACAAAAAGTAATGTTTCTGCTGATCGATGAGAGAAGGAAGCACAAAAATGTTCAGGGAAATTCAGGAATACAGAAATACAAGCCGCTGAGGAATGAAATAAACAGTAAGTGCATGGAAGCTAAGACGAAACGGCTGCATGAAAAGTGTGAAGAAATAGAAAAAGAACTACTAATCGCAAGGACTGACTCAGCATACAGGAAAGTCAAAACAACCTTCAAAAATGTTCAAATATGTGTGAAATCTTATGGGACTTAACTGCTAAGGTCATCAGTCCCTAAGCTTACACACCACTTAACCTAAATTATTCTAAGGACAAACACACACCCATGCCCGAGGGAGGACTCAAACCTCCTATGGGACCAGCCGCACAGTCCATGACTGCATCGTCCTGGACCTATCGGCTAATCCCGCGCGGCCAAAACAACCTTCGGTGAAACTAAAAGCAAGGGTGGTAACACTAAGAGTGCAACCGCAATTCCATTTTTCAATGCAGAGGAGAGAGCGGGTAAGTGGAAAGAGTACATTGAAGGCCTCTGTGAGGGGGGAAGATTTGTCTGACGTGACACAAGAAAAACATGAGTCGATTTAGAAGAGATAGCGGATCCAGCATTAGAATCAGAATTTAACAGAGCTTTGGAGGACTTAAGATCAAATAAGGCAGAAGGGATCGATAAAATTCCATCAGAATGCCCTTTTTGCCAGTGCTAGTCTGCTTTTGATGTCCACCTTGATCCGTCCGTCATTGGTTATTTTGCTCCCCAGATAGCAGATCCTGATGTTAAGTTTCTCGCTGTTCTCATTTCTGCTACTTCTCATTAGCAGACTAGCACTGGCATGAAGGGCATTCCTGGGCAAGGTTCAAGAGTGGAATTAAAATTAAAGGTGAAGGGTGTCAATGATACGATTCGCTGATGACATTGCTATCTTGAGTGAAAGCGAAGAAGAATTACATGATCTGCCGAATGGAACGGACAGTCCAATGAGTACAGAATACGGACTGAGAGTAACTCGAAGTAATACGAAACTAATGAGCCTCAATTTGAGGATGAATTTTCTGAGAATATACGTTTGGAGCCGGCAGTGTATGGTAGTGAAACATTGCCTGTGGGAAAACCGGAGTGGAAGAGAATCGAAGCATTTGAGATGTGGTGCTGCAAACGAATGTTGAAAATTAGGTGGACTGATAAGGTAATGAATGAGGAGGTTCCGCTCAGAATCGGAGAGGAAAGGAATATATGGACAACACTGACAAGGATAAGGGACAGGATGATAGGACATGTGTTAAGATATCGGGGACTGACTTCCATGGTACTAAAGGGAGCCGTAGAGGGCAAAACTGTAGAGGGAGACAGAGATTGGAATAAATCCACCAGATAATAGAGGACGTAGGTTGCAAGTGCTACTCTGATATGAAGAGGTTGGCACAGAAGAGAAATTTGTGGTGGGTTGCATCAAACCAGTCAGAAGACTTATGACTCAAGAAAAAATGTTGAGTGGGGAATAATATGGTATAGCGTAATCCTGAATAAAACTAATCTGCTTTCAGAAAAAAGTGTTACATTACTTATTGAATGCCCTTCGTATTAGGAAAGGAAATTTTTTGGAAAATTTCACCAATTGTATTAAGAATTGAAGTGTCAGCCCTTGCCATTCAAGGGGTGTGCTCGAATGTTACCCACAACGTTTGATTATATAGTGGACGCTATAAAACCTTTTCTGCAATTGAATTTCATTAACTTTCAGAGACCTATTTCTACTGATGAACGTTTTATGGTGAAGTCAAGGTAAGAAAACAAGTAAAGAATAAATCAGTTCAGCAGTAGAATGTTCTTTCGGTTCTATAACATCTAAATTAAGGATTTTGCATAAACCTATCGGAACAAGTGTATAAAGTGCAGTACACATCACGAAACGTATAAATTTGTTACTCGACGTCATACGTCACCTCGAATCAATAAACGATGCTAAGGTTGCATTTTTCCAGGATGTATACTATAAACACCTCAAGACAGTTTATGAAACAGACATAAAGCTTCATCGTGAGCAACCATGCAAATGAGGGGAAACTTTACATTGCATTTTGAACAATACCCGGCACAAAAAATTGTTCAAATGGCTCTGAGCACTATGGGACTTAACATCTGAGGTCATCAGTCCCCTGGACTTAGAACTAATTAAACCTAACTAACCTAAGGACATCACACACACCCATGCCCGAGGCAGGATTCGAACCTGCGACCGTAGCAGTCGCGCGGTTCCGGACTGAAGCGCCTAGAACCGCTCGACCACCGCGGCCGGCTAATACCCAGTACAAAAAATCTAAAACACACCTTAGTAAACGTGTTATACGAACTTATTTGCAGTACTAGCTGTTTTGGAACATGAAGCAATATTTTAAATTCTATGTTGAACAAAATCCTGTTCAAAGAATACACTGCTTACTACATGTAATATACGTACTCACTTGTAGCACCACTTATTTCGTCAACTTCTTCCCATTCGCGGTACGGTAGTAAACGGTTATTATCTTTTTTCTTCCTATTTTAAACGGGTGCGTGTAGTTTTCGTCTATACTCTAATTTAGCGTGGTAGTGGCTAATAAATAAAAGCCCTGAGTATTACCACAGCTCCTTATCAATTATTTGTCCACTACAAGTGCAAGGTCTTACCGTGTTCTGACTGGATTGTGAAACATTTAAGCCGAATGATTTTGATAGATGTGACCAAACAAAGTAAATGCAACGGATACGCTAAAATGCGGGTCTACGATGTAGTGATGAACTTATTTGCTTTACTTCAGCATGCGATTAGAGTACGCCATATATCTAGCGTGTTCCGTCCATAAAAGTAATGGGATTCGGTATAATCTTCATGGACAAAAAGTTTAGTGTTCACGAATCTAGTAATTTATTGACAAAGCCTATTTCTGACCCCAATATTGTCAATATTTCTCACTGATCAATCATAACTGCTATAGTCCCATATCTTTACACGAAGTAGAGGAATAAGGTCAAGTTGGGTAGCCTGATGATAGACACGGATTATGGTATACTAGTTAATGGGCTTATCTCCATACATAAGCGTAGGTCTGTCAGATCAACAGCGAAATGCAGGAGGGGAAAACTGTGACTTACGTTAACAGTAAAAATTGTACAAGGATTCGATTAGTACGAAATAATGAAAAATGTTAGATTGGCGGGTTCTAGACTTCTCTAGCAGAAAAGGCCACTGACTAAATAACGGTTATGGCTGATCACGTGCCGCTCTGTGCCTCAGTAAGACCCGTGTGGAGATTCAGGGGACTGCAGCCTCTATGCGCGGATGATGCTGATCCTGGAGTGCTGGAATGTAGTCCGGTTGAAACGACTGAGGACACCGCGATACAGTATTGACTGTAAATACATTTATATTCAGGATTCACATGTTGCAAACAGCCTCTCCATGGTATATACTACGATGGTATCTGTTCTTTTGGACATGTACGAAAGAACAGATACCATCGGTGACCATGCAGCTCGTTAGAATGAAATTACAATGAAATGAACACCCTTAGCTGCTTACAGGCGTTGACATACGTCAACGGGGACACATGAAAATGTATGCCCCGACAGGGACTCGAACCCGGGATCTCCTGCTTACATGGCAGACGCTCTATCCATCTGAGCCACCGAAGACACAGGGGATAGCACGACTGCAGGGATTTATCTCTGGCACGCCACCCGCGAAACCCACATTCTCAACGTATTGTCCCGCGCTACATTCGTAGTGCCCCTGCCCATTACACTCATTACTCGCGGCGCGTTGCCGATTCCCGTAAGAGTTCGGGCACTGTTTGTGCATTCGCACAGAAGAAGATGGTCAAGTGGCCGGTGAGCCTTAACTATATATATACTAAGATGGTATCTGTTCTTTCGGACATGTCAACGGGGACAGATGAAAATGTGTGCCCCGACCGGGACTCGAACCCGGTCCGAAAGAACAGATACCATCTTAGTATATATATATAGTTAAGGCTCACCGGCCACTTGGCCATCTTCTTCTTCTGTGCGAATGCACAAACAGTGCCCGAACTCTTACGGGAATCGGCAACGCGCCGCGAGTAGTGAGTATAATGGGCGGGGGCACGAATGTAGTGCGGGACAATACGTTGAGAATGTGGGTTTCGCGGGAGGCGTGCCAGAGAGAAATCCCTGCAGTCGCGCTATCCTCTGTGTCTTCGGTGGCTCAGATGGATAGAGCGTCTGCCATGTAAGCAGGAGATCCCGGGTTCGAGTCCCGGTCGGGGCACACATTTTCATGTGTCCCCGTTGACGTATGTCAACGCCTGTAAGCAGCTAATGGTGTTCATTTCACTGTAATTTCTCCATGGTGTTGAACCGAGGGCGGCAGAGATGCGCACGCAGTCGAGAGTTACTGACTCATCCATTTCAGCAGCGTCTACGTTGCATGAATTAACGCTCTGCTCATCCAGCAGAATTCAGTTATCTTAGACGGAGACAGTCGGTACAAATCTAAGCAGAACAAACATAGAGCGTTTATACCAACGGATACAAGACCCTACAACATACTGAATGCATGATTCCAAGTTTCACCCGAAATAACAAAATTTCACAAGCAAAAAGCAATTTGGATATGAATGTAGTAACTTCCTATCCCTGAAACTGCTGGCTTCAATATGTTTCAAAGTGTACTAATACACGCAACAATCGGACTTAAAACTGCATCTCCACGTCTCATCCGAGGGTCAGTACACACACGGTTCCCAAAGCACAGTGTCCACCAAGTCTTTTGTTAGCCGCCTTCTGCCGCAGCCCTCGGCGTCGGTTCTCTGTGGAGGGGGAGGCCAACTGGCCAGTTTCCAATACCCACCAGAGCCCGATGCACTAATCCAATGAGATGGGCTGGAAAAGTGCGGGCTTTCGTTGGACTCAGCACTTTCAGAACAGAGAAAGCTTCGAGAATGTTCTCGAATATTTTAAGTGGCAAACTGCAGGATCAATCAAACGTCAAGATTTGAAACTCGCGGGAAGCTTCGGTTCTGTACTGAGACTTGGACCACCAACCAAGTCTGAAACGAAAGGCAAACGAATCCTCTCTAACTCCCAGGGAAGGAAAGAGGAAATCTCCAATGACTTGGAGCTTCGCTGCCATATTCCCATTTCCTGCAGATGGTACTTCGCTTATGAGTGCACAAGAAGGCATTAGGCTGGTGATCACAGATGACTATATAAAAAAAAATGAATAAAATCAAGCGTTCCACAGAATTCCTCCTCCAAGCAACGACGTATAAATGTGAACCTGACAGAAAAATTAATACAGAATAGTAATAAGTCAGAAAATAACCACAACACACAACGTTCTTGAATATCACTGTCCAAAAATTCAGATGTTGTAACCAGAAACACAAACCTCAGACCGCGTCGACTTCGAGCGAAAATACTAAACCTACTTATCATTCAACTTCGTTGCATCGCGTGGCGCGCAGTACCCTGTGTGTGTGTGTGTGTGTGTGTGTGTGTGTGTGTGTGTGTGTGTGTGTGTGTACACGTAAGACAATTCGAGTGCTGGCGAATCGCCTAGCAGTTCCATTTCGAAAAACAAAGTTCATACTGTATCTCTATAAGTAACATACCTATGAAAAAAGACTATACGTGATTTGGTGAAGTTTTTCTCACGATTCATGAAGATCAAATAAGAATTACGGTATCTTAAACGGTTCGTGAATTATGTAAGGTATCCATCTTAACTGAAGCACTCTATATAGAAAGTACTCAAAACTTTAGTTGCCTAACTGATAGAAAGGATTGCGGAGATACCAACAAATATACTTCGTTAAGCATGCAGGTGTCGGAAATGCGTTAGGACGCCTGTGGTCAGAGAGACGTAAACTGAAAATTGCCTGTTTGAACAACGCTAACACACAGTTGAAGTGTTGTCCTGTTGTTCGCATTTAGCCGGTAAACAGCATGTAGTCTTGTAGTGCCTGCGTGATGGTCGCAGTATATAACATGGAGCGTTACAGATGGCCTGAAAGACCTCCACACTGGATTTCTGTATCTGGGGCTACATGAAAACAAAAGAATATTATTCTACTCTTGTGGACTCAGTGGAGGAATTAGTTGCAAGAGTTCTTGCTGCGGCCACACGTGTACAGAACATACCACACAGTTTCTACTGAACGCGGGGCACCCTGCTGCATAGATACCCGATCTACGCGGAAGTTAACAGAGCTAATTTTGAACATTTGTTGTTCAGATGGTTCAAATGGCTCTGAGCACAATGGGACTTAACATCTGAGGTCATCAGTCCCCTAGAGCTTAGAACGACTTAAACCTAACTAACCTAAGGATACCACATACATCCATGCCCGAGGTAGAATTCGAACCTGCGACCGTAGCAGTTGCGTGGTTCCGGACTAAAGAGCCTAGAACCTCTCGGCCACCGCGGCCTACGAAAATTTGTTGTAACACTAGCTGTACACAGCCACGCGTTACAGTGGATCAGTCTGATTAAATGGAAAAGAAAGAAAAGAGAAAGCAAACGCTTCTAATATGTATGGAAATTTGATATACAATATGTCCGAGTCTTCTCTCTTTCTATAACCTCCTCCTCTCACCCCTCAGTCAATCTCCTCTCCCGCCCCTATCTGACTTCGTTTACTGTTATTGTAAATTCAGATTCCGTATTGGTATTCTAATCACAAGCTGATAAGCCGAAAATACAGATTTCCTTTGTGTCTGTGAAATCCGTCTGCGGGGAAGAAAACAAAGTAGAACATTGTTGTCAATACAATTTATATTTAAAAATATACATAGGTTGTTCAATTTATTTGAAAACACTGAAAAATCTAGAAATCGGATCCAAAAATTTATAGTTAAAATTTGTTCGTCTCTGAGGAAGGCTCCAGTGCCACCAAACGCAACCCCCCATCCCACCTTGTGTGAAATTGCTGATTCGGATTCTACGGACAAAAATACATAAGTTTTATCTCAAACGTTTTTTTTCGTTTCGCGACAGATGACGCTGTGATCGGAAAAATAAAAATGGGTAAAAAATCGTATACTTCCAAATGCTATTCAATGAAAGTTGAATTAAGGCCCCATCTCCGCACTACGAGGGTAAGACAGGCAATTATTTCAAAACTTTTAATGGGCAACACCGTTTGTCCAACAAAACGAAAAAACAACTGCTCGACACGCCACTGTGGCCGTGTAACGAACTACAACTTGTCATAACAGGGAGTGCAGTCTCGTTAAAAGCTACGGAATAATTGCGTGTCTTACCGTGGCACCGTAGAGATGAGTGGTTAACTCAGGTGTCAGTGGACAGCATTTTGAAATATAAGATTTTCCCCCTATCTTGATTTTTCCAAATACAGCGCCATCTATTGCGTAAGAAAAAATGAGATAAATTGAACATCCTGGGTATCCTATACTTGCCCAAACGTTTATTTAGTGCTCTTTGAGATTTTTTATAACAATGATACCCCATCATACATGACATATTACATACATTAAGTAAGTATATAGCCAACTGTCTGTCTGAATGTCCATTAGAGCATCGTGTACAATTTTAAGTAAATCTGCTAAGAACGGTTCGAGATTTTTGGTAACAATGTTTCCTCTGTATATGTTACATAATATATATTTATATATATATTTATACATTATCCATATCAAGAATATATAGCCTATGTCCGTCAGATGCCCATTAGAGTACTGTTAAAAAATTAAGTCAATCAAGAACTTTTCTAGATTTATGTATATTACATATTTACTTATACACTCCTGGAAATGGAAAAAAGAACACATTGGCACCGGTGTGTCAGACCCACCATACTTGCTCCGGACACTGCGAGAGGGCTGTACAAGCAATGATCACACGCACGGCACAGCGGACACACCAGGAACCGCGGTGTTGGCCGTCGAATGGCGCTAGCTGCGCAGCATTTGTGCACCGCCGCCGTCAGTGTCAGCCAGTTTGCCGTGGCATACGGAGCTCCATCGCAGTCTTTAACACTGGTAGCATGCCGCGACAGCGTGGACGTGAACCGTATGTGCAGTTGACGGACTTTGAGCGAGCGCGTATAGTGGGCATGCGGGAGGCCGGGTGGACGTACCGCCGAATTGCTCAACACGTGGGGCGTGAGGTCTCCACAGTACATCGATGTTGTCGCCAGTGGTCGGCGGAAGGTGCACGTGCCCGTCGACCTGGGACCGGACCGCAGCGACGCACGGATGCACGCCAAGACCGTAGGATCCTACGCAGTGCCGTAGGGGACCGCACCGCCACTTCCCAGCAAATTAGGGACACTGTTGCTCCTGGGGTATCGGCGAGGACCATTCGCAACCGTCTCCATGAAGCTGGGCTACGGTCCCGCACACCGTTAGGCCGTCTTCCGCTCACGCCCCAACATCGTGCAGCCCGCCTCCAGTGGTGTCGCGACAGGCGTGAATGGAGGGACGAATGGAGACGTGTCGTCTTCAGCGATGAGAGTCGCTTCTGCCTTGGTGCCAATGATGGTCGTATGCGTGTTTGGCGCCGTGCAGGTGAGCGCCACAATCAGGACTGCATACGACCGAGGCACACAGGGCCAACATCCGGCATCATGGTGTGTGGAGCGATCTCCTACACTGGCCGTACACCACTGGTGATCGTCGAGGGGACACTGAATAGTGCACGGTACATCCAAACCGTCATCGAACCCATCGTTCTACCATTCCTAGACCGGCAAGGGAACTTGCTGTTCCAACAGGACAATGCACGTCCGCATGTATCCCGTGCCACCCAACGTGCTCTAGAAGGTGTAAGTCAACTACCCTGGCCAGCAAGATCTCCGGATCTGTCCCCCATTGAGCATGTTTGGGATTGGATGAAGCGTCGTCTCACGCGGTCTGCACGTCCAGCACGAACGCTGGTCCAACTGAGGCGCCAGGTGGAAATGGCATGGCAAGCCGTTCCACAGGACTACATCCAGCATCTCTACGATCGTCTCCATGGGAGAATAGCAGCCTGCATTGCTGCGAAAGGTGGATATACACTGTACTAGTGCCGACATTGTGCATGCTCTGTTGCCTGTGTCTATGTGCCTGTGGTTCTGTCAGTGTGATCATGTGCTGTATCTGACCCCAGGAATGTGTCAATAAAGTTTCCCCTTCCTGGGACAATGAATTCACGGTGTTCTTATTTCAATTTCCAGGAGTGTACAAATTACATGTATTGAAAATATGTATATAATAGAACGCGCACATTCGCAAACAACGTTGCGTCCAAATTTCAAGTCAATCGATCTATCACTTTTAGAGTTTTGCGAGCACAAACATAAGCAGGTCAAATTTTTATGTATAAAGATTGATAAGAAGAATAAAGGACTGAAGCACATTTAACATTGCTTTCTCCTCAGTCAGACCCAAAGATCTTTCGGATACTCCGCGCATACTCAATACGCATTTCTGACATGTGGTTGCGTAATAAAATTTATTAGTTGTTATCGCGTTCACCCTATCTGTCAGACATAGCGTGGAATGTTTTAACACCAGGTGTGAACCACAAAGAGAAGGGACGCACGAACCATCCCACGACTCAAATACTTAGCTCCCTCACTGTACCAGTCGCAGCCACGTTGTCGCTTGGTCTCGTTGCAGGCTCATTATGATGCCGACCGCGGCGTGGCAATTTGCACGCTCAGCGGCTACGGCGCAAAATTTCGCTGCGGCCCAATGAATGGGCCATCAGTGATACGTGATGGCTCACGCGAGCACAGAGCGAATGGCAAAAGACTGAAAGACCGGCCCGATAACGCAAGTAGATCGCGGTAGCACCATGACAGTAGCAGTTCCACAATCTTGAATGAAACTGCACATTATCGTTGCTGTCACTTCCTCTGTGTTTCAGATCGTCAGACTTTATATTGGGAATCTATTATGCCTTAAAATTCATTCTGGTCATTTTTTCGTGGAATCACGCGTCTCTCCTACGACAGAGTTTGCTGTAATCCTAATGTTATTTAGACAACATGTCTGTGGTAGGCAGTACGAGTAAATATTAACTGTTCAGATGCAAATACTATGAAAGCTTAAGTGACATTGTGGTCACAACAAATGAAGAATAAATGACAACACTAACTTATCTAAAGCATCTTCAGCCATTGTCTACTTTCAGCAACATCAGACACTGCAAATGGAGAGGTAGTTATAAAGATGTATTTAGCACCTCGAAAAAAATACCAAGCTGCGACTGCAAAGTTTGATGATGGTTTAATTCTTCTCTACAGATTGACCTCTTCTATGCGACACATTTTTGTTTCCTAGTGGAAACAACAGGTCGGAGATCTTGAGTGGAGAAGCACGCAAATTTACTGTTGAACAAAGTTTCCACTTCGAAAATTGGCTCATTATCACTCTGGAAGTTGACATTTTCTACAGGGAGCATGGCTCTGTGCTAGAGCGCCTACTTCCTATCTGAGGGGTGTGTGTTCGATTCTCACTTGCTTCAAACTTCTAAACAAAAGTGCATATTCTACCAGCATTTCCGTAAATTGTAAAATACATAAAGGTGGGAAAAAATCGGTAGAGTTCTCATTTCGGTCATTAGTTTTTTCGTTTTTCCCGTTCAGTTCTAATACTTATATCATTTAAATTCAATAATTCAAGAAATGTATGCTGATTAACACATATTCAAAGGTCATTTTTATGAAAACTTCACCTCTTCTTATTTCTAATGACATTCCGCAGACGAAAGGCTTGAAAACTCAAATTCTCAGTCGTCGCCGTTTTATCGATTTTATCGAGATCGTTAGAATTTAATAAAAGTATTTTTTTGCCGTTTTATTTCTCATAGATGAATTTCATATTTTAATGCAATAGATATTCGACACGAAAGAAAGGAACAAAAGAAAAAATCATCGAAACAAGACTGGATCCAGTCGTCACTCGTCTCGAACTGTCAATATTTTTTAGACCTTAATGTATTTATGGTTCACCGATATTTTATGCACCTTAGAGATTTTGTTGAACGTGCACACTTCCACAAAAATTTAAATCCATCATAACTTGATGACACAACCCACCAGATGGCTTTCAAGCTGTCTATAACATAGCCACTCTACATATCGAAACTTTAGCGTTGTCTTAGTATCCCATAGAGAATCGAGAGGAGAGGAGAGGAAAGGAGAGAAGAAGAGAGGAGAGCCCAGTCGGACCGCCTCTCCCCTCCTCTCCAATCCAGACCAAAACTTGCTGAGCTGGGACGGGCTGTAGCAGGATGTACTGTGCCAGTCCTCCTCCAATTCTGTCTCGTATCCAGGCCGCGACTTGCAGGGCTTAGATGGGCCAGGCTGGGCCTCCTCCCTCTCCTCACCAAGCCGTGCAGTGCCAAGATGGGACATGATGGACCAAACAGGGCCAGGTCTGGCCGGGCCTGGCTGGGCCACCTCTCTTTTTCTCTCCAGGTAGGGGCAGCCAGGCTCCGAGGGAACATGCTGGGCCACCCTTTTTCTTCTCTCTTCTCTGGGCCAGGCCATCATTGGCTGGGCCAGCTAGGCTGGAATTGGCAGTTCGGCCTCCTCTCTTCTGCACTCCTATATGGACCAGGTCGCATTGAGCCAAGACGAGCCGGCGGGATGGGACAGGCTTGATAAGCCTCCTCTCCTCTCTGGGCCAGGATGGGCAGGGCCAGGCCTCCACTCCTCTCCTCTCCTCTCCAGGCCATGCCCTGCTGGACAGGGACAGGCTAGGCCAGGACAGGCGAAACTGGAACACCTCTCCTCTCCTCTCCTCTCCTCTCCTCTCCTCTCCTCTCCTCTCCTCTCCTCTCCTCTCCTCTCCTCTCCTCTCCTCTCCTCTCCTCTCCTCTCCTCTCCTCTCCTCTCCTCTCCTCTCCTCTCCTCTCCTCTCCTCTCCTCTCCTCTCCTCTCCTCTCCTCTCCTCTCAGGTGAGGATAGGCTGTGACAGAAATGGTGGGCCCCCCTCTCGATCTCCTCTCCTCCCTGGATCAGGTCACACCAGCCTGTGTAGAGGTTCTCTCCTCTCATCTGTGAGCTGGGATGGGCAGATTAAAATAGACCAGTCTACACCTCCTGTACACTCCTCTCCTCTTTGGACCACACTTCACTCCACCATGATCGGTGGGTCAGTCCTCCTTTACTCTCCCTGGTCCTGGCTGCACTAAGCAGGGATCTGCTTCATCTCCTCTCCTTTCCTCTGGGGGCTGAGCATATCCTGCCAGGTTGGGCCTGGCTCCTTCCCTCTTCTCTCCTCTCCAGGCTGGGACACACAGAGCTGGATTGTATCCCATCCACTCCTCTAATCTCAAGGCAGAGCTGCACTTGGCTCGGACACTCATCATCCCTCTCCAGGCAGGAACTAGCTGCACTGGAAAGGAACAGGCTGGGCCTCCCCTCCTCTCCAGACAGACCACTCCAGCCTGGACTGGGCTGGGCTGAGTAGGGCCAGGCCTTTACAACTCTCCTCCACAGGCAACGCCATCCCTGGATGGTCTGGAATTGGATGGGTCAGGATGGTCCTCCTCTCTTCTCCTTCTGAGCTGGAAACCCTCTCCTCTCCTTCCTTCTATAGCCCTGGCAAGGCAGACTGGGAAATAATGGTCTGGGCCACCTCTCCTCTCCTCTCCTCTCCTCTCCTCTCTGGGATGGGATTGCTAGAGCCAATATGGACCAAGCCAGGTCTCCTCTTCTCTCCCGGTAAGGCAGTGTCTAGCTGGGACAGGCCAGGAAGGGATGGGCTGGGCCACATCTCTTCTTCCCTTCTCTGCTCCTTGTGTGGTTGAGCTGGCACACAACAGGTCACTTCTCATCTCCTCTACCCTCTGGGCTAGGCTGCTTCAGGCCAGGATAGACCTGGCCCAGACAGGTTGGGAAAGGCCTACTCTCTGGGCTTGGAATATCTGTGCTGGGTGGGTGCCAGGCATGGCTTCCCCTGCTCTCCTCTCCAGGCTGGATCATGCCAGCGAAGGATGGGTCCTCTCCTCTCCTGTTGAGTCCAGGCAGCACTAAACTGTGATAGGACCCCTCTCCCCTCCAGGGCTGGCTACATCATGCCAGTACCTGCTTCCTCTCCTCTCCACTCCTCTCTTCTGGCCATAGCACACCTGGCTGAGATGGGCCTCTCCTCTCTTCTCCTCCTCTCCTCTCCTCTTCTTTCCTCTCTGGGCTGGGCTGCACCAGTCCAGGACAGGCCAGGAAAGGACAGGCCAGTCAGGCCTCCTCAATTTCTGGGCCAGTACATGCCAGTCAGAGATCGTTCTCCTCTCATTTCCTCACCTCTCTGAGCTGAGCTGCTTTGGGCTGTGACAGACTGGGCCAGGGTGGGATGGTCTAAACAAGAAAGGGCCTGGCTGGATCTCCTTCCCTCTCCTCTCCAGACTGGGCCACACCTGCCAGAGAAGGACCTCCTCCTCTCCTCTCTTTTCTGGATCAGGCTGGGATGGGCCAAGCCAGGACAAGCCAGGCATGGCTTACCCTCCTCTCCTCTACTCTCTGGGCTGGGCTGCGGCTGGCCATGTCAAATCTCATCTCTTCCCCTCTGCTCTTCAGGCTGGGCTAGGCCAGTACTGACCAGAATTTCTCTCCTTTCTGGGTTCGAGTGGTCTGTGCCACAATGGGCCTGGCCAGGCGTTTCTCCCTCTTCTCTCCTGTACTGGCCAGGTCAGACTAGTCAGGGTGGGCTGGGCCAGGACATGCTGAGCTGGGCATCGCCTCCTCTCATCTCCTCTCTAGGGCATGCCTCCTCTCGTTTCCTCTTCTCTCTAGGCTGGGATGGGCCACACTGGGACAGACTGGTCTCGGTTACCTGTCCTCCCCTCTGCTCTCCAGCTCAGAAAAGGCCAGACAGGGCCTGGCCAGGTTGGGGAGGGCCTCTACTCCTCTCCTCACTGGGTCGAGATGCACAGGCTGGGATGGGCCTGTCCTGGTCTGATGTAGCTCCACCCAGAGGAAAGGAGACTAGAAGAACCAAGTCCAGTCTGGCGCAGCCTGGTCCAGAGGAGAGGAGGCCCAGCCTATTCCTTCCCAGCATGGCCCATCCAGCCCAGAGATTAGAGGGAACAAGAGGAAGTCTGGCCCAGCCTGGCATGTCCTGACCGATCGGTCCCAATCTGGAGAGAGGAGAGGTGGGTGTTCCCAGCCCAGAGAGGCTGCAACAGCAAGAAAATTCAAAGCAGACCTTATTTTTTCTCTGACTGCGTCTTTTTATGGACTCGTCCTTAGGACTCAAAGTGTGTCTGCCCCTGGAAAACCACATATTTACTTACAGTCCAGAGCCTTTTCCAGTACCCCTGTGTCTGCTCCACTTTCTAGGCCATGTTGGCTTAGCCCAATGTCGGGGGTCGCTGGCTACATCTGTCCCAAAATGCGTACACACCCCGATCGATATTTTCTTTTCACCATTCGTGTTGTAACAAAGTACTGCATTAATTAACATGTTCACCAGCTAATTGCTTTTGTTAATTATAGTACTTAATTATTTACATTGTTGAATTATTAACTAGAGCATGTACAGTGTTGTGACTGACATTGTCATATCTCAAATATCTTGCATACCAGCTAGAATAATTTACTCATTGTTGCCTCTCCCAAGAATGTCAGTTAGTTCTGAGGGAATGTCGTCTACTTCAGAGACCATATTTCCAATAGGCCTTTCAGTGCTCCAATAAACTCTTCTCACAGTATCATGTATGCCATCTTATCTTCACATACTTGTTCTTCTGTTTCTGTACTAATATTCTCAAGTTTTTTTCCCTTACATAGATCCTCTATATATTTTTTTCCACCTTCTTCACTTCTTTGCTTACTACTGACCTGCCGTCTGAGCTCATGATATTCATACAGAAGCTTCTCTTTTTTCTGAAGGTCTCTTTAATTTTCCTATAGGTGACATCTATCTTTCCCCTAGTTACGTATGCTTCTAGAGCACTGCGTTTGCGTTTTAGCAGTTCTTGCTTTGCCATTTTTCACTTCTATTAGCCTCATATTTTATAGGTCTGTATTCATTTCCTAAATTTTATATTTTCTCCTTTCATCAGATCAATCTTCTGTTTTATCAAGAGATTTCTACTAGACTTTGTCTTTTTATAGACGTGATTGTCTGCTACTGTCCCCATATTACTCGAAGGTATTCACTCGTCTTCTATTGTGTTCCTTTCACCTATTTTGGTCCGCCATTGCCTAATGCTCTCTTTGAATCTAAACAACATTTAGTTCTTTCAGTTTATACACGTTCCACCTTCTTCATTTCCTAACTTTTTGCAGCTTTTTTAGATTTAATCTGCAATTCACAACAAATAAATTATGGCCTGAGTCCGCTCCTGCCTATGAAAATGTATTCTAGTTTAAAATCTTACCTCGAAATCTCCGTATTACCATTACATAATCAATATGAAACCTTTCAAAGTCCTCAGACCTCTTCCACATTTACAGACCAATGTTACATGATTTTTAAAGGAGGTGTCAGCAATGGTTAAATTGTGCTTGGTGTAAAATTTTACCAGGCAACTTCCCCAATTTCATTGCGCCCCATCAGTCCATATTCTACTATTATTTTTAGTTCTCATCCTTTTCCTTTCCCTTATTGGTGAATTCCAGTTCCCATCTCAATTAAGTTGTCTGAATAATTTCCTTTATCTCTTCATACATTACTTCAATCTGTGGAACTAATTAGCATATAAAATCCTGTTCGTATGGTGGCTGTAGGCTTCCACTATGCTGTTTATAGTAGCTTACACACATTCCAATTTTCTTATTCATTATTAGACCTACTCCTAAATTACCCCTATTTCATTTTGTGTTGATAATCCTATACTGACCTGACCAAGTCCAGTTCATCATGCCTCGGCATGTCACTATATCTTATTTCAACATATTCTTTCCTTTTTTTAAATTCTCTAACCTACTTACCAATTAAGGTACCTAACATTCCAGGCTCCGAAGCATAGACTACCAGTTTTGGTTTTCTTGATGATGACATTCTCCTGAGTAGTCTCCGCCCAGAGATCCGAATCGGTGACTATTTTGCTTCCAGAATACTTTGCCCAAGAGGATGGCATTATCACTAAGCCGTGCAATAGAACTGTATTCCCTCGGGGAAGAAAAATAGCGGCTACAATTTCCACTTACTTCAAGCTGTCCGCACTACGAGCACAGCAAGGCCGTATTGGTTAATATTACAATGCCAGATGTGTCAACCACCGAGACCGTTGACCCTGCTACTACTGGTTGCACTTCGTCTGGAACCACAGGTTAGTCTGACCTCTCCACAGTTACCCCTCCGTTGTCGTTTCACCTATGGTATGGTTATCTGTATAGTCGAACTACACAAGCCACCCTATCTTGTGAAGGTCCGTGGTTTGTGGGATTGGGGGGGGGGGTATATTATTACTGTTATCTAAAGTTACCACAATCGGCATGACAGTCTATTCTAATGAAAAAATAGTTTATTTATTTTCATTTATCTATTGTTCCTGTATTGCATGTTACAACTGCAAAAACGTGTAACACATTTTAGTTCCAGAGTAGCGTTTTTCTTAACTGTCTGTATTTTACTTAATTTTACGCAGGTAACTGTCAAATATGTCTGCAATAATGATACCTGACGTGGTTTTTGTGTCGTAGTTGCTCTCCAGTTTGCTATGAACAGCAACAGCGTTGACGGTATAATTACACCGGCACTGTAGCTGTGCCTGCACTGTAGGCCTCATGTTATACCTGTTCGACGGTGTCAGTAGAAGTTTGCATTTATCTTCTGGCGATGTCACTTCGCCATAATCATTTTAAGATGATATAAGGAATTTGGAAATTTGTGGTAATGTCTAATGGGACCAAATTTCTGAGGTCATCGGTCCCGAAGCTTACACAAACTAACTTACGCTAAGGACAACACACACACCCATGCCGGAGGGAGGACTCGAACCTCCGACGGGGGGAGCCGCACGAACCGTGACGAGGTGCCCCTGAGCGCTCGGCTACCCCGCGCGGCTGATATGAGGCTTCTTCTGTCTTTTTTTTTTCAGGTATGTTCCATCACATATTTATTTGGAGTTTTCTATACATACGAAATCAGTACTTCTTTATTATTCTCTACTTAACTGTTTGCAAGACGTATATTGTCCAGCAGTTGCATTTGGTTTACCTTTTGCTGACAGAAGTGAAGATGGTATCATGGTCCGAAATCGACAATGTGACTACAATTTCTTTGTGGTCCTTGCCTGGAATGAATTAAAGAACAACAAAGGGCAATAAAAGCGAGCGGCAGGGCATATACACTATGTGATCAAAAGTATCCGGACACCTGGCTGAAAATGACTTACAAGATCATGGCGCCCTCCATCAGTAATGCTGGAATTCAATATGGTGTTGGCCCAGCATCCACTCTCGCAGGCATACGTTCAATCTGGTGGTGGAATCTTTCTCGGGGAATGGCAGCCCATTCTTCACGGAGTGCTGCACTGAGGAGAGGTAACGATGTCGGTCGGTGAGGCCTGGCACGAAGTCGGCATTCCAAAACACCCCAAAGGTGTTCTATAGGATTCAGTCAGGACTCTGTGCAGGCCAGTCCATTACAGGAATGCTACTGTCGTGTAGCCACTGCGCCACAGGCCATGCATTATAAACAGGTGCTCGATCATGTTCACCATCCCCGAATTGCTCTTCAACAGTAGGAAGCAAGAAGGTGCTTAAAACATCAATGTGGGCCCATGCTGTGATAGTTCCATGCAGAACAACAAGGGATGCAAACCCCCTCCATGAAAAACGGGCACACCAAATTACCACAGCGGCCGAATTTTACTGTTGATGCTGCACATGCTGACAGATAACGTTCACCGGGCATTCGCCATACCCACATCCTGCCATCGGATAGCCACATTGTGTACCGTGATTCGTCACTCCACACTAGTTACTCCACTGTTAAATGGTCCAATGTTTACGCTTCTTACACCAAGCGGGACGTCATTTTGGCATTTACGGGCGTAATGTGTGGCTTATGAGCAGCCGCTCGAACATGAAATCTAAGTCTGCTCACCTTCCGCCTAAAGGTATGTTTTTGGGGGTGTCCACATACTTTTGATTACATAACGTATGTTGAGCAAAGTAGAGGCAGTAGCGTAGTGTCTGGAATAAGGAACTCAAACGGAGACTCGGTTTCGACCGTGTACTTCACAAATGTTTTTACGTACCTTGCAGAACACTTGATCATGGGAGGGAGCCTCCATGGCATACAGTTACCGCAAAAACTACTGCGTAATAGGTATAAAAGAAAGCGGAGGACTATAGATAGTCAGATGCCGAATGAAACTCGTTTGGCCATCAAGACTACAATGCGTGAGGGCCTCATCAACTACCCTAGCAGAATATTATCGAAGGACTTCTCACAAAACCCGGAGAAATTTTGCCCGTATGTAAACGCTATTAATGGTAGCATAGCTAATGGGTGAGGCAGGGGCTTGAACTGAGCGCAGCAAGACAAAAGTAGGAATGCTGAACTCGGTTTTCATCTGTTCCTTTACAAAGCAAAATCGAGGGCTATTGCCCAACTTTAGTCGTCGCAGCACTGCAAAGAAAATTTCTGTTCCACAAGACAAATTCCATGTAGACCATTTCGTCATAAGCGAATTTGCTATGGCCGAAATGCTATAACACTGACCGGTAATTATTCCACAGTTTTTCTGCATCATTTTCAGGATAAAATTATTTACAGGTTTTAATATCTTTTTAGATATCATGATCTGAGACCATAGCTGTAAGTCACTTTTCGTTGAAACACAACAGACCATCTCCAAGGCGTTCATCGTCGATTTTAACGCCTGAGTTTGACCTGTTGTATCACCGAATCTGCTAGATTTTCACTAAAGAAATGACATTGTTTTTTGTACCATATGCGTTTCGGTCCCTTTTATTTATGACGGCTTTGTCTGTACGTAATAAATTACTGTTTTTACGTATTCTTTTTTGTTGTTGATAAGAAACAACTTGAGCCGTGGCGGCTCGTTTTGAATCGATCTATCGCTGCCTGCGTATCTTTGGTTCACTGCTGCGTGGTTGGGCCAGGTGGCGCACCGAGGCCAAGAGCTAAGATAAGCGAGGGAGAGCTGGCATAGCGGCTGTGAGGCGAGCGCGAGGATCTCGGTTGGCAAGGCGGTTTACAGGGAAGCGTGCGCTTCGGGCGTGTTGCACGCCGGTGGCAGCTGCGAGGGCTGTGGGCACTGGCGGAATTCTGCAGCGGTCACCGTCCTGGTGGTCGTGCCGTGTTTTCGTTGCACGTTGGCCGACGAACAGAGCCGGTTTTTGGCGCGTTCTGTTTGTTCATTAAAGCCATGTTTGTGGAGAACGAAACCGATCTTCTGCATGCGGAGGTGTTGCTGTTCCGAACTCTGGATCCAAGCATTGTAATTGCTCCCTTCTGCATATGTACTGCCAGCGTGGTTGAGAGCTGGCTTGACATTGTATTTTAAGTGACTGCCTTCACCTGCTTTGGATTCGGCTAGGTGTAATAAGAGATTGTTTAAATTTGCGTGCGAGCGATTTGTTTTAGGTTCACACATTTATTTGTATTGAAAATTATTGGAAATTTTGGTGTGTTCTAGTATTTCCCACTTCGACTGCTGAGTTTAAACCACGGTTACGTCACTAGACTGTCATTCAGCTGGTGGATATGACCTGTTATTTACTCGCGGCTTCACTGCGGGAACTGTGGTAAACTGTAAGCTATTGACACTTAATTTGCCTTATGTAAGTTCTGGAATTTTACGTACAGCGTGTTGCGCAGCGCCGCCCGGAGTGGCCGAGTTGTTCTAGGCGCTACAATCTGGAACCGCGCGAACGCTACAGTCGCAGGTTCGAATCCTGCCTCGGGCATGGACGTGTGTGATCTCCTTAGGTTAGTTAGGTTTAAGTAGTTCTAGGCTCTAGGGGACTGATGACCTCAGAAGTCCCATAGTGCTCAGAGCCATTTTAACCATTTTTGTTGCGCAGCATTGCAGGTCTTGATAATAGAAATTTGTGACCTAGCTATTACTTTACCGCAAATTATGTTTCTTCGATTTCTTTAAATTTCTTGTGCTGCCTGCTCAAAAAGTTAATTGCATTTTATCGTGTTTGTTCATGGTATTGAGGTTTCAAGGTAGTAAGGCACAAATAATTCGGGCTATTGCCTGGTGCTAAGTTTTCCTAAAGAAAATTTAATATTCATTCTGCAGTTCAAATTTGGCCTATCCCTCTATGCATTTAACATGAGGTTTCGCTCTTGTATCTTGATTGATAAGTTTTGTATCCTAGATCTGCTTTCCATCCTAGTTGTTGCGTGGAGCTAGCTTATGTGGAGCTAGCTTGCTTGCGTTTATCATCCACGCATGGGTCGCCGAGAGGTTCGCGCTGGTGAGTTCGCAAGTCTGTGATCCGGAAGGGACACCTAGACATCGGGCGACCCCCCTTGTTGTGTGTAACTGTTCCAGAGGGACTCCTTCAGTATATTGTGTCTGTTGTAACCAGTTCACTCAAGAAACCGACGAAGTTAAGATGTTGTTCATCGTGCTTGGAAACTGGTCTTGGGCCTTTAATATTTCATGTAATAACTGAAACATATTTGTTGTTCCTGTTCCAAGAAGTTGCTAGTGTACCGTTTGATATCCTTGCATCGGCTCTTTTACTGTGAAAGAGTACAGTACCGCCCGACATTGAAAATAGGTACACCATTCTTCGTTATTCTTGTCAGAACAACATATTTTTTGTAATAATAACTCAATTTCACTTAATACACCGAAGCCGGATACCAGTGCAGGAAAGAATGACAATTTATTTATTTAATTGATCACATGTGCACTCCCACAAAATAAATCCCTACATCCAGTTTGGTGAGATCTGTGAAATGAATAAATGGATAGTCGTCTGCTAACCGCAGACAGTGACTGTGCAATATATGATCATCTTTGAAACGGTCCTTTGGTCACCTTTGGTGGGACCAAAGAGATGAAATTTACCTGAGCTTTGAGTGCCTGAAATGTGGCTGACCAATACGGTAGCATGGTGTTCCCCCACCTCGGCCGAGTTGCGAGATAACCTGAAGAACGGCCATGTTTCAGCAGTCTGGCGCTGGATCTTGTGTTGGTAAGACCTGTCTTAGGTATGCTCCGTAAAGACAAAAGAGTGGAGAGAATGGTATGCACGTGGAATACTCAAGAGTAGTTTGGAATAATTATTTCTCAATTTCAGGAACTTTTGGGGAGAGAATGAAACGACAGGCAGGTAATATTAAGGGGATCGTAGTAATCTTCGGAAGCGACCAACGGTCACAGTGAAACCACGTGTAGTACTAAGTTGAAATACTTGCGAGTGCTAAAGTTAAGCTGAATTACTGGCGTATGTACTATAAGTTGGAAATATTTAAGAAATTGCGTGTGCAGGACTAGAAATTAGAGACGAGCACTTCAACGTGGTGAGTACTGTGTGAGTCTCAATCTGGGTATGAGACAAAGGATAAAGAGAAGTGCTCGTCCAAGGTATCAGTTGAGGACTCGCGTGTGTGACGAATATGATCTTAGTATTACTTTGCGTGTTATGTTTCCGTGTGACGCTGGATTCAAATTCTAATACTCTGAGAGAGAAGCAAGGTGAGTCAGCCGTCTATCCAGCAACGCCACTTGGCTTGCATTGCACGGGAAGACGTTCATATATCCTCCAGAGTTCGCAGTAGGAAAGAAAAGTTACGAAGTGGGGCAGTGTCGTGTAAAACTATGATGAATACTAATTGAAGTGATTCTAACGTTGTGACTATTCTGTCTGATGTATTGTATGTTGCCAGTGTGATGTATTTCACGTAATTTAAGTATGTGTGGTTTGCATGGGATAGTAGCAAGATAGGTTCAGAGGCAGTGGGTTATGCATGTTCCTTTTTGTACCGCTCGGTCTGGAGGAAATTTTCGTGATGATGGGTGTGAGAGTCGAAGTGTGAGATATAGCAAAGGTCTACCATCCTATCCAGAAAGTGCACTGTAGCGTTAAATAATTACGAGACCATAAGATAGAGAATCACCAATGTAAATCCATGCCCACTGAGCGGAGTTTCTCATGTGTAATTGTTGTATAAAATGTAATGGTGTGTGTGGGTTATATTGGAAACATAATAGAATTAATCGGAATAAAAAAGATAGTGAAAAGAAAAAGATTGGTGGCCTTGTTCTTCGAATAGTGTGTAGTCATGATATCCAGAATTTATAATGTGTGCGCCATTCATATGCAGTGCGATGGCCACGTGCTGATCAAAGCCGTTGAGTAAGAGAGTAAATGTGGTATTGCCAGAGCGTGTGCAAATTTCTAATAGTCAGATGTGCGTTATCCGTTTCCGTTCGTAATATTCAAACAGGAGAATAATTTGTAGCTTAATTGTGGATACTAGAGCTCATAATCAGTCATTAATGTTTTGCAAGAAATAAGAATAAATCCACTCGCTTGGCAGACCACTCAATTGCAGGCCTGATTGCTTGATGCCACAGTATGAGCAAGGCATGTGGGTGCCTGTCAACTGTACTGATTAATAGTTTTACGGGCCTTGTTTTCACTTAATTACATATTTTTCTGATCATATTTCTTCAAGACTGTATTATTGATAAAACGTTAATTATTCTTGTAATTCTGATCCAGTTACTTTTCTAAATGAGTGTAATTTTTTTTCATCTTGTGTGCTAAAAGGAGATGGTTCCAAGAGATAAATGAATTAAATTTCTTCGTTTTATTTTTAAAAGAATTAATGTGCAGTTTTATTTTTAGTTTTGTCCTACCCGTGAACCTTGATTTTGATTTTATTGATTATAGTGACATTATTTAATCCTGATATTCATAAAGCAACTTTTGGATTAATTAATCGTTGAAATTCAATTTGCTTTAACTGATAAATTGTTGGATTAAATTGTTTTTTTCTGTATAATTGTGATAAATATGTATTTGTGTTTGAAATTAAACGGTGAATGTTGTTGAACAACCTTAGTTGTCAAGACTTTCCATGCCGGTGTAGCCGAACGGTTCTGGGCGCTTCAGTCTGGAACCGCGCGACTGCTACGGTCGCAGGTTCGAATCCTGCCTCGGGCATGGATGTGTGTGCTGTCCTTCGGTTAGTTAGGTTTAAGTAGTTCTACGTTCTAGGGGACTGATGACCTCAGATGTTAAGTCCCATAGTGCTCAGAGCCATTTGAACCACTTTTAAGTGTTTTCCTAAAAATTCCTCGGTTTGTAACTTCCCCATTTCACAGCTTTTTGGAGCGGAAGTTTCGGAAGGTTAATTACTATTTGGATCTACCTACGATTTTTTGTCATCTTATTTTCATACACGTACTGGCCTGGAATTGTTCCTTGTTGTCCTACGTACATCAGGATGTTGGGATTTCGGCGTTTGCCGACACATTTCACTTAACCGCTTTAACGGTTTCACAATCGCTGGGTGTTTTCTTTAAAAACATGCGTTAGTTGTATTTTTTTACTATTTACAGTGTTGGCAATTATCGCTTTGTGTTTTTACATTGTCTGTTGTTTGTGTTGTGGTTCCTGTATGCAGTTTAATACTCGCTTGTGTTTGTTATGTAGGTACCTGTGTTACTGTGTGTGATTGGAGGTACTCTGGTAGTACTCGCAGTTTAATAGTCGCTTGTGAATATTATGTAGGTACCTGTGTCATTTTGTGTGATCGCAGGTGCTCTTGGAGGTGGGTGGATGGGTGTGGAGGGAATCAATTACTGTGGTGGTGGGAGATTATATTGCTACACTGTTCTGCTAAACGTAACCACGAGATAAGTAAAATAACGCGAAAATTTATTGAAGTGCAGGACTCCCAGTGACGCAATGGTACCAGCCCCGGCATCATGAGGCTGTTGAAGGTGGGTGAATGGGAGTGGAGGGAATCAATTACTGTGGTGGTGGGAGATTATATTGCTACACTGTTCTGCTAAACGTAACCACGAGATAGGTAAAATAACGTAACATATTAATAACTCAGCGAAAATTTATTAAAGTGCAGGACTCCCAGTGACGCAATGGTACTAGCCCCGGCATCATGAGGCTGTTGAGAGAATAGCAATTACAGTGTGTGCCACACGCATCTTCGGTGCACAGTAATGGTGTTCTTCATGACAACACGACCGAAAGACAACATCTGGATGACTTCACAGATGGAAGAATCATCGGGAAACTGTAAAAAGGACGAAGTGCGACGAGTGTAGCCCAGGAATTTGACACTGCTCACAGCATTGTTTCAAGTGCATGGTGTGCTCATCGAACCGGAAGGAGAAGAGGTAGTCAACCACGATGGACTAACGACAATACATGACCGCTGTATCGTGCACAGTTAAGATGGGACCCACGACAAACAGCGAGTGCAGTTGCAACTTCATTTAACACGACTGCAAGGCACGCAATTCCCACCCTGCACAGGAGCAGGGCGAGTGCAAGGGGGTGGTCGCCTTGCCGGACGACCAGTGCGTTGCGTTCCGTCGATGTCCCGCCCATCGGCGGCGCCGCTTGCATCGTGCCAAAAGCACATAGACTAGACCAACGAGGAGGAGTGGGGTCGCGTGCTCGGTGTTGTGTGGGAAGGGATAATGTTGCACAGGCGTAGTGATCTCCAAATCTTTGAAAGGCGCACACTCACCGATCAACGTTATTGTCACACTGTAGTTCCCCATTTCCAGGTGTGTATTCGGCGCTGAGGAGCTCTTGGAACAAGAGGATGTATGGCGAATGGACTGGGATGAGCGATCGTTCAACTTAAATTCCATCGAGAACTTGTGGTATGCGTTGGGAAGACGTACTGCAGCACGTCCACACGTAACATAGACAGTTGAGCAGTTATGAAACGCGCTGGTGGAGGAATGGAATGCCCTAACACGAAAACTCCTTACCAACCTGTTGACAGCATGGGAGCCCATTGCAGAGCATGCATTGAGGGGTGTTGTCTGTAGTGATGACACACCCTATAGAGAACCATGTGTCGGCTTTTTGCCGGCCGGAGTGGCCGAGCGGTTCTAGGCGCTACAGTCTCGAACCGCGCGACCGCTACGGTCGCAGGTTCGAATCCTGCCTCGGGCATGGATGTGTGTGATGTCCATAGGTCAGTTAGGTTCAAGTAGTTCTAAGTTGTAGAGGACTGATGACGACAGCAGTTAAGTCCCATAGTGCTCAGAGCCATTTCAACCATTTTTTGTCGACTTTTTCAATGTGCAGAGGACCATAATACATAGCGATAACTTCAATGTAATAATTATTTTTGAATAGCAGTGTCATTCCTGTTCGTCGTATTACGTTTTCTTTTTTTGTGTTACCTTCTATATTACACTTCAGCTAGTCTTTCTTCGTAAAGTCTAAGTTTCATCGAGGTACACTACTTGGCAGTGACCCACAAAACGAATGTTACTTTCATCTGTAAGTTTTGCGTACCTGTGTATTTAGTTTTGCTATCTTCTACATCTCTAACTGTTGTTTTAGTGTCTGACATGACCAGTGACTGTATGGTTGTATTAATTTGGTCACGGTAATTTTTATTTGCACAGAAGTATCACCTCTCCAAAAAGATGATCACAATAATAATATGGAAGCAACTAAGAGACGGAAAAAAGTTAAAAGCTAGCGAATGAAATGACATACAGCTGTTGAGCTATATCATGAATCTTGAAAAAAAAACTCTTTTTCAAAAGAACAACTGCAGATGAGCAGTTTCGTTACATGTGGATATACTGTGAGTGAAATCCGATTTCCTGGTAGTTGTTTGGCTTCTACAAGGCCACGGCTGCAGAAGAATTGCAAAACTGAGACGTGTCTCTCGTTGGAGAGGACCCAGGCTTGTGCGTGCAGCACAGGGCGGGTTAGGCCGTTCCTCGGCCGCTGTCTGGGGAGCAGCGGGCGGGCCACTTGGCTCGTCTCGCCGCTGACCCGGTGGCCCACTGGTCCCTGGCAGCCTCCCTAACGGCCGCGCCGGCCTCGGTCCCCGCCGAGCACCGCCGCTGCTCTCCCATTGTGCGCCGCGCCATCAGCTCTGCTCTGCTGGCGCAGCGCTCCGTCGCCGAAACGACGCTGCACTGCCTGCAGCACTTCCAGCGCTGACCTCCGCTGCTCTTGTCCACGCCTCATCTCCAAATGACACCGCACGTGTGTTGCTGGTGGTACGAGGGCGTGTTGAAAAGCAATGATTCCGAATCTTTATGCCAAATCTCTTAAGGCATTTTAAACAAAACAAACTTTATTAATATTCTGCACCTCCATTCTTCATATCTACTTATTTATTCTTCAGCATAGTGACACTGGCGACTAACACATTTCTGCCAACGAGAGATCAGTTTGTTGATAACGTCACGGTAGAATGTCAGACTCTGTTGACGAAGTCGCAACCTCTTCTATGCTTGCATCGCATCATCACCACCAAAGTGAAATCCTGGAAGGTATGCTTTAAGTTTTGGAAACAGATGAAAATCCTATGGGTCCATCTCGGAACTGTTTGGAGGATGATCGATAACAGTCAACCCATGGCGTCGGATTGTTGCAGAGGTCGCTGCGCTCGTGTGTCTTTGGTTTTGACACACTGGAGAGTATGATCCATGCATGTGGACGAATTCTTCGAATAAATGCTTTCGGTTTATTGAGGGCCTCGCAGTATTTTGCAGAGTTTATGGTGGTGGCTTTAGGGATGAATTCTAAAAGCACCATACCTTGAACATCTCGGAACACTGTGAGTTTGACTTCGCCTTCTGATGGCATGGTCTTGAACTTTTTTGGCGTCGATGATCTCTTGTGTCGGAACGCTATTGATATTCTCTTGTTTTCGCGGTCAAAATGGTGAACCCAGCTTTCATCACCTGTCACAACGTTGTTAAAGAACCCATCATCCTCACACGCTCAAAAGGCAAAAGAAATTATTGACACATGTCCACTTTCCTCAGCCTCATGTGAGGAGTGAGCATTCGAGGCCCCTGTCGTGCACACAGTTTTATGCATCGCAGTTTTGCAATGATAGGCTGTACATGCTCTCGCGATGTGCCACTCTTACCTGAGAGCTATGTCTGTGTTATCAGACGATTTTATCTGAGTTCATCAACCAGATACTGGCGAGTCTCGTCGGTTGCTGTACGCTGTCATCCACTATGAGCTCTGTCACACACGTTGAGATTAGCACTACCCTTTCTTTCATTACGACCACGAAAAGTCCAACGTCGCACATTATTAACGTCGATACAATCATCACCATACACAGCTTTCACTCTTCTATGGTTTACAGCGGGCATCACGATTCCTGCGGTTAGAACCTCGATTACAGCACCCTCTTTCCCATGCACTGACGTACTTACGTTACACATCACCATGTTCCATGCTATAATTTGGAGCCTCTTAGCGGCAGAGGATTGGAGTTTGCGTCAGCGAAGCAGGAAAGTCGACCGAGTAATATGTTTGACATGTAATATGTAAAAAAATATTGAGAACGCAATAAAAATTTTGAAGGTACTACTTTTGAGCACGCCCTCATACTTGGTCTCTTGTTTTATTGTCGACATCCCGCCCCCTAATCGTAGCAACCTCTTCGTCTCAAAGCAGCAACCCACTCTCCCAGATATTTAAATCTGACCCAGGTGCAAGGAGAATTAATTTTGTCTGTGATGAGTTTTTTTCAGCGACACATTTCATTACGTTTGCTTTTTGTTATCTGAGAACGTTGAGCTGATTCACTGGAGTTTCTACTGTATTAGATAGAAATGCAGGATTCCGACAAATGCCATGCAATCAACACTGAACCCATTCTGCGTGTGCCACAGAGAGATATCATTTGCGAGTCCCTGTCTAGCTAACTCCTTTAGTCACTCGCTTATTACCTTTGCCACTGCAAAATTACACGAGAGGGGACAGACCTCTGTCTTGACACCAAGTCTTCTTGAAAGTGTTCATCTCAACACTACTCACGATCTTTTGTTGTTTACAGTATACTTGACAAGAATATGTGTCTTTTGGTCCAGTCCTAGTTTATGCAGGATCTTCATGACAGAGGTCTGTCACTCAAGTCACACTCTTTCTTAAAACCAACAAAGACGTAGACTTTTTTTAATAGTCATTTTCACTTGTTGAGTATATGCTCAGTTCAAGAGAGTCCTTTTCTGAATCCTCCCCGATATTCACCTAGTTGTGTGTTTAGTTATGATTCAGCTCTATTTAATATGGCTAAAGGAGTTAACTAAAACTGTTAATACATACGCGCTGAATGATGTATTTACCCTCTTGCCAACTGAATATCGCTCACTTAGACGTGTACTTGTAACTGTACTGCTTCAGAGCTATCATATACAATTACAAAACAAACAAAATATTCAATAAACAGTGAAGAACTTGACTGGTTATATGGGTGTTTGCGGCATACTTTATTTGTTGAGTCCATCCACACCACTTTGTTTTGCTAAACGTTATCAGATACAATGACTGTTCCGTTAGTATGTAACATGATTAGTATAAAAGCCCAAAAGTAAGCTGTTTTGTTTAGCTTTCCCACAGTGCAAGCTGGGACAATTGGTCGCAGTATCTACTACGACCAAACCCTACCTCTTCGTTGTAGGTTTTACGTGCTTTTCGGTAATTGTGACGTTATATTCTGGAACATGGAAAAACATTGAATTGAATCCATGTCCGTTCCATATAACGGACAGAAGTTCCCTTTTTGTATATATGAGGCTAAATAAGATAAAATTCATAACTACTGTCATTAGTCCAAACGTTATTACCATACTTTGAATAAATTTCGTATTTATATCACTTGATGTTGAAAGTAGTGCTGTAGATCAATAAATGTAGATACATGATTATAAAGAATCACATTTTGAGATCATTATAACCAGATCACCTCTCCCCTTCCTTACTAAATGCAGACTGTGTTGAAATCCATTGCTAAGAATGATTTGAAATATAAAAGAAAGAATGTAGAAGAAGGATTAGCCATTTAGTGGAATAATATCAAATACAAGGGTCACTTCAGAAGAAATGCACACTATTTTTTCTTAAATCCACCTTTTACTCTACATTTTTGAAAATTTTACAGTGTGTATATACATCCTTTATGAACAATATTTTCATTTCTCCACATAATTTCCATCCCTCTCAACTGCCTTACGCCATCTTGGAAACAGCGCCTGCATACCTACACAGTAAAATTCTGAACCAATCTGTTGGAGCCACTGTTTGTCAGCGTGCGCAAGGGAGTCATCATCTTCAAACCTTATTCCACGAAGAGAGTCTTTCTGTTTCCCAAAGAGATGATAGTTACATGGAGCCAGGTCAGGACGGCAAGACCACTGTTTCAGTGTTGTACATCCGAGTTTTGTAATCGCTTCCATGGTTTTTTGACTGACATGTGGCTGTGCATTGTCGTGCAACAGCAAAACATCCTGCTTTTGCCGATGTGGTCGAACACGATACAGTCGAGTCAGAAGTTTCTTCAGTGTCGTCAAAAATGCATCAGAATTTATAGTGGTTCCACTTGGCATGATGTCCACAAGCAAGAGTCCTTCGGAATCGAAAAACACTGTAGCCATAACTTTTCCAGCAGAAGGTATGGTTTTGAATTTTTTTTTCTTGGGTGAATTTGCATTATGCCACTCCATTGATTGCCTCTTCGTCCCTGGTGAAAAATGATGGAGCCATGTTTCATCACCTGTCACAATTCTTCCAAGAAATTCATCTCCGCCGCTCTCGTACTGATCCAAAAGTTCGCTGCTGAGCGCGTAGTGTGAAGCAGTCGCCCTCCGTTTCTGGCGGTGGCGCCGCTGTGGCAATCGCAGCTTTGGTGTCTCCCTCTGCTGGGAAAGGGTAAAGGTTGCCTGTTCACGTGCATTTAAGGGACGCTAGGAGCTCGCCAGTCGGTCAGTCTGGGTCAGTCTCTCGTCACCAGCTTGCTAGTCTGTCTCTCGTCCGCATATGTGAGCCAGTTAGTGCTTGTCTGTCGTCCGGAGTGCTAGTATGTCTTTCGTTTGGATCAACCTTTAAAGCCGGCAAAATGAGTCTTTCTACTCCTCCAGTAAGAGAACACAGCGAATGGTCGCCCGGTCGGGGCTTAGTTCCTGCACCTGAGTCTGCGCGTTAGGCCGCCAGTCTGCTCGAGTTTGCTTAGGCAGTGGTCATTGGCGGTTGGATCGATCGGTTGGTCGGTCGCGCACTGAGACACAAGATGACTTGTCCGTCTTGAGCGTCGGCGCATGTGAGGTCGCCACGTCAGTCCAGTGGGCCGCGCCGAATAGCGAGGGGTAGTGGCTTCGCAGTCGACACGAGAGCAACAGGAGTCAACCCACGACATCGGTCTGGCCGCTGCGAGCTAGGGTGCTGCGTCAGGTCTTCTCGAGAAATCGCAGTTTATTAGAAGTTAAGTGATTGGTGATAAGTTGTTTCATTTACTCTTGCTAAATTCTACTTGTTTTTTGGTGAGGTCACCAGCCGTTTTGTTTTGGGGTCGTCCCACCATTCTTCTTCGTTTGCCCACCCGCGGGAAGGTGGTTGTTTATAAATTGGGTGGTCCGTTTAACCCTTGTAATCGGAGTAGGTATTAAAATCCATGGAGAAGAAATAAAAACTTTGAGGTTCGCCGATGACATTGTAATTCTGTCAGAGACAGCAAAGGACTTGGAAGAGAAGTTGAATGGAATGGATAGTGTCTTGAAAGGAGGGTATAAGATGAACATCAACAAAAGCAAAACGAGGATAATGGAATGTAGTCGAATTAAGTCGGGTGATGCTGAGGGAATTAGATTACGAAATGAGACACTTAAAGTAGTAAAGGAATTTTGCTATTTGGGGAGCAAAATAACTGATGATGGTAGAAGTAGAGAGGATATAAAATGTAGACTGGCAATGGCAAGGAAGCCTTTCTGAAGAAGAGAAATTTGTTAACATCGAGTATAGATTTAAGTGTCAGGAAGTCATTTCTGAAAGTATTTGTATGGAGTGTAGCCATGTATGGAAGTGAAACATGGACGATAAATAGTTTGGACAAGAAGAGAATAGAAGCTTTTGAAATTTGGTGCTACAGAAGAATGCTGAAGATTAGATGGGTAGATCACTTAACTAATGAGGAAGTATTGAATAGGATTGGGGAGAAGTTTGTGGCACAACTTGACTAGAAGAAGGGATCGGTTGGTAGGACATGTTCTGAGGCATCAAGGGATCACAAATTTAGCATTGGAGGGCAGCGTGGAGGATAAAAATCGTAGAGGGAGACCAAGAGATGAATACACTAAGCAGATTCAGAAGGATGTAGGTTGCAGTAAGTACTGGGAGATGAAGAAGCTTGCACAGGATAGAGTAGCATGGAGAGCTGCATCAAACCAGTCTCAGGACTGAAGACCATAACAACAACAACAACGAGTAGGGGCGGGTTAGAGCAACCTGCGGTTCAAGTTGTTCGGTAATCTCCCTATCAAGCTACAGTACGTTAGTAGCTGCCTCTGTCATGTTTGTCGGATTTGGTGTGTTAATGAATTTATTGCTTGGAGTGTAACGGCCTAATTCCTGAAATATGTTTTGATCTTGCCTATCATCTTGAGAGGTGGTATCTGTGTACTGTAGAGCATCTTAACTTCTCTGGCCAACCTTGTAGAATTTTACATAAGATTGCATTTCATGGGATTTTATTTAAATGATCATTTTAGTATATAAAGTTGCCACCCTTTCACCGTAAGACTTTTCTTAGAAGGTAAAATCAAGTTGCACGTTCAGTGGCAAAGTTAAAATTTTAATTTTTAGTGTTTTGTACCATTTCCATCCCTCCTACAGTGGGTGCATAGTTTGTGTGCTTGTGTGAATTTTTAAAACTTTTAGTTTAAAGTAATCTGGTGTGTTGCAGATTTGCACCAATGGAGTCTTTCAGAGGCTCTTGTGAGTGGCCGTAACTACGGCCGTGTCAAAAGGGAGCGGCAATGTTCTCTGCCCGAAAGCTCATACAGTCAAAACTTGTTTCTTTCTGCCTCTGAATAAATTGTAACTTGATATTTAGAGGGTGCTTTCTGCTTATAATTTTAAATCTGTTTCTTTTTAAAAATGCTTTTAGGCACTATTAAAGTGAATAAAATTCCCATTTGTTAAAAGGAATTTGCTTATGATTTCATCAGTTACTCCCTGGCAACTACTCCAATTCTTACATAGTGTGATTAAATGTGTTAATGTTCTAGTAAATAAACCGCTAGTAAATAAAATAAATTCTTAAGAACATTCTTTGAAAATAAATCACGATTCAGCTGCATACCGTTTTTCTTGTTTCTTTGTGAGCCACTGTCAACATCCTGGGAACCCACCTGGCACAAACCTTTTTTAATGCCAACACTTTCAGTATTCTGCAGACACGTCCTTCCCCTATCCCAGCGTAGCGTGACAATTCGTTCACTGTGACGCGTCTGTCAGCAGTCACCAATTCGTTAACTCTCTGCAAATTGTCTGGAGTGTGTTCAGTACAAGGCCTGCCGCTGCGAGGAAAGTCTTCAATATTGCCGTGCCCGCTTTCGTCACGTAACCTGCTTGCCCACCTACTAACTGTATGTACTGTGATCGACAGCAGCATCTCCATACATCTTTTTCAACCTCGTGTGGATGTTTCCCACTGTCTCATTTTCACAGCACAGGAATTCTATGACAGCACGTTCCTTCTGACGAACGTCAAGTGTAGCAGCCATCTTGAAGACATGATGTGACGGCGCCATTCACGGGAACAGGTTGAACTAAGTTTGAAAACAAGCGGGAACGATGTATCTACACACTGTAATACTTTCACACATGCAGAATGAAAACTGTATTTTTATAAAAATAGTGTGCATTTCTTTTGGAGTGACCCTCGTAATAGTTCAATTTTGGCCATGATCAGGCAAATGGTTACTGCGCTCGGTACTGAATGTGTTGGTTCGAAGTGTAGGAATCGGGCCGTCACTCTTAACTAGTATAGCTGTGCCAAGAACCCCAGAATCCAGTAAGAGCTTAAGATGTGCGTAGGAAGTATCAGACAGCAGATTTGGGTACAACCACAGATTAAATAGTCTCGAATAAACAGAAAAACAGCACAGATTACGAGAGTATATGCAATCACGTACCACTGGGATAAAGCTACCGACATTGGCGGTATGTGCACGTGCACACACACACACACACACCACTATTGCTTGCAAAAACGGACCGCCGCGCAATGGCGAAGATCCAGTTTATTCAATTTTTTTACTCACAAAGTATGTGCTATGCCCTACAATCGCAAACGTAGCTTTACTCACTTTGAAAATTACGATAGTTTTCGAAAACCTTATTTGTCCCCACTAAAACACAGTCCAAGTGCTTATCGACAGTTGATGTGCAAGTTTTCGTTTACGCCAAAAAAAAATGGCTCTGAGCACTATGGGACTCAACTGCTGAGGTTATTAGTCCCCTAGAACTTAGAACTAGTTAAACCTAACTAACCTAAGGACATCACAAACATCCATGCCCGAGGCAGGATTCGAACCTGCGACCGTAGCGGTCTTGCGGTTCCAGACTGCAGCGCCTTTAACCGCACGGCCACTTCGGCCGGCGTTTACGCCAACAATTAACGGATTTCACTTATGCTCTTACTGTTAATTCAAGTCTACACTCCTTCCATCCACACCTTTTTAATAAGTTGTTACTAATTTTCTTGAAAATTGTGTAATTGCTGTCTACCATTTAATTTTCTTGGGATTTATTCTTCACTTCTATCTTCTATACTTCTTCTGCGAGGAATTTAGTTTAGTCTTCTATCTACCCGCTTTCTCGTCTTCTATTTTTGATCTGTCTCTTCAGGGTTTGAATGTTCTATGTACACAAAATGCATAGACGTCTAATAACGACGCCACGACTACTCTCTAACAGAATCTGCGTTATGCTTGTTGCTAATCTTCCAAAAATTGTTTCAGTTGAACCGTTTCTCCAAATCGTCCTTCATTCTGCTTCTGCTCCACACTTCACAGTGCGAACTTAACTCGAAAGAAATTTCTTCACGCACTTATTCGAAATCATGGTTTTGTGAACGCATATTCATGAAAAAACCCTCTCTTCACTAGAGTCCTCTTTAGTTTCAATTGTTTCCCTGCTACTCTTTAATTTTAATTACAGAGATAATTTTTATCCTTAAGAACCAAAGTACTTATTTTATATAATTCATAAAATTTACATTGGCTTACATAGAACAAATACACGTTAAACACAAGAAGACATAGGTTCACATACATTCACTTATGTGGTTCATTTCAGAATGTATACATAAAAAAAACAGTAAAACACATATTACATCAAATTCAGCGTTACAAAAATGTTCAAATGTGTGTGAAATCTTATGGGACTTAACTTCTAAGGTCATCAGTCCCTACGCTTACACACTACTTAACCTAAACTACTTAACCTAAATTATCCTAAGAACAAACACACACACCCATGCCCGAGGGAGGACTCGAACCTCCGCCGGGGCCAGCCGCACAGTCCATGACTGCAGCGCCATAGACAGCTCGGCTAATACCGCGCGGTTCAGCGTTACAGCCGCAGGCTATAAGTGAAAAGACATTACTCGATCTTAAAATTGACTAAATCTTCGTCACATGGCCTTGGAGAAAAATATTGTATGCGACAGGTTTCAGCGACATCTGTTGATCATTACTCGTGTCAGCCAAGTCTACTTTGTTGTGCGAGGGATAACTCAAAGCAGATGTCCAATCACTACATCAGGTTCCAATTACCATAATGTTTAGTAGTATCTCTATCAATTTGCTTATAGTCCTATCTCCAGCTTGCTTCCATCGTTCAACTACTTTTGAGTCTTTTGTTGTTTTTCGTGGACTGGATGATTCATTTGGTCGTTGGTTGAGAATATGATTGATTGATGTTACCTTGAGAAGTAAAAGATTTATCGTATGGTTCGCAGTTAAGTATAATCTCAAGCAATTGCCCGAAGATGGTAATTATCTACATCATTGTAGGTTATCTTCACGTTTGGTCCTCGAAAGTGAGTACTTGGTGGCTTATAGCAGCTGAGGTTCTGTTTAATGAATCTGTACAAATTTCTGGTATCGGCCTTCGTGACGGCTTAATCCAGCTGTTTTAATTGGTTCTTTGTGAACAGCCGTTTTACTTATCTGATGATTCTGGCAGATAATTTCTATTGCTCTGTGAACTAAACCTGTTGTCATTCGTCTTTTGCAAGTCCCACTTCAGCCATGTTGGTTTTCTCCGCATTTAGCAATGGAGCTGTCTCTGTTGCAACTTTCACTATGTTATCCCTCAGACAGTCCTAGTTACTACATTCCAGTGCTTCCAGTTTCGTCTCTTAGAATTTTATACAAGCTGAAAGTTTCTGTAAACCAAACTTCGTAAGCTTAAGCGATTTGATTTTATTCATATTGCTGAGTAGAAATCTCAGTTTTATTTTGGGTAGACAGTTGTCTGAAGATGAATTTGCTCGTCTTAATATTACGTTATGGATCTCTCTATAGGATTTCTTTGAGGTACCTACAGGACCTAGCTGGATTTAGAGGAGATTGGGCGATGACCAGGTCTTTTTCTTCCTTGGTAGTCGCTTGGAGACCGTTGATTTCATTATCAAACTGAAGGCCTTAGAGAGTCTTACTACATACTCACAATTCCTGTACATCTTTAGGTGGGCTAGATATTCTTCCACGATGTATCTAATCTTGCGCCATATCCCTGACTAGGCAGTAAAATCAACTAAGATCTTTTTACGACGCTCTTGAAACTTGCTAATAATGTCCTCTAGTTCTTTCCGAAATTTGTCAGTATATCCAAGGTTACATTTATTGCCCTCTTTGCAGGATGCGTAAACATATATTACAATATTCATCTTGTTTGTGAACGGGTAGTCTAACAGGGACATTCGGTTCCCGATTGAACAAAAGTCAACAACTGATTTTAGATTTTGAGGGTCATGATAAAATCAATCCTCAGATGTGGAACATTCTTCATTCTTCTACACCCTATGTTTCCTTTAAAAATGCGGCAGCCCTATGTATCAGAAGCATGTTCGTCTATTTACCTGCTCTCCTGTATTGCTGTGAACGGTGTCATGTTGTAAGTAAAAGTGTCTGTTAAGTGTTTCGAAATTAGAATTATATTAATACACTACTGGCCATTAAAACTGCTACACCACGAAGATGACGTGCTACAGACACGAAATTTAACCGACAGAAAGAAGATGCCGTGATATGCAAATGATTAGCTTTTCAGAGCATTCACACAAGGTTGGCGCCGGTGGCGACACCTAATACTTGCTGACATGAGGAAAGTTTCCAACCGATTTCTCATACACAAACAGCAGTGGACCGGCCTTGCCTGGTGAAACGTTGTTGTGATGCCTCGTGTAAGGAGCAGAAATGCGTACCATCACGTTTCCGACTTTGATAAAGGTCGGATTTTAACCTATCGCGATTGCGGTTTATCGTATCGCGACATTGCTGCTCGCGTTGGTCGAAATCCAATGACTGTTAGCAGAATATGGAATCGGTGAGTTTAGGAGGATATTACGGAGCCCCGTGCTGGATCCCAACGGCCTCGTATCACTAGCAGTCGAGATGACAGGCATCTTATCCGCATGGCTGTAACGGATCGTGCAGCCACCTCTCGTTCCCTGAGTCAACAGATGGGGACGTTTGCAAGACAACAACCATCTGCACGAACAGTTCGTCGACGTTTGCAGCAGCATGGACTATCAGCTCGGAGACCATGGCTGCGGTTACCCTTGACGCTGCATCACGGACAGGAGAGCCTGCGATGGTATATGGAAATGGTGTATGTTCTTTCCATATAAGTATATAGTTCTGGCAACACCTGCCATCACCTTCTTCTTCTGTGCGGATGCACACATATTTCCCGAACTCTTACAGGACTTGGTAGGAATGTCTTCCACGAGTAATGAGTGTGTTTGGGTGGGACACTACGAATGTAGGGTGTGGACATACAAGGTGAGACTGTGGGTCTCACGGGAGGCGTGAGCGAGATAGTCGCTGCAGTCGCGCTATCCTCTGTGCCCTCGGTGGCTCAGATGGATGGAGCATCTGCCTTGTATGCAGGAGATCCCGGGTTCGAGTCTCAGTCAGGGCACACATATTCACCTGTCCCCGTTGATATATATCAACGCTCGTTAGCATCTGAACGTATTAATATAATTCTAATTTCGTTCTAGGCGGCTGCAGGTCATCAATGGTGTCCGAAAGAACAGTCACCCTATCCACATAAGTATATGTTTAGTGTTTCAGTTTGCCCAGCTGGAAACTCAGGAGACCAGTATGTGCAAAAAGAAAGTGTGCTCCAAAGTGAATCTTAGTTTGTAAATGCCACAAACACAACTTATTTGGTAGATTTATGTATGTATCGATAAATAATTACACTTAACAGAAGAGAAGATTTACAGCTTGTACAAAAACTGAATATATACCAATGTAAAGTAAACTGTCAGTCAAAATAAAACAAAACTAATAAAGCCAAGGATATTGGAGAATAAAATTAAAAGATATTGTTACGGATGGTGAAAGAAAAACAGAGTAAAATATTTGACTGGCAATTGTAACATAGTGGGAAATACATAAGATGAACTATATATCAGTAAGTATGAAGAATTACATTTTACTGGAGGGAAGATATATCCATGATAAAACAGCAGAATACACACAAATAGATTGCAACTGCCTTTGATGACGATTCTTAGTTGTTATCTGACGATGTCCTTGTAAGTCGAAAACTGCCAAAGCAAATACATTAATATTGTAGAAAATCCATATACTGATCTGATTCATAATGGACATGAGGTAGTGGTAGTTACAGTCAGAGTTGAAATGTCGGTTCAACCAACAACAATCAACAAAATACTAAAATTTACGCCTTTCGAAGGTGAAGCCTTCATCATTAGAATTGTTGTACGAGAATTAGGTGGCTGCACCATATCGACTCAAATTTTTGTGCTTTTCATTTATAAACAAAATTTTGTCATTTCCAATATAACCTGCTCGGGAACAAATACCAGTATCTGAATTTGAGAGATCAGGCCGATTAACTTGAGTACTACGTTGATTACTTTACAGTAGAACATAGAGTTCATTTGTAGCCAAAGTTATTGCTTCATCTTTCGTATTTGACATATAATTGTATGATTGTATAGTGAAATTGAAGCTTACAGAACAGTCGATACGAAAACAGGGACAAGCAAGTCACCAAAGTTTCCCCCGTGTAATTCCATTACAGTCATAGAATTTCTACACTGACGGTGACGGGAAATGTTACGCCATGAGACGCAGTCCTATATTTATCAGATTTTGTGAATACGTTCACCACATAACAGGCATTAAACGAATTAACTTTCATTCCAAGCGCAACTGATGTCCATCATAAATACCATTTAAGGTGTGACTTCTACAGGCACGAATCGAAATGCCCACGTGTATTCCTTGTGGCATGGAGACAGCTCCTATTATCATCTGTGGGAATTTCTTGCCGTACCTGAAACACAAGTTGTGCAGTTGGAATATTACTGGCTAGAGGCTGGTATGACTGCATTCAGGGGTTGGACAAAATATGGGAAAATCGCGAGAAACACATACTTCAACATAAATGCAGACGTTAGCCAAACCTGCGGATTGTGCTGTTGTACTGAACAACGAGCGGGCCTGTGCACAGTTCTCAGTACGTTGCAAGTGTGAGTCGTGATCAGAACAGTGTTGCGTAGTTGTGAGCACATCATGTCGGAGGTAAGTGAATTCGAATTCGGACAGATTGTGGGTGCTCCTATGGAGAGTGCTTCCGTAAGCTGAGGTAGTCGAAGCGTTTGGTGCTTCAGTAGGTACCGTATCGAAGATCAGTATCGCATACAGCCAAAGTGGAAAGACATCATCCGCTAAGCCACAACGAAGACGAATATGTGTACTGAGTGATCATGACAGATGATCATTCAAGAGGACTGTGACGGAAAATAAAAGGACAAAAGTTGCAAATGTCACTGCAGACAAGAATTATACACTCGCGAACCCCGTCAGCATCTAAATAACACAGAGGACTCCATAAGCAGTGAACTGCATTGTGCATTTTTCCTTTATTTTGCTCTAATACGTAAATTGATTCCCTGGTTATGAAGAGTATGACAACCACGTTTCCCATTCTTGCCACGTACTGGTGAGCATTTGGCTTCTATTGATCAATTGCCGAATGAACCCTTTGTCACGTACAGTGGCTGCACACACCTGGATTTCACAAGTGGGAATAGTGTGATTCCCAAGAGTCGTTACTTCTTGTGACCCATGACCACTCTGGTGCCGATCTGACCTCCAAAAACAGCAGCGATAATCATCACTGAACAGCACAGCATGCCGCTCAGTGTCCCAATTGACTTTGGCTGGCGAGTCAACTTGGAAATCTCTGTTGTCTACGGCATTGTGTTAGCGATAAACGACGGATGGGGACTTGAGGTCTCAATCCAGCTTCCAGTAATCCGTTGCTCACCGTTCATGGTAACAGTCTATCTACTACCTCTGTCCGGATTTAATCTGTTGTCGTCTGTCTCGCCAGAGCCTACGATCGTGTCATGATGTAGCCCCTGTAAAAGGATCTGTACCTGCTCTTCTTGCCACACTGTGGTCTAAATCTTAACGACTCGTTTTGCAGTCATTGCATTGCAGCCACCTGGACTTCCGATTTGCTATCACGATGCCCTCACATTCCTCATGGTAGTAATTGGATGTTTCTCAAAGTACGAGAGATGAAGATAAGCTCCGTGTGCACGTCTTTTGGACATGCTGTGTTACTATTGCCACCTGTAGAGCTTCATTAATATTAGCAACACCCAATAATCATCATGCCTCCGTACTATTTTGCATCTGAAAGAATGAGTTTTTACTATTTTGAAAATACTGAAATGAATTTGCGTAAGGACGAATTTTTAATTAATGTAGCTAAATACCGGAGTATTAATTTACTACCGTTCGATCAGGTCGTTCGCGTTGTAAGACATTCTATTTATGTGAAATTACATATTGATTTGTTGAGACATATAGTGTTTCGATATATGATTTGATTACGCCTTTCGTGATTAATGGAACACATAATACCCACTATAGTAGTATGCAGTTTTGAGCCTTGGAACATCTGTATCCCATCTCTGTCTGGTGCTACTATCTCGTCAGAAGCTCTTGAAACTTGGAGGAAAACACTAAGGACTCTCGGCTGGAGAAATGGTCGATATTCAGCAATATAACAGCAACCATCATTCTCTATTCTAAATGCCTCCCAAAATACAACACATGTAACGAACAGTCTTATTTACGTTGTGTATTACTCAATACATTGTCAGGTATGCACATGTACTGTACAACAGTTAGCTAACATTACAAAGCACGTTTTACGAAGTTTAAATTGAAAAATACGTATTTTTAACCAATTCACCTCTACGACGAGGAATACTACATGCCGGAAAGCGCTGTCGGTATTAATCAACATCAGCAGGGCGACTACCATCGACGAAGCCGCATACTTACACCGTATCTGCTCATTTTTTACTTTTATAGATGAGTGTCATTTAGCCAGTGCGTATAGAAACACAGTAACCGAGGCTTTTCCCCGATACACTCACCGTCCCTGTCGCTACTTCACTCATTACACAACACGGGCAACTGCGTGTTCATTGCGCTAGTTTCATGGCAGAAAGAGGTTGAAAGCAACGAGTACGATCAGGCTAGAATAAAGTGTCAAAGATGTTTGGTAGGTAAGACACATACATGTGTGCCACTAACCCAAAAACAAATTTACGTTCAATGTGTTCTATCTCGGAAACCATTCGAAACAGGGAATATGTTCAAATGGAGTTTTTTTCCTCGAATGAGCGTTTCTATCCTATCCCTGAATATTGATCATTCCTCATGGATCACACTTTATAGAAGGCCTTTGTTTACAAATGGCGCAGTGCGTCTGTTTCACGAAAATCTGTTTCGTGGGACATGTATATCCCAGCAGAAACTTCACACAATGCAGAAAATATTGGTTTGTGACATGTCAGAGCCATCTTGAAAAATTGTATTCGAGGTTTCGTGTTTTTAACTGTCACGAGAATAAATACGTTTTGGCACTGATATGTTATACTTTTTCCATATTTGCCATACTGATAAAATCACTCTTGGGACACATGTGTTGCATGTCATTGATTTTCAAAATCGGTCGTCTTAAAATTTTGTTTTGGTATTGAAGGTATATTATTGATCATAACAGAATACAGTTTCTGACATTTTATTTTTCAGGTGTATGCAAAGTAATTTCAGCCACGAAAGTTCCTTTCGACACCTTGCAGTGGATGCTAATAACATGTTCACCTTATGACTTTAATAGTCGTAAGGCGAATAGCAACACCAGAAAAACGACATATATTGTCGTTTTTCTATCTTTGAAAAGTGTAATTTGGATATTTCAATTTTTTATTATTGTTATGTTGCAGGTTCGTCAACAGCTATAAGATGAGGACGGACAGAATCTTCACGATTAAAATTCTTCTAACTTATGTTAGTTAAAACTAAAATCATGAAGTAATTCACCAAAGTAAAAGAATTTCACTGTACATAGATAATACTTCCTTAAATTTGATTGCTAGTATCGTAGAATATTATTATATGTATTTTCTTGAAGACACTTCAGTATATTTCAATCATTGCACTTTTCAAAAGTTGAAAAGTAATTGATTTTCTATTTTGACATACATTAAAAGGATTTGTTGATAAAATAAATATTTCTTTCTAATTAGATTCAAGTCATGCTTCGCCACTGAGACAGAGTTAATTGCAGTATTTTAAACATAGAAATACACAGTGCCAGACCACGGAGAACGGTAGACTCAGCAAGAACATATAATTTCAGCTTTCAACGCCTAATACATAGTTTATTAGAAATTTTGATATGTATTAATTAAAATAATGTGTGACGAGATTCTTGACAATTTTGTCGGTCGGTCGGTCAAATGGAAAAAACACAAATATTCGGTGCTTACATAACTAATTAGAGTTACAATACTCTGTCACATTTAGAATGGCCACCACAATGCATTAGTCCTGATCGTGTTTAAAATAATACAAGGCCTAGTGTGTTATATAAGGATGCAAACATCGTCAGATGTTGATTGATTACTGTGAAAGACTCATAGATGCCACGTATTCATCTCAGCGTGTTCAGCACCTGAAAGAATTTGGAAGGGACCTCGTTGTGTATCTTCATTTGGGCGTCTGGTCGCATCGTTCAATATCCAGATTCGTCGGCACTTGTATGTGACAGGCGCCTGATGTTGGACTGCATGGGAATATGAGGGCAACAGGCTCACCATCGAGATTCCGCTCCACCACGTCTGAACTCTACGAGGGAGAATCGCCATATTCTGGATCCCTTTCACATGTGTGCCTACCAGCCAACAACAAGAAATGGACTCCCTGAAACTTTTCTGTGTCATCCCCCAACATTGGTTGGAGACTAGCAGTAGCCGGCCTGGGGAATTACCATCCCATTGGTAGGAAGCTGTCAACACTACAAATACAAGCTGACACGTTTGGAGTGGCGTCGTAAAATGGTAGTATGGATACCTGATGAATGGGTTCAGATTGTGTTCAGCGAAGAATCGTGATTTGCACTATCCTGAATGACTATCATCAGCGAGTATGGCTGCAGACTAGGGAGACATCCCAACCTTCCAATGTTTCTTTGAGGCAGAGCTGTGTTACTCCTGGCGTCATGGTTTGGGGGGCCATCGAGTATGACACTGACTGAGGAAACTCTGGTGGCACAACGTTGTGTCACGGACATGCTGCATCCACATATGTTACTTCTCACCTGACAGTATTATGAAGTCCTTTTTCAACAGGAGATTGCTCATCCACACATGGGATGTGTCTCTACGACCTGTCTGTATGAAGTTGAGGTACACCCATGAACAGTAACGTCCAAAGATTTGTCCCTGTGTGTAAGAAGACAACCTCGGAGATCAGTCCCATCGTAGTTCCAATTTCCATGCTATCGAGCACCAGTTATGAGAGTTGTGGGCCAGCTTGAATCAGTAGATGATTTAACGGCTTTGTGACACCCTTACCAACCGAATCGGTGTACGTATTGTAATGGTTCTTTACTTACGTGACCATTACGGCACTCCAACACCAGTTCTCGATACCAACAATATCGTACTACTTTTTTGCGAAGTAACAGACATATTTTTGAGACAATATTCACATTGTTGTTGTTGTGGTCTTCAGTCCTGAGACTGGTTTGATGCAGCTCTCCATGCTACTCTATCCTGTGCAAGCTTCTTCATCTCCCAGTACCTACTGCAACCTACATCCTTCTGAATCTGCTTAGTGTATTGATCTCTGGGTCTCCCTCTACGATTTTTACCCTCCACGCTGCCCTCCAATGCTAAATTTGTGATCCCTTGATGCCTCAAAACATGTCCTACCAACCGATCCCTTCTTTTAGTCAAGTTGTGCCACAAACTTCTCTTCTCCCCAATCCTATTCAATACCTCCTCATTAGTTACGTGATCTACCCACCTTATCTTCAGCATTCTTCTGTAGCACCACATTTCGAAAGCTTCTATTCTCTTCTTGTCCAAACTAGTTATCGACCATGTCTCACTTCCATACATGGCTACACTCCATACAAATACTTTCAGAAACGACTTCCTGACACCTAAATCTATACTCGATGTTAACAAATTTCTCTTCTTGAGAAACGCTTTCCTTGCCATTGCCAGTCTACATTTTATATCCTCTCTACTTCGACCATCATCGGTTATTTTACTCCCTAAATAGCAAAACTCCTTTACTACTTTAAGTGTTTCATTTCCTAATCTAATTCCCTCAGCATCACCCGACTTAATTTGACTACATTCCATTATCCTCGTTTTGCTTTTGTTGATGTTCATCTTATATCCTCCTTTCAAGACATTGTCCATTCCGTTCAACTGCTCTTCCAAGTCCTTTGCTGTCTCTGACAGAATTACAATGTCATCGGCGAACCTCAAAGTTTTTACTTCTTCTCCATGAATTTTAATACCTACTCCGAACTTTTCTTTTGTTTCCTTTACTGCTTGCTCAATATACAGATTGAATAACATCGGGGAGAGGCTACAACCCTGTCTCACTCCTTTCCCAACCACTGCTTCCCTTTCATGCCCCTCGACTCTTATAACTGCCATCTGGTTTCTGTACAAATTGTAAATAGCCTTTCGCTCCCTGTATTTTACCCCTGCCACCTTCAGAATTTGAAAGAGAGTATTCCAGTCAACATTGTCAAAAGCTTTCTCTAAGTCTACAAATGCTAGAAACGTAGGTTTGCCTTTTCTTAATCTTTCTTCCAAGATAAGTCGTAAGGTCAGTATTGCCTCACGTGTTCCAACATTTCTACGGAATCCAAACTGATCTTCCCCGAGGTCGGCTTCTACCAGTTTTTCCATTCGTCTGTAAAGAATTCGCGTAAGCATTTTGCAGCTGTGACTTATTAAACTGATAGTTCGGTAATTTTCACATCTGTCAACACCTGCTTTCTTTAGGATTGGAATTATTATATTCTTCTTGAAGTCTGAGGGTATTTCACCTGTCTCATACATCGTGCTCACTAGATGGTAGAGTTTTGTCATGACTGGCTCTCCCGAGGCCATCAGTAGTTCTAGTGGAATGTTGTCTACTCCCGGGGCCTTGTTTCGACTCAGGTCTTTCAGTGCTCTGTCAAACTCTTCACGCAGTATCTTATCTCCCATTTCGTCTTCATCTACATCCTCTTCCATTTCCATAATATTGTCCTCGAGTACATCTCCCTTGTATAGACCCTCTATATACTCCTTCCACCTTTCTGCCTTCCCTTCTTTGCTTAGAACTGGGTTTCCATCTGAGCTCTTGATATTCATACAAGTGGTTCTCTTCTCTCCAAAGATCTCTTTAATTTTCCTGTAGGCAGTATCTATCTTACCCCTAGTGAGACAAGCCTCTACATCCTTACATTTGCCCTCTAGCCATCCCTGCTTAGCCATTTTGCACTTCCTGTCGATTTCATTTTTGAGACGTTTGTATTCCTTTTTGCCTGCTTCATTTACTGCATTTTTATATTTTCTCCTCTCATCAATTAAATTCAATATTTCTTCTCTTACCCAAGGATTTCTATTAGCCCTCGTCTTTTTACCTACTTGATCGTCTGCTGCCTTCACCACTTCATCCCTCAGAGCTACCCATTCTTCTTCTACTGTATTTCTTTCCCCCATTCCTGTCAATTGTCCCCTTATGCTCTCCCTGAAACTCTCTACAACCTCTGGTTCTTTCAGTTTATCCAAGTCCCATCTCCTTAAATTCCCACCTTTTTGCAGTTTCTTCAGTTTCAATCTGCAGTTCATAACCAATAGATTGTGGTCAGAATCCACATCTGCCCCAGGAAATGTCTTACAATTTAAAACCTGGATCCTAAATCTCTGTCTTACCATTATATAATCTATCTGAAACCTGTCAGTATCTCCTGGCTTCTTCCATGTATACAGCCTCCTTTCATGATTCTTGAACCAAGTGTTAGCTATGATTAAGTTATGCTCTGTGCAAAATTCTACAAGGCGGCTTCCTCTTTCATTCCTTCCCCCCAATCCATATTCACCTACTATGTTTCCTTCTCTCCCTTTTCCTACTGACGAATTCCAGTCACCCATGACTATTAAATTTTCGTCTCCCTTCACTACCTGAATAATTTCTTTTATCTCGTCATACATTTCATCTATTTCTTCATCATCTGCAGAGCTAGTTGGCATATAAACTTGTACTACTGTAGTAGGCATGGGCTTTGTGTCTATCTTGGCCACAATAATGCGTTCACTATGCTGTTTGTAGTAGCTAACCCGCACTCCTATTTTTTTATTCATTATTAAACCTACTCCCGCATTACCCCTATTTGATTTTGTATTTATAACCCTGAAATCACCTGACCAAAAGTCTTGTTCCTCCTGCCACCGAACTTCACTAATTCCCACTATATCTAACTTTAACCTATCCAATCCCCTTTTCAAATTTTCTAACCTACCTGCCCGATTAAGTGATCTGACATTCCACGCTCCGATCCGTAGAACGCCAGTTTTCTTTCTCCTGATAACGACGTCCTCCTGAGTAGTCCCCGCCCGGAGATCCGAATGGGGGACTATTTTACCTCCGGAATATTTTACCCAAGAGGACGCCATCATCATTTAATCATACAGTAGAGCTGCATGTCCTCGGGAAAAATTACGGCTGTAGTTTCCCCTTGCTTTCAGCCGTTCGCAGTACCAGCACAGCAAGGCCGTTTTGGTTAATGTTACAAGGCCAGATCAGTCAATCATCCAGACTGTTGCCCCTGCAACTACTGAAAAGGCTGCTGCCCCTCTTCAGGAACCACATGTTTGTCTGGCCTCTCAACAGATACCCCTCCGTTGTGGTTGCACCTACGGTACGGCCATCTGTATCGCTGAGGCACGCAAGCCTCCCCACCAACGGCAAGGTCCATGGTTCATGGGGGGGATATTCACATTAGGTTTTATTAATGTATAGGTACTCCGATGTATCGATATATTAAAGTGATATGGTTCTTGTGTGTATTCATTTCTGTGAGACTGTCATAATCTTTTACTTACTTGTAACCGTTTTGGCGCGAATGCGCACAGAGCAGTCTTTGTTTCACTTTGCAGAAGTTAAGTTGTTATTTCGCTTTGTAAAAGAACAGTCAAGTCTTGCGTTTGGTTAAGGTGGAAATTAAATATATGAAGATTGATACAAATCTGTTTTATTGATGATGTGACAATTAAGAAGAAGTATATGTGAATTTACAATAAGTTTAATAAAAATGTGGATCGTGAACACCAAGTCAAAAATTTATTTCTAACATACCAATGTTCTGATCTGAAATTGTTTGATCATTAAGAATTTCCTGAAAAACGCATTTGTTAGGTCTTCAGATATTGCTAAAATACAGATCTGGACCTTCTAGCAGTCAAAGTGGAATCACCCTAGAATCAATAAGATGAGCCATAACAACTTCGGCGAAATCTACGTGGGAATCCATTCAAGATAAGTGCCAAAATTAATGACTTTTTTACAGTGACTTCATTATTTCCATTCTGACGATACCATCCACAGTCAATAACTTTGTTGTTGCCCGATAAAGCGAACATATGCTGCGTGAGCAACATTATTAATCTGATTTCTGACCTAGTGGTATTGTTAGATTATCCAGACCAGAGAGGCTACAGGTGTCATTGTGGCAAGTGGGCTCTTGCTGCCAAATTGTTTGTAAATTTCACTCGATTTTGTTCAAATGGCTCTAAGCACTATGGGGCTTAACATCTGAGGTCATCTGCCCCTAGACATAGAAATACTTAAACCTAACTAATGTAAGGACATCACAAACATCCATGCCCGAGGCAGGATTCGAACCTGCGACTGTAGCAGCAGCGTGCTTCCGGACTGAAGCGCCTAGAACCGCTCGGCCATCGCCTCCGGCCTCGATGTTATAATCACAAAAATAACATCGCACACCCTCTCAACGTGTGAAGTTTCGTTTCGTTTCCTCCTCCGCTTCTGGGTTGTCAACTTTTCCTTGTCAGCCAGTGAACATAAAAAGTAAACTTATTATCATTTAACTGACGCCGCTCAGGCGGAAATGAGGCCAGTGTTACAGGTAATATTCTGTAACATTTGACTGTACGAACGGTTGCTGTTACCAGTTTCACAGTGATGTGGCGACACACTGTTTCTCTCAGTAACTGTTTTGGTTAGTTCACTTATCGGCCAGCGTCGAGCATGAGTGCAGTGGCGGCAGGTCTTCAGCTCTTCGCCAGAGGAGGAAGCCTCAGCGGTGGCGCTGTCAAGTGGTGCGGGGAATCCGCTCATTTCTCCACCCCACCCACCCCCCTTCCCACCCTCCCGCTCTGCGCTGGTTACAATTTCTGCGCCGCCGCCCCAGATAGCGCCTTATCTGCTGAGAGTGCGCCACGCCGTGCTCTCACAGCTCTGTGTGGTCTGGCCTTTCCCTGCATTGGCAGATAAGGCGCAGCGCAAAAGTGGCGCTCTCCTCCGCACTCGTAGCCATAAACACTTGACACCGCAACCACGGGGCGACTTTCTGGGCTCGGTCGCTCCTCGCTGGGTTTCTTTACAAGAAAACGAGGCTCTTTTCTCTTTAAAATAGCTGCCGTCCAAGACGTGAATAGTACACAAAATACAGGGTGATTCAAAAAGAATACCACAACTTTAAAAATGTGTATTTAACGAAAGAAACATAATATAACCTTCTGTTATACATCATTACAAAGAGTATTTAAAAAGGTTCTTTTTCACTCAAAAACAAGTTCAGAGATGTTCAATATGGCCCCCTCCAGACACACGAGCAATATCATCCCGATACTCCAACTCGTTCCACACTCTCTGTAGCATATCAGGCGTAACAGTTCGGATAGCTGCTGTTATTTCTCATTTCAAATCATCAATGGTGGCTGGGAGAGGTGGCCGAAACACCATATCCCTAACATACCCCCATAAGAAAAAATCGCAGGGGGTAGGATCAGGGCTTCTTGGAGGCCAGTGATGAAGTGCTCTGTCACGGTCTGCCTGGCGGCCGATCCATCGCCTCGGGTAGTTGACGCTCAGGTTTCATAACTAACCTTTTTCGTAGGACTCTCCATACAGTTGATTGTGGAATTTGCAGCTCTCTGCTAGCTCTGCGAGTCGATTTTCCTGGGCTGCGAACAAATGCTTGCTGGATGCGTGCTACATTTTCATCACTCGTTCTCGGCCGTCCAGGTCTTTTCCCTTTGCACAAACACCCATTCTCTGTAAACTGTTTATACCAACGTTTAATACACCACCTATCAGGAGGTTTAACACCATACTTCGTTCGAAATGCACGCTGAACAACTGTCGTCGATTCACTTCTGCCGTACTCAATAACACAAAAAGCTTTCTGTTGAGCGGTCGCCATCTTAGCATCAACTGACGCTGACGCCTAGTCAACAGCGCCTCAAGCGAACAAATGTACAACTAAATGAAACTTTATAGCTCCCTTAATTCGCCGACAGATAGTGCTTAGCTCTGCCTTTTGTCGTTGCAGAGTTTTAAATTCCTAAAGTTGTGGTATTCTTTTTGAATCACCCTGTATTATAACATGAGGGTACTTCAAAAAGTAGCTCACCTTTCACTATTGCTGAGCAAATAACTTTCAAGTGTAGTGCACAGTGACGTGATATGGAACCTGTACTATAAAGGGGACTGTCAGAGGATATGGAATGTATACAGAGAAGGACAGCTTGAATTTTTTGTTGGACCTGTGAGGGAGTGTGACTGAGGTGCTGTAAGAACTGAAATGGCAGACCTTTGAAGAAAGACAGTAACTACCCCATGATAGTTTACTAACGAACTTTCAAGTACCAACTTTAAAAGATGACTCTAGGAATATACTAAAACCCCCTACAAATCGCTCACATAGGGATCAAGAGGATAATATTAGATTAATTACAGCGCACACAGAGGCATTTAAACATTTTTCCCGCCCTCCATACGTGATTGCAACGGGAAAAGCCTTAATAACCAGTGCAGTCGGATGTAGCATCTGTTACACACATCAGAGTGGTTTATTGAGTACTGCTGTAGATATAGATGTAGATACGGTATTTGATATGTCGCAGAAACAACCCAAATCGGCGTATCACTTAGAAACATATTGGAAGACACTTAAGTAAGACGCCAGTGATGCAACACACGCACCATTGTCTATCGTATCGCCAAGAGCAATATGGTGTGCAGTTTGCTCCACACAACTTGCGTTCAAATGGTTCAAATGGCTCTGAGCACAGTGGGACTTAACATCTGAGGTCATCAGTCCCCTCGAACTTAGAACTACTTATACCTAAATAACCTAAGAACATCGCACACATCCATGCCCGAGGCAGGATTCGAATCTGCGACCGTAGCGGTAGCGCGGTTTCAGACTGAAGCGCCTAGAACCGCTCGGCAACAACGGCCGGCCACAACTTGGGTCGTACGATCCATGGTGAGGGAAATTTCAAGTCATCATTGATATGTCTGAAAAAGTATAAGTGCAGTTTCCGCTATGCAGCCGACCTAATTAGATTTTGAGGTAACTAGTTCGTAAAACAACGTTGTTTTTTCCGCAACTTATAAGTCTCACAGCCTAGCCTGATAATGAACTGGTTTTCCTTTCCAGTATATTGGTGGGTATTAAATATAGCAAACATATCGAAATTGGTTTTTTACAGTGGAAGGAGAGCCATACCGCTGTGCATTACCGAGAAAGTACGTGAGATATACTGGAATTTGTCCGCTAAAAGGTTGGCAGCTTGGTGCCCCACCGACGCTATTGCCGCCTGCGCTCACCTGCTATGTGGGGCGCGGAGCAGCTTCGTGTTTCTCTTTTTTTTCTGCTGAAACAAGCCGAAGCTCTCAATGAAAAACTTATAGAAAAGAAAAGCCGGCAGGAGTCATCGGCTGATGGTACTGACTAGAAGTTTTTCAATCTGTAATCACAGAAAACTTTGAGTCAACAGTCGAAGAGAACTGAAAAACTAAATTCCTGTTAATTCTGAAAGAGCAGCTGGACGAAGAAAAGAAAGAAACGTCGGGATTCTACTCATCATGGTAGGCTTTTTCCATTTCTTCAAAGACATCGTCTACCCCTACACAGAGTTCACCATCCACTGCTACACCATCGATGGTAACTATCTCACTACAAACCCAATAACGTTTCTTCTGAACATTCCTCAAACTGAATCATATACTAACCTGTGGCACTGAAAAGTTGTAGAAATACTATCCTAGCTTTATCAATCTGTAACTATTATTTGTACAGCCGTGCTCAAAAGTATCCGAACGATCTGAATTGCATTTCGCCTGATTCGCATGCAACCCCCATAACGCAGCTGTCTAGCAGGTCCTCTATTCGCTCCTTGGTACAGTCGTTTGACTATTGAAAATGGCTCCAACAAGTCACCACTAGAAAACTCGGATCTGTATCGCAATAACTCAAGATGTAAAGTAATACCACGATACTACAAATATCAGGGAACACCTTATCACAGGTAAGACTGTCCTTAAGGCATGTAAGCTCACATTTATTGCAATAAATGACATGCCTGAAATGTTACCACTCTCATTATTACGTCAGATAAGTAAAGCACGTAGTAAGTTCGTCGTATTAATGAGTTCCTCTTCAAAGTAACATATCGTACTTGTTATTTAACACAAAATGACATTAAAAATTTAAGTTATTCACGAGCAGCTAGCTTCTTCACAAGTAACTTACTTGAAATGCCGTGAGGTAAAGCTTTATGTTGGACAGGGATTCGAACCCAGAACCTAATCGGATTGATATAGAAGCACAGTCAACTGTGACATATCGGATTTTCGCGGCAGTAGCTAGATGTTTTAACTGAAATAACGAGACGAAACATTAATTTTTTCCTTCAGAGGACTCCAACCCGGCACCTATCGCTGTTATATTCTAGAGAAAACGAACGTTAAATATGGGTTTGTTACACCACAGCGACATGTGAGCATGTTTGAACTAGAAATAATATGACGAAGTGTTCAATGCTGACTGGGAATCGAACCCCACACATACCGTTGTTGGGCTGGCCGTTGTGGGCGAGCGGTTCTAGGCGCTTCAGTCCGGAACCGTGCGACTGCTACGGTCGCAGGTTAGAATCCTGCCTCGGGCATGGATGTGTGTGATGTGTTTAGGTTATTTAGGTTTCAGTAGTTCTAAGTTCTAGGGGACTGATGACCTCAGAAGTTAAGTCCCTTAGTGGTCAGAGCCATTTGAACCATACCGTTGTTGACTACACATAAAGAACCGTCAGCTACAGAATTTTTCTCCACCAGCTGCTTGGAATAACATCCTTGAACTTAGAGTGATCTCTCAAATAGTTCTGTGTCTCACTGGGTGTCAAAAACGTCAGATATCGTTAGTGTTGACAACGAATGAAAATGCGTTAAAAATCAAAATTATTATCCATCAGCAAATAGGTGTTCTCATGCTAGAGCTTGATAATACATAATGAAAACATCAGTGCCGCACCAGCATTCGAAACCATTCACGTGTAATATGTGGAGATGTTGAGGAATCTGCAGTTTTGAACAAACAACAAATTGTAGTCGAGCTGTATTGTCACAAATGAATCAACTTCCGCGTTAAGGGCGGTCAGAGTTGCATCCCAAGTTCAAAACCAATTTTATCGACATACAGAAGCTCAAATAAAAGATGGAATAAGGGTCCTGTGACCCTACATAGCGTCTGTTTCGTCAATATATATAAATAACTAGTATAAGAAAGGTTACTGGTGATAGAGCTTCTACATGACGCCACTCCTGACTTTATTGTGGTGCAACCTAATAACTACTTGGTAGAGAAGGAATATCATGTTTAATGTGAATTTCAGACCACAATGCCATTATACCTTCTTCACTTGGCGTAGCCAGAAGAGAAAAGAATCTGTCTCCCCCTGTTAAAGAGTCATGGGCAGAAGTTGGAATAAAACCCAGACCATCGTCATAGAAACCTATAATCAAGCCAACACACCACCAATTCATCTTCTGTATGACTCATTTTTCTTTCATAACACCGTTGCGGCACACTCGATGAGAATTCTGACACACAGGCTCCCTGTAGTGGTTTGCAGCATGTTCAGTACATTCATTTAATTGGTTTACCGAATCGCCATGAACTAGCTGCCTCGGCTATGCGGTGCATACATTCGACTCTATTTTTTAATCACCGAAATAAATTCATGTAACTGCCACCTACACAGAACTGCCAACAGTGTAGGATGCAGAAATTTAAAGAGGAAGTGTTCCTTTTCATTTGAGCTACTCTATTGCGCTATCTGTTTGTTGAAAACGTCGTGCAGCACAAAAGAAAAGCTGTAACTGTCTGTCTCTCAGAAGTCTAGGTCCGGCCATATGCATTATCACACAGCACTGTGGAATGCGGAAGTTCTGGAGGAACTATTCTCGACTTCTGGAGGTGCTGTATGTAGATGACAGCAGGTAGTGCCACGGTAAGTGTCATGCACCATAGATAAGATGTCGCGAGTTCCATTTCATTGGCTGCTACATTTTTTACAACACAGTTCTGCTGTCTGCAGAAGTTACCCAATTGATGGAACTTTGAACATAATTACCTTCACTTCACAACACAAAATAGTCGCATGTGGAAAAGGGCTAACTTCTGCGACATTTTGTTCTTTTCAGATTTGTTAGACGGCCAGGCAGCAGTTGCAACTCGAAGCTATTGTATTATGTATGGGGAGAGCGCATCGTGCCAAAATAGTCAGAAAAGTATTTTCTACATTAGCTGTCGTCTGGTAGTGGCATTTTATTCTTCTTCAAACCTTGTTTGACAGCTTTAACTCAGAACAAGTTTTCTACATGCATGTAATCAATAAACTGCATGTTATAGATCACATCAGAGAATTCGCATATATCGTTGATTTCATAAGAAATGAAATAAAACTACCAACGATAACCTTACGACGAAAGTCTGTTTTGATAAAACTGAGTATCTGTACACAAGCGTGCCTCTATCGGCACGAATTAGTAAAATACTACTCACTTAGATTTCGATTAGGTCTGTCTTTAATTGGTATGCTGTGTCATAATCAACAGGTATGCAAATATGAAATTTCATAAATAAAGTTATGTATTCGTAGAAACCGAAAATTTGCTTATCAGCAGCGGAACGAGGCATTACCTTTTGTGCAGCATTGTAAGTTTTTCATCATTGCACTATGAGCCGAAAGTATTTTCTTGCGATTTCCTTATCGAAGTTTGATCTGACTGCTTGTAGCTCTTTCACAGAAGCGATAAAAACGTTACATTCAGCGAGACTGGAACCGCGAACCATCACAGACGCTTTTTCAGAGGTCAGCACGTTACCACACAGCTAGCGAAGAGGTATGTGTTGTGCAATTCTGTTACGAGGCAAATAGAGTCAAGAACTCGTAAACCGCTATTTAAAGGACGGGTTTAGTTGTGATTTACACATGCAACGACTTTCCTGGGCTGAAAACCGTAAATTTACAATCTTTTGTTACAACTGAAGCGATAATAACTCAGATTATTCAATGGAAATGACAGGAAAAATCAAGTGAACTTTGAAGCTTAATTCCGTGCTCACCAGGAAGTAACTCGTCGATCACAGAGTTGCCAACTATACCTTGCCTTGTTGCCAAATCTCAGTTACAGTACTAGCAGGAAGAAGACGAACCGATGTGATCCTACAGCGGGCTGGGAAGTGACCACAGCTGGCCTTTCAAAGACGCGGTTGCGACGGCCTGGAATACGTAATGCGTCTGATTCGCATTTCTGTAACCAGGTTTATGTACTGGAGCGTAGTTACTAATAATACTCAGAACTGACTGCAAACTAAGCATCACAAATCAGTAACTCCCATAGCTGTTTTTATATTTCTTTCGTAACTGTACTCAAACCTAAGAAACTCATTCACGGACGTTTTCGTGCCTCGCCGATAGTCGAGCACACCAAACAAATAAAAATAAAAAAGAATGTGTGTGAGAGAGAGAGAGAAGAGAGAGAGAGATAGAGAGAGAGAGAGAGAGAGAAGAGAGAGAGAGAGAAAGAGAGAGGGAGAGAGAGAGAGAAGAGAGAGAGAGAGAGGGAGAGAGAGAAATAAAGATAAAGAAGAATGAGAGAGAGGGTAAAAAATTGTTGTAAAGAAATTGATTACCGATATGTAAAGAAATCTTTCATTAAAATAACACGTTCCACATCATTACGAAGTGTCGTATTCATGATCTATGGAACAAGTATTACTCCAATCTAATGTTATCAATCATATTGCTGGCTAGCCGTGAAGAGTCATGAATTACCGAAATTTTCGCCAATATCAGTAACCAAATTTAAACTTGAAAATTAAAGACGACAGTTTTTGTAATAAACCGGGACTCCTATCAAGATCCTTTCATCCCTGTTAACTAACCACGAAAGATGTCTGATATACCTCCATTCAGAAGTAACAAAGTGTGTACGCATTTAAAGATGAAGTGCATGATGTGAAGGTCTGTGATGGAGGTACGAACCCAACACGTAATCGGATTGTTAACTAAGTAAAATCAAATGTTACGTATCGGTTTTTCTTACCAGCTGCTAGGTGTTTGAATCTAAAATAAGGATACAGATTTTTGTGCCTGAGCGAGAATCGAACCGCACTCCTATCGTTCTTCTTTATCGTCCACGAATATAGCTTAAGTATCAATTACTTACTCACCAACAGTAAGATGTGTGCGTATTTGACCAGAAATTGTTGGCAACAAATGAACAGACATTAAAAATACACGTTAATTTTCACTAGCAAGTCGGTGTGCACGTGATAGGGCTTGAAATGAAATTAAGAATATTTTTGTACTGGATCAGGAATCGGACCCACATACTTAATCTTTGGAGGTGACTTAGAGAAGATTGCAGTCTTGGAAAAAGGAACGAAATGATTGAACTATCCTGTTCCGAGAGATTCAGATCCTCGAAAGAGGGGATACGAATTCGAATCATAGTCCAGCACCAAATTTTTCAACGTCTCTAGTTCAATCAAGTATAAGTAAAATAAGAGCCCTGTTCCTTTAAATGGGTATCGGTTCATCAAATAAAATAAAATTTTGTAATGTAAATAAGTTTACTGGCGACAGTATTTCTGCTTACAGTGACCTCCGCCTACGTCATTTCCCAAAGTAAACCGGCTCTGTCCAGTTGGGAATGAAGGAACGTGATATTTAATGCGGATTCTGGATTACAACGTCTTTCTCTTGAGGTTACCAGAGGTAAAGTAAATCTGTTTGTGCCTCTTAAAAGTAAATGCTTGTACCCACGCATTGCACTTGTGATAGTTCGTTCCACCAGACCACATTTCCCAGCCCCAGGAGTGTGCTGTAACGGATGATGTGGTTAGCTTACAAAATTAGTCACTGTGGAAAAAATGCGAGTCTATTAAATGGTTAAGTAGAAGGAAGCTTCTGACACGGAAATTATGCTATTCTCACGTCAGCACTATGTAAAGACTCTTCTAGGCATCATAGCCTCGATGTGAAGCCATTTTGAAATTTTCAATAATTCAGGAATTATCTTAGTTCGAAATAATCCACTGTGAAGTGTGAAGTTACCGGATAATTCAATTATTACCGTACTTATTACTATAATTTTCTTCATACTGCTGCTGGAACACATGTGCTTAAAGATAATTTAATGCCTTTTGGTCATTATGGAAGTAGTTGCCCAAGAACAGGTTCTTTCCCTGTCTACGGAATCCTTTTCATGTTAATATCAAACATCAGCAATTACTCGTAGATTACATTAAAACTAAAGTAATTGATGAAGACGTTACTTAATAACAAAAACACGCTGCCTTTCTTCATTTACTTGCGGCTAGAAATGGCTGTCGAATACTGCCAAACCAAAAGCCAAGGGATCTTACTGCCTTCCGAAATACGTCGCTGTCAGTTCTTCCATATGATTTGGTCGACGTGACCTGTTTCAAGTTGAGTATGACAGAGAATGTTTTAGAAAATCAATTTTATTCCTATGCAATAAACAGTAAGATTTTCATTCTAAGCTATCCAAGTTCAAAATTTTCGGAACATTAGTTCAAATTTAATATTCGCTTCTATAATGTAGGAAAGTATTTCACAGTTGCAAAACCCGCATGCGACTCAGTAACCTTACACTTAGTCGCTGACCATAAATGCTAGCTCAGAGTGACACCAGTTTAAGTAACCTAATGTAGCGAAGACTGTTTCCCAGTGCTCTTTCTCATCGCAAAATATGGAATTCACTCATTGGGCTCCATTAGTGCACTGTAACAGTAATTTCTGGGTGTATGCAATGCATACGGATTGTAGAATTCAGTGGTGTTCTCTCTTCCACTTCTGTATACAGTATGACTGACCTAAACGTGCCCTTTATCATTACAGGCCCTGGGCGGTGCAACATCATACTGACAACAGTAATGCGCTTATACTGATAACCTCACTGTTCGTTTTACCTGATTTTGTAATCATTTAAATAAAACAACATGACCAGAGCTCAACAACAATTTCTCCATTCCACAGCGCTGTGAGATAATTCATATGGCCGGGTGTTGACTTCTGAGAGACAAACAGTTACAGCTTTTCTTTTGCATTGAACGACGTTTTCTACAAACAGATAGCGCAATAGAATAGATCAAGTGAAAAGGAACACTTCCTATTTAAATTTCTGCATCCTACACTGTTGTCAGTTAGGTGTAGGTGGCAGTTCAAATGGCTCTGAGCACTATGGGACTTAACAGCTATGGTCATCAGTCCCCTAGAACTTAGAACTACTTAAACCTAACTAACCTAAGGACAGCACACAACACCCAGCCATCACGAGGCAGAGAAAATCCCTGACCCCGCCGGGAATCGAACCCGGGAACCCGTGCGTGGGAAGCGAGAACGCTACCGCACGACCACGAGATGCGGGCGTAGGTGGCAGTCACGTGATTTTATTTCGATGATTACAAAATAGAGTTGAATGAATGCACTGGGTAGCCAAGGCAGCTAGTTCATGGTGATTCGGTCAACCAAGTAAATGAATGTACTGAACATGCTGCAAATTACTTCAGGAAGCCTGTGTGTCAGAATACTTATCCAGTGTGGCGCAACGGCGTTATGATAGAAAAATGAGTCATACAGAAGACGATTTGGTGGTCTGTTGTACTGATGGTAGGTTCTTAAATCTATGGTCTGGGTTCGATTCCCACTTCTCTCAATGATTTTAGATAGGGAGAGACAGATTCCATTCTCTTCTGGCTACACCAAGTGAAGAATATATAATGGCATTGTGGTGTGAAATTCATATTAAAGATGATATTCCTTCTCTGCCAAGTAGATGTTAGGTTGAACCACAATAAAGTCTGGAGTGGCAACATGTAGAAACTCTATCAACAGTAACCTTTCTTATACTAGTTATTTATTTCTAGTGACGAAACAAACGCTACCTATGGTCACAGGACACTTAGTCCATCTTTTATCTGAGCTTCTGTATGTCGATAAAATTGGTTCTGAACTGGGAATGCAACTCAGACGGCCCTTAACGCGGAATTTGATCCCTTCGTGACAATAGAGTTCGGCTACAATTTGTTGTTTGTTCAAAACTGCAGATTCCTTAACATCTCCACATATTACGCGTGAATGGGTTCGAATCCTGGCCCGGCACTAAAGATTTCATTATGTATTATCAAGCTCTAGCATGAGAACACCTATCTGCTGGTGGATAATAATTTTGATTTTTAATGTATTTTCATTCGTTTTCAACACTAACGATATCTGACGTTTTTAATTCCCAGTGAGGCACAGAACTATTTGTGAGATGATTGTAAGTTCAAGACGTTATTCCGAGCAGCTGGTGGAGAAAAATTATGTAGCTGACGTCTCTCTGTGTGTAGTCAAGAATGATATGTGTGGGGCTCTATTCCCAGTGAGCACTAAACTCTTCGTCATATTATTTCTAGTTCAAACATGCTCCCATTTCGCTGCTGGTGTAACAAACCCATATTTAACGTTCGTTTCCTCTAGAATATAACAGCGATAGGTGCCGGGTTGGAGTCCTCTGAAGGAAAAAATTAATGTTTCGTCTCGTTATTTCAGTTAAAACATCTAGCTACTGCCGCGAAAATCCGATATGTCACAGTTGACTGTGCTTCTATATTAATCCGACTAGGTTCTGGGTTCGAATCCCTGTCCAACATAAAACTTTACTTCACGGGATTTCAAGTAAGTTACTTGTGAAGAAGCAATATGTAACATCTCTCGTTGTTCGTTAACAGGGACAATAGATGCTGGGTAGGAATTCGCGTCTGTTAAAAATGTTTGCGTTATGTAATTTAAAGTTGATATTTGCTAACTGATACTGTCTAAAATCGAGGTATATCACTCTCTGTATGCCTAGTCAGGAATGACTGTTAGTTTCCGTCAGTCACGAAATCTAAGTCTGCATGACGTGGGTTTGAATCCATATGCAGATCGAGACGGTTCGTCTTGTCATTTGAAGTTTATACATGTTCTCAACTAGCTGCTCGTGAATAAATAAATTTTTAATGTCATTTTGTGTTAAATAATAAGTACGGTATGTTACTGTGATGAGGAAATCATGAATACGACGAACTTACTACGTGCATTACCTATCTGACGTAATAATGAGTGTGGTAACATTTCAGGTATGTGATTTATTGTAATAAATGTGAACTTACAAGCCTTAAGGACAGTCTTATCTGTGATAAGGTGTTCCCTTATATTTGTAGCACCGTGGTATTACTTTACATCTTGAGTTACTGCGATACAGAGCAATGTTTTCTAGTGGTGACTTGTTGGAACCATTTTCAATAGTCAAACGACTGTACCAAGGTGCAATTAGAGGACCTGCTAGACAGCTGCGTTATGCCGGTTGCATGCGAATCAGGTGAAATGAATTCAGGTCGTTCGGATACTTTTGAGCACGACTGTACATGTACAACACTGAATGAAGTACCATTCTAGGTGGTCTTAAAAGAAAGTAATTTCTTATGGTGGTATTTTTAATGTCATTCACACACTTTCATCACCTTACAGCAGGACAAATAACAAGTGTGTCCTACATTGTCAAAACAACTGCGAGTTCATAGTTGCCCGAAAAAGTGGAAATTGTCTGGACTTGTGCTGTAGAGTTGTAGCTGAGTGTGAAACCACACCTGAACAAAGCTTAATATGTAAAGCTTTGTACGAATGCACCCAGTACCTTCTTTTCTTTTCCAAAAATTTCAAATGACGATAAACGACAACAAGGTCCTTCAGAATAGCCCATGAATGCAATTTCAACTGAGATATAAATATAATTCTTGCTTACATGTTGCTTGTCGTATAGCGAGTCGCATCGCACATCACATAATATATCATTTCGTCTCATCCCAGTGGGAACAAAAGTGTCGTACTGATAAGAGTCGCGTCGCGCGACCTTTACTGCAGTGTGTCGTACTGCGTAGCTTTACCACCTCAGAGAGAAGTGAGCCTTATTGAATGCTGCACTACATTTCAAAGTGACACAAATACATGACAGAATTTTTCACCTTAGTCACCAGGTCTCTTTAAACAACTATCGGGACAGGTTACCAGTCGTTCAGTTCCTAGAAGGCAGAAACCCACTCCTCAGTCACGGAGCCGTTCGAGAACATCTACGTGAACGTCCTCTCCCTTGGAAAATCTCTTTCGCCTCAGATAATCTTTCAGCTTGCCTAAAATATGGAAATCGCGTGGTGCAAGATCTGGACCGCTAGGCGTGTGCTTACAAACCTCCCTCCGAAAACGCTGAAGCAAAGCTTGTGTTCTGGGTGCCGTGTGGGGTGTCGTATTGTCTTGGAGGAGAACAATGCCCTTGCTTAATTGTCCACGCCTCTTGTTCTTTTGGCATTGCGCAGCGACGTCAATGCTGCACAGTACGAATCGGCACTAATACACTGAGAAAAATAAAATCGGAATATCGAGGATTTGTGCAACACAAACGAAACTTGGTGAGCCTGTTCGTACATCTGAAAGATGATGTCTGTTGAAATTTCGCAGCCGTCGCTTAAGAGATGATCTAGCGACACTGTGAAGATGCAAATCAGATTCGTTTTAAATATACGCTGGAAACGGTGGTCACGACAATGTACCGTCGCAAGAAGACCGCGTTCCCGATGGCCGTGGCCCACATACACTGTTGTAAACCAACGTTGCTCTACAGTATTTTCAGATCTTCCCTTGGCCTGCTCGATCACCAGATCTGTCTCCAATAGAGTAAATATGGGACATCATCGGACGAGAACTCCAGCGTCATCCACAACCAGCATTAACCGCCCCTGTACCGATCGATCAAGTGCAACATGCATAGAACTCCATCCCACGAACTGACACCCGGCACCTATACAACGCAATGTAGGCATGTTTGCATGCTTGCATTCAACGTTCTGGCGGTAGGCTGGTTACTAAAGTACCAGCATTTGCAGTGGCTTATGTCGCACTTACATTAGCCTATGAACTTGCAGTGTTAAACACTTAAATGTGTATCCCATATAAATGTACTTTCGGAATTTAATTACCCTACGTTAATTATCTTTTGCTGTTGCGATTTTTTTCTGACAATGTAACTGTGGCCTTTGCCGCAGATTCTGTGTACACAACTCCTTCACAGCAGAAGAAGTGTAACTTCGTATTTGCTACGCGTAGGCAAGCTGTGTCTCCGATCCATAGGCGCCGTCTTTGTTGCAGCTGCGATATGATTGATCTATGTCTCATCGCCCGTAATGCTGCAGCTTAGGAAAGTAGAGCCTTCGCAGTATAACGCTCAAAGAAGTTAAGAGAAGCCTTAAATCTTCCATCATTGTGTGCATCTGACAGTGATCCTGGAACCGTGTGTGAGCACAAATTCCGATGCTGCAGACGACCTCGGACCAAGGAATGAGCACTCCCTGCTGAGATGCGCGTCTTCTGAGCCTTGTTCGTGATTGGCACTCTGTGACCGCTGCGGATCGGTTCCTCGACTGCCTGGACATTGTGCCGTCCGTGGTCGATGTCGATGTCCTTGCTTCCCGGTCTGCCTCACCCACGTCTCTGAGACCACTTTCGAATTGTTCGCACCATTGCACTACAACATTACATTTGGTCCATACACTGCCAGAATTTCACGCTGAATCTATGTGCAATTTAGACGTTTTGCCCACAAGAATAGTCCTGCCCACGTAGTTCAACTTTGAAACACGTTTCCAGTTGCCACGCCAATTCACTCGTGCACTGTAAGTCACCTTTTATTCGCAACGCTGCAGAACAGTGTCTGCAGAAGACCCAAAATATATACTCTCTTCTGACAATATGGCAATCTTGTTGCGCAATGGTCTTAGCGTGATATGCTTCCTGGCTCTCCCATAATCTCAAATCTAGAATCATTCCTCATCTGCAGTCTGCTCTCCACGCTTCTTTACTGCTTTCTGCGTAAACTTGTAACATAAACAGTTTTGGGTGATACCTGAAGTAATGTAGGCAACACCAAAACTTTTATCAGCTCACAATTATATTAAACAGTAATGGGGCCATCAGGACAAAAGCACACTGCGAGGCTCCCTCTCTGCCTTCTGCCATCCTCGACTCTGAACAAAACGTCACCCACACATTGTCCCCCACAGCAGACAAGCAGAAACCGCCCACCTCGCCACGCCACTACTCCAACCAATTACAGTCAAACTGTTGTATACCCTCACCAGGAACGTGATCCTACAGCTTCAGTCAAAAATATAAAATTAGTAATAGAAACCTAGAAAACTGCGTGGTTTATTTGAGATACCTCAATAAAGAGAAATACAGTCTTAGAATTGTTACAACGCTTGAAACAGCTATTTTTCTTGACATCGTTGCACCTGAGAAATAGTGCACGTTACTAGAAGTACAGGGTGATTCAAAAAGAATACCACAACTTTAGGAATTTAAAACTCTGCAACGACAAAAGGCAGAGCTAAGCACTATCTGTCGGTGAATTAAGGGAGCTATAAAGTTTCATTTAGTTGTACATTTGTTCGCTTGAGGCGCTGTTGACTAGGCGTCAGCGTCAGTTGATGCTAAGATGGCGACCGCTCAACAGAAAGCTGTTTGTGTTATTGAGTACGGCAGAAGTGAATCGACGACAGTTGTTCAGCGTGCATTTCGAACGAAGTATGGTGTTAAACCTCCTGATAGGTGGTGTATTAAACGTTGGTATAAACAGTTTACAGAGGATGGGTGTTTGTGCAAAGGGAAAAGTTCTGGACGGCCGAGAACGAGTGATGAAAATGTAGCACGCATCCAGCAAGCATTTGTTCGCAGCCCAGGAAAATCGACTCGCAGAGCTAGCAGAGAGTGTCTGGAGGGGGCCATATTGAACATCTCCGAACTTTTTTGATGATTTGAAACGAGAAATAACAGCAGCTATCCAAACTGTTACGCCTGATATGCTACAGAGAGTGTGGAATGAGTTGGAGTATCGGGTTGATATTGCTCGAGTGTCTGGAGGGGGCCATATTGAACATCTCTGAACTTGTTTGTGAGTGAAAAAAAACCTTTTTAAATACTCTTTGTAATGATGTATAACAGAAGGTTATATTATGTTCCTTTCATTAAATACACATTTTTAAAGTTGTGGTATTCTTTTTGAATCACCCTGTATGTACTGTGTACTATCTCATCAAAAGCATCCGAACGCTTATTAGTGGACATCAATGTGGCCTGCGTCGAGCCTTCACCCTTACGACAGCTTGAAATCTATCCTCAAGAGCCAAAATCAGAGAAGACATGGATGTTGGATGCTGGGCTCTAGAGGAAGTCGACGTTCTAATTCATCCCGCTGGCTAGTTAATTGGGTACAAGTCTCTCGATATGGGCAGACCAGTCCATTTCGTTTCAGGAATGTTACTGTCCACAAACCGTTGCTTCACAGATTCCTGCATTGTCATGCTGCTCCAAACTGCTGCTGTTCTGTATGCACTATACTATGCTGTAAAACGAGTTCCTTCACGTTACCTCGCAATCACATCACCAGCAGTCGACTTAGGCAGCTTCTGAAGCGCTGAAATGTCTCTAATGGATCTCTTATTTAGGTCACATCCAGTGACCAGTCGACGTTCGAAGACGCTAAGCTCCCCTGACCCACTCACTATATCGTCGTTGCAGGGTCCGCCTTCCGTGACGTCTAGTGGTCAGTTCTACTTTACGTAGGGGTGTAATGACACTTCTGATGAGGTAGTGTGTTAACTACAAATGCAAAGTTTCTCGTGAGAATGTGAAATAAACTTTGCAGTAATATTCTTCTATCGCGAATAAGTACATTAAGGATCAGTTAATTACAACACTGAATGATCTCACTAAAAAGTGTATTTCAGGACAAAATCTTACATAAATTTGAATATCCATGGAAAATTACCAAATGTAAATCGCTAAGGAAACGAATGCGCTTACTGAACTAAATTTCTGTCTTAGTTAAATGAGATTTTTCTCTTTCTGATATGTGCTAATTGTTTATTTACCTTATAAAAATTGATATTTCTTGCCGTTCCATTTTCTATGGATGTATGTACAGGGGAAGGCAAAATAACGTGAACAGTGGTACTAATGGGATGGTTGTGTTTGACGGTAAACAATGCAGTTAAGACACGTGTTGCGCTGGACTCTGCGTGTTCAATATGGACTAGGCAACAGAGCAGATTGTTTACGTGTAGTGCACACATCGTATTTGGATTCAGAGGCAGATGCCGAAAGGCATTGAAAGACCTAACAGAGTTCCCAAGAGGGCAGATTGCGGGCGGAAGATTAGCTGTAGCTTCAGTAAACAAGACAGCCAACTTAGTGAATGTTCTAAGAGCAACTGTTTAAACAGTGATGACAGACTACACAAAACATGGGAAGACATCATCGTGTAAACGTAATAGTGGGCGCAAATCAAATCTAACAAGGGAACCTCCCCATCGCATCCCCCTCAGATTTAGTTATAAGTTGGCACAGTGGATAGGCCTTGAAAAACTGAACACGGATCAATCGATAACACAGGAAGAAGTTGTGTGGAACTATGAAAAAAATAAGCAAAATATACAAACTGAGTAGTCCATGCGCATGATATGCAACATCAAGGACATTGCGGGCTCAGGAGCGCCGTGGCCCGTGGTTAGCGTGAGCAGCTACGGAACGAGAGATTCTCGGTTCAAGTCTTCCTTCGAGTGAAAAGTTTAATTTTTTTATTTTCGCAAAGTTATGATCCGTCCGTTCATTCATTGACGTCTCTGTTCAGTGTAATAAGTCTAGTGTCTGTCTTTTGCGACCGCACCGCAAAACCGTGCGATTAGTAGACGAAAGGACGTGCCTCTCCAATAGGAACCGAAAACATTTGATCGCAAGGTCATAGGTCAACCGATTCCTCCACAGGAAAACACGTCTGATATATTCTATACGACACTGGTGACGGCATGTGCGTCACATGACAGGAATATGTTGTCGACCAACCTAACTTGCACACTTGGCGAATGGGTGAAAAGATTCTTCTACCTTGCCCGATTTAGGTTTTTTTGTGGATGTGATAATCACTCCCAAAAAAGTGATCAAAATATAAGAGTTTGTCACATAAACTGCAACAAATGAATGCAACAGTTTCGATGTTTGTTTAGGTGTAGCGTACCCATACTACGGCGCAGTTACCTCGCATCGGACGGACGGACGGACAGATAATAATTGTCTGAAAATAAAAAATTAAACTTTTCACTCGAGGGAAGACTTGAACCAAGTACCTCTCGTTGCGCAGCTGCTCACGCTAACCACGGGACCACGGCGCTCCTTACATTATCCTTGATGTTGCCTATCTTGCGCATGGACTACTCAGTTTGTATATTTTGCTTAATTTTTCATAGTTCCACACAACTTCTTCCTGTTTTCTCGACTGATCTGTGTTCAGTTTTTCAAAGCCTATCCACTGTGCCAACTTATAACTAAATCTGAGGGGGGTGCGATGGGGAGGTTCCCTTGTAAGTGACATAGCTCATAGTAGACGAATTGTGTCAAAACAACACAAAACTACGGCGGCTCTACTGACTTCAGAGCTCAACAGTCATCTTCGAGACCCCGTATCTACTGACACAGTCCGCCGAGAATTCCATAAAGCGAATGTTCATGGATGAGCTACTATACCGAAATCATTAGTGACGACAACCAACGCAAAGAAGTGTAAAACATGGAGTCAGGAGCATAAATCCTGGACGGCTGATCAATGGAAACATATCATATGGTCCGACAAGTCAACGTTTTCCTAATTTTCCGACATCGGACAGTGTTTACGTCTGGAGAAACCAAAAGAAGCCTGCAATCCTGATGGCTTGATTCCAACGGTTGAGCGTGGAGGTAGAATTGTGATGGTGTGGGCAGCCATATCGTGGTATTCTGCTGATCCCATCATTATTCTCAATGGCCTTGTTACATCCGACGATTATGTGTACATTTTAGGTGATCATGTGCAGCCCAGGATTCAAATGTTGTTCCCCAACTATCATGCTATATTTCAGGACAATAATTCACTCGCCTACCTCGTGACTACAGGAGTTAAAAGAGGTTCTGATCGAACAGTAGCATAGCGTTCCACTGGAGCATATAGAATCATTATATGCCACTACTGCAAGAAGAACTGCAGCTCTATTACGGGTAAATGGGGGTCGAACCCCTTATTAGCAAACCATTCCCAAATAAGTACAGGTGTTCATATTAATTTGCCTATCCCCTGTACATCTTGACCTATACTCCATAAATCACTGTGAAGTGTGCGCCAAAGTGTGCCTTTTATTCAGTCACACTTTAAAGTCTGTTCCTGTTCCATGCATGGATGGAGCGTGGGAAATATGACTCATTGTTCTCCTCCGTGCTTACTGTTATTTGTCTAGTTTTATATGCGCTATCTCTGCAGGATGGAAACGTAGGTAGCTGTAGAATATTTGCAGTTTCTGGACTAAAAGACGGGTACTTCGATTCCAGGCACGTTCTTTCGAGCTCTAAGGCGTATTGTTTCGAATTACGCCTATCAACATTCACAAAATTTCTGTTATGCTTGATCACCAGACAAAGAGGCCTCCACCCTACGCACCGCGCTCTCTTCCTGTTGATATTACTCCCACGTTAGACAATCATCCCTGACTCAATGTAGAACGATAAATGATTCGAGCCGGGTAAATGAACAGTCAGCTTTTACAACAGCCGCGGATTTTTTTTTACATCAGGACGCTTATTCATACGTCAGTAAAAGTCGATATCATCTCTCATAAGTCTTGTGCACCAGGCAGTCTCGATATCTGTACTTTAAAAGAAATTTCCATTAGAATCATCTGTGCTAAAACAGAAGGGAAGTGCGAGGATAAGATATGGAAGTGCGAGGATAAGATATCATTGGTAAACTTATTGCTTCATTTTTAAGATTTTCGTCACGTGATCTCGATATAAAAGTTGATGGTATTGTTCCATATGCATCTGTAACTTCAGTACACAAAACTAGATATTTATTTCCGAGTAAATATTGTCAGTAAGGGTAAGCCTCTGTCAGGCTTCTTTATTGTTTTCATTCATTTATTCCAGAATTAACACTCGATGAGTGTTCTTTCACGGATGTGAAAAGTTTCTTCAAGCAGTTAGTGGAATAATTCTTTCTGACAGCTTCATTCCTAAGAGATCAAATGCAGCTGAAACGTCTATACCTTCAGATTTCAGGGACTTAGATGGTGTATTGATTCTTTGTACTACTTTCCACAGAAGAAAACTCCTGTAGAATTCATTATGCTTCTAATAGTACTGGGACAAACTATGTACTGCCCAATGTTGCATTGTTGCTAAATTTATTCGAGGTGATGGATACAAGATTGAGGCCATATGTATGGTAACATGCTCATGGAAGCTCAACTATTCTTTTCGGTCGAGGATGTAAAGTAAACAGTTACCAATTTCTTGAGGCAGTAGGACACAGTTCTTTACAAAACGCGTATCTTCAACTTGTGGGATGATTATCTGATTGAAGGACGGATTCTGGACAGTATGGAATCGAATGAAAACTTTTTGATAGCCTCTTATAGTTGGGCAGGTTACTCTTGCAACCAATACAATCTAATACGAGGATGGTCCATGTTCAACCGCATCCGGCCATTTTAAAAAATTAATGCAACCAAGATAGACAGTAAACCATCTGCATATCTGCATAGAGTACTTTAAGTTCGCAGCTCTACCGACCAATCAAGTGGCTAGGCGATTAGATTCAATTCGAATAGGGCCACGGGGCAAACGCGTACTCTTGGTCTGTTCCTTACCGTGGGCGCCGCCTGCAGCACTAAAAATCATTTAACGTGTTGAGTTCAGACGTTATTGCCTCGTGTATTGGTCAGAAGGGCATCCATAAGCAGCAGTATTCAGGATTCATGATGAAAGCGTCGCTTTCTAGTGTTGCATCGGAATAATCCCTTTTTTTGTTTCTTTTGTTCTGCAGGTGTGTTTTCATTCTGTGCGAGGTTAGGCTTATATGTGGCACAATTCGCAGTGTAATATAGTGAGAATTAGTATCACACTTTGTTCGAGCCAGCTGTAGATAATAGTAGCTTTGTATTTTATTTTCTCAGTACATTGTGTTCCGGGGACTTGTAGGTATGGTGGACGTATGTACCTACTGCTCGAACCTTAATTCTTATTCATTGAGTAACAATTGGAATTAATATCAATTTCTCCTTACTTATTTTCTTTCTCAAACCATTTCACTTTTATGTTCACTCTACATGTGTTCGTTTATCGCCGGCCGCGGTGGTGTCGCGGTTCTAGGCGCGCAGTCCGGAACCGTGCGACTGCTACGGTCGCAGGTTCGAATCCTGCCTCGGGCATGGATGTGTGTGATGTCCTTAGGTTAGTTATGTTTACGTAGTTCTAAGTTCTAGGGGACTGATGACCACAGCAGTTGAGTCCCATAGTGCTCAGAGCCATTTGAACCATTTTTTGTTCGTTTATCCTTTATTTACGTCAGTAGCCGATACGAGCACTGCTCTTTGGAAGCAAGCTGTCTTCAGCAAATCCACATCTCCTAAACCACTGGATCGATTTCAACCAAACTCGATACACGTATCACTTACTGTCTAAAAAGAACTGCTGTGGGGGCAAGAACTAACTACCCGTCAAAGGGGTGGCGGGGTGGGGGGGGGGGGCGGGGTTGAAAAAGCAGTGTAGCCCACGATGCGTGAATATCCAGACTTGTCATCCAATATCAGAGAATGGGAACGCTTAGAGGCTTGGAACAGTGTTACACGTAATTTCAAACCTTTACGAATTTTTTTCTCGCTCACAGCCCCCACACAATGATTAAAGGGTAAAAAGTTCATCACTTACTACATTTTCGCTGTTCACGTAGTAAAACTGCCGCATCATGTACGGTGTTTCAATTTATTACTTCTTTAGTTCTAACTCTGTTCACAATACACTTCGCAGACAGTATCCACTTGTGCCGCTGAATATACGTAGAAAAATATACGAGGGTCGTTCAATAAGAAATGCCCCACATTTTTTTCTCAAAACATATTTATTGTTGAGAGTCAGAATTTGGTGATAATATACATCAACATGTCTTGTTCATGTCCTATTTTTCTATATAGTCTCCATCACATTCTATGGCCATACGCCAACGTTCTGGAAGAGCATGGTAAAAGCTCTCGTCGCGTAAGCGTAGCCATGTTTTCACTGCATGACTGACACTCTCGACATCTTCAAAGTGTGTTCCCCGTAGATAATCCTTAAGCTGCCCAAAGAGGTGGAGCTCCGAGGGTGCCAGGTCGGATGAAATGGCCTTTCATTGAATCTTCTGGTCCGCTGTGAGCATTCGTAGAACCCATTGTGAGCATCTCTTTGAATATCCGAGAGTCTCGATCACTGCAGACGCACTTGCAATGGTGACCGACAATTGTAGAGCCAATTGTCGAGTTGTGATGCGGCGGTCGGCACGGATAATGGCATCCGCACGATTCAGCATGTCTGGAGCAGTGGCTGTGACAGGACGCCCCGAGCGTGGCTGATCATGGAGCTCTGTTTCTGCATTTCTTGAGGCTGTAACTTTCTTTAGCCATCGCCCAACTGTATTCCTTTCAACTGCAGTATCGCCATGTACTGCACATAAACGTTTAGAATGTTCATCACATTTTCTTTTCTTGCATACAGGAATTCAATAACAGCAAGCTGCTTGTAACGTGAGTCATATGTAGACGCCATTTTGATACTGTACTACGGCTCTACCATCTGTCAGAACGGTTCGAAACTTCACCGGCGTACAGAATAAACATCAAATGTGAAGCACCAGTAAGGACGTTTTTTCCATGTATATTAAAGGCTTTTTTTTAAAAAAAATGTGGGTCGTTACTTATTGAACGACCCTCGTATCATTGTACAACACGTAGCTCAGGAAATACGACGTCTTTAAACATTGAGCTGCTCGAAATTGAAACTGCAGGGCGAAATTCATAACACACACGGGCGAAATACGTGTTTTCGTGTGAAATATGTGAAATTGATTTGACAATATGCGTACGTGGCCAAAGCCATGGGTAAAAAGTTCATTCTAGGCCCCTTAAACGATTTCAACCAAATTAGTAACAATCTGCAAGGAAATACTGTGAGGGTAAGAACCATCAGCCTCGTATTCGGGCGAGCGTGTTAACATGGATGGAGAAGAGGAGAGGAGGAGATGGACGGACAGTGAAGGGGACGGATGAGATAGACACAGATAGGAGGGAGGAGAGGATGGACAGAGAGAGGGGAGGGAAAAATTGACAGAAAGGGGAAGATGGGGTGATGGACAGAGAAAAGAAACAGGAGACGATGGACAGAGAGAGGGGGAGGAAGAGGTAGGCAGAGAGAGGGGGCTGGAGGAGCTGGAGAGGGGTACGAGGAATTGGACAGAGAATGGGAAGAAGAGATGGATAGAGAGGGAGAAGGAAATGGACAGAGAGGTGGTCAGAAGGGGATGGACTAATAGAAGACTGGATTAAATACATACTTGGACAACGCCAGGTACTTAGACTGTAGAATTATAAACTGTTTCGTCAATTAGAACATTTTCTTCTTCGCATTCACTTTTCAGCCAGTGTAAGATGGGTTTCAGCTGTACATGACTTCAAGACAAGTTTTACAGTTCAGGATACATAGAGAGTTATGTCTTTTGTGATACACGCTTCTTGCTACTATGGACGAGGCAATACAACGTGTAGTTTATATCAGCGTTACACACGTTTTCTCTACAACAGAAGACGCAGCTACACTTACAGGCTATGTTATGATACAGTGGTTATGTTAGAATGGTAGAAACTACGGGCTCGTTGTGACTTCCCTAACAGTCGACGCTCGGCGAGTCTCCGAGAGCAGCTTTCCTGGTTATCACTTCATGAAGCAGCGGATTGTTTCCGACCAGTGACGGCTTAGAACCGCTAGACTGGATTCCTGCTTTCACAAAGCATAACGGTACTTGAAAACGTATTCCAGGCGTTTATATTACACGAACGTCCGAAAGAACAGACACCACACATTCAGATAATCGTTTCGCCACGATGGGCAGTGATCCATAATTGTCAGACTGGGTGCACATTTATGTTCGAGCCCCAACGGGAATCTAAAATTAGCGAGCGTGGAGGACATGGAGGGGAGTGCGGGCAGGTAGCGCTAGGTGGGGGTGGGAGTCGTTCTGGAGCGTGCCGAGACAGTCCGCGCGTTTGCGTTAAACACATTTTAACTCATCGCTGCCGATTCCGTATAAAGACTCGGTGCAGCTAATAAGTTCCTTTCCTTCCTACCCCACCCTCCTCCTCCACCACCAATTTACACAATACTGCAGGGGTGATTAGTTTCAACGCTTTCGTTGTTACAATGTGGCTCTGTAGTTGTATTGATCCCAAGAGTTTGTAGTGTAATGGGGGACAGTTTGATTGAAGAAGAAATTCTGAGATTGCTCGAAGAATTTGGATCAGAAATAGACGATGATTGTCTTCAAATTGACGACAGTTTTCTTCTGAAAAAGACAGTAAATACAAAGATCAGGCGTCATCCAGCGTGAATAGAGATCGCAACCATATTCACGTTCGTTTTACTGATTCGCGTCTTGTATTTAGAAGGCACCAATAAGTGGCCTGAAAATGGAAATGAGCTTTCAGGTGAAGCTCCCATACGACGAGGCAGAACATAACGACGGAAGGAGGCTCGAAGCAACGCCGTTGCCTGGATAAATGACAATGTTCGACGCCAGTTGCCCTTCTTTAGATATGAATTTGACTGTAGGAGCCTATTTATTGGCGGGATAATAAAAACATAAAAAAACATAAAAACTGAAACAAATCGCTATACAGGATCTACTATTTTTAAACCACGGAGACAAAATAAAATAACCTCCAGATCGATTTTGGCCAGCTGGTCTGCTGTGGAGCTACATGAGATAGATGTATTATTTGCTTGCTACAATTATTCACATGACCTTGTGCACAAAGCAAATATCACTGACTATCGTAGCAATGAGGTAATGTTAGATGCATCTTTACGTGCGAAATTCGTGAAGAGCGACAGATTTAGGTCAGTTTATTTTATGATTCATGTCATTAACAATGACGATCACATACGCAGAGGCAACCAAACCATGATCCTTTACATAAAATTGGCCGTTTTATGATAACTTTATATTGAAAAGTAAGAGCGTTTTTTATCCTGACGAAAATCTAACAGTTGATGAAGGTATATGTCCTCTTAGAGAAAGAATTCGATTTAGAGTATGCATCAAGAACAAGTCTGGTACTTGTTTATAATACAAGAAAATCGTGCGTCGACCATGGAGATCAGTTGGTGCATTAGTTTCGACGGCGTTCAGTGAAATGATGGAACCAGGCATTTTTTCATGTAGTTATGATACGTGTGGTCAGTTCCTACAGTGGGGTTGTACTGGGAGCGATAAGGTGCTAGAGCAGAATAACAATGAACATTCAATTTAACTGAGACGTGGCGGCTTTGTACCATCATTGGATCCTCTGACTTACTGGCATTCCGGCAGGAGGAGCGAGTACCAGACTGATTCGCTGATGATGAGTGCTGTGTGCGAGTGACGAGAAGGTGGGACCCGTGTGGCGATTGTCGAGTTGGTGTTGGTGCGAGGTGGCTGCAGGTACGGACTGAGGGGTCAGTCTGTTGGAATGGTGATAGTTGGGGCCTCTCGGTGTATTCAGAGCCGCATGTACAATAGCATCCACTGTGGCTGATTTCTGGGTTTGGAGAGAGAGTGGATCAGCAATTTGCCTTCTGGAATGTGTCACCGTGTGGAGTTTGGATGTTGGCGGCCTAAATATTGCTTTGAATGATGACACATGGAGTATCAAAGAAGTTATGGCGTGCATTTTTATTCCCTCAGTTTGAAAGATGAGTTTTCCTTGCAATTACTGTACATATTTGAAGCCCTAGTGATATACACCTCTACATCCTTACATTTATCCTCTCGCCATCCCTGCTTAGGCATTTTGCACTTCCTGTCAATCTCATTTTTGAGACGTTTGTATTCCTTTCTGCCTGCTTCATTTACTGCATTTTTCTATTTTCTCCTTTCATCAATTAAATGCAGTATCTCTTCCTATTAGGCCTCGTCTTTTTACCTACTTGATCCCCTGCTGCCTTCACTATTTCATCTCTCAAAGCTACCCATTCTTCTTCTACTGTATTTCTTTCCCTCATTCTTGTCAATCGTTCCCTAATTCTCTCCCTGAAACTTTCTACCACATCTGGTTCTGTCAGTTTATCCAGGTTCCATCTCCTTAAATTCCCACCTTTTTGCAGTTTCTTCAGTTTTAATCTAGAGACCATAACCAATAGATTGTGGTCAGAGTCCACATCGGCCGTGGAAATGTCTTACAATTTAAAACCTGGTTCCTATATCTCTGCCTTACCATTATATAATCTATATGAAACCTGTCAGTATCTCCAGACTTCTTCCATGTATACAACCTTCTTTTATGATTCTTGAACCAAGTGTTAGCTATGATTAAGTTATGCTCTGTGAAAAATTCTACCAGGCGGCTTCCTCTTTCATTCCTTACCCCCATTCCATATTCACCTACTACGTTTCCTTCTCTTCCTTTTCCTATTGTCGAATTCCACTCACCCATGACTATTAAATTTTCGTCTCCCTTTACTATCTGAATAATTTCTTTTACCTCATCATACATTTCATCAATCTCTTCGTCATTTGCGGAGCTAGTTGGCTTATAAACTTGTACCACTGTGGTAGGGGTGGGCTTCGTATCTATCTTGGCCACAATAATGCGTTCACTATGCTGTTTGTAGTAGCTTATCCGCAATCCTATTTTTTATTCATTATTAAACCTACTCCTGCATTACCGCTATTTGATTTTGTATTTATAACCCTGTAGTCACCTGACCCTCGTGGTCTCGCGTTAGCGTTCTCGCTTCCCGAGCAGGGGGTCCCGGGTTCGATTCCCGGCGGGGTCACGGATTTTTCCTGCCTCGAGATGACTGGGTGTTGTGTCGTCTTCATCATCATCATTCATCCCCATTACGGTCGGAGGAAGGCAACGGCAAACCACCTCCATTAGGACCTTGCCTCGTAAGGCGGTGCGGGTCTCCCGCATCGTTCCCCTACGCTCTGTAAAGAAGCATGGGACTTCATTTCATTTCCAGTCACCTGACCAGAAGTCTTGTTCCTCCTGCCACTGAACTTCACTAGTTCCCACTATATCTAACTTTAACCTACCCAATTCCCTTTTTAATTTTAACCTACCGGCCCGATTAAGGGATCTGACATTCCATGCTCCGATCCGTAGAACGCCAGTTTTCGTTCTCCTGATAACTACGTCCTCTTGAGTAGTCTCCGCCCGGAGATCCGAATGGGGGACTATTTTACCTCCGGAATATTTTACCCAAGAGGACACCATCATCATTTAACCATACAGTAAAGCTGCATGCCCTCGGGAAAAATTTGTGTTGGATGGGTTTAAATCTTGTAGGTCTGCAATTTCATTTTTATCTGTAAGTGTTAAGCCTAAAGTCCGTGCCAGGGGGGTAAGCCCGTATCTGTTATCCTGTAGTTTCAAAAGAGCATTAGATATCTGTTGGTAAATCTGCTGTCGGTTATCACAAGTGTCATATCCTTTAATATTAGCAGTTTCAGTACAGTTATTGAAATTTTTGCTTATAATTAAAAGATTTAAGGCTTATTCACTGAATTTAGAGTTAAGTAATTTAAAATTTTGAGTGACGATAGTTATTTCAATTATTGTTTCTCCGTTTTAAATTTGCTTGTGTAAGTGAAACTTGTTGTTTAAATTGCTCTTTCTTTTGTCTTTAAGGACGGTTTATGTAAGTGAAACTTGCTGTTTATTATTATACATCAGATGCAAGAGAATATTGTGGTTTGAATTATCATTCTGATTGTTGGCATATTTTGAAATATGCCTCTCCTCTCCTCTCCTCTCCTCTCCTCTCCTCTCCTCTCCTCTCCTCTCCTCTCCTCTCCTCTCCTCTCCTCTCCTCTCCTCTCCTCTCCTCTCCTCTCCTCTCCTCTCCGCTCCTCTCCTCTCCTCTCCTCTCCTGTCCTCTCCTCTCCTCTCCTCTCCTCTCCTCTCCTCTCCTCTTCTCTTCTCTCCAGTCTGAGCCTTTTTTCTCTGGCCTGGGCATCTCTCCTCTCTGGGTCACATATCCTCGCCTATTCCCTCCACTCTGGGCCAGGGCCAGATACTCCAGGCCATCTCTCCTCTCCTCTCCTCACTTTGCTGGGCCAGACCACATCGACCCTGGAATGAGGCTGGCCAAGATGGGAAAGGCCAGACTTCCTCCTCTCATCTCTGGACTGGGAATCCTTTTCCTCTTATCTCCCCTGCAGGCTTGGCCTCCTCTCCCCTACCCTCCAGGCTGGACCAAGTAACACCAGGATAGACCACACCTGCTCTCCTCTCCTCTGTGAGCTGGACATCCTCTACTCCTGTCCTCTCCACACCTGGATGGCCTTGACAGGACAGGCCAGTCCTCCTCTCTTCTCCTCTCCTGCAGGTCTCCTCCCCTCCCCTCTCCCCTCCTGGCTGCGCCTATTCTCTTCTCCTCTTTTTTTGGACCAAGAGAGGGTGGGACACTGCAGGCAAGGCATACTCTCCTCTCCTTCCTCTCCTGTCCTCTCTGGGTGTGGCTTCCTCTCCTCCCTTCTCTGAGCCTGGCTTCCTCTCCTCACATCTCTGGGCCAGGACAGACTGGGCCAGAACAGGATATGCCTCCTCTCCTCTCCTGTCCTCTCCCCTCCACATTGGGATTTGCCTTCTCGCCTCTCCTCTCCAGGCTGGGCCTCATCACCTCCAGTTGTCTCTCCAGGACAAATTGGGATGGGATGGGCTGGCCTCTTCTCCTCTCCTCTCTCTCAAAGATGGGACTTCTCTCGTCTCCTCTTGGTGCTGGGCTTCCTCTCCTCTCCTCTCTGGACCAGGATGGGCCAAGCTGAGCCCCCTCTTGTCTCCTCTCTAGACCACAAAGGGTGCTCAGGGGTGGGTTGGGCCTCCTCTTCTTCCCTCTCTGAGCCAAGACAGGCCAGGCCCTACTGGCCTCCTCTACCCTCCTCTCCTCTCCAGGCCGGGTTCCTTCACCTCTACTCTCCTCTCCAGGTATCCTCTCCTCTTCTCTCCAGGCTCGGCCTCCTCTCCTCTTCTGTCTGAGCTGGCCCACCTCTTCTCTCCAAACCAGTCTGCCACTGTTGCTGAATATAGTAGTTCATTTTCCTTAGCAGACTTTTCCGACAGAGTGGCGTTAGAAACACCGCTTAAAATTCGTGGTAGAGATCTCGTGTGTAGCTGAGTCGGCGACAGTGGCCCATTGCAGGTGACACTGCTGCTGAGATAGCCCGCGATAAGTCCCCTCCTGTGCGAGGCTTTGAAAGTCATCGTCGTCGACAGGACTAGTTGATGTATCTGTTAAGGGTAGTACAACGCGGTAAGAGGTCACGCACAAATGATACTTTTTGCTTATACATTGTTCATAACCGAAATGAAACACAGGATTTAGAAATGACGACTGCGCTATCATGTCTGTTGCTCACAGTGTCGTTTTATCACCAGATATGGCAGCGAGAGGAATTGAAATATTAGCAGCTCGAATTCCAGCGATCACTACCGAATATTGGTGCTCTGTATCGACCATGGGCGTCCAAGAGAGTGCCAGATTCTTATAAGTGATTCGGTAAATTTGAGAATATGTTGTGCGCTAAGAACATAATCTGGTAGGAAACGCACAAAAATATCGTTTCTCAAACGTCTGGCGTTTATCTGCGCAGTATATGAAGATCCCCTTCAAGCATAAAGGAAATAATATTTCATTAGTTTCTGCGAATTTCATTTCGTAAACATATTATTAAATTCAAGGAGCTACGAAATAAAGCTAAAAAATTGCAAAATATATTTTTATTTCTATATCAATAACGTTAGATTGATACTGCAAATTATAAATTTGAAAAAAGTGAGATTCATTGCAGAAATCCTTCTGGATATCAGCAGAAATAACAAAATACTGCGTTTTTACTCTCGTCGGAGTCGAGAAACAGGAAATACACTCATAAAAAAACGCTTATTCTACTTTGTTACCATCCGTTTTTGCTTACAGAGCTACTTATCTTATCATGCCAATGGTATTACTCGTATTTCGTTATTATCACGTTTTAATCCTCATTATCACAAAACGGATCAAGAAACTGTGTTTTCTGGATTGCTTCGGTAAAATGTCAATCAGGTCCAGCATTCGAGGAGAGAAACAAGAGAAACCTTCCAAAACATGCCTCAAATGGTCCGATAGAACCGACTTTTAGCAACCTATGACTGAACCAGTACAGTCCTCGTCTCCTCAGTTTCATACGTCGTTGTGCAGTCATGACGAACGGACTGAATAATCGCTAACACGATACTGCATGTTCCAGTTTGGTGAAAAGATTGGTGATTCTATTGCGGCAATGTTCTCCAACAGTCCGCATCGGTCATGACTGAAAACTAGCGTCGAAACCGCCGCCGCGCCAAGATATCGCTGTAATGTACCATGAACATGCTGGCAACCAAACAAACATGATTTAAAGGCTCCTTCTGTGGAAGGTACGTGAAGGTTTTGAAAGATGCTTTCATCCCCATTATCCAAAGTCACCCTGATTTCGACAAGAAGTGGTGTATCAACATGGAGCTCGATCCCATGAAAGCAGGAGAGTGTTTGATGCCCTGGAGGAGCACTTTGGGGACCGCATTCTGGCTCCTGGCATGGGCCTCGAGTGGTCGCCATATTCTCTGGATCTGAACATATGCGACTTCTTTTTGTGAGGCTATATTAAATACAAGGTGTATAGCAATAGCCCCTGAACCATTGCTGAGCTGAAAACAGCCATTCAGCAGGTCATCGACAGCGTCGATGTTCCGACACTTCAGTGGGTCGTGCAGAATTTCGCTATTCGTCCGCGCCACATCATCGCCAATCATGGCAAGCTGAGTCATAACCTAAATCCGAATATCTGTAATGACGTTTACATGTTGAATAAAGAATGTGCACATCGTAGTTTGTAACAGATTTAGGTTTTTTTATATAGTTCAATAATTTTCATCCTGTGCTGTCCTCTTAGGTTCATGCCTAACTTCACCCTCGGAAAAGGAACCACATTCGAAATAAAACAACCATTTGAGAAACAATATTGCAAATATTAAAGCATATCGTTTCACTCACAGCAGAGAAAGTTGTGCTCCCATGTTCCTGCCTAACCTAACTCTCGGAAATTGTGCCATACTCGCAAAAAATAACCAAATACCCTCAGAAATCGTGACATAGTTGTAATAAACAGTACAGTTTACGTCAGTTACTAAGACCCAAAAGGTAACGTTTAATAATAAGCCGCTTACATTCTTCGCATCATAAGCTCATGACGTCTCACAGGACCTCCTTTTTCACATATGAAATGTTAATGGCTTACCTTCTGACACCTGCCGTTGCAGCGTGCTCGCACTGCATGTCACGGTGCTCTTAAGATGTTGCTGACTGGGTACAGACTCATCCTTGTTACTCGTCAATCGTTTCGTGACAGACCGTTGCTAAGTAATGGCTTGGACCTCTGCAGGAAGCCGTGTATTGTTGAGAGCAGCATCACGTCATCATTTTTTGTTTATTGTTAGAGGACATGCGGTAAATAATCACCACATAATTACGGAAACTATTTAGCGATTACAGCACTCCGTAATAAGTGTCCGACAATGGCTTGGAATCCTTGAGGACATGGGACCCATGAGACATATAGAGAAGAAAGCAAATGAAAATAAGGAAAAAAGAAAATGCGAAACATTGATAAAATAGTTGAGACTTTCACTATGTTAAAAAATTTAAAGAAGGCTCTGAAAATCTATCAGAGGTAAATATAATCACATAATTTATCTCCTTTACCCAGATCCAGAGCCGAACAAGGGCACAAGCAGCCGAAGCGCCAGCCCTTGGCACTTTTCGTCAGGTCGCAGTTTTATGACGAGCGAAAAAAATATGTAGGGTAAAAGAAAGGTGAAAGAGGGAAGGTGAAGTAGGAGAGGGAAGAGGAGAGCAGAGGGCAGAGAGGTACTATGACAATCATCAGGGGATTAAAATTAGACTGCGGAGAGCAACAGCTCCATGGGATCTACCTTTCCATGGTTGGATAACCTTGTTTCTCGTGTTAGGATACTAGACGGAGCCTGGCTCTTTATACCAAGCGATCCAAGGAAACGAAGTCGTAGAGGCTATATTTTGCATTCGATATTTTGTTTGTTACGGCTTTGTATTGAACAGCAATGAAAAACTAATCGCGTTATAGCTGTAAGGAACGTGACTTTAAAATATATGCTGAGCATCAGTTACACTAGTTACTCCACTTCCCAGGTCAAAGATCAACCTGATTTAACTCTCTAAGATCAATGAAGTGTATATATAGAACACAAAGGCTCAGAGATGGGAAAATGTTGCGGCCAAGGCTAGGCCGGTGCATCCCTCATGGGTAGCATAGACAATATTGTGTAAAAAAGAATCTAGTCACAATTTAAATTTAATCAACAAGCGCTGCAACGTGTGTTTTGGGTGTCACAAATTGGCTAATCATGAAACGTCTGTATATCGAAGCGGGTGACATCACCAACAAATTTTCTGGCTACAGCATGCAACAGTGCCAGGAATGAAAAACTAGTTCCGCTATTTTATCTAGGCTAACGCTTCAGAGCTAGCTACTACCTGTTAGACTTCAACCTGAGTGTGTAGTTGTTATCAATCCGGTATTGGTGCCATAAAAATTTCTCCTCCTTGTAAGTAATTTGCCCTAGGAATCAACAACAAAGCGATCTAACTACTGTTAATGAAATATTGGGCAATAAACACACTTGCATGGAGCATCTGAAGATATGAATAGGTAGCACATTCCAGTTGGGCCACAGTGACTCCTGCAACTCCTCATAAGACAGTAAACTTCTTCGCCTCCTTTGTACAGCTTCTGTATATAAGATGAAGAGCAAAACTTTTTTATTAAAATAAACAAATGATGTCTCAAAAAGAGAGCCGGAACTGAAAAACCCGTTATTTTTATTTATTGTTGTTGGAAATATTTGTTTTACATGTTTTATTGCCAGTGATTATTAAGGTTACGTTTTGATATTGTGCTTTTGTTTTCCAGGTCAGTGTTTGTGGGGTATCGGCATGGGAAGATACAGCACGGAACAGCAAGTGTTCATTGTGGAAACTCACTACGAGAATGGTGAAGGTTTCACGGAAACTGGAAACTCCATACTATTCTTGGACTCAACAATGCACCACACGAGTCAAGCACGTAGCAAACGAAGGAGGTGGCGGTGTGAGGACAGCCCTCAATGAAATTACACACGATCTAGCTGCCGTGCAGTGAAATTGAAAGATATTCTGATTTTCAATCACACGACGAGAAAGGGATAATCACTGTCGATACTAAACAAGGCTATCAATAGATTTAAATCCTCGATATATCGACAGCACTATCGCCTGTCATCCGCCTCTACTTTAGCCAAGACAAGCTATTGTACATTGTTGGCCTTATATGAATTCAGTTATTGTTTTGTTAATCAGTTCAGTTTTTACTTGCAACTAATTTCATGTAAGTGCTGCCGTTTATTGTTTTTGTGCTGTATGGCATTGTAATAGTATTTAATTACAGGTAAGTTTGTAACAAGAGCGAATTGGAAAACCTATTTTGATTCATCCACTAGAGTTATGATACGCCAACAACTTGTACACACAACTACAATAGCTTAACTACTTATCAATAGCAGCTTAGAGTTAGCATGAACTCGTTAATTAGAAAGTGGGAGGACACGGGTTTCAATATTTCGTTACTTCAGAAATGGTTCAGATGGCTCTCAGCACTATGAGACTTAACATCTGTGGTCATCAGTCCCCTAGAACTTAGAACTACTTAAACCTAAGTAACCTAAGAACATCACACACATCCATGCCCGAGGCAGGTTCAAATGGCTCTGAGCACTATGGGACTTAACATATGTGGTCATCAGTCCCCTAGAACTTAGAACTACTTAAACCTAACTAACCTGAGGACATCACACACATCCATGCCCGAGGCAGGATTCGAACCTGCGACCGTAGCAGTCGCGCGGCTCCGGACTGAGCGCCTAGAACCGCTAGACCACCGCGGCCGGCCCCGAGGCAGGATTCGAACCTGCGACCGTAGCGGTCGCGAGGTTCCAGACTGAAGCACCTAGAACCGCTCGGCCACACTGGCCGGCTTCAATACTTCAGAAGGCAGCGGAGCGGTAGCCAAAACATAATTAAAATAGCATTAAATTAAAATCAGTATATAAAAGTACACTTGGATTACCTGTGTTGCCTAAAAATCACTAATCAACAAAAATGTCGCCCAACACCGGCATTTCATTTCTTTTAAAAATTTACAAATTCAGTTATCTTTAGCCCAAATGTCCAAATCATATTGCCAAATAAAAAACATTTAGCTCTCCATTTCGGCATAATATATATTCTCAGCAGTATATATATAGGGTGGTCCATTGATAGTGGCTGGGCCTAATATCTCACGAAATAAGCATCAAACGAAAAAACTACAAACAACGAAACTCGTCTAGCTTGAAGGGGAAACCAGATAACACTATGATTGGGCCGCTAGATGGCGCTGCCATAGGTCAAACGGATATCAACTGCGTTTTTTAAATAGGAACCAACATTTTTATTACATATTCGTGTAGTACGTAAAGAAATATGAATGTTTTAGTCGGTCCACTTTTTTCGCTTTGTGATAGATGGCACTGTAATAGTCACAAATATATAAGTACGTGGTATCGCGTAACATTCCGCCAGTGCGGACGGTATTTGCTTCGTGATACATTACCGTGTTAAAATAGACCGTTTACCAACTTCGGAAAAAATTGATATCGTGTTGACATGTGGCTATTGTGGTCAAAATGCCCAACGAGCGTGTGCTATGTATGCTGCTCGGTATCCTGGACGACATCGTCCAAGTGTCCGGTCCGTTCGCCGGATAGTTACGTTATTTAGGGAAACAGGAAGTGTTCAGCCACATGTGAAACGTCAACCACGACCTGCAACGAATCATGATGCCCAAGTAGGTGTTGTAGCTGCAGTCGCGGCTAATATGCACAACAGTAGCAGACAGATTGCGCGCGAATCGGGAATCTCAAAAACGTCGGTGTTGAGAATGCTACATCAACATCGATTGCACACGTAGCATATTTCTATGCACCAGGAATTGCATGGCGACGACTTTGAACGTCGTGTACAGTTCTGCCACTGGGCACAAGAGAAATTACGGGACGACGACAGATTTTTTGTGCGCGTTCTATTTAGCAACGAAGCGTCATTCACCAACAGCGGTAACGTAAACCGGCATAATATACACTATTCGGCAACGGAAAATCCACGATGGCTGCGACAAGTGGAACATCAGCAACCTTGGCGGGTTAATGTTTGGTGCGGCATTATGGGAGGAAGGATAATTGGCCCCCATTTTATCGATGGCAATCTAAATGGTGCAATGTATGCTGATTTCCGACGTAATGTTCTAGCGATGTTACTACAAGATGTTTCACTGCATGACAGAATGGCGATGTACTTTCAACATGATGGATGTCCGGCACATAGCTCGCGTGCGGTTGAAGCGGTATTGAATAGCATATATGATTACAGGTGGATTGGTCGTCGAAGACTGCTATCCTCAGAATTTCAAAGAGAGTATTCCAGTCAACATTGTCAATTGCTTTCTCTAAGCCTACAAATGCTATAAACATAGATTTTGCCTTTCCTTAACCTACCTTCTACGAGAAGTCGTGGAGTCAGTACAGTCTCTTGCGTTTCTATATTTCTCAAGAACTCAAACAGATCTTCCAAGTCATCGGCTTCTACCAGTTTTTCCATTCTTCTCCAATGAATTCGTGTTAGTATTTTGCAACCACGACCTATTACACTGATAGTTCGGTAATTTTCACGTCTGTGAGCAAATACTTTCTTTGGAACTGGAATTATTACATTCTTCTTATATATAAAGGTGCGCTCCATAAGTAATGTGACGAAATTTAAAAAAAATCATTTATTGAATATATTCGTACAAATAATCAAAAATTTTCAAAATAGCACCCTCTTGCGTCGATACACTTCTGGAGGCGGTGTTTCCATGCCTGTAAGGCATCCTGGAATGCCTTTTCCGCAATGTCCTTTAGAGCTGATGCAACATGCGCCTGGATGCTTTCAATCATGTTTTCCCTTCATGACTCCTTTTAACTAAGGAAACAAAAAAAAAGTTAGTGGGAGCCAGGTCAGGACTGTAGGAAGGCTGGGGAACCAGTGGTGTCTTGGTCCTGGCCAGGAAGTTGTTGACAATGAAGGCGCTGTGACGGCGTATTGTCGTGCTGAACTTTCCACGTGTCCTTGATGCCGCTTCGGCAGTGCGACACCTTCCTTTTCAGTCTTTTGAGCACTTCCAAGTAGAAAGCTAAATTCACTGTAGTCCCGGTAGGTACGAATTCGTGGTGGACAATGCCTCTGACGTCAAAGAAGACAATGAGCATGGTTTTGATCCTGGACTTGCTCATGCGTGCCTTCTTGGAATGGGACGAAGATGGGGTGTGCCACTCCGAATTCTGCCTTTTTGTCTCAGGGCCGTACTCAGAAATCCACGACTCATCACCAGTGATAACTGAGCTTAAAAAATGATCATTTTCACACATTTCCAACATTTCTCGGCACCAAAGCACTCGCATGTGCTTGTGTCCGTCGGTGAACACTTTTGGAACGAGTTTGGCACACACCTTTCTCATGTTCAAATCTTCGGTCACAATGCGGAAAACGGTTGTTTTTGACATGTTTAGAGTTTGTGCTATCAATTAGGCTTAGCCGTCTGTCAGAGTTCAAAGAATCGCGCACACGTGTCACATTTTCGTCGACTCGTGCGGTTGATGACCGTCCACTACGAGGTTCGTCGGTGATCTCCTCTCGGCCCTCAATGAACGACTAGTGACATCAGAAAACTTGTGACTTGGACAAGCAATCATTCCCAGAGGCATGCTGAAGTAATGGAAACGCTTCGGTGGCGGACTTCCAAAGTTTAAAGCAAAATCTGATAGCGTACCGCTGCTCTACAGAATGATCCATTGTGCCGTGTTACATAAACTCAAACCGGGGTTGACGGAAACGCACGTCCTGACTCTCCGGCAGCTCGCAGCCGAATGAGACAAAGAGTGTTTTGAAGCAACACCCCCCTACACTTAGCCCAACCGGTTATAACACGCTGTAGTGTACCGTTGCATCAGAAAAAAATTGGTGACATTACTTATGTAACGCACCACACTCTTGGGAATATGTTTTTTAAGAAAAGCTTTTCTTGTTTAATTTTATAGACCTAATAATACTCTTGTATGATAGCCTCCCGAAAGCAATTTGTGTTCAGATCGGGCTCTCCCTTCGACAAAATCCTGGCTACGTCCTTGTATGAATCCACTGTTGGTAGGTTGATTAAGAAATTTGAAAAAACCGTTTCAACGGTAGACATCCAAAGCTTTGGACGCCCTCGAAGTGGCCGGAGTAAGGCGGATGTTGTTACTGTGCGTGATTGTTTACCGTGAGTCCGGGAAAACCATGTCATTGCTGTGTTGAAGAAATAATGTGCATGTGTCTAGCAAAAATGCACAGAATTTTAATACAAGATTTGCACTTACACTAGTACAGAGATCAGTTAACACAGGTACTTAAACCAGCGAACATAGAAAACGACGGAAGTTTTGTGCAATGCATGCTGGAAAAGGGGCGAGAGAGCCATGTTTCTTAGATGAAACAGACTTTCATTTACGCAGCTTTGTGAACAAACACAACTGCTGAATATGGGGATCAGAGAAACCAACAGTAATTCACGAAAACGACATGCATCCCCAGCACGTTACGGTTTGATGTGGGATTGGAGTGGGGACTTAATCGGTCCTTACTTTTTTGAATATGAACAAAGAAGGTCTGTCACGATGAATGGAGTTCGTTATCGTGCCATGCTCACTGCTTTCCTTGGATCCTGTTTGGATCAAATGAATATCGATAATTTATGGTTCCAAAAAGACGGAGCAACTTGCCACACTTCAGGAGACACAATAACTCTGCCGCGTGATAAGTTCCCAATCGGACCAATATTCTTGCGACAGGACCAAACCTATCCACCTCTACCTTGTAGCCTAACACCTTGTGACATTTTCCTGTTGTGGTACGCTCAGTCACGACTTTACCAGAGCAAACCCCATAATCTATTGAAACTCTCACAAGAAATTCGACTTGTTCTCCACGAAGTTGATGAAGAAACGTGTGAGCGGGAGATGGTTAATTTCATGGACAGAGTGGTCGCATGTAGGACTCTAGTACCGGACAGATGTGGTGTCATATAATCGATGCTGTGTTTCACGTTTAAACCTCAACATCTCCTAAAGAGAATGGTTTTTTTTTTCAAATAAACAAATTTGTGCAATTTATCAGCTTCGTATTGTGCAATTTATCAGCTTCGTATTCGGCGTTCTTTCTGAAATCTTTACCATCATCCTTTACCTTCACACAGAGACATAAGGCGAATGAAAACACACCTGCGCAAAAAAGAAAGAAAAAAGAGAAAAAAGCGGTTGTTCCAATGCAACACTGGCAAGCTAAGCACTCATCACGAATCCTGAATACTGCTTCTTATGGATGGCATTCTGACAAAAACACAGGGCAATAACGTCTGAAGTTAGCATGTAGAACGATGTTTGCTGAAGCAGGCAGCGAACACGGGAAGAGACAGAGCAAGTCTACGTGCTTGCCGCGTGACCCTATTCAAGTGAATCTAACCCCTAGCCACTTGATTGGCAGGCAGAGCTACGCACTTAAAGAACAATAAGCAGATAATGAGATTTTTTATTGTCTGTATTAGTTGCATTAATTTTTTAAAAAAAATGGCAGTTTCCGGTTCAGCATGGACCACATTCAAATCAAATTGTATTGGTTGTAAGGGTAGCCTGTCCAACTACAAGGGGCGATCACAAAGTTTCCGTTCGAAGTCCATACAGTCCAGAATCCGTATGACAATCAGAAAATCATCCCACGGACGCACGAAGTTAAAGATACCCGCCTGGTAAAGCTGCGTCAAGAAGTTGGCAACTGCGTGCTACACGTGCTTGTCCGATAAAAATCGTCGACCCTTCATGGCCCTTTTTAAAGGACCGAAATCGCGATAATCGTATGAGGAGAGATCCGGACTATGATACGTGTGCTCGCTCATCTCCCACTTGCGTTGGCGTTAACTTCTGCGCTACGACATTCGCGAGATGGGGGAGTGTGTTATCATGAAGCAGCAGCATCCGTTGTCGCGCACAGTTCCAAAACGGTTGTTTTCGAGGTACATACTCTCCCAACTTCATCCTTCATTCCCCGATGAATGTCTACCAGAGTTTATACTTCAGCAGCCAAGAAAATAATGACAGCACATTGGGTTTGTTTGTAACCTTTTTGGTAAAAGCTTTTCCGTATTTGCCGCAGCACATTGGAAAGATCAGTGCTTGCCTCTATGTCGGTCCTTACATAACCGCATCGGAATCGTGCTGGATTTCATATAAGGAGCAGTAACGCCCTCAAGACTAAGCTTTGTATCGCCCCTTATGTAGGCGAAAATTTGCATGCTACGTCACAGGATAAGAAAAATAATTCGATCAAGATGTACAATAAAAAATCCATCTTACAACCATTTGTTGCCTATATTCCGAAGAACATTACGTCAAATTTTACACATGTGTTTTAGCATGTCTTCGAAGGTAAGGTTTTCCGTGCAGACCAGAGCCTGAACAGACACTGTGTGGGCCAAGAGAGCGATCCATAATATACATAATATGAAAGAGGTTTCTAACAGACGGCTTTTACGCTAAAGGCACTAAACCCAACGCATGAACTAGCAGATCGACGCCATCTGCACTTAAAGAGAGATTCATTGTCTTTGAACTCTCTGACAAACACAGTTCTTTTGGGGAAGATAAGTAACGAATGAAGTGTAGCAATAGGGATTCGAAGTATAATGAATCCTGCAGCTGTTCTGTTTAATGTAAAGCAATACGAGAATGAGTATACCTATATCTATATGAAATAAAAAAAAGGGGGTGAGAAAGGGCACTGTGGTAATGCAATGGCGAAAGTCAAAAATTTGTGCCGGACCAGGACTCGAAGCGGGATTTACCGCTTCTCGTGAGCGGTTGTCTTTTTTTCCGTCTGGTGAAGTAGAGCACTCTGGTTCAGCCTGGTGGAGACAGGATGGGCAGATAAACAGGACATCATTATTCGTACAATTGTGCCCTTTTAGGGTGAAGAAAGCATCTAATCAACAAAAGCAAAATTAAAGAATAAACACTATGTAAAGGCTGCACTTTAGTATTACACACATTGAAACCAACATTAGACAGTACACCATCAGCTGCTAGCGACGATATGTCCGCGGATCCTTCTAATCTGCCATCGCGGCCGGGCACGTCTTCAGAACAAAAGGGTCCGTATGGTTCTGTCGCTTGCTCTGCTCCGTAAAACTGCCATGAGAATAAGGTTAACTTATTATACCCGACACGGCCCAATGGCAGGGAGGGTCAAAGAAGACACTACCCAACTAATTAGTCAAATATTGGCGGTAGCGCGGGTGGCGCCGGAGACGAGTGAATCGTTCCAGCGGGAAGGTCCAAAAATGGAGAAACTGCTTGGCACTATTCCGGTAAAGATTTAGGTAAAGATATAGTATGAACAAACCCTTGACTCATATCACTGCGTTCATCTTAGTAAAACGTCATATCAAGGATAAGAAGGGGTGTGGGAGTTACTGCAGTTGGGGTCGTTCACTGAAGGAGGGCGAATATGAGTCTCGGCAGTCCCACATTCGAGACGGTATTCATCCGTATCAATGAGATGCCACTGGAGACATAATGAAAATCTGTAATACGTGTGGATTCATACATTTGTGGTTGAAAACCAAATACCAGGGCTTTCTGGTCTCCAAATCGAGGAGAGCGGTGTGCACTGAACGCCAGACCAGCAGCCAAGTAACCGAGGGTAGATGGCTTTCATTCGGACTTCGGGGATGGCCTCTCAGCAGCTGCTCACTAGACAGATCGGTGCTGACGTGACTGAAGTCCACAAAAAACTCCGTGAGGTGAGACAGTGTCGGGGAAATACGCGCCACTGCAGTCGGCGGTTCGTGAGAAGTAGGGGCCAGCTCTTCGGCATCGGGAGGACAGTAGGCAGATGGGGTATTCTGGACGCCAGATAGTCGTTGACATAAGCCACTCGCTGGACCATTTCAAAGATCGCAGCAAGTTGCTACGGACATACGTACATATTCATTGTAGGAGACGAATATAGGTGCACTGTCCGTCGACTATAGCGCTTAAAGACGACCTCCAAACATTTGATAGAATCCCGGAGTGGGTATGGAGCCAAACTCCCTTCCTGCAGACCGCTGCCGATGACCGTCGCCCGAGACTTCTACAAGTTCACACGGCTTCCGGTTGCAGCATCATGTTGGGAAATCCAGTCCAGCGATCTTTGTACTTCGTCTAGCGTATGCAATAAAAATGTCGTGTGACTAGGGCCTCCCGTCGGGTAGACCGTTCGCCTGGTGCAAGTCTTTCGATTTGACCCCACTTCGGCGACTTGCGCGTCCTGAGTGGAGAAAATCTCCGACCCAGCCGGGAATCGAACCCGGGCCCTTAGGATTGACAGGCTGTCGCGCTGACCACTCTTTTTTAATGTTATTTTGTTCGGTTTTGGTTGTTGCATCTGCTCGGGGCGGACGTCGTAAGACATCCGTTTAAGTTCGTTGTTGATCCATTAACTCAGTTTTTTTATTACAGAGGGCAGCTAACCCTCTAACCGAACACGCTGAGCTACCGTGCCGGCGACCACTCAGCTACCTGGGGCGGACAGCGTATGCAATAAAAACACCACATTGTCCACATGCTCGCGAGAGACGAAGGTATGGCTTCTCAGCGTAACTCACTGCAGCCGACATCGTAGTCCCTGTAACAATGGGGCCATGGCACTGGCATACATAACCACTGACAGGGAACAACATAGCCTCACCACTTCCGTCATCCGGACACGGTTGCTGACCGACTCTAATTTCCGTCTTATCGCATTCTGCAATGCAGCCTCGCTCGTCCATCAAACCCCTACTCGCGAATAATTCCCCTAGTCATTCGGACCTAGTACATCCTCACTGAAATAAACGTCAAGCATCTCACAAGTTTTTTTTCTTTATTGTTATTTTTAAAGCTGTTTACAGGCAGGCCAGAAGCAGCATACTACGCCGCTTTTTGGCCTCAGAGAAACACAAAAGAGACAAATTAAGACAATGTGAGATAAAAATATGGTGGACATATAAACGGAGACACACACTTTTTAAAATGCATGGAGCCGTTCACGGACGTAGAGTCCAAGATAAAATTTGTTCAGACACTTGGACACATACATAGACGAAAATTGTCACACGTGAACGTAGGTGCACAAAACGAATAACACTGAACCACTGAAGCACAAAACGGCAGCACACACAGAAACACGAGGTGTTGATCTCCGGCGCGCGAAAGTTCACTAACCGTGTACGAGTCCGGGGACCTGCCAAGAGAGGAGGAGGGGTGTGGGAGAGGGATAGGGGAGAGCAGATGCCATGGGCAGGGGAGATAGGGGGAGGGAGGAAGGGAGAGGGGAAGCCTGGGGGAAGAGGGGTGGAGGAAGGGGACGGGGGAAAAGGAGAGAGAAGGGAAGGAGGGTGCCGAAAGGAAAGGACACAGGAAAGGGGGGGAGGATCAAAGTTGATAGGAGGGGTAGATGGAGGGGAGGAGGACATCATCAGGGAGGGGGAGCTGGCGGAAGCCACCTTGGGAGAGGGTAAGGAGGGTGAAGAGATGGAGACCGGGTGGGACGTGGGACGGCAGCGGGCGGGGGTGGGAGAGGATGGGCGAGACAAGTGGGTGAGGAGGATCTTTGCGGGAGGTGTACAGGATGTGTATCCTTTCAAGGAAAAGGAGGAGGTGGGGGAACGGAATGAGATCGTACAGGATCTGCGTGGGGGAGGGGAGACGGATGCGATAGGCGAGACGGAGAGAATGGCGTTCAAGGATTTGAAGGGATTTGTAAAAGGTAGGGGGGGGGGCGGAGATCCAGGCCAGATGGGCGTAACAAAGGATAGGGCGGATGAGGGATTTATAGGTGTGGAGGATGGTGGAGGGTTCCACACCCAACGTACGGCCGGAAAGGAGCTTGAGGAGACGGAGTCGGGAGCGTGCCTTGGCTTGGATTGTCCGGAGATGGGGGGTCCAGGAGAGGCGACGGTCGAGGGTAACGCCTAGGTACTTGAGGGTGGGAGTGAGGGCGATAGGACGGCCATAGACGGTGAGATAGAAATCAAGGAGGCGGAAGGAAGGGGTGGTTTTGCCTACAATGATCGCCTGGGTTTTGGAGGGATTGACCTTGAGCAACAACTGGTTGCACCAAGTGGTGAACCGGTCAAGATGGGATTCGAGAAGGTGTTCGGAGCGCTGCAGGGTGGGGGCAAGGGCAAGGAAGGCGGTATCATCGGCAAACTGGAGAAGGTGGACGGGGGGTGACGGCGGCGGCATGTCCGCCGTATACAAAAGGTACAGAAGGGGGAAGAGGACGGAGCCTTGGGGCACACCGGCGGAGGGAAAAAAGGTGTAGGAATCCGTGTTATTGATAGTGACGTAGGAAGGACGGTGGGAGATAAAGGAGCCGATCAGACGGACGTAGTTAATGGGAAGGGCGAAGGTTTAGAGCATGAAGAGCACATCTCAGAAGTCTCTGACAAACATAATTCTTTTTGAGAAGAAATGTAGAGAGCCAAGTGTAGCAATAGGTATTAAAAGCATAATGAATCCCACAGCTGTGTTCTTCAGTGTAAAGTAGTACAAAGAGTCAATACACCATCCAAGTCCCTGCAGTCTGAGAGTATGGACGTTTCAGCTAAATGTGAGCTTTTAAGAATGAAACTGTCGGAAAGTATAAAGTGTACAACTTTGCTTCCGCCGATTGCCTATAGATGGCGACAACGGTAAGTGGCGTTCGAAAGAAACTGATCACAGATGTCAGGCAGTTAGCTTGGACCTCGGTCAACATAACCTCATTCAAACATTAGTCGATAAAAACGTTCTAGATTGAAAATGTCAGTTTACGAGCCTAATTCTCGTCATTTCCAGGAGGTGTTACTGTTTTGTTTCAATGTGAAGAAAACAGCGGTTGAGTCTCATCGACTGCTCTCAAGTACGTATGGTAAGGACGCTATTAGTGAAATAACATGTCGTGAGTGGTTTCAAAGCTTCAAGAACGGTGATTTTAGCGTTGTAGACCGGCATAGTGGTGGGAGAGAGAATGTTTTCGAAAATGCAGAATTGAAGACTTTGCTGTGTGAAGACTCGCGTCAAACTCAAGAATAATTGGCACGATTAGTGGGAGTGACACAGCAAACCATTTCAAAACTTCTCAAGGCTATGGGCATGATTCAGAAAAAAGGATATTTGGTCACGTGTGAGCTGAAACCAAGAGACGTTGAACGCCGTTTGTGTGCTTGTGAACAGTTGCTTCAGAAGCAACAACGGAAGGGATAGCTGCATCGCATTGTGACCGGGGACGAAAAATGGGTTCATTACGATAACCCTAAACGCAAAAAATCGTGGGATATCCCGGCCATGCTTCCACGTCGACGGCCAAATCGAATATTCACGGCTCCAAGATCATGCTCTGCATTTGGTGGGACCATCTCAGCATCGTGTACTATGAGGTATTAAAACCAAGTTAAACAATCACAGGTGCTCGTTATCGAACGCAGTTAATGCGTTTGAGCAGAGCTTTAAAAGACAAACGGCCGCAATACAGCGAGAGGCACGATAAAGTGATTTTGCAGCACGACAACGCTCGACCCCACGTTGCAAATGAGATCAAAACCTACTTGGAAACGCTAAAATAGGAAGTCCTACCACACCCGCCGTATTTTCCAGACATTGCTCCCTCTGACTATTACCTGTTTAGATCAATGGCGCATGACCTGGCTGACCAGCACTTTGGATCTCATGAAGAAGTCACAAAATGGATCGATTCGTGGATCGTTTCGAAAGATGAACAATTTTTTCGACGAGGGATTCGTACACTGCCCGAAAGACGCGAGAACGTAGTGGCCAGCGATGGAAAATACTTTGAATGATACATGTGTAACCAATTTGTTTCATTAAAGCCTCAAATGTTGGGGGAAAAACGGCGGAAGCAGAGTTATATTATTGCTCAAACTACTGGAAGAAACTTTTCACATCTGTGAGAGAAGAAGCATCGACTGTTAATCGTGTAATAAACGAATAAAAACAATAAAGAAGCCTGACAGAGGCTTACTCTGAGAGTTTATGTAACCAAAGACTGGCAATATTTACTCGGAACTAAATATCTAGTTTTAAGTAGTGAAGTCACAGGCGCATGCAGAGCAATATCATCCCCTTTTACATCTAGCCCACGTGACGAAAATGTTAAATATGAAGCACCAAGTTTACCAACGATATATTATTATCATACATCTCTTCTGTTTCAGCTCAGATTATTCTAATGGAAACTTCTTTTAAAGTACTGTTATCGAATCTGGTCCACAAGATTTAGGAGTGCTGATATCGAGTTATCCTGACGTATGGATAACCGTCTTGATGTAAACAAAATATGTGGCTGTTGCAAAAGTTGACCGTTCATTTACCTAGCTCAAATCATTTAACCGTGTTTCGTTCTACATTGAGTCAGGAATGACTATCTAGTCCCAGAGTAGTATCAGTAGGAAGACAGTGGTGCGTAGGGTGACAGGCTTCTTTTTCTGTCGTCAAACGTAACAGAAATTTTAAGAATATTGATAGGTGTAACTCGAAACAATACGCCGTACAGCTCGAAAGAACGTACTTGGAATCTAAGGACCCGTCTTTCAGCGCAGAAACTCCCAATATTCTTCAGCCACCTACGTTCCCATCCTGCAGAGGTTGTGCACTTAAAACTAGAGAAATAACAGTAATTACAGAGGTCAACAAGCTGTCTTATTTCCCACGCTCCATCCGTGCATGGAACACGTTCATTAAAAATCGGCTTTGGCGCGCACTTCACAGTGACTCGCTAAGTATCGATGAAGATGTACAGGGGATAGGCAAAATAATGTGAAAACCTGTACTTACTTGGAAATTGTTTATTAATAAGTGATTGGACCCCCGTTTACCCGTAATACAGCTGCAGTTCTTCTTGCAATAGCGGCATATAATGATTGTATAGTCTCCAGTGGAATATTATGCCACTCTTCGATCAGAACTTCTTCTAACTCCTGTAGTGACGAGGGAGGCTAAAATGTGCTCCGGAGTTTGCGCTCCAATACCGCCCACAAGGGTTCGATAATGTTCAAGTCCTGAGAATGTGCTGGCCAGGGAAGACGCTGCAGTTCAGTTGTATGCTCCAGCCTGCCCTGGCTGTGTGAACGGGTGACTTATCGTCCTGAAAGGTGCCATCATTGTTGGGGAACAACACTTGAATCATGGGCTGCACCTGATAACCTAGAATGTTCACATAATCGTCGGCTTTAACACGACCTTTGAGAGTATTGATGGGACCAGCAGAATACCATGATTTAGCTGCCCACACCATCACACTTCCACCTCCATGCGTAATCGTTCGAATCAAGCAATCAGGATTGTAGGCTTCCTTTTGCGTACTCCAGACGTAAATCCGGCCCGATGTTGGAAATAACGAAAACGTTGAATCGTGTTCCCACTGATCAGCCGTCCAGGATTTATGCTCCTAACACCACGTTTTACGCATCTTTGCGTTGGTTGTCGTCACTAATAGTTTCGGTATGGCAGCTCGTTCATGAATATTCGCTTTATGTATTTTCCGGCGAACAACATCGATAGATACTGGGTCTCGAAGATGACTATGGAGCTCTGCAGTCACTTTAGCCGCCGTAGTTTTGTGTTGTTTTGACACAATTCGTGTTAGCATACTACGATCTATGTCATTTAGTTTTTATTTGCGCCTACTATTACGTTTACACGACAATGTCTTTCCATGTTTTGCGTAGGCTGTCATGATTGTTGAAACAGTTGCTCCTGAAACGTTAAGTAAGTTGGCTGTCGTGTTTACTGATAGTCCAGCTAATCTGGCGCCCACAATCAGCCCTCTTGGGAACTCTATTAAGTCTTTCATTGCACCGACCTCGGCCACTGAATGCAAATAAGAAGTGTGCACCACTCTAAAACAAACTGAACCTGCGTTGTTGATCGTCAGACACAACCATTATATCACTGTTCACATTATTTTGCCTATCCCCTCTATATACATCAACAGAAAATGGAACAGCAAGAAATATAGAATTTTATAAGAGAGAACTATTTTTCACATAGAAGAAGGACAAAAATCTCATTTAACTAAGACATTAATCTAGATCACTAAGTGCATTCATTTCCTTTGCAGTGTACATTTGGTAATTTTACATGGATATTCATATTTATGTACTATTTTGTTCTGAAATACACTTTTTTAGTGAGATCATTCGGCGTTGTATGTAACTGATCCTTAATAGTTTATTTCACATTCTCACGAGAAACAGTTTGTATTTGTAGTAAATTAACGCACTACCTCATCAAAAGTATCACTACACTCCTACGTAAAGCGGAAATGATCACTAGACGTCACGAAAAGCGGACCAGTAACAACAATAGAATGTGTGGATCAGGGGAGCTCAGAGTCTTCGAACGTGGATTAGTCATTGGGTGTCATCTAAGTAACAGATCCGTAGAGACATTTCAGAGCTTCAGCTGCTGTTTAAGTCGATTGCTGGTGATGTGCTTGTGAGATAACGCGAAGGAACAACCATGGGTAAATCGAGGAGGACGTCATGCACTGATGGGCTGCAACCAAGGATCTTCGCGCAGGCTGATTTTAAAAAACCGCATGAAATCAGCGGAAGGGATGACACATGAGTACCAAACTGCTACCGACTGTCCAGCTAGTACGATGTCAATACGTAGGCGCATAAAGAGAATGGATTACAATGGTTGCACAGTTTCTCATGAGCCATACTGTGCAGTCAGTGGGAAGCAACACTTGAGGTGGTATAAAGAGCGACACCAGTGGACAGTGGATAACTGGAAAGAAGTAATTTGGGGTCATAAATCACGCTGCATCCTGTGTAAATCTGCTAGGAAGGTTTGGCATCGGCGAATGGTTGGAGAAAGTTACCTACCGTCGTCTGTAGTGCCAACAGCGAAGTACAGAGTTAGGTAGTGTTACGGTATAGGGATGCCTTTCGTGGTTAGGGTGTGGTCCACTTATTCAGCTGAATATGCGGGAAGATATAAACTCATTTTACAGCGTTGTAAACTGCATGCAGTACAGTAACAGTTCGGAGACAATTATTGTGTGTACCAGGAGGCAATGCATCCTGACATTAAGCTGAATCTGTGAAGCAAGGGTTTGTGGACAGTAGCATTCCTCAAATGGACTGGTCTGCCCAGATCGAGAGACTTGAACCCGATCAACTAGGCAGCGGGATGAATTAGAACATCGACTTCCTCTCGAGCCCAGCGTCCAACATCCGTGCCTTCTCTGATTTCGGCTCTTGAAGCTTTCATTCTTCCACAGATATTCAGACTGTAGTGGACTGTTAAGGCAGCCAGTCCACAGTGAAGTAGCCGAAAGGGCACGCGTCAACTCACGCCGTCTGGCGTTAAGTCTGGAACAGGATTCGTAATGAATGTGATAAAGAAAAGAACGTAGCTACTAGAACACTTAACTTTTATATCGTCCTTTGGTATACAGCATTCTTGATGATACAAGTGAGACAATCTTGAGGTACATGCAACGTTACAAATGGTTAATGGCGCCTTGCCAGGTCGTAGCCATTAACTTAGCTGAAGGCTATTCTAACTGTCTCTCGGCAAATGAGAGAAAGGCTTCGTCAGTGTAATCGCTAGCAACGTCGTCGTACAACTGGGGCGAGTGCTCGTACGTCTCTCTAGACCTGCCATGTGGTGGCGCTCGGTCTGCGATCACACAGTGGCGACACGCGGGTCCGACATGTACTAATGGAGCGCGGCCGATTTAAAGCTACCACTTAGCAAGTGTGGTGTCTAGCGGTGACACCACACAGACACCTGTTTGAAAGAGTCCCAGGGCGAAGGATGGACATAGCCCACTTAAATGTCCACTAATAAGTGTCTGGATACTTTTGATCAGGTAGTATACAAGGCATACCTCCAGTAACGTGCACTATTTCTTAGGTGCAACTATTTCGTGAAAAATAGACGTTCCATGCATTGTAACAAATCTATGACTACAAGTATCTCAAATAAGACATACAATTTTCTAAGATCCTCTTATTAATTTCACATTTTTGATTGGAGTTCGAGGAGAGCGTTCCGGGTGAGGGTATGCAACGGTTTGACTGTAAGCAGTTGGAGAGGGTTAGGGGGATGGGGTAACTGTGAGAGACAGTGCGTGGGTGACGTTATGTTCAGTCGAGGCTGGGGTGTGCACAGGCGTGCAGGAGGCATGCCCGTGACTTTATGCTTTTGCCCCTGTCAAATAAAATGGTGGTCTGATAAGTATTTTGGTGGTGCGTACATCACATCAGGTATCACTCAAAACTACTATAAATGATCTTTATGTTACAAATTTACGAAGGAACAGAAAACAAGTGTGGAGAGCTGCACTCCATATTGCTCTGGGCGATACGACAGAGAATGGTACGAGTGTTGTATGACTGTCGTCGCTATGTTTCTAGATGCTATGCCAATGTGCTTTGTTTCAGAGACGAATCACATACCGTATCTACGTCTGCAGCTATTCCCTACGAACAATTGTGATGTGTGTGGCAGACAGTGCGTCTTACTGTACCGGTTATTAAGGATTTTCCCATTCCATTCACATATGGAGTGTGGGAAAAATGATTGTTCAAGTGCCCCTGTGTGTGCTGTAATTAATATAATATTATCCTCTCGCTATGAAAGCGATATGTAGGGGTTTTGGAACATTCCTAGACTCATCTTTTAAATCCAGTACTTGAAACTTTGTTAGTAGACTTTCTCAGGGTAGTTTCTCTCTAGCTTCAAGAGCATGGACCAAATGTAATGTTGTACTGAAATGGTGCGAACAATTAGACCATGGTCTCAGAGAAGTGGGTGAGGCAGTTCGGGAAGTAAGGACATCGACATCGACACAATGTCCAGGCAGTCGAGGAACCGATCCGCAGCAATCACAGAGTGCCAATCACGGACAAGGCTCAGCAGACACGCATCTCATCAGGGAGTGCTCATTCCTCAGTCCGAGATCGTCTGCAGTATCGGAATTTGTGCTCACGTTTGGTTTCACGATCACCACCATAGCTACTCAATTACCCAAGGTCTATGACTTCTGTTGACTTCTTTGAACGTTACACCATGGAAGGCAATAATTTCGTAAGCTGCATCATTACGGACGATGAGACATAGGTCGACCATTCCGCAGCTGCAACAGTGACGGCGTCGATGGAAAGGAGACATATCTCACCCCCCGCTCAAGAAAGTTACGCAACCACCAAGGAAGGCCATGCTACCCGTTTTCTTCTGCTGTGCATGAGTTGTGTACACAGAGTCTGTGGCAAAGGTCACAACTACAGTGACAGGAAAAAAAATCGCAGCGAGAAAAAAATGTAGAGTAACGACATTTCATGAATACATTTGTTTAGGAAACAGATTTAAGTGATCGACATTGCAAGATTACAAGCTAACGCAAGCGCGTGATAAGCCACTGCAAATACTGGTACATTAATAACCGGCGTACCGCCGGAAAGTTGAATGTAAGCATGAAAACATGCACGCGTTGTGTTGTATACGAGGGGCGTTCAGAAAGTAAGCTCCGATCGGTCGCGAAATGGAAACGACTATGAAAATCCGATAAAGCTTTGCACAGATGTGTTGGGTAGTGTCTCTAGTATAACCCCAGTTAGCATCACGTCGCTCTTCTCATTTCTGAGCTCGCAGTGAGCGCGTAAAGATGTCTAGAAAATAGTGTCTGCCGCCAAGTACGAGGGTCTGGTGAGAAATTTCGCCTGAAGCTATGCAGCTAACATTACATAACTGTCGTGCTGTTTCGTCTTCAAGACAATTCTCAGCCGCATTCTGCAGGGGCAATGAAGATGCTCCTGCATCATTTTCAAATGGAAATGTGAGATTACCCACAATACAGTCCGCAATTGTCTCCCCCTGAGTTTCATCTCTGGTCACATAAACCGCTGTCTTTGAAGACAACATTTTGACACAGACGACGAGGTGTAGGCCAGCGTGGAGAATTGGCGGAAAGCACTGGCGGCTGCCTTCTATGATGAGGCTATTGAAAAGTTGGTACAACGCTATGACAAAAGTCTAAGTCAGAACGGCGACTACGTAGAGAAGTAGCTGAAAGGTGTAGCTAATTGTTACAAGTAAAACATTTCTGATGTTCACTGTGGTTTCAATTTGGCAATCAATCGGAGCTTACTTTCTGAACAGGCCTCGTAGGTGCCGGATGTCAGTTTGTGGAATGGAGTTCTACGCATGTTGCACTTGGTCGGCCAATACAGGGGCGGTTATTGCTGGTTGTGAACGACGCTGGAGTTCTCGTCCGATGATGTCCCACATTGTGCTCGGTTGGAGACAGATGTGGCGATGCAGCAGGCCAAGTCAAAATGTCGACGTTCTGTAGTACATGGAAAATTCTGTCATGTATTTGCGTCACTTTGAAATGCATTACATATTGAATAAGGCGTGTTTCTCACTGAGGCGGTAAGTTACGCAGTACGAGACACTGCAGTAAAGGTTAAGTGACGCGACGCTGATCAGTACGAGGCTTATGTTGCCGCTAGGATGATACGATATGATACGCTATACGATGAGCGACGCAATAGCTATAAGACAAGCGACAAGAAAGATTGAACCATATTCCTGTTTCAGTTTCGCTTCGATTCATGAGCTCTTCCAAAGGACGTTGTTTGGCTTATCATTATTTGAAATTCAAGAAACTGAAAAATAAAAGGAAGTGCTAGGTGTATCTGTACAATGCTATAAATGTCATTGTTCAGGTGTAGTTTCCCGTTAGCTCTCCCGACACTACAGAACAAATCCAGTTTCCATTTTCTCGAGCAACTATATACCCGCATTTCCTCTGACAAGGTAGGACACACTTGAATATTTGTCCTGCTGAGAAGCTAGTCATTATGATAGGGTAAGCTTGTGAAATGTGTGAACGACGTCAAAAATTACACCATAAGCAATGACTGATCTGCACGACCACCTAGAATGGTACTTTATTCAATGTCATACATACACAAGTAATGGTTACACATTTATAAAGCTGGGATAGTATTTCTACAACTTCTCAGTACTGCAGGGTAATGTATGATTCAGTCTGAGGCGTACTCAGAAGAAACGTTGTTGGATTTGTAGTGAGATCAGCTACCATCGATGGTGTAGCAGTGGATGGTGAACTCTGTGTAGGTGTAGACAATGTTTTCGAAGAAATGGAACAAACCCACCAACTTGAGGAAAATCCCGACGTGTCCTCCTTGGCTTCATGCAGCTGCTCTTTAGAATGAACAGGAATTTAACTTTCAGTTCCCTTTTAAGCTTGTCACAATGTTTTCAGTGATTACTGACTGTAAAACATCCAGTCAGTATAATTAGCTGAAGACTCGCACTGTCTTCTCATTTCTGTAATTTTTTTCCTTGTTAGCTTCGACTTATTTCAATAGCTTATGAAGAAGAGAAGACGAGACAGCTCCGCACTTCACATAGCGGGTAAAAGCAGGTTGCAATAGCCTCAGTGCGCCGCAAAGCTGCCAACCTCGTCACGGACGCGTTCCAGTAGATCTTATGTATTTCCTCAAGAATGGACAGAGGCATGGCTCTCCTTCCACTGTATACTGGAAAAGAAAACCAGTTCATTATCAAGCAATGTTTTCACACTACAAGGTGCAGAAAAATGAACGTTTTTTTTATTTTTACCGAATAGTTACCTCAAAATCTCACGAGAAAGGCTGCATAGCGGCCACATACACTAATACCTTTTTTAGGCACATCAGGTGTGACTTGAAATTTCCCTCCCCATGAATCGTACGACTGAAGCTGTGTGCAGCAACCTGCACTCCATATTGCTCTGGGCGATACGACAGAGAATGGTACGAGCGTTGTATGACTGTCGTCGCTATGTTTCTAGATGCTATGCCAATGTGCTTTGTTTCAGAGACGAATCACATACCGTATATACGTCTGCAGCTATTCCCTACGAACAATTGTGATGTGTGTGGCAGACAGTGCGTCTTACTGTACCGGTTATTAAGGATTTTCCCATTCCATTCACATATGGAGTGTGGGAAAAATGATTGTTCAAATGCCCCTGTGTGTGCTGTAATTAATATAATATTATCCTCTCGCTATGAAAGCGATATGTAGGGGTTTTGGAACATTCCTAGAGTCATCTTTTAAACCCAGTACTTGAAACTTTGTTAGTAGACTTTCTCAGGGTAGTTTCTCTCTAGCTTCAAGAGTGTTCCATTTCAGTTCTTTCAGCAACTCAGTGACACTCTCCCACGGTCAAGCAAACCCTTCATGCTGAGCTTCTGTGTATACGTTTAATATCCCCTGTCAGACCTCTTTGGTACAGGTCCCGTTTCGCCTCACTGTGAATTGCGCCAGAAAGTTATTTGGTCTGAAGTAGTGATGTGTAACTTACTTGTTGAAGTTCCCTCCTGCAATAGTATTCATGTACTGTTCATGTCTTGGATGGAAGCTGTGTTAAAGAGGAAGGAGCCACGCTTTCCTGGAAAGAAACCCAGAGAGGAGCATCCGAGCCCAGAAACTCGCCTTGTGGTCGCGGTGACAAGTGTTTATGGGTACCACTGCAGCGGAGAGCGTCACTTTTACGCGGCGCCTTATCTGCCAGTGCAGAGGAAGGCCAGACCATACATCGCCATGAGAGCCTAGCGTGGCGCTATCTGGGCTGGCGGCGCAGAAACTGCAACCATCGCCGAGCGGGTGTGAGGGGAGAGGTGGAGATTCCCCGCACCGCGTGACAGCGCCGCAACTGAGGCTTCCTCCAATGCAGTATAGTTACAGCCACTGCACTCAAGCTCCACGCTGGCCGATTCGTGTACCAACCAAAACAGCTATCGAAAGAAACAATGTGTCTCCATGTAACTATGGAACTTGGAAAGCAACCGTTTGTACATACTATTGTTACAGAATTTCTCCTGTAATATCGATGTCATATCTGCCTCAGCGACATCAGATAAATACTTACCATTTTACTTTTAATATGCACAGCCTGACAAAAAACGTGAAGCACCAAAAAGAGGAGGAGGAAATGAAATGAGACATCACGGTTTGAGAAGGTGTGTGATGTCATTTTAGTGGTTACGAAATCGAGTCAAATTTACAAAGAACTTGACAGTAACATCTAACATACTTATCACTATAGCAATGCTTCCCATTGCGCCTATTTCGTTGGGAACTGTGTCGCAAGACAGTCGTATTCTCTCCTGAGGTAAAATGGCCCACAAGTTTTGTAACTCAAAAAATGGTTCAAATGGCTCTGAGCACTATGGGACTCAACTGCTGAGGTCATTAGTCCCCTAGAACTTAGAACTAGTTAAACCTAACTAACCTAAGGACATCACAAACATCCATGCCCGAGGCAGGATTCGAACCTGCGACCGTAGCGGTCTTGCGGTTCCAGACTGCAGCGCCTTTAACCGCACGGCCACTTCGGCCGGCTTTTGTAACTATTCCTAGATGTCCTGGATACTGGAACTCAGACAAAGTCGATTTCAAATCTGGTCTCACACATGGGGACAAATCTCTGGACTTTGATGGTCATGGGGCTACCTCAACACATACAGACATATCACAGAGACCTGTGCCATGTGTGGATAAGCATTGTCCTGTTGGAAAATTACATTCTTTCAAAAGTGTGTAAACCATTTGGAATAGCGCATGAGCGTTCCTGTTATATTGCTGAATATCGACCATTTCTTCTGGGACACCCCGTATGTCCACCCAACAGTTCTTAGTGATTTGCTCCAAGTTTCGAAAGCTTCTTACCAGATAGTAGCACCAGACAGATAAGGGATATAGATGTCCCAAGGCTCGAAACTGCATATTACTGTAGTGGAAATTACGCGTTTCATCAACTATGAAAGGGTTAATGAAATACATCTATCAGAACACTACATGTCTCAACTAATCAATGTGTAAATTCACATAAATTGAATGTGTTACAGTTCAAACAACTTGATTGAACGCTAGTAAATTAATAGTCTGATATTCCATACCTGTGGGTTATGTTCATTAAACTTTCATCCTTATGCAAATTTATTTCAATTTTTCAATATTTTAAAAACTCATTCTTTCCAATGAAAAATGGCATTATGGTTATTGCGTGTTCCTGACATTAATAAAGCTCTTCAGATGGAAACTCAACACATTATGTCTAGTAGACATACACGTGGAACTTATCGCCACCTCTCATGTTCAATCACGAGCATGAGGTATGTGAAGGCATTGTGAAGGCAAATCGCACGTACAGGTGGCTGCAGTGCAATGGCTGCAGAACGAGTCGTTAAGATTTAGGCCACAGTGCAACAAGAAGAGCAGACACAGGTGCTTCTACAGGGGCTATGTCATGATAAGATCATGGGATCTCGCGAGACACACAACAGGTGAAATCCAGACAGGTTATGAGCTGTGCTGACCCCAGCTTATGCATTGCTTTAAAACTTGGCAGTTACTCTGTGTTTGCTTTCCCGCGGTTATAGCGGTTATGCCTTGGTTCTTCCTCTTTTAAGTGTGACAGCAGCGGTGTGTATCGATATTTGCACCATATACCATCTCTGGTCTGGTGCTTATACACTCCTGGAAATTGAAATAAGAACACCGTGACTTCATTGTCCCAGGAAGGGGAAACTTTATTGACACATTCCTGGGGTCAGATACATCACATGATCACACTGACAGAACCACAGGCACATAGACACAGGCAACAGAGCCTATGGAACGGCTTGCCATGCCATTTCCACCTGGCGCCTCAGTTGGACCAGCGTTCGTGCTGGACGTGCAGACCGCGTGAGACGACGCTTCATCCAGTCCCAAACATGGTCAATGGGGGACAGATCCGGAGATCTTGCTGGCCAGGGTAGTTGACTTACACCATCTAGAGCACGTTGGGTGGCACGGGATACATGCGGACGTGCATTGTCCTGTTGGAACAGCAAGTTCCCTTGCCGGTCTAGGAATGGTAGAACGATGGGTTCGATGACGGTTTGGATGTACCGTGCACTATTCAGTGTCCCCTCGACGATCACCAGTGGTGTACGGCCAGTGTAGGAGATCGCTCCCCACATCATGATGCCGGGTGTTGGCCCTGTGTGCCTCGGTCGTATGCAGTCCTGATTGTGGCGCTCACCTGCACGGCGCCAAACACGCATACGACCATCATTGCCACCAAGGCAGAAGCGACTCTCATCGCTGAAGACGACACGTCTCCATTCGTCCCTCCATTCACGCCTGTCGCGACACCACTGGACGCGGGCTGCACGATGTTGGGGAGTGAGCGGAAGACGGCCTAACGGTGTGCGGGACCGTAGCCGAGCTTCATGGAGACGGTTGCGAATGGTCCTCGCCGATACCCCAGGAGCAACAGTGTCCCTAATTTGCTGGGAAGTGGCGGTGCGGTCCCCTACGGCACTGCGTAGGATCCTACGGTCTTGGCGTGCATCCGTGCGTCGCTGCGGTCCGGTCCCAGGTCGACGAGCACGTGCACCTTCCGCCGACCACTGGCGACAACATCGATGTACTGTGGAGACCTCACGCCCCACGTGTTGAGCAATTCGGTGGTACGTCCACCCGGCCTCCCGCATGCCCACTATACGCCCTCGCTCAAAGTCCGTCAACTGCACATACGGTTCACGTCCACGCTGTCGCGGCATGCTACCAGTGTTAAAGACTGCGATGGAGCTCCGTATGCCACGGCAAACTGGCTGACACTGACGGCGGCGGTGCACAAATGCTGCGCAGCTAGCGCCATTCGACGGCCAACACCGCGGTTCCTGGTGTGTCCGCTGTGCCGTGCGTGTGATCATTGCTTGTACAGCCCTCTCGCAGTGTCCGGAGCAAGTATGGTGGGTCTGACACACCGGTGTCAATGTGTTCTTTTTTCCATTTCCAAGAGTGTAGTTATGGCTTGGCGGTGTGCAGCCGGTGGGTCGGATGGAGTGGATCAGGTGGCAAGTCTCCGCGCAGCAGTCGGCCATGCCCGCTATCAGTCTCTACGCAGTGTCGGAGCGTGTGGGGGCTGTTCCGAGTGCTACAAGGTTCGCCCGCATCTCGTGGTCGTGCGGTAGCGTTCTCGCTTCCCACGCCCGGGTTCCCGGGTTCGATTCCCGGCGGGGTCAGGGATTTTCTCTGCCTCGTGATGGCTGGGTGTTGTGTGCTGTTCTTAGGTTAGTTAGGTTTAAGTAGTTCTAAGTTGTAGGGGACTGATGACCATAGATGTTAAGTCCCATAGTGCTCAGAGCCATTTGAACCATTTTTTTGCTACAAGGTTCGTGGCTCACCGACCCAGGACATGAAAGTTGAATGGTGATTTTATTACTGAAGCCACGTCTGTTCACATTGTCTCCTTGGTTGGTGTTTCGCTGTTGGCGGTATTCCTGGGAGCAACAGCGAGTGTTCGAGTTGGTGAATATGTAGTCGCCATGTGGTGGAATTAACTGTATTTGTCGGTTTGAAATTCAAATGCACCAGCGGAATTTTCTACCTTGTGGCCGTTAGTGTTCCGGTTACATGTCCTCGTCGCTGACGTAAATTCAGGCAGAGTCTTTTCCTCACCTGTTGTCGCTGTCGAACATGGTGTGTTGTTTTGACAACTGAATGTCTTTTTCAGAATGAGATTTTCACTCTGCAGCGGAGTGTGCGCTGATATGAAACTTCCTGGGAGATTAAAACTGTGTGCCCGACCGAGACTCGAACTCGGGACCTTTGCCTTTCGCGGGCAAGTGCTCTATCAACTGAGCTACCGAAGCACGACTCAGGCCCGGTACTCACAGCTTTACTTCAGCCAGTACCTCGTCTCCTACCTTCCAAACTTTACAGAAGCTCTCCTGCGCACCTTGCAGAACTAGCACTCCTGAAAGAAAGGATATTGCTGAGACATGGCTTAGCCACAGCCTGGGGAAAGTTTCCAGAATGAGATTTTCACCCTGCAGCGGAGTGTGCGCTTATATGAAACTTCCTGGCAGATTAAAACTGTGTGCCCGACCGAGACTCGAACTCGGGACCAGTAAAGCTGTGAGTACCGGGCGTGAGTCGTGCTTCGGTAGATCAGTTGGTAGAGCACTTGCCCGCGAAAGGCAAAGGTCCCGAGTTCGAGTCTCGGTCGGGCACACAGTTTTAATCTGCCAGGAAGTTTAATGTCTTTTTGGTTGTGGGCGGCTATGTCTGTAACGTTTTGCCTTTGGAATTCTCTTAAACTGGTCGGTGGTTAGCAAGTCGTCTTGTCAGTAGGTCCCTGACTGTCTCTTGGTTGTGTTGCCGGCGGATCGGGGATAGTTGGGCCGACTTCTTGTCGCACCTAAGCAAACTTTATTATTTCAAGGGCAGACAAAGCCCCCTGGAAACTTCTGAGCGCCGTTCCCTATACTGCCTTCTTATTAGCGTTTAACTGTGTATTTTTAATGGCTCATAGCCGATGGTTGGAATTTGTGTGCTTGTAATTGTGTTTTTAAAAACAAAGGCCCTCACCCGTTTTAAAAGTAAGTTCTTCTAAATTGGGCAAGTCGTACGTTGTCTGAAGGTAAAGCATGGGCCCTCTGCCTGTTGAAAATTTATTTTATTGTTTTTAAAAGCATCAGCCTTCAGCCGCTTTAGGTTTTAAGGATCTTACTTATCAAGTATTACCTTTTGGAAGATAAAGCTGTGGGCTTTCTGCCTATTGAAAATTTATTGTATTGTTTTTAAAAGCATCAACCTTCAGCCCCTTTAAGTTTTAAGGATCCTACTTATCACGTCCCCCTCCCCCACATGAACCATGGACCTTGCCGTTGGTGGGGACGCTTGCGTGCCTCAACGATACAGATAGCCGTACCGTAGGTGCAACCACAACGGAGGGGTATCTGTTGAGAGGCCAGACAAACGTGTGGTTCCTCAAGAGGGGCAGCAGCCTTTTCAACAGTTGCAGGGATGATTGACTAATCTGGCCTTGTAACCCTAACCAAAACGGCCTTGCTGTGCTGGTACTGCGAACGGCTGAAAGCAAGGGGAAACTACAGCCGTAATTTTTCCCGAGGGCATGCAGCTTTACTGTATGGTTAAATGATGATGGCGTCCTCTTGGGTAAAATACTCCGGAGGTAAAATAGTCCCCCATTCGGATCTCCGGGCGGGGACTACTCAAGAGGACGTCGTTATCAGGAGAAAGAAAACTGGCTTTCTGCGGTTCGGAGCGTGGAATGTCAGATCCCTTAATCGTGCAGGTAGGTTAGAAAACTTATAAAGGGAAATGGATAGGTTAAAGTTAGATATAGTGGGAATTAGTGAAGTTCGGTGGCAGGAGGAACAAGACTTCTGGTCAGGTGAATACAGGGTTATAAACACAAAATCAAATAGGGGTAATGCAGGAGTAGGTTTAATAATGAATAAAGAAAATAGGAGTGCGGGTAAGCTACTACAAACAGCATAGTGAACACATTATTGTGGCCAAGATAGACACGAAGCCCACGCCTATTACAGTAGTACAAGTTTATATGCCAACTAGCTCTGCAGATGATAAAGAAATCCATGAAATGTATGATGAGATAAAAGAAATTATTCAGATAGTGAAGGGAGACGAAAATTTAATAGTCATGGGTGACTGGAATTCGAGAGTAGGACAAGGGAGAGAAGGAAACGTAGTAGGTGAATATGGATTGGGGGTAAGAAATGAAAGAGGAAGCCGCCTGATAGAATTTTGCACAGAGCATAACTTAATCATAGCTAACACTTGGTTCAAGAATCATAAAAGAAAGTTGTATACATGGAAGAATCCTGGATATACTAGAAGGTATCAGATAGATTATATAATGGTAAGACAGAGATTTAGGAACCAGGTTTTACGACTTAAGACATTTCCAGGGGCAGATGTGGACTCTGGCCACAATCTGTTGGTTATGAACTGTAGATTAAAACTGAAGAAACTGCAAAAAGGTGGGAATTTAAGGAGATGAGACTTGGATAAACTAACTAAACAAGAGGTTTTACAGCGTTTCAGGGAGAGCATAAGGGAATAAGTGACAGGAATGGGGGAAAGAAATACAGTAGAAGAAGAATGGATACCTCTGAGGGATGAAGTAGTAGTAGTAGAGTGGTTTTGTGGGCGCACGACAGCAAGGTCTTCAGCGCCCGTTCAGTGTCCTAGTGAGACGGGTGTCAAGAGAAGAAAAAAAACACCTCAGAACATTGACATAAAACGGAACATAAAACACGGGGAACAATCATTGGAAAATATGTGCTCACCCACACCGAAGCGTGGGATGAAGCAGGGCGTCAGCAGTAAAACATGGACAACACAGGAAGAAAATGAGAGAGGGAGCTAAAACAATGTAGCAGATGGAAGTGGCTGGCTGACCGCAAGGAAAAAAAGGGAGGTCAGCCACTCTGCAATACACTAAAACCTCCAGCCTAAAAGTTGAGGCCAGAGTCCAGACACATCACAAAACTTAAAAACCCTAGACACACACGTCTCATCGTTTGCTAAAACACAAGGCAGATCCCCATCAACTTGTGCTTCTGCCCGTGCATCACGGTATAAAATGCAGTTTGTTAAAATGTGCCGGACAGAGATGTGCACACCACAGGCATCACAAAACGGAGGATCCTCCCGCCGTAATAAATAGCTATGCGTCAGAGGACAGTGCCCGATCCGAAGACGGGTGAGGGCCACCTCTTCCCGCCTGAGCAACCGGCAGGAGGAACGCCACGGCCGAGTGGTTGACTTCACCGACCGCAGTTTATTGGCCGTCACCGCCAGCCATTCGTCCTCCCACAACTCCATGCTCTTCCTGTGGAGTGCAGCGATGACTGACTGCAAGGGGATAGGACACTGGACCACATCCTGCTCTCTGCAGGCCGCCTTGGCAGCCCGATCAGCCTGTTCATTGCCCCATATGCCGACATGACCAGGCACCCAGCAGAAGGATACCTCTTTACCCCGCTGTTGGAGCAAGTACAGTTGGTCATGTATCAGCTGGACCATCTCCTCAGTCGGGTATAGGTTCTGCAGTGATTGTAAGGCACTAAGAGAATCGGAGCAGAGAAGAAATCGATCGCCCCGAACACGATTCATCTGCTCCAGTGCCTTCAGGATCGCGTGGAGCTCCGCTGCGAAAACGGTATATTCAGCAGGGAGGCGAATCCGGGTAACATGATCAGGGAACACCACAGAACAGCCAAGGGAAGTCTCCTGTTTGGAGCCATCAGTATAAACGACAGTGAAACCGTGATGCACATCTGAAATGTTAAAAAACAGTGACTGGAATGTGAAATCTGGCGTGCCATCCTTCGTAAAACGAGTCAAATCTAAAATAAGTTTGGGTCTTCGGAGGAGCCAAGGTGGAGATCTGCTCCAACCGCGACGTAAAACACGAAGACCAGCCATAGACATTGCAGCGAGGCAATCCTGTGCGCGAATCCCATAGGGCTGCGTCGCACGTTGCCGGTTATGAAATAACCGTGCCAGAGGAGGCTGAGCAACGGTATGGTATGCAGGGGTGTATGGTGTGGACAAAGTTTTATACGCCTGGCGGACCGTAAGTAGCTGTCGCCGCATATGAAGTGGCGGTTCACCAGCCTCTGCACAGATGCTTGGTACGGGGCTAGTTCGGAATGCCCCAGTGGCCAACCGAAGCCCTTCATGGTGCACAACGTCCAAAATCTTTAAGTAAGAAGGCCTCGCGGACCCATACACCGTGCACCCATAATCGAGCCGAGATCGCACAAACGCCCTGTAAAACTGGAGCAGACAAGTCCTGTCAGCCCCCCATGTACTGTGGCTAAGACACTTTAAAATACTTAAAGCCTGAAGCGACCGCCGTTTCAGGTCTTTAAGATGAGGTAACCACGTGAGCCTCGAGTCAAAAATGAGCCCCAGAAATCTCACCGTGTCTTTAAAAGACAGAATAGTGTCCCTCAAGCGCAACTCAGGAAAGGTGAAAATCGAACGAGAACGGTTAAAAAGAACACATACAGACTTCTCGGTGGAAAACTTAAATCCACTCGTCAGCGCCCAGTCATCCAAACGCCTAATCGTAAGTTGCAACTGACGAGTTGTCGTTGCAAGGCTTGAAGAAGAGCAGAACAAAGAGAAATCATCCACAAACAAAGAACACTGGACAGGACTTTTCACTATGGACGTAATGCTATTAATAGCGATGGCAAAGAGAGTCACACTTAAAACGCTACCCTGAGGGACACCATTCTCCTGCTCGAAGCGATCAGACAGGACGTCACCAATTCGGTATCTAAAATATCGTGGCGAGAGGAAAGACTGAATAAAAAGAGGAAGACAACCACGAAAACCCCATTCGTGAAGCTGCTCCAGGATGAGACGCCTCCAAGTGGTATCGTAGGCCTTCTCGATGTCGAAAAATACACCTATAACGTGATGACGGCGTAGGAAAGCTTGTTGTATAGCCGCTTCCAGGAGGGCAAGGTTATCGAAGGTGGAACGAAACCTCCTGAACCCACACTGAAAGCGACTAAGGAGTTGCCGGGATTCTAACATCCAGACAAGGCGGCGGTTGACCATCCGCTCCAAGGTCTTCCCTATGCAACTAGTGAGGGCAATACTACGGTAGCTACTTGGGCTCGTGCGGTCTTTCCCAGGTTTTAAAAAAGGGATTAAAACTGCCTCACGCCACGCGTCAGGAAAGTGACCTGACGCCCAAATGGCATTAAAAAGTGCGAGGAGGATTTCTTTGTTGCGCATTGTGAGGTGCCATAGCATACTGTAATGGATCCTGTCGTGACCAGGGGAAGTGTCACGAGCTCCAGACAATGCAGAATCCAGTTCCCACATAGAAAAAGGGCAGTTGTAAACTTCATCAGAGGTGGGCTGGAAGTGCAGACTACACCTCTCAGCAACCGCCCTATGGCGCTGGAAACCTGGATCCTGACTGGTTGTGGCAGTAACTGTCGCAAAATATGCTGCCATAGTCTGGGCAATGTCTCGCGGATCTGTGTGGAGAGTGCCGTTATTCATTACAGCAGCTATGGGGCACCTCCCTCCTCTGCCAGAAATTCTCCTAATGGTCTCCCACACAATGGAACTTTTGGTGGAACGATTAATGGTGTTCAGGAACTTTTGCCACGACCTCTTCTTGCTCTCACGAATAATGCGGCGACATCGCGCCCTCGCCACCCGAAAGGCTGCAAGATTCTCAGCAGTCGGCCGACACTTGAACCGCCGCAGGGCCGCACGCCTGGTCCTGATTGCAGAGCGGCATTCGTCACTCCACCAAGGCACAGGTGGCCTTTTCCGGTGGCCTGTGGACTGTGGGATGGATGCTGCAGCGGCGTGGTGGACCGTTTTGGTAATATGATCCACCCACACCTCAACATTCGCACAGTGTTCGAATTGGGCCAACTGGCTATAAAGTGTCCAGTCAGCTCCACTGAGCACCCATCGTGGTGGTCTCCTTTCGGGGCCCACGCCATCTGGCAGGTGAATCCAGATTGGGAAATGATCACTGCCGTGCAAGTCAGCGACCACCTCCCAGTCAGCACTAGCGGCAAGAGCTGGAGAGCAAAGTGAGAGATCTATGGCAGAGAACGACCCAGTCGCCGTGCTGAAATGAGTACTCTGTCCTCCATTGAGCAAGTAGGCACAGGATGACAGGAGAAGCATCTCAATTGCTCTACCCCTGGGGCAGGTAAGTGCAGAGCCCCAAAGCACATTGTGGGCATTAAAATCACCACAAATAATGAATGGCTGGGGGAGCTGTGTAAGAAGGTCGGTGAGAGCCGCTTCATCAAGTGCATCATGTGGGGGCAAGTAAAGTGAGCATACAGTCAATGGATGACGCACGTGCACAGACACAGCGACGGCCTGTAGAGTCGTCGTAAGTGCGAGAGGCGAGGAGTGGTAGTCCGTCCTGACGAAAATACCTACGCCTCCTCTAGCTCTCTCTCCACGCAGGTCGTCCTTTTTGTGGAGTGTATAGCCTCGTATCTCAGGAGAGTATGATGGATGGAAATACGTCTCCTGGAGACAGAGACACAGTGGTCTACCCTGAGAAAGTAGACGAAGTTCCTCCACATGCGTCCTGAACCCTTGCAAGTTCCACTGGAGTATGGGAGCCATCTATGTTGGGGGTAGCACCTTCATCCTGTCTCTCCGACGGGGTGGGGAGACCGCAGCAGGTGGAGGGGCAGGCGTGGGACGAGATGATTGCCCCACACATACATCGTACTCCATCAACTCTGGGGAAGAGTCAGATGAAGCCTCGCGTAAAACAACATCCGCATGGTCAGATGGTTTACCACGGGATTTGACCCGCTGTTGCTGCTGCACAGTAGCTTTCTGTGGCTTGGTGGACTTTGGGGGAGCGGATGTGGGAGTGGTAATTGGCGCACTGGGCTTGGGGACAACCTCAGCTGTTGGAGGCGCGAGGGGCTGGACCAAGTCCGCCACTGTACCTTTGTCTGCTGTGCGAGGAGGGGCTACTGGCTCTGGAACACTGGCTGCGCTGCAAGTGCACTGACAGCTACAGGTGTTAGTGCCAACACTCACCACCTCAGTCTGCGTTGAGGCATCGACTTTTGGAGTAGGCTTCTGTACCAGGGATGCAAAAGATGTAGCAAATGTGGGAGGTTGCATCGACTTATAAATCTTCTTGGCCTCACCATAGGGGATACGCTTGGTTGTTTTTATTTCCTGGACCTTGCGTTCCTCTAAAAATATGCGGCAGTCCCTACTCCAAACAGGGTGGTTCCCAGAGCAATTAATACATTTAGCCGGAGACGAGCAACCAACTCCTTCATGAGCAGCCTGACCACAGTTTCCACAAGTCGCTTCGCCTTTACAGCCTAAGGTGGTATGCCCAAAACGCTGGCATTTGGAACAGCGCATTGGGGCCGGGAAATAAGGCCTCACACTAAGGCGAAGGAAGCCAGCTTTAACATGTTCAGGAAGTTTTGTGCTACTGAACGTCAGAATAAAGGAGTCGGATTTGACAAGAGTGCCATCAACCCTCTTCATGATGTGTTGGACATCAACGATACCTTCCGTAGCCCACTCACGTTGCAGTTCTTCCTTGGGAATATCAGCTAGATCCCGGCATGTCACAACACCTTTGCTATAGTTCAAGGTGCTGTGCAGTTCAGTGTCTATGGCATACTCTCCAAGGCATTTAGCAGATTGGAGGTTAGTTGCTTGCTGAGAAGTGGAAGTTTCCACTAGCAAGGTCCCATTACGTAAGCGCTTCACCGATTTTAAGGAGCCACAGATTCCCTCCAATCCCTTTTGTATATAGAAGGGCGAAACCTTCTCGAAACTACCCTCCTTCCGTTTCACAATGAGAAACACATTCGGATTACCAGAATGCATTCTGTTACCTAAGACTGGACTGTTCAAAGAAGCGCCGGAGTCAGGGGGACTGACTGCACGGGCCCTCTTAAGAGACTGGGTGTTAGAACCTTCCAGCGGCCCACCCTTTCCGCTGGGAGGAAGAAAAGAGGATTTCGAAGGATCCATCTCGGTCCCACGAGCAGCTAGGGAACTAGAAGTCCACCTAGACAGAGCCCCGCGTGCCTAGGTAAGCCTTATACAACTGAGGTGCGGCAGGTTCCCCAGAGGTTGCCCGCTATCGACTGTTCCACCTCAACAGCCATGCATCTCATCGGCGCGCAGCACACCTTGAGATTGAGGGTTTTTTTATAGAGGTTTATTCCATCCTCGCGATCCGGGCGGTCAAGCCAAGATCCCCATTCCCTGAGACACACAACGTTCCACCGCCGCGCCGCACGGTGGTCGTTGAAGTATGCCCAGAGGTTACGGTGACAGGGGACTGGCGGCGCTTACCAGTCCCCAGCTCAGGCACCCCGGGGTCGCCAAGCCCGTACCCAGCAATTGAATGCTGAGCCCCTGGGGGCAATGAAGTAGTGAAGGCAGAAGAGGATCAAGTAGGTAAAAAGACGAGGGCTAGTAGAAATTCAGCTCTCCATGCTACTCTATCCTGTGCAAGCTTCTTCATCTCCCGGGACTTACTGCAACCAACATCCTTCTGAATCTGCTTAATTTATTCATCTCTTCGTCTCCCTCTACGATTTTTAACCTGCACGCTGCCCTCCAATGCTAAATTTGTGATCCCTTGATCCCTCAAAACAAGTCCTACCAACCGGTCCCTTCTTCTTGTCAAGTTGTGCCACAAACTCCTCCCCAATTCTATTCAATACCTCCTCTTTAGTTATGTGATCTACCCATCTAATCTTCAGCATTCTTCTGTAGCACCACATTTCCAAAGCTTCTATTCTCTTCTTGTCTAAACTATTTATCGTCCATGTTTCACTTCCATACAAGGCTACACTGCATACAAATACTTTCAGAAAAGACTTCCCGACATTTAAATCTATACTCGATGTTAACAAATTTCTCTTCTTCAGAAACGCTTTCCTTGCCATTGCCAGTCTACATTTTATATCCTTTCTACTTTGACCATCATCAGTTATTTTGCTTCCCAAATAGCGAAACTCCTTTACTATTTTAAGTGTCTCATTTCCTAACCTAATTCCCTCAGCATCACCCAACTTAATTCGACAGCAATCCATTATCCTCGTTTTACTTTTGTTGATGTTCATCTTATATCCTCCTTTCAAGACACTGTCCATTCCGTTCAACTGCTCTTCGAAGTCGTTTGCTGTCTCTGACAGAATTACAATGTCATCGGCCAACCTCAAAGTTTTTATGTCTTCTCCATGGATTTTAATACCTACTCCGAATTTTTCTTTTGTTTCCTTTACTGCCTGCTCAATATACAGATTGAATAACATCGGGGACAGGCTACAACCCTGTCTCACTCCCTTCCCAACCACTGCTTTCCTTTCATGCCGCTCCACTGTTATAACTGCCATCTGGTTTCTGTACAAATTGTAAACAGCCTTTCCCTCCCTGTATTTTACCCCTGCCACCTTCAGAATTTGAAAGAGATTATTCCAGTCAACATTGTCAAAAGCTTTCGCTAAGTCTACAAATGATAGAAACGTAAGTTTGCCTTTCCTTAATCTATTTTCTAAGATAAGTCGTAGCGCCGGTATTGCCTCACGTGAACTAACACTTCTACAGAATACAAACTAATCTTCCCCGAGGTCGGCTTCTACCAGTTTTTTCATTCGTCTGTCAGGAATTCGTGTTAGTATTTTGCAGCTGTGGCTTTTTAAACTGATAGCTCAGTAATTTTCACATCTGTTAACACCTGCTTTCTTTGGGATTGGAATTATTACATTCTTCCTGAAGTCTGAGGGTATTTCGCCTGTCTCATACATCTTGCTCACCAGATGGTAGAGTTTTGTCAGGGCTGGCTCTCCCAAGGCTATCAGTATTTCTAATGGAATGTTGTCTACTCACGGGGCCTTGTTTCGACTTAGGTCTTTCAGTGCTCTGTCAGACTCTTCACGCAGTATCGTATCTCCCATTTCATCTTCATATACATCCTCTTCAATTTCTATAATATTGTCCTTAAGTACATCGCCCTCGTATAGACCCTCTATATACTCCTTCCACGTTTCTGCTTTCCCGTATTTGCTTAGAACTGGGTTTCCATCTGAGCTCTTGATATTCATACAAGTAGTTCTCTTTTCTCCAAAGGTCTCTTTAATTTTCCTGTAGGCAGTATCTATCTTACCCCTAGTGAGATAAGCCTCTACATCCTTACATCCTGATCAAATACACCAGCGCATCCTGAAGACTTGACTAGCATCTCATTTACATTCAAGCATACACTTCTCGCGGAGTTTCCATATTTTGTCCAACCCTCGCATACAATTATACCAGCCTCTAGCCAGTAATATTCTTGAACTGGCACAACTTGTGTTTCTGGTATGGCAAGAAATTCCCAAGGATGGTAATCGGAGGCTATGTACTTCCATGCAACGACGAATACACGTGCGCATTCCGATTCGTGCTTGTCGGAGTCATACCTTAAATGGTATTTATGATGAACATCAAATACGCGTGGAATGAAAGTTTATTCATTTACTGCTTCTTATGTGGTGAACGTATTCACAAAGTCTGATAACTATAGGGCTGCTGTCTCATGGCATAATATTTTCAGCCTCCGTCAGTGTAGAAATCTTAGACAGTAATGGAATTCCACGGGGGGAACTTTGGTGACTTGCTTGTCCCTGCTTTGGTATCGACTGTTCTGTAAGCTTCAAACTCACTATACAGTCATATAATTGTATGTTAAATATGAATGATGAAGCAATTACTTTGGATACAAATGAACTCTATGTTCTACTGCAAAATAATTAACGTAGTACTAAAGCTAAACGGCCTTTTGCTGCATACCCTTACTAGTTTACTACTCGGTCTGTCATTTGTAGTCAGTTTCAGCGTTTGATCTCTCAAATTCGGATACTGTTATTTGTTCTCCCGAGCAGGTTATATTGCAAATAACAAAATTTTGTTTAGAAATGAAAAGCACAAACATGTGAGTCGATATGGCGCAGCCACCTAATTCTCGTACAACAATTCTAATGATGAAGGCTTGACCTTCGAAAGGCGTAAATTTTAGTTTTTTTTTCGCTGTAAAGCGTTGGTTGAGCCGACATTTTAACTCTGACCGTAACAACCACTACCTCATGTCCATTATGAATCAAATCAGAACACAAAAATGTGGATTTTCTACAGTATTTATTTATTTATTTAGGCAGTTTTCGACTTACAAGGCCATCGTCAGATAATAACTAACAACCTAGAAAGAAATTTTCACTCTACAGCGGAGTGTGCGCTGATATGAAACTTCCTGGCAGATTAAAACTGTGTGCCGGACCGAGACTCGAACTCGGGATATTTGCCTTTCGCGGGCAAGTGCTCTACCATCTGAGCTACCCAAGCACGACTTACGCCCCATCTTCCCGGCTTTAATTCCGCCAGTACCTCGTCTCCTACCTTCCAAACTTCACAGAAGCTCTCCTGCGAACCTTACAGAACTAGCACTCCGGGAAGAAAGGATATTGCTGAGACATGGCTTAGCCACAGCCTGGGGGTTGTTTCTAGAATGAAATTTTCACTCTACAGTGGAGTGTCGCTGGTATGAAACTTCCTGGCAGAGTAAAACTGTGTGCCGGACCGAGACTCAAACTCAGGACTGCGTGAATAAATTTCTTTCGAGTTAAGTTCGGACTGACGTGTGGAGCGGAAACAGAATGAAGGACGATTTGGAGAAAGGGTTCAACTGAAGCCACGAAGATTAGCAAGTAGCATAACGAAGATTTTGTCGATGACTGGTAACTGTGTCGTTATTATGCGTGTAGGTGAAATTTTAGTGTGAATTTAATGTACATAGAATATTCAAACTCTGAAGAGGCGGACCGAAAATAGAAGACGAAAGAAATGGGGAGATAGAAGATTAAACTAATTTCGTCGCAGAAGAAATATAGAAGATAGAATGGAAGAAGACATCTCAAGAAAGTTTAGTGGTGGACAGCAATTACGCAGTATTCAGGATAATTAGTGACAATTTAGGCTCTTGAAACCAGGTATAGACGGAAGGAATGAAGACTCGGTTTAACAGTAAGAGCAAGAGTGAACTCCATTAATTGCTGGCCTAAACGAAAACTTGTATATGAACTATCTATAAGCTATTGGACTCTCTTTTAGTGGGAACAAATCAGGTTTTGTGAAAACTACCGCAATTTGCAAAGTGATTGAAGATATGTTTATGATTGTAGGACACAGCACGTACTTTGAGAGTGAATAAACTGACGCTCAGCGAGCTAGAGTAAATCAATGTGTGGGGGTCCATTGTTGCAAGTAACAGTTGTGTGAGTGGGCTTACCACCGTTGTTGGTAGCTGTAACTCAGTGGTACTCTCCCAATGTAATCTGCATTTAGTAAGGCAGGGGAGAGGTGATCTGGTTATATTGACCTCAAAGTGTGATTCTCTTTAATCAACTACATTTATTGATCTATAGCACTAATTTCAAACTCAAATGATATAAATGCGACATTCATTCACAGTATGGTAATGACCCCCACATGAACCATGGACCTTGCCGTTGGTGGGGAGGCTTGCGTGCCTCAGCGATACAGATATCCGTACCGTAGGTGCAACCACAACGGAGGGGTATCTGTTGAGAGGCCAGACAAACGTGTGGTTCCTCAAGAGGGGCAGCAGCCTTTTCAGTAGTTGCAAGGGCAACAGTCTGGATGATTGACTGATCTGGCCTTGTAACAATAACCAAAACGGCCTTGCAGTGCTGGTGCTGCGAACGGCTGAAAGCAAGGGGAAACTACGGCCGTAATTTTTCCCGAGGGCATGCAGCTTTACTGTATGATTAAATGATGATGGCGTCCTCTTGGGTAAAATATTCCGGAGGTAAAATAGTCCCCCATTCGGATCTCCGGGCGGGGACTACTCAAGAGGATGTCGTTATCAGGAGAAAGAAAACTGGCGTTCTACGGATCGGAGCGTGGAATGTCAGATCCCTTAATCGGGCAGGTAGGTTAGAAAATTTAAAAAGGGAAATGGATAGGTTAAAGTTATATATAGTGGGAATTAGTGAAGTTCGGTGGCAGGAGGAACAAGACTTCTGGTCAGGTGAATACAGGGTTATAAACACAAAATCAAATAGGGGTAATGCAGGAGTAGGTTTAATAATGAATAGGAAAATAGGAATGCGGGTAATCTACTACAAACAGCATAGTGAACGCACTATTGTGGCCAAGATAGATACGAAGCCCACACCTACTGCAGTAGTACAAGTTTATATGCCAACTAGCTCTGCAGATGATAAAGAAATCCATGAAATGTATGATGAGATAAAAGAAATTATTCAGATAGTGAAGGGAGACGAAAATTTAATAGTCATGGGTGACTGGAATTCGAGTGTAGGAAAAGGGAGAGAAGGAAACGTAGTAGGTGAATATGGATTGGGGCTAAGAAATGAAAGAGTAAGCCGCCTGGTAGAATTTTGCACAGAGCACAACTCAATCATAGCTAACACTTGGTTTAAGAATCATGAAAGAAGGTTGTATACATGGAAGAACCCTGAAGATACTAAAAGGTGTCAGATAGATTATATAATGGTAAGACAGAGATTTAGGAACCAGGTTTTAAATTTTAAGACATTTCCAGGGGCAGATGTGGACTCTGACCACAATCTATTGGTTATGAACTGTAGATTAAAATTGAAGAAAGTACAAAAAGGTGGGAATTTAAGGAGATGGGACCTGGATAAACTGAAAGAACCAGATATTGTACAGAGTTTCGGGGAGAGCATAAGGGTACAATTGACAGGAATGGGGGAAAGAAATACAGTAGAAGAAGAATGGGTAGCTTTGAGGGATGAAGTAGTGAAAGCAGAAGAGGATCAAGTAGGTAAAAAGACGTGGGCTAGTAGAAACCCTTGGGTAACAGAAGAAATATTGAATTTAATTGATAAAAGGAGAAAATATAAAAATGCAGTAAATGAAGCAGGCAAAAAGGAATACAAACGTCTCAAAAATGAGATCGACAGGAAGTGCAAAATGGCTAAGCAGGGATGGCTAGAGGACAAATGTAAGGATGTAGAGGCTTATCTCACTAGGGGTAAGATAGATACTGCCTACAGGAAAATTAAAGAGACCTTTGGAGATAAGAGAACCACTTGTATGAACATCAAGAGCTCAGATGGAAACCCAGTTCTAAGCAAAGAAGGGAAAGCAGAAAGGTGGAAGGAGTATATAGAGGGTCTATACAAGGGCGATGTACTTGAGGACAATATTATAGAAATGGAAGAGGATGTAGATGAGGATGAAATGGGAGATACGATACTGCGTGAAGAGTTTGACAGAGCACTGAAAGACCTGAGTCGAAACAAGGCCCCCGGAGTAGACAACATTCCATTGGAACTACTGACGGCCTTGGGAGAGCCAGTCCTGACAAAACTCTACCATCTGATGAGCAAGATGTATGAAACAGGCGAAATACCCTCAGACTTCAAGAAGAATATAATAATTTCAATCGCAAAGAAATCAGGTGTTGACAGATGTGAAAATTACCGATCAGTTTAATAAGCCGCAGCTGCAAAATACTAACACGAATTCTTTACAGACGAATGGAAAAACTAGCAGAAGCCGACCTCGGGCAAGATCAGTTTGGATTCCGTAGAAATACTGGAACACGTGAGGCAATACTGACCTTACGACTTATCTTAGAAGAAAGATTAAGGAAAGGCAAACCTACGTTCCTAGCATTTGTAGACTTAGAGAAAGCTTTTGACAATGTTGACTGGAATACTCTCTTTCAAATTATAAAGGTGGCAGGGGTAAAATACAGGGAGCGAAAGGCTATTTCCAATTTGTACAGAAACCAGATGGCAGTTATAAGAGTCGAGGGACATGAAAGGGAAGCAGTGGTTGGGAAGGGAGTAAGACAGGGTTGTAGCCTCTCCCCGATGTTATTCAATCAGTATATTGAGCAAGCAGTAAAGGAAACAAAAGAAAAATTCGGAGTAGGTATTAAAATCCATGGAGAAGAAATAAAAACTTTGAGGTTGGCCGATGACATTGTAATTCTGTCAGAGACAGCAAACGACTTGGAAGAGCAGTTGAATGGAATGGACAGTGTCTTGAAAGGAGGATATAAGATGAACATCAACAAAAGCAAAACGAGGATAATGGAATGTAGTCGAATTAAGTCGGGTGATGCTGAGGGAATTAGATTAGGAAATGAGACACTTAAAGTAGTAAAGGAGTTTTGCTATTTGGGGAGCAAAATAACTGATGATTGTCGAAGTAGAGAGGATATAAAATGTAGACTGGCAATGGCAAGGAAAGCGTTTCTGAAGAAGAGAAATTTGTTAACATCGAGTATAGATTTAAGTGTCAGGAAGTCGTTTCTGAAAGTATTTGTATGGAGTGTAGCCATGTATGGAAGTGAAACATGGACGATAAATAGTTTAGACAAGAAGAGAATAGAAGTTTTCGAAATGTGGTGCTACAGGAGAATGCTGAAGATTAGATGGGTAGATCATATAACTAATGAGGAAGTATTGATTAGGATTGGGGAGAAGAGAAGTTTGTGGCACAACTTGACCAGAAGAAGGGATCGGTTGGTAGGACATATTCTGAGGCATCAAGGGATCATCAATTTAGTATTGGAGGGCAGCGTGGAGGGTAAAAATCGTAGAGGGAGACCAAGAGATGAATACACTAAGCAGATTCAGAAGGATGTAGGTTGCAGTAGGTACTGGGAGATGAAGAAGCTTGCACAGGATAGAGTAGCATGAAGAGCTGCATCAAACCAGTCTCAGGACTGAAGACCACAACAACAACAACATTGTAATCACATTTCGACTAACGATTATAGTTATGAATTTTACGTTGTTTGGCCTCCTACAGACAAAAAGGGAACTTCTGTCACGTTTTATGGAAGGGATATGGATAAAACCCACTGTTGTTCCACGTAGCATCACGCAACATCACAAGCACACAAAAGCACGTAAAAGGTACAACATAGGGGTAGGGTTTTCTTGTGGTAGATGCTGCGACTAATTGCGCCAGCTTGCACTGCAGGAAAGCGAAACAAAACAGATCCTTGAGGGGTTTTTACACAAATAATGTTATATACCAACGGAGCAGTGATTGTATCTGATATTGTCTATCAAAGCAAATTGGTATGGACAGACTCAACAGATAAAGTCTACCGCGAAGTTTAAAAATTGAGATAAATTATTGATTTATCTTTCACGGATTATTATTCCACACCGAGGAATTGAAAAAAGCGACTTACGCGGACAAGGAGATTACGAATTCACGATGGCGGTAGCATTCAGAAAAGCAACTCACCGAAAATTATTAAACTTTTACGTACGACATGGATGATGGCCATCAGAATCATTATATCGTACTGCCGGAAACTGAATAGCATCTTAATCAATCTCAAATTTATGTGGCATGTGAACTACTGCTACACAGATGGCCAAATCCCACTCACGAAGAGAAAGTTTAATCGAACAAAAATTTTCATGTAAGGGGGTATCACTGTAGTGGACTGACAAGGCAGCCAGTCCACAGTGACGGGTAGCCGAAAGGCACACTTACACACACGCCGACTGGCGTGAAGTCTGAAACAGGATACGTGATGAAAGCTATAAAGAAAAGAACGGAGCTTCTCGTATACTTAACTTTTATTCACTTCTGCGGTACATCGCTCTTGATAATACAAGTGAGACTCTCTCCAGATAAGGTTAATGGCGCCTTGCTAGGTCGTAGCTATGGACTTAGCTGAAGGCTATTCTGTCTCTCGGCAAATGAGAGAAAGGCTTCGTACGTGTAGTCGCTAGCAATGTCGTCCGTACAACTGGGGCGAGTGCTCGTACGTCTCTCTAGACCTCCCGTGTGGTGGCGCTCGGTCTGCGATCACACAGTGGCGACACGCGGGTCCGACATGTACTAATGGACCGCGGCCGATTTAAAGCTACCACCTAGCAAGTGTGGTGTCTAGCGGTGACACCACAATCACACTTCATAGAACAGCTTTTGGAAAACGTTAATACGCTTTAGCACGCTATGAGGCCTGAAGTAGGCTCAGAACGGATTCCACGCACCCACGTGGCGAGCAGAGAGATGCATTACAAATCGCAAAGAAAACTGCCTAAAATTTAAAAATACCTGAATAAAAATACTGTGACCTGGCTTCTGTTCTCTTTAGAAAGTATTTAAGACGCTTAACCACCCACAAAATCTTGACTTTCTAGTTGTTAATCCGCGCTCACCAAATTGGTGCGAACATATATGCTCATGGCTACATCACAAATAAAACCTGTATTACATATATCCTTATTCCACAAAATTTTACTAATTAAACAATAACTCGAGACAGTCTCTTAAATGAACAGATGTTACTCACAATTATTCCATAGAGCGCGTAGCTCATGGCCAACACTCTCACTTCATGTTCACGAATATAATTTATCATTTAGTTTATACCAACAAATATGATAAATAAATCGTCTTAACACTTCCCTGACTAAACTGACTCAAGACGATGCATTACGAATGCCGTCATCGATAATATAACTCATTTTAGTACATATTATCCAAAATCAGCAAGAGCTGCGAAACAGCAGCCCCTCTAACAGTGCCCCAGCATGGCGGACTTCCGGAGACAATGTCTCCCTGTTCAAACTGAATGGAGGTGAACCTCTCCTTCGGTTGCTTCCACCTGACGCCCACTACTATCCACTCTGTCGATCTTTTCTGAAGCCTACAGGCAATCTCTCTGCTTAACTTGCTCACATGTTATGCTTTGACAAGGCCCACTACCGTCCAACTACCTTTGGCTAATCCCTCAGCTTTCTACATCCCACCACATCCAAATTTCATGCAGTCACACATTCATGCAATAGATAGGAACTGGGAAGTGTGACATATTAAGACGCAGATGGTTTCATTCTCATTTCTATAGGCCACATCTCATGACTACAAAAAAACAGAGAAATTTTCTTAAGCCACAGAGTACCATGACAATCAGTCTAGCGACATTCTCAAATTGCTAGTATGCAGATTGTTCAAATGGAGCGTACTAACACTTCTGCAGCATGTGTTTTGCGAAATAACTCACCAGATACCATCTGTATATCCCGCATAGAGTATTTAAAGCATTCCTTGTCACCAACAGGACTTACGCTGTATCGACCACTGGTGTGCCTTATCGACATGGCATATGTAGCCAAAGTTCATTTAATTCAAGCAACATGTGTCTGTCCATCTCCTCCTCCTCCCTGTCTCTGTCCACCTTACCCTCCAGCGTCGTTGTATCTACGAACTCCTCCCCTCCTGTCAGTGTCTATGTCCATCTCATCTGCACCCTTCTCTATTTGTTGCCTCCTCCACTCTGTCTCCATCCATCTCCTCCTGCCCCCTCTCTCTGTCCATCTCTTCCTCCCCCCCTATCTCTGACCATCCCTTCCTTTGTCCTCTCTCTGTCCACTTCCTCCTCTCCAATATATCTGCCAATCTACTCCTCCTCAGTCTCTCAGGTCTACACCCCATTCCCCCTCTGTCTGTGTCCATGTGCTACTTCTACCTTATGGTCTGTCCAGCTCCTCCGCCCCTTATGTGCTCAGTTATGCCCATCCATATATTTGTAGCCCCTACAGTGTATGTCAGCACTACCTGCACAACACACCTCTCATACAGAGAAGACTAGACGTAATGGGCTGAAAACTGTCTTCATTCATATCTCAGCTCCTACAAGAGCTAGGAGGTTCTAACCACCACAGTACTGATTCCCAGGGATCAAGTATTATGTGTACTAAATTCCGTGGAAATAAGTCCAACAATTTATGACAAGATGCTGTACATACACTTGTTTCAACTCCAATTACTTCAGATAAAAGCATTAAAGTAATTTTAGTTTTTGGATCAGTTTCTTTCGTGAAGCAGCTTTTCTTATGGATTTATTCAGATATGTCATTTTATAGTTACAACAGCTGAAGTCAGTTCCAGAAATAGGCGACGTTAAAAACTAATTTTTTCACAAAAGAATAACTTTTTGAAAATCCTACACAGTCTTACTTAACACACAAGCACACAAATAACCAGTCATTTATTATTCTTATTGCTACTGTAATTCTCTACTGTTTTACTGTCTATTGATTGTTGTTTGCGTTGTAATTGTGTATGAAACCTCTGAAGCAATCAGTTACAAGGAAGCTATTTCTAGGCTGAGCAGCGTTCAGATGGATAGAGAATAAGTACGTCATTCAGCGCACATGTATTGACAGTTTTAGTTAACTATTTTAGCCATATTAAACACAGCCAAATCCTAACTACACATACAATTAGGTAACCATTGGGAAGGATTCAGAAAAGGACACTCTTGTACTGAGCAGATACTCAACAAGTGAAAATGACTTGTAAGGAAAATATCGTCGCCTTTGTTAATTTTAAGGAAGGCATGTAGCTTGAGTGACGGACCTACTGTCATGAAGATCCTGCAGAAACTAGGATTGGACTAGGAGACCCATAATCTTGTCAAGTATACTTTAAACAACGCCAGATCACAAGTAAAGTTGACCAGAACACTTTCAAGAAGTTTTGATGTCAAGACATCAGCAACATAGGGCGATTGTCTGTCCCCTCTCCTCATAATTGTGCAGGGGGACAGCTAATAAGCGAGTGTGAATGGAACTGGCTAGACAGGTACTTGCAAATGGCATCTCTCTGTGGCACAAGCACAAAGGGCTCAGTGTTGATTTATGACGGTTGTCGAAACCTGGCAGTTCTATCTAGTACAATGGGTACTCTAGTGAGTCGGCTCATTGTTCTCAGACAACAAGCAGCAAAGGTAATAAGTGGTAAATGTGTCACTTCAAAAAACTCATGACGGACAACAGTAATTCTTCTTACACCTGGAGCACGTTTAAATATATCGGAGAGTGGCTGGCTGCTCGGAGATGAAGAGGTTGCTACGATTAGAGGACCAGTGTCAACAATAAAACACCAAGTACAAGGGCGTGATGAAAATTAATGCTCTGGAATTTTTTATTCTGTTCTCAATAGCGGTTTATGTATTACGCTAGAGGGATGCAAATTGTAGCATGTAACATGGTGGCGTGTAACGTAACTATGTCGGTGCGTGAGAAATAGCGTGCTGTAATCGAGCTTCTAACCTGAGAAAAGGTGCCTCCCACCGAAATCCATAGAAGAATGAAAGCCTTGTACGATGATGATTGTATAGACATTAGTAACGTGCGACATTGGACTGCTCATGCTCGTAATGAGAGCAACGGTGATTCTAGTCTCAACGTATGTGACAGAGCTCAGAGTGGACGACCGGGTGCAGCAGCCGACGAGGCTCACTGGAATCGGTTTGGTGAACTCAGAGAAGATCGACTGATAACACAAACGTAGCTCTCCGCTAAGTGTGGCACATCACGAGAGCGTGTGTAGCCCATCACTGCAGAACTGCGCCGGCCGCTGTGGCCGAGCGGTTCTAGGCGCTACAGTCTGGAACCGCGCGACCGCTATGGTCGCAGGTTCGAATACTGCCTCGGGTATGGATGTGTGTGACGTCCTTAGGTTAGTTAGGTTTAAGTAGTTCTAAGTTGTAGGGGACTGATGACCTCAGAAGTTAAGTCCCATAGTGCTAAGAGCCATTTTTTCGCAGAACTGCGATGCCGAAAACTGTGTGCACGGTGGGGACTTGGAATGCTCACTCCTCATATGAGGCAAACTGGACATGTGTCAACAATTTCTTTTGCCTTTTGAGCGTGAGGATGATGGGTTCCTTAACAACATTGTTACAGGTGATGAAAGCTGGGTTCACCATTATGACCCCGAAAACAAGAGAATATCTATACCGTTCCGCCACAAGGGATCATCGACGCCAAAAAAGTTCAAGACCATGCCATCAGAAGGCAAAGTCAAACTCACAGTGTTCTGGGATGTTCGAGGTATGGTGCATTTGGAATTCATCCCTAAAGGCACCACCATAAACACTGAAAAATACTACGAGGCCCTCAATAAACCGAAAGCATTTATTCGAAGAATTCGTCCACATGCATGGAGCATACTCTCCTTCAGTGTGTCAAAACCAACGACATACGAGCGCAGCGACCTTTGCAAGAATCCAACGCCTTGGGTTGGCTGTTATCGATCATCGTCCATACAGTTGCGAGTTGGACCCATAGGCCAGCCTGAGTGGCCGTGCGGTTCTAGGCGCTACAGTCTGGAGCCGAGCGTCCGCTACCGTCGCAGGTTCGAATCCTGCCTCGGGTATGGATGTGTGTGATGTCCTTGGGTTAGTTAGGTTTAATTAGTTCTAAGTTCTAGGCGACTGATGGCCTCAGAAGTTAAGTCGCATAGTGCTCAGAGCCATTTGAACCATTTTTTTTTTTTTTTTGGATACATACGATTTTCGTCTGTTTCCAAAACTAAAGCACACATTTGATAGTGATGAATGGTGCAAGCATAGAAGAGGTTGAGACTCCGTCAGCAGACTCCGACATTCTATCGTGACATCATCAGCAAACTGTTCTCTCTTTCAGAGAAATTTGTTCGTTGCCAGTGTCACTATGTTGAAGAATAAATAAGTAGATATGAAGAATGGAGGTGCAGAATATTAATAAAGTTTGTTTTATTTAAAAGGCCTTGAGAGTTTTCGAATAAAAATTCGGAATCATTGCTTTTCAACACGCCCTCGTACCACCAGCAACCCACGTGCGGTGTCATTTGGAGATGAGGCGTGGACAAGAGCAGCGGAGGTCAGCGCTGGAAGTGCTGCAGGCAGTGCAGCGTCGTTTCGGCGACGGAGCGCTGCGCCAGCAGAGCAGAGCTGATGGCGCGGCGCACAATGGGAGAGCAGCGGCGGTGCTCGGCGGGGACCGAGGCCGGCGCGGCCGTTAGGGAGGCTGCCAGGGACCAGTGGGCCACCGGGTCAGCGGCGAGACGAGCCAAATGGCCCGCCCGCTGCTCCCCAGACAGCGGCCGAGGAACGGCCTCACCCACCCTGTGATGCACGCACAAACCTGGGTCCTCTCCAACGAGAGACACGTCTCAGTTTTGCAATTCTTCTGCAGCCGTGGCCTTGTAGAAGCCAAACAACTTCCAGGAAATCGCATTCCGTCTGCTATAAATTCACATGCAAGGACGCGATAGTTCTGTGCAAATGAAACTTATCGTGACCAAATTAATATAACCAAAGGGTTCATAGGCCATGTTACACACTGAAACATTAACAAACATAACCAGACTAAATACACAAGTATGCAAAAGTTAAAGACTAAAGTGACGTTCGTGTGCTGGGTTAGTGCCAAGTAACATCCTTCGATGAAACTTGGACCATGCGGAGAAAGAATTGCTGTATTATAGTAGAGAAAGTAACCAAAAAATATGTAATGAGTCGAATAGAAATGATACTGTTATTCAAAGGAAATTATTACACCGAAATTATCGCTATTTATGGCGATCCCCCGCACATTGCAAAAGTAGGTTCAAAAAATGGTTCAAATTGCTCTGAGCACTACGGGACTTAACATCTGAGGCCATCAGTCCCTAGAACTTAGAACTACTTAAGCCTAACTCACCTAAGGACATCACACACATCCATGCCCGAGGCAGGATTCGAACCTGCTACCGTAGTGGTCGCGCGGTTCCAGACTGAAGCGCCTAGAACCGCTCGGCCGGCGCAAAAGCAGGCATACGGCTCTTAATAGGGTGTGTCACAACACAATGCATGCTCTGCAATGTGCTCCCACGCCGGCCACAAGGTTGGTAAGGAGTTTTTGTAGCAGGGTATTCCTCCTCCACCAGCGCGATTCGTAACTGCTGGATGGTCGATAGTGCATGTGAACGTGCTGGAGTACGTCACCCCAATGCATTCCACACGTGCTCGATGGAGCTTAAGCCGAGAGATCGAGCTGCCCAGACCATTCCCCGTACAACCTCTTGTTCCAAGAGCTGTTCCAAAAATGGCTCTGAGCACTATGGGACTCAACTGCTAAGGTCATTAGTCCCCTAGAACTTAGAACTAGTTAAACCTAACTAACCTAAGGACATCACAAACATCCATGCCCGAGGCAGGATTCGAACCTGCGACCGTAGCGGTCTTGCGGTTTCAGACTGCAGCGCCTTTAACCGCACGGCCACTTCGGCCGGCTCAAGAGCTGTTCCGCCTGCGCTGTTCGATACTACTGCATATTGACATCCATAAAAATGAACTCAGCGCCGAATACACACCTGAAAAGACCCACATGGGAAAATAGTGTAACAATAACGTTGATCGGTAGGTGTACTCCTTTCCAAAGGTTTGAAGTTCAGACCTTGCCACAGCACAACACCCGAACCACCAAATGGTTCAAATGGCTCTGAGCACTATGCGACTTAACTTCTGAGGTCATTAGTCGCCTAGAACTTAGAACTAATTAAACCTAACTAACCTAAGGACATCACACACATCCATGCCCGAGGCAGGATTCGAACCTGCGACCGTAGCGGTCGCTCGGTTCCAGACTGTAGAGCCTAGAACCGCACGGCCACAGCGGCCGGCCCACCAAATGGTCATATTCGGCAGTGTTTCTGGGTACATTACGTGTTACCACCTATCTCCATATGACGGTGCATCCAGAATCATTATTCTTACTGAATGTGCTCTGATGCGAGAAGATCACACGACCCCTTTCCTCGTTGATTGGGTCTTTGTGCTTTTGTCACCATGCAAACGGTGCTGCCGATGTGCGAGGTATCAACGGAACACCACACTGGTCGTCCGGTAAGGCGACCACCACCTTGCACTCGCCCTGCTCCTGTGCAGCGTGAGAATTGCGTGCCTTGAAGTCATATTAAATGAAGTTGCAGCTGCACTCGGTGTTTGTCGTGGGTCCCACCTTAGCTGTGCACGATACAGCAATCATGTGCTGCCGCATTTCATCGTGGTTGACTGCCTCCTCGCCTTCAGAGGTGCTCTGGGAGGAGGAAGAGTATGAGTGAAGGGAAACACAAATATTGGCTTTTTTATGGAAGTATCACTGGTGGGAAGATTGTTAGTACACTGCTGTGCAAAACATAACGATGAGATAGGTAAAATAACCTAATATACTAATAAATCGGTGAAAATGAATGAAATTGGGAGGAAATGTTACCAAAAGGTCTCCCATCGGCACAAGGAAAGAAAATTCTCCCCATGCACTTCAAACAATGATGTGAGCAGTGCCAAATTCCTGGGATACACTTGTCACAATTCGTCCTTTTTCCAGTTTTCCGATGATTCTTCCCCATCTAAAGTCATCCACATGTTGTCTCTGGGTCGTGTTGTCATGAAGAACACCACCACTCTGCACCGTCACTACATGCTGATTGGCACACACTGTCTTTTCTTGTTCCTTCGCCTCGTGTTGCAAGGGCCAGTCCTATTTGGCACTGTAGCCACGCTGACCTCACCTGTCAACAAGGAACTCAATGGAAGCCTTTGACGCGCTTAGCGATTTTACATACGACCAGAATTTTCTTTCCTTGTGCCGATGGGAGACCTTTTGGTAACATTTCCTCCCAATTTCATTCATTTTCACCGATGTATTAGTATATTAGGTTATTTTACCTATCTCATCGTTATGTTTTGCACAGCAGTGTACTAACAATCTTCCCACCAGTGATACTTCCATAAAAAAGCCAATATTTGTGTTTCCCTTCACTCATACTCTTCCTCCTCCCAGAGCACCTCTGACCACAACCAATAACACACATCCCTATATAACAAAAACAAGCGAATACTAAACTGCATACAGGCGCCACAACGCAAACAAAAGACAATCTAAAAACACAAAGGGACAGTTGCCAAGACTATAAATAGCAGAAACAAATAACTATCACATGTGCTGTGCCACGAATAAGTACCGGCGTGGATCTGGGGAATTCTACTAAACCTAAATCGCTGAGTTCAGCAGAAACCCCGCTATGTATCTCCGATGCAATAAAGCCAGCAACACACTTGCCTGTGTTTCTCTGCATGCTTCGGCGTGACTCATCCCTCTCTCCCAAACTCTACCTCCCGGTCGTTCTGACATGTTACAACCTCTGAGCTCGGTGGTTGTAACACATGTATTTAAATCAAGCATCAAGGGAATTGAAATGGCTAAAATGGTTAAGTTAAACGTGATCGAAAACCCCTGATGTACATAAAACAACAGGAAACCATTCCTGGCCGACACGTGTATCAGAATAAGATGACAAAAAATAGTAGGCAGATCCAAATAGTAATTAACCTTACGAAATTTGCGCTCCAAAATGTTGTGAAATGGGGAAGTTACAAACCGAGGAATTTTTAGGAAAGCACTCACACGGAAGGATTTGACCCCAAGGTTGTTCAGCAGCATTCACCGTTCAATTTCAATGATAAATATATATTTATCCAAATCATTCAGAAAACAACAATTTAATTAAACAAGTAATCAGTTAAAAGACGGTTGCTTTAAACCATTAATTAACCCAGAAATTACTTTATCAGTATCAAGGCTATGTAACGTGACTCTAATCAATAACATCAAAATGAAGGTTCGCGGGGTGGATACTGCTCAGTACAAAATTAAATATAAATTTTTTTCTTTTTTTTTCAATAAAAAACAGATTCATTTACCACGCTGAACCAGTCCCTTAGGTACAACTGATGAATAAAAAATTGCTCCCGTTAAGAAAATTAACTGTATCAGAATAAAAAATAATTAACATATTATCAATAGTATTGTCTTAGAGAAATAAGAGTCTGAACAATTTATAATGAAGGGAAACGCAGGACCGCAAAACTATTAATAAACACAGTAACACACCAGAGGTAAGAACATCAAACGGTACAATAAGCAATTTCCTAGGACATGAAAGACAAGTAAGTTTCAGTTAAAGAAAAAGAGGCAAGGCCAGTTTACAACCACAACGAGCAACATCTTAACTTCCTCAATAATTGCGTGAACTAGTTGGAACAGACACAATATACTGACGGAGTCCCTCTGGAATTTTAAATGCAACGAGAGGGGACGCCCAAACGTCTAGGTGTCCCTTCCGGATCACAGACTTCCGAACTGGCCAGCACGACACTCTCGGCGACTCACGCATGGACGATTAACGCAAGAAAGCTAGCTCCACGCAAGCAAGTACATCAACAACTAGGGTGGAAGGCAGATCTAGGATACAAAACTTATCAGTCGAGATACAAGATGGAAACCTCGTGTTAACTGCATAGAGGGATAGGCCAAATTTGAACTGCAGAAAGAATATTAAATTTTCTTTAAGAAAACTTTGCACCAGGCCACCACGCTTGAGACTGCAACAAATTTCAGCAATAGCCAGAAATAACTGGGCGTTACTACCTTGAAACCTCAATAACAAACAGGATGAAATGCAATTATCTTTCTGAGCAGACAGCACAAAAAATTCACAGAAATCGAAAAAATGTAATTTGCAGTAAAATAGTAGCTAGGTCACTAATTTCCATTATGAAGACCTGCATTTCTGTGCAACATGATACACGTAAAATTCCAGAACTTAAAATAAGGCAAATTAAGCGTCAGTAGCTTTCAGTTTACAACAGTCCCAGCAGTGAGGCCACGAATAAATAATAGGTCATATCCACCCACAGAATGGCCGTCTAGTGAAGTGGTTTAAACTTCGCAGACCAATGGGAAATACCACAACACACCAAAATTTCCAATAATTTTCAATACAAATAAATGCATGAACCTAAGTCGAATCACTCACATGGAAACTTAAATAACTCCGTATTACACTTAGCCGAATCCAAAGCAGGTGAAGGCAGTCATTTAAAATATAATCTCAAGCCAGCTCTCAGCCATGCTGGCAGTACAAGTGCAGAAGGGAGCAATTACAATGCTTGGATCCAGTGCTCGGAACAGTAACACCTTCATTTCCAGAAGACGGCTTCGTTCTCCTCAAACAAGGCTTTAATGAACAAAAGGAAGGCGAAAAAAACCGGTTCTGTTCGTCGGCCAACGTGCAACGAAAACACGGCACGACCACCAGGACGGTGACCGCTGCAGAACGCCGACAGCGCCCACAGCCCGCGCAGCTGCCACCGGCGTGCAACACGCCCGAGGCGCACGCTTCCCTGTAAACCGCCTTGACAAGCTCGCATCGCTCGCCTCACAGCTGATACGCCAGCTCTCCCTCGCTTAGTAGTAAAGGACAGCAGCACATTGATAGATAACACTTTTATAGACCAAGATAGGTTTAAAAACATAAATTCTAGTCCTGTCGAGAATGGGCTTTCTGATCATGATGCTCAGCTAGTTACAGTATATGACATAGCTCCATTCAGTAATTCAAAACTACCCTCCAAAGTTGTGCGTTCAATTAATGACTCAAGAATTAGAAATTTCAGATAAAATCTTCAGCAGTTAGACTGGGATGAGGTGTACAAGGAACCCGATGCTAATTTAAAATATAACTTATTTCATGATACACTTGTAAGAGAATTTGAAAAGTGTTTCCCCAATAAAGTAGTAAAATCAAATTATAAGAAACCATGCAAAAGCTTGGCTTACTAAAGGAATAAAAATATCTTGTAACCACGAAAGGGAACTGTATCTAACAACAAGAAACAGTAATGACCCAGAAACAGCCAAATACGAGTATTATAAGAACTACTGTGCTACATTAAGAAAGGTTATTAAAAAGTCCAGAAGCATGTGCATCATGTCTGAGATTAATACCTCTGATAACAAAATCAAAACAATTTGGAATATTATTACAAGGGATACAGGGCAACCAAGAATACAGGATGATGGCATCACCATCAAAACGAATGGAAACTTGATAAACAACAAGCCGGAAGTCGAAAACATTTTGAATAATCATTTTTTAAATGTTTTAGAGAAAATAGGATCTAAATGTTCATTTGAAGAAGCAAGGCAGTTAATGGAAGAGGCCTTGCCCACACCATTTGATACAATTGAAATTCCACCCTCCTCTCCTGCTGAAATTAGGAGGATAACAAACTCTCTCAAGAATTAAAAAAAATGGTTCAAATGGCTCTGAGCACTATGGGACTCAACATCTGTGGTCATAAGTCCCCTAGAACTTAGAACTACTTAAACCTAACTAACCTAAAGACATCACACACATCCATGCCCGAGGCAGGATTCGAACCTGCGACCGTAGCCGTCGCGCGGTTCCTGACTGAGCGCCTAGAGCCGCTAGACCACCGCGGCCGGCTCTCAAGAATAAAACCTCACATGGAATTGATGGCATTTCCAGCAGGATAATAAAAGCTTGTTCCCAAGAAATAAGTGGGATTCTTAGCCATATATGTAATAGCTCTCTGAAGCAGGGCATGTTCCCAGACAGACTGAAGTATGCCATTGTTAAACCACTGCATAAAAAATGTCAACAACTACCGCCCAATCTCTCTTCTGACTGCCTTATTCAAAATTTTTGAAAAGTAATGTATTGTAGAATAGCTTCACACCTTCGTAAAAATAAAGTTTTAACAAAATGTCAGTTTGGTTTCCAAAAGGGTTTTTCAACGGAAAATGCTATATATACTTTCACTAATGAAATATTAAATGCTCTGAGTAACCAGAAGTCACCCGTTGGGATTTTTTGTGATCTATCAAAGGCTTTTGATTGTGTAAATCATGGAATACTTCTAGATAAGCTCAAGTACAATGGTATGAATGGGACAGTGCTCCAATGGTTTAAATCATACCTAACTGGAAGAGTGCAGAAAGTTGAAATAAGCAGTTCACATAATATGCAAAAAAAAACTGGTGATTTCTCAACTGGGGAACAATCAAGAATGGGGTGCCGCGAGGTTCGGTATTGGGTCCTCTGCTGTTCTTAATGAATATTAATAACTAGCAATTCTGTATTCACGAAGATGCAAAGCTGGTACTTTTTGCCAATGATACAAGTATAGCTATCACACCCAAACAGACAAGAATTAACTGGTGAAATTGTAAACGATGTTTTTCAGAAAATCATTAAGTGGTTCTCTGCAAATGGGCTCTCATAAAACTTTGACAAAACACAGTACATACAGTTCCACACAGTAAATGGATCAGAAATCGGTAGCTAAGGTAGAATATTCAAAATTTCTAGGTGTATGCATGGATGAAGGGTTGAACTGGAAAAAACAAACTGAGGATCTGCTGAAACGTTTGAGTTCAGCTACTTATGCTATTAGGGACATTGCAAATTTTGGCGATATACATCTGAGTAAATTAGCTTACCATGCCTATTTTCATTCTCTGCTTTTGTATGGCGTCATATTCTGGGGTAACTCATCATTGAGTAAAAGAGTGTTCATTGGACAAAAGTGTGTAATCAGAATAATTGCTGGAGCTCATACAAGGTCATGCTGCAGACACTTATTTAAAGGCTAGAGTTCTTCACTGTAGCCTCACAATATATTTATTCACTTATGAAATTTGTTATTAACAATCCGAACGAATTCAAGAGTAATAGCAGTGTACATGGCTACAACACTAGGAGAAAGGATGATCTTCACTACTCAAGGTTAAATCTAACTTTGGCTCAGAAGGGGGAAAATTTTGCTGCCACGAAAGTCTTTGGCCACTTACCTAATAGCATCAAAAGCCTGACAGATAGTCATATAGCATTTAAAAGGAAATTAAAAGAATTTCTTAATGCCAACTCCTTCTACTCATTACATGAATTTTTGGATATAATAAGTGGGTAATTTCCCCAACCCCACAAAAAAAATTAAAAATATTAAGTGCCATGTAATATTTTGTGTAATGTAATATCATGTATGCACACCTTTTATTAACCTGACATGTTCCACATCATTACGAAGTGTCGTATTCATGATCTATGGAACAAGTACTAATCTAATCTCTAATCTAATCTAATCTTAGCTCACTCCTCGGCCAAACCACGCGGCAGCGAATCAAAGATACTCAGGTAGCGGTGAATCGACTCGAATCGAGCCGCCACGGTTCAAACTGTTTCTTATTAAAAATAGAAAAGAATACGTAAAATCGTAATTTATTACATACACACAAGAGACATGTATTAAAGGCCATTGGGAATGCTTCGTAAATAAAAGAAAGCGAAACGCATGTGATATAAAAACAAAGTTATTGAAAAAGTAGCAGTTTCGGTAATCCAACAGATCATACTCAGGCATTAAGAACAACGATGAATGTCTTGTAGATGTTACAGCATAGCCTCCGGAGGAAAAAAAGAGTATAAATTAAATTATCGATACACAACAATGGAAGCGCTATATGCGCTATCAGAATAGTAATGTGTAGTATCTTTGTCATTTGCTACAAAAGGGATGAACGTTTTTTGTTTCACTGCCTTCTTGGTTCTGATGTTCTAGCTGACGGACGCTTATAGTTCACGGTCTGTAACTAATACAATTATCTGTAGTAATAATAGTAATGTTTTGAATACGTAAAAAATAATCATTGCAAATTGTGCTTTTGTCGGTAGCAAGTACCTTTCCTTCCCATGATTTAGTTAAGTAATAATTAAATGTTGCCCTGGCCATTTCGCATAGGCTCATTGTTGTAGCGACGCCATTAATAATAAAAATGATATATGCTATTTTAATAGTCATTTAATGCTAAAATCATTTAAAAAATTATCTAAATAAACACAAAAAGGCGTCTTGCAATATTTTCCATATCATTTTTGGCCACAGGTACAGTTTTACTAAGAGTAATTTCTATAATTGTGTACGCTGCCATTGCACATAGGCAGTATATCCTGGAGCATCAAGTCTCACACAAAAAAGTAATTAAGCATTGTGTTTAATTGGCTGATCGTATAATATTAAAGGAAATTTTTTTTAATCCATCGTGAGTAAGACGGATGTCTTCACATTGGAATACGTATGATACTTCTGGCGATAGCGCCCTGAGAAAATTTAACTGTGGCTTTTAACGAAGATAAAAGAGAATTTTTAACAAAACATTTCATTCAATTATCAGAATATTCTCTTACATTCAAAAAGCAAAGTCACGAGATAATTGGCGCCCAACGTGGGGCGCGATGTTCCAAAAAATGTATGTATCTGAAAAGAATATATTATTAAGATAAGAAAATTGATGCTTGTATATGTAATCTGTTTCATATGTACGAGAATTATTACTTTCGATGTTAAGAGAAACTGAAGACCTGTAACACACCCCTGATTTGAATAAGAATAGAACCGACAGTAAAAAGAAACAACTATGGTGTCAGATCATGATATTTGAAAAGAATTTAAAGCTGTAAATCATTTCATACTAAAAATTATGTATAAATTGTCACTGTGAGATAATTACCGGTCAACGCTGCATTATTTCGGCCATAACAAATCCGCTTATGACGAAATGATTTGCCTGCAATTCGTCTTGTGGAACAGAAATTTTCTTTGCAGTGGTGCTAGAGCTAAAGTTGGGCAATACCCCTCGCTTTTAATTTGTAAAGGAACAGCTGAAAAACGAGTTCAGTATTCCTACTTTTGTTTTGCTGCCCTCAGTTCCAGTTCCAGCCTCACCCATTAACTATGGCCGGCCGAAGTGGCCGTGCGGTTAAAGGCGCTGCAGTCTGGAACCGCAAGACCGCTACGGTCGCAGGTTCGAATCCTGCCTCGGGCATGGATGTTTGTGATGTCCTTAGGTTAGTTAGGTTTAACTAGTTCTAAGTTCTAGGGGACTAATGACCTCAGCAGTTGAGTCCCATAGTGCTCAGAGCCATTTTTGAACCATTAACTATGCTACCACTAACAGCCTTTACATACGACCAGAATTTCTTCGGGTTTTGTAAGAAATATTCTGCTAGGGTAGTTGATCAGGCCTTCACGCATTGTCCTCTTGACGGCCAAAGGCGTTTCATTTGGCACCTACCTCTCTATAGCCCTCCTCTTTGTTTTGTACCTATAATGCAATAGTCTTTATGGTAACTGTATACCATGGTAGGTCCCTTCCATCATCAACTGTCTACAACCTACATATCTATCAAGTATATCATCGAAACTGAGTCAATGTTCTTCTAAATGCTCCTCTCCAGGGTAAATGCCTCGTTGTCTAAGTTGCCGAAAATATAAACCGTTCCACTCGCTTTTGTTGCCATTTGTTGTTCTTTCTTTCATTCCACTCAAGGACCACAAAAAATGGTAGTCATACTGTCGATTCTATCTTCATATTTGCCAGGAAAAGGGAAATCAAATTCAACCGCTGGACGGTATACGAGGTGTGGCTAGAAAAAAACCGGACTAGTACTGGTGAAACAATAAAACGAATGCAATAAGGCTGAAAGTCGCGTGGCCTGTCACGTGACTCTCGCTCCGCCTACTTCTCGAGTTTCATCTGCCTCCTGCACTCAGTCTGCCCGTGGCGTCTGTTTTAAGTAGTTGACGTTTTGTCTGTGCGTTGGAAAATGTTGAGTGTACAGAAAGAACAGCGTGTTAACATCAAATTTTGTTTCAAACTAGGAAAATCTGCAAGTGAAACGTTTGTAATGTTACAACAAGTGTACGGCGATGATTGTTTATCGCGAACACAAGTGTTTGAGTGGTTTAAACGATTTAAAGATGGCCGCGAAGACACCAGTGATGACACTCGCACTGGCAGACCATTGTCAGCAAAAACTGATGCAAACATTGAAAAAATCGGTAAACTTGTTCGACAAGATCGCCGTTTAACAATCAGAGCAGTGTCTGAGTTAACAGGAGTTGACAAGGAAAGTGTCGAACAAGTTTACCGATTTTTTCAATGTTTGCATCAGTTTTTGCTGACAATGGTCTGCCAGTGCGAGTGTCATCACTGGTGTCTTCGCGGCCATCTTTAAATCGTTTAAACCACTCAAACACTTGTGTTCGCGATAAACAATCATCGCCGTACACTTGTTGTAACATTACAAACGTTTCACTTGCAGATTTTCCTAGTTTGAAACAAAATTTGATGTTAACACGCTGTTCTTTCTGTACACTCAACATTTTCCGACGCACAGACAAAACGTCAACTACTTAAAACAGACGCCACGGGCAGACTGAGTGCAGGAGGCAGATGAAACTCGAGCAGTAGGCGGAGCGAGAGTCACGTGACAGGCCACGCGACTTTCAGCCTTATTGCATTCGTTTTATTGTTTCACCAGTACTAGTCCGGTTTTTTCTAGCCACACCTCGTATGTCTTACAAACGATTAACTATAAAACGTGGTGAAGCATAACTGAAGAAAACAGAAGAAGCCTTATCTCATCCTAAAATAATTATGCCAAACTGGCATCGCCATAAAATAAATGCAATCTTAGTGCGACACCGTCGAAGGGGTATAACAATACAGTCCACGCAGAGCTACAGTGACGGGGTAACCATACCGTCAAGCCAGTCGCTGTTCTCAGCAGACATATTTGTCAATTATGTACGTACAATTAACAGACAGTTAAGAAAAAAGCTGTTCTGGAACTAAAAAGGGTTACAAGTCGTTGCTGTAGGAACATGCAATGATGAAAAATAAGTAACTGAAAATAAAAAGAATTAAATAATTTTTCAAGGAAATACTATGTCATGGCGAAAAACTATGGTGGTAACTTTAGACAACAGTAACAACATACGGCCCCCCTCCCTCCCCCCAATCCAACCACCATGAACTACGGACCTTGGCTAGATGTGGTACTTGCGTCGTTCAACGATACAGATAACCGTACCATACGTGAAACAACAGTAGATGGGCATCTGTGGAGCGGCCAGACAACCCGTGGATTCAGAAGAAGGGCAGCCAGTAGTGGTCGGGTCAACAGCCTGGTGATTGCCGCATCTGGCCTTGTAATACTGCTGATACTGTGCTGTGCTGATACTGCGAACAGCATGAAGCAAATGGAAATTACACCCGCATTTTTTTTCTTTTTTCTACAGAGGGCGTACAGTTCAACTGTATGGCTTAGTGATGATGGCGTCCATTTGGGTAAAATATCCTGGAAGTAAAATAGTTCCCGTTTCGTATTCTTGGTGGAGACTCCTCAGGAGGATATAATCATCAGGACAGACAAAAGTGGCATTCTATGCGTCGGACTCTGGAATGTCAGATACCTTAATTCGGTCGGTAGGTTAGAGAATTTAAAAAAAGGAAAGGATATGTTGAAACGAGATACAGTGACATGCGATAGCAGTAACAACAGGACTTGATCAGGTCAGTGCAGTATTATCAACACAAGGTAATTCAGGAGAAGGTCTAATAATGAATAACAGAACAGGAATGCGTGTAAGCTACTATGGACAGCGTAGTGAACGCATTATTGCAGCCATGATAGACACGATGCCAACACCCACCATATGACTACAAGTTTATGTGCTAATTAGTTCCACAGATGATGAAGAGATTGGAAGAATGTATGATGAGATAAAAAATTATTTAGATAATTTAACTGAGATGGGGACTGGAATTCGCTAATAAGGAAAAGAACGAGGACTGAAACAGTAGTAGAATACGGACTCACCGAGAGCAATGAAAGCGGAGCTGCCTGGAAAAATTCTCCACCAAGCACCATTTAATCGTTCCTTACACCGTGTTTAAAAATCATGAAAAATGGCTGTACAAATGAAGAAGAGACCTGACGACGTTGGAAAGTTTCAGATTGATTATATAATGATAAGATGGAGATTTCGAGGCCAGATTTTAAAATTGTAAGACATTTACACAGGCAGATGCAGACTACGACAATAATTTATTTGTTATGAATTACAGATTAAATTTAAAGTAATTGCAAAATGTTAGGAAATGAAGGAGATGGAAGCTGGATACATTGAAAGACCCAGATGTTGTGCAGAGTTTCAGAGAGCGCATTAGACAATGTTGGACTGAAATGGGTGAAAGGAATCAAATAGAAGACTAGTGGATAGCTTTGAGTGATGAAATGGGACGACGACGGAGGATCACATCAGTAAAAGGCCAAAGTTTCGTAGAAATATCTCGATAACACAGAAGACTGAATTGACGAAAAGAGAAAATATAAAAGTGTAGCAAATGAAGCAGGCTATAAGAAATACAGACACTTGAAATATGGACTGATAGAAAGTGCAAAATGGCTAAGTAAAAATTGCTAAAGCACAAACGCAGCGCTCTAGAAGCAGGCGTAACCAGGAGAAAGATAGATGCCATGTATAAGGGAAATCAAAGAGGTCTTTTGAGAAAAGAGAAGCATCTGTATGAATATAAGCTGCCAGTCGGTAGGGCGGCACTAAGCAAAGAAGGGAAAGGTAGAAAGAATATATAAAGGGTCTATGACGAAAAAGACTTGAGAACCATAGTATAGATAGAAAAGAGGAAGTACGCGAAGATGAGACGCCGGACGGGGTGGCCGTGCGGTTCTAGGCGCTACAGTCTGGAGCCGAGCGACCGCTTTGGTCGCAGGTTCGAACCCTGCCTCGGGCATGGATGTGTGTGATGTCCTTAGGTTAGTTAGGTTAAAGTAGTTCTAAGTTCTAGGCGACTGATGACCTCAGAAGTTAAGTCGCATGGGTCTCAGAGCCATTTGAACGGTTTTTTTTTTTTTTTTTTTTTTTTTTTTTTTTTTTTTTTTAAAGATAAGACGGGATTCGTGGAAACATTGTCTCTGAAGTATACGACTCAGAATTAGTGAGAGTGTTGAGAAAGGCAGCCATGACAAAATTATTCTGCACGGTGTCAAGATATATGAGATATGAGACAGTCATAACATTGTGCACGTTCAAGTTGCTAACTAAGCAAATTAAAAAATTAAGCACTATAACTAAGAAAAGTAATTTGTTGGAAAACATGTTAACTGAAGCAGTATTTTATTGCAATATGAATGGTGAAAACGAAATGACGATCGGAGGGTATATAATTGAGACATTTGAGTTGTAATTCAGTGAGCCTATCAGAATTTACGCGACAGCGGTTGAAGTGCAGGGAGGCAAGATGACGCATTTGGGGGGTAGATTCAGTCAGCGACCAGCAACATTGCAAGTCAGCATTGCGGGCTAACCCAGCATGGTCTGGAAAGTCGGGGAGCAGGTGCAGGGATACTGAAAAGGACCTGAGGAGAACGTTAAGATGTAGTTTCCAGAGGCGGACACTCTTTAGCTTTGAGTCTTGTGGACGAGTCCTTAAGTGGGCACAGTCCAAGGGGGAAAAAAACAGTAAATTTTATATTGTTGTGGACACTAGGGAATCTGTAGTATTCATTAAATTGACGTTTACCTTTTGTGTCCTTTTAGGTCAATCGTACAGAATGATACATTTGCAAGCAGAGTTAATACTGGGTAAACTGTAGTGTCTGACGTCACTGCTACCAAGAATCGTGAGCAGCGGGGCGACACGCCATTGTTTAAGAGAAACGTAGCTCAGATGCTGAATCGGACGGACGTGCGCCGAGTGTTGCCCGTCTTGACGGCACAATAAGCTTTGCTAATGCTCACGCTCAGCTAATAACGTTGCCTAAATAAAGTCCCGCAGGCAGATGCTGTGCACTTTGTGAATGTTCTTTAAGTACATTTCTGCTGGTGACAAAGCTCCTGAGTCTTAGACGAAAGTAATTAATGAGCAAAGCGTATGTCGTAAGTGGAGTGTCAGTCCCAAGTATGAAGATAGGTTGGGCGCGGCGTACTATCAAATATTGTGATATTGTCGTCGCTGGTAACTTTTTGGTAGCGAATTGTAATTTAGTGGAAATTCACCAGCTAGGAGAATATCTAATTACTTAGTTCCGGCTATTCCAAACTACCCTGGTGATGTGTGATAACTCCCCCGTGGCAAAGAGCATTAATTGAATCTTCTCAACATACATAAGCTATTTTTTATGAGTTATAAAACATAAACTATTACGTGTGTCTTTTGTGCCACTGGTATCGGCACACTCGCGTTTAAGCAATCTCTGTAATTCTGACAAGCGCCATCTTTGATTTGGTTTCGACGTGGTACGAATGTCTCATGGTGTGGGTTCCTGTAGTCATGTCTTAGTTCATGAACCACGGGCAACGTATGAGTGGCCCAGTAAGTGGTCCCGACAGCCGGGATACCAGTTACTTTGGAATAAGGCTGGGCATCTCGGACATATTCTGAGTCGTGGTCACCTTTGTGCTCATACGGCAAAGACTACCAAATCCACCGGTTAGTCCCTCAGCCGTTAGGGGTAAAACCCAATGGGACTCGGGGCAAGTAAGGCTAGCAACCTGCTTCCCTGGTACTTTAAATATGATGCTGGCAACAATCAGAGCAAAATGCCTCGCACCTTTGTAGGTGACGGAGCCCCACCTCTAACTGACAAACCAGGGACTCCTAAGATAAGACTTGGCAAACAAATGGTAATGAGATGGGGAGCTATTAATATCAATGGGGGCTACTCTGGGAAGAAGGTAGAGCTGGCAGAGGCTGCAAGTAAGATGGGACTGGACGTTTTAGCTGTTAGTGACATTCGGGTAAGGGGTGAGAAAGAAGAGGAAGTGGGAGAATACAAGGTCTACCTGTCAGGAGTCAAAGCAGGAATAGCACAATGGGGTGTAGGGCTTTACATCAGGAAAGAAATGCAACCCAGCGTAGTTGCAATAAGGTATGTAAACGAACGACTGATGTGGATAGATTTGACAGTGTCTAGCAAGAAAATTAGGATTGTGTCAGTATATTCGCATTGTGAAGGGACAGATCAAGATAAGATGGATAGTTTTTATGAGGCACTCAGTGATGTAGTTGTTAGAGTAAAGGACAAGGACAGTGTTCTGCTCATGGGTGATTGTAACGCCAGGGTTGGAAAATTGAACAGAAGGGTATGAAAAGGTTATGGGTAAATTTGGAGAGGATATGGAGGCCAACAGGAACGGGAAACAACTCTTGGATTTCTGTGCCAGTGTGGGCTTAGTAATCACAAACTCCTTTTTTAAACATAAGAACATTCACCGGTATACTTGGGAAGGCAGGGGAACCAGATCTGTCATTGACTATATAATAACAGATCAGGAATTCAGGAAGGCTGTGAGGGACACACTTGTATTCAGGGGATTCTTTGATGACACTGATCATTATTTAATCTGCAGTCAAATTGGGATTGTGAGGCCGAAAGTGCAGGAGGTCAGGTCCATATGTAGGAGGATAAGAGTGGAGAAACTTCAGGATAAGGAAATCAGGCACAAGTACATAACAGCGATCTCAAAAAGGTACCAGTTAGTTGAATGTAGTCAATTACAGTCATTGGAAAAGGAATGGACAAGGTACAGGGACACAGTACTGGAAGTGGTTAAAGAATGTCTTGGAACAGTAGTGTGTAAAAGTAGGATGAAGCAAACAGCTTGGTGGAATGACACAGGCAAGGCAGCCTGTTAAAGGAAAAAGAAGGCGTATCAAAAATGGCTACATACTAGAACTCAGGTAGAGAGAGAAAGTTATGTTGAAGAAAGAAACAAAGCCAAACAGATAATTGCAGCATCCAAGAAGAAATCTTGGGAAGACTTTGGAAACAGGTTGGAGACTATGGGTCAAGCTGCTGGAAAACCATTCTGGAGTGTAATTAGCAGTCTTCGAAAGGGAGATGAGAAGGAAATGACAAGTATTTTGGACAGGTCAGGAAAACTGCTGGTGAATCCTGTGGATGCCTTGGGCAGATGGAGGGAATATTTTGAAGAACTGCTCAATGTAGGCGAAAATTCGATCAGTAATGTTTCAGATTTCGAGGTAGAATGGGATAGGAATGGTGATGGAAATAGGATCACATTTGAGGAAGTGGAGAAAATTGTCAATAGATTGCAGTGCAATAAAGCAGCTGGGGTGGATGAAATTAAGTCGGAACTCATCAAATACAGTGGAATGTCAGGTCTTAAATGGCTACACAGGATAACTGAAATGGCCTGGGAGTCGGGACAGGTTCCATCAGACTGGACAAAAGCAGTAATCACACCAATCTTTAAACACGGAAACAGAAAAGATTGTAACAACTACAGAGGTATCTCTTTAATCAGCGTTGTGGGTAAAATCTTCTCAGGTATTGTTGTAAGGAAAGTGCGAGTATTAGTTGAGGACCAATTGGATGAAAATCAGTGTGGGTTTAGGCCTCTTAGAGGTTGTCAGGACCAGATCTTTAGCTTATGGCAAATAATGGAGAAGTGTTATGAGTGGAACAGGGAATTGTATCTATGCTTTATAGATCTAGAAAAGGCATATGACCGGGTTCCTAGGAGGAAGTTATTGTCTGTTCTACGAGATTATGGAATAGGAGGCAAACTTTTGCAAGCAATTAAAGGTCTTTACATGGATAGTCAGGCAGCAGTTAGAGTTGACGGTAAATTGAGTTCATGGTTCAGAGTAGTTTCAGGGGTAAGACAAGGCTGCAACCTGTCTCCACTGTTGTTCATATTATATATGGATCATATGTTGAAAACAATAGACTGGCTGGGTGAGATTAAGATATGTTAACGCAAAATAAGCAGTCTTGCATATGCGAATGACTTAGTTGTGATGGCAGATTCGATTGAAAGTTTGCAAAGTAATATTTCAGAGCTAGATCAGAAATGTAAGGACTATGGTATGAAGATTAACATCTCCAAAACGAAAGTAATGTCAGTGGGAAAGAAATATAAACGGATTGAGTGCCAAATAGGAGGAACAAAGTTAGAACAGGTGGACGGTTTCAAGTACTTGGGATGCATATTCTCACAGGATGGCAACATAGTGAAAGAACTGGAAGGGAGGTGTAGCAAAGCTAATGCTGTGAGCGCGCAGCTACGATCTACTCTCTTCTGCAAGAAGGAAGTCAGTACCAAGACTAAGTTATCTGTGCACCGTTCAATCTTTCGACCAACTTTGTTGTATGGGAGCGAAAGCTGGGTGGATTCAGGTTACCTTATCAACAAGGTTGAGGTTACGGATATGAAAGTAGCTAGGATGATTGCATGTACTAGTAGATGGGAACAATCGCAGGAGGGTGTCCACAATGAGGAAATCAAAGAAAAACTGGGAATGAACTCTATAGATGTAGCAGTCAGGGCGAACAGGCTTAGATGGTGGGGTCATGTTACACGCATGGGAGAAGCAAGGTTACCCAAGAGACTCATGGGTTCAGCAGTAGAGGGTAGGAGGAGTCGGGGCAGACCAAGGAGAAGGTACCTGGATTCGGTTAAGAATGATTTTGAAGTAATAGGTTTAACATCAGAAGAGGCACCAATGTTAGCACTGAATAGGGGAGCATGGAGGAATTTTATAAGGGGGGCTATGCTCCAGACTGAAAGCTGAAAGGCATAATCAGTCTTAAATGATGATGATGATGACGAATGTCTCTTGTGGACATTGGGCTCCCACAATGTAGATAAAATCAGCAGAATTAATTTCTGTTTCTTTTCAGGTGTACTGAAATTCCGCAGGTGTGGCTGTGTTGAAAACTTAATTACACAGAAGTCACATGTTCGAGCGCAGCATACTTATAACTGCACTAGAAATAAGGTCAGGTAAGTCTCACAGGTTGAGGAAATGTGGTTAACCTGCAAGGACTCTGTACTGAGAGGTAGGTCAGTGTTAATATAGAGTCATGCACCCCTGTGAACTGCCGCTTACTGTAACAGTGCTTTATGTCCAAGAACACATCGTCATTTAGGGTTTGACGTTTGACGTTTGAATCATAGAAGATACTTTGTATCATTTATTCCCATATTTAAAAAGGATGAATGTAAGTGCTATCTTCTTTTTATTTTGAATAGAAATGTAAAATTTTGGACTTGACTGTGGTGTACACTGAATGTCTTGTAGTTGTATCTTCCTCTCTATTCTAGTCATCAGGTATTATTGAGTTAATGTAATAATAATTTTATTCTCTGTGTCTGCCTATAACAAACATTTCCAAATAGGAAGTTATGTAATCTAGTTTCAAAGAAAAACATATTTACTTTCGTCTGCTTGATCTTGCAACGCCGAGGAAACGCTTGTGACAGTCTTACACGGAAGTCTTTGCAAAAATGGTGGAATGTATAATAATAATCTCTCCGTGTCCTTTTTCTTCACTTTTGCATTCACAGTGTGCTTAAACGTCGGGGTAAAAGGATATTCTGTTTCATAAAGTAACCATCTCATAGTCAACCAGTTGATGGCATAACAATCAGACACTTCTTGCTATTCATTCTCCAAGTTCCTGGAGCATTAAAAGTCTGAGAATTTCATTTCAATGACATCACGTGGTGGAACGTTTTCTTTGCTTGCCTAACAATATCCATCCAATCATTTGGTGTGTAAATTTGCGAAATTTTCCTACTGGCTTTCTCCATCAAACTAAAATCACTATCATTAGGTTTGTGACAATCTCCTGATATCAATAATTTGTAATCAGTCACTAAGGTTTCAAGCTAAGATTTTCACATAACAAGGACAATGACATTTCAATGTTCATGTTTTGGCCGGTGCAAGAGTCTTAACATAAGATTTTTTTTATTATGTGTAGAGGTCACACATCCTTACAGATCTCGCTCCAATCCGTAAGAAATATTTGAACCTTATGTCTTTAGGTTTTCTGGAACCAGCTCTTTTCCCAAACCTTGTAATCAGACCTGACTGAAGAAGTCCCCCAAAGATACCCAAGTTGCCTAATGCAATCATCAAGTTTCCAGAAGGAATGAAACATGTTACCTCAGTCTTCTTCTTTAAGGTGAGTGCGGCGTTGCAACTTACAGCAGGTGCCATTAGCACTAAGGCTTTTAGCTGGAACGTTTATGTCCTCCCATGTAGTACCCTTTTGCGTAGAGTTCCGCTACCATTACTGGTACTCATGTCCCGCTTCTCAGGATGTCGGGAACGTCTTCTTCCTCTGCTCTCTGCTCCATCTTATTTCCAGACATTATTGTCAGGTGCTGCAGAAGCACCACCTTCTTCAACAGCCGTGTCCAATTATGCATTAAAATAAAAATATGTTAATATGACATACAACGACTATGAAAGTATCATAAAACGTTATCATACTCTTAAGCTCAGCCGCGCTGAGTGGCCGCGCGGTTTGAGACATCATGTCACGGACTGCGAGGCCTCTCCGGCCGGAGGTTCGAGTCCTCCCTCGGGCGTGGGTGTGTGTGTTGTTCTTAGCATAAGTTAGTTTAAGTAGTGTGTAAGTCTAGGGACCGATGACCTCAGTAGTTTGGTCCCTTAGGAAGCCACACACACAGTTTCTTAAGCTCAACACCCTAGTCTAGTTATTAACTAGTTATTTAGTTCTCACCTATCCAATTCACAAGTTAATTATTAGCTTACCTGAACTAGAAATCTGATATTCCAATGACTTATCATCCACTTCTGCTTTAATTCGAGTTCACACACAGACAAAACAAATCACCTAAAACATGACATCGGACGTGTTCTCATTGTGCCCTAAACAAAGGACCTTTTCCCTCCGCCACTCAACGGTGTTGCCAGTTCTAGAGAAGTTCTTTATAGTATCTGGACATGAATCTTTTATGTCCTAGAAGCAAATTCATAAATAGTACTTAAATGTGGAAGAGGTCCAAAATGACCAAAAATGAATTTCATTCCCTTGTGCTCTAAAATCCTCAATCGCTAAATTCAGAGTAAGAATTAATCTGACCACGAGAGGATATTAGAAATGTTTCAGAGAGACTAAATACCCTCAGACTTCAGTAAAAATGTAATAATTCCAGTTCCAAAGAAGGCAAGTACTGGCAGGTGTGAATACTAAAATACTATCAGTTTAATATATCATGGTTGCAAAATATTGATACAGATTATTTAGAGAAGGATGGAGAAACTAGTAGAAGCCGACCTTGTGGAAGATCAGTTTGGGTTTCGGAGAAATGTAGGACACAAGAGGTACTACTGCCCCTAGAATATAGGTTGATGAAAGGAAACCCTGCGTTTATGGCATCTGTAGAGTTAGAGAAAAGATTTTGACTACGCTCTCTAAAATTTTGAAGGTAGAGGGATGAAATACAGGGGCGAAAGATCATTTACAACTTGTACAGCAACCAGGCTACTATAATAAGAGTGAAAGGTCATGAAATGATATTTATTGTTGAGCAGGTATTGAGACAGCAGTGTAACCTATCCCCAACGTTATTCAGTCTGTACATTGAGCAGGGTTCGAAGGAAACCAGGAAGATATTTGGAAAAGGAAATGACACCAGTTGCTTTTTGCGCCCTAAAGCAAAACAAAGTTTAACGTGAAGAAATAAAAACTTTAAGATTAACTGAAGACATTACAATTACGTTAGGATGAGCAGCAGAACGGAATGGATAGTGTCTTTAAATCAGATTGTACAATGAACATTTAAAAAAAAAGCAAAACAAGGTTAATGGTATGTAGCCGAATTACATCGAGTGATGACAATGGAATGAAATTAGAAAATGACACACTAAAGGCCGGCCGTGGTGGCCAAGCGGTTCTAGGCGCTTCAGTCTGGAACCGCGCGACCGCTACGTTGGCAGGTTCGAATCCTGTCTGGGCATGGATGTGTGTGATGTCCTTAGGTTAGATAGGTTTAAGTAGTTCTAAGTTCTAGGAGACTGATGACCTCAGCTGTTAAGTCCCATGATGCTCAGAGCCATTTGATACACTAAAAGTAATAGATGAATATTGCTATTTGGGCAGCAAAATAAATGATAATAACTGAAGTCGAGAAGTTATAAAATGCAGACTATCAACGGCAAAAAAAGCATTTCGAAGAAATTCGTTAAGATCATACACAATTTAATTGTTAGGAAATTTTTTGTAAAGGTATTTTTGTGGAGTGTAGCTTTGTATGTATGTATGGAAGTGAAACGTGGAAGATAATCAATTTCAGTTTAGACAAGAACATTTCTAATTAGGCTTTACCTTAACTGTTACTGAAATCGAATGAAACAACAAGTTTACCGCTACCAGACACTGCGCACAGTTATCGTCAGTTGTGTTTAATGGAACTATGGTGCTTGAATTTCAGTTACTCCCCCATTCTGTCAAGATTTACTCTTTATTTATGCATATGCAATTTGTGTTTATTCCTTCCACAACTCTCTCCACTCTACTAGGCCAATCTCAGTCTCTTACTGTGTGTTACGTTTCTTTGTACATGGGTTTTATTTTTTAAAACCAGCGCTAACTAATCCACGTATTTAATGATTCTACATTGACCATGAAACTTCATTTCATTTATAATCAAACGGATAACTCTTACTTTATCTCGAACCATGACATACCGTAGAGAGGGCCAGGGGAGGAGGAGGGAGGGGGGAGGGGCGATCTTTTGCTTATTCATAAACATAACTAAGCTTCCACTGATTTTGTTCCATTAATGCTTTAACTACTCCATCAGCAATTTCTTGCTTTATCTTTCAGACTACTCTTTACAATAGAGTTGAAAAAAAAAGCATCTACATCTGTTACATCGATAACAAATCGTGATTCCTTACAAGTATCTACTTTTATTATCCTCGACACAATTTTCAAAATGGGGTCATTAGTATAGATAGTTGATATGGCAAACACATCTAGCGTATGGCTCCAAATAATGAAAATAGTCAAGATTTCCTTTAGATCTTTCACACAACACATTCCCAAGGTTACATCAGGTATAAATTTATGTGAATTAATATGTCATGCTGCGCCTTTGAAGCGAAGTTTCGCATTGCCTCCAGGCTCCTATCTCAGTCGTGATACATTACGACATCATCACAAGGTTGCAAAAGTTATGGGAATTTGTCCTCGAAGCAGGTTGTGGAATTAAATTAGCAGTGACTGGTAACAGTAGACTTAATCCTTCATTCAAGAAAATAGAAGCTACTGAAATCTGGTGTTATGGCAGAATACTGAAGATTAGATGGTCTAACATTCTGCGTGGTGTCTGTTTGTTCTAACTCGTGTCTCCCTACCACTTTCGCGCAACGACGCTCTGAGCGTGTTTTTTAGGGAATTGACTAGTTTGAACCTGGGACCTGTTGCTGGTAAGGAGACGCCAGACCACACATGACATGTAGATTTCAGAAGAGTTCAGTGAGACTAGCGATGATATAATCAAATACTTAATGATTTCAGCGTCAGCTCCACTGCGCTCCCTGTAAAAGAATCTTAATACTAACTAAATTTAGTGGAAGGGGTTCAAGGCTTTCCTATTTTTAGTTAGCTGGTAAAATAACGTCAAAAAAGCAGTTAAGTTTACCACTGGAATTTTTATTCTACTCACAAAACTGTTTATAAATTGTACTGTTGATAAAAGGAAATATTTTAATACAGGATGATAAAAACCAACTGCGTTCAACAAAAATGTGAACGAATATTTCCTGAATGGGTTTCCAAGTTCTATAATGGATCGAAGGATGACCTATGCCAAATCACATCTATAATCTAGGTTTAAATGAAGTTTCATTAAAGAGAAAAGTATCAAAAATAGTCTACAGTGACCCTCAATTATCTGTAATTACTTATTTAACTTGTCGTAAATTACAGTGGCTGATGTGGCTTCTCAATAATTATATAACAGAAAAATCATCTGCGTTTCAGATTTTAGCTTCAAGTAGCAAATGTGAATACCACGAAGTTTAATTGACGATCGACACTAGTATTACGTAAAAAGGGGAAGTAACAGATGAGACTTGTGCAGTTTTGAGTGAAGCCTTATGCGCTCTTATGCAGCATCACATGCGTTCTTTACTTTGTCGGTGGTTAGGCAGTGTCAGGGGTGGCAGGCGGTGCAGCTCCACACACCTCGCCGTAGCAACTCTCACAAACTTATCCTTGCTACTGTTCACTGAAGTTGGTTTAAGAAAAAGGTATCTGGCTGTGTTTTCAACTGACCAATCAGCGTCTCAATGTTAACCTTAAGCTCCGCCTACAAAAACTCTATCTATCCAATGAGAAACGTTATACTTTTCGTGGTGGGGCAATGTTTTTAATGTTTGCTAAGTAACAGAGTCGCGAAAAAGTCTCACGCTAAAACGTGCAGCTGGTGTGGCCCTTTCAGTGTTATCGTAAGATCTATACTGTTCTTCTGGAGGGCTCTATCTTTTAACATGGGCTGGGGGATGGACTTGCCGGCGGTCGGCCGGTGAGGTGGGTGTTCCTTTGTCCTGCTCTTATCGTAGGGCCTTCTAGCCTACACGGCTCTGCTCTCGGCTTCTGTTCTCGTTTCTCCCCTCGGAACTGCGTCTGTTTCACGGTGGGAAGGTATGACATGCATTTAGGCGTTCTTGTGTTAGTGAATGGTATTCCATTTGCTCACTCGTTGATTGTATTACTTTGTTTAATTTAATGTCAAGATTTATTCGGAGCTATGTGACATATTGCCGGATTTGCTATCATGTTAGGGTTTTCATGGAAGGTGTTGGATTTGCCTGACACCTTACAGTGGGTCGATCGAATAAGTATTGAGAAGGTACTGAATCAAATTGGGGGAAAACAATTTTACAGTACAACATGGCTAAAAGAAGGATTCAGTTTATAGAATACATCCTGAGGCATAATTAATGGGATTATAAATAATTTTATTTTTCCTTTGTGAGGTGGAGTTTTTAGCAATAACCATGTAAGACAGGCAGAAGTTTGTGTTCAGATCTTCAGACTAGTCACTGGTAACCTTTATTGAAAATATTGAGATGATACTACAAGTTAATTCATCAAGTGACGACAACTGATACAGTTGAAACAGTTGATAGAATCCAGACTGGCGAGACATGGATAGTGCAAACAAACAAATTGTGGAAATGACTCAGACATCGATAATAACGACATACAGGCTTCACACTTAGCAGGATCGATTCAAACGGACAGGTGGGTAAGTTACAGACGTAAATAAATACTATATCAATGAACAAAAAGTGCACCACAGTTATAGAACAATTGTAAAAATACTGAAACATCTCAAAGTGAGCCATTCCATTGGCTCTATTGAGATGCGTTCGGCCTTTCTATGCTCCATAGCACCTCTGTTTGTCAATGTGTCTGTGCCTTTGGTTCCCAGGAGAAGGATCAACAGCAGAGTGTTCCAGTAGACAGCCGTAGCGGCACTTTACTATTCAGATTTTGTGATTTCTCTCAACTTAAATCTTACGTTTCACACATCTATAGGTATTTTAAATGTTTACTTATTTCTGTAACTATGTTCACTACGTATCCATATTATATTTCTGTGTTTCAGTTTCCTACTCCTTATTTTGTCTGTGAGAGAGGGCCACGTATCTGTGTGTGATGCTTCCATATAATTTGGTTCACGGGGCACGAGTTCTTTGAATGGTACTGACTTTAGTCAACTTTTGAGTGGAGCTTGAATAGAGTTCTTATGGGCCAAAGAGATATTAAGGAACACTGGTCATCAGGCATCTAGAGGTTGGTACAGGTAGCCGGGACATATTTTCTCAGCCGATTTCCTAAGCTGTCTGTGAACCTCTGTTCAGTAGGGTGGTGCAGCACTGTTCGTTGGGCCTTCACTAAATGAGAGTGTCTGTTCTGGTCATCTCTAACATTGTAAATTAGGAAGTTGTAATGTGTAAGAGGTTGGTTTAATTGAGATGCTAACGAGTTACTTCAAGTTTAGCGATAGTGAATCGTACTGTAAAATTGTATTCAGTTAGGGAGTGCCATTAAGTTGGTTAATATTTCATTTCTTTAACTCGATTCTTTGACTTCCACTATTTAACGGTGAGAGTGTACCGTGACCAACCTACACGGTGGTCAGAAACAGTCTGAAAATCTTGTAAGGGTATTCCAGGAAGGTTGTGCTGCAAAATGACTGTTAGAAAAAATTGCATACGTTGTCCCACTTCCGGTTTAATTAACACTGATGTTAGGCAACCGAGCCGTTGCGTGCGCAAATTCAATGAATGCGCCACATACAATCAGAGTCAGCTGTTCTCATAGCTTAGATGGCAGCGCACGAGATTGCCCAGCCTTTGGCTCGGCTCCATTTCCTACTCCCGTCCCATGTCCAATTTCCGTATCGCTCTCTTGTCCAGGTTTAGGACTAACTTTAGTGTTAATTAACTCTGAAATAGCGCAACGTATCTCATTTTTTTTTCTTAACAATTATTTCTCAGCGAAACCTATCCCGCAACACTCTTATAAGATCTTCAGAGCGTTTCTGAACACCCTGCATATTTCATTTCAGTTAGTGTCCATATCTTAGTGTGAATGTGTCGTGTATTTTCTGTAAGCTCGTATTACAAGATTTTTTTTATGTAATTCGATTTGCTTTCATTTCGCGAGTTTCGTGTTCCTTATAGCGTGTTAACTGGTGATTGCAACCACGTTGTTCTCATGAAATGCATTGAGCCTTCGGCTCCGTTAATTCATTCTTATTGTACCTTCTTTTGACAACTTTCCATGTGACTGCAATTTTATTGTAGTGAAACTCTTTCGTGAAGTCTGTATCTTAGTTTGTGTGTTGTTATCCGGATTAGTCTACGCGTATTCCCTACAAGTGGTGAGGTCTGAGCTCAACATTATCGATTGTCCAGGTTCGTTGTTCAACCTGTATTTCAAATCGTGTGCCAAAAACCTTTATTTCTTAAGGTTTCCATTTTTGTCGTTCTTGTGAAACGAAGAACATCTATGCGAATTACTGACCACGTGCTTGACAAGCTAACTGATCTACGGCCCATTGTGCATGAGTCTGCATATTCTTTTAGTTTCTTCTTTCTGTCTGTTGATTATTAGTACAAATGTGTGTGTGTGTGTGTGCCTGTAGTTTAACGAATCCTTTCTTTCTAACATAACCTATATTGTTCCCACGTATTTGGATATGGTTTATGGAACAGATACTTTAATGAATATCGAGCATTCCTTTGCGATTATGCTTTAAGTTGATGGCGTTTTTGTAATTTCAATCTGTGAGTAAATGTTCTGTAGTTTTTCAGTTGTGATACTAATATTATTCAGTGCAACTTACCCAACATTTCACTGTGGATTCTCCAAAATCATCTAATTACCAATGACGATTTGATTTTTTTAAATATTTGATATATCATGTGTTAATCTGAGAGTCTTTAATTTGAATGATTTAGTGCAATCTTAATTGATTTATTAACTCATCAACTCATTAATGATACTGATGGAGACTTACTCCACACAAATGAGAACTAAACTCGCTTTCAATATGACCATCGAATAGTCACGTAGTTAATTGTTCTTACGAGAACTGAGAGGGCGTTGAAGTACACATGCTTCTCCATCTATGCACGTGTATATCGCCATATTTTCCAGACTAGTGATGAGTGCAAGTTTTCTTGTTTAATGAGAAACATAGGACAGTTTCAACTGACAAAGTCAATAAAGATTTTGATTGGCTTTTTATAGGATTTTCAGAGGGTGAGAGCAGCCATGCACCTGACAGCATGTTGCAGCTAATGGTAAATGCTGCTGGAAGAGGCGTAAAATTGTATCACCAGCTTCCATCCACTGTCAATCTGAGCAGCCTTGAGTAATCTTTTCCTCATCTTGTCGCAAGAAATAACCATCCTCCGCAGACTTGATTCTCATCCTAAATAGTACCGAACTTAGAACCGGAATCGGATGATTTGTCGTAATATTTACGGTCTAGAAGTAAGAAACATCTTGTAGAGAACCTCTACTTAAATCTGATATTGTTGTATTCAGTGTTATTTCTGCTAAACAGGACATAATGCGTTATATTGACAACTGTCCTGAGATTGTCATGTCACAACCTATGTAAACTCGTGTGCTTCTTTGACAATAACAGAAAAATTAAACCAACTTTACAACTAAACACCGTTGTGCTCTGTCATAGAATAAGGGTCCTCTCCTAACCCCAAAAAGTTGTTCTAGTGACGCTAACAAACTCACAGAGTGTTTTTGATGACGTCTGACGAACGTGAAAAGCAGTGGAATGTCAGACGATAAGTGAAGCTGCTTTAAAAATGTGAAGAGCAATGGCACTGCGTTTTTTCGCCACAGTATAATAGCTCAGATACCACATTATTTATGTTTTTTCGGTAAAAGGATAAGAAGTGATAGCCAACAATATTTTTTCACTGTTTCTGCTGTACTTAATCATGTTGTCGAATCTCTGTTCTAATTAATTACGTTAGAATGACACTGTAGAGACGCCCAAGTGTCATGACAATGCAACGCATTTTGAACTACGAAACTGTTACAGTACATAGGTAAGCCATTTGCACCATCTGATTCTCCATTGTTATTTTCAATTCTTCTTTATTTGCCCTTCTGCTTCTCGTAGACAAGTAAAATATCTGTACAGTTTTTCGCCATCTCATCAGAAAAGTAAAAGCATACACTACGAACAAAAAAAGATACAAGGTCAGAGTTCGAATTCTGGAGTAATAAAAGAAATAACAGCCAAGGACATTTTCTTTTACGTTTTTTATTGCAGTGATTCATAGTGCCGAATCTTTTCTAATTAATTATGCTACAATGGCACTACATAGGAAAGCGTCTCATGATACGTAGATACATACGATGGTTTGAGAGCCCGCGTAAACTGGAGAAATTTAATCAGGCAGTCATGCATAAATTTTATCTGCATATGAACCGGTGTGTCTTGAAAGGAGGATATAAGATGAACATCTACAAAATCAAAACGAGGATAATGGAATGTAGTTGAATTAAATCGGGTGATGCTGCGGGAATTAAATTAGGAAATGAGACGCTTAAAGTAGTAAAAGAGTTTTGCTATTTGGGGAGCAAAATAACTGATGAGGGTCGAAGTAGAGAGGATATAAAATGTAGACTGGCAATGGCAAGGAAAGCGTTTCTAAAGAAGAGAAATTTGTTAACATCGAGTATAGATTTAAGTGTCAGGAAGTCGTTTCTGAAAGTATTTGTATGGAGTGCAGACATATATGGAAGTGAAACGTGGACGATAAATGGCTTAGACAAAAAGAGAATAGAAGCTTTCGAAATGTGGTGCTACAGAAGAATGCTGAAGATTAGATGGGTAGATCACATAACTAATGAGGAGGTACTGAATAGAATTGGAGAGAAGAGAAATTTGTGGCACAACTTCACTAGAAGAAGGGTTTGGTTGATAGGACATATTATAAGGCATCAAGGGATCACCAATTTAGTATTGGAGGGCAGCGCGGAGGGTAAAAACCGTAGAGGGAGACCAAGAGATGAATACACCAAGCAGTCCTGAGACTCGTTTGATGCAGCTCTCCATGCTACTCTATCCTGTGCAAGCTTCTTCATCTCCCAGTACCTACTGCAACCACATCCTTCTGATTCTGTTTACTGTATTCATCTCTCGGTCTCGCTCTACGATTTTTACCCTCCACGCTGCCCTCCAATATTAAATTGGTGATCCCTTGATGCCACAAAACAAGTTCTACCAACCGATCCCTTCTTTTAGTCAAGTTGTGCCACAAATTTCTTTCTCCCCAATCCTATTCAATTCCTCCTCATTAGTCATGTGATCTACCCATCTAATCTTTAGCATTCTTCTGTAGCACCACATTTCGAAAGCTTCTATTCTCTTCTTGTCTAAACTATTTATCGTCCACTTTTCACTTCCATGCATGGCCACACTCCATACAAATACTTTCAGAAACGACTTCCTGACACTTAAACCTATACTGGATGTTAACAAGTTTCTCTTCTTGAGAAACGATTTCCTTACCATTGCGAGTCTACATTTCATATTCTCTCTTCTTCGACCATCATCAGTTATTTTGCTCCCTAAATACCAAAACTCATTTACTAGTTTAAGCATCTCATTTCCTAATCTAATTCCTTCAGCGCCACCCGATTTAATTCGAATACATTCCGTTATCCTCGCTTTGCTTTTGTTGATGTTCATTTTATATCCTCCTTTCAAGACACTGTCCATTCCGTTCAGCTGCTTTTCCAGGTCCTTTGCTGTCTCTGACAGAATTACAATGTCGTCGGCGAACCTCAAAGTTTTTACTTCTTCTTCGTGGATTTTAATTCCTACTCCGAATTTTTCTTTTGTTTCCTTTACTGCTTGCTCAATATACACATTGAATAACATCGGGGATAGGCTACAACTCTGTCTTACTCCCTTCCCAACCACTGCTTCCCTTTCATGCCCCTCGACTCTTATAACTGCCATCTGGTTTCTGTACAAATTGTAAATAGCCTTCGCTCCCTGAATTTTACCCCTGCCATCATCAGAATTTGAAAGAGAGTATTCCAGTCAACATTGTCAAAAGCTTTCTCTAAGTCTACAAATGCTAGAAACGTAGGTTTGCCTTTCCTTAAACCATTTTCTAAAATAAGTCTTAGGGTCTGTATTGCCTCATGTGTTCCAACATTTCTACGGAATCCAAACTGGTCTTCCCCGAGGTCGGCTTCTATCAGTTTTTCCATGCGTCTGTAAAGAATTCGTTTCAGTATTTTGCAGCCGTGGCTTATTAAACTGATCGGTAATTTTTACATCTGTCAACACTGCACCATAGCCCTCACTAAAACTGAAACTTGCAGAAACGTATGTAAAACAAGGCGAAAACGTGTAATAATTAGATTTCGCTGTTACCGCAAATTGTAGACAAGCAGCGTATCCCAGAATCACGTGACTAGATCGGTTAGACGCTGAGAACATGCGCAGTGGCCTATACTCACTCCGTAAATATACGCACTCTACGGGCGCAGCCTGTGTCTCTTTGCTCCAGACCCCTCCAGCGCTCCAGCCCTGCCCCTTACTCTTGCCCCTCCCGCGCTGTGAGACGGCCACCTGCCGGCAGACTGCGCTCCCTCAAGACGGCGGGCTGATTACTCGGGCGTGGCGGGCGTGCGGCACAAAGGCAGGCGTGCGCAGAGGCGGCGGCGGCCCACATCGGTAATCACGTCGCGGCTAACGAGGCGTGCGCTAATTGGTATTAATTAAATCACCCAATAACCTGAGTGGGATCTCACAGCCCTGGGTCCCACTGCTCTGCGGATCCGCCGGCGCGTAATACCGCCGCGGTGCTTTGTCAGGGCTCAGTTGGCTAAACAGCAGCGGGAGGGCCAGGTCCCCCCCCCCACTCCCCTCCCCCTCCCTCGCCCGCCCTGCAAAAGTGGGACCGCGTTTGATCTCGGCACCGCCCAGAGGCATCCCAAATCAATCATCTCAGGCGAATGCCGCGCTCTGGTCGAGCAGAAAAGAGTTGGGTGAAACAGCGGTTCAAACATCAATATACACGCCGACATCATCATCACCATCTACATCTACATATACATCCATACTCCGCAAGCCACATGACGGTGTGTAGCGGAGGGTACCTTGAGTACCTCTATCGGTTCTACCTTCTATTCCAGTCTCGTATTGTTCGTGGAAAGAAAGATTGTCGGGATGCCTCTGTGTGGGCTCTCTGGTTTTATCCTCATGGTCTCTTCGCGAAATATACTTAGGAGGGAGCAATATACTGCTTGACTCTTTGGTGAAGGTATGTTCTCGAAACTTCAACAAAAGCCCGCACCGAGCTAGTGAGCGTTTCTCTTGCATAGTCTTCCACTGGAGTTTATCTATCATCTCCGTAACGCTTTCGCGATTACTAAATGATCCTGTAACGAAGCGCGCTTCTCTCCGTTGGATCTTTTCTATCAACCCTATCTGGTACGGAACCCACACTGGTGAACAGTATTCAAGAAGTGGGCGAACAGGTGTACTGTAACCTACTTCCTTTGTTTTCGGACTGTATTTCCTTAGGATTCTTCCAACGAATCTCAGTCTGGCTTCTGCTTTACCGACGATTAATTTTATAATAATATATTTTGTAATAAAAATATTTTATAATAATTTTATATATGTAAAATTGTATATAATAATTTTATATATAATAATTTTATATATTTATAATAATAATTTTCCATTTTAAATCGCTCCTAATGCCTACTCCCAGATAATTTAAGGAATTAACTGCGTCCAGTTGCTGACCTGCTATATTGTAGCCAAAAGATAAAGGATCTTTCATCATCAACACCCCTTTATCTACAAGGTTACACGTGCGGCCGTTGTTCCTTGTTGACAGTTGGCTTTGCTGGTCCCTGACACTCAGCGTTCTGTAGACAATCCCCAGCAGATGTTGTATTCTTTGACTTTCAGAAGCTATTTGATACAGTCCCGCACTGTCGTTCAGTGAACAAAGCACGCCCTTACAGAGTATCGGGCCAGATTTCTCACCAAATTCAGAACTTCCTTGTATGAGGAGGTGTCAAATGAAAACCTTAAATATGGTTTTAAATTTTTTTATTGAACAAAAGTGGAACACAGATGCATCATTTTTCGACATAGTCTCCCTGTCGTTCAGCTCCATCTCGCAGTAAGTGCAGGATTCCTCTGCAAAAAGAAAATACTCTGTTGGTCGTGTGCGCAGCCACTCGTTCATCTCTTCATCGCAACGAAATCTCTTTCTTTCCATCGCCTCTTGTGAGATCCAAACATGTGGTAATCTCTCGATGCGATGTCTCGTGAGTATGGGGGACGTGGCAGAATGCTCTGGTGTGAGCTGCCGTGGTGCTCTCATTGAAGACACTTCGCGAAACTTGAGCACTTCGTGAATCATGTGATGTGCTGAGCCATGGCTAATGTTCAGATTTGCGGTTATTTGATCCACCGTCACAAGGCAATTTTCCATCACAATGGCTTCAACTGCTTCACTAGTGTCACAACGCTGAGCATCTGTCACAGGAGTCACACCGTTTCACATCTTTCTACTCCATTATTACACTTGCTGCAGTGATGGACATGAGTCACCAAACTGGACCTCAATTCGCCGGTCGACTTCAGTAGGATTCGTACCTTCACTGTTCATAAAATGCATTACAGGACGCTGGTCGCTGTGGTCGAGCGGTTCTAGGTGCTTCAGCCTGGAACCACGCGGCTGCTACGGTCGCAGGTTCGAATCCTGCCTCGGGCATGGATGTGTGTGGTATCCTTAGGTTAGTTAGGGTTAAGTAGCTCTAAGTTTAGGGGACTCATGACCTCAGATGTTAAGTCTCATAGTGCTTAGAGCCATTTGAACCATTACAGGACGCTGTTCTTTCTTGGAGAATGTCGCAAGCGGGGCAGCCACTTTCACCTGATAGTGTGGCCTGTTTAGCCTGTCCGTAATATGCTGCCGCCTGTAGGGTATTCCTTAGAACAGTGATAACGATACCGCCTACTCACAGAACAATGGTGCGAAGTGCCGATTTTTAATTACATCCTTACGGTTTTCATATAACCCCCGCGCAGATCGAGTTTATTACATGTTCTTGACAGAATAGAGTCAACAGCTGTAGAGGCTGTTTCACGAGTACCCCCAAGAAGTGTGATAGGACCGGACACTGTAAAAATATATAAATGCACAACTACATAACGTCGAAACTTAATGAGGCTGTTCGGAGACAATGCGATTGTCTATAAGAAGGTAGCAACGCCAGAAAACTGCGGCGAATTACTGGAAAACCAACAGAGAATCAATGTTTCCTGCAAGTACCGGTATTTGACCCTCAACGTAAATAAATGTAACGCACTGCGCATACATACGCGAATTAATTCACCACAGTGCGATTACACTATTGGTGACAAATCACTGGAAACAGTAATTATTGTACAACACATAGCAGTAACCATCCGGAGCGATCAAAAGTGGAATGATCGCATAAAACAAAATGTAGAAAATGCTGAAACATGGCTGAGATAAATTGGGAGACTCTTAAGAGATATATTCCGTCTGCGAAAGAAGCGGATTGCAAAACGCTTGTGAGCCCGATTATTGGGTATTGCTCGTGAGGGTGGAGACCCTTACTGTAGTCTAAGTTCGATTAATTGAAGAGATCGAGAAGATGTAACGAAGAGTGGCAGGCTTCGACACGGGACCGTATAGTCGCCACGAGAGCATCACGGACATCTCAACAAATTCAAGTGGCAGACGCTACAGGAGAGGCATTTTACGTGACAGAGAGGTTTATTATTGAATTTCTAAGAGAGTACGCTCAGGGAAAATTTGGGCAAAACTTAACATCCTCACATTTAGTAGAGCTAATACGGAGGTTAGCGGCAATTATTCATCCCACACGTCACATCATATGTCCATAAGTCACGACAGCTATGTTATATCCTGTGGTCATGTGGCAGCACTGTAATCGCTGTAAACGCATTCGAAAGCCCGCGGTAAACATTACAGAAATCATGATGATGATGATGATGATGATGATGATGTTTGGTTTGTGGGGCACTCAACTGCGACGTCATCAGCGCCCGTAAAAAGTCCCAAATTTTTGCACAGTCGAATTTTTTACTTAGTCTAATCTAGCCACTGTCATGAGTGATGATGATGGAATGATAAGGACAACACAAACACTCAGTCCCTGGGCAGAGAAAATCCTCAACGCGGCCGGGAATCGAGCCCGCGACCCCGTGCTCCAGAGGCAGCAACGCTAGCCACTAATCACGAACTGCGGACCTTACCAAAATCAACCAGCAGATTGTGACCACATTCGAGAATGGCTCGGTAACAGTGCCTGAAACATTCAGGGTGGGTTGACTGAGCTACAAGATGGATCCTCCACCACTCAGCGCATTCCATGTGATTTCATCCCCATTCCACAACTGTGATGACAACTGCTTGGGAGACGTTTTCCAGACGGGACGAATGCCATCACGCCATTTGGCGGCAGGTGGTACACATTGATGGCAATAACAATGGCATCAAACACCTTGCCCATTGTTGACAACGCTGTGTGTATGCACTGTGGGACTATTTTCAAACACAGTAATTGATTTTAGTTCATTTTTGTTTCATTTGTACTTGGGCACAAGAAATTTACACAGAGTTCCAATGCGTGTGCTTCATTTCTACCTTTACTGTGACGTTCTGTTTTTGAACCCCATTATACGTTGGCATTCAGGTACACACTGCCGTACTGATTCAATGGAAGTCGTGGAATTCTCATGTTGTACTGTCGCAAGACATACTATAGTCGTCATGAATTATGGAATGACCGTCATAATTTGGCAATGAGAAGACTAGCGAAATTAGGCTGACCCTCACTACCTTCGCACGATGTAGAATGATACTACTGCTAACAGGACTAAAAACGGAGAGCTGAAATGTGAATAGCGCAAACGAGTACCTAGAGAATCTGAGTGAGAGATAGAGTTCATAGTGACACTAAGGTGACAAAAGTCATGGGGAACCTCGAAATATCATGCCAGACCTTCTTTTGCCTGGCGTAGTGCATCAACTCGACGTGGCATGGACTCAGAAAGTCTTTGTAAGTCCCCTGCAGGAATATTATTATCATATTTTTTAAGTCATCGGTCTTCTGATGGGTTTGATGCGATCCATCACGAGTTCCTCTCCTGTGACAGACTGTTGATCACAGAGTAGCATCCTCAGTTATTTGCTGGATGTATTCCTCTATAGCAGTCGATAACTACGAAAGTGTTGTCGGTGCAGGATTTTGTGAACGGATTGACCTCTCAATTATATCCCATAAATGTTCAGGCGATCTGCATGGCCAGATCATTCGTTCGAATTATCCAGAACATTCTCCAAACCAATCGTGAACAACTGTGGCACGATGGTATGGCGCATTGTCATCCGTAAAAATTCCATATTTGTTTGGGAACATGAAGTCTCTGAATGGTGGAAATGGTCTCCAAATAGCCAAACACAATTACTTCGAGTGAATGATGGGTTCAGGTGGATCAGAAGACCCAGTCCATTCCATGGAGCCACCACCAGGATCCACGGCTTCGTGGGTTCTGTATCAGTCGAGCCCTACCATCAGCTCTTACCACTCATGTGACCGGGCCAGAGTCTTCCAGTCGTCTGGGCTCCAACTCATATGATCTAGAGCCCATGAAAGGCGGTGCAGGCGATGTGCTGTTAGCAGAGGCACTCCAGTCAGTCGTCTGCTGCCAAGGCCCATTAACGCTGAATTTTACTGCGCTGTCCTAACAGGTACCTTATTCGTACATCCCACATTGATTTCTGCGATTATTTTAAGCAGTGTTGTTTTTCTGTTAGCACTGACAACTCTATGCAGATACCGCTGCTCTCGGTCATTATGTGAAGGCCGTAGGGCACTGCATTTTCCATGGTGAGAGGTAATACCCCACTGGAATTCTCGGCACTCTCTAGACACTGTGCATCTCGGAATATTGAATTACCTAACGATTTCAGAAATGGAGTGTTGCACGTTTCTAGCTCCATGTATCATTCTGCGTTCAAAGTCTGTTAATTGCCGTCGTGCGGCCAACATCACGTCGGAAACATTTACACGTGGATCACCTGAGTACAAATGACAGTTCCACCAATACATCGCCCTTTTATACTTTGTGCACGAAACACCTCCATATGAATAAATGCCTATAGCTAGCCCATGACTTTTGTCACCTCAGTGTAGAACAAGGAATAAGGACGTGCAAAAGTGAAAATCACGCAAGATGTGTGTATTCCAAATGCATGCAGGAGTTTGTTAAGTATAGTAACAATGGTAGATTTACCAGCCTCTCTGTTGCAACTAGACTATCTAGTAGCAATCTGGAGGACTGGATTTACGTAAGGGCGAAGGAACTGACCGGCCTAGACTACAGCAGTGCTCAGTGCCATAGAGCGTTGACCATCATCGGACAATGACTTACCGAACTTTTGCGAGCCAACAGCCTGGGAAACTGACCAGCCTTCAGGAAGCTTGTGTAGTTTGATCTACTGCCGTAATAGCCAGACCACTGTCACTGATTCCTGTTGGAGGCATCTGACGCGACGCGGATAAACGGGCTCTTCTGCACGGTTAACGCCGGACAGCGGTATTCCCCACAGCGTCAGCCTGTCGTCATTCAGAACATGCCTACCTTGCTTCCGCAATGGGTGGAAAGTTACGAGACGACGTCAAACCGCACTAGAGACATGGACAGGCCCATACAATTGTCCATATCAGATGTAACAATAAAGAACTGTTTTGTTCACCGAGTGTTTCTCTGCAGTCTGCTACAACGTCCTGTCTCCCTCGCCATCATAAGAACGAAGACGCCCTAGAAGGGAGCCAAGCGCCTTCTGGAAAAAATGAAGTCCCACGCTTCTTTACAGAGCGTAGGAGAACGCTGCGGGAGACCCGCACCGCCTTACTAGGCAAGGTCCTATTGGAGGTGGTTTGCCGTTGCCTTCCTCCGACCGTAATGGGGATGAATGATGATGTTGAAGACGACACAACAACACCTTTTTTTTATCTCATTTTGTTCGCTTTTGTTCGTTGCGTCTGTTCTTGGCGGACGTCGTAAGACATCCGCTTAAGTTCGTTGATGATCGATTAACTCAGTTCTTTTATTACAGAGGGCGCGTAACCCTCTGACCGAACACCCAGTCATCTCGAGGCAGGAAAAATTCCTGACCCCGCCGGGAATCGAGAACGCTACCGCGAGACCACGAAGCGCCTTCAACCAAGCACCAAAATAGCGTCTACCTGAGAGTGGTGGTCGTTGCACCCCTAACCCGCTATAATGCTTATATTTAATCTTAGACTCTCTCTCATAGGCCTTAATTAAACAGAAAGTCCCGCAACACATGCAACAGAACAAGAAATAATGATTTCGTTGACTCTACTACAAGTAGGGCTAACATCACGCTCGAGTTGTTGAAGTGAGTCGAACGAGATAAAGACAATGTGAATCACACGCTGATTTTCACGTAACGTATCTCATTGGGATACTACGGGTAGTATTTATTGCAATATGATACTGCATTGCCTGTGTTTGTAAGCACCATTATTCAGTGTTCCTTTGGATATGCACACATGTCAGAAGAAACAGGCACTGTGGTGACTACAGCCATTATGAAGCAGAGTTGCAGTTGCGAATATGGGCAACCTCCAACTGTAGAATGGAATGAGGTTGAAAATTTGTGCTTGACTGGGACTCGAAACCTCATTTCCTGCTTGTAGCGAGCGGTCACCTTAATTATTTTGGCTATCTGTGCACACTTCATGACGAATCCAAACTTCCATATGTCGTCGTCCATGTGTCATTAACCTTCACTCAACCACTTACTCTAATTCACGTACAGGGGAAACATTTAATCGAAAGGTTATCAGCTGAGAAATACGATATTACATTGCTTGTATTTGTAAAAAGTCCGATGCAATGTTCCTTCAGACACGCATGAATGGGTGGACAGCCAAAACAGTTTAGGCGTCCGCTCGTGACAAGCGGGATATATGGGTTCAAATCCCAGTACAAAACAAATTTTCAGTGTCGTCATTCCATTCTAAGTTGGAGGTTGCCCTTAATCGCAACTATGAATACATTTCTGGTATTGATTCTCATAATCCACTCCGTTTAAACCCGTTAGAGCAAAATGGAGGGGATACAGTAAGTGTCAGATTCAATTTGGTGACAGTGAAAGTGAATTAAAATCTGTAAATGCCTAACATGCGTAGTGCTCTGGTTTTTGTATTATCTAACCCACCATTTAGGGTACAGATAGTGCTCTGGAAAATAAAATATTAAACCTGTGAACCTGCCAGATAGGAAGATTCAAGACATGCCTACTGTTAGACATCAGTAGAACAACTGTCGTCGATGTACCTAAAATATGTCAATGAGAAAAGGGGACCTCTATTTCAGGACAAACAAGCAGCCTGATCCCTGTACACATCTACATCTACATCTACATCTATACTCCGCGAGCCACATTACGGTGTGTGGCGGAGGGTACTTATTGTACCACTATCTGATCCCCCCTTCCCTGTTCCATTCACGAATTGTGCGTGGGAAGAACGACTGCTTGTAAGTCTCCGTATTTGCTCTAATTTCTCGGATCTTTTCGTTGTGATCATTACGCGAGATATATGTGGGCGGTAGTAATATGTTGCCCATCTCTTCCCGGAATGTGCTCTCTCGTAATTTCGATAATAAACCTCTCCGTATTGCGTAACGCCTTTCTTGAAGTGTCCGCCACTGGAGCTTGTTCAGCATCTCCGTAACGCTCTCGCGCTGACTAAATGTCCCCATGACGAATCGCGCTGCTTTTCGCTGATCATGTCTATCTCTTCTATTAATCCAACCTGGTAAGGGTCCCATACTGATGAGCAATACTCAAGAATCGGACGAACAAGCGTTTTGTAAGCTACTTCTTTCGTCGATGAGTCACATTTTCTTAGAATTCTTCCTATGAATCTCAGCCTGGCGCCTGCTTTTCCCACTATTTGTTTTATGTGATCATTCCACTTCAGATCGCTCCGGATAGTAACTCCTAAGTATTTTACGGTCGTTACCGCTTCCAATGATTTACCACCTATGGCATAATCGTACTGGAATGGATTTCTGCCCCTATGTATGCGCATTATATTACATTTATCTACGTTTAGGGAAAGCTGCCAGCTGTCGCACCATTCATTAATCCTCTGCAGGTCTTCCTGGAGTACGTACGAGTCTTCTGATGTTGCTACTTTCTTGTAGACAACCGTGTCATCTGCAAATAGCCTCACGGAGCTACCGATGTTGTCAACTAAGTCATTTATGTATATTGTAAACAATAAAGGTCCTATCACGCTTCCTTGCGGTACTCCCGAAATTACCTCTACATCTGCAGATTTTGAACCGTTAAGAATGACATGTTGTGTTCTTTCTTCTAGGAAATCCTGAATCCAATCACAAACCTGCTCCGATATTCCGTAAGCTCGTATTTTTTTCACTAAACGTAAGTGCGGAACCGTATCAAATGCCTTCCTGAAGTCCAGGAATACGGCATCAATCTGCTCGCCAGTGTCTACGGCACTGTGAATTTCTTGGACAAATAGGGCGAGCTGAGTTTCACATGATCTCTGTTTGCGGAATCCATGTTGGTTATGATGAAGGAGATTTGTATTATCTAAGAACGTCATAATACGAGAACATAAAACATGTTCCATTATTCTACAACAGATTGACGTAAGCGAAATAGGCCTATAATTATTCGCATCTGATTTATGACCCTTCTTGAAAATGGGAACGACCTGCGCTTTCTTCCAGTCGCTAGGTACTTTACGTTCTTCCAGAGATCTACGATAAATTGCTGATAGAAAGGGGGCAAGTTCTTTAGCATAATCACTGTAGAATCTTACGGGTATCTCGTCTGGTCCGGATGCTTTTCCGCTACTAAGTGATAGCAGTTGTTTTTCAATTCCGATATCGTTTATTTCAATATTTTCCATTTTGGCGTCCGTGCGACGGCTGAAGTCAGGGACCGTTTTACGATTTTCCGCAGTGAAACAGTTTCGGAACACTGAATTCAGTATTTCTGCCTTTCTTCGGTCGTCCTCTGTTTCGGTGCCATCGTGGTCAACGAGTGACTGAATAGGGGATTTAGATCCGCTTACCGATTTTACATATGACCAAAACTTTTTAGGGTTCTTGTTTAGATTGTTTGCCAATGTTTTATGTTCGAATTCGTTGAATGCTTCTCTCATTGCTCTCTTTACGCTCTTTTTCGCTTCGTTCAGCTTTTCCTTATCAGCTATGATTCGACTACTCTTAAACCTATGATGAAGCTTTCTTTGTTTCCGTAGTACCTTTCGTACATGATTGTTATACCACGGTGGATCTTTCCCCTCGCTTTGGACCTTAGTCGGTACGAACTTATCTAAGGCGTACTGGACGATGTTTCTGAATTTTTTCCATTTTTGTTCCACATCCTCTTCCTCAGAAATGAACGTTTGATGGTGGTCACTCAGATATTCTGCGATTTGTGCCCTATCACTCTTGTTAAGCAAATATATTTTCCTTTCTTTCTTGGCATTTCTTATTACACTTGTAGTCATTGATGCAACCGACTTATGATCACTGATACCCTCTTCTACATTCACGGAGTCGAAAAGTTCCGGTCTATTTGTTGCTATGAGGTCTAAAACGTTAGCTTCACGAGTTGGTTCTCTAACTATCTGCTCGAAGTAATTCTCGGACAAGGCAGTCAGGATAATGTCACAAGAGTCTCTGTCCCTGGCTCCAGTTCTGATTGTGTGGCTATCCCATTCTATACCTGGTAGATTGAAGTCTCCCCCTATTACAATAGTATGATCACGAAACTTCTTCACGACGTTCTGCAGGTTCTCTCTGAGGCGCTCAACTACTACGGTTGCTGATGCAGGTGGTCTATAGAAGCATCCGACTATCATATCTGACCCACCTTTGATACTTAACTTAACCCAGATTATTTCACATTCGCATTCGCTAATAACTTCACTGGATATTATTGAATTCTTTACTGCTATAAATACTCCTCCACCATTGGCGTTTATCCTATCCTTGCGGTATATATTCCATTCTGTGTCTAGGATTTCGTTACTGTTCACTTCCGGTTTTAACCAACTTTCCGTTCCTAATACTATATGCGCACTATTTCCTTCAATAAGCGATACTAATTCAGGAACCTTGCCCTGGATACTCCTGCAGTTTACCAATATTACGTTAACTTTTCCTGTTTTTGGTCTCTGAGGACGGACGTTCTTTATCAACGATGCTGATGTTCTCTCTGGTAAGCCGTCAGGTATTTTATCGTTTCGCCCAAGGGGGGGTCCCTCTAACCTAAAAAACCCCCGTGTGCACGCCACACGTACTCTGCTACCCTAGTAGCTGCTTCCGGTGTGTAGTGCACGCCTGACCTGTCTAGGGGGGCCCTACAGTTCTCCACCCAATAACGGAGGTCGATGAATTTGCAACCATTATAGTCGCAGAGTCGTCTGAGCCTCTGGTTTAGACCCTCCACACGGCTCCAAACCAGAGGACCGCGATCGACTCTAGGCACTATGCTGCAGATATTAAGCTCAGCTTGCACTCCGCGTGCGATGCTGGTTGTCTTCACCAAATCAGCCAGCCGCCGGAAGGAACCAAGGATGGCCTCAGAACCCAAGCGGCAGGCGTCATTCGTTCCGACATGTGTTACTATCTGCAGCCGGTCACACCCAGTGCGTTCAATAGCTGCCGGAAGGGCCTCCTCCACATTACGGACGAGACCCCCCGGCAAGCACACCGAGTGCACACTGGCATTCTTCCCCGACCTACCCGCTATTTTCCTGAGGGGCTCCATAACCCGCCTAACGTTGGAGCTCCCTATAACTAATAGGCCCGCCCTCTGTGACTGTCGGGACCTTGCCGGAGAATCGGCCACTGGCCCAACAGGCGAGGCATCCTGTGGTGGCTCGGAAACGATGTCATCACCACTAGGAAGCACCCCGTACCTGTTGGAAAGGGGTAAGGCAGCTGCCACGCGGCCAGATCCCACCTTCGCCTTTCGGCCAGGCACGCGCGAGCCCACCACTGTCCGCCATTCACCCTGGAGTGATGGCTGACCGGTAAGATGCTCACTGCCGGAAGACGCAGCGACATCAGGGGTTCCATGTGATTCCAAGGCCACCGAAGTAGGCATAGGTCTCACCACAGTTGCCCCAACGCCACTACGAGCCGACGCCTGCGCCTCGAGCTCGATGAGCCTAACAGACAAAGCCTCCACCTGCCCCCGAAGAGTGGCCAATTCTCCTTGCGTCCGCTCACAACAACCACAGTCCCTACACATGACTATGTTTACCCTACTCTATACGGTGACAAATTCCCAAGATAATCTTCTGATGAGCTACTCTGATAATCAAGAAACACTCACTGAAATACGAGACGCGAAAACTACGCTAGGTTTTCCCAGAAAAACTATTTAAAAGCTAAGCGCAGCAAATAAGTACAAAATAAATTTCTCTCCTAACGATCAAGAACTGTTAGTTTCTATGCAGAGCAGATAAACACAAATAGAATCCCTTCCTTAGTGGAAGGTCGTAAACAAAATGCAAAATAAACGCTTTATACAAACAGTACCCGCTGCTGCTGGTGCTCTCGCTCTGGCTGTCACAAGACAACTGCTGATTCAAGTGACTAGTGGCTAACGGCCGCGAAACAAACAAAAGACGGTTTTAGGGCGCTTTCTGTTCTAAACGATCAAGAAAACACTAAGAAATCTAACACGAAAACTACGTAAAGTTTTATCAAGAACTGTTAGTTACTATGCAGAGCAGATAAACACTAATAGAATCCCTTCCTTAGTGGAAGGTCGTAAACAAAATGCAAAATAAACGCTTTATACAAACAGTACTCGCTGCTGCTGGTGCTCTTTTTTCGTAACATAACTGTGTAAATGGTGGTTTTAGGAAAATTCTATACAGTCTAGGAAGATCCTGTGTCAAAAATATAAGGCCAGAAAAGTATATTTATCAAATTTAACAAATCTTAATATGAAAAAATGAGACAAAAGTGTAAGTAGAAACCTCAACAGAAATTTTCGTCAGAAATATTCATTCTGACAACATAAACTAAGCTACTGCAGCTGGACAATGTTTCCTATCACCTTGTCCGAATTTAAACCTCAGCATGACGTGGCTGTCACGAACACAAGGAAACCCTAGCTATTACCCCAAGCTTACGCAGTTGTGAAGTGAAAGCACGCCAGTGACATCAACATTTAGTGTCTTAGCAATGCCTCATTTACCTTTCGAGAGTGCAGCAACAGTGACGACGGTGACCGGCTGTTACGTGTGAGGTGAATAACTCTTTGCTCGCCTCTGATTGAAATTAACCAGTCGAAATCTTGCCCACGTTTCCATGAAAATGAAGACTTTATGTGTGCCCCTAGGTCAAAACAAAATGGTTCTGTATACTCGCCAAGGCTGGGCGACGTGCACGGTATAGCCCTCAAAGTTCTCACAAGAATGAACGGCTCATCTCGGTTTCTCCGCTTTGGAGATCTACGAGGGATTTAGCAAAAATATGGCATAGAGCCTTGTGAACCAAAAATGTTCACAGAAAAACCTCTCTTCGCATCACCACAGGTCGTTAAGCGCACCGTGCCTCAATTATCCATCCGCAAATGATTAAATTGTCGTGATCTTCCCTCACTGTAACGCCCAGCACCAACACAGGTATCGGGCAAGGGGAACGCTCGGTACATTCCGTACTTGCTTGTTCAGACCACTCAGAATATTTTCCTAATTAACTACTGTGTCGCAAAAAGGTTGTCTTCTTCCTGCTTCTCTTCCTTTCGATCAATAAGCGTCCTAGTTTTCGTTATTTTCGCCAGGACAGTTTTGTCGTTACAAGTGAAGCCCGCGGACTATTCATGACAGGGTCACTTAATCCGAGTGTTTACTAAAATGTTGCGCAAAGGGTTTTTTTCACCTGCCTTACAAATGTGCAGAGGTGAAAGCCCAGACCACTGTCGTCTGAAATTGGCTTCCTGCCGTGAGGGTCGGTTTGTTGTACCTGTGTAAGTAGGCTGTTTAGGTTTTCTTATTGGTAATGCCACGTAGCGCTCTGTATGAAAATCACTGGCTGTATTGTGTGCAGTCTGTGGCTAGTTTGCATTGTTGTCTGCCATTGTAGTGTTGGGCAGCTGGATGTTAACAGCGCGTAGCGTTGCGCAGTTGGAGGTGAGCCGCCAGCAGTGGTGGATGTGGGGAGAGAGATGGCGGAGTTTTGAAATTTGTAAGACTGGATGTCATGAACTGCTATATATATTATGACTATTAAGGTAAATACGTTTGTTCTCTATCAAAATCTTTCATTTGCTAACTATGCCTGTCAGTAGTTAGTCCCTTCAGTAGTTTGAATCTTTTATTTAGCTAGCAGTAGTGGCGCTCGCTGTATTGCAGTAGTTCGAGTAACGATGATTTTTGGTGAGGTAAGTGATTTGTGAAAGGTATAGGTTAATGGTAGTCAGGGCCATTCTTTTGTAGAGATTTTTGAAAGTCAGATTGCGTTGTGCTAAAAAAAAAAAATATTGTGTGTCAGTTTAAGCACAGTCATGTATAAATTTTTCAAAGGGGACGTTTCATATGGCGACCCTGCCAGGATACCTCACTGGAATCTTGTGATTTTTTCTTGTAGTTTCCGTACTTAGTGTAGCTTTAGTTTATTGCTAGTGCGTAATTGTAGAAGGAATCTCCTTTGTAGTTGCAGTCTTTCATTGTTGTACAGTAAAACAGGTGTGGCACGCATGTAAATTTGCACCAAGTATTTTGCAGCTTGCAATTAACTAGATATTATTTTGAGTGCTATGTTAATGTGTTCTCCTATTTTCTGTGTTATCGTGTGAAATATTGTGACAACAATGGCATGTGAAAAACGTAACACTAGGCTCCAAAGTAAACAGAGAAATAATAGTGACGATGAGCGTAGCTTACCAGCACTGCTGTGTAATGAATTAACAGACATTCAAAGTAGTAATTTGGTAACTGTGCATAGGGAAATGGAGCGGGCATCAAACAATGGTGTAGACAGTGAAACAAATAGTGAACAGGGAAGCATTATCGATCGATCGGTCGGCAACAGCTCGCCTCGGGAATCCGAAATGACAGGGCACAATCTTGCAAATACTGTAGATTCAGGTTTTGCGTCCTCGCCGTTTTCTCAAATAAGTCAAGACACATTTTCTGCTTTTCAAACTGCGAATATTTCCGGATCAAATGAATTGCCGAATAGCACTGAGGAACGTGTTTCAGACACCAGTGCATTGTTATTACAATTAATGCAACAAATGGGACAAAAGCTTCAAAAGTTAGACACCACATTGTAACCCATCTGAACGGATTATGAAAGAAATCAATAAGCTTTACAGACTTTATGGTCACAGAAAGCATCCGCATTGGGACAGATATTTACATTTATTTCAAAATGTGCTGAATGAAATGCCTCTTGATTCCACTGCTTTACCACCTACTCTTGTACTGAAGAATGAAGAACCACCGAACAGAATCAGAGAGCTTGTACCTTTCCCGAATATACGTAAACTTCGACACAAAGACATAATTGATTTGGCTCTTAAAAATATAAAATCTGCAACAGACAAAAGGAGAAAACTACACAGTAAAGCAAATGCAAAGAAATTATATATTGGTCAGAAAGTTCTCATTAAAGCTCATTCATTGTCACATAAGAAGGAACACTTGAGTCACAAATTCTTTCTAGTTTACAATGGACCTTACAGAATCCGACGTGTACCACATGATAATTGCGTTGAAGTTGAAACTCTGCTTACTAGGAAGAGTAAAGGTTTACACCACATTTCACATGTAAAACCGTTTATTGAAAGATAATCTGCTTTTTAACTTTGTCTTTGCCATAAAACTTTTCACTTCACATCTCTAGTATGCTTTCTCAGACTTAAGAAACTGTTAACATGCAACAATGTTTGAAGTTAAATATCCAGTCTAGAACCTAGGGAACATTTTTAAACAGAAATTACGAATGCATTGTTATAGTGAACAGACGACACAGTATTGTATTTGTACATTCTTGCTTGTTAGTTGCACGATTACGTAACGACTAAAAGGCTCACATACTTAGAACATTTACCAGTACTGCTGATGAGATTTTAATGCAACATTTTGGTTTACTTGAAAATACATTCTGGATTTAAAGTACTTTCTGAGAGATACCAGATGACACAGTGGTTAGTTTATGTGACAGCTACACGATTTCATCACGACGCTACTAATGAGTGACAATTTACAATGTTGCTTTTGCGGTGTTTCTGTTTTATATCTGAACAGTTTTTCTGAATTATTCTGGAAAGTAAAACATGTTTTAGTAATAACTTTTGTGGTATAGCTACAATGAGACAGCCTTTTCTGTAGCACAACAATACGTTACAGCGCAGTACTTTCTTCCTCACAACAATAAGCGTAATAACTAAGATATCTATACGCATAGCATTTCACTTTTGTTTATGATGAGGTAAGTACATTGACTTCTGCAGAACTTAGATTTTGGAGGACGTTAACTACGACACTTCCACAGAATTATCTTACAGCAAGATGCACATTTAGCGCTAATGGACACGTATTTGAGTGATTAATTTTGTACTTAAAACATTTATTTTTAAAGATATTTGAAGTACAATGATACAAAGGTTTTCCGTGATACATTTCATTCCATTGCTGTAATCTGTAACACCTGAGGGTATAATTACATTAATCCTCAGGGGGGTACACGCTTACTTTGTGTACCATGTGTGTGGCAAGCACAATGAGCCCTAGCTAATATGGTATTTGCTTATACAACTTTACACATTGGTACCATATTTCTCTAACACACAAATTACACAGCTATCTGATCATTTAACTGAGAGATAAACATTTATTTTACTAAATCGGTGACAGATATTTACGTAATCACACAGTTGGATAACTTCACACTTATGAAATTGTATTTTGTATGTACTTTGTGAACTCTTCATAGTTTTTCGGACCCATTGTGATATTATGAGAGCTTTGAATGATATATTTGGTATGGGATCATGATTTTTAAAGTACGTTTGAGGTAGATGAAACTTTTGACATGAGCAGAGAATTTTTTTTAGGTTTTGAAATTATTGCAGAAAGCTACGACGATTTTTGAGACTTGACTGAGGTGCTATGATGCTATTATTACGATGACTATGTGTATTATGCTGTTGCGGTATGTTTATGATCAATAAGCTGATGCTATATGAGTTATTTGATTATGTTACGTATCTGTTATGATGAAATATTGAAGAAGTGTCGACGAATAAGGTAAGGAATAATGAATAGTGGTTAGGGACTCTGGTTTGGGAAAAAGGATGTTGGACACCAAGAATCGTACTTTAAGAGTTATGAAATGTGTGTAAATGCATGAATGTATCACAATGCCGGCGAAAATTTTTTGAACACTGTTATATTTACAGGATTTTGTTTCTACACATTTGTAACGCAAATTTTCGGCCTGTGAAATTTTTATATGAGACTGTCACTGTAGCGGAAACTGCTGTAAATATTTCGGTAAGAAAGGTAAGTGACCGTGACGTAATGCGTTGTGAGCGGCCAGGTGTGCCAGCCGCCTTGAGAAAAAGCCATAGGTGGAGAAGAAAGAGGCCATTATCCTCGCTATTGACATTTCTTTGTCGAAAGCATCGCAAATACGACACGCTCAAACTTGAAAACATATGATTACACTGTGGATCTCTTCCTTTATGATATTTACTAAAATGCCTAATGAAATGATGAGAAACATTTTACATCTACTGTCTTTCTAGTTGAGAGATTTTTTTACTACCTTATGAAATGCCATATGGCTAATGAATGATGTTTCATGCCTTCCTTTGTACATATTTCCTCATTTTCTTTAATATCTAGTTTCTAGCTGCACTGCAGCATTGGTTATTATAAAATATAATAGATGTACTAATATCACTATTTTCTGTCTACAGACCCAGTAAGAAATACATACGTTTATGATATACTTTCTTAGAAAAGAGAGCACAAATAGACATTTCCCTTCACAGGAATTGCATAAATAATTTTTTAATGACTTGGTAACTTTCTTGCAGAGTAAGTTTTTGTGCTGCATCACTCTAGTGTTAAGATGTGACATAGGTATTAGACATTGCCATTTTTAGTGTAATATTTTTTCTGCTTGAGCTATGTCATGTTTAGATATAAGTTATTGCATTTGCTGCTGCTGCTTGCCAGGCATAGTGTTACTGAATTTGACATTGTATTACTCTGTTAAGCTAGTTTTACTAGTGATTTATTTTTCTTGTTGCTGCACATTGGCTCATATTAGTTGTAATGTTGCATTGCTTGGTAATTTAGATTTACTGTAGCTTGCTTTGACAATTTCCATTTTTTTATTGCTGTTTGTATTAATCGTTTTGCGCTGCTGCATTGCCTCGTCCTTTAGTTTAGCATCTGAGCTCAGTAGATTTAAGTTAGCTTAAGAGGGTGTAGACTATATAAGAGAACGAGTTGCGATGCATTGGAAGAAATGCATTGAGAAGTTATACGAAAAAAGTACAGAAAGCAGGTATAGATAGGACTTTTTGGAAATAATGAAGAACGAAGGGAGATCTCCGAGAAGTAAAGGAAGTTTTGTCTGCAAAATACTGCAGTAAAACAAACCCTGTCCTTTCCATTGTGTTATCCCCCTATGTGTTTGTGTACTGTTGTATATTTGTGTTTTTCCTCTCTTTATGTGTTTAGCTAATAAGAGTTACATTGTAGAATTTTTCTGATAATATGTTATTTTCTGTGTAAAGATGTTTAGATATTATTTATTCTGTTCTGTTTCAATGCTCATGGGTGAAGTTGATGTTTCGAAAGTTACTCTGATCTTTTATGTATGTACTCATGTCATAATTCCTGTAACACTGATGTATATGTTATTTCGATTCTTTTGTAAAGCCTGTACTACAAATGTTATCTGTATTGTTATGTTCTTTAATGATGTATTTTGTACCTTTGTAATTGTATTCTTATGTTATAAAATTGTAATTGACACCAGTTCATCAAATTAAGTAACTTGTAAGTTACATTTCACTGCACACGTTTCTGTTGGTCATAATATATGCACAGTATGTGAGAAATTGGGACTGTTAGTGCTTGCACGTGTGTTGATAATTCAGCAAGGGACTGGATAACAGCATTGCTGGTTCTAAAGACATTTCGAAAAACTTTTTTGTGAGTGCACAAGTGGTGGTTTATGGACTTGCTATATTGTCCGCAAGACTCTTCGATGGTGATTGTGCACCTGCACAGTCGCAACAGATGGTTGCTGGCCGTCTCTACAAGGACTACAGTGGGTCTACATCTTTGATGACTCACCAACACCATTATTTCTACAAGGACTGCAACGGGTCTGCACCTCTGGTGGCCCACCAATATCGTAATCTCTAACAAGACTACAGTGGTCTGCTCTGTGATGACCTACCTACCAATATTCTTCAACTTCGACTGACTCTGCTGTGGGTTTGCTCTGTTGTAGGTCATTAGCTGCCTGCATGTCAAGAGTCAGCACTGTCTCTCCGTTGGAAGGACAATACTACTTCTTCAAGACTGCATGGAAATCCACCACTTCTGTGTGCATTTTCTTTTACTGCTCAGACTTTGAGAAAAACACTGCAATTTTACTGTGATGAATGATCAGGACTGTCTTTATGGACTGTGAGAGAATTTTAGCTTTTGACCAACATTGTATCAATAAGTGTGTGCATTTGATTTCTTTGTTATTGTAATTGGGAAAAAATTTCAACAAATATGTATTGGCCAGTGCCCAAAACAATTTGTAAAATTTTTTGTGGGGAGCATGGGGGCTATGTAAGTAGGCTGTTTAGGTTTTCTTATTGGTAACGCCACGTAGCGCTCTGTATGAAAATCACTGGCTGTGCTGTGTGCAGTCTGTGGCTAGTTTGCATTGTTGTCTGCCATTGTAGTGTTGGGCAGCTGAATGTTAACAGCGCGTAGCGTTGCGCAGTTGGAGGTGAGCCACCAGCAGTGGTGGATGTGGGGAGAGAGAAGGCGGAGTTTTGAAATTTGTAAGACTGGATGTCATGAACTGCTATATATATTATGACTATTAAGGTAAATACATTTGTTCTCTATCAAAATCTTTCATTTGCTAACTATGCCTGTCAGTAGTTAGTGCCTTCAGTAGTTTGAATCTTTTATTTAGCTAGCAGTAGTGGCGCTCGCTGTATTGCAGTAGTTCGAGTAACGATGGTTTTTGGTGAGGTAAGTGATTTGTGAAAGGTATAGGTTAATGTTAGTCAGGACCATTCTTTTGTAGAGATTTTTGAAAGTCAGATTGCGTTGCGCTAAAAAAAAAAAAAATATTGTGTGTCAGTTTAAGCACAGTCATGTATAAATTTTTCAAAGGGGACGTTTCACCTAGCTAATGTTTCCTAAAGTGGATTTCCAAGTCGCGCTTCTACATCCTAGCCTGAGCGACTGGTCCCTTTCACTTCAGTTCCAAGTTGCTATAAAAGGTATGCATTTATCTGCATGAAAATTATGATGGACTATTAATACCTTGTTCACGAAAGCCACGTATGTGCCCATTGTTCATTGCATTTCACATTATGCAAAATAAGCTAACTGCCTCCAAAGTATGGCATGCGCGATGTGAGGTGGTAAAATAACCTGGCATCTGCCAACGGAAAACTGAAAGAAATTCTGTGCAAGTACAGGCAGTCCTCATATTTCGCACAAATCGACAAGACTCACTGCAGTAACTGAGAGGCATTAAACATGGTTATGTGGCATAGTCTGCAGACCAAGTCTGGCTCCACATATAGAACAAAATCAAAATATGTCGGCAATATACAAAAGTAGCTCCGCCCTAGAACACTAAATGTGGAGGGAAATGTTATGTGGCTACTAAACAACAGTAAAGTTTACTATTCTACACGTTATTCAAAGGAAGTCATAATTTATTGGTTATACATTAGTTACCTGCAATTATTAGATCTCCAGTGGTATGTTATATACCAAATTAAGCACAAAATGCTGCGGAATGAGCGCTGACACGAAATTTCCTGGCAGATTAAAACTGTATGACAGACCGAAACTCGAACTTTGGACCTTCACCTTTTGCGGGCAAGTGTTCTATTGACTGAACTAACCAACGCAACCTACGACGCGTCCTCATAGCTTTAAAACCGCCGGTACCTTATCTCCTACCTTTTAAAGTTCCCAAGTTCGTTTCTCGGTCTGGTACACAGTTTTAATCTACCAGGAAGTTTCATACCAGCGCACACTCACTACAAAGTGAAAATTTAATTCTGGAAAAATCCCCCAAGCTGTGGGTAAGCCGTATCTCAACCATATCCTTTCTTCCAGCAGTGTTAGTCTTGCAAGTTTTGCAGGAGAACTTCTGTGTTTGGAAGGTAGGAGATGAGGTACTGTCGGATTTAAAGCTGTGAGGACGGGTCGTGAGTCGTGTTTTGATAGAGCATTTGCCCGATAATTTCGAGACTCAGTCTGGCGCACATTTTCGATCTGCCAGGAATCTACAAAATGTCTTCTTTTAGACACTATTGCAATCGTAAATTTTACGACGGTTTAGTAATCTAGGGTTATCGAGCAAAAGGTGAAGTTCCAATATACCGGCTGAGAAATGACTGTAAGTCTCGCAAGAAAATACATGTATCAATTAGTGACTAAACGACTCATGGAAGTCGAAGTACAACCAACTGTCGATACATGTGATTGCACGTCGAACTGAACGAAACGCTTCATGTTAAACATCACTCTGCATGCAAAATTAAATAGGTGAAATGAAATATCAAACTGCGCGAATCACTTTCTATAAACTCTTCTGAAATAATCAGATCAAGTACCACTACATACTGATATTAGTGAGTCAGATGCCTGAAACCAGAGTCAATCAGGATAGCCCAACAGAGGATTTTCTCATACGTCCATGTGCCTACCATTGTCACTCATGGCGTCGTAATGGGAGAGAAGAGGGACAGCGACCCGTTACCTGCAGTAAGCTCCAACACCTCACTAATGGAAATCGGCAGGCACAGTACATCCCTGACACTGATCTCAGTTCACTGCTATATTAGACTACAAGGTTACCGTTAAGTTGACATAACTCACACACAACACTGCTAGTACGATCCTGTGTTATTTCTCTGACTCTTCCAACTAACTCGATCTACCATTGCTAGTCAGCTAATGGATTAGTTAAGATAGTTTCACAAAATTTTAATTAAGTATTAATTAGCCATTGTAAACCAAAAAGCCTCTTGCTGCAACTGGTATGTATGAGCGAACTCAATACTCTCATCCTGCACTGTCTATAGTGATCTGATAGCAAAGTTCACTATGCTACTACAAGTACTTATGACAGTACACAACATGGTCTCTACAATATTTTACTGGCAAAACTTAAGTTGATATTCTTGGCTTAACACAGGATGGTTCAAATCTGACAAAATAAACACCTGAAATCGTTTCGTTAGCTATCCTTTTATACCTGACTAAGAGGAGCAAGGCAACACATTCACGCACTCGCACTCACTCTGACAAAACAGTACATACAGACACATACACACATAGATATAAATATATCATCCTTCTCCTCTCATCTATCTCCTCTCCATGACCAATATTCCCAAGCCACCTCAACCAGCCCACCTCTTTCAGTATGATAATGACATCACCTTCCTCGCTCTCCATCCTACATTCCAGAAATCCGAACGATCCCTCAAAATTCACCTCGGTCAGTTTACCTTCTGGTGCAACCAATGGCTCCTCAAGATCAACCCGTCCAAAACACAGGCAATAATTACAGGATGCATCACCTGCATCTTCCATCTGCATGACTTCTAGCTTACCATATATGATCGTCCTATCTAGCTAAATAATACACTAAAATATTTTGGAGTAACAGTCTACTGGCACCTAGCATGGAAGCCTCATCTGTTAAACATCCAATAGAAATCCTACACGAGACAAAAACTACTAAGTGGCAACAGCTGGGGGAATGCACCCATCCACTGCCCTCCACACCTACAAAACCTTGATCCTTTCCATCCTTTGTTATGTGAATGTTGGATGGATCACTACTCCACCCAAGTTCTAATAGTCCCTCCATATCTTGGAACACCATGCACTCTGCCTCACTTTACACATCTGTTTACCTTGTCCCACAAGGATCCTTTACCAATTCATCACATTCCCGCCTCCAAACAGTCTACACAGTCTGCAAACTCAACTCTAATAATCCTATCGCTTCTCCTCTACTTTCCAATCCTCATATGCAGCCTCGCCTTTATCAACACATCCCATCAACCCTCCACCTACACACCCTCCACATACTCTCCCAAAGAAACTCCAACCATCTTCCCATCCCAGTTCATGAACACCCAGAAATCTACCCATCTTACCAGCTGTGGGTCCACCTCACCCAGTCCACCTTATCATGGCTTCCTCTCCCTCTCACCACATTTTGTTAGCCCCTTTTACCCCATCTGCCTTTGTTTCCCTACCCCCTTTTCCCAACAACTACTAGTGTCACAAATTCCCCCTTGTACTTCAGGCCCTCTTCTTGCCCACCAGCCACTCCTACCCCACCGCTGCTATGCACCAGGCTTCCACCCTTATACTAATACATTCCTACCCTCCATTGGCCAACCTTTTCCCCTTTAACAACTGACTCCCTAGCCCATGACAGATCCTTCCAATTTCTAGTGTCAGGAAAGTGCTTCTTTCAAATATGCTTTGGCAACATATTTTAACTATTTTGACTGTGCACTTATTGTGTTTCATTTTACTGTTTATTATTACTGTTTTTAACTACCAGTGGAAGAAGTCATTAATTGTATATTAAAAAATTTCCGTTTTATGTATCACCTTTAAAAAATTTTAAATTCAGAGTAAATATTTCCACTATCTATTTCTTGCCTTTTCATCTAATTTAATTTTTTATTGTAAACTGGCTAAAGACAAAGTTGCCTGTACCGCTGACTGTCCATCCCTTCGCACAATATGGAGCTCGAGGGGATGAAATAAAATGTTGAGTATTGTATCGGCCATGTGTAAATATATAAAGTCTGCACCAAGTTCAGTTATTGAATTACAGAAATTGTTAACCATAAATAATATTGTCTTTTCTCTATCTTCTTCTCTCTAGTTTGTAAGCAAAAATTATCTGTGGTTTTATGTTTGAGTAATAGGACTTCATACACCAATTCTAATGTTTACCCAGTTACAGCTATCTTTCTTACTGTGAGAGGTTATTCTATTTCTGTTAGTGTAATTGATACACTGTGGAATACTGTTAATTATTTTCTTTAGAAAAGTGAAAATTCTAACAATGCTACCCTGTCTTTGTTTACTTTAACTAAACAGTTTTTGGAAATTCAGTTATTCACATGTTACAATAACTAACATGGCGGCTGAATGATAACTGTTAAAATTCTCTTACCTGTAGGTATGTTGCAGTCAAGTAAACTCTTTGCTGTCGTTGCTGTTTCTTGAAAACCACAGAAATATGGCGGTGACTAGCACATCAATTAGAAAATTAATTACCAAAATTCATGTAAGTTTCCAGTAGCTGCTCCGGCAAGTACTCTATCATTAGATGCACGCTGTAAAACAATTTTAACCGTTTCCAGGTAAGACGTGAGACAGGATACGTCGAGTTAGAAAATTTAGCAGATACGGATTTCTGCACTTTCAACATCTCAGTGATTACGTTTTAAATGGCTGATTGTCCTTTTATTAACTTCACTCGAAGTGTCTGGTCAGAAGCTTACGCGCTCACACTGTTTAGTCTAACCTTCGAAGATAATTCGCAATTCAGTGCACAGAACAAGGTCGGTGAGTTTGCACTCACGATACAGTCAATAGAACAGTAAATTTGATAGTCTCTCTTCTGTCCACGTAACACAAAATAATCCTGTTTTCTGCCCACGGAAACTACGGTGTAATTGCGTTATCCTAAAATAATAACTTCCGGTTCTAGATTGTTTGATGTATCTTCGGTTTCTTCATCTTCCTGCCATCTTCTGCAGCGATCTTGAAATAAATCTTCTGACTTGTAATTGTTCTTTTATTCTTTGGCTTTTCCCATTGGCGCTTTCTCCTTCTACGTCGTTCTGCATTACCTTGCTCTCGAATTATCAGTAAATTATTGTGACAATAATGAATCAATCGTTCTCCAGGAACTTGTGTGTTCCACTCGTCTCTCCTTATAAGTTACGGTGTTCTCCGCGTCAGTACACTGTCCATGAGTTCCTCCAATCTTCTCCTAGTTCCAGTGCTACTAAAACTATTCTTTAATCCATACAATAATTAATTTTCTATACATTAACTCGGTGCTCGTGACCTAACATCCAAGCAACTTCGAGTCTCATCATGAACTACTCGCTCATTAACTGTAACTTGGGCACTCACATTCTTTTTCTTTTTTATATATATATATAACATGTTTCCTACCAGGCTAGAGATTTCAAAAATACATCGAGGTTAGAACCAACACATAATTACACTGAAAATAATGTTAAACAGAAACATTACACCTCAGTATAAAAGTAGTGGACTAAATAAAGGAGAGAAAAAATATATAAAATTTTATTACACATTTATACAAAACATCAAATTGGTGGAGGGTCTACTGCATAACCACTAAAGAGGGTGAAATATGCCCGTCACGCTGTTAATTCCAGTTCCCCTTGGAACTTTCAAAACAAACATTCCACTTTAACTATTCAAAATCGTTGGTGGGAATGGATAGAGAACAAATGGATACGTCTACACGCAACACATAAACATATATTCCAACTCATCCTTTCTCAAGAGCTCGTTGTTAAGTCAAAAAGTCAAATGAGTAACGCGCTGTGTGAACGGAGTGTCGTAAACATACTCGGAAATTGCGTAATACCTATATTGAAGGCATGTTTGACGTTAACATTGCCAGAGGAGAAAAAAAGGGATAAATGACAGATAAAAATACTAGAAATGGTCGGGGGATCGAACATAGCACCTCCCACTCATTAACTGGCATTTAACTACTGAGTGAATGAACCGGTGTGCAAAGATTAGGAAATAATCAGTTCCCAAGTAATTTATTCATTGCTATGAAATCATATAACAATGCACACATTAGAATTAAACTCCACCATAGGAAATATACAGCAATTAGAGAAATGAATCAAGGCCTTCGACAATTACGTGGGTCATCACAAAATAGTCCAGTAACCGAACTTCCTGAGAGATTAAAACTATGTACCAGACCGAGACTGGAATTCGCGACCTTCGTCTTTTGCTGGCAAGTGCTTGACCAACATCTCTTTTATTTAATGTCGAGTCTTTTTACAAAAAGTTAAAATATTCTTTTGGGCTGGAGTCGAACCAGCGATCTACGGATATCTATGTTGAACATTCGACAGTGTACCGCTCTAAAAACCTCTTTTTTTTTTTACACATATGAAGAACCTCTTTTTCTATTGTCGTCTCGCCTGGCTGTAACTTTTTGAAAGAAGTAAAAATTTTGTCTCCCACGAGTTTGTAACCGACAGTTACCACCGTCTTAACTTCGAACGGTGAACACTTAACCGCTTTTTTCAGCTTTACAAGCAGCAACGTTACCTGATTTTTGTCAGTGCTAGACAGGTGGCGGCAAAGAGGGCAGGGATCAAGAATATAAAGTCGCATGTCCCATGCTTCTTGACAGAGCGTAAGGGAACGATGCGGGAGACCAGCACCACCGTACTAGACAAGGTGCTAATGAAGGTGGCTTGACATTGCCTTCCCCCGACCGTAATGGGGATGCATGATCATGATGAAGACGACACGCCGGCCGGGGTGGCCGAGCGGTTCTAGGCGCTACAGTTTGGAACCGCGCGACCGCTACGGTCGCAGGTTCGAATCCTGCCTCGGGCATGGATGTGTGTGATGTCCTTAGGTTAGTTAGGTTTAAGTAGTTCTATGTCCTAGGGGTCTGATGACCTCAGAAATTAAGTTCCGTAGTGCTCAGCCATTTGAACCAAGACGACACGACAATACCCAGTCATCTATGGGCAGATGAAAATCCCTGACCCCGCCGGGAATCGAACCCTGGTCCCCGTGCTCGGGAAACGATAACGCTACCGCAAGACCACGAGCGAGCGTCGGATATACATTTTTTTTTTTCTTCTCGGATGCAGGTCATCCGAGGACGGCCACGATACCTCTCACCGAGTCCATTTTTTTTTTCCTATATGTGTAATGATAATTAATATCTGACGTTCTTCCAATTTGAACAAATTCCTCGAATTCCTCTCCTGTGCCAACCTCTTCATCTCAGAGCACCACTTGCAAACTATGTCTTCAACTATATGCTAGATGTATTCCAATCTCTGTCTTCCTCTACAGTTTTTGCCCTCTACAGTTCTCTCTAGTACCATGGAAGAATTTCCCTCAGGTCTTGACAGATGTCCTGTCTTTCTGTCCTCCTTATCAGTGTTTTCCACAAATTCCTTTCCTCTACGATTCTGTGCAGAACCTCCTCATTCCGTACCCTTAATTTTCAACATTCGTCTGTAGCATCACACCTCAAATGCTTCGATTCTCTTCTGTTTCGGTTTTCCCACAGTCCAAGTTTCACTACCATACAATGCTGCACTTCAATAGTACATTCTCAGAAATTTCTTCCTCAAATTAAGGTCTACGTTTGATACTAGTAGAATTCTCTTGGCCAGGAATGCCCTTTTTGCCAGTGCTAGTCCACTTTTAATGTGCCCCTTGCTCTGCCCGTCATTGGTTATTTTGCTGCCTAGGTAGCAGAATTCCGTAACTTCGTGACCATCAATCCTGATGTTAAGTTTCTCGCCGTTCTCATTTCTGCTACTTATCGTTACTTTCGTCTTCCTTCGATTTACTCTCATTCCATATTCTGTACTCATTAGTCCATTCAGCAGATCGTGTAATTCTTCTTCACTTTCATTCACGATAGCAATGTCATTAGCGAATCGTATCGTTGATATCCTTGCACCCTGAATTTTAATTCCACTCCTGAAACTTTCTTTTATTTCCATCATTCCTTCTTCGATGTGCAGATTGAACAGTAAGGGCAAAAGACTGCATTCTTGCCTTACACCCTTTTCAATCCGAGCACTTTGTGCTTGGTCGTTCACTCTTATTATTCCCTCTTGGCTCTTGTACATATTGTACATTACCCGTCTCTCCCTATTGCTTAACCCTATTTTTCTCAGAATTTCGAACATCTTGCACCGTTTTACATTATCTAACACTTTTTTCAGATCTTGATTTTTCTCTAGTCTTGCTTCCATTATCAGCCGCAACGTCAGAATTGCATCTCTGGTGCCTTTACTTCTCCTAAAGCCAAACTGATCGTCATCTAATACATCCTCAATTTTCTTTTCCGTTCTTCTGTATATTATTCTTCTCAGCAACTTTAATGCATGAGCTGTTGAACTGACTGTGTGATAAGTCTCGCACCTGTCAGCTCTTGCAGTCTTCGGAATTGTGTGGATGATTTTTTCCGAAAGTCAGATGGTATGTTGCCAGACTCAATCGTTCTACACACCCAGGTGTGCCACTTTCCCAGTGACATTAGAAATTCTGATGGAATGTTATCTGTCGCTTCTGCCTTATATGATCTTAAATCCTCCAAAGTTCTCTTAAATTCTGATTCTATTATTGGACCCCCTATATCCTCTAATTCGACTCCTCTTTCTGCTTCTATCACATCAGACACACCTTCCCCGTCAAAGAGGCCTTCAATGTACTCTTTCCACCTATCCGCTCTCTCCTCTGCGTGTAGCAGTGGAATTCCCGTTGCACTCTTAAAGTCACCACGCTTGCTTTTAATGTTTCCGAAGGTTGTTTTTACTTTCATATATGCTGAATCAGGCCTTCCGACAATCAATTGTTTTTAGATTTCTTCACATTTTCATGCAGCGATTTTGTCTTAGCTTCCTTGCACTTCCTATTTATTCCATCCCTCAGCGACCTGTATTTCTGTATTCCTGAATTTCTCTAAACATTTTTGTACTTCCTTCTTTCATCTATCAACTGAAGTATTCCTTCTGTCACCATAGTTTCTTCGCAGTTTCCTTCTTTTTCTTCTATGTTTTACTTTCCAAGGAGGACGTGGTTTTCGGAGAACGCAAGAGGGCAAGAATTACTTCATTGCACGCCCGTCTTTAATGAAATGGCGCCTGACGATGCAAGTCTCTGTAGAATTCTTAATGTTAAGTGAAATAAACAAATGGGGTACACATACATAAATCTCTTCCCCGTCCCATTACGTCATGACTGCTCAGTCTAGTCCAGTCGGCTGACGCTGAATTTTTAAACTAAGACAATAAGTAAATAAAATCTATCGCGTTTCCTCCATCTGTGGGAGTCTTCATGCGCTTGTCACTTACTCCAGTACCTTTCTTCAAGTGTTAATTCCAGTGGAAATACGTATCAGGAGGTCTAACGTCTGCATATAGCTGTACCTCCGATGGCTGGATAATTGAAGACTGATCGTACCGTTAAGTATTATTCGTCAGTGGATATCTAACATGCGTACTCCGTCGGAATAGTAGCTATTAGAAAGTTTTGGAACAATTTCCTGTAATGTTTGTGTTTCGGACTGCGGCGCTGCGACGTGAGAAGTATTGCGTGGTCCTGTAAGGAGGGAGATTTCGTGGCGATCGCTTACTGAACAAAACTGAGCTACTCAAGCACGACTCCAGGCCTCTCCTCACAGCTTTAGTTCCGTCAGTACCTCATCTCTTACCTTACTATCTTCACAGAAATTCTCCTGCGAAATATGCAGAACTAGCACTCCTAAAAATAAAGCTGCCAAGCCGGGTCGCGAATCTTTCTTGGGTAGCTCAGTCGGTAGAGTACTTGCCTGCAAAAGACAAAAGTCCCGAGTATCCAGCAGACAGTTTTAATACGCCAGGAAGTTTCATAACAGCGCACACTCCGTTGTAGGGTGAAAATTTCACTCTCGAAACACCTCATATATCCTTCTCCTCACACCACTATGTCCTTCTTCCAAGAGTGCTGGTCCAGCAAGTTTCGCATGAGAACTTCTGTGAAGTTTAGGTAGCAGAGGAGATGCTGGCGGGAGTAAGGCTGTGAGGAAGACTTTAGAGTCATGCTTGGGTAGCTCAGCTCATAGAGCACTTGCCCGAGAAAGGCAAAGTTCGAGTCTCGGTCTCGCACACAATTTTAATCTGCCAGAAAGTTTCATATCAGATCGCATAATTATCTCGTCACTGGCAATTCGTATTACGGGAGAGCGCATAACTCAATATTTCTGGTTCAATATTTATCTATTTGTTGAAATGCATATTGTGTCCCAACAGTAAATCCTGGGAGATATCAGGTAGCAGCTTTGAATGGAGCACATAAAGTAGGCAACAGTCATATGAATAACTGAAAACAGCCAAAAATCGAGTTACCTGGTTGTTGTACTAAGATGGCGTTCATTATTGTTATTGTTCCTAAAATCGTAGGCACCTACGGGTGATCGCAAGCACTATTTGTGGAGCATCCGTGCCTGCAACCAGCTGTTAGTTTCTGGTTGTTCGCAAATAATAATTCAGACAGTGAAAAATTCGATGGAAAGCCGTCTGATTCCCATACTGACAAAACTGATAGCGAAAAATTATTATTTGTGAAAAACTAGAAAATTGAAAAATGTCTTAAAAGGACGTCATTTTGGACTACGCAGAACATTCGAAAGCATGGGGCCGACATGTTAAAGGTCTTCCAAGACAAAGCCTTTCAGCGCTGCTACGAAGACTGGGAACAAAGACTCCGCCGCTGTATAGCAGCAAGGGGAACTGCTTTCAAGGGCGCAATACTGTTGTTTGAAGAAAAAAAACTTTGGTAGTTAAAACAATCAGTCTCATTTCTTTTCCCACACACAGCGTATAGTATAGTCTCGTGTTTTTCTTTTAAGAAAATGATTTTAAGGTGATTATTACGCAGGTTTTCAACAGACTTGGGACTGGAACTTTCTTATGGCTAATCACAAGTCACCATTCGTCTTCCAAGACACTAAAACTATTCAACACCAGCAGGTCTACTCACCCCCAGTCCCCCACTCCTCCAGAAACTGTGACAATGTACGTAATGGTTTCAAATAATACTAATACTAATTTGTTTCCTTCAACAATTAGTACATCGCTTTAGCATAATATATAATAAATTTGCATTCAGAGAAATATCACATTTGAAAAGCATTTGTCTGGAAGTTTGAGAATAATACGTGACATACAATTAATTTAAGAACTATAATAATAACAAATTCTCACAACGCTGACTTTATAATTTACAGAGTACGAGGGTCATTGCAGAAGTCATGGCAAATATATTTTGTTTCGAAAATGGTAACGAATTAAAAAATTATGAAATATGCAAATGAAAGGTTAGGGTTAGTTCATGTGTAAACATTACATGTAGGTAGCTGGATGAACACATACATCGCCATAAAGATATAGATCGAGGAAAAAGACAAAACAAATTTTGTTGTTTCAAACGTGTTTTACTGTCAATTGCAACAGTACAAATAGTACAGGGCAGGAACACGGATCTGTGACATCTTAGAGTCCCTCGAAATAGGCTCTCAGCAAATCCATCACTCGCTGCAAACGCTGTGGAAGACGCTGAATGCCCACGGCCTCACCATGCTGTGTCAATGTCTTGGCGTGTTCGAAATGGTTTTCCCCACAGTTGCTCTTTCAGTTTTAATATTATAACATAATCGCAAGGTGACAATTCTGGCGAATATTGCGGATGCTCCCGTACTTCCCATCCCCATCGCGGGAGCAAATTCAACATACACGCTGCCGAATGTACTCTCGTGTTATCCTGGATAATTAATGCTTCGTGTAGACGCTCAGGATGTTTCCCCCGAATAGCCCATCGTAGGTGTCGTTGCAGGAAAGTGAGACTGTAGTACAGTGCATCGACAGTTTGTCCATGTTGAACGAAATGGCACAAAATCACTGCTCGAATGTCTAGGAAAAGTCTATATGGATGTTAAATCTTGGAAATATTCCCAGTAATGCAATAAAAAAATTAAAACAATTTTTTATAATGTCAGATGTTACTTCCAATTCCGTAGCAATTCCCGGGGACGTGTTTTGCAACATCAGGTTTATTCTAAGGGCAAATAAAGTTTTAGCGGATAAGAATAAAGTTCGCAGCGATGGTGGGCTGCGTAGCTAAGGGATTAGCTTACACGTTAGGCTGATTGGAGGTGCGGTGAGGGAAGACATGAGAGAGGAAAGGCTGACTTAATGCACAATCGGCGTTGCCAACACACCTTGCAACGCTTTGCTTTACCGCACACTTATTATACAGCAACTGCTAATTTGTTGGTGTTGGCAATAATAATAATAATAATAATAGAAACAGAACAATCGACGCTAAGTGTTCCAAACCGAACCGATAAGCAACGAAAACAAACTATAGGTACCCATCCGCCACCTATTGTGTTACACATTCATTTTGCTTGTAAAAACTGCATGTCATCACGACTCCTCCAAAGTTGACTCCAAAGTTCGTAAGCAACAGCAGCTGGCGTAGTTTAAATTTTATCACAACGGTACAAGTTAACAGACCAGGCGATAATTTTCATGTTTCACCACAACTATAGATATGAATTTCTCTCGGGGGGGAATTTCAAATTTCCGTGGGGGACTTACCCCCCGGGCCACCCCCTGAATTCATCACTGGTAACATCTGTCTTGAGTGGCTGCTCTACTCGCACTGTGGTCTCTCTTCACGCTTCGTTCACCTGGCAAGGAGTGCTGTCTAGCGCCGCTTCATGTTATTGTGGTTTCTGAGGGAGACATTTGGTACCGGGTTACGCGCTTACTTTCTAATGTACTATTGTGTACTGTTGCAATCGACAGTAAAACACGTTTGCTTCGACAAACTTTTTCTGGTCGTTTTTCTCGTACCATATCTTTATGGTGGTGTGCGAGTGTTCACCTACCTCCCTACACGTAATATTTACATTTGAATTAAAACTAACCTTCCATTTGCATATTTCAGAATTTTTTAAATTCATTACCATTTTCGAAACAAAAAATAGTTGCCATGACTTTTGCAGTCACCCTCGTATAAAATCCAAGTACGCACTCACCATTATCAGTACTCAGCACTGTGACTGTGAACACAGGTCTGCTGAAGATGGCTGTGTGAGCGATTTAATGAGGGGAACACAATTTCTTTCAGTCGTTTTCACCCACGTTCGTGAATTTAGTCTTCCTATAAACAATTTTAACTCTTATTTCAGGGTTTTTCCCTTTCTGTCGTCCGTTACTCAAAGTCCTTTGGTTTGTATGTTTTATCTATTGACTTACGAAATACACTCCTGGAAATTGAAATAAGAACACCGTGAATTCATTGTCCCAGGAAGGGGAAACTTTATTGACACATTCCTGGGGGCAGATACATCACATGATCACACTGACAGAACCACAGGCACATAGACACAGGCAACAGAGCATGCACAATGTCGGCACTAGTACAGTGTATATCCACCTTTCGCAGCAATGCAGGCTGCTATTCTCCCATGGAGACGATCGTAGAGATGCTGGATGTAGTCCTGTGGAACGGCTTGCCATGCCATTTCCACCTGGCGCCTCAGTTGGACCAGCGTTCGTGCTGGACGTGCAGACCGCGTGAGACGACGCTTCATCCAGTCCCAAACATGCTCAATGGGGGACAGATCCGGAGATCTTGCTGGCCAGGGTAGTTCACTTACACCTTCTAGAGCACGTTGGGTGGCACGGGATACATGCGGACGTGCATTGTCCTGTTGGAACAGCAAGTTCCCTTGCCGGTCTAGGAATGGTAGAACGATGGGTTCGCTGACGGTTTGGATGTACCGTGCACTATTCAGTGTCCCCTCGACGATCATCAGTGGTGTACGGCCAGTGTAGGAGATCGCTCCCCACACCATGATGTCGGGTGTTGGCCCTGTGTGCCTCGGTCGTATGCAGTCCTGATTGTGGCGCTCACCTGCACGGCGCCAAACACGCATACGACCATCATTGGCACCAAGGCAGAAGCGACTCTCATCGCTGAAGACGACACGTCTCCATTCGTCCCTCCATTCACGCCTGTCGCGACACCACCGGAGGCGGGCTGCACGATGTTGGGGCGTGAGCGGAAGACGGCCTAACGGTGTGCGGGACCGTAGCCCAGCTTCATGGAGACGGTTGCGATTGGTCCTCGCCGATACCCCAGGAGCAACAGTGTCCCTAATTTGCTGGGAAGTGGCGGTGCGGTCCCCTACGGCACTGCGTAGGATCCTACGGTCTTGGCGTGCATCCGTGCGTCGCTGCGGTCCGGTCCCAGGTCGACGGGCACGTGCACCTTCCGCCGACCACTGGCGACAACATCGATGTACTGTGGAGACCTCACGCCCCACGTGTTGAGCAATTCGGCGGTACGTCCACCCGGCCTCCCGCATGCCCACTATACGCCCTCGCTCAAAGTCCGTCAACTGCACATACGGTTCACGTCCACGCTGTCGCGGCATGCTACCAGTGTTAAAGACTGCGATGGAGCTCCGTATGCCACGGCAAACTGGCTGACACTGACGGCGGCGGTGCACAAATGCTGCGCAGCTAGCGCCATTCGACGGCCAACACCGCGGTTCCTGGTGTGTCCGCTGTGCCGTGCGTGTGATCATTGCTTGTACAGCCCTCTCGCAGTGTCCGGAGCAAGTATGGTGGGTCTGACACACCGGTGTCAATGTGTTCTTTTTTCCATTTCCAGGAGTGTAGTTGGATTTGTTGGTGACAACACATATGGTCGGCCTAGAAATGTGTGCCTTTACGATGCCAAAGTGTTACGGATCTACATCTACATCTACATTTATACTCCGCAAGCCACCCAACGGTGTGTGGCAGAGGGTACTTTACGTGCCACTGTCATTACCTCCCTTTCCTGTTCCAGTCGCGTATGGTTCGCGGAAAGAACGACTGTCTGAAAGCCTCCGTGCGCGCACTTATCTCTCTAATTTTACATTCGTGATCTCCTCGGGAGGTATAAGTAGGGGGAAGCAATATATTCGATACCTCATCCAGAAACGCGCCCTCTCGAAACCTGGCGAGCAAGCTACACCGCGATGCAGAGCGCCTCTCTTGCAGAGTCTGCCACTTGAGTTTGCTAAAATCTCCGTAACGCTATCACGGTTACCAAATAACCCTGTGACGAAACGCGCCGCTCTTCTTTGGATCTTCTCTATCTCCTCCGTCAACCCGAACTGGTACAGATCCCACACTGATGAGCAATACTCAAGTATAGGTCGAACGAGTGTTTTGTAAGCCACCTCCTTTGTTGATGGACTACATTTTCTAAGCACTCTCCCAATGTATCTCAACCTGGTACCCGCCTTACCAACAATTAATTTTATATGATCATTCCACTTCAAATCGTTCCGCACGCATACTCCCAGATATTTTACAGAAGTAACTGCTACCAGTATTTGTTCCGCTATCATATAACCATACAATAAAGGATCCTTCATTCTATGTATTCGCAATACATTACATTTGTCTATGTTAAGGGACAGTTGCCACTCCCTGCACCAAGTGCCTATCCGCTGCAGATCTTCCTGCATTTCGCTACAATTTTCTAATGCTGCAACTTCTCTGTATACTACAGCATCATCCGCGAAAAGCCGCATGGAACTTCCGACACTATCTACTAGGTGATTTATATATATTGTGAAAAGCAATGGTCCCATAACACTCCCCTGTGGCACGCCAGAGGTTACTTTAACGTCTGTAGACGTCTCTCCATTGATAACAACATGCTGTGTTCTGATTGCTAAAAACTCTTCAATCCAGCTACACAGCTGGTCTGATATTCCGTAGGCTCTTACTTTGTTTATCAGGCGACAGTGCGGAACTGTATCGAACGCCTTCCGGAAGTCAAGAAAAATAGCATCTACCTGGGAGCCTGTATCTAATATTTTCTGGGTCTCATGAACAAATAAAGTGAGTTGGGTCTCACACGATCGCTGTTTCCGGAATCCATGTTGATTCCTACATAGTAGATTCTGGGTTTCCAAAAACGACATGATACTCGAGCAAAAAACATGTTCTAAAATTATACAACAGATCGACGTCAGAGATATAGGTCTTTAGTTTTGCGCATCTGCTCGACGACCCTTCTTGAAGACTGGGACTACCTGTGCTCTTTACCAATTATTTGGAACCTCCCGTTCCTCTAGAGACTTGCGGTACACGGCTGTTAGAAGGGGGGCAAGTTCTTTCGCGTACTCTGTGTAGAATCGAATTGGTATCCCGTCAGGTCCAGTGGACTTTCCTCTGTTGAGTGATTCCAGTTGCTTTTCTATTCCTTGGACACTTATTTCGATGTCAGCCATTTTTTCGTTTGTGCGAGGATTTAGAGAAGGAACTGCAGTGCGGTCTTCCTCTGTGAAACAGCTTTGGAAAAAGGTGTTTAGTATTTCAGCTTTACGCGTGTCATCCTCTGTTTCAATGCCAGCATCATCCCGGAGTGTCTGGATATGTTGTTTCGAGCCACTTACTGATTTAACGTAAGACCAGAACTTCCTAGGATTTTCTGTCAAGTCGGTACATAGAATTTTACTTTCGAATTCACTGAACGCTTCACGCATAGCCCTCCTTACGCTAACTTTGACATCGTTTAGCTTCTGTTTGTCTGAGAGGTTTTGGCTGCGTTTAAACTTTGAGTGAAGCTCTCTTTGCTTTCGCAGTAGTTTCCTAACTTTGTTGTTGTACCACGGTGGGTTTTTCCCGTCCCTCACAGTTTCACTCGGCACGTAGCTATCTAAAACGCATTTTACGATTGCCTTGAACTTTTGCCATAAACACTCAACATTGTCAGTGTCGGAACAGAAATTTTTCTTTTGATCTGTTAGGTAGTCTGAAATCTGCCTTCTATTACTCTTGCTAAACAGATAAACCTTCCTCCCTTTTTTTATATTCCTATTAACTTCCATATTCAGGGATGCTGCAACAGCCTTATGATCACTGATTCCCTGTTCTGCACATACAGAGTCGAAAAGTTCGGGTCTGTTTGTTATCAGTAGGTCCAAGATGTTATCTCCACGAGTCAGTTCTCTGTTTAATTGCTCGAGGTAATTTTCGGATAGTGCACTCAGTATAATGTCACTCGATGCTCTGACCCTACCACCCGTCCTAAGCATCAGAGTGTCCCAGTCTATATCTGGTAAATTGAAATCTCCACCTAAGACTATAACATGCTGAGAAAATTTATGTGAAATGTATTCCAAATTTTCTCTCAGTTGTTCTGCCACTAATGCTGCTGAGTCGGGAGGTCGGTAAAAGGAGCCAATTATTAACCTAGCTCGGTTGTTGAGTGTAACCTCCACCCATAATAATTCACAGGAACTATCCACTTCTACTTCACTACAGGATAAACTACTACTAACAGCGACGAACACTCCACCACCGGTTGCATGCAATCTATCCTTTCCAAACACCGTCTGTACCTTTGTAAAAATTTCGGCAGAATTTATCTCTGGATTCAGCCAGCTTTCTGTACCTATAACGATTTCAGCTTCGGTGCTTTCTATCAGCGCTTGAAGTTCCGGTACTTTACCAACGCAGCTTCGACAGTTGACAATTACAATACCGATTGCTGCTTGGTCCCCGCATGTCCTGACTTTGCCCCGCACCCGTTGAGGCTGTTGCCCTTTCTGTACTTGCCCAAGGCCATCTAACCTAAAAAACCGCCCAGCCCACGCCACACAACCCCTGCTACCCGTGTAGCCGCTTGTTGCGTGTAGTGGACTCCTGACCTATCCAGCGGAACCCGAAATCCCACCACCCTATGGCGCAAGTCAGGTCGTAAACGCTTCCAGTGGAGTGGTCCTCACACAAGAGGCTTATAACCTTACTGTGTGAAATGTATCTTGTATTTTATGCTATAGGTTACCGTTTTCGTCACTCTTAGTCTTCGCGCTGCTGTATTTTTCGAAAGATAACAATGAAATTGGTAAATTGATACATGTGTAAATACAAACTCTTTCACTGAAAAGTGTTCTAAGGGTGTCATTACCCCCCTCCCCTTCGACTATACCGTACCGCTCCCCTTCTCCTTGTGAATTCGGGATTGCCTGATTTTGAAGATCATTTACAACAAAATCAAAATATTCTCACAAAATGCGCTGAAAATTTTAAAATCAAATATGTAGGAAATGACTGTAGCTTGAAAAAATCATTATACGAGGGTAAGCTTCACTCAGAAAAGAAATAAGAAAACAGATAACAGACCTTATAGATTTAGGTTGTTGTATTTCGTAATTAACCAAATAAACTTACAGAAACGTTTAACTAACCACAATAAATTAAATTAAATGTTACAAATGAGCTTTGGTAAACATGTCACATTTGACTACATGATCTACCACGATGTCAACTAACTGACAACCAAGTGATCTTGGCATATACACAAAATTTATTAAAAGGCATCTCTTTCCTCGCCAGCTTGAGAGATGCCATGTCACAAAACGAAGTATAACTTTTTCTAGTCGTTTTTCTCGTACCATATCTTTATAGCGGTGTGTGGGTGTTCACCTACCTCCCTCCACATATGAACTAACCCTAATCTTCATAAATACACACCTGAAGGTTAGTTATTTTATTTATTAGAAATAACTAACAAAAATTTTTCATTTGTATATTAAATATGTTTTAATATGTAGTAGCCTTTACCCCATAGCTTCATCAGTGAATGCATTCAGCGCATATGTTATAGTTCCCTTCCTTCCACCCTCCCCCCCTCTGTGTCCACCTCTTCCTCTCTCTGTCTGTCCACCTCATCCTCCCACCTCTTTGTCTCCATCTATCTCCTCCCCACTATTTGTATCCCTTCATCTCCTCCTCACCTCTTCCTTGCCTTTACCTCTACCCCTCTCTTTGATCATGTCTTCATCCTTACTCCCTCTGGCCACATCCTCCTTCCCTCTCTTCCTTCCCTCTCTTCCTTTTCCACCTACCCACCACCCCTCTACACCTTCCACCTGCCTCACACATCTGACACTCCTCCACTCTCTCTGTCCACTTCACTCTCCCCCTCCCCAATCCATCTCACCCTGTCTCCAGCCATGTTCATCAGAATGTGTGGTCCCTGGACTATTGTTCAATAAAGAAGGCCAATTCTACTCCCGCAACATGGCTGTTATGAAGGGCAGGCTACACTTCAGAGCCAGAGCTGATGTACAGTCTATCATGCAGTGCAGCTCAGTAAAGCAGTCCGATACAATCCCAACAAAACACAACTGTCATGCAGGACAGAGTGTGTGTCAGAGCCTGGAAAAAAATTTTGGCCCTGAAATGTAGGCTGTCCTGCAAACCAGGTTGATTTTGCAATCTGCTACTGTTCTCACACAATATGTCCACCATGGAGAGCACCCTGTATGCCAGGCACCAGAAAAAACACGTTTTTGTCAATATCTCCACTGCCATTGGAGCTAAGAGGCTATAAACCCAACAGAGCTCAAGCCCATGAGGTCTGCTGTTTCTGTGCCAGTTCTGGTTGAAACTGATCCAAGAGTTTTGGAGGGTATCACAGATATACATGTTTGCACTCTGCTTGATATCTATATAACAGAGAACGTGGTAGCAACTGTACTTCAGTCCGCTATTATACCTTCAAACCTCTCTGCCACCATAGAAAAACAAAATTAGTAATTTTTTATGAAATTTAAAAGGACTGATAATTTATGTATAAAGCGCCTCATGTAAAAGGAATTTTCGTGTTTATTCCAGACTTGCTCTATGATTTTGTGAATCCATAACATTTCCAAAGTTATGTACAATTAAAATTCTGAGTTATATTTTAGTAACCATAATTCAGCTGAAACATTTTGATAACAGTTGAATGTCCAAATAATGATATTTTGTTGTCCAATATCAGTTGAATGAATGAAAGTTTCCAAAAATGTGAATTAATTGAATGTGTATATTATGTAGCAGCTTCCTTCATTTATATGTGATACAATTTTGGAATTAGCCAGATGAATTCCTTGCCCATTATGGCTTATTATCCTAGTAAGGTCTTTAGTTGCTATAGACTCTCAATTCAAGGTAGCAAAATATTGGTGATGAGTTAAACTTGTTTCAATATTCGAAATATGCCTTCCTTACAATAATCCAAAATTACAATGGAATCAGAAAACAATATTGCACTGTTGTCAAAAATACATCTTTTGTATGAAAATTTGGAATTCAAACGATATAATAAAATTTCGGTTAGATTCAAAGAGTTTATTAGATTAGACAATCTACTTTGCTTCTATAATCCATTATCAAATTATATCGCAAGTTGCTCTTCTTTTAACACTCAATACACAGAGTGATTCAAACGTCATATCACATAGCACAAAGGCTTCATTGGTGATTCAATATTCTTGGCCCAAAAGACAAAGTCGTATTCAGGGCTATGTCAGGAATGACATTCGCTGCAAAATGTCGCCGTCCGGTGTGGCCGTGCGGTTCTAGGCGCTTCAGTCTGGAACCACGTGACCGCTACGGTCGCGGGTTCGAATCCTGCCTCGGACATGGATGTGTGTGGTGTCCTTAGGTTAGTTAGGTTTAAGTAGTTCTAAGTTCTAGGGGACTGATGACCACAGATGTTAAGTCCCATAGTGCTCAGAGCCATTTTTTTGCAAAATGTCTGGTAAACATGGGCTCTAAAATGCATACCTTAAGAGCTATACTGTGAAACAAATCTCTTCTACTGCCAACTATTTGCTTCTATAGTTTGAGAAGTATAGTCCAAAACAAAGAAAAAATATCCAGTAAACACAGGCACTAAAACACATCCTTACAGACATCTCTTCTACAGAACAAATACTCATAGCTCTTAAGAAATCATTTTAGAGCTCATGTTCACTAGACATGTTTTCCTTATTTTAGTTCGTACTGCCAATGCCCAAAATACGAAAAGCAAAGAGTTTGCAGTAGAAGGGATTCGTTTTACTGTAACAAAGATAGGTTTTAAAGTGTGCACTTTAGCCTGAGGTGTTATTGGTCTGCATGTACGGCTATGAAGAATGCTTGGTCCTTAAAATTCCTATGGACGAAACATGCACTCTTTGCTTTACGCCCAAGTGCTGTATTAGCAAAGTAGTTTATCAAAGGAGATTCTGCAGTCGAGCAATCGAGGGTGGACAAATTGTGCGAATTACCATTTTATAAACATAAACAAACAGGAAACATCTGTAATGCACATAGGCAAAAATGTACATTTAATTTTAAGAAAAATGGTTTATTCTGTAAGATTCAAACTTCTACTGAATTGTGGTTCTACAAACAATTTTATACGTGAATTAAGTTAATTAATTAAATCTATCAATATTCCTTGAACTATCTAGTGCAACGCAGAAAATTACAGAATCCCTACTAATATCAACCTGTGACATGCACGCAATATAAAATTCCTCCACTCACATTCTTAGATGCCTGTAGTCTGTATGTGAATAAAACCACACCACTGTGTTGTACTCTCTGAGGGCAGAAAAACAGGAGTATCCCCTTCCTGACTGGTGCCTGGACTGTTCTTCCTCCTCTTCCGCCCCTCCTGCACCCAAGAGCACTTCTTCCCCCACCAACATCCACCAGCGTCATAACACTTCAGCCAATGGGAGTAGAGTAGCTCCCCACCACGTTACACCCTTCGTACAAAACTTTGACATATATCCAAATCCTACACGTTTCTGTAACTAAAATACATATTCTAATCGACAGGTTATGTCATGATGTGTCTTCTGACACCAATTTTTATCATTTTTAAATACGTGTCTCATTCACATCGACATATTTGCATTGATAGCGAACCCTCATTTATATTATAATCAGTATTGATTATATATAAATAAAACGTTTATCACTACTTTGTTCTTCATTTAATCAGTGTTAGTGTGGAGAACGATCTGGATAACACCCATAAATATGTAAACTTAACATTATAGGGTATGAATCTACAATATAATGTTCGTTGGTCGTCGTAAAGATGGCTACTGTGCAATGCCATTACCGGACAATAAAATTATTTATCATTCATTATGTGTAAGCATTTGTGGTGAAATGAATATGTTTATGATTGCAGTTGGTAATTTTTTATACAATGTATTGTATTCCGCTGATTGACTTTGTAATCTTGCGTTTATTGTGCTGGTCTTCCTGGGCTCATTTCAGATTATTAAAATGTGTGCTATGTCTGCCAGTCTGATACGCTACTTACGTTACAATTAGCCAGGTCCAGCACCACCGACCTGCGACAACCTGTAAAAGCCATGCAGACAAAACTTTGGCGCTTGCTCGCACTAATCCTCTCATTGTCCGTGTCTCAGTATCTGGTAAGCGGAAACCATTTCCAACCTCCTAGCTTTCTGTTGATATGTACTCGGACTGAAACCCCACTTAACTATTAGTTATGCTCCACTTCAGCCTCGGGATTCTCAAGACTCACTGGGTTACAGTCTTCTTTTGTAAGTGCGTCGCTGTCGCTGTCGCTGTCGCACATGTTGAGCGAAAACTATGCCTTGACCCCTCAAAAAATGTTAACTACTCGTTACGTTCATTTCCAGCCAAGGTTTCTCCCTAGACTCGTTACGTTATAAGAACAAGGTTACTAGACTTTTTTGCTTCGAATGATCGTTCCTTCATATCCCTGATAATGACTTCAACCTATGGGTCATGAGTACTGAATCACCAATGTAGTGTTTGTCCTATGGGACATCACATCTCCCTCATCCTGTTTTCTCGTCGTTGGCGAAATAGCGCGTGCCGTCGTAATACAAGAGGCAGTTCATAATTCATCTCATCAACAACTTCCTTAACCAATAGTTCGAGATCCCACGCCGTATTGTGTTTGCACTGAACCGACCGGACTCGGCTGGAAATTTTCAGGCGTTTGTCCTCCATTCCATCATGTCCGGCGATGCTCATACGCCAGAGACCCCAGCGCAAACCAGCGAAACAAGTGCCGGTCGCCACTTTCTACAGACAGGGCCGCCAATTTCCGCGAGCGAATCGTGTTTGACCAGCACCGCACGGCAGCCAACTTCGTGGCGACTTTCGGCGGTGCGGGGAACGCGTGCAAACAGCGAGATTAGCTGTGATCGTCCCCGGACTGCCGGCTTGTTTGCTCCCACGTCCGCTTTGAGCCTCTTTGCGGCGAGTCGCGGTCCACCCCCGCGGACTGTGCAGCTGGAAATAATCTACTGGATGCCAAGGGCCGCTGTATACTGCTCTGTGAGGCACAATACCCGGACATAGTTCCAACAAACACGTGGGAACCAAACGGCATTTTTTACGAAACTAATAAATTTCAGTCCTGCAAATATGTGTGTTATACTGGGACGGCCGGTAACTTCATCTTTGGGAAAAAAAGGGAAGTAATTTCGTCGTATCAGTTATATTAGTTCTTTTTTTTACCTCAACAAGTTTCAGCACTTCTTGTACTTATTTCAGTAGAGTTTATTTATCTTCATTCTGAAAAATATTATGATATGTTAACATCTTGTGGAGGTTACATAAATTTTGGCTTAAAATTATTTACATTTACAAAGGAGAGATACTTAGGTGTCAAACCATACGTCCGTTTACATACACAGCTAAAGACAATTGTCAGAGAGTTGAATCGTTAAATGCTGTATGCTTTTGTGATACTGATAATTATGCCTAGAACACTAATTTTGAATTAAGATGATTATACACTTGTTCACATACTTCATATGATACTCTCAGTTATATATGTGAGTAGTCTGACATTCACCATGCATTCTACAACTAGTGATCTCTAAAAACAATGAAACGGTTTCTATTTTTCTATTTTTCGTCCATTTCAGACTGAAAACTGCTTTATTATATCGCTTTATTTAACGTGACACTTATGGTTTTCGGATGCTGTTATCTTGCTGCCCTCGTTTTTGGTATCTCAGAACACTTGTTCATTCTGCTATAGCAATTTTTAGTTGTTATGTGCATTTGATACTTTTTTTCTTTTGTTTTTTTTTAGAAAAACGCAAGGTTTCTGCCGCCATTTCACGAGCAGTTTCAATTATAGTCCACCACATAGAATCGCGGCACTCACTGCTTTGAAAATTATTACCGTCTGAAAACTGGAACTACAGAATCGCACTTACCAGTGAGAAAGTTTGCCCTCTATTAAATTGATTTGCGACGTAAGAATTGTTTCTGTTTAAGTATCTTTTTTTTACGCAATTTACCGAATAGTTTGCATACTTTTATGTCCCACACAGAAGTGACATACCAAGAGACGCAACAGACCGACAAATATTTGCAAACAGAGAAAAACGTCGTGAATAAAATGACATATTGCACACCACAGAATGTTATGTGGGTTGTCGGTGTGCTGTTACACGTAACCCTGGATGCTATAGTCCAATCTCTGATGACCTACAGAGAAGGAAGCGCCCATTTGATCACGCAAATTAATTTAAAAGAAATTATAATGTCACACTAATGGAAACATCATACTGAAATGATATTTAATAGGTGTGGCCCAATCAAGCATGAAAATATGTGTACCACACCACCTAAGTATATGTATTGATGAGTGGAGGGATCAGCTGGCTTCAACAGAAATAAATGAACACTACAAAAAACAGGTTTATTATCGTAAACATCAACAACTCAGTTACCCAATGATATAATTTAATAACTGTGTAAGGGACTATGATTGTAAGATATAACATTGGTACAGGCAACGGCCTTGCCGCAGTGTATACACCGGTGCCCGTCAGATAACCGACGTTAAGCGCCGTTGGGCGTGGCCGGCACTTGGATGGGTGACCATCCGGACGGCCATGAGCTGTTGCCATTTTTCGGGATGCACTCAGCCTCGTGATACCAACTGAGGAGCTACTCGACCGACAAGTAGCAGCTCCGGTCAAAGAAAACCATCGTAACGACTGGGAAGGCGGTGTGCTGACCACACACCCATCCTATCCACATCCTCTTCTGAGGATGACACGGGGGTCGGATGGTCCCGATGGGCCACTTGTGGCCTGAAGACGGAGTGCTTCAACATTGGCAGCGTTTGCAGTGCTGGCCCATCTTACCAAACTCATACCACATGAATAGGCAGCGGTAATAGTGGCTGGAGGTTCTAAGTTCAGCGTTCTGTCTGTACTCAGTATCAAATGGAGACATCCTTCTAAATAACAGCAAGGCTCATCTCATCAGTCGTCTGTACGCTTCTTTTACCGGCCCAGTTCTGTTCTCTTAGAAACAAGTCGTTACTGTTCCATAGCCTACCAGCAATTGTTCTCTGGCTTAATGCTCTGGGCCTTGGCTCTTTCTGTCAGAATGGGAATCTTGCTGGCCAGTCGTAGCAGAATTACAAGTTCCACCCAGGAAAATTGTATATTAAGATTAAATCAACTCTCACTCTTGCAAGGTTCGTTATTTTAAAAAAAATGATATTGTGGTGTGAGAAAGGAGCCAGAGGACTTATTCCATTCTGGGAGATGATTCTGCAACCGAGCTATTGAAGCGATAACCTGTAAGCACCCAGAGCGGTTCTAGGTGCTTCAGTCCGGAACCGCGCTGCTGCTACGGTCGCAGGTTCGAATCCTGCCTCGGGCATGGTTGTTTGTGATGCCCTTACGTTAGTTAAGATTAAGTAGTTCTAAGTCTAGGGGACCGATGACCTCAGATGTTAAGTCACATAGTGCTCAGAGCCATTTTTTGTAGGCACCCATGGAAAAGCGCGTGCTCTCCAGAAAATAATGCAATACTTGTTTTAGAAATTAAACTAGAACCTTATTGCACGACGTGACTGCCGAGGTGCATAACGGTTCTCACTGTAGTCTCTGGAAAGCGGCATATGGCTAAATTCTTCATCTTCCTAAAAGGCTTCGTCGAACAATGCTGTTTCTTCAAGAGACAGCTGTCGCATCCACTGCCTGGAGAGAATCGCTGGAGGAATTGAATTCCATGTCGTTTACCTGGACTGAAACTCAGCTATGGAATCTGAGCATTTTTATGGTCTACCTTGTTCCTTCAAAGAAAACTTTTTTGCTAACCAGATTGTAGGCCCTCAATATTGCAGTTTCTCACTGTAAAAATAGAAATCAAAAGAAGGCAATAAACAGGACAGCCACTGGTGCTACCGGATGTGGTCTACAACTACAGAGTAGTGTAAGAAAATGACAACATTGATCCAGGGTTTGAGCATATACTGTAATGTTTTGAAATAAGTTGCATGACCATTTAAGATAAAAAAAAATGGTTCAAATGGGTCTGAGCACTATGGGACTCAACATCTTAGGTCATAAGTCCCCTAGACCTTAGAACTACTTAAACCTAACTAACCTAAGGACATCACACACACCCATGCCCGAGGCAGGAATCGAACCTGCGACCGTAGCAGTCCCGCGGTTCCGGACTGCAGCGCCAGAACCGCTAGACCACCGCGGCCGGCATTTAAGATAAAACCTGATATGTAACATCGTATCACAGTCGTGAATAGAGTGGATGCCTTTGAAGTTGGGCTAAGATTCATCTGTAGCAAAAGTTCATCAAGGTCACTTTAACTGGGTTGGGGTACTATTACTGTTTTTGTCTTGCTCGTTCATCATCTGAGGAAGGTCATTCTCATGGTACAAGGTTCAGCCTAGTGCCATAATAAACAACTTGAAAATATATACCCCACCTCACACATATTTGTAGGAAACATATATATATATATATATATATATATATATATATATATATATATATATATTTGAGGAAACATATAATAAAAATAAGAACACCAGCAACTAAAATATCATCCATTCATATCAATTACTCTTATAATGTTCATGTATATAGCAGTGCCAATACAGACTCAAACAGTCAAACATGACTTGTCATAAAAATCCACGCACACTCGATTCAATTTGCAATTACTTACTTCATTTATACTAACGACTTCACATAACCAAATCGCTCAAACTCTTCTAATCATAGGCTACCACACAGTATGTGATGTTGCACAAAAGAATGACTTCTACAGCGAAGTGTGTACTCTAAATGTACATTCAGCCACAAGTGCATAGTGTTTTACATTGAATAAAGGCATGACATACATAGAAACAGATGCACAGTAAATGACATCGAATAATAAAAGAGTAAACTCAAATTCAAAACAAATGAGACATAATCAAAATAATTTTTATTGCACTTGGACCTCAGCAATACTGTTCGTCACCTGTATTGTTTCTACCGGAGGCTTGACACATAAGAAATGCTGAAACCACATTTCAAGTTTTTATAATTAGATTTCCTTGGGGCATTTGAGGCTCATCTTTATTTATGATATCAAGAAGTTGAAGAAATGAATTAAAATTTGTGCCGCAGCTGGCACTTGAACCCACATCTTCTTACTTAGGATGCGGGAATGCTGGCAGTTACACCACTGCAATGCTATTCAAATTAGGTAGTCCATACAGCAATGTTAGCTACAGTGATGCGGTGGTGTAATGGTTAGTATTGCTGTCTAGTAAGGCAGGAGACTCCAGTCCAAGTCTCAGCGATGGCATAAATTTTAATTCATTTCTTCAACTCCCGTCATTATCACAGAAATTTCAAGTGTTATAATTACAGCAGGTCTTCCTGCAGAAGTGTGACACGATTCACAACTTTATATTAATAGCTTGATCAGATTATACTGTGACTTAGGTAGTCGGGATGAGGGGTACACTTAGCATGGAAGGTCAAGGCCCCTACTATGTCACTCCTTAACACAACAACTAGCAGATCAATTATTAATAATTTATTCAAAACAAGCTTTTATAAAAACAAATTAGAGGAAATCAACACGTGGCCGTTCTTAAGACAATATTAAAATGTACAGTTACAAGAACTTACTGGAGATTTCAATACTTAAGAAACAAACTACAATATGAAGGTTATTTTAAAAGGTGTCACATATAATGTTCTCCCTTTTTTTAAGGCAGTAATCAGTAATATGAATGTGATTTACAAGGTTCACCAGTTCGTTACGAACCTAAATAACACAAGGAGCACAACAAGTTAATTACAACAATTGATTCCCAAGCAATTAAAAACCAGTTTTTTTACATACATACATATATAATTGGTTCAATAACTACCAAACGGGCAGTGATGCCAGGCTGCCCTGGGCAAAAGGTGTCTTAACTTACAATGCCAGAAGAAGCAGATCAGCCGTCCAAAACAACACCTAAACGTCGGGACCCAAACGGGAGTCACTTCCCATCAGCTGACACGTCACAGCGTCTGTGCACCGAAGCAGAACGTGGCGCCGCTCCCACACTTCCCAACTCGCAGAAAACTGGAACCCAAACAGATCGCAGACAACACGGCAAACATCAAGCAAACATCAATTAATATAACTTAAGAACCAATAAATAATAATATAATTTAAAAAAAAAACAATAAGTGCTTTCAACAAAACGACCTAAATTTTGCAGCAATATCAATGCTATAAACATCTAAACTAAGATATGTACACAAATGAAATGTTATAAAATAGTATGAGACTTTAAGGCCAACAATGTGTACAAAGATGAAATGGAAATAATTCCAAGATAATATTACGTTATTCAAATGCACAACATGATCACAAACTAGGTTTGGTACACTTTAATTTCCTTGTTATGTAACTGCCAATTGTGTAAGCTTGTTACGCAGAAAATTATAACTAGACTATGACCTAATATATTCAATACCTTACAGTTACTAGATCTTTTGGGGACGCTGATTTCCTTAAAGGAAGCAGTGACTGCTGGTCTCCATGCGATCACACACCTTGCCAGCTGCTCTTACTTCAACAACACATACATTAGGGCAACCAACCAACCAACCAACAAGTGACAGTCGCTACAACGCAAATAGTTCCACGAAACAAAGGCACCAGAACCACTAACACCTCCGATGGAGAGCGTTGTACGAGATGGTCTCTAGGAAATGGTCTGTCCGAGAAAACAGGCACCAAAGCAATGCGACGAGCAGCGCCCGGAGTTGACATCAGGCAGGAGCACCACAAACTCGTCCTGCAACGTAGACCGGCCGCGCCGCTGCTGGCCGAGCCTGCGTGTTTTGCTCCTTCGTTCCCTCAAGCACGTCCTAGCTAGAGGTGTACAAATTCCCCTTGCAGCCTGCTTGCCCCTAGCTCCTCTGCAACCATTCATGCAGGTCAGCCTGCCGCGACGTAAACACAAGAGTGCGCGTGTACTGAGGCATAGTGGGTAATGCGGCCGACCTGGGCTCCCGCAAGCCCGGGCTACCTGGGTTCCCGCAGGCCTGCCGAGCTTCACGGGACCCGCTCAGCTTGCTGCGCCTGACAACAGGTTGCGCTGTCAAGCTACAGTGACTAGAGTAGCCAGGTAGTTAGCCCGCAGTTCATTTATCGCAACGGTGGGGGCAGCACAATGAGTAGGTCGAACTTCAGTGAGATTGAAAAAAAATTGACAACTGCCGAATACATGCTGGTAACGAAACAGAGCACAAGTGCCGCATGGGAAACGTTTTCGTGTGTTTATGAGGCCGCTTCAAATAAATCGGTCGGTGTGTCTCAATGCAAACTATGTAAAAAGCTCTTAAGTACTTATTCGGGAACCTCGAGTATGTTACGACACGTGTACAAATTTGACGAGCAGTTCCCTCACTCCATAAATATCTTGAAGGAGGACAAAGATTTAGTGGCCGAAATGTGCGTCGAAATGTGTGCGAAGGACCTGAGACCAGTTAGCAGTATAGAGGGAGAAGGATTTCTTAATTTAGGGCAGACACTGATCGACATAGGTAAAATATATGCCTCAGTTGATATTAAAAATATTATGCCATCCACAGTGACAGTAGCTAGGAAAGTTCAAACCTTAGCTGATAAACTGCGCAGCAAAATGCTCCCAGATATAGTACATGCGATTCGTTCTGGTATATGTGCCAGTACAATTGATCTATGGACAGACAATTACAAAGGGGTGCATTACATGTCCGTGACAATGCATTACATAAATTCAAACTGGCGTTTGAATAAATATGTACTGATGTGCTCTGCGTTTCCTGACTGCCCAAAAACTGCCTCGAATATTCGAAACGAGTTGGATGGTCGCTTAGAAACTATGGGTGTTTCCCGTGAAGACATTGCCAAAATTACATTTGTCACAGACCAGGGCAGTAACATTGTCAAAGCTCTCGAAATATATCAGCGTCTTCCATACATGGCTCATAGTATAAACAAAGTCTTGAAACATATTTTGAGCGAACAGTTTTTGAAAGAAAATATTCCAAATATATTAGCCATTCTTAACACAGTGCGGGCTACGGTTTCCTACTTCAAGAGAAGAGGTCTCTGTGAGAGACTGAACTCATCTTTAAAGCAGTGGGTTTCAACTCGTTGGAATAGTTATTTTGACATGCTTGTATCAGTCCATTCTCAGATTGATTCAGTGAAGGCTGTCTTACATAACGAAGGTGCCTCTGATAAGATGCTGGGTTATGACTACCATATAACTGGCCAGGTTATAGCATTTCTTAAGCCGTTTAAAGAAGCCACAGTTGATCTAGAGGGTGACAAGGAGCCAACCCTACATTTAATTCTACCGTGGTTTTATGCCTTAAAAGCTCACTGTACTGTACGGGATAACGATGAAGAGGGTTGTAATTTTATTCCATCTGAATATTATAGAACCACTTGTGAAATACGTATGTTGATAAAATGTATTTTCAGGACATGAAACCTTTGAAACAAGCCACCGGTGCCTTCCTAGAACAGAAAATGTGCGTTAGTATAGTGCATAAAATTGCAACGTTTATGGTGCCTACCTACCCCACATTAAGAAAGTTAACCGAGGATGAAAAAATTGATCTTTACCAAGCAGCACGACAGATGTGTGCTGAAGGTAAGCTCCTAAGATAATGCGCATATTCTTCATCTACATGTGCATGGGTACTCTGCAAGTCACACGCAAGTGCTTGGTTGAGGGGTCATCGAACCACTTTCAACTCATTTGTCCCCTGTTCTCGAATTTCGCGCGGGATAAAACACCTACATCTCTCCGTCTGAGCGCTTTTTTCTTGTATTTTATTCTGATGATCATTTCTTCCAATGTAGATGGGACTCAACAATATATCTTAGAATTCGGAGGTGTAAGTTGGTGATCTAAATTTCATATATAGATCGCACCACGTCAAAAAACGCCTTTGTTGTAATGATTCCCACCCCAACTCCGGTATAATTTCCGCAGCACTCTTTCCCCTGTTTAACGGTAATACCAAACGAGCTGCATTTCTTTAGACTCTTTCGACCTCCTCCATCAATCGTACCAGAAAAGGCTCTCCAACTGCGTAGCAATGTTCCAAAAGAGTGTTTTGTCATTGTCGTAATTGTAATCAGAGGTATTAAGTAGAATCTACAGCCTTTAGATTTGATTGGTTGATCTTGTAAACGACGTTTAACGGACTTAGTTTAGTACACACACGGATAACCTCGCTCTTTTCATTATTTATTGCCAACTTCTAATTTTCACACCAAAAATATGTATCTTATTCAAATCGTTCTGCCGTTAGTTTTGATCTTCTGGTGACTTTACTGGACGATAAATGATAGCATCATCTAAAAACTATTATAATTTCAACTACGTGTAGTACGATCTTCCCATTATTCTGCAAATATTAATTGGAACCTGTATAGTTTCAGTACAAGTGCCCAATCACAGCAGCAAAGAAACAAATCCAGGACCGTAAAAAATGGCGAAATTTGAGGACTGGGCAGAAGAGTCTCCTCTCCTACGTGATGAAGTCAGCAGATACTTGCAAGAACTCTGTGTGAACCAGGGAGATATTCTACAGTGGTGGAAAAATAACTCCCAACGACTTCCTCGACTTGCGTGTGTTGCAAGAAAAATATTAAATATACCAGCCACTAGTGCCTCTAGTGAGAGAATTTTTAGTTGCGCTGGAAACCTAATTAGCGAAAAACGATCACGTCTTAATACAGCCAGACTTAACGATCTCGTCATAATTAATTCAAACACTAATCATCAGGCACATTAAGAATACAGTAGAATATTAAACAGGAAACTATGAGTTTGAGTGCAAATTTACTAATTAAGAGTGCAGTTTTCTTTCTTGTGCTTTCTGGGCGTCAATTTCTGAGACAGAAATTTTGTAATGCATACAGTTCATTTTTATTTTAGATTAAACTTCTTGATTTCAATCCTCCCAAGTGACATTTATTATTATTTGTAAACCATTTTCTGTTACTTGTGTTTGCAAAAGTAGCCAAATATTTTTAGGAGTATCTGGTTTGGCCTAAATAATACTTTCAGGGGAACTGAAGGAAAATTTGTAAATATTTTATGTTGAATAGTGTTCTGCAAAATAAAATATTCATTTGTGGATTAAGGCAATACACATTATGAGTTTAAATTACAATTTATTTTGTTGAGTTCCACACACATTGCGAATTGTAATTTTATTCCTGTATTTCTATATTAAGGGGAATCCCACAAGCAGGGTCAAGATGCTGAAGACCTAGACAGTACAAATGCCTTTAAGATGAAGAGCGACTTTTTCCACGAATGTATTATAGTAGGAATATAATGGAAACTCTGAGTGACTCTTCACAGCGTCTATGTCTGCGTCATGAGGGTTCAGACTCGTCGTTTAGGTCTGTGTTATGAGGGTCTACAGTCGTCGTTTAGGTTTGCATCATGCAAGTAAACACTCGCCGTCTAAGTCTGCATCATGAGGTCCGAACTATGGTCCCTATAACACAGACCTAGACTACAAGTGTGGACTCTCATGACGCAAATATAGACGCCGCGAAAAATGGCTCAGAGTCGCCATTTTGTTCCCAGTACTATTGCTTTTAGACGAAATGGGTACGAAACAAGTGCTTCGATTTTGTTAAAATGCATTTTGGCAATTTAGAATGATTTTGACAACTTTGAATGAATTCACAGAACCAGTAAAAATACATCCTGAGAAAGTAAGTTAAATATTTGTATAACTGGTGTCATACTTGGCTGAAACATACTAGAGTTAAAGAATCTAGACTTACAAAATCTTAATTTGGTTCTCATTGCAGGATAATTTGGATAATTTGTTCTTCTGGGGAGGGGACCAATCTTCTTTTTAGGGGGTGGAGGTTCACTTCTTTAGTACAAATATCCATCCGTTTCAGTGTTGAAACCTGCAACACAGACTGCTTTGCGTTCCACTAAAACAAAAAACACTATGTTCATGGGCTCGGGGGGGGGGGGGTGCCCACCCACCCCCTCCCCATTATCTACGCCCCTGGTGGTTATCTGTAGCTTTTAGTGTACAAAGGAGCTCCATTTTCAGTGATTGTTCTGCTAGCTACACAAACCTGTTTGAGATGTGATCTGATGGTGGTTCGAATTGAGAATATTCAGTATTGAGAGATTGTGAAGTCTCGAAGAAATCCTTTTATATTTGACATCTAGCTGAAAACCCGGCGTTGCCTGGGCATTTATTTATTCCATACTTTCGCAGTCCATCTTCCCTATTTTCTCTCTATTTATTTATTCCTCTCCCACTATCTCTCTGTTCACCTCCTACCCTCGCCATCCCTTGGCCCGTCTCCCCCCACCCTCTATCCTTCTCCTCGTCCTCTCTCTGTTGGACTCCGCCACCTCAGTTCATCTCCTCTTCACCTATCTATGAAAACTCATATATATATCTGTCAACTTTTGTGGTGATCAGTGAAGCAGTGTCAAAGTTTATTGCTAGGTAGCATTTATTGTAATACTTTTTGATACGCAGCATTGATAGTTTTGTTTTCTGGTGCGTAAACAAATGACGCTGAAGGTGTCCCGACAGGGGAATATGTGATATACAATTGGCCATGTGAAAAACATGATTCTCAAGATTGATGCCACAAACATATAACGACTGTTCTTGCGATTTATCTATCGACATGGCAAATGCAAGCTGCACTGGAAATTATAACCGTTCAAAGTCGAGTGGCATTTCGGTCGGAATCATACTGATACGTGGAATCAAACTGTCTTCATCTTTGTATCTTCCTTTTAAAATTGTGGCTTCGATTACGTTGTTCTTTAATTTCTTCACTGCAAGCCGGGTGCCATTACAAAGACGTGGCTAGTTTACCTTTCGCAACACAATGATTGCCGATCCGACTTAATTGCAGATTTGGAGGCGGTAATCCGGGCAAATCCAGCGAATTTAAAAATTCCGTAGGATAGTTGACTACATTATCTTGGTTAGTAACGGAATGAACCAACTTGTATGTCATCAATTCACCAGGTATCATATTTTGAATCTGAAAATTCATTTCGTTAACATCAAGGTTTTTTGAAGCCAATATAACACGTTCGCTCAACCAAAACTGGTTTGCAACTGTTAAACGACATTTGCTGTGCGCGAATTGTCAAACACGATGACTGTGAATGTGTCAGACATCTCTCAAATTTCAAAAAGATCATAGACATTTCGTTTAAAAAAATGAAAAAAATGTATGTATATATACATACACACTCACACATATACACACACACACACACACACACACACACACACACACATATATATATATATATATATATATATATATATATATATATAAGATGCACATGGAAATATTCAAAAACCTTCTCCATGCACTGTCCGACATATGATGTAGACAGTGATGTTCCTCTTGATGGTCAAGTGTGCAAAATTTCTTCAAGATCGGAATAAAACTGTAGGTTGGTGTAGAAGTGTGTAAGTAAAGTACCCTCCGCCATGCACCATTCAGAATTTTAAGCAAGCAGCGCCTTTCATCCTGCTTTGAATATAAAGTGTGCCAAATTTCATCAATATCGGAATAAAAGAGTACAATTTGTCGAATTCCGTTAAGTAAAGTAACCTGTACCATGCACCCTACGAAATTTTATGTAGACTGTGACCTTTCTTTTGGTTTCAAGGTATTGTGTGCAAAATTTTATCAAGATTGAATGCAATAGAAACACACGGACACAGTGGAAACGCACTTTCAGTTTTTCTCGAATTTTCGAATTTTTCGGTCGATTTTTCAAAAATTTTATTTCATAAAAACCTTGCCCAGAGAATTACGAACACAACAAAAAAAATTGCCGAATTGGTCCAGCGGTTCTCGAGTTTTATGTTTATCAACACATTTGGCGATTCATTTTTATTTATATACAATCCTGGAAATAGAAAAAAGAACACATTGACACCGGTGTGTCAGACCCACCATACTTGCTCCGGACACTGCGAGAGGGCTGTAAAAGCAATGATCACACGCACGGCACAGCGGACACACCAGGAACCGCGGTGTTGGCCGTCGAATGGCGCTAGCTGCGCAGCATTTGTGCACCGCCGCCGTCAGTGTCAGCCAGTTTGCCGTGGCATACGGAGCTCCATCGCAGTCTTTAACACTGGTAGCATGCCGCGACAGCGTGGACGTGAACCGTATGTGCAGTTGACGGACTTTGAGCGAGGGCGTATAGTGGGCATGCGGGAGGCCGGGTGGACGTACCGCCGAATTGCTCAACACGTGGGGCGTGAGGTCTCCACAGTACATCGATGTTGTCGCCAGTGGTCGGCGGAAGGTGCACGTGCCCGTCGACCTGGGACCGGACCGCAGTGACGCTCGGATGCACGCCAACACCGTAGGATCCTACGCAGTGCCGTAGGGGACCGCACCGCCACTTCCCAGCAAATTAGGGACACTGTTGCTCCTGGGGTATCGGCGAGGACCATTCGCAACCGTCTCCATGAAGCTGGGCTACGGTCCCGCACACCGTTAGGCCGTCTTCCGCTCACGCCCCAACATCGTGTAGCCCGCCTCCAGTGGTGTCGCGACAGGCGTGAATGGAGGGACGAATGGAGACGTGTCGTCTTCAGCGATGAGAGTCGCTTCTGCCTTGGTGCCAATGATGGTCGTATGCGTGTTTGGCGCCGTGCAGGTGAGCGCCACAATCAGGACTGCATACGACCGAGGCACACAGGGCCAACACCCGGCATCATGGTGTGGGGAGCGATCTCCTACACTGGCCGTACACCACTGGTGATCGTCGAGGGGACACTGAATAGTGCACGGTACATCCAAACCGTCATCGAACCCATCGTTCTACCATTCCTAGACCGGCAAGGGAACTTGCTGTTCCAACAGGACAATGCACGTCCGCATGTATCCCGTGCCACCCAACGTGCTCTAGAAGGTGTAAGTCAACTACCCTGGCCAGCAAGATCTCCGGATCTGTCCCCCATTGAGCATGTTTGGGACTGGATGAAGCGTCGTCTCACGCGGTCTGCACGTCCAGCACGAACGCTGGTCCAACTGAGGCGCCAGGTGGAAATGGCATGGCAAGCCGTTCCACAGGACTACATCCAGCATCTCTACGATCGTCTCCATGGGAGAATAGCAGCCTGCATTGCTGCGAAAGGTGGATATACACTGTACTAGTGCCGACATTGTGCATGCTCTGTTGCCTGTGTCTATGTGCCTGTGGTTCTGTCAGTGTGATCATGTGATGTATCTGACCCCAGGAATGTGTCAATAAAGTGTCCCCTTCCTGGGACAATGAATTCACGGTGTTCTTATTTCAATTTCCAGGAGTGTAGATAATAGGCCCGAAATATACGTGTAAATCCGAATGTAAAAATAAAACCCAATATTTTTTGACCTGAAATTTAATTAACGTTCATAATACGACAATGACCCGCACAGACTAAACGGCTGCGTAGCGCAGCTCATCAGTAACATGGGCAGGCAAGCAAGTTTCCCGCAGCCTGCCCGGGTTGGGTTCTGCTTGTCTTGGCTGGGAGTGAAGCAGCCTGCCCGTTCTGTTGACAACGCGCGGCGGCCTGCCCGCCTGGCCACTGGGCAAGCATGGGCGGGTTAAAAGCGGAACATGGACACCACTAGTCCTAGCGCCTCGTAGCCAGTCGGACGACCAACTGCACGACCGCAAATACCCGCCACCAGATCACAACAGGGACAAAGATGGTAGTACAGCCAGGTAATCGATAGTCGTGCCAAAGAACTGGTGTGCCATGAAAAGGCGCACCACCGCTCAGATACACCTTGACTATAATTAGTGTGCTGACTAGCATAAAGATTTTTATCTCCTTAGTATGCTCCTTACAATAATTAGTGCTCCTTCACATCACTAACAGTGTGGAACAACATAAAGTTTGAGGGCACCCTACTCTAAGATTGCACCAATCGTCGCTAAATTTGTGAAAAACTGTAAAATGTTCATGTCTCATAAATGCTCATTCTGTCATACTAGCAATGAAGAAGATGGCGTCGTTTGTAGAATTGCTCTACATCTATCTGAACAGCGTGACTTAGTATCGGAATGGAAGGTTACAACAAGAGTTCATATTCTCCGACAGACATGTAATATTTACGTGTACAAGATGACCTAGTGGCCGTTTCGATGTCTATGGACTGTTCCTTGTGTAGACCTCCCACACAAGTTTCCTGATGATTCAGGTAAGCTAAAAACCTGCCTGACAGTTTATGTTGCTGACGCGGTTTCATGACCTCCATACAGTTGCCTCATACTCTGCAGGATAGGGGTGTGATAGTAAGTAGGTCATGCGTCCAGCTATTCTTTACGGATGTGTACCGGGTCGCTTGCAGTGAGACGTTGCTTGTAGAGGAGAAATCGGTCGTTCAGCTGTTTCTTCTCTGCCTGTAGGTACCAAGGCACACGCCGATAACAATGGCTTCCTCCCTCAGGCAGGAGAGGCTGAGGATGACAGATGGTGTACCCCAGCTGGAGGTGCTCAGTTGGGAATCAATTTCTGTTCTCGCCACTCAGTCACGGCTGCATCGCTCCCACTGTGTTAGCTGTGTTTGTCAGGTGCATGCCTCACCTTCTCGTGTGATCGTGTACCTCACATCGGTCGTAAATGCCCTCAAACACGACGTTAGACATACAATAATAAAATGCCACATAAAACCATTACACATCACAAATATACACACATCAAAAAAAGCTTTGCATCACCCCAGTTCCCAGAACTCCTGAACATAGACGTTGACTGTGGATATTTTATCATAGACACAGTACCTTTGACTGTTCAGAGATACGGCTGTACGATACGTGAATAGCATAGTCCGACTGATAGTGCAACAATATTGGCGAGACATTCGTCTTCATGGGCGACAGTTCGCGCCCCCACCGTGCACATCTTATGAATGACTTCCTTCAGCATAACGACAACGCTCAACTAGAGTGGCTAGCGTGTTCTCCAGACATGAACCCTATCGAACATGCCTGGGATAGATTGAAAAGGGCTGTTTATGGACGACGTGACCCACCAACCACTCTGAGGGATCTACCCCGAATCGCCGTTGAGGAGTGCGACAATCTGGACCAACAGTGCCTTGATGAATTTATGGATAGTATGGCACGACGAATACAGGCATGCATCAATGCGAGAGGACGTGTTACTGGGTATTAGAGGTACCGGTGTGTACAGCAATCTGGACCACGACCTATGAAGGTCTCGCTGAAAGGTGCTACAACATGCAATGTGTGGTTTTCATGAGCAATAAAAATGGTGGAAATGGTGTTTATGTTGATCTCTATTCCAATTTTCTGTACATGTTCCGGAACTCTTGGAACCGAGGTGATGCAATACTTTTTTTGATGTGTGTATTTACAAAATAAAACATAAATCTAACCAAGCTTGTGAAAATGCAGAAGTAATAATGGCTCTGAGACCTCAAAATTTTGCAACTAGATAAGTACTGTGGTTCTTACTCATTTAACATTCTAATCAAATACTGTGTCTCTTAGGCCTTTAAACACTCTATGAATTAACAAAACATTTACCAACAGGACTCGGACTCCAGGATTGTGTAAAAATTTTACATCAATAAGTTTAGGCTCCTGGGCCTCATAACAATGTCAAAAAACGTCTGATGAGTAAAAATAACCTCAAATTAACCTATCGTCATCGACGAAGTTCACGGGACTGAAAGTTGCTTATTAGCGTGGTTACTAACCGCCAGTGGACATCCAATTAGTATATGTAGCATATAGCTTTTCATTGGATTTCTAAGCTGTCCACGGATGGAATTCCCTCCAAGTGTTTTAAGCATGCACATCACCTAAGTTATTGCCGCTTCCTACAGTTAATTACTGTGATTAGATCGCGGCTGGTGGTGACTGAGGGAGCTCTGACGGCACAACCTCTCATGTGATGGTATCGCTCTGCCATTTTTCAACAGGTCAGTGCACCTCCACGCATTTTACGTGTCTATATGAACTGTCTGCATGATGTTTATGCGCTCCTGTCGCCAGAAAGATCTCTAGATCTGTCCAGCTCGGTCGTCAACACCACCCCAGTGGGAGTAACCAAGTATCCAGGATATCAAGTAACAGTTGTGGGCACCTTACATCAGGAGAGGATAAAACGGCTTTGTGACACCCTTCCCAACTGAATCGGTGCATACATCCAGGACAGAGGCAGTGCAACGTCATAGTAATAACTGGGCTCATACTGCCATGATCTTTGTTAATTTTACTCGATACGCTGAAATAACATCACATACCCTCTCAACCTGCGAAGTTTAATTTGGTTTCTCCCTTCGAGTTTAGGTACTATACTTTTTGCCAGGTAGTGTAATTTCGTAGGCTTTCAAAGTCAGACTCAATTTTTATAAAATGCTTCTGTGTTGTAGAGACTGTGCTATTTTCAAAAATGACCTGCCAACATTTCGGAAGGGTGAGTCACCTAACGTTACCGCTGGATATATTTCGTAAACCACATCAAATACTGACGAACCGATTCCACAGACCGAACGTGAGGAGAGGGGCTCGTGTAATTGTTTAATACAAACCATACAAAAACGCACGGAAGTATGTTTTTTAACACAAACCTACGTTTTTTTTTAATGGAACCACGTTAGTTTTGTTAGCACATCTGAACATATAAACAAATACGTAATCAGCGCCGTTTGTTGCATTGTAAAATGTTAATTACATACGGGGATATTGTAACCTAAAGTTGACGCTTGAAACCTCCGACGTTCAGTTGCGTGTTGTAACAAACACGGGCCACGGTCGGCGAGCAGCATCTGCAGGGACATGTTTACAATGACGACCGTGTTTACGAGTGTGGCTGTAGTGCACTGTTGTGGTTTGGTCTAGCTGTCGCAGTGTCCGCATGTAGCGCTTGCTGCTATTGTTATTCTGCATTCGTCTCCGCACGCAGACCAACTGTAGTACACCGAGTTACCAGACGTCTGTGATAGTGTAGTGTTGTAGGAACTGTGACCATGGTGTATTCGAACTCAGAAAAGGCGGAGATGATACTCATCTATGGCGAGTGTCGACGAAATGTAGCTGAAGCCTGCAGGGTGTATGCAACACATTTCTCCTGCAGAAATTGAGTCTACAAAGCGCAGTTTGTAACAGTTTGTGGCAGTGCAGTAGGGTGTTTCCAGCGACTGTTCGAATGTACACTACTGGCCATTAAAATTGCTACCCCACGAATATGACGTGCTACAGACACGAAATTTAACCGACAGGGAGAAGATGCTGTGATATGCAAATGATTAGCTTTTCAGAGAATTCACTCAAGGTTGGCGCCGGTGGCGACACCTACAACGTGCTGACATGAGGAAAGTTTCCAATCGATTTCTCATGCACAAATAGCAGTTTACCGGCGTTGCCTGGTGAAACGTTGTTGTGATGCCTCGTGTAAGGAGGAGAAATACGTACCATCATGTTTACGACTTTCATAAAGGTCGGATTGTAGCATATCGCGATTGCGGTTTATCGTATCGCGACATTGCTGCTCGCGTTGGTCGAGATCCAATGACTGTTAGCAGAACATGGAATCGGTGAGTTCAGGAGGGTATTACGGATCCCAACGGCCTCGTATCACTAGAAGTCGAGATGACAGGCATCTTATCCGCATGGCTGTAACGGATCGTGCAGCCTCGTCTCGATCCCTGAGTCAACAGATGGGGACGTTTGCAAGACAACAACCTTCTGCACCAATAATTCGACGACGTTTGCAACAGCATGGACTATCAGCTCTGAGACCATAGCTGCGGTTACCCTTGACGGTGCATCACAGACAGGAGCGCCTGCGATGGTGTACTCAACGACGAACTGGATGCACGAATGGCAAAACGTCATTTTTTCGGATGAATCCAGGTTCTGTTTACAGCATCATGATGGTCGCATGCGTGTTTGGCGACATCGCGGTAAACGCACATTGGAAGCGTGTATTCGTCATCGCCATACTGGCGTATCACGCGACGTGATGGTATGGGGTGCCATTGGTTACAGGTCTCGGCCACCTCTTGTTCGCATTGATGGCACTTTGAACAATGGACGTTACATTTCAGATGTGTTACGACCCATGTCTCTACTCTTCATTCGATCCCTTCGAAACCCTACATTTCAGCAGGATAATGCACAACCGCATGTTGCAGGTCCTGTACGGGCCTTTCTGGATACAGAAAATGTGCGACTGCTGCCCTGGCCAGCACATTCTCCAGATCTCTCACCAACTGAAAACGTCTGGTCAATGGTGGCCGAGCAACTGGCTCGTCACAATACGCCTGTCACTACTCTCGATGAACTGTGGTATCTTGTGAAGCTGCATGGGCAGCTGTACCTGTACACGCCATCCAAGCTCTGTTTGACTCAATGCCCATGGGTATCAAGGCCGTTATTACGGCCAGAGGTGGTTGTTCTGGGTACTGATTTCTCAGGATCTATGCACCCAAATTGCGTGAAAATGTAATCACATGTCAAGTCTAGTATAATATATTTGTCCAATGAATACCCGTCTACCATCTGCATTTCTTCTTGATGTAGCAATTTTAATGGCTAGTAGTGTAAATTTCGTCTGCGTTACTTTCGAGTATCCAGCCCTTTCGTTGCGTCTTGCCCAGATTTTTCATCTCCGAAGCATCAGTTTATTAGTCAGACTGCGTTATTAATGGGTTATGTTCAGTGTCTGGGTGTATTTCAAGACAGAAACAAGGTTCGTTATCTTTATGAACACAATGGTTCATTTTCAAAAGGAGTTGCAATTTTTCACAGCGTAAGTGTTATTGAATGATGTGCTCCCACCACCGTGGTTCAAAAAGCGTTCGTAAGTGTATCATCTCAGTGAATTGCTGACACTTGGATTTAGTCAAAAGCTCTACCAGGAAAAACCGTAAAAGATGCTATCCCTGTCCAGAGTGAACCGACTTACACACACGATTTTGGACCCTTTGTTCCAGCGACTCGGCTCTGAAGCTACTAGGGAAAGTACCGTATGAACTGCAAGGAACAAGATCGCAAAAGCAGTTTCTCACTGTAGTGAGCAGCTGTGACATGCTCCAGCTGCGCTCTGCTTTCACATCATCTGTAGGTGGAGATTTTACGGAGCTACAGTGGCTTCCTTGACCATCAGTCTCGTTCTTTCCTACTACTGCACAGGAGGGGTCTTACATAGATAGCCTCCTTGGGCCATTTTTTTAAATAACATTTAACGTATATGTGCATGAGGCTGACATATTATGTATTTATATTACTTACTATTTTTCCAAGTAGAATAAAATTTGTTCTCTAACAAGATTTCAAAACATGTTGGGCAGGTGGGTCCACCTCCCCCGTCCTCATCCCTTGCCGTCAACATCAAGCGAACAGGCTGGCTCCGGTTACCATTACGCTATACAGTACTTTGCGCTCAGCATTAGGCGGCTGCTGTGGGGCGGAGCGAGTGACAAACAACCGGAACACACAGAAGTTTAAAAGGTTTACTTTCAGAAGGTCACAGCTGCGTGATATCAGAATTATGGTCTGAATTTGTCCGTGGGATCGATTGCTGGGGCTGATCTCTTGCAAGTGAGCTTTTTTCTCCTTAAAATACGAGATCCATTTGGTAACGTTTCCTCGTAAGTGCTGCCTGGCGGCGTGTCTACGTAACGCGCAGGAGAGGAATTAGTTGTGGGACGCATGGAACCAGTCAGAAGACCGATCAAAACAAGGAGACGAACAATGCTGACACGGCCCGCCGTGTCATCCTGTGTCATGTGATGACATTTGTACTCTCATTGGAGGTTTATGGACCAGCAAATCACTCTCCCAGATCGAGGAACTACTACAAGTCGCTTCTCAACTGGCATCACGAGACTGAAAAGGGGACCAACAGACCCGTCAATCACGTATGCTGCCCTGAATGACTGACTAGCGTCTTTTCATGTGACGGCCTCTAGTTTCCGAGAAAATCGATGTTGAAGTTTTATGCGTGCCACATATATACCCGTAATATTAGTGATGTATCGTACAACCGAGGGTAGCGCAGCGTTTAGGTTGACACCTGCGGCGCTGGCGGTATTTGGTCAAATCCTGTTCGTGTACTTTTTTTTTTTTTAATTTCATCGCTTCGAGGGAAGATTCCGAAAAATCCAGTCCTTGATTCTGCATCAATTTAGTGCACGTGCTTTCATACGAATTATCAAATACGCACGGCTCGTATCTATGTTGATGGAATAAAGAACAATCTCTTTACATCCAAGGCAACGGCCTTGCCGCAGTGGATACACGGATTACCTGTCCGATCACCGAAGTTAAGAGCTGTCGGACGTGGCCGGCACTTGGATGGGTGACTATCCGGGCCGCCATGCGCTGTTGCCATTTTTCGGGGTGCACTCAGCCTCGTGATGCCAATTGGGGAGCTACTCGACCGAATAGTAGCGGCTCCGGTCAAAGAAAACCACCATAACGACCGGGAGAGCGGTGTGCTGACCGCACGCCCCTCCTATCCGCATCCTCAGCTGAGGATGACACGGCGGTCGGATGGTCCCGATGGGCCACTTGTGGCCTGAAGAAGGAGTGCTTTTTCTTTACATATAAACAAACAGTGTTTTCCCGCATCGCTTTTGAAAAATCCGTGCACCTTGAACGCAGTAAGTAGCTTTCATTAAATGTGCGTGGTGCTCTACGAATTTGGGTCTCGGCTGCTTCTACTGCAAGTGGTGTCCTGAATTCTGGCCTGGCTAAGCAGGTGACAGCGAGTGAGGTGACTCTACAGCCTACCGTGTAAAAAAGTTCTCTGTAATGATAGATACACTAATGAAATTACTACGTCGAAAGTGACAATTTTTGAATAATTTTGCATGACATATACTATTTAATGACATTCTGTACGATGAAACTGAAGAAAATATACGAGCAGAATTAGAATCTGTACTGACAGCGTGTAGCCGAGAGCCTTGACGGCTGCGCTACACACGCTTGGTCGAAGTATGACTAACAATGCGCTACGTTGCCTTACATATAAAACGTCAACACTGATTTTCTCGGAAACAAGGGTCCGTCGCGCGGAAAGCCGCTAGCCAGGTACTAAGGACAGGCCCCTCTACAAAAGGGCCGGCCACCGCGTGCCAAGCTTCTGGCGTGCTGCGTGTGCGCGCCACGGGAGGGCTAAGACCCAGCCTATCATTCGGCTTTGCTCGGCCTTCGTCGGAAGTACCCGGAACAGAGCGATATTTCTTTTTTCATTGCGGTGCAGTACTCTTCGAACGGCACAACTCTCTGAGCTCTACAGAATCGTGTTGTCAGCACCGTTTAACCTTCGCTATTTGTTCGCGCTATGAAAGATATTCACAGGTCCAGTGGCTGTCTGTGCAAAAAAGACGCAGTCCAGCGAGCTATCGTCACAGTCCTTTAAAATGAATGGGGATGACAGAAGACAGGGATGAGAATTCTTAGTTCACCTAGTCCACCGCTATTGTGTATTTGCTACGAAACGACATTACAATACCATGCAGAACGAATTTAAAGATTCAGTTGACAACGAACGAGCAAAAAATTACGATTGACAAACAGGATTCATTGTTCTCTACGTCAAAAAGCACTTTACGCTACATTTGCAGGCCTGGAGCACGAGAAAAAATTGGTGGTACTATTAGTCGCACCCATTATTCCATTGACGGTTGCAACAGCTTTCAATGGAATTCAACAAAGAGTATGGAGACTTCATGTACCGGGTGATCAAAAAGTCAGTATAAATTTGAAAACTGAATAAATCACGGAATAATGTAGATAGATATATACAAATTGACACACATGCTTGGAATGACATGAGGTTTTGTTAGTACAAAAAAAATACAAAAGTTCAAAAAATGTCCGACAGATGGAGCTTCATCTGATCAGGATAGCAATAATTAGCATGACAAAGTAAGACAAAGCAAAGATGATGTTCTTTACAGGAAATGCTCAATATGTCCACCATCTTTCCTCGACAATAGCTGTAGTCGAGGAATAATGTTGAGAACAGCACTGTAAAGCATGTCCGGAGTTATGCTAAGGCATTGGCGTCGGAGGTTGTCTTTCAGCATCCCTAGAGATGTCGCCGATCACGATACACTTGCGACTTCAGTTAACCCCAAAGCCAATAATCGCACGGATTGATGTATGGGGACCTCCGTCCGCAGCTCGTGGTCTCGCGGTAGCGTTCTCGCTTCCCGAGCACGGGGTCCCGGGTTCGATTCCCGGCGGGGTCAGGGATTTTCTATGCCTCGTGATGACTGGGTGTTGTGTGATGTCCTTAGGTTAGTTAGGTTTAAGTAGTTCTAAGTTCTAGGGGACTGATGACCATAGATGTTAAGTCCCATAGTGCTCAGAGCCATTTGGGGACCTCGGAGGCCAAGCATGACGAAAGTGGCTGCTGAACACACGATCATCACCAAACGACGTGCGCAAGAGATCTTTCACGCGTCTAGCAATATGGGGCGGTTCTAATAAAACCCAATGTCATTCCAAGCATGTGTGTCAATTTTTACCTCTCTATCTACATTATTCCACGGTTTATTAAGTTTTCAAATTTATACTGACTTTTTGATCACCCGGTACTACTGCGAAGTACGTTGGATAAGTCAAGGGCCATGCCTCGAACTATCTTTCGATTTGGAACTCGATTTGTTGAATTTATGAAAGAAAAAGGAGTGCAGGAACGTAAATTAGAACACCCGGAATGGACTGCAGACTTCACATTTTAACTGGAAGTTGTAATGTCTAGGAAGCCTGCATAATCAGTTAGCTAGACAAACAATCAACATGTCGTATTAATGAGTTTTATTACATCAAGAAAAGATACAATACTTAACTTTGAGAACCACACAGATATGTTGCAAGCAAAGGGCGACATACAAAATAACCACTCTTCTTCAGTATAGACGGTCCCAAGTCTGTGCTACATAAAGAGTACAAGTGGAGTGACTAGAGTTAACGCTGCTATTCAAATCGCAGTCACCAATCGGCCGTGGCGCTTATGTCGTCATCACATAGGGGCCGCTGCTGTTGCGTTGTCGTCCTGGAGGGAGATCCAGTCAGCATGCGATTGGCTGATTTCTTGTCGCAGCCTTCTCTTCCCTGTCGTTCCCGACTGGCGTGCCAGCGCTTCACTTTTAGCTGTAACAGAACTGACTGCACACTCCCTACAGTGAGGCACTGCAAGGTAACTTCTTTTTGATTTGCACGGGATGCATTTGAAAAGAAAATTTCATTGTAGGAGGGACACATTCTGACGAAGACATATCAATTCCTTAAGCTCCCTGGCGTTAAAGAAAACGTGAGGTTTGAAGAATTCATTGTGGCCTTGATAAAATTACAAGGATAGCTTTAAAAAACATTTTAACAATACTGTCAGTGTTACATCCCTTCCCAAGCTTTTTTGAGACTGTTTGCCGTTTCAGTTGAATATGCTCTTGTGAACGTGCAGATATAGCTGATTGACCTGCAACGTAATTCGAGTTTTAATGACAAATATTTTTACTTTAAAATAGTCCAGGAAGTTTGCATTGCTTTCAAAAATGGTTCAAATGGCTCTGAGCACTATGGGACTCAACTGCTGTGGTCATAAGTCCCCTAGAACTTAGAACTACTTAAACCTAACTAACCTAAGGACATCACACACATCCATGCCCGAGACAGGATTCGAACCTGCGACCGTAGCAGTCGCACGGTTCCGGACTGCAAGCCTAGAACCGCGAGAGCACCGCGGCCGGCTGCATTGCTTTCCTCAGGTAGAGTTTCCAAGTCTCCATAATGAGGTTGCAAAAGTGCTGTAATATTTCGATTGACATATTTGTGTCCAAGACCTACCTTCGATTATGAGACTAAATAAGTTACGATTACGTGACAACTTGAGTGCGAAAATTTGTGAAATTGTCTCTGTCCTATCCGAATGCCAGCAGTTTGTATCACATAAATATTATGTTATGTCTTCAGCGCACCAAAAATAATTAAATAATACTGATTTTTTTTTTGGTTTATGACCTATGCCGTTGAGAAATGTGAAATGCAGAATCAAGTAGTATGCAATGCTTCTGCTCTGCCGTTTAAATGGTGTGCGTTCGCAGGTTCCCGCTATTCCCCATCCTCGCAGCGTGGCGTGGCGTGGCGGTGGAAAAATTGTGAACCGAGGCTCAGTACTTTGGCACTCATTCCTCAGCCCCTGCTCTACAACGTACCTAAGACTCATTAAAATTCGTGATTAAGAGGTATGATGGTCTCCTTGTGAGTGCCACTCATTCCAGTCCTCCCACCAAGGAAACCTCCATGAAGTACCGGGAATTGAACACGGATGTTTCACAAGGACACCGATTAAATTGCCTCTATAGAAGTTCCTGTATTAGAAACTTGATTAAACGTACGGCAGATAGATTACGGGATAAGGAGGCAAATACATTGATGTGTGGCACACCTGCTACACTGCCTCTGCTTCTGACTGTGTGTCACACTTGCAAAAGAAATATTATCTGCCACTGCAGCTGCTACCGAGGAATTTTCTCTCGAAAAAATAAAATCGGTAGTAGTGTTTCAGGCGAGCAGTTGCATTTGGCCAAAGCGGCACCTCTGCGTAACGAAACGGCTTCTTTTTGTACCCGCGACGGGTCACATAGGCTGGGAAATTAATTAAAGTTTTATTTGCGCGTGGCACGGCGGGCTGGGCGTAGTAGCGAGGCAGAGCGGCCTAGTGGGCTATGAAATGAAATCAGCACAGGGGCGCGGTGGGGTGCGGTGCGGAGCGCGCGCGTCACGCGCCGTTGCCCGCTGGCCGCGCCAGCTCGGCTCCAAATAAAAAGAGGTGCCAAATGCGCCGCCTGCAGCTGGGCTCGCATGCACTCGTCCGCCCACGCAGCGCTCCAAATAATGGCCTACGTCTGATCAGAGGAGGGGCAGCTACTAACGTCCACTCGAGGCCGCACTTCATAATTCATCAACAACAGACAGGGGATACATTACTGATTGCGGAGATGTACTTCCACAAGGTTCAGTATTCGGTCCTATGTTTCTCGTAAGCACACCACACAAAAAGTTAGTCGCCGTCAGAGAAGGAGCAACTACTAACAATCTTACCACGATGTACTTCATAATTCATCAACAGTACACAGGGGATAGTTTCCTGAGATGTAGTTCCACAAGGCTCAATATTGCGTCCTCTATTATTTCTCACTATCACACCAGACAGGCGAAATACCCTCAGACTTCAAGAACAATATAATAATTCCAATCCCAAAGAAAGCAGGTATCGACACATGTGAAAATTACCGAACTATCAGTTTAATAAGTCACAGCTGCAAAATACTAACGCGAATTCTTTACAGACGAATGGAAAAACTGCTAGAAGCCGACCTCGGAGAAGATCAGTTTGGATTCCGTGGAAATATTGGAACACGTGACGCAATACTGATCCTACGACTTATCATAGAAGATAGATTAAGGAAAAGCAAACCTACGTTTCTAGCATTTGTAGACTTAGAGAAAGCTTTTGACTGGAATACTCTCTTTGAAATTCTAAAGGTGGCAGGGGTAATATACAGGGAGCGAAAGGCTATTTCCAATTTGTACAGAAACCAGACGTCAGCAATAAGAGTCGAGGGGCATGAAGGGAGTGAGACAGGGTTGTAGCCCCTCCCCGATGTCATTCAATCTGTATATTGAGCAAGCACTAAAGGAAACAAAAGAAAAATTCGGAGCAAGTATTAAAATTCGTGGAGAAGAAATAAAAACTTTGAGGTTCGCCGATGACATTGTAATTCTGTCAGAGACAGCCAAGGACTTGGAAGAGCAGTTGAATGGAATGGACAGTGTCTTGAAAGGAGGATATAAGATGAACATCAACAAAAGCAAAACGAGGATAATGGAATGAAGTCGAATTAAGCTGGGTGATGCTGAGGGAATTAGATTATGAAATGAGACACTTAAAGTAGTAAAGGAGTTTTGCTATTTGGGGAGCAAAACAACTGATGATGGTCGAAGTAGAGAGGATATAAAATGTAGACTGGCAATGGCAAGGAAAGCGTTTTTGAAGAAAAATTTGTTAACACCGAGTTTAGATTTAAGTATCAGGAAGTCGTTTCTGAAAATATTTGTATGGAGTGTAGCCACGTATGGAAGTGAAACATGGACGATAACTAGTTTGGACAAGAAGAGAATAGAAGCTTTCTAAATGTGGTGCTACAGAAGAATGCTGAAGATTAGATGGGTATATCACATAACTAATGAGGAGGTATTGAATAGAATTGGGGAGAAGAGGAGTTTGTGGCACAACTTGACAAGAAGAAGGGCCAGTTGATAGGACATGTTCTGAGGCATCAAGGAATCACAAATTTAGTATTGGAGGGCAGCGTGGAGGATAAAAATCGTAGAGGGAGACCAAGAGATGAATACACTAAGCAGATTCAGAAGGATGTAGGTTGCAGTAAGTACTGGGAGATGAAGAAGCTTGGACAGGACAGAGTAGCATGGAGAGCTGCATCAAACCAGTCTCAGGACTGAAGACCACTACAAAAACACACCAGACAAAAAATTAGTCACACCCAGGAAACGTTAAGCTATTACCTCCATTTGGTGAGCAAAAGAGTTCTCTAGGCTCTTCGGGTAGATTATGCCACATTGAAACCAATCATTGTGATTAGATTCCTGGGAGCTACCAAACTGCAGGGATATTGATTGCAGCTTTGGAAGACTTAAGATGAAATAAGGCAGAAGTGATAGATAACATTCCGTCGGAATTTCTAAAATCAATGGGAGGGGGAGGGGGGGGGGGTAGGCGACAGAACGACTATATCCGTTGGTGTGCAGAATGTAGGAGATTGGTGACATTCGATGAGTCTTTCGGAAAAACACCATCCACACGATCCTAAAGACTGGAAAAACAGGAAAGTGCGAGAATTATCGCAAAATAAGCTTAACAGCTCATGCATCCAAGTTTCTGACGAGAATAATTCACAGAAGAATGAAAAAGGAAACTGAAGATGTGTTAGATGGCGACCAGTTGGAATTTCGAAAAAGTAAGGGCACTAGACAGGCAGTTCTGACGTTGCGACTGATAATGGAAGCATGACTTAAAAACCATTAAGACACCTTCATAGAATATGTCGACCTGGAAAAATGGTTCGAAATTCTGAGAAAAATATGAGTATTGTATAGGCAATGATGGATGATATACAATATGAATAAGAACCAACCAGGAACAGTAAGAGTGGAAGACCAAGAACGAAGTGCTCGGATTAAGAAAGGTGTAAGACAACCTATACATCGAAGAAGCAGTGATATAAATAAAAGAAAGGTTCAAGAATGGAATTAAAATTCAAATTGAAAGGATATCAATGACAAGATTCGCTGATGATATTGCTATCCACAACGAATGGCTTGAGAAGAAATCGAAGAAATGCGAAAGTCAAGAGAAATAACAGAAATGAGAACAGCCGGAAACTTAACATGAAAACTGGTGATCCTGAGGCAGACGAAGTTAAGGAACCATGCTGCCTAGGCAGAAAAATAACCAGTGACGGATGGAGCGAAGAGGACATGGAAACCAGACTTTCGCTAGCAAAAAGGGTATTCCTGGCCAGGAGAAGTGTACTACCATCAAACATAAGCCTTAATCCGAGGAAGAAATTTCCGAAGAAGTACGCTTGGAGCACAGCATAGAGTGACAGTGAAACATGGACGGTAGCAAAACCGGAACAGCAGAGAATCTAAGCGTTTGAGATGTGGGAAGTTAGATGGACTGATAAAGTAAGGAACGACGAGTTTCTCTGCTCAATCGGCGAGGATAGGCATATATAGAAAACACTAACGAGAGGAAGGGACAGGGTGGTAGGACATCTGTTGAGACGTCAGGGAATCACTTCCATGGTACTATAGTGAGCTGTAGAGGGTAAAAAATGTATAGCAAGACTGGGATTGGAATATATCTAGCAAGTACTTGAGAATGTAGATTGCAACTGTAACTCTGAGATGAAAAAGGATTGCCACAGGAGAGGAATTAGTGGTGAGCCGCATCAAAATAGTATACAGCTCAGGTACGATAGACTATCGGACTGTTCGTCAAACCTGGAATGTATGCACGCACTCTTTTGAACATGGCTGTTGACATCGTGGATGATGAGAGGCCACAGCACACTCGTAATGAAGATGCAGAAGAAAGCGGTTAGGTTACACGTCCATGATATATTATTTAGTAAATTTCAAGCAAAAACTGTTCGCTTTGCAGACGACAAATGTATTGGGTTAGGGTTGCTTGGGGGAAGAGACCAAACAGCGAGGTCATTGGTCTCATCGGATTAAGGAAGGACGGGAAAGGGAGTCGGCCGTGCCCTTTCAAAGAAACCATCCCGGCATTTGCCTGGAGCGATTTAGGGAAATAACGGAAAAGCTAAATCAGGATGGCAGGACGCAGGATTGAACCGTCGCCCTCCCGAATGCGACTCCAGTGTGCTAACCACTGCGCCACCTCGCTCGGTGACAAATGTATTGTGCTTAATCCCAGTAGACATACAACAGCAAAAGAAATTGTTTGGAAGGATTATTGAATGAATTTTGCACTAACTCGTCTAAACTGACTGCCACAGTTATCGTATCCCAGGCCGCTTAAATTAAAAGAGCTATCACCAGCTAGCGAGCGAGATGAATATTGATAGACCGTAGCGATCTCATATTAATAGTCTATCCACTATCAAATCATGGGAAAGCACGGACTGAGACCCTCCCTTGCTGGGAGCCACTGATGTAACGGATACTGGAAGAGGGTGATACGAACCGCAAGACTGATAAACACAAGGTTTAGAAAATAAAACAAAATGATATATTCTGAGATCTGTACACAATAAAAGGTACCCTTAACTGATGACAGCCGCCATTGACATAAAACATTCACGGATTTACACGACTTTAACTGAAAGACGTCGGATGGAGAATACTGAGCCACAAGAACCAGGTTTAAGCAACGACAAGGAGGGTGGCACACTTCGGTGAACCTCACCGCACGGCGGCAGCGGCTGCTCTACCCTAGTATCGCGAAATACTTGCGATCGCCTGACGACGAAACGGCGAGCGAATCCGAGCGTCGTTACTTGATTGTGTCCGTAATTACGAAACGTTAAACTTTACCCCAGCATGGTGGAGCTTAACCTACAACAAGAGTTGGTCACGGACGTGACGGTGGCTGGTGGTGCCTCCAAAATGTTACAGGATATCGTCGGAGCGGAGTTGCTCAGGAGTTTTTTTAGCTGGACGGCGCCTCACATCAGTGCGCCTACGGCGGAAAAAAATAGTTCTGGGCAGCCAAGTGGCTAGCTGTAACCTGCTGGGCCATAGAACTGGGCACTTTCTATTTCCCCTGACGTTTTCTAAGCTGTAGCAGCCTGCACTGTTGGAAAGGCAGGCTTTTCTGTATTGCTCCGGGCCTCAACATCAAGGAGACGCTCTGTTTAAACCTGAGTGTTTCTAACGGCCGCCGCCATACTGAGGAATTTATTAATTGCTCTCAAAAAAGACGGCAACCGAAGTCTCTGATTTTAGAGAATTATTACTATAAGGTTTCTTTCCGTTTCTTAATTTTTTCCACACTTTAATTCACGGTTGAATTCTTACATAAGTCGATATAAAATTGTTACGCAAATTATGGATAGGGCAGCTGTTTGTTCCTCATCAAAAGGTCCACAATCTGTCACTTAACTTTATATTCATTAATTACTTCTCGATTCATCCTTTGTTTCCGGCCTTGCACGGCCACCCACGCGCCCGTCACGGCACGTAGCGTTCTTGGGAGGGTTCGTAACACGATGTGTTACAATTTTTAGAAAACGCATCAGCGTCACTTCTACGCATCAAACAGTACACCGCCACATCAATTTAAAGCATCAGCAGTAGTTACTAAGCAATCCACAAGCTCAAAATAATTTTTGATGTACATATTAATGAGAATTGTAACTGAAAAAGAACATGTTTCCGACCTTCTCAAACAACTCACTTTTCTTAAATGATAATTAAATCGAAACCCTTAGCTGCCGACAGGTGTTGCTGATATACATCAATGGGGCAGTTGAAAATGTGTGCCCCGACCGGGACTCGAACCAGGGAACTCCCCATTGATGTATATCAACAACACCTGTCGGCAGCTAAGGGTTTTGATTTAATTATCATTTAATTCTAGAGAAGCTACGCGGTCATCAATTGTATTTGTTCTTTCGGGAACAGATACCATCTTATATACTCACTTTTCCTCCATGATGACGCCGCTGCTCTTTCTGCACAAGACGTAGTCAAACGTGCTGCTTGTTTGAGCTTTCAAATTTTTCTTCATCCTCGGTATTCTCCTGACAGAGCAACCTGTGTATTCTTCCTCTTTCTTCGGATGGAGAGACCATTGCATGACAGGCATTTTCAGACTGCCGACGAGACGATTTTCGAGGTTGAAATTTTCCGAATGGCCAAAATGTAGACTTCTACAAATCAAGATCTTCAAGAAGTCAGTCTCCGTTGGTAAACATGTGAAGCATTGAAGGGTGAATATGTGGAGTGGAATTAACACCATCATAAAATTTCGCAGTCACACTGTTAGTGTACAGACGTTTTCGACCTTCCTTCTTTGCATGCCGAGTTCGTTAACACTAGGGAACCTATATTTTAACGCAGACGGTCCACAACCGGAGCACAGCTGAAGCATGAGGCTGTGGCTTCCTACTGTCAGATTCCCCTGCCACTGTTTCGCCACTCTCAACTAAGGCTATTCAAAAAATATCGATATTTTTCCAAACTGTATCAAAATACATCGGTGATACCTCTACCGCTAATATCGATATAGCGATAACGAAAAGACCATATCGATGGCCGGTATCTTTATATTATATTTCTTACGTAATTTTCGGTAAATTTGTAAAATTGTAGTAGAACATAATTTTACGTTCACTGTGTGAAGGAGTCTTACTACTTATTGAGCTTTCATCACGTCCAGTCTTTCTCTTTGTGTCAATCAAGTACAAACGAGAGAAAGAAGAACTCCGATGTCACTGGGGGATGGCGTTGTGAACGGAGTAACAAGATTCCCGATGTGAAGAAATAGCACACCCTATGCGTTAAAACAAAACAAAAAAAGTTAATGTCATTAGTGTGCTATTTCTTCATGTCAACATTCTTCAGAAACTGTTGCTGAAAATTATGAACAAAAATCTAGGGGAAATGATGTAATCAGCGCTCGGCGCTGCTAACAGATACTGCTACGTTTAACTTCACCACGCAATTTTGACACTATAACTGCTAGGTCGCCAGCGTTGCAGGAAAAAAAAAAAAAAAACAGGAAATCGACATATCGACATGAAGAGTTCCGGAGAAATCCAGTATGTGACGAAACCGAACGATGGACAACTTTTATTGTCCCACTCACATGGAGTTACCGTTCTTAGTAAAGTGGTTATCGTCAAGCGTGGACGTACACAGTTTTCAAATGGTTCAAATAGCTCTAAGCTCTATGGGACTAAACATCTCAGCTCATCAGTCGCCTAGATTTAGAACTACTTAAACCTAACTAACCTAAGGACATCAAACACAGCCATGCACAAGGCAGGATTCTAACCTGCGACCGTAGCAGCAGGGCGGCTCCAGACTAAAGCGCCTACAATCGCTCGGCCACAGCGGCCGACGCATCGTTATCCTTTCAGTTCTTGCTGTAAGGGGCATAGGCAGGCTGCTAGCATGTTAATGTGTAGGATATGTAATAACAAATCATTACTTAAATACACAGCTCTAAAACCGGCATTATACACTACTTGCCATTAAAATTGCTACACCACGAAGATGACGTGCTACAGTCGTGAAATTTAACCGACAGGAAGTAGACGCTGTGATATGCAAATGATTAGCTTTTCAGAGCATTCACACAAGGTTGGCGCCGGTGGTGACATCTACAACGTGCTGACATGAGGAAAGTTTCCAACCGATTTCTCATACACAAACAGCAGTTGACCGGCGTTGCCTGTTGAATAGTTGTTGTCATGCCTCGTATAAGGAGGAGAAATGCGTACCATCACGTTTCCGACTTCGATAAATGTCGGATTGTAGCCTATCGCGATTGCGGTTTATCAAAAAATAGTTCAAATGGCTCTGAGCACTATGGGACTTAATATCTGAGGTCATCAGTCCCCTAGAACTTAGAGTTACTTAAACCTAACTAACCTAAGGACACCACAGACATCCACGCCCGAGGCAGGATTCGAACCTGCGACCGTAACGGTCGCGCGGTTCCAGACTGTAGCGGCCGGCTGCGGTTTATCGTATCGCGACATTGCTGCTCGTTTTGGTCGAAATCCAATGACTGTTAGCATAACATGGAATCGCTGGGTTCAGGAGGGTAATACGGAACGCCGTGCTGGATCCCAACGGCATCGTGCCATTTGCAGTCAAGATGACAGACATCTTATCCGTATGACTGTAACGGATCGTGCAGCCACGTCTCGATCCCTGAGTCAACAGATTTTGCAAGACAACAACCATCTGCACGAACTGTTCGACGACATTTGCAGCAGCATGGACTATCAGCTCGGAGACCATGGCTGTTGTTACCCTCGACACTACATCACAGACAGGAGCGCCTGCGATGGTGTACTCAACGACGAACCTGGGTGCACGAATGGCAAAGCGTCATTTTTTCGGATGAATCCATATTCTGTTTACAGCATCATGATGGTCGCATCCGTGTTTGGCGACATGGCGGTGAACGCACATTGGAAGCGTGTATTCGTCATCGTCATACTGGCGTATCACCCGGCGTCATGGTATGGGGTGCCATTGGTTACACGTCTCGGTCACCTCTTGTTCGGAATGAACAGTGGACATTACATTTCAGATATGTTACGACCCGTGGCTCTACCCATCATTCGATCCCTGCGAAACCCTACATTTCAGTAGGATAATGCACGACCGCATGTTGCAGGTCCTGTACGGGCCTTTCTGGATACAGAAAATGTGCGACTGCTGCCCTGGCCAGCACATTCTCCAGATCTCTCACCAATTGAAAACGTCTGGTCAATGGTGGCCGAGCAACTGGCTCGTCACAACACGCCAGTCACTACTCTTGATGAACTGTGGTATCGTGTTGAAGCTGCATGGGCAGCTGTACCTGTACACGCCATCCAAGCTCTGTTTGATTCAATGCCCAGGCGTATCAAGGCCGTTATTATGGCCAAAGGTGGTTGTTCTGGGTACTGATTTCTAAGGATTTATGCACCCAAATTGCGTGAAAATGTAATGACACGTCAGTTTTAGTGTAATATATTTGTCCAATGAATACCCGTTTATCATCTGCATTTCTTCTTGGTGTAGCAATTTTAATGGCCAGTAGTGTATTGACAATGTGCAGACATATTTTTATAAACCTGTTCGTCGATATTTTCTCCGTCAATACATTGATATATGTCAACGCGCGGTAAAGATGCCTTTTTTAAAATATCTAAATATCGAATACCAGATTTTTTAAAAATATAAGCAGTCCTGCTCTCAACACACTGTTGCCTCTCCTAACCTCATGTGCAAACCTAAAGTACTTCTACTCTATGAGAGTAGAAGGGTTTTCAGTTGCAAACCAAAATTTTGTGTGCTTGAAACCCTAGAGTGTTGAAATCAGCTAGCTGTCTAGTGGTTAAACCCTTGCATTCAGACATACTTGTACATCAAACAAACGACAGGTACACAACAGAAAAATTGTCCTGTCGTTGTTTATGGTGAGCAACGTTCAGCAAAAGCTGTCAAAACTGGCCACATACTGCAGGAATAGTGATAATAACCAGAATTTACTGCTTCGACGATGCAGCAGCGTCTCGTACTAAACACTGTGTAGCTATAAATATGTTAATAGCTACTGCAGCGATATTCAGATGACCGCCACTCAAGATGTTTTAATTCTAAACGGTTTTTTTTTCGTCAAAGTACGTTGGGATTGTCAACGAATGAAAGCACCTCCAAAAAACACCAATCATTCTAGTGTTTACAGCACACTTACTTCTCTCGCAGACTAAAAAAACTGTGGTCTGTTTTTGCTTACGAGATCATTACACTTCGAGTTCTTTATAAGCGCAAATAATTAAGAGAGTTCTTTTTTTAAACAGACTAACTTTCTCAGTTCTAACTACATATGTTATTACAGTTTATTCATTGATGTTTCCTGTTATTACTGAAAACAGAAAGCAGTATAAATGTCTAATTTAAATTAACTTTATTACAAATTGAAACGACCTAGTATGTCTGTGGAGCTCAGAGAATAGAGATTGCACATATCCACATTTGGAATTATGTTCACCACAAATAAACACGCAAATGAATATTACTCTTCAAAACCGAGATTATTCATCGTATAACTACACAGAAACCTCTTAATGACATTCACTCAACAGCTCCTTGCTGCTAAACCCCCTACATGCATTCTATCATACGAGGGCTATTCCGAAAGTAAGGTCCGATAGGTCGCGAAATGGAAACCACGGTAAAAATCAAAAATGTTTTATTTGCAACAGTTAGATACACCTTGCAGCTACTTATCTCCATAGTCGCCGACCCGACTTAGACGTGCATCGTAGCGTTGTACCAACTTTCCCATACCCTCGCTATAGAAGGCAGCCGCCAGTGCTCTCCGCCAATTCTCTACGCTGGCCTACGGCTCGTTGTCTTGTGCCGAAATGTTGTCTTCATAACCAGCGGTTCATGTGACCTGAGCTGAAACTCAGAGGGAGACAATTACGGGCTGTGTTGTGGGTAATCTCACATTTCCATTTGAAAACGATGCAGGAGCATCTTCATTGCCCCTGCAGAATGCGGCTGAGAATTGTCTTGAAGACGAAACAGCACGACAATTATGTAATGTTAGCTGCATAGCTTCAGGGGAAATTTCTCACCAGGCCCCCGTACTTGGCGGCAGACACTATTTTCTAGACATCTTTACGCACTCACTGCGAGCTCAGAAATGAGAAGAGCGACGTGATGCTAACTGGGGTTATACTAGAGACACTACCCAACACATCTGTGCAAAGCTTTATCGGATTTTCATAGTCGTTTCCATTTCGTGACCGATCGGACCTTACTTTCGGAATAGCCCTCGTACATTATGATTACATTACCTCCTGCCGGTCTAAGAGCAGGACAAGAAGTGTGTATTATGGCAGGCGCACACGGGAGACACTGTCGCGCAGCCATTTCGTCTCTGTTGCTTTCCTGTTGTTTCGGTTTATGAGAGCTCGCACACGATGAGCAACTGTTTCCTGACAGCAGACCCATTTTCAGTGGTTCTTGTAGTGCAATCGACCAGTGCACAGAGGTGGATTGTTTTGAGACTGCAGTGGTTTGTGCTCTTATCATGAGACAAAGGACAAAACAACAGAAAAGGAAGCATTGGATTCACCCGCTTATGTCTGAAAGACTAACTAAAGGGAAATTCACTTTAATATTTCAATAACTAAGATGTTACCCAGAAAAATTCTTCGGTTATTTCCGCATGAGCGTAACGTCATTTGACAAGCTAGTCACAATTCTGGGACCTGCAATTACCTCCCAAAATAAAAATATGCGACTGGCAATTCAGCCAGGAGAGACGCCCGGTGTTACAGTAAGATAGGTTGCATGAAATTACCCATTTTTTATTTAGTTTGATATTTATTTATTATTCGAGAAAACCAGTTAATAACAATAATCGTTACATTTTGTATAAAATATGTCCAAAGCAACTGATTGAAACGGCAGAAAATGAATGTAGGTATAAAGTTTAAAGAGTGTCGCGTGTAGTGACATAGTGCATAGTTTCTGATCCATCTAAAGGCACAGAAATATTAGTCAGGTATGAGTTTACACTCTCGCAATCATGAGGAGAAGTAAGACGGTGTACGCGCTGTTTCCAGCAGTAGGTTGATCGTCAGACATGGATGTTGCAGTATACACTCGCTCACGGGTGAAGAAGCTAGAATGCAGAACGCCACCACTGAAACTATCATGTGTGTTATTGGTAGACACGTGTTCTGGAAACGTATTACCTGACAAATCTCAGTTTGCGGATCGATCATACGGTGTGAGGGTATTCCTTTCAGCATAGGTACAAGAGGTAATGCAAAATGTGTTGCAGGGTCATCCATTGATGGAGCAGTTTCTCTCTTCTCTCGAAATATATCGAATAAAGTTACTCCATAAGTTCTTCTTCTTATTTAGATTGTAGGAGGTGTGTGGAGAATGCACAATGGGTGGCCTTTGAACGTTCTCTGTTTCCTCAGGTTCCTCATCTCTTACTACTGGTTGAGTATTTCCACTTATTTCACGTACTTCTACGACTGGTAAAGGAAATAAAAGTTGATCGTAAAATTTGTACTTTCGGCGATTTCCGGCTGGTTGTCCTGACTTGGCCGATTTTTGCTCACGCAATTCTCTTGGAAAGCATGTCCTTAGCTTTTTCCACCTTCGTTGTACCAGCGTTCCTAGGAAACAAAGACAATAAATTGAAACGTTTGACATTGTTGTAGATTTTAATTTATTTTCGTGAAATAAAAATGAAAACTTCTTTTCAAGTATTTAGCAACTGGATCAAGTTTCAACTATCTTTCATACAACTACTTGATTGGTTCTAGTACAATCCGCAAAATAGTGAAAGCAACATGCACTGAAATATGGAATGTTTTGCAACCTATCGTTATGCCAGAGAAATGTGAAGAAGAGTGGTTGCACATTGCTGAACAGGTCTATAAAAATACCCATTTCCCCAACATCATAATTTTTTTTTCTGTGGTAAGTTCCTGTGGGACAAAACTGCTGAGGTCATCGGTCCATTGGCTTACACACTACTTAATCTAACTTAAACTAACTTACGCTAAGGACAACACACACACACCCATGCCCGAGGGAGGACTCGAACCTCCGACGGGGGGAGTCACCCGAACCGTAGCAAGACGCCCCAGACCGCGTGGCTACCACGCGCGAGCCCCAGCATCATAGGTGCTATATACGGAAAACATATTCGAATAATGGAGCAGCAGGTGATTCTTCAGTTTTTAATTTTTCGAATATGGGCAAAAAACTGCAGCGTAACCTTCTGACCATATCGAACGACCGAACACTGCCTAATAATAAAGAAGGCAAACTAATGGCGTTTTGTTTGGTTGCTGATGAAGCTTTTAGGTTGTCGAGACACATTTTGGGCCCATTTGCTAAAAAAACGCTAACCCCATTAAAGAAAATTTTCAACCGTAGGTATACAACTACTCGTCGTATGGTTGAATGTACATTTGGCATATTGGCGAACAAATGGCGTATTTTCTATAGACCTCTTTATATTACCATCGATTTCTGCGATACAATAATCAAAGCATGTTGTGTGCTCCACAATTTGGTACGCAGAAGAGATGGCATCAACTTTGCAGATAAGGCTTATAATGTGCATTGCAGAGTATAGACATTGAAAGCCAAGGCTAGAACTATATCCGCTGTCAATACAGGCAACTATTTCGCAACCTATTTTACGTCCCCTGGAGGATCTGTTCCGTGTCAATACGATGAACATGAACTCTGATTTCACTACGACTCAACAACATTGAAAACTTGTACTTTGTAAAATAAAAACTTACCTGCCCCTAAAAAAAAAAAAAAAAAAAAAAAAAAGAGAGAGAGAGAGAGGAGAGAGAGAGAGAGAGAGGGAGAGTTGTCCCCAGATCGTACTCCACACGTTTACACACACTTCTTCCCATACTTTGCTTTTCAAATTAGAGTCACAATAAGTTTTATTGAAGAATGCAGGCCTCTTTTCTACTTCATTCATGAGCAACTCACTATCGATGTCTGCATTCCTCACAATAGCCATTTTACGAACTTCAAAGTTTCCATCTGCAGACAACAGAGACGGCAACTACAGTGTCGCCCGTGTGCGCGCGCACGTATAACCTGTAGGAGGAGAGACAGGACGGAGACTATCAATCAAAATGACAGTCAAAATCGGGTTATTTATTTTGTCACCAACCGGTTTCAACCCGTGATGGGGTCATCTTCAGGGCAATTTACACCATTTGGTCGCTCGCTGGAGTTGTCACCCTGCCTGTGCACGGTTGGTAACTATGAATAGTTACCAATTATGCATAGTTACCAAACGTTCACAGGCTGGGTGACAACTCCAGCGAGCGACCAAATGGTGTAAATTGCCCTGAAGATGACCCCATCGCGGGTTGAAACCGGTTGGCGACAAAATAAATAACACGATTGTGACTGTCATTTTGATTGATTGATTATAAGTAAACCAATCGCTGCTATCTGCACGCAACTATGTTGTCTAAAAAAAAAAAGGACGGAGACAATTGCGTCGCCCTTCTGTCGGCTGCCAGAGGAACTGAAAAGTAGTATCGCTGTCGCGTCGTTCCGTGTGCGATCTTACATACGATTCTACAGACTCTGTGGAAAAGACGAGACAGTTGCGCGACAAAAAATCTCCCGCGTGCGCCCGCCCTACTTTACATTGCGATAATTTCAAACAAAAATCACCATAGATATCACTTCCTTTATTGTTACAATACTTGAGCTACATTTCATTACAAATACACACATCAAAAAAACTTTGCATCACCCCGGTTCCTAGAACTCCTGGAGATAGACGTTGACCGAGGATATTGTATTTCCTTTGACTATTCAGAGATGTCACTAAACTATCCCAAAGATGAAAACAACCGTGCGTGAGCAGCGACAATTAGATGGAGGAGGTCCGACAGCAAATCAGTTGCAGTCATTCCACCAGAAAGGAGGTACACGGCTCGTTTTGTCTGTAGTTCAACCATGCCTACACGGTCAATACCGCTGTTCGATCGCGTCCGCATTGTTACTTTGTGCGAGCAAGGGCTCTCAACAAGGGAAGTGTCCAGGCGTCTTGGAGTGAGCCAAAGCGATGTTGTTCGGACATGGAGGGCATACAGAGAGACAAGAACTGCTACTACTGCAGTGGATGACCGCTACCTACGGATTATGGCTCAGAGGAACCCTAACAGCAACGCCACCATCTTGAATAATGCTTTTCGTGCAGCCACAGGTCGTCGTATTACGACTCAAACTGTGCGCAAGAGGCTGCATGATGCTCAACTTCACTCCCGACGACGTCCATGGCGAGGTCCATCTTTGCTTCCACATCATGCAGCAAGAAACAGATGGGCCCAATGGACCGCTCAGGATTGGCATCACGTTCTCTTCACCGGCGAGCGTCGCATATGCCTTCAACCAGACAATCGTTGGAGACGTGTTTGGTGGCAACCCGGTCAGGCCTTAGACACACTGTCCAGCGAGTGCAGCATGGTGGAGGTTCCCTGCTGTTTTAGGTTGGTACTATGTGGGGCCGACGAACGCCGCTGGTGGTCATGGAAGGCGCCGTAATGGCTGTATTATACGTGAATGCCGTCCTCCGACATATCGCCAGCATATGGGCGAGGCATTCGTCTTCATGAACGACAATTCGCGCCCCCATCGTGCACATCTTGTGAATGACTTCCTTCAGGATATCGACATCGCTCGACTAGAGTGGCCAGCATGTTCTTCAGACATGAACCCTATCGAGCATGCTTGGGATAAATTGAAAAGTGCTGTTTATGCACGGCCCACCAACCACTCTGAGGGATCTACGTCGAATCGCCTTTTAGGAGTGGGACAATTTGGACCAACAATGCCTTGACGAACTTGTGAATAGTATGGAAACACGAATACAGGCATTCATCAACGGAAGAGGACGTGCTACTGGATATTTGAGCTACCGGTGTGTACAGCAATCTGGACCACCACCTCTGAAGGTCTCGCTGTATGGTGGTATAACATGCAATGTGTGGTTATCATGAGCAATAAAAAGGGCGGAAATGATGTTTACGTTGATCTTTATTTCAGTTTTCTGTACAGGTTCCGGAACTCTCTGAAACGAGGTGCTGCAAAACTTTTTTTGATGTGTGTAATTTACAATTACAGATTTTCACTGTCTGATATGAGAGTGCCCATCTATCCCAGTGAACCCCGTCACATAAAGAAACAAAAGTTTCCATAAAGTGTTGTCTTACACACCATTCTGTATCTGGAGGAGAAAGTATTGGAAATGAAAATTTTAGGATGCCTAGCTCTACTGTTACGTGTACCATATTATTCACCATTTACAACCCTTTCACAGCTTATTTCTATATTTACATCTTCGTTTGTGCTCCACAAACCACAATACGTTGCATGGCGAACTTGCGTCACTGCTAGCCACAGCATCTCCTGCTCCACTCGTCAACAGAGCGAGGGATCAACGACTGTCTATACGCTCTCGTACTAATCATGACTTCTCTTGCCGTCGACCGTACTTACGCGATATGTACATTAGTGGGAGTAGATGATTTGCAAAAAAAAAGTCTTCTTCCTGCAAGGAATTCCCATTTGGTTTCACAGAGCAGTTCCGTAATATCCCCGCTTGTTAATCGAATCTACCAGTAACAAATCTAGCAGCACGCTTCTGAACTGATTTGATGTCATCCTTTAATCTGACCTGATGGGAGTCCCAGAAAATCGAGCAGCTCGCAAAAATGCGACGCATAAGTGTTCTGTACTCGATTCGCTTTACATATGAGCTACTTCTTTCTAACATGATTCTTATAAACCGCAGTCCTTCCCGACGACGATCCTTTCGAGCTCGTTGGATTTCAGGTCGCTTTGCAACGTTCCACTCAGATACTTAAGCTAGTGCAAGTAGCACACCACTAATACTGTATTCGAACATTAGAAATTCTCTCCCAGTTACCCTGTATGCTCCTAGAGTGAGTCGACGCCGACATTTTGCCGTACACTACAGCGACATCAGAAAGCAGCTGCAATTGCTGCTCACCCTATTCATCAGATCGTTTTTGTATGTTGAGAACAAGAAAGGTCCAAGCACATTTCCCTGGGGTAATCCTGACGATACTTTTATTTTTGATGAACACTCGATGTTCACGACAACGTACTCGTTTTTATTACTTGAAGGGTCTTCGAGCCACTGGTGCATCTGAGAACCTATTCCGTACACTCGGACCTCCGTTAACAGTGTGCATCGTGGCACAAACACTTGTACCTGTTGCCCTTCATGCACGATTCGCAGGATATTGTGCAAGAAAAGGCAAAGTGAAGTCGCAAAAGTGGTGCTTTATAAATCACAGATGATTCGTGGACACGAGCTTTTTTTGTCTCAAGGAAATTTATTATATTCGAATCTATAATACGCTAAAGAATACTAGAGCAGACCGTAATGAAGGATATTGCGGGTCCATTTTTTTCCCTTTTTGTAGATGTGAGCCACATGTGTCTTTTACCAGTCGCTGCAGACTTTGGACTGGGCGAGAGATTCACGATAAATGCAAGCTAAGTTAGAGGTCAATGCTAAAGAGTTCTCTTTGTAAAACCAAACTGGGTTTCCATTATTGTCAAACTGAAAAACGCACGTGAATGATGCGATTCTTTTATTTATGAGGCTCACGTAAGGAAATGGGCGCTTATAAAGATATACTCGAATACTGAAGTCATTTTCTGAGAACAATATCAGACAACAACGTGAAATGGCATTATGTGGGAGATAACGTGTGAATGTCCTCCAAAGGCGACCACTGCATGCCATTCATTTCTCCTTTTCTTTCATGTAAAATATCCAACTCAACGTGTCCGATTTACCGTCATTACCCTACCACTGCCCGCTAGTTTTACTCCCAAACTTCTGCCAACACTGAAGGGACAGATGCGAATTGCTGCATGTCTTGTCAAGCGCCCCTAGCACATAGGCATCCCCGCAGAGCCTTTACAAGTTCTTTCGCAGTGGCTTATTGAATTTTCCTCCTTTTTCGCGTAGTCTCGGCACCGTGTTCCCTACCCTCTCTCGCCCCCCAACCCCTTCGACTCCTGCAAAGCTGCCACCTGCAATCTCCTCACATTTCCATATATCTGCACATCAAGGCAGCGTTGCCTTTTGTGCGCGGAGATTACATCTAAATAGAATCGGCGCAACAGTTGCCAACCTGTGTCCACTATAAGGAAGAACATGAAAAGAGATTGCACCTTTTTTTGCTTCTCCTCCCACCGTAGCGGCAATTCACGAAACATTCCTTCGTGATTGGTTATTTCCTTATAACATCATACGAGCAGAAAATAATTCTATACATTTGAAATATTGGTGTTAGAACAGGAAGGTAAAAAAGAATGTAATACCATATGTAAATATCCATCAGTGCTTCAACGAAATAACCATTCAACACAATCCAAAAGTATCTGCAACTATGGAATTTGAGGACCCACCTTGATGCAATTCTTTTGTTAACCTCAGATTGCTTCAGGGGATAATTTCACCATTAGCAGTAACTTATTACGCAAATAACACATTACATATAATACTTCTTTACGTAGTAAAACGAAATTCCTTTTAAATTTTGTTGTGATTAGTTGCACACTGATGTGCTATACTATTTCTTTTCCTTTCTTTGCACTTTACATATCACAGGGCTGTTCTCGGTGTCATGTCATTTATTTTTCATTTAATAAAAACCTGTTGTTACTGAAACTTACTTTGCATCCTAAATAACTATTACGACACGAACTGCACATACTTAAGATTTGTTACTAATAAGGTGCCCTCAGTTTAAGACTGAATTAAATAAAATCTTGTTGGGCAACTCCTTCTACTTCATTCTTTCCAGAAATTCGTAAAATTAATTTTGTAGGATATTTTATAGAAAACATACCACTTCAATAGTATAACAACTGATAATGTCAGGTAATTTCGTTGCACTCAATTAAAAAAAATCGTGAAACCCCTTAACTTTCTCCCAGAATCCCAAATTTCTTCCACCAGATCCATGGAAAACAAACAATGTAACCTAACGTTCATCTACTATCTTTATGCCTACAGTTTGTGCCTTTTGAATGCAATACTTTTTTCGATTTTAAATTTCCAGTGTAGGTTCGTGCTGTGTTCCAGAATCTGTAGATGATTATAGTCTTTGTTGGAGATTCATTCTCAAACCTTAAATATTATGGTAAATAGAGTGTGAGCTGTCACTCAGTGGACTGAGAATATGTTCCATGTACTTGGTTCTCAAATTCACCACAAGGAAATTGGTTCAAAACTTGGTCATTTATGTTTGTGGGAATAACGTATTCACATTTTGCACTAACATAATTACCAATAAAATTTACTGTACTGTTACGCAACCAAATTAATGAAAATCAGATCTCAGTTATCTAGGAACCACAGATTTTATGAACACCATATATATATTCCCACCAAGAATAACTCCGAAATTATGCTAGTATCTGAAAAGTTTGTGGGGCAAAAGTTTCCTGGGTCAACAGGGGCCAAAATATGACGTTGGTTTTTTGTTGCCAGGTGTGGTCGCTTCAGAGATATGAAGGTCAACTATATTTTTTTATGGGATGCTAAAGTTTGGTACTTATTTTCTGATAGGGGTTATGAGACGAATCCAATGGTGTGTAACACTGTCTTTGAAGGTCAAAGAAGGTCACAAAGGTGGCATGAACGTCCGTTTACAGAAGCTGTTTGAAGTGATGACCATTGGTAGCAATGCAGTAGTGCAATCTTATCGTGGATTGAGTAGTATTACTTATCACATCGGCACTTATCGAAGCAAATACTCTGACATTCTCTCTCACCTATCTTCAGGTGTAGTTGAAATGTCTCTATAAACAACGTCTTTTACGAATCCCCACAAGGAAACATCCAGAAGCCTCAAGTCTGGCGAACGAGCCGGCCACGACACATGTCCTCCGTGTCCAAGTCAACGATTTGGGAATTGTCTCTGCAACTCATTTCCAGCCATCAGCGAAAAATGTGCCGGACGCCCATCGTGTTGATGCCACAATTTGTTCCTTGTTCATGAAGGCATTTCTTACAATAGCAGACCTAATATTTCTTGCAGGAATGTGGTTTACTTCCTACCATTAAGATTTCCCTAGATGAAATTGGGGCCTATAATTCTGTCCTCCAGAAGCCCACACCACACATTCACCGATCAAAGTTTATGGTGTGCAGCTTGCAGCAGCCAACGTGGATTTTCAGTTGACCAATAATGCATGTTATGCAAATTAAAATTTCCGTTGTTAGTGAATGTAGCCTCGTCAGAAAATAAAATCAAGTTAATAAATATGTAATCCCTCTGAATCTGAAGTTGAGCCCATCGGCAGAACTCAATGCGATGCATACAATCCGTACCAGTTAATTTTTAGCGGAGACTGAATTGGTAAGGATGATATTTACGGCGATTCAGAAAACGAACAACACTACTCTGGCTCATGCCAGATTCCCTTTCGATCTGACGCGAACTAACACAAGGCTCTCAAACCACAGTGGCAAGAGTACCAATTTCCGTTCCCTAGTTAGTAACTTACCTTTGCCGGATATGTTTCCGATGCGCTAAAGATCCAGTTGTTCTCAATTTATCATGTGGGTGAGTTCATTGAGGATATCTTTCATCGTATAAGTCTCTAGCTCTCACTGAATTTCATTGGCATTCTTCATAAATGAGAAGCATATCGATTTGTTCTTAGAAGGTATACATCGTTCACATTCGCTTGATTCGACAATACTAGTCTTACCGTTCCTATTAGTGTTGTATTGCGAAACCGTTGAATGGTGTTTACGTGTCAGTGGCACGTTAGATGGATACGCCGTAATTGGCGATTATTTACTATTTGCACGAGAGAGAACTGTCAAAGCATGTGCTTCGATAAGTGCCAAAGTGATAAGGAATACCACTCAATCCATGATAAGAAGATTGCAGCACTGCACTTATACCAATGGTCATCACTTTGAACACCTTCTGTAAATGGACATTCATGCCATCTTTTTGATCTTCGTTGACCTTCAAAGACCTTACTGCTACACATCATTGGATTCGTCTCTATAGCAGCTATCAGAAAATAAGTACCAAAATATAGCGTCCAATTTTAAAAAAAAACCAAGGTTGACCTTCGTATCTCTGACAAATAAATGTATGTATGTTTGTATTTTTATGTATGTTCCACATCTCCTAAACCACTGGTACGATTTCAACCAAACGTGGTACACATATCCCTTACTGCCAGGCAACAATCTCTGTTGGGATAAGAAGCGCCTACCTATTATAGGTCAGGAGATATGACGTCATGAGAAATGAAATACGTGAAAAACTGCGTCATGCATGACGCTAGAATTTATTACTTCTGTATTTCACAGGCGGTATCCAAATGTGTCGCTAAATGCTCCTACAAAATTATATTGTAGTACCACACATAGTTCAGGACATGCTATGCCATGAATACTGTTGGGCGAAAAATTACCATATTGTGCATGACATTTCAATTTATTACTCCCTTGCTACTAACTCTATTTGCAACATTTCCGCAGATATGCCGCTGAACTTACTTACACAGATAGATCATCATACGACACATCTTTGAAGAGATATGACGTCATAAACACTGAAATGCATGGAAAAAATGCTGCATCATGTGTGAAGTTTTAATTCGTTTATCCTTTACTACTAAGACACACCTACATTCGAGTCAGCTTAAGAAAATCCCCGACACCTGGCAGCGCTTTCGACAGCTTTCAACTGCGAAGTGCAAATGGCTGTAGGCGAGAACTATAGACATCTGTACAGCTCTGAAGAGGCGTTGCCATAGAGATGCACTGTAGACATTCGAAGCAGCTGTACTTATACATTTGTACATTACGCATATGTTTTTGTATGACTGTTTTATAATTTCAAAAGTTTTTTTCATGAATACATGTAAATAATTTTTTTCGATCTTACACCACAAACATAGTTCATCCACATTCTTAACGCTACACAACCACAAGTAATTTATCAGAGCTAGGTTTGCTCACTACAGTTTCAGGTGAAACAACACAATCACCAACATTCAGCTTCCACTGTCAGTCCCGAGTTCAGCTTAACATGCACACTCACTCCACACAACCCTTTGCAAAATGCACACACATGTTCACCTAACGCCACAATTAGTAATTATCCTAATATGATGCAAAAAAATGGTTCAAATGGCTCTGAGCACTATGGGACTCAACTGCTGTGGTCATAAGTCCCCTAGATCTTAGAACTACTTAAACCTAACTAACCTAAGGACATCACACACATCCATGCCCGAGGCAGGATTCGAACCTGCGACCGTAGCGGTCGCACGGTTCCGGACTGCGCGCCTAGAACCGCGAGACCACCGGGGCCGGCTAATATGATGCAAAAATTTTAAAGTTACACACCCTAAACACATATACACAATTATGAGGAATTGATATAGGCACTTCTTAAGTAGTGTGTAACACACTCCATCTACTTATGATGGTGATGACACATCTACACGTCTTGCGAGAGACTCTATAAAGCTTGGAAAGCCACCTTGATCCACAACTGCATGACTGACAACATACAAAAGTCGTTGGCGCTGAATCTAAGGCATATGACATGCCAGTCTGATCATAGTTGTCCTGGCTATAAATGATGTTTAGGTGAATGCACCAGCCCAAATTCTCCAAAGTGCTGTTTCATCAGGAACCCCACTTTTCTAAATCTAAAAGAGGTACAAAAAGTAATCCCAAAATATCATGACATCACCAGTCATTACTGTATCATAATGAAATATTGCAGGTAGTTTATCAATAATTTACTTTGACGTAAGTAATGTATTTTTACATTTTTCATGTAAATTTATATGTCAAGCATTATTATCAGTCTTCTAACTTTAAGCTAATCGCTTCTGATAGTTTCTCAACACAAATCTTTCTAAATCACTTAATGTTTTATTGGTGTAACCATATTTTTGAACTGATGAAAAAACTCCTTCATATGTTCAGTGTTGAAAAGATTCTCTGACTTAATGTTTGACAGTAACCTCAGAGCCACTAAAAAAACCTTTATGTGAATTTCAGGTATATAAAAAGATTTTTACAATTTATACAATTCTCATTTATAATTAATACGAAAATATAGTTCCCAATTTGAAACAGGCAGTTACTTCATATGAAGATGATACTATTTCCACAAACATGAAGTGTGCATAAAAAAGCAGTTTGGAAAACAAATTCTAAATGTCAATACAACACTTTTCTGAAAATCTGTTTTGCCAAATAAATTTAAAATATATTAGAGTTAAAATAAAATAAAATAAAATAAAAGCTAGACATAACCAAATTGTAAAAAAATTAATATACTCTAGTTTATAGGCATTCAGAATGATAACCCCATTTAAAAACAAAAAAGCAAACTAGAAACCAATATTGCCCCAAAAATACATAATAAAATAAACTTGAAAAATGTGATATAACTATTAAAATCATAAAAACAAAACAAAAAACAGAATGATAAGAAGAAATACACATAAATTTTTAGCAGATCAAAAGATGACATTTTTAAAGTTGATAGTAAATGACCTGAGCTTTTAGTAAATAACGTTTCTGCTACTAGCCATAATTTTCATTTATTTACATTTTACACCATACGTTTTGGTTTAAAGCGCATTTTTCTCTGTGCACTATGCCAATTTTTCATAGTGCTTTGATGTGTGGGGTTCCACTTTGTTATATTGATTTAAAGTTTTTGTATAGTCCATTTCTTCAGTCTCACTATCCTAAACTCTGTGAGGCTCTGCACAAATGGACCATAAGAAAACTTAAAATTAACAGTACAAAGCAAAATCTCACACATCAAAAACCTTATGGAAAAATGGCATAGTACACAATGCATTGCGTAAAATGTAAAAAAAAGAAAATCGTGACTGGTAGCAGAAAAGTTATTTATAAACAAACCCATTGTTCTCACAGCCACAGGCTTTCACAAACCATTTCTAATTGATCAAATCAGTAAACGATTCATTGAGAGACAGGGACACCATTGAGCAGATATCCTCCACACAGATCTCAAGATAGCAAGTCTCCACTCTGACCAAGCACAAAATCAATCCAAATGGAGACTGAAAGCCAAAGGGGCAGATCACTCTTCATTTCTTGACAAACTTTAAGGAAGATTTAAAAGAAGAATCTGCATCTTTTATTGACAGAGGTGTACTATCATTTTCTTTGCAACACATTACAAAAATTGTTTACAATGGATTTTTGGCGTAAAGAGCGCAGGAGATCTTGACACTCCAGTTAACTAAAACACAGTTTCCGGCAGGGTGGCTATGTTGAGAAATAAAAAACAAGACATGAAGATAAAAATGTAAAATGTTAGTAACATTTGTTTTACTTAAAAAGCTTTAAGAGTTTTAACATATAAAATTCGGAGGTATAACGTCACAGGAAGCCCTCGTATTTGAATTAATATAGATAAACATACTGTAGATCCACCGTTGTATTGTATTAAAGCTAGTGACAGGAGCTTTATTTAATGGACCTTAGTAAATCCCGTTAACTCGAGATGGAACAAGGAAAACATACGAGGACGTGCTGAAAAGTAATTTCTCCGAATATTTTACGTGTAGGCTCTTAAATCTTTTTAAATAAAACAAAGGTTATTAACATTATACATCTACATTCTTCACGTCCACATATTTTCAGGTCTCTGCCGCTAGAGGGCTCCGAATTAGCGTGTATCATAGCGGTGTGTAACGTAACTATGTCAGTGCACGAGAAACACCGTGCTGTAATCGAGTTTCGAAATGGAAGAGTTCGTCCATATATAGAGCACACACTTCTCCAGCACGACCACACATGAGTGCTGCGGCATCTGCAACAATCCGACACTTTGGGTTCAGTGTCATCAATCATCCTCCATACGGTCCCGACTTGGCCCCATCCGATTTTCATCTGTTTCCAAAACATTAAGAACACCTTCGAGAATTTCACTTTCATAGTAACGAAACTCTGGAAACTGAGGTGAGATTGTGGTTCCGTCAGCACAGTCAAACGATCTACAGTGACCATGTCAATAAACAGCTCTGTCGTTGAGAGAAATGCGTTCGTCGCCAGGGTGGCTACGTTGAGAAACGATGATGATGATGACGATGATGATGTTGGTTTGTGGGGCGCTCAACCTCGTGGTCATCAGCGCCCGTACAAGTTCCAAATCTTTCCATTTCCAGTCTCTGCGCTTACCGAATGATAATGAGATGATGAGGACAGCACAGACACCCAGATCCCTGGTGAATTAAAATCCCCGACCCGGCCAGGAATCGAACCCAGGGCCCCGTGATCCAGAAACAGCAACGCTAGCCACTACTATGTTGAGCAATAAAAATATAATGAACAATAGAGATGTAAAATGTTAATAACGTTTGTTTTATTTAAAATGCTTTAAGAGTTTTCACATAAAATATTCGGACGCATTTCGTCACAGGAAGCCCTCTTATTTGAACATTTGTAACAAATGTAAGAATATTAAACAAACTCCAAATTATTCGAGACGATTTATGACAGAGATGAATTATTTTGCGTTTTTGTGCTTCGCATACATTCATATTGGCTATATCCTTGTGTACATCATCATCGAATCTTCAAAAAGCAGTGTTACTTCTCAATATGAATACATAATAGAGAATTAAGAAAACGATGGAAAAATTGTGCATATTTTTTGAGACAATCTAGGTATTAGCTTATTCTATGAATTATTTATATTAAAGGTTGTTTCTGAGTTCAGTGTTTACATTCGTTTTCGGTAATGAATTCTCAACACATGAACATGCGGCAATTCATATCACATGCTGTCATCAGCACTCGGAAAGCGGTGGCAGTTTGTGAATGTGTGTGTGTGTGTGTGTGTGTGTGTGTGTGTGTGTGTGTGTGTGTGAGCGGGTAGGTAAATGGGTGGGTGGGTGGTTTGGTAGGTGGGGGTGAGGGGGAGGGGGATCGCTGGCTCGGGAGTTACTGACGCGCACCAGTATGGTCTGAAGTTCGCTTTGATGGACGGCATGGCGCCGCGAACACCTGACGGTAACAGATTGCTGGCCCGCCAGTAACAGCCAATAGCTGCGGCGTACCTCCCCCGACTCCTCTCAAACCTGGCGGTCTGTTAGGAGGGAATCAGGCGAGGATAGCAAAAAAATGGGACCGGCATGAATACCTGTCACGATGTCGTGTATACCAGACTGATGGATGGCTGTGCGACGCGTGTATGGACGGCGTTGACAAGAAACAGGCTGTCAGCTATACGGGTCACTACGGAAACTCTCCTACCAAGCTCAATAGAAAAGCTGGAGCCTATAAAAATTGTTAATATAGTATATTCACTTTCTAGAAAAATTATATTCGGCTCTCAACAACAGCGACCACTAAACCGTCAGCAATTCCATGCGACCACTATCACAGATAGATATCACTGTGACCTGCATTCTAATTTCTGGTCGATCACATTATTCCTAAATTTAACTACAGCGACTGATGCCACAGCACAACAAAGGTGTTCATCATCAATTAATGATGTAGTGCCTGTCGCCACTGTATTGAATATGAGTGAGGCAACACGGCAAGTTATCATGAGCAACGCAACAGCCGAGTTCTTCTTACTGAATTGAAATCAGCAACAATTACTATGATGCACTCCACACGCCAAAACTGCACACTAATAGTGTGGAATTAAAGTATGTGGTGAAACTGAAAACTCAGTGAGGATGATGAAAACTGTACTGGCCTAATTATAAGTAGTTATAACTCTATCGCAGGGAAGACAATTGGTTCAGAAATACTTGAAAATATAGGCTGGAAGAAAGAAATGAGAGGGAAGAGAGGCATTTAAAGCTGTGCGAAATATTTTATGTGTATGTCGATAGTGAAACTTTAGTCTTCCTTATTTCTTTTGCAAAAATTACAAGAACAGAATTTATACTTTGCAGAAATATGAAGAAGCTGAAAGATATAAATCGTATTACGTCTTTAGACATTAAATAGCAGACTACAAAGCAGATGCACAAACGAACTCAGAACGTAGCCTGGTAGTGACTCAAGAAGATAATGAAAATAAAGTATATGATGGAGTCGAATATTGCTAATTTAGGACAGAAGGATACGAAGCTTTACAAGCTTATGACCAGTGTAAAATCATCAAGAGTAGTTTCAGTAGAAGAGAAATAAACACCGAGTGTACAGTGAAATTGTTGGTACAAAAGCAATGGAAAACTCCGAAAGAACGCCAAATTATCAATGAAAGAAGAAAATACACAGGCTGACAAAAAAGTGAAACACCCAGAATGGGAGGAGCAAATCAAATGAAACTTCAAGGTCTAAGTTAGTATGTGACGTTCTTTCGATGTTTGCAAAATCGAGAGTAATTTACGAAGAAGTTGGCAGTGTGAGCGCAGTTAGCAGTGTGACGCTGCACCACATCTGCCCTGGATGCATTCACTAATTCGACTGGGAAGCGTGTCACAAGGCCATTGTACCCACTCCTGAGACAAAATGGCATGCAACTGTTGTAGCCGATCTTTAACATCATGTATACTGGCACTGGGATGTTCAAGTTGGTTCCGCACATGTTCTGTCAGAGGTAGAGCTGGGCTACACAAGTACCTCAATATCACACAGACAGTTAATAGAGACACTTGTGTGGACGAGGAGTTTCTTGTTGAAAAATGACACCACAGTTCCTGTTGCATGAGAAGTACCGGTAACATATGAGGACGCAAAGTGTCTGTGACATAACGTTGTGCCGTCAGAGTTCTCTCAGTCACCACCAGCCGTGATCTGAAGTCATCCCCAGTGGATCTCTACAACATGACTCCGGAAGTAAGACTGCTGTTCCTCTTCAAAACGTTGGTAGAATGGGATCCCTCCCTCACCCCATATCGCCCCCACACTGGGTAGTGCAGAACTACCATTCATCTCTGAACGCAATGCTGTGCTAGTCATCAGCAGTCCATAATTCACGACTACAGCAACTTTCCAAACGCAGCCGTATGTGTTGCGTGTGTTGTGATGTCAACAGCAGCCTTCACATAGGATGGTAATTCTTTAGTATCCGAGCAACGGCGTGGGATGAACAAGACGTTTCAGGGTGCCCATTACTTGTTCTCGGATGGCTGGCGTAGAGGCGAAGGGGCTACGATTTGCTTGGAGCACTACTCAGCGATCCTCCCTTGTGGTGGTCAGACATGTTCGAACAGAGCCTTGACGACGAGCATACCTGCCCACACGTTCCCACTCAGTCCAACAATGGACCACTGTCACTTCTGAATGCCTCACAGCTCTGGAACCTGCACGATTCGACCAGCTGGCCGAATGGAAATCACAATGAGGCCCCTTTCAAACCTTCTCATATGAGTACGCAGCATCTCACATGAGTACACAGCATCTCCGCGTCCTTGACAGTGCTCACTCCACATCAGACGCTGGTTACTCCCCTTATACACTCCGGCAGGCCTGGTGTCAACACTAAACACCAGCAACACTGATGCATTTTGGTGGCAATTCTGTCACGGAGAACTACAACTCTAATAATTTACATATCCTCCAATGGTATGATGGCGTACGAAGTTACATTTATGTCCAACCATGTGGCCTGATTGCTTGGCTTTTTTTATACTAAAATGTAGACTTTCACGGCCGGAAATATCATGTCCATTATAATTATCCGGGCTGTTATGCCGTGGTCGGTTGATGAATTCTGTGTCAATTCACAAAGTTTCGTCTCCGACTGCGGGTGACATCTTCAAGAGGGTCAATAGCTCGATGGAAGGTCCAACACACCCACTGGCTTGCTACTGACTGCCGCTAAATTCCGTGTCCGCGCGCTCCCGCGCCACGGCGTGACGTCACGTGTTTTGAAAACGTCAGTGCAATTGACCACTGTCCGTCGCCGTCGATCGCCGTTGCCATCACCCAGTAGTGGACGGGTGGTACACATCTTCTTTAACACCGGCACCCATATACCGTTTAGTTTCACGCCCTCCACCTTTCGATTGAAATTATTAGGGTGTTTAGCGATTTCGATTGCCTCCCTGTAGAGCCTTTCGTAATATCCGCTTGTGGCCGCTAGTACTTGCGTCTCCTCGAAACGAATATTGTGGTTTCCTGTCTGGAAAGCATGCTCCGCAACAGCTGATCGTTCCGTTTCTCGTCTTCTACAATTGCCCTTGTGCTCTTCTAAACGTTTGGAAACAGTTATTTTAGCGGTACCCACATAATAGGGAGGATCTTGAAGAAACGGAATATTACCGGAATTTACAAGCCCACCAGGAAGATACAGTAATACCTTAAGCCTGCCAAGGACGCTCGCAAACCATTGGAAAAAGCTGGAGTGTATAGGATCCCATGCAGCTGTGGAGATGTATATGTGGGTACCACTAAAAGAACTGTTTGCAAGAATACAGGTTAACTTGAGTGCGAGATAAGCTAATGCAAATGTTAAATGCTGGTGTAACCGCCAAATTTTGAATGCAAGCATGTAAATATGCATGCATTGTGTTCTGTAGGTGCCAGATGTCAGTTTGTGAGATGGAGTTCGATGCGTCTTGCTTTTGGTCTGTCAATATATAGAGCGTTAATGCTCTTTGTGGATGACGCTGGAGTTGTCGTCCGACGATGTCCCATATGTGCTCGGCTGGAGACAGATCTAGAGATAAAGTAGGCCCAGATAACATGTCGACACCTTATAGAGAATAACACGTTACAACAGCGGTATGTGAGCGAGCGCTATTCTGTTGGAAAAACCTCCTGGAATGCTGCTTACTAATGGCAGCACAACTGGTCAAATCACCAGATCGGTGTACAAATTTGCAGTCAGGATGCGAGACCATCACGAGAGCGCTCCTGCTGTCATACAAATTCGCACCCAAGGCCATAACTCCAGGTGTAGGTGCAGTGTGTCTAGCAGGCAGACAGGTTGGCTGCAGGCCTTCAACAGGCCTCCTTCTAACCAACACACGGCCATCGCTGACATCAAGGCAGCTCTCACCAGTAAACACAACAAACCTCCACCCCGCCCTCTTTTTGACCTCTCGGTTGGCCCCTTTGAAGTCGCAAATGCGGTGATTCGGGTTCAGTGGGGTCAGTCAGTACAGGGTGTCTGGCTCGAAAGTGTGATTTTTTTCTTCCGTCAGTGTATGTGTTGGTGGCGGTGGTGGTGGTGGGAGGGGGGGGGGGGGGGGCAAGGGTAGTAGGGTGCTTTTGTCCTTCACCAAAGGTACCATACCAAGCATGTCACTTCCTAATTCAGAGATTGTCACAAGACATTCCCAGTACCACCGTCAAAGGCAACGGCTGAATAACTGCAGCTGCATATCGACGACCATAACACGGACACACCCTCATTGGCCATCGAAGTGTACAAAATGACACCACATGCTATCTTCAGCCCCTTCAGTGTTGTGATATAAGCCTGCGAATACTCAGCCTCTCTCAAATGATTACGGTGTTTTGCAGACTTACCTATGGACTTGGACTGTCAGGACTGTACTTCGCACTTGACTGCACTTGTGTTCTACGATCCATTTTTACGTAAGTGTTGTTACGTCTCTCAGTTTTCTGCCTTGGGACCCGCTCAGAAGCGTCAAACTGCTTTTCAGCCATTGAATAAAGCATTGTGGAGTGATAGATGTTTGATGCAATCTGATCCCACTAAGCTTAGTGTCCGACACTTCCTCATATGGGATCGGTGCAGTGGTTTTACATAGAGTGGGATCTACGGACAGACCATTTGCTTTTGTGTCTTAAGGCCTTGACAAAGGTTCAGTGAAATAATTCCTAACTAGAGAAGGACTCAGTTACACTAGTGACAAAATTCCAACAGTGAATAAACTGATTTCTGTACAAGTCGTGAATAACCCTCCAGGACCTGTGTTTTATCCCTTCTAGCTTCAGATTTTCCAAAAGTGTAGGCCAGTCAACACTGTGTAAAGCTTTCTCTAATTCTACAAATATTATAAATGTAGGTTTGCCTTTCATTAACTCGTATTCTAAGATAGAATTTACGGTCAGTATTTCCTCTCATGTTCCTACATTTCTTTGTAACCATACCGATCTGCCTCAGAGTTGGCCTATACCATTTTTTCCATTCTTCTATAAACAACCCTCTACAGTATTTTGCAACCACAGCTTACTGAACTGAAAGTTTAGTAATATTCGTACTTGTCAGTATCTGTTACATTTTTCTTGATGTCTGGTGATATTGTGTGTGTTCGTGTATCTTTGCACCAGGTGGTGTAGTTTTTGTTATAGCTGGCTCCCCTAAGGTTGTCAGTAATTCTAAAATAATTTTTCTATTTCAGGGGCCACAGAAAATTCATACCATAGGCTACAATTGTGGTGTATAAAGAATGGCTCAGGACAATGATTGTGACATCTGTGTCTAGGCGTAATGATGGTTAAGCCGAGTCTACCCTTTCCCTCTCAGTCACAGGAAGAGGAAATATATCCGATACTTCTTAATACCACTGTACCTGTAAAATAAAGTCCACAATCCGTTTGGGAACCTGCAATAAAAATATAGAAATACTATCCATGATTGGATAACTAAATAAATCAAAAACAAACATTACACCACAGTATTAGTTCTGTGAGCGAGCCGAACGGTCGACGTACTGCTACATGGCTGCCACAGTGTCAATGCACGAGTGCTATTAAGTCAAAAATATGGACACGAGAGGTGATCAAGGACAAATCACGTTACACGTCCAATGCATTACAATGAAGTGGGAAAGCCCCAGAGGAAAATGTGTTCCATTTACTGAAACGAAACACCAAAATTTGACCTGTTTGAACGAAAAGTTCATATTCAACTAAAGGTAGAAGTCCTCCTTTGAACAAATAAGTTGCAACAACTTGAAGTAATGGACAAAGCAAAACTAAATCTTACATCAGAAACGAATAAGAATGATATACGATTTTAAGTAGCAGGCAAACCAGTGTATTTTTGACAAACGAGACGAGACACAGATGGTACAAGTAGAACAGATGTGACGATACAGTCCTGTCCAGCTATTAAGATACGCTAAACGTAGGAAATTGGTTCCTGTGATTTGGGTTTTTTGTGGTAAATAGGGAGGGTGCCGCCAGTGACTATCGGTTCCACTTGCAGATCAAAGACGTCGCAGATTCTCGGAAATGATCACACAGTACAGAACATGGTTGCAGATGGATTTCAGCCAGCAGCAAAGATACCTAACGGTGCTACCATGGGCTCGATAGCAGAGCCTGCATGCTACGAACTATATGTATGTGTGTATGTATGCGTGTATGTACGTTCTACATCTCCTTCTAAGCCACTGCGCTCATTTCAACCAAACTTGGTACACGTATCACTTATTATCTGCAAAACAATCGCTGTCGGAGTAATCATCCTCATCCTACCAGAAGGGTGGGGGTGTAGCTCACACGAACAGCCACGTTATATTCATCCAGTATTTGAGAATAAGAGCATTTCATGACTTCCAGAAAACTCTACACATAATTTTAAACCTTTATAAAACTTCTTCTCGCTAACAACCCCCATAAGAAACGAAAGGAAAGAAGGTTATCACTTGCTACATTTTCGTTATATGAATAAAACTGACGCCTCAGACACGCTGTTTTAATTTGCCACTTCTTTACTACTAACTGCACTCGCGACACTTTTTGCAGTGAGCATTCACTTATAGCACTGACTCTACCATAAAAATTATATCATTATACGACTCATAGCTCAGAAGATGTTGTTGTTGTGGTCTTCAGTCCTGAGACTGGTTTGATGCAGCTCTCCATGCTACTCTATCCTGTGCAAGCTTCTTCATCTCCCAGAAGATATGACATCATAAACACTGAGACATTGAGATGCATGAAAATCTGCCGCATCGTGCATTAAATTTATTACTTCTTTGCTAACTGTATCTGCAACACATTTCGCAGACAGCATCCACATACGGCTCCGAATTTACCTAGAAAAATGTACCATTGTACGACACATTCAAGATATATAACGTCGCAACACTGAGATGCGTGAAAAACTGCTGTATCATGCACGACGTCTTAATTTATTACGTCTTTACGTCTCTATTCACAACACATTTCACAAATCAAATCCACGTATACCACTCCATGTACTATCATGCTCAAAAGTATCCAATGACCTCAATTGCGTTTCCTTTGTTTTTAACCAACTCAAATAACGTAACTGTCTTGTAGCCCTCTTCTCTCTTTTTGGTGCAGTCGCTCGAATATTCAAAATGACTACCACAAGCGGCCACAAGAGATAACTGCTCTCTGAGGCTATCGTTCCAGATTAAAATTAATATCACGGTAATGCAAATATCCGAAAACACGTTATTAGATGTGACACGACCATTACGTTCGAAAACTCAAATTTTTACAGTAAATGACATGTCTAAAAGCAAGTTTAAACTTGGAATCACATTGCGAACATTTTTGCACTGGACTCGGGCCGAGAAATCCAATCTAATAACTATTGTTCCCGTTAGCTAACCACGGAATATCTTCAATCTCTTTTCGAACACAAGTAACAAAATGTAGATAGGCTTAAACTTGAAATGACAAAGCATAAGTTTTGTGTTGGACGCGTTTTAGAACCCAGAACATAATTGGATTGTTAATTAAGCACAATCAAATGTTAGAAATAGCAATTTTTCACTAACACAGAACTGACTGAAACTGAAATGACGAGGTGGAATGGTTTTCAACTACCATGTTTCGAACCCAGTACCTATCATCATCGAATTCCAGACACAAATAGTCGTTAAAATCGGTTTATTTCATCAGTAGCGAGCTGTGCACACGTCTGACCTGGAAATAACATTACCTAAAATTCTGTGCTGAGTGGGGGTCTAACTCTGGACTTACCACGGTCATTAATTAAACACGAAGAGATGTTGACTATCGAATTCGTTTTCAACAGTAACTAAGAGCATCATTTTTGAACCTGAAATAATACAACGAGAAGTTCTGTGTCTGACTGGGGGTCGAAACCAGTACCAACCAGATTGCTGAAAATGCACGGAGAGGTGTAGTTGGTAGCGGTGCTGAAACTCGTTTCTATTAAATGTCAATTTCCCAATTTCCCATACCACAGTTACGTGTTTAATCCAACGAAACCTTTCGCTTTGTAAGTTATTAATAATTTCCCATGGATCCCAACACTACTGAATAAAACACACTTGCCGTAATCATACTTTTATTCCAAAACGAAACACTTCAAAAAATCTATCTGCCGAGATCTCTATCTATTGTCATTGAAGGAGACTATGTGCATAAGTTAAATGTGTTCTTTAACCCTTCACCGGCGTTGCAGAGTCTCTGCGACTGCAACGAAGTATGAAGTTGTAATAACTTTCGCATCTGTTGATCAGGGAGCATGCCCTGTTCAGTACCTTCCTATGATGTGGAGGTGCCCGTGGTGTGTTATCAAGACAAATATTGTAAACAACGAACTTGAAGACTCTCCATGACTCCGCCGCGCAGTTGGTGTAATATTTTCAGTTGAGTGAATATATGAACGAATCCAAAAAAAAAAATTAACGCTGCAGATCCTAACTTTGAGGAATGCGTACTAACAGTGATTGAGCAAAGTGATGCTGACTTTTCAGACGAAGATGCCAATCCCGACTGCAACACTACCATTGAAAGTGCTATTCCAAGTGATTACGAAAGAGCAAGTGAACTTTCTGACGACGAATGTGATGACGAAGATGAGATACAGGTTTCCGAAAATGAAGACGGAAATCGTGTGTTCATTGCACTGCAAATCTACAAGAGTTCTAAATATCATTTCTTTTTTACGGGTGTCGGGTCCTTGTCAGTATTTTATAGTTTTCCTATAGAAGTAAATGTATGCTCTTTTCTTATAGTTTAGACTTACTTTTATTCGATAAAAATAGTTTTTATTTTTCAGTTTTTCATGGAAAATAAGTATAACAGAAAGACTATATTTATTTTTGTAATGTCTTTAGTACCAGATTTTTCGATTTAGTTTGTTTCTAAACTGTTTGTAAATAAAAAAGCTTGTTTTCTTGTACGTCTCTCATTAAGTATACGTCCCTAAACAACAATAAAACATCGTAACCAGACGGAATACACATTTTAGTTTTGAAATCCCCAAGACTCTGCGACACATTTAGTATTAAAATTTCCGACAACGCCAGTTAAGGGTTAAAAAAATATATTGGATTTAATCAAACTCATAACTACCTTAGCTGTGGACTTCAATAGATAAACAGAGTGCCGAGTGTTCTTGTTTACATGATTATTAAGTTTTTTTCCGTAGATCAAAATTTGTTTTCAGGCCGCCTCGTATGGTTTTCGGCTGTCAGGAAGTCGAGTTTTGGAACACACAATTTGCTGTTGTATTCGAATTTGATACGCAGACCAGAACATGGAAATGGTTCGCGGTGTAATTAATTACGAAATATGAAATTGGATTACAAGTAATTCTCATGGCCCAGTAGTTCTCGGCGCTCCCGAGGGACTCACTAACTGTTCGCGGAAATGTCTGCCGTAAATGTAATGTAGCAGTTACTGGCTCTGCTCGGAAATGAAACTCGATTACTCGCGCCCGTCTGAACTTAAATTACCTCCCATCAAATGCACGTTGTGGCAACCGAAAGGCGATGTACCCAAACGCTACTCTTGATTTGTTTAAACGTCAAGTTCGCTGCGAGAAAAATTACGTTGACTAGCGTAAACGTTACAGAGTTACACGCATTAAGTTCGATTGATTGAGAAGTTTCGTATTTAGTTTGTTTCTAATACACGGGGTCCAAAAAGGAACTGTGCAGGCACTGCAGTATAGAAACAACACTGACACAATTTCTTTAGCATTTGAAAAAATTCGCCAGATGTGAGTATAACTTGCACTCTGAGGGTTCCGTGTGAAATTATGTTTACAGACAATTCATTCATTCCGAGAGTTGAGAATCTCGACGATTTTTGTCTGTTATCGGCGTTGATTATAACAAGATATCGGTCCCAGGAATTCCAAGACTTTCGACACTGTGTAAAATGTTAAGTTTTAAGTCAGATAACAAATGACAAAGGAAAAAAATTGTGTGATACAATTACAAAACATAAATAAGAAATACTAAAAAGATGGAAAAGGTGGATAGCGCCAAATGGTGTACAGTGAACTGGAGCCCATTAGAGACACTACGCGGGAAGAAGGGTCTATTTTTGTGGTCGCATTACGAGGACACCAGAAACCAGATTTCCAAGAAATATTATAGAGAAGTTTTGGAATATGAAGCCACAGGTAGGATGCATAAAGGAAATCAGAGGGGATACGAAAGAGCTAGAATTAGTCCCGGATTATTTTCAAAACAATATAGAAAATTTCAAGAAAGTGAAAAACATAAAAATATGATTGATTGGCGACTCCATAGAGTGCTGTGTGCACAACGACCATATATGTTAGCCGGCCGCTGTGGCCGAGCGGTTCTAGGCGCTTCAGTCGGGAACCGCGCTGCTGCTACGGTCGCAGGTTCAAATCCTGCATTGGGCATGGACGTGTGTGATGTCCTTAGGTTAGTTAGCTTTAAGTAGCTCTAAGTCTAGGGGACTGATGACCTCAGATGTTAAGTCCCATAGTCCTTAGAGCCATTTGACCATATATGTTAAATTAAAGGAGGGTTAGCTTTGGCCGTAATATTGATGTTTTATTGATAGCAGAATCGATATTCAATCACATAGTGATCATCTTCAGTGCTGTACACATTAAACTCAGACACTGGTATCAAGTTATCAATAACCAAAACTGAGGAGCGATCACAACTCATTACTCGCGCCCGTCTGAGCTTAAATTACCTACCATCATATGCGCGTTGTGGCAACCGAAAGGCGATGTGTATTGTGATCGCTCCTCAGTTTTGGTTATTGATAACTTGATACCAGTGTCTGAGTTTAATGTGTACAGCACTGAAGATGATCACTATGTGATTGAATATCGATTCTGCTATCAATAAAACATCAATATTACGGCAAACGCTGACCTTCCTTTTAAATTAATAAAAATATGATTTAAACCAAAAATAGACAAACGACAAGCAATAAAAAAAGGTATTTACAGATAGGGAACTACAAAAAAGGTCAGAACGAATAAAAAGATACAGGGCAGTTCGACAAGAAAACCTACTGCAGCAGATGACCACAAAATGATTCACTGAAATGATCCAATGAGGCCGTAAAAGTTGAATAAGAAGGATGAGGAGGAGCAGGAGAACAAATTAACAATTTTCTGAATTTTTCCGTTTCTTTTACTGTGAAATTTTGCTTCTTACCCAGTTTCATGATTATAGGTCAACGGGAAGTACCCTATAAGTTTTAATGAGTGAGTTTGGGAGTATCAAAATGTTGTTGTTGTGGACTTCAGTCCTGAGACTGGTTTGATGCAGCTCTCCATGCTACTCTATCCTGTGCAAGATTCATCTCCCAGTACCTACTGCAACCTACATCCTTCTGAATCTGCTTGGTGTATTCATCTCTTGGTCTCCCTCTACGATTTTTACCCTCCACGCTGCCCTCCCATACTAAATTGGTGATCCCTTGATGCCTCAGAACATGTCCTAACAATCGATCCCTTCTTCTAGTCAAGTTGTGCCACAAACTCCTCTTCTCCCCAATCCTATTCAATACCTCCTAATTAGTTATGTTATCTACCCATCTAATCTTCAGCATTCTTCTGTAGCACCACATTTCAAAAGCTTCTATTCTCTTCTTGTCTAAACTATTTATCGTCCATGTTTCACTTCCATACATGGCTACACTCCATACAAATTCTTTCAAAAACGACTTCCTGACACTTAAATCTATACTCGATGTTAACAAATTTCTCTTCTTCAGAAACGCTTTCCTTGCCATTGCCAGTCTACATTTTATATCCTCTCTACTTCGACCATCATCAGTTATTTTGCTCCCCAAACAGCAAAACTCCTTTACTATTTTAAGTGCCTCATTTCCTAATCTCAATTCCCTCAGCATCACCCGACTTAATTCGACTACATTCCATTATCCTCGTTTAGCTTTTGTTGATGTTCATCTTATATCCTTCTTTCAAGACACTGTCCATTCCTTTCAACTGCTCTTCCAAGTCCTTTGCTGTCTCTCACAGAATTACAATGTCATCGGCGAACCTAAAGGTTTTTTTTATCTCAATGGATTATAATATCTACTTCGAATTTTTCTTTCGTTTCCTTCACTGCTTGCTCAATATACAGATTGAATAACATCGTGGAGAGGGTACAACCCTGTCTCACTCCCTTCCCAAGCGCTGCTTCTCTTTCATGCCCCTCTACTCTTATAACTGCCATCTGGTTTCTGTACAAATTGTAAATATCCTTTCGCTCCCTGTATTTTATCCCTGCCACCTTTAGAATTTGAAAGAGAGTATTCCAGTCAACATTGTCAAAAGCTTTCTCTAAGTCTACAAATGCTAGAAACGTAGGTTTGCCTTTCCTTAATCTTTCTTCTAGGATAGTCGTAAGGTCAGTTGCCTCACGTGTTCCAACATTTCTACGGAATCCAAACTTATCTTCCCCGAGGTCGGCTTCTACCAGTTTTTCCATTCGACTGTAAAGAATTCGCGTTAGTATTTTGCAGCTGTGACTTATTAAACTGATAGTTCGGTAATTTTCACATCTGTCAACACCTGCTTTCTTTGGGATTGGGCCGGCCGCGGTGGCCGTGCGGTTCTGGCGCTGCAGTCTGGAACCGCGGGGCTGCTACGGTCGCAGGTTCGAATCCTGCCTCGGGCATGGGTGTGTGTGATGTCCTTAGGTTAGTTAGGTTTAAGTAGTTCTAAGTTCTAGGGGACTTATGACCTAAGATGTTGAGTCCCATAGTGCTGAGAGCCATTTGAACCATTTGGGATTGGAATTATTATGTTCTTCTTGAAGTCTGAGGGTATTTCGCCTGTCTCATACATCTTGCTCACCAGATGGTAGAGTTTTGTCATGACTGGCTCTCCCAAGGCCATCAGTAGTTCTAATGGAATGTTGTCTACCCCCGGGGCCTTGTTTCGACTCAGGTCTTTCAGTGCTCTGTCAAACTCTTCACGCAGTATCTTATCTCCCATTTCGTCTTCATCTACATCCTCTTCCATTTCCATAATATTGTCCTCAAGTACTTCGCCCTTGTATAAACCCTCTATATACTCCTTCCACCTTTCTGTCTTCCCTTCTTTGCTTAGAACTGGGTTTCCATCAAAGCTCTTGATACTCATGCAAGTGGTTCTCCTTTCTCCAAAGGTCTCTTTAATTTTCCTGTAGGCAGTGTCTATCTTATCCCTAGTGAGATAAGCCTCTACATCCTTACATTTGTCCTCTAGCCATCCTTACTTAGCCATTTTGCACTTCCTGTCGATCTCATTTTTGAGACGTTTGTATTTCCTTTTGCCTGCTTTATTTACTGCATTTTTATATTTTCTCCTTTCATCAATTAAATTCAGTATTTCTTCTGTTACCCAAGGGTTTCTACTAGCCCTCGTCTTTTTACCTATTTCATCCTCTGCTGCCTTCACTATTTCATCCCTAAAGCTACCCATTCTTCTTCTACTGTATTTCTTTCCCCCATTCCTGTCAATTGTTCCCTTATGCTCCCCCTGAAACTGTACAATCTCTGGTTGTTTCAGTTTATCCAGGTCCCATCTCCTTAAATTCCCACCTTTTTGCAGTTTCTTCAGTTTTAATCTACAGTTCATAACCAATAGATTGTGGCCAAAGTCCACATCTGCCCCTGGAAATGTCTTATAATTTAAAACCTGGTTCCTAAATCTCTGTCTTACCATCATATACTCTATCTGATACCTTTTAGTATCTCCAGGCTTCTTCCATGAATACAACCTTCTTTCATGATTCTTAAACCAAGTGTTAGCTATGATTAAGTTATGCTCTGCGCAAAATTCTACCAGGCGGCTTCCTCTTTCATTTCTTAGCCCCAATCCATATTCACCTACTATGTTTCCTTCTCTCCCTTTTCTTACTGACGAATTCCAGTGACTCATGACTATTAAATTTTAGTCTCCCTTTACTACCTGAATAATTTCTTTTATCTCATCATACATTTCATCAATTTCTTCGTCATCTGCAGAGCTAGTTGGCATATAAACTTGTACTACTGTAGTAGGCGTGGGCTTCGTGTCTATCTTGGCCACAATAATGCGTTCACTATGCTGTTTGTAGTAGCTTACCCGTACACCTATTTTTTATTCATTATTTAACCTAGTCCTGCATTACCCCTATTTGATTTTTTATTTATAACCCTGTATTCACCTGACCAGAAGTCTTGTTCCTCCTGCCACCGAACTTCACTAATTCCCACTATATCTAACTTTAACCTATCCATTTCCATTTTAAAATTTTCTAACCTACCTACCCGATTCCACGCTCCGATCCGTAGAACGCCAGTTTTCTTTCTCCTGATAACAACGTCCTCTTGTTTAGTCCCCGCCCTGAGATCCGAATGGGGGACTATTTTACCTCCGGAATATTTTACCCAAGAGGACGCCATCATCATTTAATCATACGGTAAAGCTGCATGCCCTCGGGAAAAATTACGGCTGTAGTTTCCCCTTGCTTTCAGCCGTTCGCAGTACCAGAACAGCAAGGCCATTTTGGTTAGTGTTGCAAGGGCAGATCAGTCAATCATCCAGACTGTTGCCCCTGCAACTACTGAAAAGGCTGCTGCCCCTCTTGAGGAACCACACGTTCGTCTGGCCTCTCAACAGATACCCCTCCGTTGTCGTTGCACCTACGGTACGGCTATCTGTATCGTTGAGGCACGCAAGCCTCCCCACCAACGGCAAGGTCCATGGTTCATGGACATAGGTATTACTTAGGTATTACAATTACAAATAACCTAAACTGGAACGATAACATAGATAGTTTTGTGGGTAGAGCAAACCAAAGACTGCGATTCATTGGCAGAACACTTAAAAGGTGCAAGAGGTCTACTAAAGAGACTGCTCACACCATGCTTGCCCGCCCTATTCTTGAGTATTGCTGTGCGGTGTGGGATCCACATCAGGTGGGACTGACGGATGACATCGAAAAAGTTCAGAGAAGCGCAGCTCGTTTTGTATTATCGCGAAATAGGGGAGATAGTGCCACGGACATGATACGTGAACTGGAGTGGCAATCATTAAAGCAAAGACGTTTTTCGTTGCAACGGGATCTTCTCATGAAATTTCAATCACCATTTTTCTCCTCCGATTGCGAAAACATTCTGTTGGCACCCACCTACATAGGGAGAAATGATCATCACGATAAAATAAGAGAAATCAGGGCTCGCACAGAAAAATTTAAGTTCTCGTTTCTCCCGAGCGCCGTTCCGGAGTCGAACGGTAGAGAGACAGCTTGAAGGTGGTTCATTGAAGCCTCCGCCAGGCACTTTACTGTGGATAGTAATCACGTAGATGTAGATGTAGGTAGATGTAGTTATGCGTAATTGAGGTGGCTTGCACACGATAGACTGGCGTGGAGAACAACTCCAAGCCAATCTACGGTCTAATGACTACAGGTACAACAATACCTTTCTGTATTTTAAACCTTTCGGTCAGTTATAACGTTAATTTTTGGATCCCTTGTGGCCAATACCAATATAGTCACGCTTCATCACAATTTCTACTAGCTTCCAGCAAATAATCACGCAGTGAAATGTGTGTAGATACCAATAAAAACGAATAGTCATTTTATTACCCTTTTCCCAAGGAGATGAGTGCATTAAACAAACAAGTTCTTGAGAAAAATAAAACATTAGAAAATTAACTCTCGGCTGAACTTGAAGGCTGTGTGTTAAACGGACATTTTCAATTTTTCAATAATTTGCTTTCAGTAACTTGCGAGCTCGGCTTTGGTGATTACTTACAAAGACCCTCTGAAACCATTAGAGATAAATTCTCTCTCTCTCTCTCTCTCTCTCTCTCTCTCTCTCTCTCTCTCTTTCTGAGGTGTTGTGCAGACAGAACGGTCACTTTTGACTGCTTCCGGGCATCTTCAGGCAATCCGTTGTGGTCGAACAAAATTTAACAGCTGTCTCACCAGTATTCTCTTCGCCCAGCGTGAGGACATAAGATAAGGATACATAATAGTACAGTTACTGGCTTATAATGTAAAGAAATTAATGTTTGTTTAAGACAGTCGTTGTTTCTTTTCTTACGTTCCATGACGAGAACAGGAACGATGCGATACGAAGCAGGCTGCGTCTTCGTCGCTGAGGCCAAAGACAATAAGCCGATCACTATTAAAGCCACAGCGAAATCCAGCGACATGAAGAAGATCCAACCGCTTGCTGTTGCCCCCCATTTGGCCCACGTTACGAATTAATTAAAGTAATATAACTAACGAATATGATTAAAATCGAAAATCTAACACCAATGTATAGAGTGACAATTATTGAACTATATGAAATAAAATCGCCATAACTTCTGAACCGTTTGCGTTAGCACGTTCAGACTGCATGGTTGGCCGCGGGGCACGATAGGAATTAATATGCACTTTACGGTTTTGTGTACCGACGAACCCCACTTTCATTTGGATGTTTTCGTTAATAAGCAAAATTGGCGCATTGGGGGACTGAGAAACCGCATATTGCGATCGAGTAGTCCATTCACCCTCATCTGGTGGCTGTGTGGTGTGCAATGTCCAGTCACGGAATAATAGATGCGATATTCCTTGATGGCACGGTGACTACCGAGCGGTACATGAAGGTTTTGGAAGATGATTTCATCCACATTATCCAAAGTGATCCTGATTTCGATAAGATGTGACAGAGCTCGTCCTCGTCGAAGCAGGAGAGTGATGTCCTGGAGGTGAACTTAAAGGACCTCATCCTGACTCTGGGGTACCCAGATGCCATTGGCATGGGCCTCGATTGGCCTCCATATCCTCTGGACCTGCAGACATACGACTCCTTCTTGAGGGGCTATGTTAAAGTCAAGATGTACAGCCATAACCCCAAAACCATTGCCGATCTGAAAACAGCCATTCAGGAGGTCATCGACAGCATCGATGATCCGACACTTCACCGGGTCATTCAGAATTTCGCTATTCGTCTCCGCCACATCATCACCAATGATGGCAGGCATATGGAACATGACCTAACCTAAATCCGAATATCTATAGTGGCGTTTGCATGTTGAATAAAGCGTGTGCACGCCATAGTTTGTAACTAATTTGCGTTTTTTCTTCAATAATTGTCACTCTATATATGTCGTGTACGATGGATCGGTCTGTATTTTGACGTCAAATTGTTAATGTATGTGATTATGTGTTACATGTTTTTTCTCCGAGTCTAATAGCCTTCCCGGAAACACATCACATAATTTACAGCTTGATATTTTCTGCATGGTCGTAAGTGCACTACTAAGTGTCTAGGCCTGTCACTACAGATTAACCATTTTGCGTTCGCGTGTCTACACTTCAGTACCTGACCTGTTGCTCAGGCGAAAATGAGCATTAATAGTATGCGATTGTCGCATGTAGTTGGAGGTACTAACCAATATTAAAACGTACTACTCATAACAGCCGTAATTATTAGTCTTCAAGTGAAGTAAATACTGATGTAACGTTGCTCAGTACACTATCCTCACCAATAAAAATATCTCCAGTTATTCCCCTACATACAGTACATGTATCGAGTATACTAAAACGTGGAGAAGTGCAAAAATTTATTTCTCTGCCCACTCAGTCCTCAAGCATTAATGAATTTATAAATTTGTTTAAGAATATAGTCTGAATTTTACTGCTCTTTTAACTGAATTCTATCAGATTAACAGAAGATTATCTTTAAGGTTTGAATTTTATGAAGTTGTAATCATTAGCCCTAACGTAATCTATAACTAGCAAAAAAACCACCGAGACAGACAAAATATTTGGTTCTGGCCGCAATGTGCAGCAATTTTGCTGGAACAAAAGAGTGTAAATTTCTCCAGCTTAGCCTCTCTCGGCAAACGAACTTTCTGGTTGAATTGAAAATGAATTTAACTGACCGGGAATCATGGACCTTGCCTTTGGTGGGGAGGCATGCGTACCCCAGCGATACAGATAGCCGTGTCGTAGGTGCAACCACAACAGAGGACTTTCTATTGAAATATCAAACAAACATGTGGTTCCTGAAGAGGGGCAGCAGCCTTTCCAGTAGTTACAGGGGTATCAGTCTGGATCACCGACTGATATAGTCTTGTAACATCAACCAAAACGGCCTTGCTGTGCTGGTACTACGAATGGTGAAATCACGGGAAAACTAAAACTGCAATTTTGCTCGATGGCATGCAGCTCTACTGTAAGGTTAAATATTCCGGAGGTAAAACGAATATCTGGGCGGATACTACTCACAACGGACCCTCCCCATCGCACCCCCCTCAGATTTAGTTATAAGTTGGCAAAGGGATAGGCCTTGAAAAACTGAACACAAATCAGTCGAGAAAACAGGAAGAAGTTATGTGGAACTATGAAAAAATTAAGCAAAATATACAAATTGAGTAGTCTCTGCGCAAGGTAGGCAACATCAAGGAGAGTGTGAGCTTACGAGCGCCGTGGTCTCGTGGTTAGCGTGAGCAGCTGCGGAACAAGAAGTCCTAGGTTCAAGTCTTCCCTCGAGTGAAAAGTTTAATTGTTTATTTTCAGACAATTATTAAAGTTCAGGCACTCACACATAATCAACTTCGCTCTCCAAAATTCCAGAAAATGTTCAGATTTGCTTGGACATATGCAGGATTTGACGGTCTACACACGGAAACATTTGAAAACGTAAAAAACATATGTTTTGACAGAGCACAGGGAAAACTGTGCGACTGTGAAACTGTTGCATTCATTTGTTGCAGTTTATGTGACAAACTCTTATGTTTTCATCACTTTTTTGGGAGTGATTATCATATCCCCAAAAAGCTAAATCGGGCAAGGTAGAAGAATCTTTTTACCCATTCGCCAAGTGTGCAAGTTAGGTAGGTCGACAACATATTCCTGTCATGTGACGCACATGCCGTCACCAGTGTCGTATAGAATATATCAGACGTGTTTTCCTGTGGAGGAATCGGCTGACCTATGACCTTGCGATCAAATGTTTTCGGTTCCTTTCGGTTCCTTTCGTCTACTAATCGCACGGTTTTGCGGTGCGGTCGCAAAACACAGACACTAAACTTATTACAGTGAACAGAGACGTCAATTCTAAACATTCTGTGTGGTGTCTGTTTGTTCTATATAGTGTCTCCCTACCACTTTCGCGCAACGGCGCTCTGAGTGTGTTTTTTTAGGGAATTGACTAGTTTGAACCTGGGACCTGTTGCTGGAAAGGAGACGTCAGACCACACATGACATGTAGAATTCAGAAGAGTTAAGTGAGACTAGCGATGATATAACCAAATACTTAATGATTTCAGCGTCAGCTCCACTGCACTCCCTGTAAAGGAATCTTAATACTAAATTGGCAAATGTGAACACCATGAGCCTTAATTGACGATCGACACTAGTATTACGCAAAAAGGGGATGTAACAGATGAGACTTCTGCAGATCTGAGTGAAGCCTTATTCGCTCAAAAATGCGGCATCGCGTGCGTTCATTACCTTGTCGGTATTCGTCGGGGGGCGGCGGGCAGCACAGCTCCGCTCATCTCTCCGTCTCGGAAGTAAGTCTCCAGCAACTCTCTCCTAACTTCTCTTTACTACAATTTACCGAAGTTGGTTTAAAAAAACTATCTGGCTGTGTTTTCATCTGACCAATCAGGGTCTCAATGTTAACCTTAAGCTCCGCCTACAAAAATTCTGTCTGTCCAATGAGAAACGTTATACTTTTCGTGGTGAGGCAATGTTTTTAAAGTTTGCAACGTAACAGAGACGCGAAAAAGTCTCACCCTAAAACTTGCAGCTGGTGTGGTCCTTTAGTGTTATCTTAACATCTATACTGTTCTTTTGGAGGGCTCTATCTTGTAACATGGGCTGGGGGTGGTCCTAACGTAACAGAGACGCGAAAAAGTCTCACGCTAAAAACTTGCGGGTGGTGTGGTCGTAGCGGTTAGCTGGCGACGTGGGTGTCTGTCCCTTATCGTAGGGCCTTCTGGCTTAACACGGTTCTGCTCTCGGCTTCTGCTCTCGTTTCTCCCCTCGGAACTGCGTCTGTCTCACGGTGGGAAGGTATGACATGCATTTAGGCATTCTTGTGTTAGTCTGTGGTATTCCATTTGCTCAGTCGTTACTCGTATTACTTTGGTTAATTTAATGTCACGATTTATTCGGAGCTATGTGACATACTACTGGATTTGCTTATCATGTCAGGGTTTTCATTGAACGTGTTGGATTTGCCTGACACTTTACACAATGAATGAACGGACAGATCGTAACTTTGCGAAAACAAAGAAAGTAAACTTTTCATTCGAGGGAAGACTCGAACCAAGGACCTCTCGTTCCGGAGCTGCTCACTCTAACCGCGGGACCACGGCGCTCCTCAGCTCATACTGTCCTTGATTTGCCTATCTTGCGCATGGACTACTCAGTTTGTATATTTTCCTTATTTGTTCATAGTTCTACACAACTTCTTCCTGTTTTCTCGATTGATCTGTGTTCAGTTTTTCAAGGCCTATCCACTGTGTCAATTTATAACTAAATCTGGGGGGGGGGGTGCGATGGGGAGGTTTCCTTGTCAGGATTGTAGTAAGATCTCATGGTACCAAACTGCTTAGGTCATCGGTCCATAAGCTTACACACTACTTTATCTAACTTAAACTAACTTACGCTATGGACAACACACCCACCCATGCCCGAGTGAAGACTTGCCCGAGGCAAGACTCGAACCTCCGACGGGGAGAGCCGCGCGGACCGGGTCAAGACGCCTGAGACCGCGAGGCTACCCCGAGCGGCACTACTCAGGAGGATGTCCTCAGAAGAAACAAAATTGGCGTTCTACGGATCGGAGCCTGGAATGTTAGACCCCTTAACTGAGAAGGTTGAAAATTTAAAAAGGGAAATGGATAGGTTAAAGTTAAACATAGTGGGATTTAGTAAAGTTCGGTGGCGTGAGGAAGAGGAGTTCTGGTCAGATGAATACAGGGTTATATATACAAAATGAAATAGGGGTAATGCATGAGTAGGTTTAGTAATGAATAAGAAAATAGAAATGTGGGTAAGCTACTACGAACAACAGAGTGAACACATTATTGAAACCGAGATATACATGAAGCTCACACCCACCATAGTAGTACAAGTTTATATGCCAACCAGATCCGCAGATGATGAAAAGATTGAAGAAATGTATGATGAGATAAAGGAAGTGTGTGATGAGATAGTTAAGGGAGACGAAATTTTAATAGTGTTGGAGGACTGGAATAGGAAAAGGAAGAGAAGAAAAAATGTAGATGAATATGGAATCGCTAACTCTTGGTTTAAGAATTACGAAAGAAAGTTGTATACATGGAAGAAATCAGGAGACAACGGGTGGTTTCTGATTGATTGTACAATAGTAGGACAGAGATTTCGGAACCAGATTTTAAACTGTAATACATTTCCAGGGACAGGTGTACAACTCTGACCATACTTTATTGATTATGAACTGTAGATTAAATCTAAAGAAACTGCAAAAAGATAAGAAATTAAGGAGATGGGACCTGGATAAGTTGAAAGAACCACAGGTTGTTGAGAGTTTGGGGGCGAGCATTAGGCAACGACTGACAATAATAGGGGAAAGGTAGCTTTGTGAGATGAAATAGTGAAGGCAGCATAGGATCAAATAGGTAAAAAGACAAAGCCTCATAGAAAATCTTAATTGATGAAAGGAAAAAATATAAAAATACATTAAATGAAGTAGGCGAAAGAAAACACAAATAACTAAAAAATGAAACTGACAGGAAGTGCAAAATGGCTAAGCAAGGAATGTCTAGAAGACAGATGTAAGGATATGGAAGCGTATATCACCAGCATGCATCTAGTGTTATCCCATGTGGAAATGTGAGAAAGCTTTCGAAATATTTGCCAATCATGTAACTGAGGCGGGACTTTGCTACCAGCTTACTATTCACCTGGTGGGATGTGGAAAATCTCCTAAAAACCACATCCAGGTTGGCCAGCACAACCGCCCTCGTCGTTAATACCACGGGTATATTCGATCCGGGGCCGTCACATGTCCTCATTTCCCAGAACCGACGTACTAATGCGGACAGCTGTCTGGCCGTATAATAAATATTTTAATGCCTGTACGGACTACTAAATTAATGTCCACTGTCACGTGCTTACATCTGTATGTGAAATCTAATCACGCTGCCTACTGTAGAGATTTTGACACGGCGTCATTAATAGACCAGCATGATCACGAGGAAGGTTTATGTACATAATTTACAAACATTTCCTGTAAAATGCCTGAACTACAAAGAATTAAAGCCACCCACCACTTTTTTTCTGTCTGTAAATGAAAGTAAATCTCAGGAACTGCTGTAAGAATTCTGATACGGCTTTCACTAATAGAAAGACTGATTAACGAGGGAGGTTTGTGAATATCAGTTACCTCTACGATATGTGATTCGTCTGCCCATAGATACTACAAAGGGAAAATTCCCAGTGGTTAATAAACGATCTGGATGAAACTCGGCGGGTATGTAGAAGCTGGAATGATGCAATAAGTATTTTTTTCAATTTCGCCCAATTTCGCTTTTACCTGATAACACACACCCCGCAAGGAAATTTGACATGTTGGGTTTAGAAGGAATATCTTCGACAGTGCGGCATATAAAAAATGTGTGTCATACAAAAGTAATTAATGTCCTTCAAAACTATATAGTCAACTTACATAAAATTTGAAATTTTGCAAAATACTCCATCACCATTAATTAATTTGGAAAAATGAAAACTTTTGTTAAAACATAAATTAAGGAACCTTTCACACTACATACACCCACGTGTAATAAAGCTGGTTATTTAAATAATATTGTTGGAAATTAAGCTGTACACAATGTGTTGTCAGAGTATTTTCAACAAACCTAATTAAATATCTAATTATTATTTTAATTATTTATTTTACTTATTTTTATTTTATGTTTTAGATTGTTATTTTACGTCTTACATTCATGGTTTTTCTGTTTTTTGGTTTCAAATACGTGTATTTTGTTAATTTAAAATACTAAGTAACCTATTATTGTGATATAAATCATAACATCTGTTAAGAAATATGCAAAACATAACTTTTTATACCGTGTACAAAAAATTAAAGGAATTTCTTCACATAGTACACACGACAGACAACCCAATATAAAACAAAATTCAGCAGGATACTCAATTTATGGGGAGCGATCCTCATAATATCGTCATTTGTACCAGATATATTTTAGTACATTGGAAAACCTTCACGGTGAGGATAGATTATGTACCAGAAAACGCAGCTTGATTCTATTGTTTCTCATGTGGCGATGACAATGGCTCTGAGCACTATGGGACTCAACTGCTGAGGTCATTAGTCCCCTAGAACTTCGAACTAGTTAAACCTAACTAACCTAAGGACATCACAAACATCCATGCCCGAGGCAGGATTCGAACCTGCGACCGTAGCGGTCTTGCGGTTCCAGACTGCAGCGCCTTTAACCGCACGGCCACTTCGGCCGGCGTGGCGATGACATCATAATCATTCAATAAAACTAGATCTGGATATCTTCTCATGGATGACAATAACAACAGTCAATAACCATTCAGATTATCATAAAAATAATACCAAAAAGTTAAGAATGATGAGATGTTGACGAAAGCCTTATAGCTGTATGAAGATGCTTTATTCTCATCTACCGGTGTGACGTCAGTATAGACGCATCTTGAAATTTATCTGTCAAGAATGCAAATTATTGTGTTAAATTTTTGAATGGCTGAAATACGGAACCATAGTCTTGACTTTCAACAGAAAACAATGGCTAGTATTCAGAATGGTTATATTTCTATCAAGTATCTGGACAATTACGGAGTCCCAGCTTTCGGAAAATTATCCAGCTAAGAGTCAAAACCACAAATGGTGGTGGGTTGTCATAATAAAACTGAGACACCGAAAAGATGCTTGTCAAAATGTAAAAATAATGACTTCTGACTGAGCCAGACCTGGAAAAACGCGGGGAAGGAACTAATAATGAACTGGACACTACTGTCAACAGGGATCAAATGCCTAAAAAATTAACTAATGTCTAGGGAAAGTACTGTAAGTACACGGGAAATATCATCCAAACGATAACACTCTAGCATGGAACCAAAACTTCGAGAATGGAAGAAATGTGAGAAATAGCTTACTTGGTAACACAAATGTTTAAATGTGTGTGAAATCTTATGGGACTTAACTGCTATGGTCATCAGTCCCTAAGCTTACACACAACTTAAATTATTCTAATGACAAACACACACACCCATGCCCGAGGGAGGACTCGAACCTCCGCCGGTATCAGCCGCACATCGGGTAACACCTCGTAGGTTATATTGTAAGATTCGGTTCACACCAGCTCTATAAAACCGATGAAGTAAAACTTAAAATCCCGTGTAGTGTGCGTACTTCCGCCGGAAGGCCACGGTGACTAAGCAGAAAGCAAAGTAAACTCACGAGCAGCTGCTCCTCTTAGGCAGCGTGGCCTTCCGCCTTCCAGTGAACTGCTCGCCTCCAAGAGCTGCTAACACCACATCGGCCTGTTAGCTATACGATGGGAGTACCCACACACACATTACACGTGATACTGAAAATGAAATTTTGTTGTCCGTGAAAGCTGTTAGGTGGAGAACCTGGAAGTGGACCTGGAGACCAGTCGGCCATTTTAGCTCTTTATTGATACAGATCATCGCTTACACAACATAAATTAAACAAAGAATTATATGTTTGTATAATCAGAAAACATTACTCCAGTTTCATGCGTCTTCATTTCGACGTTGACTATGGCTGACGCTAACAAAATACTGGAAGGATCTTAAAAAGCATAAAATGAAAATAGAACATTTCAAAGTCAGTGAACTATTATTTCATTATAACCTCATTTCCTACTTGTTTGTCTAGGAGTTCTGTTTTACCGTCGTCCCAGTGAGCTCGGCGTCACTACCACAAATCACAGTAGATTTTTTTTTTTCACATCAACTCTCCTGGTCAGTATTAGAATGACACTGTAACTGTATGCGCCTCTGATTAGTTTCCTCAGAGAGGGAGTTCCCAGAATGCGGTACTCCGCAAACCATTCTTTTAAGCACAATGGATTTTTCCCCTTCTAGTGAGGAGAATTAAACCGCCATTTCGCATAGTGTACTTTCCATTAAAAAGGTAGAAATATTAAACTGTGTACACAGGAAACGCCTAAAGGAGATTCATGAGCTCGAATTATAGAAACGCCACTAAAATCTAATTAAACGCGTAATAGCGCTGCGAGGACGGAGATAATTCGGTTTGCATTTTAACAGAATAAAAACACTGCGCGAAAATTTCACACAGAGCCGCAGCGGCGCCGTATCGTTGCTCGGTATTGTATTTTTTTTTTCTTCTTTTTTTTTTTTTCGAGCGCAGGTACTCCCCACTGCTCCTCGGTTAAATATTTAAATTAGAAAGGAATGTTGAGCGGTAACTAACCATCTGCATTTTAATAGAAACTTTCCTTTTCTCGTGAGAAGCACCTAAGAGAAGTCCGTGCGGGTGGTTGCTTTATGCGATCCGCGCAACAGATCTCTTTGACAACGTGTAAGGCAAAGATTTTCTAAATTACCCTTGAAAACTTCTGTAACATGTAGAGCGGCCATGTAGACTGAATACGAAAACATGTGCAGAGACGATTCTTATCCGAGACACAAGAACAAACATCTAAACAATGTGTTTCAGCCGGCCGTGTCTCCTGGGTGAAAGACCGGAGGAACTTTTCCGTGACGGTGTCGCACCAATTTTTCTGTGTGGACGGGTGTTGCAAACCAAGTAAGACAAGGCATGCACGGGGTCATATACGAAGTAATGTTGGAGCAGCACCGACAGATCAATACTGATTATAAGTTTCATATTTTTTCACGGATTTCTCTTCAATGTGTTCATAGATGGTGTATAAATCGGGATTTCCTGAAAAGCGCAGCGTCAGCAACGGTCAATTGCTAGACCAGCAAATGTACAGGAGATCTGCAGCTTTTTCCAGAGAATAGAAAAACTCCTAATAATTTCAATTGCTCGAAAAGCGCTATTAGATTGTTTCACTTCCCGTTTGTAGCTGACAGGAAGCAGACGTTTAGCTATGATGACGTGCGAACGTCCAAAGGTATCACTTCCACATTATTCCTTAATTCTGGTATGACTGAACTGATAGCGATTTTCGTAGACTAAGGTAATAATTAATATTTACTGAGCATAGAAGTGGTATAGATTTCGCACGTAGATTACGCATAGCCAATGCCAGAAGCGGGACTACTTTCTTTTTATGGAGTATCTGAGCTGTTTATTTTATTTTTGTTCCTAATTTCGACGCAGGCAGCCCTTAGGACATGGGCGTATGTCATGCATGTTAAATGAATACAAGTGATCAATAAAGCAACTTGGCTTGTATAATGTTGCCGAAGATAAATAATAATTATTGCCTTGAAAAAGAAGAATTTCTGCTTTCTTTTTTGAAACAACTCCTTTTTTATGCTTTACTCTGTGTGCCGTGAGCGGAACCCTCCTGAAAGTTTCCCGACTTTGGGTCCCTCTGGTGGAGTTGGTGATGGTATAGATTATCTTTGCTAGAAAGTTACTTGGGGTAATGTGATCCTCTAGGCGGCGCGTGCGGGTCAGCGAAGAGGTTGTGGGTTAGTAGCGGCATGAGGAAGAAGGCGAGTCGGGCCTGTGCTGGGAACGCACCTCTGTTGTGTCGTAAAACGCTTCTCTGGACCTCGATAGAGCGGTCGCCGCGCGGGTAGCCGCGTGGTCTTAGGCGTCTTGTCACGGTCCGCGCCGCTTCCCCCGTCAGAGGTTCGAGTCCTCCCTCGGGCATGGGTGTGTGTGTTGTCCTTAGCGTGAGTTAGTTTAAGTTAGATTAAGTAGTGTGCAAGCTTAGGGACCGATGACCTCAGCAGTTTGGTCCCATAAAACCTAGCCACAAATTTCCAAAAACATAGAGCGGTCCCGTTGGGATTGAGGGCCGTTTCTTTGTAAAGAACTACTTCTTCTGGATTCAAGTGTCTACTGGGCGCACTGTATCGGTGTTCGTAGGCGTGTTGACAGTGAACCGTGTCTACGGTTTCGGATCGTGTATCCGTTGTCCGGAAGAGGTTATCTGTCAAAACGAAGCTGGAAGGCCTGTACAGCCTTCACTACACTGTCCTTGCACCATGGTTGCGTTATTGGCGAGTACTTTTTCACTCCATTGGAAGCTGAGCAGCTCTACTGTTCACTAACTGGTGATCTGTCTATTTTAGCTGTTCATATTGTAAAGGCCGTCACTGAGTTGCCCTTGTGGGTCCCATTTGTTTTAGTTGTATGCGTGGGACCGGTGGCACCCGATTTATGTTTCAGGTTTGATCATGCCAATTTTACGATGTGAATAATGTATCACCAAGAAGTATACACAGGTCTGAAGTGTGAAATGAAATATGATTGCAACTTACGAGACTTCTAAACCCACTAGATAGCAGTCGATTAATTCTAATGCAGAACATCAATCTTTGTGGTAAGTAATCACCTTTTGTAATTGAAGAATTCTTTTTCCTTATTTGACGTTCATCCGAGGGTGCTCTGCGCCTAAGCTTGTTTTGAAATTGTCTCGTACTTCCGTATAGTACTTTAGTAAATCGTAAATTGTGCCAGGAGCGAAATTTGTGTGCGTAAAACTTGTGAGTAGGGGCCCCGCTGTAATTGTTATTGTATATTCTGTTGCTACATTCTTAAAGATTTACTATATGTATTTTTAAAATAGGTTTGGGGATTTAAGTTTTAATGTGAAGTAGTTGCCTAGTTTCAGCTGGCACTTCTAATTAATGTCTTGAGCTTAAATTTGATACCATTGTGTCTCTACTACTTGCCATCAATATTTGATCAAGGTTAATATTTAATCATGGATATTGTAAGTAATGGTTAACTTTTTGCTAAAAAAATGGAGCTGGCCAACATGTGTTTTTGTAAATGTTGCTTACGAAGTTCTTGTTACTAAATTTCTCTTAAAAATACCTTTGAATTAAAATTAGCCCGGCACCTTACCGCTTCCTACAGTTCCTGACGAACCACTCCGCTAACGTCATTGTCTTCTGTAGTTTACGCAGGGCCAGTTTATGGTCCAAGCCACGCAAGCTCTCGCTTGAGACGCCGAGTTAACAGGCGCACCAGAGGCGGGGCGTATCACAATTAGTAGCGTCCGTTTGAGGCGCCAAGCGGAAAAGGGTGCCCAATTGCAAGTCTGGTATACAGTCCACATCAGAAAAAGTAGCAGAAACTGATACAGATGAAAGTGTCCGAGGGACCAGTTTGTTGATACCATCACTGTAGAATGTTTCAGATTGTTGACGGAGCCACAACTTCACCTCTGCTTACACTGCTTCATCACTGGAGGTGTTTCTCGTGTTGAAATAGATGAAAACTGTGGCTGTTTTGAGGATGATCGATGACAGTGAACTCAAGGCAGATGTCGCAGTGCTCGTGTATGTCTGGCATCGTCATGCTGAATGAGAGGATGCTCCATGTGTGAACTGACTCTCTGAATTCGTGTTTTCAGTTTTATGAGGGTCACGCAGTCTCTTGCCGAGTTTATAGTGGTGTTTGTAGGCTTAAATTCCAAAACCACCACTCTCTGAATATCCCAGAACTTTGCCTGCTGATGGCATGGTCTTGAACTTTCCTGGCATCGGTGACAGGCCTACTTAGTGGCGGAGTTCCATTGATGTCCTCTTGTTGTCGCAGTTACAATGGTGAACTCAACTTCCATCACCTGTCATAATCATCACCGAGTACAGCTTTCATTTTTCTATGGATCTGAATTGGATGCATGTTTTATACGGCTAGAAACTCGATTAGGGTACGCTGTTTCTCGACACTGACATAGTTACATTATCCCCCGTCAATTTACATGTTACAATTAGGAGCTCTCTAGCCTCAGAGGGTTGCAGCCTGCGTCACCGAAGCGGGATAGTTGACAGACTAACATGCTTGACATATAATACCTCAACCTATGTTGAAAATAGAATAAAAAATTCGGAGGCATTACTTTTCAGCACGACCTCGCATGTGAGAAGCTATCGCAGGAAGTACCGATGTCTTCTAATTGATTTTCGCACTTGCCGATTAACAAACCTGTGTATTTAAAGTCATTGTCGCAATTTTCCAGTACAGACCAAGGTTATTGGAGGTTTTCGTTGGTTGTCAGGTGTCTACCCGAAATGGTAAGTCCCTTCCCTTTATTCCGCATTGGGATCATCCATTTGCCTCACTACCACTTTGTCTGATATTTGATTGATTAGAACCGCGACTCGCCAATGGGCTCTGCTCCTAGCAGTGGAGGATTAAACGAATTAAAAGTAAATGAAAATGAAGGCAATGAGCTGAACCACCAAGAACTACGACAGGCAACCGAAAAACAGAAAATTAAAAGTCAATTAGAATCAATTTTTCTCAGATTTAATTTCTGTGCTAATAACAGAGAGAGAAAAAAAATATTGTTGCATGGTTTTACCTTCCCGTAAGTTCTGCATTAACCTAGACACCAGCAGCTAGTAAATTTATTACAAAGCAAACAAAAAATTGACTAAACTATGTATTTAAAAATCACTTACAAAAATTTACGTTGCGTAACTTGCATTTGCCACCCACAACAAATTAAGCATTTTAATTACCATACTGCGATAGACTTAGTGGCAACACAACAATACGACAGTAACGTCTTTTTTCATAAGAAAGAATCCGAATTTTACGTGCAACACCAGTATACTGTGCTATATCATTTCTGTAGTTGTATGCTTGCAGAAAATGCGAACAGTAATTGTTTTATTTCTCCCTGAGTAACTGCACGTGAGCGTTGGTTCTTTTTTTCATATGACATACACGGCCTAAAAAGTTCGCAAAAATAAATTACCACGTTACAAATTATCACCAAAATGTTGTTGTTCACATAGCTATCAGCAAAAGAACACTCCAATAATTCATATTGCATATGGTACTGTTTTCACGTCATAAATGACTATTGAGGATTTTCGTAATTCCATCATTTGTTCTGCGTGATACGGTACCCCGATAAATGCAGCCAAGTATGATTCAGAATAAGGGAGTATTACCATCACGCATTGACTACAATACGCAATGGTAGTACTGAAGTTCAGAAATAGTATGTGAATTCGTCAGAAATGCACTTCCGTAAGTTTGTAAGGTTCCTCCTTCTTCGTTAGAACCTTTCAGGACCACGTGTGGCTTGTTTTTCACGTCTTCTTTCTTCCCAATACCTCTTCATTCTCTCGCTTCTTCTGTTTCTTTCTTCTTCTCTTAAGATAACTTCGATTTTCGTGTCCGGCCACCTGTGACCATCCACCAATCATTTACACTTCTCCCCGTCCTTTACCACCTTCTGCAGATTCCTTCCTTTCATTCTTACAGCCTTCCAGTCATCTCTGACTTCCTTCATCCAGTTGTTTGCCGTATGACATGTTGCATTCCATACCTTCTTAGTCAACCTCTCCTCGTCCATCCTCATGTTGTGCCCAACAAATCGTAGCCTCCTCTTCCGTATCTCCCTTGATATGGGTTCAATATTTTCGTACAGTTCCTGTCGTCTTCTGCGTATCCAGATATCCCCATGTTTTTTGGTGCCTCATATGGCTCTCAAAATTTTCCGATCCTCCTTCTCCAACTGTACGCAAGCTCTTTTGCCGAGTGTGATCGTTTCTGATGCGTACAGAGCAGCATTCTTTACAGTTGTTATGTAATGTCGCAATTTGGCATTCCGTGGCAGATTTTTCTTGCCGTATATTTTTTTCACTGCATACCGGACCTTCTGCAAAAGCTGTGCCCTGTCTACTGCGCTACTGTTGCTCTGTATGCCACTAGTTATCTTCTCCCCTAAATAACAAAAACTATTGACTTTCTCAACCACTTGGCCATCTATCTTCCAGTCAGACTCAGTGTTCAATGTCTTGGTCTTCTTACATGCAATCCTCAGTCCGACCTTTTCTGCTCTTTCGGCTAGATTTTTTAGTACTGTATTTGCCTCTTATTCTGTCTCATTTAAGAGTACCATGTCATCTGCGACTGCCAGGCGGTCCACTGTTGCATTATGTTTGACCTTGTAACCTATTTGCACACATTTGATCATGTTACTATTTAGTTGTCTCCACTGTATCACTACTTCGTCCAAAACCAGGTTAAATAAACTTAGTGACAGTCCGTCCCCTTGCCGGACTCCTGTTTTTATTTGGAAGCTGACTGACAGCGTACTGCGGTGCCTGATCCTGGCAGTAGTGTCGCTGCACGTTTCCTTTACTACTGCGTGTGTTGCAGCGTCCAGTCCTCTGTCTTCCAACACATCAAGCAGAGTACTTCTCTCAACTGAATCGTAGGCTTTTGGGAAGTCCACAAATGTCACTATTGTTTTTTTCCTATCCTGTGCCTATGTTCTATTATCCTTTTTAATCCAAATATCTCTTCTGTACAATTCCTCCCTTTTTTAAAGCCACACTGGTACCGTCCTATTGTCGGCCCTAGTTGTTCTTCACCTCTGTTCAGCAAGATTCTCGACAAAACCTTGTACCCTATGTTTAAGAGAGAGATGCCCCTGTTTCTCATTCCATCTACTTCTCTTGGCATTTCTGATCGTTTTGCTAGCAATTTTTCTCGCGTTTTGGAAGTTCGACCATTCTTCTTGCTTTTTACAGAACTTCCATTTTATCCACGCTTTCCTCCTGGTCACGACTGCATTCTCACAATTATACGCCCACCACTCACGGTTCCTTTTCTTGTTGTTAGTGGCCAGTCGCACTGCCTCTTCTTCCATCATATCTCTCACTCTCTTCCAATCACTGTGAACTACCATTCTCTTTGCGTACTCTGCTCTGTTTTTTCAGAAGATCTAGGTCGATTCTGTGAGTGTTTGTGGTCCTACGTTTCCTTGCTCTGTTGGGTATCCACCTGAATTTTATTTCGACAACTAGAGATCTGATTCCATCCTGCTATTTTTCCTCACTTTCGTATTCATAATCTCTCTGTGATTCGTGTCACGGATTGCTTTGTGGTCTAGCTGTTTTTCCGCAATCCTGTTTCCAGGGCTGACCCACGTTGTTTTCTTGCTTGCCTTAACTTTGTAATGATGGCATTATTCTCATCTTGTGTCGCCCACACAGATCCACTAATGTCACACCATTCTTGTTTGTTCTCTTGTGGGCTGGATAATCTCCCACAAGACCTCTAAACTTCCTTTCCGTGCCCATTTGCGCGTTAAAACCTCCCCTTTTGTCCACATCTGTCACTACCTTATCCAAGGTGGACCAAAACTGTTCAGTTCCTGCTTTGTCTTTTTTGTTCTTATTATTTGTTGGTGCATGTGAATTTACTATTGTATACGTTTTGTTACCTATTTCCATTGTCAGATATGACAGCTTCTCGTTTACGCCCTTCCACGCAGTGATGCTATCCAGGTATCTACGATCTACTAAAAAGGCTGTGCCAAACATAAAAGGTTGCTTTGGTCCCCTAACACCGGGTTTCCTTTTCAAAATTACATATCCCTCTGATTCCATCTTGCTTTCGTCTCTGAATCTTGTTTCCTGTAGTGCCAGTATGCCAATCACAAGTTCTCTCATACTGTCACACCTTTAGCTTGCCCACCTTCATCATTGTCTGTATGTTTATGGTTCCCATTTTAAAAATATGTTTCGGTCTGATTTTGTGGCCGTGATTTAGATTGGATTTTGAGGTACAGGTAGGTTCGCAGTTTTGTTTCGCACATGACGCAGATACCCAGAATCCGATAGCCTGCTTGCGGTGATCTAGGTCAACGAGGGATTAGCCCCCTGGGGTATATTTGCAATTATCACATGCTTCATGACTGCTTCACAACCCGAAGTTTCGGCTTTGGCTACCGCATTTGCAGTAGCGTGGTTACAACTGGAGTGGTTAGCTCTAGAGTATGTAATCAGACGCGTTTTGTGACCGCTCCACTGGAGTACAGACGCCACTCTGTTGTGAGAAGGTTCATCCGCCTTGATGGCCGTTCGGATTCGCCAGATCTTCTTTTGAAATGACTGGCCATCTTCTTCCACCCCTCAAGCCGCTGACCTTTTCACGCTACAATTTTGATTGAGAATGATAAGCCCTCCAGATCCGGAGCACGCAAACCTCCTCACCCCCACGGACAGTGCTACTTTAAGGCGGTGTTCCTTGAGGAGGTTTCATCTAGAGTTTGTACATAGATATGTAAGCACATGCTTCTGACACGGCAGTCCGAATCTTTAAATGGCGCGACGATCATTTCTTTCTAGGGTCTTTCACACGATCCGTTCCCATTACTGTGACGGTCGCCTACGTTCGACGTGAAAGTCCAACAAACACTCACGGACGGCAGGAGTCAGCACTGGCAATGGAGGGTATTTAAAGCGTGTCCGGGGAACGTGGGAAACAGTGCAGCTTTTGTCGTAATGCGGAAACGGAGCGATTTATCTAACGTCCAAAAGGGCACGATCCTTGGCTTTTGCGCCCTGGATGGAAGCATTTCCGAGACGGCTAAGTTCGTAACCTGTTCGCTAGCCGCAGTGGTTAAACAATACCGTGCATGGCAGAATGGCACTATCAAAAACCGGTGCCGAGGCAAATGTCTGACCGCCCAGGCGAACCAAGGGGCTGCCAGCAGCGTCTTCTCAACGACCGCTCAGCAAACGCTAATGCGTAGACTATGGGCCTCCACAGCTGCTGTTCATCGGCGACAAAGCCAGGAACTGCACGCCAGTACTGCAACTGAACATCCACTCAGTGGCGACAGGTGGACGTTTCAGGTTTTGTGGGCTATCGGACAGACGGCCATTGGTTCCCTGTTGGTCTACCATGGACAGGAGACATCGGCTCGTTAAATAATTGTCAATGTCAATGAAATTCACTAACAGCCATGTAATCTAAGATGTTATTTTATTTTACTTTGAAGGCTACTAGTTTCAGCCTTTCACTATGCCATATTCAGGCCCCATTTACATCTCTCCAAATAAACGAAAAAGTCATATAGATCCATAAATCGCTGGATGTCGTGAATTCAATCGTTACATTAGTGCTTCATTCGAAGACTTGATAGCAGCTCTTATTGCTTTCGTATCTGGACATATCTGTCACTACACTAAGAGTGAAGTTGTCCACTTTGTTGGTGCATCAACATGATTGTCCATGGTATTTGCAGGGAATGGTGTACCTCTCACCGCCATTAAATATGGCGTAGATACAGTGGCTGTAAAAAGGTCCAGAGAGGAGTCTCACATCTTTGTAATCACTATCGGTTAACCCCACAGCAGTTGCTTCTGTCAGTGAACGCAGGTCCGTAGCAACCAGTTTCATAAGAAACATTGCGAAGATAGACAAACAAATACTTTTTACAGCGAAATACTTTGTACTGTGAAAAGGGATGGAATAAATAGTTCTACACAGTGAACTATCTATACATAAACGTCTCCTTTGTCTGAAACCGTATATATGAAAACTTTAAGTAATGCAACATCACAGTAATTTAACTAGACCACCAAATTGTTGCAAATTCCTTGTTTTTATTAAACCCCCAAACGTGGGGAAATTCCTTGTTCAACTCATGAATCTGTACATTGCCCTTGTGGAGAACTATAACACGTAGTCTTCAGGGTCATAGTTTACAGTCCATACAAGATACACACTAACACTAAAAAATGTCTCTTTGCTTCATGTCTCCACTAGCTAGCATTTACATACTTGTGTACATCTCCGTCAGGCATTGCGAGAGGCAGCTAGTGCAGTGCTCACTATTCAGTCCATCTGATGAGTGCAAATATTGTGGCATGCATAGCTTAATCTATGTGCTAAGGCCGGCCGCGGTGGTCTAGCGGTTCTAGGCGCGCAGTCCGGAACCGCGCGACTGCTACGGTCGCAGGTTCGAATCCTGCCTCGGGCATGGATGTGTGTAATGTCCTTAAGTTAGTTAGGTTTAAGTAGTTCTAAGTTCTAGGGGACTGATGACCACATATGTTAAGTCCCATAGTGCTCAGAGCCATTTGAACCATTTTATGTGCTAAGGGTACCCACACGCAATAAAAGTTAAAGTACAAACAGCATTGACAACACAGACTTCTTCCAGCCCACGAGAATACCCCGAGGCTAGAAACCCCCATTGTTTGTCAGAATGAAGGCAGAGGAACCTGTGTGACGTCGCCAGATGCTATAGAACGGCATTAAACATTACTTCATTTATTTCTCTGAATACTGCTTAACTACTGTGTCATACCCCTGATGGGAGTTGTTAAATCCTTCTTAGCACTTCTTATGTAATGTTATGAGACTAATGGAGGCAGGTTCGTCTGCACTCATCTACCCCTTTTCTCCTGAACTCACTCGCACTCACTCGTAGATGTGTTGATGTCACTTTACTTCCAGTGGCTGGCTCATGTTGACACTTCCGTGTGATTGAGCAATGCTGTTCACTCCGGATAAGAAAATTTCACTCTCCTGTTCCCTTATTTCCTTGATGTGTCCTTATCTGGTTCAGGTGTTATACCTATTAAAGAAATCACGTGGCCTAGAAATTTATTCTCTCTTTTGCAGTTTGATTTTTTGCAGATTGGCAGTGGCTCCGGGATTTGAAAACATGCGTAATATCCTTTCTAATAAATCAATATATTCCTCCCAAATATGTGTAGCTAGTAACAAGTCATCAACATTTAAAGTTACTTCTTCCAATAGGTCGAACCATGACTCAGTGTCTAATGCAGCGATAGAAACACCTGAATTTGCATTCAATCCAAAAGGGTTGCTATAAGGTGTCATGGGTTGTTCTACAATTTTCCATTCTAACATCTTTGGTATTTCTTTGGCAACAACCTCTCTTCTTGTCCATGGTGCACTTCAGTAACAATTCTTTCAGTTTGGACTGCTGTTGGGAGTAAATAATTGAAGACGCCGCCACTTTGTCATTCATGTGATCTTCATGATTCTTCAAAAACCTTCAGTGAGGAGGTTGACAAGTGAACTGGGATCCTTTCATCTTAATAAACTTAATTCTTATGCCTTGGCAGAATTTACTACGTTCGATTCCCGGTTTCATCATATCTTTCGCAATATATTCACCACTGATACTCAAATAACACTTTTCAGAGGAAAAGGTCTTTGCATACCTCTCCGTTAGAAATTCCTTGCTTAAAATGCATCCGAGTATTAACCGATTTACAACTAGGAATGGGCAAAATCTGATTTTTTAACACACATCTACACTTTGCCATGTCGCAGTCGGACACTGGCTGCTCCAATAAACTTGCAGTTTTGTAATGGCTGTGTAGGAAATCTCATAACCTCTGTGATCTTAGTAAACAGATATACTGATACCACATTCACAGTAGCGCTTGTGTCAATAATAACAGCAGTCGGAATTTTTCCTGTAATAACATTAATAGTGGCTTGCAACTATATTTTTTGGAGTGATCATGACATTTACAGCAGTCAATGCCTAAGTCATCTGCGTTGTCAGTGTCTTCGTAATATCTGGTTCACTGGGCTATATTTACTGCCCCCATTCCATCCTACAACCATTATTGGTGGACATAATGCGGCCAGTTCTAGTTTTCTGAAGAAGTCATAGTCGGGTATATCATTGTTTGCGCTGCATGTGTGCAGATATGAAAAATATAAATCTACACTTTTTGCGAGCCTCCTGGCGGAACTGACTTTATGTCTGGAGCATTCAAATCTGGCTTCAAGTGCTGCCGCACCCGCCAGACATCTGTCATAGACCCGCTCAACTACACTCCTGGAAATGGAAAAAAGAACACATTGACACCGGTGTGTCAGACCCACCATACTTGCTCCGGACACTGCGAGAGGGCTGTACAAGCAATGATCACACGCACGGCACAGCGGACACACCAGGAACCGCGGTGTTGGCCGTCGAATGGCGCTAGCTGCGCAGCATTTGTGCACCGCCGCCGTCAGTGTCAGCCAGTTTGCCGTGGCATACGGAGCTCCATCGCAGTCTTTAACACTGGTAGCATGCCGCGACAGCGTGGACGTGAACCGTACGTGCAGTTGACGGACTTTGAGCGAGGGCGTATAGTGGGCATGCGGGAGGCCGGGTGGACGTACCGCCGAATTGCTCAACATGTGGGGCGTGAGGTCTCCACAGTACATCGATGTTGTCGCCAGTGGTCGGCGGAAGGTGCACGTGCCCATCGACCTGGGACCGGACCGCAGCGACGCACGGATGCACGCCAAGACCGTAGGATCCTACGCAGTGCCGTAGGGGACCGCACCGCCACTTCCCAGCAAATTAGGGACACTGTTGCTCCTGGGGTATCGGCGAGGACCATTCGCAACCGTCTCCATGAAGCTGGGCTACGGTCCCGCACACCGTTAGGCCGTCTTCCGCTCACGCCCCAACATCGTGCAGCCCGCCTCCAGTGGTGTCGCGACAGGCGTGAATGGAGGGACGAATGGAGGCGTGTCGTCTTCAGCGATGAGAGTCGCTTCTGCCTTGGTGCCAATGATGGTCGTATGCGTGTTTGGCGCCGTGCAGGTGAGCGCCACAATCAGGACTGCGTACAACCGAGGCACACAGGGCCAACACCCGGCATCATGGTGTGGGGAGCGATCTCCTACACTGGCCGTACACCACTGGTGATCGTCGAGGGGACACTGAATAGTACACGGTACATCCAAACCGTCATCGAACCCATCGTTCTACCATTCCTAGACCGGCAAGGGAACTTGCTGTTCCAACAGGACAATGCACGTCCGCATGTATCCCGTGCCACCCAACGTGCTCTAGAAGGTGTAAGTCAACTACCCTGGCCAGCAAGATCTCCGGATCTGTCCCCCATTGAGCATGTTTGGGACTGGATGAAGCGTCCTCTCACGCGGTCTGCACGTCCAGCACGAACGCTGGTCCAACTGAGGCGCCAGGTGGAAATGGCATGGCAAGCCGTTCCACAGGACTACATCCAGCATCTCTACGATCGTCTCGATGGGAGAATAGGAGCCTGCATTGCTGCGAAAGGTGGATATACACTGTACTAGTGCCGACATTGTGCATGCTCTGTTGCCTGTGTCTATGTGCCTGTGGTTCTGTCAGTGTGATCATGTGATGTATCTGACCCCAGGAATGTGTCAATAAAGTTTCCCCTTCCTGGGACAATGAATTCACGGTGTTCTTATTTCAATTTCCAGGAGTGTAGCTCTCGCGACATAGTGCGCACAATCCTGATACGCCATTCGACCAAAACTGATCATCATCATTCAGATATGACACGTCATATCAAAGCTGCAAGAACAATTTTGTCAAAGATTAAGCACTCACATGTACTTTTACATCTTCATATAAAAGAGCTAACAAAATATAATTGAAAAAACTACATCCATTATAGATATCGCTGCCATAAAATGTCTCATGTAAGTAACAGTCTCAAAAATCATGACACAGGAAGATCGTGTTTATTGTGAGCTCTCTGCATCAGATTTAGCATGGAAAAAATTATCCATACTGTACTTACTTGAAATAAAAATATGCAGTTTTACAGTAAACAAATTTGATGATGACCTTACCACATAACTGTGCACTTCTCATTCACATTTTGAGGACATATTTTAGTCCTACGCAATTGAAACTGCGTTTGGCAGAGGCGTTAGTAGCAGGGATAGCTAAAATCTTGACTGCGAACCTAGAAAAGTTTGGAAAGTAATCTTGCCGTAGTCTCCATCAGCAAAGCAACATACTTCGGTAATTACAATAGCTCTCGCCAAATTACTTAAACAATACCAATTAAAAGAACACATGAATGTCAGTTGCCTTCGTTCAAAGAAACCGTACACACTGATGAGGCCGACCGCTGTGACCGAGCGGTTCTAGTCGCTTCAGTCCGGAACCGCATTGCTCCTACGGTTGCAGGTTCGAATCCTGCCTCGAGCATGGATGTGTGTGATGTCCTTAGGTTAGTTAGGTTTAAGTAGTTCTAAGTCTAGGGGACTGATGACCTCAGATGTTAAGTCCCATAGTGCTTAGAGTCATTTGAACCATCTGAACACTGATGAGCCAAAACATTACGAGCAGCAGCTTAACAGCTTGCTTGTCCGTCTTTGGAACGAAACACATCACTAATTCTGCATGTCATGAATCCGCCAGTTTGTTGGTAGGTTTGTGGATGTATGTGGCATTAGATGTCGTCGCACAGGTCATGTAATTCGCGTAAACAACGGGCGCTGATTGGTGTACGCGGTGATGGCGCCCGATAGCGACCCAGATGGGTTCCATAGAATTTTCATCAGGCGAATTTGGTCGACGGTACATCAATTTGAGTTCACTATAATGCTTCTCAAACCACTATACCACAGTACTGGCTCTGAGATACCGACAGTTATACTGCTGAAAAATGACGTCGCCGTCGGGGAAGGCATGAACCATGAGAGGACGCTGGTGGTTCGCAGCTGTCAGCGTGTCTTCGATTACTAACACAGGTCTCATGCAAGCGCAGGAGAATGTCTCCCATAGCATAACACAGCTCCAATCAGCCTGCGTCTGTGGGACACTTCAAGTTTCGAGCCAACGTTCACTTCGCTGATGACGTTTGTGGAGACGACCAGCGACCTAGTGTAGCAAAAATGTTTCATCCGAAGAGCCGACACGTTTCCATTGATCGACGGTCGAATCCCGATGCTCGGTGCCCCCTGCAGTCGTAACTGACGGCGTTGTTGGATCAACATGTAAACAGTTAGGGGTGGCTGCTGCAGAGTTCCATGTTTAACAATGTACGATGAACGGTGCGCTCCGCTTCTGCGTGCACCAGTAGATATGCCACAGATCACCATCTGTCCTATTTATAGAGCAGATAAGCCTTCGAACGCCACGTTCCGTGAAGTGTCGTGGACTCCAACCATTTAGCCGTAGTGATAGTTTCACGATTGCAGCACGTGCACGTTCGACAAGCCTCGCTGGTTTAGAGATACTCGTTTACAAGATCCGCGTAGCAATAATCTGGCTTTTATCTCAATGTATTTCACCATCTGCAGCCCATATCTTCGCTAGTATGATCCCCCGTCTGTGTCTGCTCCTCTTACATTCCTTTTGTCACGGTGTCACACCACCAGGCGACATCCCCAGTAGCAGTGGGCAGTGGTCATTATGTTTTGACTCATCAGTGTACACGACTGTGATGGTAATTGTCCATTTATCGACCCAGTTCTTATCTGACACGGATAAAATCTCTGTGGAAATGCTGCTTTCTATGCGGCTCAGAGCACACCATTTCTTCAACTTCCTGGGCTGATCGCAGGAGTACTTTATTACGAATCTGGAGCAAGTAGCAGTTCCATGTCACAAGTCCAAGACGTTCTCTTTGTTGCTTCCGTCATCCAAGATCGCACCGTCTCTCATACCACGCAAAACTGTTTACATGAATTATTAGTTTATTTTTCAAACAGTTGATATGGATACTATTAACATATTTTTAGCAGATTGTCGTATTTTGTGCTAGGTTCACCTGCTTCATTTAGAAATTACGGATGAAATTTATACACACTGGATGACCACAAGTCATTTCTCATAAGAAATGCAGTCGGTGGTTTATTTAATTATTTAATCGTATGGCTAGGGGAGGCTTTTACCGGGTGCCGGTCTTTCAATTTGACGCCACTTTGGCGACCTGCAGTCGACGAGGATGATGATGAGGACAGCACAACACCCAGTCCCTGGGCGGAGAAAGTTCCCCGACCCAGTCGGGAATCGAACCCGGGCCCAGAGGATTGACAATCCGTCACGCTGACCATTCAGCTACCGGGGGCGGACTAGTCGGTGGAGACAGTTTATAATAAGAAAACAAAAGAAAGATCTTAATTTTCTATCATCAGTAATTTATATTTCTTCTGAATTTTGTCCAATGACACTAGGAACCAGCACACGTATTAGGGATCACGCCTTCTCGAGATTATGGATGGATCTGGCTCTGTAAGCTACCGAGGTTCTCAACCAGTTCAGACCACTCCGTGATACAGTATGTGAACTGTTGATTGCCCAGCAGACCAGCCCTCTAGCATGGAGCCCAGTAGGCCAGCTGAGGAAGCATGGGACCTGGCCACACTGAGCTGGACTGAATGTACATACTCTTCGCAAACTAGACCTGAGGCAGGCTAGTGTGAGCTGTAGCATTCGGTGCACGCCTCTGGAGTGCAGTGACAGCAGAGGCGTCTATGTGCAACCTCATTTTTGCAGTCGGAAGGGTGGGTTATCGGCAGGCACTGACCCTACTAGCTTCGACTCTTTGGAGCGTCGTTAGATGTCGTTTCCAAACATTTGGTTTTGTTCTCATTTTTTTGCTCAAGATTCGATGTCATATCATCCTGTACACCATGAACACTCTATCCTGGGATGCTCTCAGTTAAGGAGCCATCACACACTCATTACTTGTACTGCAATATTATTGTGTCGTTATATTGTGTGAAAGTGCAAGGCCAAGAAAGGCAAAATATTATTGCGCAGTATATACGACTGCGACGCTTCAGTTAGAACTCTGCCTTTGTAGTGAATATGTTAGCGCCCAGTGATGTACAACTCGTATGTGTTGTAGTTGCAATCGCTATGTTCTGCAACAAGGAAAAAGAGGAAGTGGTGATGAGCGAAAAATTCGCTTGGAAGGAGTTCTAAACATGACCATATTAACACCCTAAGAAGATCTGCAGCAAAACCAGACCACTAGCAGAATTTTTAAGGTGTGGAATATTTCAACAAGCCTGTAAACTTCACTGCACGTTATACACACACAAAAAGCATGTTGTTCATATGTTGACAGGATTTCACTTTCCACAAAGCTGGAAGCGATGTATAAACCTAGAAAGAATAAGATACATTACCGTAGAGCAGTGTTTTTCAACCTGTGGGTCGCGACCCCCTGGAGGGTAGCGAAGCCTTGCTCAGGGGGTAGCGGTCACAGGAGAAAGCAGTTGCAGCATGGCTGGTAACGTTTGTTTCATGACGATCATCTGCTGTGGTATAAATGTCACACGGAAGTGACAAGGTTTTGTGAAAGCACCTTGAAAATTGGCTCGCGTTCAGATTCGATACTTATTTATAATAATGAATACGTACTTAATTTAAACCTGCTGAAGAGGTTCTGTAGGGGTTCTGTAATACCAAAATATAGGCCTATGGAAAATGATATTTATTTTTTATTAAAATTACGTAATTCCTTTTTTAACATTAATTCTGAATTGAGCATAATGTAGATTGTTTTATAATAAATACACCAAATTAACGATAAATAAACGCAAAACTGGAAAACTGTTTTTAGGCACCCATCGATAACTAAATGAAGAAGATCCAATAAGTAACTGTGAGAAATTAAAAACACCTTCCTGTTTACAAATTGACTATATAGTGGGACCTCGTTTAACGAGAATCATTCGCTTCTGAGTCAACCTGCATTGCGCAACACTAGTTATGCGAAACATATTTTTCTGTTGGAATTCACGTAAAAAAAGGAAAATGCATTCCATCCAGAAAAAATAGTAAAACATTTTATAAAATGTACATCCTTTTTTAGAAGAAGTCGTCTAAAGACATTTGATTTTACCTTCTCTTCAAAATGAGTCTTAAACACAGAAGACGGCTAGCTGAATGAAATATCCGCCTAGGTATTGGTTAAAGCTCAGCTTTATTGAATTCCTGTTGGTTAACGACGACATATCTAAAATGGAATTCATATAGAGGTATTTCATGGCCATGAAGTAACACGAAATTTCCTTGCAACACCGTCACAGAGAATTTGGCAACATCGTCCAGGAGACCTAAGCGGAGGTATCGGTTACAATAACTGTAACACGAGAAATGTCGCTAACGGTACAGCTGAATACTGTATTGTCGGTGGCGTTGTCTTTGTTGGAGCGTCTAATTTATTTTCTTCGTCGTAATAATAATAACACTGATGTAAAACAGTACGCTCTTTTTTCCTCCATGTTTTCTGTTATTTCATTGTCATTTCTTTCCGGCGGGGCATAAGCCATCCTGTCAAGCGTAACGTCATTAACAATAATGGTACTATCCAGCTATTCTACACAAATGCATAGCGCTTTATCGGCACAACTGCAATTTGATGCCTGAAGACTAATGTCTCTCATTTGTATTATTAAAAAGCATACTTGACACTTATTAAGATTTTATAGTCTTGAACAGTTTTTGTTCATAGGGCGACACCAATGATGTCTGCCACGGGTGCCACTTAGACAGATGAAAATAAGAAATGGTTATAGCTTCTAGACTACAATAGAAGTGTAACGGTTTTAATGAGAAGACTGTGCCTGTTTATTTATTGGCTCTGAGCACTATGCGACTTAACTTCTGAGGTCATGAGTCGTGTAGAACTTAGCACTAATTAAACCTTACTAACCTAAGGACATCACACACATCCATGCCCGAGGCAGGATTCGAACCTGCGACCGTAGCGGTCGCTCGGCTCGGCTCGGCGCCCAGAACCGCACGGCCACTCCGGACGGCGTTTATTTATTAATAAATTGTCAAATTGTGGTTCAATTTTTGAGACACAAATCACCAAATCATTTTCTAGTTGAATTCTATTTCTCTTCTTAGTTTTTATGTTCACCATTGAAGAGAAAGCTTATTCACAAAGATGGGAAGTGGCGAACGGCACTAATAATTTCAAAGCTTCCTTTGCCAGCTGTAGATACCCTACTTTTCTCTTCATCCAGAAGACGTCAATCTTTTGCGAGTTAACTTCCATTTTAAGCATCCTCTCAGCTACTAAATCTACACTACTGGCCATTAAAATTGCTACACCACGAAGATGACGTGCTACAGACGCGAAATTTGACCGACAGGAAGAAGATGCTGTGATATGCAAATGATTAGCTTTTCAGAGCATTCACACAAATTTGGCGCCGGTGGCGACACCTACAACGTGCTGACATGAGGTAAGTTTCCAACCGATTTCTTATACACAAACAGCAGTTGACCGGCGTTGCCTGGTGAAACGTTGTTGTGATGCCTCGTGTAAGGAGGAGAAATGTGTACCATAACGTTTCCGACTTTGATAAAGGTCGGTTTGTAGCCTATCGCGGTTGCGGTTTATCGTATCGCGACATTGCTGCTCGCGTTCGTCGAGATCCAATGACTGTTAGCAGAATATGGAATCGCTGGGTTCAGGAGGGTAATACGGAATGCCGTGCTGGATCCCATCGGCCTCGTATCACTAGCAGTCGAGATGACAGGCATCTTATCCGCATGGCTGTAACCGATCGTGCAGCCACGTCTCGATCCGTGAGATGGGGGCGTTTGCAAGACAACAACCATCTGCACCAACAGTTCGACGACGTTTGCAGCAGCATGGACTATCAGCTCGGAGACCATGGCTGCGGTTTACCCTTGACGCTGCATCACAGACAGAAGCGCCTGAGATGGTGTACTCAACGATGAATCTGGGTGCACGAATGGCAAAACGACATTTTTTTTGGATGAATCCAGGTTCTGTTTACAGCATCGTGATGGTCGCATCCGTGTTTGGGGACATCGCGGCGATCGCAAATTGGAAGCATGTATTCGTCATCACCATACTGGCGTATCACCCGGCGTGATGATATGGGGTGCCATTGGTTACACGTCTCGGTCACCTCTTGTTCCCATTGACGGCACTTTGAACAGTGGACGTTACATTTCAGATGTGTTACGACTCGTGGCTCTACCCTTCATTCGATCCCTGCGAAACCATACATTTCAGCAGGATAATGCACGTCTGCATGTTGCAGGTTCTGTACTAGCCTTTCTGGATACAGAAAATTTTCGACTACTGCCCTGTCCAGCACATTCTCCCGATCTCTCACCAACTGAAAACGCCTGGTCAATGGTGGCCGAGCAACTGGCTCGTCACAAAACGCCAGTCACTACTCTTGATGAACTGTGCTATCGTGTTGAAGCTGCATGGGCAGCTTACCTGTACACGCCATCCAAGCTCTGTTTGACTCAATTCTCAGGCGTATCAAGGCCGTTATTACGACCAGAGGTGGTTGTTCTGGGTACTGATTTCTCAGGATCTATGCACCCAAATTGCGTGAAAATGTAGTCACGTGTCAGTTCTAGTATAATACATTTGTCCAATGAATACCCGTTTATCATCTGCACTTCTTCTTGGTGTAGCAATTTTAATGGCCAGTAGTATATAAGTGTTTCTTTCGTCATCGTACTCAGATCGGCCAATTGTACTGACATATCTAAAAAATCATTTGTTGTCCATCTATGACCGTTGTTAACGTCAGCGTTCAGCTCTGGAAAGTAGCTTAACAGTTTCTTATCCAAACTATGCAAGCTCTATATCAGGCACGGAATGAGAACTTAGCACCACCGATTGGTCCATTGCAATTTCTTCGACACTCGTCTGAATACAAGGGAAAGACTCAGACATCTTCTTTTGTAAAAAGATTGACCACAAACTAAGTTTTGCGAGGAAACGTTTGATTTTATCCTTAACTGTTGTAATGTTTCCGTCTTTCCCTTGGAGGCTCTTGTTTAAAATATTTGGTTAAAAAGATCCGCGAGAGATGCTAACTTTAATAGCCAAACAAGGTCACAAAAGCAATTCGCATATCCAGATTTATAATCTTGAAAGAATATTAACAATTCGCCTTTTAGTTCCAGAACTTGTGTTAATACCTTTCCTTTGGAAATCCATCTGTGTGATAGAGGAGATTTTGATGGAGCGAACCTAAGTCTTCACAAATGATCCTTAACAGTCGAGTTTGCAACTCTTCATCTTTAATAGAGTTTACAACTTTTATCACCTCTTTAAACACAACATTTAAATCAAAAGTATGCCAGAGCTTGTCGATGAAGAAAGCAGTGTGTCCACGAAAAATTTGGCACTATTGATTTTAATTTCGCGACGAGCCCAGTTTTACTGCCCGTCATAGCTTTAGCACCACCACTACAAATGGCGATATATTTTGTCCACTCAATCTCGTAGTTACGAGTACTTTCTAAAAACCTGCCATAAAAACACTGGCCAGTAGTGTTCGCAGGGAGCGCTGCGCCAAATAAAATGTCTTCCATGATACTATCATCTGCTTCAAAGCGCACAACTACTATAAATTGAGCACTATCTGCAACGTGAGTAGATTTGTCAAACTACAGAGTAAAATATGTGCTCTTCGTTAATTTTTCGACTAATTGTTGTTGAATGTCACCGGCCATATCGTTTGTTCTGCGTTCAGTGGTATGATCAGAAAGTGGTATGCCTTTTAGCTTGTTTTCCTCTTGCTTACCTTACATAATTTCAGCCATATCCAGAGCTGCTGGCAAAGGAAGATTCTCTGCATCAGTATGCGGCTTCGCTGCTTCAGCAACTCGGAATGCGACTCGGTAGCTAGCTAGCAACGCTTTCTCGTTGACAATAGAACCTACATCAGATAAAAAATATTGTTAAATCAGAAAAACGAATAAAAATCAGAAATATTAGTACTGTTTTAAATCAAATAATAACATTACTAGTTTATTGTCTGAATCATAGTAGTTTGCTACTGTTTTCAGTTTCCTTCCGAAGAAATCCGACTGTTTATCAGCTTCCTTGCAATGTTTAGTTGACAGGTGACTCAGAATATTTGATTTTTTCTTACTCTCACGTGGCGATACTTCGCCGCAAATTACACATTGAGGTTTATTGTTCATTACAGTAAAACCATGCTTCATATAACTGTCATGATAAAGTCTTTCTTTTTTTCAATTTTGAATCGCTTCCGCCACTGCCACTTGTACCAGACGTGAAGGGCTGCACAGATCTTTTAAGAACGTGTCAATATTATGCTCGCTCAGAGCAAGCGCGAAGACAATAATCTCGTTTGTACCTGCTGATATATTTGGACAACTGATTGTAGTGAACAGAAAAGTGCGATTATGCCCCCGCTGACCTCTTCTCACCCCACGCTTCTACTGTGGCAAAGAATATATCTCTGCCTGCAGAGCACTGCGACCTCTTTTCACATTGAATTTGATTCCTCGATCAGTATAGTATCAATAGAAAGAAAATTAAATATGTTGCATTTGAAATCGCTGACGTACTATTATTATGGTTCTTGGGGTCGCCAGAATATTTTTACTCAGAAAGGGGTCGCATATTCAAAAAGGTTGAAAAACACTGCTGTAGAGGATTGGTAGGTATGTATTTCTGCAATAAATAATTGAAGCTTCTGAAATGAAAAAATAAGCAGTTTCAGTGTTATTTCCCCGCATCTAGAAGCTTTTTTCGAATGATTCTACAGATAATTACTAAATATATGTAGAAAGTTGAGTGTATGTGTGTACCTGTGTATGTCTGGGATCTTCTCCTGAGTCCCTGGATCGATTTCCATGAAATTTGGCTCAGAAACAGCAGGTCTCACGATTATCAGCACTGTGCATGTTAGAACCTCACAGCTCCAAGAGGAGTAGAGATATTGTGAAGGAAAAGTATCGGCCTGCCAAATTAACATGCTTCCCAGGGCAGCCAACATGTCAGGAGTAAGAAATGGTTCGCCAGGCCCCAATCTGCCCTGCATGGTAGATGTGTTGTACTGGAGTAGTATTGGTCTGCTTTATCAACCTGCTTTGCATAGGTACCTGGAGGTCAGGTGCAAATAAATTAATGTCAAGCCCCTGTTATATTGTCTGCCCTGCGTGACAGGCGTTTTGTGAGAGTATTATACGCCTGCCTTATTGAACAGTACAGCAGGAGGAAATGGACAAAGACAATGGTAGAAGGAGACAAGGAGACAGAGTGGGGAAGGAGAAGATTCATAGTGGAAGGGTGAGGTGGAAGATAGAGGGAGGAAGAAGTGGACACAGAGAGGGTCGGAAGTGGTGTTCAATATGTATGAACAAGCTGGGGGTAAACGTTAGTTACTGAATATGTATTAAATATGTGATAAAACTATTGTCCAGAAAGCACTCCAGCAGTTGCCTCATTTTAAAAAAAAATGGTTCAAATGGCTCTGAGCACTATGGGACTCAACATCTGAGGTCATCAGTCCCCTAGAACTTAGAACTACTTAAACTTAACCAACCTAAGGACATCACACACATCCATGCCCGAGGCAGGATTCGAACCTGCGACCGTAGCGGTCGCGCGGTTCTTTGTCTTTCCTGATGTATTCATATTCTTATGACAGCACTGTATTAGGTACTTGTCTGTCCCCAAATCACAAATTCTCAGCAGGAACTGCCGTGAATTGCACAATGTAACCATTACACAGTACAATACAATGTATTGCGCAATATACTGAAGGAACTTCAATGTTTTTAAAGCTCTACAGTTTCCTTCATCACATTACGCAAATCGTCAATACCGCTCTCAGGTATACAATCATTTACGGACTCTGAGCCAGAGCCAAACCTCAAAGATATACTGAAACTTATTTTCAATAATGTATTAGAGAATTCAAATTATCAAGAAGCGCTTCGAATTTTTTTAACATGAATTTTAATAATGATAGTCAATTTTTTCAGAACTATTGACTTCGAGAATTTTTCAAACAAGTAGTAGCTAGTCTAAATGATTCTGCTTGAAAATGCCTATTGGCTCCGTGGAAGAGAGGTGTAGGGGTGTGGCTTCTATGGAGTACAGTTCTTATACGCTTCCTGAAGTCTCAGCTAGCCGAAGTTGAAAGAGACTTATCAAACTCCACATGATTTTTATCCTCCACTTGTTACAACAAAGGGAATTAGAGTAGTTGGATCTCTGCCTGCATATCTCTGTTATACTTTGACGCGACTCTAATCGGTTTTTAATATTAATATTTTGACAGTATTAAAGGACTTTATTGTTTCTGGCATTGGAAATTGTGACCTCTACAGTAAAGGCATACCAGTTTTGTAGATGTCTCGCTAGAGTCCTCCAGAATACATTAACATAAGTGACATGACCGAACGAGGGTTTCGTGGACAGTTACAAGAAATACAGGTAAAAGAAAAGTGTCGATACTTTCGGCTGGCAGCAAGTACCTTGCTTCCACACGTATTAGAAACAATTTTTACTGTTAGTACTTGAGTTGTATGTTGATGGTTTTCTAAACGTATGTGCCAGATGAAACTGCCAGAAACACTTACTTTGAGACATAATTGATGGAGATGAAACGTCGATATAACTCTCCAGCATTAGTGAATGTGACCACACTGGTAACCGATTCGCAACCTTCTCCGGTATGTAAACCACAAGTCGTGACTGCACTCTAATGCGATTTTATAATATTAGGTTTTATTGTCGTACATGGTCCACATTCGAGCGATTCCACAGTCTTTGCAGACACAGGCATGGCCTGCTGGGGACACCTTTGTAATCAATATTTAGATAAAACTCTCACAATTCGTGAACATTTCGATTTCACAAACGGTTTCGCCCGTCGGATGCGAGCATTATCAGAACTGAGAAAATTATAGGACACTGATGCGCAAAATGTAAGGACAAAAGTAAAAGTCACATATGTGTCACTACCAAGTTACACAGCTCGATGAAACTTGAACCATACATAGAAAAAACTGCTACAGTGCAGTGCAGAAGATAACGGCAAGAAATACGCAATGAGATGTACAAAAATTGGCACTCTTATTCAAAGAGAGTAATTACGCTGAAGTCATTTCGATTTATGATGTTCCCCTGGATATTACAATAGGCAGGACATAATTCTTAATATGGGGTGTGTTGACCAAGGGCGGCAGTGCATGTTCTGCAATGTGCTCCCATGACCACCACAACGTTGCTAAGGACTTCTTGCAGCACGGCGTTCCAAGGGCTTCTCCGTGCACTCCTGAGAAGACACACATGGGGAAGGAGTACATTGTCACAATAACGTTGACGAGTGTACCGCGTTTAGAAATTTGGAGGTCAGTACGTCCATGTAGTATTATGATTTCCCTTGCCATAGTAGATGGACCACCATAACATAACGATAATGTTCGACAATGTTCCTGGGTGCATTACGTCTTTCAATCCCTCTCCACATAAGGGTACGCAGTTTTGCTGGCAGGATGAACAGGACTTCTGTTCAGGTGAGTGCAGTACTTTAAATGCAGAATCAAATAGGGAAAGTAGAGGAGTATGTCTAATAACGAAAAGAAAGTGAGAATGTGGGTAAGCCACTACGAGCAGCATAGTAACCGCTTTATCGTAGCCAAGACAAACATTAAGCCGACACCATCCACAGTAGTAAAAGTTTATATGCGCCGCAGATGATGAAGAGATTGAAGAAATGTATGATGAGATAAAAGTAATTATTCAGATAGTGAAGGAAGATGAAAATTTAATTGTGATGTAGGACTGCGATTCCATAGCAGAAAATGTAAGACAAGGAAAAATAGTAGGGATTGGAGTATGAAAGCGGAAGCAGCCTGGTGGAATTTTGCACAGAGCATAATTTAATCATTGCGAACGCTTGCTTTAAAAAGCATCAAAGAGGTTTGTACAGGCGGAACAGACCTGGAGACATCGAAAGCTATCAGATTGATTAAATAATGGCCGGACAGAGATTTCGTAACCAGATTTTAATATTTAACATTTTTCGGGGGCAGATGTGGACTGTCAGTACCGTTTATTAGTTATGAACTGTAGATCAAAATGGAAGAAAATCCAAAAAAGGATATGAGACCTGAATAAATTTAAACATAATCTAGATGTTGCTGAGAGTTTCGGAGGGAACGTTAGTCAACGATTGACTGAAGCAAGGGAAATGAATACAGTAGAAGACGAGTGGATAGCTTTGAGAGATGCAATAGTGAAGGCAGCAGACGATCAAATAGGTAAAAATATAAGCTCCAGTATACATCCTTGGATATCATGGGACATACTGAATTTAACTGATGAAAGGAGAATATATAAAAATGCAGCAAATGATGTTGGTGAAAGGGACTACAAACAACTAAAAATGAGACTGACAGGATATACGAAATGGCTCAGCAGGAAGGGCTAGAGGACAAATGTAAGGATACTGAAGTATATATAAGTAGGGCAAAGATAGACACTGTTTACAGAAAAGTTAAAAAGACCTTCGGAGAAAAGAAAATCAGCAGTATGAACTCAGATGGGAAACCAGCAATAAGCAAAGAAGGGAACTTGGAACATCTAAGGAGCATATAGAGGGTCTATACAAGTAAAATGAACATGAAGCTAGTATTATAGAAAGGGAAGACGATGTTGCTGTAGATGAGATAGGAGATACGACAGATGACTGAAAGACCTAAGTGAAACCAGAATGACTTTCCTTCAGAACTGCTGATATCCCTAGGAGAGCCAGCCATTATAAAACTATTTTATCTGGTGTGCAAGATATATGAAACAGGCAAAATACCCTCACACTCCAAGAGGAATGCAATAATTCCAGTTCCAAAGAAAGTAAGAGCTGACAGGCGTGAATGTTATGGAACTATCTGTTTAATAAATCATGGCTGCAAAATATTCACACTAATTATTTACAGAAGAATAGAAAAATTGGTCGAAGTCGACCTCGAGGAATATTAGTTTGGGTTCCAAGAAAATGCAGGAACACGCGTGGTAGTACTGACCCTACGGCTTACCTTAGGTTAAGGAACGACAGACTCACGTTTACAACTTTTGTAGATATGGAGAAATATTTTGACAAAGTCCACTGGAATACACGTTTTTAAATTCTGGATGCAGCAAGGTTAAAATACAGGGAGCGAAAGCTTATATACAAATTGAACAGAAACCAGATGGCACTTATAAGAGCCGAGGGGCATGAAAAGGAAGCATGGGTTGAAAAGGAAGCGAAACATCCTCGATGTTATTCAAAGTGTACACTGAGCAGGCAGTAAAGGTAAACAAAGCAAAATTTGGAGTAGGAATTAATGTTCAGGGAGAAGAAATGAAAACCTTGAGGTTTGTGACGACATTTTAATTTTTTCAGAGACAGCAAATGACGTGAAAGAGAAGTTGAACGGAATCGATTGTGTCTTGAAAGGAGGATATAAGATGAATATCAACAAAAGCAACTGCCGGCCGGGGTGACCGAGCGGTTCTAGGCGCTACAGTCTGGAGCCACGCGACCGCTACAGTCGCAGGTGCGGATCCTGCATCGGGCATGGATGTGTGTGATATCCTTAGGTTAGTTAGGTTTAAGTAGTTCTAAGTTCTAGGGGACTGATGACCTCAGAAGTTAAGTCCCATAGTGCTCAGAGCCATTTGAACCATTTTGAACAAAAGCAAAACAAGGATAGTGGAATGCAGTCGAATTAAATGCTGAGGGAATTACATTCGGAAACGAGATACTTGAAGTAGTAGATAAATTTTGTTCTTTGGGTACCAGAATACCTGATGAAGGTCGAAATATAAACGGTATAAAATGTAGATTGGCAATGACAAAAAAGCGTCTCTGAAGAAGAGACATTTGTTAACATCAAATATAAATTAAAAGTGTGGCTAAAAGTCAGTGGAGATAGTGACACCTGTAAAACACCCAGGAATAACAGCCCGGACAATCATAAAGTAGAATGACCAGACAAAAGAAATTGTTGGAAAATAGATGCCAGCCTGAGAGCCAGTGGAAGAACGTTAAGGAGAGGATTCACGAAATAAATGGAGAAGATCTGATGAAGAGCGGCAAGTTTCGTCACGGGATGGTTTAGTAAGCGTGAGAGTTGAACTCTCATGCTCAACAATCTCCAGTGGCACACGCTGCAAGGACGCTTTGTGTATATCGGGGACAGTTTCTACTGAAACTCTGAGAGTGTACGTTTGAAGAAGAGTTGGACAACATATTACTACCTCCCACATATGATTTGTGAGTAACCACGACCAGAAAATCAGAGAAGATAGATCTCGTACTGATGTTTATCGACAGTCGTTTGTCCCACGCACCATTCGCGAATGGGACGGAGACAGGGCATGACGATAGTGGTACCAGAGGCACCCTCCGCCACACACTTGTGAAGTGTAGATGCAGAAGTAGGTAGCATTCATATATATATGTACAAACCACACAATAGCATAGTCTTCTATAACACCACATCAAAGAAGCGGAAAAATCACTTCAAATTGAACTCACTCTGCGATTAAATAACTTGTGCGGGTTCTTTTCTTTTTCATAATCAGTGGCATTATTTCCCATTGTGTATAGCAGGCTGTAATTTACGTGGTGACACGATCCTGTACTGCGCGTAAGAGGCTGCCCCTTTTCGTTAGACAACTCTGTGCAGCACTCATTCGATGAGTTCATATCAGGCGCAGGGCCATCACAACAGGTAATCCGCCTTACAGGAGGGCGTACTGGGTTTCGTGAGAATGACTCGCCAAAGTCGATGTTCAGCGGCTTCGTCAGCGGATAGTCTCGCAGAATGAAGCCAATTAGGAGGCGGGGAGTCCTTAGAGGCCGGAAGCTATCTGCAGTTGCAGCTGCCACCGCGATGCAAGATTGCGGAATTCACTACTGCCACTGTCTGTATTCTAGTGGGAGAGCCGCGCTGAACACCTTCATATTTACAGGATGTCCACAAAGGATTACCTTTTTATAAACACGAAATAACAGTTGCAAAAGCTACTAACAGATGGTGCTGTACGCTGTACAGCTTGCATCAGTACACGCAAATAAACTCGTCCCCTTCTCAAAATGTCCACCGCTCGCAGTAGAGAGGGGCCGCGAACAGTTTCATTTTCCACAACGAGTTGTAGTGTCTCGGTGGAAATGGATTCGGTTGCCACATACAGGTATGTAGAAGATTCAAGCTCGTCCGACGTTGTGGGATAGCTCCTGCAGACAGTGTCACTCATTGTGCCTCGCAGAAAGTAGTTACACCGAATCATATCAAGTGAAGAACGAAGGCGAATCCATGCTTGCGGCAGTAAATTTGGAATAATCCAAGTCAGTGATTCTATTCTTCAAATATTCATCAAGCAAGCGAAGCACCTATTGGTGTGATGTGGTCGCGTCCCATCTTGCTTAAACCACTTAGTGCCAATCGATCCTCCAGTGCTTGCTGTGTGGCGACAAACTGTTCCAAAGTTGCGACGTAACGATCAATAGTGGTAGATTCTCGCAAGATAAAATGGCCGATAATGCCTCTGAAACAGTAACTTTGGGAGAATGCAGTGGTTTCTCTTCACACATATGGTGATCTTCGGAACTGTGGCGGCTCGTGGCTGGGAAGTTAGGTGAAGAACTAGCAGGAGAGAAAAACAAACCTATATTTCCGCAAGCTTATCTTAATAATTGAATATACATATCTCTTGTGCATCATATCGATCCTTCGGTTTCTTAATGTTCTTTCTGAATTTAAATATCCGCTTAAGAAAAAGGTCTCTCTTCTGAAACTCGATTCTTCAAATATGTTTTTATACGCTACAGGCAAGAAGAACTTCATTCCGCAGATGCTTTAGTAGAAGAGATGGACAGAATAAGGGAAAACAGTTTCTAAGTATTCGTAAAATTGTCCTTACCCTAATTAAGCATTTCTAACATCTTTATGGTGGAAATCTTTGTGTAAATCTCATCGCCATATGAAATAAAGACTTCGTTTCTTAAGTGTTGCGTCTTAGATGATAAAGGCCCAAAGAAATTATGCGAGTTTTGAGGTGCACTAGAAAGAAAACTTGTGTGGAATTCTTTAAAAATTGTGGTATCGGCACAGCAAACAGATCGAATGTTTTCACATTTACGAAATCTCTCATCCTGTTCCATCAAAACGTGATCCATAATTTCGCCATACAACGATCGATGCTATGTGAAAAGAGTGTTTCGAATAAAATACACACTATATCATAAGTAGGATTCATATTTAAAACATACAACACTGAACTCACTACGCGTACTCCATGCGCACAGCCACCATTGCTGAAACTGGAAGTAGCCGGGAATAAAATTTCAGTCTACCTCACCGCATGTCCCTTCACAGATAAATTAAGGCAGATGACGTCACGGTTGATATAGCAACGATACAGCTATGCTCAGCCTCTGCTTCCGATCACGAGGTTGAACTGCGAAAAAGGAAGCTGCTTCACATACCCTGGTCAGAATCGCACCCTTGATGCTACAAAAGAGTTTCGTGTAGTACACTACAAAGAAACACGTTTGGAGTGAAAACCAACATACGTGGTAAGATAATAAACCTTATTAATGTGGCCAGATAAAAACAGAGAAGTGCCACTTCAATTGTTACCACTGAATAGCCGGCCCTGCTTCGGAATCCCAAATTCACCAGTTTCGTTTATTCAACAATTCATTCAGCAGGAGTTTTACTTCATCTGTGAATCAGATGCAGCCAACAATCCGTCATCATCAATGACTATGATAATCTAGTTCACGACGTTAGTCCGTTCTCACACTGCGGATATGGAGACAATGAAGTGACTTTTGGTTTTGAATGGAACATTTTAGACGGTTCTCAATGTTGTACACCTTCTGCAATGTTCCAAACAAGCCTTCGCTGCAATTCTTCGGACAGATTGCCTCATATTCTTCTGAATAAGTTCAGGAACTGTAGTAACATTTTCAGTATTAACTACGGGTGGCCTGGAGTCAGCATTCCTCATTATATCATCAGCCACATTGGCAGCCTATTCAAATTTTGAGAAGAACTTGCGAATAGTTTTCACATCGCGTCCTTTCAGAACATTACATCGGGTTTGAAAACTACACTTTCTTGTCATTATACGGTGTTCTGGAGCTTTCGGGCCCTCAACGCTGAGGTTATCAGCGTACTGTGTTCTAACCTGTGATATTCCGTTACCAGAAACACACGTTGTCCCATGGATCACATGATTTTACTACTTCCTTCGGTATTCTAATTTCCTTTCATTTTCCGACATTCGAATTGATCACTTTCGGCTTCGGAGTACGATATTACTTATAAGTAATTAATCAGATTTCTTAAATATTACATCGAAACATCTGTAAAAATTCTTATAGCTTTCATAATAACCGTAGAGTTTATTGTGTTCTTCTAACGAACTTTGTTTTCAGGTTATTTAATTCTAATATCAGAGAGCCGTTTGTCAGTTGCCCTGTACTTTTTACAGTAGGTCCGAGATGTCCTCGTACACGTTGGTCAGAACAGTATATTGTGTGATGACGAAACTGAAATTCCGACTTCAGCCGCAATCGGGCACTGAAATAAATTCGGTGCAACAAGTGAATGTTTCTACCGGACCGGGACTCGAACCCGGATTCCCGCTTTACGTCAGAGGCCGCCTTAACCAGATCGACTATCAGAGCACGCTGCTCGTCCAATACAAGTTCCCAATTTATCACACACTACACACGAGGAGGCCCCTATCCATTAACCTCAGCGCTCGCAGTCTCATGCTGATTCCTAGGTCGGAGATCAGACGGTGAGTGCATCTGAACTGAATGATCTTTACTTGTCGTCAAGGCGTATGTATTTATGTGTGGTGTCTGTTCCTTCTGACGTGTCCGAAACAACAGACACCACATAAATAAAAACAGTATATTGTGTACTGGAATGCTTACATATACGAGGATTTTTCCTTAGAACAGAAAATCATATTCCTCCTGTGTGAGCTGCGATACAGTGCATATTCACCAGAAAACAACACTCTTGAGCGAGATACACATTTGAAAATAGTACCAACAAGGCACGACAGACTGCAGCTCGCTGCTCCATGTCGTTGTCAGATAAGCCATTCACAAACGTCCTTCCACTTCCAAATCTTTTTCAAAGTGGTCACATTGTTGAGCCTGGTGCTTGAAGTTTAGTTGCTGTTTTTCATTGGATTAACAATGGCATCAGCGACTGGTGTCATTGATATCCTTCCACCTGAATTTTAATCTGTCCTGAGCGTTTCTTTTATTTTCGTAATTGGTTCTTCGATGTACAAACTGAACATTAAGGGCGAATGATCACGTCCTTGTCCTACACCCTTTCTCATCTGATCGCTTTATTCTTAGTCTACTATCCTTATTCTTCTAAAAAAATGGTTCAAATGGCTCTGAGCACTATGCGACTTAACTTCTGAGGTCATCAGTCGCCTAGAACTTAGAACTAATTAAACCTAACTAACCTAAGGACATCACACACATCCATGCCCGAGGCAGGATTCGAACCTGCGACCGTAGCGGTCACTCGGTTCCAGACTGTAGCGCCCAGAACCGCACGGCCACAACGGCCGGCTTATTCTTCTCTCTTGCTTCATGCACACACTGTATGCCTGTCATTTACTATAACTTACACCTATTTTCCTGAAAATTTTGAACACCTTACGCTATTTTACAATACCGAACGCTTTTTCTGGGTCGGAAAATTCTATGAACGTGCCTTGATTTTTCTTACAAATTTTGCTTCTGTTATCAAGCGCAACGTCAGACCTGCCTCTCTGGTGGTCTTTATCTTTCCTGAAGACAAACTGACAGTCATCTAAACATCCTCAATTTTTGTTCTATCTTTGGAAGAAGAGTGTTTAAATACCGTCTGTCTAAAACAAGACATGTAACTGAATGTGTATGCGGAATGTCATCCAAGTTTGCTGGAGCCATTACAGAGAAAGCTGCATTGTGCTTCACAAGATTGCACTCAAGATGGAGTAAAATTTGAAAATACATTATAACGCGATAGTTTAAAATCACAAAATATGGCTCAGTTACAAATTCCGGATCGAGAGCAGCTATAATTTAACACACTACTTCGTCAACAGTAGTAGAGAATGCGACTGACAGTGTTCTTGAAAAATCGTACAGATCAAGAAAGAAAATTTTTAAGGCGCTGTTATCACTAAACGCAGAAAGGACGGCAACACCACAAGACATGTAACTGAATGTGTATGCGGAATGTCATCCAAGTTTGCTGGAGCCATTACAAAGAATGCTGCATTGTGCTTCACAAGATTGCACTCAAGATGGAGTAAAATTTGAAGATACATTTTAACGCGATAGTTTAAAATCACAAAATATGGTTCAGTTACAAATTCCAGAACGAGAGTAGCTGTAATTTAACACACTACTTCGTCAACAGTAGTAGAGAATGCGACTGACAGTGTTCTTGAAAAATCGTACAGATCAAGAAAGAAAATTTTTAAGGCTCTGTTATCACTAAACGCAGAAAGGACGGCAACACCACACGCGATACAGTCTGTATCAGTTACGCATGCTTTTATGGTAAATACTTTCCTAAGCATTAATTAGAATTTTTATCTCTACTTTTCTTTGATTTTCTTCTCGGTGGATAAAGATGTCCAAAACCCTGTTATACTATACCTATGGTATTTCAAGATTCGACCCATTTTTACCACGTTTTTATTGATTTTAAATTAACTGCCCAAGGAGCTCGAATCAAAGTTTGAAACGTAGCTCTGAACTGCATTTCAGCGCAACATTAACTCACTTTTTTGACTGGTATGTGGTGGAGGGTACTTTGTTTAGCACTGTAATTTCAGATGAGCTACAGACCTTACACTTCCAACACAGCAACGTGACAATGCAGTAAGAATTCGCTTTCTTGTCTGATGTTTGGCGGAGAGTACTTTATGGTTCAAATGGCTCTGAGCACTATGCGACTTAACTTCTGAGGTCATCAGTCGCCTAGAATTTAGAACTAATTAAACCTAACTAACCTAAGGACATCACACACATCCATGCCCGAGGCAGGATTCGAACCTGCGACCGTAGCGGTCACGCGGTTCCAGACTGAAGCGCCTTTAACCGCACGGCCACAGAGTACTTTCTATTACATTGCCATATCCCCCTTTCCTAAGCCTTCATGGGAGCTCGAATCTCTCTATTGTTTACTTTCATGGTGTTTTTGCGAGGTATACATAGGAGAAAGAAATACACTCCTGGAAATGGAAAAAAGAACACATTGACACCGGTGTGTCAGACCCACCATACTTGCTCCGGACACTGCGAGAGGGCTGTACAAGCAATGATCACACGCACGGCACAGCGGACACACCAGGAACCGCTGTGTTGGCCGTCGAATGGCGCTAGCTGCGCAGCATTTGTGCACCGCCGCCGTCAGTGTCAGCCAGTTTGCCGTGGCATACGGAGCTCCATCGCAGTCTTTAACACTGGTAGCATGCCGCGACAGCGTGGACGTGAACCGTATGTGCAGTTGACGGACTTTGAGCGAGGGCGTATAGTGGGCATGCGGGAGGCCGGGTGGACGTACCGCCGAATTGCTCAACACGTGGGGCGTGAGGTCTCCACAGTACATCGATGTTGTCGCCAGTGGTCGGCGGAAGGTGCACGTGCCCGTCGACCTGGGACCGGACCGCAGCGACGCACGGATGCACGCCAAGACCGTAGGATCCTACGCAGTGCCGTAGGGGACCGCACCGCCACTTCCCAGCAAATTAGGGACACTGTTGCTCCTGGGGTATCGGCGAGGACCATTCGCAACCGTCTCCATGAAGCTGGGCTACGGTCCCGCACACCGTTACGCCGTCTTCCGCTCACGCCCTAACATCGTGCAGCCCGCCTCCAGTGGTGTCGCGACAGGCGTGAATGGAGGGACGAATGGAGGCGTGTCGTCTTCAGCGATGAGAGTCGCTTCTGCCTTGGTGCCAATGATGGTCGTATGCGTGTTTGGCGCCGTGCAGGTGAGCGCCACAATCAGGACTGCATACGACCGAGGCACACAGGGCCAACACCCGGCATCATGGTGTGGGGTGCGATCTCCTACACTGGCCGTACACCACTGGTGATCGTCGAGGGGACACTGAATAGTGCACGGTACATCCAAACCGTCATCGAACCCATCGTTCTACCATGCCTAGACCGGCAAGGGAACTTGCTGTTCCAACAGGACAATGCACGTCCGCATGTATCCCGTGCCACCCAACGTGCTCTACAAGGTGTAAGTCAACTACCCTGGCCAGCAAGATCTCCGGATCTGTCCCCCATTGAGCATGTTTGGGACTGGTTGAAGCGTCGTCTCACGCGGTCTGCACGTCCAGCACGAACGCTGGTCCAACTGAGGCGCCAGGTGGAAATGGCATGGCAAGCCGTTCCACAGGACTACATCCAGCATCTCTACGATCGTCTCCATGGGAGAATAGCAGCCTGCATTGCTGCGAAAGGTGGATATACACTGCACTAGTGCCGACATTGTGCATGCTCTGTTGCCTGTGTCTATGTGCCTGTGGTTCTGTCAGTGTGATCATGTGATGTATCTGACCCCAGGAATGTGTCAATAAAGTTTCCCCTTCCTGGGACAATGAATTCACTGTGTTCTTATTTCAATTTCCAGGAGTGTATATTGGTTGAGTCAGGTGAAGAGAAACTGAAATAAACCTGAAATTTACCAAATGTCTCTGTCGCAACATCGTCAAAATACTGACATCGGTAGAAAAGTTTCACACAGACACACACACAAGAAACTAAAAAATAATTATTTGAGTAAAAGTGAATTCTTGATATACCACCTATTTAAACTGGACTACAAAGTATAACGTAATTTCTGCTAGCTTCATTCAGATCCCTAACCTAATACAGTCTTGAAAATTTGTGAATCTGAATTTTTAATAGGTATGAAAGCATGTACAAGATTTAAAACCAAAAACGTGGGATGCATGCAATACATAATTGCTGAGTGAATAGTTCACCTCTTTGCTAATGTCTGTTGCATGCATCCGATGTCTTTCATTTCAAATCATACATAAATTTTCATAGCTATAAAATTGACAATCACAATGTTTCAGGACTATCTGCCTGGGGTCAGGACACTTTATGGGGCTAGCAGAACTTATTTTATACTTTTTAGTCTCGTGTACTATGCACTTCCACTTCTGCGTCGACTATAGTCATTCTTTTCTCCAACGTCATACACGTATAGAAAACCTTTACTGGACGCTAATAAGAAACGCTGGACGTAGGCAGAAAAGCGAGAAGCAGTGGCTGGTACACGACTGGCAGCAAGGGGTCACTCCCTCCCGTCTGAAGACCCCATTTGACTCCGTATGCTCATGTGTTCTATCACAGAAGACGGAATACGTGAAAGCAAAATGAGTTTTACATTTTATACCACATGGACAAAGAAAAAGCCTAGAGTACACATAAATAATAATATAAAAAATAAACTTCTTAATGAAAATTGTTTCAACAGTGAAAATGCCAGATCTGTTTTTCACGAGAAAAATAATTTTCGATGTTATTTGTTACTTAGGAAGAAAACAAGATACTAAGTATCACCTAAAAAGGCGCTATTTACTGCCTTGTAAAGAGTGTTTGATGTAACTACGAAAGTTACAGTTATTATGGTCGTACACCTCCACCAGTACTTCAGGTCCTACTTCCAGATTATTTGATCACCTATCAAAAAGAAAGTTACACTTTATTATGACAGACCAGGTAACTTTTATTGAATGCTCCACAGCACTTCAAACTGACGCAAATGTGCGAGGGTTATTCTGAAAGTAAGAAACGATTGCTCGCGAAATGGAAAATATAGTGAAAATCTGATGAAGCTTTGCATAGATGCTTTGGACACTGTGTCTAGTACGCCTGTCGATCGCATCATGTCGCTCTTTTCAGTTCTGAGCTCACAGTGAGAACGTAAAGATGACTAGAAATTACTATTATGAGAGCCTGGCGAAAGATTTCGCCTGAAGTTATGCAATACACATAACATAACTGTCACGCAGTTCGTTCTACTCGACAATTCTCGGCCACAGTCTGCAGGGGCAATGAAGATGCTCCTGCAGCGTTTTCGATGGGAAATGTTTGTCACCCACAATACCCCTGAGGTTCATCTCTGCTCAAATGAACTCTGGCTATGAAGACAATATTTTGACACAGACAACGAGCTGCAGTCCTGAATAGAAAATTGTCGAAAAGGACTGGCTGCTGTCTTCTATAACGAGGGAATTGAAAACTTGGTACAACGCTACGACAGATGTCTAAGCCTGAGCGGCGACTGTTTAGGGAAGTAGCTGGAAGGTGTAGCTAACCATTGCAAATAAAACAGTTTTGGTTTTCAGTGTGGTTTCCATTTCGCGACCTACCGTACCTTACTTTCCGAATAGCCCTCGTAAGTTTTTCAACATTGACTCCAAGTCTCTATAAACATCGGTCGGAACGCTCTACCAATCGTTTAGTTCCTCGAGACAACATAAATCCGCTAAAGTTATCTGAGACCCGATATGTGAACGTCCTCATAGTTGTAAGATCTACTGCGAATCAGTTCCTATATTACCTGGACTTTGTCGTCTGCGGTAGATGGTAATGGCTTTCCTTTCTGATCAGCATTACCCACGTCTGTGGGGTCTTGGTCACATCATTCGTGCTATAATTAACTATTTCGCTGTGGAAAGATAAAATTGTATGTTACTAACACCATATTTCTACAGTCATCATTGCTGCTATCTTAGACGTTCATTTTCCAAAATAGGCACGAATCACCTTCTATCTAGTGTCTGTCTCTCAGGGCATCTCAGAGTATAAGCATCTAGTGTATTTCTTCAACAGAACTTTAGAAATAATAACTGGAAATTCTGATTTGGTTCTAAGCACTATGGGACTTAACATCTGAGGTCATCACCGAGCGAGGTGGCGCAGTGGTTAGCACACTGGACTCGCATTCGGGAGGATGACGGTTCAATCCCGTCTCCGGCCATCCTGATTTAGGTTTTCCGTGATTTCCCTAAATCGCTTCAGGAAAATGCCGGGATGGTTCCTTTGAAAGGGCACGGCCGATTTCCTTCCCCATCCTTCCCTCACCCGAGCTTGCGCTCCGTCTCTAATGACCTCGTTGTCGACGGGACGTTAAACACTAATCTCCTCCTCCTCTCCTCCATCTGAGGTCATCAGTCCCCTAGACTTAGAATTTCTTAAACCTAACTAACCTAAGGGCATCACACACATCCATGTCTGAGGCAGGATTCGAACCTGCGTCCGTTGCAGCAGCGCGCTTCCGGACTGAAGCGCCTAGAACCGCTCGGCCACAGGTGCCGACCAAATTCTGATTTAGTCCATGTGTTGTTTATCAATGTGGGGTTACTACCTTCCACTAATGATATATACAGTTTGTTACATTTCCGTGTCAATTACGCTGGGAGGGATTCCATTTTGTTGCATTACATTTCATAAAAACATGATCCGCCGGCAGCAAACTCATCTGTTTGCCAACAGCGATTGGGAGCCGGACGGCCAAGCACTCTGGGAACCCGGTTAATTTAAGTTGATCATCCGCAGTGGAAATAACAGTATATTGGTATTACCATTTTTAATTATGCTTTTCATGCTTTGTTCCTGCGGTGATTATTTTGCCGCGTTCCGACTTCCGAACAACTAGGCCTCAGAAAAATGCAACATCAGTATTTCAGTCTATATTCTAAATTGCTCTACAAACACACTGGAATGTGTTTCAGGACCATTTCATTACGCCTGGACGCCACGCAGCATTTGCTCGATATACCGCCAGAATTTTGTGGTGAACCTGAGTGCAATTTTGCGTATAATAATTGCATTTCCCCCTGTATTTCAACTTTGGCTATGTTTCCAATTGTTGCGCCATTTCACTCCCACACTGTGATGCAGGTATTAACCTCACCGCAGCAGAACTATCTCTGCAGGAAACACAGAACATGTAATCAGGCTGCGCAACGGTCTTACTTACCTGTGTAAATTACATTTTGAGGTCCCCTCATACCTAATTTCTCGAGCAAATAAATATAGATAATTTGAAATGTTTAGGCGACCCTTTTCGTGTTCATTCAGTTCTTCGGACTGTGGAAAATTTAATGTTTTACAGTTGTCAAGAACATCCACTACGAATTTTGCTTTGGCCCTTAATAAACCTTATTACCATTGCTTTTACCTGCATACTGTCGCTATATTTCGATTTTTTCGCAAAAGGGATGGTCCCTGATAAGCTCACTTTCACCATACAAGCGCCAAACTGGTCAGCAGACAGCTCCCACATCACGTGCAATTTTGGCTTTGACGCGCAAACGAGAACGACCACTCGTGGTAGATGAGATCCAGTACAGGCACAAAACGCAAAGCCACTGCATTAGACTCACTTTTGGACGAGCAGTCAATTGCCACAAGAAACTAGCTGGTGCTAGACAGGTACCGGCGATTTACTTGACACGACGGCTACTGTTAGCCGAGGACGAAGCTGTCTCCTTCTCATGTTAAATGATGCACAAGGTTCAGTGTTGCATTCTTCCTGCACTGTCCAAGGCCTTCGAATATAAAGTCCATGATCAACTAACAAATGGCAAACCTACGAACAACCTACTACACGACTACCAATCAGATGTCAGTAAACATCGCAGCTCAACACTTGCCTTAATAAAGGTAATAAATGCACAAGATGTTCTTGTTAGATTTCGGCGAAGCTTTATACACCGTCGACTTCGACATTTTGCTTGCCGTACACACCAGCCTAAATTTCTCGACAAGTGCACTGCAGTGATTCGGCATATATCAGACGTCTCGCCAGCAGTGTGTCGTGTCCGGTACCATAAAGTCGCAATGGACACAGGTAGTATCAGGCATCCCCCAAGGTTCGGTATTAGGTCCTACACGCTTTCCATTGTATGGCAATAACGAGTAATCAGCTTTGTCCCACTGTAAATACCGTAAGTAAATTGATGACCACCAGTTGTATGTTGGTCGAAAATCAATAAAACTGAGGACCGCTGTTGAGAATCTCAGTACTGACCTGTGAGCAATTTCAGAATGGTCACAGAATATAGGGTTACAGCTCAACCTATCCAAAACCCAAGAGGTACTGGTTGGCCGTTCTAGGCTCATAAGCCAGAACATCGGGAATCCCTACAATTTAGTCCTAAATGGAACAAATGTCAACTTCTCTCCCTCAAAAAGGAGTATACGAGATAAAAAAACTAAATGGGACTGACCGCATAATTGCTATGTGCAAAAGGGATCGGCATCTCTCCATGCCCTACAAAAATATAAAAATTTCTCTGCTGTAGGCATGAAAAAGAAACTTGTTAAAACACTTGTACTTCCAGTTATTGATTACAGCCGGCCAGAGTGGCCGAGCGGTTCTAGGCGCTACAGTCTGGAACCGCGCGACCACTACGGTCGCAGGTTCGAATCCTGCCTCGGGCATGGATGTGTGTGATGTCCTTAGGTTAGTTAGGTTTAAGTAGTTCTAAGTTCTAGGGGACTGATGACCTCAGAAGTTAAGTCCCATAGTTCTCAGAGCCATTTGAACCATTTTTTTTATTACAGCGCTGTTATCTTTTTCTTAGGAACGCTAAAGGAGCCAGAAATTAGTTGTGAACGCCTGCATTCGATATATCTGTGATATCCCACTATTTGATCTTATTTCACCATCATATGCCATGCTATACTGACCACTTGCAAACAGGCGCAGAGATTTCCATACTTATCAACAGACACTGACCCTCATCCCTCTTCTCGATCTTAACGCTCTTGTCTGAACAACATGGCAGAAACATCCATTCGCATCAAGAAAATCCTTGGTGTCCCCCTCCATAGCTAAGCCACTTACTCGAAGTCATTTTCAGTTACAGGAATCTGATCCTAGATTAACGTCCCGCTTTTTATTAGAGAACTGAATAACATCTCCAGCTTCAGAAGGCAGTTAATGACATATCTACTGAAGCAACAATAATGACTAGTGTTGTCCATGTATGCTGTTGCTACCCCTTTTTATCCTGCCTTCCAACCAGATCATTCTCATTTCTCAGTATTCTTACCTGGTGCAGTCTACTTAAATTTCCTTTCTCCAGAACACGTTATAGCAGAAAACATCTCTTTTGTACACCTGTAAACTCTTTTTATAGCTGTCTGTATTATCATCATCATCGTCGTCGTCGTCGTCATCATCATCATTATTAGTGGCAGCAGCAGCAGCAGCAGTAGTAAAAATATTGCCAGTATTGACTTTATTAGTCGTTAGTCTATTATTTATTCACACTGTTTGTGTAGACATTTCATTTTAACACTGTCATATTACAATTGTTATTTCTTAGGTAACTATGGTGTAAAAAAAGGTACTGTTTGTGTAAAACACAGGCCGACTATAAGAGATGCCCTGATGGCCCTAATCGGTTCATGTTAAACAAATAAATAAAAATAATTAATAAAGCGAATGGCTTCTTCTCTCTGGATCCGAATGCATGGCGTCCCCTGCGAAAGGATTCTAGTAAGTGGCAGAAATACCGCTGCTTCTGCCGACAGGAGCACAACCCCACTGGCGGGAGAGCAGGCGCTCACCGCTACAAACTGAACCGTTTTCGAATGGTTCAAGTTATTCGGGGTAGCGCGGCGGCGGCGGCGGCATTAAATCGCGGAGAATTTACAGCCGAGGTGTAACGAGCTCCGCCACGCTGCTCGGTTGCCGGCATCCAGCGAGTCCGGCGAAGTTGCTCCGCCGTAACCCGCCGGACGACCCGCGCCGCACACAGCAGGCCGTTCTAAATTTTGAAGGGCTCTTTCCTTACCAATTACTCGCCCCCGCTCATGAGCACTCGCTTCTACTTGATCCACTGCCGCCGCTGAGGGTACGATAGCGTAGTCGCGATAACCAACAGGTCGGATGCTAAGGGACCAAAGAACTGACAAACCTCCCACGTGGTTATTTATAAAAAGGGTAAAAACTGGGTCCTACAGCATATTCTGAATTCAATCACTATTACTTTTTCAGGGGGAAAACAAGCTTCTCTCAATCGATCCCCGAGGAATCAGGGAGAAGTTTTCGTACTGAAACACAGATTGCTTTATTCACACGCAGTCACTGTGGTGACAAAACTCATGAGACACTGATATGCACATTTACATCTGGCGGTAGTATCATGTACAAAAGATATAAAATGGTAGTGCATGGCGGAGCTGTCATTTCCAATCAGGTGATTCATATGAAAAGGTGCCCAATGTGCTTATGGCAGCACGACGGGAACAGACTTTGAACGTTCAGTGGTAGCTGGAAGTAGACGCATGGGACATTTCATTTCGGAAATCGTTAGTAAATTCAATATTCTGGGATCCACAGCATCAAGAATGCACCGAGAATACCAAATTTCAGGCATTACCTTTCACCACCGACAACGCAGTGACCGACGGCCCGACTTAACAACCGAGAGCAGTGGCGGTTTGCTTAGAGTTATCAGTGCTAACAGACAGACACTACGTGAAGTAACCGCAGAAATCAAAGTGGGACGAACGACGAACATATCCGTCAGGACAGTGTGACGAAATCTGGCGTTAATGGGCTATGGCAGCAGACGACCGATGCGAGTGTCATTGTTAACAGCACGACATCAACTGCAGCGCTTCTCCTGGACTCGTCACCATATATGTTGAACCCTAGACGACTAGAAAACCGTGGCTTGCTCAGAAGAGACCCGATTTCAGTTGGTAAGAACTGATGGCGGGTTCGTTTATGGCGCAGGCCCTATAAAGCCATGGGCCCAAGTCGTCAGCAAGACACTGTGCAAGCTAGTGATGGCTCTATAATGATGTGGACTGTGTTTAAATGGAATTGACTGGGTCCTCTGGACCAACGGAACCGATCATTGATGGAAATAGTTATGTCCGGCTACTTTGAGGCCATTTCTAGCCATTCATGGACTTCATGTTCCCAAACAACGATGGAATTTTTATGAATGACAATGTGCCATGTCACCGGGACACAGTACTTCGCGATTCGTTTGTTCTGGACAATTCGAGAGAATGATTTGGCCACCAGGATCGCCTGATATGAATCCCATCGAATATTCGTGGGATATAATCTAGAGGAGAGTTCGTGCACAAAATCCTGCACCGGCAACACTTTAGCAATGATGGGTGGCTACAGAGGCAGCGATGCTCAGTGTTTCTGCAGGGTACTTCCAACCACTTGTTGAGTCAATGCCACGTCCAGCTGCTGCTCTGCCCCGGGAAAAAGGAGGTCCGGCACGATATTAGGAGGCATCCCATCATTGTCACGTCAGTGAATAGGTAGGCTCCATACTCCTAGATTTTCGTAAGTTATTAGGCACTGTGCGACAACGTTTATTAATAAACAAAATGCAGTATATGAAGTAGATGTCAAACTTGCGCATGGCTGGGGGAGTGTTTGACTACTAAACCCCATTACTTTCTACAGAACAACAAATGTTTAATAGAGATGAAATTAACATCAAATGTGCTCGAAAGAACCATGATACGACCTCTGAAGTAGTATATTTTCTTTGATTCTCATACACAATGTTCACAAGTAGAAAAGTTTTAATGTGTTTAACGTTTTTTGTTAGGTCACATGGTCCATGTCGGTCTTCTACCCATAACAATCCAAGATGGCGGCCGCCAAGCCTCCTCCTTTATCATGTGACAAGCCACAATATGTTATCTATCACGTGACAAGCCATGTCCTTCATGTCTATGTCATCACTCACATCCTGATCCATACCTCATTTCTTGGGACTGTAACTAGCATTCCAGTACATTACTCGGAATTAAAATGAAACCGTCAATCAAAATGTACACCCAGAGCAAAAATCTTCACAACGCTCAAAAGTATCCGAATGATCTCACTTTTTTTTGCACAATGTTGAAAAGTATGATGTTCATCCAGAAAATTACGTAAAAGGTATACCTTGTAATATTTCCACATCTAAAATACGTTATCAACATACACACATGTGGAAAATAATTAATGTAAGCGGCCTTTGTGCCTTGCACCAAGAACTGTATACGTATCGAAGTAGGAACGTTCTTAAGCGGACTTAACCTGTAAGTTTACGAGTTCATGTTATAAACGTTGTGTGTGTGTGCATGTGCGTTTGTGTGTGTGTGTTTGTGTGTGTGTGTGTGTGTTTCTGATGTACGAGGGGGCCCCAGTAAGTAATGCAACAATTTTTTTCTGAAAGCAGGTTGGTTTTATTCAAGATTCCAGTACACCATATTACGAGTCCTCACTCCTCAAAATCGTATTTTTCAACATAATGCCCGTTCAATGCGATGGCCTTATGCCACATTACTGGGAGGATCTCTTTGCCCACATGGTTCTACCGATCGACGTCAGAGCCAACGTCTTGCTACATCAATAACCTCCCATCATTCACTTACTGCTTCACGCGGAGTGCGTTCTTTATTCAGACAAACAAATGGAAGTCAGAAGGCGTAAGATTCGGGATGTGGAGTGGATCAGGAAAAACAGTTCATTCGGATTCTGTGAACTCTTCTCGGATGCGCAGACTTATGTGACGCCATGCGTTGTAATGGAGAAGGAGAATTTCGTTTTCACTTTTGTGGCGACGAACTCGCTGAACTCATTTTTCAGCTTCCTGAGGGTAACACAATACACCATGAGGGAGGACATCAAACAGAATACCCCCTTCAGAGTCCAGAAGATCGTCGCCATGACTTTACCGCCTGAGGGTGCGGCTTTGAACTGTTTCTTCAGGGAAGAGCTGGTGTGGCGCCACTCCATGGATTGCGTCTTTGCTTCTGGTTCGAAGTGATGAGCGCATGTTTCAAAGCTTGTGACTACGTTTGACAAAAATTGGCACTATCATCCTCGTACCGAGCGAGATGGCGCAGTGGTTAGGACGCTGGACTCGCAATAGGGAGGATGGCGGTTCAAACCCCCATCCGACGATCCTGATTTAGCTTTTCCGTGATTTCCCTAAACTGCTTCAGGCTAATGCCGGGATCGTTTCTTTGAAAGGGCACGGCTGATTTCCTTCTCCATCCTCCTTTCATCCTATGGGACCGATGACCTCGCTATTTGGTCCCTTCCCCCAAATCAGTCAACCAACCAACCAATCAGCCTCGTAACACGCCAACAATTCAACACAAATAGTCCTTGTTGCTCATTACTGTCTTCTGCTAGGCGCCGAGGAACCCAGCGGGCAAACACCTTTGAGTACCCTTGCTGCTGTTCGATTGTGTCAGCACTACCAACAGAGATGTCTGGTTGTGCAGGCGTTTGATTGTGATCCATCGGTCATCTCGAATGAGAGTGTCAGCACGTTCCAACATTGAAGGAGTCAAAATTGTGCGCGGCCAACTGGCACGCGGGAAGTCGGACAGGTTTACCGTCCTCGTTGCGATGACGACAGACGCCTCGCCCAACGTCTCACCATGCTTTTGTTCACTTCCAGGTCTCCGTAGACACTCTACAAGCCCCTGCGAATATCTGCAATACTCTGGTTTTCCGTCAGAAAAAAATTAATGACAGATCTCTGCTTGGAACGCACCTCCGCTACAGATGCCACTTTGAAAACTACGTATTTCGACGCCACCTATCGGACCGTCATGAAACTATACAGGCTGAATCTGTAATATTCCACGATGTCCCACAGCAAATTTCGCATTTTTTCAACCGAAATTTGACGAGAAGTAAAATTTGTTGCATTACTTATTCGCTCCCCGCAGTTTAGACGTGGAAAAAATGCAAGATACATCCTTTAGCAATTTTCTGGATAAATAGTTTTGAACATGATACAAAAAAGTTTCAGATCGTTGTGACCGTTTTGAGCAAGGTCAGGTTGGTTGCTCTGCATGGATATTGTGACTGGCATTAGGAGACGAAACATTAGGCACAGAAACAGAACTTAGGTCACTGCCTAAACTCCAAACAACTGAACTCAGCAAGAATGTAAATCTGGCAGTATGAGCCTGTATTGTATGATAGAAAACGGAAGCTTCTGAAGCGTGGTGCACAAAAGCAACATTAGATGGAGAGATCTAGTGACTAACAGAAAAGTGTAGTATTATGTTAGGGAAAAAAAGCTTAATAGCACATCTTGACTAAAAGTAAGAAGGCGTAAATGTGACACATACTGAGGCATCAGGGACTAATAAATTTGGTAATGAAGTGTGAATGAGATGGAGAGCAGACAAATGGTTGACTACAGTAAGCAAGTTCAAATGGACGTAGGTTGCAGTAGTTACACGAAGATGAATATTCTTGTATGTAGTAGATTAGCGTGGTCAGCTGCAACTAAACCAGTCTTCAGTTGATGACTAGAACAACAACATGACGCAAGGGATGTGGCCACATCATATGACTTGGCCATCACCAGTGGTCGTAGAACCGAAGGACTGACAGAGCACTCAGCTGGCCAGTGTCCATTATGTGCTCTGTGTCACTGCTATCGCAATACAAAATGGTTCAAATGGCTCTGAGCACTATGGGACTTAACTGCTAAGAACATCAGTCCCCTAGAACTTAGAACTACTTAAACCTAACTAACCTAAGGACATCACACACATCCATGCCCGAGGCAGGATTCGAAACTGCGACTGTAGCGCCTAGAACCGCTCGGCCACCCCAGCCGGCATCGCAATACATCGATATAGTAGTATCCATCAGTGCATGCTCGCCTTTCTCTATTTATAATCTTGTGTTCAATATGCAAGACGTTTGGAGGAAGTAACGTGTTTCTTGACTCGCGCTGGAACATCTGCTCCTAGATTTATAACGAAGAGCTCTTCGCGACACACAGTGAATTTCTTGTAGAGCCTCCGTTTCTGTGACGCCCTTGTGATTCTGCCCTACCTACTTCAAATAATAATAATAATAATGATAATAATAATAATATCAGACAGCAATAAACAAGATCACTGTAAAGATCTGTTGAAACAGCAGGTGATTTTTAACTGCACCATGAGTACATCCACCGATCTGCAGTGCCTGTTTTGGGAGATCCATACTTATTACACTACCAGCAGCATATGTAATCATTGAACATAAGCCAGACTTGCATTTTTCGAGGAAAAAATAAGCACAAAACACCATTTCCTACAAGAGAATAAAATATTGCAAGCCGCACGAGGTGGGAGCGCGGTTATAGGCGCTATGTCACGAATTACGCGGCCCCTCCCGCCGGAGATTCGATTCCTCCCTCGGGCACGGGTGTGTGTTGTCCTTAGAGTAAGTTAGTTTAGGTAGTGTGTAAGTCTAGGGACCGATAACCTAGGTTTTCACACACATTTGAATATTTGAAATAGTGTAATAAATTTCAAAGGAAATTAAAGAGATTGTTAAAATCCTGTTATAACATTAAGTAATACATGTTGCACAGTCAAGCCTTACTTAGAAAATACAGAATAAAGATTGGCAAAAAATTAACATAAATTAATCGTATGTATCTCTGCCATCCTACAGTACTCAGACAAAACACAGAACACCTCATCGTAAAAAAATATGCCCAAAATCTGCGAGACGTAATACACAAACCTTTTTCCATCTACCTGAGTTCAACATCACATTCCCATGCAGACTGACTAAATTTTTCAGACACGCTGATGAAAAAAACGTAGTACGAAGGTTGAAGAATCGTCATGGTCTGACGTCAGCCGAAATTGTTGGCGTATTGTAGCACATGTGCTGCTGCTTCTGCTGTTGCTGCTGCTGTGTGTGTGTGTGTGTGTGTGTGTGTGTGTGTTTGCACGTTGAGTGTGTGAGTGCGTAGAGAGGAGGGTTGTTTGTTTGTATGTCTGCTTGTGTAAGCAGTGATCACTGAAGAAATATGAATGGGATACCAACATTATTTGGTTAGTTTATGTATATAAAAATGTCCCAAAAATTGTACACATTATTAATTGTTTATTATATAGCCCTATCTACAATAATACAGCTACATGTATTATTTAACTAACTTTTTAATTCTTTATACCTTTTTATTGAGATGTCAAGTTAGTGAACCGGTTCTGGTTACACTGCAATAACCGATTCCACCCATCTTGTCTTTTAATTTTAGCACGTTTATCAAATATTTTTGAGAAAAGTTTCAATTCCATCACTGTATGCACCTCTTTAAAAACTTTAGAATGTGCTTAGGAAAAGTGTATAGTTTCGTTTAGAAAAACCATATCTGCTTCAACATATCGGTTGATAAAATATTAACCTTACAACAAAATGTTGTGCCCTTCCGTGTATTCTTAATTGTCCATAAGAAGCAGTTCTCCAGTGTAAGAAAGCATACTCTGCTACCGTAGTAGCCGCTACTTGCGTGTAGTGCACGCCTGACCTATCGATGAGACTCTCTAATTCAACCACCTTTAGCGCAGGACAAGAAATTTGCATCCGAGATTGAGGCATAATTTTCTGAGTGTCTGGTTTACACCTTCCACTTACAAACCGAAGGACCACGATCGTTTCTGGGTAGGTTGCAGCAGATACAGATATGACTCGGCCTTCCTTCGTTTCGCTTGTTCCTTCCCGGAAGTGCTCGGCACAGTGCGACGTCTCATTTAATATTGCAGTGCGGCATTTTTCGGTTGGCCCAACTCTCTTCAGTTCGGCAGAGTCGGGCTATCAGCGCTGTTTACTTTCTTCTGTTTGTTCATGTGGCGAAGGACGTTCACTCGTCCAGAGGCTGTTTGCACAAAAAGAGGTAGTCTAGCGATCTGTCGACACAAGTCTTTAAAAATTAATTGGAATGGCAGAAGAGAGGGGTGAGAATTCTCAGAATATATTATGCAGTCGCATAAGTGACAAGTACAAATTTGTTATGAAAGTATATTACAATAGGATGCAGAAAGAATTTAAAGATTTAGTTGACAACGAAAGAGCAAAAAATTACAACGATCAACAGACAGGATTCATTGTTCTGTACATCAAGAAGCCCTTTGTTTTAAATTTGCAGGCTTACAGAGAGGTGAAGAAACTGGCGGTACGAAAAGTAAAATTTCTGAAGTGTCACGCATTAGTCCTCTGTCAGATGGAATTTAACGAAGAGTATAGAGACTTTACATATTATTGCAAAGAACGTAGGTTAAGCCAAGGGGAATGCCTAGAACGATTTTTCGATTTAAAACTCGCTATCATTCAATTTTCGAAGGAAAAAGGAGTGCAGGAAAGAAAATTAGAACATCCGAAATGGATTGCAGACCTAGTATTTTAAGTGGATTTAACTGTACTTTGCCCACAGTAAGGTATTGAAAGGACAGAAACAACTCCTTTCTGACTTGATGAGGATGCAGTTAAAAAGAAAATCGGATATTAGAAGGGACACATTCTGACAAACACTGTCACTAAGCTCCCTGTCATCGAAGAAAACGTGTGGTTTGAATAATTCATTGCAATCTTAAAAGAATTACAAGGAATGTTTCTAAACGTTTTGAAGGCACTGCCAGTCTTACATCTGTTTTCGAGGCGGATTGCCGTTTCAGTTGAAATGGCCTCACTGCGAGTGCAGACGTAACTGATTGAACTGTAAGGTGCAACTGTGTCTGTATGCCGACGTTTGTCCAATTTTAAAAATATATTTTACCTTCTGCGCGTCAAAAATAATTAAATAATACTGAAAATTTGTTTTGTTTCTGATATCTGTTGTTGCGAAATGCGAAATATAAAACCAAGTTGTATGCAATGTTACTGCACTGGTATTTAAATGCAATGTGTTCGCAGAAGCTCTCTCGTCCCCCCCTCCTCGCGCTCAGACAGCGTGCCTTAGCAGTGTGAGAAATTTGCAGCGAGGCTGAGTGCTATGGCACTCGTGCCAGAGCATAGCTCGCAAACCGAATTCTTGGCCGCCTCTGCGCTAAAGAAACCGAGGCCAGCCCACAGAATCGTGAGAGCAGGCTTTATTCACGTCGACATGAGTAATATTTGTAGCCGGTTCCACCGCGTGCGTTCAATAGACGCCAACAGAGCCTCATCCGCATCTCGGACGAAACCTCCCTACAAGCATACCGAGTGCACACTGGCATTCCTGCCCGACCAGCCTGCTATTTCCCTGAGTTGCTCCATTGTCTGGCTAACGGTAGAGCTCCCAGTGACCAACAAACCCGCCCTCCGTGACAGTCTGGACATATAAGGAAAATCGCCCACTGACCCAGCAGACCAGAAATCCCATGCTAGCTTCTTGCCTTGATAGTGCACATTCAACTCCCCGTATAATTCTTGTGTGAGAAGGCTTATCTAGCTGAGTACTGGTATTCTCAATGTATGTTTTTATTCCAGTCTTAGCCGGCCGGGGTAGCCGTGCGTTTCTAGGCGCTACAGTCTGGAACCGCGTGACAGCTACGGTCGCAGGTTCGAATCCTGCCTCGGGCATGGATGTGTGTGATGTCCTTAGGTTAGTTAGGTTTAAGTAGTTCTAAGTTCCAGGGGACTGATGACCTTAGAAGTTAAGTCCCATAGTGCTCAGAGCCATTTTATTCCAGTCTTATATTTGTCCAATTCCACTTCCCCTCCCTATATGTCCATCTCCTCCTCCCCATCTCCATCTCCCACCTCTCTCTATCCATCTCCTACTCCCCCTCTCCTTGTAATCTCCTCCTCTACCCTTTCTATGCCTATCTTCTGATCTTCGCTCCCTCTATATATTTCCCCCTTCACCTCTCTCTGTCCATATCATCCTCCCCCATTTTCTTTCCACATTGTCACCCCTACCCGAATAGGAGTATTTCTTTCCAGACAGTAAGAAATATGCTTACCAAGCTTGGTTGAAATCGATCCAGGAGTTAAGAAGCAGCTTTTCACCACTGAAACGCCCGGCTGAACCCGCAGGACAGGACAAGTAGTAGCAATTGTGGAAGGGGGCCAGAATTAGCGGCTGTCAGTTACATTCCAAACATAACACTCAATTTAGTTGTCCAAGCATTACAGCGCAACTGCTAAGCTTGACTATCGACAGAAAAACGTCTTTAATTCCAAAAGCGGCTGAAGGCCCATAAATTTAAAACAACATAACTGCAATAACCTTTCAATAGGCAGGAGGCCCAAGCTTTATGGCCAATAAGAAACCTTACTTCAAAACGTCTGAAGTCCTTTGTTTAAAAAAACTGCAACCAATTTTCCAAGACAGAAGGCCCAAAGCCTTTAACCTTAAATAGTATTTAAGTCCAAGTGATGCAAGACGTGATAAGTAAGAAACCAAAATTTTAAAGCGGCTGAAGGCCCATCATTTTAAGAAGAACACAACTACAATAAATTTTCAACAGGCAGAAGGGCCACAGCTTTATCTTAAAAGAAAGTAATACTTGATAAGTAAGAACCTTAAAACTTGAAGCGGCTGAAGGCCGATGCTTTTAAAAACGATACACTACAATAAATTTTCAACATGCAGAAAGCCCACAGCTTTATCTTCCAAAAGGTAGCACTTGATAAGTAAGATCCTTAAAACTTAAAGCGGCTGAAGGCCGATGCTTTTAAAGACAGTAAAATTAATTTTCAACAGGCAGAAGGCCCTAGCTTTATCTTCAGACAACGTAAGACTTGCCCAGTTTAGAAAAACTTACTTTTAAAATGGCTGAAGGTCTTTGTTTTTAAAAACACAATTACGAGCATACAAATTCCAACCATCGACTATGAGCCATTAAAAAATACACAATTAAACGCTAATAAGAAGGCAGTATAGGCAACGGCGCTCAGAAGATTCCAAGGGGCTCGGTCTGTCCTTGAAATCTTAATGTTCACTTAGGTGAGACAAGAAGTTGGCCCAACTATACTCGATCCACTGGCAACGCAACCAAGAGACAGTCAGCAACCCACCGACGACTTGCTAACCACCACCCAGTATACAAGAATTCCAAAGCCAAAGCGTTACAGACATAGCCGCCCATAAACCCCATTAAGCCGTCCAAAACTACACACCATGTTGGACAGCGACAACAGGTGAGGAAAGGACACTGAATGAATTTACATCAGCGACCAGGGCAGGTAACTGGAACACTAACGGCCACAAGGCAGAAAATTCCGCTGGTGCACTTGAATTTCAAACCGACAAATACAGTTAATTCCACCACATGGCGGCTAAATCTTCACCAACTCGAACACTCCCTGTTGCTCCCAGAAATACCGCCAACAGCGAACCACCAACCAAGGGGACAAAGTGAACAGACATGGCTTCAGTAATAAATAACCACTCAACTTTCGTGTCCTGGGTTGGTGAGCCACGAACCTCGTAGCACTCACAAGGGGAAGGCCTCAGACACGGCCAATCGATTCGGCTCAAATTTGGCAGGCCGCTTGTGTACAACCTAAAACGTACTGCTCTAAGATATTTTGGGTCAACACCCCCGCAATTTTGAGAAAATCACCCCTAAAGGTTATGACGAGCAATCGACTCAAAATTGGAGGGATCGATAGATAATTGTAAATAGAGCATTTTTCATCATCAGGTATGGGGTCCGCAATCGCGAACTTTTCCAGAAATCGAGGAAAGAAACTTTTACAACTGTCGTTTCTGTACCCACATGGTAAACGCTTTTCGCTGGCAGCGCCGATAGCGCAACGGCCGAGGTAACTGGTTGGGAATCGCAAAACCCCGATTCGAATCTCGAAGCAACCTCGCGATGCGTTTGTATTTTTCCAAATCTCAATTGATTGGGATAGGAGGGTTAATAAGGTAAGTAAATCAATAAGGAATGATAATAATAAGGTAGGCAAACTAATTTTCTAATCGCCGTGAGTTAGTAAAGCATTAAACTTTGTCACATAAGAACATCTACGAGTAAGAGTGCTGCGAATTCCTCACGAGGGATCACAGATAACCAACCGCGCGACGCTTGTTTACCGCGAGGCACGGGACAGAATGCACGCGGGGAGAGTTATGTTGTCCCGGTTGCCTCTTGGTCATATTGTAGTTGTGAACCTGGAAGAGTGAAGCTGTCCAGCATGAGCCTTATAGAAGTCACTCGGAAAGAGTTGTTTTCCGTCATCAGGCTGCCGCGAACCTCGCGGATACATGTAGTGATATTTCCATCGTTAATGCACCGAATGAAATACGTTTTATGAATGAATACAGTGCTCTTCCGTAAGTAACATACGACGAGTACTGTATGTAGTTTGTAGTAATTAGCTCGTCTGTTTATGCCCTAGAAACTAGTTATTGTTTGTTGTGTCATATCTTTCAGGTGCATAATCTGAATAATGGAGGACGTACACTCTTCGACTAGCGCTGTAATACGAGTATATACAGGGTGTTTCAAAAATGACCGCTATATTTGAAACGGCAATAAAAACTAAACGAGCAGCGATAGAAATACACCGTTTGTTGCAATATGCTTGGGACAACAGTACATTTTCAGGCAGACAAATTTTCGAAATTACAGTAGTTACAATTTTCAACAACAGATGGCGCTGCGGTCTGGGAAACTCTATAGTACGATATTTTCCACATATCCACCATGCGTAGCAATAATATGGCGTAGTCTCTGAATGAAATTACCCGAAACCATTGACAACGTGTCTGGCGGAATGGCTTCACATGCAGATGAGATGTACTGCTTCAGCTGTTCAATTGTTTCTGGATTCTGGCGGTACACCTGGTCTTTCAAGTGTCCCCACAGAAAGAAGTCACAGGGGTTCATGTCTGGCGAATAGGGAGGCCAATCCACGCCGCCTCCTGTATGTTTCGGATAGCCCAAAGCAATCACACGATCATCGAAATATTCATTCAGGAAATTAAAGACGTCGGCCGTGCGATGTGGCCGGGCACCATCTTGCATAAACCACGAGGTGTTCGCAGTGTCGTCTAAGGCAGTTTGTACTGCCACAAATTCACGAAGAATGTCCAGATAGCGTGATGCAGTAATCGTTTCGGATCTGAAAAATGGGCCAATGATTCCTTTGGAAGAAATGGCGGCCCAGACCAGTACTTTTTGAGGATGCAGGGACGATGGGACTGCAACATGGGGCTTTTCGGTTCCCCATATGCGCCAGTTCTGTTTATTGACGAAGCCGTCCAGGTAAAAATAAGCTTCGTCAGTAAACCAAATGCTGCCCACATGCATATAGCCGTCATCAATCCTGTGCACTATATCGTTAGCGAATGTCTCTCGTGCAGCAACGGTAGCGGCGCTGAGGGGTTGCCGCGTTTGAATTTTGTATGGATAGAGGTGTAAACTCTGGCGCATGAGACGATACGTGGACGTTGGCGTCATTTGGACCGCAGCTGCAACACGGCGAACGGAAACCCGAGGCCGCTGTTGGATCACCTGCTGCACTAGCTGCGCGCGTTGCCCTCTGTGGTTGCCGTACGCGGTCGCCCTACCTTTCCAGCACGTTCATCCGTCACGTTCCCAGTCCGTTGAAATTTTTCAAACAGATCCTTTATTGTATCGCTTTTCGGTCCTTTGGTTACATTAAACCTCCGTTGAAAACTTCGTCTTGTTGCAACAACACTGTGTTCTAGGCGGTGGAATTCCAACACCAGAAAAATCCTCTGTTCTAAGGAATAAACCATGTTGTCTACAGCACACTTGCACGTTGTGAACAGCACACGCTTACAGCAGAAAGACGACGTACAGAATGGCGCACCCACAGACTGCGTTGTCTTCTATATCTTTCACATCACTTGCAGCGCCATCTGTTGTTGAAAATTGTAACTACTGTAATTTCGAAAGTTTGTGCGCCTGAAAATGTACTGTTGTCCCAAGCATATTGCAACAAACGGTGTATTTCTATCGCTGCTCGTTTAGTTTTTATTGCCGTTTCAAATATAGCGGTCATTTTTGAAACACCCTGTAGTTGGGAGCCTGTCACAGACGATGGCAAGCGGGAAGTTACCGACGCTGTGTTTTGGTTTGTAAAAGTGCTGCAAGACTGATGCATTATCAATGCTCTACCGGAAGCAGGCAGTTCTGTTCTCGGCGTCCCAGATTTTTAGGAGCGGCTATCGTCGAGCGATTTTTGGAGCTGACGAACTAAATGACTTTCGTTGATACTGAAGTACTATACCATGAAGACGAAGCAGAAGGTGATTCAGTGGAAGATATCCCGACCAGTGAATCGCAAAATGGTCATAACACTTGGGAAATCTCCATGTCACTGGGAATATGTGCTTCATCTGTTCCCGATGAGTATTACGAACCGGTTATTAAACGATTGAACTACGGCGCTATACCCCTTGAAGTAAAAGTAAAGGCGGTAGCGCTAGCCAGGAATCATTCAAATTGCAACTTACAAACACTCCAAAAGAATGGAACAACAACAGCCCTGAAAAGGAAGAAGGACTTGAAATTGTGGGAAAGTGATATCGCTGAAGGAGGGACAAGATACGACAAATACCAGGCGATAAATAAGTGGACATATGACCGATTTGTCGAATCTCGTCATTGTAACGAGAACATAACAACGAGAATATTCCAGGAGTGGGCTGCAGGTGCAGCGCTTCAATGTACAACCAATAAGGAGTTTACGTTTGCTGCATCATTATCTTGGGCAAGGAATTTCAAATCGGAATATAAAATTCGTCAACGGCACGTCACTAAATACGTCTGTCATAAGGAGGTACAAAATATAGAAGATATACAGAAAGTTGCGGCTCTTTTCAGCACGCAAACGGCGTCACTTATGACCGGTTTTAATCGTGATTACGTGATCAACACCGATCAAACAGGATGTGAGTATCGGGTGAACATTCGACGCACGTTATCGCATAAGGGAGAAAAACGAACCCTTATTGCAGTTGGTAGTAAAAACAAACTAACACATTCGTACACGGCGCAATATGCCATCACAGCCTCTGTAAAAGTGCTGTCTACGGTTTTCCTGTGTTTACAAGAAACGAATGTTACATTTGGTCCTCGGGTTATAGAAGACGTCAATCGTTTAACCGACTCGTTGAAAAATATTTACATTATCTGCTCCAAATCTGGGAAACTGACGAACGCGATTTACAGAACATTTCTTGAGAATGTTTTAAAACCATACGTTTCTGATAGCAAATTTGTCTAATATTGGATTCCTGGAGTTGACAAATTAATACTACAATATATGACACAATGCTTTTGGATGGCGAGGGTCAGCCGACGTGCACAGTGAAAGTAATACCGACAAACGGCACACCTGTGTGCCAGTCGTGTAGTGTTTATTTTCATCACCAGGTTAAAAACTTTATTTCCAGGCTTCAGAATTGCAGTGTGCTTCTGGAAACCCAGCGGGAATTGCACAACCGCACGGGTGCAATAACGATTCACAGCATAATTGATAACCAACTTTCAGCACCGATTTTTCAGGTAATGATATCGTATGCGTGGTACGCATGGAAATTAATTCGCGAAAAAGACATATTTTTAAATGTAAACCAAGTTAGTTTTCCGCCGACTCTTCGGAAGGAACAGTGCAGCTGTCGAAATATTGCATTCATTAGATGTTCTTGGTGCCGTGAGTATATTTGTTTCGAATTTTTATATGACAAGTACCATCCATCTAGTTGTTCGAAGAAAAGTGAGGACACGTAGTAGTGACTGGAAGAGCCATTGTAAAGTGACCTGGAGTAACATTTTAGTTGTTTACCATCCCAAGAGGTTTGAGAAATTTATTTGCCTACCTTATTATTATCATCATTCCTTATTGATTTACTTACCTTACTAACCCTCCTATCCCCATCAATTGAGATATGGAAAAATACAAACGAAAAGAAGAACATGCGCTAGGGTTCTTGTAGATTCGAACTCGAGTTCTCCGATTCCCAGCCAGTTAACTTCGCCGTTGCGCTATCGGTGCTGTCGGCGAAAAGAGTTTACCATGTGGGTACAGAAGCAACAGTTTTAAAAGTTTCTTACCTCGATTTCTGGAAAAGTATGCGTTTCCGGACCCCATACCTGATGATGAAAAATGCTCTATTTACAATTATCTATCGATCCCTCCAATTTTGAGTCGATTGCTCGTCATAACCTTTAGGGGTGATTTTCTCAAAATTGCGGGGGTGTTGACCCAAAATATCTTAGAGTAGTTCGTTTTAGGTTGTACACAAGTGACCTGCCAAATCTGAGCCGAATCGGTTGGCCGTGTCTGAGGCCTTCCCCTTGTCAGAACAGCCCCCACATGCTCCAACACAGCGTAGAGACCGCCAGCGGGCCCAGCCGACTGCGCCACGCGGAGACTTGCTTGCTGATCTGCTCCAACCGACCGACTGGCTGAACACCGCCAAGCCACTACTATAAGCACCAGACCAAATATGGTATTCAGTGCAAATATCGATACACACTGCTGCTGCCACACGTAGAAAAGGAAGAAACCTTGCATAACTGCAATAACTGCGGGAAACCCAACGCAGAGTAACAGCCAAGTTTTAAAGCAACGCATAAGCCGGGGTCAGCATGGCTCAATCTTGGCTTTGCCCACATACACACATGCTGCATATATTTCCCATACATTTAACAAAAAAAAATGGTTCAAATGGCTCTGAGCACTATGGGACGCAACATCTTAGGTCATAAGTCCCCTAGAACTTAGAACTACTTAAACCTAACTAACCTAAGGACATCACACACACCCATGCCCGAGGCAGGATTCGAACCTGCGACCGTAGCAGTCCCGCGGTTCCGGACTGCAGCGCCAGAACCGCACGGCCACCGCGGCCGGCCATACATTTAACACATTTCACACATATTTGTATACATATTTCACCTGCTTCTCTAACGAACGTCGTCCTGCGGATGCATTTTCACGCTGAATGTCTATGATGTCATATCTTCTGAAATATGGGTCGTACAATGATATTATTTTGCCGCAGTGATCTATGTGGATAATATCCGAGAAATGTGTTGCGAATAAGTCAGCAGTAAAGTAATAAATTAAAGGGTCGTGCCTGATACAGCAGTTTTACTGCATCATCATCATCATCATCTTGGACAGTTTCCAGCCACTGGCTGGGTCTGTCAGGAACACAAGCCTCTCCATCGTGTTCTGTCTTTCCACCATTCCCCCTCTTCCACCTTCGTCCAGTTCTCTCCTCTTCTCGTCACACATTCCTTCACTCCCTTCACCCATCTATCTCTTGGCCTTCCTCTGGGCCTCTTAGAAAATGTAGTAAGCGATAAACTTTTTTTCCTTTCTTCATTTTGTGGGAGGAGACAGTGATAAAACGTCTTGTAAATATTTTGAATTTCGTATAAAGCTGGTTGCAAGTCTTTAAGTGCTCTCATTACCAAATACTGAATGAATATATTCTGGTTATAGTGCTTCGTGAGCTACACTGCTTTTCCACCCCCATTCCCATCCCTTTGTGAGGTAGATGGTTCTTACCCCCACAGTGGTTCTTTTCAGACAGTAACTGATACGTGTAAGAAGTTTGATTGAAGTCGATCCAGTAAATTAGGAGGAGGAACATATGTATATACACTTGTATCCAAGCAACAAGCGGAATTTTGCAAAATTGCATCTATTTTTATACGTAACACTATAGACAGGTGATAGCAAAGTAGAAACACTGTAAAGAATGCAGAATGTAATCAGCTGCAACATGCATAACGGTAGACAAAAATTTTCTTCGTTTTTTTCCAACTTAGATTTAGACATACATTCTGACAAAAAAAATGGTTCAAATGGCTCTAAGCACTATGGGACTTAACATCTGAGGTCATCAGACCCCTAGACTTAGAACTACTTAAACCTGACTAACCTAAGGACATCACCCACATCCATGCCCGAGGCAGGATTCGAACTTGCGACCGCAAATGCAGTGCAGTTCCCGACTGAAGCGCCTATAACCGCTCGGCCACAGCTGCCGGCATATTCCGACAACTGGTTAATGTGCTCAGTATGGGATGTGACCACTTCTGACACTAATGCAGGTTTGAAAACGACGGGATATGCTGTGAATGATGTCATCAATCTCATGTCGAGGCAATGACGCCCAATCTTCCTGCACAGCTGCTCACAAGTCTTGGAGAGTGATTGGTGGATGGGTCCCAGACATGCACTATGGGATTCAAAGCGAGAGAGCGAGCAGACCATGACGTGCGTGCAATATCTTCCTTTTCCAAGAAAACATCAACCACCCCGTGGTCTATGAAATCGAGCATTATCGTCCATCACTACGAAGTCTGGGGCCACAGCACCTTCTCAACAATCGCGCATGAGGTACCAAAATCTGCTCACGTTATCTGACAGCAGTTAAATCTTGCTGATTCACCTTCTCAATTTCATGAAGAGGTGTTTGAGAGTTCAACATAATCCCTGCCGTCACCATTAGGGATCCTCCTCGATATCGGTCTCTTTCCAGAATGTTTGGGCCCCAAAATCGTCTTCCACGTGCCCTCCAGATGTGAATCCGTCGAGAATCACTCTCCGGAGCAAATCGGGACTCATCTGTGAAAACAACATTGGCCCACCGTTGGACTGTCCAGGTGATATGTTGACAGCTCCACTCTAGATGCTCCCTTCTGTGAAGACACGCCAGAGGTAAACAGATAGCAGGTCTCGAACAATAAAGGCCACTCCACTGAGGCCTCGATACAACACGTCCAGGGGATGTTCGAGCTCACATTCCAGTTGCCGTGCAGTACTAAGGTGGTACCATCGTGCCCTTACAGCCAAATAACGGTCCATTCTTCCTGATGTCACATGTGGTTGTCCTGGACTCCAGGATACAGTTTCGGTCTCTATAAACTGTCGCCTCATCCGAGAAATTACAGAAAGATCCACATTAAGCCATCGGGCCGCAGCAATTTGCGACTCTCCTGCTACCATTCTTCCTATGGCCCACCACATCAGAGAGTCTATAGACGTCTTATCTGTGCCATACTGCACCGTTCCCCGCTTGATAGCTGCCCTGACGTCATTGCTGGTGCGGTTGTCCATTGCTCGGAATGGTGTCTTCCCTGCAGAACACGATCGTGACGACATCTGTTGACATTTTGTATTATTACATCGTGAATTAGACTCAGGGGGGAAGGGGGGGGGGCGGGGAATAGGAGTTTGTTGCTTAAATTTTGGAGACTAGTGTACATACACTTTTATAATATGTATTATTTGTATTGAACTAGTAATATGCGGTCTGGAGCAGACTTGTGAGATTGAACAACGTATAAGCCTGAATCCTTATGGGTTTCCAGATGCGATAGCAAGAAGTCAGTATTGTACCGTGGTTTGAACGGTGACTCAATGGCGTCCGACAGTATCATCGAAACTCTACACTGGACTCGCATTCGGGAGGACGACGGTTCAATCCCGCGTCCGGCCATCCTGATTTAGGTTTTCCGTGATTTCCCTAAATCGCTCCAGGCAAATGCCGGGATGGTTCTTTTAAAAAAAAGGGCACGGCCGACTTCCTTTCCCGTCCTTCTCTAATCCGATGAGACCGATGACCTCGCTGTCTGGTCTCCTTCCCCAAACAACGCAACGCAACGCAACGCATCGAAACTCTAAAGTTCTTCGATGCTTATAAATTTTTCGGAGTTAGTCTCGCTTTCGACAGAGTAAAAGTCGCTAATTATGCTGAGTAGTGAACAGCACTTACGAACAATGCAGTTAGTGGGAGGAGAGAAATGGTATTATGGAAGTTTGTTGGAATCCCTATAAATTATTGGTGCAATCTTGTTAAACGGTTTGAATATGAATTGTAGTATTCAGTGGCCCAGATTGATGGTGTTTTATCACGCGCCTGCTTGATCTCAGTCGATGTAACTTGGCTGCAGATGATCGCGCTGATTCATTTTTAATAGTATAAAACTTGTTTAAAATTTACGTCGGTCGAAGTTTCGCCTGTGTGATTTCAGCTGGTCCACATATGTACTGAATTTTAAAGGCTTTCCAGTAGGTCACTGTTAATTTTAGGAACGGAGAATCACGACGTTGCACGGGTAACCCTACGCGACGCAGAAAAATTCATCTGCGCATTCATCTATTCCGCAGCACTGCTGTAAAATGGTAATTTAGGAAGCAGTAGTGACTGAGTATTACGACCACCTCTCCCGCCCAAAATATGAAGTCGTAATGGGATCTACGAAACACGATGAATGAAAGAATGAACGAATGAATGAGTAAATGAACATATCCATCATGTGTTTGATCACAATGTAGGATCAAAAACGCTCTAGTTAACTAACTGTCGTTGTAAAACGCGTCGTATTTCTAAGACTTAGCGTTTTCCTTCAAATAAGTAGCGCTACTGTAGCCGCAAGACAAAAAAGGTAAGGGGAGTGCTTGAGTACGGCACTCTTACCTCATCTCCCGAAGCAGATGCGTTTCCTACTCCTCGCAGTCGAATTACGTAAACTGAGGGAAGCTTTTGGGGATTATTAAATTTTTCGACGGTGCCAAGTTATTACATTACCTGCGAAGAACACTTCTGCCACCCCACGAGCACAGCCAAAACAAGCCAACTTAATTTTAAAACAATGGCTAGTAATTGATTGAATAATGTCCCCTCTGCTCTGGTGCCTGGCAGGGTGCCTGGCAGGGATGGCCGCTGTTGCAAAATTTCGCATCAGCGGCCACAAGATTCGAGAGAAAATAAATTTTACGACGCCCGTGCCGCTAGGCACGCAATGCTTCCCAATTTCGACAGTCTAAAGACATCAATCTCCCAAGAGTCTTGAATTATTCGTAGCAGTTTCGTTCCAAGAAGGAACGTACTACTACGTATTACCCATCTTGTGCTAGAGCACTGCCATGTTGACGGAACATATCATCTTAGGGTAGTTTGCTGCTGCTACACATGAAGTGTGAGACAGCAAATGCAGGCCAGCCGAAAAATATCCAGAACAAGTAAATACGCTGCCTGACAGAAAAAAATGGAGCACCCAGAAGACATGGTCAAATGTCAATGTAACTTCGTACGCTCATGCAGCTTCGGCGGGCAAGTAAATCATTAGAATTGCAATGCGCAAATGTTAGCATTGTCCATGTTCAGTGTTGTTAGCTGGCCTCCTAGAGTATACATGAGTAGGGGAGAGAGGAGAGTGTCAATCCAAACGTGCGGGTTGCCGCCCCTTCAGGGGCAGTGTGCAGGTTGCCTACCCAAAAGGGGCAGTGAAGTTATCAGCTGACTTCAAGGCCGCACCTTGGATAATGCTACTCGCTTTATCAGCTGACGTCACGGCCGCGATCTTGAATGTCAATTGCGTCATCAGATGACGTCACGGCCGCCATCTTGGATAACAGTACTGTCATCAGCTGATGTCACTGCCCAGGGTAGGCAACCGCAGACTACCCCTGAAGGGGCGGGAACCTGCACGTTTGGGGTGATACCCTCCTCTCTCCCCTACTGACACGGGACCTCGACAACATCATATGATGAGTGATCACTGTGAAGACACAGAGGTGCCTTGTACTCGTGCGAGACAGCGTGGTACCAATCGCGCCTGAAACACAAAGGGGCCTCATTGTGGGTCGCCTTTTGGCCAGATGGGCGAATCGTGCAGTATCCAGGTTTGTAGACATTCCGATGTGACAGTGGCCCAGTGTTGACTGCATGCAAATGTGAGGTCAAGCATGTCGTCAAGATTCCTGCCGACCACGTCTGACCACCATATTGTGAACCAAGCACAATGTAACCGCTTCACATCTGTGCCTGCCATCCGATACGCGTAATTCGACAGCAACATTCTGTGTCAACCCAGACCATTGAGCAGAGGTTAGCATCGCCGGCAGGAGTGGCCGAGCGGTTCTGGGCGCTAGAGTCTGGAACCGCGCGACCGCTACGGTCGCTGGTTCGAATCCTGCCTCGGGCAAGGATGTGTGTGATGTCCTTAGGTTATTTAGGTTTAAGTAGTTCTAAGTTCTAGGGGACTGATGACCTCAGAAGTTAAGTCCCATAGTGCTCAGACCCATTTGAACCATTTTTTAGAGGTTAGCGTCGGCAAGACTAGGGAATTAGCGACCACTACACAGGCTGCCTCTGACACACAACACAAACTATGTGAGGCGGTGGCCTGTTTCAAGCCTTTCAATTCACATTTGTCCTGCTTGCATACTGAATTTCCATAACAGTTTCTCGTGCTTCATTTACTTTCCAATTCAGTTTTTACTTGTCAACGTTTCACCAGTACTGTGCGCTGATTACTTGAATGGTTAGGGGTAGCTTGGGGTAGAAACCTCTTTGGACCTAACCTAACATTTCGTTCTTGTAGCAGTTTTTTCCCAGCAAATGCATCTGGTCTTGATCTGGGGAACTAATTTTTGCGCAGTTGAAAACAGCAGGAGATTTCACACACTCTGGAAGAGCTGCCAGTCACTCAGACGACAGCTCGTACATTAGCAGACCGCACAGGCAGTCAGGCGAGACGTCCAGTAATTATCAAAATGGTTCAAATGGCTCTGAGCACTATGGGACTCAACTGCTGAGGTCATTAGTCCCCTAGAACTACTTAAACCTAACTAACCTAAGGACATCACAAACATCCATGCCCGAGGCAGGATTCGAACCTGCGACCGTAGCGGTCTTGCGGTTCCAAACTGCAGCGCCTTTAACCGCACGGCCACTTCGGCCGGCAGTAATTATCCTCCTGGCTCAGCCTCCAGATACAAAGAGCGGTGGAATGGAAGACTGTTGTCCTCTATAGCCGAATAGGAAACCACTGGTGGAAATGGTGAGAACTCTGCTTGTTAGCAGCCTTTGTGTGGTGGAGTCCTCAGCTGTCAACTTGCCGTTGTCCTGCCCTATGTGGTCTCCAGAAATATCAACTTCTGGATCTGCAAATTTCCAAACTTTGCGCTTTCCGAGGAAACTCTGTGTGAAGTCCAACAAAGTTTCCAGAATTTCCGACAAACAAGTCTATACTTGGAAATTCGGCGACACTCGTGTCCCACTTCCTTGCGCACATATGTCATTGGCGGATACATCTTCAGCTTTACGGTAGGAGCTAGGGAACGGACTTCCATATCCCTGATTGAAGGAGCATTTAGGCCCTTTCTCGGACTGGATAGAAAAGGTTGTCAGAGGCCTTTCCGAAGTCTGAAGAAAGGCTACCAAAAGCTGCTACACAAATTCGTATTCGTACTGGTAAGCGTTCTCTGATCCGGACATCTAGTTGGTAATGCTACTCTGGACTCTGCCCTCCTACGTGTTTTTCGTCAATTTGTCCCTCCGCCAAGTCTTCAAAGTTTCGCTTTGAAGTTACACATACCCGAGGCGAGTAATCAGGACGAGGAGATCCGCGATTCGCAATCATGTCACATCGCCTCAGCCCAGCAACAGTTACCACTTTGGCGCAACCCGATTTGTCGGCGACCGTTTCAGTAGTAGTCACGGTAAGATCGTATTTGCAATGCAAAACTCCCGACTTCGGAAACTGCCGTTCCTCGTATATAGAGGTGCGGCATCCGATAAGGTACAGCGGAAAATGTGTCGAATTATCTGATACAAGCAAGTAATTTTTAGCTTCTCTAGCTGTCGAACTATGACATGGAACTTTTTTAAATTGAACAGTACACTTTTAATCTACGGAATTGCAAAATCCTTCGAAAAGGACTTCGGCGGCGTAACATGAGGGAAACTTGACAAAACAATAACAATATACAGCAGTTTGGTTTCCGTACAAGTTGTAAATTACGTTTTTCTGCCTGCATTTTATCACTCCTACCTTGAGAATTCCAAAGGCTGTATTGCTGTTAACATTGTCAGAAACTCTCTCTAAATCTTTGAATGCTATAAACGTAGGTTTTCTCTTTCCTTAAGACAGCGGATTATCTGAGATGAATGTGTAACATCATTAACTGATTATTTTTCTACGACTCTGATTTCGAGATCGGTATTTATATTCGGATAGCAAAAAATTAGCATCATGAGTTTCCGTTCGAAGGCCGTACAGTCCAGAACCGGTATGCCAATTAGGCAAAATTGCCATGAGCGTTGAGACAATCATCGCACCGATGGAAGAGGTTGAAGATACCCGTTCCATAAAATACCGTGTCCTGCACGGCCTGTAACTGCAGGCTGCACATCATCGTCTGGCACGAGTCGTCCCTTTCTTAGGGGAATGAAGGCGTGATAATCGCATGGGGAGACATCAGGACTATAGGGTGGGTGCTCGAGAGTCTTCCATTTGGGTTGAGTTACTCCTGGGTTACGGCATATGCGATATGGGGACGTGCGTTATCATGAAGCAGCAGCACCCTTGGGGCACCGTTCCATAACGGTGGTTTTCGACAGACATGCTGCCCCATTTACATTCTTCATTCTCTGGTAGATGTCTATCGGTGTTTGTCCTTCAACAGCCAAGAAAAGAATCACAGCACAACACGTTGGTCCTGTGTAGACGCATTTGGTAATGACGTCACTATAGTTATGTTTCCGCATTTAGCGCCAGCACGCTGGCAAGACACGAATACCACTCTATTCCCTTACCTACAAGTCGGTGATTATATACTCCAATCGGTGTCACGCTGCGTTGCTACAACGCCCTCAAATACAGAACTTTTGACCGCCCGTTGTAGTAACAATTTTTGCCACCATGATGGAACGTCACCGACGGTACTTCATATAAATCAAATGTACCAATCAAAATCGCATTAATTTTACTGTTCGTTACCAGTTTCCGTTATCTAACAACTAATATCAGAATGCTTTCAATTCCACAGTGGGAGACAGGACTCACACCAATATATGGAGACAATATCCCTAAGAAATCTTCATCGACAGTTACAGTGATGGATACCATTTGGCAATAACCAGCGACGGTTCGAGAATATTTTTCCACACACGCGACTTATCATTTAGCTCCCCAACCCTTCTTTCCCTCGCCCTCTTCTCGCTCGTACACTTTCACCTGCGTCCGTTTTCATTAACGATTGTGGTCGCACTGTATGTAAATCTTGCACTTGTGAGCTACAAGCGTTCGCTACTAATTGTGATACGTCCTGTATCTTACAGCTGCGGCGTCTCTGACACCCCTCTCTGCTTGTTACCTCTAGCGGAGACTTGTGTCTCTTGGGCCTTAAATCGGCACTGGTAATAACAAAGCCGCCTATGTTGGTACGAGATACCCGTGGTCTCTGGTGGTTTGTTACAGAGTAAAAGCATTTCGTTTGTTTTCTTATTCTCCCCCCCCCCCTCCCGCATTTATGTTTGTACTGGCTGACAAACTCGTCACTGCTCAGATATTCATTTTACCAATTATCTATTAGAAACCAAAACAAAAAGTTAACTGTGTAATATCGAAAAAAAATTCATTTTCATGTTTTCAAAATTATGAATCACTCATACAAACAAATACGCATAATGTAAAAATGTACACTAAGATGAAAAAAGTAACGAAATACCTCCTAATATCGTGTCGGACCTGTCGTGGCAGTCTGACGTGGCATGGACTCAACAAGTCGTCGAAAGGCCCCTGCAGAAATTTTGAGCCATGCTTACTCTATAGCAGTGTCCATAACTGTGAAAGTATTGCGGTGCAAGATTTTGACGAACCGACCTCCCGGTTATGTCCCATAAATGCTCGATGGGTGGGCGATCTGTGTGACCAAATGATCCACTCGAGCTGTCCAGAATGTTCTCTGAACCAGTCGTCGACAACCTTGGCCCAGTGACATGGTGCATCGTCATCCATAAATATTCTATCGTTGTAGCTATTTCCAGTCAATGATCCGTGTAAACACAGTCCACACCATTAGTCACCACCAGCTTGCACAGTACCTTGTTAAATTTGGGCAGTGGCTTGGTGGGGTTGCACCACACTCCAACCCTATCATCAGTTCTTAGTGCAGTAGGGGCTTATCTCCCCAGGCCAAGGTTTTCCAGTCCAACCGATATGGTCAGGAGCCCAGGAGAGGCGCTGCAGGTGATGTGCTGTTACCAGACGCACTCGCGTCGATCGTCTGCTGACGTAGTCCATTAACGACAAATTTCGCCGCACCGACCTAACAGATACGTTCGCCGTACTTCCCACATTGATTTCAGCGATAATTTCACGCAGTGTTGCTTGTCTGTTGTTCCTGGTAACTTTACGCAAATACCGCTGCTCTCGGTCGTTGAGTGAAGGCCGTCAGGCACTGCATTGTCCGTGGTGGGGGGGTAATGCCCGAAATTTGGTATTCTCGGCACACTCTTGACACTGTGGATCTGGCAATACGATTTCCGAAATGGAATGTCGTATGTGCCTAGGTCCAACTACCATACCCTGTTCAAAGTCTGTTACTTCCCGTCGTGCGGCCATAATCACGTCGGAAACCTTTTCACACGAACCACCTGAGTAGAAACGACAGCTCCGCCAGTGCACTGCCCTATTATGCCTTGTGTGCGCGATACTACCGCCATCTGTATATGCACACATGGCTATCTCATGAGTTAGGTCACATCAGCGTATAAGGGCAGCTGCTTCTTGTGACTACAATAAGATTTTGTAAACGTCTCTAAGGCAAAGCCCCTTCATAGCTCTATAGACAGCAATTGTTTACGCCTACGGCCGTTTGTGCTTCGCATCTGAAAGCTGTCAAAAGTGTTGCCAGGTCTATGGGATTTCCTTAAGTTGAATCTAGGAGTGATATAGTAGTAAAGAACAATGTATTAAAACCTCATACATAGTGCGGGACTTTTTCAGACATCTCACTGTTTATGACGTCATATCTCTTGAACCATGTGGTGTACAATGGTGTTTTTCTGCAGGTACATTCAGCGGCGTATGTGGATAGAATATGCGAAATATGATGCGAATAAAGTTGGTAGCAAAGAAGTAATAAGTTTAAACGACATACTTGATGCGGCTGTTTCTCACTCATATCGATGTTTGACACGTCATATCTCCTGGACTCTGTCTTGAATCATGATATGATTTTATAGGTGCATTTACTGGCATATGTGGATACTGTCTACGAAACTTATTCCTAATATAGTTAGTATCACAGAGGTAATAAGTGTAAACGTCATGTGAAACTCTGCTGTTTTCCACTTACCTGATTGTTTATGATGTCACATCTCCTGAAGTATGAAAGGTAGGTGGTTCTTACTCCCACATCAATGGTTATCTGATAGAAAGAGATATGTGTACTAAGTTTGGTTGCAATTAGTCCTGTCGTTTAGGAGGAGATGTGGAACATACACACACACATACATACATGTTTTAATAAGAGGGTGATTAAAATGAAAACCCTTAAAGTGCTATAATATTTTTAATTGTAACAGCGAACAAAGACTTTTATGTCAGTTTTCGAAGTAGTCTCCGCGACGCTGAGTGAATGCATCCCACCGCTTTGGAAGTGCATAGATACCACGATAAAAGAATCATTTTGGTCGTGTATGTATGCAGTCCTGCATCGATGTTTTCACCTCTTCGTCACCTGCCTGCTTCCCACTACTTCTTTGAATGCTCTGAACAGATGAAAGTCACTAGGAGTGAGGTCTGATTAATAAGAAGGATGTACCAGACGTTCAAATTTAATTTGCCGAATAGTCTCAGTTGTCTCACGGGCTGTGTGTGGTCGGATTTTGTCATGCTGTAGCAGTACTCTTGAAGTCAGAAGTCCCAGTCATTTACTACTGATTGCCAGACGAAGTTGATTTTTCAGCATGTTTGAATAAGATGCACTGGTTACTGTCACTCCTCTATATATGTAACGCTCTAAAATTACTCCATTTGCATCGTAGAAGAGAATGAACATAGATTTTTCCAGCAGACAGTTGACTGCGGATTTTTTTTTTTTTTTTTTTTTTTTTCCCCGGCAATGAGCTGTGGCGCCACCCCTTGCTTGATATTTTCGTTTCTGTTTGGCGATAGTGGACCTAAGCCTCATTGCCTGTAACAATTTTCTTGGAAATGCATTACCTTCGACATGGAAACGATGCAAAAGTTCTTCACAGGCATCGATACCATGGTCTTTCAAATCAGCAGTGTAGCTGAGTGGTCAGCGCGGCAGATTGTTATTCCTATGGGCCGGGCTTCGATTCCCGGTTGGGTCGGAGATCTTCTCCGCTCAGGGACTGGGTGTTGTATTGTCCTAATCATCATTATTTCATCCCCATCGACGCGCAAGTCGCCGAAGTGGCGTCAAATCGAAAGACTTGCACCCGGCGAACGGTCTACCCGACGGGAGCCCATAGACAGACATCTATCCAGACCATCACACAGGAATTCCAAAGTGCATCAGGATCCACTGCAAGTGCTATAACAGTTTGGCTGGAGGTGAGAAAACTTGGATTTCATGCTCGAGCGGTTGCTCACAAGCCACACATCACGCCGGTCAATGCGAAACGACGCGTCCCTTGGTGTAAAGAGAGCAAACATTGTACGAGTGAGCCGTGCAAAAACGTTGCGAGGAGTGACGAATCACGGTACACGAAGTGGCCATCTGATGGAGCGGTTTGGGCATTGCGAAAGCTCGGTGAACGTCATCTGCCAGCGAGTGTAGTGCCAACAGTAAAATTCGGAGGCGGTGGTGTTATGGTGTGGTCGGGTTTCTCATGGAGGTGGCTTGCACCCCTTGTTGTTTTGCATGACACTATCACAGTACAAGCCTACATTGATGTTTTAAGCACCTTCTTGCTTCCCGTTGTTGAAGACCAGTTCGTGGATGCGGTTTGCATCTTTCAACACTATCGAGCTCCTGTTCATAATGCACGGCCTGTGGCGGAGTGGTTACACGACAATAATATCCCTGTAATGGGCTGGCGTGCACAGAGTCTTGATCTGAATCCTATAGAACACTTTAGGGCTGTTTTGAAACACCGACTTCGTTCCAGGCCTCACTGACCGACGTCGATACCTCTCCTCACTGCAGTACTCCTTGAAGAATGGGTTTCCATTCCTAAAGAAACCTTCCAGCACCTGATTGAACGTATGCCTGTGAGAGTGGAAGCTGTCATCAAGGCTATGGGTAGGCCAACACCATAGTGAATTCCAGCATTACCGATGGAGGGCGCCACGAACTTGTAAGTCATTTTCAGCCAGGTGTCCGGTACTTTTGATCACATACTGTATGTATTTTGAGGAGGAGAGAGACTGGTAGGCCCAAAAGGGAAGTGAATTATCTTTCACTACTGTGCAGAAAATATGTTACCTTCCTCCCATTAGTGTGAACATTCTGGCAGAGAGTTGGTAGCAAAGTCAGCTGTGTAACAAATCATATCCCAACGACAGAGCCTCCCCCTCGCCCCCCTCTCCCTCTCTCTCTCTCTCTCTCTCTCTCTTCTCTGTCTCTCTAAAACATTCACACACACACACACACACACATACACGGCCAGGGAGCGCCCTGACTTCGGTGTTCCTATTTCACTGGTATCAAAGAACTCGTTGCACTGAAATACGACGGCAGGGGTGGCTGGCTGTAACAAAATGCCTTTTGTAGTTTTTCCCCCAGCGCACCCACTTGTGTTTCTCCCGTTTCTGCTACTGAGGGAGCGGACAGGGGCCGTTTCCCGACAGAGGGGCTGCCGCCTGTTGACGTTAATTTAACATCATCTGCACTGGCCACAACGAACTTGCAGTGTACCTCCTCTAGAGGAGTGTACAGAAAAGACTCTGTAGCTAAGTCGTGTATAGTGTGCCTTGTCCGGCAATTGAAGCTAGGTTCCGGGGAACTGCATGCATCAATTTAACGTCTATGTTAAACTGGATATGTGTGGTCAATAATTTATGATTCGATATCTACGTAGACCTATACTTCGCCGTAGGGTACTTCGTGTACCTCTATCACTTTCTCATTTTCCTGTTCCACTCCGAAATGATATGCGGGAAGAGTAATTGTTGGTAAGCCTCCGTGTTCTCTCGAATACATCTAATTTTCAGCTTCAGGATCTTTTCATCACGTACAAGCATACGGAAGCAATATATTGGTAGGTCCTTTTAGAACGTACGTTTACTCAAATTTAACGGTAAACCACACTTTGATGCACAGCACCTCTCTTGTAGCGTTTTCCACTGGAGTTGGATGATCATCTCCCCGAGGTCTTCGGCCTCACTAAATGAACCTGTGACTAAACACGCTGCTCTTCTTCGGAACTTCTCTGTTTCCTTTCTCTATCCTACCTGGTACGGACCCCCCTACTGACGAGCAGTATTCAAGTTTTGGTCGAGTGTTTTGTAAGCTACCTCCCTCATGGCTGTATTACACATCCTGAGGACTATTCCAATGAATCTCACTCTGCCATCCGCCTTAGCCGATGTGACTGTTCCATTACAAATCCACATCCACATACACACTGCACAACCGTAACACCATCTATGGCGGAGGGTACGTTGTACCATCCCTTCGCGTATCATATCAGGGAAGCTGCTAGGTGTTTAGCCGCCCTAGGTGCAAATTGAAAAATGGCGCCCCCTCTTTTCCCTTTCTAATTACCATCGGTCTCCCAGATACCACCACCCCACTCCACCACCACTAACATCCAACGATGCAACAATCAGGTCTTCTATTACACTTTTAAACAATAAACTAAGGTCACCAGACGTCTTCATTTTCTGGGGGAAGTCCTGAGTTTTCATGATTTGACCTCAGTTCCTTTAAAACTGAGTGAGGACAGAAAATGTCCTCAATTTTTTGTATTTTGTCCTCAATTTCTGAAATTTCCGAAAATAAGTCAAAAAGAAAGAATTTGCTGAACATTTTCAACTAGATCTCAACCGCATGTAGCAGTGCATCCAAATTTGGCATCAGTTGTTTTATTTAGTTGCAAGAAAATGGTGTAATAAAGGTGTGGAAATATTTTTTGGTGTGAACGAATTTTTCCTTGAATTTAGAGACTATGGTATACTGATGAGACATACCAAAGCATCGAACTAGGTCATCTGGATAATCGTTGTGTTATTTCATTTCTTTTTAAATGAAATGTTTTTAAAATGAGAAATAATTCTCATTTTTTTCAGCATCCACTTTCGTCAAAGTAAGTAGAGACTTATTAAGTAACTGTTCCGTATGCATCTGAAAACAATTCGGTGCTTTAATTTTTCCTCTTTTTAATTTTTTTGTACATTTGCTCAGTTTTTCACTGTTTGATTTGAAATTGATTTTTTCCGCCCTCTCCCGCCCCTAAATGTCCGCTGCACTCGGCGGCCGCCTTATCTTGCCTAATGGCAGAGACGGCCCTGGTTCCACTCGTACATGGGACTATGCAAAAAGAACTGTCTACATGCTTCCGTACGAGCAATAATATTTCTTATCCTGTCTTCACAGTCCTTACTAGAAATGTACTTAGGTGGTAGTAGAATTGTTTTACAGTCAGCCGCAACTGCTGCAGGTTCGAATCCTGCCTCGGGCATGGATGTGTGTGATGTCCTTAGGTTAGTTAGGTTTAAGTAGTTCTGAGTTCTAGGGGACTGATGACCTCAGATGTTAAGTCCCATAGTGCTCAGAGCCATTTGAACCAGCCGCAACTCCCGGTTCTCTAAATTTTCTCAGTAGAATTTCGCGAAAAGAACTGTTTTCGGCTCCATGGATTTCCATTTGCTTTCAGGGAGCATTTCCGTAATACTCGCGAGTTGGTCGAACCTAGCAGTAACAAATCTAGGAACACACCTCTGAACTGTTTCGACAGAGTTGGTCGAATCTACCGGTAACAAATCTAGCAACACACCTCTGAATTGCATCGATATATTCCTCCAATCCGACCTGATGGAGACCACAAACACTCGAGAAGTCCTCAAGAACGGATCTCACTGGTGTTCATTAATGGATTAACTAAACTTTCTTACAGTTCTCCAAATAAACCATTCGCCTTTCATACTACGACCTCGTTTCATTTCATATCACTCTGCAACGTTTTTAAGAAATACTGCTATTTTTACTGTCATAATTTATCAATATCGCACTCATTACTTAATCGCTGGCTTCTGGACCATTCAGAGTCGAGCGCGCCTTTTTTTCTGGGAAAGCATTGTCTTGCTGTGTAATGATAATAATGACCCAGTGCTAGTGGTCGCGCGCTGTCTTGGCGTGGTGTGTATTACTTGTCCGCAACGAGAAGAACGCGATCTTCCTACACTACTGGCGATTAAAATTGCTACACCAAGAATAAATGCAGATGATAAACGGGTATTCATTGGACAAATATATTATAATAGAACTGTCATGTGATTACATTTTCAGGCAATTTGGGTGCATAGATCCTGAGAAATCAATACCCAGAACAACCACCTCTGGCCGTAATAACGACCTTGATACACCTGGGTATTGAGTCAAACAGAGCTTGGATGGCGTGTACAGGTACAGTTGCCCATGCAGCTTCAACACGATATCACAGTTCATCAAGTGTAGTGACTGGCGTATTGTGACGAGCCAGTTGCTCGGCCACCATTGACCAGACGTTTTCAATTGGTGAGAGATCTGGAGAATGAGCTGGCCAGGGCAGCAGTCGAACATTCGCTGTATCCAGAAAGGCCCGTACAGGACCTGCAGCATGCGGTCGTGCATTATCCTGCTGATATGTAGGGTTTCGCTGGGATCGAATGAAGGGTAGAACCGCGGGTCATAACACATCTGAAATGTAACGTCCACTGTTCAAAGTGTCGTCAATGCGAGCAAAAGGTGACCGAGATGTGTAACCAATGGCACCCCATACCATCACGCTGGGTGATACGCCAGTATGGCGATGACGAATACACGCTTCCAATGTGCGTTCACCGCGATGTCCCCAAACACGGATGCGACCATCACGATGCTGTAAACAGAACCTGGACTCATCCGAAAAAATGACGTTTTGCCATTCGTGAACCCAGGTTCGTCGTTGAGTACACCATCGCAGGCGCTCCCGTCTGTGATGCAGCGTCAAGGGTAACCGCGGCCATGGTCTTCGAGCCGATAGTCCATGCTGCTGCAAACGTCGTCGAACTGTTCGTGCAGATGGTTGTTGTCTTGCAAACGCCCCCATCTCACGGATCGAGACGTGGCTGCACGATCCGTAACAGCCATGCGGATAAGATGCCTGTCATCTCGACTGCTAGTGATACGAGGCCGTTGGGATCCAGCACGGCGTTCCGTATTACGCTCCTGAACCCACCGATTACCAGCTATTGGATCTCGACCAACGCTAGCAGCAATGTCGCTATACGATTAACCACAATCGCGATAGGCTACAATCCGACCTTTATCAAAGTCAGAAACGTGATGGTACGCATTTCTCCTCCTTACACGAGGCATCACGACAACGTTTCACCAGGCAACGCCCGTCAACTGCAGTTTGTGTATGAGAAATCGGTTGGAAACTTTCCTCATGTCAGCACGTTGTAGGTGTCGCCACCGGCGCCAACCTTATGTGAATGCTCTGAAAAGCTAATCATTTGCATATCACAGCATGTTCTTCCTGTCGGTTAAATTTCGCGTCTGTAGCACGTCATCTTCGTGGTGTAGCAATTTTAATGGCCAGTGTTGTAGTTCTGGATCGGCAGAAGTCGGTAGAGTGTTTTATTCCTGGTCGCGCGCCACCGCGCCGCGGATGACCAATGTGCTTAATTTTGTAGGAAGTAGGATTGATAGTTTAAAGTGCTACATCAGTTTCTAGAAGGAAAGGAATTAATAGTTAAAAGTGTTACGTCAGTTAGTAGAAGAAAAGTATCTCAGGTATTACGCGAAAAGGTGCGCAGGATTAATTAGATTTGTCATTGAAACGGTGTCATGGTTGAGAATCAGTGATTCTCGGGGAGAAACACACAAATAGTAGAACGTAAATGAAAAGGCTTCCGTGATCAGTGATTACCTGTTCTGTTAATGTGGCAACACAACATAGCAGTGGTTGCTTCAGTGCAGATGTGAAACAAACATAACTGCTAAACGAAACTGGATGAGCATAGGCATTGTTGAGGAAGTGTGTTACCTGCAAAAGGTACAGTAAATCAAAGTAATTTCACTTCTGCTGGTATCACCTCAAAGTGCCATTTTTCATTATTTAATTAAATAACTTTAATGTTTATGGCATATGAGACATACGTATTCGTTTTAGGCAAATAGCTTTATTTTTTACGTAACTAACCGTGATCTCTATGTACAATGAGGTGACAAAAAGTCATGGGATAGCGATATACGCAGTGTACACAGGTAATAAGAGACTAGTTGATTGGTGGAGGTGTCATTTGTACTCAGATGAATCATGTGAAAGATTTTCCGACGTGACTGTGGCCGCACGACAGCAATTAACAGACTTCGAACCTGGTATGGTAGTTGGAGCTAGAAGTGTGGGACATTCCATTTCGGAAATCGTTAGGGAATTCAATAATCCAAAGTCCGCAGTGTCAAGAGCGTGCCGAGAATACGAGATTCCGCTCAGAAGTTACCTCTGTCCACGGACAAGGCTGTGGCCGACTGCCTTCACTTAATGACCGAGAGCAGCAGCGTTTGCGTAGCGTTGTCAGTGAAATAACTGCAAAAGTCAGTGTGGGGTGTACGAAGAACGTATCTATTAGGGCAGAGCCTCAAAATTCGGCGTTAATGGACTATGGCAGCAAACGACCGACGCGAGAGCCTTTGCTAACGGCACGACATCGAATGCCGCTTCTCTCTTGGACTCATGACATGTTGGTTTGACCCTAGGCGACTGGAAAAGGATGGCCTGGTCAGATGAGTCCCGATTTCAGTTGCTAAGACCCGATGCTAGGGTTCGAATGTGGCGAAGACTCCACGAAGCCATTGACCAAAGTTGTCAAAGAGGCACTGTGCAAGCTGGTGGTGGCTCCATAATGGTGTGGTCTGTGTTTACATGGAATGGATTGGGCCCTTTGGTCCAACTGAACCGATTGACTGGAATTGGTTATGTCCGTTTTCATCTGAAAAGGAAGTTTCTTGAAGGCTGTTCGATAGAGAATTGAAAAGGTGAAAAGCTGAGGGCGCCAGATCAGGTGAAGAGATGTGTGCGGAATAATTTCCCAAAGCAGCTCCTGTACACTATTTTTGTCAGCCTAGCAGAATGCAGACGGATGTTATTGTGGAACATCATCACTTCACGCAATCTTCCTGGTCGCTGTTCTTAGACTGTGTCTGCAAGACGTCTCAGTTGTTAAGAATAAACGTCAGCAGTGATAGTTACACCTTGGGGAAGCAATTACGAGGGTAACTCCAAAAGAAATGCACACTATTTTTTTAATCCATCTTTTATTTAACATGTTTGAAAGTTTTACAGTGTGTAGATACATCCTTTAAGAACAATATTGTCATTTCTCCACATAATTTCCATCCCTCTCAACTGCCTTACGCCATCTTGGAACCAGCACCTGTATACCCACACGGTAAAATTCTGGACCAACCTGTTGGAGCCACTGTTTGGCAGCGTGCGCAAGGGAGTCATCATCTTCAAACCTTGTTCCACGAAGAGAGTCTTTCAGTTTGCCAAAGAGATGATAGTCACATGGAGCCAGGTCAGGACTGTAAGGCGGGTGTTTCAGTGTTGTCCATCCGAGTTTTGTGATCGCTTCCATGGCCGTGCAACAGCAAAACATCCTGCTTTTGCTGATCTGGTCGAACGTGATTAAGCCGAGCTTGAAGTTTCTTCAGTGTCGTCACATATGCATCAGAATTTATGGCGGTTCCACTTGGCATGATGCCCACAAGCAAGAGTCCTTCGGAATCGAAAAACACCATAGCCGTAACTTTTCCAGCAGAAGGTATGATTTTGAATTTTTTTTTCTTGGGTGAATTTGCATGATGCCACTCCATTGATTGCCCCTTCGTCTCTGGTGAAAAATGATGGAGCCATGTTTCATCACCTGACACACTTCTTCCAAGAAATTCATCTCCACCATTCTCGTACTGTCCCAAAAGTTCGATGCATACCGTTTTTCTTGTTTCTTTGTGAACCACTGTCAACATCCTGGGAACCCACCTGGCACAAACCTTTTTTAACGCCAACACTTTGAGTATTCTGCAAACACTTCCTTCCCCTATCCCAGCGTAGCGTGACAATTCGTTCACTGTGATTCGTCTGTCAGCAGTCACCAATTCGTTAACTCTCTGCACATTGTCTTGAGTGTGTGCAGAGAGGCCTGCCGCTGCAAGGACAATCCTCAATATTGCCGTGTCTGCTTTTATCACGTAACCTGCTTGCCCACCGACTAACTGTACTGCGATCGACAGCAGCACCTCCATACACCTTTTTCAACCACTTGTGGATGTTTCCCACTGTCTCGTTTTCACACCACAGGAATTCTATGACAGCACGTTGCTTCTGACGAACGTCAAGTGTAGCAGCCATCTTGAAGACATGCTGTGACGGCGCCACTCACGGGAACAGGATGAACTAAGTTTAAAAACAAGCGGGAAGGATGTATCTACACACTATAAGACTTTCACACATGCAGAATGAAAACTGTATTTTTACAAAAATTGTGTGCATTTGTTTTCGAGTGACTCTCATAGTAGTACACCATGCATCGCTGTTCCATCAGATGCATAACATTACCTTTTGTGGAAGCGCGCGGGTCTTTGTATGGGAGTTGCTGCTTTGTCTGTGCTCAACCATTCCTCTCTTTTCCTTCTGTTGGCGTGAAGACATTATTTCTCGTCACCAATAAAGATACAGGTTAGGAATTTTTGTATCCCACCTGGAAGGCGGTGCGTGGGTGTGCTCGTGTAAACTGAAGGGTAGGCCGAATGTAGGAAGTGAGTAGGAACAGGAAAAGGTGAAATGCTTCGGTACTGCAATTAGAAATGGTTTTACTTAACTCTGCGTACAGATGAGCACTTAGATGGGAAGCTATACAGGTATCAACGGTAACTGCTACTAGTAGTTGGAATAACTATCGTGGAAGTAACTGAAGAACAAAGTCTGTAATGGCTAGCCCCCTATGAAGTAGAAGCTAAGTTGCTTGGTCGTCGGCTCGGAATGAAATGGGCTGAATCTGGAGCTCGTAGAGCTGCACAGCGCCGGCTAGAGGGCGCTGTCGTCGGTGCCTGTCGTAGTGCCAACCTAACAACTTGCATCTACGACGTGGCATCGTAGCTATCGATACCACAGGAATGGTCGGTGTTGTTTGTTGTTCAAGAGCAAGTTGATGACGAGTAAGCAAACATACTCATATGGTCCCCGCGAATTTTTGTGATTTTGGCTTACAGCATGCGGTACCCATACACCCGATTCTGAAGCTTCTGCATTGTATGCAAATGTCACACGATTGTTGAATGACCACAATTCATCACATTTGCTAGTTCTCGAATACACTGACCTGGATAATTTTGGGTTAATGCGTTTAAGTGATCTTCATCACACTCGGGAAGTCTTCTTGAACTAATGTCAAAACGATCCTCCTTAAAACGAGAAAACCATTTTCTCGCCATGCTCTGTCCAGTAGCGGCATTATCCTCCTATACGACACAAATGTTTCTGGCTGCCTCCGTTGCTATCACAATTCTGCTTAAATGTTGGAAAGTTCCGACTTCTCCATTTGACGCTCCATTTTCTAGCGTCCACAACTCCACCTCCAACTGACAATATGTAAACTGAAATAGTAACAGTGAACTACAAATAAAAAATGACAGTCGCTAAATAAACCCATAGCAACCGGAGTACTAACATGGTTCAAATGGCTCTGAGCACTATGGGACTTAACTGCTGAGGTCATCAGTCCCCGTACCAACATGGAAAACAAAAGCAGTCTACTGGATAAATTGTTATTTTAAATTTCCGCCTCGCAAGATGATTTGAAAATGGGTTCAGGTAACCAGAACTAGTCACCAGTTAAATAAAAAGTGAATCTTGCAAACATTAGCCATTTCTATATCGAAATCACAAACTGGCCTACAGAAGCAACCTTTAGCGACAGTGCATGTGTTCCACGTGAGATTTTTAATCTCTTATCGCCCACCCATGCCATCGGCTTAGTCGTGCACTTACGCTTCTGGTTTATGGAAGGAAAACAACAATGTCGAAATTTCTGCAGTCCTGGGCCATTCACTTGCCCAGTTTCCTCGAGAGCAGTGTTCACTCGCTGTACGAAAGATGTTGCAAATAAACTCTGGGAATTTTGCCTCCCTGCTTTCGTGAAAGCAGTGCTATTGAGATAAACCCGAACTGTTACGTGGTGATATAGCAAAGTCTGCGGATTGTGTCGTAATTGAAGAATTAAGGCCTAGCGTGACGTTAAATTGTGTTTATTTGCATAACTTTCTCTTCTCCTAGCATCAGTCATTGTCCATTTCAAGCCCGATCGTTGAACAGATGCAGGCAACTGTGGGTTCATATAGAGCGCTTGAGTCAGTCTGTTGTTGAATTTTGAAACGTGTCGCCTTTTAGGACTTTTTTGAAGAACAAAAACCTTCCCTGCAGAAATGAACATATATTTTTCAAACAACAATCGTCGATAGGCAGCTCTCTGTTCGTCCACGGTACCCAGAAGGCAGGAAGCACTGGCGCCCAGGTGTTTCTTGACTTACGGAAGGCACCTAGTGAACAAAATAGGAGAGCACGGAATATCTGACCATCTTTGTGACTGGACTGAAGAGAACAGAACTCAGTGTGTCATTCGTAATAGAGAGGAATGTTCAAACGTAAAAGTAGTATCGGGTGTGCTACAGGACCATTGTTTTTCACAGTATATACAGGATGATAGGACATCTGTTAAGACATCAGGGAATGACTTCCGTGGTACTAGAGGGAGCTTTAGAGGGCAAAAACTGTAGAAGAAGACAGAGTTTGGAATACACCAAGCAAATAATTGAGGACGTAGGTTGCAAGGGCTACTCTGAGATGAAGAGGTTGGCACAGGAGAGGAATTCGTGGTGGGCCGCCCGAAAACAGTCAGAAGAATGATGACTGAAAAACAACAACAAAAAACAGGGTGTTCCACAATTCATGTTACACACTTCTAAAGGTTGTAGAGGGGACTTAGTAGATCAAACTTTACATAGGAACCCATGTCCGGAAAGCCACAGAGCGTCAAAGTTGTAGGCAACATGTAAAGTTGTGTTTTACATGCTTTTAATATCGTTTATAGAAAAACTAATTTTCCTGATATAGCCTGATGGTAATGAAAAAATGTAATTTTTAAGGACCAACGATAGCTGGTGAAACGAGAAATGCTATATGCTTTGGAACAACATGAGTGTAAATATAACACATTTATTTTGTATCGAGGATGTGCTTTTTCATAAGATACTGACCTTACTTTTGCTCAGTTCCTCACTTAATTGCGTCTGCACAACGTATTAGTGAGGTGAGAGTGTATAAACTGCTCTGTCTTTTGGCGAAAGAAGCAAATTTTAACAGGGCAACAAGATAAATGTGTAAGTTTTATTCAAAATTCGCCACTCGCGATGCTTCTCTGAAAGTTACAAATGGTTAGCAAGCCAGGCGAAAATAAATCGCTGCATTTTCGGCGGAATTCTTTTTAGATACTAATCAAAGCAAAGGTGACAGATCTTTTTGAATGGCTACCATGCAAGTGCGCGCGTGGAGAGGCCCCACTTAATATTTACAAAATATGTGAGTGTAGGCTTCAGTTTAGAATCGCGCTTCCCCTACAGAGCTCGCCATTTCCTCTACAGCGCCTACTCACTACCTCTATCACTACCGTTCTCCCCAGACGTTCCCTGCTGCTTAACCTAACCTAACCGTCCACGGAATTCTGTGCGGACTCTACTTACGAATTACAATTATGAGCAACTTATATTGGAACGATCACGCAGAAAATGTTGTGGGGAAGGCAAACCAAAGACTGTGTTTTATTGGCAGAACACTTAGAAGATGCGACAGGTCTACTAAAGAGACAGTCTACACTGCACTTGTTTGTCCTCTGTTAGAGTACTTCTGTGCGATATGGGATCCTTCCCAGATAGGACTGAAGAAGGACATCGAAAATGTCCAAAGAAAGACAGTTCGTTTTGTATTATCGCGAAATGGAGAAGTGAGTGCCACGTAAATGATAAGCGAACTGGCGTGGCTGTCATTAAAACAAAGGCATTTCTCGTTGCGAAGAGATATTCTCGCTACATTTCAATCACTGACTTACTCCTCTGACTGCGAAAACATTTTCTTGGTTGCTAATCGAGAGCGGTACGGTAGAGAAGTACTCTTTAGCCTCCGTCAACCGCTTAAGTGTGAACTGCAGCATAGCCGTTTAGATGCAGATTCAGAGAGAGAGACGGCATGAGCGGCACCGTACTCGCAACATATTGCGTCGGAAGCCAGCCTACAATTTTGTTACCACGTGGCATCACACGCATTCCGCTAATCAGTTAATGGGCTACACAATAATCTGGCGCGTACTAATTAATTAGACTGCCAGTAATCTGTTTATGGAAAACAGCGGTATTATTCGGACGTCACAACGAATTATTTTGTTGGTATCGGGAAAGTAGGGAGCTGACTTCGCGTAGGCTCTGATCAGTCACAAACGTTCATAAAATTCCACTCACCGAACAGAGTGCGGCACCTAGTTCCTTAAAGTTTGCTGTCTCGGCGATGAGCACAAAGACTAAAACTCATGTGGAAGTTCGCGCTTCATAACGTTCCCAATGATCTCTCGCTGCGCAGTTTTGTTAGAAGGAATTCTGAGAGGAGGGTGCACACAAGGGATGCACATTAGCACGGCGTTCTCTGCCAGGGAACATTCAGATGTCTTTCATTGTCCTCTTCCATTGGAACGAATAATATATCTGGTGGCCGAAAGATTTTCTAAAAATACCTGTCATTGTGTATAAAAATAAAACACACGAGTATTAAGTTACTACGAATGAAATGGTATTCTCTAAACCAAAGCCGGCTTATGAGACCGAGTAGTTCTAGGCACTTCAGTCCGGAACCGCGCGACTGTTACGGTCGCAGGTTCGAATCTTGTCTCGGGCATGGATGTGTGTGATGTCTTTAGGTTGGTTAGGTTTAAGTAGTTTTATGTTTTAGGAGACTGATGACCTCAGATGTTAAGACCCATAGTGCTCAGAGCCATTTGGACCATGCTTCCTCTTAAAAAAAAAAAAAAAACAGCACGAATTATTTGCCAGCCTCAACGACATAACATCATGAGGAGGTCTCTTTAACCAGCTTAATTCTTTTATACTGACGTGCCACTACAGTTACATTTCAGTTGCTTTGGTCAAACAGCAAAATTCGATTTCTGATACGCGTAAATACTGAAATATTTTTCATCACATTACTCTTTCTTCTTAACGTATCTTTTAAATTCGAATGAGTTCTCACTGTGTATGCGTGTGTGGGTGGGTGGTTGGGTGTGTGAGTGAACGCGCGGACGCCTGTGTGTAATAGGAACTGCTTTTACGCATATTTTGGGAGATACTCTAAAACGGTTTCATAGGCCGTAACGGCACTCGCCTCTTAATAAGGACATTCAGATCTAAAAAATTCTTCATTCCAATCTTAAGCAGCTTTTGGATAAGATGCTATAGACGTAACTGGAAAGCAATATGTAAATCCAATTACGCAAAGAGTTTGCATCTCTGTCTAGATTTCAAAGTTTACTTCTGGATTTTAGTTGCAGAAACATGTAACAAGATGCCAACAGTAGTATTGGACGCAGTGCCCCATTGCAGGCTACTAGCAAAGGTACGAGTATACGTAATAGATAGCCAGATTTGTGGGTGTCGGCGAATCTTCATCAGAGACAAGGATATCGTCAGGAGTGTCCCGGGGAAGTATGATAACGGCCGCCGTTATTCTTTATAGACGTAAATGATATGAGAGGCAGGGTGAGCAGCAATCTGCGTCTGTTTGCTGATGACGCTGTGGTGTAGGGGAATATGATGTCGTCGAGTGACTGACTATAGGAGGAGACAAGATGACTTAGATAAAATTTCTAGCTAGCGTGATGATCGGCAGTTTGCTGTAAATGTAGAAATACGTAAACGTTGCGAAGCGATTTGAAATGGAACGAGCATGTGAGGATTGTAGTGGGAAAGGCAAATGGTCAACTTCGATTTACTGAAAGTGTTTCAGGAAATGTATTTCATCTGTAAAGAAGACTGCGTGCGTATAGGATTCTATTGCGCCGCATTCTCGAATACTGCTCGAGTGTCTGGGACCCGAACCAAGTCATATTAAAGGAGTCATAGAAGCAATTCAGAGGTCGGCTGTCACATTTGTTATTTCGGTAGGTTCGAACAACATACACGCATTACGGAGATGCTTCGGGAAATCACATTGACTCCCTGGAAGGAAGGCCACGTTCTTTTCGAGAAACACTATTTAGAAAATTCAGAGATTTGTCATTTGAAGCTGACTGCAAAACGATTCTATTACTGCCAACGTACAATTCGTGTGAGGGCCACGAAGATAAAATAAGAAAAATTGGGACTTGTACAAAGGCATTACACAGACGTGACGAAAGTCATGAGATAGCGACATGTACGTATACAAATGGCGGTAGTATCGCGCATACAAGGTATAAAAGGGCAGTTCATTGGCGGAGTTATCATTTGTACTCATGTGATTCGCGTGAAAAGTTATGGCCGCAAGGCGGGAATTAACAGAATCTGAACGCGGAATAGTAATTGGAGCTAGACACATGGAACATTCCATTTCGGAATTTGTTAGGGAATTTAATATTCCGAGACTCACCAGATTTCAGGCACTGCCTCTCACCAAGGACAACGCACTGGCCGACGGCCTTTACTTAACAACCGAGAGCAGCGGCATTCGCGTAAAGTTGTCAATACTAACAAGCAAGCAACACTGCGCAGTAACCTCAGAAACCAATTGGGACGTAAGACGAACGTATCCTTTAGGGCAGTGTGACGAAATTTTGCGTTAGTGGGCTATGGCAGCAGACGACCGAGGTGACTGCCTTTGCTAACAGCATGACGTCACCTGCAGCACCTCTCCTAGGGTCGTGACCATATCGGTTGGACCCTAGACGACTAGAAAACAGTGGACCGCTCAGATAATCCCCTGTCTCAGTTGGTAAGAACTGATGGTAGGGTTCGAGTGTGGAACAGATTCCACGAAGCCATGGACCCAAGTTGTCAATGAGGCACCATAATGGTGTTGGCTGTGTTTACAGGGAATAGACTTGTCCTCTGGTGCGACTGAACCGATCATTGGTTAGAAATGGTTATGTTCGGTTACTTGGAGACCATTTGTAGCCACTCATAGACTTCATGTCGCCAAATAACGATGGAATTTTTATGAATGCGTTATGTCACCGGGCCACGACTGTTCACGATTGGTTCGAAGAACATTCTGGACAGTTCAAGTGAATGATTTGACCATTAAGATCACTCGACATGAATTCCATCGAACACGTATGAGACATAATCGAAAGTTCATTTCGTGCACAAAATCCTGCACCGGCAACATTTTTACAAATATGGAAAGCTATAGAGGCAACGTGGCTCAGTATTTCTGCTGGGGACTTCCGACGACTTGTCAGCCCATGCCATGTCCAGTTACTACACTACGATGGGCGAAAGGAGGTCCGACACAATATTAGGAAGTATTACATTACTTTTGTCTCCTTGGTGTAGTGGTGGTTCAGTGTACGCTCCCCCACTCACTGTGCAGTGGCTTGCGGAGTATGTATGTAGACGTATACGTGGACGTAGATGTAAATGTAGATGTACGAAACTAAACATTTGGTTTTCCAAGATCAGATAAACTGCTCATCCGATAATCTATAATTCAAAACTACTTAGTCTCTTTTGCCGCCTATAGTATGAAGTACTTTAATGAAAGCGCTATATTCTTTAACAATTAAATACGAGGTGCATTCAAGTTCTAAGGCCTCCGATTTTTTTTCTCCAGACTGGAAAGAGATAGAAACATGCGCATTGTTTTAAAATGAGACCGCGTTCATTGTCAATACGTCCCAGACATGGCAGCACCGTACGGCAGATGGAATTTTACCGCCAGCGGCGAGAATGAGGACTGTTTTAAATACTTAAAATGGCGACGTTTTCCTTACTTGAACAGCGTGCAATCATTCGTTTTCTGAATTTGCGTGGTGTGAAACCAATTCAAATTCATCGACAGTTGAAGGAGACATGTGGTGATGGAGTTATGGATGTGTCGAAAGTTCGTTCGTGGGTGTGACACTTTAATGAAGGCTGAACATCATGTGACAACAAACCGAAACAACCTCGGGCTCGCACAAGCCGGTCTGACGACATGATCGAGAAAGTGGAGAGAATTGTTTTGGGGGATCGCCGAATGACTGTTGAACAGATCGCCTCCAGAGTTGGCATTTCTGTGGGTTCTGTGCACACAATCCTGCATGATGACCTGAAAATGCGAAAAGTGTCATCCAGGTGGGTGCCACGAATGCTGACGGACGACCACACGGCTGCCCGTGTGGCACGTTGCCAAGCAATGTTGACGCGCAACGACAGCATGAATGGGACTTTCTTTTCGTCGGTTGTGGCAATGGATTAGACGTGGATGCCATTTTTCAATCCAGAAAAAAAGCGCCAATCAGCTCAATGGAAGCACACAGATTCACCACCACCAAAAAAATTTCGGGTAACTGCCAGTGCTGAAAAAATGATGGTGTCCATGTTCTGGGACAGCGAGGGCGTAATCCTTACCCATTGCGTTCCAAAGGGCACTACGGTAACAGGTGCATCCTAAGAAAATGTTTTGAAGAACAAATTCCTTCCTGCAGTGCAACAAAAACGTCCGGGAAGGGCTGCGCGTGTGCTGTTTCACCAAGACAACGCACCCGCACATCGAGTTAACGTTACGCAACAGTTTCTTCGTGATAACAACTTTGAAGTAATTCCTCATGCTCCCTACTAACCTGACCTAGTTCCTAGTGACTTTTGGCTTTTTCCAACAATGAGAGACGCTCTCCGTGGCCGCACATTCACCAGCCGTGCTGCTATTGCCTCAGCGATTTTCCAGTGGTCAAAACAGACTCCTAAAGAAGCCTTCGCCGCTGCCATGTAATCATGGCGTCAGCGTTGTGAAAAATGTGTACGTCTGCAGGCCGATTACGTCGAAAAGTAACGCCAGTTTCATCGATTTCGGGTGAGTAGTTAATTAGAAAAAAATCGGAGGCCTTAGAATTTGAATGCACCTCGTAACTAAAGGCTTCCACAAGTACCCATTAGCAAATACGAAATGAAAGTTTTAATATATTATTATTGGTTATTGGATTATTTAATTAAAAATTGTCTTCATTGATTTATTATTAATAATAAATATTGTTTACGTGTGCTATTATTTTAATTATTGGTTTTAGTCGGTTTAGCTTAGTTCCTTATTTCCTTTTATCTTCACTCCCCTGCAGACCTGGAAAATATAAATATTTCGTTTTAAATACCACAGGAGAGCAAGAGATGTATTCCGCAGCGGCGATCTCGCGGAAATTCCTTGTCGTTATCTACTCTACCAGAAATCTCTATAATCTTTACTGGTTACGCAGATCGTTCGGCACAACTGTATGCTATGTTGTCTGATGAGTCTGGACGATAGGTCCTTCACCTACGAGCGATCTGTATCTCGTAATATCTGTAACGTGATAATTACCTAATTTCGGTATGGGGATATACACACCTTGAATACTTGATGTTAGTTATTGGATTGTATTTTGCGCAAAAAACCATTTGAACATATACTTTATACCAAAATGGCGTCTCGCAACAATACAATCTCTCTCCTCCTCTCACACGTCCGATCTCTCCATTTCTTTCACAAAGAGTCTCTAAAACAAAGTCTTTGGTTCGGTAAGACACAGAGATGCGTTCGTAGGACGGAACTTCCTATTCTCGCAGTCGGTATATGCTGTTCACCAATTAGTCGCCTTTACGTTGCGTTGCTTGTGTATGACTGCCACATTCAATCAATGCCTCACTCCGTTTCAATTGCCAGTCAGATGCTTAGGATGTGGACAGTTTCAAAATCATTACCGCTCACTTTTAAATGGAAGCACTCCACGAACAAGACCCTACCATAAGTCAGAAGTTTTGCATCTCACCGATGCTGCCTCTCATTTGATGCTCGTTCCTCTGTGACCCTCACCATTTGGGACAAGCCTGCCAGGGTACTTAATAACACCACCCGACACGACTTCGATTTGACAACACCGGCCAATATGGTCCGTGCCGTGGCTTACCCTACCGCCATAATACAGAAAGCAGTGGAACTCTGCACCTCGGAATTTAACGCCCCCTGGACGTTTTGCCTCCCCTGTTACGAGAGCTGAAGGTGCAAAAGGACCACTACCGCCGGCGGTGGAAGCAATTTCGCGATCCTCAGGACAAACGCCAAATGAGACGCCTTCAGCGCGAATTCTGGCACCGGCTCGCCGACAAGGAGGTCCGAACAATAGGAGGACAGGATGTCCGCTTTCCTCCTCCACCAAAAATCTGACTGGGCAGTCATTCGCACCCTGCGGCATTCTATTCCGGTGACCGCCCATCCTATTCGCACAGCAACGGGCTTGTCGTATGATACCCTCCAACTTGTCGAAACGCTGGCGAATGCATTCGAGGCCCAAAACCACCCCCTTCTCCAGGACCTTTCTCCGGACGAACATGAAGTCGTGGCTGCTGTTGCTGCTTTTTTCAACCGCCCACCCCAGTCTGCCCCCCTCCTTACGTCCATAGCAGAAATTCAGCGGAAACGTGGCCGGTCGGCCCCTGGATTGAACGGAACTTTAAATGAACATCTTTGCCACCTTCCTCGCACGCCACTTATCTTGTTCACCAAGATTTTAAACTGTTGTCTCACGTCTGACCTTTTCCCCCCTCAGTGGAAGCAAGCCAAGATGACTGCGATCCCCAAGCCAAGAGGTTCAAGGACCCTACGGTCCCCACCAACAACAGGTCCATCAGCCTCCTAAATACTATGACGAAGGTCCTTGAATCTGTGATCCTTTGCCGACTTTCCCAACCTCTTGCGGCGGCCGGAAAGATCTGTCCTGAACAGTTTGTATTCACTTCGCACCTCTCTGCCGAACTTCAGGTCCTACGGATCACTGAACACGTCAGTAAAGGCTTCAACACCGCCAAGTCGACAGCTGCCGTTTTTCTGGACTTGCAGAACGCCTACGACAAGATCTGGCAAGACAACCTAGTTCACAAGATGCTGACACAGATCGCTATACCGGATATTTATGTCACTATCGTGGCTGACTTCCTCAGCGGTAGGACTTTCCTAGTGGCTCAACGGGGAGTGCGTTCCGGAATTCGCCAATTGTCGGCAGGCACGCCACAAGGATTGGTGTTATCTCCCATCCTTTTTTATATCTATGTAAATGATATGCCAGTCATTCCCGAGTGCCACCTAGCGCAATATGCTGACGACACAGCACTATATACCACTGGCCGCATTACTGACGCCGTCGTCGCCCGCCTCCAGCGACAGGTGGACGCCATCATCACCTGGTACCGGACAAACAAAATAGCTCTCAATGCCGCCAAAACTACGGTAGTCTATTTCACGAAACGGCGCCCAGTCCTCAAAAAATGGCTCTGAGCACTATGGGACTCAACTGCTGAGGTCATTAGTCCCCTAGAACTTAGAACTAGTTAAACCTAACTAACCTAAGGACATCACAAACATCCATGCCCGAGGCAGGATTCGAACCTGCGACCGTAGCGGTCTTGCGGTTTCAGACTGCAGCGCCTTTAACCGCACGGCGCCCAGTCCTCTGCCGCAATATTTCGATTGCAGGCGTGCAGGTGCACTGGTCCCCGACAACCACCTATCTCGGGGTCCAGATGGACCACAAGTTGTTCTCCCACTATTATGCGGAGTATGCCGCCAACAAGGGGCAAAAGCTGACCAGGGCTTTGTACCCACTCTTCCGCAGTAGGGAACTTAAACTGTACCAAGCTCCGCATCTACCGACAGTTATCCTTCCTGCCCTCACGTATGGCTCCGCTGCATAGGCCACGATTAGTGTCACGAGAATGCGGACGTTGCAGCGCCTACAGAACAAGGTGCTCAGGAGGAGCCTGCACGCCCCGCCACTCACGAGAATTGTCACTCTCAACGAGGAAGCGGATATCGTCCCCCTCAAGACGACCATACGCAACAACGTGCGACACTCTATGAGAAAGTGGATGGCCTGCGGGACACTGTTCATGGGTTACGCTAATTTGGGACCACACTTCCACGCCGCTGGCATCAACATCCGGTTCCCCTAACCATCCTAGAGGAATCGGATTCCGACCATGGCTAACGATAGGCCTGGAACGTCCACCACGGATGCATCCTTTGGCAGGACTAGGCCCCATTCTACGTCCAATACTTTCCCACCCTACCTGCCCACGTTGGGCTAAATTTTTCTGCCTGACTGATGTAGTACTGTCACCGTCGGAGGGTGGTACGGGAATCCAAGTCCCACCGCCACACCTCCAAAGTCTATTGCAGTGACGCAGTGTCACTGCTTTGTGGATAAATTTACTGCCTCACCAACATAGATCGCAAAAGACCGATGATGCTGTATTGTAACATATCGCAAAAAAGGCGAATGCCATATCGTTACAAACCGCTAAGAATTTTGATTTTGTTTCATTTTGCACTCCATTTTAAGCGATATTGATGTATTCCAGTTTTTGAGTTGAAGAACAGTACAAGGTATACGCTTCTCTGATGAACGGAAGTTCATCAAAACTCATACGCAAGAGGTTACGAATAGATACTTAATGGTAGTGAAGTTCGATTTCTTTAATAAAATACCATCGGTATACAGACGTATTAAAGGGAAGTGGTAACACAATAAAGAAATGTAAGAAAAACAAGAAAATGGTATTTCACGACGACAAACTGCAATGTAAATGTTTCGATTAATTTAAAAGTGATCAAGTCATATTGTTAACGCAAAAAAGGGGACCAAGAAAGAAAACTACGCGACGTAAATGGACTCAAATACATGATACTAATGAAAGCACGATTGTCACAACATATATACGAGGGGAGTTCGGACAGTAGGTTTCGTCATTGTTTTCCACACAGAAATGTTATTGTCAAAAACAAATACATCTTGGCTTCACGAACTACACACTTTACAATATTTTTAGATGTAGTCGCCACCAACATTGAGACGTTTGTCGTAGCATTTGAAGAAACCACTCTGGCAAAACTCGGTGCTTTGCGATGCAACATGTCCTGTATCAACATGTCCTGTATCTAGAATGTGTAAGTAGGCTGTTTAGGTTTTATTTATTGGTAACGCCACCTCTGTATGAAAATCACTGGCTGTGCTGTGTGCAGTCTGTGGCTGCTTTGCATTGTTGTAATACTCGCCATTGTAGTGTTAGGCAGCTGGCTGTGAACAGCGCGTAGCGTTGCGCAGTTGGAGGTGAGCCGCCAGCAGTGGTGGATGTGGGGAGAGAGATGGCGGAGTTTTGAAATTTGTCATGAACTGCTATATATATTATGACTATTGAGGTAAATACATTGGTTGTTCTCTATCAAAATCTTTCATTTGCTAACTATGCCTATCAGTAGTTAGTGCCTTCAGTAGTTTGAATCTTTTATTTAGCTGGCAGTAGTGGCGCTCGCTTTATTGCAGTAGCTCGAGTAACCAAGATTTTTGTGAGGTAAGTTTTGTGAAAGGTATAGTTTAATGTTAGTCAGGGCCATTCTTTTGTAGGGATTTTTGAAAGTCAGATTGCGTTGCGCTAAAAAAAAAAATATATTGTGTGTCAGGTTAAGCCCAGTCACGTATATAATTGTTCTAAGGGGACGTTTCATATGGCGACCCTGCCAGGATCCATATGAAACGTCCCCTTAGAACAATTATATACGTGACTGGGCTTAATCTGACACACAATATATTTTTTTTAGCGCAACGCAATCTGACTTTCAAAAATCCCTACAAAAGAATGGCCCTGACTAACATTAAACTATACCTTTCACAAAACTTACCTCACAAAAATCTTGGTTACTCGAGCTACTGCAATAAAGCGAGCGCCACTACTGCCAGCTAAATAAAAGATTCAAACTACTGAAGGCACTAACTGCTGATAGGCATAGTTAGCAAATGAAAGATTTTGATAGAGAACAACCAATGTATTTACCTCAATAGTCATAATATATATAGCAGTTCATGACAAATTTCAAAACTCCGCCATCTCTCTCCCCACATCCACCACTGCTGGCGGCTCACCTCCAACTGCGCAACGCTACGCGCTGTTCACAGCCAGCTGCCTAACACTACAATGGCGAGTATTACAACAATGCAAAGCAGCCACAGACTGCACACAGCACAGCCAGTGATTTTCATACAGAGGTGGCGTTACCAATAAAAAAAACCTAAACAGCCTACTTACAAATGTTGTTATCATTCGTGGATGTGGAGGGACATCCACTTCGACCGTCATGCTCCACACTCGCCTTCCTTATCTGACATGCAACGCGAACGACCAACGAGGCATGACCACTTCACCATAAGCGGTCTGTAATCGTTCATTGGTGACGTACACACTAGTTCCACGTGCTCATTCACCATTCATACCGGATAACAGCACGCACTTCCATTGGCGCCCAAGTTGTCAGAACCAGCAAAGGGTGTGGATTCGTATGGCGTTTGTTTGTGTCGCTTGTGTACCATCTTCCCTTTAAAAAGGCATTACGAAACTTACTTTTGGAACGTTCGTCTTAAAATCCAAGGACGTTTACATGATGATGTTTCAGTGCCGCGCAGCTCCCAATAATTTTACATTCATTTTCATTTGCCATCTTTTCTTCTAAGTTTAAGTAACCTATGCCCGTCCGTATCTGTCCTTGAATGTTGCAGCGCGCCAGGGCACCCCCCTATGAGGAAACAGTTCCAAATTTCCCCGCTAAATAGCAACGCTCTGCCAAGATGCCATCTAGAGATGGATAGTTCTTGAACGAACAGGTCCAAAAGAGCGGTTCACTGAAGTGAACAGAAGGACTGAGAAACGACTCCTAAAGAATGGTCATCCACCGCTGACTTCGGTCGCAGCTGGTCTCGTTCCCGGAACGGTCGCGGCCGTTCACGTCCTCAGAATGGTCAGAACAGTCGTGCCTGGTCTCGTTTGCGGAGCGGTCGAAACGGTCGCAGCCAGTCTCGTTCCTGAAACTCCCAAAAAACAGTCACGACCTGTCTCATTCCCAGAACGGTCGCTGTCGGTCTCGTTCCTTGAACGGCCAGAACGGTTGCGGCGGTCCCGTTCGTGGAACAGTCGCAACGACCGCTGCCGGTCTCGTTCCCACTTCTGTCTCGTTCTTTTTCGGGTAGTCATTCGTTCCACTTCCCATTTCACCTTTTTTAAATAGTTATATAACTTTAATAAACATAAAGTTGCATGCATATGTTTTTTAAGACAGCAAACAAAGAAATCTGCTTATCTCTTCGTCATGTTGATCAGCTGTAGAACATGTAGTTATCGCAATTTCGCATTTCTTTCAAAAATAAAGCATGACACTTAGGGAGGCTCTTATTTATCAAGTTTGGTTTTTCCCTTGTGCTTCCCCTTATTTCTGATTCTTTGCACAGAAAATGAATTGTTGTTGATTTCGACCCAATGGCGAAAGGGAGAGGAGTAGTCCGCCTGCTTAGCTGCTGTAACGTGCTTGTCTACCACGCGGCGGTCTCGGGTTCGATTCCCGGCTGGGTTGGAGATTTTCTCCGCTCGTGGACTGAGTGTTGTGTTGTCCTCATCGTCGTTTCATCCTCACCACTGGCACGCAAGTCGCCCAGTGTGGCGTCGACTGAAATAAGACTTGCACTCGGCGGCCGAACTTCCCAGCATGGGGCCTCCCGGCCAAGAATGCCATATGCTCATTTCATTTTTCGGAGGGAAGAAGTGCCTCTCGATTTGAAAAATCTTAGAATGTCGTGAGATCGGGTTTGCTTTTAATCTAAAAAAATACCATTCGCAAGTATATTTTTAGCGAAAAATTTTATTAGTTTCTGCTTAGTTATTAATACTGTATCGCCACATTAACTTAAATAGTACAACCTATAAACTTACTATTTACAAAGCGTTTGAGGCAAATATAACAAAAAACTTTAATTTCCTTTCAACATACTTATTCTTCGACACTGTGTCTGTTCTGGAACGTTGTGAGAATTCTCAGGCACAACTGAATTACACTGATCAACCAGAATATTATGACGACTGACCTACTTTCGATATAAACCCATCCAGGCGATAGCAACGTCATCTGGCGAGGAATGAGTGCTAGTCAGACATACGGTGCATGTAGTAGTATCAATGACTGTGCTGTCCGTGAGTAGCATGGGGAAGGTGCGCGATCTATGTGAGTCGACCAATGGCAGACTGTGATGGTCCGGAGGCTCAGCATTATCATTTCGGAAAATGCACGATCTGCCGGGTGTTCGAGGAGTGCTGTGGTGAGTGTCTTCAAGACGTGACGACACCATGGTGAAACCACATTCAGACGTCGTGAGGTTGGGCGGCCACCCCTCATTTGAGACTCCGACGTCGTAGGATGGGCAGACTGGTATAACAGGACAGGCGGCGATTTGTGGCGGAACTAACATCAAACTTTAATACTGGGCAGATTACAAATGTTTCTGAACACACAATGCACTGAACACTCCGCAGCCGACGACCCATGCATGTGCCGATGTTAACACCACGACATCAGCAACTACGACTGAAATGGGCACATGACCATCAGCACTGGACGTTGGTGCAGCGGCAGAGCGTTGGATGCTCTGATGAGTCTGGATACCTTCTTCAACATACCGATGGCATGGCGTCTTCCAGGAAAACAGCTCCTTGACACCTGTACTGCAGGACACAGAAAAGCTGGCAGTGGCTCCATTATGCTCTGATGAACAATCACGTGGGCGTCTATGGAGCTCTTGCAAGGCACCATGACGGCCAAGGTGTATCACACATTGGTTGTAGGCGGCGAACACCCCTTCATGACTATCATATTTCTCAACAGCAGTGGCATTTTCAGACTATATAATGCCCCATGTCACAAGGCCAGGAGAGTGTTGGAGTGGTTCGAGGAACACAGTGGCGAGTTCCAGTTGATGTACTGGCCCCTCCATCTCGCCAGATCTGAACCTGATCGAACACATCTGGGACGTGATTGAACGTGGCATCAGAGGTCATCGCGCCCCTCCTCGTACTTTGCGGGAATTAGGGGACTTTTGTTGGGTAGATGTGGCGCCAACTCCCTCCAGCGACCTACCAAGACCTCATTGTGTCCATGCAACAACGCTTCGCCGCTGTTATCCGTGTCAAAGATGGATATACCGGCTATTAGGTAGGTGGTCATAATGTTCTGGCTGAAGAGTGTATATGTATATACAGCTTCCGAACCAATTTTTTTTTGTGCTTCATTTGACGCCTGTCTCAATCGGATAATTTACAACGTTTAGTTTAGTATCTAGGTGTAGACCGTTGGCATGTTCATTTACATGCCACTGTGAAGAATCTGTCTTAAGAAATTCGTCGCTCAAATAAAATTGTTTCTGTATACTCTTATTTTAGTCATAATTTTTGGGATTTGATCGATTCCTACTTGAATCCTTTCTTATCTTCGTCTGTTGGTTCTGCTTCACTATTCAGTTTAATGACTATTTTAATTTTTGATTCAGAAGATTAAGGTGACAGAACAAGGGACAAGAACCATGAATGATGCGTCAGCTTTTGTGAAGCCAAACACAGGATCTCACTACCGACATACAAAGTTTTAACAGAATTCTGAAATGTCATAAGATCATGTTTGGACTTATACAACGGTAACTAAAATGCAACCAGAACAAACTACTGTTCTTGTGATCGCAATTCAACTTCATCAAGGGACATAATTTTTTCGAAAACATGAATGGTTTTCGCCATCTATATTGCATGATGAATGCGTTTGGGGTATGAAAAAATACTCCACTAAATTGTTCTTCGAAAAGAGAATTCGCAGTTAATTCAAAAACTATGAATACAATCCTACCACATACTTATGCCTGCAATGTAAACATAAGAGACGTTTCTCCAAAATGTTTTCAATCAAAACACATGCACCTCTAAAATCCGCAGTATTTTATGACGTTGTAACAGAAACTAATGATTTAGCAGAAAGGCCATTCAGCGAGAGTTTCAAGGACAACATTTTCCTGTCCTTTTCCGTAGTAAGTTAAAAATGACCGAAATATGTGTTAAATTATCAACACTGAACTAGCAGAGGATTTTGCTTTCCTTTTCTTTTCAAATACATTTGCGTGTAAAATAAATCTTTTGAGTACATTAATACATAATTCAGCGCTTTGTGGATCTTAGTATTGGTTTGGTTTCACTCTCGTCTTTTTTTTTTCTTTTTTTTTTTTTTTTTGTTGCCTGCACCCGTTTACAAAATTCTCTTTCTCACATAACTGATGATTGATTCCATGCATGAACTTTGGCGCCACTTTCAATCGCAGTCCACGGGACCTGCCGAGCTGGTTCTGGCGGTGGCATGTACGTGTACCACGGCGACCCTGGTACCCGATGCGCGCAGACAGCTCGTCAGATGTCCTGGCGCTCGGTCAAGGTGGCTGCAGTTCTGTACGCCAGTGTGAGAAATTTTTCGACAACCCTAGGTGCGCAACATCTCGATTCCTGCGTCTTCTACCATTACTCCAACGTATGGCTATCAACCATTGCTATTTTACAGTAAATGCTGATATTTCCCTGTGTTTAAAAAAATATGTAAAACTTACTTGTGCATATTTTTCAACAGCTTCTTCTTTTCCTCCAACTGTACTTTTTATACTCTTCCTTTTTGGCAGCTATCTACGCCGTAGACCAGTTTTTTTTCTTTTCTTTGCTTCAATGTCTTCCAATTGCAGTTTTCTTTTTTCGTACAAATAACACATTAATCGTGCTTAGGGGCATGTATAGGACTTAGTGCACAATAACATCTAGTCCAGCCTACTTAGACGGAATGTAGATCGTGCTCCTTTTTTTAGACAGACTCAGATGTGAATGGAGCTTTATACGACAGATCTTTTTCCCTAGTTTGTGCCTTAATGCGGTAAATGGTCTCAATTACAACATTTTCCACTAGCGCAAAGTTCGTTTGTAACTATTGTTTGCTGGTTTTGCGCAGCGACAAACATATGATCCATTCTGTTCCCAGCTATAAGATTCTACAATGGCATAAACTGGTAGGCTAAAACTACTTCTTCTATGCACAGAACTAGATGCACAACAGTGTCGAGTCCGTCAAATTTAGACGCAATGAAGTCACGCTTTTTAAAGCAGATCCAGATGTAAATGGAACTTTATAGTGCATATTTTTTTTCGTGTGCCCCTTAATCCAGTAATTCCGACATTTTCTACTAGTACTCCAACGTAAGGTTATCGACTACCGCTACTGACAGTAAAATACTAATGTCTGCCTATGTTTAAAGCAATGTGTAAACCTTGCTTGCACTTTTGCAATAGCTTCTTCCTTTCCGTACACTTGGTTAGTCTTATATAGGAGACTGTTTTATGGCTTTTGACAGGGGTAGAGAATACAAAAAATTCTTGTACAGAAACTTTATTAAATTCTACAAAACCATTTAAACACAGAAAACTACTCTTTCGTTATTTTTGCTCAGTTTATTTTTTAAAAAATCTGACATAATTTTTAACTTATAATTTAAATCCACATTTGAATCTTCTAATTCTTTCTCCGGCCAGTAATTTGATAAGTACAAAAAAGCTATATTCTCAAATGCAAAAAAACCGTCTCAGTTCCTACATTTTCCACCAGTACTCCAACGTCTGGCTATTCACTATTGCGGAATCTCTGTACTTAATTTAAGGTTTACAATATTTTAAAATGAGTGTCCATTAAATGTTGTTATTCCATTAGTTATAAACTAAGCAAACAGCTGTTATGTTTTGGGTGCACAACATCAATCTCACCACAATTAAATAGACTGTGACTATCTTTTTTTAAGCAGATCCAAATGGGAATGGAGGTTTATAAACAGATTTTTCATATACCCTTTAATGTCGTAAACATGCTTCAATCCATTATTTTTGGCCAGGACTGCAACATATGACCTTTTACCACTGCTGTTCACTGTAAATGCTAATATCTTGAATTCCCCACTCATAGCCAGATTTCTCCAGACACTGTGTTTAAAGCCACATGTAAATCTTGCTTGCATATGTATAGTAGCGTCTTCTTTTCCCAACTACAGCTTATATTCTTTCTTTATGGCGGTTGTTTTAGACATATACCACAATTTTCGTTTTTTTAATTCAATATCTTCCATTTCCAGTTTTCTTTTCCGTGTGCTTAAAACATTAAACACAATTAAAGGCGTAATTTCTTTAATCTGGAGTGGTTTAATTCTGTTCAATACATTTACTCTTTTTATTGGACTTGAGGAATAATATTGTTGGTAGCAACTAATCCTAATTTGTCAATACTTATATTTGATGGTATTGTGGAGAAAAGTGTCCTAGATCGACAAAAGTATCTTTTTCCGCCTTTAAAATAGCACTGCTGCACAAAACTTATATATTTTTTGTTTTAACAATATCCAAATAGTTTATAGGTAGATAATTAAAGCTGTATGCAGAGAGAACATAACGGAACATAATTTATAAGCTTTTCTCGGTATTAAATGTTCCGAAGACTTACTTGTACACCAGTCAACTTTCGTGTATTCTTATTACTACAGCAGACAAGCCACAGAGCGTTATTAAACGGCACACACAACTGTTCTCTTAGTTTAACTTTAAACTGGCACCATATGGAAGCGTTGGAGTACCGTTTGTTGCTGTCTGATACACTTAAAACAGTCTTTCACTGGATTACCCACACGATCCTCTCTGTAGCTATATATTGTGGCCTCCAGCCTGGTGATACCACATTCTTTAGCCAAGAAAGAAGTAAAATTTTCTCGTAGTCGAATGTCTGGACACTTCATGAAATCTAGAAGATGGTTGCTAATAACGTTTATTCACTCCTGGGCTTGTGATTTCCATGTAAATTTGTTATATGTCTTTGCTGTGCACTTCAATGTCAACCATGTTAAACAATCTGTACTAATTGACTTACTGTTGTGCACACCACACTGTTGTTTCCCTGGCAGGCTCTTTCCATGCAGAAGCCGTGATTTGTTAATAGATATTCCGACATATCCATTTTATTAAAAGTCACAGCAAAATCTTGCGTTATATCCAAAATCTTAAGCTGATAGTCCTCTACATGGATCTGCTCCCATATTCCAGGCAGCTCTTCCATTAAGGCATCCATTTTAACATCAGCTAACTCCATATGGTATAGCCACAGGATTTCTGTATTTTTCCGAAATGATTTCCAACGCTTCCTCGCCGATTTTTTACAATATTCTTCTTGCCGTCACATTACTGTTCCCAAGTAGCAGAAACGGTGGCTTTGCTTGACACCATAACTTACCGTGACGAATTTTGAGAATTTATTATGTAAATAATAGTTAAATGACACATAAATCTGCCAGCCGGGGTGGCCGAGCGGTTCTAGGCGCTACAGTATGGAACCGCGCCACCGCTACGGTCGCAAGTTCGAATCCTGCCTCGGGCATGGATGCGTGTGATGTCTTTAAGTTAGTTAGGTTTAAGTAGTTTTTAGTTCTAGGGGACTGATGACCTCAGAAGTTAAGTTCCATAGTGCTCAGGGCCATTTGAACCTGCTCAGATCCATTTGAACCATTTGACACATACATCTCTTTCTTTAATATTACTGACTGTCCTTTGTGTAATCACTTCTGACAATCCACTTCATCACAGATTTTAGCTAGCATAATGTCATCGTAAAATGGTTCTGTAATCACTGTAAGCACATTTAAATTCTTCTTGCTAAGGCGCACCATTTTCTATGTAATTTATGTTGCCAATGTTAATAGCAAGATTGTCCAGGTTCTCTAATAATAACCGTAAACCTAAGCATTCATCGGTTCGCCTCTTTCTCATCCCTAATATCTGAAGGGTGTTTAGGATTTTGGAGGACTCCATGTTGAGACTTTCCACTAGCACAGAAGACATAGACTGCTGCTGTCAAGCCTCCTTTTCTACTTTAGAGATGTGAGTTAATGGTACTCTGGTGAGTTACAACCGCACCACAGCTGTCCCGTAATTTATTCGTTAATTGATACTACACAGAATACAGTGGAGTACGTTGCAAGTACTGCGTTTGTGTTTCAGGAGTCTTGCTCAAGGTCGAACACATGATCCATTCTATTTCCAGCTGTAATATTCTATTAAACTCTTTACATGCATCCCGAACGCTGTGGTGCTCTATCCCAATACATATGAGCTCCAAGTAAAGTTATGGTGGCACTTAACTGAGTCTGGGTGCGTGAGGTAGCGTGAGATGGCTGTGTGTATGTGCCAGTGGTGTGGTTGTCTGCTTCGTGGAGTGCCGCAAAAAGCGAATCAAATTACTGCTTCCATATAATAACATGCACACAAGTTAAAATTACGCAGAGCAGAAATATAGAAAGGGGTGTTTTCTGTTTGCAAATATATAAGTGGTATTTAATAAATATTTTGTATGAGAATATATTTTTCGTAATCTCTATCCTGCTAAAAATTCCTAAACAAGGCTCGTACTTAAGATGCTCTATATGTATTGGAAGTGTGTAGTTTGGTGAGCTTGGAAAGTACTCGAAACCATGTAGCTGAAATTATAGTAGTCCACGTTTCTTATCTACACTCCTGGAAATGGAAAAAAGAACACATTGACACCGGTGTGTCAGACCCACCATACTTGCTCCGGACACTGCGAAAGGGCTGTACAAGCAATGATCACACGCACGGCACAGCGGACACACCAGGAACCGCGGTGTTGGCCGTCGAATGGCGCTAGCTGCGCAGCATTTGTGCACCGCCGCCGTCAGTGTCAGCCAGTTTGCCGTGGCATACGGAGCTCCATCGCAGTCTGTAACACTGGTAGCATGCCGCGACAGCGTGGACGTGAACCGTATGTGCAGTTGACGGACTTTGAGCGAGGGCGTATAGTGGGCATGCGGGAGGCCGGGTGGACGTACCGCCGAATTGCTCAACACGTGGGGCGTGAGGTCTCCACAGTACATCGATGTTGTCGCCAGTGGTCGGCGGAAGGTGCACGTGCCCGTCGACCTGGGACCGGACCGCAGCGACGCACGGATGCACGCCAAGACCGTAGGATCCTACGCAGTGCCGTAGGGGACCGCACCGCCACTTCCCAGCAAATTAGGGACACTGTTGCTCCTGGGGTATCGGCGAGGACCATTCGCAACCGTCTCCATGAAGCTGGGCTACGGTCCCGCACACCGTTAGGCCGTCTTCCGCTCACGCCCCAACATCGTGCAGCCCGCCTCCAGTGGTGTCGCGACAGGCGTGAATGGAGGGACGAATGGAGACGTGTCGTCTTCAGCGATGAGAGTCGCTTCTGCCTTGGTGCCAGTGATGGTCGTATGCATGTTTGGCGCCGTGCAGGTGAGCGCCACAATCAGGACTGCATACGACCGAGGCACACAGGGCCAACACCCGGCATCATGGTGTGGGGAGCGATCTCCTACACTGGCCGTACACCACTGGTGATCGTCGAGGGGACACTGAATAGTGCACGGTACATCCAAACCGTCATCGAACCCATCGTTCTACCATTCCTAGACCGGCAAGGGAACTTGCTGTTCCAACAGGACAATGCACGTCCGCATGTATCCCGTGCCACCCAACGTGCTCTAGAAGGTGTAAGTCAACTACCCTGGCCAGCAAGATCTCCGGATCTGTCCCCCATTGAGCATGTTTGGGACTGGATGAAGCGTCGTCTCACGCGGTCTGCACGTCCAACGCTGGTCCAACTGAGGCGCCAGGTGGAAATGGCATGGCAAGCCGTTCCACAGGACTACATCCAGCATCTCTACGATCGTCTCCATGGGAGAATAGCAGCCTGCATTGCTGCGAAAGGTGGATATACACTGTACTAGTGCCGACATTGTGCATGCTCTGTTGCCTGTGTCTATGTGCCTGTGGTTCTGTCAGTGTGATCATGTGATGTATCTGACCCCAGGAATGTGTCAATAAAGTTTCCCCGTCCTGGACAATGAATTCACGGTGTTCTTATTTCAATTTCCAGGAGTGTATATGAAGTTATTATTGTACACTGTCAAAGTATCTTCCTCTGCTTCTCACTAAAGTGCCTCCGTAGAGCAGAAGCCTCGAATGGAAAACAGCTGCGCGTGGTTGATACATAGTACAGGTACTTCTGAGCACTAAGTTACTTATGGACATTGATGTAATGTCACGCTGGTGCGTGTCTGTGTGTGTGTGCGCGCGCGCGCTCGGGTGTGTGTATGTGTGTGTGTGTGTGTGTGTGTGTGTGTTTCGCAGGTCATTCTGGTATTTTTTTGAACAAAGTAAAATTAATTTCTTATAACAAATACCTGAGCACTGAGCTAGAATGGAAAGCATATTTCTCAAAAGTAGTGGGAGCCCACTCATCTTCGTAGCGCAGACAGTGATCAAATTAAAATTTCTCGAATGTTGGGGAGTTTGCATGCCATTGGCTGAGCGGGTATACTCGGGGCAAGGGACAAGCACACACGATGGCACCTGGGGCAGGGAGCACAGGTACAGGGGTTCTGGGGGGCAATTGTGCTGGTGGCCTTCATGATAAGGAGTCCCGAATTGGCCATGGTGCATGTGGCCAGATACCAAAAATGGTTCAAATGGCTCTGAGCACGATGGGACTTAACTTCTGAGGTCATCAGTCCCCTAGAACTTAGAACTACTTAAACCTAACCAACCTAAGGACATCACACACATCCATGCCCGAGGCAGGATTCGAACCCGCGACCGTAGCAGTCGCACGGTTCCGGACTGTAGCGCCTAGAACCGCTCGGCCACCCCGGCCGGCGGCCGAATGCACTGATGCTAATGTCACGATTCCTGGAATATCACGCCAGTACTGTCCTTAGCAGCAGGAGTACCACATATCATGCACAAAACTGGTCGGATGGACCTGCACGCAATTGGCTAACAGCATGATGACGAGTGAGGGTGTTTGGAGGGGGAGAGGTGTGCACGACAGCTGGAGGTGCAAGAGGTGGATGGCAGTGAAGGTGAGGTGGCCTTGATCATAAGAAAGTGCTGATACTCACGTCAGCGAAATGTAACAAGCACAATTGCGTGAGAACTGGATGTGATGACGAAGAAAATGCTGCTGCTGACGTTAGGATTCTTGGAAAGTCACTTTGGAGCGCCTTTTGCCTATCTATTTTCACATATTTATGGCTTGTAAGTTTGAATTTATCATTGCTAATCCATTTTCTACGTAAGTGTTTTGTAATAGATTTTTCGTTGATGTATTGTCCAATATACTGACGACCAATGTTGCTGTGAGTGGGATATTGTATAGTGATCCTCGCATGCCAGCGATAGCTACGTTAAAAGGACCTGAAGGTTATTCTTCGGAACAACAAATTATTGGCCAACCAATTGTGTTCTTATAAAACAATATTCTTTTTAATTAAGATAAGGTATAAAAACATAATAGGACTCCATACTAGAACCTTCAAAAACTGCTTTTCTCAATAAGGCAAAAAGGTACTGAAGTAATCCGACTTTAAATCATTGCATACAGGAATCCATGTGTAAAAATTCGAAGGAGCGACAGTATGCTAAGTGCAGGTGTTTTAATAATCTGGCTATAAAACAGATGATGATTGATAGGAAAACGTACAAGTTGGAACAAGAGTATTTAAAACAAAAAGAAAAACATCTAAAGAACGCATAATGCAGTATCCTGTATGTGTCAGTTCACCAGAAGACTAGATAGAGTGTTGCAAATGCCACATGTGCATGAGGATTGTTCAGAGTACGGAAGAAAATTTGTGTCTACTTTTTGTCAACGAAAAGCACTAATCTACAGTTATATCAGTTGTAAAGAGAATAATCCTTCCATTAAATGATTAAATAAGCTACTATTCAACAATACTGTACTGTTACCCCTCGGATCAGGACTTAGTGGTTAATTCAGGTGAGCAGGTGAGGTGGTGACACTATTGGTGCAGGAGGACGAGCTTGGGATCTGTTGAGGATTCCACCATGCACCCTATCGCATCAGTGAAACAGCATTGTCTCGAATCATATTTATTATGGTGCAGTACAGATTACTTCTTTGGCACAGTGCTGATTCACACATCCAAGTGTGACAAGGAATGCAGATACAGTGCCCACATCATCTGGACCCGTTGTGGAGATCAGGACCCAGCAGCAGTGTTGTTGGTTGACAGGACAGAGAGTTTGTGGTCACAAATCTGTCCTGGCTCTCTGGCAGCTAGTGCAGACCACCCCTCTGCTCTCAAAGAGGAACACGCACTTAAATGGATGCCCACAGCATATCACGGATGGCAGGTGTCGTGAAATGGTTGTATGTGGGTGTATGAGAGATACATACTAGTATGGACCTTGGAACTGTATCTGTCGACCGCAAATTGGAGATATGTCTCCCATTCTGCATGTTGGCTATTAAACTAATAACTCATCATCTTTGTGAGTACTCCATGAACGTGTCACATTCATCCATTTGTATGTGCATGGATGGGACTTGCCTGTAACTTGCGAATGCAAAGTACAGAGCTCAGGTGTTTCATTGAACCAGTTAAAAATTTCGTCCCTTGATCAGGCAGTAAAATTTCCTATACCCCAAATTCATGAATCCAGTTATTCACTAATGCTAAAGCAACTGTAGTGGCCTGTTGGTCTGTAATTACTGTCATAGACATAAACCGTGAAAAATGAAAAATAATCGTCAATATATACTTATTACCAGTTGAGTTTCTGTTAAATGGACCCAAAATGTCAAGCCCTATTCTTTGAAAATGTTTTGATGCGTCCAGCAACCCTTGAAGAGGAAATTCTTATGTTAAGGTCAAGGTCAGTCCATTGTGCCGACTGTATGCAACTTTGTACATACTGATCCAAACAACATTTTCTCATCGGCTGAAAAAAAAAATTACTACCCTTCTCTTCATCGCTCTTTGACCATCATGACCTGGCAGCATACGGTCATTTGCCTGCTGAAATACTTCATTCCTCAGCAACATGGAACCACAATGCACTGTTCACGTTTTGTTAAATTCCTGACAGTCGGCATCATCTGGTTGTACTCCCTGCCATTTTCTCACATTTTTCTCAAGTGCTTGAGCACTGTGATCTTGCAGCTCAAAGTATCCGAATTTGCGTTTTTCTCTCAGATTTATGAATGACTACATAGTCAAACTCTCTCAGGGGTCCACCTTATCAACTTGCTAGAGGGATCCTTCAAACCTAATATCCATTTCAGTGGAGTGTGATCTGTTACAACCTTGAATTTCTGCCCATACAAGTAACACTGAAAGTAAATGATCCCATAGATCACTGCCAATATTTCCTTCTCCATGGTAGCATAACCGCATTCCGCTCTGTTTTAGCTGTGAAGATGCATATACTAGAGGATGCTCTTTACCATCTATATTCTGATTGAGAATGCAACCAAGAGCATTAATGCTAGCATCACAGGAAAGGATAAATTCTTTGTCAAAATCAGGAAACCCTAGTACCGGGTATTGGGTTAAGCTTTCTTTTAGTGCCTGAAAGGCACTCTCATTTTCTGGTGACCATTCAAATTTTACACCTTTTTTGAGCAAATGATTCAGTGGTTGAACAATTTGTGCAAAGTTTCTGACGAATTTTTGGTAATAGTAACAGAGGCCCAAAAAAGAATGTAACTGTCTCATTGTTTGAGAGGTTGAAAATTCTGAAACTGCTGACACCAAACAGTGATTAGTTCACACACTCTCTTCACTAGTAATGAGGCCCAAGTACTTGTCATTAGTCTGTGCAAACACACATTTTCCAATACTTAATGTAAGACCTACTGTCCTCCATGGCCTACTGAATACATCCTTGGATAGTTTAATATCTACTTCCATATCTTCCAAAAAATCATCATTGACACACCATGCATTTTGTAGGTTTTAGGCCATTAGGTCATCTTTGTAATGTAACTGGTGTATTTTTAAGCCCAAATGGCAGCCTGTGATATTGAAAATGCTCCCATGGGATTGTAAAAGCTGTTTTAGGTCTGTCCTCTGGCACTGTGTCAGTCTGGTGGTGACTGCTCTGCAAGTCCATTATGGTTAAGAATTTGCATCTTCCTAAGTTGCCATGTGTCTCCATGATATTAGGTATTGGGTAGGTGTTGGTGGTGGTTTGAGCATTCAAATATCTATAGACGCAACATAAACGATATTTCTTGGTGCCATCTACCGATTTTTTCAGGACCAGTATGTGGGTGCTCTCCCCCAGGGACTATCATTAGGTTCTACTATGCTTTCTACCAGCTGTTGATCAATGAACTCTTCCATGAGTAGTCGCAACTAATTTGGTATACGATACAATATCCTATAAACTACAGTATTTTTCCCTGTTGGTCCATTATCTACTGTGCTGATAACCCACTGTATCTTGTAATGCAGAGTCATTCATTGACAGCATGCTTGTGACTGTGGTCAGGACATGACCTATCTACATCTCTTCATCGAAAATATCCAATGTGGTGATCATTAAGCCCTTTGGTAGACTCACATAATCCATACTAAATTGTCTAGGCTAACCGTGACCACACATTCACCACTCACATTGTTTATGCGTGCTACAACTGTGTGTGAAACATAGTGCATTGTATGCAGATGCTCGTTATCTTCAGTGGCTCAACTACACGTAACATCTCCACTGGTAAGTCTGTACCCACACAGACCCAAACTAATTACCTCATGCCTGACAGTATGTTGTCATGTGAACCCACCTTTAGCATGCATGTACGCAGTACAGACGGCAACACCTTCATGACTGGTGTACCTTGCAACACTGCGTCATTTGCGGCGGTATCAACCAGCGGAAACAAAGTCCCTCGAATCTCAACTGTATGCTGCGAAAGATCGATTTTAGCATGTTGTTTAGTAAGAAAATCAAGCCAGAGAATTGCAAAATACCTCTCTCCGACCTGTGGCAACATCTCCATATGCTTGGAAAAAGTCTTAGCCACAGTGCTAAACTTGAGCAGTGTTGTCCCCAACTAACTTATTATTACCAACTCCATATGACCTGCAATTGTAGATCCTAGTCTCTTTTTACCCAAGAGGTCAAGTGCACCGACTGATACGTGTACCCTTGCCACCAACGAAACTCCACAAGCATTATTCCCTCTCTGCATCCAATCATGCAGTACTCAATGAATTAGATATGTTTTCTGATGGCTGACATGTTCCCATTTGAGTTTCACAAACCTTTTTTATACTGAATTTCCCATTTCTGACTCCTGCTCTTCTATGCTTTGTAACCCACTCTCCCACACAGGTAGCTTTCTGGCTGACAACAAATGGTTACTATTTACATGGTGACATTTGCGTTTAACAAACTTTTTTATGCTGAATTTCCCATTTCTTACTCTTTGCTTCGTGACCCACTCATCCACACTTGTAGCTTTCTGGCTGACAACAGTGTGGTGACACTGATAAAAACATTCGACCGTCACCACACCCTTTGTCGCTATATATATCTCTTCCAACTGTGTGGCAGTCCTGACAGCTGCAGTCACATCAGATGGATTCTTTATTCTAACCTTACGTGACATTGCAGTGGGAATACCACCCAAAAATAGATCGAGAACCCTATTCTTGGTCTCTAGGCGTAGCACTGTATTGACTTCCTCACTCTGCATTAACACGTACTTTTGAATGTTGATCTTCCAGATCCTATCCGAGAAAGATTCAACGGACTCGTTACACTTCTCTATCAATTATTCAACTTCTCCCTGAAGCCCCGAATACTTTTATGCTTATGAAAGCGCTGTTGTAACCCCTGAGCTAGCTGTTCGAATGTTTGCGTGTCCTACATCCACATCCACATCCACACCCCGCAAGCCACCTGACGGTGTGTGGCGGAGGGCACCCTGAGTACCTCTATCGGTTCTCCCTTCTATTCCAGTCTCGTATCGTTCGTGGAAAGAAGGATTGTCGGTATGCTTCTGTGTGGGCCCTAATCTCTCTGATTTTATCCTCATGGTCTCTTCGAGAGATATACGTAGGAGGGAGCAATATACTGCTTGACTCATCGGTGAAGGTATGTTCTCGAAACTTTAACAAAAGCCCGTACCGAGCTACAGAGCGTCTCTCCCGCAGAGTCTTCCACTGGAGTTTATCTATCATCTCCGTAACGCTTTCGCAATTACTAAATGATCCTGTAACGAAGCGCGCTGCTCTCCGTTGGATCTTCTCTATCTCTTCGATAGAACCCTATCTGGTACGGATCCCACACTGCTGAGCAGTATTCAAGCAGTGAGCGAACAAGCGTACTGTAACCTACTTCCTTTGTTTTCGGATTGCATTTCCTTAGGATTCTTCCAATGAATCTCAGTCTGGCATCTTCTTTACCGACGATCAACTTTATATGATCATTCCATTTTAAATCACTCCTAATGCGTACTCCCAGATAATTTATGGAATTAACTGCTTCCAGTTGCTGACCTGCTATTTTGTAGCTAAATGATAAGGGATCTATCTTTCTATGTATTCGCAGCACATTACACTTGTCTACATTGAGATTCAATTGCCATTCCCTGCACCATGCGTCAATTCGCTGCAGATCCTCCTGCATTTCAGTACAATTTTCCATTGTTACATCCTCTCGATACACCACAGCATCATCTGCAAAAAGCCTCAGTGGGGCAAGTTCCTTCGCGTACTCTGTGTAAAATCGAACTGGTATCCAATCAGGTCCAGCGGCCTTTCCTCTTTTGAGCGATTTTAATTGTTTCTCTATTCCTCTGTCGTCTATTTCGATATTTCAAGTTCTTGCGGTAAGTAACGTATGCCTTCTCCTCTCCAGTCGACTGCAAATTGATCATACGACAGTAAATTTCGTCAGATCACCCGCCCAACTTGGCTGCAGCTGAGACATCTTTGAGAAATGCAGTTACGTCCTCTTTTGCCTTGCAGAAAAAGGCGATATCATATTTGCTGCTGTAGGATCGATAGAAGGAGGGAGTACATTCGGTATAACTTTAATGTCCTCAGGTTTCTCTAGGTTTTGTTGCCTCTCGACTTGCAGTACCTCCACCTGGTTCATGTAATGTTCTAATTCCCTGGCTTTCTGCTCAAGCACTGCTTGTAACCTACCGATCTGCCCACAGTGGCAACAGAATCCCTCGTACTTGTGATATGTGTTTTTGCTGGCATTTTGCGTACTATACGACTGCACAAACAATAAACAAATATACAAGTATGCATACCATACACTATTAATTTCTCTGGTTATTATAGCTTATCATTACCCATCTCTGGCATAGCCTTCGTTCACAATAACTCGCGCCCAGAAAGATTGCAAACTGTACACCTAACATGTGTTAAATATGACCCACTACAGACTCATTAAAAGCAGACAACTCAGGAAGTTCACATGGTCATACAAGAATTACCCATAGATTAAAAGGAACATCCGTATTATCAACCATGCCAATGAATCACATAAAAACAGTGGCCCATTACAAAAAAAAAAAAAAAAAAGCCTCTCACTCACTACCCTACAGTGTGTGAAACGTTGACTCCAAGGTGAGCAAAGTTGCTGATCACCATTTGTAGCAGCTCAGTATGAATCCGACTTCTTCCATAGTCGCAGCATGGGCAGCCAGTTCTAACACCATTTGTAGTGGTCACCCTCTCAGGTCAGGATTTTTAGTGGGCTGGGAGTTGAGGAGAAGAGTAGATATGATACTGGTGCAGGAGGCCAAGCTCAGGAGCTGGTGTGGATGGCTGTCATACACCCTAAGGCGTCAGCGTTTTCTGGAATCATACGTATTACCAGTGATTTTGCAGTATACATTGTCTTCTCCAGCATAGAGGTAGGCATGTTGATCTACATACTCAAGTGCAACAAGGAATACAGACACAACAGCCTCGTCAGCTGTGCCTGTTGTGCAGGTCAGGACACAGCATCAATGTAGTGCAGGTAGCTGGCAGCAGACACTCTGTAGGTGCAAGCTCACCCTGGCTCTCTGGCAGCTAGTGCAGCCTGCCCCACTGCTCTCAAAGAGGGACATGTGCTTCAGTGGGGCCATGAAGGTGGCAGCCCAGCACACAGCCAGGGAGGTGATAACTACGTACAGCCAAGCAGGTGGTACTCAGGCGTCTCACCCAATGGGTTGTAGGCAGTAGTTTGCAGTCACTTGGTATGGCCCTTTACCAGGGAAGGCCCCAGCTTGCCACATATTCTTCAGTCACAGCAGTGCCCAAATAGCAGTGGCAGCGTGCACCAGCTATGTCCCATAGTAGGCAGCTGGCTGTTGTCTCGGAGGCGTAATCTCCCTGTGACAGCAGTCAGCACATCAGGATTCGCCAATCAAGTCATTCTGTAACTAGCGAAATTGTCATTATGTCAGAATCAGAGTTGTACAGGGGATGACCAGACGCCGAGTCTGAGGCTTTCGAAACGAGTTGTATTTAAGCTGGACATAACATCATCACAGATGGTGATGCAGTCATTTACCTTCATTATCCAGATGTGTCAATGGACATGTCCCCACCATGTTGTCTCATTTATTGCAAAATGGTTCAAATGGCTCTGAGCACTATGCGACTCAACTTCTGAGGTCATTAGTCGCCTAGAACTTAGAACTAATTAAACCTAACTAACCTACGGACATCACACACATCCATGCCCGAGGCAGGATTCGAACCTGCGACCGTAGCGGTCGCTCGGTTCCAGACTGTAGCGCCCAGAACCGCACGGCCACTCCGGCCGGCTCTCATTTATTGCGATTTGCCCTTTCTTGCCTTCACACTTTCCATCACTTATAGGATGCCATGGAGTGGTTGAGCTCAGAGGTTACATGTTATGGTTCTATAGTGCAAGGCTGTCGAGAATTTTTAATTTCAGTTACATTTACTGTACTGGCTCTTAATTTAAAAAGTCACGTTATGAAAAGACTATATTATATGCAATATTATCTGTTTTGATGTAATCATTGTCTTTACACATCCCAACAAAGTTTAACCAGGACCTGGTCGTGGTAGAAGCTGTTCTGCAGAACCTGTGAATGAAACGGCAATGCATGAAAAATAAATGGCTTAAGGTCTTGTGGAGTTGAAACTGTACATCCACATGTAGGTATAGAACGTAAGCTATTTTTCCGTACAACACAGGTGTAAATACACTATCTGATCAATAGTATCTGAGCACACCTTTACAGTCAAGAATTGAACACTATATGTCATGATAGGCGGACCCGCCAGTATAAAAGGAAGCGGGCAGTATTGTATGAGGCGCGTTTTTTTAAGTAAGGTCCGTTTTCTTGTAGACACTAGCAGTTCGCGCGCATACCGCAACGAGCGCGTGCGTCGTGTACTGGCATGCCTCGGGAACAATTGTGCTCAATTTCAGCTCTGTAGGTAACCTGTACGGTTCTGTTCTGTGCTTTCAAAATGTTTAAGATTGCCTACTCGCCCGCCGCGTGTGAGATTCGCTCAGTGATACGGTTTTTGTCAGCAAGGAATCTGTCTGCTGCAGAAATTCAGCGACAGATTTGCGAAGTGTACGGTGATACTGTTATGAGTGAAAGCAAAGTGCGTAAGTGGGTACAATACTTCAAAGATGGCAGTGACAACGTCCATAACGAGGACCGCTCCGGTCGCCCTTCTTTGATTACAGACGATTTGATGGCTTCAGTTGAAGCGAGGATTCGTGATAACAGGCACTTCACAGTAACAGGTCTCTCAAACGAATTTACTGACGTGTCGAGATCAGTGCTTTACAACATTGTTTCTGAACACCTAGAGTTTAGGAAACTGTGCTCCCGAAACTCCTAACAGATGACCACAAAAACCAAAGATTTGAGAGTGCGATGAAGTTCTTGACTCGTTATCACGAAGAAGGTGACGGCTTCTTGAGTCAGATCGTAACTGGAGACGAAACATGGGTTTCGCATATCACTCCGAAATTAAAGCAACAGAGCATGAAATGGACACACACACACTCGCCTCTAAAGGTGAAGGCCAAACAGACTCTGTCCCAGCGCAAAATCATGGCGTCGGTGTTTTGGGACAGGCATGGTGTTTTGTTGGTCGACTTCATGCAACGAGGAACCACTATCAATGCAGAAGCATACTGCCAAACTCTTAGAAAGCTACGCAAAGCGATTCAAAACAAAAGACGTGGTGTGCTGACGAAGGGAATTGTCCTTCTCGATGACAATACAAGACCTCACACTGCTGGTCAGACCCGCGATTTATTGGACAATTTTGGCCGGGCAGTTTTAGACCATCCACCCTACAGTCCTGATCTTGCGCCGAGCAATTACCATCTGTTCCTCCACCTCAAATAACACCTCAGTGGAAACCGTTACAATGATGACGACGACGCGAAAACGGTAGTGAACTCTTGGTTATCGGAGCAGGTGGCAAGTTTTATGAAGAGGATATTTTAAAATTGGTTGAGAGATTTGATACGTGTTTCAACAAACTTGACAACTACGTCGAAAAATAGAGTGTAGTGTGTACTTTCTGAAAATAAATTTACTTTTTTGAAATATCCTTCCTTTGTGTACTTATGTTCAAACTGACCTTACGTAAAAAAACACGCCTCGTATTTATCGCTACTGCCGCACAGATTATAAAATGGCGGGCAGCAGCATGACAGTGTACGTCAAGAAATTGCTGCCCCACCACTGTGTACATTTTCTAGAGATGGCAGCCATGGAAGCTACCTGTGTTGCTGTCAGTAACTCAGCAGGCCAAGTGACGTGCATCGCTGTACATCGACCACCACAAGTCTGCTGTAACGCAGTGATCTCGGTGCATTGCTGTCGATGCATGGCAACTTCTTTATCAATATCAAACACTCGGAGTGGAACTTCCAAGTTACTAACATCAGCGTAAGGCGGCTGCTCCAAGTGGTCAACAACCACGTGCGATTATGGTGGGGCTCATGAACCCACGATCTACCCTCGACCTCCCAGAAGTCCTCGACATTGCCATCAAGGAGGCCATCGCAATGCAGTCGCAACCACTCGCTATGCCATGTCATCTGATCACTTGCCAGTGATCTTCCACTTGTACACAGACGCAGAGTTTCGCCACCAGAGAGCAGCAAAGCTGAAAGACATCGAATAGGAGCACTTCAGAATTCTCCTGGCCATAACCATCGCCGCTCTATCCTATCCAAACGTTGAGGGTGTCAAAGCAGTACACGCTCCATTTACGCACAACACACTGGGTGCAGCGGACGCAGCCACTCCACATTGTCGTGGAAGCCGCGGGACTACTGCCGACTGCTTCCACCAGATATGCTCCAGGTCATCACGGAGAAAAATCGGGTCTCTCGTGAGTGGCAGATCACGAGACACCCCGCCGCCAAATGGCTGCTAAACCGACTTCGCCCCGAGAAAATGTCAGCAGTCGACAACCACCGCAACCGAGACTGGGTTGGCAAGACCGTCACGCTCAGGATCGAGGGCGGCAGCGCCTGGGCGATGACGAAGCAGTTCTTGAGGCGGGATCAGCGCATCCCACCACTCCAAATGGGACGTTACTTCAGTTCAGAGCTGGACGCCAAAGCCAGCATCTTAGCTGACATCATTGCGACTTCTTGTATGAAGACGTCGTCGACAAAGACCACATCCGCTGTGTGGCGGAACGACTACAAGTGTTCCTGGGTGGCAGAGATAAAGCTAATGAGATAGCATTATAAAAGAAGAGGTGCAGCTAGAACTCACACACCTGCAGTCCAGAAAAGCAGAGGGATGCAACAATGTACTGGTGAAGCAACAGCCGCCAGACGCAGTGTGCATGTTCACAGCAATTCTCAACTCCATCCTCTGGACTGGCAGCTATCCATCCACACGGAAACATGTGGAGGCTGCAGCCATTCCAAAGACTAGGATAGATGTAAGGCTGGCACACAGCTTCCAGCCTATCAACTTGCTGCCATCTCTAAGACCTATGAGAGGCTCAACTGCAAATGGTACACCAGGCAAAGGCCTGCTTTCTGATGAGCAGTTCCGATTTTCAGGGGGCCATATTGCACAGCACCAACTTCTGCGCCTGCTGGAGCAGACAATGGGAGCAATGAAGCATGGCGAGTGCTTTTGGGCCGTAGTCCACGACGTCTCCAAAGTCTTTGACAGTGTGTCGCATGACAGTCTCCTGTACAATCTGCTTGTAGTGGGGTTATCTCTCGCATGTCCGTCTTCTCCAATATTACCTGAGTAGGCGCACCTCCGATGTGCACGCTGATGCCGACCCATCAACAGCACGCCCCATCACAGTGCGAGTAACGTGTGGTCTATGCTCAGGCTGTCCTGTACTCCCTCTTCACCAAAAACATCCTGAAGACGCCGAGAGTCCAACTAGCGCTCTACACAGGTGGTACGACGCTGTTTGCATGGAGCACGAACGAGCAACTGATGCACCGCCTCCTGCAGCTGGCTTGCAACAAGCTTGGAGCCTGGGCCACTAAATGGCGACTCATGTTTAACGCAGCCAAAATTCAGGTGGAAGTCATCACCTAGTAGCCCAGAAGAGGTTGCCAACAGACTTTCAGCCAGTGCGAATCATAGGTGGCACCATTGGCAAATACCTCAACGTCACACTGGGTCGGCACCTAACATGGAAGGTGCACATACAGGAAGTGAGGGGTAAATCGCTGGACAGGATGCGCTTGCTACCCCAATTGCTCACCCATCCAACGACGCTGCCCTCACATTGTGACGTCTCGCTGTCCTTGGCGCTCATCAGGCTGTGCTGGAGTACACTATCGTTGTGTGGGGAAACGCGGCACATATGTCACCAAAGATGCTGCAAGATTTCGATGCTGACGGTCAGGGGCCGCCCTGTACCGCGGAGAGTAATTTTAAAAGCCACATGAAGTCAGTGGTAGGAGCCACTCGTCGGTTCCGATGTGCTACCAGCAGTACAACTAGCACAATAACTGTGTGTAGGGAGTTAAAAATATTGGGGTACAACGGTCAAGGAGCTCCTCATGAACCACATATTTCTGTAATGAATACTAAGCGATGCTTGAAGTGATGTAACGAGCAATGATACTGGACAGTGAATAACTGGAAACGAGTAATTTGGAGTGATGAATGACGCTGTACCCTGTGCCAACTCTTTGGAAGGATTTGGGTTTAGCGAATGCCTGGAGAACGTTACCTGCCATCATGTGTGGTGCCAGTAGTGAAGTAAAGAGGAGGTGGTGTTGTGCTATTGGGATGTCTTTCGTGGCAGGGTGCAGTCCCCTTATTGCACTTGAAAACTCACTAAATGCGAATGAATACGAATACGGTTTACAGCATTGTGTGCTGCGTACCTTAGTAAACAGTTCAGAGATGATGATTGTATGACTATGACAACGCACCATGTCATACAATAGCATCTTGAGGCAATGATCTGTGAACAATAACACTCCGGAAATGGCCTGGCCTGCACAGTGTCTTTATCCCAACCTTTGGGATGAGTTACAGCGTCAGCGTCGCACCAGACGCCAGCGTGCAACGTTACTACTTTCGGTTTCGGCTCTTGAGGAAGTACTGGCTGTGATTCCTCCACAGACATTCAGACGTCTCATTAAAAGTGTCCCCATCAGAGTTCAAGCTGCCATAAACGTGATGCGTGGACTCACCTCCTGTTAATGAGCCGCGCAGCTGGGCGCCTTACCACAGTTCGCTCGGCTCCCCCCGTCGGAGGTTCGAGTCTTCTCTCTGGCTTGGTTGTGTTTGTTGTCCTTAGTGTAAGTTAGTTTAAATTAAATTAAGTAGTGTGTAAGCCTAGGGATCGGTGACCTCAGCAGTTTGGTCCCATAGGAACTTAACACAAATTTCTGAATTTTCCCTGTTAATGTACACTAATAGGTGTCCGGATACTTCTGATCGGATAATGTATATCAACTGTCCATTCAACACCTACACTCGCGATGATAATGCTCGGCATTTCGACGATTAACATTGTGTGCTTTTACAGCCTTCAGCCTGAAGAATGGTTCGATACAGCTCTTCATATTAGTCTATCCTGTGCATGTCTTTTCATCCCTGTATAAGTACTATAAGCTACATCCATCTGAACGTACTTACTGTATTCGAATCTCTACTTCGCATATGATTTTAAATCCCCACGCTATCTTCCACTGGCTTATCAACTATTCCTGGTGGCTGAGGACGCGCCGTGTCAACCTATCCCTTCTTTTAATCATATTGTGACACAAAATTATTTTCTCCCAGATTGGTTATTAATTATCTGACAACACTTCTAATTTCGCTTTCCCTTGTGTACCACTTTTCAAAAGCTTTTATTCTCTTCTGTACTCGTTATCGTTAACGTTTCACTTCCGCGCAGGTTTACAATGGATAAAATTACTTTCAGAAAAGATTTCCGAGCACTTAGGTTTGTTAGATGTTGACACGTTTCCACGTTTCACAAAATCTTTTTTTTTTCCTATTTATAGTCTGCATTTTAAATCTTTATTTACTCCATCGTCGGTTATTTTGCTACCAAATAAGAAATTATTATGGTTTTCATCCTATAACCTCTTTTCGAGACACTGCCGATTACCGTCTTTGACAGAAATGTCACTGGCGTACCTCACAGTTTTTATTTCTGCTCCCTGAACTTTAATTCGGTCTCCAAATTTCTCTTTTGATCCTTGGCTGCTCCTGCGTGTACGGATTGAATACCATGCAGGATAGGCTATAACCTTATTGGACAACATTTTCAACTAATATTTCCCTTTCATGTCCTTAGACTCATGACTGCAATCTGTCTTCAGCACTCTTTTCCTGTGGTGCATGGCTTTTATCCCGTATCTTCATGGGATCAGCATTTCAAGTTTTCGAATTTGGCCAGATGCCCTTCCTCTTGGCAACCTCCCCCCCCCAACCCTATCCCCCCCCTCCCCCCCGCCGCCCCCGTCCCCGATAGAGTTCGGTTCGTATGCCCCAATTGTCTGCGTCTAGTGTTATCTCATGTGAAAGTGTGCGAACGCTTTCTAAATGTTTGTGTACCTAAGGCGAGACGGGGTACAAGCCGGTATTACCCTAGTCAGATATGGGAAACCGCCTAAAAACCACATCCAGGCTGGTCAGCACACCGACCCTCGTTAATCCGCCGTGTGGATCCGATTACGGGGCCGGGACTTCTCAATGAATCCCAGAAGCGGCATACAAATGTGCATGGCTATCTGGGCGAAGATAACATTTGTCTCCCTGTATTTTATCCCTTAAAATCATATTTCCACAAAGACAATTGTGTGCACAATTTTCATCGAAATAGTGCGTAATTTTCGCGTACATACTCAGCGGCAAGAACAAGAACTTGTCAACTGACGAATAGTCCTCAATGGCTGCTACGACGCCTTGCCGGCTTCCTTAGCGGTTTCGCCTGGCTCGGTGGCTGTTCGTTTTGTCCCGGGGCAGTAAAACCAATTCGCAACGGCCGTCCCTGCATCACCAGACTTTATTGGGCCACAAATTGTAGCGATTCTGCAAGCAGTAACTCTGGGCGCTGGAAGGACTGAGAAATGTGTACGGAACACGACTCGGAAGATTGCTTCAGACTCTGATTTTTCATTCGCCCTAAACGAATGTAAGTGATCAAAATTCCGCCAAGTTTCGAAGAAAAAGGATAGGGCTAATACAATATAACTACTAGATTTCTTACATTTTACTTCTTGTTTTGAGTCTGTAACACCACAACTCATATATTACATACTTTCTGCTGATTCATTTTGCTTTCTGTTTGCTCAACATTCCATCGTTGAGTTCCTGTAATTATTGTGTGATTAGTTCGATACTGTATAAATTTGTATACTCTTTTCTTTGTAAAAAAAACTTTGATGTCGTGTTAAATTTTATGTAATGCTTTCTCTTCATTGGTTAAGAATTTTGTCAAACAACACTTTGCTAACTTAACAATATGTGCACATTTAATGTTTTGAAAGGAATGATTGTTTAGAACTTGTTTAAGCTATTTCTCACTTTGGGGCTTTTGCATTATATAAACTTAAGCCCGTAGTGCTTCCCCTCTTAAACGGAAGTAAGTTTTGGCGCGCAAAACGTGGCTGGGGCGAGGCAAAAGGTGGGCTAGAAAAGTCGACGGAGAGTAGCTACCGAAACAGTCGGGGACTAGCTATAGTGGAGTGACCAGACAAAGTGAAGAGCGAGGCTTGCATTATCTGTAACTGGATGAAAAGCCTCGGGTGGATGACCGATATTAAAATGTTGCTCTAATAATGGAGAAGATTATAAATGTGGAAGTACGTCGCCAAGAAGACTATAACAGATCAATACTCTTCCACCGAAATGTCCACCTGCCGTTACTTGCTCGCCACAATATTGTGCAATAGTTTTCACCAAAGGGGAGAAGTTAATTCTTTGTAAAGTGAAAATCAGCAACTGTACCAAAGGATTTCAATAATAAGGTACCTACTTTTAATTATGTGTAACAACCCTGATTTGTTCCTCATCTTGGAACCTTCTAGGGTCATCTCCTCATAACTACAGAATTCCGAGTGTCACACTTAATCTACAGTGCTGCTTAAATGATTGGCTTTCATTTCTTTGTTTAATTGAGTGAAAAGACTTTCTTAAAATTGACTTGAATTTTCTGGTTAACAAGGGAGGAAGTAATTTTGCTTTTGTGAATGATTGCTAGTAACTGACTAACATCATTTAAAGTTTTGCATTTTCAAGTTTGTGTACCTAAAATCAGTTTGAAAAGTGCAGACAATGGACCGATAAATGAATTTATTTGGATCAGTTACATGATACTCTTTTAAAAAGCTAGGTCTGAAAGTAAAAATGTTATGCTACATGCTGAAGAAATATGCTGCATTCATGTCCTGTAAAACATACAAGGTGAGTGGAAAAGTGTCTGAAGTTTATATTCTGCTATTTGTCACGGAAAATTATGTTCAGATTATTTCGTTGGCACAGTTAAGATTACAGTACTCCACATCTGGTTTGCTAAAAATGCTAATTACTATTTGCTAAAGAAATATAGTAACTGAAGTTGAAAAAAACTGTTGAGCTTTGTGTAATGTGTGTTCAGTGTAAATTCAGTTCATGATCTCCCACTTATATTTTTTTTTCTTTAATGACAGTAAAATTTACTGTGTTTCATTCATGGTAATAGTGCACAAACTTGCTTAAGCAATGAACATAGGGACTAAATGTGAAGTAAATCTGGAATTTTGTGTAATTTGTGTGAAGGCAAGTGTCATAACAGTTTGTGGGTCTCACCTTTTTCTTGCTCTTAAAGAAATTAAAGTTGCTATGAGTTATTTATTTATGAATGTAGTTACAACTTTAATAATTAATGAATCTGTGCATTTTATTGCAAGTGAATGTTAATCTATAAATATTAATTGAAAAGAATCAGCTGAAATCAGGTCAGGTCCAGTCCATTATTTTGTTGAACATTGACTGTCACTGCCTGTAATGACGAAACCACTTATACAATGTAAGGTACGTATGAGTGGTGATTACTAAAGTGTCTTTTATGTGTGAAAGCTTACATTGATAGTGAAACTGGGCATATCCATTATACTATACGTCTGCTTGTATAAGGGGTCATTGCACTTCTGTGGAAAAGGAAAACAGGTTGAGTTTCAATAGTACAACAGTTTACTGATTAATTAAATGAATGGAGTTTCACTTCTGCGCCTAATTAGGCTGGCGACCGTTATTATTTCACTTAATTAACTTAAATGTTTAAAAACATTCTTCAAAATTTTGATAGTACGTAACTTTCTATACTTTTATGCTAAATTCATTTTCGAGTTAGATTAGCAACGTCTTTAGGCAGTTCATGGTCAAATCTTATGAAATCCTCTCAGAGGGTAACACTTCCTGCATCTAAATACCTCATTTGGTAAACAAACTGTATGTTAGTATAGCAAAAAGGTGCAGTTATAGTGTTATAAGTCCTTTCTCTTTTCATTCTTTCGATTGGTCTCATGCAGTCTCCCATTTCCCTCTGTTCTTCATCCTTCATTTGCAAATATTCTACAGCCAACACCCTTCATTAATATGTGACTCATTTCCGAGTCTCTGTCTTCTTATACTATACCTATCCTTCACGTTTTCTTGCAATAAAAAGCTCCCATGACTCCTGATATGTCTACAGAAACTTTTAGCGTTTTATCACTAATCTTTTCCTGCAGAGAACTGTTTCTATTGTTGACATCTTGGGTTGTCGGGTGTTCTGCCGGATATCAGCGTCGTACTTGCACGATATTTCGGTCACATAGCTCGTAACCTTCATCAGGTGCGACCTGAGACTGTTCTATTGTTGTTCGAAAAACGTTGAAACTACGTATACGGATATTTTAGTTAGTAACGCCAGACCATTAAGCTGCCACAAGGTAGTTTCTCAATCCACCCAGTACTTACATGTTCTTTTGATACATCTATTGTCTTCACACTACGGTGTCCAACGGATTCTTCTAGATGCATCTGGAAGCAATGCACTGTAATGGAGACTTTCTAGAGAGCATTCTGAAGTCTCTATTAAATGTGACACATTTAAATAACGTTATGTGATGTTTTTCACTTGTTGTTCACCTTCTACCATTGACAATGTTCCTCAGTGCCAGACACAAGACCTGTGAACAGCTGGTAGTCAGGCAGTTTGAATCTCTCCCCGTTGCGACTGCTAAAGAGTTGTGTAACTGGACGCCAGCAATACTTTTTTTCATGATTTCGATGCAAAATGGCTTTTCGGTTCCACTGGCAAGGGATGGTCATAGGCTCTGCCAACTGCTCCTACCAGGGTAAAGATATTTGCAAGTTTGCGGGGTTGAACATTGATGTCAATACATACTTCAAACTGTAATCATGTCTTAAATCAGAAAAGTAAACCTACCAGAGAGCATATTGTGATGAATACAATTCCTTTTGTACAGGAAGTGAAGTTTTATTCTTTCCCACTCTCACTTTCTTCACGTACTTGGTAGAATCTGCTAAGAATTTCCTCTTGTGTCTCCACATACAAACCTTTTGAAACAGATCGTTTGTCATCAGGTAGGAGAAAGTGGGGTAGAGCAGGGTACTGGGGCGGAATGAAGATGGACGTTTTTGGGTGTCAAGGAGGTGCTGTCAACGAGTGACAATAACTTGAACTAGATCACCTTGGTGCTCTTCGTCTACAGCAGCCATTTTTGTCGTGTTTTCTTGAGCTCTTGTATGTCAAGTTTCCGTTGTGTGACATTTTCCTTCTGTCTTTTAATTCCTACATTACGGCTATTGTTAGTATATGGTTAAAGTAAATTCAGTAGACTGTAGTTTCGTATTGTTGAATGCTTATTTATGTATTTCTCTTGAGTGCCTTCATTCCCATAACCTATATCGGGTCCCTGGGGCAGAACGGGTGGATCAAAATGGGGTAGTACCGCATTCTCACCCGTGTTGGTCAGAAGTAAGTAGACCGCTAATTTATTTTTCTTTGATTTCAGACGGTTCGAGTATACGAAGAAAAACAAAAAGGTAGTCTTGGTCTACTGAAGCAATGAACAATGCTGTCGATAAGATTGGATTATTTCTGGCCAGTATGGATATTTAAAGGCTTAAAAACAATTTGCTGCTCACTAGTCTACTTTGTAAAGATACGTTAGAAAAAGAAGAAAAAACCCTGGCTACGAAACTGAGAACACTGCTGGAAAGTTTAAAAATGTAATTTTGGGAGGACAGGAACTTGAGCTCGTTAACTATTTAAAAACAATGGAGGCTAGGTTATTCAGTCTAAGACCTGCATAGCCTAGCTTAACAGTTGACTGTAAAAAATGGCATTTAAAAATGAAATCACAGTTGAAGATTGAGTTAACGGATTCCTTAAGAGATATCCTTAAGAGATGGCCATTCCACCAGGAAGGAGGTACACAGCTCGTGTTGTCTGTAGTTCAACCATGCCTAGACGGTCAATACCACAGATCGATCGCGTCCGCTTTGTTACTTTGTGCCTGTAAGGGCTTTCAACAAGGGAATTGTCCAGGCGTCTCGGATGAACCAAAACTATGTTGTTCGGACATGGAGGAGATACAGAGAGACAAGACTATCGATGACATGCCTCGCTCAGGCCAACCAAGGGCTACTACGGATTTTTGCTCGGAGGAACCCTAACAGCAACATAATCATGTTGAATAATGCTTTTCGTGCGGCCACAGGACGTCGTGTTTCGACTCAAACTGTGCGCAATAGGATGCGTGATGCGCAACTTCATACCCGACGCCCAAGTCCATCTTTGCAACCACAACATCATGCAGTGTGGTACAGATGGACCCAACAACATGCCGAATGGACCGCTCAGGATGGACATCACGTTCTCTTCACCGATGAGTGTCGCATATGCCTTCAATCAGGCAATCGTCGGAGACGTGTTTGGAGGCAACCCGATCAGGCTGAACGCCTTAGACACGCTTAGACACACTGTCCAGCGAGTGCAGCAAGGTTCCCTGATGTTTTGGGGTGGCATTATGTGGGGCCAACGTACGCCGCTGGTGGTCATGGAAGGCACCATAACGGCTGTACGATATGTGAATGCCATCCTCCAACCGATAGTGCAACCATATCGGCAACATATTGGCGAAGCATTCGTCTTCAAGGACGACAGTTCGAACCCCCATCGTGCACATCTTGTGAATGACTTCCTTCAGGATAACGACATCGCTCGACTAGAGTGGCCAGCATGTTCTCTAGACATGAACCCTATCGAACATGCCTTGGATAGACTGAAAAGGGCTGTTTATGGACGATGTGACCCACCAACCACTCTGAGGGATCTAGCCAAATCGCCGTTGAGGAGTGGGAGAATGGGGACCAACAGTGCGTACAGCAATCAGGACCACCACCTATGAACGTCTCGCTGTATGGTGGTACAACATGCAATGTGTGGTTTTCATGAGCAATAAGAAGGGCGGAAATGATGTTTATGTTGATCTCTACCCCAATTTTCTGTACAGGTTCCGGAACTCTCGGAACTGAGGTGATCAAAACTTTTTTTTATGTATATATATTAAACTTTGTACAGGTCAAAATGTTTTTGTGGCCCGAAATTCGGCAGTCTTGACTGCTGGGACATTTGCTGATACCAGGTGCCCCAGCGTGCAGGCTTCAGGAAACTTTAGGCAGAACGAGTGCTGTTCACTATTTGAAGTTATCCACATCTGCAGGTTGCATCTCCAGTAATGAAGTCCCACTGCTTCAAGTATTGTTTGCACCGTGTCAATCCAGGTTCCAGTTTGTTCGAAGTCTTCCACATCTGGCGGGTAGTTGAAAACCAACAGCTGGTTCTCCCTTTAGGTTTTGTTTATTACTTCCAGTTGCCCTGTTTCGCCACAGTTCTATTCAGTGAGCGGAAGGTGATGATGTAATGGCTTCAGCTGTTCGGAGAAAACTCTTTCTCGACTTCACCCTAGGACATGACGCTTTGATTTCAAACATAGGATGCCTGGAATCATTTTCCTGATTCTTCTTCTCAACCTCTGTCGATCTTCTTCTTCTGATATCCAGAGGTGCTATTCCTATAAGATGATAGATTTTGTCGAGTCGAGTTGGTCGTAGGCAACCAGTTATAATGCAGCCTGTCTCGTTAAGAGTAGTGTCAACGTGCCTGGTGTGTGTGTGTGTGTGTGTGTGTGTGTGTGTGTGTGTTTCTGCCAGACTTGAGCAGCATATTCTGCCGCAGAGAACCATAGACACAGAGCAAAAGTACATAAAACATTTGGTTGAGTCCCCATGTGCTCTTATAGTCCGTGAGACGAGTGATTGGTACTGACAGTTCCGGCGGGCAGACGGCGCTGTTGCCGAACGTGGCTCACAGCACGCGGCGCCCTATCTGCTACACGCATTCTCTAGCAGCAGAAATAAAAGCGAGACAAAATACAAGTCGTATTGGTACGCGTGAATTTATTTAAAGTTGATGCTTGAAATATATTAACTCGAAAACTGATAAGAGCTATTTAGTACAAGTATCTAAGATGCTGAAACATAATAAAGTTATTTGTTAAACTTCACAACTGAAATGAAAACTATTTTCGCAAGTTGTTGAACATTAGCAGTTTTGGTTTCCATTGTTAAGTATTAGCATTATTAATTTGTTCTACTACAAGCTACAGAATAATTGGTCAGTGTATTAGGAGTTATAATCTGAAGAAAGTACTCACAATATGATGATCTGGTTGTAGATCGATAGCAAACTCCCTCCTTACATTCCTGAATACGTTGTAGTTACTGTAATGGAAAAACACCACTCACATCACTGTCAGAATTTGATTTGACTTTGTCTTCCTCAGCACTACTCGAACTATCACTGCTCTCTCCCAGATGTATAATTAAATTTCCGATGCATTCTTCCACAACCCCTTCGGTTTTGGCCGCCTCTCTGATGGCACTTGCAGTGCTGTTTACAATTTTAGCCCACGTCTCGCTTGTCACTTTATTGATAGCTGCTGGAAGGAGAGCTTCCACTTCAGAGATCGTGAATTTTTTATTGTTTGCAGCAATGTAATTTTTTATCTGCGCCCACACTCCTTCAATTGCATTGAAGTGACAGTGGTATGGAGGAAGCCGAACGATTTCATGCCCGTGCCTTTTAGCAATCTCGTCAATTACATATGTTGGAAATTGGGGTTTCTTTTGTGCCACAATTTCGAGCAGTTCCGCCTTCCTTAAATCTTCTCTGAAATCTACTTTTCGCCGTTTCAACCACTGAATGATATCGTCTTTTTTTGTTGCCAAGGTTGGTGCCTTATCGTGAACAACGGAATGATAAGGCGCATTGTCCATAACAATCACTGATGGACTTGTCAGATTCGTCATAAGCGATGTCTCGGGCCATTCTTGAAATACTACACTGTTCATTTCTTCATGGTAATCTCCCGTCTTTTTTGACCGAAACATTTTCAAGCAGTTTGGCACAAAACCTTTCTATGTTCCTGCATGTAAGACAATAATACGCCCTCCTTTGCCAACAGGCACTGCCATTGTCCCCTCGGGCGTTCCATCATTCCAGCCTCTACGTAAAGAATGGCTGGCATTGACCCAAGTTTCATCTAACCACACTATACTTTCGAATTCCACACCCATGATCCTGCGCAGAAATCTGCACCGCCATGCAACTACATCTGTCCTTTCCATTAATATTTTGCGTCCGTTAAACAGTGAAAAGCTGAAGCCTATGTCTTTCAACACTGTACGCAATGAAAATTTGCTCCCTTTAAGAAGACCGTCTTTCTGAAGCGAGACCTGTAATTTAGATAGAGTGGGATGTTCCCTTCTCTTATAATAGCTGTATATATGACGACGAATAGCGTCTTTCTGAAAGTCGTCCAAAGCTGTCACCTGCTTATTTCTCGGTCGCTTCTTTCCTGGTGTGTGCAGCTTTGTTGTGCCACTCTCGTCACAATCTACACTATACTGTTCTTTCCCTATCTTTACAACAGTGTTCTTACTTATTTTCAATGCTGCTGCAGTTCTCTTCACAACCTGAACAACAGGAATTAAGGGCCCACCTTTGTCCTTTTCTTTCTCAAAGTAATCCCTCACAGAGCACACGGGGTGTGTAGCACACTTTTCTTCCTCCTTTTCACTTCTTGTGTTGGGCTGGTACTACCCGCCGCACTAGACATTGTTTACAACGAAACATAAACAAAGAAACACTAAAAACAACAAAAACGAAATAAACTGCGAATTCAACTTCAGACAAACGACGAACGACCGCACCGCCTGCACGCGAGACACTGGTAAGTTTCATAAGCGCGCGCGACCGGGTTTCAGAGCGGGAACGTGGCCCTTGCTACCCGCTCAAAGTCAGGCCGTCATTGGCTGCCTGCCTGCGGTCGCTAGGCAACGGAAAGACGCTACCGAGCTGTCAATACCAAAGACTCGTCTCCCAGACTATAGTGTGCTTGCGTATAATGCTGTATCTGTGGCAGACTTCGAGCTTTGTGTACTCGGAATTGTCTTTGAGAGTAAGTGTGTGGTCATGCTTTACACCGAGGTACGTAGGGATGACCCAGTGTAGTATATACTTTCCCTTCTAAATTTCTTCCAGTTTTCTCCTAGCTTGCCTGTTTCTCAAGTTAAACCCACAGACCTGTGTTCTTTATGGATTAGGCTTTAAGTGGTTATTCTCATAGTATCCTTTCAGATTTTCGAGGGCTGCAGTCAGTTTCATTTCTACTTTCTCGAATGTCCTTCCTTGGGCTGCTATTGTTGGGTCATCGGCATGTATGAAAGATCTTGCGTCTCTTCCAGCAGGTTGGTCATTGATACAGATATCGTACAGCAGCATTGCCAACACACTGCCTTGAGGAAGACCGTTCTTCTAGACTCTCCATTGGCTTTTCTTGTGGTTCAGGGTGACAATAAACTGCCTGTTTTGTATTAGGAGCTGGATGAACTGCGTTAATCGGTAGTCCTTGGTGATTGTAGAAATCTTCCTTGCGAATTTGTTATTATTTACTGTGCCATACGCACTGTTAGGTTCACGAATGCCACGCCTGTGATCTGTCCTCTCTCGTATCCGTTCTAGTACGATGGGTTAGGTTGAGCATTTGGTCACACCATGATTTTCCTGAGTGGAATCCTGCCTATTGTTTTATATGGATCTGGTCTACTTTTCTAGATATGCGATTCAGAATCATTCTTTCCAACAGTTTGTATAGATGACAGAGAAGCGAGACTGATCGAAAATTCTTGGGGTCTGTCCGATCTTTCCCAGATTTCAATATGGCTACCGCTTTAGCTTTACGCCAGATTTTAAGTATCTGTAACTTCCAGATGCAGTAGTTAATTAGACTGAAAATCCACTTTTTGGTACCTGGTCCGAATTTCTTTATTTGTTCTACTCGTAGGTCATCTAGGCCTGGAGCTTTGTTAATTAAGATGAAAGAGGCGTTTCAGTGAACCATAAAAACCAAATTGAAAAACATAATTTGTAAGGAGAAACTTCAAGTCGTATCGTTATGATCCGCAGAAAACGGCAAAAACCTAGTGAGGTGGTGAAGTGGTTAACACACTGGACTCGCATTCGGGAGGACGACGGTTCAAACCCTCGTCCGGCTATTCTGATTTAGGTTTTCCGTGATTTCCCTAAATCGCTTCAGGCAGTTCCGGAATAGTTCCTTCGAAAGGACACAGCCGACTTCCTTCCCCATCCTTCTCTCATCCAAAAGGAGCGATGACCTCGCTGTTTGGCTCAAATGGCTCTGAGCACTACGCGACTTAATTTATGAGGTCATCAGTCGCCTAGAACTTAGAACTAATTAAACCTAACTAACCTAAGGACATCACACACATCCATGCCCGAGGCAGGATTCGAATCTACGACCGTAGCGGTCGCGTGGCTCCAGACTGTAGCACCTAGAACCGCACGGCCACTCCGGCCAGCCATCTCGTTGTTTGGTCCCCTGCCCCAAATCAACCAAAGTGGGGAAACTGTAATCTGCCTTATTCGTATATCGGCAAGTGGAGCTTACATGCTCCCGATGCTGATTTTTCCTCGGAAGAAGAAAGAGAATGAACATCAGTTAGGATTGCCACCAGGAGGATGGACTGAAGTATACAGCACTGAATGGATAACTGCAAATACATTAAGACTTCCCAGTTCTTCGAGTATCAGGTGGCAACTCGACACCAAGAACCTTGAAGAGTGGTGTTCCGTTGCTATGTCTACCACCACATTGCTCTCACAGACTTCAGCCGCTTGATGTTTCGTTAATGACGGTTTTAAGTCTTCATTACAGCAATGAGCTTCAAAAATGGCTATGAAGCAACCCAGGGAAAGTCATAACTCTCTTTCAGATTGCGATCCGTTTGGATCAGCTTTTATCAAAAGTGCAACAATGAAAATTGCTATTAAAGCTACCGGAATGTGGCCAATATATATATTCAGAGACCCCGATTTTCTACCAGCAGACACAATTGACATTTCAACTACAAGGCCTCTAAGCAAAGAAGTAATCATTTCTGGAGCTAATCAATTGGAACTTCCTTCGTGTAGGAGGCGTACACCAGTTAGGAGAGATGTGCCTGCGAGGTTAAAGCTGGCGAGGTTTCAGCTGATTGCAATGACGGCGCGCCGGCTAAGGACGTCTTCTTTAAAGAGGCTAATTGTTCCCCTCCAGGTTGCTTTTGGGTGACAATTGGCGAAAGGGATCCTTCATTTCATATTTCTCCTGAAATTGTAATGCCTTTGCCAAAAAGTTAGTGAAAGCACCAAACAGACGAATCGGAAGACGGGGAAGATGGCGGTCTTAACTGATTCTCCATACAAATAAAGGGTTAAAAGCTATTCTTAAGGAAAAAGAGGAAAAGAAATTTGTCAAAGATAAAAGAATAAGGAAGAAACTATTTAATAAGAACAACAAAATGAGGAATGTAAAAAGCAAAGGTATGAGCCTGACGATAAATTTAAAAAAAGAAAAGAAGAGAGAACCCAAAGCTAATTAGATTGTTCTGGCTGAATATTTATGCTGTGGTGATCTTTATTCAAAGTCAGTCAGAGGCAGGGTCGCTTGTTCCATGTACAAAAAGTGGGTACACACGCATGTGTGAGACTAGACAGCGAAAATGACGAGGCTGTCCTATTGTGTGTGTTACATCAACAGCCTTAAGAAAAGGACACAGGCGCTGAATACTGCACTTAAAACTTTATAATCTCTTAAAACAAAATAAATGTAGCAGAAAAAATCTGTATTTCCACTAGTTTTGTATGTTTTTATAGCTGCTTGACCTTACTGCTCCATTCTGCCTCAAGCCTGGAGCAGAATGGGGCAAATGACATAGTTTCCTGTTTTGGAATAAAAAAAGTTATATTCTTTTATTTTCCTACGATATTATTGTACTTTTGTGATTATTAAACCATAATGAGTTCATTGAAAAACTTGTAGCTCTTTTAATTAACCCTCTCATATTTTTAAAAAATATTTTCAACTTTGTTTCCCATTCCATCCCAGGTTCTCTACCGTGGAATTCATAACAAAAATATCGTAAAAGATACTGGCAGGCAGGCTGAACACACTGTCGATTTATTCTGGAAACTGTTGGATGATAAATGCAGATAAGTAAGTTCAGGATACAGTACGAGGGCGTTTGAAAAGTCCATCCAAAAATAAAAACTACTTACGTGTTTGGGATAAAAATCTTTTTATTTTTCGAGATAGTCTCCTTTTAGACTTATACACTTCGTCCAACGCTGTTCTAATTTGTTGACCCCTTCCGAATAATAGGAAGTTTCCAAGTCTGCAAAATAACTATTAGTTGCTGCAATCACCTCCTCGTTTGGATAAAATCTTTGTCCCACCAGCCATTTCTTCGAATTGGGGAACAAATAGTAGTCCAAGGGAGCCAAGTCTGGAGAATAAGGGGGATGTGAAACGAGGTGGAATCATATTTCCATTAATTTTGCGACCATAACTTCTGAGGTGTGTGCTGGTGCATTGTCGTGATGGAAAAGGCCTTTTTTTGCGGTCTAACCGCAGGCGATTTTCTTGCAGCTCGCTTTTCAAACGGTCCAATAACGATGAATAATATGCACCTGTAAAAGTTTTACCCTTTTCCAGATAGTCGATTAGGATTACCCCTTACGAATCCCAAAAGACAGTCGCCATAACCTTTCCGGCCAAAGGAATGGTCTTCGCCTTTTTTGGTGCAGATTCGTCCTTGGTAACCCATTGTTTAGATTGTTCTTTTGTCTCAGGAGTATAGTAATGTATCCACGTTTCATTCACAGTGACGAAACGACGCTTAAAGTCCTGCGGATTCTTCCTGAACAGCTGCAAACCATCCTTGCAACACTTCACACGATTCCGTTTTTGGTCAAGCATGAGCAGTCGCGGGACCCATCTTGCGGATAGCTTTCTCAAGTCCAAATGTTTATGCAAAATATTATGTACCCATTCATTCGAGATGCCCACAGCACTAGCAATCTCACGAACCTTAACTCTTCCGTCATCCATCACCATATCATGGATTTTATCAGTGATTTCTGGAGTCGTAACCTCCATAGGGCGTCCAGAACGCTCAGCATTACTTGTGCCCATATGGCCACTCCGACAATTTTGAAACCACGAATAAACTGTTCTAGTCGAATATGTAGAGTCACTGTAATGTTTATCTAGCTTCTCTTTAGTATCCTGAGGCGTTTTGCCTTTCATAAAGTAATGTTTAACCACCACACGAAATTCTTTTTCGTCGTTGTTGACAATCACTCAACTTCCTTGATTCACACGAATGCCAAACACAAAAGAAGGCCAATATGGCTGAAACTTAGTGTGTGTTCTTTCCATAGAGTAAATATCTCTGGAGTGAGCATTCACATGCGCAGAACAGATTTTGTGTCGTCAACATACATTGCTGGCCTGGTCACGTGTTCTCGGGACGTCGTGTGTTTGTCCGTATAGCGCCCTGTATATTTCGAATGTCACTACATCCCTAGTACAGACGGATTCTTCTACGTACGTGTCGTGGATTACTTATATATGTTGCGCAGACATTTTAACAGTATCCATTTGATACGGGGAATAAACCAGCTACGTAACTTTTAAGGGCAAGTGATATTGTATTCTGCTTCTTTGCGATAGGTGTCACAGTTCAGATGCACTCGATTTTTGGCAGTTTTCGGTATGATACGGCACTTTATAATATTCCAGAGCCTGACGTACATTTTTGCAGTGATAGTCTTGCAAAACGACTTGACAGTACGCTAGTACTTTTGCTAGTGTCCGAAAAACACCGAATTTGCCACACATTAGCGATTATATCCCTGCTAATTCTCCTTTTTTCTGCTATTTCTGCGTATTTAAGTGTTTATTTAACGCATTTTACGTACTTGCTCCCAGTTCATTAAATAAATAGTAGACTGAGTAAGAAGGGGGAAAAAAGGCGATCGGAGAATAAATGTACTGTATAGCAGTCAACCCATATAACACCGTTAAGGGAAGTGGAAAGTAACACAAATGGTGAAGAAAATAAACTGAAGGCAAAATACACCAAAGAAGATGAATGAATACTTTGATTAGCTACACTATTATGTTTTTTATTTGATTTGTGCAGAAAATGTATTTAAGCTGAATGCAGAAATTGGTAGTAGGTGCTGTGGAAAATTAAAAATAGTTGGTATAGCATCTACCTTCAGCCACACATGTCCAAATTTTTCTCTGTCTAAACGTTCCTCTTCAAAGTGTTTTGAACATACTTTGGAATATTTTGTGGGGACAAAATTACTCCTCCTTATTTTCTGGAGCCACATCTTTACTCATTGTTCATCCTTCGGGAAAGTAAAATATAAATCACACTTAAGATGGTCTCCTACTGTAACTTTATAGTAAACAAAAAGGTTTGGACACACATATTATATGAAGACAATTACAGACTCCCACTCTATTGAATTTATCTGTCTACCGTCTTTCAAATCTATACACATAATCGACAAGTCACTGATAAATGCATGGAGGATAGTATTTGCTGAAAAATCTAACCATTCCCTTTCCTGTTCCACTAGCAAATTTACGAAAGGAAGCGATTGTTTGTAAGCTTTTGTACAAGCCGTAATATCTATTGTATAGTCATAAAATCGTAGAAAAACAGGTCTACAGAATCAAGCCTTAATTATAATGCGTCTCGAAATTTTTAAACATAGCACCCATGAAAAATTACTATCCCTCCTTTCACAAATTTTTATTTTCATCCGTAGCAACAACAATAATTCAACATCGGTATTACACTATCAACAAACGGTGAAAACACAGCAAAAACTCTTGATATTATAAACTTCAAACTCTGTGGAAAGCACACACGCACAGCGAAGTCCGGAAAACACGTGACAATCCTGGTTTAATCATAGAGTAAATATCTCTGGAGTGAGCATTCACATGCGCAGAATAGATTTTGTGTTGTCAACATACATTGCCGGCCTGGTCACGTGATCTCGGTACGTCGTGTGTTTGTCCGAATAGCGCCCTGTGCATTTAGAATGTCACTACATCCCTAGTACAGGCGGATTCTTTTCGTACGTGACGTGGATTATTTATAAATGTTGCGCAGACATTGTAACAGTATCCATATGATACAGGGAATAAACCAGCTACGTAACTTTTAAGGGCAAGTGATATTACATCCTGCTTTTTTGTGATAGGTGTCACAGTTCAGATGCACTCGATTTTTGGTAGTTTTCGGTATGATACGGCACTTTATAGTATTCCAGAGCCTGACGTACATTTTTGCTGTGATAGTCTTGCAAAACGACTTGACAGTACGCTAGAACTTTTGCAACTGTCCGAAAAACACCGAATTTGCCACACATTAGCGATTATATCCCTGCTAATTCGTCCTTATTTCTGCTATTTTTGCGTATTTATTTTCTCGTTTTTGCGGCCTAAAGCACAATCTTTCTTACTGGTGACACTTTGAAGTATTTATTTAACGCATTTTACGTACTTGCTCCCAGTTTATTAAATAAAGAGTAGACTATAGACATAATCGACAGGTCACTGATAAATGCATGGAGGATAGTATTTGCTGAAACAACTAACCATTCCTTTTCCTGTTCCACTAGCAAATTTACGAGAGGAAGCGATTGTTTGTAAGCTTTTGTACGAGCCGTAATATCTATTATAAAGTCATAAAATCGTAGAAAAATAGGTCTACAGAATGAAGCCTTAATTATAATACGCCTCGAAATTTTTAAACATATACAGTGTGTCTTACTAATTTGATAACTATAATTAGAGCTACATGGTATGTACCCATGAAAAGTTACTATCCCTCCATTCACATATTTTTCTTTGCATCCGTAGCAACAACAGTAATTCACCATCGCTAATACACTATCAACAAACGGTGAAACACAACAAAAACTCTTGATATTATAAACTTCAAACGCTGCAGAAAGCACACACGCACAGCGAAGTCCCGAAAACACGTGACAGTCCTGGTTTAATGTTGACAACATGCGCAGAACATAATGCTCACTCCAGAGATATTTACTCTGTGGGTTTAACTCCTTATACCTCCATGGTTTAATCACAGTTTAATATATACAGTCGCGACACTCGCTGATTTCTGTTATGCACCGCGACAACAGCGCCCCAAGCGGTGGAGAAGCTACGCTGTTGAATATGGTATTCAGTAAATGTAAACAGTATCGTTTATATTCATTTTTAACATGGTTTTTAAGGAAGGCAGTGTATGTAGCGCAATCAGTTGCAGTAATAATAGGAAGAAGACACCGCATTTGTCATTCTTCAGGTTTCCTAAGGACCCTGAGAGGTATGAAACATCACATTAGAGCGCTCTTTATTTACGATTTTTTTCTAAACTGTATTGAATTACTGAATTTGTTTTTCTTTTTTAGGAGCAATAAATGGTTAATAAATAGTAGAAGACAGGACCTGCTGCAACAAGATGTCCTTTATTTGCAGAATAACGTGAAGTTTTATTGTGCGTTACATTTCGAGTCAAACCAGTTCATGAGTGCGGAAAAGAAGACATTGGTATGGAATGCAGTTCCTACGTTATTTGGCGTGCCGAATAAGCCACAACTAGTGACGATGAAGAGAAAATTGCCACACAAACGTGAAAGTGTTACTCCAAAAACAATAAAACTGTCTCCCGACACAGAGGAAACAGCTACCACAAGTGTCCCTACACGAGAGACATATACAAAATCACTAACAACGGAATATACAACACAGACATATTTTGAAGATGAAATGCTTATATTACGTGAAATTATTCGCGTGTTGGAAAATCGTGTGAAATGTAAAAACGTGCGAATCATTAGACTTCGTACAAAATTACTACGTGACAAGGAAAGTGTCCATTGTAAGAATAAACTGCAACCACGTCACAGGACACAAGTACAAAAGGACAAGCTCATTTTAAAAATTATTGGTTGCAAGTACTTGATAAAAGATGCTCTCGATTTATTGATAGGCCAAATCATGCACCACTGAATGGAAAACATGGAGTGAGATGGAAAGATGAAACTAAATTATTTGCACTTTATTTGTTGTATTATAGTACTCAGGCATATAGTTTTTTATCACACTGTTTTAGCCTTCCATCAATACATACCTTACAAAGGTATGTGGAAGATATACAATTAAATTGTGGGATAAATAATAACATATTTCATCTTTTAAAGCAAAAAGTGCAGCAGTTACCAGAAACTGATATAATTGTTAATTTGTCTATGGATGAGATGTCACTAATGGAATATTTGATATATGACAACTCTAGGGATCGTGTTATTGGATTTGAAGACATGGGTGGTTGCCAATACTGCATTAGTTATAAGGATTAACGGCATCTTCTCAAATTTTGAACAGCCATTAGTATATTATTTCTCCAAAGGACCAGTAAGAGCCACCCATCTGACGAGTATATTTTTTGAAGTTGTCAAATAACTCACAGAGATTGATTTGGTTGTAAAAACATGTGTGACTGACCAAGGCTCGAATTTTGTGGAGTGGAGGCACAAGCTGGGTATCACACCAGTTAATCCATGCTCAGTACACGAAAGGAGTAAGATCTACTTTTTTTATGAAACCCCACACTTGATAAAAACCATACGCAATAACTTATTCAGGTATAACATTATCCACACATCAGTTGAAGGATGGATTGGCACTACTTCATGGAAGGACATTTGTCAGTAGTACTCAAGTGATTGTGAAAGGAAGTACAAGTTGGCCCCCAAGCTCACTAAAAGAGCTGTCCAACTGCCAGCATTTTCAAAAATGAAGGTAAGCACTACAGTTCGTGTGTTGAGTCATATACAGTAGCAGCAGGCATTGAGAAACTTGTTACTTGTAGCACCGTATCATCATCTGCTAGTGCTACTGCAGATTTTTGCCAAAAAGTAAACGATATTTTTGACATATTTAATGCATATAGTGTTAAAGGGCCTGTATCCTTAAGGAACTGCATTACAAGTGCCTCAAGACGTTTGGAAATATTAAAGACACTGAAGCCTTGGGCACAGTCATGGAAATTGATGGGAAAGATTTTTCATCTAAGTGTGTTAAAAGACTTCTGGGTAACATAAGCAGAAAAGATTAATAAAAACCAAATCTCTTTAGCAAACCGGCAAAAATAACTTCATTGTTCTGCAAGGCGATTAATGCTTGACTGTCAAGAAAGATGGAAATAAAATCTGAAACAAATAACATATTTTAGCTTTCCTAAATATGCGAACGTATTTTAATTCATTTGATAGATCCGGGTTACAAAAATCCGTTTTGTTATCATTTATCATGAGAGCATAATTCGGCTTAAAATGCATATTCGTATGTAAATTTTCTTGGAGCACCAGTACTGTATTATCTCATGTTTGGTTCTTTATTATGGCATAATGCCATACGTGCACTTGAAATGCCGTGAACAGTTGAAACTAGCCAATAGTGTGAAATTAAGCACTTCGTTTCAAATAAATTGACTGCCTCAGCAGAAAAGATTAATAAAAACCAAATCTCTTTCGCAAAGCGGCAAAAATAACTTCATTGTTCTGCAAGGCGATTAATGCTTGACTGTCAAGAAAGATGGAAATAAAATCTGAAACGAATAACATATTTTAGCTTTCCTAAATATGCGAAAGTATTTTAATTCATTTGATAGATCCAGGTTACAAAAATCCGTTTTGTTATCATTTATCATGAGAGCAAAAAATGAAGAAAATGGTTCAAATGGCTCTAAGCACTATGGGGCTTAACATCTTGAGGTCATCAGTCCCCTAGACTTAGAACTACTTAAACCTAACTAACCTAAGGACATAACACACATCCATGCCCGAGGCAGGATTCGAACCTGCGACCGTAGCAGAAGCGCGGTTCCGGACTGAAGCGCCTACAACAGCTCGGCCACAGCGGCCGGCAATAAACGAAGAGGAAACAACAAAATCACTGAACGTAAACACGTCACGTGGAGACGACCCACCTCCCCACCACAACTCAAGACTGCTCTGTGCATCAGCCCCAGATTTACTATATTTCCGAACCGGGGCAATATTAAGTAGTAGCGCGCAGCCACACTTCTATAACCAGAAGCGGGAGAATGTACTACTCATACGCGACTCAACTGCGCATGCGCAAGAGTCCGCCCGCAACTGCTCAAACGAATCTAATTTAAACAGTTGTCACGTCACGCTCATCGGAGGCAATTTGTTGTTATGAAGCATTGCATAGTCTTCCTAAAGCCTTTGACACACTTTGCTGTTGGCAGACGCTTGTATGAGCACCAAACTGTATGCACCATTTGTGGACAGACCATTCACTCAACATTATTTCTGTACACTTCGCATAGTTCATTATAAATTTTTATGGGTTTTAGGTTTTTTTGCCAACAAAAACCGTATCACAGACTGCACCACACAACTGGTGGGATTTTCGATTGCAGCGCACATTTCAAATTCGAATATCGAAAAAAACCAGACGCGCAGAGATGTCACGAATGGATGCCGACTGAGCGAGCTCATATCAGAATCTATCCGATCGGCGCACACCTAGTGGCATCAGACGGAAATGTTCCCGACTCTCTGAATAACCCCCCTATTACATTACACGGCGCTATTCAGAAGTAGCTTGGTACATAACATGCAGAGAGTTGCTAGAATCAACATACTTACTTTTTCAGCTTTAGTGAGTAATTATGATATCTTATTGGTTGAAACCGTGGAGCTTGAAGTATTCCCATCACTTTCTTGAATCTCCTAGTCTTGATCGAAAATCTTTGAGGTTGATACTGCAAAAACTTTAAACTTTCAATGCAAGATTTTGTTGCAACACATTTAAGCCAATGCTCCGTGCTGTCTTTTAAAATCAACAGTTTAATTTTACAATTAGACAACAAAGAATAAAATCACAACATACTGAATTTCTGTAGAGAGTAACAAAGACAAATAGAATATACTGTGGTCCAAGAGAGGTGCTAACACGAACAGAATAAACTGTGGCTCAAGAGAGGGGCACGGATTTGCTGTGCCGAATTGGACTGTGCACCGCAATCTCATACTTGAGTAGGAACTGAACTCTCTGCTCCATGGCATGTATTTATATAGCCCCAGGAGGTAAAACATAGATAGTAAAGAAGCAAGATCATTTGAGGCTATTGTGGATTAGAGAGAAAGGAGAGAGCACAGTAGAATGTTTGTGGCATGTGTAGATAATGTGTGTGAATTCGTAAGGAGCCAAACTGCTAGGGTCTGTGTGTAGATAAGACATGAGTGGATAGTGATGGGTATAGAATTGCCAGATACCTACTTGCATAAGCTAAATTCTTTTGTTTGCTGTTTTTTTTTTATCGTAGCATTATTGTATATTTATTATGCTGCTTGTCACCTCATTTCAGCTATTACACACACAAAAAAGATAACATTTTAAAAATCAACGTTTGTATGATATTTATAAGAGTTGTTTATCTCATTGTGTGACAAGACTTGATGTGCTTTGTTCTTTTGGTAGATATTATTTTGGTGGAGCTCTGACAGATGTCATGTGGAGCCTCAAGGCTCCACGGAGCACACTTTGTGTATCATCTATTTACATAATATCATATGTAAACCACGCAAAACTGAAGGGAGCCCACTACAGAACTTTTACTGCAATGGCAAACAAGTGGAATCAGCGCATGCATCCTTGTACACAAATGAGATGTTTACACAACAACACGTTTGAGGTACAGAGCATGGCCTGTTGTTCACCATTAAGTGAGGCACACATCCTGTGTAATGACAAGCGACAGCATTAGATTTTTTTACATTGCAATATATTGAACATATTCTGAGATTTGTCAAGAAAAATGATGTTTTTTTTTAATTTTTATGTACATTATAAATGTTGTTCTTATTGTTGTGCACATGGTAATAAGCTTATCTCTCTTCCTGAATGTCCATAAAGGGCACCTTCTCCATTTTAAGCAAAATCATAAGATTATTGCCAATATTAGTAATGCTGTGCCCTTCTGTGATTATGTCTACATCAATACTCCACAAGCTACCTGACTGTGTGGCTGGTGTTCCTTCTGGTAACACGAACTGAGCTTTCACTTCTCTGTTCCATCCATGAATGGTACCTGGGAAGAATGATTGTTGGTAAACCTCATAGCTCCAATTTCTCGAATTTCCTCATTGTGGTCACTTCAAAAGACGTACATTGGAGGAAGTAGTATGTTGTCCGATTCTTCCTGGAAAGCACTCTTGCCACATTTCAAAAGTACTTCTCTCCACGATGCACAATACCTCTTGTCGCATCTGCCACTGGGTTTTGTTGAACATCTCTGTAACACACTCACATGGACTAAATGATCCAGTGATGAAATGGGACTGTCGGCTGGGGTGGCCCGAGCGGTTCTAGGCGCTTCAGTCTGGAACCGTGCGACCGCTACAGTTGCAGGTTCGAATCCTGCCTCGGGCATGGATATGTGTGTTGTCCTTAGGTTAGTTAGGTTTAAGTGGTTCTAAGTTCTAGGGGACTGATGACCACAGCTGTTAAGTCCCATAGGCTCAGAGCCATTTGAACCATTTTAATGAAATGGGATTCACTTCATTGGATCTTCTTTATCAGTTCTATTAGTCCTACTTGGTATGGGTCTCAGATAGCTGAGCCATACTCAAGAACTGGTCAAACAAGCACACTGTAAACCATTTCTTTAGTGACTGAATTACATTTCCCTAAGATTCTTTCTATGAATTTGCCTGGCATCTGCTTTTGCTACATTTTTTTATAGGATCATTTCACTTAAGGTCACTCCAGGTAAATATTGGTTCAAATGGCTCTGAGCACTATGGGACTCAACTGCTGTGGTCATCAGTCCCCTAGAACTTAGAACTACTTAAACCTAACTAACCTAAGGACATCACACACATCCATGCCCGAGGCAGGATTCGAACCTGCGACCGTAGCAGTCGCACGGTTCCAGACTGCGCGCCTAGAACCGCGAGACCACCGCGGCCGGCTCCAGGTAAATATTCTTAGATATTTTACAGTAGTTAACTGTTTCCAGCAATTTGTTATCAATGGTGTAAATATAAAGTAGTGGATTTCTTTTACTATGTACGTGCAATATGTTACATTTATTTACATTCAGGGTCAACTGCCAGTCCCTGCACCATCCATCAATCCTCTGTAGATGCTTCTGCAAATCATTAGACTTCTGGTATTGCTATCTTCTTACAAGCAACCACATCGTTTATGAACAACCATAAAGAGATTCCAACACATTCTACTAGATCATTTATATACATTGTAAACATTAGTAGGGAAACAAAGGTGAATTTATATTCTCTGTGTTTTCTTCCTTTTTCTTTATGTTCCTCGTATATGATTTTGAGGATTCTGCCTGTTTTGCTAATATAAAAAGCTTCACAATGAGTCCAACAGATTCGATGCATACCAGCAGTTGCAAACTAGTTGTTGATTTTAAAATTATGTATAAGCAACTGACCTATGATAATGTATTAGTGGCCTTGAAAGCAATTCTAACATTAAACCTGTGGAAGAATGTGGTGAACTTACATGAAACTTTAGCATAAAAGTGAAACATGACAAATTTTAAACATTCTGCAGAATCATTATCATACAGCATGTCCTAGGAGAAACAGTCAATATTCAGGGATGTGACAGGAACGAAAGCAAAAAGGTCTAGTAAACATGGACTCTAAAATACATACCTTAAGAGCTATAAGCATGTCATCATCTCTGATACTGGGAAACAAGCTCTTTGCTTTCCATATTTTGAGAAATGATTCTATGGGCCAACAATAGAAAAAATGTCCAGTAAGCATGGGCTCTAAAATGGACACCTTAAGACGTACAAGCACTTGTTCAGAAGACTTGATGTGTTTCACAGTAGCAAAGGTGAATATGTGCTCATAACTCTTAAGGTACACATTCTAGAGCCCATGTTTACTAGGCTTTTTTGCTTTGAATGACCTATACTGTCATATCCCTGAATACTGACCATTCCTCCAGCGGCACCTTGTGTTTGTTGGCTGTATTCTGAAGAAGGCCAAGATTTTATGGAGCAGTGAAAGCCATTTTGGATGCAATATGGTGCAACTTATCCTTTGCTGGTTTCATTAGTATTTAGGCATAATATTAATATTCTGCTAATCATTCCCCTAAAGGTTTCTTCATGTTGTAGTGGACGCCATGAATTCTGGCAAATTATGACATCTATAGTAGTAAGCTTATGATAAATACCAAAAAATTACTCTGATTGACATTAGTAATAGAGAGCTTCAAATGCTTAATCGATATATTTTGCTGATGTTCTACAGTAAAATTAAAATTGTGATGAAGTACATTCATCTTACGAGATAACAGATCAACATCACCCTTGCTATAACAGAATATCATCCATATATCTTCCATGATAAATTAATTTCTGTGCCATTTGCAGACATTTATAAAATAGGGGGTTTTCAGAAGAATTAATATATTGGTAGTAGTGCCAACAAGTGGAGAGCTTATGCGCAGTCCTGTCTGTATAAAAGTTTTATTGATTTAACACAGTAGTTATAGTAAGGTACTATTGTTAATAATTTATGCATCCTGTGATAATGTTTCCTGAAAGACAAGATAGTTTTTAATTATTTCATTGGTTTCATTTACAGGGATGTTGGTATACAGACTGATAATTTCAAGGGTTGCAAATCTGGCTCCTTGTGGGCTGGTACTGAGTCTAACTGATTCAGCTAACTCTTAGCTTTTTTTTTTTTTTTTTTTTTTTTTTTGACAGAGTAATTTTTATGAAAAATGTAATTTAATTAAATATCCTGAGTTGTTAATCACGTTGACAGTCAGTCTTATTGGTATGTTTTCTTTTAAATTGGGTCTGCAATCTTGTTTTCAGTTGGTTCATTATTTTGAGGGACTTCATTTATTTTTGATTAAGCAAAAAATTACTGTTTCAGTCACTTTCCTAATTTCAAGTAGAAACTAGAAAGGCTACTGAAAATTATAATTTGTCGCTTAATAAATATGAAAGTACGTCCCACACATTTAGGCAAAATGGACACTGTTATTTGATATTTATTAAACTGAGGAGCTAATAGCTCTTAAGATATTAATTTCAGAGCCCACGTTTCTAGGAGCTGACAGCTGAATAAAATATCTCTGATGTTCTCAGCACACAGAAATCATTCATCAAATTGAAACAGAAGGTGTAGAATTCTGCATTTTTATATCTTACTGGGCAAATTTTAAAAAATCTTTGCAGTTATAATGAAAATTGATTTCAGTCATAATCTCTGAATTAATCAGTTTCAAGCTGCTGATACTGTTTCTTTGATCAGTCCACTTACTGTTCACAAGAGAAAAAATTCTTTCGAACCATTGCAAAATCTTGTTGTGTTGTACGAGTCGATTAAGAAACATATAACATAACAAGAGTGTTTAAACATGAACATCTCTGTAATCTTCTTTCATGATTCCTCTTTCAGGATTCCATGTAATTACTGTGTGTTATTTGTACTTCGACTGCTGACTAGTACGAGGCAAGCGCATTCACTGGCTGCCATTACTGACCGAGAAAAATTAAACATCGCCCTCTGATGAACCTTATGGACATGTAGGATATGTCATCTTCCCATGCTCCTCACATTGCCTTGAGCAAAACAGCCTTCCTTCTGTAGAAGCACAGACAGAAAACAGACCATATGTAGACAATAGTATCGAATATTATACTAAAACTTTGCGATATGTCGGTCATGAAGCTTGAACTACTGATAGTACTTAGCGATCAATATTTACAACAGTTATCAAGTCAAAATATACAGGAGAGAAAGGCAGTCCATAAGGGAGCTAGAAGGATTTAAAAAATATTGTTATAATGCGGGAGATCCCAAGAAATAGAGGAGAGTCAGTCACCCCACCCATGAATGGTGTACCTGGTGACAGTAGTGATGTGGTTGGTTGATCTTCTCTCTATCAGACTGGTAGGTTTCAGCACCTGGAGGCACCTGGATATTGAATGGGGATGTGGACCCCAAGAGGATCTGTTGCTGGCTTCCTCATTTGAATATCAGTGTTGGCAGCACCTTGTGATGTGGAGTTGTCACAAGACAGTCAATTTCTCCATCAGGAGATGATAGGCAGCGAGCAGCAGGAATTTCATAAGGTGAAGATCATCATCTTGTGTACATCTTCAATTAATTCATAGTTTGTGCTGTAATATCGTAACCATGGAATTGAGTGCTATTACTGTAAATGCCACCGACCCCAATGATGAATTCATTAGAGCTGGAATTCTGGAGTATTTAGAGGGACCTAGCAAGAGGCTCTGTTTGTAATGACAGCATGTGTCCTCTTTTTCCTGTTATATTCACTTAACAGGCTGTTAACTACTGTGTCAATCCTTGCTATATGCTCTTGTGTGCGAGACAGAGTTCCTTGCACCATGTCTTACAAGCTAACAAATGTGTTGTCATGCTTCCTTTGCTTTCCTGTTGCAGTCTTCTTTCTGCTGAATGCGGATTCTCACTCGGCAGGCAGTGTCACAATGTGTTGAGGGCCTGACCCACTTCGACACAGCAGCTTGCTTCCTGCTTGGCATGACTTGATTTTACCTGCGGCAGTGTAAATAAGTTTCAATAAAAAATTTTAACTGCCCACCCCTTACTGCTCTATGCCTTAATGCATCCCTCCTTTTTACTAAAATTTGGGCCAAATTTCCTCTTTCTTTCACTTGTTACAGACTTGTCTATACCTGCCTTTCTCTACATTACACTATAACTTTTCTGGGTTGCTTTCAGTCTGTCTTGAATCTTGCAATTAGCATGATTAATCTAGTTTGTCATTCTGTCCTGGTTGCATACACTATTTACACTTTCCATTTACATTACTTATTACTAGCTTGTTTCTGTTTACCTGATGGAAGGCTGCCTCATTTGAATGAGGCACCTTACACTTTATACAAAAGTAAGATGCTCAAACAGACACTAGAACTGAGATTATGCTTGTCATTGATACACTGAAAATAACTGTATCTTGTCTACATTTCTTGTGATAGTGTTTCACATGCTGCAATACTCAATTGACTTTATTCTTTTTCTGAAGTTATTAACTTGTTGTAACAAAACAGAATCTAAGGTATCGTCAATACAACATAGGTGGGCACACATTGATCATTGTTGTGCCCATGACAGCAGCTGGAAGGTGAATTGTCTTCCTGCTATTTCACATCTAGTTCCATTAATTAACAATCCATTGCCCTGTAATCCTAGTTTCATTGCCCTCATTGGTTTATCACTTTTATAGCAAATGATAATCATTGTTTCAGGTGTAAATATGGAGTAAATCCAGTGATCTCCCATTTTCTGGAATTATGGTTCAGAAGCTAAGACTTTTTTCTCTCACTCTAAGCTTCCGTTTTCCTATCCACGATGTGTGCCAATCTACTTTTTTTTTTTTTTTTTTTTTTTTTTTTTTTTTTTTTTTTTTTTTTTGCCCCCTCCAATAACTCTTGTACATGAGCTGTTTAAATTCTTAATATCCTCACTACACATTGCTCCAAAGATAGTTTTTAACTGTTTCACTCCTGCACTTAAGCTCTTTTACATTGACTAGCAAAGTCATTTTGATAACTTAGTAAGGTCCACAATATTTCATTAAAAACTTTTCTTTTTCTTGTTTGCACTTTGGGGTATATGGAAATAGCTAGCAATACCAGCAATACCCACTGTCCTATTCTGTACTGTGTCAGTTTGCTCGTCCACTGCCCAATACATTCTTGCACCTCTAAAACTTTTGTGTTGGCACACTTTACATTCTGCCAAATTTCTTCACAACATTCTTCATTGGTTCACCCTGTGGACCCAATTTAGATTGAATTACATCAAAAGGTGACAGCATTTTCTGCCTCTGTATTATTTTGTATGGTGAGAGGTCAGTTCCAGTATGAACTTTTGAATTACATGCTCTGGCAATAAACCTTAAATATACATCTTGATCTGAATCTGTGCATTTGTGTCATGACTTAACATATTGGATAATGGGGTGGTTGGGTTTCGTGTTCCGCTGAATAGGTCAGGTGTCCACTACACGCAGGAGGTGGCTACTTGCGTAGCAGTGGCTGTGTGGTGTGGACTCGGTGGTTTTTTCGGTTAGAGGGTCCCAGGAAAACACAAGAAGGGCTTCAGTCACAAAGGATGCAGGCCGAACACATGAAGAACATAGATACAGCAATCGTTGGTGTAACAGTTGTAAATTGTCGTAGCTGTGTTGGGAAAGTACCAGAGCTCCAAGCGCTAATAGAAAGCACTGATGCTCAAATTGTTATAGACACTGAAAGTTGGCTGAAGCCGGATACACGCTCAGCCAAAATTTTTGCGAAGAACCTAACGGTGCTCCAAAAGGATAGGCTAAACAGGGTTGGTGGTGGCATGTTTGTTGCTGTTAGAAGTAGTTAAGTAGTTTAACTTGTCGCGAAATTGAAGTAGATACTTCCTGTGAGTTAGTATGGGCAGAGGTCATTGTTGGCAACCGGAATAAAATAATAATAGGATCCTTTTACTGACCTCTCAATTCAGATAATACAGTTGCTGAAAGGCTCAAAGAAAACTTGAGTTTGATTTCAAACATGTACCCGACTCATACGATAACAGTTGGTGGTGACTTTTATATACCCTCAATATGTTGGCAAAAATACATGTTTAATTCCAGAGGTACGCATAAAATATCATCCAAAATCATGCTAAACCCATTCTCTGAAAATTATTTCGAGCAGTTAGTTCATGAGTACATGCGAATAGTAAACAGTTGTGAAAACACACTTGACCTCTTAGCAACAAATAATCCTGAGTTAATAACGAGCATCAAAACTGATACAGGGATTAGTGAACACAGGGTTGTCATAGTGAGATTGAATATTGTAATCCCCAAATCCTCCAAAAATTATGCGAAAAATATACCTATTCAAAAAAGCACATAAAAATTCACTTTCGCCTTCCTGAGAGACAATCTCCACTCATTCCAAATTAAAAATATAAGTGTAGACCAGAAGTAGTTTGAATTCAAAGAAATAGTATAGGCAGCAATTGAGAGATTTATACCAAATAAATTAACAAACGATGGAGCTGATCCTCCTTGGTACACAAAATGGAATAGAACACTGTTGCAGAAACAAAAATGCCAAATTTAAACAAAATTGTTAAGGCTTTCGTGGCCACTTGTTGACAAACTGCCTATTGGCTTCTGTCTCGGGTTCTTCGGCCGACGTTCATCTAATGATTTTTCTGACGTTTCGCCAGCACGAGTGGCTGGCATTGTCAAAGCTTCACCCTCCATTGCCGGTGGTGAACTGGAGGCGAGCTCGCGGCCGCAGACTATATGTACCTGGCGCGCCAACGTCCGAGGGCTTCTCCGCGGTCATTTCCGGTGCGGTTCTCCTCTTGCTACCTGCGACGGTCGTCCGCTGCAGTACGGGAAGCCAGGATCCGTTTACCTTAAGGCTTTCCTCAACAAGAAAGAGGAAAGCCTTAAGGTAAACGGATCCTGGCTTCCCGTACTGCAGCGGACGACCGTCGCAGGTAGCAAGAGGAGAACCGCACCGGAAATGACCGCGGAGAAGCCCTCGGACGTTGGCGCGCCAGGTACATATAGTCTGCGGCCGCGAGCTCGCCTCCAGTTCACCACCGGCAATGGAGGGTGAAGCTTTGACAATGCCAGCCACTCGTGCTGGCGAAACGTCAGAAAAATCATTAGATGAACGTCGGCCGAAGAACCCGAGACAGAAGCCAATAGGCAGTTTGTCAAATTTAAACAGACGCAAAATCCCCAAAATTGGCGATCTTTTACAGAACCTCGAAATTTAGCGTGGACTTCAATGCGAGATGCTTATAACAGTTTCCACAATGAAACTTTGCCTAAAAACCTGGCAGAAAATCCAAAGAGATTCTGGTTGAATGAGAAGTATGTTAGTGGCAAGAAACGATCAATGCTTTCTCTGCGCTATAGCACTGGAGATACTATCGAAGACAGTACTGAAAAACCAGAGTTACTAAACACAGCCTTCGCAAATGCCTCCACAAAAGAAGATGAAGTAAACATTCCAGAATTCGAATCAAGAACAGCTGCCAACATGAGTAACGTAGAAGTAAATATCCTCGGAGTAGTGAAGCAACTTAAATCACTTAATAAAAGCAAGTCTTCTGGTCCAGACTGTATACCAATTAGGTTCCTTTCAGAGTATGCTGGTGCATTAGCTCCCTACTTGACAATCATATACAACCGTTTGCTCAACAAACAAACTGTACCCAAATACTGGAAAGTTGCACAGATCACACCAACATTCAAGAAAGGTAGTAGGAGTAATCCACTAAATCACAGGTCCATATTGTTAACGTCGATATGCAGCAGGATTTTGGAACATATATTGCATTCAAACATTATGAATTACCTCGAAGAGAACAATCTATTGACACACAGTCAATATGGGTTTAGAAAATATCGTTCCTGTGAAACACAACTAGCTCTTTATTCACATGAAGTGTTGAGTGCTATTGACAAGGGATTCCAGATCGATTCCGTATTTTTGGATTGCTGGAAGGCTTTTGACACTGTACCACACAAGCGGCTTGTAGTGAAATTGCGTGCTTATGGAATATCATCTCAGTTATGTGACTGGATTTGTAATTTTCTGTCAGAGAGGTCACAGTTCATTGTAATTGACAGAAAGTCATCGAGTAAAACAGAAGCGATTTCTGCCATTCCCCAAGGTAGTATTATAGGCCCTTTGCTGTTCCTTATCTATATAAACGATTTGGGAGACAATCTGAGCAGCCGTCTTAGGTTGTTTGCAGATGATGCTGTCATAATCGACTAATAAAGTCATCAGAAAATCAAAGCAAATTGCAAAAAGGATTTAGAAAAGATATCTGAATGGTGCGAAAATTGGCAGTTGACCCTAAATAACGAAAAGTGTGAGGTTATCCACATGAGTGCTAAAAGGAATTCGCTAAACTTCAGTTACACGATAAATCAATCTAATCTAAAAGCCATAAATTCAACTAAATACCTAGGTATTACGATTACGAACAACTTAAATTGGAAGAAACACACAGAAAACGTTGTGGGGAAGGCTAACCAAAGACTGTGTTTTATTGGCAGAACACTAAGAAAATGTAACAGATCTACTAAGGAGACTGCCTACACTACACTTGCCCGTCCGCTTTTAGAATACTGCAGCGCGGTGTGGGATCCTTACCAGATAGGACTGACAGAGTACATTGAAAAAGTTCAAAGAAGGGTAGCACGTTTTTTATTATCAGGAAATATGGGAGAGAGTGTCATAGATATGAAACAGGATTTGGGCTGGACATCATTAAAACAAAGGCATTTTTCGTTGCAACGGAATCTCACGAAATTCCAATCACCAACTTTCTCCTCCGAATCCAAAAATATTTTGTTGACACTGACCTACATAGGGAGAAATGATCACCATGATAAAATAAGGGAAATCAGAGCTCATACGGAAAGCTCTAGGTGTTCGTTCTTTCCACGCGCTATACAAGATTGGAATAATAGAGAATTGTGAAGGTGGTTCAATGAACCCTCTGCCAGGCAGTTAAATGTGATTTGCAGAGTACCCATGTAGATGTAGATGTAGATTTATGATAAACTCACTCTGTCCATACATTCGTTTGAGCATGGAACAGGTTGTATGTAACCTCCCATTTTCAGTAAGTGACATAACTGTTTCATTAGTTTGGATACAAAGTTAGTTCCCTGGTCCATAATAATGGTTTCTAGAATGCCAAATTTCAGTAACCATTTGTTTACCATTACCTATACTACCATAGTTGCTGTCTTACCTGTGTTGGCTAACACAACTAAGTATCATGAAAAATGGTCTAACATCACAAGAACATATTTATTACCTGCTTGTGTTCTACTAAAAAGTCCTACGACATCCATTCCTGGTGTATAAAATGGTTTGTTAGCTTCAGGTATTCTCTGTAACTGAATTTTCTGATGACTCCCATCAACTCTTTGTACACATGGGATGCAGTCTCTTACATATTGTTTTACACCACAGCAATGCATTTTCCACTACACGTTTATCTGGTGTTCTTTTCCCTCCATGACTGATAGCATATGGCCCTGCACTTGACATAATACTCCCATGCTCACCGCTGCAGGAACTACAAAATAAGGTTTGCACTTTTTAGATCTGCATAGCAAGCCTCCTTGAATTTCAAACTAAGATTGTGTTTGAAACAATTGACACTCACTGTCAGCTGATTGGGCCTTTATCCAATATTCTTGGCTTCCATCTACTACTTGTAAAACTGCTCTCTTCCAACTTAGAATATCAGCAATTGCAGGCTTCACTCCTGGTTCATGAATTACTTCACAATTGAACCCAATTTTAATTAATATACTTTATGGATCTTTCAACCCCAATAATGATTTTACAGACATATGGTTGTAATCACTTTGAACTCCTGGCCATACGAACAGCAACGAAAATAAGAGATAACATTTCTTTTTCAGTTGTCAAAGAATTAGTTACAACCTTATTCAGTTGTCTGCAGGCATATGCCACCAGATATTCTTTCTCACCAACATTCTGTCTTAAAATATAGCCAAAAGTATTGTTGGAGGCATCACATGAAAGTATAAATTGCTGTTCAAAATCAGGGAATATTAACATTGGATCTTATATTAATATTTCCTTGAGTTTCTCGGATGCTTCTTGACACTGTGCTGTCCAGTGAAAACTAAAACCATTTCATAGTAACTTAGTTAATATCTATGTAGTTTCAGCAAATCACTTCATGGGCTTACGATAATAATTACATAATCCAACAAACAACTGTAATTGCATAGTAGTTCATGGTGTCAGAAAATACATTGACAGATGTAAGTCAAGAAAGGCCAATGGAATTGCCGCAGTGATAACACCGGTTCCTGTCAGATCACCGAAGTTGAGCGCCGTTGGGCTGGGTTAGCTCAGCCCTTGAGGCAAACTGAGGAGCTACTTGATGGAGAAGCAGCGGCTCTAATCTTGTAAACAGACATATGGCCAGAAGAGTGATGTGTTGACCACATGCCCCTCCATATCCGCATCCAGTGATGCCTGTGGGCTGAGGGGGTATGGCGGCCAGTTGGTACTGTTGGGCCTTCATGGCCTGTTCGGGCGGAGTCAAGTCAAGGATCTGTCCACCCCCATCTTGACTGATAACATGCTGAAGATAACTTACTTTCATTTGAGCAACATGGCATTTCTACACACTAAGTGTAAGATGTGCTGTCCACAATCTACTAAATACACATGGAAGTTTGGGTCTGGCCATGAGTCGTGCTCAAATAGCAAAATGGTAAGGCGACTGCTTGTGATAAGTAGGAAATCCAGATTCTGTTCTTAGTCTGGCACAAATTTTCATTGTCATCCTTCCATTTTACAGCTGATGGCTGTCCATCTTTGCAACTACAAATACATTTCATGTACTAAATACTTCATCCAGATGTTTAACATGATGATCTATAGTTCTCGAGTGGACAATTATATAGTCAAGATACACTGAGGTGAAGAAAGTCAAGGGATACCTCCTAATATTGTGTCAGACCTCCTGTTGCCTGGTGTAGTGCAACAACTGGATGTGGCATGGACTCAACAAGTCACTGGGACCGTCTGCAGATGTACTGAGCCATGCTGCCTTTGTAGCTATCAATAATTGTAAAGGTGTTGCTGGTGCAGACTTCATGCGCGAACTGACCTCTTGATTATGTCCCATAAATGTTTGATGGGATTCATATCGAGTAACCTGGGTGGCCACATCATCCACTTGAACTATCCAGAATGTTCTTCAAACAGATTGTAAACAACTATGGCCCAGTGACATGGCGCATTTTCATTGGTAAAAATTCCATCATTGTTTGGGAACGTGAAGTCCATGAATGGCTGCAAATGATCTCCAAGCAGCTGAACTAAAGCAGGACTCAGTCCATTCCATTTAAACACAGCCTACACTATTATATAGCCACCACCAGCTTGAACATTGGTTTGTTAACAACTAGGCTCCGTGGCTTCATGGGGTCTGCACCACACTTAAACCCCACCATCAGCTCTTGCCGGCTGAAACTGGGACATGTCTGACAAGGCCACCGTGTTCCAGTCATCTAAGGTCAAACCAATAGCCCAGAAGAGGTGTTTTGCTGTTAAAAAGGCACTCACATCAGTTGTCTGCTACCATAGCCCATTAACGTCAAATTTTGGCACACTGTCCTCACACATAAGTTCATAGTACATCACACATTGATTTCTGCAGTTATTTAAAGCTGTTTTGCTTGTCTTCTGTTAGCAGTGACAACTTACACACTGCCACTGCTCTCAGTCATTAAGTGAAGGCCCTCAGCTACTGCATGGCATGAGGTAATGCCTGAAAATTGGTATTTGGTATTCTCTGGCTCTTGGTACTTTTGAAGTGATTGTATATTTCCATGTCTTGAAGGGCGCTCATGACTCTCGAAAATGATCCTGATAACCTTTTAAATGACCAAATCGACTTGAGAAATAAACAATACCTAGATAATTTTTACTTGATCTTACAGTGTACCCACAAATAGTAGCTCAGGTTAAAAAGCAGTATTCAGCAGGTATGTAATCATCAAACACTATTGACATCTGTAGACATATGGCACTGAGTTTCCAATGTTATACACCCAACTCTGAATGCAAAAAAACGCTATTCTATAGATGAACACAGCCAATATCTACTAACTAGGCTAACATAATAAAAACATTATATTACGATTATCATAAAATGACAAAATCTCATCTTAACGAGAATGTGCACTATTTGTATGATTAATTTAGTTATGTAACAACAATTGCCTTTAATACTACATCTTATATGTACCTGAATTTATGCCTATATGTCGATGATCAATCTGTGCGCCTAAAATATGTGTAAAGTTGGCAGAATGTCACGCCAACTGTGTTTTAATTAAACGATGTAAAACCTTCACGTATTTTAACTATGAAGTTTTTAAAATACCTATGACAAAATAAATTATGTCCTGTTCCTACACCCATCCAACATTAAGAGTAGCTTTTGCAAGAAATTATGTTCCATAATTGTAAAATGAGTGCATAACTCCATGCTTGCTAGTAAGTCGCTGGACTGCAATGGCGCTGTGCTCAGAACAAAAATAATATCTGTAATCCATTTATGCACCAAAACAGCTACCGGTAGCCTGTAAACAGTAGTTTGCTGCTGTGATTTAGTGCAAAAGTTACTAGTGGTGGTGGAACGAACATATGTATGTACAGACTGTACTGTTTTATGATATATGGACATGTGTGCTCGCACTACTTAGCAGCGTTACAAATGTATATAACAGCAAACAACAATGACACATAAATGTGTCAGCTTGTATAAAGTAGATACGGCTGAAGCCAAAACATGTAAGTAAACATTGTTACATAGCTGCATATTTCATTTTGTGTAATCGGCCGAATGTCAAAACACACGATTTTTGTAAAATATTTTATAAACATTTTGTATTTCAGCTGCACCTGATGATGGCCTAAGGTCGAAATTGCAATGGTGGAAATAAAAATCTTAACAGTCACTGGCGTAAACATGATGTCTTTCAAGAAATTTCACATAACTGTGAATCCCAGCTATGAAAAGTTAATTGACAGTTTGTTTGCTGCTTCTGTCACCTCATGATCTATTGACATCCTCATCCTCTAGTATTTCTAAACTCGCTATAATTAATCCTTTGAGGAGATTCATTTCATCTGTCCCCAAGTTTTCTGAGCTTTCCATTAGTTCCCCATTAATGTTGGTTATGCGCACTTTCATCTCTGCTTCATTGTTCCGCAACTGCTCAACTACACAAAATGCCTGCTTTGGCGCATCGGCATCTACAGGTAGCCAAACCAGCTCCCTATACCAACAGGTACTTTGTCACACGTAATTATCTTTAATGTACATGTATGCAGTTCAGTTGGTGACACCTTAGTAATTGGTGTACTGTTGATATTGAAACATTGGCAGCTGTTGGGCTCAAATGGAAACAAGCTTCTGTCAAGCACGGCTGTTTCCTGTGAAAGATTAATTCTTGCATGATGTCTATCCAGGAAGTCTACTCTGAAGATTGCAGGATACCCTTATCCATTGACAGCAACACTTCCATATGCTCATGAAACTCTACAGCTCCAACCCTAAGAATGAGCTGCATTGTCCTAAGTGATATCAAATCATTATTTCCCACCCAACATAATTTATACCTTGGAGTCCCTAGTCTTCTCTTACCCACGAGGTCTAGACTAATTGCAATCCATGTGCACTGGTATCAACTAAAAATTTACATTCTTTACCATTTACAAAGCCCATCAAACAGCAATCCATCTCTGCATTAATGTCTGCAGTACTCTGACTCACTGGGAATGTTTCCAATGGAAAAAAACGCCCCTGTTTGTTTTTAACGTTTTCCATTGCTTATTTCCTTTATCCTGCTTTCTATTCCCACACTCGTTTGCCTTCAGACCAAAACACCCACATCTGTAACATCATGGTCAATTGCATTGTGCCTTCAAATGCCCTTCCTTCCCACAATGATAACAATTATTTTCAGAAGCAAAACTTCATTTATCATTGCATATTGTGTAGCAGATACAAGATAACAAAGTGCTGCAGCAAAATCCTCTGGATTTTCCGTTCATCCTCTTCATGAAAACTGCACCAGAATTCCTTGCAAAGAAAAAACTTTTTTCCGCCACCCTGAGTTCGACATGATCTGCTTCTGGATCTCTTCTCAACTTGTATGTTTATGCATTGACTTTACAGATTCTGTCTGAATAAGTTTCTAGTCTCATTTGCCTTCTCAGTCAACCCACTCAACTTTTCTCTACAATAACCTGGCACTTCTCTGCTTGCAGTATCTCTGATGCAAACCTTCCACTAATTGTTAAGAAGTACTTGCCTTGTTCAGCATTTCGTGATACATCACGATGTCTTGGCTTCACCCATAAGGCATAAATTGGCCATCTCTAAAGTAGTTTCACTTGACCAATTACTCATTCTAGCTGTAGCCAATACATCATTAATGAAAACTATTACATCCTCCGTCATGTTGGTGTGATTAGGTTAGCTACTGAAAAGTGGGGCATTGCTCAGATTCACTCGGACCAGACTGTCGCTTTTGCGCAGCCAGCAAAGATTCTAATTGAGCCATGAGATCACAACAGCGTAACTTCTGTTGAGCATTCTCCTCCAACAATTGTGAGTCTTGCTCCATTAAAGTGGCCATACTATCACTAGCAGTAGCTACCTTCTTATGCCAAGTGGGTACCTTCTTATGCCAACCTGTTTACAGGCCATCTGGAGGAAACCTTCCAGCCTCTCAAAACCCCAGTCTCCTGGTCTGGTTCAGGTTCACTGATGACAGCTTCACGATCCAGACTCAGGCCCAAGAAACCCTATCCCGATTTCTCCACAATCTCAACACCGACCTCTCCCATCCTCTTCACCTGGTTCTCCCCTAATGAGCAATTGATCTCATCTCCTGTGGTGGCTACATGCACGTCTCTGTCCACATTAAACCCACCAACTGTACCTGCACTTCGATAGTTGCCATCTCTTCCACACTACAAAAATCCCTCCATACTGCCTGGCCGTACTAGCACAGTCTATCTGCAGCGACAAGAAGTTTGTCTCCCAGTATGCTGAAGGTCTCCCAAAAATCTTCACAGACACATACTACCCCCAGACATAGTCCAGAAACAGATTTCCGGTGCCATGTCCCCATTAACCCCTAAGAACCAGCTACAAAGGAGCACCCCCTTCATCATCCAATTATACCGCCCTTCCCCTCACCTCCCTCCCCCGGCTTCTGGAAAAGGTTTTTATTTGCAAATTGATGGCTTTTTGTGCAAGATTATAAGGTTAAGTCATGAATTTTCGAAATATGTGAATCAGCAGAGTGGATTGCTGCTCTTTATTGCATTACAGGAACCACACAGTCTTTTTGGTGGTACGCCCAGTATCACTGTACTGTTGGAAGACAATTTTTTCAGCTAAATCTTTAATCTGAGACCATCATACAGTACATGGCAGAGGATAAATCATGCACCACTATTTTCAGTCCAAATATAAACTGCTGCAAATAGGTTCACGTATAACAACAGTGTCTGAGACCAAGATCTCTGAACTGTTTGTTATGCAGCAAGTCAATACACAGCTTAACCTGATAGCTACGCTCCTAGAGAGTAGTACAAAACTAGTACACCAATTTGCACACTAGTCAGTGGAGGGCGTCACAGATTAACATTTCTCGAGACACTTTAAGAGATTTTTGTGAGTCTTTACAATAGTCTCATGAGTATGGCTCCTTTTCTCTGGACTATGGGATGAAAAACTTGCCATCTCTACCTAGAAGCATGCTGCATCCCCGTTCACTATGATGCCAGTAGTCCATCCTGGCACGAAATGCAGTAAACCCAGAGAGCGTAAGGAAGCCATGATGATCTACGACCATTCAGCACTCATCCATAACCAAAGTACATTAATCGTAGGTAAGTCCACAAAATACGCATCTCCCTTAAAAATTTTTCGAGATTTTTCAACTTTAAAAAGTTTTCAAATAGGATTTTCATCAGATAACACCAGACTAGCTTACTTGCATCCATGGAGTGTTTCTCGAAACAATGGAGCATTTTTCATGCTGTAGTTACACATAGTTTGCAGGATGTTGTAGGTGAACAAATTAATTCACATGGGACGGGAAGTTTCCATATTGTTAACCTGTAATGATGGCAGACTCATTAGGGACCCCATGGAAAACTGCATTGTCCCATGTGGTTTTTTGATGTCCTAGCACCACACGATCAGGCAATGCCCACAAGTACCATTTTTTCTAGGCTCTGGGCATTAAGTTTTAACATTCCTACACTAATGCTAATCTCTTTGCCCTTAAAAATGCATGTGGTGAAGATACCATAATAATAATAATAATAATAATCGCAATCCAGTACTGCATGACTTCCTGCTATATGTACCTTCCACCCACTGCCATAAGGCACAACGGTCACCAGTTACCCAAGTTGTCAAAATGTTGTTGCAATAGGTAGTTGGACAATGGCAGCTGTTTTTTCCTGAACTGATGTCTGTACCCTTGACAATCCAACACATTAAATGTCTATTGCCAGGATGACCTTGGAGATTGAATGTCTAGACATTATGAAGCAGTGTTCTGCCAAATCAAATTCCATTAAATTTTGTCTCTTGCCCAGCATGTACTCAACTGCCATCCCAACACATCATGGCATGTAACACACAAAGTCATTCCACTCACCATTGCAACAAGAAATTAGCATTGTTGTATACTGCAGCAATGTGGAGATTAAGGTGATACCACCGCATACAAAATGGCTTTCCAGATATGTTCCCAGCCACAGAGCTCCCTTGAACTTCCCAAGATTAAGATCATGGTAATGCTCAGTAATACACTGTTTCTTAAATGCAAACTCATTCTCAGTAATTTTAAATACTAAATTACCTATTATTATTAATTTGTTCAGCAAAATTTGTCAGCATTTAAAAGTTAACGCATTCACTGTCATGTGATAGCATCAGATGCCCTCATTGTCTGCCGTTTGGGCAAGCATAGCTCGTGATGTGTTAACCCATTAATTTTTTTCAGAATAGTCAGTAAGACCTCTTTCCATTTACAGTTTATTTCTGCCAAAATACTCCTGTTTGTATGTATATTTTAAAAGCATTTCTCATGTAAGAACTGTCAGTTTTTTACTTCTGTGGATTAACTTTTCTGCAGTTATGAGGGCCAAGCATCCTGTCTGCCCGGCCAGCTAACAGGGACGAAAGTATTGTGCACCTGGCCGGTGCGTGACTTTACTGCCCGACAACCTCTTCAGGCTATGGCCATTCTAGGTTAATGGCATGTTCCACTGAGCAGAGAACCAATATTCAGTAACACTTTCTACAAAATCAGTATCACACTACACATTCACAGTGGTTTCAGCTAACCATGAAAGAGAGCTTTAAAACTAACCCACACTTTCTGTTGTAAGTGTATTCGGGGCTGAACAAAACACTTAAGAAAAATGAAAGCAATTTTTTTTTTTTTTTTTTTTTTTTTTTTTTTTTTTTTTTAAATTGAAAAATTCTGTAACTTGAGGTCTACATCAACAATACATGTGCCTGTAACTTATTAAAATTTCATTAACATCAGACAAATATTTTTCACAATTCTAAAATGAGCAGCTCCCAGTGACTTTGCCGAAAAAAAAACTGACAGTTCTTACTATAACCATCAATAAAAACTAATTGCTGAACTTTAAAATAACATTGTCTCATACCCAGCCTGATGCAGAATTAAACAACAAAGATATTGATATAACTTTTTGTGATAGGCCTATTGGTTCATCTGTAATTAAAGCCTACACTCGATTCTCCATAATAAAAAGTCTGACAGTAGGGAGTTTACATGCTTCCTACTTCTTGTTTCCTCTCAGCTCATCATGTTCAGTATGATCCAGTTTAGCAGTTTCCTGTCGTCATTTCGAATCAGGCTTAGGACTGCAGCTGGCAGTGTCTCTTTTTTTTCCCTACATTCCTTTTCTTGGAACATATTAGTTACTGAAACAACCTAATATTTTCTTAGAGTATGTTTTTCAAAACATGGACCATCATACTTTTTGCAAAATGTGTGTCATTTTTCATTGTGAATTAACAGCATATACTACAAAGCATCTCTCGTAATCTCCTTTCTCTCTGTTCTTCCAAGGAAATCTGGATAATGAATGTTCTTTACTTTGCAAACTAAATGGTCTTTCTTTTTATGGTGTCTGTGGGAACTCAGTTTTACATGTTGGTTCGTGAAATTTATTCAGCAACTGCTGGATTAGTTTCAAGTGGAATTTCAAATTGATTTCTTCTGTTGCTTTTCTATTTCTTTTTATTCTGCATAAAGAAGTCATTCAAATGAAAGAATACTTTTTGTGTCAATTGTCTTTCAAAAGCAACATACGTAACTTAACATCCTGTCTGTCTTATCAATGGCACCCATTGACTTATTAACTAATTCCAGAAGAGGGTTTTAATTTATTTTGGCCCGTTTTATGTTCCTTTTTCTCTGTCTGAATAAAATCTAGTCCATTTACAGTGCAGAGGCTCCAGACTTTCGTTTGTCCATCCATTTTAGTGCCAAGTGTTCCTCTTAGGCAACGGTGGTAAATGTTTCCCATTTTTGCGTATTGTTCTGATGGCATTGATACATTTCTCATGGGGCCACAGAAGTAATTCAGGGCCCAAACATCAATTGTCTAAATAAAAGGTATGAGCTTTGTTGAAGTAGGGCAATAAACTCTCATCACCCGATTTTCCTCCATCAGCATCTATTTCTGTGGCAGCACAAGTGCAGACAATTTAACCTAGGATATAATGGCTTTGTACACAACAAAAGATAAATTTTAATGATAAAATTACTACATTTCTTTGGTATATACTTCTATAAATTGGAGCCTTCCTTTGGAAAGTAGCAGAGTTTTACCTATCACAATGTTTTCAAATGTGTCTATGGCTTCTCTGGTTGTTTTCCCTGTGTGTTTTACAATGAGACATATTTTCCCAAGAATATATTGGATGAGACATATTTTCCCAAGAATATATTGAGATGCAGCTGAATTGACACTAATATGCAATAAATGCAGAATCAGTCTGTGCTGGGCCCTGGCCATTATATGAGATAATACCGGGGTTTAAAGCAAAGAATCTATAAACCAATATTCACTTCTAACTTACTATGTCTTGTCACAAGTGGGGAAAATCCCAAGAAGCAATGAAATTCTGCAGGCTCTATACACTTGCACCATGGTGATCTACTGTGCACTGTCATTTTTTTTTATAATAAATATATAGTAACTATTCATCTCTGCACAACTGGCAGAAACAAATTTGAAGGGCAAAGTACAAAAAGATGTAAATAACTTTCTGAACCTTTATGCAATTGTAGCATTTCATCACAGGAGGACACTCCGACCAATCATACATTCTTTTTCCATGACAAAGTTGTTGTTACCATTCCATCTTCTTTTCCCTCTTCAGAAGAAGAATCTTCTGATAAAGTTCCTAGTGAATTGAAGACCCAGCAGTAGGTCGACACACATCCAGATCTCCACCCAATGGAAGGTCCAAAGTAGCATAACCATCTTTATCACTACCATTCATGAGGATTTCCACAATTTCCTTGTCTAAGAATTACATCCCAACATTGCAACCCGCAATACATGCAAACACTGTCATCTAACCAAAAACAGGTACAGGACAGGTCTAATGGCTGACTTAAGCAGAAAGGGTCGAGAAGCAAAAGCTGTAGAGCTTTCCAACATTACAAAGTAGAGCAGGTAATGACAGTGTTGGCAGGAATGTCAAACTGGGAACAACAGCAAGTCGCCATTCTACTGTGTATGTTTAGCTGCTCGTGGACCCATGCATAGATGAATGCCCTTAGCCATCAGGCCTTCATACCTGAGTGGCATAAATGCTTTTCAAAAAAATACTTAATCTGAATTTCAGCAAAACCAATATCACAAACACTAGCAAACAATAAAAGAGGATACCACTACAGCAGTCTGAAAAACAACAAATAAGTTACTTAAATTGAGTGTATCACCACAAGAAGTTTCATGAAAATGTATGCTCTCTTCCAAATTTAACATGTCTGCAGTACTAATACACCAGATGGTTATAATTGAAGTGCAACTAACCAATGGCCTTGCCACAGTGGTAGCACCAGTTCCCCTCAGATCATCAAATTAAGCACTGTCGGGCTAGGCTATCACGTGGATGGGTCACCGTCCTAGTGTGCTGAGTGCTGCTGGCAAGCGAGGTGCACTCAACCCATGTGAGGCCCATTGAGGAGCTGCTTATGTGAGAAGAAGCTGCACCGGTCACAAAAAAACTGACAACAGCTGGGAGAGCAGTGTGCTCACCACAAGCCTCTCTGTATCCGCATCTGGTGACGCCTAAGGGCTGACAAAGACACGGAAACTGGTCGGTACCATTGAGCCTTTAAGTTCTGTTCAGACAGTGTTTGTTTTTACTCACAGAGGTCCAGTGTGGGCAATAATTGCTGTATGGAAGTGAAACTTGGTAGATATTTTAATGCATTAATGTGGAACCTATATGTGCTGGAAACAAATTAATTCAAATTTTATCCACCAGGCACAAAGCTGACACTGTGAATGCAAGGAGGACACACAGAAATGGTCCCATATGTAATGGATTGGGAACAGGACATGGGCAAAGGAGGTCAAACAAGTGAGAAAGGCATAATGTTGATTTTATTATTAACTACAGTTTACACATTGTTCAATATGAGCACTGGAGACACTGACAAGATGCTGCATCCATCAAATGACATGATCAACAGTTTCTTGCAGCACTTCCAGTGGAATCTGAGTAACATGTTCCTGTATACTGGCCTTCAGATCGAGTAGAGACTGATCATATCCCTGGTATACTTGTTTTTTTAAATATCCCCTGGGCCAAAAGTCGCAGAGATTCAGGTCAGGTGATGTTGCAGGCCATGCATCTGGAAAACCTCTGGAGATAACATGTTGGTGGAAGGTTGTAATACTTATGAGGTGCTACCCAAAATATTCAAGAACGTTATTATACCGGTCAAACCAGTAGCAGTGCGACATTCTGCCACTAGATGTCTTTAGGTACCCATCTTTGCTACTGCACCACAAACTTGGGTCAGCTTTGGCACATGCATTTGTGAGACGTAATGTGTGTCAGGATGTGTTTCAGTGCTTCTGCAAATTGTGAAATGGATGACATGAGGGAGCAACAGATGTTTTGACTGTACTGAAGACATGCAAGTGGCATCTCAAGAAGTCCTGAACGAACTTCACCCTTCCGATTTTCAGGTGTGCTTCCAAAAATGGGAACAAAACTGGGATTGTTACAAACATGCCTGGGGTGACTACTTTGAAGGGAGGCTATTAGGACGTAAGTATATTTTTCTGATTTTTAAAATAAAATTCTTAGATATTTTGGGTAGCGCCTTATACACACATCCCACAACATACAACATATACTATTCTATGTGTAAGATTGCATAGTGTTGTACAGCAGTATCCAACTTGGGTTAGTGCCCCAGGGACTGATGTATTTTTCAGTGACATGGCATCGTACATGTGGCAGCAGGTGATATGGAACTGAGTGTTCGTTCCAAGTGGCTGTAGGAGCCGTACCACATATGGAAGCAAAATGGGGTTGGTGCCCAATGCTAATGAACACATGCCAAACACGGTCATCAGAAACTTCCAAATAACAGTTAAATATTAAGAGACGACACAGGAAATTGCAGTCGAATCTTGATAATGTCACGAGAATTGGTTGCATGTATGTATTAATGATTGTACAATATTAATGCACCATTTAATTTAGGTGTTGGACTGTGGCAAATGGAGCAACATCTATGTACAGTGAGGTCTGGAGTACATCTGGATTAGTACCAGCAATAAACATGTGGCATCCCTAAATTAATTTGAGATGTTATTTAACAGTGAATAGTCCTTTCCTTGACAGACTCCTCTTGGTACGATTTCACAACTAGCAGCATCACCAGCACCATGAGGTTGCAGCCTGCACTACCTACTGTGACGGAGGGACAACCATCTATACAAGTTCCCAGGTAGGAGCTTCTGTAGACACACTTGATGCAGAATGTGATGAACTTGCTAAGTTGCATTAAGTAGATTATTACTGGGCATGCAACAAGAGGAGTTGCACCATCTTCTATATAAACAGTGGTTTCCACACAATTGCACTCTTCCAAAGCAGGAATCACATGCTGTACAAGGTGGTCTCTAAACCATGCAGACGTCATAGTACACCTGACTGGTCCTCTGGGTGTGTTCTCCTCAAAGAAGAAAGGACCACGAATGAAGATGCTTCTGAATCCACACCACACAGGCACATACAGTGAGTGCAATGGCTCTTTGTGTACCACATGCAGTTTAAAAGTACCCCAAATTTGGCAGTTGTGTGTATTCACTGCATCCTGTAGTGTAAAATGTGCCTCAACACACTGCAGAACATTGTCCTGCCACATGTCATCAACTTTGCTCTGTGCAAGAAAACAAGAGCAAATTCAGAATGTTGCTGTAGATTATTAGGTTTCAGTTGCAGCACCATCTGGATCTCATACGGCTGCTAGTGTAAAATGAAGTACAAAATTTTTCACAATATGGACAATTCTCATGACATTGCATGAGCACTAACAATACCTGGAGCACGTGCTGCATGATAGTTACAGCAACAGCAATCTCATCAATAACTTACTTCCGGCAGGTTAGTAAGCCTTCCTCTTCCAGGTGCCACACCAAGCTCACCCATGTTTATAAATTTCATCATCACCTTCTTCAAAACATTTCATTAAATCGTCAGCGATACTCGCTCAATGCAGCACTGTAGTTGCTGCTGTTCACGTAAAACGTTTCACAAACAGTATATGTTCTCTCTTCTTGGTAGTCCTACTGTGTACTCACATTACGGTTTGTCTAATGATAGAGTGGATGTTATACCATCATACAGTGTACAGCACCAGATTTGGTACCTAAGTGGACTAGATTTTTTTGACTGCAGATAGGACCTGCTCAGTAACTCAGTAACAACTGGGCAGGTACCTCTCCCCAAACAAATAATACAGACCATAAAAAACTGAAGCTGATGTTCCCAACTACTTTCTTTGATAAAAAGTTTACCAATAACAATGAAATAACACAATACAACAAATGTTTCTAACACTGACAGTTCCTCATTAGATTGTGACTTCTTCCACCAACTCTTTGACAACTACACTCCTGGAAATGGAAAAAAGAACACATTGACACCGGTGTGTCAGACCCACCATACTTGCTCCAGACACTGCGAGAGGGCTGTACAAGCAATGATCACACGCACGGCACAGCGGACACACCAGGAACCGCGGTGTTGGCCGTCGAATGGCGCTAGCTGCGCAGCATTTGTGCACCGCCGCCGTCAGTGTCAGCCAGTTTGCCGTGGCATACGGAGCTCCATCGCAGTCTTTAACACTGGTAGCATGCCGCGACAGCGTGGACGTGAACCGTATGTGCAGTTGACGGACTTTGAGCGAGGGCGTATAGTTGGCATGCGGGAGGCCGGGTGGACGTACCACCGAATTGCTCAACACGTGGGGCGTGAGGTCTCCACAGTACATCGATGTTGTCGCCAGTGGTCGGTGGAAGGTGCACGTGCCCGTCGACCTGGGACCGGACCGCAGCGACGCATGGATGCACGCCAAGACCGTAGGATCCTACGCAGTGCCGTAGGGGACCGCACCGCCACTTCCCAGCAAATTAGGGACACTGTTGCTCCTGTGGTATCGGCGAGGACCATTCGCAACCGTCTCCATGAAGCTGGGCTACGGTCCCGCACACCGTTAGGCCGTCTTCCGCTCACGCCCCAACATCGTGCAGCCCGCCTCCAGTGGTGTCGCGACAGGCGTGAATGGAGGGACGAATGGAGACGTGTCGTCTTCAGCAATGAGAGTCGCTTCTGCCTTGGTGCCAATGATGGTCGTATGCGTGTTTGGCGCCGTGCAGGTGAGCGCCACAATCAGGACTGCATACGACCGAGGCACACAGGGCCAACACCCGGCATCATGGTGTGGGGAGCTATCTCCTACACTGGCCGTACACCACTGGTGATCGTCGAGGGGACACTGAATAGTGCACGGTACATCCAAACCGTCATCGAACCCATCGTTCTACCATTCCTAGACCGGCAAGGGAACTTGCTGTTCCAACAGGACAATGCACATCCACATGTATCCCGTGCCACCCAACGTGCTCTAGAAGGTGTAAGTCAACTACCCTGGCCAGCAAGATCTCCGGATCTGTCCCCCATTGAGCATGTTTGGGACTGGATGAAGCGTCGTCTCACGCGGTCTGCACGTCCAGCACGAACGCTGGTCCAACTGAGGCGCCAGGTGGAAATGGCATGGCAAGCCGTTCCACAGGACTACATCCAGCATCTCTACGATCGTCTCCATGGGAGAATAGCAGCCTGCATTGCTGCGAAAGGTGGATATACACTGTACTAGTGCTGACATTGTGCATGCTCTGTTGCCTGTGTCTATGTGCCTGTGGTTCTGTCAGTTTGATCATGTGATGTATCTGACCCCAGGAATGTGTCAATAAAGTTTCCCCTTCCTGGGAAAATGAATTCACGGTGTTCTTATTTCAATTTCCAGGAGTGTATTTTGTCAGTTTGAAATAAAGTGAAATTATAAGTTGCACCATATCCAAATCAGCACTGAGATTTTATCTCCTAAACACAAAAGACACATCCAGTCAACTTCTGTGTCTATAAAATAATCAGAAACCTGAAGGTTGGTTTGAACGCTGCAGAGCTTTATTGTACATGGTACAACCTTCTCTCCTCCTGTCCTTTGAGGAGACTTACCCATTAAGCTCTAAGCGGATCTGCAGTTCAACATGAACTTCTAAGTGTTGTGTAACTTGGCACTTTTCACAGTTATATACGTGGAATGTTTCCCTTTATTATAACCATATGGATATGTGTGTGTGCGCGCGCGCGCGAGTGTATACCCGTCCTTTTTTCCCCCTAAGGTAATTCTTTCCGCTCCCGGGATTGGAATGACTCCTTACCCTCTCCCTTAAAACCCACATCCTTTCGTCTTTCCCTCTCCTTCCCTCTTTCCTGATGAGGCAACAGTTTGTTGCGAAAGCTTGAATTTTGTGTGTATGTTTGTGTGTCTGTCGACCTGTCAGCACTTTCATTTGGTAAGTCACATCATCTCTGTTTTTAGATATATTGTTATAATAGAGGGAAACATTCCACGTAGGAAAAATATATCTGTGACAAAACTAAACATAAAACTTAATACAAATTTGGCACTCACTCAAGAAGACTTGCGTACCAAATATGACTGGCATAACATGATCAATATGGGAAGCTCAGACTCCTCTAATTATGATCTGTTACGCTTACATATGTGGAGTTTTGCAGAGTTATTTTGCATCCTTTCGGACAATGACCGAAAGGAAAGTCGCTTTTCCAGGAATGACGCAGAGCACCCAATGATAATCTGACACTTCCATAGTAATCAGTTATGTATCACAGATGAATATGTCAATTTTTAGGACTATGTTTGATGGCAAGTAAACAGAGCAACAATTTCTAATACACATTTGTATCTGCATTTATTACCAGTTCACATCTGACATCTCATTAAAATTAAGATCATTTTACAAGCAAGTCTTTAAAGCATTTTAAAAATTATGTCGGCCAGATTTCCTAACATTGAAGAATTTTTCAACCTGGGATGCTTTACATGTACATATACAAATTCCCCAACAAAAAGAGTAAATTGTTACAAGAATCTCTGTGGGGAAATATGGTCCTCCGATAGTTTGTTTCAGAGACTTTCGCTGATGTCTACTGAGAAATTATTCAGACAAAGTTCCAATGATTATCCAAAATACATGTCAAATTAAAATTTTCATAATCAACCACACGAATTAACAAGTGTAACTAAGCACTGTTCATTTCGGAAGGCAAAAGTCACACAGTATATATGTTCTACATCACTTCTGGTATGGTTTGGTAAATTGAATGAATTCATTAAATATTAATAAACCAACAAACAAAGATTTTAATGCTTTGCTCCCCCCATCAATAAATGTCCACCAACGAAGTTATAAAACAGATCAAATATTTGAAGAAATATATGTATTATCAAGCAAATGACGAAACACTTCAATTTTCCAGGGAAAAGTCATTAGGTGCAGAACAAACTTGTGAAAAAAAAAAGATAACTGAACAGTTACAACAGCACATATTTCACAGAAACAGTAATCTGCCTATTCATTTAAATAAAAATTTTAAAACAATGTGTAAACAGCAGATTTTATGCCATTTGAATTGGAGCACGATGCTATGAACATTAAAATACAAGTAGAACTAATAAATAACAATTATATGATGTTGGGCAACAGCTTTTAAACAGCAGTTACATATACTTTAAGTATTCGTCATCATTTTGACGAACCAACCAACCGAAAGAAAGAAAGGGGGTCGAGTATTAAATACACATCTACATGTTTACATGCTTGTAAGAAATAAATTTAACAATTTTCTAAAATGAGTATTATTACGTCTGATATTTACATTATAAATACATAAATAATAAACAACTTTTAAAATATTTTATAAAATAAATATCATTACAAAGGAACTATAGATAAAAGGAAGAATAGATTAATTTTGTTGGTAACTTATCAAAAATTGTATAGTAATAAATGCTGCACAATGAAACAAAGGTTTCCTACAAGAAACTATTGGCTAAATAAAAGTTCAAAGTTGTGCAGTGATAAATTACACAACTCTGCCAGACACTTTTCTGTAACTAACTGGTGCATTATTTTCTATGGATCGATAATTTACAATTTGTACACAGTTAACGAAATAAGTTAGCGGTCCTACATCTACATCATTTGTTTAATCATTTATTTATCTAGCATGCATAAAACTTGCATGCATTCATGAGTGTCATGTTTTGTCCTAGCCTTGCATATACTTTATTTTTTTCTCCGCAATAACATTCCACCTGTTCCATGAGCAGATATATGTAGTGGACAAAGCCCTGGAGCCCTAAATATAAAAAAATTAAGACTGAAATTGCCTTTTTCACATTAGTGTACAGGCGTTGTTCTATTAAGGATAAATTTCAAATTATGTCATCAACAACCAATGTGGCTTCAGGTCGTTAAAAAATCTTCACACGTAAATAATTTATATGAAATATTTAATATTTATCAATAAGGAGAAATTGTGTGTTTAACATAAATTTACAGTCCGTAAATAGAAAATGTTTGATTCTAGATTACTGACATATAATATACAAAGTAGATTAAAAATGAAATGACCATATATTAATTCTGAAGCTACAAAGTAGTTCTACTTTAGATACAGTAGTTTACAATTAAACACACATTTTATGATTCTTTTTAATTTAATACTGTGCTAATTGGGTATAGGTACCAATTGCACACAATGTGCAGTCTTCTTTCTTTTTAAAAAAGAAAAAAAAAAAATCACAAAATTGAAATACCACAATTTTCATAACAATTACAATGAAAATGTCTCCTCAATTTCTTCACATAGAGCAGGTGAGAATGGGGAGGGATGCAAAAACTCTGAGCTAGCTACTGTCAGTCTGGGTGTATAAAATCAAGAGACTGTCAATAAAAGCATTCTTAACAGTTTATGCTGTAAAGTTATATTGTACATTCAGCATAATCTTCAGCTGAAGAATCACTGTTATCAAATATATTCGTGATTCTGGTCAGAAGAGTGTGGGCTCAACACAAAAAAGTAAGTAAAGGGAGAAAATCTGTTCTGCGCAGACTGAGCAAAAATGAAGAAGCACGATGTGGCAGATCAATGCAAAGTAATTTCAGTTTAGAAATCTACTGTACACAAACACAATATTGTTCTAGTCTTCTGAACACACTTCAATTTTAACCGCTTGTCCGTCCCACTCACATGGATGTACTGGTATGAAGAGGGAAATTATACTGAGAACATAAAAAACTTATCCGCTCCCTTTGTCCGTCTTCCCTCCTATTAGAATAACTCACCAGATTCGAGAACAAAAAAATAAAATTAAAACAATAAACGCGTGTCGCACTCTAAAAAGTCTTGCACTTTCCTGGTCGTAAGATCATGTCCCTTACCAATAACTTCACACAAACACCTTCGCAAGTGCATCAGCGCCTGCACTGGCAATGTAGGGCCTGGATGGGTGGAAAGCCACATCAAATATACTCTCGTCGAATTTCTTGCGGTGAGCTGTAATTTCTTGTACACACGTCTTATTTTCCAGGTTCCACAGACGGATACTGCAGTCATGACCTGTTTTGAAAAAACTGCATGTTAAACAAATGAGCACTATGCCACATTATAACTATTAATGAATTTATGTAGAATACTCAGGTCACTGCACAACAACAGTACATAAAAGATACAATTAAGAACAAACAATACTGAGGTGCACCTACAAACCACCCTCTGTACCAGCTATAATCATAGCAGAAAGATATTACTGAATCTCAGCTATTCAATTTTATTTATTAATTTTTTTTTTTTAAAGTCTGAGTCCTCCTCCACTTATCACTGTTTTGGTGGCTGGCAACTAGGGGGTTTTTTCCCAAAATATTATTATGATTTATTTTGAATTGTTACACATTCCACATCCTGTAATGCAAGCACTCCTAAGAACAGTGTGCTACTCTGAACTAATCTGCAGAAAATAAAATGTTTTCTTCTATGAACTGTACAGTATTCTACAGAGATGAATACTCTACTCTACCCTAAGGTAAGGAACTGTGTGTGTCCTTTAGAGACAGTTAACAGCATTTTAAAGAAAATCATATGTTCCAAAATGTGCGAAGGAGAAGGAAGATGCTGAATGATGCTTGGTAGCTAATATAGAATTTGTTCAAGTAGCTTAATATTACACAAGAAATTAATTTCAGTAGCTGTCTAGTGACATGACAAAAGCCGTACTGACATGCAACACGTTTTTCATTGTGAATCTTGCCAGACTTTGTATCCATCATTGTTGCTACATGCTCAGCAATGACCTGCTACATCTCACGTAATGTAATCTTCATTGTGATTTGCACCCATAGCACTCTCTAGCAGCAGTTATCGGCTGCAGTTAGGGTGCTAATCACACAGTCCATTTACGGAAAATAACACACACAAAATAGTTAAACTATTAGCTACCATCAAAGGAGGTCAGAGAAAACCATAAAGAACATTCCGTATTCACTAACAGTTTGAACTGTGGATTGCTGGTTGAGGAACACTACATACACTGCACAACGATTGGAGATACATTCTAGTTTGTTAACTCAATTGAATCTCCACCACATTTTCAGTTTTAAAATGAATACAATTACAGTATAGTGTCCAATGTCAAGTTTCTGCATGCATAACAGCCATATTCTCTACGTTGTGTTGACTACTATCTCACTGAAATAACTTACTGCATCACACAGGTTTCAAGATAGAGATTTCTTTTGTAATTTCATTTGAATGGTGAGAGTTTGGATGTAGCTAGATACAAACCTGCTACCCTTCTCTTTATATCTCACATCACTATCTCCTATCCTATGGCTTTCACATGACAGAAGTATCTAAGTCAAAACAAATGTCTCCCCATTTGATGACAAACTGATGCAGGGTGAACAAGACTCCACAATGTGCACAGATGCTGCCCTCTATGCAACACCTATCGAACAGTCATTTGCACAGCCAGAAGGAAAGCTTTCACGTCCCAATAAGAGGTGGAAAACCCGTAGTGTTGTCACGTGTGTAATATCCGCAAGTGTGTCAACTACAGAGTTTACAAATAAAGGTCATGAAACTTCAAACCTAACATCTCTTTTACCTTGATGTCACATACATTGAAATCATTGCCCTGCAGACCTGCAACCATGATGTTTTGTATGGCATATTCTGTGTCTACCCTCTTGGCGGCGCGTGACACTGTTTCACAACGCCTAGCGCCATACACAAGTGTGTGTTTATAAGATGCTTCAAAGCACAAACACATCGAATGTCATTTTAGGTGCAATTTGTTAAAATAAAAATGACAGAAAATGACATATCTGTAGTTAAAGGTGTTTTTTTTACACTCACTGTGTTACGGCTTCTGAGCTAGAAAGTATGCTGTTTCAGTGCTACGACACAACAATGGTTTATTGTTTTTGTTGCAGTTTGTCATAGTTAAGTAATGACATTTGTAGTTACAGCCTTTAGACATTGTAAAATATGACTTAGATACTTCTGTCATGTCACATATTTTACAATGTCTAAAGGCTGTAACTACAAATGTCATTACTTAACTATGACAAACTGCAACAAAAACAATAAACCATTGTTGTTTCGTAAAACTGAAACAGCATACTTTCTAGCTCAGAAGCCGTAACACAGTGAGTGTAAAAAAAAACACCTTTAACTACAGATATGTCATTTTCTGTCATTTTATTTTAACAAATTGAACCTAAAATGACATTCAATGTGTTTGTGCTTTGAAGCATCTTATAAAAACACACTTGTGTATGGCGCTAGGCGTTGTGAAACAGTGTCACGCGCCGCCAAGAGGGTAGACACAGAATATGCCATACAAAACATCATGGTAGCAGGTCTGCAGGGCAATGATTTCAATGTATGTGACATCAAGGTAAAAGAGATGTTAGGTTTGAAGTTTCATGACCTTTATTTGTAAACTCTGTAGTTGACACACTTGCGGATATTACACATGTGACAACACTACGGGTTTTCCACCTCTTATTGGGACGTGAAAGCTTTCCTTCTGGCTGTGCAAATGACTGTTTGATAGGTGTTGCATAGAGGGCAGCATCTGTGCACATTGTGGAGTCTTTTTCACCCTGCATCAGTTTGTCATCAAATGGGGAGACATTTGTTTGTTATTGTGTAGAGTGGACAGGAAATGGGGCATCATTCTTGGGAGGAAAGGGCAGATATGCACTATGCTTACGGGGCAGCAGATGGAAATGCTCACATTGCCCAATGTTTGTACGTTTGGCGGTTTCCAAATCATTAAGCACGAAATCCACACTAATTTACTGCCACCCACAAGTCCCTATGAGAGCAGGTTCACAGAATGTAAATTTTCCACTGGCACATGTGCATTTAAGACCTACTTTGAAAACTGATGTAGTCATTTTGTGTCACAGGTGCAAAGGCCTGAGGGACATGGTTGTCAATGCACAGTGCATACATAAAGCCTTGAAGATGAGGCGTTAGCACTGCTGGAAAACACACGCTCAAGAAGCTTGCGGCATGTTGCCTGGGAAATGGGTGTAGACCATTCCACAATTTGGCGTGTGTGGCACGAATATGATTTGCACCCTTTCAGAAAGTTCGGAGCGTTCATGCCCTTAACCCAGATGACCTCCCATATCAAACTGAATTGTGCCAGTGGTTTTTGCAAAGGTGTGCCATTCAACCAGACATTCTGAACCACATACTTTTTACTTATTAGGCATCCTTTGCATGAGAGGGTATGTTCAACAGCCACAACCAACACGTGGGCACAGGAAAATCTGCACACCACTTTTGTTCTTGGTTACCAAGATCACTTCGCTATCAAGATTTGGGCCAGTTAGTCTGTCTATACATGTTCCCCCATTGACTGAATGCAAACACATACTTTATCTTTTTATGAGAAACTCTGCCCAAGTTGTTGGAACATAATATTCTTCTCGGGTATGCAGCCGGATCATAACGTCTTCATGACGGCTGCATACCCGAGAAGAATATTACCAATTATTACGCCGGGAAAGCCTTCGTTGTTGGAACATGTTCCACTCAATGCTCTACAGCGAATGTAGTACCAACACGATGATGCACTTGCGCACATCATACCTGCAGTGCGAATACATTTGGACGAAACCTAAGGTGAGAATTGGATAGGGCGTGGTGGGCCAGTGGCATGGCCCAAACTTTCACCCAACTTTGTGCCCAATGATTTTTTCTTCTGGGACCACCTGAAACCTGTTGTCTATGAAACACCAACTGAGACTGATTATCTGATAGTGCACATTATGGCAGCCTCTGATGCAATTTCCACTTTGACAGGAGTGTTTGAACAAGTGTGACGGTCACTCTAGCGTCATTGCACGGTGTGCATTCAAGCAGGATGGCCTAATTTCAAGCGCTTTATGTAAATGTTTTCAAATAAAGGTTATAAAACTGCACCCTGACATCTCATTTACCTTGATGCCATAAATACATTGAAAATGTTGCCCTACAGTCCTGCTACCATGACAGCTCGGATGACTTCTTGTGTGCCTACCCTCTCGGCGGCCTTGAAGCTGTTCAATAATGCCTAGGACAACATGCTATGGATACAGATGTGGGTTGCTATGTTAAACATGCTTGTTGTGATCCACTAAAGAAACAGAGAGAAACTCCATACGACTCCATAAAATTTTCAGTTTGAGACATACAACTGATGTTGCATCTCATTGGCCACACTCCTCTCCACATGGCAACATTCAGACATTGCAGATTCTTCCTTTCCCACTTCGCAATGTACTGGAATGCAAAATTCTATGCTGTGATGTCACCAGCCCCTCATCCACGAATGATTTCACATCCTAAGACAGGACACTGCCTTCAACATCACATGTATGTTAATGTGACAATGGTTTTGCCCGTTGCACATCCCATATGGAATAAATCTACCGTATGAGTGTACACTGAGAGAAAGTACTACTGGGAAGTATTAGCCACAGTGTAAGGGGAGAAGAGAAAGAGGCAGTGAGGGAGGGGCAGAGGGTAAAAATAAAAGAGCAACAAAAAATGAAAAATCATTTGAGTGTGCATCTAAAATGTTAAGAACAATGAATCAAACCTTAATTATACATAAAACAAAGGAGCTCTCTCAATGGACCTACCACACACAACGTGGAAGAAAAGATGAGTGAGAAGATGGCTTATGGAACAACTTATTTGTGGAGTCAACCAAACATGGACCACAAAAATTGAAGTAGTAGTTACAAAATAACAGTCTCTCTCTCTCTCTCTCTCTCTCTCTCTCTCTCTCTCTCTCTCTCTCTCTCCTCTCCCCCCCCCCCCTCCTACCCCATTTGTCTGTTAGAGGAGGGGGAAAGTAGTATGTCAGGACACAGCCTTCATTCTCAAAATAATGTGCATCTAAATTCTGAAATGGCTGCCAAATATACATTAAATACTGACTACTTCTGCACTGATTTGCATAGACATCATCCTAATTTCGAACAGATAGTCTGCAAAGTTCCATTACATGAAAATGTACGCTCATATAATCCTCCACATACAAAATTAAAGTCAAAGAACAAATGTATTTTACTCACTTCCCGAGAGAAGATACAGGCCATTCGGATCAACAGCTAGACTTGTAACAGAGTCTAAATGAGCAACCATTGAATGAACCAGCTTGCCAGTCGTGTTGTCAAAGAATCGAATATGTCGATCCTCATGGGCAGTGATTGTCAATGGAAGAAGAGGATGAGCCACCACACAATTTATTTGGCGACCCATTACATTATTGTCAACTTCCTGAAAAATAAAAGCACAACAATCAGAAAAAATTAGCAACAAATAAGGAAACAACGTGAATATTTTTGTTTGCCACTAATCAATTTGGTTACAGAAACAAATAGCACTATTAGTACATACCTCAAAATCTATAATGCATGAATGTGTTAAAACTTACGATCAGAAATACACGAAAGTTAAGTTTACTGTAGAATTACTAAAAGCTTTTTTGATAGGTTTCAGTAAGTTCAAGAATTTGAAAAAGTCTCACTTGTTTCTTGTCCAAAATGGTATAAAACTGCTTATCTGACTGAACTATCAAATTAGATTAAATGGGCAAGGTTCACATACAACTAAAACTTGCTGATGGGCTACAATCAAATTGAAATACATACAAAGACAATTGTAAAAGGTGTAATTGATATACCTCACAAATTATTTTGCTCTGAACTGCTCATCAAAACACAAATTAAGTTCACAGAAATTAAATTATTTTAAACTTATGTCAGAAAATAGGAAGGGAGAGACCATGCCAGCAACGATTACTATTTTCATCTACGCATCTATACCACGGAAAATTGCTCAAGGGAAATTCACCACATACCAAAATAATTAAAATGGTCAGGTACCTACTAAAACAGTTAATAAAATGTAATATGTCTATATATCTGCAGATCATTTAACAGTGTAGTACAAGATACATTACAATTAGAATAATTCTTAACATGTGAGGCAACTGAAATAAAGGGAGACACTCTTTCAGAATCTATCAAAAGGAAAACTATGTACTTTGGTGTTTGTGTACTGCCAGTATTGAAAATTTAATTTTCTGAACATAGGTAATGGCCAGCTATTCTGTCCCATAACACAATGTATGAGTGTCAACCTTACCTTTAAGTAAGATTAAACACCAATACTTGAGGTAGTAAAATGCTACCTTCCCTTATGGGGAAAGGAGAAACAAAAAAGAAACTAACAGGGTTGTCATACAATACAAGGAGAGAAAAAATTCTCAGCCTGACTCAAAGAAGGTGCTTAGATCAATGAAATTTTGTTTCTGTAGCTCCTTTAAATCAATAAACTGTGGTTTCACACTGCTACATTTGCGGTTTTTATTTCTTTTCGCTAGTGTCCCACCAAAGAAATTCATCCAGTGTTTGAATAGGCTGATTAAAGTTGCTCCTTCTTTTACAATAACCAAATGGGTAACTGAAATCAAACATACCATACCTCTCAAGGATGGTCATATTGAACATCCAAAGACTGCAACACAGATGCAATCATAACATAATACAGTTTTGTGAGTGGCAATTAAAGGGGTATTTCACAGCTCATGTCATAGGTGTACCAAACAAATGAATTAACTATGAGAATGCATGCCAATTTGTAATTGTCAATCAGATTTAAACCCATCACTTCACACTGGAAATGAAACATCACAACCACAGGGTGAAAGCCAGTGGCCCTGAATCACATAAGGTGAAATTTATTTCATCTGCTGGAAAGGTTATGGCCTGTGAAGCACAACTTGTGGAACATCCACCCTTTTCAGACATGGTACCCATGCCCTGGAAAATGCTGCCCAGAGAGGGATACTTAAAACTTAACAATGCCTTCACAGACAAGGAACGAAATTCTCCCTCACATTTATTAAAGTGTTTTGCAGGCAGTCTTCCTGAAGAGGGAGCTACATCTGCACAAAGGAGATGTACTTGAGATATGTGAAGCAGCATTGTTAAGCTGTCTTTTCTTAAACTGACCAATTTTAAACTTAGCTGACAGCTGTTTAACAGCTTACAACTACTAACATGTAGCCGACTAATCTTTTTCCTGTCTGAAAATAGCATTTGCAGTAGGGAAGCATTCTAACATTATGTTTTATTGTTAGAGATGTAAGTGTGATAAGTGACAAAAATCTTAGAACAGACCAGACCTTTAGATCTGTAATCTGGCACTTACCCACTGAAGCACTAAATCACAATATGACAATGGAAGACAAAGATAAAGGGGGGGGGGGGGGTGTTAATCCCATTCTACTGCTACTATCAATACTATATCCAACACCAGCAATAGCCTGCCATTGGCAAGGTCACATGGCAGCCTCATTACTCAAAAGTTTACTTATTACGGTGAACATAAAATTCTGAGCAGTTTTAAATATACACTTCAGATGAATGTCAAACCCCATCAGAAAAAAATGGTTCAAATGGCTCTGAGCACTATGGGACGTAACATCTGTGGTCATCAGTCCCCTAGAACTTAGAACTACTTAAACCTAACTAACCTAAGGACATCAAACACATCCATGCCCGAGGCAGGATTCGAACCTGCAACCGTAGCGGTCACGCAGTTCCAGACTGAAGCGCCTAGAACCGCACGGCCACACCAGCCGGCAAACCCCATCAGAATGTACAATATTAAATTATACTGAAATCTACGGAGAAATACATACTGGACTTGTCTCAAGACGTAGAAGCTGTTTTCCTGTTTCTATATCAAAAATGACACAATGTGCTGAATTGTATGCTGCCACCATTCGATTCTGCTCATCTCTAATAAAATCAACTGATGTTGGAGCACCATCTGCAACAAAATATCATTATACAAGTTATTAGCAAACAGTGTTAGTGTACTGATACATGCATGTAAATGCAAATACATACGTGATGTTCAAAACACCACTCACGTTCCATCATACATTATTAAAAACCAAAATTTGCTCTGTAAGCTCTGTATCACAATCAAATACAGTAACAGTTTTACAGCTTTCATACAACAAACCAACCTAGTTTGTATTAGTGTTTATCCAGTTGTTTCTAAATCTACACTTATGCTCCCATACCTACCAAAATTTGTATAGCAGGTAGTGATTAGAATTAGTACTATCTGCACCACTTCCAGCCATGGCAACTACAAGGGAAAAAAAAAATCACTGCCCATGAAACAATATCAATTTACTATTGTGATCTGCAATGACTGCAGCCCTCTACCTGAGAAAGAAGCTGCTGCTCAGAAATGGTATGGTGTGGGTTCGTGCCTACTGTCTGTGAAATATTATTTATATTTTAAAGATAAACAAGACAATATAATAATTCAATAACAGCACATAAAAGAAAAAATCCATGTTACAAACAGTCATTTCATGAAGAAATGGAATACCTACTTCAGGAAGAATATTAGAGGGCAACTTCAGGGTGTATATGCGCACAAAGAAAAAAAATTCCCAGATTTCCTGATTAAAAATACACTTTTCCCAGACTAACATATTTTACCGTGTTAAGTGACAGTATACTTTCCCTTGGAACTGTAAAACAAGTCAAACTTTTCAATGGTTAAAAGTTTTATACACGAGCGTAGAGCTTCCCAGCACTCTACAAAATAATCCCCCCTCCCCCACCCAAAAAAGGCACTTTGGAAAAGATCTTTGATGTGCAGAAACAAGTACAGTGCACAATTTTATATTATGATACGTTGCACATCTTTGTATAATGAAAGTATAAAGTCGACTCCCACCAAACTCAGCACGTTAGTTTTAGAAGCACTGAAATCGAGATTGCGATGCGTTTTGTAAGCCAATCACAGCTCACGTCACATGATCTAGTCAGCTGATAACAGCAGATATTGAGCGCATAGGACACGTCATGTCGTCAGCCCATAGCAACACTACTGTTAAGTAGCATGAACACACAAACAGGGAAAGTTAATGGTTTAAATTAATATACATAGTGTAGCTACAAGAAAAGCTGAGTTTTCACACTTTTTGTTTCCCTCTTTGCATGTCTTACACTTTAAGATACATCACACACGTGCCAGTAAAATTTTAAATAATGACACAAATGTCTGGTCTGCTGGGCACAAAGTAGTTTTAAGTGGCTGGTTCTCGAAGTGTAAAGTTTTAAATGAGGGTCAAATGCTCTGTGATTTAAGAAATTGATTACACATTCAAACATGTAACATAATTCATATTGCATAAAAGAAAATTTACTTTGAAAGTAACACTTTTCATTCCATCATTCGAAATATTTTCCAGCAACCTATTAGAAATAGGTTTGTTTCAGCAGTTGCCAGGGAGCGCCAGAAAACAGGCGTTACTGCGCATGTGTCGCTACAATAACACAGGAAGCCCGTATGTTTGACCAAGTATAGCATTAAGAGATCTTACATTACGCCATACAAGAAACAGGATATCAGAGGATACTCCAAAAGCATCGGAATTTCATAAACTATACCAAAATGCATAATTCGGTTTGAAATGCACATTCACATGTCCAGATTCATAGAGCTTAGTTTGAAAAAGTTAGCAAGTACCTACAATTTCCTTCCACTATTCCAAATTTTAATTTCTAGCTCACTTTTTTCATGTAAAAATCATAAAAACTATAAATTTTGTCATAAAATTAAGAGAAAATTAAAAGTAAACAGAGGTAAATCATTACAGTAAATTCGCATAATTACAGTAATTCACATTTGCCTAAACTTTTAATACAAAATATGTAAAAAATTAGGGGGAAAATGAGAATGTAGGTTTTCTTACGTTTCCTTTTCAGAAAAAATCAAGTTTGAAAAAAAGGAGGTAAACGGAGGTAAACAAAACAGCAAAATAAATTTATTCAAGTTTATCTTAATTTTTTTCTTTAATAAGATTTCAAAAAAGTGCAGAACAGCCCCCACATTGTTCACCACACAACTTCTGTTTGCTTCTGACTCCTCTGGCCCTATGTACATGGCAATAACTTCTGGATTACTAGAAGCCCTCCATTTATTCGGGCCACTATTAAGTACATAAGCGAGTGTTGGTGGTTTTAGCCAAACGAAGCCCCAACCTGATATTAAGCTTTTTCAGTGCAATTTTCAGGATGCGAATTTTCTTGGTGTACCAGTACTGTATTATCTCATTTTTGGTTCTTCATTATGGCATAATGTATACGTGCCACAAGATGAAAACATGCACTTGAAAATCAGCAAACAGTTGAAACTAGCCAATACTGTGGAATGAAGCACTCCATTTCAAATAAATTGACTGTGTCTGTGGGAAAGATTAATGAAGGCCAAATTTCTTTAGCAAACCGACAAATACAACTTCATTGTTCCACAAGGCAATTTTGCTTGACTACCAGAAACATGGACATAAAATAAAATCAGAAAACTGCAAATAACAACATACTTTAGCCCTCCATAATTATGTCAATGTATTTTAATCCACTTCATAGGTCCCGGCCACAGAAAGCCGTTATACTTTCTTTAGACATGAGAGCTCTAAACAAAGAAGAAACAGCAAAATCACGAAATGTAAACATGGGTCACATTTAGAAGCTTAGGTGCAGAAGAAAAATTTTTCCAGGTAGCGTCTGCAGATTGTTACTACTGCCGAAAAAGCTAACAGCCCCACTTCAAGTAGCAAGGAGCTGGAGAAGGTACTGTCCATTCACGACTCACTGCAAATGTGCATGAGACAGGTGGCAACGGCTCAAATGAACCTGATGTAAATAATTGTGGTGTCATGTTCACCAGAAGCAGTTTGTTGTTACAGAGTATTGCATAGTCTTTGTTCTAAGGCCTTTGACCCATTCTGCTGATTGCAGAGTATAAGTTCTTGCTGGTCAAAATAGCAAAAATTTAACTGGAAAATGAAACAATTAATAATTCCCAGAATTCTAAAAAGCTCCCAGGTTTTTCCCGGAACTCCCTGTTGTCCTGGGGCGTATACACCCTGAACTTATTAACATACTGCTCTACATGCAGTGAGCTACGGAAAAAAATATTTATCTACAATGCACTAGCAAAATTTCGCATTTATAGGTCTTATTCACAAGCTGTTACTCCTGTGAAAATTTTTTTCCAGTCAGTAGTACGGAATTGTAAAATACATTATGATAAGAGCAAACCCGTTTTACGTTCACAAAGGGTTCTGTACGTTTTGAGACTACCAAAATTTGAAGCAGGCAATACATTCATTTCTTGGGAGCAGTTACCACAGTATTTCTTTATTATTCAGCCATTGCAAGATTATGTTTTAAATACAAGTATGAGGTGCATCCAGAAAGTAGATTTCCCCATTTTTTTTAAAAACAAAGAATACATAGTTACATGAAAAACTTTATTGGCAACAAGTACAGCAATGTTTGAGCTGTTCTTCGACCGTCATCAAAAGAATTGAGACACTTGTCATGTTGTGGGATCAACTTTTGTATTCCTATCTCGTAGAAGTCTGCCACCTGTGAATGGAAGCATTGTGTGACAGTCTTCTTCAGGCCTCTGTTGTCATCAAAATGGTGGCCAGAGGACAAGAAATTCTTGAGGTGCAAGAGAAGATGGAAATCATGGGCAGCACGATCACAACTGTATGCTGAATAATCAAACAGCTCCCAGTCAAACGTCTGTAAAACAGTTGCTATGTGCCGAGTCATGTGGGGACCAGCATTGGCATGGAGCGGCTTAACACCTGCAGTAAGCATTCCATGCCTCTTGTTCTGAATAGTACTTCACAGTTTCCGTATTGTTTCACAATAATGTGTCAGCGTTCAGAGTTTCACAACCTCTGGGCAAGAAATCAATGACCAGAATGCCCTTGCTGTCCCAGAACACCATGCCCATCACTTTTTGCACCAATATAACCTGTTTGAATTTAGTCTTGACCAGAGATCCACTGTGACACCAAGGCATTGACTGCTGCTTGGTTTCCGGGGTCAAATGAGAAATCCACATTTGTCAATCTTGACAATTCTGTCGAGGAACTCATCGCCGTCGTCATGATACTTCTGCAGAAGCCATTGCTGTTCCAAAGTGTTTCATTTTGTGTTCAAGAATCAGGTTTATTGGTATCCAAGTGGCACACAATTTCTTGAACAGCAGGTGTTTAGTGGTAATTTCATGCAACAAGTGTCACAATATTTGAAGAAAATGGCTGCTGATCTCCACAACAGTGAAGTAACAGTTCTCCAGGATGCACTGCCACACCGGCTCACATTCTGCTCATAGACCTAACAGAGCTGATAATGAATTTCGATGACCACAATGTTTTATGCATTAAGGAGCCTTATCACTGACAGAACCTCACATTTGGTGGGAGAACAAGTAAGAGATGCCATTTCAGGGCACTGCTACTACGGTACTGGCACTAGGTAGGACCTGTCCGACCAGCATCTGATTGTAGTGTCATATCTGTTGCGAATGCACAAGTTTCTCGGCTAAACACATCACAGTTAGCCCCGCTAAGCAGTGTGTCAGCAGTGCACAAGTAGCAACAAGTGGCTCATTTAGCATTCATTTAAGAGTAGTAGTCAAGTTGAAAGTTAGTTTGAGTGTTCTTAGTGCACTTGTTTAGTTAAATCCATCAAATCATTGTGTGGTTTCGTAATTAGCAGGGGCAGATTTGCATTTTAATATCTGTGACATGTAAAGTCGCATAGTTGTCTGTCATTTGTTTATTTCTTTCAAATAGTCTTTTTATGTTACTGACAGTACAGTTAGCCTTCTGCCACCAAGCAGTGTGTCAGCAGTGCGCAAGTAGCAGCATTACTGCATTTACTAGGCAGTCTCGTATTATAATAACTATTTAAATTGTGTGTCTAATTGTCTGTCCTCTGTACAGATTAGTTCAGACTTTCTTTGCACAACAGTATTTAGCATGGATAGGGACTGCAACTGCTGTGTTCAGATGCGGGCTGAGTTGGCATCCCTTCGCTCCCAGCTTTGGTCACACAGCTTGAGGCTGTTGCCAATGGGCATCACTGAGGGGGTCCAGATGGGGGTTTGTCAGGGACGGCCAGCTCGCGCCTCAGTAGTGTGTTTACATTTTGCAGCATGCACTGCAGCTGTAGCGGTTATAAGCTAAGTACTGACAAACTTATTTGTGCTCTGTAATACAGTTATTAATTTTAATAGATTTCAGCGGTGTTGCGTGCCGTTTGTGGCGAAATGACGACTTAATAAACTTTTGTAATCATTCGCTCGCTGTGTTTTCTGGAGTTTTCAGTGTGTTGAAGTCTTTTAGTAAATTTCATGCTTAGTTTTCAACTGACGTTTATTATTCTTTGTATGAAATATTTCAGTAAAATTTTCATTTAGTGTTTTAATTTCGCTTAGTGTTACAGTGGTCGTTTTAATTTTTTGGTTTTAGCTAGTAATTTTGTGAAGTTTTCCTGGTATTGGTATTGGCTGTGTTGTAGTAGTATTAATACAAGTAGCTGCTTTCTTAGTAGGCAGAGAATTTCAAGACCATTATTGTTAGTTCTTAAATAGTTCTACTGGTGTAACTAAACTTTGGTAACGTAGACGTACAGTTTTTTTCAGTAACTGTAAAATTTTATCATGAGTGAAAAGTGATGGCTCTGTCGTAGGTTTGTGAGTAGTGGATTACGGTGTGGGATTTGTTCGAAGTATTTTCACTGGGGGAATGCAGTGGGGAAGCCAGTGGTCATTTTAGGGAGATCCTCTCCTGGGAATGTAGAATCTGTAGTAGAAACAAGTTAATAGAGGAGCAGGAGCATAAGATCTGTGCCCTTCAGGTTCAGTTACAATGTGCAAAGGAGGAACTAGATAGGTTGAGGAGGGTGAAGGGGAATGGGAACTGGCAGTTGGCAAGAAGGTAGCTAGAAAGAGGAGGTATTCAGACAGTTTTACTTTGCATACATGCAATAGATATGACCAACTGTCAGAGTTTAGTGGAGAGGAGCCTCGTGTAGCCGTAGATGTAGGTATCTTGCAGCAGTCCTCAGCAATTAGGAGGCCTAGGTTAGTTGCAAAGCCTAGCAGAAAGAAGAAGGTTCTGCTGCTAGGTAGTTCCCACGGTAGAGGTGTGGGCCAGCAGTTGCAGGAAGTGTTGGGGAGTGAGTACCAGGTCACCAGCATTGTGAAGCCTAGTGCAGGGTTGGCTCAGGTGACTGAAAGCATAGGGGAGTTATGTAAGAATTTTACGAAAGAGGATTAGGTAGTGATAGTGGGTGGAGCAGGGAACAGTCTCGATAGGGACGGGGATTATGATGTCAGTGGTGACTCGGATAAGATAGCTACTCAAACTGGTGGCACTAAGTGCATTTCGTGCAACTGTTTCAGTGTCATGATCGGCCTCACCTTAATGTGGGGCTGGGGAGGGCATGGATCACATCTCAGTGGTGCCAGTTGGGTCTATCGGTAGATGGGGTTTCACTAGGCATGGCCTGCACCTCAATAGGTATGGGAAGGGGAGGCTGGCTAAGTTTATAGGTGACAGTGTAGTGGGTGGTGGTATCACTCATGGAAAAATTCGTGTAGTAGTTGGTGTTAGAGCTGCACCTTTTTTTAGACTGAAGTCAGGTCATAGGTATACCTGCTTAAAGGAAGTGCCTCTTACTAAGGGCTCATCTCCAGAGGATGTAATGTTCCCAAGTAGAGAAAGAATTAGCATATTTCATCAAAATATAAGAGGTATTAGAGATGAAGTTAGTGAACTGCTAATAGATGTTAACTCTGAAATTATTGGTATATCAGAGCACCACTTAAATAATTTGATAATTCAGAGGCTTCCTTTACCAGGCTACAGATAAGCTGGCTGTTTCTCAAGGAGTTCCTTGCAGGGTGGGGGAGTGGCTCTGTACGTAAAAAACAGTATTTCATTTGAGTCCATAGACGTATCACGACACTGCACTGAACAGATATTTGAAAGTTGTTTTTGTTTTGGTTTTAGGGCGCAAAACTGCTATGGTCATTAGCGCCCGGTCCGTGACTTAGGAAACAGTAAAAAACCGAAAATGGAAACCAGCAGCAATGGGAATGAAAGTCATAAAATTGGAGAAACTAAAAGCAGAAGGAAGGCTTAAAAATCCACTACAGAAAGGGGTTGGTTGTCCCTAAAAAAAAAGCTTCAAATGACTGACGTCATTTCACTGGCACTAATAAACTCGAGAACGCGATCGGTCGAGCACATGTCATCTGCTAAAATGGCAGCTGTAGACGGGCGTGTAATGGAGTGAAATAGGGGCACTCAATTAAAAGGTGTCTTACCGTCCACAGCTGAGAGCAGTGGGGACAGAGTGGGGGAGGATCGCCGCTTAAAAGATGTCGATGGCTAAAAAGACAGTGCCCTATTCGGAGTCTAGTTAAAATTACCTCTTCCCGACGACGCATTCGGGAGGAAGAGATCCAAGCACAAGGAAGAGCTTTCACGTCCCGCAATTTATTATGGGGGAAGTGTCGACCAATGTGGGTGCCATAAAAAACCAACACGACGACATAAAACGCTCCGTAGATTGGCGAAGGGAATCGATTGAATAGCTGGCCGAAGAAGAGAGACGGCAGCCTTGGCTGCTATATCGGCCACCTCATTTCCACAGATACCAACGTGTCCCGGGAGCCAGAGGAACGCCACCGAGACGCCCCCCAGGTGGAGCAAGCGCAGACAGTCCTGAATCCGGTGGACCAGAAGGTGCACAGGGTAAAGAGCTTTGAGACTGAGGAGAGAGCTGAGAGAATCCGAGCAGATAACATACTGTATCCGCTGATGGAGGCGGATGTAGTGGACAGCCTGGAGAACAGCGTAAAGCTCCGCAGTATAAACCGAACACTGGTCGGGAAGCCAAATGTGATTTGGGGTGTCGCCAACAATATAGGCAATCCCTACACCTAACGATGTTTTCGAGCCATCGGTGTAAATAAATGTGGCTTCTGTCATTTGTGCACATAGAGCAGCAAATGCCCGACGATAAACAAGTGAAGGGGTACCATCCTTGGGAAATCGACAAAGGTCACGGAGCAGGCAGATCCGGGGACGGAGCCAAGGCGGTGCTGTACCCCAAGTTGTCAAGAAGGTTTTAGGAAAGTGGAAGGAAAGAGAATGGAGCAGTTGACGGAAGCGGACTCCCGGTGGTGGTAGGGAGGAGGGGCGGCCTGCATACCCTACATCAAAGGAGGCGTCGAAAAAAGGATCATGGGCTGAATTAGCAGGCATGGAAGACAGATGGCTAGCGTAACGACTCAGAAGGACTGCTCGCCGATTGGACAGCGGAGGCTCAGCAGCCTCAGCATAAAGGCTTTCCACAGGGCTGGTTTAAAAAGCTCCAGACACTAAACGTAAGCCACGGTGGTGGATAGAGTCGAGACGCCGAAGAATAGACGGCCGAGCAGAGGAGTAGACTATGCTTCCATAGTCCAATTTCGAGCTCACTAAGGCGCACGAGAGGCGGAGAAGGACCACTCGGTCCGCTCCCCAAGAGGTACCATTCAGGACACGGAGGGTGTTGAGGGATCGCAGACAGCGAGCCGAAAGATAGGAAACGTGGGAGGACCAGCACAGTTTTCTGTCAAACATAAGACCCAAGAATTTAGCGACATCTGAAAACGGAAGGTTGACAGGTCCTAGATGTAAGGAGGGTGGAAGAAACTCCTTACGTCGCCAAAAATTAACACAAACAGTCTTACTGGGACAAAAACGGAAGCCGGTTTCGATGCTCCAAGAGTGGAGGCGATTGAGACATCCTTGAAGACGTCGTTCAAGAAGGTTGGTCCGTTGAGAGCTGTAGTAGATCGCAAAATCGTCCACAAAGAGGGAGCCCGAGACATCAGGAAGGAGACAACCCATAATTGGATTTATGGCAATGGCAAACAGTACAACACTCAGCACGGAGCCCTGGGGTACCCCGTTTTCTTGGGAGAAGGTACGGGAGAGAGTAGTGTTCACCCGCACCCTGAATGTGCGCTCTGCCATAAATTCGCGAAGAAAAAGGGGCAGCCGACCTCGAAAGCCCCAAGAGAACCGTGTGCGGAGGATGCCTGTCCTCCAACAGGTATCTTATGCGCTCTCCAGATCAAAAAATATTGCTACTGTTTGGCGTTTCCAGAGAAAATTGTTCATGATATAAGTGGAGAGAGCAACAAGATGGTCAACTGCAGAACGATGCTTTCGGAATCCGCATTGGGCAGGTGTTAAAAGACTGCGGGATTCCAGCCACCAAGCTAAACGGTAATTCACCATATGCTCCAAAACCTTACAGGCACTACTCGTGAGAGAAATGGGGCGATAGCTAGAGGGGAGATGATTGTCCTTTCCAGGTTTCGGAACAGGAACGACGATAGCTTCCCGCAATTGTCTGGGAAAAGTACTGTCGGTCCAAATTCAATTATAAACGCGAAGGAGGTAACGCAGACTATGGGTTGATAAATGCAGCAACATTTGGACGTGGATACCATCCGGTCCTGGGGCGGAGAAGCGAGAAGAAGAGAGTGCATGTTGGAGTCCCCGCATGGAGAAAGCAGTATTGTATCTTTCGCGATTTTGAGAGGAGAAAGCAAGATGTCACACTTCCGCTGCACGTTTCTTCGGGAGAAACGCTGGCGGGTAATTTGAAGAGCTCGAAATCTCAGCAAAAAGCCGACTCAATGAGTTAGAAATTGCAACAGGGTCCACTAATGTATCATGCGTGACAGTGAGCCCAGAGACTGGGGAGAAACTAGGCGCGCCTGAGAACCGTCGAAGCCGACTCCAAAGTTCCGAGGAGGGAGTGAAGGTGTTAAATGAGCTAATAAAGAATTTCCAGCTTGCCTTCTTGCTATCGCGGATGACAGGACGGCATCGCGCACGGAACTGCTTATAGCGGATACAGTTGGCCAAAGTAGGATGGTGGCGGAAAACGCGAAGAGCACGTCGCCGCTCACGTATTACGTCACGGCATGCCTCGTTCCACCAAGGAACTGGGGGGCGCCGGGGCAATTCGGAGCTGCGTGGTATTGAACGTTCCGCAGCTGTAAGAATAACGTCGGTAATATGTGTGACCTCATCGTCGACGCTGGGAAAGTGATGGTCATCGAATGTCGCTAGAGACGAAAAAAGTGTCCAATCGGCTTGGGCAAACTTCCAGCGTCGCGGGCGCATATATGGCAGTTGAGGCTGCAGTCTAAGGACACATGGAAAGTGGTCACTCGAGTATGTATCATCAAGGGCGAACCATTCGAAGCGCTGAGCTAGCGGAACAGTACCAACCGCAAGGTCCAAATGAGATAAATTTGTCGTGAAGGCAGACAAAAATGTGGGGACCCCAGTGTTGAGGCAAACTAGATCCGCTTGGTGGAAGACGTCTAGCAATAGTGAGCCACGTGGACAAGGCTGTGGAGATCCCCAAAGCGGGTGGTGGGCATTGAAGTCCCCAACCAGCAAATAGGGGGGTGGAAGCTGACCAAGAAGATGAAGGAGATCAGCTCGTGCCATTGGTGTGGACGATGGAATGTATACAGTACGAAGAGAGAACGTGTATCCAGAAAGGGAAAGACAGACGGTGACAGCTTGGAAGGAAGTGTTTAAATGGATTGGGTGATAATGGAGAGTATCATGGAGAAGAATCATGAGTCCTCCATGGGCTGGAGTGCCTTCAACAGAGGGGAGATCATATCGGACGGACTGAAAATGACTGAGAACAAAGCGGTCATGGGGACGCAGCTTTGTTTCCTGAAGACAGAAGATGACCGACGAGTAGGATTGTAAGAGGATCGACAATTCATCCCGATTGACTCGAATGCCGCGGATATTCCAGTGGATAATGGACATAGGGTGAACTGAAAATGGAGGAATGTGACCAAAGTTGCTGTCAACTCAACGACTGCTCAGAGCTTGCGACCGACAGCATGGAATGGCATTCAGCCAAAGGCAGAAGATCCTGATCCATAGGTTGTTCAGGAGCAGCTCCTGCCACCAGCAATCGGCCGGTTGATCGGCCGCCAGCAGTGCGCCTCGGCGACACACGAGACGGCCGAGGGCGATTTCCGCCAGGTGGTGCTGTAGATGGGATACGCCTTGGCGGAGAAGGAGATGAACTGGGTTTCTTTGTAGCCTTCTTGGAAATATGATGTTTAGAAGAAGGAGGAACCGATGGTTGTGAAGTTGGGGTACGTAAAAAATTTTCAAGAGTATGCTCTTTTCTCGAAGTCTTGGTGTCTGACTTTTGGGCTCGAGATTTAGCAGAACCCGATGAAGGGTGAGCCATTGAGTGGGCAGGCGAAAGTGGTGAGGTTGAACGGGCGATCTTTGCGCTGGCCGATCTGACGACCGTGGCACTAAAGGTGAGGTCGCAAGTCTGTGTGGCCGCCTCCTTTGTTGGCAGAGGAGAAGCAAGGACAGTGATGTATTTTCCTGTCTGAGGCACGGTGGGCTGTCGACTGGCGAATAATTTTCGAGCAGCAAAGGTCGACACCTTTTCCTTCATTCTGATTTCCTGGATGAGCTTTTCTTCCTTAAAAAAACGGGGCAATCACGAGAGGAAGCAGCGTGGTCACCCATACAGTTGACGCAGCGAGGGGATGGAGGTGGACAAGCACCCTCATGGGCATCCTTGCCACACGTAACACATCTGGCCGGATTGGAACAGGACTGGCTGGTGTGATTGAACCGCTGACACCGATAGCAACGCGTAGGGTTTGGGACGTAAGGGCGAACGGAAATTATCTCATAGCCTGCTTTGATTTTCGATGGGAGTTGAACTTTGTCAAATGTCAAGAAGACAGTGCGGGTTGGAATGATGTTTGTGTCAACCCTTTTCATAACTATGAACAGCCGTTATGCCCTGGTCAGACAGGTAGTGCAGAGTTTCTTCGTCAGACAATCCATCGAGGGAGCATGTATAAACGACTCCATGCGAGGAATTTAAAAGTGCGGAGCGCTTCAACCCGGACAGGGAAGGTGTGGAGCAGTGAAGTACGCAGCAATTTTTGTGCCTGGAGGGCACTGACTGTTTCTAACAACAAGGTGCCATTCCATAATCTGGAACAAGACTTTACAGGACCTGCAATTGCGTCGACACCTTTCTGAATAATGAAAGGGTTGACCGTGGAGAAGTCGTGGCCTTTGTCAGACCGAGAAACAACAAGGAACTGTGGCAACGATGGAAGAGCTGTCTGTGGCTGAGACTCAGTGAACTTACGCTTGTGAGCAGACATAGTGGAAGGTGAGGAAACCATTTCGGAAGAATCCCCCCATGATTACCGGCGTCTCCGATGGCGCGCTCCTCCCTTGTGGGGGCCCTCTCTGAGGGCACTCCCGCCTTAGGTGATTGTTCACACCTCAGGTCACACCTCCCGACAAACGGACAGAGGGACCAATCGGCACTTTCGGAAGGTATCAGCTCGGGTGATCACCCCTCCCTGGGCCTGGCCGTTACCAGGGGGTACGTACGTGTCCTACCTGTCTACACGGGGCGGGGAATTACGCGTTACCCCGTCACCGGCTACGCACAAAAATGCATGGGTCGGCCTTCAGACACGCACAGGGAGGAAGAAAGAGAAAGGGAAAAAACAAAGAAAGAGGAGAGGTCTCAAACGCCGCAGCAGAGAAAAGGGTAAAGAGAAGAGGTAAGGAAAAGAGAAGGACAAAGGAAGGATGAAGACATACAAGCAGAGAAGGCGAAGAATGCGGTACATTTACGAGCGTCCGTCTCCGGACGTAGGCACAAACCATACTCCCAGAGGGGGAGAAAGGGAAGGAAAGAGCCAGAGGTGAGGGGAGGTGGGGCGAAGATGGGGGAGAGGGAAGGATGCGGAAAAGGAAGGTATGCAGCCCGGAAAGGAAGGAGGGCCACATTAGCTCGGGGTCCCGTGCTCGCTACGCACATATCCACAAAAGAGTTGTGGACCCCCTGGGGGGATTTGAAAGTTGTGCAGCATTAGTTGAATTTAGTGAATCTGAACTTCTAATTGCTGTTGTTTATAGGTCCTCTAACTCCGACTTCAAAGCATTTTTGCTTAAGCTAGAGAGGGTTCTTGATTCACTTTGTAGGAAGTACCAGAAAGTAGTTATATGTGGTGACTTCAATATTAATTTTGTACATGATTGTGCAAGAAAAAGGATGTTGGTAGATCTCCTAAATTCATATGATCTGATGCAAACTGTGTTTTTTCCAATTAGGGTGCAGGGGAACAGTAGCACAGTCACAGACAATATTTTTATTCATTCTTCATTACTTGATGGGCATTCTGTTAGTAAAAGAGTGAATGGCCTTTCAGACCATGATGCACAAATTTTAACACTAAAAGGTTTTTGTACTCAAACCAATCTCATATTTAATCACAAACTACGTAGGAAAGTTAATCCAACAGCAATAGAGAGTTTTTCAAAATTTGTCAAGGAACAAGAGTGGCAAGATGTTTATAGTGCCGATAATATAGATGATAAATACAATGCTTTCCATAACACATTTCTCATGCTCTTTGAGAGTTGCTTTCCATTAGAACATTCTAAACGGGGTACTAGCAGTAATGGACACCTCCAGTTGGCTGACTAGTGGGATAAGGATATAATGTAGAACAAAGTGGGAATTATATCAAAATGTTAGAAGTAGTCACAATCAAGCTACAGTAGCCCATTGCAAACAGTATTGTAAGGTGCTTAAAAATGTTATTAGCAAGGCAAAAAGTATGTGGTATCCAAATAGAATAGCTAATTCACAGGATAAAATTAAAGCCATATGGTCAGTTGTGAAGGAAGTGCCTGGTCAGCAGCACAAGGTTGATGATATAAAGTCAGTTCACAGTACTAATATTTCTGTTACTGATAAATCAGATATATGTACAGTATTTAACAACCATTTTCTGAGCATTGCTGTAGAATTAAATAAAAATTTAGTTTCTACAGAAAATCATATAAATTTCTTAGCAAATGCCTTTCCGAGATTGACTTCTGAAATACTCCTCTGTGATACAGACAAGAGGGAGATTGAGTCAATAATTAAACCACTGAAGACTAATGACTCTCATGGTTATGATGGAGTGTCTAGTAGAATATTTAAGTACTGTGCTGCACATGTTAGCCCTGTATTTAGCCATATTTGTAATTTTTCCTTTAGGAGTGGTCAGTTTCCTGAGCGATTAAAGTACTCAGTAGTAAAGCCGCTTTACAAAAAGGGAGAAAGGGAAAATTTAGATAATTTTAGACCTATTTCTATGCCATCAGTGTTTGCAAAAGTTATCGAAAAGGCTGTGTATGTAAGGTTAATTGATCATTTTATATCACACAATTTGCTATCAAATGTACAGTTCGGCTTTAGAAGTCGTCTGACAACTGAAAATGCTATATTCTCTTTTCTCTGTGAGGTACTGGATGGACTAAACAAAAAGTTTCGAACGCTTGGCGTATTTTTTGATTTAACAAAGGCATTTGACTGTGTTGATCTCACAATACTGCTCCAGAAGTTGGACCATTACGGAATAAGGGGAGTAGCTCAACATTGGTTTACCTCTTACTTTAGCAACAGGCAGCAAAAGGTCATTATTCACAATGTTGATAACGGCTGTGATGTGGGATCTGAGTGGGGTACTGCCAAGTGGGGGGGTGCCCCAGGGATCAGTGTTGGGGCCACTCCTGTTGCTTATTTATATAAATGATATTATGGGTAATTCTAAAATATTTCTGTTTGCTGATGACACTAGCTTGGTAGTAAAGGATGTTGTGTGCAACATTGACTCGGTTTCAAGTAGTGCAGTACATGACCTCAGTTCATGGCTTGTAGAAAATAAACTAACATTAAATCACAGTAAGACTCAGTTTTTACAGTTTCTAACACACAATTCAACAAAACCTAATGTTTTAATCTCACAGAATGGGCATATGATTAGTGAAACTGAACAGTTCAAATTCCTAGGTATTCAGATAGATAGTAAGCTGTCGTGGAAAACCCACGTTCAAGATCTTGTTCAAAGACGTAATACTGCCATTTTCACTATTCTAACGGTATCTAAAGTTAGCGATACTTCGACACATAAGTTAGTCTACTTCGCTTATTTTCATTCACTTATGTCGTATGGTATTATGTTTTGGGGTAACTCTTCCCATTCTAGAAGGATATTTTTGGCTCAGAAACTGGCAGTTCGGGCAATAAGTGGTGCGAGTTCACGAACCTCTTGTCAACCTCTGTTGACGAGTCTGAGTATTTTGACATTGGTCTCTCAATATGTATATTCCTTATTGTCGTTTCTTATTACCAATATTAGTTTATTTCCAACAATAAGCAGCTTTCACTCGGTTAATACTCGACAGAAATCAAACCTCCATTTGGATCGGACTTCCTTAATTCTTGTGCAAAAAGGTGTGCAGTATACTGCTGCATCCATTTTCAATAAGCTGCCACTCGAATTCAAAAACCTTAGCATTAATCCACGCGCTTTCAAATCGAAACTGAAGAGTTTCCTCATGGGTCACTCCTCCTATTCTGTCGAGGAGTTCCTTGAAAAATTAAGCTGATTCTCATTGTATTGCTGATAGCGTTTGCTTAAACTTATGGACTGATTTTCTTTCAGGTTCATGAACATTTATTTTTATCTGTTATTACTTTTATGTTGTAAGTTCATGTACTGACACGTTCCATGACCTTTGAGATTTGCTCTTCAATTTGGTCCTACGGAACTTGACATGTAAATAAATAAATAAATCCCCCGATTGGACTACGGCTGTGGCTGACCAGGATTCTGCCCGCATTGAGGTTGACCCCCTCACCCGTGGTAGAGTGGGAGGTCATCTCGAGGTGTGGCAGGGGGCGAAAGACATTCCGGAGCGCTGAACCGAAGGCCTCTCCAGTTCGTCTGACGAACCGGTTTCAGGCTCTGTCTCAGGCTGATACTGATCTTCGGCCGGACATGGCTGCTTGTCCTTTTCCAGAGGTTGCCCCTCAATCTGCAAAATCTGGGCGGTCGCCGAGGGTGGGCTTCCTGGCAGCTGGCAGCTCCAACGTCAGGCACGTAATGGGGCCCCTTAGGGATATGGCTGCAAGGGAGGGGAAGAAAACCAATGTGCACTCCGTGCGCATACTGGGGGGAGTCATTCCAGATGTGGAAAGGGTCCTTCCGGCTGCCATGAAGGGTACAGGGTGCACCCATCTGGAGGTGGTAGCTCATGTCGGCACCAATGATGTGTGTCTGAGGAAATCCTCTCTGGCTTCTGGCAGCTATCTGATTTGGTGAAGACTGCCAGTCTCACTAGCAGGATGAAAGCAGAGCTCACTGTCTGCAGCATCGTCGACAGGACTGACTACGGACCTTTGGTACAGAGCCGAGTGGAGGGTCTGAATCAAAGGCTGAGACGGTTCTGCGACCGTGTGGGCTGCAGATTCTTTGACTTGCGCCATAGGGTAGTAGGGTTTTGGGTTCCACTGGATAGGTCAAGAGTCCACTACACACGGCAGGCGGCTACATGGGTAGCAGGGGTTGTGTGGCATGGACTGGGCAGTTTTTTAAGTTAGATGGTCTTGGGCAAGTACAGAAAGGGCAACAGCCTCAAAGGGTGCGGGGCAAAGTCAGGACATGCGGGGACCAAGCAGCAATCGGTATTGTAATTGTAAACTGTTGAAGCTGCGCTGGTAAAGTACCGGAACTTCAAGCACTGACAGAAAGCATCACAGCTGAAATCGTTCTAGGTACAGAAAGCTGGCTGAAGCCAGAGATAAATTCTGCCGAAATTTTTACAAAGGCACCAACGGTGTTTAGAAAGGATAGACTGCATGCAACCGGTGGTGGCGTGTTTGTCACTGTTAGTAGTAGTATATCCTTTAGTGAAATAGATGTGGATAGTTCCTGTGAAATATTATGGGTGGAGGTTATACTCAACAACCACACTAAGTGAATAATTGGCTCTTTTTACCGACCTCCCGATTCAGCAGCATTAGTGGCAGAACAACTGAGAGAAAATTTGGAATACATTTCACATAAATTTTCTCAGCATGTTGTAGTCTTAGGTGGAGATTTCAATTTATCAGATATAGACTGGGACACTCAGATGTTTAGGACGAGTGGTAGGGACAGAGCATCGAGTGACATTATACTGAGTGCACTATCCGAAAATTACCTCGAGCAATTAAACAGAGAACCAACTCGTGGAGATAACATCTTGGACCTACTGATAACAAACAGACCCGCAATTTTCGACTCTGTAAGCGCAGAACAGGGAATCAGTGATCATAAGGCCGTTGCAGCATCCCTGAATATGGAAGTAAATAGGAATATAAAAAAAGGGAGGAAGGTTTATCTGTTTAGCAAGAGTAATAGGAGGCAGATTTCAAACTACCTAACAGATCAAAACGAAAATTTATGTTCCGACACTGACAATGTTGAGTGTTTATGGAAAAACTTCAAGGCAATCGTAAAATGCGTTTTAGACAGGTACGTGCCGAGTAAAACTGTGAGGGATGGGAAAAACCCACCGTGGTTCAACAACAAAGTTAGGAAATTACTGCGAAAGCAAAGAGAGCTTCAATGCAAATTTAAACGCAGCCAAAACCTCTCAGACAAACAGAAGCTAAACGATGTCAAAGTTAGCATAAGGAAGGCTATGCGTGAAACATTCAGTGAATTCAAAAGTAAAATTCTACGTACCGACATGACAGAAAATCTTAGGAAGTTCTGGTCTTACGTTAAATCAGTAAGTGGATCGAAACAGCAAATCTAGACACTCTGGGATGATAATGGCATTGAAACAGAGGATGACACATGTAAAGCTGGAATACTGAACACCTTTTTCCTAAGCTGTTTCACAGATGAAGACCGCACTGCAGTTCCTTCTCTAAATCCTCGCACGAACGAAAAAATGGCTGACATCGAAATAAGTGTCCAAGGAATAGAAAAGCAACTGCAATCACTCAACAGAGGGAAGTCCATTGGACCTGACGGGATACCAATTCGATTCTGCACAGAGTACCCGAAAGAACATGCCCCCCTTCTAACAGCCATGTACCGCAAGTCTCCAGAGAAACGGAAGTTTCCAAATGATTGGAAAAGAGCACAGGTAGTTCCAGTTTTCAAGAAGGGTCATTGAGCAGATGCGCAAGACTATAGGCCTATATCTCTAACATCGATCTGTTGTAGAATTTTAGAACATGTTTTTTGCTCGCGTATCATGTCATTTCTGGAAATCATCTCTGTAGGAATCTACATGTATTCCGAAAACAGCGATCGTGTGAGAGCCAACTCGCTTTATTTGTTCATGAGACCCAGAAAATATTAGATACAGGCTCCCAGGTAGATGCCATTATCTTTGACTTCCGGAAGGCGTTCGATACAGTTCCGCACTGTCGCCTGATAAAGTAAGAGCCTACGGAATATCAGACCAGCTGTGTGGCTGGATTGAAGAGTTTTTAGCAAACAGAACACAGTATGTTGTTCTCAATGGAGAGACGTCTACAGACGTTAAAGTAACCTCTGGTATGCCACAGGGGGATGTTATGGGACCATAGCTTTTCACAATAAATATATATAAATTGACCTAGTAGATAGTGTCAGAAGTTCCGGCTTTTCGCGGATGATGCTGTAGTATACAGAGAAGTTGCAGCATTAGAAAGTTGCAACAAAAGGCAGGAAGATCTGCAGCGGATAGGCACTTCGTGCAGGGAGTGGCAACTGACCCTTAACATAGGCAAATGTAATGTATTGCAAATATATAGAAAGAAGGATCCTTTATTGGAAGATTATATGATAGCGGAACAAACACTGGTAGCAGTTACTTCTGTAAAATATCTGGGAGTATGCGTACGGAACGATTTGAAATGGAATGATCATATAAAATTAATTGTTGGTAAGGCGGGTGCCAGGTTGAGATTCATTGGGAGAGTCCTTAGAAAATTTAGTCCATCAACAAAGGAGGTGGCTTACGAAACACTCGTTCAACCTATACTTGAGTATTGCTCATCAGTGTGGGATTCATACCAGGTTGGGTTGACAGAGGAGATAGAGAAGATCCAAAGAAGAGCGGCCCGTTTCATCAAAGGGTTATATGGTAAGTGTGATAGCGTTACAGAGATGTTTAGCAAACTCAAGTGGCGGACTTTGCAAGAGAGGCACTCTGCATAGCTGTGTAGCGTGCTATCCAGGTTTCGAGAGGATGTGTTTCTGGATGAGGTATCGAATATATTGCTTCCGCCTACTTATACATGACGAGGAGATCACGAATGTAAAATTAGAGAGATTCAGGCGCGTACAGAGGCTTTCCGGCAGTCGTTCTTCCCGCGAACCATACGCGACTGGAACAAGAAAGGGAGGTAATAACAGTGGCACGTGAAGTGCCCTCCACCACACACCGTTGGGTGGCTTGCGGAGTGTGGATGTAGATGTATATGTACTGTAAAGGAAAGAACATCAGGAAACTCACTTTCTGGATGTGCCTTGTATGAGCATTACATCGTTATTATCTGTTAATATCTCTACCTTCACAAATAGTTAAGCTTTTTCCAACAAACTGAGAAAACCTGGTAGTAGTTTCGAAAGAACAGCAGCAGCATCACCTGTATCAGCTACACTTAACACCACTAATTTACAGATTATTTGGTACTCAAACAGTTTGTTACTTAATTTCGAAACAAAAAATAAAATGAGACCTTCCACATCAATCATGCACAGGCCGAAGTAAAAACATTGGAAATGATACTCATTGGTCTGAATGAAGCCAATAGTCAGATTGTGTGCACATTAACACTGGTAGTACAACAATTAACATAAAAATCAAACTGAAAAAAATTTAAAAATTTTATTTTAGAAAGCTGCAAATAAGGGGAGAAAAAGAGCACTTCTGGACAACTACTAGATACTATTACTACATCACACACCTTGTTCTGAAGTGTATGTAGACAGAAGAGGCATTTTACTAGTTGGAGACCACAGCTTCACTGTTCCATCAGCAGAACATGAAAGCAGCTGCAGCTGCTGGCTTTGTATACTGAGACCCCAAACCGCATCTGTGTGTCCCTCCATGCTGCCTGTCAGAACACCTGGATCTGTCAACACACACATTAACAAGATCAGTATTTCTGTTCGTGCTCTCTTACTATGTATGCTGAGAAAGAGGACATAGAATATAAACATGGACTAGCTATCATTTTGCATCCTGTCATCACAGTTAAAGGAAAGTCTTAGCTAGAATACACTACTCACTACACTCTGCACAATATCTGTCCTCACAAATGTAAGGGTCACAACTACACATATTATTAGGAATAAGATTTAAATTGCTCTACCCCTATGCAGTCCTGTAAACACTATGTCTGCAATGTTAATTAATTGTGCCCAATTTCAAGTTTAACACACATACAGATATAGTCAGTTAAAAACCTTCACGTGCTACAGAAAATCACCAAGTTTCATCACATTAACTAACACTCTTAAAGAAAAAGACAACACAAAATTTACTAAAAGTATGACAGCATGAGGAGTAGTTGTTAGCACAAAAGTAAATATAGAACTTTCAACCATAAAAACTGTACTTCTTTGAGTAGCACAGAAGTATTGTCAAATACAAAAATATACGGACAGTGAATTGGGGTTACTCAAGCTGTTGCATCACTTATTTTACTCCAACACAATCCTCAAACTGGAAATGTTCGGTGAAGGACAATGAACAATATGTAAGGGTAACCCACAGCAAATTTTACTGGAAAGTGATACATTTAAGTGTCAGTAGTACACACAGGTGAGTAAAGAGAAAATAAACTGTTGTTGGAAATCCACAAAATTCAAGGCCATACATGTTTCATCATGCAGCATTTTGTCCACTTTTCTTTTTTCACCTTGGCAACTGTTCTAACGTCGGCTGAAGGCTCAGAAACAACCACGACATTTGAAAAACACTACATGTGATATAACTTACTGCAGCCATACAGATAACATGACATAAGGTGAAACATACAGCAGGTATACAAACATTGCATTGTCACCAAATATTCATAGCAGTGCTAGCCTTGTATGAAGGTCTACAGAAAAATGTTGGGAAACCACTAACAGGACTTGGCAGTAGTTTTAACAAAACAAGTGGCACTCATCTCTCTCTCTCTCTCTCTCTCTCTCTCTCTCTCTCTCTCACACACACACACACACACACACACACACACACACACACACACACACACACACACACACACCAAAACCATTTTAAAAGTGATGAACAAGCAGATGGCACAAGACACAGCAACACAGCAAATGTTCAAATTTCCTGCTTTTGCAAGTGCATCATTGCGCAAGGGATGATTGACTAAACAAATGCAGTCAGTTTCAGAAATACAGACTAATTTACGTAAGGAATCTTGATTAATGGCACTGGTACATTTATTTCATTGACAGAAAAAAAAGGAGAAAGTTATTAATTAGTCCCAAACACATCACTAGCTCACTGGCCAAGGTTTGGAGCCGTGGGAACTGACTGTAAAAGAATCATTCCGGCATTTGTCAGTACATATTTAGGGGAAACCATGAAAAAAAAGTCACCTGGATGGCTAGCTATAGCTTTGAATCTAATTTATCTGAACATGAATCACGCATCTTCCTACTGTACAATACTCTCAAGTAATCATATGGCAAAGCAATATGTACATGATCAAATGATCAGTAAATATGCGAAGTAGAATCTTCTCACTAGTAACCCATAACATTAACTGGTAATGCTTTTTCAAGTCATCAGAAACAGGTCTCCCAACTGAAATACACAAAATGTGGAGGTCCTACACCCAAGAGGGAAAATCATGATGGAAATGAATACTTTTATCACAGTTTATGGGATGATTCAAGAACAAAATTTCTTTTTTTAATGGCCAAATATATGATGTGAGAAAAAGTCACAATGTTCATTCTCTTTAGATAACTGTTTCATCACAGGAGCCACGAAGCTCAAGTTGCACATGGATTAACTTTTATCACACACATCATAGATGCTAACAGCACAAAAGCAAGAAAACAAATCAACATTAAAAATGAACAATGTAGGACCTGTATGTCCCTGGAATGCGTACAAAGGTTCCACATCCAGAGATACTGCCCTATTACTGCGGGGCATCAGGTTAATATTTAAGTATGTTGAGGTGACTGCTACTTACTATAAAGGAAACATGTCTAATGTCAGACAGTTACAATTAAAAGACACTTGCACAAAGCCTTCAACAGCAAAAGCATTCTGGCCAGAGCTGCCAGAGTTGGCAGTCATGTGTGCCTGACATGTCCTTGCTTTTGTGCATGAGTGGTGTGTGCTTTCTCTTTTGCTGCTGAAGACTGATTGAAAGCTTTATGTAAGCGTCTCAACTATGGCTGTCTGCAACTTAACATGTCTTCTTTCCGATAAGTAGCAATCTATCTTTTCCTACACTGTTGATATTCTGACCTGGAGTTTCCATTGTCCAACATCAAAAATGTTATGATTAAAATACAAGAACACAAAAACCAACATCATCAATAAAACTGCCATATACCTAACAGACTGATAACACACTTCTTAAGAATATCGATCTATGATTGGTATTGCGATCAAATTCCACTTACTTCATTGTTTAATCAAAGACAGCCACCTTTATTGTAGTCAATATATTCTCCTCACACCCTCAAATGCTATATAGTGTTTCGAGAAAGCTAGAGTTTATAAATTGTTGCACTTTTCATTCACCTTATTTTCAAAGTTCATCTGATTTTGTAGCTCACCCACTAGCAAAATAAAAACTTTACATTTTATCACTAGATCAGAAATCTGATGTTAACCAACAATTGCATCCCCTTACCAATTCCCCCATTCACATTTAACATTAAACATTACATAGCAATCAAAGTTCTCTGTTCAATACATTTAATTTACATGTAGAAATTAAAATAAATAAGCAAATATTGCTCACCAAATGAATCGTAAGGATCTATATTTGTACATGGCAGGTTCCAACAATGAATGTTACCATCGAGACCACCACTGTAGCACTGCTCTCCTGTAGCAGTCATGGCAAGACACAAGACAGGACCCGTATGTCCCCGGAACGTATACAGAGGTTCCACATCCAGAGACGCAGACCTATTAATGCAGGGCATCAGGTTAATATTCAAGTATGTTGAGGTGAAGACACTACATATTACACAGATATAATGCTCTATATATTTATTTATATTTGGCTTTGAATGCAACACTAACTATTCCTCATTACCTCTGGCATCCCTGCTACAAACTGGTTATACAATATGGGCACAAAACATTTGTATGTTTACTGTTTTAAAGCACCTCATATTTCAGGAGAAATCTTTGGAAATAATCAACTATTTTGCTATTTCAACATGGAAGACCCCCTGCTTTGGTGCAGCTTGAGAGCTGTATATGTATGCATTCTGAGGCAGACCTATGTGATATTCATTTTAATTTGTTTTTATTGTGAGGACTCTATGGTGACTAACACCTGCTCCTTGACAATTTTTTTTGGTCATCAGTCTACTGACTGGTTTGATGCGGCCCGCCACGAATTCCTTTCCTGTGCTAACCTCTTCATCTCAGAGTAGCACTTGCAACCTACGTCCTCAATTATTTGCCTGACGTATTCCAATCTCTGTCTTCCTCTACAGCTTTTGCCCTCTACAGCTCCCTCTAGTACCATGGAAGTCATTCCCTCATGTCTTAGCAGATGTCCTATCATCCTGTCCCTTCTCGTTATCAGTGTTTTCCACATATTCCTTTCCTCTCCGATTCTGCGTAGAACCTCCTCATTCCTTACCTTATCAGTCCACCTAATTTTCAACATTCGTCTATAGCACTACATCTCAAATGCTTCGATTCTCTTCTGTTCCGGTTTTCACACAGTCCATGTTTCACTACCATACAATGCTGTACTCCAGACGTACATCCTCAGAAATTTCTTCCTCAAATTAAGGCCGGTATTTGATATTAGTAGACTTCTCTTGGCCAGAAATGCCTTTTTTGCCATAGCGAGTCTGCTTTTGATGTCCTCCTTGCTCCGTCCGTCAATGGGTATTTTACTGCCTAGGTAGCAGAATTCCTTAACTTCATTGACTTTGTGACCATCAATCCTGATGTTAAGTTTCTCACTGTTCTCATTTCTACTACTTCTCATTACCTTCGTCTTTCTCCGATTTACTCTCAAACCATACTGTGTACTCATTAGACTGTTCATTCCGTTCAGCAGATCATTTAATTCTTCTTCACTTTCACTCAGGATAGCAATGTCATCAGCGAATCGTATCATTGACAGCCTTTCACCTTGTATTTTAATTCCACTCTTTTATTTCCATCATTGCTTCCTTGATGTACAGATTGAAGAGTAGGGCCGAAAGGCTACAGCCTTGTCTTACACTCTTCTTAATACGAGCACTTCGTTCTTGATTGTCCACTCTTATTATTCCCTCTTGGTTGTTGTACATATTGTATATGACCCGTCTCTCCCTATAGCTTACCCCTACTTTTTTCAGAGTCTCGAACAGCTTGCACCATTTTATATTGTCGAACGCTTTTTCCAGGTCGACAAATCCTATGAAAGTGTCTTGATTTTTCTTTAGTCTTGCTTCCATTATTAGCCGTAACATCAGAATTGCCTCTCTCGTCCCTTTACTTTTCCTAAAGTCAAACTGATCGTCACCTAGCGCATTCTCAATTTTCTTTTCCATTCTTCTGTATATTATTCTTGTAAGCAGCTTCGATGCATGAGCTGTTAAGCTGATTGTGCAATAATTCTCGCACTTGTCAGCTCTTGCCGTCTTCGGAATTGTGTGGATGATGCTTTTCCGAAAGTCAGATGGTATGTCGCCAGACTCATATATTCTACACACCAACGTGAATAGTCGTTTTGTTGCCACTTCCCCCAATGATTTTAGAAATTCTGATGGAATGTTATCTATTCCTTCTGCCTTATTTGACCGTAAGTCCTCCAAAGCTCTTTTAAATTCCGATTCTAATACTGGATCCCCTATCTCTTCTAAATCGACTCCTGTTTCTTCTTCTATCACATCAGACAAATCTTCACCCTCATAGAGGCTTTCAATGTTTTCTTTCCACCTATCTGCTCTCTCATTTGCATTTAACAGTGGAATTCCTGTTGCACTCTTAATGTTACCACAGTTGCTTTTAATGTCACCAAATGTTGTTTTGACTTTCCTGTATGCTGAGTCTGTCCTTCCGACAATCATATCCTTTTCGATGTCTTCACATTTTTCCTGCAGCCATTTCGCCTTAGCTTCCCTGCACTTCCTATTTATTTCATTCCTCAGCGACTTTTATTTCTGTATTCCTGATTTTCCCGGAACATGTTTGTACTTCCTCCTTTCATCAAACAACTGAAGTATTTCTTCTGTTACCCATGGTTTCTTCGCAGCTACCTTCTTTGTACCTATGTTTTCCTTCCCAACTTCTGTGATGGTCCTTTTTAAGAGATGTCCATTCCTTTTCAACTGTACTGCCTACTGCGCTATTCCTTATTGCTGTATCTATAGCGTTAGAGAACTTCAAACATATCTCATCATTCCTTAGTACTTCCGTATCCCACTTCTTTGCGTATTGATTCTTCCTGACTAATGTCAGGAACTTCAGCCTACTCTTCATCACTACTACATTGTGATCTGAGTCTATATCTGCTCCTGGGTACGCCTTACAATCCAGTATCTGATTTCGGAATCTCTGTCTGACCATGATGTAATCTAATTGAAATTTTCCCGTATCTCCCGACCTATTCCAAGTATACCACCTCCTCTTGTGATTCTTGAACAGGGTATTCGCTATTACTAGCTGAAATTTGTTACAGAACTCAATTAGTCTTTCTCCTCTTTCATTCCTCGTCCCAAGCCCATATTCTCCTGTAACCTTTTCTTCTACTCCTTCCCCTACAACTGCATTCCAGTCACCCATGACTATTAGATTCTCGTCCCCCTTTACATACTGCATTACCCTTTCAATATCCTCATACACTTTCTCTATCTGTTCATCTTCAGCTTGCGACGTCGGCATGTATACCTGAACTATCGTTGTCGGTGTTGGTATGCTGTTGATTCTGGTTAGAACAACCCGGTCACTGAACTGTTCACAGTAACACACCCTCTGCCCTACCTTCCCATTCATAACGAATCCTACACCTGTTATGCCATTTTCTGCTGCTGTTGATATTACCCGATAATCATCTGACCAGAAATCCTTGTCTTCCACTTCACTTCACTGACCCCTACTATATCTAGATTGAGCCTTTGCATTTCCCTTTTCAGATTTTCTAGTTTCCCTACCACATTCAAGCTTCTGACATTCCACGCCCCGACTCGTAGAACGTCATCCTTTCGTTGATTATTCAATCTTTTTCTCATGGTAACCTCCCCCTTGGCAGTCCCCTCCTGGAGATCCGAATGGGGGACTATTCCGGAATCCTTTGCCAATGGAGAGCTCATCATGACACTTCTTCAATTACAGGCCACATGTCCTGTGGATACACGTTACGTGTCTTTAATGCAGTGGTTTCCATTGCCTTCTGCATCCTCATGTCGTTGATCAGTGCTGATTCTTCCGCCTTTAGGAGCAATTTCCCACCCCTAGGACAAAAGTGTGCCCTGAACATCTATCCGCTCCTCCGCCCTCTTTGACAAGGCCGTTGGCAGAATGAGGCTGATTTCTTATGCCGGAAGTCTTCGGGCGCCAATGCTGATTATTTATCAAAATTTAGGCAGTGGCGAGGATCGAACCCAGGACCGAAGACGTATTTGATTATGAATCAAAGACGCTACCCCTAGACCACGGGTACTTGACAATACTGAGCTACATTGGGCAGCTGGCAGACTATGCTTCTATTGGGGGGGTGGGGGCGGTGTTAGCTGATCGAAGTAAAAGACATCCTGGACCTTTCAATAAACAAATCCGGATAGTTTGCCTTGGATAGCATTGTGTACAGTGAATTGCCACTGTCTAAAATACTTCCATTAAATTTAAAACCCCAACACAATGGCAGTCAATATATGTTTGATCTTGTTTTTAGTTTAGCCTGTATACCAAACAATTTGGTCCACACAACACTGTATTTACAGTTTCTCACTCACTTCTTGGCAGGTGCAGTTTTCAGTAAGTTCCACAGCTTTAATGTATGGTCTTCACTCGCTGTAATAAGAACAGGCTCCACAGGGTGGAACGCCAGCGCACGCACCCCATCAAAGTGACTGCGTAAAGTGTATTTAGCAGTCCATGTCTTCCTATATGACTCTTTAGTTGCAGCAATCTATAATGAAAAGAAAAAAAAGAAAAAATTGTCATGACCATCAAATTTTATAATAATTAATGAAACCAAAGTTAACAATACTAATTAGTAATCCAAATATTTGTCTTAGAATTATTTGCTGTTAAACATCATCCAGTTCAATGACACTAGTTCTTGATGCTTCACCAAAATGGTACACTTTTCAGAATTTGTTACTGAAAACGGGAAGGACAATTAAGTTTAATATCAACTGGGCAATAAGATCAGCGGATGACTTTCACTTGCACCCAAAGTATAGGTAATACAATGCAAAATACAGGCAATACAATGACAACTCTTCACCACCTGGTCACATACATCATAGTATCTAACGGAGCACCAACATATGAATCCGCCAAATTAACTATACTTAAGCAACGAGCAACGTACCGTTGAGCCCAGGAGATTTTCAGCTTGTACTCTTTCCATAAGAGTCAAATTTCCTGAGCATTTCAACACATACATACCTGAAGTTTTGTTGCAACTCACAGCCTTTTGTTGCCAAGCATTTCAAGATGTCAGGCAATTTTACATTGAACTGTAGAATTATCTAAAACTTACTTTAAATTCTGGATTATTAATTTTATGATTGTATCCAATAAACAACTATTTGTTTAATTTTATGATCTGATATTACATGGTGTACATAATTTATCTCTACAATTTAAGACTTCAATAACTTTAAACTATGCTAGATATTAACTAAATGTCTTCAATACGTAATAAGAAATCTCGTGAAGTTTTTTAATGCAAAACTGTACTTGAAAACCTCATAAAATGTGGACATCACAGGAGAAAGCTCAGTGTGTCGCCTGGTTCATACAGAAGACAATGTATGGAAAACAAAGTACCTAAATGCAACGAAACTTTCAAACACAGTTTTGTGAAGGATCTGATGTGCCAAACAATGGTTAGAGACCTACAGAACTTGAAAGCACACATTCACAATGCACTTGAGCACACCACCATGGAAATCTTTAATTGTTCCTGGAGAGAAATAAGAGTTCCTACCATACATTATCCATGCCACTAACACTGTACACGTTGATGTGTATGAACGAAGAAACAAAACTCACCACATATTGAAAAGCATCCGTTAATATCCAGTATAGTTTGAAAGGTATTAAAGTCTCAACTTGTAAAGATAATTTATGGACACACTGTATTTCTCGTCTTCAGGTAATACTACTGTCTATAGCAAGTTGTGAAGAGTAAAATATTAAACTATCAGAAAGTTATATGAGTAGCTTCATACGATAAAATTAAAAGCCATAATTTATGAACAATTTAGAAGTAAAGGAGACAACTCGTGCAATAATAGAAGCATTTGGTCATAAAAAAATAAATAAAAAACATTGAAGACTTCACTAGCTTTTGGATGAATCCCATCATGAGCTGCAGCACACGTACAGCGAGAGAGCAAGATTATGTTCAGAGAGTAGTCTCCTTCATTCCTGAATTATTTACATTTTGGCAGAAATGTCCTCATTATATAAATGTCATTTTTTTAGTTACACAAATTTACTGTGCAATTACTTAAGACTTCAAATTACTCTGTAACTTTGCCCTAGGTCCAAAATACAAAGTGGTTTTCAGTTTCTACATACTATTCTAGATAATGTTACCAGAAGTAACTTGTGAAAAAATAACCAACACATGATAAATCTGTCACTAAACATTCTATTCTTGCACCGGAGAAACATTATAATTGACAATTTGAATTATGTGAAGTTAGATCGGCTATAGTGCCAGAACAATGTTGCAACGGCAGTGTATATATACAAAGCAGACAACAACGATTTCCGTTTCACAGAATAAATGTAAGCTATTGAGCAATTTCAATGTATATACCAATCATTTCTGAGTTGCTACCATACTGACAGTAGATAAACAACCAAGTAATAATGTAGATATATGTGTAACAAGGCACACACTTTCAATGACAGAACAAAGAAATACAGGAAGTAAGCACTGTTTATGTTCATACAAAACAAAGCAGGCAATGCAGGAGCTTCAATGTCACAACTGGAAGTAACTACTGTGCTGGAATTGGTTCTTGCCCCTCGCAAAGCACCTCATGATTCTCATTCTTCACTTGTTAAACTGTCATGTTGCCAACTTTAAATGCATACTACAAGTGCAAAATTTCAGCAGCCTAGGTATAAATCACGGAAGTGCTAATCTAAAAACTTCACACTGTCATGTGAACGTCGTCAAACTGTGTGGGATACAATCCCTTTCTTTTTTACAATGAAATCTCCAATTCACCAAATGTGATGTTAAGTAATGTCATGTTTAATAAATTATCTTGAAGAGAATAGTGAAGGAAGCACCTAGTTCTACACAGGAAAGCCACCAAACCAATCATCAATGAATGAGTTACATCACACCTTTTCGCCAACATCTTGTCGCCGTTCCTTCAGGTACTGTTACCACAGTGAACGGGATGGCAACTGAAATTGCCGATTCAATTTTTGTGACCTGTTACCACTATGTACTTTGCTTCTCTGTGTCACAGTATGAAATGATTCTCTAAGCTATGGCTATGACATTTCTCCTTAATATCCTTTATTCCAGGAGTGCTAATCCAGCAAGGTATGCAAGAGAGCTTCTATGAAATTTAGGCAAGAGAGCTTCTGTGAATTTAAAAAAGTATGTTCTTCTGCTTGTCTTTTTCTCCAACTTGTCTAACAAGATCTGTTTACTAGAACAATATTCCAGATTTGATACAAAAAGTTATGAGTTTCTGACTCTAGGACCTCTTAAGAGGATTGTTGATCAAAAACCCAAATTGGAAGGGTTTTCAGAGTTACATTTGTATTAACATTTCTTCTGTAAGTTAACACTACTTCTGCAGGCATTGAAAAAAGTACATACAATATTTCTAATCCTCACCGTAAACATCCTGAGCGATATTATTGAAGAACTTAGCAGTAAGAGGAGCTCCATGCACATTTGGGATGTGATCAAATAGCGTAAATGTAGTACCCTGACCCAGTGTTTACTTCGTTACAAGCAGTTTAACATCATGTTATAAACATTAAAAAATTAGAATGTTTAAACAAACTTCTCATGCTCACATCATATGCAGCCTCCGCCTCATTATTTACTGTGAGTTGTGCCAGATCTCCCAAACCAAGCGTTGAATCCAGGACCTCATCGTCTCCCAGACCTGGACCTAGCTGCCTGCGATGACCACTGCCTACCTGGAAGCCCAACCCTCTACCCCCTGCAAAATAATGAAATATGCTTAGTTTTAGTGAGCCAGGCCAAGTGCATTGAAAATATTAACAACAGTAATGAAATATTATATCAGCCTTTCTTTTTGTGGAACCACGATCCAAATGCATGCAGCATGAATTAACTACATCATTAAAGTTGAAAGAACTGCAACTTACTCTGTATCATATATTTATTATAACAAAGAAAGGGTTTCAGGTTCTAAGGTGACTACTCACACACACTGCCAGACATCAGTATTTATAACAGAGTGGTTTCTTTCCTAAACTTAAAAACCAGTCTAGTTTCAGTGTGCTATGTTACTGTACATATGCAACATGGGTAAGCTACATTTAATTACTTTATTTCTAGTACTTTTCAATTTGATCACAATGTCTCAAAGAAAATGGGCACAATATTACCTGTAATGTCACTATGCACACAGCATAAAACCTGACAAATTGCTGCTTGTTCTCACAAGTGGCCCAATCTGAGACAGTGATGCTACTTACCACATACAGCAAAGAAGAAACATTAGCTATAGCCTTATATTAGGAATCCCACAACACAACATATTGACACTACTCAGTTTCATCATAGCTTAAATTTCAAGATGGAAAAAATATGCAAGAAATGAAAACAGACAACCTGTCGCCTCACAGACGAATTGTGTGATTTACTTAAACAGCTCTTTTCTGCCTTTGGCCTAAACAAATCCCCCCCCCCCCTTCCCCCAAGTAACTGGTGGCCTGTCCTCGTTTTACAATAAGTTTTTATGTACAACAAATTACTTGTTTAAAAATTTGAATCAAATAATGGAAAGTAAAACTGTGCTTAATGAAACAAAGAACAGTAACAAAATTATGAAACAGCACTAATCTCTTCTCTAATTCCATCGACTGTGCAAGTGTCTGAAATGGTAACTATGAAATCTTAATAGAAATCATTGTTTTATGTAGATCTAATAACTTTTACATTACCCTTCCCCCAATCTTCCCCGAAAGTGCTCATTGCCCCCAGAACAAAAAGTAGTTCTCTCACTTACTCCAACCTGGATCATTTTGAGAATGTATATCCCCTCCTGAATCTTCCACTTCAGTCAGCATATTGAGTTCATTTAAAACTTCTTCTGCTTCAGCATCAACATCATCTGTAAGACTTTCGTTCAGCATTAGACTCTGGAACAACATCAGTACAAACTCAATATAATTGATCATCCACGTAAAAAAAAAAAAATAGTTAGCATTCAATCTCATGTAATTTCAAAGTAATACAAATATGTTTAGTGTCACTGAAGTCCAAATCAAAACAATTATTTTCAATAAAAAATTCACCACACTATTAAGTCAGTTCTTCTGTAGAATACCAAATTTATGGTAACAGTATTATGGAAAGGAAAGTGGAGATGCTGAGTCGCAGATAGGAACAACAAAAAGACTGTGACAAATAAAGCTTTCAGCCAGTAAGCCTTCATCAAAAATACACACACACATACACACACACACACACACACACACACACACACACAACATAGTGCGAGTCTCAGACTGAGGCACTTGTGAGAACAAGCAGCAATTTCCGCGCACGTGTGTGTGTGTGTGTGTGTGTGTGTGTGTGTGTGTGTGTGTGAGTGCGCGCGCGTGTATTCGATGAAGGCCTTACTGGCAAAAAGCTTTATTTGTGACAGTCTTTTTGTTGTGCCTTTCTGCAACTTAACATCTCCGCTATATGGTGAGTAGCGACTTTCCTTCATAATATTGTTACATTTTGTCCTGTATTTTCCATTGTCAGGTTTATGTTAAGATTCATTCACCAATTTATTTTTCACCTAATCCTACAAGCCAAGTAAAAAAAAACATTACAAGTCGTTTCCTGCTAAAGATATTATTAAAATCCTTCGTACATGCCTTTCACACGATTTCAGTGTGATACATCAGTAGCAAATTAATTAAGTAAGTTGGAATAATGTGCAACTGCTTAAAATCCAAGTCCACAATTGTATTAACAACATGTGAATTTTTCAATTATTTAATATGATTACCATTTCTTTCTAGGTAATACTCTTGGGCATAGAGCCTTAACTAATGTTCTTTCAATATCTTTAATTGGTCTTGCATACTGTACCTTATCAGATATTTCTCATCAGCAGGTACACAACAGAGTAAATTACTTGCTTCTTTAACACACAGAATAAAATCCCATTATTTTTTAGGAGCAGTCATATGTAGTAGTTATGCATGTTCAAAATGAGATTACAATTATTGATTTAAAATTAAAGTGAACAATCTGAAGAAATTCAACTGAAATACTGCTACAACACCATCTTATGCGAGGAAACAGCATCTGAAATAAAGCACCTTTCAAACGTTTACAAGCCCAAAAGTTGTTCTTACGAACACAGATTTTGTTGTTATGTTTCAAATTGGATGTTGTCTGATTTTGTTTCCATTTTATATCCATCACACATTTAGATTTTTTTTTTTTTTTTTTTTTTTTTTTAAAGTGAAATCACTGCCGATGGTGAAGGCTTGTATAACACAGTTAACAAATGGAAAGAAAACGAACAAGTACACAGCAAGAGAAATTTGTGTGTCAGTAAATGGCACTCTTAAAATAAACATGAGCAGACAATCATTACAATCCCGCAGTTGAGTCCCGAACGCTATATACGCACATCTTCAATTTACCTGAATACACTGATGAGTCAAAACACTATGACCGTCCAATTAATAGCTTATTTGTCCATCTTTGGATTGAAGTACATCACTGATTCTGCATATCAGGGATGAGACAGTTTTTTGGTAGGTTTTTGGAGGTATGCGGCATTAGATGTCTACACACATGTCATGAAATACGTGTGAATAATGGGCTGCTGATTTGTTGGCAAGGTGGTGATGAACGATAGCGACCCAGATGGGTTCCATAGGTTTTACATCCGGTGAATTTGGGCACAGAGACGTCAACATGAGTTCACTATAATGCACCTCAGGGGGTTGTTTTCCCCAAAAAGAGCTTCAAATGACCGACATCATCTCACTGACACTAATAAACTTGAGGTTGTGATCGACTGAGCGCGTGTCATCTGCTAAAATGGAAGATATATCAGGCTACAGCTGTAGACTGGCACGTACCAGAGTAAAATAGGGACAATCAAGTAAAAGGCGTCTCACTGTCCACAGTTGAGAGCAGTGGGAAAAAAGTGGGGGAGAATCGTCACTTAAAAGATGACTATGGCTAAAAAGACAGTGGTGCCCTATCCATAGTCTAGTTAAAATTACCTCCTCCCGACGATGAGTTTGGGAGGAAGAGGTCCAAGCACAGGGAAGAGCTTTCACTTCCTGCAATTTATTATTGGGAAGCATAGACCAATGTGCGTGCCATAAAAGAGCAACACGACGACATAAAACACTCTGTAGATTGGCGAAGGGGACCATGCGAACAGCAGGCTGAAGATAAGACTGCAGCCTTGGCCGCTATATCGGCAACCTCGTTTCCACGGATACCAATGTGTCCTGGAATCCACAGGAATGCCAAAGATGCCCTCAAGTGGAGCAAGTGGAGGCAGTCCTGGATCAGGTGGACCAGGGGCTGGACATGGTAAAGAGCTTGGAGACTGAGGAGAGAGCTGAGCATATAATATACCGTATCCGCTGATGGCGACGGAGGTATTGGACAGCCTGGAGAACAGCGTAAAGGTCCGCAGTAAAAACTGAACACTGGTCGGGAAGCCGAAATCAATTAGGGGTGTCGCCAACAATATACGCACTCCCAACACCAAATGATGTTTTAGAGCCATCAGTATAAATAAATGTGGCATCCTTCATTTGTGCGCATAGAGCAGCAAATGCCCAGCGATGAACGAGAGAAGGGGTACCATCCTTGGGAAGCTAACAAAGGTCACGGAGCAGATGGGTCCGGGGGCAGAGCCAAGGCGGTGCTGTACCCCCAGTTGTCAAGAAAGTTTGAGGAAAGTGGAAGGAAAGAGAATGGAGCAGTTGACTGAACTGGATTCCCAGTGGTAGGAGAGAGGAAGTGCAGCCTGCATACCCTAAATTCAAGGAGGAGTCGAAGGAAAAGTCATGGGCCGGATTAGCAGGCATGGAAGACATCTCGCTAGCATAACGACTCAAAAGGCCAGCTCACCGATTGGACAGCGGAGGTTCAACAGTCTCAGCATAAAGGATTTCCACAGGGCTGGTGTAAAAAGCTCCAGACGCTAAACGCAATCCACGGTGGTGGACAGAGTCAAGACAGTGAAGAATAGATGGCTGAGCAGAGGAGTAAACTATGCTTCCATAGTTCAATTTCGAGAGACAGCGAGCTGAAAGATAGGAAACGTGGGAGGACCAGCGCAGTTTTCTGTCAAACATAAGACTCAAGAATTTAGCGACGTCCACGAACGGAAGGTCGACAGGGCCTAGATGTAGAGAAAGCGGAAGAAACTCCGTACGAACCCAAAAATTGACACAAACAGTCTTACTGGGAGCAAAGCGGAAGCCGGTTTCGATGCTCCAAGAGTGGAGGCTATCAAGACATCCTTGAAGATGTCGTTCAAGAAGGTGGCCCGTTGAGAGCTGTAGTACATCGCAAAATTGTCCACAAAGAGGGAGCCCAAGACATCAGGAAGGAGGCAATCCATAATTGGATTTATGGCGATGGCAAACAGTACAACACTTAGTACGGAGCCCTGGGGTACCCGTTTTCTTGGGAGAAAGTACAGGAGAGGGTAGTGTTCACCCACACTTTAAATGTGCACTCTGCCATAAATTCACGAATAAATAGGGGCAGCCGACCTCTAGAGCACCAAGAGAACAGTGTGCGAAGGATGCCTGTGCTCCAACTGACTGCGGGAACAGGACACGGTAATTTGGATGCCCGGGCAAGCTAAAAACATGGGCAGCATAAGCAGCCAGTAATTGTTGGCGTCGTAACCGCATTGGAGGGACACCTGCCTCCACGAGTATGCTGTCCACAGGGCTGGTGCGGAAAGCACCAGTGGCAAGGCGTATCCCGCAGTGGAGAATTGGGTCCAGCACCCGCAACGCAGATGGGGATGCTGAGCCATAAGCCAGGCTCCCATAATCCAGACGGGACTGGATTAACGCCTGGTAGAGCCGCAGCAGGGTAGATCGGTCGGCGCCCCAGCGGGTGTGGCTCAAGCATCTCAGAGCGTTTAGATGCCGCCAACATGCCTGTTTAAGCTGCCGGATATGAGGCAGCCAAGTCAACCGGGCATCAAAAACCACCCCCAATAACCTGTTTGAGTCCACCACTGAAAGAAGTTCGCCGGCAAGATAAAGCCGCGGCTCCGGGTGGACAGTACATCGCCGGCAGAAATGCATAACGCAGGTCTTGGCTGCCGAAAACTGGAACCCATGAGCTACAGCCCAAGACTGCGCCTTGCGGATAGCGCCCTGTAGCTGACGTTCAACAGCTGCAATGCCAGTAGAGCTGTAGTAAAGGCAGAAGTCGTCAGCATACAGGGAAGCGGAGACAGAACTTCCCACGGCCGCAGCGAGCCCGTTAATGGCTATTAAAAACAGGCAGACACTTAAAACAGAACCCTGCGGCACGCCGTTCTCCTGGACGTGGGAGGAACTACACGAGGCTGCGACTTGCACGCGGAAGGCACGATACGACAGGAAATTGCGGATAAAAATCGGCAGAGGGCCCCGAAGACCACATCCATGAAGCGTAGAAAGGATGTGATGACGCCATGTCGTATCGTACGCCTTCCGCATGTCGAAAAAGACAGCGACCAGGTGCTGACGGCGGGCAAAGGCAGTACGGATGGCCGACTCCAGGCTCACCGGATTGTCGGCGGCGGAGCGGCCTTTACGGAACCCACCCTGAGACGGAGCCAGAAGGCCCCGAGACTCCAGTACCCAATTCAAGCGCTGGCTCACCATCCGTTCGAGAAGCTTGCAAAGAACGTTGGTGAGGCTAATGGGGCGGTAGCTGTCCACCTCCAAAGGGCTCTTGCCTGGTTTCAAAACGGGGATGACAATACTTTCCCGCCATTGCGACGGAAACTCACCCTCGACCCAGAGACGGTTGTAAAGGTCGAGGAGGCGTCGCTTGCAGTCCATTGAACGGTGTTTCAGCATCTGACAGTGGATGCGATCGGGCCCAGGAGCGGTATCAGGGCAAGCGGCAAGGGCACTGTGAAATTCCCACTCACTGAATGGAGCATTGTAAAATTCAGAAGCGTGGGTGCGAAAAGAAGGGCTCCGACGTTCCATCCGCTCTTTAATGGAGCGGAAGGCCTGGGGGTAATTCGCAGAAGCGGAACTCATAGCAAAATGCTCTGCTAAGCGGTTTGCAATGACGTCTGAGTCAGTACAAACTGCTCCATTCAGTGAGAGCGCATGGACGCTGACAGGGGTCCAATAGCCGGAGACGCGTCGAATCTTAGCCCAGACCTGCGATGGAGTGACATGGAGGCCAATGGTGGACACATACCGCTCCCAGCACTCCTTCTTGCCTTGGCGGATAAGGAGGCGGGCCCGTGCACACAGCCGTTTGAAGGCGATAAGGTGGTCTATGGAGGGATGTTGCTTGTGACGCTGGAGCGCCCGCCGGCGATCTTTAATCGCTTCAGCGATCTCAGGCGACCACCAAGGCACAGCCCTCCGCCGAGGGGACCCAGAAGAACGGGGAATGGCAGATTCGGCGGCAGTAACGATGCCGGTGGTGACCGATTGAACCACTTCATCAATGACATCAGTAGAGAGAGGCTCAATAGCGGCAGTAGAGGAGAACAAGTCCCAGTCAGCCTTATTCATAGCCCATCTGCTAGGGCGCCCAGAAGAGTGACGCTGTGGTAGTGACAGAAAGATCGGAATGTGGTCACTACCACACAGGTCGTCATGCACACTCCATTGGACAGACGGTAAGAGGCTAGGGCTACAGATGAAAAGGTCAATGGCGGAGTATGTGCCATGCACCACACTGAAGTGTGTGAAGGCACCATCATTTAACAGCGAGAGATCGAGCTGCGACAATAAATGCTCAACGACGGCGCCTCGACCTGTTGCCACTGACCCACCCCACAGAGGGTTATGTGCGTTGAAGTCGCCCAATAGCAAGAAAGGTGGCGGCAATTGGGCTACCAGTGCAGCCAGGACATGCTGCGAGACATCACCATCCGGCGGAAGGTAAAGACTGCAGACGGTAACAGCCTGTGGCGTCCACACCCGAACAGAGACAGCCTCTAAAGGTGTTTGGAGAGGGACGGACTCGCTGTGCAGAGTGTGAAGGACATATATGCAGACGCCACCAGACACCCTTTCATAAGCTGCTCGGTTCTTATAATAACCCCGATAGCCACAGAGGGCGGGGGTTCGCATTGCTGGAAACCAAGTTTCCTGAAGAGCAATGCAGAAGAAACGGTGAAGGCTGATAAGTTGGCGGAGCTCAGCTAGATGGTGGAAGAAACCGCTGCAGTTCCACTGGAGGATGGTGTTGTCCATGGCTGGGAAAGGCGTGACGGGACGGGGAAGGCAGATTACGCCGCTGGGTCACCTGCTGCCTCCAATTGAGCACCTGTGCTAGTGCTTTCCATGGCGTCGGAGGGACTGGCGAGATCGAGGTCCTCAGCGGACGCCAGGATCTCCACCTCATCCTCAGACGCAGTGTTTGAAGGTTGCGGTGGGACAGGCGCCACTGCAATGTCAGGATGCTTGGGAGCCTTTTTCTTCAACTGCTTCGCACGCTGTGCCTTTGGAGGGTCTGGCTGGGAGGGCCCCACTGGGTCAGTCTCAGGGACGGACGACGACCGTGAAGCCCTATGACCAGCGACCGGTTGTTGCTTCAAAACTTTGTGGGTGTCCGCTTTGACACTGGGCAAAGCCTGGGAAGGGAGGGCCCCAAGGGACCCCTTCCTGGCTAGAGTAGCCAAAGAAGCCTCACGCTTCTCCGGCTGGGAAGGGGGGATGAATGTCCCCGATGGTTGGGGTGGTGTTGCTCCTGGAGTAGATGGACAACCAAGGGGGCCGGTTCATTGTGACATAGCTGAGAGGCAACAGTACGTGACGACACGGGAGAGGATCGGACCGCTGTTGCAGCAGCGGCATAGGTGGATGTCATGGGCACGGGATGTAGCCGCTCATATTTCCGCCTTGCCTCGGTGTAGGTCAGGCGGTCCAGAGTCTTATATTCCATTATCTTCCTTTCTTTCTGGGAGATCCTACAGTAAGGCGAGCAGGGGGAATGGTGTTCTCCGCAGTTAACACAGATAGGAGCCGGGGCACATGGAGTATCAGGATGCGAAGGACATCCACAATCCCGACACGTGATGCTGGAAGTACAGCGAGATGACATGTGCCCGAACTTCCAGCATTTAAAATACCGCATCGGAGGACGGATATATGGCTTCACATCACAACAGTAAACCATCACCTTAACCTTTTCGGGTAAGACATCACCCTCAAAGGCCAAGATGAAGGCACCGGTGGCTACCTGATTATCCCTCGGACCCCTATGGACGCGCCGGACGAAGTGAACACCTCGTCGTTCGAGGTTGGCGCGTAATTCATCGTCGGACTGCAGAAGAAAATCCCTGTGGAATATAATACCCTGGACCATGTTGAGACTCTTATGCGGCGTGATGCTAACTGAAACATCCCCAACTTGTCACAATTGAGCAACCTCCGTGACTGGGCAGAGGATGCCGTTTTGATGAGCACAGAACCAGAGCGCATCTTGGACAAGCCCTCCACCTCCCCGAACTTGTCCTCTAAATGCTCCACAAAAAACTGGGGCTTGGTTGACATAAACCATTCCCCAACAACTCGCGTACACACAAGGAACCGGGGTGAATATTCCCCACTGCCTTCTTTTGCCATACGTTCCTCCCATGGAGTGGCCAGGGAGGGAAATGATCGTGGTTCGTATTTCCTGCCGTTGAGGTTAGACCTCGATCGCTTAGAGACTGCTGGTGGAGGCCCACCAGTGAGAGATGATGTACCACGCTTCATTGCGGGTCATCCGCCCTGATGCCACCTACTCCGACCAAGGGCCCTCCCCACGGGCGCCACCCAGCCGCAGCAATAGCCACCTGGCAGGACGGCCATTGCCGGGAGTCCTGATGCCCCAAGGAGATGGGCATCTACTCCTTGGCATACGCGGGGAGTTAACGGCGCAGGCATCAGTAGAGCGATCCGTGTTGTCAGGGGGGCTACAACCAACAGGGTACATGGTGGCCCCACCACAACGGACTGGCTACCGTGCTGGATCTTAGGTGCAAAACTGTCCAAGGTCGTCGTCGCAGTTAAAAGAAACACTGCAGAGTGCAGCGTGGGAATCGCACCCAGGGACGTATCCTCGCCCAAGAGATGGAAAACGAGCGGGACACCATTGCAACGACGAAAAAGCCGGCTAAAGGTCTCAATGCACGACAGATACAGTGCACCATATAAGTAGCCCTTCCCCAATTGGCTCGCTCTTCGGAAGAATTTAGAAAGATGGAAGTCAAACCCGAGAGGGGACCATCACATAATGCCGAAACATGTGAGACTCCTTTTAGGCGCTTCTTACGACAGGCAGGAATACCGCGGGCCTATTCTAACCCCCGAACCCGCAGGGGGAGGGGAGACAGAAGATGACCGGCGAGTAGGATCATAAGAGGATCGACAATTCTTTCCGATTGGCTCTAATGCCGTGGATATTCCAATGGATAATTGACATAGGGTGGACAGAAAAGGGAAGAATCTTACCACGGTTGCTCTCAACGACTGCTGAGAGACGGTGGCTGACAGCACGGAACGGCATTCGGCCAAAGCCAGAAAATCCTGATCCATTGGTTATTCAGGGGCAGCTCCTGCCGCCAGTGATTGGCCGGTTGATCGGCTGCCAGCAGTGTGCCTTGGCGACACAGAAGACAGCCGAGGGCGGTTACCGCCAGGTGGCGCTGTATATGAGGCACACCGTGACAGAGAAGGAGAGGAACTTTGTTTCTTATGAGCCTTCTTGGAAACAGGGCGTTGAGATAAGGGAGGAATCGATGGTTTGGAAGTCGGGGTACGTAAAAAATCTTCGCAAGTAGGCTCTTCTTTGGAAGTCCGGGCGTCTGATTTTGGGGCTCGTGATTTAGCAGAAGCTGATGAAGGGTGAGCCGTAGAGTGAGCAGGTGATAGTGGGGAGGTTGAACGGGCAATCTTTGTGCTGGCCGATCTGACAACCGTGGCACTAAAGGTGAGATCACAAGTCTGTGCAGCTGCTTCCTTAGTACGCCGAGGAGATGCAAGGACAGTGCTATATTTACCTGCTGGAGGCACAGTGGGCTTTCGACTGGCGAATAACTTTCGACCAGCAAATAAAGGCCCCTTTTCCTTCACTCTGATTTCCTGAATAAGCCGTTCATCTTTGAAAATGAGGCAATCTCTAGAGGAAGCAGCGTGGTCATCCATACAGTTGATGCAATGAGGGGATGGAGGTGGACAAGCACCCTAATGGGCATCCTTGCCACACGTAACGCATTTGGCCGGATTGGAACATGACTGGCTGGTATGATTAAACCGCTGACACTGATAGCAATGCATAGGGTTTGGGATGTAAGGGCAACCTGAAAGTATCTCATAGCCCGCTTTAATGTTCGATGGAAGTTGAACTCTGTCAAATGTCAAGAAGATAGTACGGGTTGGAACCAAGTCCTTGTCAACCATTTTCATGACTCTATGTACAGCTGTTACGCCCTGTTCAGACAGGTAGTTTTGAATTTCCTCGTTGGACAATCTGTCGAGTGAATGTGTATAAACCACCCCGTGTGATGAATTTAAAGTGTGGTGCGCTTCCACCCAGACAGGGATGGTGTGTAGTAGTGAAGTTCGCAGCAATTTTTGTGCCTGGAGGGCAATGACTGTTTCTAACAACAAGGTGCGTAATCGGGAACAAGACTTTACAGGACCTGCAATTGCATCAACACCTTTCTCAATAATGAAAGGGTTGACTGTGGAGAAGTCTTGACCTTCGTCCGACCGAGAAACAACAAGGAACTGTGGCACTGATAGAAGAATTGTCCGTGGCTGAGACTCATTTAACTTCCGCTTGTGAGCATAAATTGTAGACGTAGAGGAAGCCATTGCAGAAGTACCCCCTTGATTACAGGAGTCTCCGATGGCGCGCTCCTTCCTTGTGGGGAACATTAAGTTGTGAAACAGTAATCAAAATTGCACTATCTTAAGTGACACGAAATGCAAATTCCAGGAAAAAATTGATTGAAGTAAACAAAAGCTACCCTTTTCTACATTTATCAAATCAAAAGCCCACCTCAGTCAAAGAGTGCATAATTGTACATTTAACAACATACAAAGCAATCGCAGTCAGACAGACAGAAACGTGATTACAAACTGTAAATTGTCCCAGAACCAACTACCGGAGGGAAAACAAGAGGTCTGTTCAGTGGCAAACAATAAACACTGCTAACTTACTTTGTAACTATTTAACTAACATGAGAAATTTTTTTAAGATCAGAACATGTTTTATACTGCCAATGGATGCATGTGGGTTTTTATTCCATGCCAAATCAAGAAGTGCTACAACCTGACCCTCTTAGATTTATGTGAAATTAAATATGCATGTAATATTGATAAATAGTAGCACAAAACTTTTTTCACATTTTCTGTTGAGTGGTTATCTAGCGACTGCTCCTAAAAAATGTAAAAACAAATCTAATTTTTGCCTCACAGCACATCATCAATTTGTTCACAATTTTTGTTCTGATTTAACTACAAAATGAAACCATGACTGAATTTAATGAGTTTTGAAAAACCATGTTTTTTAAAAATTGTAAAAAAAAAAAAAAAAGATATATGCCAACAATAGTGCTTTCCTCTGTGTAGTCTGAAAGTTCCAATTTACAATGAGCATGATATCGCTATCAAAAATAATTGTGTGTGTATCACAACTCTGTTAAATATCATTCAGACCATCAATTGTTATTTTTATTTTGTTGTTGTTGTTGTTGTTGTTGTCTTCAGTCCTGAGACTGGTTTGATGCAGCTCTCCATGCTACTCTATCCTGTGCAAGCTTCTTCATCTCCCAGAACCTACTGCAACCTACATCCTTCTGAATCTGCTTAGTGTGTTGATCTCTTGGTCTCCCTCTACGATTTTTACCCTCCATGCTGCCCTCCAATGCTAAATTTGTGATCCCTTGATGCCTCAAAACACGTCCTACCAACCGATCCCTTCTTCTAGTCAAGTTGTGCCACAAACTTCTCTTCTCCCCAATCCTATTCAATACCTCCTCATTAGTTACGTGATCTACCCACCTTATCTTCAGCATTCTTCTGTAGCACCACATTTCGAAAGCTTCTATTCTCTTCTTGTCCAAACTGGTTATCGTCCATGTTTCACTTCCATACATGGCTACACTCCATACAAATACTTTCAGAAACGACTTCCTGACACTTAAATCTATACTAGATGTTAACAAATTCCTCTTCTTCAGAAACGATTTCCTTGCCATTGCCAATCTACATTTTATATCCTCTCTACTTCGACCATCATCAGTTATTTTACTCCCTAAATAGCAAAACTCCTTTACTACTTTAAGTGTCTCATTTCCTAATCTAATCCCCTCAGCATCACCTGATTTAATTTGACTACATTCCATTATCCTCGTTTTGCTTTTGTTGATGTTCATCTTATATCCTCCTTTCAAGACACTGTCCATTCCGTTCAACTGCTCTTCCAAGTCCTTTGCTGTCTCTGACAGAATTACAATGTCATCGGCGAACCTCAAAGTTTTTACTTCTTCTCCATGAATTTTAATACCTACTCCGAATTTTTCTTTTGTTTCCTTTACTGCTTGCTCAATATACAGATTGAATAACATCGGGGAGAGGCTACAACCCTGTCTCACTCCTTTCCCAACCACTGCTTCCCTTTCATGCCCCTCGACTCTTATAACTGCCATCTGGTTTCTGTACAAATTGTAAATAGCCTTTCGCTCCCTGTATTTTACCCCTGCCACCTTCAGAATTTGAAAGAGAGTATTCCAGTCAACATTGTCAAAAGCTTTCTCTAAGTCTACAAATGCTAGAAACGTAGGTTTGCCTTTTCTTAATCTTTCTTCTAAGATAAGTCGTAAGGTTAGTATTGCCTCACGTGTTCCAACATTTCTACGGAATCCAAACTGATCTTCCCCGAGGTCCGCTTCTACCAGTTTTTCCATTCGTCTGTAAAGAATTCGTGTTAGTATTTTGCAGCTGTGACTTATTAAACTGATAGTTCGGTAATTTTCACATCTGTCAACACCTGCTTTCTTTGGGATTGGAATTATTATATTCTTCTTGAAGTCTGTGGGTATTTCGCCTGTCTCATACATCTTGCTCACCAGATGGTAGAGTTTTGTCATGACTGGCTCTCCCAAGGCCATCAGTAGTTCTAATGGAATGTTGTCTGCTCCCGGGGCCTTGTTTCGACTCAGGTCTTTCAGTGCTCTGTCAAACTCTTCACGCAGTATTGTATCTCCCATTTCATCTTCATCTACATCCTCTTCCATTTCCATAATATTGTCCTCAAGTACATCGCCCTTGTATAAACCCTCTATATACTCCTTCCACCTTTCTGCCTTCCCTTCGTTGCTTAGAACTGGGTTGCCATCTGAGCTCTTGATATTCATACAAGTGGTTCTCTTTTCTCCAGAAGTCTCTTTAATTTTCCTGTAGGCAGTATCTATCTTACCCCTAGTGAGACAAGCCTCTACATCCTTACATTTGTCCTCTAGCCATCCCTGCTTAGCCATTTTGCACTTCCTGTCGATCTCATTTTTGAGACGTTTGTATTCCTTTTTGCCTGCTTCATTTACTGCATTTTTATATTTTCTCCTTTCATCAATTAAATTCAATATTTCTTCTGTTACCCAAGGATTTCTATTAGCCCTCGTCTTTTTACCTACTTGATCCTCTGCTGCCTTCACTACTTCATCCCTCAGAGCTACCCATTCTTCTTCTACTATATTTCTTTCCCCCATTCCTGTCAATTGTTCCCTTATGCTCTCCCTGAAACTCTCTACAACCTCTGGTTCTTTCAGTTTATCCAGGTCCCATCTCCTTAAATTCCCACCTTTTTGCAGTTTCTTCAGTTTCAATCTGTAGTTCATAACCAATAGATTGTGGTCAGAATCCACATCTGCCCCTGGAAATGTCTTACAATTTAAAACCTGGTTCCTAAATCTCTGTCTTACCATTATATAATCTGTCTGATACCTTCTAGTATCTCCAGGATTCTTCCATGCATACAACCTTCTTTTATGATTCTTGAACCAAGTGTTAGCTATGATTAAGTTATGCTCTGTGCAAAATTCTACAAGGCAGCTTCCTCTTTCATTTCTTCCCCCCAATCCATATTCACCTACTATGTTTCCTTCTCTCCCTTTTCCTACTGATGAATTCCAGTCACCCACGACTATTAAATTTTCGTCTCCCTTCACTACCTGAATAATTTCTTTTAACTCTTCATACATTTCATCAATTTCTTCATCATCTGCAGAGCTAGTTGGCATATAAACTTGTACTACTGTAGTAGGCATGGGCTTTGTGTCTATCTTGGCCACAATAATGCGTTCACTATGCTGTTTGTAGTAGCTAACCCGCACTCCTATTTTTTTATTCATTATTAAACCTACTCCTGCATTACCCCTATTTAATTTTGTATTTATAACCCTGTATTCACCTGACTAAAAGTCTTGTTCCTCCTGCCACCGAACTTCACTAATTCCCACTATATCTAACTTTAACCTATCCATTTCCCTTTTTAAATTTTCTAACCTACCTGCCCGATTAAGGGATCTGACATTCCACGCTCCGATCCGTAGAATGCCAGTTTTCTTTCTCCTGATAACGACGTCCTCTTGAGTAGTCCCCGCCCGGAGATCCGAATGGGGGACTATTTTACCTCCGTAATATTTTACCCAAGAGGACGCCATCATCATTTAATCGTACAGTAAAGCTGTTACCCATGATAATTTTACAGAACTGTAGTTGGATTTATTACTTTTCCAGCAAAATTTTACTTTTCATACTTTTAACTGTGTTTTAAAGCGTAGCACTAGCTAAATTAATAAACAGCTCAACATATCTAAAATATGCATCTTAAAACAAGCAATAAACTTCACAGTACAGACCGTATACAAGATTACCAGTTGGTGTGATTATCTCCCATTTGTTAGGCATTTTGTCACTGGAGAATGTTCATTCAGCTACTGTAGAAAGGTGACCTGTACATTTTCTTTTTGTACAACATGGCATAGTAAAGTAAAATAATGTGACTAATTCTGAAATGTTTTTTGAAATTAGCTTGTTGTTGTTGTTGTTGTTGTCTTCAGTCCTGAGACTGGTTTGAAGCAGCTCTCCATGCTACTCTATCCTGTGCAAGCTGCTTCATCTCCCAGCACTTACTGCAACCTACATCCTTCTGAATCTGCTTGGTGTATTCATCTTTTTGTCTCCCTCTACGATTTTTACCCTCCACGCTGCCCTCCAATACTAAATTGGTGATGAAATTAGCTTAAAGATGCTTTAGTACAGTTCTTGCAAAAGTGTAGAAGTTTATATGCCTACAACCAGTTAGTATTTGCAAACTATTAACGTAACCATAAATTTTCTTCCAGGATGTGGAAAGACGGAGAAGTAATGTTGCGTACTGCTAAATCAAATTAGACCATTCATTTCAAAATGGAATAACATGCCTAAAATTTTTACTGTGACAAGTGCCAGAAAATACTTCCCCAGTAGAAGTTTCTGATACATCTAGCACAGAAGACTATGACAACCTGAGGTCAAACAAAAAAGTGAAAAGATGTTAAGGTGTAGTGACGTACAAGTCACTGTTTCAAGTTCAACCCTAAAAACTATGAAAACTTGTTTGCAGTCTGTTGCAGAATCGTGTTACGAAAGAGAAACTATGTGGGGTGCAGTATACTAAAAAACAAAAACTAACTTCAACAATACAAAGAAAAGTATTGTTACTGCCTTCTGGTGAACAATTACATGATCATTCAGAATCAGAGATCTTTCAGCTGAAAGAGACATTTAGTAGTTGCTAATCTCGAAGTAAGAGAGGTGAAAATTCTTATTTTCTACCTAAAAGATGGAGTGTTAAGAAGCTTCAAGAGGAATTTAATGTTACTAAGTACAAGGCTAGAAAAGTAAAAGATTTGGTGAAGGCCAAGAGTATTTTACCTTCTCCCAATCCAAAACCTGGCAAGACTCTTAATCAGATGACTGTTGATTTTGCAAAAATACATTGTTCTTACAAAGGCAAGCAGATCAGTACATGGTAGAAAAGATTTTGTGGCTATAAAAATTGATGGAGGGGAAAATCAAGTGCACAAAGGTTACTTTCAAGTAATTTGATAGAAATTTAATTGTCCCAAAAATTGCATTTTAGCTAGGAATGGTGATACACACAGTGCTGTCATGTGGATGTTCTGTCAGTAAGTAGCAGATAAGTAAAGGCAATATCGAACCCTTAAATGTCTACAGGGAAAACATATACATTATCCCATACAGAAATGGTGATGGGCAAAAAACTGATTGGCTAGATGCGTGATGAATTTGACACGACTCATCTCAGTAGCAATAACTAATAACTTATTAGTCTTTTTACTTAGACACTGATTAGGTACCCGTTTTTAATATCTATTACAAACTACTTTACTTTGATGTCATACAGTACCACACAGCTGATAAGCAGGCCTAATACTTAAAATAAATTAATTTCTGAAGGTGTTTAGAGCTGAACACCCATTACTCAGTAACCTTTCGCCAGAAATATGCGAATAAATGTTTTGTGTTACTGTTTATGAATACTACAAGCATACTTAATTTCAAATAAATCTTAAGAGGTTTAGGCTGAAAAAAGTTTGTGGATTGAACATGTACTGGCCTATGCCATTTATACACTGAATGTGTTACCACAGCATTAAAAGCAAGGATTTTTACTATGGCCAAGGTGAATCTACTGGCATACACACAGATGACAGTAGAGTAACAGTAGATCGTCTTTATTGGACTTTAATTCAAAGTGACAACTTAACATAATGTGACTGATTGTGACCATGTACAGAAGGAAAACAATATACATCAATAAATGCTTTGTTTTCCGAGAGTTTCAGTTCGGTGCAATATACATCCACTTTATATGACAATTTACATTAGCTTATGATCCAAAGTGCACACAAACAAGAAACTATTGGGCACAACTTTCGCCGTAAGTTCTCTGAATTAACTGCATTGAGTTATTTAATTTCCCAATGCCATCATAAATGTGACCAATATCAAAGGAACACCAGTTCATTATAAATCTGCAGATGTCAGTAAGGGACAAAATAACCAAACCTGTTGTCAGATACAGAGCAGCACAGTCAATCATTATGAAGCTTCCATTTCCCTATCATACCATTGTCACCTGTACATTTCTACCCAATGACTGACTGAAATTTTGCCAGAAAATCTGCAAGTGCGATATGAGCCTTGCACATAACAGGGCACACACATAACCTTCGCCCCTCCCCACCGCCGCAGCCTTAGTAAACACACACACACACACACACACACACACACACACACAGAGAGATTCAATTAACATCAACACCAACCACAGACTTCCTTTTTATCAAAGATATTTGTGAACAGCACCTGTACCAACACTACAAAATTGAAAAATCCCTGCACAATGTCTGATACAAGGGTGCCTGGTGTTTGCCTTCATAAAGGTCATAATCTTTCTGCCCAAGAATTCACACTGGGTTCAGAGTGCTTTTGCATAATATTCGCATGATGATCGACATTACTGGTAACAAATCTAGCAGAATGCCTCTAACTGCTTTGATGTCTTCCTTTAATCTGACCTGGTGAGAGCCCAAACACTACCAAGCGAGGTGGCGCTATGGTTAGTACACTGAACTCTCCTTCAGGCGGACGACGATTCAAACCCGTCTCCAGCCATCCTGATTTAGGTTTTCTGTGATTTCCCTAAACCGTTTCAGGTAAACACCAGGATGGTTCCTTTCAAAGGGCACAGCTGATTTCCTTCCCCATCCTTCCTTACTCTGAGCTTGTGCTTTGATTAAACACTAATTCCCTCCTCCTCCCGAACACTCAGCAGTACTCAAGAATGGACTCCACTAGTGTTCAGTGTGTGGTGTCTTTATATGAGAGCTGCAGTTGTCTATATGTCCTTGTTAGATTATAAGAGATGTCCCCAGTGGTGGGTTTGACTTTTTAAAACCATCTGTCCGATTGTGTAGGTTACGGTCAAGTAACATGCTCTGCAGTCATTCACCCTTATTGGCTTTTGTTTATGAGTAATGGACAGAGGGGGGACACCTAAAAATTTCGTGTGTTGGTCTAGAGCCTTGAAAGTAATACAAATACACAGATTGATAGTGCAGCATAAGCATTACTGTGGATTCCCCACATTCAGAAGGTTGTGCATTCGAATCTCTTCAAGTGTTTTGTAATTTGCAATCTTTATTGAAATGGCTTTTATCATTATTGTTATTCAACTGATTGGTTTAACTGTAATTTTTTTATTTCTAATCCTTATTCACATCATTTTAATCTCCATACTAACTTCTTGATTTGCTCTCATTTTTTGTTCCTTCCATATTCTTCTTTCATTTGGTATCATTGTTCATGTAATTTTATTATTATGTGCAAGAAGAAATTGATGTCTAAAATGTTTGTACAATTGTTACCACCAAAAAAAAAGTACATCTTGCAACCAATAGATTTGGTTTTTTTTTTCAAATGTTTAAATATTATGATATACAAATAAAAAATAATTAAATTCAGATGAGCGTTTTTATTAATATTTAAAAATGAAAAATTTCAACATACCTGATGAGATACGAACCCACAACTTTCTGTACGAGGGATGTACCTTAACCATTACGCTATGCCATTAGTCTGTACACTACTCAATTCTAAAGCTCTAGAGCAACATGCAAAATCTGACTTTTTTCATAAATTACTCACAAATAAGGGCCCACCAGGGCGAGATACATGGAACACAAAGCTACGTCTCTGAACAGAACATTTTTTTTAAAAAAAAGAAGAAGAAGGAGGAGGAGGAGGAGGAGGAGGAGGAGGACAGGAAAAAAAAAAAAACAGTCCCACCCCTGTGGACCTGCCTTCCTCTTAAGGCGGCTATCCCCAGCCCCTACAACCAATGTTAAATGCTCTTTTCCTTTCCTAGAACATTGTAATGTTATGCCTTGATATTTAACTGATGTGGCTGTGTCAAGCAGCAAACCACTATAACACTGTACTTTAGTTACACGATTGTTTTTCCTATTCATCTACATTGACTTACGTTTTTCTACATTTGAAACAAGCTGCCATTCATCACACCAGATAAAAATTATTTAAGTCTTCCTGTATCCTTCTAGTCACTCAACAACAATTCTTTCCCATATGCTATAGCACAATCAACAAATGGTCATGTATTGCTGTTCACCTTATCTGTTTAGGAGAACAAGAGCAGTTCTATCTTAAGTCCCTGGTGCTCTTCTGACAATACCATTGTCTGATGAACCCTGGCCATCAAGGACAATGAACTGGATTCTATTAATTACGAAGTCTTCGAGCCAATTTCATATCTGACAAGCTATTCTAGATGCCTGGACCATGTTAACAGTCTGCAAAAGAAAACTTTTCGGAAATCCACAAATACGTAACCTGCCTGTTGCCCTTCATTCATGCTTCGCAGAATATCATATGAGCACAGGAGAGAGAGTTTCATATGTTTAATGCTTTCTAAATCTGTGGTGATTTGTGTACAGAAGCTTTTCTATCTGAAAGAAATTTATCATATTTGAACTTCAAACATTCTGCAGCAAACCAATGTTAACAATAGTGGTCTGCAATTTTGCATAACCACTCTTTTACCCACATTATATTCAGTTTTTACCTGTGTTTACCCAGTCTCTTGGGACTTTGCAATAGGTGAGAGATTTCTGTTAAATGCAACCAATGTAAGAGGCCAATGCAATGGAGTACTCTATGTAAAGCCAAATTGCAATGCCATTCGGACCTGGTGACTTATTTGTTTTTATCTCTTTCAGTTGCTTCTATATTCCAGGGATGCCTGTTACTACGTCCTTTCCTGAAGTCTGTGCAAGGGTGAAACAACAATATGTCTGCGTGAATAATTTATTGAACATGAAATTTATACTTCATCTTTCCTTTTGCTACCTTTACTACTGCCACATCAGACTAGTCAATAAGTGACTGGGTAGAAGCCTTTGACCCACATACTGATTTTACATACAACCAGCATTTTCTCATGTTCTCGGCAAGATCTTTCACTAAAGTATGATGGTAGTAGTTGTATGCTTTGTGCATCAATGTTAAAGAGCATAAACACAGAGAAAGGACTATTTTTAAATGAGAAATTCAGATACGAGACTTCCTACACCACTGAGGTGGTTGCAACTATAGTGACAATAATCCAGTTAAATTCAAAAAGATCGGTGCTGTATCATAAAGTAACTTGGTTCACGTACCTGACTTCTGTAACTTTTTGGTTAAGTATCAGGAGTTTTTGTAACTTCCATGCATTTCTTACAATTTCTGATCATTCTTAAAAATGGGATTGTACAGTACTTGTTTGAAAGTCAACGTTAGGATAATGGAACATTTAACTCCTTAAGGGCCATTTTTGTAAATGACTTCCATAAATGCTTCCAGGATAAGGACAGCTAAACTAAGCCTTCTTCAGGACTTGAAGTGGACCATAGCCACCACATCCTCCACAAACAAAGTATTCATTCAATAAATTTATGAGTTTTTCACATGTGATAAACTGATAATAATTTTAAAAACGACCTACTGTTGGGTTACAAACACTGATTTAATACTATGTATATTTTACAGTTTGTGGACATAACTTGTTATGTCCATATAAAATACGAGAAACCTCACTCAAGGAGTTATTTTATTGACTAATAACTGAACTGCATATTGTCATCTAAATTAATTCTCTGACTGCAAATTCTTTGACATCAGCTGTATTAGGTATGGATTTACTACCTGTTTAGCACCAGACAGGGACTAACTGATTTCCCAGGTCTGGCACAAATTTTCACGATGCTATTAGGTAGTAAGTCTATAACGAATACCGCTGATGTCAAGAAATTTGCTGTCAATGAATTTCGAAATATTTTGTACAGCTGTGGATCATCAACAGTGTCTGTTCTTTCAGACATGCATGTAAATATGCTTATATCATGTTTGCAGTACAGAACACCCGATTTAGTACCAGTGCAGGATTTTGTGTGTGTGTGTGTGTGTGTGTGTGTGTGTGTGTGTGTGTGTGTGTTTTTTGTTTTAATGGCCAGAATAATTCCCCACCACCTTCGGGGAGGGGGGAGGAACCAAGGCTTGTTCCCTCTGAGCATGACAAAGTCCAACCGAGTCAAAATTCTTTACCACCAAAAATGTGTGTACATAAAAAGGAAACAATTACCTTCCCTTTGCGCTTAGCTGTCTTAACATCATCCTGTTCATCATCTGGTGCTTCATCCAAGTCATCACTCATGTCATCATCATCATCCATATCAACTTCTTCCTGAGCCAAGAATTCAAAACTTGACATAACTGCAGCTTCCGTATCAAGAATCATTGCTTCTGTCAAAGACGGAGGAGCCTACAAAAGAATAATTTTGTACAGTGTCATGCCACAATCACCAGAAATTACAAAATGAAGATGAAATACGATACAAAGGAATATCACTAAATCAATTAGTCTCCAAAATACTGTTGGCTCACAACAGCACCTGTAAAATAATTCATCACTATAATCTTTTATGTTCATTTTTATTACAGCAACATGAAACAGTTTTGATGTGGTTGTTTAGGTGCATTTCCCATTGTCTCTACAGGCTCAGTCAAGATCAAACAATACAGTCAGAATGGCAGGCAGATTTATGTATTCTCGGTATTCGAGGATCTGCTATGCTACACAATATTTCCATACAAACTGACAAGTCACAGCTTCCAAAGCCATACAGTTACAAGGATTATCCTTAAACTAACATTACATGTTGGAATATCTTGGGGGGAAGTTGGTACCACTGCCATGTAGTGGGAAGCCAACGGAAGGAATCAGCATTCCCAACAAATTGTAGCTCATCGATTAGCGTTGTGGTGACTGATAGAAATGAGTGTTCTCATTCCTGCTGCCACCAACTGTGAAGCGCGTACTGTAATTCGCTACCTAAATGCTAAAGGCATGGATGCCACTGTGATTCATCATGAAATTGTTTCAGTTTAAGGAGATGACGTAATGTCACGGCAGCACGTGACGAAATGGGTACGGAATTTCAATTTTTGGAAGGACAGAAATTCACAACGAAGATGGAAGCAGAAGGCCATCTGTTGTGACCGATGATGAGGTGCAGAAAATTGAAGATAATCATCTATTTGATCGCCATTCGGCAATTTATGACCTGCATGCAGTCTGTCCAAACATTTCAGGAATTATTGTTCGTAAAATCTTAAATCGACAAAATTATCGCAAGTTGTCTGCATGATGAGTGCCCTGGATGTTTACCAGAGCACACAAAATGAACAGAGTTATTGCCACTCACAAATTTCTCGATCATTTTAAGACCGAAACGGTGATGCTTTTCCCAAACCTGTAGTGACAGGAGATGAAACTTGGGCTGATCACCATACTCCAGAGAGCAAACAACAATGTGGTGGCGCCGTACTCTTTCTCCTTCAGCCAAAAAATTCAAAACTCGACAAATAGTGAGGAAAATCATGGTGTCAGTGTTTTGGGAGAGAAAAGGGATTCTGCTCATTAACTTTTTGGAAACAGGCGAAATAACAAATGCTGCAAGATACTGTGAGACCACGAAGAAACTTCGCAGAGCCATATAAAACAAACATCGCAGGATGGTCACAATGGGAGTCTGTCTCCTTCATAACAATGCAAGTTTGCATATCACTCATGCAAGACAGGAGTTGTCAACTTCATTTGGCTGGGAAGTGTTAAGCCACCCTTCTCACAATCCCGATCTCACACCTAGCAACTTTAATCTGTTCACTAAATTGAAGGAACATTTTCGTGAAAAACACCTTTCTGACAATGGAAAGGTGAAAATTGAAGTCAAGAACTGGCTGAAAACGGCAGCAGGAATGTCTATGACATAGGAATCAAAAATCTTGTCCCACAGATGACAAAATGTATTGAGGTAAATAGTGATTATGTGGAAAAATAATGCAAGACCTTCACTACAATGCATGTAAATTTTGTTTTACTTTTTTTTGTACTTCAAAAAATTCTTGTAACCTTACTTTCCAGATTAGCCTTTTAATTCATTTCTCACTGGAAATGAAGTATTCCACTAGAGCTGGTCCTATAACTGTGATGATTTCTTTCTGTTTCAGTCGCACTGTCAAAAAACAGTTTTCAGGTGACATTTTTATTTCGGTGGCTGTGTATACTATGATTGATGCTGTAGATTACTCTTCTGTTAATAGCAATATGGAGCCTCACGAAGCTTAATATCCATTTTTGACAGATGAATCGCCAGCAACAGTGTCAGATACCTCACTTCATGAGCTGTCTGAAATTTAATCACAGATATTGGTACAGAGTATGTATGTCACCACTTCTCACTATTAATCAAATACTGGTGATAGATATGTCTTCCATCACTAATATTTTAACCAGTGGTTTCTGGCATAAGTTCACTGCACAAGAACAAGCCAAGCATCATGCCAGGAGATGTTGCCTGATACACTGCAGAGCATCAGCCTCAATGGAAAAAGCCCTGTACTCTAGCACTTAAAGAGACTGCTAGAAACAACACTGCATTGCATTTAATGTTTAGTGCACAAGTCTATAATTTCACAACACTGATGTAACTGAATTATCTTTAATAAAATATCTTTGATTGTATTACATTGTAAAGGCATTATTGAATATGCAGCCCCCACACGGCAGCAATCAATGAAAGTATACAATTTCTGTAAAAATTTGAATGACTTTTTTTGCATTAGCCTGAATCAATTTCTGCAATCACACACTCCATTTAGTTCTTTAACTGAGGAATCTGATTTCCTTTTTTCAATAACCACTTGACTTCATGTAACCTCACACAAACCAGTCGCATGGCGGCATGTAGCAAGATCTTTGTGGCCAATTCTGGTCTCCAAGATAGGCGATATGACACATGACCCTGAAATTTCTCCTGCAACAATGAGCATGATTAACTTGCAAGTGGTGCCATCTAGCTCAAATCACTTTTTTTTCAGTCTATTCCCTCCAACTGGAGCCGAAAGAGACATTTACCATATGAGATAATGTATGCCACTCGTGTCACTGCATTACCAGTGGAATACTCAAAAAGTAGGACCTAGTCACTAGTTGGTTAACAGGAGCAAGAACAAGATTGTGGCAATGTGAATCAACAGAACACTCACTCCATTTGACACACAGAAAGGAGGATGAAGACTAAAAATGTGAATTTCACATATCCTGGTAGTGATGTGGCAAGTGATGGGAGGACCAACCTTGGGGTTCTGAGCAGGGTAGTCAAACACGCCAAACTCTTCAGTCTGCTATGAAGACTTCCCTGGGATAAGTACATTCCTCTAAGAGCTAAACAGACCTGCTCAAAAGTTTTTTTCTGTCCATCACGTTCTCAAGTCGGCAGAGTGTAATGTCACTACCCTTGTGGGGGAGATACGGCAGTCACCCTAGTTCTGTGTTTTAACCAATTAAGGCCAATTGTGTGAAGCAGTTCATCTTAGATCAGCACAAGATATGAAAATCTGCTATGTATAAATGTCGATCTCAGAGTATTTCACTATGAACAAGGATCAGCTTTGGCCATCAAAATTACAGCAGCAACTTCACAACCCAGTAACACTACAAAATTACTGATTTTATTTTGGGCAAATAGAAGCTGAGAAGAAGGGATAAAGAAATTACTGTTAAAAGTTTTCAAATAATATTTTTTACCTCTAAAGCCAATCTAACACAGTAAGGTCTACCTTAAGTTTGCTAGATGTCAAAACTGACTGCCAGGAGGGGTGGCAGCTAGCTCACATTCTGAACCTCTCACACAGTGTAAGATTTAGCACAGAAGCTAGCAGGCATGCTCGACTGCAAGAACAGCAATACATACAAGCCGGCTGATCTGTAATCTTTCTCAATCAATTTTAAAGAAACTGTTTGGTGAAAAAATTTAATTCTCACATATCTTATAACTTCATTCATCAGCTTCACAATAAAACTGACTACCATTTCATCAATTGTCAAAGTTACTGCGATATTTCAAGATTAAGTGAACTACTGGAAGAATTTCTACAGATTTGCTACGAAAAACAGGGATCACTATGAATTTGTGTTTGGTGCATTTTAGGTCTTGTGTTGCTGCTTATGAAATGTAGCGAACATACTGAATCATTCTCCAAAGTTTAAAGGATACTGCCGTCTGTTTCTGATCGAGAAACTGGATTTTATGTAAAGCACTCTGCCCCCAAATACCCACACTAGTGAAAAAGCCAAATATTAATACATTCCTCTTACCTCTTAAACAGTTTGAGATATCTACACAAGATTTTGGCAAATGATAGCACCCAAAGAGGAGGGTATTTTGCCATTTGATTAATATGCTAACTTCACTATCTACAACATTCCAGAAACTACAGATGTTTTTCAATGAAATAATGTAATTTTTATGGGCCATCGATAGATGGTCAAACAAAAACTGCTCTGGATTTTGCAACAATATCGCTGGAAAAGTGGCACATCTATTTTTATACCGAGAACGGGCTTTTCTCATAAGCTATTGACCTGTCTTTCCCTTAGTTGCTAGTTTAATAATATACTGTTTGAAGTGTCTACCACAATTTTAACTGCTTTAGAATGTTAATGAGATGAATATTTGTAAACTTCACTGTGTTTTGGCAAAAGAAGCAGATTTTAACATGGTGACATGTGAAGTTACATATTACCAAAAACTCTTCACTAATAACTTATCTCTGAAGAAAAAAGGATCTGAATAAGAAGTCTAGGAAACATAAATTACTATTTCTGTTGAAATTTCAGTAGAATCCCGTATTCTGTGTATTTTTAATAATGAATGACTGGTACTGAACTAGCCACAGAAAAAATATGAAAATATTTCAGTTTGCAGAACCCTGTCAGGTACCAGTTAAGGTGTACAGAGATTATAGATTATCAATCTCTCTTACAAACTAAAAAATGTTTTTCAAAAAGTACAATTCTTCACTCTGTACAGGGATAATAATGAAGAGACAGTATACTATGTATTACTGTTTTCATATTTCTCAGATAATCGGAATGTAAGAATAATATCCTCTGACCAGTTTCAATATGAATCGTTCATTAACGAAAATATATTGGGTTATACAATGAGATGACAGAAGTCATGGGGTACCTCTTAACATCGTGTTGGACCTCCTCTTGCTCGGCATAGTGCAGCAAATCATCTTGGGTTGGGCTCAACAAGACGTTGCACTAGATATTGAGCGAAGCTGCCTCTAAAGCCAGCCATAATTATGAAAGTGTTGCTGGGTAGGATTTTATAAACGAACTGACCTCTCGATTACGTCCCGTAAATGTACGATGTGATTCATGATGGGTGACCCGAGTGGCCAAATTATTAACTCAAATTCTCCAGAAAGTTTTTCAAACCAATTACAAACAATTGCAGCCCATGAATATCGCACATTGTCGTCCACAAAAATTCCATCGTTGCTTGGACACGAAGTCCATGAATGGCTGCAAATGGTCTCCAAGTAGGTGAACACAACCATTTCCAGTCAATGTTTGGTTCACTTGGACCAGATGATCCAGTCCAATCCAGGCAAAACCAGCCCACACCATTATGCAGCCACCACCAAATTGCACAGTGCCTTGTTGACAACCTGGGTCCATGGCTTCGTGTGGCCTGCACCACAGTTCTTACCTACTGAAATTGGGCCTCATCTGATCATGCCACAGTTTTCCAGTCATCTAGGGTCCAACTGATATGGTCGCGAGACCTGGAGAGGCACTGCTGGTGATGTGATGCTATTAGCAGAGGAACTCTGCGTCAATCATCTGCTGCCACAGCCCATTAACGTCAAATTTCGCCACACTGTCCTAATGGATACATTCGTCGTATATCCCAAATTGATTTCTGCTATTATTTCACGGTTGCTTGTCCATTACCGACAACAACCTTGTTAAGTGAAAGTCATCGGCGCTTGCTTCGTCCGTGGTCAGAGGTAATGCCTGAAATCTGGTATTCTTGGGACACACTTGACACTGCGGATCTTGAAATATTGATTTCCCTAACGATTCCTGAAAAGGACTGTCCCGTGCTTCTAGCTCCAACTACCATTCCATGTTCAAAGTCTGTTAATTCTCATCATGTAACAATAATCACATCAGGAAACTTGTCCCATGAATCACCCGAGTACAAATGGTAGCTTGGTCAATGCACTGTACTTTTACACCTTGTGTATGTGGTACTATCGCCATCTGTATATGAGCATATCTCTATCCCATGACTTGTCACCCCAGAGTAAGTAGAGCACTTTGTCATGGCGAAAGCTTTTGCCCGATTTCTTAGTTTTTAAAAGCTATTTCAGTACATTTTTTGCTGTTTTAATATCATTGTATCAATTATTTCACTAAATTTTATTTCCACTTTTCACCAAAGAAAGCTAAAGGAAAATTTACGTAAATTCAAAAAGCATGAAAATCATGTGTCCAGTGAGAATATTTACATTAAACTATAAATGCTTAAAAATATTTACCCTTCCACTTTAAGAAGTAGGACCTAGCCTATGTACATAATCTACAAATCAGTCTGAAAGAGATACCATAAATTCCATATTACCGCAATTACAGCACTTCTCCTGTCAATATAACAATATGTTGAAAATGACCTCTCCCCATCAGCATTACTGACTCGAATCCAAAAAGCCTACACTGCAGCTTCCACAAAATGCTCATACTCTGATTTCATGGAAAGAAGAATAGCAATCACATCAACATCTTCACCTTCCCTATAAGAAATAGCAACTAAATCCCTAAACACTGTGTATGGTTCACAAAATTCTGATGCTGAAGGTTCTTGTAGAATTGGAATTCACTTCATTAACTGAGAGACTTCAAAACTGTGTAAATCACCTTTCATTACGTTTGTTGGATCAAACAAATTACTGATAGAAGGAATGACAATCTTTCCTACGTCACACTCCATTAAATGGTGAAGGGGCACTAAGCTGACACTGTCTAACATGAATTGGTGCTATCTTAAAGCTCTCTAATGTCACCAGCAAGTTGCAGCCTTTTGAGCGATGCTTGACAAGAAAAATAGCTAGGCGCTGATTTTTTTACTGTACTGGAGGTCAATGTTTTAAAATAGTTCACAGCGCCATCTTCAACAGTTTCAACTAATTCTATCGTATCACTGAGATATTCTCGATGTTTGAACACAATTGAAGAAATAGAATTATCAACTTCCTTGTCTTCAAAAATACCCCTGCAAAAGTTCGATTGTCATTTGCGCCAATGTAGCAAGTACAGAAAGTGTATTCAATCTGACTGCAATTTCCATGTAACTGAAGTGATTGATATGAAAAAATATGGGTATTAGTTCAATTATGGGGCTTCTGTTCACCAACATAGCGACACACAGCATCACGGCCAACAGGCACATATGTAAATAAATGGTTGTAAACTTAGTTACATCCTCCCTGAACTTCACACTGGAAAACATTATAAAATCCAGACATATGACAGTTTGGTTAGGTTGACAATATTTTGAAAAAGTAAGTTGCTACTCACCACAGAGCGGAGATGCCAGTTCACAGAGAGGTACAACAAAAAGACTGTCAAACAAAGCTTTGACAGTCTTTCGTTGAACCTATCTGTGACTCAACATCTCCGCTGTATAGTGCGTAGCAACTTTCCTTTTTATAATATTGCCATTATTTCATTCTGGATTTTCTATTGTTTTGTTACGTTGAGTAAGTTATTATTTCTACATATTATAATTTTTGCCACTTGACAGATGGCAACAAAGAAAAGGCCAAATTTTGCTCGTTCACAAGGTCTCAGTCTCATTCTTGCTATAAAATTAAGAATAGTTATTGCGACAGGATGGTGGGTTCGAAGCAACATGAAGGAATTATCTTCCCTCCCAGCTACATTTTGTTACACAAAACTGCATTTGTTCGTTTTTGGTAACACTAGGAAAACAGCTGCTCCGAAGCCACACAATCTGACACTAATGTAAGTTAAACACATTTCTTCCCCTCCAAAAAAATTAATATTACAAAAACACAGTACACATTTTCTCACCCTCTCCCTCAGCTTTGGATGAGCAACTCAACTTTTTCTAGCGGAATATTAGCTCAACAAAAGCTTGAGTTGTTAATAAAATGAATTTTTCTTTATTGGTTTTTGCTCATTTTGGTATTACACTGACATCTCTGAGCAACTTGTCTTTTGACACCTATCATCGTTAGTGCCTCTTCCTTATTCTTCTTATGTAAAGGACTGTTGTTAATAGGTTTTAGGCACAAGTGCTTTCTCTGCCACTAACACATTGCAGTATTTGCACTTAATACCTTTCTAGTTTTTTCAAACATGTAAAATCATTCTGATGAAAATTCCTTTTCTCGAGAAAAAAACTATCACTACCATACTTGTTAAGATTTACTGTAAGTATCAACATAAAAGGTGAAAATCAAACAACGGAAAATCTAGGATGAACTGTAACAATATTATGAAAAGGAGGTGCCGAGTCGCAGGTAGGCACAACAAAAAGTCTAACAAATAATGCTTTCGGAAATTAAGGCCTTCGTCAATAATAGATGTAGACACACACGCACGCAAACACAACTCACACACCCGACTGCAGTCTAAGGCAACTGAAACCACACTGCGAGCAGCAGCACTTGTGCATGTTGGCAGTGGCAACTAGGTGGGGGTAAGGAGGAGGCTGCGGTGGGGAGGGGGAGGGATAGTATGGTAGAGGTGGTGGACAATGAAGTGCTGCAGGTTAGACAGACGGCAGGGGACTGGTGGCGGTGGGCAAAAGGGGGGAGGGGGGGGGGGGGGAGGAAGTAGCGGAAAAGGAGAGAAGTAAAAAGACAGTGTGACAATGGAATGATGACTGTAGTGCTGGAATGGATGGGTAAGGACAGTGACTGACTAAGGCTCCCATAAACCTCCTGGCCTGACCCTTCGTTAGTCACTGTCGTCACCCATTCAGCCCCTTCCCTGTTCCCATTCCAGCACTACACAGCCGTCATTCCACCATCACTCAGTCTTTTTACTTCTCTCTTTTTCTGCTACTTCCCCCCCCCCTGCCCCTCCCCACTACTTCCCCCTCCCTGCCACTGCCCTGCTGCAGCACTTCATTGTCCGCCACCCCTACCATACTATCCCTCTCCCTCCCCATTCCAGCCTCCTATCCTTAACCGCACCCAGTGCGTGTGTGTCTACACTATTGTTGATGAAGGCCTTAATGGTCGAAAGCTTTACTTGTGACAGTCTTTTTGTTGTGTCTATCTGCAACCTGGCACCTCCACTATATGGTGAGTAGCAACTTTCCTTTTCATATACAGGGTGAAAAATTATTTAAACCAACAACCTCTGGGAGGTTTCAAGGGACACCGGAACAAATATTTTTCTCTAAGGTCATTTTCCAGGGAAGATTTTTTAAACTGGTAGAGGGAGTTTTCTTTGGATGAAAATTAATTAAGCTTAACTCTTGGAGGTTGTATGGTGCAATGGAAACACATTAGAAAATGTGTGTTCTGTGAGGACAAAAAGTAACGCAAACAAGTTAATTCTTAGTTGTGTTGAGACAGCAACCAGTCACAAATTTATTTGCAGTTCCTTTATTCAAAAGGTACCATTACCAAGAAACAACAACATTGCCACAATTATAACAACTACAGTAGAGGTTCAAAAATGTCTCTACTGACCTGTAAACGAAGGTTACAATGGTGGGCCATGTTCTGTCTAAAAAGTTCAAAGGTTGCAGCAGCCTCCTTAATTCCTGCTGCTGCTACTCCGATTCAACAGGGATTTAATAAACAAGGTTGCACATCTCTGGTCACACACAAAAATCCACAGGGCCAATTATTTACTAAGCCGCGGTACAGGACCACAGTGTTATTCCACTTTTCTGGAAACTGCCAATCAAAAACTGACGAAGAGGACAACTAAAATGTGCCAGCACCTCATCACGCTTTAGCCACATGTACTATCTTGTAGAGAGTGGCACATCCTCCAGCAACTCTGGCAATGATCTGGTGAGGAAACTGTAATAATGCTTGTCATTTAATGGCCTAGGTAGGAGATGTGGCCTAATTACATAGTCACAAACAACATCTTCCCACATATTCACATAGAACCACACTTTATGAGCACAAGTAAATGTGGCATCTGGATTAACCTCGCTCAAAACATGTGAATTGTGAATGTTGAAGACCGCGTCATGGCCGAATGTTGCTTCTCTGTCAACAGCGCCCAAGACAGAACTGTAGGATGCATTATACACTGTTCCAGGTACCACTGCAAAAACCGTACTCTGAGTGGATTATCATCCGATTCCATACTGTGCACATGCTGTAAGTCAAATGAACAACAACTGCCCATGAAGGACATTTCTTACATTCATCTGATTCGTCCCACATTATGCGCAATTGCCGGAGTTCCGATAGGGATTACGCCCTCTACCGGATTAAGAAATGCTCACAGTTAATAGTGACATTAGAAAAAAAAAGCTTGTTTTGGTGTCCCATGCAACCTACCATATTTTGTTGGTTTAAATAATTTTCACCCTGCATATCGAAGTGCTCTGGAATTGACTGACGTCAATATTTGGATTTCACTGGCCTACTTTGAGTTGGATTTCTGCTGTTAACTTCAAATGGTGTGATTCCACACAATTTTGTCAATAAATATGTGATTTTGCTGAAAGGTAAATAGTTTCTCACTTTGAGCAAAATTTGTAAAATTTCATGATTTCGCACTTTGTGAAACACAGGTGCCTCTAGTTATAGGATTCCACTGATATTTCAATAAAAGTAGCAACATTTTTGCTAGACCCCTTACACTCGAGAACACAGTAGTAGGTAGCATTCCTTGTTCAAGAGTCTTAAGCTTCATTAATTACATAGTTACTTTTCATTTACTTTACACATGCCTGGCAATTCTGATGTTCTTTTGGCCATGGAGAAAACTCCTGAAGTAGTTTGAAAAGGGTCATTCCACATCAAGGGAACCAGGGGTCCCCATTCGACCATCTACAAATCTAAGAAATTTGGTGTGAAAGTTCTATATGGTCTTTGATGGATGTATACCAAACTTCAGTTCAGTATCGTCCGTTGTTGAATTTTTAGGAGCTTTTAAAGAGAGGCTACTCATCTTCACATCACATACAAATGTGCCATGTTTGCTAGGCTTTTTTAAAAGTTCTAGCACACATTTGGTCTTTAACATAAAAAAAAATTGTCCATGCTGAATCACACCATGGCAAAAATTTGGGATTTAGCCACACCTAAATAGAGATCAAAGCCTATAAAGTGGCTAAGAAAGTTGTCGTGCTATTCTGACAGCCAAGGTTTGACTGACCACTGCTACTTTTCATATGAACCAATCGCACCAAAACCTCTGAGTGTTGTTCCTACATATGATGTCTATATATGGATCAAATTTACGTAACATTCAATGCCTAGAAGAAAAGATAGCATCTACTAAGTTTGCCAAAATTTTCTATTTGAAAGTCCTAGGAACTTTTTTGGGGGGTAATATCTGAACTGTTCTGTTCAATCCCTTTTTCTTGCCACAGCTTGAAAGGGCAGGCTTTAAGCTTTCAAAGTGATATTGTTTAATTTCTGGATGTTGCATATTGATGGGTAAGAATACATTTCAAACTTATTATTTTAGCACTTCGAGATTGAAAAGTGAAATATTTTGCTCATTAAATCCCACAATAAATTTTTTGAGTATATAAATCAGTTTCAAACAATTTAACATATGCCACAAAACAAGTGTAATACACAAGACAGCAAATTTGCAAAACAAAAACACTTAAGAGTCAGCTCCACTTTTGATTAAATAGCTCTACAATTTTGTCCAGGGCAGATCGAGGAAAACTGTAATTTCTTCCTGATGATTATGTCGATGGTGCTACAAAAGTCATGGAAATATGTTACTCATGAATCCAGCAGGTGTCTTTAGCAGCTTGCCAGTAGAAGTAACGAGCAGAACCACATGGATGCATAAAGCTGATGAGGTCATCATGTTGCTCACGTGAAACTTCACACACTTTTCCAACCCACCAAAAATTGTCATACAACATGCAACACACTGTCCTGGTTGCAAACTTACAATTGAGGTTGTTGGCGTTTCTTCATCTGCATCTGAGGCATTATCTGTAAATGCTGTAGCATCATTGGAAACTCTGCTCACTCTGAGCCAATTACAATTAATTGGCTTAAACTGATGTTTTTCCTATTGTTCCAGATATTGTAAATCCTATGGGAAACCTTGTTTCTTGACCAAGTTAATTTTTTTCAAAATCTTTTGGTACATAAAAAATCTTTATGCTTGGAATACAATCATCACAGAATTTGAACAAATCATATGGAGTCAATATCTGGTTATGTAAGGGCCTCTGCAAACTAGCACGGTCTGCTAGTCTTTTGCGTGTTCCCCCAATGTCACAACAGGGCGATTTACTTGGGCTTGTTCCAAAAAAATTCCATTGGGCAGTGATGCCAAAATCCTTTTCATGCAGACATGAATTAATGATTTTTTTTTTTTTTGAGCAGCTGAACCATCAATAAAGAAATAAATATCCTTAACGTGTTCAATCTTTGTCTTCAAATATGCTATTAACTTTATTTGAAAGACATGGACAGCAATGGTATCATGATGGATAGTCACTGATCATATAAATGCTAATTCTCTGACATTCTTTGCCACCAAAATAGATAAACTGACTATTTTCCCACTGAAATCTTGAGCAGCACCTATAAAAACAAATGAATAATTCTCAGCAAAATCCATCAATACAATTAATTCATTTTCTGAAAGATTTCTTTTTAACTGCTTAAGGTATAAACTTCAGTGTTGTTACAAAGTTTCTGCTTGTGAATCTTTTTCCCATTTATTCTTACTGCAACACAATCCTTTTAGCCTGAGCATAAACAAGAAAACTCGTCTCCAAAAAGAAAGTAAGGACTTTTTGTTTTACTTTGTCGTAGAGATTTTTCCCTGTTCGGTTAGTAGGTGTTGCCAAAATCCCATCTTCCATCTTTAGTTTCCTAGATTACTTCTCCATTTTAGTCGAAACAGCAAATTCTTTACTTTTTTTTTTTTCTTCCCAATAGTCCTGCAACTTGGGACCAGGGACAAAATTTGAACTTTACTGCAATTTCCTGAAGCCTGGAGCTTAATCTTAAGTTCTTTAATTAAGATATCCATATCTTTAAATTTTTGGCACTCTTCCATTCATATTTTAGCAATATCTACTTGGCTCACTCCAGCAGCTGTGGCAATTACCTTAGTAATGCTGCCTTGGGCTTTCATTGAATCCCTTTTGCTGATCCGTTGATTTAATGGTGACTCTTCAAATGATGGTGATTAAGTAGTAGCAGTAAAGCAACCATCGACAACATCAATGTCTTCCGTGGATGGTGATTCTTGCTTATCCTGGCAGGATGATTCTTTTTGAGCCACTTCGTGTCTACGTTTGGTAGAAATTTTTCAGACGCTGCATTGGTTACTGCTGTTGAAGCCTTCTTGGTTACATGTTTTTCTTTCCCACATGGGTTGCAGCAAGTCTTCTGCAGTAACTGAAATTTTGTCATCAACAAGGCATTATGGTATGAACAAATTTGGGCATCTTGAATAAAATCAAGCCCAGACCTACATCGCAGAAGCTCCTTGTCCATTCGTGACATTTCCTTAACTGATTGTAGTGGACTTTTGTCATAATAGAATGGTGATGACTTATGACAATCAGCTCCATCTGATCCACTGCAATAGCTGGGTGAAGTGATCTTTTGGTTCATTTTATACAACAGTTTATTAACCTATAACAAGCAATTTTGGAAGCTCGTGAATATTCAGGTCTGAAGCACAGAAGATCCAGTCTTGCTTCTACATAAACAATACAAATTAGGCTGTAAGAACATATTGTTTTAGTGCTTACCTTCAGCTACAACAATGATTATTGATTATTCAAACACATACTCAACCTACGATTGTACAGTGTCAGCACCAAAGATTACACTACACAGAAGACTGACAATGAAAATTGTCAATAATGAAAGCAGCAACTGAAGTTGGTGATTCAGAAATTTATCACTGCTGAAGCATAGAGCCTTAAAAAACTATTGCTGCTTTATAATGTCGATGGAAACTGAGTGACAATGCTTATATGCACCACCATGCGTTGTACAGTTAAAACATTCTAAACAACGTAGCATTCCATTATGATAATCTAGATTTTAGATTTTATAATCTTAAGAGCATTTTCTGACATTTTATTAATTTATATTTTATACTGAAATATAATGTAAAAACACTTATTAGCACACTTACAGTCCCTAAACTACAGGCAAATCTTATACTATTAAAAGCCACTACAATTACATGTTTTATTTACAACTTCAATTGTATTAATTTTTTGTATTTGTCAACAACCCATTTTCACTACTTTTGAATACGTATTCTTACTCATTGATATGCAAGAGCCTCTTACTCATCAACATGCAAGAACCAGAAATTAAACAATACAGCTTTGAAAGCTTAAAGCATGCTCTTTCCAGCTGTGACAAGAAAAGAGGATCGAACATGACATGGTTGAGATATTGCCCCTCAAAAATACCCAAAATTTGCATGTAGAAAATTTTGGCCAACTTTGCAGATGCCTATATTTTCTTCTAGACATCCACTGTTAATTAAATTTGATCTACATATAGACACCATAGGTAGAAATAACCCTCTGAAGTTTTGGTGTGACTGGTTCATGTGAACAGTAGCAGTGGTCTTTCTAGAAGTAACTGGGCCAGATTAAAGAGGACCACAGAAGGAAATGAGACACCTGGAATGCTGTGGTGAAGGAGGAAATCTACCAAGAAAGAAACAGATGGAGACAAATCTTTTGAAAGCATCCTATCCAGTTTGCTGGAAGGACTATTATTATTATTATTATTATTATTATTATTATTTCTTTCCTTTCTCAGACCTTAGGTCTGGTTCGAAATGAAAGTGACGCGGACCTTGATCAAGCGTCACTTCCTTTTAACTGTACGGTATATGTTACATTGCGTTTAGGAACTTTCGGGTAATTGAACATGTATCAATAATTACGGATTTCTGTAGTTGTATATATATGTCTGGATGTAGCTGTATTGCGTTGATGTACTGGTGGATATTGTGTGGTATGACTCCTGTAGTTGATAGTCTAATTGGTATAATGTCAACTTTATCCTGATGCCACATGTCCTTGACTTCCTCAGCCAGTTGGATGTATTTTTCAATTTTTTCTCCTGTTTTCTTTTGTATATTTGTTGTATTGGGTATGGATATTTCGATTAGTTGTGTTAATTTCTTCTTTTTATTGGTGAGTATGATGTCAGGTTTGTTATGTGGCGTTGTTTTATCTGTTATAATGGTTCTGTTCCAGTATAATTTGTATTCATCATTCTCCTGTACATTTTGTGGTGCATACTTGTATGTGGGAACGTGTTGTTTTATAAGTTTATGTTGTAAGGCAAGCTGTTGATGTATTATTTTTGCAACATTGTCATGTCTTCTGGGGGTATTCTGTATTTGCTAGTATTGTACATCTGCTTGTGATGTGATCTACTGTTTCTATTTGTTGTTTGCAAAGTCTGCATTTATCTGTTGTTGTATTGGGATCTTTAATAATATGCTTGCTGTAATACCTGGTGTTTATTGTTTGATCCTGTATTGCAATCATGAATCCTTCCGTCTCACTGAATATATTGCCTTTTCTTAGTCATGTGTTGGATGCGTCTTGATCGATGTGTGGCTGTGTTAGATGATACGGGTGCTTGCCATGTAGTGTTTTCTTTTTCCAATTTACTTTCTTCGTATCTGTTTATGTTATGTGATCTATAGGGTTATAGAAGTGGTTATGAAATTGCAGTGGTGTAGCAGATGTATTTATATGAGTGATTGCTTTGAGTATTTTGCTGATTTCTGCTCGTTCTATAAAGAATTTTCTTAAATTGTCTACCTGTCCATAATGTAGGTTTTTTATGTCGATAAATCCCCTTCCTCCTTCCTTTATGCTAAATGTGAATCTTTCTGTTGCTGAATGTATGTGATGTATTCTATATTTGTGGCATTGTGATCGTGTAAGTGTATTGAGTGCTTCTAAGTCTGTGTTACTCCATTTCACGACTCCAAATGAGTAGGTCAATATTGGTATAGCATAGGTATTTATAGCTTTTGTCTTGTTTCTTGCTGTCAATTCTGTTTTCAGTATTTTTGTTAGTCTTTGTCTATATTTTTCTTTTAGTTCTTCTTTAATATTTGTATTATCTATTCCTATTTTTTGTCTGTATCCTAGATATTTATAGGCATCTGTTTTTTCCATCGCTTCTATGCAGTCACTGTGGTTATCCAATATGTAATCTTCTTGTTTAGTGTGTTTTCCCTTGACTATGCTATTTTTCTTACATTTGTCTGTTCCAAAAGCCATATTTATATCATTGCTGAATACTTCTGTTATCTTTAGTAATTGGTTGAGTTGTTGATTTGTTGCTGCCAGTAGTTTTAGATCATCCATGTATAGCAAATGTGTGATTTTCTGTGGGTATGTTCCAGTGATATTGTATCCATTTATCATCATCATCATCATCATCATCATCATCATCATTATTATTATTAAACTAGATGAACACACACAGAATCACTAGTACAGAAAATTAAAGTGTAAAATTTAGATTTCTTGAGATAGCTTTGGGCAAGTGCAACACATTTGTAAAGGATATTGTACATGGGTGTACAGCACCCAATTCTAAGAGTACTGCTTCAGTGTTTGGAATCCTTAGCATGCAAGACAGTGATTAACTTCTTTTGGAAATATGCTGCCATAACAGATCTGTACAGTCAAACAAAGTGGAAATGGAAATCTTAGGAAGAAAGACAACCCTATTCTCACAATATCTGTGAGGAAATAATGAGACAGGATGTTGAAGGAAGACTATGTAATACTGCTGCCATGATCTTACATCTTGGGTAGTAATCTTGGGAATGGAATGGAAATGAGTGTTTGGCATCATCGGCCGGGAGGCCCCTTACAGGGTAGGTCCGGTTGCCTTGCTGCAAGTCTTATTACATTCGACGCCACATTGGACGACCTGCACGCCGGAGGGGGATGAAATGATGAAGACAACTCATCACCCAGTCCCTAAGCAGAGAAAATCCCTGACCCAGCTGGGAATCGAACTCAGGCCACTTACGACGGCAGTCCTTCACGCTGACCATTCAGCTATCGGGACGGACATCTTGGGGAATACAGTAATGTAAGAAATATCAGGACACATACAAAAGATAAAGGCAGCCATTTTTCCCCTTTCAGTCAATATGTGCACTGAATGGAACAAAATTGCTAAAATCGATGACACATCCTATGCCATGTACTGTGTGTTAGCTTGTAGGTTAAATGTGTATGTAGTATGGATCTATGGAAGAAACGAATGAATGAATGAATGAATGAATGAATGGAGGACACATAAATGGACACAGTAACAATAGGTATCTTAATAGGAAAAGTTTCAAAAATATCTTAGCAGTTTGTTAAAACATGTTTATTTTGTATAAGGTGGTATTAAGCATTTCCAGTTCACTGTGAAGGCTATGCCATTTAAGATGAGCTCCTCTTTGCCCCACTTGTTGAGCAAATCCAACATCTCCCCTCCCCCTTCCAAATTTGGTCATTAATGTTCAAAGCTAGTTAAATTTATGATCCTAAGAAAGTAAAAAATCATCATAAAGAACAAGAAAAATTTGGTAAAACTGCAAAAGGAAGGAATGGTCCACGCTTTTAAAATGCCAAGTTTCTGTTGGTTAAAATCAGTTTACACACACATGAATATTACTACCCAACACACTGTATAAAAGCCGAGAATAGAAACAATTTTAACAAGAATTATACCTTCTTCCTGATAAACTGAGTTCAGTCTTCCAAAATGCAGCTATGAGACATTTGTATACCACAGGAATTGCACACTGGTGGGTCACCCTGCAGTATACTATGCGGAGACTATCAGTATCTGGTAGGAGCTACAACACAACAGTCTCTACTGTTTCAGTGACCTACAGCTCTTTGTCTATCACTTACTTGCCCTCCTCTTCCTCCTCCTGGCATCAACCACACACTTATGACTAACTGAGGTACAATAAGTACTGTTTGCTGCATTCCTTTGTGCTGCTTCATCCATTGGCTGTAATTCCTGAATGCTTGGGTACCATGCAGAACACCACCTTACTAATAAGTGTTATAGGTGAATGGAGGTACCCTACCCCTAGTTAAGTATTTCTGCTGGAAACCTGCACAAAATTACTTTCATCTTCATCTCCATCTACACTCTGTAAGCCACCTCGCCATGCGTGGTGGAGGGCACTTTGTGAGCCATTGTCACTTCACCTTCTCTGTTCCAGTTGTGATGATTCATGGGAAGAATTATTGCTGATAATCCTCTGATACAGAGCAAGTGATTTTCTTAATTTTAATTGTTTAATTTGTTGCAGTACCCATAAGATGGCATGCCCTTCTGCATAAGACATTGAATTCATGTCGTATGTGGCTCTTGAGAACAAAATTTGGAAGAATATGAGGGAGCCAAAATTGTCCCTCAGTTTGGACCTGTCACTGTAAGTCAATGCTGAAGTCGTCGTAAACGATACTGTACAATGATGTTATTAACAAATAATCTGTACATTCCCCTTAATTAACATTTAATAGTCATAGGTGACTGGAATTCGAGAGTAGGAAAAGGGAGAGAAGGAAACTTAGTAGGTGAATGTGGATTGGGGGGTAAGAAATGAAAGAGGAAGCCGTCTGGTAGAATTTTGCACAGAGCATAAATTAATCATAGCTAACACTTGGTTCAAGAATCCTGAAAGAAGGTTGTATACATGGTAGAACCCTGGAGATACTAAAAGGTATCAGATAGATTATATAATGGTAAGACAGAGATTTAGGAACCAGGTTTTAAATTGTAAGACATTTCCAGGGGCAGATGTGGACTCTGACCACAATCTATTGGTTATGAACTGTAGATTAAAACTGAAGAAACTGCAAAAAGATTTATATTTAAGTGTCAGGAAGTCATTTCTGAAAGTATTTGTATGGAGTGTAGCCATGTATGGAAGTGAAACATGGACAATAAGTAGTTTAGACAAGAAGAGAATAGAAGCTTTCGAAATGTGGTGCTACAGAAGAATTCTGAAGATTAGTTAAGTGATCTACCCATCTAATTAGGAGGTATTGAATAGAATAGAGGAGAATAGGAGTTTGTGGCACAACTTGACAAGAAGAAGGGACCGGTTGGTAGGGCATGTTCTGAGGCATCAAGGGATCACAAATTTAGCATTGGAGGGCAGCGCGGAGGGTAAAAATCGTAGAGGGAGACCAAGAGACGAATACACTAAACAGATTCAGAAGGATGTAGGTTGCAGTAGGTCCTGGGAGATGAAGGAGCTTGCACAGGATAGAGTAGCATGGAGAGCTGCATCAAACTAGTCTCAGGACTGAAGACCACAACAACAACAACAACAACAACAACATTCCCCTTCAGTGGTTTTATTATTATTCTGGGCACCTTCTGCACACAGGGGTATAGTTTAGTCGACCTTCAGACAAAGACAAGAAATGGGGTTGTGCAAAGCAATGTCTGCTTTTGTGCCTTTGCCACTCAAGGGCAATGTACAAAACGATATTTCAACATGTGTGAATTCAGCGAAGTTGAATACCAGTTACTACGGCTGCAAAGTTTTCTGTACATTTGAAATACTTCATAGCTGCACACTAAAAACTGCATAGCAGTCGAAAGTGTCTCCTTGACCCAAGCAGTGAAGACATCTCAATAGGTTTGCTGGTACTCCAAACCTGCTTAAAATGACGGCTTGAAAATAAAATTTGGTATTCAAGATTTCTTATACTAAATCAAATTTAGAAAGTTAACCAGAGGAAGTTTTCTCTAGCCCCGTGTTAAAGCTTTCAACACTCTCACAACAAGGTAAATGAGATACTCTCTTTCTATGCTCCTAAATGGTACTACTAATGCTGTTTTGCAGTTTAGAAGCTTTTGTTCTAATACCTGTTGCAAAATTAGGTTAAAGGTTATTAACTGGAACTGGCCTGACTTTATATGCACACTGTACCATCGGAAACTTCACTAATTTATTAGGGGCAAGTATCTAGCAGCAGCAACAGCACCACGTAAGTGGGAAATGCGGCTCATTGTCAAAGCTCGTCACTAATCTAATGCCTTCATGATGAACTGACACCAAGGTCTTCCACTATACAGGTTCCTTAAAACAGAGTATGGATACTCTTTGTTACTACTGAGGTGTGAAGTGTAGCTGACTAAAATTGCAAAATATACATTTATCTGAGAAAAATTTGGAGCCTTTGGTGTCATTCTTAGTTCTACTGTTATTAATGTTAACTGCAACTGCCCAAAGACAAAGAAAAGAAGAAGAAGAAGGAGGAGGAGGAGGAGGAGGAGGAAAAAAAATTAGCTGGGGAGCATTCTACAAATATCTCTTAATTGTGACCACAATGCTGTTAATGGCTATTGCAAAAAGGGGAACATTGAAATATTCCCAACGGGAGCCCATGGTTCTGAAGATGTCCAATTCACTGCCACCTGTGAAAATAAAACATGGTTCAGAAAGGAAGGATCACACTGTAATGAAAAGGAAATGCTTGAAAGTCAAAGTTGTGGGACTACACAATCCACTAGGTAGTACTAAGTATTTGTGAGATCCAAGGATATTTTGAGTAAGTGTAGCCTGCACAAAAAATGGTCACCTATAGTGCCAATACAGAACTAGACTACTTAGTACACAGGGTGGTCAGAAATAGTCTGAAAACTTGTAAGGGTGTTGCAGGGTAAAATGTGCTGAGAAATAATTGTTAAAAAAATTCAATACATTGCACCATTTCCAAGTTAATTAGCACTGAAGCTAGAAAATCAGGTCATTGTGTAAAATTCCTGCAATCTGCCACGTCCAATTAGTGTGGTGTTCTAATAGTGTAGATGATAGCATACAAGACTGACAGCCTTTGGCTAGGGTTTGGTCCTTACTAGTATCCCACATGCAATTTTTGCACTGCCCTCTTGTTCCATTTCGGGAAACGGAACAAAGAACACATTTGGTGACACTGTCTCTGGTTGGCCACCTGAATTTATGTGCAATGTTCAGATGCCAAATAACTCTGAAACAACAGAAGATATTGAATTTTTTTCTTAATCATGTCTCAGCACAGCTTACTCTGCTGCATCCTTACAACCTTCTCAGACTGTTACTGGCCCCCCTGTAGAATGATACCTCTGGAAAACATAAAATATTCTGGGTTCTAATGTCAGTCTAAGTAGGTATCCATTCATTCTAATATTTTTCCTACGCATTCAGTAAGATTTACACTATGGTAACTACTTTGTTTGGTGTGATCCTTCTAGGATTTCAGGACGATAATGTCATGGTTTCTTTTTCAATTTCTATATCCAAACTGACTCTTGCTCTTCTTTTTCCCTTCTTATTATCGTTGTTGTTGTTGTTGTTGCTGCTGCTGCTGCCGCCGCCGCCTTCATTTCTAATAATGGTTTGATGCAGCTCTTCGTGCTAGTATATCCTGTGCAAGCCCCATTATTTTTGTGCAGCTTCTGCAACCTTCAACTACTTTAATCTGCATACTTCAGTCAAACCTTGGGAATAATAGCGAAATTTTATTGTGGGACACACTGCTGTCTGCTTCCATGTCTTCCAAGCTGACCACGTGCAGTTTTCTGAATGTTATTACATTCTCTGGCCACTCATTAGTCAAATGGTTTCCACACAGATGCTGTACTGCAGTGCCACTTGCAATTCCACATGCATATTCCCAAAGGACCTGTCACTATCTGTGTACCAGCAATGCTTAATAAAGTCTGGAGCTGTATAGTTTTAAATAAGATCTTCGTCAATGTGCAACACACATTTTGTATAAAGGAAAGTTAAATGAATAATGAGACTAAACATCAACTTTTGTAACAGCAGATTCCATTAGCAATAAGAGTAAAATTTATTTCTTCAAATTATGTCATAATGGACAACAGACACCAAACACCAGCCATGAATAAAAAACATCTTAACCTCAGGGTGAACTGTCTGACCATGGGACAAATGATTTATGAAGTGATATAGACAGTCATAGGTGATCTCCTGTAGCTATGTAGTTGTAATTGCTCAGATATGCAGTGCTTCATGTGAAATGTTTTTCCCATCTGCTGCTGCCCCTGCACCCCCAAGCTGATTGTAGAGGTTACATAGTCATTATCATTTCATTATTTAATACCCTTTATGGTTCAGGTGATCCATCAGAGCGTTTTCACACCTAACCAAGAGTACATGGAGAATTTTAAGAAATTGTTTTTGTGAAAATTTCTCTCCCCTTGTAAGTGTATCTCAGTTAAAAAGGATATTATACTTTCACTGTTTTGTCAATATTGATGTGAGATGAGCAGAGAGGAGAAAAGACTGGCAGGTGAACTGGCAGATAGCAGCACAGAATGAGAGTGAGGGGAAGTGAATTGGGATGAGGTGACAGGACAGAGGAGGCAGAAACTGCTGTGTGGAGGGTGTGGGGTAGTAGGTTGAGACTGGAATCATTTCAGCAGCAGATAATGTGTTGTAAGGATAACTCATATCTGCTCAGTTCAGAAAAGCTGGTGGTGGAGGGGAAGATGCAGATGACATGGGGTGTGAATGAAATCATGCATGTCATGTTCAACTGCATGTTGTACCATAGAATAGTCCACCTTGCTCTTCACCAGTTTGGTTGTGGCCATTCATACTAGTGAACAACTGGTTTGTAGTGTGTGTGCGCGCGCGCGCGCGCGCGCGTGTGCTGTGATTGCATCAGAAATGGCTGCTTACATCACCAGTCACTCAGCATCCCAATGCATGGCAGCCTTGTTCTGTTGTCCTCTAGGCCCTACACACACAACCAGACAGTGCTCTTTCTCCACCCTCCCATACCCTGCTATCTCCTCCCATTCCCTGCCCCACTTCAGATTGCTGTTTTGTTCTGCACGATACCTGCAGTCTGCCCAGAGCAGCTGAAGATAACGGTTGTGTGTGTGTGTGTGTGTGTGTGTGTGTGTGTGTGTGTGTGTGTGTGTGTGTGTTTTTCCTTTCTTTTTCTGAGGAAGGCTTTGGGTGAAAGCTCAGTGTGTGTACCAGTCTTTTTGTTTTGCCTGTCTGCAACTCAATGTGTCATCTTTATTGTGAGCAGCAATCTATCCTTTTCATAATAATACAACATTATGAAACGGATAGTTATCATATAGCAGACACGCTGAGTTGCAGATAGGCACAACAAAAAAACTGTTGGAGAGTGAGCTTTCGGCCAACAGATCATTTGCCAAAAATAGACAACACACACAAACACAGCTCACACACACACGATCGTAGTCTCTGGCAGCCGGAGCCAGACTGCAGCACTAGATGGGAGAGGCAACCGAGTGGGGGTAAGGAGGGGCTGGAGTGGGAGAGAGGGAGATATTTTTTTTACCACCATGGATCCTTGCTCCTTCAATCGGCATCAATACAGAAAAGTTTCCTTATTCCTAGCCAGAACCGACTCCCACATACTGTTCCTGCCTTGTTGCTCGGCACAAGGAATTCCCCAAATGGCCATACCATCAAATTACCCACCTCCGGCTGCCACCCTTCGTTCCACAATGACCTCCACCTGTCCAATTTCCACCAATCCTTAGCCCTCATCAATACAATCCTGCAAAACCATATCAATCACACCCAAACCACCCTGCAGCACCTTCTCTCCATCTGTAAAATTCTCCTGCTATGTAAAGCCAAATTCCTGGCTCCCACAACACACACAATGAAATTGTCCTCCAGAAACTAAAGCAACATGCACGACACCCCGAAAAACTCTACACCTGCTCACTTCCTACTTCCACCTTGGACTACCACTGTCCACCACCTCTACAACAACCTTGAAACCTTCTCAAGTCCCCTCCTCATAGCTAAAAAACCCTGTCTCGCAGACCTACTACATTTACCCCCCCCCCGTCCAAAACTCCCACACACCACTCCACACACAATCCAGAACCTAAACAAACCAGAAGTCATGAACCTTTCCTCCAAAAGCCTTAGCCTCAGAAGTATCAGTCCTTTCCAAAGGTCTCACCTTTTGCTCCACTCCGAATTCAATCATGCAGAACTTTTTAAACACCTTCTCTCCTTCTTCCAATCCCTACAGTGTAATTTCACTTTTTTGCCACCAGCACTACCAATCAGGCTCAACCACAGACTAATGTTGAACCCTACCTGAAAGTTTACTCCTCCATCAAACCGTGATCCAACCCCAATGTCCCCAAATCAACCTCCGTTAACTTTCCAGAATTTCTTAACCTCAAACACTGCCTCACCATCATTCCCCAAATCCCTCGACATGCAAACTAACCTTACATCCCCAGAAAGAACCACAATTCACCATCTAAAACCTGATCCTGACCTTATAATCCTACCTGCTGACAAAGGCTCCACAACTGTTGCACTGAACCACACGGATTACCTGAGAGAAGGACTCTGCCAGCTGTCAGATTCATCCACTTACAAACCCCGCCACACTGACCCCATTCCAGAAATCTAGTCTCTCCTCAAATACCTACGCCCATCTCAGAACCTCTTCCTGTAGTCCATCTCTCTCCTCATCCCTACCTCTCCCCACACTCCTACATTCTACATCCTTCCTAAAGTTTATAAACCCAACCACCCAGGACACCCTATTGTGGCCGGTTACTGTGCTCCCTCTGAGAATCTCTGCTCTTTTAGACATACACCTTCAGCCTATTATCTGCAATCTACCCTACTACATAGAAGATACCAACCATATCCTCCACCAACTCTCCACAGTTCCTGTTTCTTTAACAAACAGTACCCTGCTTCTCATCTTTTCCACACCAACAACCTCCTTCCTAATCGCCATGACTAACTGCATCCTCACCCATAATTACTTCTCCTTTGAAGGCATTACCAACAAACAAATCCAGGGTACGACTATGGGCACCTGCATGGCACCAACTTATGCCAACCTATTTGTGGGCTATCTAGAGGAATCCTTCCTAAATACCCAGAATACCAAACCCCTCACCTGGTTCAGATTCACTGATGACAAATTCATGATCGAATTGAGGGTGAGGACACCCTACCCACATTGCTCCAGAACCTCAACACCTTCTCCACATTTACCTCACCTGGTCCCACTCAACACAACAAGCAAACTTCCTCAATGTTGCCCTCCACCAACAGCTGCCACAGAGTGCGTGCGTGCCTGCTCATTTTTGATAAATGCCTTGTTGGCCGATAGCTCATTCTCCAACAGCCTTTCTGTTGTGTTTACCTGCGACTCAGCATCTCTGTTATATGGTGACTAGCAACTTTTCTTTTCATAATATTGTTGCTCTGATACTGAATTTTCAAAGACTCCCTATAGTTATTGAGAAGAAGACAAAGAATACATTTCTTTTGCCAAATACTTCTGAACACCATTCCTTCTCTCTGTCCACAATTCACGGCTGGAAGCTGTCTACCTCATATTAAACTGAATAGTCAGCCATTGTGCTGACAATATCAGAAACAGCTGATTTTCAGACGCAATATCTGACCACTCTAGCAAAATTGCTTCTGCCCTTAACATTTAAACACAACAGTGGAAAACAATTCATGAAATTTTTTTTTTCGTCTTTCCGGAGTTGTTATCTGTGTATGTAGCTAATAAGCCAACTTTCGAATTTTGGTTACCAGACAAACATATGCTTTCTTTGTTCTAAGACAAGTGCTTGTTAAGAATTGTCTTCACGTTTTTTTGGATGAGAAGATAAAATTAAATGGAGCTCGCTACTTATAGTGGAAAACTTACACAGGTGTGCTGATCAGCTGATGCTAACATTTTACTATGGTGAATAAGAACTTTGTATTCTTTCACAAGAATAACAAAACAACAACATCATCTCCAGTCAGCTCAGTTTATTACTTTTTACCATCTGCAATCCATTTTGAAGCAGTAAGGCTTCATCTTCAAGTGACTAACACAGTAATAGAAGCTTTGTATATTTGCAAGTACATAAGGTTACCACAAGATAGTATCATCTGGTATGGCTATGATGTAACTGCATGTAACCACACCAGATGGTGCTGCATTATGGTAACCCTCAACACTTGTGAAAATATAAAATATGCATTACCATGTTGTGTGCTTAAAAAGGAAGTCTTAGTGCTTTGAAATGGATCGCAAAAGGTCAACTGACAGCCAAAGCAGGTTATGCATATACTTGGCACCGAAAATCAATCATGGAAGTTTGCATCCAGCATCTGGAACTGCTGTTCCAGAATAAATACTGAAGTGTTTACATGACCAGCCAAATGCGGAATTAGGAAACCTGGTTTAAGAAATCTGGCTTTGGGAGCCCCCAAATGAACACAGTGATTGTGGACATTTTAAAACAGCAGTTTCAGATTCGAGTGTTTTCAACTGTGGTCACATCAGAGACCAGTAAAGGATGGACCTGAACCACCTTATTTATGACAAAGCTATGCATGCAACAGTGTAGTAGATATTTCTGAATGATTTATGTTGTGTGTTGCTTGTTGTTTTTTTTTCTTATTTTGGTTGGTTGGTTGGTTTGTGGGACTGAAGGGACCAGACTTTTTCAGGAACTTTAAACAACCACAAAGAATAAGAATAAACAATGGAGATGACAAGAGACGACAAAGGACAAGAAATACACAGACAAAGACCACAAAAAAGGAATTAAAATCACACTGAGTTCAACTGTGGTTGGCCGACCATAGAAACAACAGGAAAAGCCAACCACCAACAAACGCACTAAAAACCCCAGTCTAAAATCATAGGCCAAAGGCCAGACTCAACACTAAAAAAAGGACAAGCGCTTATATCAAGTGATAAAAACCCCCTGCACGAATAAAACTCAAAACTAAATCTGCCATCATAACGTCATCTGATAAACGTGCAGGAAGCGTATCACGCAGTGCAAACGTCTGCCTGAGCGGAGTTAAAAGCGGGCAGTCCAACTAGATGTAGACCACCATCAAAGCGGACCCGCAGTGACAAAGGTGGGTCCTCGTGGCGCAATAAATAGCTATGTGTTATCCAGGTGTGGCCAATGCAGAGCCGGCAGAGGACTACAGAGTCCTTGCGAGAGACCTGCAAGGAGGAACGCCACGTACCTGTAACCTCCTTGATGGCCCGAAGTTTAATGGGTGAAGGAAGGGTGTGCCATTCTTCATCCCAGATGCGAAGTACCTTCTGCCGCAAAACTCTCTGAAAGGCCAATCTCCAAGGCTGGTGCACCGACAGCCTGTTTGGCTAGCGTGTCAACACGTTGATTTCCCGGGATGCCAACATGACCTGGGGTCCACACGAATACCACAGAACAGCCGCAACGGACAAGAGTATGGCGGGACTCCTGGATAGCCATCACCAGACGAGAGCAGCAAGGGAAACACTGGTCGATAGCTCATGAACAGCTCAGGGAGTCACTACAGATAATGAAGGACTCACCTGGGAAGGAGCAGATACACACTACGGCCCGAGAGATGGTGACCACCTCGGCAGTGAAAACACTGCAGCCAGCCGGCAACGAGTGTTGTTCATAATGATCCCCTAGAGTAAGAGCGTAACCAACACGACGAGCAATCACCAAACCATCAGTACAGACACTGTCAGAGCCTTGAAACGCAGCAAGGATTGAAAGAAAGCGGCGGCGGAGGGCCTCATGAGGGAGGGAGTCCTTGGGGCCCTGTGCCAAATCGAGCCGAAGGCATGGGCGGGGCACACACCATGGGGGTATATGCAGAGGAACCCAGAAAAAGAGGTGGAAGAGGGAAAACCTCAAGCCCAGAGAGAAGAGGTCCACGCGAACTGCGATCGTACAGCCTGATCGGGGCCACTGTTCTGGAGGAAGATGGACGACCGACCGAGGGAACAGAAGACGATAATTGGGATGCCCGGGCAAGCTACAAACGTGTGTAGCATAAGCGGCCAGTAATCGTTGGTGCTGGTACCGCAATGGAGGGACACCTGCCTCCACAAGTATGCTGTTGACACAGCTTGTCTGGAAAGCTCCAGTGGCAAGTCTGATCCCGCTGTGAAGGATGGGGTCAAGCAACTGCAATGCTGAAGGTGATGCCATATCGTAAGCCAGGCTCCCATTATCTAGACGGGACTGAATTAACGCCTGGTACAGCCATATAAGGGTAGACCAATCGGCACCCCAGCTGGTGTGACTCAAGCAATGAAGAGCGTTAAGATGCCGCCAGCATGTCTGTTTAAGCTGCTAAATATGAGGGAGCCAAGTCAACTGGGTATCAAAAACCAATCCCAAAAACCAATGCATCTCCACCACAGCAAGAGGTTCACCATCAAGATAAAGCCATGGTTCAGGGTGAACAGTTCATTGCAGGCAGAAATGCATAACACAGGTCTTGGCAGCCGAAAACTGGAAGCCATGCGCTACATCCCAAGACTGCGCCTTGTGGATAGCGCCCTGCAGCTGCTGTTCAGCAGCTGCAATGCCAGTGGAGCTAAACTATAGGCAGAAATCGTCAGCATACAAGTAAGTGAGACAGATGTCCCCACTGCCGCAGCGAGCCCATTAATTGCAATTAAAAAGAGGCAGACACTTAAGACAGATACTTCCGGACCACATTCTTCTGAACTCGGGACGAACTATGGGAGGCCGCAACTTGCAGACAGAAGGAACGAAGCGACAGAAAATTTTGTATGAAAATTGGAAGCGCACCCCGAAGACCTCAACCATGAAGCGTAGAGAGGATGTTATGTCACCATGTCATATCATATGCCTTCCGCATGTCAAAAAAGATGGCGACCAGATGCTGATGGCGGGCTAAGGACGTACGGATGGCAGACTCTAGGCACACCAGATTATCGGCGGCAGAGTGGCCCTTACGAGACCCACCCTGAGACAGAGCCAGAAGGACCCGAGACTCAAGTAGCCAACTCAACCTCCGGCTCACCATGGGTTCAAGCAACTTGCAAAGAACGTTGGTGAGGCTAATGGGGCAGTAGCTGTCCACCTGCAGTGGGATCTTGCCAGGTTTCAACATGGGGATTACGATGCTTTCCCGCCATTGTGACGGGAACTCACCCTCAACCCAGATACGGTTGAAAAGGTGTGGGAAGCGTCGGTGGCAGTCCACCGAGAGGTGTTTGAGCATCTGACAGTGGATGCAGTCTGGCCCGGGAGCTGTATCAGGGCAAGCGGCTAGGGCACTTTGCAATTCCCACTCACTGAACGGAGCATTGTATGATTCAGGGTGGCGCGTGTGAAATGAAAGGCTCTGACGTTCCAACCGCTCTTTCAGGGAGCTGAAGGCCAGTGGGTAATTTGCAGAAGCGGAACTCTGAGCAATATTCTCTGTTAAGCGGTTGCAATTTGCTCTATTCAGTGAAAGCGCATGTACGCTGACGAGGGTCCGATAGCTATAGAGTCACCTAATCTTGGCCCAAACCTGCGATGGAGAGGTACGGAGGCCAATGATGAAGACATACCTTTCCCAGCACTCCTGCTTGCATTGGCGAATGAGGCGGCGGGCTCGCACACGAAGCCGTTTAAAGGTGATAAGGTGTACCAATGAGGGATGCCGCTTGTGATGCTGAAGTGCCCGCCTGTGATCTTTAATCGCCTCAGCAATCTCAGGCGACCATCACGGCACAGTGCTCCACCGAGGGGACCCAGAAGAACACGGAATAGCATATTATGCGGCAGTAACGATGCCGGTGGTGACCGAGTGAACCACTACATCAATGGCGTCATTGGAAAGAGGCTCAATAGTGGCAATGGGGGTGAACAAGTCCCAGTCAGCCTCATTCATAGCCCATCTGCAGGGCCGCCCAGAAGAGTGATGCTGTGGCAGTGACAGAAAGATCAGAAAGTGGTCACTACCGCCCAAGTTGTCATGCACAATCCATCGGACAGATGGTAATAGGCTAAGGCTGCAGATTGAAAGGTCGATGGCTAAGTACATGCCATGCGCCACACTGAAATGTGTGAAGGCATCAGTATTTAAGAGAGAAATATCGAGCTGTGCCAATACTTGCTCAATGATGCTGCCTCAGCCCCTTGCCACTGACCCACCCCACAGAGGGTTATGGGGGTTGAAGTCGCCCAGTAACAGAAAAGGTAGTGGCAATTGGTTATCAGCGCAGCCAGGACATGCTGTGGGACATCACCATCTGGTGGAAGATAGAGACTGCAGCCAGTAACAGCCTCAGGCATCCACACCCGAACAGCGACAACCTCTAAAGGTATTTGTAGAGGGACAGACTTGCTGTAAAGAGCGTGAAGGACGTAGATGTAGACACCACCATATACCCTCTCATAGGCTGCCCGGTTCTTATAATAACCCCGAAAGCCACGGAGGGTGGGGGTTCACATCACCGGAAACCAAGTTTCCGGAAGAGCAATACAGAGGCAAGAGTGAAGGCTGAGAAGTTGTCAGAGCTCAGCAAGATGGTGGAAAAAACCGCTGCAGTTCCACTGGAGGATAACATTGTCTATGGCCGAGAAAGGCGTGAAGGGACAGTGGAGGCAGATTACGCCTCTGGGTCACCTGCTGCCACCGATTGAGTACCGACGGGAGCGACATCCATCATGACTGAGGGACTGGCGAGATCTAGGTCCTCAGCGGATGCCAGAACCTCCACCGCATCCTCAGACGCAGAGCTTGTAGGTAACGGTGGAGTGGGTGCCACCGCAATTTCCTTGGTCTTTGGGGTCTTCGATTTCAATTTCTCACACTGTTCCTTTGGTTGCCCTTGCTGGGAGGGCTTTTTTGATTCAGTCTCCGCGACTGAAGAGGACCGTGAAGCCCTATGACCAGCTACTTGGGGCTTCTTCAGCCCCTGGCGGGTGTCTGGTTTTCCACTGGTAGGAACCTGGGAAGAGAGTGACCTAAGGGATCCCTTCCTAATGAGAGAAGCCGAAGAAGACTTACGCTTCTCCGGCTTAGAAGTGGGGACTCGTGTCCCCATTGGGGAGGGGGGGGGGGTGCTCCCAAGGTAGGTGGTGTGGGAGCAACAGGGAGGGAAGTACCCCCCCCCCCCCACCATCACCATCAAGGGGGCAGGTGTGGTCCTTCAGCTCTGAGAGCTCACTGTATGTGGTGCAACGGATGCAGCTGTAACAGGAGTGACAGTGGCGGCATAAGATGACGTCATACACATGGGATGAAGCCGTTCAAATTTCTGTTTAGCCTCAGTGTACGTCAGTAGGTCCAGGGTCTTGTATTCCATTATTTTCCGTTCCTTCTGTAGAATCTTACAGTCTGGCGAGTAAGGGGGATGGTGCTCTCCGCAGCTGACATAGATGGGAGGCAGGGCACACTGAGTATCAGGATGGGATGGACGACCATAATCATGGCGTATGAGGCTGGAAGCACAGCAGGAAGACATACAGCCGAACTTCCAACACTTGAAGCACCGCATCGGGGGAGGGATATATGGTTTGACATCACAGCGGTTGACCATCACCCTCACCTTCTAGGGTAATGTGGCACCCTCGAAGGCCAAGATGAAGGCACCAGTGGCAACCTGGTTATCCCTCGGACCCCGGTGGGCACGCCGGACGAAATGGAGACCTCGTCACTCTAAGTTGGCTCACAGCTCGTCGTCTGACTGTAAAAGAAGGTCCCTGTGGAAGATAATGACCTGGACCATATTTAAGCTTTTATGGGGCATGATAGTAACATAAACATCCCCCAGCTTCTTACAAGTGAGTAATGCCTGTGACTGGGCAGAGGATGCCGTTTTCATCACATTTTTGACAAGCCTCCCATGGTGTGGCCAGGGAGGAGAATGATTTGGGGTCATAGATGTTTGCATTAAAGTGAGCCCTCTAACACTTGGAGACTGCTGGTGGTTGGGCACCAGCAAAAGATGATGTGCCATGCTTCATTGCGTGTCATCCACCCTGATGCCATGTATTCTGACCAAGGGCCCTCCCATCGGGTGCGACACAGCCACAACAAGGGCCACCTGGCAGGATGGCCATTGGCGGGAGTCCCGATGCCCCAGGGAGATGGGGATCTACTCCTTTTTATATATGGGGAGTTAACGGCGAAGGAATCAGTAGAGCAGTCCCTGTGTTGTCAGGGGGCTACAACCAACAGGGTACATGGTGGCCTCACCACAACGGACTGGCTACCATGCTGGATATTAGGTAGCAAGTGGTCCATGATCATCGTCACCGCAGAAAGCGACACTGCAGAGTGGATGGCGGGAATCGCACCCAGGAATGTATCCTCACCCAAGAGATGGAGAGCGAGCGGGACTGCAATGCAATGACGAATAAGGTGACTAAAGGCCTCAATGCACGATAGACACAATGCACCAAGTAAGGCGCCCTTCCCCAATTGGCTCGCTCTTCGGGATAATTTTGAAATATGATGGTCAAACCCATGATGGGACCATCACATAAGGACCGAGACATTTGCGACTCCTTTTAGTCACTTCTTACGACAGGCAAGAATACTGCGGGCCTTTTCTTCTCCCCGAACCCGCAGGGGGTTTTCTTGTTTTGAACTGAGTGAGAAGTTAATTGTGGTCCATGCTGGGTTTTTTATGACGATGCTCAAAATGCCAGAAGGTATCAGCAATCCCTATAACCATCCAGTCTGGCAGTCTTAATTCTAGTTTATTTACAATCATGGCCTACTGTCAGTTTATAGTGTCTGCACTCACCGCTATAACGACAAGAAAAGAAAACCGTCAAGGTATTGCGACCATGTCTAAAAGTATCCTCTTAATATGTGAATAGTTATTTTTGGCTCCACATCTACATGAAGTACCTTGTCAGTTCTACTGAAGTGTTGTTAGGTATGCATTGGAATGCTATGAAATGTCACAAAGCGTCTAAATCAATATACTGCTGATTTTGTAATTATAGAATTGGGTCGGAAAAGAAAAATGTTGAGAAACACCCTAAATCAGAGAAAAAAACTGTTCTCAGTAGGAAAATGTTGCTGGTTCTCAACAACTATGTGTTGTAAGCTATTTGAGCCAAAAGAAGCAAATAAGGGAAGACCATTTTGGAAAATACTGTTGAAACTTTTGCAAAACTAACATTCCAGCCAAAAAGTTTTTATAACAGTTAATTTCAACACACTAAGGCTTTGTCTCCAGGCACGTACCGTGACAGCCTTTTAAATTTGTACTTGTAATAAACTGCAATCCAATGCAAACAACAACAAAAATTACATGTGAATTTTGCCAAAAGTAGATGCTATGTTTTCTGATCCCTAGCAACAACAACAATGTAGCATGTGGTAATGTATCTCAAAACTTACAAGAATACCACAAAATTGAATCTTTCAACAACTGATTTATGATTGCTACAATAATGTTTTTATTACAAAAATTGGCAGGCTGGGTACTCTTATTTCATGACAATTTTGGATAGCTGTAATTTTCAGGTTTTCTTTACTTATATGTGAAAGGTAGTGTCCCACTGATGGGCTGTACTTGAGTGTCATCTCAGCAAATAAGACCTTCAGCTCAGCACAAGCTAGTGTAAATATAAAGGTCTGAGTTTTCTGCAGTCCAATATTACGGTGAGGCTGCAAGTGGGAGAAATGTAGAACTGGTGGAGAGTACCCCTCCAACACTTCTATTACTCCTTAGAGTAGTTCACTAGCACATCAACTTTTACTAACATTTTCATGTAGTTATAGCCCCATCATACCTGCAATATTTACACTGTGCCTGTGCCTGTGACAAGAACTAAATAGCTGCACTTTCCATGTGCATCAACAAACAAATGTAGGTAAATAAGTGAGGATTCATAATCCTCAGAGTAATATAGCACCAAAAATATGGTCAATACTTTCATTAAGAAATTGCCATTTCTTTGTTGTGACCACTGCAGCTTAGCAATGGTGAGAAGGAGATGTGGCTATTACGCACACATAAGTTTGTTGAATTAAAACTGTAATTTATAAGCATAGTGGTATGAAGACAGTTTACAGTTCTGTTTGCACGTCAATCTTCACAAATCACTTACAGACTTCTGACATGTTGGCACTTCTTATTTTATCTGTAATGAACACTAAAAAATTACAGTTCAGTTGTGTGCTGAATCACATTTACTTATGAAGTTGACATCAGTTGATATCATTATGCTTCCTATAAAATCCTAAACCAGTAGTGTATGTAGATACTAACTGAAAAATGCTCTTTTGTCTGAGCACAAAAAATGCAAATATGCTCCTGTTTAAAGGTCTGACAAAAGTGGGGATCTAGTGCCTCAATCCTCATCAAACATTCTGGCACAAACATATTTGCATTCTTACCACAAAACATTCCAAATTCTTTTGCCCTTTTTTTGTAATGAAGCCTTCACAATCAGCATCTCCCTCTCACTACCATGGTCTATAAATATGTCTCCCCATTGCCTCTATTTTCTCCCAATGGCACTGGTTCCTGTCTGTCTCGACTACTGTCACTGTCTTCATCCCTTTCTGTCACTATTCCTTACAACTGTCTCCTTTTCTGCCACTTTCACAGCCTCTGTTCCACTGCCGTGGTCTTTGTTCCATTCTCTCTCCCCCCACTGTCACTGTTCTTTCTTTAACAAAGAGATAGAGGGGCTGGCCAGTACTTAGCTCAGTACAGCCGATAGGAGATGTCCAATACCCAGTAGCGGAGCATGCCCTCCAGCATAATTCTAGTGACCTAGGAACCTGCTACACTGTATGTGCCATTTGGCTTCTCCCACCCGACACCAGTTCCTCTGAACTGCGGAGATGGGAACTCGCACTCCAACACATCCTTTCATCCCGCCATCCCCCTGGAATGAACCTACGTTAAACAACCTCATTCCCATTTACTCTTCAGTCTTCTCCTCTTTCCTCTTTAGCCATTCACGCATCTTTTCATCCTACATAGTTGTGTTTATCTTTATACTATATACTTCTTTACTTCTGTATGCATCCTCTTTGGTTTGAAGCTGGCACAGTACTTACAGTAGAATATCTTTGGCTTCCCTCTGACAACCATGCCTCCATCCTTGCTACCCTCCCTGTTTTCCTTTCCCTGTTGCTTCATAACCTGGGTTGTGAGTAACTGAATCTACTTTCCCTTCTTCCCTTTCTTTCCCCTCTCTCCTCCCTGATGAAGGAACAATCGTTCCGAAAGCTAGGAACGCAAATTTTCGGTTCTGTTTTTTGTGTATCTATCGGCTGTACTGAGCTGAGGTAAGTACTGGCCAGCCCCTCTATCTCTTTGTTAGTATTTGTTTCACATCTTTATATGAGATTTTCCACCGTTCTTTCTTTATAGTTTACAGTCTGACGCCTTTTTCTTCACCTCCCATTGTCTTCTCTTTACACATTTTTCTGAGGATGGTTTGCTTGGGTTTTGAGCCCTAGAATAGGAAACTAACACATGGGTATGATGGATGGGGGACGTCAGCAAATTTTTTCAAAGTAAAGTTCACCAATCTGTGATGTCCAGACACCCGAAGCCTGCAGATCGGTGTCCACCCCTATCTCTTTCTTTTCCACTGTCTTTTCTCTCTCTCTCTCTCTCTCTCTCTCTCTCTCTCTCTCTCTCTCTCTCTCTCTCTCTCCCCCCCCCCTCCCCCCCATTAACATTATCTGCTCTCTTCCATCATCACTGTCTCTTTCGCACTCTTTCAGCACTAAAAAGCACAAATATGTTCATGTGCAAAAATTCTTGGCGAGGAAGGCAGAATACGGATTGAGGCAGCTGGTTCCCCACTTTTCTGCCAGAAATTTTTTAAGAAGTGCATATTCACCTTTTTTTGTGCTCTGACAAAAGTATTTTTCAGCTGGTTCCCTTTTTTTCCCATGTTACAGCAGGGTATACCGCTTATATTAAACGAATTATGAAGGTCAGTAACGTTTTGACCATTTACTTATATACTTTGACACAAAAAACAAAAAATAAGAATGCATAATATAAGGTTAACACAAAATCGTCTGCCATCCAAAGCAAGTTCATTTTGCACTACTCTACATATAATTCACAACATTTTTAGGCTACACCTATAGTATACCAAAAATCTAGTGTTTTATTCTTAAGTACAAAGAATTTTGTATGATTAATTTTTGCTAAAGTGTTTACATCAACAGGTAGCACCATCAAATAATTTCTAGGTCTTGATGACCTGTTACGCATGAAGTGACCCTTATGAAGAGAGAGTGTTCCAAAGATTTATTGGTGAAAAAATGATGACTAAAATCTTAGTTTCGTGACACCAGAGCCTGTGCAATGTGTTCACTATGTCAATTAAAACAACATTTACACCTCAAACCCTACATTACTCACGTAACTACAGTAACTTCGAACCTGGATCTCAGTAACGGATGACACTAAAAAATGTTTCAAGGTTCCTCGAGATCTTAAATTTTTCAACATTTTACGGCCCTGTCAGCAACTGTACGAATATTAATTTTAAAAACCAACAGCCTCAGTTGCAAAGTTTACCTAGCTTTACCTAGGTTTCAGTCGGGATAACCCAACCTTCTTCAGAATAAAAGTAACTATCATTTGTCCATAGTGGACATCGTCAAGCTAAAACTACAAATCCATGAATTATCGGCATACTGTAAAAACTTATCTGAGACTGCCTCGTCCCACTTCGCGACCGGGATGCAGCAGCCACGAGTGCTGTACTGGAACTGACCGTAGCGTCATGAGGACCGCCTTGGCGGACACAATACCTTGCACCTGCGCATAAACTGTGTGATGGGTACTTGTTGGGACAAGACTAACTCCTGACCTTGAATTTACTAGTAAAGGTATAAGGAGCATATTCCGACTAAAACTGGAGATTGCACACGTGGTTCGACATTTGCTGAACATTTAGTGCAACTGGCTCATGCACCCAGAACTACAGTCCGTCCGTTCTTCCAATTGGTATCCAAATGGTCACTAGTCAAGGGCTATTCGAAATAATTTACCCCTTACCTCTATGATTCAACACAACCAGACATTTGTCTCCCCCTCCCCCCCCTTTCCCCGCTTCGAAACAGATCGCGCATGATCAAAAAAATAATAAATCAATCAATATAATCTCCTCATTCAAAATAACCTGAAGACAATTTTTAACAAGAGTTCATCGTAATTTTGATAATGACTGATGTAGTTCTGGTTTTAGTTACATTACACTCCAATACTGATTAAATTCGCATCTGGCTCCAACAATTTTATTTAAGTACAAGCTTTTATTTGTCACATTAAGAATAGCAATCCAGAAGGAAACTACATACACTTTGAGAAGAAAAAGTCACAGCTACCTTCTTCGCTGGAGTCCGACGTCCCTGGCTTTCACTAGCACGTTTGTTGGAAGATTCATTCCCATTAACGTTTGTAACAACTGCTGCATTGTTCTGGTTTTCTTCATTTTCAGCATTGTTATTGATACCTAGTAGTGCTCTGACCCTATTTGATCTTACATCTATTATAGTATCTGTATAGCCAATTTCTTGAAGGTACCTGGAAGATAAAAGTAAGTATCTGCATTAATTGTTTCAGTAATGCCACGCGTCCTAACAACTGGTATGAATAATGGGGAAAATCAAATTTTCAAAATGGACACTTTATTTTTCAGTAATAGTTACAACAAACAGAACTCAAACTGTCGTTTTACCAATTAACTACACAGTTAGGCACAAAGTCTAAACAATTAACATTTAGATTAATACACAAATCAAATAATGTGATTCGGTGCTTTTGAAAAGAGCATAGCAATACAGGTACACTGAGAAACACTGTCTGCATAGTGCCACTGTTTAACATTTTGTAACTCCTTATCACAAATGGACACAATGAAGTTGATATGCATAGCAACTCCTCAAGGAGCTGGTGCAGTCAGAATGAAGTTACAATTACAAATCTCACTGTTCATTTATTAGGATGATAGCGGGGGAGGTGTGCAAGGAATATTTTAATCTACAGTAGCACTTCTGTTTCATATTTCAGTTAATAGAATCCTGTTTCTTAATAAATACAGTTTACAGTGCACAATGTGCTCTATAAAAGAAGCCAAAATCTAGGTCACAAAACTAAAGAAAACAAAAGGGAAAAAAACAGTTACTTGAACTATATAAGGAATTAAATAACATTTCATAGCAATGTTAAATAAACAACTACTTTTGCTCATACGGAACAAGCAGTTCACGCACAAAACCCAGAAAGTTATTTGAATAATTATGCCGATAGAAACAATTTTTCATCAAGTTGATTTTATCATGTTAACAGAATCTTCCGTTGGTTCTTGGAAGAACAACATTATAATAAATGAAAAGCACCAGTTTGCTTTTGCTCCACAGTATTACTTTTATTGTGTTACCCGGTTTTTGGCTTACAAGACGTGTTACTTCTCTTCCAATGTTGTTTGCAAACATTGTAGCTTCTTTGGTGACAATACTCAGTAAATGTCTGCAGATGGCCTTGGAAGCTGAAAACCAATTAAAACAATAAAAGCAATACTGTGGAACAAAAGCAAACTGGTGCTTTTCATTTATTAAGCTCATTTTACATTAGCAACTCTCTTCTGAAACAATACTTACTACTTACGTGACAAATTAGTCACAAACCAAGTCATAAATTTATCAATGACTTCAATTATCGGTATTAAGAAGACATAGGAATGGCGGAGTATCTTCAATCTTATTCTCTTTATTCATTCAGTGATCCACTCCCCATCATCAGAAACGTGGTTGTGGTGGTTTGGTGCAACGGAACCCTCATGCGAGTCTTCATCATCATTTGTTGATAAACTTATTCCAGTAAATTTATGATCAAACACTGGAAACTCCAGGTTGGAATATCAACAACATAAAGGTGACATTACATTGCAGACAGGCACAGTTAAAAGATGCTTACACATTAACTTTTGGCCACAGCCTTAGTCAGAAAAAGAAAGAGAAAACACACACACGTGTTCATAGTGGTCCGAGCAGCCGGAGATGATGGCCATGTAGGCACAAGATGTGCTTGCTTCGCGTGTGTGTGTGTGTGTGTGTGTGTGTGTGTGTGTGTGTGTGTCCCTCCTTTTTCTGACGAAGACTGGCCGAAAGCTAATTTGTTAAGTGTGTGTGTATTTGTCTGCAACTTAATGTGTCATCTTTACGATAGCAACCTACCTTTTCCACACACAGTTCATGAATTTATAATGATTTGTATCTTACAGTTATGTGGTTCTTTGTAGAAAAGACAGTACATTGCTTGATACAAGAAACTGCACGTGTTCCAAGATAATTCTGTAATATCTTTAAATTCTTGGTGGTCTTTAAGCTGTGCATTATCAAAAGGTGCAAACATATGTACAGAGAAGTGTCTTAAAAACATTTGGCACTTTCTAACAAGATGTGAAAGAAGTTAGAGGAGGTAGAGGAAGAGGTCAAGGTTTTGACAGCAGTTACCACCAAAGACTGCAAAGTGAAGTCTTCCACACTGCGGCCATGCTGCAGACATTATGGGGACCACACCCTGCCTATCTAATCCATGTTAATTTAGGCAAGTATTTGACCCATTTCTGAAGAAACTATTTGATGCAGGACCTTAATATTTTTACCGTATGTTACATAATGCTGAGAGAGTCAACTGTACTAAAATCTACTTATCCATTTTATAGTTTTTAAGAAATACTTTTTTAAATTTATTGTTTCTACGGGAAATATTTTTGTGAACTTTCTAATGGGGGAATATTAATGAATGTAGTACCAGAGGTGGCTTTTAATGTTATGCAGAGTCTCTGAAAATTTCATTCATTTATCTATGATAGTTTCTTATATAATGGGGCATATGTACTGAAAATTTTGGTTTGCAGGAAACTGAATTTAAAGATAAAACTTTTGAAATTTGTTAATTACAGTTAATTAAAACTGTCCTGCTTCATATGATGGCCCTTCTTTGGCCTCTAGCAGGTCTTCCAGCTTCTTTTTCACCTTCCTGGGTGTTTGTCTTGCTTCCTTGGCCATATTAGATGCAGACCTGTCTGCATCGGCTATCCTCATTTTATCGAAATGTTGCAGCCCAATGATTATATTTTCACCAGGTTTAATTCCCAGCTTTTTCACTACCCAACACTTTCCAATATTACTACAATTGAACATAACAGCATCATGAACTCCTTGTTTCATTGTATGCATGCCTATAAATACAGTTTTAGGAAGGCAGTTCCAAATTATGCTGCTGAAACATTCATTTGGGCTCTGTGTCTGCCCATGCAGACATTTCCTTAGAAGGTCAGTATGAGCCAAGTCTCTGAAAATAGGTTTAATTGCTGTAATAACAGCAGCAGGAAGAGAATGCTGGTGAGAATAAGATTCTCCAGTTGCCTAAGCCCTATTGTATTCGCACCACGAATTTTCTCCTGATGGACACAATACATGACATGGCTTATCATCAGTAGAGGACTCATGGAAGAACATGGCCCAAACATCTCTCTTCACTGCCTACAGATTTTCTTTATTTCTCCTAATTGCCTGTCCATAGTATACCTGCAAGCTTTCTATTTCAGTTTTAGTTAACTGATCCTGTCCAGTCAACAATTTTACATCATCTAATTTTTTTCCTCTCATATCAACAGTTAGTTTTCTCAGCCTTGTTCCCAAACTCACCACTGTCTACATTGTACAAATTTAGAAATTACACCTGACAATATTCTCAAATTTACAATAATGTTACTGCACCCCTCGTCACTTACAGTAAATTCGTTGTAACTCTCTTGAAATGGTGAGAGCTTCTTTGATGATGCACGTGTTGAAGACTTACAATTAGAAACATCATTGCCAGGCGAGATAACCTCTTGTACAGAAAGCTTTCTAAACTTATTTCCTCTAAATTGTCATTTCTTGAAAATGCATTTACATTTCGTCATCTTCAATAAACACAACAAAACACAAGTAAACAAGCACTGCAAACTTAAGTGTAACAACTACTTGCAATCACACTTTAACAAAACTAACCGTGTTTGAAAGCATGTTGTTTACAAACGGCAGAAACAAAAGAATACCGACCGTTGCCTTCCAAGGATAGTCAACACAGTCGGGAATAAAAAAAGAAAAAAAAATCCCTAACGTGCAATGTAGGGGATATAAAGCTATAAAATATATGCAGAAAAGTGGGCGACAAAAGTGGGCATGGCACCTAAACACATGTGGTAGGAAAATGCTCTTTAAATGCTCGAAAAAAAATTCAGCAAATCCTTTTCAGAGTACTTAAATAAAACCTTGATCTATCGAAATATGAGAAAAACTGAAAATTAATTTTTTTCGACCTGAACCACAGTGTGGTCTCCTTAACACCTGCTGTCTAAACCCTTAACAGAGTGAAAAGAACAGATTCTCTACAAAGAGTTGCATTTCCTGAATGTGTGATTGTTTCTATTTGTGCAGTCTCACAAAGGTTCAGAAATTGTTATTGTCCTCTGCCCACGAATCATTAATCCAACACGACAAGGTGTAAACAGTAACTGTTTACAATGTGTTGGTTCAAATGGCTCTGAGCACTATGGGACTTAACATCTAAGGTCATCAGTCCCCCTAGAACTTAGAACTACTTAAACCTAACTAACCTAAGGACATCACACACATCCATGCCCGAGGCAGGATTCGAACCTGCGACCGTAGCAGTCGCGCGGCTCCGGACTGAAGTGCCTAGAACCGTTCGGCCACCGTGGCCAGTTTACAATGTGTTATTGTGACACGTGGGAGGAGGGGGGGTGGGGGGGGGGTGTTGAGATTTACAATTTTATGTAAGATCCTTGTAGTCTATCAAGCCAGGAAACACCCTGAAATCAGCCTATAATACCAACATAAGCTACAGCACATGTACACCATGTGATGTGTTGAGTTATCTTCTCACTGTCTTAGGATAACAGCTTTCATTAATATCATTAAGTTAACACATCCTGTGATAATTAAAGAAAAAAATACTTTCGAACAAATTATGGAAAAACAAATTACAAGGGTTAGAACTTAAATAATGGCAACTATTTATTCACAACTGATACAAAAGAGTTACACATTTGCACCTGTTACTGTACTCCAAAAGTAGTCACCAGCGTTGTGTAGAACACATTGCCAACAATGTGGAAGGTGCAGTATACTGCTAGCAGAGCCTGTTCTGTTGATGGTGCAATTGGAGCGGTCTAAAGTTATGGTGATTCTCATTACAATTGTGATGGCATTAGCCTAATGCATTACGTTCCTCCACAGCTGACCGTAAATGCACAGTATTACTTTGCAAAAGAAGCGACGACACTTTCTGCGCATGCCACCCATCATTTTGCACAACAATGCATGGGCGCATACAGCGCAAGCTGTGGCTGCTCTATTCGGACGATGGGACTGGGAAGGACTGTACCATCCATCATACACCCCGGACTTAAATCCTTGTGACTGATCTGATTCCGAAGATAAAGGAACCACTTCGTAGAATTCACTTTAGAACTGTTCCAGAGATTCGACAGGCAGTAGACGTCAATCGCACCATCAGCAGAACAGGCTCTGCTAACGGTATACTACGCCTTCCACATCGATGGCAATGGGTTCTACACAACAACGATGGTGACTACTTTGAAGGGAAGTAACAGGTGCAAACATTTAACTATTTTGTATCAGTTGTGAATAAATAATTGCCACATTTTAAGTTCCAACCCTCGTACATTCCAAATTTGATCTAAACTTGACCCTTACAATCACAGTCGACTAATAGTATGAGACCAGGAAAAAAAATAATTTTAAAAAATTAATTGAACAGTGGAAAGTCTAGAATGGATAACAATATGAAAATGATGGACTGCTACACACCATGCTAAAGAAGCACTGATCTGCAAACACACACAACGAAAAGATTATTGCCTGCCTGACGTATGATGGTGAATGGTGGGGGGGAGGGAGAAGGGTAGCAGTGCTGCTATGAAAGCGAGCAGGGGTGTGGTGGGGGCAGCACAGGGTTGCTAGGTGGACAGTCTGGAAGATGTCCTGAGGGGGAGGGGAAAGGAAGAGAAGAGACAGAGAAGGGGGAAAACTGAAAAAACTTAGTAGGTGGGCTACTGGACTAGAAAGTATGGGTAGTGCTGGAGTGGGAGCTTTCAGCACAGTTTCCCGACTATTGTAAAGGTGGAAGGGCATGAAAGGGAAGCCTTGGCTGAGAAGGGAATAAGATTAGATTAGATTAGATTTACTTTCATTCCAATTGATCCGTAGTGAGGAGGTCCTCCAGGATGTGGAACATGTCAGAAAAACAACAATACATGACAAATATTTACAATTAAAACAAATAAGCTAATGTACCATTCCACAGGTCCCAAGTGGAATGATCGTCATTTTTTAATGAACACTAAGAGTAATTTTACAAATACTAATGCACTGAATTTAAAATAAAAAAGTTTTTTATTTATTTATAAGGTAATACAACTACTGTAATACTTATTTACAATGAACACATTACTGCACTGAAATGGTGCAGAAGTTAGATTATACTAACACACACACACACACACACACACACACACACACAAATTTTCAATGAACACATTACTGCACTGAAATTGTGCAGAAGTTATGTTGTACTTATATACAAATCAGTTGGTTTTACTAAGAAATTCATCAATGGAGTAGAAGGAGTTGGCCACCAATAAATCCTTTAGGCTTCTCTTAAACTGAATTTCATTGGTTGTTAAGCTTTTTATGGCTGCTGGCAAGTTATTGAAAATGTGTGTTCCTGAATAATGCACACCTTTTTGTACAAGACTAAGTGACTTTAAATCCTTGTGAAGATTATTCTTATTTCTAGTATTGATTCCATGAATTGAGCTGTTGGTTCGAAAAAGTGATATATTTTTAATGACAAATTTCATTAAGGAATAAATATATTGGGAAGCAGTAGTTAGTATCCCTAGTTCCCTAAACAGGCTTCTGCAGGATGTTCTTGAGTTCACACCACATATAACTCTCACTGCACGTTTTTGTGCCCGAAAAACTTTAGCTTGGCTTGATGAATTACCCCAAAAAATAATCCCATATGACATTATGGAATGAAAGTAAGCATAGTATGCCAGCTTTTTCATTTTTATATCCCCTATGTCTGACAAAATTCGCATTGCAAACAGAGATTTGTTAAGACGCTTCAGCAGTTCTGTGGTGTGCTCCTCCCAGTTGAATTTATTATCAAGCTGTAATCCCAAGAATTTAACACTGTCCACTTCTTCTATCTTCTTGTCATCGTATGTTACACATATACTCTTGGGACACCCCTTACAAGTTCTGAACTGCATGTAGTGTGTTTTTTCAAAGTTTAATGACAAAGAATTGGCTAGGAACCAGTGATTAATGTCCACAAATATTTTATTGGCTGATCTTTCTAAGACTACATTTGACTTGCTATTTATTGCAATGTTTGTATCATCGGCAAACAAAACAAACTTGGCATCTGGTAATGTTACTGATGAAAGGTCATTGATATACACAAGAAAAAGTAAGGGCCCCAAAATGGAACCTTGTGGGACCCCACATGTAATTAGTTCCCAGTTGGATGATGCCTGATAGCTTGATACATGCCTCTTTCCTAATAACACCCTTTGTTTCCTGCCAGAGATATAAGATTTGAACCATTTTGCAGCATTTCCTGTTATACTATAATATTCTAGTTTACTTAAAAGGATATTGTGATTTACACAGTCAAATGCCTTTGACAGATCACAAAATATACCAGTTGCCTGCAATTTTTTGTCTAATGAATTAAGCACATTTTCACTGTAAGTGTAGATAGCCTTCTCAATATCAGAACCTTTTAGAAATCCAAACTGTGACTTTGACAGTATGTTATTTGAGATAAGATGGTTATAAAGACGACTGTACATTACTTTTTCGAAAATTTTTGAGAATGCTGGCAACAGTGAAATTGGACGGAAATTTGATGCTATTTCTTTATCTCCCTTCTTAAACAGTGGCTTAACTTCAGCATATTTCAGCCATTCAGGAAATATTCCACTAATAAACGACTGGTTACACAGATAGCTTAATATGTTACTTAGCTCAGAATCACATTCTTTAATTAACTTTGTTGATATTTCATCATACCCACTAGATGTTTTTGATTTTAAAGATTTTATGATGGACATTATTTCTGTTGGGGTAGTGAGGGTCAAATTCATATTAAGGAAGTTACTTGAAATGTCTGGTCTAAGGTAACCCATAGCAGCATCTACCGAACCTGACAACCCCATCTTGTCAGTAACAGTTATAAAATGTCTGTTAAAAAGTTCTGCAACACTATACACATCTGTCACCAATGTATCATTTACTCTTAATGCTATTTGTTCCTCTTCATGCCTGGTTCTACCGGTCTCCTCCTTCACTATATCCCATATTGTCTTTATTTTGTTATCTGATATGACTATCTTTTCCTTGTAATATATTTGCTTTGACATCCGTATTACAGTCTTTAATATTTTGCAGTATTTCTTATAATGTGCTATAGCATCAACATTGGAAATGTTTCGGAGTGACAGATACAGTTTTCTTTTTGTTTTACAAGATACCCCTATTCCTCGAGTAATCCATGGCTTCTTTGTAGACTTTGCTCTAACCTTGGTAAGTTTTGGGGGAAAGCAGTGTTCGAATAAGGTAAGCACTTTATTAGCAAAAATGTTATATTTTTCATTCATGCCATGAACGCTGTAAACATCAGTCCAGTGAATGTCTCTGAGGAGTGTCCTAAAATAATCAATTTTTGGCTTACTGATTACCCTTCTGAGCTCAGATTTAACAGATTTTATATCCTGTTCAGTATTAACATTTAACAGAAGGAACTGCATGTCATGGTCTGAGAGGCCATTGACTATTGGTTTTGTAATATAATTTTGTTCATTGGACTTTTCTATAAAGATATTATCAACGGCTGTTTGTGAGCAAGTGGCTATCCTAGTGGGGAACTGTACTGTGGGAATTAAGTTGAATGATAGTGTTACTAACTCAAACAAGTTCTTATTGGGAGAGTCTTTAAGGAAATCTACATTGAAATCACCAGCAACCACTATTTCTTTGTTTTTGGTTGTTAAATGGGCCAGTACAGCTTCAAGGTGGTTGACAAACAGATTAAAGTTACCTGCAGGTGCTCGATATACACTTAATATTATGAAGGATTTTTTGTGAAATTCTAATTCTGTTGCACATGCTTCCATATGCTGTTCTAGGCAAAATTTATGAATGTCTATGTTCTTAAATTTATGACAGTTCCTGATGAATGTGGCAACTCCTCCTTTCTCCATTTCTGATCTACAAAAGTGAGATGCTAACCTAAACCCTGTAACACTTAAAAGTTCTATACCAGTGGTCACATGATGTTCAGAGAGGCAGATTATGTCAGCTGGGTTTGAAGACTCTAATTCATCTATGCAGATAGTTAATTCATTAATTTTATTTCTCAGTCCTCGAATATTTTGATGCAATAAAGATAGCTGACATTTCTCATTGACTGAGTTAAGATTGGGTGGAGTTAAAATATCTGCTGACAGTTGAAAATTCTTAACCAATGGCTGTTTATGCTGATGTAATAAGCTGGAATTATGTTTTTTGATTTCTTTCTCAAACTGAAGATTTGTCTCAGTTCTAACCTCTCTTAAAATTTGCTTTCTTTCTGTCCTCCCTACCCTAAAAAAGGGTCTTTTCTGAATCCTATAACCACTGGTATTTTACCACTCATGATAGTGCCTCCCCCCTTTAACTTTCCTGCTATTTCCCCAGCCAATTTACCCTTCCCCTTCCTGTTGAGGTGAAGGCCATGCCTAGTATAATCCCACCTACTGAGAGAATCAACAGGAACCACACCAATGTGTGACCCCGCACCCGACATGAGCAGCCGTTCCAGCTCCAAATTAACTCTCTTGACAGAAGAGTTCAAATGAGGTCGGTCATGGCGCCCAAGAACAGATACAAACTCAACACTAGTATGCTTCGATGCTGACACAATCTTCGCCAGGTCACACTCTATACTGTACCCAGGATCTCTGTCAATACTGTTACCTGCCCCACCCACTATAACCACGGTGTCTTCCTTAGTGAAATCTTTGCAAAGTGATCCTAAATCCTCTGTCACCTGCTCCAGACCAGCACTAGGTTTAAAAAAATTGGTGACCTGGTATTCTGATCCTAGTTCATCCTGCAAAAGTTGGCCAACACCTCTTCCATGGGAGCTACCTAACAACACCACTTTCTTTCTCTTTACTGATTTCCCTACATTCTTACTTTTCAATTTGCTGCTGAAAGTTTGTTGTGCCCTGTCTACACCTGCAACTGCTTGAGGCTCACCAGCTTCTAACTGAAGCAACAGGTCAAATCTATTTTCCACATTCACCATAAAGCTGTCAGACAAAGTTCTAGGCCTGTTCCTCCTGTTGCCTGTTGCCACTTCCCACCTCTCTTTACCCTTCTCCCTCCTTAACCTGTCAAGATCTCCCCTGGCCTTGTCTAAGTCAGCCTGAAGGGCGGCAATTTTCCCCTCCTGTTCTAGTATCTTCCTATCTCTACTACAAATCCTACAAAACCACTGATGAGTCTCATTTACTTCCCCTATTCCCACGCCACTACAGTCACCCACATGGAAAAAACTACAGCACCCATCACACCAAAGCCCCGACCTAACAATTCTACGGCAAGTCAAGCACTTTTCACTCATGATAAACGTAATAGTTTATTAAGAATAAGTCAGTTAATTTACAGATAAACACGAAAATATGGTTACACAAATTTGGCCTATACGCAACTGTTTACGCAACTGTGTGTAAACAAAAACAAAAGTGCAAAGTTTCTGAAACAACAACTTAAACTTTACGCTACTTTCCGGAAATGCTAGTTAAATAATGAAGAGGTACGCTAAGTTAAATTGCTGGAGAGAGCAAGGAACAACTAAACGAAATTCTATAGATTTGCTTCAGCAGAACGTAAACAGAAAATACGACTGTACGGTCTTTTCGTGTTTTCTGCTATATTACGTAAAGAAAAATGAAACCTTTAATGGTAGACTTAAACGGCACACTAATACACTTATTTACCACGTATTCAGTACTAATCTATATGTTTTATAATCTAAAATGACTTATCTTTACGAGAACACCAAAACTCGCGCTAGTCGCCTGGCTGCAGGGCTGCCAACCTCAAGAGTTTTAACTTGTCCCCAATGTTATTCTATCTGTACATTGAGCAAGCAGTAAAGGAAACCAAAGAAAAGTTTTGAGTCAGAGACAGTAAAAGACTTGGAAGAGCAGTTGAATGGAATGGACAGCAACTTGAAAGGATGATTTAAGATGCACGACAAATGCAAAACAAGGATAACAGAATCTAATAAATTAAATGAAGTGATACTGGTGGAATTAGATTACAAAATGAGATGCTAAAAGTAGCAGATGATTTTGCTATTTGGAGAGCAAAATATCTGGTGATGGCCAAAGTAAAGAGCATATGAAATGTAGACCGACAATGCAAGAAAAGCGTTTCTGAAGAAGAGAAATTTGTAAACATGGAATATAGATTTGTGTTAGGAAGTCCTTTCTTAAGGTATTTGTCTCGAGTGTAGCCACGTATGGGAGTGAAACACGGACGATAAGCAGTTTACACAAAAACATAATACGAGCTTTCAAAATGTGGTACAACAGAAGTATGCTGAAGATTAGATGGGTAGATCACTTAAATAATGAGGAGGTACTGAATAGAACTGGGAAGACAAGAAGTCTGTGGCACAACTTGACCAAAAAAGGATCGCTTGATAAGGCACATTCTGAGATACCAATGGATCACCAATTTAGTATTGGAGGGAAGTGGAGGAGTAAAAAATGTGAAGGGAAACCACGACATGAGTACAGTAAGCAGATTCATAAGGATGTAGGTTGCAGTAGTTATTCAACAATGAAGAGGCTTTCACAGGATAGGGTAGCATGGGCTGGGGAAAGTTACCTATGTAGTTCTCTAAGGCTCAATCATGGGTGCACTACTGTCTCTCAAATGTACACGACCTTCAATCAAGTACACAACAAGCAGAATTAGTACTCGCTGTGTACGACAATGTTCCAATTAATCCATACATACACACAGCAAAAGAAGAAATAGTAAACTATGTATAATTGACTTGTTTTCTGTGAACATTCTCACTCAATTCAAAAAAACATATTCAGTTAGGGTGCAAGTCTAGAGTTGGGCCAGTGGCATACTTACATGTTTCATGCAGGAATATTGTCAGTGCCTGCCATGAGACATGATGGGAATTAAACAGTATGTGTCAGCTATTTGTTCTATGCAACTAATGAGACAACAGCAGGTAAACATATTTCAAAGAAAGATGCAAATAAATATTACATACTCACGTTAATGTACCACAACGTCAGAGGTAATAATACTTTCCGAAAGAAAAAGTGAAACACTGCTGTTAATAAGGGTTATAAATTTAATTATTCCCTCTCAGACTCACTGCTACTTAAACTGTGCTAGCAGCTGGTAACCAAAAGACACACTAGTAATCCACTATACACTCAGAGAGGGGGGGGGGGGGGGGGGAGTGAAAATTTTTTGATGATCATGACCATAAATTTAATTGCTCATCTAGCTGGCAGCCATTTAAACTGTGCTTTCAGCCCCAAAATTAATCAATTTCATAATTTGTAACGTACTCAGAAAAAAAACAATGAAATACCTGTGACAATGAATATTATTAAAATAACTCCTGCTTGTTTCATAATGCAACCTATCCACAACTTCATAATTTGTGACATGTTTGGAAAAAATTATCCATCACAACAAAGGTAATTAATGTAACTGCTTTATGTTTCTTTAGCAGCAAATTAAGATGTGCTACTAGCTCCCTACCTAAGTACAGCTTGCTACTACCTAACATAGTTTTTTTTTAAAAAAAGAAAGAAGAAGAAGAAGAAGAAGAAGAAGAAGAAGAAGAAGAAAAAAAAGAAAGAAATAGTGATACTGAACATTAATGTAATTCTCCTTGTTTATTAGCAGTAAGCTATGCAAGCTGCATTACTAGCTCCCAAACTCAGCAGACTGTCAGTCTGTCACGTGTTCAGTGGGGAAAAAAGAACTGAAATAGTTTTGAAGTGAAATATTACGTTTCTGTGAATCAAACTGTCACATCCCTACGTAGACCTCAGGATAAGCTGCGGGTCACACTGCCACTAGGTTTTTTTTTATGTTACACGTTCGCAAGTAGTGTCACAGTCCAACATAATGTAGACCTCAAGCAAAGCTACAGATCAGCGTCGTCACAAGAAGGTTTTTCAGCAATCAGATATGTTGGCTTCACTAACTCACAAGTAAATGTTCACACCAAACTTAACAACCTAAGCGACAATCAGAAAAAATAGTCAAATATTTGTGGCAACCAAAAATATTCACAGTAATGAAGAGGAATCAAAATTAAATTTACAAATTTCATTCACTTGCATTATAAACCAATCCAGCAGCCCACAAAAATGTATCATTTCGATTTTGTTTGCTCCACACATATTCAAAGCGTCACCTGTCAAAAAACGTCTTTCACCATCTTGTGCCATGCAGTGACCATACAATTGCAGCCACCGTGCCTTCTGTTTTATCTGTATGGGTATCTGTTGCCACATCCTTTAAAGTTGCATCTATATCAATACTCCTCAAGCCACCTGGCTTCTGTGTGGCGAAGGGTACTTTTGGTACCACTAACTGATATCCCCCTCCCCTGTTAATGGCATGTGAGAAGAATGACTGTTGGTAAGCCTCTGTATTAGCTGTAATTTCTTGAATTTTTTTCATTGTGGCCATTTCACATAGTATATGTGGGAGTCAGTAATATGTTGTATGGATCTTCACAGAAAGCATTGTCTCAAAATTTCAATGTTAAACCTCTCCATGATGCACAAAGCCTCTCTTGTAATGGCTGCCACTGGAGCGTGTTGAGAAACTCTGTAATGTAGACTAAATTATCCTATGAAAAACACGATCTTCATTGGATCACAGCAATATGCTTGAAAACTTCTTCTCTGGAACATTTATAGTAAAACACAGTCCAATATTACTGTTGTTTCTGACAAAATACTCTCTTTAATAATTTTCAGGAGCTTTCAAATGCTTTGGCACAATGCTAAAAAACATTTGGTTGTGCCTCTTTGGACACCTCCAAAAAACCGATCTTCCTGGTTTCTGGCCCCTCCCTTAAACTACTACTACTACTACTACTACTACTACTACAAAATTCATCGCTCTCAACAATTAGCCCTTCACCACGAAGTTTCTTGTTCCATTTCACACATACTTCCACATAAAATCGATGACAATAAGCTTGGCTGAGTCAACTTCTCGGCACATACACTTTGATTTACACTCCAACCAACAAATATGTAATTGTAGAATGGTAATAATTTTCGATCTGCTTCCAGAAATATCATGAATTCCTTCACATAGAAAACTTGTGAAAATTGTCAGCTTTTGCTACACTTCAAGAAGATTCGATCCAAAGAAACCTTTGACTCTTTCCGCCCCGTTTCACCACCGCATCTGATACACTTTCATTCCTTGTCAATTAATTCACAAGATATGCTCCACTGGATGCCATCACCATGCAGAACTAAATCACTTCAATCACTCCTCTTCGTAAAATATACCGTCATAATCATAAAATATACCGTCATAATCATATAAAAATCTCACCAAATACACGCACTATATTGATCACAGTTTGGAACTCTTAGAACAACTTAGTTCAGCCTCATTTGCGCTTAGAATCAAAGTAAATCCTAGAAAGAGAAAGAGAGAGAGAGAGAGATCAATAAGTTGACATATTCTGCATATTTTCATTCAAAAAATGTCTTATGAAATAATGATCTGCAGTAGCTCATCTTTAACAAAGAAGGGCTCCATTGCTCAAAAATGTGTTGTAAGAATAATATATGGTGCTCACCCACGAACATTTTGTAGCCATCTGTTAAAAGAGTTAGGCATTTTGACTACTGTTTCACATCATATGATTTCCATAATTGCAATATCAGAACAAAAATGACATTCATTACTCCACATTAAGACTGTCTAGCACAAAATGAGGTGAACAATGTTGCAACCAAAAATTTTGATCACTCAACCAGTGATATAAAATGTCTGACAGACAGCACAGTAAAATTTGAAAACAAACTGAGAAAGCTGCTTCTTGAGAACTCCCTGTATTCTATAGAAGAATTTCTGTTATTGCAAAGGGTAAAAGATAGTCTGTAGGAATTACTAACATCTGTATATCTTCCAGAAGGAAAAAAACTTAAATGCTCAATATGTAGCCGTATTTATCTGTGATATGAGTGTAAAACACTCATTCCGCATCCTTACAAGGTACTGTGCAAATGATACACAAAACATGAAACGTACTTTCACCTCCCACCATCCAGCAGCATAGCTTCAGGAAGTTTGTGCCTCTAAATGCAAAGATTTTTAGTCGCTTCACCATGACATATTGATATCAGTTGAAACAAAATTTACTGTTGCTAGTCACAATGTTGACAATACACTGAATTTATATCTGCCTACATAAAGATGATCTTTAGAAGATGGCACCCACTGAAAAGTACAATGACACAGTGCTCGTAAGTAGGCAAAAGTTAAATAGTGCATTATGTAAAAAGTGTCAGAAACAGGAAAAGGAATTCTGTGTGTGAAATGCAACATGTGGCTGCATGAAAGGTGTGCAAAAATGCACCTAAAACTTATTAGCAACGATATTAACTGGTCGTACCTTGACTGGTTGCAGGACGAAAACACAAAACTAGATTCTACAGCAAATTCGCAGGAAAAAAATTAAAAACATGCTTCGTAGCAACATTGACACTTTAAAAGCAGAATTATCATCACAAAAGCAAGAACACTGACCCGGAACGCGGGTGGGTGTTTTTTTTTTTTTTTGTGCAGAAACAGTAGTCAAAAGACTGAATTAACCTCAAAAACGGGAGTAATGATACGAAGAAATTCGTGCAGAAGTCTCAAGAACCGAAAATAAATATAAGTAGACAAGCATAACTTACAGTAAAAAGAATTCAATACATCTCAGTAATGAGAGAGTGAAAAAAAATGAATTCCTTGTTATATATGATTCTCTGCTGAAAAATTTTGTGGTACCGAATTCCACAATAAATGTTCGTCCAGGAATTGAGACCCACCAGTTGAAGAAACACGTTAGCAACATACATAGCTTGCAGGATGGTTCAGCAGAGGCACCTCCGAAGAATTACAAAGGAGTCTTCATCCAAGTAGGTACAAATTCTATTAGAAGCAGCACTGAAGATGAAATGGTAAGTGAAACACGAAATTTAATTCTATCTGCCAGTAACCTCTACAAAACGTCTAGAATTGTGGTGAGTGGTATTATCTACAGCAGATCTGTCAGTGATCGATGTACTGAGAGAATAAACCACGATTTAAACAAAAATTGTAATTATCTAGGAGCTGTGTTCATAAATCTGGGTAAATGCTAAAGCAATAAAAGTTTGGGTGAAGACAGTCCACATTTAAATAGGTTAGGATCCAAAATTTTTAGTAAAATGTTTACAGATACATGTAAAATTCTGTAAAATAGTGGACACTTAAATGATGGGTATGAAAAACAGTATTTGGTAATGAAAACAGCAAAACAAACTTGTTCCCAAGAAAGCAAATGTTTGAGACCATAAGTACAAAAGAATTCCCCTACATAATGACTTTTCAAAAAAAACTCACAAAGCGGACGAATCACAAATTATTCTATCTGAACGTAGGAATATCAAAGTTATTTGCCTCAATGGACATTGGCTTATACCTGACCATATTAAAGTTCTTAATAAAATGGAAAATTTTGAATTAGCCAACAGCTTTTGTAGACTAGAGAAATCACATTGAGGCTCTTGCATACTTACTCTTTCTGATATTAAATAAGGAATGATTTTAATCATTTAAATGAACAGTGTACATATGAAATCTGCTGTACAGACTTGAGGGACCTAAATGATGATGTAGTTTCTATTTACAGAGTACCAGAGAAAGCTACAATTGAAGCTTTTCTGGCGAAATTTCATTGCCTGCTTGAAAAATTCAGTAAAGAAAAAATAAAATAATAGCTGCCAACTTCAATACTGATATCACAGTTGAAAGCAACAATGTGTTCAAATTCATAGACTTAATAATAAAAAAACTTTTGCTTCAAAATGAATACCATGCAACTCACTAGAGTAAATGCACAGTCCGCTACCTATATTGATAATATTCTAACAAATTATGTGTTTGAAGGTGTTTATATTCTGCATAGATTTAGGAATCTGACCACTTTGTATTATTCATTTAACAACCAAAAATTAAGAATGAAATCCCACATAAAACAAAAGCCAAATGAAAAGTAATTTCAATGAAAATAATTCAGTTACATTTATAAGTATGTTAAGACAGGTTGAATGGCCTTACAACAGTTTTATTTCGAGTAATAGTAACTTTAACCATTTAAAAGTAGCTTTCTTGAAATGTTTAATGAAACTACTTCACCTAGAACCACATGCAACAAAACTACTAACAATCTTAAATGGATAACCCAGTGTACAAAAATTTCTAGTGCCAGAAATAGGAAACTCCACAATGAACTGAAATATACTAAAAAAACAGACATTTTACTGAGTATGTTTGTCATTAAAAAGCTACATTTAAAAAAGTTGTGAAGGCAGCCAAACAAATGGCAAACAAGAAGTTCATTGTACAACATGAAAGCAGGACAAAAGCAGTGTGGTCTGTTGTCAAATCAGAGTTAACTGTCTGAGTTAGTAGTACTGAAATGTCTAGGATAAAGTAGATGATAGCTTCATTGTAAACTCATCTCAAATATCAGAATGAATTCATTTAAATTCTTCGTAAGTATGGCAATGTCAGATGTTGATGTATCAGGGTAAAGTAAATCTCTTTGGAAACCAATCTTATGGATTTTAAAAAAGTCACAATAAAGGACTTGGAAAATGTTGTAACTATCATTAAAAAATTAAAACTCTGCTGGGTGGGATGGGACACCAACTAAAGTGACAAACGATGCGGCTTAATGGCACCTCTACTAACTAAAATATTCGAATAGTGTTTTGAACAGGGATGCTTTCCCAATGTTTTGAAGTATGCTGAAGTCAGATCCCTGTTCAAGAAAAGGTCGAGGGAAGACATGGGAAATTATCAGCCTATTTCTACTCTTCCAGTCCTATCGAAAGTGTAGAGAAAGTAGCTGCAAACAAGATCAAAAAACTTTAACGTAAAAAACGATACTATAAGTAACCAGATTTGGATTTCAATGAGGAAAAAAAACACTCTGCATGCAGTCAATAACTTTACTGAAAAAAACGGGCAAATCATTGAATCAGAGAAGTAAAGTTGCAGGTATATTCTGTGATCTCACAAAGGCATTTCATTCCGTGAACCATGATTTGCTTAATTTCAAATTAGACAAACTCAGGATTAAGGACAATGCTCTAAATTGGCTAACAGTATATTTACATAACAGAAAACAAAGAGTACCTACTACCTCAGATGCAGTAAATTATTAGTCTAAATGGAGTACAGCATCGCAAGATGTGCCTCAAGGCTTCATTTTGGGGTCAATCCTGTTCCTATTCTATGTAAATGACTTACCCAAAAATATAAATTCTGCATCAGTTCTGTTTGCAGACAACACTTCTGTTTTAATTAAAGATGACTAAGAAGAAAAAAATTCCAAGCGCCATCGTAAGCACACTGGATACCTTAGAAAACCGGTTCAAGTTAATGGGGTGAAACTGAACATTGCAAACACCCATGTGGTACATATTAAAACCAAACATTCAAAATGTGTGGAACTTAAAATACAACATAACAATCAACCTATGAAAGAAGTTGACAAGGTTAAAATCCTGGGACTAAATGTGGCCAAGAACTTAAGCTGGAATACACATATTCACTTCCTATCAAATAAACTAAGCACTTTTGCATTTGCAATACAAATACTAGCAAACTCCACTAACTTGAGTACACGAAAAATTGATTATCTTACTGATTGTGAATGTCATTAGATATGGGATCATTTTCTGGGGAAGTTGAAGCAGTCTATCGCAAATTGTGAATGTCATTAGATATGGGATCATTTTCTGGGGAAGTTGAAGCAGTCTATCGCAAATACTGAAACTGCAAAAGAAAATTGTCTGATACATATGTACTGCACAGCAAACAATCTTATCGCCCATTATTTCAGAAACTTCAAATCCTAACTGTTCCCTCCATACACATTTATGAAATTATGATCTTCCTACACAGCAGACAAAAAGTATTTGAGGAGAATCATTTTAACCACACATATAACACAAGAAATACAAATAATTTTATGGTATCCACACACCAGTTGAAATTATGTGCACGGACTCCGCATTATATGGGGATGACAATGTATAAAAAGTTAATGGGCAAAAACATATTTAATATGAAGCCACAAATTTTAAAAATGAGGCTACAGCAAATTCTGTGGGAAAAATGCTACTATTCAAGAGAAGAGTTCATAGAGAATGAAAATGATAGTTCAAGCAAGGGGCAATTGTTAGATTTATTGTATGTATACATAACAAAATTGTTTTATTATTATGATGCTGTTTGTTGGAACAGCTTTTTTTTGATTTGGTGAAATTGTTCCACCATTTCAAGTGTCTCCTGTACTTGAATCAAATGATTTAGGTTATGTACGTTATGAGACAAATAAACCACAATTCACAATATTCATAATTTTTCTACACTTCAAAATCCCTCAACCAAAATGAGCTCGCTATAGAGTTTTTTCAATACTTTCCAAAGGACTCTAATGTCTCTGGCCAAACAACTCTGCTTGAAAAGATAGAAACTTTAGCACAAGAGGTGTACCACACAGCCATTTCTATCCATATCTTGGAAACCACAGTCAGAAGTTAACACTGAAGTACAAGTCAAACTTTCATAACAAAATCAGGAAGAACATTTTGTTACCAGATGAGTAATTACTTAGGACTTCATTCTGGACCCATTAATCTTCAATTTATAAGTTTGCTCTCTAACATGTGAAATCCATTTCCTAATGACACTACTATATTACTACCTATCATAAAAGGTGTGCAATAAACAGCAGAAAAATATGCAAATGCTTTTGGATTTGTTCAACACAGATTGTAAACACTGATAAAACTTGTCTCGAATCTAATCAAAAGTAGCCAAGCAAGATTAAATGAGAAAATTACAGAAAAAGACAGTGATGACAAAATGTCCGGTCCACAGGTTCAGTATGACTTTAAATGGGATACATATATACATGTTGTGTGTCACACAAAACTCACCAGTAAGATACGATCTGATGATACTAAAATACAAAATGTAAACAAACAGTGGGAAATACGGAAGCGTCCGATCCCGCCCGTCTGCTTTGACCCATGACATCACAAATATGGCGGAAACAAAAACAAACACACACACTTTCCACAAGAAGCCTAATGCCACTAACGGGACAAGCGCGGGAAATGGGGTGTTTTGGGTGGGGGGGCAAACTAAATATAAACAAATTTAGACGCCTTGCGTAGCTACAACGTGTAAGTGAAGACAGCCATGCATGAATACCCACCAACCTCCCCAGGGGTCGTAACCCCCTGCAACCCATAGAAGATAAAGATGCTTCAGTAGCTGATTAGTGTTTTTTGTCTTTAAAAAAAAAATCTCACGGGATAGAATGAACAGATCAGAAAGATAAATATAATAAACTCAGAAATTGGAGGAAACAGATAATTAAAATAAGTAATAAGTGTTTTTAAATTTAAAAAAAAAAAAAAATCTCACGAGATAAAACGAACAGATCAGAATAGTAAATAAAATAAGATAAAACAGAACTGGAGACAGCCACACTCAAACCAAACTCCGAGCCGTCATGACGTCACACACGACAACACCCTTACGTCACGGGTCACAGCCGACGCGTGGGATCGGACGCTTCTGTCGACCCAAACAGTGGCACTAGCAACTCTAAGCGCAATTCCATTCACTATGGAATCATTTTCTGACGTTACACTACTTGGATCATGAACTTGTTTAGAATGCAAAAGACGAGCATTGATAATTATTTGTGTGTTTTTTATAAAAAAAAAAAATCTTGTAAACAAGAGGATACCAAATCTCCATTAATTTTTTCCTGATCATCCTACCACAAAACTGTAATCCACTGTAGCATAACATTATACAATAACACATCAGATGAAATAAAAATTGCTCCAGAACCAGTACCTGTGAGAAACCTAAACACATTCCTAGTAAATGACAGCTTTAATTCTGTACAATAATTTCTATATGCGCAAGAACTATTTTTCGTCTACTGAAGATTCAAACAACTCTGTACAGTGGATTGCAGAGTATCTACAAAGATGTACGTGTACGATAGTTTAGTGATGTTTCCCTGTTTTCCTGATTTTGTTTATACTAAACATTATGTTATTTTGACAATTCTAATGACACTTTTGTTACAACCTGTTCTGTATGCTAAAATTGGGCGAACAAACATATAACATACAGGCCACGGAAGTAACAGCATTGTTTGGATGGTGAGGGGCAGAAGCTATCTTGCTTTAAAAAAGCCAACAAATTTATTTCATTTATCAGCAATAGTACCTGGAAGTGACAACTTAAATAAAATTTTTATGTAAACAGCTTGTGCTGTTAAAAATGGTGTGCTTTTAAATTGGAAGCACACTTTTATTGTTTCAACTGGTATCTACAGAGATAATTTTTTGGTTACAACAACAATCCCAAATTCTCATTTCTGATACACATTCATTTGTAATACCAAATGATAATATTTACTTAATGTATAGATGAAGAGAGATCTAATATTCCTATTTTTTTCAATTTATGGATAGAACTTTTTAAACCTACAGTCCTACTTCACTGTTTAAGTGTTAAAACAAACGCAACAGATACTGTGCTACTCACTGTCTTAGAAGCTGCCTGCCTTGCCTCCAACTAACATTGCTTACTGTAGTGAAAGGGGCCTCTCCATCAACCGGTGCTTCAGGCCCACCTGGTTCATCAAAAATTGGAGGTTTAACATCACCTTGCTGTAATTCTGTACCATATTTTAATTTATGATACTTTGCCCTGCAACAAGAGACTTACTATTAGTACCAAAACCTCAAGCATTTATCCTACACGAAGATAAGAGCGAAAGCACACAACTAACAAATTACGAATGTACCTTTCTTGTTTGAGAGCATATTCCAACATTTTTATTCTTCGGACCAAATCGTTTTTCAAATTTTCTTGACCTTTCCTTTCGCCCTGAAGAAACGCTATCCTGGCCTGTGTAAACAGTGATACAGTCAGTCACCAAACAAGTGCGTCATTTTAGTAGTACATTGTAAACTTGACACTTGGTAATCAACTAAGTTGTTTTGCCTAATAGTAGGCCAAACCAAACGTGTCATGAATAAAACACTAGACACCAAGATGTTATGTCCTGGATATGGCAGTGCTGTACACAGATTAAAAACTGAAGCTTCATGTTCTAAACCATCTATGAAGTAGACATTTACCTGCAATTCGGCTCTATCCACTTCCCACTGCGATCTCTCCATTTCGAACCTTGCCCACTCATGTTGAATGAAATGCAGTATTCCTGGTATAGAATATTGCGTTATTTGACTCCCTTCTTCATTTTGTTTGTTTCCTACGTTGACTGCACCACCAGAAGGTCCCAACTGTCCATTGTGGTTTTGTGACGGAGAACTATCTTCCATTGTAGATCCACCGCACTGGCTGGATATCTTCATGACATGGCCGCCATTAAAGCAACTTCATGAGCTCTAATTAATACTTACAGATGGAATCTAATACTTAAACTAAAATCCACTGCTAAGATGTCATTCTCTCACATTATTTACACACGCTTTTCGTCAGTATTTCCAAATTATTACGACAATTACGTATTGTGACACTCAACTGACTACTGTCAACCGCATTCATGGAGGAGAATACAGACTGCCTTTCGGCTCCCCTCGGAATTTCTGCTCCACTCGGCTCTTTCCGTCACGGTCACGTCAAAGATTTTCTTCTAGTGTCTGTGACATGGTCGTGACCGTAAGTAATTATATGAATTGAATAATTAGCTCATACTTGCACCGTTCATCTCTGAAAAGTGCTCGTTTGTCTGGATCCCTACAAATTTGTTTGTTTTTCATATTTTATTTCTTAGGTGATTGACTCTTTGCTCCTCTCGCGGTCATGTCAAAGGTTCTAGCAAAAAGAGTGAGTAGGAGTAGGAGTACTGAGTAAGTGAGTAAACAGCGGAGTAGAAAGTGGTGAATGAAGTGTGAGTTCATTGTCAACTGGATGTTGTTTGTTGTATATGTGGTAAGAGAATCACGCTCACTAAGAACTTAATGCGACAATACAATAACAAAGATCTGAATTTTAAACAAGCGTGGTATAGGTAACAGTTGTGGCCATGATTACGAGGGTAGCTGCCCATAATCGTCACATAAGAACATACACAACCACATCTTAAAAAGTTGGAAATTATGTGAGATTCATTGTCCTTAAAGTTATTATTCATAGATATATTTGGCTAGTATTTAAATTAGCTACGTATTGTTACAATTGATCATTTCGTTGCTTAACCCTTCCCCTCGCAGTGTGAGTGAGTAGTGTATTTTACGCGAGTCACTACACAAAACACTTTACTCTTCAACTTATAAAGAAATATAGAGATGTCGTACACACACAAGAAGAACACAAAGTTGTACGCAATCTTCCCACCACTATTCTTTACAATTTGTTTGCTTGGCTTCCTTTAGCTGTCTGAGTGACGGAAACGAGAAGAGAGAAACAGCATCGGAAAAAATCAGTAGAGACCATTTGTATCTTCCTGCTTACGTATTTAAATTGGCGAACATGTTCTGTAGAAAGTATCTCTCTTTAATAACTATTGTCTACGTATTCTTTTATGTTAACATGTATTGGCTGAGAATGAACAACCTAATTTATTTATAAATGTGTTACCTTCTTTAGTTCATGTATTTTTATCGTATATTGTGATTAACAAATGTGCACAGGTAATTCTTTCAAGTACACAATTGTTTCCTAGAAATAGAAGGAAGTATCAATACATGATAATGACAAAGCACCAGTCTTTGGCACTGCTCCGTTGCTGAGACTTTCCTCAGTTTTGTCAAATAGTAATGGAAGTAAAACTTTTCTTTTTGGTATAAATCTGGAGAATTTTTTTGTCTTACTTACGTGGCAACGTTATAGGTTAGCATATCCGGAAAACTTAGTTCTTTTGGAGGTAATAGAAATTGTGAAGTAGTTGATGTTCTGAGACCAATTTTAACTATTTTCGTGATGACATTTGTTAAGGTAGGCCTAAGGCACTTCTGCAGTGCATTATATGTAGTATTTAAAACTTAAAAAATAGTGTTGTATTGGATTGATTCATGATATTGTTGGAAGTGAAATAACTTGTTAAAAGTGCAATTGAAAGAAAAACAGCCCTTGGTCACTATTTTTAACAAATTAACCTGCTTTCAACACTGCTAGGAGTGTCTTCTGTAGAATTTAAAAGAAAGAATGGTCTATATAAAAGACTGACTCTTGGTCCTCTCATGTGTCTTACATGGCCGCCCGCTGAATGCATTCTCTCAATGTGTTCTCAGCTGTACTTCCAGGGGAGCGGAGTGAACCACCCTCCTCCGCTTGTACCGGCCCCTTATCCATTCGAAACTAGACTATTGATGTTTCATTTAATGCCGCTGCACATCCATCCATCTTAATGCCGTCTCAATAGAATCCACCATCATGGCATCCGTTAGACCACTCACACCTTTTACACTAGCCCAGATGAGAGCCTGCATGCAGAAGCTGCCGAACTGATTTTCTTCTCAGCAGATAAGCATGCTATTTCTCTGCCATGCCTGACCACCCATACCACCCATCCTATGGCTTCATCTTTGATTACTCATTTGATCACCAGCATGTGGCATGTCCCTCTTCTCTATTACCTCCTGGAGTTTGCTTTCACACTATCTGCCACTTTCCCAATGGGTGTGAACCCTTTCCACTTTGGCTTCCTAAGGACACTACTCCACCCTCACTCTATCATTGTATGTTTCTCAACCTTCCCATGGAACATTGCAATAGTACCTTTGTGTTCACTGATGGCTCTTGGACTGACCATTGTGTGCCTTCATCATTGGCACCAACATTTTTCAGTATCGGCTTCTGGAACACTGCTCAGTATTTACAGCAGAGCAGTATTTACAGCTCTTCACCCTGTGTCAGACCATGCATTACATCCAGCGACCAGGCTTTTCAGTTGTGTCATTTACTCCTGACTCTCTCGGTCCCCAGGACACCAGGTGTCACGTGGGCGGCCAGGCTGTCAAGACTGCCAACCACGTCCTACAGGCTTGCTACAGAATGCACGGGTCCCGAGTCATATCGTGCGGTATGTCGCTCATGGGCTCGTGCAAAGGGGCTTCAACGTCTCTGTGGAGCCCCACCTTCGAACGCCAGAAGGACTACGCAAGCCTGACGCGGTGGCGGTAAAAGATGGCATCGCCCGTGTGATGGACGCCCAGATAGTCGGCAACCATCTCTGGCTCGACTGGTGTCACACACTGAAGATGACCTACTATGACACGCCGTCCATCTGGCATGCAGTCTCCAACCTGCAACGAGACATCCAGGAGGTGACAGTGTCCACCGCGACGTTGAACTGGAGAGGGGCGTGGTCTCTTGCGTCGGTGAGGGACCTCATCAACCTGGGGTTCCGACCCCGAGAGCTGGTGGTTCTAAGTGCCCAAGTTCTGCAGAGCTGCTGAATCACCTACTGGATTTTCGAGTACATGACGGCGAATAGGCTGATGCCACGTGTTGGCGTTGGATAGTGCACTGGTTATCTCTTTATTTCCTGACTCCTGGGGACTATCACAGGAGGAATAACGTCTTTGTTCCTCTGTGTACCATACATCGTCCACCCCTTAGTGCAATGGGTCCAGGAAAAATTTCCCTTGCTCACTCTTGATGGAGCCACTGTGATGTTTACATGGGTCCCTGGTCACTTCGGTCTAACAGGAAATGAGGCTGCTGGTGCTGCTGCCAAAGCTGCAATCCTCGTACCTCAGACCACTAGGTCTTCCATTTCCTCTGATGATATCTGTGTTGCTGCCTGTCAGCAGGTGGTGTCACTTTGGCATCATCACTGGTCTTTTCTTCATGGAAACAAGCTCCGGGGAATTAGACCTCTCCTAGTGGCTTGGACAATCTCCTCTCAGCCCTCTCGCTATGAGATCATTTTAGCTAGCTTGCATATTCTGCACTGTCTTTTTAGCCATCACCATTTGTTAAGTGGTGAACTTTCAGCCCTTTGTGCTCATTACCTTTGACGATTCCTCATTTCCTGGCTGAATACACTTTTTTAACCACTTACGTTTCATTTATGTTTGCTGTCTGAGTTATCAGCTGGTTTAACGAATGACGTGGGCTGTCAATCACATTTTACTTTTTATTCGTTGTAGCAATATGCCGAAGGACATTTAATCTTTAGTTCAGGACCTCTGTTGTCTCTATAGCATATTTTGTGGACCATTCTTCAAGTCCCTGTGTTTAGCTGTCTTTCCTTTCACTGATTGTGACACTTACGACCCTAGTTGTTTTTTGCCTCCTAAAACAAAACAATGCAGAAGTGTGCTGCCCAGTGACAAAAGAAATATTGCTGAAGTGAGATAAAAAGACAAAACCTGTTTATTAATGGAAGACCAGGTGTAATATAGTGGAAAGTCAAGCCACTTAGGCCAGAGGTCTATAAATTCTGTCTTCTGACCACAGCCATACCATTCAGAACACCCTTTTTTATACCAAAACCCAGTTTTATTAATTTTTCTGACTTACATAATGCATGCCAGCTGTAAGTGTTTGTTGTGTACATATTGCAGACACAAAAAATTATTACAAGAAACATACAACAAAGTGCACTGTAAAGTATGATGTATGATTACGCGCATGAAAATACAGGTCTAAGAGAGAAGATGAAACATATAGATTTGTATTTTGACAATCTCCTGACAAATAGTAATTGAAGTGAGTATTATATTCAGATGTTCTAAATTTCTTATATTGTAGTTTCTAGCATGTTCCACATCCACGAGAATCACCTCATTTTTGTCTGTGAAACAAAAACTGGATCTAGTCTAATCTAATCGCTTCCTTAAGCTCATTAATGTACTGCAGTGCTGCCTCAGCCTTGAACCCTCCTGAATGTGGGATGAGATTTCTCCTTCACAATATTGTTGTCATTTATTTCATCAGCTTCATCATTCACCATCTATTCTGTGCCATCCTCTGCATCAACATCCTCACAGTCCAGTACACCTGTGAACAACGAAACAATATCATATTTTCCATCCTTGACTTCAATTTCAGACATGGATTCAATTATGAAATGTCCTCCTTCATGGTCTAAAAGAATTTTCCAAGGCATTACAAATGATGTATTCGCAATCTGTTCCCACACATCAACAGACCACCTTGTGACTTCAAGCAAGTCAGCCCTCTTCAGAATCATTAGATGGTCTTTGTTATCATCATTAGCTGATATCGACAAGCTGGGAAGGTGGCAGCCATACAAGTGATATATTCACAATATTTTCCCATGCATCAGCTGACCACCTTATGAATTCAAGCAAGTCAGCCCTCTTCAGAATCATTACATAGTCTTCATTATAGTCATTAGCTGATATTGACAAGCTGCGAAGATGGCAGCAATACTTCGTCTTTAGCATTTCAGGTATGCCCTGGTCCATTGGCTGACAAATACCAGTCACATTTGTGGCAAAAATAATGCTTTGATATCCTCATCTGTGAGTTCATCACTGGCAGGATGTGGAGGCGCATTATCAAAAAGCACCAGAGCTCGTAATTTAAACTATGCTCATCACAATTGTACAACTGTTTGCCAGAAATTCCCCCCTCATCAATTAACTTTGAAAGATAGTCTTTAAACAATGGCTTAGCCTCTTTGTCAGTGGATAAACACTCTCCACTAATGGTAATGTGGCAAATACTGACCGAATCATTTTTCCACTGATCCAACCATCACCGTCCATCACTGGCAGTAAATTCTGAATCTTCTCCTTCAATTTGCTGCTGAAACTGCAATGTTTTTTCCCTGCATTATCGACCCAGCAACTTGAATCTTTTCCTCTTAAATATTTATGCTTCCTCAATGTCTTTATACTTACCTTCCAACATTACTTATTTACTTTTATTCCACTTCCACTAGCTTAGGAAGCACACCACTTGTCAATTTATGCTCGATCCCCCCCCTCTCGATCTCCAGAAGTACTTTTTCCCACACCCAACTCCAAAGCAGTAATTTAGCTGTTATCCCAGAATCTAGTCACATTATAGCACATAGTTTCTGATCCGTAGTCACTACAAGTTTTTCATTTATCACTCATTTTGGTCTCATTAATTAAAACACAGAGGACTGCACAAAACAAAGAGTTTAACAACACACACACACACACACACACACACACAGTGCCCACCTGATGTGCAACTGAAGAGACAAAGAAACCCAAACAGGGTTGTCAACAGAGCTGCTCTCTACATTTGTTCATTGTTTCCTGTGAACGCTGGAAGAGGCTGCTAAGTATTGTTTGTTGAAGAGTAGTTCCGAAACAAATACTAACAAAGAGACAGAGGGGCTGTCCAGTACTTACCTCAGCTCAGTACAGCCAATAGATACACAAAACAGAACAGAAAATTTACGTATCCTAGCTTTAGGAACTTTGTTCCTTCGTCAGGGAGGAGAGAGGGGGAAAAAAGGGAAGAAGGGAAAGTGGATTCAGTTACTCACGACTCAGGTTATGAAGCAACAGGGGAAAGGTAAACAGGGAGGGTAGCAAAGATGGCGGCATGGGTGTCAGAGGGAAGCCAAAGATATTCTACTGTAAGTACTGTGCCAGCTTCAAACCAAAGAGGATGCATACACAAGTAAAGAGGTATATAATATAAAGATAAACACAACTATGTAGGATGAAAAGACGCGTGAATGGCTGAAGAGGAAAGGGAAAGAGGAGAAGACTGAAGAGTAAGGTTGGTTAACGTAAGTTCAATTCAGGGGGATGGTGGGATGAAAGGATGAGTTGGAGTGCAAGTTCCCATCTCCGCACTTCTTAGGGTCTGGTGTTGGGTGGGAGAAGCCAAATGGCACATTTGGTGTAGCAGGTTCCTAGATCCGTATAATTATGCTGGAGGGCATGCTCTGCTGCTGGGTATTGGACATCTCCTAGGCGGACAGTTCGTCTGTGCCCGTTCATGCGCTCAGCCAGTTTAGTTGTCGTCATACCAATGTAAAAGGCTGTGTGGTGCAGGCATGTCAGCTGATAAATGCCATGTGTTGTTTCACATGTGGCTATGCCTTGAATTGTGTATGTTTTACCAGTAGCGGGGATGGAGTAGGTGGTTGTGGGGGGGATGCATGGGGCAGGTTTTGCAGCGGGGTCGGTTACAGGGGTAGGAACTGCTGGGTAGAGAAGGTGGTCTGGGAATATTGTAGGGTTTGACAAGGATGTTACAGAGGGTAGGTGGCGACGAAAGGCAACTCTGGGTGGTAGCTGCCATCCATTCCACATCAAACGCTCCCTTCCCTACAGCCTAGGTATTCGTGGTAATCTTATCTGCTCCAGTGACAAATCCCTCTACAATTACACCAATAACCTGACCAGTGCTTTCCTCTCCCACAACTATCCTGCAGACCTTGTCCACAAACAGATCTCCCGAGCAATACATTCCTCCCCGTCCAACAACAATGTTCCTACCTCCCGACCACACAGAAGCGCATCCCCCTTGTCACCCAATATTATCCTGGCCTAGAATACATCAACAAATTTCTCTGCCAGGGATATGACTTTCTCAAGTCAAACCTTGAAATGAGATCATTCCTTGACAATATTCTCCCCACACCACCCAGAATTGCCTTTCGTCGCCCCCCTAACCTCCTTAACATCCTTGTGAAACCCTACAATATTCCCAGTTCACCTTCTCTACCCAGCGGTTCCTACCCCTGTAACCGACCCCGCTGCAAAACCTGCCCCATGAATCCCCCCACCACCTACTCCAGCCCTGCTACTGGTAAAACATACACAATTCAAGGCAGAGCCACATGTGAAACAACACATGGCATTTATCAGCTGACATGCCTGCACTGCACAGCCTTTTACATTGGTATGACAACAACTAAACTGGCTGAGCACATGAACAGGCACAGACGAACTGTCTGCTTAGGAGATGTCCAATACCCAGTAGCAGAGCATGCCCTCCAGCATAATTCTAGCAAGCTAGGAACATGCCATGTTGCTTCAGAGTTTTCAATTCCTTTTTCAGCCTACAGGGAGAAAAGTGATCACATGTAAGGGGAAAAGTTATGTACAGTGTTGGTATTAATGAGAGAGAAAACCTCCCATGTAACACAAATAAAGTGTTATATGGTGCTGGCAATGATGTGAAAGAAAATCTGACTGCACTTGTAACAGAAAATTCCATTTGTGTGCTTTTCCATGTGAAGTAACTCGTGGCATACATTCTCATATAGCATAACATGCTGAACATTAGCTTCCGAAACAAGATGATGAGCTAGAGCCGCATCAAATCCATGTGAGGCAAATGCTGTGCTGGTCCCCAAATTCCACCTCAGAGAGTACAGTATACAAACAGCTGAAATATGACTGTACACAAAGCAAAGTTTATGCGATTAATGTGCTGATGGCGCACACCACTTTTCTCCCTTAGGTTACCTTGATGAATGTTAGGGCACCCAGCTGCAAAGGTAGATAATGAAATACACTCCTGGAAATGGAAAAAAGAACACATTGACACCGGTGTGTCAGACCCACCATACTTGCTCCGGACACTGCGAGAGGGCTGTACAAGCAATGATCACACGCACGGCACAGCGGACACACCAGGAACCGCGGTGTTGGCCGTCGAATGGCGCTAGCTGCGCAGCATTTGTGCACCGCCGCCGTCAGTGTCAGCCAGTTTGCCATGGCATACGGAGCTCCATCGCAGTCTAACACTGGTTGCATGCCGCGACAGCGTGGATGTGAACCATATGTGCAGTTGACGGACTTTGAGCGAGGGCGTATAGTGGGCATGCGGGAGGACGGGTGGACGTACCGCCGAATTGCTCAACACGTGGGGCGTGAGGTCTCCACAGTACATCGATGTTGTCGCCAGTGGTCGGCGGAAGGTGCACGTGCCCGTCGACCTGGGACCGGACCGCAGCGACGCACGGATGCACGCCAAGACCGTAGGATCCTACGCAGTGCCGTAGGGGACCGCACCGCCACTTCCCAGCAAATTAGGGACACTGTTGCTCCTGGGGTATCAGCGAGGACCATTCGCAACCGTCTCCATGAAGCTGGGCTACGGTCCCGCACACCGTTAGGCCGTCTTCCGCTCACGCCCCAACATCGTGCAGCCCGCCTCCAGTGGTGTCGCGACAGGCGTGAATGGAGGGACGAATGGAGACGTGTCGTCTTCAGCGATGAGAGTCGCTTCTGCCTTGGTGCCAATGATGGTCGTATGCGTGTTTGGCACCGTGCAGGTGAGCGCCACAATCAGGACTGCATACGACCGAGGCACACAGGGCCAACACCCGGCATCATGGTGTGGGGAGCTATCTCCTACACTGGCCGTACACCACTGGTGATCGTCGAGGGGACACTGAATAGTGCACGGTACATCCAAACCGTCATCGAACCCATCGTTCTACCATTCCTAGACCGGCAAGGGAACTTGCTGTTCCAACAGGACAATGCACGTCTGCATGTATCCCGTGCCACCCAACATGCTCTAGAAGGTGTAAGTCAACTACCCTGGCCAGCAAGATCTCCGGATCTGTCCCCCATTGAGCATGTTTGGGACTGGATGAAGCGTCGTCTCACGCGGTCTGCACGTCCAGCACGAACGCTGGTCCAACTGAGGCGCCAGGTGGAAATGGCACGGCAAGCCGTTCCACAGGACTACATCCAGCATCTCTACGATCGTCTCCATGGGAGAATAGCAGCCTGCATTGCTGCGAAAGGTGGATATACACTGTACTAGTGCCGACATTGTGCATGCTCTGTTGCCTGTGTCTATGTGCCTGTGGTTCTGTCAGTTTGATCATGTGATGTATCTGACCCCAGGAATGTGTCAATAAAGTTTCCCCTTCCTGGGACAATGAATTCACGGTGTTCTTATTTCAATTTCCAGGAGTGTAGATTGTGCCAAAGTCTGGAAAAATAGACCCCATAGTAGACAGGATAGTTGTCGCAGAAAACCTTGGTGTAATAACTAACAGCAGACCCAGAATGTTGGGGAATGGACGTTCGGAAAGTGGTTGATGTGTCGCCTCATGTTCTGTGAATATATTACAAATGTGTTCCTGCCATGGGTCATTGAATAAGAAATCCAATGGCATACCATGATTTTCATTGATACTAATGTATCTCACATGACTACATTTGTTTGAGGTCTGTTTTGAGAATGGAGTAGTCCTTATTGCATTGTTCGCTAACACAACATAAATTGTACTGCCAGTGGATGTTAGTATGATGATGAAACAAGACTCCATCATTGGCAAGTTATCAGCTCCTTTTCTCATGTCCACAGGAGCAATGCTGAAATACCAGTTGCCTAAACGTGTGGATGTATTTGAAAAGGCTTGAAATAATGGCATAGTTGTTAAAAATTTTCACCCTAGCATTCTGATGTCTGATTTCCATTATATTTTATGTTTATTTTTTTCTGTTTGTGCTTCCTAATTAAAACATTCATAACAGTTTATTACATAAATAAACATACATTACATATAATAAACATACATACATACATACATACATACATTACATATAATAAACTAGTGGTCTAATATTCTGTTTTATACAATTTTCCATGTTCTGATTACCATATAATGGTTTAGAATCCTTTAAATTTCGGTTGAGAGAACTGCCAGTGAGTGGGACATGTGAGTGTCAGAGTTTCAGTGACTGGTACACATGAAATTTTTTCATTCAAAAACTGGTGCTACTGAACTGTGTTAGGAAAACAAAACGTTTAATAGTGCAAACAGTTTTAGGCGAAGAGTTACTCTGGGTGTGCCATAAAACTCTAGTGGAACTCTAGGTTTTAAAACATATTTATAAGCAGTCCGTTGAGAACCCAATAAGAAATATATACAGTCAAACACTGGTGCACCTACCTTTTCTAAATGTTTACCTAAAGAAATGATACAGAGCTACAGTGCAACATTTTCTTGACAAGAAAAACTAGTGGAAAAGATACATGATAGACAGAGCTTCTTATTTCCGTATGTTTACTATTGCCCAGGAGAGTGGTTGTGAAACTGCAGCCCGAGGGTTGCATGTGGACCATATCAAGTAATGGTGCCTGCCATTCGGAGCAATATTTTATAATAATATGCATCTAGCAACTAAGAGCCAAATCCAAAAACATCAGCTGATGCTACGAACGTCTTAAGAGTGTAGTTTTCCTACTCAGTAACAAGCAAAAATAATTGCAAAGCCAGTAATGTAGTAGTATGTGTTTAATTTTAATTGGAGTTGGCACATTGGGACGTGAGCTAAGTAAAGTTGCTGCTATCCTCATGAGCAGCCGGGTAAGTACGGTAGTGCGGCCATGAGCTAAATAAAGTTGGCTGCTTGCCTCATGAGCAGAGGGGTAAGTAGTGCTGCCACTGCGGCGTTAGTAGTAGATGTGAGAGAGGTAATGTTTTATCGTTTATGTTCCAGAGTTGGCAACTCGTGTGCGTGTGTGGCTCATACCAAGCAGCGTTTCAAATCAAAGTAACATCTGTTATAATTCAGTGGTAGCAGAAAAATGACATTAGAAACATTGTGGTTGTATCTCATAATGCATTTAAATATATGTACACCTACTGCTGTTAATCAATTAGTCAACTGCTCACATTGCTTCATCAGGCAATTACTGTGTCACAACATTGGGGTTGCCGAGGGTAGCAGCAATCTGAAACATATAATAGTTGACACAAAGTGTTCTGAACGTTGTTGACTTTTAACGATCAGAACTTGGGGACCAGCATCCAGTTTCTGGTGCCCTAATTGTTCCTCGGTCACTTTTGTTGGCAGATCCCCCTCCCCATGTCAAGGCCAAGTATTCCAGAATGGAATAGCTCACGTCAATATCGAAACTCGATCAAACAACAATATATGAAAAGATAGATTGCTCACCGTAAAGAAGACACTTTAAGTTGCAGAAGACGCAATTAAAAAGACACGTACACAGAGCTTTCTGCCACAGCTTTCATCAGCAAAAGAGATACACATACAAGTAAGTGTACCTCACACACACATGCCTGCCAACTCCGGGCAGCTCAGGCCAGAATGCGACTATCATGTCGGAAGGCAGCAGTGATTTGGAAGAGGTGGGGAAGGGGCAGGGATAGTGGTATACGGGTGGGGGGTGGACAGAAGAACACTGTCTGACGGAGTATGCTGGAAGTAGAATGCCAGCAGGTGTAGCATCAGGAGGTTGTGGGGCAACGAGGTGGTGGGAAAAAGGAGAGGAGCGTGGAAAGACAGGCAGGGGCTCTGGCAGAGGGTGGCAAACAAAGAGGCTGAGAGACTAGAATGGGGAGTAGGTGATAGGACAGAGGGAAACTATAGGGTGGAGGGACAGTAAGTTACTGCAGGTTGAGGTTGGGATAATTACGGGAGAGGAGAATTTGTTGTAAGGATAACACCCATCCGCAGAATTCAGAAAAGTTTGTGGTGGAGGGGAGGATGCAGGTGGCTCCTCACAGGTCACTCAGTATGACACAGGATGTAATTTTCCAGAGAGACCTTCTCCTTGAGTTCAATGAACTTGTGGCTAGTCTGGAACAACATGGCGTTCATTTCGTCTGGCTTGTCCAGAAAAGCCCTAAGGACCATCGTGTAGACACTGGCGCTTTCATCGTGGTATTTGAGGGGGATACACTGCCTGAGAAGGTCAGGATAATGGTGTACAGATGCTATGTGAAACTGTACATTCCACCTCCCATGTTTCCATTGCCTCAAGTTTGGCCACATGTCCTCGCGGTGTGATTCCACTCCCATCTGTGGTGACTGTAGGTGCCCTCTTCATGTGGGGAGCCCTTGCACACCACTGCCTAACTGTGTAAACTAATCTGGTCTCCATTCTCCCCACTCACCGGAGTGTCCTGTGTACATGAAGGAAAAAAGAATTCAGGAAATAAAGACCCTTGACTGTCTCAGCTACTTTGAAGCCCACAAGAAGTTTGACAGACTTCACCATGTAAATCTCTCCTCTACCTATTCCTCAGTTACACCTTCCACTCCTCTCCTCTCACCCTTACCAACATCCTGTCCCCTTTCGTTTCCTCACCCTCAGTGGCTCCCATCCCTTCCCTTCCAGGAACTGCTTCTCCTCATCTTCCTCCTCCTCAGCCAGGGAAAATGTCCTCTTCTCTGGCTCCTGCTAGGGATGGGGCTCCATCTCAGAGCACCCCTCCCCGGCATTCTCAGGACAGGAAGCTTGCACCCTCAGGCCGAAGGAAAGACCCGCACTCCGAGGGCCTAAAAGCCACTCACTCACTGCCATGTATTCCCTTACCGATAACACCTTCTCCCTCCCTCTGAGGGAGAAGAAGAAGCAGCACAAGTCAAAGGATGAGGCTTTCCCGGCTCCTCGGAGGGCTTCGACCCTGCGCCTCATCTCAAATCAGGCCCAGTTTTTATGGATGTCACCCTATCCTCATTGGCGAAGGCGATCGACCAAGTGACTTGACTTCTCCTTGGCTTCTTTGTGTCTCACCTGGACTCTCACCAAATGATAATCCAGTGGAATTGCAACGTATATTATCACCACCTCCCGGAAATACAATGCCTTGTTTCCTCATACTCTTCATTCTGTCCTGCTCTTCAAGAAACTCACTTTTGTGATGACTAATCTCTAAAGTTTTGTGTTATTGAGTGTTCTGTCGGAGCTGTGCCAGCCCCGGGATAGCTTCTGGAGGGGTCTGCACTTTGGTTTCACACTGACGTCATTAGTGACTGGATCCCCCTTCATACCAACCTGGAAGTGATAGCAGTTAGTATGCAGACGACTTCGGCTATCACCATTTGCAGTGTCTACTTCCCTCCAGGTAGGCCACTTCCTTATGTTGACCTGCCTGCCTTAATACAGCAACTCCCGCCACCTTATCTCCTCCTTGGGGACTTCAGTGCACACCACCCCTGTTTGATAGTGCCACTTCATTGGGTAGGGGTCTTCTACTTGACCAACTTGCTACAGACTTTGATTTGTCTCTCCTCCCCTACCCACTTAAGTGACGCTCATAGAACCTTTACTGCTCTCGATCTCACAATCTCCTCCCCAGCTCTCATTGCTTGCCTACATTGGTCACTCTGTGATGATCTTTGTGACAGTGACCACTTTCCAGTGATTCTGTCATTCCCCTGCCGCCACCAGACAGACAGGCACCCATGTTGGGCATTCGACAGGGCCAATTTGTACTCTACGAGGTGTGGCTAGAAAAAAAACGGACTAGTACTGGTGAAACAATAAAACGAATGCAATAAGACTGAAAGTCGCGTGGCCTGTCACGTGACTCTCGCTCCGCCTACTGCTCGAGTTTCATCTGCCTCCTGCACTCAGTCTGCCCGTGGCGTCTGTTTTAAGTAGTTGACGTTTTGTCTGTGCGTCGGAAAATGTTGAGTGTACAGAAAGAACAGCGTGTTAACATCAAATTTTGTTTCAAACTAGGAAAATCTGCAAGTGAAACGTTTGTAATGTTACAACAAGTGTACGGCGATGATTGTTTATCGCGAACACAAGTGTTTGAGTGGTTTAAACGATTTAAAGATGGCCGCGAAGACACCAGTGATGACACTCGCACTGGCAGACCATTGTCAGCAAAAACTGATGCAAACATTGAAAAAATCAGTAAACTTGTTCGACAGTTTCCTTGTCAACTCCTGTTAACTCAGACACTGCTCTGATTGTTAAACGGCGATCTTGTCGAACAAGTTTACCGATTTTTTTCAATGTTTGCATCAGTTTTTGCTGACAATGGTCTGCCAGTGCGAGTGTCATCACTGGTGTCTTCGCGGCCATCTTTAAATCGTTTAAACCACTCAAACACTTGTGTTCGCGATAAACAATCATCGCCGTACACTTGTTGTAACATTACAAACGTTTCACTTGCAGATTTTCCTAGTTTGAAACAAAATTTGATGTTAACACGCTGTTCTTTCTGTACACTCAACATTTTCCGACGCACAGACAAAACGTCAACTACTTAAAACAGACGCCACGGGCAGACTGAGTGCAGGAGGCAGATGAAACTCGAGCAGTAGGCGGAGCGAGAGTCACGTGACAGGCCACGCGACTTTCAGCCTTATTGCATTCGTTTTATTGTTTCACCAGTACTAGTCCGGTTTTTTTCTAGCCACACCTCGTATATACGTCTGCTGTGCATGTTGACACCTCTCTCTCTAACAGTTGTGCAGGGTATTTCTGCCACTATTCTTCATGCTGCTGGCACTGCTGTCCCCATATCCACAGGTCCCCCTTGTCATCGACTAGTTCCATGGAGGACCAAGGACGTAGCAGTCACTGTGCAGGACCGCCGATGGGAGCTGCAACAATTTAAACAATACCCTTCACAGACCAGCCTCCTCGCTTTAAGCATCTCCATGTTAAGGCTCATTGCCTTATTAGGTGGACTAAAAAGGCATGCTGGGAGTGCTGTGTTTCCTCCCTGGCGACGTATGGCTCTTCATCACGTTTCGTCCAACTCTGTAGCCTTCTGGGTCACCAGTGACAGTCAACTGTCCTGGGGCTTATCCTCCAAGGCGCTGTGTCTACTGATCCATTGGTCCTTGCAGAACACCTCATGACACACTTTGCGACAGCATCGACGTCCTCTTCCTATCCTGCCATCTTTCTCCAGCAGAAACGCAGAGTTGAACAGCCCCCCCCCTCCCCCCTTCTGTTTCAACCATAACCAATCAGAACCCTATAATGAACCCTTCACTGAATGGGAGTTCTTGCAGGCTCTTAACTCTTCAAATGACATGGCCCCAGGCCCAGATTCCATCCACAACCAAGTGACCCAACACTCGGACATTACACAGACAAAATATCTACTCAGGGTCTTCAACCACATTTGGCTCACAGGTGCCTTTCCCTCACAGTGATGAAACAGTATACAATAAAACTTTGTTTATACATCTTTCAGTGGACTACAGAAAAAAAGTATAAGTGTGAAAATGTATATATGAAATATAGCACCATACTATCAAATTAATTGGTAAACACAAATGAAAAATTCAGTAAATAAAAAGTTACATTCTGCAAAAACTTATATAGGCTTACTAGGTACCATACTTAACAAAGATATAAAGAAAAATGTAAACGTCTACACAGAAGAAAACGTCTTTTCATAAAAAGGTCCGTAATTTTTGCTTGTTTTTTCTTTGGCAGCAATAGCGTACACTGTACTCTCAAAACGGGATAATTCTGTCATTATTTCGTCAGAAACATCGTGGCACGTCACAAATTGTTTAATTATTTCTAACGCATTTATTGCATAGTTAAATGTCATGGAGGAATACTGAGGCTCTTCTGTATCATCCTCATCGTCAGTTTCTTCCTCATCCAGGTCCCGTGATGCAAATTGAGCTATCTCAGCGATAGTCATGGGTTCTTTAGTGACGAGGTTTTCATCAACATTCACATAATCCTCAAATGATGCCTGTTCTTCAAGTCGATTCCATTTTCAGCATTAGGTGAAATATTGTGAGTATGATCATTTCCACCACGATCATGGACTTCATTTCCAAACCCGGCTTTTCAGAAACAGTTCCGAATGGTATCGTCTGAAACTCTGTGCCATGAAGCTGCAATGTAGTGCATTGCCTATCAGAAGAAACAAATTCATTAATAATTTCTCGAAGTGTTCTTTGGCTCCGGTAGCACAAAGTTTTGTTGTTGTTTTTTCCTCCTCCTTCTTCTTCTTCTTCTTCTTCTTCTTCTTCCCGATGTTAACACACCTGATGGCATGCAGCACAAGCATTTTGCGATAATCCATCATGAAATTATGTATTACTCCAAGGTCAAGTGGCTGGAGCTCACTCATGTAATTCTCTGGAAAGAATTCCACAGTCACGTTTCTCAAATGAAGTAAGGGGAGGATGTGCTGTACACAAGTCTACGGTCAATAAAATCTCCTGGCCAGCTGCACCCATTTTCGCATCGACAGTTTGAAGCCAGCTTTCGAAAACTTTTGTCATAATCCACAATTTCTTGTTACTAGTATATTTTGTGGGAAATGTGACAGTGTTCTTAAAACAACGGGGCTTGGCAAATTTCCCGATTGTAAGTGGGGGGAGCTTCTCACTCCCATCACTGTTAGCACATAACAGCAATGTTACACATTGTTTACTTTGCTTACCTCCATGGCAGTTCTCACCTTCGAATGCCATTGTACAGTCAGCATTACATTGTAAAACAAGCCCGTCTCATCTGCATTGAAAATGTTTTAGGAGCATATTGAGATGTCAGTTCTTTCAAACAGATTGCCATCCAATCTTGCACTGTTTTGGGATACACTTTTGCTTTTGTCACATATATTCTGCCAACTGATGCCATGTCTTATCTTAAATTTGTGCAGCCAACCTGATGAAGCACTGAAATTTTCCACACCGAGTCAACAATTTTGTTTGCCTTTGCTACTACAGAATTTAAAGTAGACGCAGAAATTCCTAATTCCTTGGCAATATCCTCTCACTTTCGATCACTGTTTTCCTTCACATCTCTAAAAATTTGTATCTTTTTCAACGATAGTAATGCTTTTCTGTTTTCTTCCACTCATGTTACCAGTTCTCAAAATAATTAGAAATACAGTAATACGGTAGTATAGCCTATACAGTATGAGGTGTGATGGGTTTCGGGATTCCCGAGTGACGTGCAACAATTTGTCCAGTTGTGCCCTAGTTCAGCAGAAGTCATGTAATTTAGAGAAAACAAATGAGTGCTACAAGTACTACCAACCTTCCCTATGGCTATCACCACTGCCGTAAGAGTTAACTTCGTATGTTATACTGTACTTTCCAATACTGTTCAGTCTCTGTATAACATCTGGTTTTTGTGACAACTCTATTATTGCAGTTTATATTTTTGTTGCGTATCTGCCAATCTATAAAACAATCTCAAGTCTGTCACATTAAAAAGTAAGTGTTAGCTGGCTTCGAATGCTCACAACAAAGTGATTTTCTAGTTGGCAACCGCAGTGCTGTGTTAATAGATGGAGCTTAGGCCGGTATTATACTATCAAATTTTCTTTGACAGCGATCTTTGATGTGGCGCAAAAGGGAGTATTACACTGTCATAAAATATTTCATCAAAGTTCCTTCATAATGGCCGACAATGACTTAATACTAATCTCTGCAGTTCAATTTTACTTATGGCTTCGGTGGTGTAGTGTGCTGATGTTGGCAACACCATCTTCATATAATGCAAATGTTTTGTTATGAAATGTTCGTTTTTCAAGTATGACTAATTTAGTGAGTTGACAAGGGTACATACAAGAATTTGTCACCAATAGAGCAAGAACAGATTTAATTATTTACTTTGTGGTGAAATGAATTCCCAGCAATGAATGGTTGTTGACAACATCAACACACTATGCCACCGATATGCCGTAAGTAAAATTATACCTGGTCTGCAGTTGCGTGCACTGCAATTGCATTTGCAAGAGAAGCAGAAGAAAAGGAAACATACTTGGGTGAGGCCGTGGACTTCACTGTGAGACGCGAAAGATAAACAACAAAATTTGCTACGGGAGCTGCGAGTCGAGGACGTAAAGACACTTGAAAATCCCTTTGGAAATGTAGGAGAACATTTCAATATGTGCTCAAGAAAGTGACTCCTCATATTATGAAGCTGAACACTCTCCTCAGAAATGCTACATCTGCAAAAGACAGACTTACTGTAATACTGTGATTTCTAGCTACTCTAGTTTACAGTACCGGTATAGCACTTAAATGCTGCAGTGCACGTTGACAAAAATAATACCAGAAATGTTTGAAGCTATTTATAATGCACTGAAGGAGGAATACGTGAAGGCAAATAAATTTAATACATACTGCAGTCATGAAAAATCTTTATTTCCACAGAAGTTGTAGATTTTCTCCTTTATATTCTTGGGGTATATCCGGGCCATACTTCACGGCTAATAGCATCTGCAATTTTTTTTAAAGCTCTCACTTTTTATTTTGTTTTTGTATTCAGGATGTTATTAGCTACACAGTGGTTCATCTTCCGTGAATATTCATATCAATTTCGTTTTATATGCAATGTACCATGTAAATTTGGCAGTCATATTGATAAACATTGTGTGTCAGACAGCTCCAGTGATGCTAGCACTCCAAGCGGTTCATTTCTCCTAGCAGTAAACGTAAGACTAACGCTTCCTGTGATCAAATCTAAGGGCGAGGTGTGCTAGATTTTATTGAAGAATATTTGACCAATGCCCTAACTTTGACAAATTTCCTTATTACAACATCAAATTTTATTATAGTGCAACATCAGCCCTACCAGTCCACTTCCTGGGAAACCATTCTAAAGCACTGCGTCATAACTTCTGCACACTGTGGATATTTCGCCGGGACATGAGAAAAAAAGTTTAAGTGAAAAACGTATAAATTAAGTTTTACTGTAGTCATCCCAGTCCTTAAGCCTGAGAAGAACCCAACGTCCCTCGACAGCTACTGCCCAATAAGCCTGACAAACATACTTTGTAAACTGCTTGAGAGGACGGTTTGCTTCTGATTATGTTGGGTATTCGAATCTCGGGGCCTTTTATCCTGTATCAGTGTGACTTCCAGGAAGGACGATCTCCAGCTGACCATTTGCTCGATTCGAAACTACCCATTTACTCAGATTCGAAACTGCAATCTGACTGGCTTTTACTGTCAGCACCTTGTTACGATCTTCTTTGACCTACTTAAGGCATACAACATGGCTTGGCACCATCGCATGTTAGGTACCCTCCATGACTGGGGCTTTTGCGATCCCCTTCTGATTTTTATTCATGATTTTTTATCCCACCGGCTCTTCCGGATTCCAGTGGGCACTTCACTCAGCACCCCTCAGATTCAGGAGAAGGTATCCCACAGGGTTCTGTATTGTCACACACTTCCTCATAGCCATCAATGGTCTTGTAACCTCTGTTGGCCTTCAGGCTACCCTGCCGTTGTATGTCGATGATTTTTGCATCTGGTGTAGCTCCCACTCGGCAGCGTCTGCTGAATGCCAGCTCCAAGGCGCCGTCCGATGGAACTCTGTGTGGGCTGTCCCCTTGGCTTCCAATTTTCTCACTCTAAAACACAGGTTATGCATTTTTGTCTACAGCACAGTCCCATTTCTTGGACCTTTTTTTTAATGAAAAGTTGATGTGGCTGCCCTATATTCACCACCTGAATGTGGAAGCGTAATGCTCTCCGCCTCCTGGCCCACACATCTTGGGGTGCAGACCATACTATACACCATCTTTACAGTGCTCTTGTCTTGTCCAGACTAGATTATGGAAGTCAGGTTTATGGCTCAGTGGCTCCTTTGTGCAGATTTATATTAAAAAATATAATATAATTAATTAAACAAATTGATTTTTTCGTACTTTTATCATTTTGATTCCTTATAGATTTTTAAGCGAATGCAGTGTCTTTCACTTTTAACTTACATTGGTTTCTATATTCTCTATGCTGTTGAGATTTATGCCATTTGATTATATTCGTCTTCTTCTGCCATAAGTATTTCTAATTCTTGACCATGAATATAATAAGGATTTTTAATTGGACTTCCTCTTCTGATGCAGGCAGCTACAGTGACATGACAGTGGGATAATGCGCAGAAGAAAAGAAAGCTTTCATGGTTTTGCACTAAATGAACTCTCACACTTCATACTTTGATAGGATTATTATTCAGAGAACGCATTGTATCACAAGAAATATGTCTTCTCACCATGAGAACCAAAGACAAAGTCTCTAATAATTCTCAAAAAAAAAAAAAAAAAAAAAAAAAAAAAAAAAAAAATTGAAGAACTTGTCTTTCGCCTTCCAGTGTAGCAAAATATTTCTTTGCTGACGCTTACAGTGGCCACGCCAGTGTTTATTGGTAATAACTTTTATTGTAGCGTGTCAGGGCTTTTCCTTTATGTACCAATACACCTTCCACTCTGAAAATACGTGATCCTGTTCACCATTGTGGGGTGCGTGTGGCTATTGGTGCCTTTCGCACTAGTCCCGTTGACAGTCTCCTCACAGAAGTGGGGAGTCCCCGCTCTACAGATACGACATCAGGTGTGCTACTGCTCTCAGTAATAAACTCGGCACAATCAAGGAGACTACTGCACTTTGGTGTTCTTCCTTCTGCTTCTCTCGGAAGGAGTCCACTGCTACTCTTTGGTGCTCTTCCTTCCACTCCTCTCATAAGGAGTCCACTGCTTTATGCCGTCTACGAATTGTTTATACTAGGCTCCCCCATTGTGTCCTATGTAATGAACGACCGCCACAATATGGTTGTGGTGTAAATCTGACGATATCCCTCATATTGGTAGAATGTCCCCTTCATGCTAAGTATACTCTTCCTTAATTTTGATATTAGTAGACAATTCATGGATGGTTGAACTGGTCCTCAGTTCCTCTGTGAAAGTGGTTGTTTCCAGATATAAGGTTCTGCTTTATTCCTGGAGCAGAGGCAGGGTGGTTGTGGTTGAGGCCTATCTTCACGTTTTCTCAGTCTGGGACCCCGTGACCCCTGCCCTTGGAAAGATCACTCTTTGTTTCCCGTTTTTAGATTTGGTCTAACCTTTTATGCCTCTTACAGTGTGTTTTTTAACTTCTTTGTTTTATAGTTTGACTCCCCTGACTGGATCCATCCACGTTTAGCTGATCATCTTTCTTCTGTGAGTAACTTTGGAATTGCGGGACTGCGATCTTATCGTTTGGCCCCATAAACACTCTCAATTAATCAATCAGTCAGTCAGTCTCAAAATTTGTCAGGGAAAATGCTAAAATGTGTCTGGAAATCAGGGTAATATCAGGGAATTTCACTTGAGGAAACTTGTGGAATTTTGGAAAACACACACACACACACACACACACACACACACACACACACACATTCATCATCTAATGATATTTTCTTTTTGTTATAGAGTGGTAAGATGTATATGTCCAACTGCTGCCACCTCCAATACCACTTACGCCACAGCAAGTGGCATTTTTTGGAGCACTTGGAGACTGTTGGGTATACCAATAGAGCTTACTCAACACCAGATTAAATGTTCACAGTATGCTGAGCGGGTTACACTGCTACACCCATTGCACCAGGCAGAATGTTCAGATGTGCCCCTCAACCTATGTACCTGGCAGTTCAAAGATGATGTGTATTGTATTGTGTGTTAAACTGGGGACCTAGAAACAATGGAGAGGCTTCATCCTGTCATAGCCCTCAATGGTTCACAACGCAACAACAGGCCACAGCAGTCCACCCACCGAACCTAGGGTTATTATGCCGTTCGGCCCTCAGTGGACACTCCCGCCCCCCTCCCTCCCCCTCCCTCCCCCCCCCCCCCCCCATGGGAATGTCTCAACCAGATGAGTGTAACCCCCAGATGTTTGCATGGTTGAGTAATTATTGTGTGCGTGTATATGGAGACAATGTTTGCGCAGCAATAGCTGACATAGTGTAACTGAGGCGGAATAACAGGAACCAGCCCGCATTTGCCGAGGCAGATGGAAAACCGCCTTAAAAACCATCCATAGGCTAGCCTGCACACCAGACCTCGACACTAATCCGCCGGGCAGATTCGTGCCGGGGACCGGCACGCCTTTCCACTCAGGAAGCAGCATGTTAGACCACGCGGCTAGATGGGGGGGCTTCAAAGGTGATGACTATGACAACAATGATGATGATAATAGTGTTACAATAATAAGTGAAATTATGATAATTTCTGATGATGATGACACGTATCAGTAAGTAAAGAATGGTAAATTGGTAAATGTATCAAACGTACTCACCTAGTTACTACTGCTACTATTATTATTACTACTACTACTACTACTACTACTACTACTTCTTCTTCTTCTTCTTCTTCTTCTTCTTCCTCTTCTTTTACCCTCCTCCACTCGTGACTAGCACAGCTTCAAGCTGTGTTGCATGGAAATTTTAAAAAGATAATATTAATTTTATTACACTTGTATATGCAAACATATTAATAAGTGTCTACTATTCTTCATTCTCACTAGGGGTAAGATAGATACTGCCTACAGGAAAATTAAAGAGACCTTTGGAGAAAGGAGAACCACTTGCATGAATATCAAGAGCTTTGATGGAAACCCAGTTCTAAGCAAAGAAGGGAAAGCAGAAAGGTGGAAGGAGTATATAGAGGGTCTATACAAGGGCGATGTACTTGAGAGCAATATTATGGAAATGTAAGAGGATGTAGATGAAGAGGAAATGGGAGATATGATACTGCGTGAATAGTTTGACAGAGCACTGAAAGACCTGAGACGAAACAAGGCCCCCGGAGTAGACAACATTCCATTGGAATTACTGACAGCCTTGGGAGAGCCAGTCCTGACAAAACTCTACCATCTGGTGAGCAAGATGTATGAGACAGGCGAAATGCCCTCAGACCTCAAGAAGAATATAATAATTCCAATCCCAAAGAAAGCAGGTGTTGACAGATGTGAAAATTACCGAAAAATCAGTTGAATAAGCCACAGCTGCAAAATATTAACGCGAATTCTTTACAGACGAATGGAAAAACTGATAGAAGCCGACCTCGGGGAAGATCAGTTTGGATTCCATAGAAATGTTGGAACACGTGAGGCAATGCTGACCCTACGACTTATCTTAGAAGAAAGATTAAGGAAAGGCAAACCTACATTTCTAGCATTTGTAGACTTAGAGAAAGCTTTTGACAATGTTGACTGGAATACTCTCTTTCAAATTCTGAAGGTGGCAGGGGTAAAATACAGGGAGCGAATGGCTATTTACAATTTGTACAGAAACCAGATGGCAGTTATAATAGTCGAGGGGCATGAAAGTGAAGCAGCAGTTGGGAAGGGAATGGGACAGGGTTGTAGCCTGTCCCCGATGTTATTCAATCTGTATATTGAGCAAGCAGTAAAGGAAACAAAAGAAAAATTCGGAGTAGGTATTAAAGTTGTTGTGCTACTGTGTACCCTCCCTCACGTACTGTATAGTGGCTTGCAGGTATGTATGTAGATGTAGAACAGGCACAGGATTCTACTGTCCATCGCTGGATTTGAATGTGGGTTCTCTGCTGGGCATGAGGAAGAGGATGATGGAAGTATGTCCACAGATTGCTCCTGATGACACGATAACAACATTTATTGTTCAGCTGCAATATGATGGTTGTGGACTCTTGGTGAGGTTTCCTTCCACTCATAATATTTTCAGAGGCAACAAAGGTTGCTGGTGGGCACTGTTGCATGTCCACTGTGGTTACTCTAGTTGCGCTGGCTTAATGAGAATCCGCTGCCTCGGCAGTGATGCTACAGCACTGCTGAGCTTAATGTGGTGACTGGAACCACATGCCACAGCCCTCTGTTGTGATCGCGCCTCTGTTGTGATCGCAGCTGGGGTCGTAGCAGCGGCGATGGGATGGATCAGTGCCCTGTTTCAGAGACCATCCCCTGCTGCAGCTGTTTAACGTCAGTGACCTGGGGTCCCTGGCTCCAGCCCCGTCGTGGTGTTTGTGGAGGCAGCATCCCAGGATGATAGTGACTGCGTTTCCACAACACACCGCAAACGATAACTCCCGTGAGAGGCGGCTGCCGGTTTACAGCGTCCGACGATAGTTATAGCAGTGGTGTCACTTTGACACCTCTTAGGCAATGACCTACATTGCGATGGTGACTATTACAATGATTATAATGACTGGTATCGGCACTACTTGACAGAGGCTCTGCATCACTCGGATGCCTTACGTCAGACGATGACAACGAGCTGCCTGCCAGTACTTAAATACGACCTTCTGCCGCTGATGTCTGTGGTTCTTCTTGCTCAGTAGATTGGTGGAATATCCTGGTCTTGCTCGACTGGCATAGTTGACCCAAGTACCACCTTTGAATCCGACGCCCTTGCATGTGGCAAGCTGGCTGGTGACTTAGTGTTTCCCTTCACGTTGCTTAACTCGACACTCCGCTGACCCTCTTACACCATATCATCATGCCACTGAACTGCGCAACAGACTGTAACTCGCATATAACTTCTGGCTCCCAAAATTGCTTCACATTTTAACTGACTTCATTGCTGTAAAACTCCTACCTTTAATGGCTCTAATCACTCTAATCATTTTACCCTCTACGCACGCATGTCCAAAGCAACATTGCATTGTTCTTAACACGTGCACTGGAATATCTTACATCTAGAAAGCCTCTGTGGGATCAAGACAGTTAGCACCAAACTGCTTAAAATTATGAAACCCGGTAGCTCCGTCTAAAATCCGCAACATTTCGATGAGTGTCATTCTCATCATCTACTTGCGAAGTGTCGATGGAGTGTGGCTGTCATCTATATATAGCTGGTCAGCGGCGCGCACCAGCCACCCCTCCCCACCCCTCCTACCGGCGCTGGGCCTGTGGTTTGAGGGCGGGGCTGGGCAATGCCGGCTGTCTGCCGCGTTAGTCTAGCTTAGAATTGCGAAGCGTTAGCAGCTGAGCACAGTCCCGGCGTATAGCTGCTATTGCAGGGTTCCAGGCCGAACTTAAATTGTAGCCCTCGTCCCTATTGACGAGATTGCCATGTAATCTTATTTCGACTGATTCCATGATGACGCTTTGCCAGAAGCCACTGGCTCGGCAAAGCATTTTCATTTCTTGAAATTGGAAGGTGTGTCCCTCATTGAGGCTGTGTTCTGCCATGGTCGATTTGTCCTTGTGCCCCAGCTGTACGCATCTAATGTGTTCCTGGTAGCGTTGCAAGATGCAGCGTTGTGTTTGACCCATGTACTGGAGTACACATTCGCACAGTATACTATATATACCGGGAACTTGTAGCTGCAATTTGTCCTACACGGAGCCCGGTAACTCTTTCGTTTTTGGAGGTAGTCGAAAAATTGCTTTGATGTTGTTTTTCCCCATTATTCTTGCAATTTTGGCTGACGGGACCCAATGTAGGGGATAAAGACGAGTTTCGTTTCCTCTTCTTTGTGGTTGACTGTGTCACTCTTTTTCTTCCTGAATGCACGTCTAATGTGCACATCGCTGTGACCATTCAGATAAAACACATCCTTAAGGTGCTGCAACTCAACTGGAAGTCTGTCTTTGACACAGATGGCTCTTGCTCTATGAACCAGTGTCGTTAGAACGGTGTGCCGCTGTGCTGGGTGGTGGCAGCTCGAAGCATGGAGATACAGGTCTGTGTGGGTGTTCTTTCTGTATACTGCATGTCCTAGCATGCCGTCTGCTTTTCTCCTTATAAGAATATCCAAAAATGGAAGACATCCATCTTGTTCTAACTCCATTGTGAACTGTATATTTTGTGAATGCTGTTCAGGTGTTCGTGGAATTCATTCAGGGCTCCTCTTCCATGTTCCCACACAATGAATGTGTCAGCAGTGTAACGGAAGAAGTGTTTAGGTTTAAGCCGTGCCGTTTCTAGTGCCAACTCCTCGAAATGCTCCATATAGAGATTGGCAATCCCTGGAGCAAGTGGCGAACCCATGACTACCCCATCAACCTGTTCATAAAATTCTCCATCGTATTTGAAATAGGTTGTGGTGAGAACATGTTCAAATAATTTTACTGTCTTGGGGTCAACGGAGAGGGACAAGGGCAACCATTTAAGTTCGGTGTGGAACCCTGCAATAGCAGCTATACACCGGGACCGTGCTCAGCTGCTAACGCTTCGCGATTCTAAGCTAGACTAACACGACAGATGGCCGGCGTCGCTCGACCTGCGCAGTTCCCACCACCACCACCCGCCCAGTGCCTGTAGGAGGGTTGGGGAGGGACGGCTGCAGTCCATCGACGCTTCGACAGAAGATGTTGAGAATGACACTCATCGAAACATCATGGATTTTCAACACAGCTACCCAGATGGAAGCTCGAGAAGATTTCATCAGCAGTATACACCGGGAAAGCCTACATTAACATATGCTAATATGATTTAGAAGAATGCTGCAAAACTAATTGGAAACTTTTTGCTGGACAAGTCGATTAAGTTGACACAACTGTGCTGCCTACAGCCATGCAGCTGCCAAGGAAAACCTGTAGGGCCATCAGCTGCATTAAAACCAGGCATGAAAAATGCAGAGCACCCATTTATAAATGTGATGTTGTACACAACATAGACTGGAACTGTAATGCTACTAGAATTAATTAGTAAATCACATGTTTATTGAATGTGGAATAAGAAGATTTTAAGGGAACTGGAGATATGTGTAAAGGCCTTTCCAAAGCCTGATGTGTTAAGTTTCTTAATTGCAGCTGAGATATTAATAACATATTGAAATATTCACTTGCTGTAATTTTATAATATGGTCTTATTATTTTTGGTTTATTGTTTATATTTTATTTTTCCCTATTGTATTGATGTCAAAAAAAATGGTTCAAATGGCTCTGAGCACTATGGGACTCAACTGCTGTGGTTATCAGTCCCCTAGAACTTAGAACTACTTAAACCTAACTAACCTAAGGACATCACACACATCCATGCCCGAGGCAGGATTCGAACCTGCGACCGTAGCAGTTGCACGGCTCCAGACTGCACGCCTAGAACCGCGAGACCACCGCGGCCGGCGTATTGATGTCATTTTGATGTAGTTTTTCATGCAATACATTAATAAATAATTATGAAGGTAAGAAAAGGCATTTCATTTACGAAAGTTTTATATATTCTGTCTGTTAAAGTTAGCTATCATGTACATGCCTGATAGCTGTCACACTTTCGACTGCACTGATGGGTGCAAGTAATCTTAAATTAACATGTTGGTGGTGTGGCATATATATATATATATATATATATATATATATATATATTTTTTTCCACAGGTCTTCATGGCAAACGAATCTGCTCCAGTCCTGAATCCGTGAACCGTTACACCAATAACCTGAAAACAGCTTTCGCATCATCCCGTCAAACCCAGAACCTCCCACAGAAGAACCCCAAAAGTGCCCCACTTGTGACAGGATACATTCCGGGACTGGATCAGACTCTGAATGTGGCTCTCCAGCAGGGATACGACTTCCTCAAATCCTGCCCTGAAATGAGATCCATCCTTCATGAAATCCTCCCCACTCCACCAAGTGTCTTTCTGCCGTCCACCTAACCTTCGTAACCTCTTGGTTCATCCCTATGAAATCCCCAAACTACCTTCCCTACCCTCTGGCCCCTACCCTTGTAACTGCCCCCGGTGTAAAACCTGTCCTATGCACCCTCCCACCACCACCACCTACTCCAGTCCTGTAACCCGTAAGGTGTACACGATCAAAGGCAGAGCCACGTGTGAAAGCACCCACGTGATTTACCATCTGACATGGCTACACTGTGAAGCCTTCTATGTGGGAATGCCAGCAACAAACTGTCCATTCGCATGAACGGACACGGGCAGACAGTGTTTGTTGGTAATGAGGATCACCCTGTGGCTAAACATGCCTTGGTGCATGGCCAGCATATCTTGGCTCAGTGTCACACTGTCCGGGTTATCGGGATACTTACCACTGACACCAACCTATCAGAACTCCAGAGATGGGAACTTGCCCTTCAATATATTCTCTCTTCCCATTACCCACCAGGCCTCAACCTCCGCTAATCTCACGTTGCCACTCCTCGTACCTCACCTGTCATTCAACATCATCTTTTCCTCTGTACTTCTGCCTCGACTGACATCTATGCACATCCTCCTTGCATTTACATATGTCTGCCTGGGTCTGTATATGTGGGGATGAATGTGTGTGTGTGTGTGTGTGTGTGTGTGTGTGTGTGTGTGTGTGTGTGTGCGTGCGCGCGCGCCTGTCCTTTTTTCCCCCTAACGTAAGTCTTTCCACTCCCGGGATTGCAGTGACTCCTTACCCTCTCCCTTAAAATCCACATCCTTTCGTCTGTCCCTCTCCTTCCCTCGTAACAGTTAGAAGTCAAACAGTGGAAAATGCTGGATTGAATATAACATTTTTGTGAAAAGGGTAGTTGCCACTCACCATATAGCGGAGATACTGAGTCACAGATAGGCGCAACAAAACGACTGTCACAAATAAAGCTTTTGGCCAGTAAGGCTTTCATCAAAAATAGATTCTCTCTCTCTCTCTCTCTCTCTCTCTCTCTCTCACACACACACACACACACACACACACAGTGCTGCTGAGGAGCTCACCAGGATGACCTGGAGAGGGGGTGTGCAGTTGGGAAGTTAGACGGTGAGCAGGGGAGAGATGGGGAGGGAGGGGGTTAGCAGAAAAAAGTAAAATGACTGGGTGCAATGGTGGAATGAGGGCTGTGTAGTGCTGGAATGGGAACAGGGAAAGGGCAGGATGGGTAAGGATAATGACTAATGAAGGTTGAGGCCAGGAGGGTTAGGGGAACATAGGATCTATTGCAGGGAAAACATTCACCTACGCAGTTCAGAAAATCTGGTTTTAGTGGGAACAATCCATATGGCACAGGCTGTGAAGGATGTCGTGTTTGGCAGTGTGCTTAGCAACAGGGTGGTCTAATTGTTTGTTGACCACAGTTTGCAGTGGCCTTCATGCGGACAGACAGCTTGTTGGATGTCATGCCTACATAGAATGTAGCACAGTGGTTGCAGCTTAGCTTGCATATCACGTGAGTGGTTTCACAGATAGACCTGCCTTTGACGGGATAGGTGATGTTTGTGACCAGACTGAAGTAGGTGGTGGTGGGAGGGTATATGGCTGAGGTCTTGCAGCTAGGTGTATTACAGTGGTATGAGCCTTGAGGTAAGGGATTGGAAGCAGGGGTTGTGTACAAATGGATGAGTATATTGCATAGGTTTAGTGGATGGCAGAATACCACTGCGGGAGGGGTGGGAGGGATAGTGGCCAGGGCATTCCTCGTTTCAGGGCATAACGAGAGGTAGTCGAAACCCTGGCAAGGAATGTAATTCAGTTGCTCCAGTCCTGGGTGGTGCTCAGTTACAAGGCGAATGCTCTTTTGTGGCCGGACAGTTGGACTTTGAGAGGTGGTGGGAGACTGGAAATATAAGGCATGGGAGATCCTTCATTTCAGTGACTGCTTCACAGTGCCATATGGAACCTTCCTGCCAACGCCAGCTTTTCTGAGCTGCATAGATGGGAATTTTCCAGGCAATATATCCTATGTTCCTGTAACCTTCCTGGACCCAACCTTCATTAGTCATTGTCCTCACCCATCCAGCCCCTTCCCTAATCCTATTCCAGCACTACACAGCCCTAATTGCACCATTGCACCCAATCTTTTTAATTCTCTCCTTTTACGCTAACCCCCCACCTCTCCCTTACCGTCCATCTAACCTCCCAACTGCACATAGCTGCTCTACACTCACTCCACCTCATCCCTGTGCACTCCCCTGCAGCACTTCACTGTCTGGCACCCCTATACTAAAGTATTCCAAAGAGTTGTTAAGTGCTGTAAGGCTGAACCTTATCATTATATGTACTTGCTTTTGAGAGCACAGTAATTTTATGCAAGGGTGGATTATCATGGACAAATTAAAAAGAAAGAAGGAAATAAAAATATTGGAAAATCAGGTAGCTAATATCTTCGTCAAGGTATGTGACCATAACATAACCAGAACCTTTGATGCTTCTTATTACCTTTTGAACAGTGGCGACGTGTACTTGTTCCCACATTTGTGAGTACAGATGTGTTTGTCTGTCTCCAGATCAAATTGTGAAGTGCAACGTGCAAATATGCTCACTGTACAAAATATGTCACCTCATTAAATTAGCACTCAGGTCACCTTGAAGCTTTGTAGATGATACAGAATTGGTACCAGGTAGTCATGGGACTGTCCACTCCTGTCGTAACTTGTGGCAAAGTAGTAGTGTGTGTGTACTGATAGAGGCATGACACAATAGCAATAAGGAGTTATGTTTGGATAAGCCCATTACCACATCACGAATGAAGTTGCCAAATTAATAGTGATCAATGTAAACTGCCCTTTGTGTTTACACAACATACGAACAGTGATCCTAAAAATATCATGATGAACAGGATTCAAAGATGAGTGTCACATATAACTTCACATCTTCAGTGGGCCAAACAACATAGAAACTGGACAGTAGCCGACTGGAGATGCGTATCATGGTCCATAAAGCCATGATTTTGTCTGCTTTTTAAATGATGCAACGCGTTGGCCTAATGTGGTGTTAACTCACAGTGTGTGGGAAGTATAAATCAGGCCAGAGGTGGTTCTGTGGTGTTTTGTGGTTCTGTCGCGTCCCATGACTTAAGCCGACTAATTCAGGTTGTAACGCAAGTTATTAAGAGATAACATTCATTGCAGTAAGGCACACAGCCGTCTAGTACGGTGGCAGTAGGATGCCTTTCTTTTTTTATTCCCCCACCCCCGCTCTGCTCACAGCACAGCTGACGCTGCCTGATGTGAGAACTGCATAGCGTAACATTAAGTTGCTATGAAGATTCATACCCTGTACGAATCTAAATAATCCATATTAGTTATTATCCGATTTTGTTCAGATTTGCTACACAGCCTTTTGTTATTAATGGAATGATGATGATAAAATTTCAGATTTTAATTTATTATAGTCCCAGAGATAAAGAGGATTACCTGAAAGTCCTAAAACCTGTCTGTTTTTGTTAGGGACAATAACAGATTGACCCTCGTTATCATTCGAAGCCATGACAAAGTTTTCAGTGCATAAACATCAATTAATTAGAATTTTCTTTTTAAAAGTTAGGTCACTTTGCATTACGTAAGACAAAAATAGGTCAAAATTATTATTTGATTATATTTTGTTGTGTGAGTGCGTAAGAATGATTGTGTGTGTGTGTGGGGGGGGGGGGGGGGGGAAGAGGGCATACGTTAAAATTTAATATTTCATTTTACGTAAAACCTTGGACAAACGCACTGTGGGAAAGTTATTTTGCAACCACAATTCAGGCGACGTATGTCTGTGTGAGCAAGCTTTTGTATAAAAGCAGCCAGAATGGAAGTTAGAGGCGGAATAAGTTTATTTATCAATTTGAAAAATATTTTGCACTTCGCTTATTTTGATTAAACATAATACAAGAAATTGAAGTTTTGCTGACGTTAATTACTATCAAATTAGTGATGGGATAAGGCAAGATTTGCCGCGAGTATGATCAGGAAGGAATGTTCTGATTGGTCGTTTAGTTCAACAGCCAATCAGAATTAAGTTGTTCCCACACGAATAGAGGAGTGGACAGAGAGGAGAGTACCTCGTTGCTAGCCGGCCTGCGGATAACAATATTAGATCGCTCCTTAAAAATACTCTGTAAGATGGGGAAATAGTGAGGCATATCGTGACTGAAGCGACTGGAGTTACGAACATTTTAATGAAAGTTTGGTGTTTTTAAGTTAAATAGTTTGAGAGAGATGAGCATGTGAACTTTCTGGTCGTAGTAACAACTCCGCGTGGCGTGTTTCATGCTCTGTACGGAATATGTTGGCGAGCACTTCTTATGAAGAAGACCACTGAAACAATCGAATGTTTAACTCGCGAATAATTGTGGGTCTGTGACTGGTAGAATGTAAAAATTAGTTTGGTCGGACTTGATAAAATTCTGGCTGATTTTCGAGTGAATATTTGTTATACAGACAGTGAACTTTCATTGATAACGTTTCACCATATTGCATACGGACTTGGTAGCCATTTCATTTGTTTCAGTATAAATAAAAAACAGAGTTAATCTAATTTTAAATGCTTTTCTGCAAGTAGACTGAATATACCAAACACTCAATTTTTTAATCATGAACGTTCAGTAACTGACTTTCAACTAGAGTTATGCGACCTGTGTGTGGTAGGTGTTATGTAGTGGTTTCATCGGCGCTGCTTTACACTGCCTAGCACATATCTGGTGCCACAGAGTGGAAGGACATCAGCAAGAATCCTATCGAGGTAGGTGGACTGAACGATAGCGTTAACAATCACACAGACGACCGACCCCGCCCTGCCACAAGGTTGAAGTTACTATTTCTGAAATAACGCAGAACTTCTTGAGAGTGTTACTTGGCTTTTATTGTTTGACTGCATTCACAAAACACAATCAAATTAGCAATCTCACAAAATAATTCCAGAAAACAACATGAAGTAGTCAAATACAAAAACTAAGAATAATCGAGGAACCAAAAGGGTTCTGTGCGCAGCCACACTTCGCTGCGTTGGAACGTCTCTGCTTTTAGCGCGACCATTCGAAATCACTATCGTTCGCCACACAGCCTCCCTGCTGAAAGTGCGGAGTACATGGGATGTATGGGTACTTAAAGCTTACCCGCCGACCTGCTCATGTGTGTCTTTGCGGTACTTGCTCGTGCGATGTCTTCTGACTGGACAGTTAAGGCACAAGAGAAACTGTTCCTCCGATATCCTTGGTGCTGGCTTGTTTGCTGGTGAGGTTCTCAGTTACTGTCACCAGGCATGTAAGCTGGCTTGACTACTCCTATTGACACCACAGTTGACTTCCCATTGTAGGAGATTTCCATCGTATGCATGTTTCGGTGCTAAACTTCGTAAGGGCCCGAATACAGTTGTTGCAACGGTGGTTTGACGATGTCTAATCACAACATAATGTGGGTACAACTGTCAAAGTCTTTGGGCATGAAAGTTGGTTGATGTCCATGCCTAGTGCCGGGAATTGTGCCCAGACGTGACACTTATTGTCGTAACTGCACAAATTCTCCTGTCGTAGGACTCCTGTCTTCAATTAAGTCCACTGGGACGCGGATATTCTGGCCATACACCATTTCTGCGATAGACGTGCCTTAGTCAGGCTTGTAAGCAGTGCACAAACCAAGTAATACCAAAGGCAAACCCTGTGTCCATTTATCCTCATGACACACAAGAGCTGCTTTCAAAGACCGATGCTGTCTTTCAACCATACCGTTACTCTTGGGATGATAACTGGTAGTTTTGTGGTGGTTCATTCCACACAGATTGGCTAACTGTTGAAATAAAGTTGACTCAAACTGTCCCCCTCTATCTGTGGTTACATGTACAGGACATCCAAAACGCGCTCTCCACACGCCCATGAAGGTCTTTGCTGTCTTTTTGGCTGAAATGTCCGCTATCGGAACGGCTTCCGCCCAATGGGTATATCGATCAATTACCGTAAGAAGGTAGCGGAAACCATCTGAGGGCGGTGATGGCCCCACCAAGTCAAGATGGACATGAGTGAATCTTTCGCAACTGTCAGGAAAAATCCCTAGCGGAGGATGGGCGTGACGACCCACTTTACTTCTTTGGCAGGCCAAACATTCTTGCGCCCATCTCCTGCATTCTTTGCTTACCCCGGGCCATACGAAACGTTGTGTCACCGGGCAGACTGTGCTGCTGATGCCAGGATGGGCCAGATCGTGAACACTATGAAATGCTCGTCTGTGTTAGTCTTCTGGCAGAAATGGGCACTTTATACCTGTAGACACATTGCACCAAACTTTGAGACTTGAGTTCACTAATCTAATTTGCACTAGATGGATACCTGTATTCTCGTTCAAGAGGAAATGCTGCAGCTGTGCGTCCTTCTCCTGTGCCACTGCCAACTCGTGAAAGTCAATGGCTTGGGGTAGGCCCTTTATTCGGGAAAGATAATCTGCTGCAAAATTGTCTGCCCCTGCTATATGCCGTATGTCGGCTGTGAATTGAGCTATAAATTCATTCTGTCTCTGTTGCCCCAGAGAACTGTGTTTGCCTTGCTGTTTCAAAACAAACTTTAAGGGTTTATGGTCCGTGAAAATGGTGAAGTCTTTGGCCTCTACTGACGTTCTGAAATATTTTATTGCCTCAAAAACAGCCAGCAACTCACGATCATATGCACTTCAATGTCTTTCCTGCGCATTTAATTTTTTGGAAAAATATGTCATAAGGCTGCCACGCAAAAGTAACATACTGCTGCAGAACTGTGCCTATGGCTGCCTGACTTGCATCGGCAACAGTTGCCAAAGGTGCAGTCGGATCAGGGTGTGCTAGAAGCGGTGTGTCAACTACACTTCGTTTCACTGCCTCAAATGAGCGTTGCACTTCCATAGACTACTGAATTCTGTGCTTACTTTAGCGTTGGTACCTGTGAGTGCTGTTGTCAACGGCTCCTGTTTCTCGCCGTCCGTGGTAAGTGCTGCCTGTAGAAATTTACCATTCCTAGCAATCTTCGTAATTCTTGGTATGTGGTCGGGGGTGATACCTGATGTAACGCTTGCACCTTCTCCAGCGTTGGAGTAATTCTTGGCCGGCCGAAGTGGCCGTGCGGTTAAAGGCGCTGCAGTCTGGAACCGCAAGACCGCTACGGTCGCAGGTTCGAATCCTGCCTCGGGCATGGATGTTTGTGATGTCCTTAGGTTAGTTAGGTTTAACTAGTTCTAAGTTCTAGGGGACTAATGACCTCAGCAGTTGAGTCCCATAGTGCTCAGAGCCATTTGAACCAAGTAATTCTTGCTGCGGCAACTAAATACCCTAAAAAAGTCACTTGGTTTCGTCCTAGGACACACTTCTTGCAATTAATGGCCACACCACAATCACTGAGACGTTGAAAAACCTATGTCAGAAGATCTTTATGCTCGGCTGTAGTTTTAGAAAATACTAGAATGTCGTCAATGTAAGCGAAACAAAAACGCAGGCCACGCCTTTGCCATGTCTGGGTTGCATTTTTAAGTCCAAAAGTCATATACAGTAGTCTCGATAGTTCGAGGTGAACGGGACTGGAACCACCTCGACTATTGAAAACCCGGACTATCGAAATTTAAATGGGGAAAAGAAATATTATGATATTGTAAGTAATGCAGGTCAAAATATGAACTTTATTAAAATAGAAGTATTTGCATTGGCAGAATAACAATAATTATTTATTTAGACAAGTAATAGCGAAGTGTCTTTTGTTTGGCGAAGCTGCAACGTTTCCTCGCGACAACGTCACGCCACCGTCTCAGGAGCAGTAGGTCAGTTGGTGTCGCCTCAGGCTGTTGTTCCACGTAGCGTATGGCGGCCTCGAGAGCAGCGTAGCCATAGATGTGACTCATCATCGGTGCAGCCTCTGCCTCGTCACTCTCACACTGCGATGGAATGTTAACCGTGTCAATTATAGAAGAGTCTGCCACTTCCAACTGTTCGTCCGAATTTAACCACTCGCCTACTTCCACCTCTTCACACCCTGGCAATCTTCTGATTAAATTATACAGTGGTTGATCGTCCTCATCTGCTAAATCTTCAGTTTCTGTGTCTGGCATACTTTCCTGAAGAATTTTCCTCCATGACTTAGAAATTGTGTCTGACTTTATTTCGCTTCAAGATTCGCTAATCCAGTACACGACATTCTTCAAAGTCACTTTCTTCAAAGCTCCTACAATGATTTCGTTGTCTTCGGAATGCAGGATTGACTGTAGCAGTCGCCGTCGATACTTTTTTTTATTTATTTTATTTTTTTTTAGACGTTCCAGAACGCCCTGATCCATGGGTTGAATGAGACACACAACGTTTGGTGGGAAAAACAAGGCGCGGGTACCGTCGCACTGCAGTTCTCCTGCACTTGGATGTGAGGACGCATTATCCATGAGCAAAATTGCTTTGCATGGCATTCCCCTTTCTTTTAAAAAATTCTTGCAGTCAGGTGCATATGAGTTAAAAAACAATTTCTTGAAGATTTCCTGATTCATCCAGGTATTATTCTGATGTGTGTAGACAACCGGAAGAGCTGAGATGGATACATTGTTGAATGCTCTTGGCTTGGCAGACTTCCCAATCACAACTATTTTTAGTTTGTGGTTTCCAGGTGCATTTGAAGCTGCCATAACTGTGAGCCGCTCTTTGGTTTTTTTGTATCCAGGAGCACTTTTTTCTTCACAAGAAGCAAGTGTTCTCGAAGGTAACATTTTAAAATTTAGCCCAGTTTCGGCACAGTTATATATTTGTCCATTACACACATTTTCGTCAGTTATGATTTTTTTTAACTCGACGATAAATTTTGAAATGGCGTGAGCGTCACCAGAGAGTTTTTCTCCACATACGTCTAGTTGACGCACTTCATACCTCTTCTTCCACTTGTCGAGCCAGCCCACACTAGCGGCGAAATCGTCATCTCCTTCCTGCAGCTGGTTTCTGAAAAAAAAAAAAAAAAAGCTTTTTCTTACAAGATTGGGCCAGAAATCGGAGCACCCTTCTGTCTCTGTTGGGTAAACCACATGAACAATGCCTCACTTGTTTTTTCGAAGTCTGACTTCTTTATACTTCTTCGACTGAGAGATTCGTGTGAGCATTTCTGTGAAGAAAACTGTTCCAATTTAAGTCGGTTTCTTCGCCAGTCACCAAGTCACTTCACCGACACCATATTCGAGAGCAAGTTTTTTATTTTTTTATTTTTTCTCCTTTGTCTTGTCGTCTTAGTGCTTCTAATTTTAGATGCAAAGGCACAAATTTCATCTTTTTTGTTACAGCACTCATCTTTGTAAGGTGTACAACGAAACACACAGTCAACAAAGAGAACGACACACAACACTGTACAGTACAGGTACTAGGATCTACAGCAACGTATGAACTCCCCAGTTTTGATCGGTAGCAGCCGGCAGCAGTCGGGGTATTTCGTGTCATACTGACAACAGATGTTCGTGCAACAGGGCAGCGAGCTAATCGTCGGTGTTGATTGCATTGTTGTCTGCTTTGCCACTGAGCTGTACTCTCCCTATCTATCTTTTGCAATGATGTTTTCATTATTTATGATATCAGTAAAAAAAGAAAGTAGATCGTTTTAGAGGCTCGGCTTATTGGAAATTCGAACTATCGAGACTCTCCTGTACATGTGTTCGAAAAGGACAAACGGGTTAGTTATAGCTATCTTTGAGCCATCATCTGCCACCACTGGAATTTGCTTATAAGCTCTCGTACAATCCACTACACTGAACACGTGATCTCGCTAGCAAACTGTTAAACTCCTGTAAATTCGGAACCGGGTACTTAACTGGGATTGTCCTTGCGCTTAGTGCCCGGAAATCGCAACAAGTTCTCCACGTTTTATCTTTCTTGGGAACTAAATGCAGCGGCGGATGGGTCATGTTTTCCTTCAACAATTACTCAGATTCTTGTTTTGCTATTACTAGGCGGTCATGTGGTAATTTCCGTGGCTGTGCAGACACTGGTGGACCTGGTGTGGTTTTGATGAAATTTTGCGTATTATGTTTCACGTCTTTCTTCTCGTATTGTGGTATGACAATCTCAGGAAAGTGTTGAAACAGCTGCGTTATCTCATTTGTGACGAATACTTCTCGCACCTGTTACATGGGATAAGTTGCCCGAGTGCCTCTTATGCTGCAACCAGAAGTATTGTCGATTAGACAATCATTCCTGACATCAGGCAGCAAGCTGAAATTTGCGAGGAAGTCTGCTCCTATTATTGGTTCTGCTACATCAGCTACAATAAACTTCCACTCATATCTCTTCCCCAGTCCAAAATCTAACGGCAGAGTTATTTCACCAAATGTCTTAATCATCGAGTTGTTTTCTGCAGAAAACTGTGAGGGCATGGGTTTCACACGAACATGTAACATCTTCTGCGGGTATAAGGAAGCATCTGACCCTGTGCCTATGAGGAACTTGCACCGTGAAAGTTTGTCTGCCACAAAGAGTCTGTGCGAGAATGAACTGTTTTGCTGGCACTGTAAGTAACTCCTGCAGGCGGTCGCGCCTATTGCCGGCTGCTCGAGAAGTTAGTTAATTGCACGGTGGTGAGCATCGTGTTGCACGTTCACCAAAACGCTCGTGATACCGACAAAATTGACGTCGATGTGGTCTCTGGCTGTTGCTCCTAGCTGGTGATTGAGAAAAGTTTCCCGTCGTCTCTGAATTTTTTTCTCTTTATCGTCAACTTCCGTTCGCTGCGGCACTGTTAACGTCTCTACTTGGCATGACAGTTGCTGTATTGCATTTGACAACTGTTGCAACTCGTCCTGTATAACTGTATGGTACTTATGCTGTGTTGCTGCGGCCATCTCTGTTGACGCTGCTGTATAACGTCGTGGAAGCTCTGTGATTGGAGGTAGCAGAAGTGAAATTGTTTCCTGTACTTGGTCAGCCATCTCTGCCAACTTATCTAAATTCGATTCCATGTACGATGGTTTGCAACGATACAGGTAGGCGAGTTGTCCACAGCACTTCCGGCATTGAGTCTAGCATTTCCGTATCCACTGGGAGGCTTCTCCGGCGTAGAGAAATTGCGAAAGCGTCTTGCCTCCCATCTCTAAATGATGTAATAAATGTAGGATTTGTTGCACAACCGACTTGGAAACCCATTGTATTAACGCTGACTTCACGTGTTGGTAACAGTTTTGAGATGCGTAGTTTTGGTCCAACTGGTTTACCACATAGGCAAACTTCATTTTCTCGTTTGTTATTCCACTATACAGGAAATTTGCTTCTGCCTGTGATAACCAAATTTTCTGGTTGTGTGGCCAAAACGGCGGTAAACATACAGCCACCCACGAGATTAAACCTGTTTCTGATTCGCCGTTGTCAGGAAACGGCTCGAATGAATTTTCAATTGGAGTTGCTAGAACTCCGCTGCTTTCGTCCTCCTACCATCCAATTTCTGTACATGATCGAGTCCCTTCCAATCTTGTGGTCACTTTTTCTTGTGAGCTAATTTTCGTGTTGATAATATCGGAGTCACCACTGAAGTTACTAATATCCCAGATCACATAAGAAACAGATTGACCGTCCTTACGGCGGAACAGGCAATCGTAAAAATAGTTTTCCCGTCTGTCAACAGATGTCGCAGGCGACGCTACAATGCTAACTGACCTGTCCATGTCGCGGAATTGGCAACGCTGTATCTTCGGTGACGTGAATGACGCTGATGTGTGTTCGGCTAGAGCGCTGCGCGCGAATTGCATTCGTCACACAGCTGACTGTAGACCATGATCGGCTATGGTTTTTCCCGAGTTTTCAATCGAAGAATGTAGATTAGCTCCTGTAATTCTACAAACCGAGTTTATTTCTACTGTAGGGATACTTCTCACAATCATATGCGAAATGAAATAAATGGAAATTAACACACAAATATTTCTCGTGAGTTAGTTTAAATGCAGACTGTATTGCAGTCGCATAGGTTTCACACTCGCTTTCCATGCCGTCTATTTCTGATACGGATTATGGTGGTAAAAAAGATCTCCACGTGCAGGTTAACACTAGAAAATTTTCAAAATCTTCTCAACGTCTTTGAAATACAATCCGTTAATTTACTGACAAATATTGCACTGAGCAGTGCGTTTCGCGTCCTAACATTATCGACATGATTATTTTCCTACGCCACTTTGTTTGCTTTTTCAAAACCAGTGGGCAAAAAAATCTTATCTCAATATCAAAGATTTACATCGTAGTTGTAACTAGAAGTCTGCGCGGACAGGAAAAATGCCGCCGTCCGTATGTGCACCGCATCCACAAGATCATTATCCACGTCTGCCAAATTGCTTATACGCATTCTGAGATATTACTTTTTGTAAAGCTGTTTAACCCACCACTGCTCTGAAAAGAGACTTGTGCCTGGCCTGAATTTTTGTCTGCTGATGTCCGCACTCGGTTGTGATGCGAATTAAGGCTTGACATATTTCAGTGACAGTCATTTCAAATTTAAATTCTTTTACTTTGCATGTAACTTATCATAAATGATATAAGAGTGGCACAAAACGATGAATTTGAGATTGTTGTTGAAAGGGGGCTAGAAACTCTGTAATATACAAATGAAAGCGTGTTTTTCAAGCATAGTTTGGCGGTGTCAACTTTGAAGAGCCACAGACGGCAAACCATAATTATGTTAAAAATTTACTTTGTACAGTTTAAAGATAATCCGCAAATATTCACAACAGACGTACGCTTTTATCTGCAACACAGTTACTACTACGGATATCCGCACTTGCGCAGACCTGTTACTATAAGTAGCGTTGTTTTCGAGTGAAAGCTGTGTGAGGAATATTAGCGCAGAGATAAAAAAAAATTAAAATAGGCAGCATCTATTGTTTGCATGCTATGCTCGTTCTCTTCCATTCTCTTCCCTTCATTCCAGTATAAACACTTGTTCACACGCATAAACGAATGGCAGTGAACATTGGCGAATTATCTATGAATACTCATTTGCAGCAGTGTAAACGAGGTTTTACACTCGTTCACTTCGTTCGCTCTAGTATATACCAGGATTTAGAGGGACCGATGGCCTAGCAGATGATGGCTATTTTTCATTTATTTCACTGTTGCGATTTCAGCTCTAGAGCCATTTTAAAGTACCAAGGGAAAGGTAAGGTAATGCTTCTTAAATTGTTCACCAAATGTTACCACACTATGCTTTGCATTTTGTTATCCATATCTTATATTGGTTTCAGTTTTCACATTGCACACAAAAATGCCTCTACAGCCAAAATTACGATAGTGAAGTAAAGAAACAGTTTAAAAAAGTCCAAATCGCAGCAAAGATTTCATTTAAAAATTATATGATATGATTCTTGTACAGGAAGGGCTACCACGTTATATCAGAATATAAGATCGACAAAATTTAGATAGGATCTAATGCTTAGGGCTCTTTATTAATTCTTACTCGTAACTAATTTATTGATTTACCTGAATTTAAAATCCACTCCACTTTCTTTATCTTTGACGGGAAATCTGAACATTTTTAGTTCAGGATTTGTCCGTCTACTCCTTTCACAGTTGATATACTTGCAGGCCCTCGGCATGACGACTCGATCCACCACCACCGGTATGTCAGAAACACTGTACTTCACAGACGCCAAATAGTGGAAAGCTGCACGCGTTCGGCCGATGTTGCCACATATTTCACAGAACTGAGTGCCATCCAGTGGTTGATTCCACAAGTAAGGGTGTGACGCTGTTGCCGCCTGGTGGCCGTTCCCTGACAAGGGTTGCCTGCTAGACCATGCGATCGGGCAATCTGTTTCTTATGTGATCTGGGCTAGTATATATCGCTGAAATAACGCAGAACTTCTTGAGAGTGTTACTTGGCGTTTATTGTTTGAGTGCATCCACAAAACACAATCAAATTAGTAATCACACAAAAACTCACAAAATAATTCCAGAAGACAACATGAAATAGTCTAATACAAAAACTAAGAATAATCAAGGAATCAAAGTGGTTCCATGCGTCATACTCTGCTGCGTTGGAATGTCTCTGCATTTAGCGCAACTACTCAAAATCACTGTCGTTTGCCACAAGGTCACCTTTACTTCTACATCTTCGTGAAGAGTATGCTGTGGTCACTCCGACTTGAAAGATGACAACAGGTGTGTTCAAAGGCCTGCACACACATTATCGGTTTGACAAACAGTCATGTAGCATCGCACCTTGATAGGTCAATTAAGTCATCTGATCCCAGTCTCATAGAAAATGTCAGACTATTTGTAGTGGTAGATGCAGCATAACAATCAACATCCCCACAATTTGGTAGCTCTACAGGATGAATCATCAATGAATGACTTCAGCTGGAAGCAGCTCACTTGGAGAAACTTATGGACACTCTTCTTTGCCAAATTGATGCTATTGTTGAGGGTAGAGAAAGTTGTACATAGCATTAGTATGATGTCTTTTGGGGGTGACAAACTGTTTGTCCAAGTGCTTATATTCGTGTCACGTACACAAAGGTACACCAAAATGCTTCACAAGATAGGTTAAATCTGTAGGCAACCATGCAGGTTATGAGTTGTGGTGAAACTGCAGCCATCAGCTGAATGCCAGCAGTTTTAATTTACAAGGAATGCTGACAAATTTTGTCACCGATAACGCTTATTCTGTGCTTGTATTAAAGGACAAATTGTAGAAAAGATAACATTTTCCATCTGGGCTGTTATTTAATAGCAATACAGGTCGAAAATGTTGTCCTTTCCAACGTATTGCAGGTCTGTGGGCCCAAGTAAACAGAAGTTAATCACACATTAATATAAGAAGTTATCTTAACCATTTCTTTGCAGACAAAGAAACCTTCTGGCCAAGAACTGATTAGTCATCATTTCTCTGGAACCGATCTAATAACTTTATCAGATGAGTGGAAGAAGTGGAGAACATTTCAGTCTGTCGAGAAACTAACTGTTAAAAGAGAATATTGTTTATTAACAGTCTTTTTCAGAAATTGTCTCCATTAAGAGATTTCTCTTGCACAGCGAAAATATCAGTAGAAGAAATGACCATACTTAAATTTACATTCGAAATATTATTAAATATTTATTTCTGATGCATGCTTATGATACAGTTTGATGCCTTCCTGATTAACAGTTTTCCAACATTATTCCTACAATGCTGGGATGGTTACTTCAGTGAAGTCACAGAGTTTCCTTCCCCATCACAGCACAACACATAGTTGAATTTGACAGTGCATTTGTGACAAAGCAGAAAATGTTTAAAACAGAGAATAAGTGTAGAAGAAGGCTGGGATTACACAGGGTGAATTACATTAGGTTATAGTTTTAAAGTGTGTTGGAACTAAAGTGAAATTTCTGATGAATTACCTTCACGTCTAAAATAATACATTAATTACTTGATTACTTATAAAGCAGTACACATAACTGCAAAGCACTGTGACAGAAGAAATCACACCAAAATGAATAATGTGACAGTCTGGGAAGTGTTAGAAAAAGTGGAGACAAGATGATCCCAATGATTCTGTAAAACTAGTGTTCATTGCAGGATATAATGCTGTAGAACTGTATCCTAAAGCCAACCACTCCTTAAAATTGTGTTCACATTTGACAAGGAGCATGTTTCTGATAAACTTGTAGTAGATTGTCCTTCTAAAATGAAGTTGTATAGATTTTTGTGCAAATGGTGTACACGAGTGGTAAAAGGCTCTCCTCCATAACTTAGATTCTATTATTTGCAGCCTGTCTTTACTCTGTTAACAGTGACTGTCAATATTTTCTCCATAAAAAAGAAACAAGATTGCAGTATTAATGAGGAGGAGGAGAAGAAAATTGTCCCATTTCTGTCAGAAAGCTTAAAATTTTATGTAGTACTTGTATATGTGCGAATATTGAACGGAATTGCTGTTGATGGCAGCTTGTAACATAATCTATTCATTCCAAGAATTTTGCTCCTGAATAAAAGTATAATGGGATTTCTGGAATGACTTTATGTTACTGACCATAGCAGGGTGGCCAGCGCATCAGCTGCTGTCACCAAGAACACACAATGTGGCAGACTACATCTTGCTCCAGTGCCACAGAGTGAAGGAGTCCCCCCGTCCCCCATTAGGACCTTGGCAGGTGCAGGAGTGACTGAACTGCTGCGTCATAATCCCTTGAAGGCAGCAGAGTGCAGAGCTACCTGGATGTTAAAGAGATTCAAGGCCCGGAGTCAGTGGTGATGGAAGCATCATTGGTACGACGTTGCCCGGCACAGACTGGACGTCATACTACTGCCCAGCTGTTCAATGTTGACAGACTTGCACCAGGTGGGTTTAATTGCATCTGTCCAGATCTCACTATGTGAAAGCTGTGTTTCTATGTCACTCAGGAACATGTCACACAGGGGCCAGTGTCCTAGTCTTGACTGTTGGTACACTGTGGTAGGCGGAATGGTAGAATTGCCTCACTCTTGCTATATGCAGTGTCAGCAGATCAGTAACTGCAGAGACAGTTGCAAATATGCTAGATTCAATACTTGGCTGAGGCTGCAGCTGTGGCTTGTACCTTTAGGAAGATCATGCTTCACTGTTTTTTTTTATTAGTTTTTCATTAGCTATAAGAGAGGAAAATATTCAGGTTTGCAACGTTAATAGCAAGTTCAAACCCCCTGTGGGTCAGGGTGACAGAAGAGGCCCGAGGTATTCCTGCCTGTTGTAAGAGGCGACTAAAAGGAGTCTCACACTTTTCGGCCCTATGAATTCAGGTCCCAGTCTATGGTTTGACCTGCCACTTTCAAAATTCTACAGAAGAGCGGGCCATATGGGGAAGGAAGCCTTACGTGGTGCATGAGTGCCTTAGATTCGATCTCCTGAATATCTTGTCGTGGCTTTGCATCTCCGCCTGCGATTCAACTATTTGGGGAAGGACACTTTCTGGGGTATGTCATCTTCTTCCGTTGTCTCCTGCCCTCTTAAGCTCCCATGATAGTATTGGATTTTTCGGCACCCAATATCCAGCATGGTAGCCAGTACATTGTTCCAGGGCCATCATGTACACATTTGGTGGTAGCCCCCTGACAACACATGGATTGCACTGCTGATGCCTGAGCTGTAAACTCCCCACGTATGCCAAGGAGTAGATGCCTGTCTTCCTGGGGCATCAGCACTCCCAACAACAGCCATCATGCCAGTTGGCCTTTACCGTGGCTGGGTGACATCCGCAGGGAGAGCCCCTGATCGGAATAGGTGGCATCAGGGTGGATGACCCGCAATTAAGCGGACTAATTCATCTCTTGCTGGTGACGACACGGCTCTAGCAGTGTCTAAGAAGGGCAAGATAGAATACAATGCCAACAGGTATGACTCTAAATCGTTTCCCTCCCTCACTACACCAAGGGAGGAACGTAGAACTACAGAATGGAGAGAGCCATATTCGCCTCAGTTTTTAGTTTATAGCAGAACCGACGGGAACACTTTACTACCAACGAAACCTCAATTTTTCGTTGAACACTTTGAGGATAACTTTGAAGAAGTGACAGTGCTCTCCAAGATGCGAAACGGCACAATCGTGATTCAGACAGCATCCCCAGCCCAATCCCTAGCATTACTTTCCTGTGACAAGCCGGGTGATATTCCTGTTTCTGTCACTCCCCATAAAAGCCTCAACATGGTCGAGGGGATTATTTTCCATGGTGACCTCCTCTTGCAGTCTGACGACGAGCCCTGCATCAACTTAGATTGGCGGGGTGTTCATTTCATCTGGCGCGTTTACAGGGGAACCAAAGAAAACAGGGTTGCTACCGGTGCCTTCATCTTGACTCTTGACGGTGATACATTGCCTGAAACGTCAAGGTGATGGTTTACCACTGTGACGTTAAACCATACCTCCCTCCCTCTATGCAGTGCTTTAAGTGCTGGAAGTTTGGGCACGTCTTCCCTCTGCACTACCAGTGCCACATGTCGAGACTGCAGACGTCCACTGCACCCAGATACTCCATGTGCGCCACCTCCCACTTGCATCAACTGTAGAGAGAACCACTCCCTCTGCTCGCCAGACTGCCCAGTACTCCAAAAGAAGCGGAAAATTATGGACTACAAGACCCTGGACAGGCTGACTTACACAGAGGCTAAATGTAAATTCGAAAGATTACACCCCATTCAGTTGACGTTGGCATACACTGCAGCTGCATCACCATCACTGTCCCAAGTGCCAGCAGTTCCTCATTCTGTGCGATGAACAGTGGGCCCTCTGAGCCACCAGAATACATCTGCCCCCTTGGGAGCAAGCACCCCCCCCCCCAACACAAGGGATATCGGTCCCCTCGCCCCCTGATGGAGAAGCAACAGCCTCCTCCAGCTCCTCTCGTGCAGAAATGGTCCCTTGGAGCACTCTCTTCCAAGGTCTCCACCAATGCCACGGCGGACACTCGCCAGTGGCTCAAGGAGCCAAAAGCTGCAGGACAAAGAGCTTCACGGTCTTCCTCCATGCCTGAAGCTGCTTCAGAGAAATCTTCTCAGCAAGCCCCTAAAGAGAAGTGAGAGAGCAAGCAAACTAAGAAGAAGTCTGCTAAGAAACAGGACTCTCTAGCGGCCCCAACACCACCACTCCCTATCAATTCGGCATCTGAGAATGCAGTGGAGATCTTAGTGTCCCCTGCAGACCTGGTTATCACTGATGCCCCATCTACCATAGAAACAGCTCCAAATATTCAGTCGGAGGCAGGTGACCCTGAGGCATAACCTGCCTCCTTGCATTCTTCATGCCTTCCCAGCCTCACGATAACGTCATCCTCCAGTGGAATTGCGGCTGTTTTTTTCCACCACCTGTCTGAGCTACGGCAACTGTTAAGCTTTACACCTGCTTTCTGCATTGCCCTCCAGGAAACTTGGTTCCCAGTAATGCGGACCCCTGCTCTCCGTGGTTATAATGAACCGTAGCAACTATAATAGAGTGTCAGGTGGAGTTTGCGTCCATGTCCTGAACTCAGTATGCAGTGAACCTGTGCCCCTTCCTTCAAACCCCTCTTGAAGCTGTGGTTGTCAGGATAAGGACGACACAGGAAATAAAAAACTGTAATGTATAACTTCCTCTAGATGGTGAATACAATGATCATTTTTCCGGCGGAAAATGCGATCCCTCGTTCTTTAGGGTGCCCCGAGCAAAAGACAGTCCTTCGGTGGTCGCTGGAAGTCGCTGAGGGAGCTACGGAGTGTTGGCGAGCTCTACAGTGGCATAGGCGGCACCCTTCCCTGGACCACCTCATAGCCTTTAAACGACTCCTTGCCTGCGTTCGCCAGTTTATCAAAAGGCGGAAACAGGAGTGTTGGGAGAGGTACTCTCGACCATATGTTACCTTCCGAAGTCTGATCAAATATCAAACGAGTTTTTGGGTACCAAACCCCAACAGGTGTTCCTGGTGTTAACATAAATGACGTGTTATCTACCGATGCAAACGCGATTGCTGAGCACTATGCTCGTGCCTCTGTGTCAGAGAATTACCACCTAGCCTTTCACACACTCAAATGGCAGATAGAAGAGAAATTCCTCTCGTTCATTACACACCACAGTGAACCCTATAACGCCTCATTTACAGAGTGGGAGCTCCTCAGTGCCCTTGCAGACTGCCCCAACACAGCTCCTGGGCCCGACTGGATCCACAGTCAGATGATTAAACATCTCTCATCTGACTACAAGCGATATCTCCTCATGATCTTCAACCGGATCTGGTGCGATGGCGTCTTTCCATCGCACTGGCGGGAGAGCACCATGATACCAGTGCTCAAACCCAGCAAAGACCCGCTTGATGTGGATAGCTATCGGCCTATCAGCCTCACTGGAACGTATGGTGTGTCAGCAGGTGGGTTGGGTCCTTGAGTCACGTGGCCTACTGGCTCTGTGCCAGGGTGGCTTCTGCCTGGGTCGCTCTACCGCTGATAATCTTGTGTCCCTCGAGTCTGCCATCCGAACAGCCTTTTCCAGATGCCAGCACCTTGTTGCCGTCTTTTTTTTTATTTACGAAAAACGTATGACACCACCTGGTGACATCATATCCTTGCCAAATTATACGAGTAGGGTATCCGAGGCACGCTCCCGATTTTTATCCAGAATTTCCTGTCGCTTCATACTTGCCATGTCCAAGTTGGTGCCTCCCATAGTTCCCCCCATATCCAGGAAAATGGGGTCCCTCAGGTCTCTGTCTGGAGTGTATCTCTATTTTTAGTGGCCATTAACGGTCTAGCAGCAGCTGTAGGGCCGTCCATCTCACCCTCTCTGTATGCAGACGACTTCTGCGTTTTGTACTGCTCCACCTGTACTGGTGTTGCTGAGCAGTGCCTGCAGGGAGCCATCCACAAGGCACAGCCATGGGCTCTAGCCCACGGCTTTCAGTTTTCGGCCACAAAGTCTGTCGATCCCTTCACTGTAGTGGAGACTTATCGATTTTTAGTACTGGTTTTTGACGCCTGATTGACTTGGCCCCTTCACCTTCGTCAGCTTAACCTGAAGTGCTGACAGCACCGCAATGCCCTCTGCTGCCTGAGCAACACCAACTTGATTGAAGATCGCTCTATGCTGCTGCAGCTATAGAGAGCCCTTGTTCAATCCCACCTCGACTATGGGAGTCTGGTTTATGGTTCGGCGGCGCCCTCGGCGTTGCGTTTACTCGACCCAGTGCACCACTGTGACGTTAGACTAGCGACATGGGCTTTTAGGACGAGGCCAGAGGCCAGTGTCCTTGCAGAAGATGAAGTTCCTCCATTGCAGGTCAGGCGTGCACAATTGCTCGCCATTTACGTTACACACGTTTGTAGTTCTCCTGCACATCCAAATTACCATCTCCTTTTCCCACCCACGGTGGTTCATCTCCCGCATCGGCGGTCCTGGTCAGGGCTTCCAATTGCAGTTCGCGTCCAGTCCCTTCTATCTGAACTGGAGTCCTCGCCTTTACCACCTATACTCGAGGTCTCATCGCGTACACCTCCATGGTGTACACTGTATAGATACATAAGGAAAAATCCCAACATGCTATGACAAAAGTTAAAAACCAATGATAATAAATACTAGCAGGACCGCTCTAAGCGTCGAAAAAGATGTATTTTGCTACACCGGAAGGCAAATGACAGATGATGGAAACTTTGTTCAACTTTTTTGTCAATTATTTAATAGATGCTGTCTTTAGTCCTCGTAGGAGAAGATGTATTTTTTGTGTAGTGTACATTGTAATATCTGAATAATAATTTTTATGAAAATATGAAGTGTGAGGATTCTTATTAGTGCAAAACCACGAAAGTTTTCATTTCCTTCCGCGCATTGTGCTAACGTCATGTCACTGTAGCTGCCTGCATCTGAAGAGGAAGTCCGATTAAAATCAGTATTGTATTCATGGGCAAAAATGAGAAGTACTTAGGGCGGAAGAAGGAGCTTACAACTAAATTGCGTAAATCTGAACGGCGTAGAGAACGCAAAAATCAACGTAAGTTCACGATACCACTGACTTAACAATTTACAAGATTTGTATATTAAGGCTGAAAGACAATTCAATCACTTCAAAATTTGTAAAAAAAATCAAGTTTGATAATATTGTAATTAATTCGATTAATAATAATGTTATATTATTTTTTATACATATTTGCACAACACCTAGGCTGTAGCTTCGCCTGGACCTTTTGCATGGCCCAGAGGACTCAGTTCATCCTGCGGCTCTCCGCTGTCATTTCATCTCGATTCTTGACATGTACCGAGGCCATGAAGTGATTTACACCGACAGCTCAATGGCTGAGGCCACGTTGGCTTCTTGTATGTCCATGGAGGACATATTGAACAACACTCCTTGCCAGATAGCTACAGTGTTTTCACTGCAGAGCTGGTGGCTGTATCTCGTGCTCTTGAGCACATCCGTTCATGCCCTGGAGAGTTATTTCTTCTGTGTACTGACTCCTTGAGCAGGCTACAAGCTGTCGACCAGTGCTACCCTCGTCATCCTTTGGTAGCGACCATTCAGGAGTCCATCGATGCCCTGGAACGGTCCTGTCGTTCAGTGGTGTTTATGTGGACTCCATGACATGTTGGAATCCCAGGCAACGAACTTTCTGACAGGCTGGCCAAACAGGCTACACAGAAACCAGTTATGAAGATCAGCATTCCAATAACTGACCTGCATTCGTGTTTACATCACCAGGTTTTTCGGCTTTTGGGATACAAAATGGGATAGTCTCAGTACGCACAACAAACTGCATGCCATTAAGGAGACTATGAATGTGTGACAGTCCTCCATGCGCCCCCTCGCAGGGCTCTGTGGTTCTCTGCTGGCTCTGCATTGGCCACACTTGAGCGACCCATGGCTACCTCCTGCGCCGTGAAGACCCACCGCAGTGTAGATGCGGCGCCCAGTTGACAGTGGCCCATATTCTGGTGCACTGTCCCACTTTGACTGCCCTGTGTCGAAATCTTCGGTTACCGGACTCATTGCCAGTAATTTTATCTGACAACACATCATTGGCTGATTTAGTTTTACTTTTTATTCGTGGGGTGGGTTTTATCATTTGATCTAAATTTCAATGCATGTCCTTTGTCCTTTGTGTACTCCACCGTGTGTTTTTAGGGCGGAGGTTTTAATGTGTTGCAGAGTGGCTGGCTTCTCCTTTTTATTCTCATGGTCAGCCAGCCATAGTAATCTGTTTTCTTCTACCTGTTTCTTGCATTTCTGTCTTTTTCTTCTCCCCTTTTTTCCGCTGAAGTGTTTGTTGCCCTTCTGTCGTTCTTGCGGTTTTTCCTTTTTCTCCATTTTGTTTTGTCGGTATTGCTTGTTTTACTCTCACCCTTGTGGCATTGTTTTATACAGAACAAGGGACCAACGACCTACCTGTTTGGTCCCTTGCTCCCCTCTTTTAAACCAACCAACCAAGTTCATAAGTTGATCCTGGCCTGTCACAAAGGAAAATTAGATCCAAAAGAATCCTATGCTTGTGGCAGTCAGTCGGTTAAGGATTCTGCAGTGTGTCCATAATTAAATTTCCAGTTTCACTAATGCTCTAAATGTGTCAAATTTGAACATCATATTATTGATACAGGGTGAAACATCATGGAACAAAACAAATTAACAAAAATGTTACTAATAGATTGTGCTGTAAGCATCTTAAGTAAACGGGGTTGGCTACAAACAACAGATGACGTGCAATGTGATGGCTATGCTTTGAGTTTCACATTACAGCACCCATACGGTTCAACGTGCATGACTGCACAAGTTTGGCAGTCAGCAGCTGTGATACTGTTAGGTAAGGTCATTCACCACAATGGATGCAAAAAATTGTTTTTAATTGCCCTGAGGCCAAAAACCATGTAAAAAACAAAATGACACTGATTTTTAATCGTCCTGAGGTCAAAAAGCAAAACGGTTTCTGACTGTCATGAGACTGGCACAGGAACTGTTCAATATACTGACCATCGTTTTCTGTCACAAGTTGAAATGTGCTGTGCAATGTGTGAAGAAGTACCATCTTGCTTAGTTATGATTCTGCCCACAAGTCCATGCTGTTGGATGGTCGAAATGATGTTGGCGCACAAAATCATTGTGTTTACCAGTGACGATATAGGGAACAGGACCTGCAGAATTCGTCTACTTGAAAAAATATGGTCCTACAATATCGATGTTCTCAACCCACACAACACTCTCACCTTTGCAGAATGAAGCAGTACCGGTTGACGTGTGAACGGATTTTTCATTGCCCGTATTCTGCATATAGACTTGTGTTGGAGATGTTCCATGGACCATGGCTATTCATTGTCCACTTCCATGTGAGCAAGAAATTCCAAAACCTCTTGCCAGCAGGTCATCAGATCAGTAAGCACTCCTGAATGTAGATGATTTTGTATGGCTAGCAGTGCAGCATGTTTCATAATTTTGTGCATCTTGATCACAGGCATGTCCAGCTTTCAGGCAATTCTCCATGCACTGCATGTTTTTACACCACCGCTTGGCCATGCTGCAATGCTGTGGACACATCTTTGACAGCCATCAGATCAACTGCTTTCCTCCCTTTGCCACATTGCACTTCAAAAGAATCAGTCTTTTCAAATTTTGCAGTCACTTTCTTCAGACCCTTTCCAGACATCGACCCCCATGCCTTTTTTAATATCCCTGAGTGCCCAGAACTTCTGTAGGGCTACTGGTGCACAGTCATCATTGTTATAAAAGAGCCTTACCAGCAGATCATTCAGGGAGATAGTCACGTTGGGCATTTACAGCCGTGCTGTGCATCTGTTGGTGTGCATATTCTGATGCTTACAGTGCCACTTATTGGTCAAATTTTTGTAATTTTTTTCTTTTTTTCTTTCAGTTCCATGATGTTTCCCGCTGCATCAATAATACACTGTAGAAATTTGACATCATTCTGTCAGTGGTTCTCTTTCTTCAGTGTTTTGATATTGGAACTTCAATTATGGACATCCTGTACTTCAAAAATTATCAGTCATGTTTACTGATGTCTTGTCGTTTATAGTCTTATAGGAAATAGGACAGAATTGTACCTGGGGCATTTGTGTATATCCCCATACCAACTATTTGTGTATTTAATGAATTTCAAGGTAATATTAACTTGTATTCCTCTAATTCTATCCATTCCTTTCTGGTTGCTTCAAAACGTTTTGGTAAGTAGAACATTTGTACAGAAATCTTTCACTTTCCGTTATTGATCTTAGAAGTTGGTTTTTTAAATTTATGATTCATGTATTTTGATAAAATTCCATTTTTTCACCTTTTGCTTTTCCATATTGCAGTAGTTTGTTTTTTCAGTAACGAAGTCAACTGTGTTTCATATCGTTTTTCAGGCAACGTCTTGCCCTGGTAATGCAGAGGAAAAAAAAATCAAAATCTAAGCCAATGGTCGGATATTGCTCTGATTGCAATTGCCAGTTCCTTCCATCAGCAATGTATAGAAATGTAATGTCAGTTTCCAACCGACAAGCGAAGCATAAATTATTGAAATAAAGCATGCCATCTAATGCACAAACTGTAAGGTATTAAAGGAACGAAGGCCTTTCGGGACTTACTGTACACTCAAGAAGACCACAATCTCAGGGTGAACAAAGATGGAGAAGAAAATAAGCCATGCCCTTTACAAAGAAGCCACCCTGTCATTCAGTTTAAGAAACCTAGGGAAACTACAGGAAATTTACATACTGGTGAATGACCAGGCACTGATTTAAATATGCGCCTGCATGAGAGTTTAGTGAATTAAACATTGTTGTTACCTCCTGATAAGTAGAACAGTGGAAGAACTAGTAATATGTCACTGCATATAGTAAATGCTGATATGTATTGGAAAGGGAATAAACTATTCAGGTACGGTTCAGTAGATAAATGCCAAGAAATGTGTGTACAATAACACCACCTTCACTTAAAACGCATACAGGCAATGTACAGAATTATCAGTGCAAATACTATAGGTTATTTTTAAGACTTGCAGACAAAGCCCGGGCAAAGCTCAAGCAACAACTTTGTGTTAAAAAGACTGTGCCCGAGTATAAGATTGGGCCGCAATTTCTTGATGCACAACCCATCTATTGCTTGAAAACTGAAATCATTGTATTTGAGAACAATTTACCAACGTATCTCTACCAGTCCCCAGACTGTTGCTGCTTTCTGTTGTCAATTTCTAGATGTGTTTCAAAAGAAACATTACTGAATGTAGTAGCCGTTGATGTAAATGGCTGAGTTAGTACGATTATGTTGCCATAATTTTGTGCATGTACTCGTCGTGTTCCACTGTTGGCTGTAATCCTACTACAAATATGTCATGTTTGTTGAGAGAGCAGAAATTTTGGAAGCTCAACATGAAATTGCTCAATAACTCATATCACACTTTTTCTGGAAGGATAATTATCCTTACTGTCATAATTGTTTTAAAATTTGTAATCATCAAAGAAGTAAAGTAAACATGAAAAATAAATCTTGAAGCTTGGTCGTTTTTAGTTTGTATTGTTCTTGAAAATACATCAATTACATGTGTGCCATTACTGCTTTAAATAGCTCTCCAATGTGTCAAAGGAAGTAGAAACCACATATTAAACAGCAGCATGATGTAGTTGCTGCACATAGAGGACATTCATGCAATATTAACTGAGTGACTGAAAATCATGAGAAGTTTTGCGCCATATGAAAATATGTGGTGTATGATGCGTGAATGTTGCAGTTTGATGTGACATATGGCACGAGTGTAGACTCTACATCTGAGCATTCTGTTACAGACTGGTGTGTAGTGAATATGATAGAACATTCTGAGTTAATTGACTCTGTATGTGTGATGACATTTTGTGCAAGATGCATGGGTCATAGCATATTGGAGGTTACACAAGAATTTGGGTTTCTAAGGTCAACAGAATTTAGAGTCAGTCTTCAATATCACAGATATAATTTTCCCACATTTGTAAACTGCCACACAGATGACCATGAGAGTCTGATTAATGGACATCGCACTGTTTCACAGAGCTACACGAGGCAGTTGACTGTCTATTATTAGTATACTTGCTTCTGATATGAATTTGGTGCTTGAGAAACCCATTTTTACCATGAATGTACAGGCACAAACGCATCACATTGGCTTGAGCATTCAATTACCAACTTGAGTCCCTGTGCTGACACGTTGTCACTGAGCTTAGCGGCTGGTATGGGTCCATGGACATCATCACTGACCATAGAACGGTGGTGGGGTGTAACATTGTCTAATGAGTCTCAATTTCAATTGTAGCAATATGATGAGCTTGTGAGAAGGCATGCATATGCCCCCTGAAAATATAGATCCTGCATATCAATTAGTTTGTGGCTAGCCAAGTGATAAGTCAGCTATGGCCCAGAGTGTTTTCATGTTGTTACAATTAGACCCCATTGTCGAGATGCAGAGACCAATGACAGGTGTACATTATGTTAAGACGTGTTCAGACCATCTGGATCCATTTCTGACATTAGAATACCTTGATTAAGATTCCATGTTTCAAAAGGAGATGCAACATCGCTACTCTTTAATTGCACATTTTAATTTATGACCCTGTCTTGGCTCCCATATCACAAACTCAATCTTGTTGAGTATTTGTTGGATGCTGTTGATACATTTTTATATGTGATGAATGCTGCAACAATCGTACAAGAACAGTTGTCGGTATCACTGCAAGCTGTGTGGCTCAATATCTCTCCAGAACAAATCCAGCAACTCATAGAATCCATGTCTCGATGTGTTTCTGCACTTTTGAGGACTCACAGAGGAATAAATCACTATTTAAGTTGCATCTAGTGTCTTCCAGTGACTTTTCGTCATTCAGTGTAATCTGATGATAATGTCTACTGTAGTAAATACAGCTATATTAATGTAAATATGCTGTGAGATGAAATAAAATAATCATATGATATCATTAACCAGAGTTTTATGGTCAATGAGTGCAACTCTTTATTTGACGCCAATTTGGCAACTTTGCATTGATAATTATGATGATGATAACACAATACCTAGTCCCCGAGCGGATAAAATCTCTGGACCAGCCAGGAATTGAACTCTGAACCCCCTGATATAGTGATAGCAACGATAACTACTAGATTATTAACTGAAAACTGCTGCTAGTTGATCTACTACTTCTTTTCCTTCATTCTGAGCACATGGCAGTGCTGTAAGCACCTGTATAATAAAATTGACAGCAGTATCAAGAGTAGGTTAATTTCAGTGTATATGTAACAGCATAGAACTGCATCCAAAAAGGCTTTCATCTAAGTGCAGTTTTATTCACTGTAATATAGAAACCAGTTTTCTAGATCATCTTAAAATTAACTTTCTAAATCCATTATAATGGTGCAGTGCATAAACTTAACATAAAAGTAAAGTAGGAGATAAAGTGAGCTGTTTATGTTATTTACAATGTATGACAGTAATGTGAATCTACACTATTTGATCAAAAGTATCTGCACACCCCCATAAACATACGTTTTTCATATTAGGTGCATTGTGCTGCCACCTACTGCCAGATATCTATATCAGCGACCTCAGCAGTCATTAGAAATCGTGAGAGCAGAATAGGGTGCTCTGCAGAACTCACAGACTTCCAACATGGTGAGGTGATTGGGTGTCTCTTTTGTCATACGTCTGTATGCGAGATTTCTACAGTCCTAAACATCCCTAGGTCCACTGTTTCCGATATGTTATTGTGAAGTGGAAACATGAAGGGACACGTACGGCACAAAAGCGTCTGTTGACTGACAGAGACCATCGACAGTTGAGATGGATGTAATGTCTAATAGGCAGACATCTATCCAGACCATCACACAGGAATTCCAAACTGAATCATGATCCACTGCAAGTACTATGACATTTGGGCGGGAGGTGAGAAAACTTGGATTTCATGGTTGAGCAGCTGCTCATTAGCCACACATCACGCCAGTAAATGCCACGTCTTCCATAAACAGTCCTTTTCAATTTATTCCAGGCATGTTCGATAAGGTTCATGTCTGGAGAACATGCTGGCCACTCTAGTCAAGCGATGTCATTGTCCTGAAGGAATGCGCACGATGGGGGCGCGAATTGCCGTCCATGAAGGCGAATGCCTCACCAATACACTGCCGATATGGTTTCACTATTGGTCAGAGGATGGCATTCACATATTGTGAAGCCGTTACGGCGCCTTCCATGACCACCAACGGCATACGTCAGCCTCACATAATGCCACTCCAAAACATCAGGGAACCTCCATCTTGCTGCACTCTCTGGACAGTGTGTCTAAGGCATTCAGCCTGACCAGGTTGCCTCCAAACACATCTCCGGCTGAACTACAGATAACACGAGCGGTGCACCTCCTTCCTGGTGGAGTGACTGGAACTGATCGGCTGTTGGACCACCTCCATGTAATAGGCGCTGCTCATGCTTGGTTGTTTACATCTTTGGGTGGGTTTAGTGACATTCTGAACAGCCAAAGGGACTATGTGATACAATATCCACAGTCAACGTCTATCTTCAGGAGTGCTGGGAACCAGAGTGATCAAAAACTTTTTTTGATATTTGTATTTTGATAAGAGTATTCATTTTCTGTTACAAAATAACTTGTGTTGTTTGTCTGATATACATAATGGCAATGACTCCAGACATGCACCTCAATGCTTCAATTACAATGATCTTGTGAAGACGCAATTTCCCAAAAAAAAAAAAAAAAACAGTTGAGGACAGCCATAGCAGTTGAAATCATGTGACTTTAAAATTGTATTGACATGTCGTGATGTGACAGACAGTGTGAATACACTCTGATGTGACATGATGGTGCTGTGATGGCCAGTGTGAATTGGGCTTTATAGGTTTGCTTAATCCATGCACGGCAGTTTTAATTTCTGCACCACAGACTGGAAAATTGCCAGTTTTTTGTTCTCATTTCCAATCACGAAATTTTCTGAGCCAATGCGAGGAAGGAAGCGCTTTTGAGTACATAAAAACAGTGACGAGCTAGAGGAAGGGAGTTTGCCTACCCTGCCTCCTGGTCATACTGAGCACACCTTGACTGTGTACTGGCAAAGTATCGTACAAGTATATAAAACAGAAATACGAAATACTAAGTTTGAACTGTCGCAAGTTGCAGAGAAAAGAGATAAAAAGCTGAAATTTAGAGAATATATGTATTCTGAAATAAAAATAATACATGCCGAAAAAGCTAATCAAAACAACACCCAAAAAATGACATAAGCCATGCCATTGCAGTCGCCAGTTGAAAACACCAACGACCTACAGCAGGGAGAGAGAAACAAATCCATGACTCTCTGTAGCCTGAGACCACTGATGGATCAAGAAAATATTTCCAACAATGCACGACCTACGAAATACAGTACAATCTCCTTATCAGCATCTCCAGGAATAAAGTAGCTGCAGAATTGAAAAAGACTGCCCTGGGCATTGAAATTACTGATGTATACATGTCGTGAAAAGTGGACACAATCATTAACAGTACCAGTGCAGACATCAAAGAACTCCCCAACAAAAATTAATATCCAACTGCCTTCCTGAAGTACATGTAAAACTACTGGCCCCTCTAAAACCCAACCTACCAAGGTAACCACACAATCCATAATCAGCCCTTTCAACAGTAGTTAGGTGTAACTGAAGATCATAGTATTGGAACAAGGCTTGTTCGGCGCCAAAATAGTGTTAGCGAAGATGGCGGTGATGACGACATCCAAGATGGCGGCCGTGACGTCATTCAAGATGGTAGATTTTGGCGGGAAGTTTGAATTTTGGCAGAAAAGTGCGCCGCCCCCCCCTCGCCCAGAAAAATGGCGCGAAGTTCAAATTCCAACAGGATAATGCACCACACCACGCTTATCTCTACTAAGCAAAGAAAATGGCGGGAAATAATGACTTGTCTTTATTATTTAACCAGTTTCAAGCAGGTGTATTCTCCACTGGGTCTGGACTCCAAATGGCTTCTATACTTTGTTTAATAGTTTGTCGACATCAGTCAACTTTTCTACATTATGAAGCATACAGGCAGCACCAGCGACTATGCCAGTGGCAGCAGCAACAGCAGCAGCAGCAGCAGCAGCGAATGGGCTCATGTGGACGAAGTTCCAGTACCTGGTAAGTACATTTTCAGTGTTCTGATATCTGTACCCTTTAACTCCGTGTATGAGTGCTACATCTGTTTTGGACCATTCTCTATAAAGATTGAGTGTCCATGTGTTATATGTATCTATGTTTTGTGTCTATATGTTGCTTGTCTCTATGTTATTTTTGTTTTGGAGTGCTCTCTATACTGATTGAGCTTCCACGTGTTCTGTGTTACATGTTATATCCGTTTTGGACCCTCCCTACAAAGATTTCTAGATCTTTTAACGGATTGTGTGTGTTCTGTCTCTAAATGTTGCGTGTCTCTGTGTTCTGTGTCTATATGTTCTGTGTCGTACGTGTTAGATTTGTTTCAGAGTGCTCTCTATACTGCTTGAGCTTCCTCGTGTTGATTGTCTATGTGTGTGTGCCCACATGTTCTGTGTTACATGTTATGTGTTATATCCGATTTTGATCACTCTCTATAAAGATTTCATTTGTTTGTTTTTGTCGATATGTTATATCTATTTTGGTCTGCTGATTTCTGTACCATTTATGTCACTGCACTTCTTCTACAGACATTTTTCTTCTCCATACTCGATATTATACTCAGTCTTTTCCATCTTTCTAGATTACATCCATCCAGAACTTGAGGCACTTGATTGGCAGCTCGAGATGAGAAGGTGCAGGTGCTACTCGAATCTAACTACATACAGGTATGTAATAAAAAAAATGGTTCAAATGGCTCTGAGCACTATAGGACTTAACATCTATGGTCATCAGTCCCCTAGAACTTAGAACTACTTAAACTTAACTAACCTAAGGACAGCACACAACACCCAGCCATCACGAGGCAGAGAAAATCCCTGACCCCGCCGGGAATCGAACCCGGGAACCCGGGCATGGGAAGCGAGAACGCTACCGCACGGCCACGAGATGCGGGCATGTAATAAAATCATAGTTCCTAAAATGAAATAATTTAGTCTAATGTATACACGTCTTCGAAGTGTCTAGATTCAGTCTTCATATACATATTCTTGTCTTTTCTGTCTCAGTGTTCCTAAGTCCGCGCATAGGGAGAGGTGTGTCGAGGAAGGCATACAAGGCGGCGGTCAGATGGCGTCCACTGCAGGGGACACCCAAATTACTGAGTTTTTAGAGGAGGAGGAGGAACTCGATCTGCCTGACTGGTTTGGGGGCCTTATTGAATGTGGCAATGAGTTGCTCAAACCATGGAGCCAGAGCAGAGAAGGTGAATAATTTTGAACATTAACATTACTGCAAGTAATTACCATTATTTAGTCTTATTATTATTTATTACTCTTTTAAATCCACATCATTAAATTTATATTTTTTATTTTGTATGTTACAGGTATATCACACAGCATAGCCCGTGTACCTAGAGCAGTGGTTGCGGGAGTGGTAACCAGGGGCACACAGCCGCAAACACATGTGGTGCCCTGTGTAGCCCCTGTCAGAGCTGCACGAGATGCAGCAGCAGAAGCGCGTCAGCACCGCCCCCCGCGCCGCCCCAGTCCCTCTGGCGTCCCTGGGCAACTCAACAGGTGGGCCACAAAGAAGAAGAAGAACAACGGTCTCCCGTCCCAATGCTTCTATTTTTTGAGCGTGGGATCTGTGGGGGACATGTTCAATGTGTTCACAGGCACGTCAAGGCAAATAACCTGCAGATGGGTGTCGAGTTCAATGCACCCCTTGATTCTAGTTACATTTTGTACTTAGATGTTAACAACTTATACAGGCACTATATGATGCAGTCACTGCCGGTTGGTGGGTCTTGGTGGCTGTCCGAAAACCAATTGAAGGGATTAGGTGGAGAAATAATGGGTCTTGCAGCTGATTCTGGTGTAGGATATGTGCTTGAGACATACCCTAATAATTTGCATGGAGAGACAAGCGACTTGCCGTTATGTCCAGAGCAACAAATTCTGCGAGGAAACACCACCCCTAAACTGTTGGCTACTGTTGGAGATAAGCAGAGCTATATTATTCATTATTGTAACTTCCAGCAATGCCTCAGATTAGGGATGAAGCTTGTTAGAGTCACCTGGGCAATCTCCTTCAAGCAATCTCCCTGGTTGAACGAGTATATTTAACTAAATACCGAAAAGAAGTTGGTAGCAAGCAATGATTTTGAAAATGACTTTTATAAATTAATGAATAATTGCATTTTCGGGAAAACTATACAGAATGTATAAATGAACGAGATATTTTCATTAGAACCGAATGGGAAGGGCGCTATGGCGTGAGAAAATGTATAGCCAGACCAAATTTTAAGTGTGCCATTGTCTTCAATGAAAACTTTGTTGCTTTGGAGATGTCGAAGACTGCAGTAGAGTTTATGAAGCCTATCTATTTGGGGATGTGCATACTGGATATCTCCAAATTCTACATGTACCGATTCCACTATGAGTTTGCGAAACCTCATTTCGTAGAACCAATGTTACATTATATGGATACAGACAGCTTTATCTACTGGATCAAGAACTGCGATCCATATGAAGTAATTAGGTGCAATGGTAAAGAATTTGACAGGTCTTCTTATGGGGCCAATAATCCTTACAATATTGTTCCTCAGAACAAGAAGGTTATCGGTCTCATGAAAGACGAGTCAAATGGTTTACCAATTGTAGAGTTTGTGGAATTGAGATCCAAAATATATGCATATCGTACAATAGACAGGGACACTTAGAGGCGGGCAGAGGGTATTAGACACATGGCGTCTCGTGTTGTTATGGCCGAGGACTATTTGCAACGCCTGTATGGTCGCAGCATTCAAGGTGCTCGTCCACACATGGTTCAACAGACTAGTATTCAATCACGAAGTCACGATGTGTACACTGTGCTACAGTCTAAAATCGTATTGTCTCCTCATGATGATAAAAGAGTCATTTGTGAGGATGGGGTGGAAACCCTTCCATACTCACACTATTTACTTGAAACGAAAGTAAGGGTGTGGTCTCTCGTTGATAGATAGAGAGAGAATGAATGTGTGAATGGGGGTTATGCATGGAAATAGTATGGCTCTTCTATCATAGTGTAAATATCAGATGAGTGTGTTGTGTGGTGTGTATCAGTCTGCATGCTTCTGTGTATGTCTGAGTGTGGGAGCCTGTGTTAAGTGTATATCTGTGTAAATATATATTCATTATTTTGGTAAAGAAAATGATAAAAAAGCAAAAAATATTAAAACTGAAAAATTATTTAGAAAAAAAGTCTCTATGTATATAAATATTTTTCATCCATATTACTAGTTAATATATGAACGAAACCTAACTTTTTCACGTCATTTGTACCTGTATATGAGGGAAAAACCAAGTTTTTGCACTTCATATGTGCTTCTGTGTGAGTGGTCGTAAATTACATTTTAGTTGTAAGTTTCACGTATGGCTAGCCATCCAGTCAGAACTAGTTTTAAGTATGTGAGTTCCACCCAATTAAATTCTTTATATATGTTCACTTGCTTGTTGTAGTGGAAGATATTTAGAGCCATCGACTTCAAAGAAATATATATGTTCACTTGCTTGTTGTAGTGGAAAATGTTTAGGGCGACTTACTTCAAAGAAATATATATGTTCAATTGCTTGTGGTAGTAGAAAATGTTTATAGCAAACCACTTCTAAGAAATATGTTCGCCTTTAGTAGAAAGTCTTTTCTTTTTCAGGTGGAACTTCACTAGCGGTAGTATTTACTGCATAGCGTTAGCTTTAAACTTATATATATATATATATATATATATATATATATATATATGTGTGTGTGTGTGTGTGTGTGTGTGTGTGTGTGTGTGTAATGTAAATGCTAATCATTTATCTGAGCAGAATGCTCATATTTCTGAATAATGTAAAATCTGAAAAACCTATCTGCAAATATGAGAACGTCCATATTTTTCATTAAAAAAATGTAAATCTTAATCATGTATCTGTAAACTGTTATAATGTGAAAACTGAATGATGTATGTGTAAAGTGATATTTCGCAAACATTGTTAAAAAATTCTGAATTCAATAATAAATTAACTTATTTTGTTGTAAAAATGTGGAATGTTATTATTTCAACCCTCAATCATCATTCTTTTTATTAAAACATGATAAATGTTTTCTGTAAAAGGCGTGGGTACGTACACATTGCACTGTACACACCTATAAGGTATTTTCCTTTTAAAACAATGATTTTTGATTGACACGCATTGGACTGCGTCCGGCAGCGACGATCCCAGGCATGCATCGCCCCTGAGCTGCCACTTTCAGGTCCGGCGGCCACGCGCACGTGGCTGGTATATGACGCATCACATCTGAGCTGTCCCTTTGAGTGGCTTCCACACAGGTGAGGTGAAAGCTCGTCTATTAATGACGCAGGTAACCTTACTCATCAGGTGTAACCGCGCTCAAAGGCTGAGGTATGTGCCTCAGACAGTTCCAGTGGAATGTGTCTCAGGTACAGTATAACCAATAAACTTACTTGCTACAGACATGGGTCTCACAGAAAGAAAGAAAACAAGCATTGTTATGGAACAATAAAATTATTTATTTCTCATCCAACTTAAAAGTAGTTTTACATTCTCATATGCAAATACAATAGCACTTTTTTGATAAATGTCCTTGAGTTGATGGATAGATGGACATCCATAAAATTCCACATCTCGAATAGAAGCAAATTTTATATATTTGTCACATCCAGGAGATTTTGACCTTTCACTTCACATAAACGATGGTGTCCCTGTGATTGAATAATTTAAGTGCAATCATCATATCTTTATAGGGTATGCTAGGATCATCCCAATGAATTCCCTGATCGAAATGAGATAACCACTTTGCGCTCTTCCATGTCTTAGAGCACATCACTTGCTTGAAGGGTCTTGGTGATTCAATATTTGCAGTCAAAGTCTCTATTATTGGCTCTGAGCACTATGGGACTTAACATCTATGGTCATCAGTCCCCTAGAACTTACAACTACTTAAACCTAACTAACCTAAGGACATCACACACATCTATGCCCGAGGCAGGATTCGAACCTGCGACCGTAGCAGTCGCGCGGCTCCGGACTGAGCGCCTAGAACCGCTAGACCACCGCGGCCTGCAGTCTCTATTATTCCAGCATCTTGTGTGTATGCTACAAACATCTTTAAATATGAACTGTTGACACTTGCAGTCATAGAATCCTTGAACATCTGCAATGATGTTCACTGCATGACGCGCCATCGTCAAATGATCAATGTACAGGGCAGTTCCTATTCATTTATACAGCTCGATGTACAATACCTGTAAGCGGACAGTAGTTGATTACACGATCATGTAGAACTAAAGCATACATGGCAGTGTGTTCTGGGAAATTTGTCGATGATTCAAATTCAATTCACACATCTATAGGTCCAGACTTAATTATCTCATTCTGTTTAGAGCAGTCTATTACGATGATTGGTGAAAGCTCTTTGAGCTTATGTGGACCTAGTAGACACCCCCTCCGTCTCCTTCAGCAATTTCATAGTAAGAAGGGTGAAACCTTGCATACATGTCATAGGCTAGGCTGTATACACTTTGGTTCCACTGCAGATGTAGATTGTAATATGGGTAGAAATCTGAATTGAGGTAGACTTTGTCATCAGTTAATTTGCAGTTATCGAACACGGTGGAATCATTTGCTGTATTATCTCTTCCATCAGTCTGAAACGCGAGTATGATGAATCTGGGTGTCTGTAGATAGCTGGAGGTCTTAATAGCCCATGTTTGTCTGCTCGCTGTCGGTAACACTGGGCAGTCGAAGATCTCCCATGAGCGGAATGACAGTGACAGAAATGTACCTGAGTTCAGGACTTTTAAAAGCTTCAAACACTCCTCGTCAGATGCACTGATGTGAGGCATTTTCCATATTATCTTGTTGATTGTGATCATATTCTCTTCTTGAGCTCCTTGAATGTATGAGTTATTGTCTGCCGCACTCTGCACGAGAATGAGTTCTTGTTTAGCGTTCACAATAATCTGCCTCATATCCTCAAAGTATCACATAAGCGTTTTTAGAGGTATGCATGCAGTAAATCGCCTGAACTCTTCAACTGCTCTATCCTCTGGCTCGTCTATGAACCATCCTGCATTTTCTAAACTATGCAAATCTGCTGGTGATGCCAAGATGTATCTTTTAAGGGTTGATGTTGCACCAACATTGCGTGTATGGTCGATCACAGAGCCACTGAGTTCATACCGTATTTCTTGAAAGAGGAATGCTAAAGCATTCCTTGACAGCTTGGATCCCACTATATCGCTGCCGTCAGTTTTCTTGAATGACCCCTCGAGATATATGAAATTTTTGCACGGAAGTGTGAGTGCATCTTGGTGCTGTATGACCATGCGGATTTCATCATTCTTGTTAAACGTGGTTGAAGCGTAAGGTTTATGAGAGAAGTATTCCTCACGTATAATTCTCTCATAATACTCTACTTTACGGGTTATATTGAGTGACGACGCCCTTTGCGCGGCTTCAGACCAACTGATTTAACAAACTCGTAGTTCGCAGGTGTTATCACTTTGCTGTTCGGTAGCCAAGTGGCGCGCTGTGGATTGTGTGCACTTGTTCTATACTGTACGCCCATCCTGTCTTAGGTGTAATCGTGCAATGATTTCCTCTCCACGAAACTCAACAAGTTGATTATTCTGGTCCACAATACGCAGCTCCATATAGTCCAATGACTGAGCTATCACTGGAAGGTATATTCGGTTAGCAGGGGTCTCAACAATCTTATACCCCATTGCTACTGATGGGAAGAATCCGTAAATAGAGTGAATAAGAATATCTTTGAGATAGGAGTTCGTTGCAATGTTACATTCAACACGTATTGTGCTGATTGAGAGTATGTCCACTGTCTGATTCGACTTTTAAAATTTACTTCTATCCTTCATCAAAATCTGTCCTTTTGTGAATCCGAGCAGGAGCCCTATTGAACCTTTCTGGTTAAAGTCAATCGTTGCATTTATAGTTCTTATTTCAGACTTAAGTGTATTGATGTTTGCACGTAATTCAATACCTTTTCCAGACTGTTTTAAGACGTCATTAAAATCGTCTATATCGTATGCACCAGGTTCTATCTCCAGAATATCATTTTCACCATTAATATCGAGATGGAATTTATTATTAGTCTCTGTGATATTCGGGATCCTGTTTTACGTCCCCAATCAATGCAATACTCCATTGACCAGCACTCAAATCAATTGGCGGGAAGTAATTTGCATGCAATACAGATGATCGTCCTTTCAACATCAACGTGTACAACATTGCATCTAAACCTGAACTGATGAGTGAATGTTTAAACATACTCCTTACATAGGGTGCTTCTTCTTATTCTTCTTTGTGGTCGTCAAGAGAAACATGAAGCATAGATGTTCACAGAAGTGTGTATTAAAGTCATAATAGCGTCGATAATTGTAGAGTACATGTCTTCTGTGAGTGAAGTATTGTTGTAATTCTTCTGGTGGCTGCAGATCACCAAATGAGTCGAAATAGTAGATGGTATCCGCGTCTCTCATAATGTATGCCACCCAGTGGGTGCTGGGACCTCCAGCAACATCTAAATTGACGATACCGCATTCACCAGTTTTCCACATAGTCTTCGGTAATGTATCCCGCATAAACACACCACGGAATCTTGGCATCTTGAATTTATCTCTAACAAACTTAAGAAGATCTGTATTTGTGAATGGTCGATCTGGTAGGACCGCTAATGGGCTTTTTTTTTTATTTATGAATAGACCAAGACCATTCCTGTACGGCTTCAAATATAGCCCTTTACCGATGGCTGTGGCTTCCATCCTGTGGTTATGTCTTCTCGCCTTTTCTAACTGCGCTTTGGAGTTTTGCACGTTCTTGACCGCTCGAGCATTTGCTCTGGCACCGCCGGCGAGGGACCCTACCGCCAAGAGCGCGGAGAGGGCCGGGATGAGAAAAGGAACAAAACCGCCGGATGTCTTGGGTATTGGTAGAACACGAGTTGCTTTAACCGATCCTCTTCTTCTTGTTCGGGAATTTTTCTGCTTCATTGCGTTTTTAGCTGCATACATTGCTGTCAGGAAACAGTTCTTCAAACAACCCTTCTTGTTCTTCTTCTTCTTGTTTAGCATGCAACGTGCAGCGTTCATAAGTCGCTTGAAATTCAACACTCCTAAACCCAACATGATTTTTCCACGCATTGTTTTCTCAACTGCGAATGCTGCGATGTGTTGACCTATACCAATATCCTTTCTTCTCCCTATGGCCTTTGCCTTATCAGCTAAAATTCTATCTGTAATGTGACGACTTGATAGATCTTCATTTGCTGCGTATGCAATGTTGTGTTCCATACACGCTTCGTCAAGCAGATTAACTCCCTTATCATCTCGCGCCAAGCGTTTCTGAAGCTTTGTCCCAGGCCCACAGTAATTATACCCAGGGATATGTAATTCCACAGGTAGTCTGTCTAGAACACCACCACCTCCTCTAATGTGTTATGTTACTGTGTTGGTTGTGGACAATGCATGCTCATTATGTAGCAAATCGCCAGCATCAATCCAACTGTTTTGTGTAGCAGGAAAACCAAGTCATTTGACTAGTGCCTTATTTCCACGTCGTCTTATGACTCTCTCAACGAGAAAAACATTTGGTTCTGAGCTTTTCTGCATCTCCTCAGCGTAGATGGATCCCGCAATTTCTTCACCTTTACTGTTCTTCAATATGTAAGTTCTAGGATTCGTTCGCTGCACCTTTGAGATTGTAAATATCTCAGTTGACCAGTTTAGTAGGTATGATTTCTCAAATTCTGTTTTCTGTTTTGAGATACGCACCAAATCACCTACATTAAATTTCTTTTTGCGTGGATAGAGCAGCTTAATGCGAAAGTATGCAGTATCCATGAGTCCATTATCACGAACATCGATTGGCTGCATTTTTTTTTGTGCTATGTTTGGTTCTATTATATTGATCAATTATTTCTACGAGTATATCTGTCCATTTGTATGAGCCACGAAGGTTAAAACGCATCCACATTCGGATTTTTATTGTTCTGTTCAAGTGCTCCACGATACTCGCCTTCAGGTGAATAAATGTTGAGTAGTGATGTATTCCATACCGCTGCATCAATGTCTTAAAATACCTATTGTAGAACTCCCCACCATGTTCCGTTTGGAGATTGTCCGGGCATCGATTCGTCCCTGTCTGTAGCAAGTGTTCAAAAACATCAGCGACATTTCGACTGGTTTCTGTTTTGACGGGTAATCCCCGGGAAAATTTGGAGTATGAATCAATAACCATTAAAATGTATTTGAATCCATTATTCTCATGTGAATATTGCCGCACATCTACAAGATCAGCTCGCCACAAGTCATCCAGCCCTTTAATCATGACATGTCTGCGAGGGTATGTTTTGCGTACTGGCTTGTGCAGTTCTCGAACTACCGTCTCCATACTTATTCAATGATACCTCTCTCGAAGCTCGGAGATAATCGAAACACCCTCATTCGACTGAAGTGTATTACCTGCAGCAGCTGATGTCATGAGCAGCTGTAGTCGATCTATTAGTTCGTTGGGTCGTCATAATATATATATACTGTGGGATTCGATTGTTCACTGCTTTATGCTCAATGTCAATACCATCACCGCTGCTGCCACTGTTGTTGTTGTTTACGCCGTCAAGTATTGGCTTTATAATGGTTTTATAGTTCTTGTTGCTCAGGCTTTTCGTGATCTTGTTACACCATCCATGTGCAGTATTTCACGGTATGTGTCCCTACCATTAACTGAATAATTTATAGGTTTTTTGGTAGGTCTTAGGAAAATAAGATTCATTAAGCCGGGTGTTCTGCCAAACTGTCTATCACCGATCTGTATTTTGTCTTCAGTTACAGTTTTGGGATGCACATCCAACGTGACAGGTCTTCCCTTGCTAACGCCGAATGTTCTATCTATTTGACCTGGAGTGTGACGAATAATGAAATCATCAATGGCAACACCCCCGTTATCGTGTGATTTTGTTTTTGCTGAGAGCTGTTGGAGAGATTCAGAAACCGGCTTAAAGGTCTCTCTTCGTGTTTGCTGCCGATCCATATGACCTAACCTCAGCAGCCGTAATTTCTCACGAACTTCTTTACGCGCTTGAATCACTTTCTGCTTCGTCGACATCTCGGCGTATACTAATCCGACATTTCCATGGCGTGAGGCTTTATATATTCACTCATTTTCTTCCTCCTCTTACTAAGATCGTGATCACCTTTCTCAACAACAAGGAAGCCTACGTCTATTTCCCCCTGAATAGCATCGACCTTTTCATTTAAGTCGGTTGCTTTCTTACTGACTTGATTAAATAGCCCATTTAACGCATTCACCGCCCTCATAAGAGTCTGGTAATACGTCTCTAGTTCTCTGCGCATACCTGCAACTTTATGCGCCATAGCCTGAATTTTCGCATCCAAATACAAGCGAATGTTCTGTCTGTGTACACCCATCCTCTCAGGTTGAGAGGTGGACATACGCGCGAATTTGGCCATGGTGTAGCGTATACTGAGATACTAACCTCTCTGTATATGCAAAAACTCTTGAAAGTTTCGCCTGTTTTATCAATAACGATAAACCCATACTGTGAATGGTTCCAGCAATCTGCGCATATCTTTAGAAAATCATTGAACGACATGTCCGTTCCAACATGCGCTTGGTAAATGTGCTTTAAATTGAGATTGTCTTGCTTGAAGGCAATAATGAGGTTTGCGTTATCCCTAACAAGCTGTTTGTGGATTCTGGAATATGTCTGACTTAGATAAAAGACGTCAGAACCAATATGACGACCGAAACAGAAATATTTTCGAATTTTGTCGTGGTTTTCGACGGCAACATCGTCAAATATGAAGACTGTGTTTGTTTTTGCTCTTTCTGGTGTGTGTGTGTGGGGGGGGGGGGGGGGGGAGGGGGGATATCACGGCTTTCACTGAATGTCGTGTATGTAACACTATCTAAGCCGCGCAATATCTCTTGCAATACCTGATACTTGGGTTGAAAGAGTGTTTTTGAGAATACACAAACATGTTCAAATCGGATTCCGTCTACACGCGTTAGCAGAGTCATGAGGACATTAGTTTTCCTGCAGTTGGATGGGCCTACAATAATTGCTCGTATATTATAAGGAAGGAGAATTCCGTTCTTCTTGTTCTTCTTCTTCAGCTCTTCACTTGAATCTTCACATGACCAGTCACCGGCAACCAAGTCCTTGTGGCGAGGGTGCTTCACTTGGCCCACCATGAGACTAAATGAGTCATGTATAGTCAAGTAGTTGACCTATATATATATATATAGAAATACACCTGAAAGGATAGTAATAATAGTACGTGTGTAGCCAGTATAGTTCCATCACTTAACCGGTTGAGCTATATTGACTACACGAAGAAAACAAGTATATATTTTACTCATGAAGAGTAACATCATCATAATCTCAGTAACTGGTATAGAATTGAAAAAAAAATAATGCTAATAATTTGATTATAAGGGAAAGTGGTTTGAAATAAAACACAAACATGAATTGAGATTAGAGATAAATTATTTATTTAAAAATTGTACACTGGATGTAGTATTTCAGGGCTATCATTACAATTGGTATGTATCTTCTTAGCACCTGTACAATATCTACTAAATAATGCTTTTTGGTTGGCAATAAATTCAGCACGTATCTCACTCAAGCCAATAGATGACTCGCGATATTCTGGTTTTTGACACACGCATTTCATCTGCTTGTCTTTAGATTTAGCGGTCATGTGCAAACGAAGGTGCTGCTTAAGATCGTCACTATGTATACTATTCACACGTAGGGAGTTTACAACTTCACTGTATGTGGCCTCTATGCTAGGCACCCAACGATTCAGTCTCTCCAGTGCAAGGCATATGGCAGAGTCTAGATTGTATAACTTCATAACTTACAGATGTCTTAGATAGACGCAGTTGTCACTTCATTTCACGCATAAGGCGAAGTCATCATAAACGGTAGTAATAGAAAGTGTCGCGTCAGTAGGACAAATGTCTGGGGGGGATTGAGTTGGGTAATATTCGGTGGTCATCTGCTGATGTAGCGTTCTGCACCGCACATCTCATCCCAGTCGAACTCGGAAAATGGCACTTTAACACACTTGGATACATTTTCAATCTGCATTATAGCTTGGATCCCCCAGACATGATGCACCTCTATAGCAATGTTCACACGTTTGGATCCACTAGAGGTTAAATTCTACGTGGTGGTGAAAAGCATGGCTGCACTCGACATATTCTTTTTATCTACAGTATCTAAAGTCTGTGGTTGCACTATCACAGGAATGTTCAACTGGGTTGAGTCATAAGCCATATGTTGGTGCCCAGTACTGACCTCCATGTAGTTGTTTTTAACACTGCCAGCATTCGATGTGTCGTGTACAGATCGTGCATGATCATCCCACAAGTCGATGAGTGGGATGGAGAGGAGCAACTCCTTTTCCTGCTCCAAGAAGTGGGCTATGTGTGCTACAGGATCCCACGTGGCCACTACTGGTTCAGACGAGACGGGTGCCATTGCTGTAGGTCTCGACGAGATGACAGTCGAGGTTGCTGCAGGTCTGGACGCGTCTACAGATCTAGGCATGTTGGCACTCGACTCTGTTGAACAAAGACGAGGAAGCATTAGATATGGTCGAATAAGTGAACAGTTTAAAAAAAAACAGAGAGAGAATAATGTGGTGGGTGATACTTACTTTTCCGTTTAATCTTATTCTGCATGACAGTGCTGGAGTTCGACAGCTGCTGCTGTTGACGCTTCATGGTTCTTCTTCTTCTTTTCCTGCTGACTGACTGACTGAACAAGACTGAAGCCCCAGAGCTGCTGAGCTTCACCTATATCTCCTACAATGGTGTAATCAGATACTTCAGCCCTATTGGCCGAAATTGAACCTGTGACTCTATTAAGGGCTCCTATTGGCTCTCGCCATTTGCCCCACACCAGAAAGTCATCAGCTTATGTCACGAGAGAGCCCTCTGGTGGCGGAAATAGGGACTAAACCCTCACCATGTGGTTGATACTCCGGGTGCAGCTATCTTGAATAATGGTACTTGCGCCATCACCCGATGTCATGGTGACATCCTCTGGTGGTGACGATATGAACTAAACCAGTTGTAGCCCAGACCCAGTGGAGAACACACCTGCCTGAAATTGATTAAATAATGAAGACAAGTACTTATTTTCCGCCATTTTCTTTGCTTAGTAGAGATAGTGATGCAGTATCCTGTTGGAATATGGACTTCGTGCCATTTTTCTGGGTGAGGAGGGTGTGGCACTTTCCAGCCAAAATTCAAGATTCCCGCCATAATCTGCCATATTGATTGACGTTACGGCCGCCATCTTCGATGGCGTCATCTCCACCATCTTGGATCACTGTACTTTGGCGCCGAACCCACCTTGTTCCAATACTGATTATGTCACATAAGAACTGCAACACCAAGGGCACGCAGTAGAAAGTAACTCCATTGAGTGGCTACAGTTCCAAAAACTAATGCAGAGCTTCAATTAACTGTCACTTTTGTGACTGGGAGTGGTCGAAACGCTAGAAAAGTCGGATAATTGGAGTAGAATGAAACAAGTCATTCACAGAGGCCAGAACTACGTAATACATTAAAATTAAGTCAAAAAGTATATTTCTAATAAAGAGAAAGGAAAACGGAAAATTTTAGGTACTTAAAATCTATTTTAAAAAGTATAAAATGGTTTTCGTTTCTACACTCCTGGAAATGGAAAAAAGAACACATTGACACCGGTGTGTCAGACCCACCATACTTGCTCCGGACACTGCGAGAGGGCTGTACAAGCAATGATCACACGCACGGCACAGCGGACACACCAGGACCCGCGGTGTTGGCCGTCGAATGGCGCTAGCTGTGCAGCATTTGTGCACCGCCGCCGTCAGTGTCAGCCAGTTTGCCGTGGCATACGGAGCTCCATCGCAGTCTTTAACACTGGTAGCATGCCGCGACAGCGTGGACGTGAACCGTATGTGCAGTTGACGGACTTTGAGCGAGGGCGTATAGTGGGCATGCGGGAGGCCGGGTGGACGTACCGCCGAATTGCTCAACACGTGGGGCGTGAGGTCTCCACAGTACATCGATGTTGTCGCCAGTGGTCGGCGGAAGGTGCACGTGCCCGGCGACCTGGGACCGGACCGCAGCGACGCACGGATGCACGCCAAGACCGTAGGATCCTACGCAGTGCCGTAGGAGACCGCACCGCCACTTCCCAGCAAATTAGGGACACTGTTGCTCCTGGGGTATCGGCGAGGACCATTCGCAACCGTCTCCATGAAGCTGGGCTACGGTCCCGCACACCGTTAGGCCGTCTTCCGCTCACGCCCCAACATCGTGCAGCCCGCCTCCAGTGGTGTCGCGACAGGCGTGAATGGAGGGACGAATGGAGACGTGTCGTCTTCAGCGATGAGAGTCGCTTCTGTCTTGGTGCCAATGATGGTCGTATGCGTGTTTGGCGCCGTGCAGGTGAGCGCCACAATCAGGACTGCATACGACCGAGGCACACAGGGCCAACACCCGGCATCATGGTGTGGGGAGCGATCTCCTACACTGGCCGTAGACCACTGGTGATCGTCGAGGGGACACTGAATAGTGCACGGTACATCCAAACCGTCATCGAACCCATCGTTCTACCATTCCTAGACCGGCAAGGGAACCTGCTGTTCCAACAGGACAATGCCCGTCCGCATGTATCCCGTGCCACTCAACGTGCTCTAGAAGGTATAAGTCAACTACCCTGGCCAGCAAGATCTCCGGATCTGTCTCCCATTGAGCATGTTTGGGACTGGATGAAGCGTCGTCTCACGCGGTCTGCACGTCCAGCACGAACGCTGGTCCAACTGAGGCGCCAGGTGGAAATGGCATGGCAAGCCGTTCCACAGGACTACATCCAGCATCTCTACGATCGTCTCCATGGGAGAATAGCAGTCTGCATTGCTGCGAAAGGTGGATATACACTGTACTAGTGCCGACATTGTGCATGCTCTGTTGCCTGTGTCTATGTGCCTGTGGTTCTGTCAGTGTGATCATGTGATGTATCTGACCCCAGGAATGTGACAATAAAGTTTCCCCTTCCTGGGACAATGAATTCACGGTGTTCTTATTTCAATTTCCAGGAGTGTATTTCTGAAACCTCGACTTTGCAGCTGCGTCACCTCACTTCTTTCCTGAGAATGTGTGCATAGCTGTAGCGCTTAGTTGTTATTCCAAATATTCAAGGGCCATCTCAAACAAATCCTTTGCTGTAGAGTGGCTGATCTTTTCGTCTTCTGACTTTTTTATCATATAACTCTTCTTGGTTAACACTATACTGTTGCATCTGATCGTTTTCAAATTCTTCATTGGTGACCATCATATCACTGTACCATCACATCAATGTGTACTCACAGTCCAACTCACGGTGGTTTGTAGTGTATAGATGTAGATATCGGTGGCACATCAAGTCAATTCAAGTCATGTGATCTCAACTTACATGATTTTCGACTGCTTTTACACACGAAGTGCACATACATAATAGGGTAGCATATATATGTGGATGCTGGAGTCCACATTTGTACGAACATAACATTTATTGGACTCAAATGCTTTGCAGATTGCAGGGATAACTTGCATATTAGAGAAGGGAGACAGAAGTGCAAAAAATACAAAGAAAGTGCGTGGGTCCAAAAAAAGTCACTACATGACACAGAAGGGGAATTTCACACAGTATACAAGGAGCTTAAGGAAGAGGAATCTGCATTTTATATTGTGGAAAGTCAAAGCATCCGTTTTTTCATTTGTTACATCAAATTTCAACCAAAATAACTAAAGGGAAAACAGTGTTATGAGCTGCCATCACATCCATTGACATTTGGTTTGTTTTAAGGTTAACTTTAGTTGCCAGTCCAGAGCAAATTTTTGTGCACTAATCATATCGCCTTCAGTACCTTTCCCTTCAAGACATGTAGGTTTTCTTTGCATGTTGTATATGGCTTTTAATAGTTGGAATGCCTTATTTGTCCTGGGGTTCGCTAGTGGAACCACATAAACATTGATCACTGACACTTGCAAAACTGTTTGACATAAAATTCAGAGAGTTACTTAACAATAAATAGGCCTGTCACAAACACTTATTTAAACAAACACTTGCAGTATCTAAAGGTTTCAGTGAATTTCTTTATGTTGACACTACAAATAAATTCCGCCTACTAATCCACATATACTTTTTTCACTTCAAGTTGCAGTTGTGTTGCAATCCATTTCTTTGTAATAAATTAAATAAGGTACCATTATCTATAAAAATCCAATTTATAAATTTAGTAGAGGGCAAGTACTTTAGTACACTGTTGTCATACAATTCGGACTGCTGTCTCACTGCTTCAATTAATCTGTCATAATTTATTATAAATTTTAACAAAAGAAATAACGAAACAAAACAATTTATTGCAAATAACGAACAACAAACAACTAATATCAACCACGAAAACCACAATGAAACGAAATATAGAGATCTGCACATGGCTGTGTATGGATAGGAAATGAGCTTGTGGGTCACAGGATCAGCAGTGGATGGATGAAGACATCTGTCAGAATTTTCCTCTGGAGAAACGTCGATGGTGCCATGACGTGATGGGATGGCCAGTGTGGATGGCGCCATTTGAAATATGTTGCAGAATGTTTTGATGGGACAGGTGATCCATGTTGTGACAATATCACAGGATATGGAACGTGTCAGAAATCTATGGTAGCACATAAAAACAGAACAAAATGATTTCATATTACAGTAGACAGTAACTTAGGTTCTATACAGAAAATCAATTTTGAGAGGTAAATAAATATTACAAAATAATAAGTGTTATAGAAAATAAATTTTGCAAAATATTGTTTACAATGAAGAACAGTCAGGATTACAAATGTAGATTTGGGCATATATTTGCAGTTAACAGTACAAGAAATGCTAGACACTGTAGTTCAGGAACTCTTCTATCGTATAAAATGATTCTTGTAATAGAAACTGCCATAAAGTTCTTTTTAAACAAGAGCTCATCTTCTACCAAACACTTAATTCTTGAAAGGAGGGCTTTAAAAATCTTACAGTCAGGAAAATGGACTCCTTTCTGTGCCATACTTAAATTTGGCTGTTCATAGTGGGTATCATCTTTTCCTCTTTTCTCATGGCTGTGATACTCACTATTCAGTTTAAAAATGGATTTTCCTTATGAAGTACATCAATGAGAATATATTGTGCAGTGGATGTAAGGATTCCACATTTCGTAAAAAAAATCCCTGCACATGGCTTTAGGATGGACTCCACACATGATCCTTATGGCTCTTTTTTGTGCACACAGTACTGTTTAGCCAGTCACTGATTTCCTTAAAATATAATTCCATAACCCATAATGATGTGAAAATAGCCATAATAGGCTGACTTCATGGTTTCCATACTTCTGTAAGAAGAAACAATGTGTTAGTTGCATAGATCTAGTATGTAGTTTGACCAGTTCAGTTTGCTGTCAATATGCAAGCCTAGGTAGTTTGAGATATTCCCCCTGGTTATCACCTGCTCACCTATCTTTACAACTATTTCTTCATCTTTGAATGTTGTTTGGTGCTGAATGTAGTTTGTTTTGTTTGTTTTAATGTAACTTAAAGAAAGGCCATTAATGTTAAACCAGTTTGCTGTTTCACTTAAAACCTTATTTGCTATTTCCTCAAGTGTATCTACTGAATTATCAGTACGTAGTGTAGTGTCATCAGCAATAATGGTGAATCTACAATATTTTGTTGAGAGAGGCAGACCATTTAAAAAGATAATACAAAGTAGGGGGCCCAGAACCGAGCCTTGGGGCACTCCAAATGTGATGATACCCCATTCTGAAGATAGTGGGACTCCATGTTGACTATCAACTACAATTTTCTGTTCCCTGATGAACAACTTATGCCTAGATGTGCAGCTATTTGTAAAAGAATCTGGTGACTGACACAGTCAAACGCTTTTGTTAGGTCACAAAAAACCCCAGCCACCAGTTTTTTGTTGACAGATTCAAGACTTTGCCAGCAAACGCAAGTATTGCATCTTCCGTTGACAAACATTTTTGAAATTCAAACTTACTTTTGTTGAGGATATTTTGATCCCTGAGATCCTTAACTATCCTGGCATGCATTCATTTCTCTAAAACCTTTGAAAAATGTACCAGTAGTGATACTGGCCAATAATTAGCAGCATCCATCATATCTCCCTTCCTATATAGCAGCATACAGTCTCTCAGGAACTACTCCTTGCTTGAATGATGCATCAATAATATGACAAAAGACTTTACTTACATGGCTGCAGCAGTATTTTTTAATAATTTGTTAGAAATATTGTCAATTCCAGAGTTTTTACTTTTCCGGGATTTAATGACTCTTTCAGTTTCTTGAACAGTGAGTGTTTTTACCTTCTTGTGTTGAACTGAGCTAGGTACTCTGGCTTTCAAAAGATTGCTGGCTTGGTTCTGGAGCCTTGTAAATCTATTTATTTCGGTTACTGTTAAAAATGTTCTTTTAATGAGTTTGTAACTATTTTTGGATTGCTAACAAGATGAACCTCACTTTTTATTTGGATATTTTCACTATAAACTGCATTTTTCATTGGTTCCTTCTTTACAAAATTCCAAATAGTTTTTACTTTATTGCTCGAGTAATCAATTTCTGCCTTCAAGCACATGTTCTGTGTTGCTTGTTTGGTCTTACTCAGAACTTTATTGTGGAGTTTATAGTACATACTCCTACTGGGATCATTTGAGCTCTTGGCTGCTGCATACAGTTCTTGTTTCACAAGAAATTTTGATGCCTTTAGTAATCCAATGCTTGTTTCCAGATTTTAACAGGTATTCTCTCACTGAATTTTTTAATAAGGTTTCTTCAAAAAGACTTGTAACTTCATTGATAAATATATTAAATTTTGAGTTAACATCAATTGCAGCATACACATGAGACCAGTCCACTAGCTGTAGTTCCTGATTAAAGCTTTCAATAGTGTGTTTGTTTACATTCACAAAGTTTTTTCAAAAGAAATTTTCTTACCTCTGTACATTTATTTGCTTTAGAGTGAGGAATTGACCTTCATGATCATATTTTTCACAATTAAATTATTGTAAATATCCTTATCTACAAGTACATTATCTATTAATGTGCTAGAATGGGCTCTTACTCTGGTTGAAGTGTCCACCACTGGTACTAAGTTGTAACAGTACATCGGTGTTCAAAGTCCGTTTTGTTTCTATTTTCGGTTAAAAAGTCCTAATTGAAGTCACCCATAACAATGGTTGATTTAGTTTGCTTACATAGGTGGGACAGAAGTTATTATAAGGGGGTTGTTTTGTGTTGTTGCCCCAGTTGATGATTACACAAATATTTTGTCAGCATTTATAAGCGGTGGGTCCTTGAGGTACGGCAATACGCGAACACGAGAAGTAAGTTTAAACAGTTTTATTAACAAAGGCGGATTATAAAACATGCATGATAAGTGCACCCATCATCACTGTGTCTGACATCCTAACACCGGCTAATTACTGTTGTATCGAAAGGCTCCATGGTGAGCTAAGAAAAGAGACATATTCGCGCCCAAGGCGTCGCTAGTTAATACTGCGCGCTGCAGACGGCGGCCAGTTGCGTACTCCCCGTCGCAGTGTGGCTGGACGAACGTCTACTGACCAAGCAGATTGTCAGCATTCCAGACAGGTCGGCTGGCGAGCGCGTGTTAACGTACTGTATGACTGCGCACAGTTTGTAGACCCTTACATCACTCTTCCCAGAGAAAGGAGCAACCATAGGTGGCTCAAAACGACCTCCTGGGCGTTATGAATCTATTTCGCCATCTGTGGTATCAGAAGGCATTGCTACATATATTTCATTTGTAGACACAGCAACGTTCAGTACAGATAAGCGAACCTTCAAGATGACAATTTCATACATAACAAATGCTGTTGACAAAAGACAAATTAATAGAAGCAATAAAAACACAATACTGACAATCAAGTATGCATTAACATTATTGGAGGAATTGAAGGACTTAATTCTATTTCCTGCTTCAATGAAATTTAACTCATTATTGGAAGAGATTACATTTGCATGGATGTCCTTAATTAAATTATTATCTTCAGAAAAACTTGATAAGGAATGCTTTCCATATGTTAATATGTATGAATCATTGTAATAAACAGATAACATTCTAGTTCATGGCAAATGTCCAGTTACATGAAATGTAGTTGTCAACACACTAGGCATATTGCATAGTTCACATGATAAATCACAATGTGTGGCATTTGAGATTAATCCATTGTTGTTCAATTATAGTGTAAAGGGTAGCTCAGGTGTATCATAGTTTTTACACGTAAATGTGACATCAACGGTGGAGTTAAATGAGGAAATTATACCTTCAGAACATCGTTTAAGAAATGGATGATAAAGACATGTTAAAGTTCTAGGGCAATCATCTCTTGGGGGATGATTCATAAACAATTCTTTCTCGCAGCTGTACCCTCTACTGTCTAAGAATACTGCCAATTCAGGGCAAATTAACTTATGACTGTGTTTACACATATGCAAATCATTTTCATTTAGGGACACAAAATATCTTTGTTCCTTGCTGATCAGTAGATAATCATTCAGTACATACCATACATGAATACCTGCCCACCTCCATTTCACAGGGTAACTATAAATCTTATACATTTCAAAATTATGCTTTGATCTAGCAATGGAAGTAGAGACAACAACACTTAATTAATCTTCAATCATTAAGGAGTGTGTGGTGGTTAACTTATAGTAAGCATATAAATTGTAAGAGTTGACAGTGTATATGCTGCATGTAGCTTTCGTCAATTGATAGTAGAATCTGTAAAAATTGTTCTGGATGTAGTAGTACATTGCTCAAACAATCATTTGAACTACTTTCAAAAGGCTGTTATTAAGTTAAGGGCATCAATTCTAGCATTTGATAAACTATCAGTAATCCTTAACAAAAGAGTGTTTAAATCTAAGTGTGCACTCACAGCGTTTAATCCTTGGAATAGTTCTTGGATATTTGCGTTCGTTTTATTACGAAACACGTGGAAATGTGAGATAAATTGCTTTACAAATTGTTCAATGAAAACTGTGTGGTTAGTAATGGTTCTTTTTTTTTTTGCATATTCTTTAATACGATAATTTCATTAGAGAGGTTAATTGAATCTGTACTGGACTGTTGTTCAAGAGCTAATATTTTGCCTTTAACTTCCAGTAGATCTCGACTAGTTAAAGTACCAAATACGGTACGAAGGATACTCCCTCCAAAATCAAACCAGGCACATTTATGCCTAATTAAAGTTTTGTGTGGCAAAAGCTTTAAAAAACCGTAAATCTCTTGTTCATAATTAGGAAATGTAGACTCTTCCTGCATTTTGGCTGTGATCCATTTATTATACCAAGATGTACCCATTTCCAAAATTGTATCATTACCCTTAACAGAATTTGCTTCTTAAAGAATTGAACTGTTGCTGGATTTCATTCAGATTGTACTTGAGGACAAGTTTTGCATTAGTTGTTGAAACTACCATGTCTGATCGTGTTTCAAACAAAACTCCTGTACTCTGTGGTACTATTACTACAGCATTAGTAGAATACGCTATCATAGCAAGCATTAGAATAAAAAGAACATGGTTAATTAGTTCTAAATACTAGAGTTAATAATGAACATAAAATAAATGAGTTTCTTGTGGTAACCTGTGGAATAAAATGTTTAGTGTCACTTGTGCACTCGTGCAATAGCTTCAATACTAAATTTTCACAACACATTCACATAAGCACATGGCTGAAATAAACACATTCATTGCACTCACACACACTACACACGTTTACGCAGATTGTAGGGCTGTCTGGAACAGAAACGCTCGGAACGTGGCGATGCCTCGGCCTTGAAGTCTGGACTGTGACCTTGCGATTCTCGCTTCCTGGGTCTGAGAACAACAGGTCTGCCTCTTGGTCGGTCCTCGTTGTCTTGCGATACTACAGGAAATCTACCCAGAAATGGATTTACACGACTGACATGAACGACAATCGAACGAAAGGGCAGCTGGAGCTCAAGAGTGACTGGCGACAACACCTCCAAGATTGGATATGGTCCTTTCAAAAACTTCTTAAACTTTTTGACTTGGCTCTTCTTTAACATCACATTGCTGAGAGACACAAGATCTCCAACTCGATACTGTGGCACTGCTGCTTGGCAGTTGTGTTGTTTTGCTTGCTGAAGAAAGGATTGATGATTCCGCTGTTTCACTCCACTCCATGCTTCCTTTAGCTTGCTTGCTAGATCCCTTACGTGTTCATTGCTGATTCCGGCATTCGATCGTGCAAAGTCCAAGGGTGAATGGATTTTTCTTCTGTAGACGATCTCATATGGACTTAAGCCAGTTGAGTTGTGCAGTTTGGCATTGTAACAAATTACCAAGTATGGTAAACAGACATCCCAATTGTCGTGTTTGCTGCTCACATAATGGCTAACCATTTTAATAATTGTTCTGTGGACTCGCTCGACTCTTCCATTTCCTTCATGGTGTGCTGGTGTAGTCCTTAACTGAGTTATTTACATGAACTTACAAGTGTGTTTACGTAATTCACGCATAAAATTCGTTCCTTGATCATTAATTATACTTAATGGTAATCCAAACTTAAGAATCCCTTCTTTTACAAAAACTTTAGCTATAGTCTCAGCGCTCTGGTCAGATATTGGTGTAATGAGAAGGTATCTAGAGAAATGATCTAACATTGTCAATATGTATTTGTTTCCATCTTTAGTTTTAGGCAATGGTCCTATGACATCTAGCCCTATTCGTTCAAATGGTTCACCTGTTTCTTGCAATGGTGCTCTACTTTTTCCTACATTATTCCGTCTGTTACAGGAATCACATTGCGAAACAAAACTCGAAAACGTCAGCTTTGCGACTTGGCCACCAAAACATTTGAGCTATTTTAATGTTTGTTGCTTTCTTACTGCAATGTCCTGATAGTAAAGAATCGTGTTGCTCTCTCATGATTTGCTCTTTCATGCTTTCTGGAATAACTAGGCGGTTTCCTTTACTAGTGATTTTGTCCAATAATCCATCATTTCGATAAAACATTGATCATTTTTCCATAATTTACATTGTGGATCTTCTTCCTGAGCTGCCTTTAACTCTTCTTCTCGACTTATTGTAACACAAACATTGACTTTTCGACTGATTGCATCAGCATTCATATGTTGTTTACCAGGTCGCTGATTAACCTTAAATTGGTACTCACTCAGTCTTAATGCCCATCTTGTTAATCTGGAACTTGGATACTTTAAGCTCAATAACCATTTAAGGGCGGCATGATCTGTAATAACTGTAAATTCTCTTCCTGTTAAGAAATATCTGTTATGTGTTATACAAAAAACCAAAGCACAAAGCTCCTTCTCAATAGTAGTATAATTACATTCTGCTTTGTTTAATTGGTTGGAAGCAAATGAGATTGGATGTTCATGGCCATCAACTTCTTGAGACCAGGTTGCACCTATGAGAAAATTGGATGCATCTGTTGAAAGAATAAAAAGTTTGCTGAAATCCAGATAGGCTCACACTGGGGCTGTGCTTAGAGCAATTTTAATTTCTTCCATTGCCTTTTTGCTTTCTGTTGACCAATTAAATGTGGCTCCTTTCTTCAGTAGCTGTGTCATTCGACATGCTATATTCGCATAACGGGCTATAAATGGTCTGTAGAAATTTGACAATCCCAAGAATGATTGTAGTTCTTTCGAATTCTGTGGTTCAGGAAAATTCTTTACATCTTCAATTAATTTTGTATCAGGTCGAATACTTTCACTGGTTATAACATGACTAAGACAGTTAACTTTACTTTGTGCAAAATGACATTTATCTATTGATAAAGACAGGTTTGCGCTTCTTATACGCTTAAAAACAGCTTGTAGTCTCTCAGTATGCTGGTTCATGTTTTCACCAAAAATTATTACATCACCAAGGTAAACAAGTGCTTTTGTTGGGGTGAGCCCTCATCATTAAACTGAATCCATCAGGTGTTGAAATGTAGCTGGAGCATTATGAAGTCCAAACGGCATACGTAGATACTTGTATACTCCTGTTGCTGTTGCAAATAAAGTTTTTGCTTGATCATCTGGATGCACTGTTAACTGGTGATAACCACTTGTTAAATCACATACTGAAAAAATTCGACATCTGCCCAAGTAATCCAACGTTTTCACTAAATTTGGTAAGGGGTAAATGTCGGGTGTGGTCACAGCATTCAAAGATCGGTAATCAACACAAAAACGGAACTGTGGTTCTCCAGAAATTGATTTCTTCTTTACAATTACAAAAGGTGAACTCCACGGTGGGTCTGAAGAATCTCTTGGTTTTATAATTCAAGCTTCTAATTGTTCTTTAACCATGCCTTCTACCAACTCTCTTTGACTGAATGGTACTCGGTAAGGTTTCTTTGTGATTGGGGCTGCATTCCTTGTATGAATACGATGCTGAATTAAATGAGTGACAGGTAAATTTGCACGTTCTCGGAATAAATCTGCATACTCCAACAAAACAGGCGCTAAAATCTTCTGTTCATCAGCTGTCAAATGTTCTATCTTTTTCCAAATCTTGCGCTTCAGTTCAGTGTTAACTTCGTCTCCTCGTAATTTTGCGGTACTGTTACAAAAATCTGTGTTTGTAACTGCAGCATTTGTTACCTCATCTGGAATCTGTATTACATCACTTTTACTTACGCTCGACACTTCAGCAACTTTTGTTCCTCGTGGCAAAACAACATCTTCATTGCTCGTATTCGCTATTGTAACCAGGACTTTTGTGACATTCTCTCACACCATTCTAGCGACACCTACACTGCTAGCAACATAACAACGCATTGTATCCCATAACTCACTTTTCTCGGACCTCTCAATCAATAACAAATTTCCTTCCTTGCATCGTGTGACTTAACTTCAACGTAGATTGTCTTTCCTGCTCCCTTGCAAATTTGCTGAGGCTGATCAATTTGAACATCGAATGCGGACGGTTTGAACTGATGCATCGTTTGGGTGGTCCATTCCCATGATGCCGCTATTGCTGCTCCTTTGAGTACGATCTGAAGTACGATTTCCTAGGTTGTAGTTGCTACGGGCTAGTCTGATCTTTCTTTCTGCGACAAATATCTCTGCCTCGTTAGCGGACAAGAAATCAAATCCAAGTACACCGTCGTAACGCGTTTCGTTATTTGAAACTACTTGCACCTTTGCTGTATACCTTTATCTTTATTTTCACCTTCATCTTGGCCTTGGCCAAGAATTAATTCTACATCAACTTCTCCATAGTTACGTAGCTTTCCTCCGTTTAACCCTCGCACTTTTAATAGCGGCGGTTTCAATTTATGCCGTTTATCTGTTCAACATCAAATTAATTAGGTCTGTGCTCCCGTATCAATAAGTAGTAGAGATGGGTCGAACTCGCTCATTCCCGTGAACTACTTCATTCATTTCACTCTTTACCGTGAAGCGTTCAAATGAACTAGTTCATTCATGAAGTAAGGAAGCCTGGCGAAGCTGCCCAGTTCGCCGCTCAGCCACGGCTACGCTCGCTTCGCCTCGCTCGTACAATAAAGCTTCGTAATACTTCATAATTTTACCAACAGATGGCAGAGCTATGCAGTAACGTGCACGCAACGTTTTATGCTCTTACAGCGTCTGAGTTAACTTAAATAGAGCATGGTCGAAGGGGACAAAGGAAAGATAAACAGAGAAGCCTGTCACATATAAAGAAGTATTACATTTAATCTTGCTCGACATTTTCTCATGAAGCCCCCAAAAAAGTCTTTATCTGCCAAATGAAACATAATTTGTTGTATTCATGGACTGTAAACTTGGGCTACCAACGAAATGCAGTCCAATTTTATGTTCCTTTTAAAATTTAATCCAAATCAGAATGAGTATGTTTACCACTGTCACAAAGTCTATATACCTACGTTAAGTAATTATTCAGAAGTTTTCAAGTAGATTTTATTTTTGTTGAGAATAATAACCCTCCAGATTCAAAACGTAAACTGTCACCTGTAGTCATTGCTACGATTTCAGGTAAAATCCCTCTTTCAGTGTTATTAAGAAACCTTTTATATTCACGTTGGCTGTGCGTGCTCACACAGCCAGCCTCTTCGTTTGTATCTTTAATTTTCATTGGTCTGCAAGCGCTGCCAACGGCAGGCTACCCGTAAACGCGAAGTTTAATTGCACAAATAGTCACGGGTAATGATGTCAGCACTGCAGGAAGCAGCTGACGCTGCCTTCCACTCGCCCCATACCGCCCCATCCTCTCGTAAACCATTCGTTCCCCACAAACACCGCGCGATTCGTCGACAGGCAGTAGAGGGAGGACTGAAGCGAAGGGAGGATGAGTGACGTAGCGCCGATGTGATGGGAGAGGGAGAGGGGAAGACAGTGAGTGAACTAGAAAAAAGTGTGGAGTGTGCTATCTGTGAAGAGTTTGAAGTACCAGTTCATTGAAATTGAGTGGTTAGTTCACACTTCACTGGAGTAAGCGTTCATTTGAACGACTCATTCACGAGCTTCCCATCACTAATAAGTAGTTTGATGTTTCTCCCACGACATACAGCACCTATCACGAAGTCATTTTCGGTCTCATTTTCGCTGGAACTAACAGAAATCACTGTCTCTGGCAAGGGGCTGACAGAGTGGTAGCCTGAACGTCCCCTTACTCGTTTAAAGATCTGGCAGATTGTCTGTTGTTCGTATTACCTATCTTCTTATTGCGACAATCTCTCGAAACATGACCCTGCATCCTACAATGATAGCAGATTCGATTCTCTTTACAATCCTTACGCTTCTGACGTAGCTTATTGCATCTGTAGCATTGTACTGTTGTGTTGAAAACTCTGCGTTGTTGTTTCTGCATCTCATTCGGTCGTCTTAGTGCTTTAACGAAACCAACAGCTGATTCTACTGCTTCCTGAAACGTTTTACATAGCACCAATCTGACAGCTTTGCTTACTTCCTCTCGGTGCAACCCATGAATGAATGTGTCCAAGGCTCTCTGGTCGGCTTCGAACAACCGAATGCGATTTTCATTTTCATCTTCTACTAACTGGTATGCTTGAGCGTTGATGTTTCGAATTCTATCGGCAAACTGCTCGATAGATTCATCTCGTCGCATTCGCAAACTGTGAAGCTGCTCTCTGTAAAATCTGATCGTGTTTTTGCGTTTAAATCTCTGAACAACAATCGTTCTAAACTCAATGTAATCTTCTGTTTTCACGCAATTAGACTCCGCGCTATTGAAATCTTGCGCTGCTCCCTGAATTCTTAATTTGGCAACCGCTAACTTATCGGAATGTGTCCATAACCCTAACAGGGCGGCACCTTCAAGTTTACCAAAAAACGCTTTCACATCATTTTCGGGTTTCGCGCTAAACACTGGTACTGATGGCAATAATGAAAAATTCTTTATTGTAGTTGTACCTGTACCGCATGAACTATCATTTGACAAGTCTCTCCGAATGTTACGCTCGCTTCTTCCTGCTTTTAACTGCCGAATCTCTTCTTGCAGTTCATTAATAACAGTTTGTAGATCGACAACGTTACTCTGACTGAATTGCGACAATTCGTCTAATTTAACGTCAATGAGTCACTCAAATGTAAAATAAAAATCCATCACTGCCTTTCGTATTCTAGCCAAACTTGAGTAGACCAACCTGAATTCCAGCGTTGGATGTCCCTACATACACTACTGGCCATTGAAATTGCTACACCAAGAAGAAATGCAGATGATAAACGGGTATTCTTTGGACAAATATATTATACTAGAACTGACACGTGATTACATTTTCACGCAATTTGGGTGCATAGATCCTGAGAAATCAGTACCCAGAACAACCACCTCTGGCCGTAATAACGGCCTTAATGCGCCTGGGCATTGAGGCAAACGAACTTAGATGGCGTGTACAGGTACAGCTGCCAATGCAGCTTCAACATGATACCACAGTTCATCAAGAGTAGTGACTGGCATATTGTGATGAGCCAGTTGCTCGGCCACCATTGACCAGACGTTTTCAGTTGGTGAGAGATCTGGAGAATGAGCTGGCCAAGGCAGCAGTCGGACATTTTCTGTATCCAGAAAGGACGGTACAGGACCCGCAACATGCGGTCGTGCATAATCCTGCTGAAATGTAGGGTTTCGCAGGGATCGAATGAAGGGTAGAGCCACGGGTCGTAACACATCTGAAATGTAACGTCCACTGTTCAAAGTGCCGTCAATAGGAACAAGAGGTGACCTACACGTGTAACCAATGGCACCCCATACCATCACACCGGGTGATACGCCAGTATGGCGATGACAAATACACACTTCCAGTGAGCGTTCTCCGCGATGTCGCCAAACACGGATGCGACCATCATGATGCTGTAAACAGAATCTGAATTCATCTGAAAAAATGACGTTTTGCCATTCGTGCACCCAGCTTCGTCGTTGAGTACACCATCGCAGGCGCTCCTGTCTGTGATGCAGCGTCAAGGGTAAACCGCAGCCATGGTCTCCGAGCTGATAGTTCATGCTGCTGCAAACGTCGTTGAACTGTTCGTGCAGATGGTTGTTGTCTTGCAAACGTCCCCATCTGTTGACTCAGGGATCGAGACGTGGCTGCACGATCCGTTACAACCATGCGGATAAGATGCCTGTCATCTCGACTGCTAGGGATACGAGGCCGTTGGGATCCAGCACCGCGTTCCGTATTACCCTCCTGAACCCACCGATTCCATATTCTGCTAACAGTCATTGGATCTCGACCAACGCGAGCAGCAATGTCGCAACATGATAAACCGCAATAGCGATAGGCTACAATTCGACCTTTATCAAAGACGGAAACGTGATGGTACTTATTTCTCCTCCTTACACGAAGCATCACAACAACGTTTCACCAGGCAACGCCGGCCATCTTCTGTTTGTGTGTGAGAAATCGGTTGGAAACTTTCCTCATGTCAGCACGTTGTAGGTGTCGCCACCGGCGCCAACCTTGTGTGAATGCTCTGAAAAGCCAATCATTTGCATATCACAGCATCTTCTACCTGTCGGTTAAATTTCGAGTCTGTAGCACGTCATCTCCGAGGTGTAGCAATTTTAATGGCAAGTAGTGTATTTACCAAAAAAACATACGTATCTCATACAGACTGTATCACTTGTGTTCTTGCTATCCTATCTGCATTTAGTGATGACAACAGGTTACAAATTTTCTTTCTGATCTGTACGACTTTTCGAGAATACTGTCAATCTCATTCTCCACTACTGTTGACAAAGTAGTGTGTTAATTTACTGCTGCTCTCGATCTGGAATTTGTAACTGAACCATATTTCGTGATTTTAAAACTATCGCGTTAAATGTATTTTCAAATTTTACTCCACCTTGAGTGGAGACAAACGTGTGAAGCACAATGCAGCATTCTCTGTAATGGCTCCACCAAACTTGAGGGCGGCTTTGAAAGGTCAGTGGAAAATCTCTTACTTATTGGATAACAATCCGCATACACATTCAGTTACACGTCTTGTTTCAGACGGACTATATTTAAACACTCTTTCTCCAAAGATAGAACTTTTGTATCAAAGAAACAATTGTGAAAATATTAATAGTGTAATTAATATGTAAGTAGTGATAAGTACCGTAATAGTTCGTGTTTTGAAAACGAATTCTAACGTATTGTTGTGTTCACAGGTACTTGAACTACAGTTCAGTCACTTAGTAAAGCGATAATTCAAAATATCATTGTCAACAGATCTGGAGAAATTGCCACTGCGTCTTTGGACTGTCTTCGTCAGACGAGAGGTTAGTTTCTAAGTGTTTCGATGAACTTAATTACTGAAATGAGATCGTTGTTGCAAATGTGAAACATCTCATATTGAGTGGGTTTCATTACAGCAAATATTATACTACTCTGTCAATTACGTTTCTTGTAATTAGTAAAAGCAAAAATATTTAATAATCCTTGTGATTTTGCAGACACAGTTCCGACTCTGATTACTAGTTGCTGTACGTAGCTATCCATATCAAGGCTTTTGAGAGAGAATCGTGAAAGATTCAAGACAGCTCTTAGAGGATCTGCATTTTAAAAGTGCCATAATTATGAAATAAGTGTGCAGCATGGGTGACTGAACTGTTCAAATGGTTCAAATGGCTCTGAGCACTATGGGACTTAACGTCTAAGGTCATCAGTCCCCTAGAACTCAGAACTACTTAAACCTAACTAACCTAAGGACTTCACACACACCCATGCCCGAGGCAGGATTCGAACCTGCGACCGTAGCGGTCGCCTGGTTCCAGACTGTAGCGCCTTTAACCACTTGGCCACCACGGCTGGCAAACTAAACTGTGTTTAATTGAAGTTGTTATGCAATTTTAAAGGAATGATAAATGTTAAATACAGCGAGTGAATAATGAAAATCTCATTTTCTACCTGTTAAGCCGTCCTAAACCCGTACATTTTCCGCCATTTAATTATTGGTAAAGGCTTGTTGGAGAGTGACACGTCGCCCCCACCCCTTTCCCCACAATCTTGGTGTGACACTGACCTGTAACATAGTCCCGAGGTATAGAGTCTGCATTTTGAGGCTGTTGATATGAAAGTGGAAAGTACAGATTTTCCAGTTAAATCAGGAATCGTTTAAGTGCAGTACTTGAACGTAACCCAGAAAAAACTTACTTCCTTGTGCCTCACGAGATCGATGTACTGTGTCTGCATATATTACGAAGTGCGAACGTCGGTGAACAGATAGCACTACGCAAATGATGTTAACTGCGCTTTTTACTTGCTTCCAGTGACTTCTAATTGCGATTTGTCCCAGAAATTGCAGTTGGACTCGGTAGCGAATCGCATGGAAGGAGTGTAGTACAAACTTTGGCCAACAGATGGCACTCTAAACTGCACTTTTTAGTTGTTACTTGCGACTTTTAGTCGCGACTTACCACAGAAATCGCAGTTGGACTCGATAGCGAATCGCAGTGAAGGAGCGTAGTACGAACTATGGCCAACAGATGGCACTGTAAACTGCGCTTTTTAGTTGCAACTCGCGACTTCTAGCCCAGATCACATAAGAAACAGATTGCCCGATCGCATGGTCAAGCAGGCAACCCTTGTCAGGGAACGGCCACCAGGCGGCAACAGCGTCACACCCTTACTTGTGGAATCAACCACTGGATGGCACTCCGTTCTGTGAAATATGTGGCAACATCGGCCGAACGCATGCAGCTTTCCACTATTTGGCGTCTGTGAAGTACAGAAGTTTCTGACATACCGGTGGTAGTGGATCGAGTCGTCATGCCGAGGGCCTGCAAGTATATCAACTGTGAAAGTAGTAGACGGACAAATCCTGAACTAAAAATGTTCAGATTTCCCGTCAAAGATAAAGAAAGTGGAGTGCTAATATTACTCACACAGCTTTCACCCGAAAACAACACTACTTATAGTAACAGGTCTGCGCAAGTGCGGATATCCATAGTAGTAACTGTGTTGCAGATAAAAGCGTACGTCTGTTGCGAATATTTGCGGGTTATCTTTAAACTGTACAAAGTAAATTTTTAAGATAATTATGGTTTGCCGTCTGTGGCTCTTCAAAGTTGACACCTCCAAACTATGCTCGAAAAACACGCTTTCATTTGTATATTACAGCGTTTCCAGCCCCCTTTCAACAACAATCCCAAATTCATCGTTTTGTTCCACTCGTATATCATTTACGATAAGTTACATGCAAAGTAAAAGAATTTAAATTTGAAATGACTGTCACTGAAATATGTCAAGCCTTAATTCGCATCACAACCGAGTGCGGACATCAGCAGACAAAAAATCAGGCCAGGCACAAGTCTGTTTTCAGAGCAGTGGTGGGTTAAACTGCTTTACAAAACGTTAATATCTCAGAATGCGTATAAGCAATTTGGCAGATGTGGATAATGATCTTGTGGATGCGGTGCACATACGGACGGCGGCATTTTTCCTGTCCGCGCAGACTTCTAGTTACAACTACGATATAAAATCTTTGATATTGAGATAAAATTTTTTTGCCCGCTGGTTTTGACAAAGCAAACAAAGTGGCGTAGGAAAATAATTATGTCGATAATGTTAGGACGCAAAACCCACTGCTCAGTGCAATATTTGTCAGTAAATTAACGGATTATATTTCAAAGACGTTGAGAAGATTTTGAAAATTTTCTTGTGTTAACCTGCACGTGGAGATCTTTTTTACCACCATAATCCGTCTCAGAAAAGCTGTATAACAAAGAGGAAATAGACGGCATGGAAGGCGAGTGTAAAACCTATGCGACTGCAATACAGTCTGCATTTAAACTAACTCATGAGAAATATTTGTGTGTTAATTTCCATTTATTTCATTTCGCATATGATTGTGAGAAGTATCCCTACATTAGAAATAAACTCGGTTTGTAGAATTACAGGAGCTAATCTACATTCTTCGATTGAAAACTCTGGAAAAACCATACCCGATCAGGGTCTACAGTCAGCTGTGTGACGAATGCAATTCGTGCGCAGCGCTCTAGCCGAACACAAATCAGTGTCATTCACGTCACCGAAGATACAGCGTTGCCAATTCCGCGACATGGACAGGGCAGTTAGCATTGTAGCGTCGCCTGCGACATCTGTTGACAGGCGGGAAAACTATTTTTACGGTTGCCTGTTCCGCCGTAAGGACGGTCAATCTGTTTCTTATGTGATCTGGGCTTCTAACCACGACTTGAAACTGAAATCACAGAAAGCAGTACGAAATTCGACCAACAGGTGGCTCACGGCGCTGAATGTGAAATGCTACTTGCGACTGTTAATCGTGACTGAAATCGCAGTTAGATTCTGAAAAGTTGTTATTGTGATATCTGTGACTTCTCAGTCACTGTAATTTCTGACCGATATGCGATTTCCTGCCCACGACTAGAAGATGAATTCAGTGAAACGAAGTGCAAAACATTCCTTCCTTCCAGTGCTAAGTACATGAGGATAGTAACAGCAAAACTAACTTAAATGTCGAAATGGACAATCCGTAGTCATAGTCAGAATAGAGGCAAGCTACAAAACTAATGTATAATTAGCTCCAAGTAAAACGACAGGAAATATCGCAAGTGACGATCAGAAGCCACAGCTACGACAGAGTCAAATACCAATCCCACCAATTCCCTACACGAAACGTTACTAACATTCATTTAATCAGCAGTTACCATAAAATTACGACACTGAAAGAAACAAACACAAACCAGGACTCAACATACATATAATAAGAACTATGAAAAAGAGTAATACAACCAAAATCAACCCCAGCTGAGGTTTTCATTGGTGGTTTCTGTTAACCCTTTAACTGCTCTCGACTTTTTAACGCGCGCGCCTTTGTACCTGTCCCTGTGTGCTCTGAACGTGTTTACGCCCGCCACCAGTCCTTCTACCTGGTACTCTGAACGTGTCTACGAGCACACAGGGACAGGTACAAAGACGCGCGCGTTAACACATCCAGAGCAGTTAAAGGGTTAACTATAAAGTGAATACCAGGATGTGGAATTCCTCCAGGCAGAGCTAAGAAACAGAAAAAATGGTTTGGATCAAAGGAAGCTTATTAAACTAGGCAGGATCCCCAACTGAAAAATTAATGGTGCCCCAACAGAGCAAACACCAGAACCCCAGACTGATAAGAACATGGTGACCTAAACATTGTGATGTAATCTGCAATCAGGAATGTGGGCCGTCAGATGGCTGTGTGATTTTGAATGATGTCAAAAGCTTAAAGATCACTTGTTTATAGACCTGGTAAAAGTAAACTTTCTCGTGAATTTCTGTATTTGAAAAGCCTCTTTCGTTTTGATCTAATGTAATTTGTGCGCTGCCTGTCGTGTTGTGAATCCATATGGCAAGTGGACTACAAATTTACCACTTTTAGGCACGCAATAAATGGTACTACGAAATTTAAAACAGTGATCTTTGAATTTATCAACAGTCTGTCATTTCTCCTTGTAGTGTAAAGAGTATGACTTTGTAATTTGAGTCCACGTGAGCTGAAACGTGGACAAGAGAATGACAGTTACGAGTACATTACATTAATATTTGTTCTATTGATCATTAATATGATATTTGTAATGATGTGGAACGTGTCAGTTTAAGATAAGTTTCGTTTACACAATACAATTAATGTTTTTTACTACTTCATATCTAAAAATTCATTTACTGAGTAGGAGCTGGCATTCAGATATTCTTTTATTTTATTTTTAAATGTTGGTTGGCTGTCAGACTTTTAATGCTATTTGACAAATGAGCGAAGGTTTTGTGGCAGTATAATTCACGCCTTTCTGTGCTATAGTCAGATTTAACCCAGAATAGTGCAGAACACTCTTTCTTCTAGTGTTGTAGCTTCGCTGTTATTTTTGAACTAAGATGTGTTATTAATAATGAATTTCAAAAGTGAATATATGTATTGTGAAGGTACTATGACTATCTCAAGTTCCTTAAATAAATGTCTGCAAAGTGATCTTGGGTGGGCTCCAGCTGTCATTCTGATTAGACGATTTTGTGCAGTGACTGCTTTTCCCTTAATAATGAATTACCCCAACATATGATACCATACGAAATCAGTGAATAAAAATAGGTTTAGTGGGCTAATTTACTGATAAGCTTATCACCAAAATTTGCAGTAAAGCTAATAGTATAAATAGCTGAACCTAACCATTTCAGCAGATCATCAATGTGATTCTTTCAATTCAATTTCGCATCAGTGCACACACCCAGAAGTATCAAGTTTCAGGTTATTCTGGGTACTCAACCAAATAATCTACAAGCTCTTGAAAACTGAGTGGAAAACAGAGACAATATAAGGTAGTTCACACCTGCCATCCCACAATAATCGATTCATTACTCCCATAATAGAAAAGTTCACATACTTCCTTGTCACATAGGCCTACGAGTACAACAGTTTTTACAATTGGCTGTACAATTTAATTTCTGCCCTCTCCGAACATGTTTCTCTTAGCAGGTTGTTCTAAATACCCCTTCCTCTCTTTTCAGCTACCATAGCACACATATCACTAACTGACCAACTTCCTATGTCATTATACAATATTGCATATTGTACGATATTGCAGTACACAGGCATTGCAGTATCATATTTATCTGCCGACACTAGGCAAGCAACTTTCAAGTAAAATGTCTCCCCTATACAGGAATATACACAATGGATGCACGAGTACGGTTTGCACACACATGCTTGACGACATATTGAAGTTTGTTCCTAGCTGTGAGTTGTGCTCATATAGCCAAATGGTAAGGCGACTGCTCGTGAGAAGTGGGAAATTCAGTTTTGAGTTCCAGTCTGGTACAAATTTTCATAGTCATCATTCCATTATACAGCTGATGATTATCCATACTTCCAACTGCAAACATGTTTCATATGTTCAGTCTCATTTTCTCCTTCAAATAATTCAGTGAACATTTCTCTCACCTCTGTTTCATCCTTTGTCTTCTAAAGCTTACTCACCACCCCATATGTTTCTTCTTCCCTCATATAAAGTAAATACGATTAGTGTATTATCACACATGACCACCAGTCCATTACAGTATAATCCCTTTTATCTTTCAACATCTAGTCACAACATATATTTTGTACAAGTGCTGTCAACTCATCCCTTCAACAGAAATAATCCACACATTTCTTGCTCCAACATACCTATCTGAACAATTTCAACTTCATCACACACTACTCCATCTAACAACGAACCACATGCTATTACTGATAAAACACAAATTTCGTCTCTGTCTGATGAGACTACTGTTCAAAGACATCTTTCATTAATCTACTTTCACCCACACATTAACATTGTAACTATTGCATAGTATTTCACTGGAATTCTCCATACACTCCATTTCCACCAAGTTAGGACTCAGATCTGTCTCCCTTCTGGACACATGATTTTCCACCTGAATCACATCCACATCTCCCCCCAAATCGAATAGCATGTTTGGCACCATAATCTAAAGTGTCTCTGGTGGCCTTATGAAAGTATCTTTTTTATTTAAAGAGTTATAGTTTGCTTTGCTTTACTTAATTAATAATTAATGATAAGAATAGGGAAGAGCTGGACAGAACCAGGTACCATAACTTAAAATTGTTATAAAAACATATCTATTAGCAACAAAACAACAAACTATAGTTTTTTAGGTTTCTGACTTATTTGTTATCAACATATTATTATGTTTTGCTTTAAAATTAACACACAATTTCTTACAATTTTTTTGTTCAGCAGGTGCAAAAACCATGGGTAGGGTAATATCGCCTACCCATTTAAATCAATACCACACAATGTGTACTATGTAAAACTTTTATTGAAACCATTTTAACTCAATACAAACTTCGAAACTGTCAATAAATGTAATAGTTTAGACTCCCACAAGTTCCATATTTCTGTCTAAAATACTTAAAAATCAATGTTATTAGGCCTATTTTACTTTATAAGGTATATTGTCGGTTTATAATATTATAAAATAAACATAATTGACATATTTGAAAAATCTTTAAATTTAATTATTAATTTTGAAAAACTGAACAAATTTTGCAAACATAACGTAGCCCTAATCAAGTAAGAACATAAGTCCCAAACAAATGTGTCATCCTCTTCTTCAGCATTGGAGCATGCCTCATGTGCCCAACCATGACAGGAAAAGCACTGAATCCATCCTTCTTTGGAACGAGACTGTGCATACAACTCTTTGCAAAATATGCAAGCCTCCCTAGGGTTGTCTTCGTCTGAAGAGCTAGAACTTTCATCAAACATCTTCTTTGATTTTTTCGCCAGGCTGCATGTTGTTGAGATTGATTGCTTCTCCACAGATTTTATCATTTTGGAACATTTGCCTTTCTGGAATTTTGTTTTAGGTCTACTAATAGATGTAGGCTTACTAGACTTGAAAATTTTTTTTAATTTTTTTTTTCTTCTTCTTCCAACTCATTTTTAGCCTTCTGCTGTGGCCGCGCGGATCTAGGAACTTCAGTCCGGAACCACACTGCTGCTACGGTTGCAGAGTCGAATCTTGCCTCGGATGTGTCTAATGTCCTTAAGTTAGTTAGGTTTAAGTAGTTCTAAGTCTAGGGGACTGATGACCTCAGATGTTAAGTCCCATAGTGCTTAGAGCGATTTTTTGCAACTCATTTTCGTATGGTGAAGAAGTGAGTATCGCTGTTTCACCTTTTTTTCGTACTGCTTTCATTGGTCTGTTGGTTCTCGCCTCCAAATTTACCTCTGGAGGAGGCATTAACAACTTAGGAGAGATGTATGGAAATATGACACTCCTGAAGGTCCAGCAACTTGGGTTTTGCTGAGGAATTTCTAGTTGGCCGCCATCAGCCTCTACTACCGTGAGCTGTTAAGTGGGTGCTTCTTCTGGACTCTTTTCTGCTTATAGGGATTGAGATGCTTCCAGCGTTTCTACCTCAGTTTCTCCAGCTTGTACAGAGATTTGTAAAAGTTGGTGAGGCACATTTTGAAGAGGCACAGGCAGATCAGGGTATCTGCTGGCGCAAACAGATGATCTGGGAAAACATGTCTGTTAAAGGGCTGAATACCAGTCTTTTTAAAGGCATTTCTGAGCGATTTGCATTACAGCTGCACGTGTAAAAGCACCTTTGAATAGTTTTCCTGTCTAGTAAATAGCTACCGGTCTACCAAGGTTTGAAGTCATTGACTGTCTGACCTCTTGCTCGTAGTATGTGCTCAAGGGGGCCATGAAAGAAACATCGAGGGGTTGAAAACGGCGTGTTGTGTGTGGGGGGGGGGGGGGAAGGGGGGGGGGAAGCACAAAAGAATTACGTTATGTTGCCTTGCTAATTCAATTAAATCGATACTCTTAGCATGAGAGCTGTGACCATCTAATATTAGAAGAACAGGTTTTTATTTTGACGGATTTGCAAAATGTACAAACCGCTGAAACCATATCAAAAACAAAATTTTGTTTATCTAGCCACTCTCATGGTGCGTCGTCCATCAGAAGAGGTTTTCCCATTTTCTGGGGAATACAATCATCGGTGGCATGTAGTTTCTGGACTCACTCGTGCATCTAAACACCACGCATCTAAAACACCACGCTTAGATGAAGAGATCGAGCCAACTTGTTTTTAACCCTTTATGGCGAAAACTTTGGACGGTTTGTTGGGCATTGTCAAAATACCCATTTCATCAACATTGAATATCTCTATTGGTTTCATTTTATGCTGAGTAAGCATTAATTCCAATAGATCAAAGAAAGAGTTGACAACCACACGGTTGAATCCCTGCGCCCTAGCCAAAGAAGTTTTTCTAGATTCCTCAAAGACAGTCGTGGATTTCTTTTCAGGAAACTATACATCCACTCTTTTCCAGCCATTTTTCTCAACTAGTTAAAAGTGTTGGGTATCTGATTTTTTTCCGCAAGATCAAATGCAAATCTACGAAGGTCATGTAGGGTGACTCCAAACAATCTTTTTTCAAGAAAAAGTATGTGGTTAACCAGTTCTCTTTCTTGTTCTTGGGTAAAACTGTTTTGTACCTGCCCAGGGCTTTTGCCACTGGTTTCTCTGAAGACAGATGAAGACGAGCTTTCTTGACCCTGTCCTCTAGTGTTGCCTGTGGAACACCAAATGTTCTAGCAGCTTTCTTGTAACCCATTCTTTGGGTTAAAATCTCCTCGATTGCTGCAGTCGTGGATTCCAAGCTCCATCTCTATCTCTGTGTCTTCCTCTGACAATTCCTGGGCATTGCTGACTGACAAACAAAACAATATTTTTAAGAACCAGTTGAGGAATACAAGGATATTTTTTAGATTAGGTAGGAAACACAGATTGTTCAGCTGGCTGAGGTAGATCAAGATAGCACAACACATATTCACAAATAATGTCATTTCAGACTCGGCTCTAGCAATTGTGACTGATGGAACTTTAGACCGAAAATTCAATTGAAAATATGTACCACAAGAAAATGGATGTAAGACCTATTTAAGCAAATAGGCCTTATGTGTCTATCGTGTATTTATGGAAGAGAATGATGGACCTTCATTTTTATTCTTATGTTTTTTTCATATTTGTATTATCATGACCAATAATAATAACAATCACTTAGCTAAGTGTTTTTTTTCATTCAACATGTTTTAACTACTATTTCGCAATCAGAACAATAATGTTACATTACTTCTGAGGTGTGGGGAAAAACCGGGTATCACATAGCCGGTAAAACTGGGTACTCTGTTTTGCCCCACACTGAGGTATCCAGTTTGACCCACCAGCGACTTGTTGACTTGAAAATGGTGACACTAGGTTATGTGTTGCTGTAGACATATGAAAAGAACCTCATAATACGCAGTGAAGTATACTTAATCAAGATATGCACTTACCTCTATCTTTAGACAATGGTATACTGCTTCAAACTCATTAAACAAACAGAACAAAATTGAAAAATTTACAGCTTAAAACATTAAAAATTCATAGAAATAAGAAAACGTGCTTTTCTGCTGCTGTTGTTCTCTCCAACTGCATCAAATGGCTGCCGCTAGTAGTTCCAGTGTTCAACAGCTAGATAGAAGCATCCATCACAAAATTTACGAGGTACCCGGTTTGACCCTCCTACCCGGTTTTGTCTGACTCTCCCCTACTTACCGTTTCTCACAGATACTAATGTAGTTTGTTGATGAGCATGGTTCTTCAAACCGTGTAAGTTTAAGGTCCTCATGTACTAGGCTACTTAGTTAATGAAGCAATGGAAAGGCTACTTTAGAGCCAGTGTAGTTAGATTTGCATTCCGTTTAGTTCCGTCAAACCGAAAAAAATGGTTCAAATGGCCCTGTGCACTATGGGACTTAACTTCTGAGGTCATGAGTCCCTTAGAACGTAGAACTGCTTAAATCTAACTAACCCAAGGACATCACACAGATCCATGCCCGAGGTAGGATTTGAACCTGCGACTGTAGCAATCGCGTGGTTCCAGACTGTAGTGCCTAGAACCGCTCAGCCACCCCGGTCGGACGTCAAACTGAGTTTAAGAAATAACTATTTACTGTGTTACCGATTCTAATGTAAATCTGTTAATGTACAGGCATAGAGACCCCGTACTAAGCAGTAAAGTTATAGATTATGACCATTAGCAAAACCGCCTGATTTAAATTCAGGATCATTCAAGCTTTTCCCTGTTCAGTATTGCTGCTAGTTTCATGTGTGTCGATAATTGGTTTTATTAACTGATATACCTAGTTCATTTAAGTTATGTGTTGTTGAGAGACATACGTTACTGTTTACTATCTCATTGGCTATCTGTTTGTTAGTAGCACATTTATCTGCAAGGTTAGGTTTCTGTGTTGTAGTATGAACAAATAAAAGGAAAGGGTTTAGTGTGTGTTTTAAGGAAGGTTAGGTTAGACTTAGCACTGCCTTCTGCGTTATCATTTTGCTTGACACAAGAATGCATAGTTAGACTGGCGACTGGTTTTAATATGTGATGTTACAACTTGCTTTTGTGCTGGGAGAAGGTCTGTTCCTGACCCATCTGTTTAATGTCGTTTATATTCTGTTGGAGTGCTTCAGAAACGATTCCCAGTTTGATAGTTCTGTTCCCATTAGGTTATCTCATGGTCACAACTTCCTAGCAGAGCATCGATATGCCATTTTAAGGTGGTCGGTGGTTACACTTGGCGCCATGTGACAGGACATATATTGTATTCGATTTTTTTTCTTTATTGTGATTTCATTCCCCTGCCCCATATGAGCAGAGGAATTCTAAGTCCGAATTCAAGGTCAAGTGCAACAATGCTGCAATAATGAACCAACGCGCATACGACGCGAGTCCCACCCACCATCCCCACACCTAAACGCAGTAGACCACCCAATAAACAAACACATTATTTAAGTAAGTTATTTAATTGCCTATTTTAATCACCCTAAGAAAGAGACCTCACTTACCGTGAGGCCATTCTCTAGAATGGTCTATGGCTGTGTGTCTGAGCAGGACTTGGAGGTTCTTATTCTATTGAGGTTATAACAACTACTTACATAAAGTACTCTTTATTAATTTAAAAATTACAGACAATAAAGTTGTCCTACCCGAGAACCATCCTTATCTATCCCGTGAGATTTTTTTTAAAAGTATAAAACACTATTCACTTTTTGTTTGGTGGCCTTGCGTCTCTTGGTTGCTCGCTAGGCGGGTGACCTTGAAGCGGACTTAGCCGCTGGACGAGGCTGCCGGGCAACACGGGCCCTAGTATTACTAGGCCTGTGTTGCTGAATAATTCACGTCCGGTTGCGCAATCGCGCTGATAAGGTGCGCTGGCGCCGAGTTGGCGCGCCGCGACCGGAAGTTGTGGTTGCGATAAGGGCTACTGGGGTCCAGCTGCCGTCGCTATTCATCCGAGTGACATGACAGCTAATACAAGAAGAAAATGTTACATAGAAACAGGATAAAAAGGGGGGGCATAAAACAGAGTAAGGGGAGATACTGGAGATAAAAATACACTGAAATGGAGACGTTCATGGGGGGGGGACAATTAAAAAAGTCGACACAAAGTTAAAAAACACAGTTGGCGATTCGTAGAACACAAAAAGGACACTGAAGTCATGCGCACAGGTTAAAAGTTGCACAGTATTAAAAACACTCCAGAACAACACACTTTAAACCCACTTGGAGCACATATGATGAAGAATAAAACTGCCAGGTGGGACCTGCCGAGGAAGAGGCCTGAGAGGAAGGAAAAGAAGGGGAGAGCAAGGTGCAAGGAGGGGAGGGGGCAGGATGAAAAGTGTAGGGGCGTCAGTGGGTGCACCAACAGGCAGGAGACTGATGGGGTGGGAGATGAAGAGGGAAGACAAGGCAAGAGGGAGTGCAGAGACACTGAAGGGGAGCACAGGAGAGGGAGGGGGTGTAGGAGGGGGAAGCCATTCAGGGGAAGGAAGGGAGAAGAGAGGGAGCCCCGAGGAAGAGGCAGGAGGAAGGTGGGGTTAGAATTGGTAGGAAGGGTAGATGTCTGGGCGAAGCTCATCATCTGGGAGGGGTAGATGCTGGAAGTTGCGTTGGGAAAGGAGGTGGAGGGTGTGGGGATGGAGAGAGGGTAGGACACAACAGTAAAGGCGCGGCAACAGGCTCAGGGTGGAGAGGAAGGTAGACACCAGGGGGTGAGGGGGATCGAGGTGGTGGACAATATATAGGGTGTGGATGTGTTCAAGGAAAAGGAGAAGGTGAAGGAAGGGGATGAGGTCGTAGAGGATGTGTGTGGGGGACAGAAGGCAGATGTGGAAGGCGAGGTGGACTGCATGGCGTTCGAGGATTTGGAGGGCTTTATAGAACCTGGGAGGGGTGGTGTGGCCTATGATGATCGCCTGGGTCTTGGAGGGGTTGATACGGAGGAAACACTGGTTGCACCAAGCAGTGAATTGGTCAAGGTGGGTTTGGAGGGTACATTGGGATCGTTGAAGGTTAGGATAAAGGGCTAGGAAGGCGGTGTCATCAGCAAATTGGAGATGTACAGGCAGGGGAGGTTTGGGCATATCAGCAGTTTATAGGAGATAGAGGAGAGGTGGAAATGACAGAGCATTGAGGCACCCCGACAGAGGGATAGAAGGTATGGTAGTTGGAACTGTGGATAGTAATATAGGAGGGAGGATGTGAGAGGAAAGTAGCAACGAAGTTGATAGGGAAAGCATAGGTCTGGAGTTTGAAGAGGAGTCCTAGATGCCAGACATGGTCGTAGGCGGTCTGGAGGTAAAAGGAAACAAAGATAGCAGAGTGGTGGGTGTTAAGTTGGAGGGAAAGAAGATTGGTAAGGTTAAGGAGCTGGTCGTTAGCTGAGAAGGAAGGCCGAAAGCCACACTGGGTAAGGGGAAGGAGGTGGTGTTGATTAAGGTGGCTGTGAACACGGCGAGTGAGTATGGTCTCGAAGACGTACTGAATACGGAGGTGAGGCAGATGGGATGTTAGGAAGAGGTATCAGAGGGAGGTTTGTTTGGTTTAGGGAACAGCAGGACACAGGAAGTCTTCCACAGGTTGGGGTAAAATCCAGTGGAGAGTAGGACATTGTACAGGGTAACAAGGACAGCCAGGAAGGATGGAGTGTTTACTTATGGTGGCGGTAGGTGACGCCATCATGACCAAGAGCGGTGTTGCGTTTGGAGCAGAGGACTAGTGTGACGTCGTGTGCAGTGATGGGATTGTTGATGGCTGAGAGGGATAACTGATACAAGTACTGGAAGCTAGGGGCGAGTGGTGGGGCAGAGGTTATCAGTGCACTGAAGGATGGTGGGCAAGAGGGAGTAACCAAAATGGGGATCGTCTGGAATGGAGAAGAGATGGGAAGCAAAATGGTTAACCTTACTGTGGTTGTCAGGAAAGGGTTGATCGTCATGGAGGATAGGATAATGCAGGGTGGGATGGCTACCAGTAAGGTGGTGGAAGGCTGACCAGTACTTAGAGGAGTTGACAGGGGGGTGGAGTTGAGGTGTGTGCATGTCTGGCGCCAGTCCCAGCGTTTCTTTGCTGTAAGGAGGTTCCGGATGTGTCACTGTAATTGCCTGTGGTGGAGGAGTATATCCCGGTCATGGGTGCAGAGAACAGAGCGGTAGAGCCTGCGGGATTCTTGCAGAAGAAGGACGGCCTGTGGAGGAAGCGTAGGGCGGTGAGGGTTGATGAGTTTGGTAGGGACATGAGCCTCCACAGTGTCAGTGATGGTCTTCTGAAGGAAGGAAGAAGCATTGGTGATGTCAGCAGGATTGTGAAAGGTGAGGGGGTGGCTTTCGACATGTAGGGCAATGGATTCCTGGTTGGCATCCCAGTCAGCACGGCGGTAGTCATGGACAGACTTTGGATGGGCAGTTGGGCAGGCAGCTGAAGGGGTTCACGGGCAGAGGAAACAGTGAGAAGGACAGGGAGATGGTCACTACCAACAGGATCAAGGACGTCCACGGCGGTGCGACCAAGGAGGTTGGGGGAAGCAAGAATAACATCGGGGGTGGAGTTACTTTCAGGACGGGTGTGGTGTGGGAGAGGAACAAGGTCACCATGGAGGGTGGCAAGGAAGTGATGCCACCGCTGAAGGGTGGCAGGGTCACGGCTGTGGATGTTGAGGTTGGCGGCAATCACATAGGTGGAGAAGGTACGGTCAGCATTGGAAATAAAGTCGTATGGGAGAGGACCTGTGGGGTGGATATAGATAGTGGCACAGGTGATGGATGAATAAAAGATGCTGAGGAGAAGGTGTTCAGTTGGATCATTGAGGACGGGTTTTGGTTGGACAGGGAGATGCTTCAGATGGCCTCTAGAGACCCCGCCTCTGGCGAGGGGAAGGGGATTGTCAATGCGGTGAAGGAGATAGGGGGAGGTGTGGCCAACATGGTGAGGTTGGAGGAAGGTTTCATTAAGGATGAAGGAGTCAACCTGGTGCTGGGATAGGGTGTGCATGAAGAGGTAATTGTTGGCAGGGAGGGAGCGAATGTTGAGGTAGAGGAGACAATACTGGTGACACGCCAGGAGGTGGGAGGTGGGAAGGAAGCGGAGCAAGGAGAGAGGGGCTTAAACGAGGGTGTTGAGGTGGGTGAAGGTGAAGTAGGCCTGGTTGTGGGACTTGGCGGCATAGGTGTTTAAGTGGAAGACAGAATGGGTGGTGATGGAAATCTGCTGGAGTGTATGGGGGCGCTGGAAAGAGTGGATGTTCTGCAGGACGATGGTGAGAAACTGAATGATGTCTTCTGCTGTAGGGAGAGGGCTGAGGGAATTGTTCCAGTGGGTGGGTGGGTCGATGGAGTGAACGGGGACAGTGAGCTCAGGGTTGGTGGGAGGGGGTTTTGCTTTGCATTTGAAGGAGTAGGTGGTGTGGGGTTCATAGCAGGTGTTGCAGGAAGGGGGAGAGGCAAGGTTAGGACACTGTTTAAGGAAGTGGGAGGCTTTACAATTGGGGCAGGTGGGGGGGTTCATGCAGTTTTGGGTGAGGTGGTCATTGTACAGGAGTGATAGGATAGAGGAGGGGAATGGGACGGGTCAACAGGGTGGCAGCAGTGGAAAATCAGGGACCCCTGTGTGAGGAGGTGGTCGATGGAGGAGGCAGACTCTGTAAATATACACATGAGTAAGGTAGGGCCAGAGGAGTTGCAAATACGGTGGGCCGAGCGGATTTCCAGGGTGGGGTGGGCGTTCAGTTACGCCAACATCTCAGGCTCCGTGACCACAGGGCTGTTTTTTGTGATCATGGCGGTGAGGGTTGGTGGACGATGAGGGGGTTGGGGCTGATGAGGAGAGAAGGATGTAAGGAAAGGGTGAGGGATGCATGAGGGTCAAAGGTGAGGCAAGGAAGGTGCCGGAGGAGAGTAGTACGGAAAGAGGGAGAGGAGGACTTGATGAGGGATAAGTTGGGTAGTGGGTGAACTGAGGATTTAAAGGGTTTAGGAATTTTGGATCGGGGTTGGCAAGTATGTAGGTATACAGGGAGGGGGCTGGAGAGGATGGAGGTGGGGTGGTATTCATGGCGGAGTCAGAGGGAAGTGGGATGGGTGGTGGTTTTTTGGAAGAGGTGGTGGAGGAGAGGTCGCCACTTGGGCGTGTGGAAGATTTTTTGGTGGGTGTGGCTTGGGAGGAGGGATGAGGGACTGGATGGATGGGGATGTGGTGGGAGGCAGGGCCCTCCTGTAAGGTAGTGGCACTAGGTAAGAGAATGGGGCGCTCTGTGGTGGCGACTGTGGCACGACAGGCTGTTACTTGGGTGGTGGAAGGAGGGGTAGTTGTATGGGGGGGGGGGGCAAAGTCGTCTCGAAGGGCAACAGGAGTGGGAGGGGGGATCAGGAGCAGGGGCAGGAGCAGAAGCAGGAGCATGGCCAGGGGCAGAGGAAGAAGCGACATACAGGTGGGGATACAGGGATGAGGAGGAGATAGGTGAGGAGACTGAGTAGGGTAGGTGGATGAGACGTGTTAATCCCAGAGGAGGCACTCCACGATGTGAAGTATGAAAGGAACTAAAACGGGGAGCGGCGGCGAGCCCTGGGCGGTGGCGAGCACCGAGAGACGGCGACCAGGCGGCGGCGGCGGGCAGCAGTGACGGCGTGCAGATGGGCGAAATGACAATAGCAACGACTGAGGGTCTTCCAAATCTACGATACACCCTGAAGGTAGCCCAGGCATTGTAATTCCTCGACTCAGAACTGAGGGGATCCAACCCTCAAATGTGATTGTATTCGATCATAAAATACAGTAAGAATCTAGTGAAAAAGTAATGTGGTTCGAGCTGTGACTGTCCAGTGGTGCGAGGATGCAATCAAGTGTAGTAGAGTAAATAAAAGTAGACGCTGCATACAAAAATAAACTGTAATATTCATTCATAATGGACAAAGATGTGAATGCAGTAACTACACTGAGTGAACGAAATGAAATAGTGCTGGGCGCCATGGAAATGCTGCCGGCAGATGTAGTAGATTATGAGAGCAGATAACAGATGGTGCTACTAATAGGCAGCTAGTCTACATGCAATGTCACAAATACGTACATGAACAATTCGAGACAGTGAGACCTTCCCAAATCGAACAAGAAAAAATAGATGACGCAAAAGATGAGGATCCTGTAGACAATAGCGGTCATTTGACGTGTTTGATTCGCCACAAATAAAAAGAATCGTATGGGGCAGAGTCAGAACACTAAAATTCGGTAGAACAAGGAAGTAGGCAATCGCTGAGTGTGATTGACTCTTTAAAAATATTGTGCGATCAAATGAAAACACAAATCAGAGGTCTTGACAACCGGATTGCAAGCCAGCTTAAAGCCCAAGGTAGGTATCTTGAAATAGCAAAAACACAGGTTAGCGATCTAAAAAGCCAAATGAAGTTTCATAACACAAAAGTAAGTGAACAGACTGAACAGGTAGACCAAAATGTAAGTACTTTAAGTTCTAATATCACTGAAATGAAAAATGAAATTAATTCTAAAAATGAAAACATGGCTAATATGCAGGGACAAATTAATAATATTAATGAAAGGTTCGATGCTGAAATCATTAACATTCAGGAAAAAATAGATCCTTTGGTAGTGACAAAGTGGACGAAAAAACTTTTGGTCTGAAAACTGAAATAGTAGGCGAGTGCAATAACGAAATCTCACATTTGAGAAGAATAGTTTCAGGTACCGAAAAAATACGAAACAGGACTGGTGTCACTGCTTAACAAATTGTTGGAAGGCGAGGAAAGATTCAGCCCAGCCAGGAAACATAATGGATGGCATCCAACATTTCATAAAGAATTGCGTAAGAAATTTTCCTGATTATTTATCTGACCAGGAAAAGATAAATGTGTGACCAGTGCCTTTGCAGGTGATGCCAAGAGTTGGGGACTTAACCTGAATACTGAGCAAATGACTTTTAATGAATTCAAACAAAAATTCACAGAAGAATATTGGTCTAAACAATAGCAGGACTCCTTATGGTGAGGGATTTTATCATGGCTAAACTCCATGATAATAGCGGAAGAAATTCATTAGAAGATTTCTGCGAATACTGTTACCGGAAGTTGACGCACTTAAGAAGCAGACGATTAGAATCCGAAATTATCTGGGAAATCTGCAAAAAGCTACCAGCATATTCTAAAAGATACATAGGAAGCAACCACCGAAGCTTCTTAGCATTTTTAGAAAGGATGGAAGACGAAGACTACTGGGGAGTAAACAGGGATAACCCGCGTGAATAATACTAACAAAAACAACCGTAATTATAACAAACAAAGTAACGATGATGGTTATCACATGAATGTGATTCAAAGAGACAGATGTAGGGGCAGAGGAAGAGGAAACTCTGCCAGTCGCAGTAGAGGTTTTTCCGCACGAAATGCACGCCAGAGCCATACGGAAAGCTGAATACCATCGATGTTGAGGGCCAAACGAAGTAACTTTACCTGAATAGTCACCGAATAATGAAATACGGAAGCGGTCGCACAGCAAAGCACGACGCAGCACTTACAACGACAGGTGCGCGCTACGGCGATTCCCCAATGACAGGCAGTGGGCTCGGCGTTAGCAAACTTACAAGTTTTCAGAGAGCAACGACCGGTGCGAATGTTCCAGCTGTTCCAAGAGAAGCTGTATGTGAGGTGGTGGAACAGAATGTAAACATCACAGTGGATAGAAGCAAAATCGCTACGGCAAATAATAGTTTTGTAGTCAAGGAAAGAGCAGGCGAATTCATAGACGTAAAGGAAGGCCCGAATGGCAGTACAAATAGTAGTGTAACTGGTGAAAATTAGTTTTCAGAGGTGACAGAATGGGGTGTGCAGATGGATTATCTGTACAGGGGCCTCACGCAATGCGAATGTGCGGATTTTAAGAAAACATATGCGACCAAAAAGTTAGTTGAAGATAGGAGAGATAATAGGGGCGTCGATAACACGGCCAGAAAATAAGGAGCAGGAAAGAAAAAGCGCCGCGCAAAGTTCACATGAAGCCAAAAAAATGTCGTTATGGATAGAAGGATCTTGGAAGACGAAATCCTCAGCATTAATGGTGAAACAACCTTGGTTAACGATTCGCAAACAGTACTAACTGCTACTGAAAGGGACGAATTTGAAAATAATGAAAATGTAGACAATGGTCTACGTGTTCTTGGAGCCCATAAACATGATATGAAGTATGTATTATAGCTGATGAGGATGACAGCTCATCAAAAGAAAACTGCGAGCCTGAATTAAGATCTGACGAGAAATCAGAAAACGAACTTAGCGCCTGTCTTAGAAAAGCTTTCATGTTGGATCCAGAAAGAGAAATAGTATGGACGGATTCGGACGACTGCTCGGATGACGAAAATTCCGGTATACCTGAAACCAATGAAGATGCAACTAACTGCAAGGTTATGTCAATCGATAACGATGTTTCCAAACAAAATCCAGATGTCATTACTGAACAAAGAAAGAAAGAACCACCTGAGGATACAGTACCATTTCAACGAAGAGTTCAAGCAATTAAAAAATTTGAACTCAAGAAACCAAAGAAGCCACTTGATATAAGTGATATGCATGAGGCAGATTTGCATCTGAACTTGAGAGTGTAATGAATACCTTGCCTATAATCTACTGGGTTCACACCTGAGTAAATCCTGCTCAATAATAAGAGCAAATGTTTAATTGAGGAAAAACTAGAGTTCCCACTGTGTACAGATTTGGGATTAGCCCAGAAGAAAGAATTGGTGAAAGAAAAAACATAGCAGAATGCAGAAGCGAGATCTAAAAGGCACAATAGGAATCTGAAGTTCGCCATGTTTAAGATCAGAGAGTATGTTCTTCTGAGGACTCGTGAAAAATCAAGTGGACTTAACCATGAAATTTCAAAATTTAAGTATATATATATATATATAACCATGTACGTTTAAGGGTCCTCATATACTAAGCTAGTTAGTTAATGAAGTAATGCAAAGGCTACTCTAGAGCTAGTGTAGTTACATTTTCATTCCGTTTAGTTGCGTCAAACTGAGTTTAAGAAATAACTATTTACTGTGTTATCGATTCTAATCAAGTCGGTTAATGCACTGACACAGAGATCCTGTAGTAAGGAGTGAATTTATAGATTATGATCATTAGCAAACCCCTGATTTAAATTGAACATTTCAACCTTTTCCCTCTTCAGTATTGCTACTACTGTAGTCGGTTGTACCGTTACACCATCTCCCCTCTCTCCACTCAGGCATGACTATCCATAGGTGTAGCACCTTCAAGGCATGCTGATACTACCTCCACAACATACCAACTCCACTCTCTCTGACAGTCTCCTCCTCCCTGCACTTTCCATCTATCTCATCCTCCCCCTGTCTCTCTAGCCATCCACACAAAGCCCTCTCTCTGTCCATCATCTACTCCCCACTCTCTGTCAGTCTCCTCTCTCTTCCTCTTTTCTCTGTTGTTCTCATCCTATTACCTCTCTCAGTTATCATCTTGACCCCCATCTTTCTGCTCAACTATGCTCACCTGAACATGTAGCCCCTGCAAAAGAGACCAGTAAAGCAGGTTAATATTTCTCCCACACAACATACTTGTTATGCAGGGCAGCCTAAATGTTGGGCCAGGAGAACTATTTTTTGCCCCTGGCATGTAGGCTGCCCTGAAAATTTGGTCGAAAAGACATGTTGACGGTATTATCACAAAATCGCTCTCACAAAAGATAGCCTATATGGCAAGAACTGAAGAAACGTGTTTTCCCATATCTCTGCTGTTTGTATGTCAAATTTGTTTCAAATCGTTCCTGCAATTGAGAAAAGGACTGCACCCACATACATACAGTCTGATTTATATATATATATATATATATATATATATATATATATATATATATATATATATCAGGCATATATATACACTCCTGGAAATGGAAAAAAGAACAAATTGACACCGGTGTGTCAGACCCACCATACTTGCTCAGAACACTGCGAGAGGGCTGTACAAGCAATGATCACACGCACGGCACAGCGGACACACCAGAACCCGCGGTGTTGGCCGTCGAATGGCGCTAGCTGCGCAGCATTTGTGCACCGCCGCCGTCAGTGTCAGCCAGTTTGCCGTGGCATACGGAGCTCCATTGCAGTCTTTACCACTGGTAGCATGCCGCGACAGCGTGGACGTGAACCGTATGTGCAGTTGACGGACTTTGAGCGAGGGCATATAGTGGGCATGCGGGAGGCCGGGTGGACGTACCGCCGAATTGCTCAACACGTGGGGCGTGAGGTCTCCACAGTACATCGATGTTGTCGCCAGTGGTCGGCGGAAGGTGCACGTGCCCGTCGACCTGGAACCGGACCGCAGCGACGCACGGATGCACGCCAAGACTGTAGGATCCTACGCAGTGCCGTAGGGGACCGCACCGCCACTTCCCAGCAAATTAAGGACACTGTTGCTCCTGGGGTATCGGCGAGGACCATTCGCAACCGTCTCCATGAAGCTGGGCTACGGTCCCGCACACCGTTAGGCCGTCTTCCGCTCACGCCCCAACATCGTGCAGCCCGCCTCCAGTGGTGTCGCGACAGGCGTGAATGGAGGGACGAATGGAGACGTGTCGTCTTCAGCGATGAGAGTCGCTTCTGCCTTGGTGCCAATGATGGTCGTATGCGTGTTTGGCGCCGTGCAGGTGAGCGCCACAATCAGGACTGCATACGACCGAGGCACACAGGGCCAACACCCGGCATCATGGTGTGGGGAGCGATCTCCTACACTGGCCGTACACCACTGGTGATCGTCGAGGGGACACTGAATAGTGCACGGTACATCCAAACCGTCATCGAACCCATCGTTCTACCATTCCTAGACCGGCAAGGGAACTTGCTGTTCCAACAGGACAATGCACGTCCGCATGTATCCCGTGCCACCCAACGTGCTCTAGAAGGTGTAAGTCAACTACCCTGGCCAGCAAGATCTCCGGATCTGTCCGCCATTGAGCATGTTTGGGACTGGATGAAGCGTCGTCTCACGCGGTCTGCACGTCCAGCACGAACGCTGGTCCAACTGAGGCGCCAGGTGGAAATGGCATGGCAAGCCGTTCCACAGGACTACATCCAGCATCTCTACGATCGTCTCCATGGGAGAATAGCAGCCTGCATTGCTGCGAAAGGTGGATATACACTGTACTAGTGCCGACATTGTGCATGCTCTGTTGCCTGTGTCTATGTGCCTGTGGTTCTGTCAGTGTGATCATGTGATGTATCTGACCCCAGGAATGTGTCAATAAAGTTTCCCCTTCCTGGGACAATGAATTCACGGTGTTCTTATTTCAATTTCCAGGAGTGTATATATAAAAATCAGACTATGTATGTGTGTGCAGTATATATATATGAGTGACTGACGAACACTATTCTGGCCGACCAGTTGCAGTTTCAACTCCCTCAGCTGAAAGTCGAATTGATGACATTATTCGTGTCGACTGTGGAAATGATACTTGATAAGTTTCAAGTTAGTACTGGTAAATTCATAACATTATCTGTAACAAGCTGAAGTACCGCAAAACATGTGCGAGATGGGTGCCAAAGGAGTTGACGTTGCTATCCAAGGAAACAAGTTTGAAAGTGTGCACAGAGCTAAAGGATTGTTATGAAAGAGAAGATGAGCACTTCCTCAACAAAATTTTAACTTGTGATGAAACTTGGGTTCACTATTATGAGCCAGAATCAAAAAGACAAAGCATGGAGTGGAAGCACACCAACTCAACTGTCAAGGAAAAATCCAAAACCCAAGCATCAGCAGGAAAAGTCATGTTTTCGGCGTTTTAAGATGCTGAAGGTGCAGTTTTTTGTGATGGTCTCCAATAGCAGCGTACAATGAACAGCCAATACGACTTGGATTTGCTTTTAAACAAGGTGAAGCCAGACACAAGAGAGAGACGTCGTGGATCTCAGAGGAGAGATGTGATTCTCCAGCAAGACATTACATGCCCTCATATTGCTCAGCTATCCCGTGAAACCATCGACAGAAGGGACGACAAATACTGCCTCATCCCCCTTACAGTCCTGATTTAGCGCCTTGTGATTTCCAGTTGTTTGGAGCACTGAAGGAGGCATTACGTTGGAAGAGGTTCCAGGACAACGAGGACGTGAAAAAGTTTTGGTAAACTGGTTCAAACGTCAAGATAAAGAGTTCTTTGCAACCGGAATAAAAATAAGATTGTAGCCCATTGGATCAAGTGCATAAACGTTCAAGGGAATGAATAATGAAAAGTAGAAAAAATATTGTTTTGTAAAACTAAACGCTTTTTTCTCCAAATCAATTTGTCTCTTTAATTATTAAATGACCCTTGTAAACATATATCACCCTCTCTGTGACAAATTCTTCCAACCCCTGTATGTATTTCTACCTCATCCTCCCACCTCTATCTGCTTACGTCCTCCTTCGCACTCTCCATCTCTCTATCTTTTCCTCCCCATGACCCAAGTCCTTCACCTCTCTCTTCAACCACATGTTCTCCCATCTCATTCTGTTCATATCCTCCTATGTCTGCCCCTCTTCTCCCCCTCTTTGATCTCCACTTTCCCACTGCCTATCTAGGCCTTCTATCTGCCTCCTGTCCCTTTCTCTGTCAATCATGGTCTCACCCTCTCTGCCCATCTCTTCCACCCCCTCTCTGTATCCACCTCTTTCTCCTCTTCCTCTCTCTGTATGTCTCTTCTCTCTGCGTGTATATCCAGGTCCCCCCTCCCTGTCTCACAATCCACCTTCTCACTCCCCCTTTCTCTGGTCAGTTGTCCCCATCTGCATGCGTAGCCTGTGCAAGGCATGCTGATAGTACCTGCACAACAAGTCTCCTCCCATCTCTCTGTCAATCTCTTCCTCCCCACACTCTCCGTCCACCTCATCGTCCCCTTCTCTCTCTGACCTCTACTTTCTGTCCAGCCTCATACACCCCCCTCTCTCGCTATCAACTCTCTGCTCAACCATTCCAGATGTCGTACATTAGCAACCAGTGACAATTATAATGTCCATATTAATGACTGCATGAGCTTTACAACAGAATACATTGTCCTCACAACAACAGAAGCTCAAAGCGACCTCCCTGCACATCCAAACATTGTGCAACCCACCGGATCATACAGCTCTGGACCCATCACAGCAAAGCTGCTTCCACAGCAACAAAGGTAGCATGAACACACGCTACCAATTCTCCCACATTCGTAGGTGTATTAGAGCGCACGTGCTCCTTCAGGTCTCCCCACAGGAAGAAATCCAGGGGATTTAGGTCAAGTGAATGCGGTGGCAATACAACTGGACCTACACATCCGTGCCATTTGCCTGGAAATGTTCTGTCCAAATACTGTTGCACATTAATTCCAGAGTGTGGAGGTCAACCATCATGTTGGAACCATATCCTCTGCTGAACATGTAGGGGAATATCTTCCAGCACAACAGGCAGATAGTTTGAGAGGAATGCATGATACCTTCGTACAGTCAACTGGTCAGGCAATATTTAGGGGCCCAAACACCTGTCGCCCAATTTTCCAGCCCAGACATCGATACCAAAGCGAACTTGATATCCATGGTCGTGGGTGACGTGCAGGTTAACCTCACATCAATGGTTGGCATTGTGCATTGTAGACACCCTTACAAGTGAATGCTGCTTCATCCAACCGTATTACGGTGTTCAGAAAGTCGTTGTTGGATTCCTGTTGTTGTTGACACCATTCACAGAATTGCATCCACTGATGGCGATCTGCAGGTGTTGCGTGAAAGCATAATGATAGGGGTGCAGCCCATACTCGTGCAGCATGTTAACGACCGTGTGTTGCGAGACGAGCACCTGCCTTGCTACTCTACATGTACTTTGCTGAGGTTCTTGGTGTATGACCTCCAGAACATCTTCCTCAGTAGCTGGAGTACAGTGAGTCCATGGACAACCTCTGTCATGCGATGGTGGGTGGAGAGAACCTGACTCCCGAATGCACAGCTCCAGATGATGAAACACATTTTTATCTGGGTGGCATTGATGAGGATATCTAGCAGCATATTCACAAGTGGCAACACCAGCCCGGTTATCAGATGCACCAAGGACCAGAAGCATTCATCCTTTGTGTATGCCATACATCACCCACATTGGTTTAGAGGTTTACAATGAGAAAATTCGAATTTTGTATGAATGTAGATTGGAGTCTGTCATGGGCAGATTACTCCACTCGCAACTAGTCTCTGTCTGGTGATCAGTGCATACAGTATAAACAAGCCGTCAGTCCTGCGCGTTGTTCCACCTAATGAGCATTACCCCTCTGACAGATATTGTTCTGCATGATTGATCCCGACACTGCTAACTGTGAAACATTCGGTTTCGAATTACTCTGTTTCACTAAGAGCAATCGATGTGATGTTTCCACAACCCCATCGACAGAATAATAATAATAATTGTACGATGGCAGAATAAATGGTCAAATTTGCACCTTACATGAGACCTTTACAAATCGCAATGAGAAGGTGAAGATGACACCTAACATAAATCGACAGTTATCAGAACATTTGCCTATCTCAATATGTAATGCAAAAAGAGATGGCAGTCAATCGACGGTAATTAACACACCATTCCTATACAGTGCATGCCTTTGAGCGGAAGGTAGAACAGGGAATGTGAGTCGAGTCGCTTTTAGTTTTGAAAAGCCAGCTCCACAATGGCGTAGCGAAACCGCGCTGCAGGAGTTACGCCGGCAACCACTTAAACGGGTGGCAGGAAAGAGGACAACGACCCCGGGCCAGGTCATTCAAGCTGGAGGGCCGCCTGCAGCGAGGGCATCGGTACAAGAGCAGAGAAGAAGCTTTAGAAAACTGCGTTTCGAAATTCCAACGGGAGACCAACAAAAGCAAGTGACGCATTTTCGTCCAGCGAGTGCGACACACGGAATGGTCAATGTACTTTAGGCGTCTAGAACGGGCACAAAACGTCCGATTGGCGGAAACTCACTAGGAAGGAGAAAATTACTAAAGTTTCGACGCAGTTTGATAGAAGGGATGTTGCGATTATTAGAGGGTGTTTCTATAAAATGAGAGGAATGCTCCTATTGGTCGGAAAAAGCTGTCACGTGAAAAAGGAACCCAAGTGGAGGGAGGCAGTTCTGCCATGAGAGGACAAGAGAAAAATTTTGTGGAGGGACTCTTCTCTGAACTGGCATCAAGTGCAGAATGGAGCGCTTAACGCTCTGTATGACGCAGAGAAGAAATTGGTGTGGACACTGCATTCACAGCGGCTTCACTCCAGCTAAAATTAGCTGTAGCAACGTTTAGCTCCAACCGTGGGGAAACGAACCAGCCAAATTAGTTAACTGTTTTTGCGAGAACTGAGAGGGCACTATAATATGCACACTGCTCCAACCACGCGTGCGGATATCGCCCCATAATAAGACTGGGGCTGAGTACATGTTTTCTCGCATAACGAGAAACATAGGGAAAATTTCTGCTGGAAAGTTCAGCGAAGGCCAGATTAGTTTTGTAGGAATTTCAGTGGGAGAGAGCGACCTTGCAGACAGCAGCACGTCGCAGCTTGAGGTAAATACCGCATGCAGAGGTGTATATTTTGTTGACTCACCAGCTTGCGTCCACTGTAAACTCGAGCGACCTTGGGTAATCTTGCGCTCAAATTTGTCACTTGACAACCATCCACCGTAGACTTGATTGTCATCCTAAATAGTGCCGAACTTTGAACAAGAATCGGACGATTTTCGTAGTACTGACCAACATCATAACGTATGTGTAGGAGCTATTTTGTAAGAAACGTCCAATTAAACTTTCATGTTATTGTGCTTAGGATTAAGGCAAAGAAACTTCCAATTAAACTTTCATAATATTGTGCTTAAGATTAATGTTCATTCAGCGAGTTAATATTTAACATTGTTGTGAATAAACTTATTTCACTTTTTGATGTTGGCAAGATGTGTGTCCCATTGCGCTGTTTTTATGTTGGCGAGTTGAAATCTGTGTGAAAAGCTGTAATTTGGTGAGAAATATTGCGACATTTAACTTGTCATTTCGCCTCACACAGTTGTTCTCAACTCAAGAATAAGCAAGCAAAGACTAACCCCCGCACCTTTACATAATAATAATAATGATAACAATGCATTGGGATACATACTAAACAGTATGCATTTACCAGACTCAATGTGTAAGGCGTAATTAGTGGGACCATGGTGATAACACATACAAATAGTAACCCAGTTTGGACATTATTCACAAAGCACGTTGCTAGTACTACTCATAATGTAAGGCCCTAACGAAATGTAATGGACATCAACGAGGCAAGAATAGTTGGTATTAATCTATAGGACCATTGGAGGAGGATACAAGGAAAACAGGTTTTACATCTAGTAGATGAAGTGGTGTGAATAAATTCACGCCCACAACGTGGAAAGGGCTTCTTTCAAAGCTGACCAATTTCCATTTCTACGATTGTAGTATGTAAGTGCAAATGTTTTCTAGAGGACGCACTGCAATCGCTGTTGATGATTAAGATGCCAGATACCAAACCACCTGGACTAAACTCCGTCTGAATAGGCCTCAGAAGGCCCAACAGTAGCGACCAGCCGCCGTTTCATCTTTTCAGCCCAGGGGTGTCACTGGATGCGGAAGCAGAGGGGCACGTGGTCAGCACAACGCTCTCCCAGCTGTTGTCAGTTTTCGTGACCAGAGCCGCTACTTCTCAGTCAGGTAGCTCCTCAGTTTGCCTCACAAGAGCTGAGTGCATCCCGCTTACCAACAGTGCTCAGCAGACTGTATGGTCACCCATCCAAGTGCTAGCCCCGCCCGACAGCTCTTAACTTCAGTGATTTGACGGGAACCGGTGTTATCACTGCAGCAAGGCCGTTGGCACCACCTGGACTACATTTACCAAATAAAAAAAATGCCTCAACCCAAGTTCGTACCATCGACCTACTGTATGCTAACTCAAAACTGTAGCCACTGCACCAACTGTACAGCAGAACTAATATGTCCTGACAGAGATAGTTACCATACATGTGGTTACAGTGTTGCAAGATAGCCACTCTTTAATGTCCTTTTTCTGCTGGATTTACTCGCCGGACGAAATTTTATGAGAACTATTTTTTATCACTGGCATGTGAGGAGTCGTGCTGCAAACCCCGAGTGTGCGAATTTCGCTTCTCCCTGTATATTGGTTGGTTGGTTTGGGGTATAAAGGGACGAAACTACAGGATCATCAGTCCCTTTTTCCTCATATAAACAAGTCTCAACGTAAAAAAAATCCCAAAAGGAGTTGTGGAAAGTAAAAGGGCGTAAAACTAATGGGGAACAACACCGAAGGAGAAAACAAAAGAAGCAAACCAGAAGGGGAAAACGTACACTAAAAGGAAAAGTAGAGGAAGGTGTTAAAATCATAAAGCAGATGGCCTTGGCTGGCCCATCACAAGAATAAAAAAACATGAGACAGCCACCCAGCAACACACTAAAATCTTGAGCCTAAAAGACAAGGCGAGATGAACATATATAGGGAAAAGATGAACACTAAGGCAAACAAAACACAAAGAAAGGGTGATGAAGAGGTAAAATGGAGGGAGTGTGGAGGCCTGGGAGAGGAGGTTAGATGCTCGCCCTTAGATTGTATGATAAAAACCCCCACAGGAATAAAACGTAAAAATAATCTGCCATTGAGGCATTGTCACCCAACATCATACATAGGATGCTAGGAAGGTAAAAAGTCCGTCGCAGAACGGGTAAAATTGGACAGTCCAACAAGATATGGACGACAGTCGTACTGGAACCACAGCGACACTGAGGTGGGTCCTTCAAATTCGTTAGTAACATCAGACAATCGTCTTACAACCTTATAAGGTCCAAAGTAACGCCTGAGGAGCTTCTCAGAGAGACCAACCTTCCGAACAGGAGTGAAGATCAAGACGAGGTCACCAGGCTGGTAGACAACAGGTCGGTGGCTCGCATCATACCTTCGGCGATCGTTTTCTTGAGCCTGCAACGTGCGGAGTCGAGCTAACTGCCGAGTTTCCTCAGCTCTGGTTAACACATGGCCGATGTAGTCGTCGTCCACGTCATCAGGATGCAATGGAAACACAGTTTCCATCGTCGTCGTCGCCTCACGCCCTTGCACCAGGAAAAATGGAGTAAATCCTGTGGTGTCTTGTTTGGCAGTGTTGTAGGCAAACGTCACGAAAAGCAGCACCTCATGCCAGTTGCTCTGGTCAACACTGACGAACATTGATAGCATGTCGGCCAAGTTCTTGTTAAGGTGTTCAGTAAGCCCATTAGTTTGTGGATGGTAGGCAGTCGTCATGTGATGAGTAATGTTGCACCAATGATTTATCTCTGTCACAAGATTCGATTGAAAAACTTTCCCTCGATGCCTAATTAATGACCTTGGGGCACCGTGTTTTAATACAATGTCTTCTACGACGAATTTGGCTACCTCGGATGCTTCGGCTGTTTTTACGGTTTTTGTAATGGCATAGCGTGTCAGATAATCGGTGCAAACAATAATCCATCTATTGCCTCTAGCAGACGTTGGAAATCGTCCAAGGAGGTCAATCCCAACACGCTGGAAAGGCGTTTCGGCTGGTGGAATTGATGTGAGTCGGCCAGGTGGTTTCTGAGGAACTGCCATTCTCTTATGGCACTCTCGACAGTGCGACACATAGTGACAGACACTCCTAAATAAACCTGGCCAGAAAAATCTCTTGCGGTTCCTATCGTATGTCTTAATAAATCCTAAACGTTCAGCCTCATGTGTGTCTTGGAATTTCTGTAGAACATCTAAGCGCATGTGTTTACGAATCACTGGTAGCCACCTCTTTCCAAATGGATCAAAGTTTTTCTTGCAAAGTAATCCATTAACTACCTTAAATTGTTCTTTCACCTCCTCTAACCGATTTAAGGCAAGCATAATTTGAGGTATCTTGGCGTCCTTCTTCTGCTCAGCAGAGAGATCCTTGAGTGCAGCGAGACAGACACTATCTTCATCAAAGTCTTGATGTTCTTGCACAGGGTTTCTTGAGAGACAGTCGGCATCTTGGTGTTTTCTTCCACTTTTGTACACTATGGTAATGTCATACTCTTGAAGACATAGTGCCCACCTGGCGAGTCGTCCTGTTGGATCCTTAAGAACTGTCAACCAACGAAGTGAATGATGGTCTGTAACAACTGTGAATGGCATTCCATAGAGATACTGTCGAAATTTGCACATGGCCCAGATCACAGCAAGACATTCTCTTTCTGTAGTTGAGTAGTTTCTCTCGGCTTTTGTAAGTGTCCTAGAAGCATGGCTATAACCTTCTCTTTTCCATTCAAAATCTGCACCAGAACAGCACCGATTCCATACCCACTGGCATCTGTGTGTAGTTCTGTAGGTGCTCTCTCATCATACAGACCAAGTACAGGGTCAGTCGTCAGAGTTTTTTGCAGCACATCGAAAGAATCCTGTTGAGCACCACCCCAGATAAATTTACCATCGGCTTTTAACAACTCTTGGAATGGCTGGGCTTCAATACAAAAGTCTTTCACAAAACGACAGTAATAAGAACACAGTCCAAGGAAGCTTCTCACATCTCTAATACTTTTATGAATAGGAAAGTCCATTATAGCTCTCACCTTTTCTGGGATTGGCCGCACACCTTCGTTTGACACAAGGTGTCCAAATATTTTGATTTCTTTTGCTCCAAAGAGACACTTTCTTGGATTAAGTTTCAGTCCAGCTTGTTGGAGACACTTAAGAACAGCCCTCACTCTTTTTATGTGTTCATCAAATGTCTCTAAGAACACTATAATGTCATCTAAATAACAAAGACACATCGTCCACTTCAGGTGCCTTAGAAGATTATCCATCTTCCGTTCAAAAGTTGCTGGTGCATTACACAAACCAAACGGCATTACATTAAACTCGTACAGGCCCTCAGGGGTGATGAATGCAGTTTTCTCACGATCAACCTCATCTACTTCGATTTGCCAGTATCCCGAGTACATGTCCATGGTTGAGAAAAACTTAGCCCCCTTCAGACAATCTAGTGTATCGTCAATTCGTGGAAGAGGGTAAACGTCCTTTTTAGTTATTTTATTAAGCTTCCTGTAATCAACACAAAAGCGCCAACTGCCATCCTTCTTCCTGACGAGAACCACTGGTGACGACCATGAGCTCTGCGAAGCCTGAATGATGTCATTCTTCATCATTTTCTCTTCCTCGTCTCGAATTATTCGACGTTCCATTGCTGACATATGGTATACTCTCTGGCTTATTGGTTGATGGTCTCCAGTGCTAATCCGATGCTTCGCCGTTTATTTGTCTAATTTGCTATTCACCTGTGGATTGAAACATTCAGAGAACTCTTGAAGAATGGCAAGTACCTTCTTCTGTTGTTCCTCAGTGAAATCTGGTGATAGTCAAGCTAGAAGATCTTGTCTCGTAGTGGTAGCACTAATTTCGCCCACAGACTCGGCATGGGAGGTTTCGATGCCGCTCAGCTGTTCTGCAATTAGTGGATCAGCATTTGCTACGCACATGCGTCTTGGAAGGATCTGCAATTCTCGGCGACAGTTAACTATCCACAATTCACCGAATCCGTTCTTAAACGAGACGACAGAGGCTGGGATGACCAAGGTATTCTTCAGTGGTATACTTCTCTTATGGAAACTGCTGGATCCATGGGTTGATGCATGGCATGACACATGACAGCTACCTTTCTAGCGCTGACTGCAGGAATGATCACTTCATCCAGCACACATAGTCTCCACACCCCCGGATGAGCATCTTCCTGTCCACAGTGTCTCATCACGTCTAGCGTAATCTCCGACCGACCACAATCTATAATTGCTTGAGAATCTTTCAAAAACTCCGATCCGAGAATGACATCATGACTACACTCTTGTAAGACTATGAATTCTAAGGGCTGTGTACGGCCATTTATACCCACAAGAATGGCACATCTTCCTGTAGCTTTTACATATTTTCCATTAGCCACCTTCATCAAAGAAGTTTTGCTGTCGACGAATACGGTTTTCTGCAACTGGCCATTGTACTTTTCCGAAATGACTGAATATGATGCTCCAGAGCCCACAAGAGCTCGAGCTGGTCGGCCATCAATGAGGATACCGACTTAGTTTCCTATCATTTTTGTAGTGATCGACGGAGGAGGATTTTTCTCTTCGGCGGCCTCACCGCCCTTTAGTTTTCCAGGTTGCGGCGGCTGGGTGATCGGCTGGAGCTTCTAAACGGTCATGGAGATCTTGATCGGCGTGTTGGGGAGCGTCCTCTCCAGCGGCTAGCTTGTGGCGATGGTGACCTACGTCGTCCTGCACCCACATCTTCTTGTTCATCTTCGTCGTCCCGGAGTTGGCGTCGGCTAAGATCGGTCTGCTGTCTTCTGGCGCGGGCGTCATCAAATATCCGCCGCCTTTCTCGGCAATAGCGCACCACATGTCCCGGTCATCCGCAGTGGAAACATATTGGTTGGTTATCCTGGGTCCTCCAGACATCCGTCTTCCGTGGTGCCCAAACAGGTTCCTATTACGGCTTTGTAGGAACGTAATATCGCCTGGGTCTCGAATTTTTACCGTTTTAAATGGAAATGAAGGACGATAGATTGGGTTCAATGTCTGCTCCACTTCCTCCCTAATGACCTCTTAAAGCGTCTCGGTTTTCTGCTCGCCATGCAATCCAAGTACCTTCTGAACTTCCTCTCTCACTGTCTGACGAAGAACACTTGTGAAATCAGTTTCTTCCTCCATCACAGACATCGATACGACGTTTGGAAGCCGTTCAAACTTCTTGCGTGTAATTCTTTTTTGATGCATTGTCTCGATATACTGGCACCATTTTATGAAGTCGTCTGCTGTCGAAATCTCCCTCAGGAGTAGTGTTTAATGCATGTCCTCAGCAACACCCTTCATGAGATGTGCAACCTTATCTTCCTCCTTCATTAGAGGATCCACTGTTTTACACAGCTCGAAGAAATCTTGAATGTAGGATGCTGTCGTTTCTCCTGGACACCGTGCGCTGCACTTTAATTTATTCTCAGCCTTGCACTTCTGCGCAGTTAGGCCTGGAATACTTCCCAGCTTGTGAACTTCTCCTCGTTGTTCTCATACAATTGCTTGGCAGTGGCCTCCAAGTATAAAAATATGTTAGCCAAACACACAGTGTCATCCCATTTGTTAAATTTGGCTATTCTCTCATATACCTTCAGCCATTTGTTTGGATCTTGGCCATCATCACCAGAGAACCCGGAAGGATGTCTCATGCAGTGGCACACAGTTGCTGTCATCGTGACGTCCTCTTCTTCTTCTGTCCCCAATAGATTGCGATCTGTTAATTATGGCTCGAACTCGGGTTTCCCGCCACGTAAACGGCGGCTCTGTCGTGGCCTGGTGGGAGGCACGGTGTCGTCGATAATGTGCGTCATCACAAGTTCCAATACCCAGCGTCTCCACCAGAATAATGTCACGTAGAGGAAGGTGTAGGTAGATGAATGACGAACACTAACTTCACTTAACGAAGGTTTATTCAACACTTGCACATACAAGAGCTCAGAGCGAACTGCCTCCACCATACAGTATATAAACAGCTACAGAACATTCCAGTACAATGATTCTTGCCATTTGTGGGTACTTCTAGAATGTACTCGAACCGAATACAGAAATGAAAATTTTCCAGTTCAGGGGAGTTTTGAACTCACGACCCTCCATGCAACAATCTAGTATCATAACCACTACAGTACAGCGACTGCGCTACTCGGCTTCTTCTGTGACAATATTAAGATGCCACCAGCACTTTTCCTTAAGCATACGAAGATGGGAAAGCCAAGTTAAGCAGACGTTGAAGACCAATCCCAAAAAGCAGTAAGTCTCCACTACATCAAGTAGTTGATCACCAAAGTAAAGTTCTGGAAGGCGGTGGACAGTGTGACGACAACAGATGTGTGTGACACAATACTTGGTGCCTGAAGACTGAAAGCCATAAGTGAGGGCTCAAAACTGTGCCTTCCCTATGGCTCCCTATGGCTGGCATTCAGCCACACCAATAGAAGAGGAGCAGAAGGAAATTCAAAAACCGTCAGCATATATGAGGGGAGTTACTGAGGAACCTACTGCTAGTGCGAGACTATTGACAGTAATTAAAAAGAAGGGGACACTGAGAACAGAGCCCTGTGGGGCCCCATTCTCTTGTATGTAGGGTGCACTGAGGGAAGCACTGACATGAACACTGAATGTGCAGAGCGACAAGAAGTTCTGTATAAAAATCAGGAGTGGACACTGGAGACCCCACTCACGCAGAGCAGTGCGCATATGGTGCCACCAAGTGGTATCATAGGCCTTCGTCAGGTCAAAAAAAGGCAGCACTAAGGTGTTGCCACCAGGAAAAGGCCTACTGAATGGCAGATTCTGGGTGGAGCAAGTTGTCGATGGTGGAGCGCCCTTGGCAAACACCACTCTGGGACAGAGCCAGAAGGCCTCGAGACTCAAGGAGCCAACACAACCACCACCTCACCATGTTCGAGTAGATAGCACAGAACGTTGGCGAGGCTAACAGGACGATAACTATCCAAATCTAGTGGCTTCCTAGCAGGCTTTAGCACTGGAATGATGATACCTTCCCGCCATTGCGTCGGAAATTCGCCATCGCTCCAGATGCAGTTGAAGACGACAAGGAGGAGGCGCTGGTAATACGCTGACAGATGTTTAAGCATTAGGAAATGTATGCAGTCTGGACCAGGGGTTGTGCTAGGTCAGTCAGCAAGGGCACCGAAAAATTCCCTCTCGCTGAAGGAAGTATTATATAGCTCAGGTTGGCGTAGAGCAAAAGTTGGGTGTTATCATTCCACCTGCTGTTTGAGTAAATGGTGTGCAGGGTGGTAATTCTCAGATGAAGAGGTATGAGCATAATGCTCAGCAAGATGCTCTGTAATTACATCTGGATATAACTCCATGTGTGGAAATTCCAGTTACATCTGTTGTGGTCTGATAACCATAAAGTTATTGGAGCTTGGTCAAAACCCGGGAAGGTGAGGTTTGTGTCCCAATGATGGAGACGTAGCATTCCTAAGACTCCTGCTTCCGTTGTTTGATGAGTAGGTGGACCTGAGCATGGAGCCGTTTGAAGGCAATGAGGTTCTCCAGGGATGGGTGGCACTTACGATGTTGGAGGGCCTGCCTATGGTCTCTAATGGATGCAGCCATTTCCGGCGACCAGCAAAGCACTGACCGCCGCTGGAGGCAACACGAGGGACAAGTGATTTGCCAAATCAACTGCGGCAACAATGGTAGTACTGCACACGTCTCTTTCTTTCCTCTCTCTCGGTCCATCTCCTCCTGTCCTCCCCTCTTATCCTTATCCTATCTCTGTCCTTACTCTTCACCTGTTTCCTCCTCTCCCCTCTCTCCCCATCTCTTCGCCTCCTCTCTGTCCATTTCCTCCTCACCACCATCCCTGCTCATCTCCCCCCTTTCTCTCTACACATCTCTTATTTCCCACTTCATTGCCCATCTCCTCTTCCCCCTCTCTCTGACCATCTCGTCTTCTCACCCTCTGCCCATCCCCTCCTGTATACCTGTGTCTGGTCATTTCCCCTTGCCCATTCTCTGTCCACCTTCTTTTAACTCCTCTCTCTGTCCATCTGCACCTTCTTTCCCACCTTCCCCTTTCTCTCTTTGCCTTCTCCTCCTCTCCTTCTCTCTATACCTCTCTTCCTGCCTCAGTATCCCTGTCCCTTTCGTCCTGCCTGCCATCCATCCCTACACCTCCTGCCCTCTCTCACTCTCATCACCCATTTCCTTCTACTACACATTCCTTCGTCCCCTTCTCTCTGTGCTCCCTTCTTCCCCCCACTGTATCCTCCTCCCACCCCTCCTCCCACCCCTCTCTATCTACCTCCTGCTTCTCCCATCTACCTTTCTATCTCCTGCTGACTCACCAACCCTATCCATCACCACCTGCCCGCTCTCTTTACTCATCACCTGCCTCCCTCTCTCCCCATCCATTCTCTTCTGTCCCCCTCTCTCTCTGTCCATCCTCTCCTCTTTCCATTCCAACCTTCCACCAGCCATACCTATATGCAAGTGTAGCCCCTGCACAACTGGTCCCACAAAATACCTGACATGAAGGGCATCCTACTCTTCAAGGGCTTCAAAACGATTTTTCTTCCTGATGTATAAGCTGCCCTGTATAACAGGACGATGAGGCAGGTCAGTACTACTACAACACGCCTGTTGTGCAGGGCACCCTATGCATCACGAAGCTGGAAAACCATTTCTTGCCTCTGACATGTAGGCTGCCCTTGCATAGCTGGTCAGTAATGTGTCCCAATAGTATAGTCATGCAAGGTAGTCTGTATAGTAGGGACTGAAGAAATTTGTGTTTGCTTGTATTTCTGCTCCTACTGGAACTAGCAGGTTACAAACATCACATTGTTGGTATGCGTGAATTTTGCTGTTTGTGTGTCAGATTTCATTAAAATCGATCTGAGGGTTTGGGAGGATATCCTGGAGAAACACACTTACAGTCTGATTTATATATATCCTAGCCATTTCTCTGTGTCTTTGCCTGAATGCATATATCTCATGTATAACGTGTACATCTCCTTATCCATCTCCTCTCTCTCTGCCCATCAACTTCTCACCTCCCTATCTGTCAAACTCATCATCTCGCCTCTCTCTGTCCATCCTTTCGCCTCTTTCTGTCCATCTCATCCTCCAACCTCTCTCTCCACTCATTACTTCCTCGCCTCCAAATCAGTCCATCTCATTGTGCAACATCCCTCAGTCCATCTCGTCCTCTACCCCCTTGCTTCTGTCTTTACATTTCCTCCCTCTCTTCCCATTCCTGGCCCCCTTCCCCCCTATCCAATCCCTCCAACCCCCTCTCTCCCTCTGCCTCCTCTAAACACCTCACCCTTCCACCAGGCATAATCATCTGCATGCAGGGGCGATTCTAACAGTCGGTCAAGGGGGGGGGGGAGGCTAATGGGGGGAGGGGTTTGGGGTAATGTAATATGGCTTAACAAAAGGAGAGTTGGGGTCCTCTACCGACAAATTGGTAAAATTTGGTGTTGCTTAATGTACTTTTTGGTGATTGTTTCGGAGTTCAGGGTAAAAAATATGCATTAATAAATAATAAGACGCATATTTTAAGTTAAATGATATTTATTGGTTTAGGTAGTAAGCTATTTGCCGCTCTTATTCGTTTGTAAAAATGTGTCTGGAATACATTGCAATTTATATTACTACATAATTATAAAAAAAATGATTGAATCTGTTGGAGTAACATATTCACTGATTTCTCAAATCATTTTATCCAGTGTATATGATACTCCATGAAGGGGGAGGGCTATAGCCCCCATACCCCCCCCCCCCCTTGCCACCGCCGCTGTCTGCATGTTTATCTCCTGCAAAAGAGGACAATAAAGCAGGTTGGCACTACTTCCACAACATGCCTATTGTGCAGCACAGCCTATATGCCAAGGATTTGGAAAACCTTTTTTCCCATGACGTATAGGCTGCCATGCAAAGGAGGCCAATACAACTCCACAACACAACACATTTGTTGTAGTGGGCAGCCTGCATGTCAGGGGGCTAGAAGACCATATCTAGACTCTGATGCGTAGGCCACACTGCAAAACAAGTCAGTAAGGTAGATTGGTACTATTCCCACAGAACACAGCTGTTATCCAGGGTAGTCTATGTGACAGGAGCTTAAAACATGCATGTCTGCATCTCAGTAAATATTGGAGCTAGAGCGTTATGAATCTCCCATAATGATCCTCTCGGACCAAGACGTTTGTGTGTTAAACTTGGCCCACCTTGGTCCATGAGCCTGGAGGTTTGCACATAAGCATACTAATAGTTCTGAGCGGCCATATTTCTTGACACACATCAAGGTGTCCTGTGTATCTTTGTACATTTTGTGGGAGCTACCAGTGAATGTAGCTGACTGAATTACTGTTGCCCCCATATTGTCAGCATTTCCATCTTTTGCCAATGAGTCCATAAAATGTACATAGTGCTCGACACACAGACGTCACTGATACTGGCGTATGTATTGGAGGCGTTCAGTCTCAATTTTTACTTACATATCTACCAGAAAATTGGTAATAGTTTAATAGGCAGTTGTGGATGTCGATGCAGACCATAAAATGGTATGGATAGAATTCCATTCTTTGGCCTGTTTTGATTGACAATGGATCAACAAGCAGGAGGCCAGAATGGTAGCCATCATCTATCTGGGAGAAAATGAGGGGGTACTGCAGACTGTCATATAATCAGTGTAGTTCAGATACATACATACCCCTGCAATGGTGTAGAATAATTTCCTGGATGTTAATTTCATCTGTGGATATGACCATGGCTATCTCAGGCGACTGGGAGGGATTGAAATGGCATTTGTGCTCCCCTGGCAGTGCTCTATTGGATAATACAACTAATTTGCACTCATCACTCGATGTTGTTCGTAGGCAGTTTCAAAGTGTGCAATTTGCTGTGTGTGCAGCAATTATTTTTTTAAAAATGTAAACGCGATTTCACAGTGTGTGCCAGCACTGCATTCACATCATCTGTTTGCCTCAAGGACTTCATTACCCAGGAAATACAGTTGCAGGTATTTGGGTTCATTGCCTTCAGATAGCAACACGGATCCTACCTGGTTATATCTCTGCCCCTGGATCTTGAAAGTGGTACCCACTGCAGTGTGTCTAAATGATGCTATTGTACCGAACGTCATCTGGAATGGTGCATTATATTTTCGTCTCTACTGTAAGAAATGTCTCGACTGTGGTGTGTCCCCTTGTGTCAGTGCATGTAATTCATATGGTGGTGGACCAGGGCGTGGCTGTATCACTTTAGGACATGGTGTAAAAAATATCTGAAGATGGTCATTACAGACTGAAACCGGTAATCGTCTAAAGAATTCATTTGTGATCAGAGACTGCAATAATAAAGCATTTTACGGTATTGGATCACTGTTTGTACACGCGATTATGTCGCAGTTGGTGTTCACTTGAGCATCCCTACAACACATGCCAGGCGGTTTGGCAGGAAACCATTTTGTGCTGCAATGTGAACAAATGCCGACATTTTACCCACACAAAACATTGGTATCTCTGCATATGTCTCACAAGGTATGTAGTGATAGAGGCGCAGATGTTGCGTCTCATGTGCTTGTGAGTGGGATGCACGCTGTTCTTGCCATTGAAGCCTCACTCAAGCAGATTCAAGTCTTCTGTATACTGCTGCAGTTGATCACATCTGTGCATGATGTCATTCCATGTCCTCAGGATGTTCCTGTGCATGTCACTTTTTTGGGGAGTGTGGCACTGTGGCACACTTTGTCTACTGGAATATGTTTTAATTCAGCATGTTGCACCCGTGTACATTGTGTGTGTTGCAATAGAGGAGTTGCGAATGGTGTTCAAGTTTGGTGTCAGGATATGACAATGCCATTCTGTTGCGTCACATAGTGCACTACGTAATATTTGCTGAACATATAACGGATTGTAGTATTTGTACATAACTGTAATGGGGATGGAAACATTTAGGTATTTCACATTGGATGAATACAGTGATACATATCTGTGCTAAGAGCCTGGCATACATCCTGAAGCCTCATGACACAGGGCACACTCTGGATGTGTAATTGAAACACATGCAGCATACTTGCTGTGATGTGCTGATGGTCATCACCTCAGAAACAATGTGTTGTTGTCTGTGGAGAATGGGAATTGGTGGGCGTATGATGTGGGGAGGCAATGCAACAACATTTGGGGGATTGCCTGTCTGATTGCCCATAAGGGGCTGACTTGTCTGCTGCCCTGCAAAGCAGGTCATTAACCCCACACAATGAACCTGTTGAGCAGCGCAGCCTATACATCAGGGACTTAAAAAACGTCACGTGTCTGTATCTCTGTATATATTAGAGCTAGAACATTATAAATACTAATGTATTGGTCGTTTTGGAGCAAGGAGTTCTTGTACCAAATTTGGTCCACTTCAGTCCAGTGACCTGGCAGGAATAATTGGACACACATACATATTCCAAGCCTTATATATTTTAAGACCAGCCATTTCCTGTGGCTTCACACACATGTGTTCAACATGTATATTGAACGTATTTCCTCCTCCTCTGTCTGTGTCCACCTCTTCCTCCCTCTGTCTGTCCACTTCATCCTCCCACTCCATCTGTTTATATCCTCCCCCCTCTCTCTGTCTCTTCATCTCCTCCTCCCCTCTCTTTGCTTATTTCTTTTATCCACTCCCTCTGGGCAGGATGTCTGTTGTGGAGGACAGGCTAAATATCAGTGGCTTCAAAATAATTTATTTAGCCCTGATGTACAGGCTACCATGCAAAGCAAGTTGATAAAGCTAGGCCAGAACTACTCTAACACAACATGCCTCTCATGGAGGGTCACCCAATGTGTCAGGGAGCGAAAAACCATTTCTTGCCCCTGGCCACAAAGCAGATTAATTTGGCAGGTGAGAACTGTTCCCACACAACCTGTCTGTCATGCAGGGCTGTCTATACGCCAGGGGCTGAAAAAAAACAAGCTTTTGCTCACATCAAAACGCCTATTGGAGCCAGGGTATTATAAAACCTATAGCGCTGATACTCCTGAGACCTGCTGTTTCTCTACTAAATTTGGTTGAAATCGATCCAGGGTTTGGGAGGAGATTCCAGTCATACACACATACATATACTCTACTTTATATATATATAACACACACACACACACACACACACACACACACACACACACACACACACACACACACACACACACATATATATATATATATATATATATATATATATATATATATATATATATATATAAACACTATGTGTATATTTTCTTGGAATTTTATCTCGCCATCCAAAATCTGAGATGCAGTGCATTCAGTTTCCCAAACTATTTTTGTTTTGCAGTCTGTAACCCACCACTCTCTCAAATTGTCGATCCCGATCACAATTTCGAAAATTTTTTATCATGATTATTACTCCTTTGATAATAATTAACATTATTATTTTGCTGGAAATTATTATTACCTCTACGTTCATGATAGCTATTGTGATTCATGTTCTGGTTCCCATGTCCATGTTGGTTATTCAAATTTTTTGGTTTGGATTTCAATGACTGTTCCAGCTTCTCAGTCAAATTAAAAAATTGTCTATCGATTTGGTTCAACTATCTACTGGGTCCCAGTACAAAAATTCTGACATCCGTCTTTTAAGTGTTGTAATTTATATGCATTAATTTAGCCAATTCTCATACACAAAACTCCAGTGTAGAAAAGTGTCATTCCAAAAATTGCCTTGCTAAGAATTCATTCTGAAATTGCGTTTCATTCCAAAATTTGTTTAGCAAAAACCTCCAAAATGCGTTGTTACTGTTGAACGAATTATTCATTAAATTTGCCTTGTATTGTGCATCACCTTTGAAATGCCTCTTTGCGAATTTTATTTGTGCTTTGTTCAACATCTATGGCATCAAACTTTCTCTACATACCTTGGGAAATTTTAAAATATGATGTTTCCCATCGTTTACAAAATATTTCACGTTTCCTGTCCCAATGTATGGCACATTAATCACAGTAGCAACTTGACCCATTGCTAAAGAGCTTAATACATCATACACTGCTTGCTCTGCACTGCCTCCTCATGGATTCCTGCTTCAAAAACCTGTCTATTATTTACAACCTGTTTCTGACACACTACAATCCTCCAAGACAACTTGCTAAACACCTTCATAGTGTCATCTTTGAGCGTATTTTGGCTTTGCACATAGTTCCTCATGTCACTGCTTAGCTTGTCCTGTACCTTTTCAAGCCCTTCTCCCATTGATTTCTTAGGTCTATCGACTCCAAAAATTATTTCCATTTCTACTCTTACCATTTCCTCTATCTCCATTTTAACTTTTCCAAACTCTGAAGCCCACTTTCGCCACAACTGGAATATCTTCCAGCGAATGTGAAAAAGATTTCTCTCAAGTAGATCTAATAGTTACTTCATGTAGGCTACCTATTCTTGTATGGACAACTTATGCACTGATGTTCATCATTATGGTAGAGCCTCCTCTCTCTCAGTTCAAACCTAACAAACATAAAAATTCATGGCTACTCCAAAATTATCATTATTCAGCTGATGGCAAAGGAAGTTAGAAATTTGTGGTAAGTCCTATGGGAGCAAACTGCTGAGGTCATCAGTCCCTACGCTTAAACACTACTTAATCTAACTTAAACTAACTTACATTAAGGACAACAAATATACCCATGCCTGAGGGAGTGAATTGCCCCTTCTGTTTATTGATTGGATAGCCACTGAATTGCTATTTGTTTATTTAATGGGATAACAATAATTATTAAAAGGTGGCAATTTTATTTAAGCACCGCTTTTACTCTTTCGATTGTTGCGAGTCAGCGATAGTGCAATGCTGCTCGCTTTGGAGAATACACATTTTATAAGAATTATTTGGTCCAGGAAACACTTTTGCGATTTAGACGGTATTCGCGTAATCGTACTGATTAAAAGTTATCGTTTCCGAAAGACGCAGGTTCGATTAAAGCTGTGTGCACTTTTGCGCGTATAATGAAAATATTCATAACACGTCGCGTAACAAAAAGAAACATGCGAATCACCACCGTGGTCAAACGAAGAAAATGTATGATAACATAAATGTTCTTTGCTGTTATTCAGGACAGGCTCAGATTAGACCTTGCAATTTTTAGTTATAGGAAATGACAAGACGTTACACTTGGAAGATATTTGTTTTGAATAACTTGTATTTACCTTCTCTCTCTCTCTCCTTTTTACAGCCTTTCTACCTTCACATCGATTAAGGAACTTTTCCTTCTCTACCAACCAGTACGAGAACAAAATTCAGACTCCACGAAAAGTCTTACATCGAATTATTACATGCTTAACCCTTAGCAATCATATATAATTTCGTAGTACAAACAATGCTAATTTATTCCGTGCACAAGAAAGTCTTTGATACACTGCGCTCAAAAATGAAAATAATAAATTTATAATTACATTGTTAATATCATGAATACTTCTTTAAATCATGAAAATAAGGTTTGACATCGTCGTAATATTAATTTTCATCGTTGTAGCACTACATTGCCCCCTTTGGATGTAAAGTCACATTTGTTTGACTGGACATCCAAGCAGGCTTATTTTCCTTGTCTGTTCTGTTTAAAGTTCACTGTGTTCTTTCACTTGGAAGCATTTGCTTTGTTTACTTTTAAGACTCAGGGATTTTGAGTTATGCTCCCCCATTCGGGCAAAGGCCAATGGGAAAACCCCTGGAGAAAAACCACGGCGGAGCGAGCGCATCTTCCATACCCTCTTTTTTAATTTTCAACATTTGAATATTCACTTCGTATGACATTTAATAATGGTACAATTTCGTGATAGTGCTGCTGGTGACGACGGCTGGCGACTTGGTGTACTGCAACACCGATGTCTCGCCCCATCAGGTAAGTCCTCGATGGACTGCGATGACGTGGCAGGGTGCGGCAAGGGATGACGGATGATGTCGCTGCAGTATGCTGCCCTCACCGACACGTGTGCTCAGTATCCCAGCATACAGTCACATGAAATTCAAACAGCAGTATCAGTTCCTTAAATTAACATTTAAATTACATCATATTTCACGCACTCTTTCACTCAACAAGAAGAATGTGTTTTTTTTTTTTTTTTTTTTTTGTGAGGTGTTCGACTGTTTGTGAGTTTCTTTATCATGATGCAAGTCCATTCGTCCTTCCGACGTAACTGACATCTGCAATTAAAGGTTCATGTAATTACGTTCCAACATTGATACAGTTCTGCAACGGGTTTAATGATATAGTCAGTAGCAGTTCCCAACACTGTTACGACTCGCCACTGTTGCTGACTGATCGATAAAAACACTTGCTCTTGAGTTTTAGTTTGCATGGAATGTTACGTCCACGCATGTGGTCCCAATAACACTCTGAATATTTGGCATTACTAAACACTCGTAGCACAAAATTTGAAAACAAAATCATGGTAACACAACGCACTCATTGAGCGTCCACTTTTGTGTTAAATTCCACTCTTTCGCTAGTGAAATAAAGTTCGTACGCGTAGAGGATAATGTTCACAGGAAGTCTTTGTTCATAGGTCATCTGTGACATGTTCACTCCACCACGTAGTCACTTGATCACAGTTATCAAGTCTGACAAGGTAAAGTCCTTGTGCTACCCATAAGAATGTCTTTACACAGTCTAGTTACATAATGATGAATTACTGAATGATTGTACATATCAAATGAAGTACATAATTGTAGTCATTTACAATATAAAAGCAAATCCTAAGTCATATATTTTCTCGAAAAGGTGCTCCTGGACTTACAAAGAATTGTGCAGTGATAAACAATAGTCTGTATATGTTTGTCTGTGTAATGATCTGTTCAGTCATGGACAACATCTTGTTCGACCTGGTTTATAGCTCATGTATTTTCGAGCACTAACTTACCGGGGAAAATTCGTTAAACCTATATGTAACTCGCGTAAACTTTACATGTTGTAAGTGTATCCTGTACACAGTCTGAAAGAGAAAAAAAGAACATAACCTGCTCACCCTAGTGAGTTCAAAATAGTTAACAATCAACAAAATGAAACGTTTATTTTCTAAAGTCACTATTGTGTGAAATATGCAGTTCTGTTCACTGTTCGTAGTTTCACACGCATAAGTTCCTGAAAGTTTACTAAATCTCAACAAGTTTGTATTATGTTTGATTAAGTGTCTTAGGGTGGAATCATCTTGAAGCAATTCTTCTTCTCCTTGCTGCAGCTCGGCGTTCTCTTCTCCGTCGAACTGGAGCTGAAATTTTCTTACAACTAATTGGTATTCTGAGAGTCTCTTCGTCAAAGCAGTACTGATGCTTCCAATGTTGTATGTTCCTATTCTCCCACACGCCACATCGCAGTGTGTCCATGAAATACTTATACACTAGTCCATTAATTAATAATTGTCACTCAGCCTACTCGCACAGTACTTGAGTCTTTGATGTTTGACTTCACCTCATTACGACACACGTAAAAGGTCATCTACTGTACTTAAGACCACAAATGGTCCTGAATATAACGGAAACCACTTCTTTATTTTTTTCTTTAATAATGACGACTTCGGATAATTCCTTACTAACACCATATCTCCCACATTAAATTGTTGAGTATTCTGTAGTCTCCGGTTGTGTGATTCTTGCCGTTTCTGTGCATTCTCGTAAAGTGTGACCAATGCTTGTCTAACTTAGTCCTCCCAGTCTTCCGGTTCGGTATTTAGTTTTGGAAGTGGGTTGACCCAACTATTGTCTTCTTTTGTTTTTAATGTGAGTTCTGCTGGAGTAAAACCTGTCGATAAATGTGCTATGTAGTTTACAATACTTTCAAACGGCTCTATGTATTCTACCCACTTAGTTTGTTTAGCTGAGCAGTACGTTCTCACAAAGCGATTAAACTCGCGGAACACACCTTCTGTGAGATTACCTTAGGGGTGGAACTTCGAAATGAAAATTGGTTTCATATTATGTTTCTCTAAGAATTTCTTCCAGGTAACGCTCGTAAAATTTGAGGCATTGTCAGAGAGTAATGTTTCTGGAGTTCCGAAATGAGGTATGTAATCATTTTCCAATCGGTTTATTATCGTTCTCGTGGCTGTTATTTTTGTAGCAAATAGCTTTACAAACTTAATAAAGTTATCTAGCACTGCTACGAGGTATTTGACCTTTCCTCTGGCAGTTGGCAGAGGTCCAGCGATGTCAATACTTAAAAGTTGGCGCGAAGTAGTTGGAACAATTGACTGCATTAATGTCTGCGATGATAAAGCACACGGCTTTACGCGCTGGCAAATGTCACATGCTCGCGTCATCCGTAGGGTCTTTCTATACATGTTATTAAAATGACAATACATTCTTAGTTTCGCCAGGCACTTCCTTGAACCGAAATGACCCCAAACATTATGTTTATATATTATTAACTTTTGCTCACATTGCTGCGGAATACATACTAGCCAGTTTCGTGAATCCTCATGTCTTCTAAAAAATAACACATCCTGATGTAACCTGTAATATTTATGCAATTTCGAAGTAGGATCCGTTCTCAGTTGATCCTTGATCTCGTGCCAAATATTATCTATATCCTGTTTTTGTGCCATATTTTTACACATGTCTAGAAAATATTTACGATTAACATTGTCCGCCATTAGTAACACTTTAAATTCCGATGCTTGATCTGTGAGTTCACTAAATTGAGGTAAACCTTAGGGTAGCCTAGACAAAGCATCTGCCACAATATTATTACTTCCTTTGATGTAAATAATCTGGAAATCATATTTCTGCAACGCTAATGTCCATCTTGCCAAACGTGCATGGAGAAGTTTACAGGTCAGCAGGAAACTCAAAGCCTGATGATCACAGTATACCCGAACGTGTCTACCATAAACATAATAATGAAATTTGCGAAACGCCCATACCACTGCCAATGCGTCAAGCTCTGTAGTGGAATATGCGCGTTCGCATTCCGATAATACACGACTTGCGAAAGATATTATTTTTATTTGCTCGTGTCCGTCTAATGTTTCTGTTTGAAATAAACACGCACCTAACCCAGTACATGAAGCATCTGAGGTTATGCAAAAATCTTTACGTGTCGAAATCATGTGCACACTGGTCAGTCCACACCCACGGCGCATTCTTTTTCAGAAGCCCCAATAGATGTTCGCTGTTAAGCCATTGATTAGGCACGAACTTTCGGAAAAAGATACAAGACCCATATATGCCTTTAATTGTCTTTTGTTGGCCGGGTATGGACAGTTTCTGATAGCCTCGAGTTTCGTATTGTCCGGGAAGATTCCTTCTGATGATACTATATGTCCTAGAAACTTTATCTCCGTCTTTCCAAACTTGGACTTCTTAAGGTTAACCGTAACAGCTGCAAGTTCAAATTTGTGTAACACCAAGTTAATTAGTTTGATATGCTCGTCCCACGTTGGTGAAGCAATCAATAAATCGCCCACATAGACAGTAACTTGCTCTAACAAATCCGGGCCTAGGACAGTGTCAAGCGCATTAATAAAGACTCCAGCACTGACATTCAATCCGAATGGCAATACTCTGAATTGATAGCTTCTTCCTCTATAAATAAATGCTGCATATTTCCTAGATCTTGACGTTAAGACCACCTGCCAGTATGACGCGCGGAGTTCGAGGCTTGATAGATACTTTATCAAATGGCTCTGAGCACTATGGGACTTAACATGATAGATACTTTATCCCATGGAATTTCTGTAATAGTTCTTCTAGATTCTCAGGCCGCGTCCTGACAGGCATAATAATTTGACTAATCCGGTGAGCATCGAGAACCAACCTTACGCTTCCATCGGATTTCATTACCGGTAAAAGTGAGTTACTATATGGTGATAACGAGGCCTCAATAATTCCCCATTCCAGCATTCGTCTAATTTCTTTTCTTACTGCTTCCCTTTTCGCGCTGGGTATTGAGTACGTTTGATGACAGTAAATTTCATGGGGAAACACTTGCATGTCGTACACGTAACCTTTAATTAGTCCAGGTTTTTCCAAAAATACTTTACGATAATTAGTAAGTGTGTCTAGTAATTGCTTTTGTTGCAGACTGTCAAGACCAGAGGATTGTTGTACTTTTTCTACTATTTCATAGAGGTGGATATTCTCCTCGTCCTTGACATCTTCCATGACCGGGAATGTACTGCAATTGAAACTATCTTGAAGCCGCCATAAATGTGCGCGAATCGGTTCTATCTTTAAAATTTGACAATATTTGCCATGCAATTCTTTGGTCTTTACCAAGTCTAACCTGACTCTCGTGTCACCGAAGCACATGCTGCATTCACCCTTTGCGAGATCGATTTAGTTTCCGTCTCTCGCAAAATATCTAATCGAGGAGACAGTTCACGGCTAAATTCTTTACAATAAGGAAGGTGCACTCTTTGGCTCCCATTCCAAAATTAATACAAATCCGTGTCTGTTCCCGAACTAGTTGGGCTTTCTGACTAATGGCTCCTGTAACTCGACAATTAGTGACTGGAAAAACCGGAATCTTTCTAATCTTCTTTAAATGAAGAAAGAACGATTCATTCAGCACAGAAACAGATGATCCAGTATCTAAAATCACCGTAGTTTGAATACCATAAATATCACAAACTTTAGCTGCTTGTACAACTTCCCGTTCAAACAAATTACCCTTCTTCCGAAAATCTTGACATAATTCCTCTCGTATATCGACTCCGTCATTATATCTTAACCTCTGCATAGTTGAACTACGTTGCTGAGCAACATCAACAGAATTATTCCTACACACTGCATTTTTCGCGTCGTTCGACCCGATCGCTGCTGATTCTATGCGACACACATTCTCATTGTTACTACAGCTGGTTGTCTGCACGTTTGGTTGCTCGTTATTACTAACATCATTCATGCAAGTGCCCCCTAGACACCCTGCGACTGACACACGGGAGCAGAATGTCGTCGCATCTAGTTTGACTGACTGGTACTGGTTGATGGTTGCGGTTCACTTACCTCAATGATCTTGATATTTTGATTCGGTGGTTGCCATGGCTGTGCCTTCATATGCTACTGCATGTTATTTGACATATTTGTATTGTACGGGGGTTGTACATGATTGTTGTTGTGATATTGCGGTGGTCTAGGCTGCTGCCATTGCTGTTGTGCATAATTCTGTGTTGACCAGTTATGTGGTGGTTGCATGTTTTGCTGATTATTTGAAAAATTACCGTTATTGTTATTGGCGTTAGCTCTAAAATCTCGTTTCCGTTTCTATGAAAAGTTTCCGTTATTGTTTTGTCCGCTATTGTTCTGTGGATGATAATTGTGATTCGGTGCATTACTGTACTGTCCATTTGTGTTCATATTATGGTTCTGCCATCCTGAATAATTCGGACTATTCCAATGCTTTTGATTCCCATAGTAGATGTTTCTATTACTATTGTTCCTGTGGTTTCGCCCATTGCCACTACCATTACCATTATTCGACGAATTATTCCCATAATGGTGTCTGTCCTCTCCGATAACCAAATCTAAAGAGTCCAGTACAGATAGAAAATGTTCCACGTTGTCTTCAGGAATGTGAAACAATTTCTCGTTTAGATCACGCGGTAACTTCTCCTTTAATATCTTTAAAACATCACACTCAGGGATTGGTGTGGATAAATATTTCACTTTGTCCAGAAACTTTTCGAAATATTTCCGCAAAGTACCGCCTTTTCTATTAAATGGCTCAGGACTATAAACGTCTCTTCTTAATCGTTCTAGTACCCCACGCGACCAATACTTGTTTAGAAAGGCTTGTTCAAATTCATCGAAGGAGCTGCATTGTTCAGCTTTCTGTGTCGCGAACAACGCTGGCTCACCTTGAATATGGGTAATGGTAAAGACAATTTTCTCCCTTTCGTTCCAACTTTTTGGCATTATTCCGCGGATCCCTTTGATAAACACAATTGGATGGGGTCCGTTCTTATCATTGGTAAACTTCTGAAACTGTGAATTCTTCACTAAAGCATCCTGAGTCACCAATGATTGTGTATGGTCCTGATAAACGGATGTTACTCCACGTGTTGGATTGAAATTATTGCCCGTCTGCCCCCAACTTTCAGTTAAAGGCGTTTCATAATGATCACGGTGTGTTTCTGTGATACTAACACACTCCGGTGAACTGTTATGAAATGTCTGCATACGTGTTTCATTAAGCACTTTCTGCACGTTTTGCAATTCAGTCTGGAGTTCATGAATCTTTGTGTTGTTTTCATGTATCAGTTGTGTTCCTGCTCGTTGTAACATCACAGGTAGTTCCTTCTTTATAACAATACTAATTTGTTTGTCTTTGTCATTTAGCCATGTGATGAATGTGGTCACAACGCGTTCTTCTTGTTCTCTGTATTTTGGTTCTATTACGTTTTGATTATCAACCGTATTCTATACGTGTACTTATGTTGCGTATTTCCGCTTCCAAAGAAGTGTGTGTTTGTTGTAATTTGTCCACATCCTGGATTACTTGCTTTACATTCTGTGGTAAGTCATGGTATGTTTGTTGCATACTTGAAATGTTGTTCTGTATAGCAGACAACTGGGCATCTATTTGCTGTCGCAGCTGGCGATCGTGTTCTTTTAACCGGTTTTCAAGCTTTTGATCTATCTCTTTTAAGAACTGTGAAAAGCTTAACTGCGTACGCTCGTCTAATTGACTGATGCGTTCATCCAAGGTCCTAATCCGTTCATCTATTCTGCTAATACGTTTATCTAAATTATTATTAATCTCAGTTGCACGCTGTATCTGTGATTGTTCCTGTATTTTAAACATTTGTTCCATTTTCATCATTAAGAGAGAAAATGGATCCATTACTGTTTGTGCTGGCTCTACCGGTGGTAAATCGACTGTAACTGGTGTTTCTTGTGATTCTGCTTCAGTGTGCACTTGAACTACCGTCTGTATTCTACCTGAGTTTTCTACAGCAGATGGATCACTGACTTTAATATTAGTGTCCTGTTCTATATCCTCTGTCTGATCTGAAAAAATATTATCAATTTCTACATCACTAGTTATTCCTTCCTCCTCTGAATGTTCTACAGTTACTTCCTGCTGTGTAGCTTTTCTTACACGTCGCTCTGTTTTCACCACGTTTGCAAATGTTTGGGTGCAAGTCTAATCCGAAATACGTCACACGCAACACATCAATTATTCCGTCACACAAAACATAAAACAATTACTAAACTGCACCAGATTGGAATCAGTACTATAAATGTTCACTTTCGTTTGATTAAAATTCAGTTCCAATCTCGTTCAGTTAACCTCTACTGAAAACACTTGATGCTGTATTTTACTGATCCTTCTCGCAGTTATTTAAATATAATTGACTCATAGATTCCTAAGAGGACACACTCGCAAAATATAAATTTTTTGTTTCTTTGATTTATTTTTTATTTTTTTATTATAATTTTTTTTAGTAAGATACAGCACCAGGTTGAAGAAGATGTTGTGCCTACCTTACGCAGTGCTTCGTTTTGCTGACGATGGGATGGAATGGTACAGAAAAATTATCGTGCTTAGGGTCGTCGTAGATTTCCGCTCATTACAGCATGAAACAAATAGAAAAAAACACACATTAGCACACACATATAAGCTAGTCCTGTCAATAGGTTTCCACTGAATTGCCCCTTCTGTTTATTGATTGGATAGCCACTGAATTGCTATTTATTTATTTAATGGGATAACAATAATTATTAAAAGGTGGCAATTTTATTTAAGCACCGCTTTTACTCTTTCGATTGTTGCGAGTCAGCGATAGTGCAATGCTGCTCGCTTTGGAGAATACACATTTTATAAGAATTATTTGGTCCAGGAAACACTTTGCGATTTAGACGGTATTCGCGTAATCGTGCTGATTAAAAGTTATCGTTTCCGAAAGACGCAGGTTCGATTAAAGCTGTGTGCACTTTTGCGCATATAATGAAAATATTCATAACACGTCGCGTAACAAAAAGAAACATGCGAATCACAACCGTGGTCAAACGAAGAAAATATATGATAACATAAATGTTCTTTGCTGTTATTCAGGACAGGCTCAGATTAGACCTTGCAATTTTTAGTTATAGGAAATGACAAGACGTTACACTTGGAAGATATTTGTTTTGAATAACTTGTATTTACCTTCTCTCTCTCTCTCCTTTTTACAGCCTTTCTACCTTCACATCGATTAAGGAACTTTTCCTTCTCTACCGACCAGTACGAGAACGAAATTCAGACTCCACAAAATGTCTTATATCGAATTATTACATGCGTAACCCTTAACAATCATATATAAATTCGTAGTACAAACAATGCTAATTTATTCCGTGCACTAGAAAGTCTTTGACACACTGAGCACAAAAATGAAAATAATAAAATTATAATTACATTTTTAATATCATGAATACTTCTTTAAATCATGAAAATAAGGTTTGACATCGTCGTAATATTAATTTTCATCGTTGTAACACTACAGGAGGACTCGAACCTCCGATGGAGGCAGCCGCTGACAAGGCGCACCTGACCACGCGGCTTCCCGGCGCGGCAATTGCAAAGCAAGTGTACATCGGAGGATATGTTAAAATTGCGGAAGTTGCTGGAAAAACATCTTCGTTATGAGTAACGATATCATTTTTTCCAGAGAAAAAGCACTGCCATCGAGTATCATGATTACCAAGATTGAGCTTGCAGCAACTACAACGGTTGTTCAAGCTCGTTTAAATGAAATGCCGTGATGGCGCCAGTACTGCGACTTCACCAGCAGTTATGTAGTAAGTCACAATACGCCACCCTTGTTTCTGTTTTTGCACAACTCTCGTGTTTTTGGAAAATTTGGAAATTTGTGTTAAGGTATTATGGGACCAAACTGCTGAGGTCATCGGTCCCTAAGCTTATGCACTACTTAATCTAACTTGAATTAACTTACGCTAAGGACAACACACACACCCATGCCCGAGGGAGGACTCGAACATCCGACGGAGTGAGCCGCGCGGACCGTGACAAGGCGCCCCTAGACCGAGCGGCTACCCCGCGCAGCTCTCGTGTTCTTCCTTTACAGTGTTCCATGTAGAATTCTCGTAACCACACTCACTCTCTCTCTAGCGATTATGCTTCATTTAACTTCTTATGTCTACTTGTATATTACCTGGCCCTACGGAGGATGGAAGCTCGCTGTTGATGCCAGTATTTGTGACTCGACCACAGTAACTTTAGTAACAAATCTACCTCAATTTGTGTTCCCTTCCAGTTACAATGTATTTTTAAATTAACGTCTCAAAATGCCTGTCACTGGCTATGACATTGCCCTGCCCTCTTTCTATTAATTCTATCAACATTAAAAGCCAAACCCCATACCAGAGGGGAAGAATCCGGATTCCAAGTGGTCAGAAAACGGATTGGGAAAAAGTGTGAGATTGTTCAAACAAATTTCGGGCTTGCAGTCGGTCGTCGTTCAATACTTCGTACGATATTTCAACTGGCCACTTGCCAGTCATCTTCAGGTGAGCCGTCGCAAACTGGCGAAAACGTCCTCCGTTCCGCAATATATAGCGAGCGTACTGTAAGTATTCTGCGCATGCGTCGAAAACTTGATAGTTGAACCACACTGCCCGCCGGCAGCGCCCTCGCTGGTGGAATAGCGGAACTCAGTCGCCCTCTGCGTTGCTGTTCGCCACGGCCGTCGACGCACTCTGTCGTCTTCGATTTGAGCAAATCGTGGAGATGATGGGATTCCATGCACTGTCCAGATGTTAGCCGCTGTCACGGGTTAACAGATTTTCCGCCAGTCGTATTTCTACGGATTCTTTAATAATGGAGTCCCAGAAAGACGTTGCTGTGGACAAAATCATTGTTTTCTCATACTCCATTCCAGTAGAAATATAATGTTCAGCAATAGCGGACTTGCTTGGCTGCAAAAGGCGGGTGTAACGTTGATGTTCAGTGCAGCGTTCTTTCACGGTGCGTGTGGTTTGACCTATGTAAGCCATACCACATTGGCATGGTATCTTGTAAATTCCGGCCTTTCGTAGTAACAGATTGTCCTTAACTGATCCCACAAGGTCCGCAATCTTCGATGGTGGGCGGAAAACCACTTTTACCTGAAATTTTCGGAGGATTCTTGCTATTTTAAACGAAGTGTTGCCAACGAAAGGAAGAAAAGCTAAAGATTGTTCCGGCATGTTCTCCTCTTTATTCACTTCCTGCTTCTTAGCTTTAACTGTTAGTGCCCTGTTAATCTTCCGAATGGAATACCCATTTTTGCTGAATACTGTCTTTCGATAGGTGAATTCTTGAGGTAAGCTATTTAGATCTGAAACAGTATGAGCTCTATGAACAAGTGTTTTAAGCAAACTCATGGTTTGCGATGGGTGATGGCAACTCGATGCTTGCAGGTACAAATCAGTACGAGTGGGTTTCCGGTAAACTGAATGCCCTAGAGAACCATCATTCTTCCTTCGAACCAGGACATCCAAGAAAGGCAAACAACCATCTTTCTCTATTCCCATGGTGAACAGGATGTTGCTATGAATGGAGTTGAGGTGATGTAGAAACGCCATTAATTTATCTTCTCCATGAGGCCACACTATAAAAGTGTCATCCACATACCGCCAAAAAACTGTTGGCTTCAGGGCAGCTGATTCAAGCGCTCTCTCTTCAAAATCCTCCATAAAAAGGTTGGCCAACAAAGGAGACAGGGGACTACCCATGGCGACACCGTCAGTCTGTTCAAAATATTCTTGATTAAACATAAAATAAGTTGAGGAAAGAGCGTGCCTGAACAAAGCAGTGATATCAACAGGAAACATGTTACCAATCAGTGTCAAAGAATCTGCAAGAGGAACTTTTGTAAAAAGTGAGACCACATCAAAACTTACTAGAAGTTCTACACTGCTAAGACGAAGAGCCCCCAGTCTATTGATAAAATCGGCTGAGTTTCAAATGTGATGTGAGCACTTGCCTACGAAAGGTCTCAGTAAGGAAGCGAGATGTTTAGCTAAATCATATGTAGGAGCTCCAATGTTGCTCACTATTGGACGCAGAGGAGGACCCTCTTTATGAATCTTTGGAAGGCCATACAGTCTTGGAGGTACACAACCAAGTGGTCTTAACCTCTTGATGGTCTCTTGCGGTAATTTGTTTGAACAGTCAATTCGCCGGGAAAATTTTAAAATTCACAACAAGTGTGAGATTATTTGTCAATCTTTCATCTGGTACAATCGATCGCCTCAGTCACAGTAATGACCTGTTATGTCCAAGTGATTAACAACTCTCCAGTCACTACAGAATGTGGTGACTGTAACAGGATCATGCAGTTGTCCAGGATTCCTGTTCCAAAGTTTACTAGGTTCTACTATTCTCACACAATATGTCACTTTCAAAAGAAATCAAGTTCTTCTTCGCTATAATAGTCCGAGTCAGTAGCAGTGATAGAAGAAGCACTCTGTTTCCTGCTAGTCACGCTATAGTAGATAGCGACCACTCCTCTTACTAGAGACAGTATTTCATTTTTTGCCTATCCCCAAACTGCAGCTAAGAGGGAGAGATTGTGAAGCAGTGCGGGTGGCTTGGCTGACGACAAAGCGGACTGGCCAGAGATCCCCTCGTGGCGACCCGTCTCAAGGCTTGGCCTTCACAGAAGCTGACGCTATTGTCGTAGCTGGAACCGTTATTGGTGTGAGGTGAGTAGCGCACACGGAGGAGCGGATGGACACATGCAATGTCTAAGCAGGCCAGTACAATGTTCCTGTCCACCCCATAGCTGGTGGCACCGCGCCACAGCAACCCAAACGGACTGTCGATAATGTCCCTGGTGCTGCTGAGGGCAACGACAACGTCGCCCTCACAGTTTCCGACGCTACCAACGGCGACGAAACTGCTGTCACCATTCGAACACAGCACATACACATCGACAGAGTCCTCAAACTGCTGTCAATGTATCCAGGTTGCAAATTAGATTCCCAGAATACTGACTTACAAGCATCATTAAAGTCAAAATTAGAGCAAAATTTCAAAATATAAGCACCAAGTGATAAATTACGTGCAAAAATTAATATCAAGTTTGAGCGGCAGTCACTTGCTCTAGAAACTAAAAATCTCCTTCGCTGAATCCCTTCAGCCACGCAGCAAATAATTTACTTGGCGCCTAGATGCTTAGGTTCTGAACCTTTGGACTCTGCAAGACGTCCTGGACAAAGTGCTTACAGATAACAGGGAAGTGTGGAAGACTTTAGAAACAAAATTAAATACTGTAGACGAAAAATTTGTGGGCATAGAGAAATAGGTAACCACCACTGCGTACAAAATAAATGGACAGAGTAAAGCACTTGAGTCGCTTCAGGCGGCAACAACACTCAGGCAGGTGGTACACTGGAACGGGCAGCAGCACATGTGGCTTCTTTGTCATATGCTGGGGAGTGTGCAGGTCAGCTTCTGCCTGCACATGGGGGGAAAATTGTATCCCCGCTACCAAAGTAACAACTGGGGCTGGAGAATTGTTTGAATAAGTTCATTCAAGACAACAGGAAGACCAATAACTGTTACTGCAGGAGCTTCTTTACAAAATTTAGTCAGGGGGGAGCTATTAAATTCTGCATCCACAAATTAGCTACAGTCTTGCTACCTTGGGATTCAATTTTCACCCCCAAATTCGAAATGGGTCAGTGGTTTCAATTCGAAAATTCACCCTGTGGAGTTTTTACAGAGATTCTGGAATTGGTATGAGTCTGGAAATATCAGTCATCGCCGATTTATGCAAGCCTTTGATCAGCAGTTCGTTTCTGAGGTCAGCCTGTGGTGGCAGATAATGGGACACTACTGTGCAGATTGCACAGCTAAATAGGGAATTTTTGAGTCAGTATTGGAACTGTACACGTCAACAGAGGGTTCGGTTCTTCTCTGACGATGGGCCCACGATCCACCCCAAGCTGCGGGATCCTCCGTGAGAATTTTCTGTGTGAGGTGTTGGCAATATGGTACCTGCAGCCTCCAATGGGCCCCGAGGCGATGATATTTCTAATCTATCACTGAACGCCACAATGAGCGTTGTGACAGCTGTTGATTATTCCCATTATCAGTATCGATCAAGCTTCGAAGTCTTGTCGACTCTGGATGACTTTCAGACGGAAAGAATCGTCGATTACCTGTCCATGATGAGGTAAATAGAATAAATGATCACTCATAACCACAGCACGGTCATAACCAGAATTGGTCAAGCTAGGCAAGTGACCAGTCAGGACGAAACCAATGTGGGAACAATCGGCAGACAAACCAGAGTGACAGAAACGTCACGTTCATGCAGTTTACAAATAATAGAGGAAGGAAGCACAAAGCAGATAACTGAAAGTGTAAGTCCCCACTAAACAGCAGAATGAGTGTGCCATCAGTGATGGTCACTGCCATTACTGAGATCACTCGAAAACTAGATGGCACAAACATGTTACTACCATTGGTTGTGTGTAGTGACTTGAGAATCGAGTTGAACTTCCCACAAAGTCTCCTAAAAGATTGGTTAATGGAGGAGTGCCTGTTATCAGAGCAAACCTACCAGTAGGCAGAGGAGGAGCCACATACCTGTTTGTGATACTTCACAAAATGCACTGGTGTGCAAAGCTAAGGATGAAAGAAACTTTCGCATGATGTGTCAAACAGATCTTCACTGCGCATAAACGATGGTGATGTTACTGGTGATTTTTACACTGAAGCAGAGTTACCAAACACAGTTTTCCGAAATTCCTTCACCAAAGAAAACAAAGTAAATATTCCAAAACTCGAACAAGAACAAACGCCAACATGAGTAACTTAGAAGCAGATATCTTTGGTGTAGCCAGGCGGTTTAAACCACATAATAAAGGCAAGGCTTCCACTCCAGATTGTATTGCAGAAGTCACACCAATATCCAAGAAAGAAATTATCAGTCATCCGCTGAATTAAGACCCATATTGCCGACGTCGATTTGCGGTAGAATTATGGAGCATAGACTGTGTTGAAACATTATGATTTACCTCGAAAAAAACGTTTTTATGTACATAGACTGAAATCGCGAGCGAAAATTTGTACCACGGGCGGGAATCAATCCAGATTTGGATCGAGGAGGGAGGCATGTCAGGGTAATCCGTGCAGTTCTGTGTACTGCTTTGCCAAGGTGGCTTAGTGGCTAGCACACCTGCCTAGTAAGCAGGAGACCTGGGTTCGATTCCCAGATTTCGCGCAAATTTTCACTATGCACATAAAATCATATCTGTATGTGACCAGTAAAGTCTCTGAAATTGTCTCATTTCATTTGTCGAAGAAAATCATTCATTTACAAACAGCGCCATGGATTCAGTAAATAACATTTTTGTGGAACAGAACTAGCTCCTTATTCTCACGAATTAATGAGTGCTATCGACAGAGGATGTCAAATTGATTTCATATTCCTAGATTTTCAGAACGCTTTTGACACTGTTTCTCACAAACGACTTCTAACCATGTGTAGCTAAACATCTTGCTAGTTTGTTGAGCCCACTAGTAGGTAGGTGTGAACACCACATTAAGAACTGCAGATTAATTACATCGACTGCAGGGATTGCGTCTGGATGACTCTGATATTTTAGTCAGTTTTGATGTGGTTTTTCTTTCCACTCGCCTTCCTGTCTCTGATTCATTGCAGCTAATTGAGGTTAAGTTTGGTATCGAGTTAACAAATTTGCTTCTACATGTGCTAACTTCCACTTACTTTTTATTCAATGGTCAGTACTACGAACAGACTCATGGAGTTGCAATGGGAAGCCCGTTGTCACCTATTGTGGCCAATTTGTTTATGGAGGACTTTGAGTCAGCGACCTTGAAACCAGCGTGTTTTTTCAGATATGTAGACGATACTTTGGTTGTTTGGCCTCATGGTAGTGAGAATTGAATCCGGTTTTTGGAACACCTGAATTCAGTCCACCCGAATATTCAGTTCACTATGGAGGTGGAGAAGAATGGATGCCTTCTCTTCCTTGATGTGTTGGTCAGAAGGAAGACTGATGGTACGTTGGGACGTTCTGTTTATAGGAAGCCTACTCACAATGACTTGTATCTGCGAGCTGATAGTTGTCACCATTCAGCTCAGTGTGAAGGAGTACTTTGTACCTTGGTTCACAGGGCCCACGTTATCTCAGACCCTAGAAGTTTGGCAGCTGAGCTATCACATCTCGAAACCACCTTTTGTCAGAATGGTTATAGTGAGAGGCAGATCAAACGTGCGTTGCGCTATCAGCCTTCTGTGCAACGTGTGAGTTACGATAGCAACGAAGTGGCACCTAAGTCTACGGCCTTTTTGCCTTACACAGGAAGCATTTCCAACAGGATTTGCCGTATTTTGCGGAAATATGACGTGAAATGTGTTTTTCGACCACTTTCTAAGCTTAAGGCCCTGTTGGCGTCCGTAAAGGTGATCTTGGTTTGCATAAGGCTGGTGTCTATCGTATTCCTTGCAGTTGTGGCATGTCATATATTGGTCAGACAATCAGGACTGTGCAAGACCAGTGTATTTAACATAAGCGTCACACACGCTTACAACAGCCGAGCAAATCCGCTATTGCAGAACATTGCCTTGACACCCGTCATCCTATGGAATACAACAAAACGGAGATTCTGGCTTACACGTCCAGCTATTGGGATAGTGTTATTAAGGAAGCTGTTGAAATCAAACTATCAAGCAACCTTATAAATAGAGATGGTGGATTTTGTTTAAATGCTGCTTGGAATCCGACTCTGTCTCTCATCAAAAACAGAGGGATAGTATTAGTGCTACCTCACCTGTTGATTAATAGCCACTATCGATACTTCTGACGTTGTTTATCTTTGGTTGTGTGTTGACTCTACGGTCACTTGTTCTGTGTGTGGTGTCTTCTTTGTTTCTCCTCTGTGAACCGAGGTATTAGATTCCCTTGCACATTGTTTCCTCCTTGCAGTTGTGCCTTGAGAATGGCAGGGTGTGCTCCTGTCGAAATATCGGCGATGGTCGACGACGTTACCCGGCAGCAAACCCGTGAGTTATTTGGACTTCTAACGAAATTGCGTGCCTATGTGGTATCGTCTCAGTTTTGCGATTGGATTCGTGATTTCCTGTCAGAAAGGTTACAGTTCATAGTAGCTGATGGAAAATCATCGAGTAAAACAGAAGTAATATCTGTCGTTAGTCAAGGAAGTGTTACAGACTCTCTACTGTTTCTGATCTACCATAAACGATTTAGGAGACAATATGAGCAACCCTCTTAGATTGTTTGCAGGTGATGCTGTCGTTTACCTTCTCGTAAAATCATCAGGAGATCAAAACATTTTGCAAAACGATTTAAACAAGACACCTTTATGGTGCGAAAAATGGCAATTAGTCTAAATAATGAAAAGTGCGCTGTCAGCCACATGATTACTAAAAGGAATTTTGGTTACATGGTAAATCATAGAAATCTAAAAACTGTCATTGCGACTATATACTTGGGAATTACAATTATGAATAACTCAAATTGGAACGATCACATAGATAATGTTGTGGGGAAAGTAAGCGAAAGACTACGATTTATAGGCAGAACACTCTGGTCTACTGAACAGCCTGCTTATACTATGCTTGTTCGCTCTCTTCTGGAGTATTGTTGTGTAGTGTGCTACCCGCATCAGATAGGACGGACGACTTCCAAAAAACGTCAAAGAATGGCAGCTCATTTTGTATTATCACGAAACAGGCCAAAGACTGCCACGGATACTCGAATTAGAGTGGAAATCATTAAAAAGGTGTTTTTCGTTGTGGCAAGATCTTCTCATGAAATTTTAATCACCAATTTTCTCCTCAGAGTGTGAAAACATTTTGTTGGCGCTCACGTACATAGGGAGAAATGATCATCATAACAAAAAAAGATAAATCAGAGCCTGAATGGTAGAGATATAACTTCAGGTTGCTTCAATGAAACCTCTGCCGGGAACTTGATTGTGAATAGCAGATTAATCATGTAAATGTCACTGCCAACTATCATATCTCGTTGGAACTTGGACCATACATGGAAAGAGCTCCTACAGTATAGTACGGAGGGTTAACTGAAAGAAACACGCAATGAGACAAAGAGAAATGACAGTTTTATTCAAAGACAATACTGACACTCAAGTCACCTCAATTAATGATGGCCCTGGGCACTACGAGAGGTGAGACACGGTTCTTAACAAGGTGTATGTTCGATCATCGTGGATGACAATGGTTGATCTGCAACATGCCATCACGCTAGCCACAAGGTTGGTAAGGAATTCTTGTAGTAGGGTGTTCCATTCGTCCACCAGTGCGGTCAGGCCCGTATTGTAGGAGGGCGCACAGGAGGTCTATTCCCCTTCTCAACCCCCCATCCACCTGAAATGTTTGGGCTTATACTAATTAAAATTGAAATTTTCTAAATGTTATTCATTCTTGACTAATACTGAAAGTCAAGTGAAAGAAGTTTCAGGTGTAAAGAATTTAACGCAAATTATTATTTAAATATTATCAATATATATTATAAAAGTAAGGATAAAATCGTACCCCCATGAACCATGGACCTTGCCGTTGGTGGGGAGGCTTGCGTACCTCAGCGATATAGATGGCTGTACCGTAGGTGCAACCACAATGGAGGGGTATCTGTTGAGAGGCCAGACAAACGTGTGGTTCCTGAAGAGGGGCAGCAGCCTTTTCAGTAGGTGCAGGGGCAACAGTCCGGATGATTGACTGATCTGGCCTTGTAACACTAACCAAAACGGCCTTGCTGTGCTGGTACTGCGAACGGCTCAAACCAAGGGGAAACTACAGCCGTAATTTTTCCCAAGGGCATGCAGCTTTACTGTATGGTTAAATGATGATGGCGTCCTCTTGGGTAAAATATTCCGGAGGTAAAATAGTCCCCCATTCGGATCTCCGGGTGGGGACTACTCAAGAGGACGTTGTTATCAGGAGAAAGAAAACTGGCGTTCTACAGATCGGAATGTGGAATGTCAGATCCCTTAATCGGGCAGGTAGGTTAGAAAATTTAGAAAGGGAAATGGATAGGTTGAAGTTAGATATAGTGGGAATTAGTGAAGTTCGGTGGCAGGAGGAACAAGACTTTTAGTCAGGTGAATACAGGGTTATAAATACAAAATCAAATAGGGGTAATGCAGGAGTAGGTTTAATAATGAATAAAAAAATAGGAGTGCGGGTAAGCTACTACAAACAGCATAGTGAACGCATTGTTGTGCCCAAGATAGACACGAAGCCCATGCCTACTAAAGTTTATATGGCAACTAGCTCTGCAGAATATAAAGAAATTGATGAAATGTATGATGAGGTAAAAGAAATTATTCGGGTAGTGAACGGAGACGAAAATTTAATAGTCATGGGTGACTGGAATTCGAGAGTAGGAAAAGGGAGAGAAGGAAACATAGTGGGTGAATATGGATTGGGGGAGAGAAATGAAAGAGGAAGCCGCCTGGTAGAATTTTGCACAGAGCGTAACTTAATCATAGCTAACACTTGGTTCAAGAATCATAAACGAAGGTTGTATACCTGGAAGAATCCTGGAGATACTCGAAGGTTTCAGATAGATTATATAATGGTAAGACAGAGATTTAGGAACCAGGTTTTAAATTGTAAGACATTCCCAGGAGCAAATGTGGACTCTGACCACAATCTGTTGGTTATGAAATGTAGATTAAAACTGAAGAAACTGCAAAAAGGTGGGAATTTAAGGAGATGGGTCCTGGATAAACTGACTAAACCAGAGGTTGTACAGAGTTTGAGGGAGAGCATAAGGGAACAATTGACAGGAATGGGGGAAAGAAATACAGTAGAAGAAGAATGGGTAGCTCTGAGGGATGAAGTAGTGAAGGCAGCAGAGGAGACGAAAATTTAATAGTCATGGGTGACTGGAAAAGACAGGTAAAAAGACGAGGTCTAGTAGAAATCCTTGGGTAACAGAAGAAATATTGAATTTAATTGATGAAAGGAGAAAATATAAAAACGCAGTAAATGAAGCTGGCAGAAAGAAATACAAACGTCTCAAAAATGAGATCGACAGGAAGTGCAAAATGGCTAAGCAGGGAAGGCTAGAGGACAAATGTAAGGATGTAGAGGCTTATCTCACTAGGGGTAAGATAGATACTGCCTACAGGAATATTAAAGAGACCTTTGGAGAAAAGAGAGCCACTTGTATGACTATCAAGAGCTCAGATGGAAACACAGTTCTAAGCAAAGAAGGGAAAGCAGAAAGGTGGAAGGAGTATATAGAGGGTCTATACAAGAGCGATGTACTTGAGAACAATATTATGGAAATGGAAGAGGATGTAGATGAAGATGAAATGGGAGATACGATACTGCGTGAAGAGTTTGACAGAGCACTGAAAGACCTGAGTCGAAACAAGACCCTGGGAGTAGATAACATTCCATTGGAACTACTGACGGCCTTGGGAGAGCCAGTCCTGATAAAACTCTACCATCTGGTGAGCAAGATGTATGAGACAGGCGAAATACCCTCAGACTTCAAGAAGAATATAATAATTCCAATCCCAAAGAAAGCAGGTGTTGACAGATATGAAAATTACCGAACTATCAGTTTAACAAGTCACAGCTGCAAAATACTAACGCGAATTCTTTACAGACGAATGGAAAAACTGGTAGAAGCCGATCTCGGCGGAGATCAGTTTGGATTCCGCAGAAATGTTGGAACAGGTGAGGCAATACTGACCCTACGACTTATCTTAGAAAATAGATTAAGGAAAGGCAAACCTACATTTCTAGCATTTGTAGACTTAGAGAAAGCTTTTGACAATGTTGACTGGAATACTCTCTATCAAATTCTAAAGGTGGCAGGGGTAAAATACAGGGAGCGAATGGCTATTTACAATTTGTACAGAAACCAGATGGCAGTTATAAGAGTCGAGGGGTATGAAAGGAAAGCAGCGGTTGGGAAGGGAGTGAGACAGGGTTGTAGCCTATCCCCGATGTTATTCAATCTGTATATTGAGCAAGCAGTAAAGGAAACAAAAGAAAAATTCGGAGTAGGTATTAAGGTCCATGGAGAAGAAATTAAAACGTTGAGGTTCGCCGATGACATTGTAATTCTGTCAGAGACAGCAAAGGACCTGGAAGAGCAGTTGAACGGAATGGACAGTGTCTTGAAAGGAGGATATAAGATGAACATCAACAAAAGCAAAACGAGGATAATGGAATGTAGTCGAATTAAGTTGGGTGATGCTGAGGGAAATAGATTAGGAAATGAGACACTTAAAGTAGTAAAGGAGTTTTGCTATTTGGGGAGCAAAATAACTGATGATGTTCGAAGCAGAGAGGATATAAAATGTAGACTGGCAATGGCAAGGGAAGCATTTCTGAAGAAGAGAAATTTGTTAACATCGAGTATAGATTTGAGTGTCAGGAAGTCGTTTCTGAAATTATTTGTATGGAGTGTAGCCATATATGGAAGTGAAACATGGTCGATAAATAGTTTGGACAAGAGGAGAATAGATGCTTTCGAAATGTGGTGCTACAGAAGAATGGTGAAGATTAGATGGGTAGATCACATAACTAATGAGGAGATATTGAATAGAATTGGGGAGAAGAGGAGTTTGTGGCACAACTTGACAAGAAGAAGGGACCGGATGGTAGGACATGTTCTGAGGCATCAAGGTATCACGAATTTAGCATTGGAGGGCAGTGTGGAGAGTAAAAATCGTAGAGGGAGACCAAGAGATGAATACACTAAGCAGATTCAGAAGGATGTAGGCTGCAGTAAGTACTGGGGGATGAAGAAGCTTGCACAGGATAGAGTAGCATGGAGAGCTGCATTAAACCAGTCTCAGGACTGAAGACAACAACAACAACAACAACAACAACAAGGATAAAATGTGCGTGCCAGTAAAGCTCAGAAATGAGTCCTGGTACGACCAAGGCAGTTATATGCTGTGGTAGCCCTCTGATTCCCACCCATGAAGGAGGTTCCCATTTCTACCTGAAGGGCGTGCTTTTGAAAATATAAGGGCTGGGAATTTCGCCCTCTAGAAATTGCTAGAACATCCCAGAATCCCAGATCATATACCAAACGGGAAGATACATCAAAAGTAACGAAGCACTGTGGCGGATTTTTGGTTTTCACATACACGAACGCAAACCAACTGTTCCACATCTAGCAGTACATTTGAAGAATGGACAGATAGCTTACATCACAAAAGACACCGCCAGAAAAACTGCTAGCGAACCATCTCATAATACAATATTAACAGCTTATTGCCAAATGTTCCAAACGGATCCATGCGCAAAAACGTTACGATACGTCGACGTCCCTACTCATTATACGTGGAACGCAACAAAAAAATCGTTCAACGACGAAAACAAGGAATTCAAATTGAAGATCATTCAGGAATCATGAAAATTGGCGCTCTAGGACGAGTATACATCGTACATCGGAACGTCGTCGAATGTTTCTATCTCTGGATGTTGCTACACGAAATATGGGGACCAACGAGTTTCACATATCTCAAGACTGTTGACAGTTAGCTATGGCAGACGTACAGAGAAGCATGCCAATGCTTAGGACTACTGGAAAATGACAACCACTGGGAATTGACAGTACAAGAAGCTCATAGCCTCCGCTGAACAAATGAGAGACTTATTCGAAATAATTCTAACAACATGTAACCCATCGAACCTAAATAGCTACGGTACTTCTTCAAAGAGAATACGAGTGATGACGTCCAGTGTCCAATTCGGCAAGCTCGTACTGAACTGACCATCGAATTCAGCGACAGCATCTTCAATAAAACACCCATTCGACTAGAAGGTAAACGTTTAGCAATCTGGAATGCAAGCACCACAAAAAGAATGATATCAGTGTGCTAAAATTCGAAATTACGTAGGAAAAAAGCTACAACATCAACGAACTACTTCAATACATTGCTAACAACAAACCACTCCTCAATGACAATCGAAAAGAAATTTACAACGCTGTCATGGACCGGATCGACAGCAACACTGGCGGAATTATATACTTGGACGCACCAGGCGGCACTGGGAAAACGTTTCTAATAAATCTGTTGCTGGCTAAAATACGTGCTAAACAACACATTGCACTTGCACTGGACTTTCTCAGGCATTGCAACCACACTTATGAAAGGAGGACGAACTGCCTATTTCCGCCCTACAACTACTGTTGAATATAGCAGAAGAACAATTTCCAGGCCGGCCGCTGTGGCTGAGCGGTTCTAGGCGCTTCAGTCTGGAACCGCGCTGCTGCTACAGTCACAGGTTCGAATCCTGCCTCGAGCATGGATGTGTGTGATGTCCTTAGGTTAGTTAGGTTTAAGTAGTTCTAAGTCTAGGGGACTGATGACCTCACATGTTAAGTCTCATAGTACTCAGAGCCATTTGAACCATTTGAGCTATTTGAACAATTTCCGGTATGCAAAATCTCAAGAGCATCTGGACGGGGTGAACTTCTAACGCAAGCTAAAGTTATCTTCAGGGACGAACGCACAATCGCATATAAAAAAATCTCTGGAAGCCATGGACAGAACAATAAAAGCCTTATGAAGAATCTCTGAAGTGATGGGAGGAGTTCTACTCATACTATCAGTAGATTTTCGACAAACACTCCCAGTTATACCCAAGTCAACACCAGCAGACGAAATCAATGCTTGCTTAAGGAAGATCATCTCTGGCCTGATATACAAATACTGCGACTAATATAAAGTAACAGAGTTAAACTATCGAAAGACGAAACAACAACACATTTTGCTCAACAACTTTTACATATAGGCGAAGGCACATATCCTACTGACACGACGACCAGCCTCATTGAACTCAACAGTCATTTCTGCACCATGGTCACTGCTGAATAAGAACTCATCGACCAAATGTATCCAGACATTCTTAACAACTGTACTAATCCAGATTCGCTGTTTGAAAGCCCAATTTTTGTAACTGAAAATAATATTGTCGATGATATCAACTTTAATATTCAAAAGAAAATTCCTGGCGAAGGCAGAATATACAAATCAATCGACACGATGGTAAATGTTGAAGAAAGTGTGAACTTCCCTACAAAATTTCTAAACTCTTTGCAAGTACCAGGAATGCCATTACACTGCCTCCGACTTAAAATTGGATCTCTGATCATACTACTCAGAAATATCAACTCACCGAAAATATGTAATGGAAGAAGGATGATCGTTAAACAGCTATCGAATAACATAATTGAAGCCGAACTGTCTGGAAAGTACAAAAGACACACGCTATTTACTCCAGTATACTACTGATCTTCACAGAGCCGTCATTCCACTTTCAAAGACGGAATTTCCAATCAGATTATCCCACTGTTTTACAACAAACAAATCGGCATCAACATCAAAGACTCATGTTCCTCCCGTGGTCAACTATAGGAAATTCAACAAATTTGTACATATATGACCTGGATAACAAAATGAAAAATATTTTTATACACAAGTGTTCTAAGTACTTAGAATATGTTTTCATACCTCTTTTACTTTTAAAGTTTATACTTTTATTCCAACTACCACAAAATCTCATATCAACTCCCTGAATGAAGAGAGTACCCCAGCTAGTTATTATTTAATTACAATATAAAAAATCACACTAGGTAAAATTAGCTTTCTGGTTTCGTTCGTACCCGAAAAATAATCCTGAGTGCAGTCCTGAGTGTGACTGACAACACCTGAATAATCGTTGGTACATATGGATGCAGTGCAGTAAGGATCCCCAATACATCCCACAGATGATCGACGGGATCTAAGTCAGGGGAAGGGACGGGCCAGTCCATTCGGAAAATATCTTCTCATTCCATGAGCTCATTCATCTGTGCTGTTTGATGCTGTTGTGTAATGTCATCCACAAAAATGAAGTCACAGCTGAATGCGTCCCTGAGAAGATGCATATGGGGAAGGAGTATAGTGTCAGAACAACGTTGATTACTGATTGCATGGTGATCAAAGACTTGGAGATCAGTCCGCCCATACAACATTGTGCCTCCCCACAGTATAATATGTGGACAGCCAAACTGATCATGTTCAATAATGCAGGACATGCCCTTGTATGGCGAGAGGTGGGAACAACTAATGCACCCAGGAGTATCATCAAACATCGTCGTTTTGGTGGCCCAGGTGTTAAGGTGTGGAGAGTCATAATGTTACAAGGGTGGGATGACCTCCAAATCTTCGAACACGGTACACACAACAGTCAACATTATTGTGGCACTGTACACCTTTCCCATCTGTGTATTTCCAAAGGTACATTCAGTGAATATCTGAACTCCCATTCCCATTATTTAAATCCCATCAACAACATGTGGTATGTGTTAGGTACATAAATTGCAGCATCTCAGTAGGAGGGCTACATGGGTTTCAGCCAAAGGGGGACGGGGGCATTGTTCTCTCATATAAACAAATCGGCCAGATTAGATTAGATTAGATTAGTACTTGTTCCATAGATAATGAATATGACACTTCGTAATGATGTGGAACACATCAGGTTAATAAAAGGTGTCTATACAAGATATTACATTACACAAAATACTACATGACAATTAATATTTTTAATTTTTTTTGGGTGGGAGGTGGGGAAATTACCCACTTACTATATCCAAAAATTCATCTAATGAGTAGAAGAAGTTGCCATTCAGAAATTCTTTTAATTTCCTTTTAAATGCTATATGGCTATCTGTCAGACTTTTGATGCTATTAGGTAAGTGACCAAAACTTTTGTGGCAGCATAATTTACCCCCTTCTGAGCCAAAGTTAGAATTAACCTTGAGTAATGAAGATCATCCTTTCTCCTAGTGTTGTTGTAGCCATGTACACTGCTATTACGTTGGATTGTTAATAACAAATTTCATAAGTATATATATATATATATATATATATATATATATATATATATATATATACAGGGTGATTCAAAAAGAATATCACAACTTTAAAAATGTGTATTTAATGAAAGAAACATAATATAACCTTCTGTTATACATCATTACAAAGAGTATTTAAAAAGGTTTTTTTTCACTCAAAAACAAGTTCTCGGAGATGTTCAATATGGCCCCCTCCAGACACTTGAGCAATATCAACCCGATACTCAAACTCGTTCCACACTCTCTGTAGCATATCAGGCGTAACAGTTTGGATAGCTGCTGTTATTTCTCGTTTCAAATCATCAATGGTGGCTGGGAGAGGTGGCCGAAACACCATATCCTTAACATACCCCCATAAGAAAAAATCGCAGGGGGGTAAGATCAGGGCTTCTTGGAGGCCAGTGATGAAGTGCTCTGTCACGGGCTGCCTGGCGGCCGATCCATCGCCTCGGGTAGTTGACGTTCAGGTAGTTACGGACAGATAAGTGCCAATGTGGTGGCGCTCCATCCTGCTGAAATATGAATTGTTGTGCTTCTTGTTCGAGCTGAGGGAACAGCCAATTCTCTAACATCTCCAGATACTGTAGTCCAGTTACAGTAGCACCTTCGAAGAGCCGGCCGGTGTGGCCGTGCGGTTAAAGGCGCTTCAGTCTGGAACCGCGTGACCGCTACGGTCGCAGGTTCGAATCCTGCCTTGGGCATGGATGTGTGTGATGTCCTTAGGTTAGTTAGGTTTAATTAGTTCTCAGTTCTAGGCGACTGATGACCTCAGAAGTTAAGTCGCATAGTGCTCAGAGCCATTTGAACCATTTGAACCTTCGAAGAAAAAGGGACCAAAAACTTTATTGGCTGAAATGGCACAGAAAACGTTCACCTTAGGCGAGTCACGTTCATACTGAGTTGTTTCCCGCGGATTCTCAGTGCGCCATATACAGACATTGTGACGGTTGACTTTCCCGTTAGTGTGGAAAGTTGCTTCATCACTAAACACAATCTCTGAAACGAAAGATTCATCTGTTTCCATTTGAGCAAGGATAAAATCACAGAAATCAATTCTTTTAATCTTATCAGCTGCAGACAGTGCTTGAACCAATTTCAGACGATAAGGTTTCATAACTAACCTTTTTCGTAGGACTCTCCATACAGTTGATTGTGGAATTTGCAGCTCTCTGCTAGCTCTGCGAGTCGATTTCCTGGGCTGCGAACAAATGCTTGCTGGATGCGTGCTACATTTTCATCACTCGTTCTCGGCCGTCCAGAACTTTTCCCTTTGCACAAACACCCATTCTCTGTAAACTGTTTATACCAAGGTTTAACACCATACTTCGTTCGAAATGCACGGTTAACAACTGTCGTCGATTCACTTCTGCCGTACCCAATAACACAAAAAGCTTTCTGTTGAGCGGTCGCCATCTTAGCATCAACTGACGCTGACGCCTAGTCAACAACGCCTCAAGCGAACAAATGTACAACTAAATGAAACCTTATAGCTCCCTTAATTCGCCAACAGATAGTGCTTAGCTCTGCCTTTTGTCGTTGCAGAGTTTCAAATTCCTAAAGTTGTGGTATTCTTTTTGAATCACCCTGTATATACACTCCTGGAAATTGAAATAAGAACACCGTGAATTCATTGTCCCAGGAAGGGGAAACTTTATTGACACATTCCTGGGGTCAGATACATCACATGATCACACTGACAGAACCACAGGCACATAGACACAGGCAACAGAGCATGCACAATGTCGGCACTAGTACAGTGTATATCCACCTTTCGCAGCAATGCAGGCTGCTATTCTCCCATGGAGACGATCGTAGAGATGCTGGATGTAGTCCTGTGGAACGGCTTGCCATGCCATTTCCGCCTGGCGCCTCAGTTGGACCAGCGTTCGTGCTGGACGTGCAGACCGCGTGAGACGACGCTTCATCCAGTCCCAAACATGCTCAATGGGGAACAGATCCGGAGATCTTGCTGGCCAGGGTAGTTGACTTACACCTTCTAGAGCACGTTGGGTGGCACGGGATACATGCGGACGTGCATTGTCCTGTTGGAACAGCAAGTTCCCTTGCCGGTCTAGGAATGGTAGAACGATGGGTTCGATGACGGTTTGGATGTACCGTGCACTATTCAGTGTCCCCTCGACGATCACCAGTGGTGTACGGCCAGTGTAGGAGATCGCTCCCCACACCATGATGCCGGGTGTTGGCCCTGTGTGCCTCGGTCGTATGCAGTCCTGATTGTGGCGCTCACCTGCACGGCGCCAAACACGCATACGACCATCATTGGCACCAAGGCAGAAGCGACTCTCATCGCTGAAGACGACACGTCTCCATTCGTCCCTCCATTCACGCCTGTCGCGACACCACTGGAGGCGGGCTGCACGATGTTGGGGCGTGAACGGAAGACGGCCTAACGGTGTGCGGGACCGTAGCCCAGCTTCATGGAGACGGTTGCGAATGGTCCTCGCCGATACCCCAGGAGCAACAGTGTCCCTAATTTGCTGGGAAGTGGCGGTGCGGTCCCCTACGGCACTGCGTAGGATCCTACGGTCTTGGCGTGCATCCGTGCGTCGCTGCGGTCCGGTCCCAGGTCGACGGGCACGTGCACCTTCCGCCGACCGCTGGCGACAACATCGATGTACTGTGGAGACCTCACGCCCCACGTGTTGAGCAATACGGCGGTACGTCCACCCGGCCTCCCGCATGCCCACTATACGCCCTCGCTCAAAGTCCGTCAACTGCACATACGGTTCACGTCCACGCTGTCGCGGCATGCTACCGGTGTTAAAGACTGCGATGGAGCTCCGTATGCCACGGCAAACTGGCTGACACTGACGGCGGCGGTGCACAAATGCTGCGCAGCTAGCGCCATTCGACGGCCAACACCGCGGTTCCTGGTGTGTCCGCTGTGCCGTGCGTGTGATCATTGCTTGTACAGCCCTCTCGCAGTGTCCGGAGCAAGTATGGTGGGTCTGACACACCGGTGTCAATTTGTTCTTTTTTCCATTTCCAGGAGTGTATATATATTTTATGAGGCTACAGTGAAGAGCCCTAGCTCTTTAAATAAGTGTCTGCAGGATGATCTTAGATGAGCTCCAGCAATTATTCTGATTACACACTTTTGTGCAATGAACACCCTTTTACTCAGTGATGAGTTATCCCAGAATATGATGCCATACGAAAGCAGAGAATGAAAATAGGCATGGTAAGCTAATTTACTGAGAAGTATATCATCAAAATTTGCAGTGACCCTAATAGCATAAATAGCTGAACTCAAACGTTTCAGCAGATTTCAGTGTGTTTTTTCCAGTTCAACCTCTCATCAATGCATACACCTAGAAATTTTGAATATTCTACCTTAGCTACCGATTTCTGATCGAAGTCTAAGTTTATTAATGGTGTCATTCCATTTACTGTGTGGAACTGCATATACTGTGTTTTGTCAAAGTTTAATGAGAGCCCGTTTGCAGAGCACCACTTAATGATTTTCTGAAAAACATCGTTTACAATTTCATCAGCTCATTCTTGTCTCTTGGGTGTGATAGTTATACTTGTATCATGGGCAATTAGTACCAGCTTTGCATCTTCGTGAATATAGAATGGCAAGTCGTTAATATATATTAAGAACAGCAGAGGACCCCATTCTTTATTGTCCCTACCAACCGACCCCTTCTTCTAGTCAAGTTGTGCCACAAATTCCTCTTCTCCCCAATTCTATTCAGTACCTACTCATTATTTACGTGATCTACCCATCTAATCTTCAGCATTCTTCTGTAGCACCACACTTCGAAAGCTTCTATTCTCTTCTTGCCTAAACTAGTTATCGCTTCAGTTCCATACATGGCTACACTGCATACAAACACTTTCATAAATGACTTTCTGACACTTGAACGTATACTCGATGTTAACAAATTTCTCTTCTTCAGAAATTCTTCCCTTTCCATAGCCAATTTCCATTTTATATCCTCTATTTCAACCATCAGATATTTGCTGTCCGCCCCCGGTAGCTGAGTGATGAGCGCGACAGACTGTCAATTCTCAGGGCCCGGGTTCGATTCCCGGCTGGGTCGGAGATTTTCTCCGCTCAGGGACTGGGTATTGTGTTGTCCTAATCATCATCATTTCATCCCCATCGACGTGTAAGTCGCCGAAGTGGCGTCAAATCGAAAGATTTGCACCAGGCGAGCGGTCTACACGACGGGAGGCCCTCGTCACATGCCATCATCATCAGTTAATTTGCTCCCCAAGTAGCAAAATTCATCTACTACTTTAAGTGTCTCATTTCATAATGTAATTCCTTCAGAATCACCTGATTTAATTTGACTTTAGATTATTAGATTAGATTTACTTTCATTTCAATTGGTCTGTAGTGAGGAGGTCCACCAGGATGTAGAACATGTCAGAAAAACAATAATACATGACAAATATTTACAACTGAAACAAATAAGCTAATGTACTTTCCACAGGTCTCAAGCTGAATGATCATATTTTTTTTTAATGAACAATATATGAAAGATTCATTTTACAAACACAACTGCACTGAATTTAAAATAAAAACGTTTTAATTCATTTATAAGGTAATAAACATGTAGTAGAACTACTATAACACTTATTTACAGTGAACACATTACTGCACTGAAATGGTGATATATATATATATATATATATATATATATATATATATATATATATATATATATATATATATATATATATATATAATAGAGGGAAACATTCCACGTGGGAAAAATATATCTAAAAACAAATATGATGTGACTTACCGAACGAAAGTGCTGGCAGGTCGATAGACACACATACAAACACAAACATACACACGAAATTCAAGCTTTTGCAACAAATGGTTGCTTCATCAGGAAAGAGGGAAGGAGAGGGAAAGACGAAAGGATGTGGGTTTAAAGGGAGAGGGTAAGGAGTCATTCCAATCCCGGGAGCGGAAAGACTTACCTTAGGGGGAAAAAAAAGAGGTATACACTCGCACACACACACACACACATATCCATCCGCACATACACAGACACAAGCAGACATTTCTGTCGTATATATATATATATATATATATATATATATATATATATATATATATATATATATCCTTCAGGCTTCTCTTAAACTTAATTTCATTGGGTGTTAATCTTGTTGGCTGCTGGCAAGTTATTGAAAATGTGTGTTCCTTAACAATGCACACCTTTTTGTACAAGAGTATGTGACTTTAAATCCTTCTGAAGATTCCATTCCACTACCCTCGTTTTGCTTTTGTTGATGTTCATCTTATATACTCCTTTCAAGACACTGTCCATTCCATTCAACTGCTCTTCCAGAATCTTTGCGGTCTCTGACAAAATTACAATGTCATCAGCAAACGGCAAAGTTTTTATTTCTTCTCCATGGATTTTAATTCCTACTGCAATTTTTTCTTTTGTTAGCGATAAGAAGTGCAATAGTATCGAAGGAAATTGACAGCGATCCGAAACGTGAAATAATTTGGGTGAAGGTCACGGTTAAAGCAGGCTCAGATATGGTAATTGGTTGTCTCTATAGGCCCCCTGGCTCAGCAGCTGTTGTGGCTGAGCACCTGAAGGATAATTTGGAAAATATTTCAAGTAGATTTCCCCACCATGTTATAGTTCTGGGTGGAGATTTTAATGTGTCGGATATAGACTGGGAGACTCAGACGTTCATAACGGGTGGTAGGGATAAAGAATCCCGTGAAATTTTTTTAAGTGCTTTATCTGAAAACTACCTTGAGCAGTTAAACAGAGAACCGACTCGTGGCGATAACGTATTAGACATTCTGGTGACAAACAGACCCGAACTATTTGAAACAGTTAACGCAGAATAGGGAATCAGCGATCATAAAGCGGTTACTGCATCGATGATTTCAGCCGTAAATAGAAATATTAAAAAAAGGTAGGAAGATTTTTCTGTTTAGCAAAAGTGACAAAAAGCAGATTACAGAGTACCTGACAGCTCAACACAAAAGTTTTGTCTCAAGTATAGATAGTGTTGAGGATCTGTGGACAAAGTTCAAAACCATCGTACAATATGCGTTAAATGAGTATGTGCCAAGCAAGATCGTAAGAGATTGAAAAGAGCCACCGTGATACAACAACCGAGTTAGAAAACTGCTGCGGAAGCAAAGGGAACTTCACAGCAAACATAAACATAGCCAAAGCCTTGCAGACAAACAAAAATTACGCGAAGCGAAATGTAGTGTGAGGAGGGCTATGCGAGAGGCATTCAACGAATTCGAAAGTAAAGTTCTATGTACTGACTTGGAAGAAAATCCTAAGAAATTTTGGTCTTATGTCAAAGCGGTAGGTGGATCAAAACAAAATGTCCAGACACTCTGTGACCAAAATGGTACTGAAACAGAGGATGACAGACTAAAGGCCGAAATACTAAATGTTTTTTCCAAAGCTGTTTCACAGAGGAAGACTGCACTGTAGTTCCTTCTCTAGATTGTCGCACAGATGACAAAATGGTAGATATCGAAATAGACGACAGAGGGATAGAGAAACAATTAAAATCGCTCAAAAGAGGAAAGGCCGCTGGACCTGATGGGATACCAGTTCGATTTTACACAGAGTACGCGAAGGAACTTGCCCCCCTTCTTGCATCGGTGTACCGTAGGTCACTAGAAGAGCGTAGCGTTCCAAAGGATTGGAAAAGGGCACAGATCATCCCCGTTTTCAAGAAGAGACGTCGAACAGATGTGCAGAACTATAGACCTACATCTCTAACGTCGATCAGTTGTAGAATTTTGGAACACGTATTATGTTCAAGTATAATGACTTTTCTGGAGACTAGAAATCAACTCTGTAGGAATCAGCATGGGTTTCGAAAAAGACGGTCAAGTGAAACCCAGCTCGCGCTATTCGTCCACGAGACTCAGAGGGCCATTGACACGGGTTCACAGGTAGATGCTGTGTTTCTTGACTTCCGCAAGGCGTTCGATACAGTTCCCCACAGTCGTTTAATGAACAAAGTAAGAGCATATGGACTATCAGACCAATTGTGTGATTGGATTGAAGAGTTCCTAAATAACAGAACGCAGCATGTCATTCTCAATGGAGAGAAGTCTTCCGAAGTAAGAGTGATTTCAGGTGTTCCGCAGGGGAGTGTCGAAGGACCGTTGCTATTCACAATATACATAAATGACCTAGTGGATGACATCGGAAATTCACTGAGGCTTTTTGCGGATGATGCTGTGGTATATCGAGAGGTTGTAACAATGGAAAATTGTACTGAAATGCAGGAGGATCTGCAGCGAATCGACACATGGTGCAGGGAATGGCAATTGAATCTCAATGTAGACAAGTGTAATGTGCTACGAATACATAGAAAGATAGATCCCTTATCATTTAGCTACAAAATAGCAGGTCAGAAACTGGAAGCAGTTAATTCCATAAATTATCTGGGAGTACGCATTAGGAGTGATTTAAAATGGAATGATCATATAAAGTTGATCGTTGGTAAAGCAGATGCCAGACTGAGATTCATTGGAAGAATCCTAAGGAAATGCAATCCGAAAACAAAGGAAGTAGGTAACAGTACGCTTGTTCGCCCACTGCTTTAATACTGCTCAGCAGTGTGGGATCCGTACCAGATAGGGTTGATAGAAGAGATAGAGAAGATCCAACGGAAAGCAGCGCGCTTCGTTACAGGATCATTTAGTAATCGCGAAAGCGTTACGGAGATGATAGATGAACTCCAGTGGAAGACTCTGCAGGAGAGACGCTCAGAGTTCGGTACGGGCTTTTGTTGAAGTTTAGAGAACATACCTTCACCGATGAGTCAAGCAGTATATTGCTCCCTCCTACGTATATCTCGCGAAGAGACCATGAGAATAAAATCAGAGAGATTAGAGCTCACACAGAAGCATACCGACAATTCTTCTTTCCACGAACAATACGAGACTGGAATAGAAGGGAGAACCGATTGAGGTACTCAAGGTACCCTCCTCCACACCCTGTCAGGTGGCTTGCGGAGTATTGATGTAGATGTAGATAGCTAGCTCAGTATACAGATTCAATAACATTGGGGATAGGCTACAACCCTATCTCACTCCCTTCCAAACCACTGCTTTCCTTTCATGCCCCTCGACTCTTATAACTGCCATCTGGTTTCTGCACAGATTGCAAATAGCCTTTCGCTCCCTGTATTTCATCCCTGCCTCCTTCAGAATTTGAAAGAGGGTATTCCAGTCAACATTGTCAAAAGCTTTCTCTAAGTCTACAAATGCTAGAAACGCAGGTTTGCCTTTCCTTAATTTATATTCTAAGATATGTCACATGGTCAGTATTGCTTCACATATTCCAACATTTACACGGAATCCAAACTGATCCTCCTTGAGGTCGGCTTTTACCAGTTTTCCATTCGTCAGTGAACAGTTCGTGTTAGCATTTTGTAGCTGTGACTTATTAAACTGATAGTTCGGAAATTTTCCAACCTGTCAACACCTGCTTTCTTTGGACCTGGAATAATTGTATTCTTCTTGAAGTCTGAGCGTATTTCGCCTGTCTCATACATCTTGCTCACCAGATGGTAGATTTTTACAGGGCTGGCACTCCCAAGGCTATCAGTAGTTCTAATGTAATGTTGTCTACTCCTGGGGCCTTGTCTCGACTTAGGTCTTTCAGTGTTCTGACAAATTCTTCATGCAGTATCATATCTCCCATTTCATCTTCATCTACGTCCTTTTCCATTTCCATAATATAGCCCTCAAGTAAATCAACCTTGTATAGACCATTTATATACTCCTTCCATCTTTCTGCTTTCCCTTCTTTGCTTATAACTGGTTTTCCCTCTGAGCTCTCGATATTCATACAAATGATTCTCTTTTCTCCAAAGGCCTCTTTAATTTTCCGGTAGGCAGCGTCTATCTTATCCCTAGTGATAGGTGCCTCTACATCCTTACACATTTCCTCTAGCCATCCCTGCTTTGCCATTTTGCATTTCCTGTCAATCTAATTTCCTTTTTGCCTACTTCATTTACTGCATTTTTATATTTTCTCCTTTCATCAATTAAGATCAATATCTCTTCTGTTACCCTAGGATTCCCATTAGCCCTCATCTTTTTAGCTACTTCATCCTCTGCTGCCTTTACTATTTCATCTCTCAAAGCTACCCATTCTTCTTCTACTTTCTCCCATTCTTGTCAGTTGTTCCCTAATGCTCCCTCTGAAAGACTATACAACCTCAGTTTCTTTCAGTTTATCCAGATCCCTTCTCCTTAAATTCCCACCTTTTTGCAGTTTCTTTAGTTTTAATTTACGGTTCATAACCAATAGATTGTGTTCTGAGCCCACATCTGTCCCTGGGAATGTCTTACAATTGAAAACCTGGTTCCTAAATGTCTGTCTCACCATTATATAACCAGTCTGAAACCTTCTAGTGTCTCAAGGCCTCTTCCACGTATACAACCTTCTTTTATGATTTTTAAACCATGATGAAGTTATGCCCTGTGCAAAATTCTACCAGGTTGCTTCCTCTTTCATTCCTTAACCCCATTCCATATTCATCTACAACTTTTCCTTCTCTTCCTTTTCCTACTATCGAATTCCAGTCTACCATGATTATTGTTGTGCTAATTGATTAATGATCCACTGGGGATAATCTGTCCTGAGAAACACCCCATCCCATTCCCCCCTACCACATCCTTCTGGAAAATCCCCAACCCCTCTCCCTTGACCAAAATGAGATAGTTTTTAAATGAAATTAATTGACTAATTAATTAAATTGATCAATTACTTACCCCCTTCCCATCTGGGAAATCCCAAGCCCATTAAAGGGGTCCTCCTCGTACCTCCACACTCCTAATAGTGAGAAATTCAGAAACTGCAGAGGAAATCATAATAATAATAACATGTTCTTTATTTATAAAAGTTCAATTTGCCTATCGCTGGTGTATTTAATCATTTTGGAATACTGACACAGTCTAACTGTGATGTCACAATCTAAGATGGTTGACAAAAAAGAGGTCAACTCTGACTCCTCTCCTCCTATTGACCGAAAATTCAAAAATTGATGAGGAAAGCCAAATTATTTCCCCTGGCTGTGAAGCATGAAAGTTGGGAGTGGGAGCTGCTATTGGTCAGGCACTAGGTAGTAGCTCTATCGGGTATTGCCAATCTGTCCCAGTACAGTTATAAATCCCTGCCCCCATTTACAGAACTCCTGTAGCAACAGCACTGGGAAATGAAACACACTTATACCTATTTAGGTGTCTTTTAGTCTCATCTTAGGAAAGAGAAACATAGCAAATACATCCCACGACATTTTTGACGAGTGTAGTGGTCATTATCTTACTTGAACACAGCATCTCAAGAATAAAACACTGACCATTCACCTCCAGTCTAGTCCAGCAACATCTAACAATTGTACTGCGTACCTCAAGAACCGACCAGCCAGACCCTGGTCGCCAACCCTTCATTACCACTCCTGTCGCTGCCCGTGGCACTCAGCGAGACAGGCAGAAGCGAATTGGATGTGCAGTACTAACTGCAATCTACCTCTCACAAAAACGCCTCAGTTTAAAAAAATCCACTTCGCCCAATCCGAAATGGGGAGTTGATTCGTTCATATACCTAGAATTTATCACGTGAAATGTAGATCCCTCTCTTTTATACGAGGTGTTTTCGAAAACAGAAGATATCAAACCATTCACATCTCTAAAGTGTCGTTACCTGTTGTCAAAAATCCTGTACAACAGTATGGCATAGGCTATATTTCCTCTAAGTATTCTCTTATCATGTAAAAAAATCTGTTCTTATCAGCTTACTACCTGCCACATCCTGCATCACAGGGCTAGAATATTAAACTCATTTTTAGCTCTACCTCTCTCATAGGATGCTACCCCCTCTTTCGAAATTTTTTAAGCTAGTCAAATTCCTCGTCATCAACAAGATTTCTCAAGGTGGCCAAATAGCAGCACAGAGGAGTTGTAAATGTCACGTTAATACTATTTAACACTTTATAAATTCGGTAATATAGCTGATTTTATTACTATAACCATTTCTCCCTGTGTAGGTGGGATATTGAAACTCCATTAAAAGGTCTGGGCACAAGGAGAAAACGCCTGATTACAACTAGCGGATCATACCCATGGTACTCTCACTCTCCCTTCCAACTGCCCGGTGGCACGTCATTGATATCAAATTGATTGACTAATTAATTAAATTGATTATGAGAGTCCCTTTGTATGGTAAGTAATTTTTTTCAACAGTCGGATTACAGTCGCCAGGTAACTCAAATGGGAATACCTGGAGAGAAGGTAATGTTCTTTTCGATGAACACTATTGAGAAAATTTTAGGGGACTGACACTTGAAGCTGACTGCAGAAGGATTCTACTGCCACCAACATACATTCCACATGAGGATCACGAAGATAAAATATGAGAAATTAACGCCCATATGGTGTGGAATAGGAAAGGAAAGGACTATTCGTGATACAATGTACTCTCCGCCATGCACAGTATGGTAGCTTGCTAAGTAAGCATACAGATGTAGATGTAAATTTTGTCCACATATTAAAATGTCAGTCCATCCAATGTCAGCTCACAAAACTCATGGAAGAATGTTCTCTCTTATTTATTGAGAAAACAAAAGACGCAACTTCTGCTGCTGATTGTCTCTCAGCATAACCTTCGTATTAGCCTCTTAATTTCCTCATTTCAGTCTCCTCGCGAGATGTAGGTGTGAGGCCGTAATATGTTCGTCCACAACAATTAGAAAAGACACTACAGAGCTCACATCTCATTTCCTCTTCTGACAGAGTATCGCTTACCCGTCATATTCTCACGAATCTTCCAGTCTTTGATATATATAGCAATTGAATCCACTTGGTTTTGACAAGTAAGAGTCGTCTCCCCAAAGTGGTAGACCACTGATAATTCTCGGTAAAACCCACTCGAAATCTCATCACCTTGTGACAGCATTGGTTCATTAGCTAGGAGGCTGACTAGCCCTCTGCCCATTACTGTCTCTGTAGAGAATTATCACAACGAGAAAAAATAGCGCACTAATGTTCAAGGAGAAATTCACCACAATGGGATGCTCACATCCAGATGCTTATTATGATTGGTACTGCTTCTAGTGATTTGTACTCAATGACGTAATGGAACATTAGAACATCTCTTCAGCTATTTTAGACTCAATAGTTACATTTACGACATTCAGCTCCTACGCCTACCAATCCTCAATCCTTTGCAAATTGCTGTAGCTTACTGATGTCGCAACCCCACTATACACAGGGGCCTACGTCTAAATACATATTCCCCAAACCACTACACGGTGTGGACTATGTCACTCTGGTATTTTCAGTTTCTTCGTTCCTTCCCCAAACATATGCGTAGCGATCAAATAAAAAGGATTGTCTGTGTGCCTCAGTTTATACCATAGTCTCCTCTATGACCACTACATGAGATACAGGATTTTTTCATGGCCGAGGAAGTCTTACTGCTGCACCTTTACTATACGAGGACTGCAGAAAGAAAATCTGATACATATGCAATTCACTGATATCGAATGATTGTCTTTAAGTATGTCCCTGCACTTCTTCTAATCTCCTTTATCGTACTCCTGCGATCACTACGTTAGAAATACATGTAACAGTGTCAGAGCCCTCACTGATGGCACAAATCATGAGAAATACATCACCTTCTTTCCGAATGGAACATACATCCATAAAACAAATCTAACAGTATCACAGAGCTTCCAATACACTTAAAATACACCTACATTAGTGTAGCAGCCCCACACGCCCACACATAATTCAGAGCTACTGTAAGAGTAGGGAGAGATTGGGGACTTAACCACAGTTGTGCTCATTTTTTACCCCCACATGCTGTTCAGTAGTGGACTGACAATGACTAAGTATTATGTCAAGTGCAAAGTATATCCACATGGTTAGGATACATAAGCATTGTGGTAATTATTATTTAGAAGCGAACCCATACTCACACCTTATCCAACAATCACATATCGAGAGCAAATTCACAAACAAGTACAAGCAGAACCAAATCGATATCAATGTATCCTGCAGCAGCTCTTACACCTTGATCTGAATTGTAGTGACACAGTCTCTAGGTGACATGTGACATGTCGATGGAATCTGCAGTAACTCGCCTCCTGTACCATCACCACTTAGTGGGTGGACCAAGCTGCTTTAAAAACCCTTGCAAATGGATTTGAGCCTGACATATTTTTCTGGTTTAGCTCACCAACTTGTCAGTTCTTACGGTTTGGATTGCTTCCCATAAGATTATAACAAATGAATCCAAACCCAACACATGCATTCTATTTCAGCTTGCTCTAGAAGCTCACTGCTAGGCATTTTATGGCAGTTACTGCTTCCAATGACAGTGTACAGGATTTCTAATCCTTTTAATAGATTTAGCTACGTTCAGGTGAACTACCAACTCAACCACAGGTCTATCGCCTGTTTGCAGAGAACTCAGTCACCTACAAACATCCCACATCTAAAGTAAATACACTGCAAGCGGCTGTACAGTGCATGATGGATGGTGCATCGCAAGAATATTATTGAGTACCCTTCTATACCAACCTCACACAGTGATCGAGTGATAAGTTGCCGCCGGCCGAAGTGGCCGTGCGGTTAAAGGCGCTGCAGTCTGGAACCGCAAGACCGCTGCGGTCGCAGGTTCGAATCCTGCCTCGGGCATGGATGTTTGTGATGTCCTTAGGTTAGTTAGGTTTAACTAGTTCTAAGTTCTAGGGGACTAATAACCTCAGCAGTTGAGTCCCATAGTGCTCAGAGCCATTTGAGCCATTTGATAAGTTGCCTATATACCTTCATACAGACCTTGATCCACCCCTATGTTTACAGGAGAAATAACTTGTCCTTCCCAGAGATTTTTTTCTGCCACATATTCAAAGGAAGTATGCCAACCTGTACAATTCTAGCAGTATCAACATGATGCTTTTGCTTTGCAGATCAGTCATGTAACATGAACAGATGTGGACTTACAGGATTGGTAGACAACAGCTATGTAGTGTCGAGCTGTCGAGTCAATGTTAGGTGTTCAATAGTATGTATCATTTGACCACAAATGTGTCTACACATGTTAATGTTGAGATATCAGCTGACAAGACCTCAAAGTTATAGTGGAAACTGAGAATGTGTAGCAAGCCACTTAGGTGGAGAAAGCTGTGTGGCAAACTGACATATATATTGAGGGGAAGTTGATGGCTAAGTATGACACATTCTGCATCAGCATTTCCGTCTTCAATAGCATCCGTGTTAGTGCACCAGTTCATAACTATGCTTCGTGTTACTACGTTAAAATTAACCACTTGAGAGTCACCACAGGATGTATTTCTTAACTAGCAAAGAGCCATGAACACACATTTGTCTGCAGGAAGTGGTATGTGCTGCACAGGAGCTAGAGTTAATCTGTTGTCTTGTTTCGGTTAAGATAATGGAAGCATTGAGATGGGGATATTCTGTCCGTGATTTCGGTCTCTCTATCATTCTAAGATCTACGGAAGTTCATTGTAAGATGGTATACCTACTCCCATGCGTTTTGCATGCAATAAATGTGGGATTCAAAGCATATAAAAAACAAATATTTGTGAAATACTGCCGCACAGTTTCCAAACGTTGCTTAGTGCTATTTAAGTACTGTGATGCTATGTGTGGTATTCTTCCCACCAATAAAAATGCATAAAAACTAAAATCTTTCATGCCATATAAGTGCATACAGATTCCCTCCTGATTTCGAAATTTAATTTGCTTAGGAAGAAAAAAATTACCCAATAATCTAGCGGTGTAAAGGAATCAGATGTGTGTAACCTAATATCCAAACTTCTGCCAGGGCTATTTAAGTACAGCAATGATGTACGGGGTACTCTCTTCCACAGTAAACATAAGTTGCATTAAAACTATGGTCTTCCACCCCATATACACCCCATACCAATTTTGAAATGTACTTCTGTATCAATAGCATTTAAACAGGATTAAACGTGAACTATCCATTTCCATAGTTATAAATCAGAGCTCAAATATCAGGTTCTTTTTAGTGGAGGAAAGTCTAAACGTTTTTCCCAATCGTTATGTAGTCTCACATATCCATTCTGATTATCGAAATTCATAAGCTAGTACTCATCTATAGTGGGCTATTGCAATGGTACAGGCTGATGATCAATTTCATCGTCAACCAGTTCTGTGTTAGACGGATTTTTTTTATTTTCCCGCTACATCCTATCAATTTCTCCTTATATGTATCACACTCCTGACTATGGAATATGGCGCAATGCCTTTAGAGTCCATAAGCTTCCCCATATTAAATTAGTGATACATGACATCATCCTTCTATCCAGCATATAGTGCATACATTAAAAAAAACCAAGCACCTTCAACTGCCAATTCCAATTACATCTGCTGTATAATGCCTTATGCTAAAGTAATATGATGCATTGCCGTAGGCAGCACTCAGATTTTCTTTTTCACCCTACAGCACACTCTAGCCTCTACTACTGTGGTGGAGTGTACATATTGTAAAGCACTTGTCATTGGATCATATGGAACTCTGTAGCACATATCTTCACAATAGTGAAGAGGGGGGTGAAATGATGTATTTTAACTCCATGGAAGACTGCATACATTGACAGAACGATGGTATTTTATGTATGTTACATGCTACAACACTAAGATCTTCAACAGAGGTCAGACAGTGTTAAGATCATTGTGTAATAGTAAAAATGTTCTAAATGTTTACAACTGTTGTACAATTACACGAATACTTAGTATACGTGGCCAGAAGTGATGTTGTGATCACATGAGTGTTGGCATCTTGGATATTTAGAGTAGGTCATATATATATAGAATGAGCGTCGCTGTGTAACATAGTGGGTGTCTAGGGGTGTTGGGGAAGTATATTGGTGCATTGAACTGTTTGTTTTGTACGATACTTGTAACCTGCACAGGATGGAAATACTCCCACATTCATCTCCTGAATCAGCATCGTTATGTAGTTCAAGATGTTGTGTGCAGGGGATAGGTTAGCACACCCTAAATATAGAACCTATGACGTGAGGCTTGCATCTTTCATTCACTGGTCTTGAGCTATTAAACAACATTTTGACAAACTAAGTGAAGCTGGATTCTTTGAGACCTGTGACAGAGATGAAACCATGTGTTTCCACTGTGGTGAAGGGCTGAAATATTGGAATGAAAAGAATAATCCATGGGTTGAACATTGCTATGTGGTTTTCCAAGTGCCTGTTTGTGCTTCTTACAAACTGTGAGGACTTTGCGGATAATATTTGTCAGAAGAGAGATGCAAAAATTACTGCAAAGTTACAGCTATATTAAAACTCCATCAAAAGTTCTGAAAGTGGTATCAGAGCACCATATGTAACATCCGTTTCAAGAAAGAAGTGGGAGTGCTATTCTTTCCCTGCAGATATACCGCAGCCTGCACTAAATGTAGACCTACCTTTTTATTGTGCGCCATGCATCACAGACTTGTATTTTTGATGAAGGCAACAATGTTTTAAGAGATAATATTATTTTATGGTGTGCTTTTCTTACTTTGTTAATCCAGATTGTGAAAACTAAAACATTATCATGAAAAAGCTTTCTTCCTTGTTTTTCCTTACATCAGTCACACTTAGGTATGTTCTTAATGTAATAACTATGATTATACAGTGATCTTAACACTGACCTGTGTCGAAGAATAATGATTTTTTAGTGATGAAGCATGGAATTGACATACAATACCACCGTTCTGTCAATGTACACAGTCTTCCATAGGGTTAAAAAACATTATTTCAACCACCATCCCCTTCCCTCCCCCCTCCCTCCTCACCCCTTCCCCCCACCTGCAACATAGTATTGCTGCTAAGATCTGTGCTACAGAGTTCCAGATGAGCTAATGACAAGTGCTTTGCGACATTTACAAACCACCAAGCTAGTAGCGGCTATATCCTGTATTGGAGTAAAGTGCAGGGTAAACAAGAATATCTGAGTGCTGCCTTCGGCAATGCATCATATTACTTTAGCGTAAGGCATTATACAGCAGATGTAATCGGAATTGGTGGTTGAAGATGCTTGACTTTTTAATGTTTGCACTACATGCTGGATGGAAGGATGATGCCATTCATCGGCACTTTAATAAGGGGAAGTCTATGCACATTAGAGACATTGTGCCATATTCCATAGTCAGGTGCATGATGTATATTAGGAGAAATTGGTAAGGATTTAGCAGGAATATAGAAACTTAATCTAATGAAGAACTTGTTGTCCATGAAATGGGTCATCAACCTGTACTATTTCAATGGCTTTCTATAGATGATTGCTAGCTTACAGATTCGGATTATCAGAATGAATATGTGAGACTACATAACATTTTGGAGAAACATTTACATCGTCGCCCGCTAAAGAGAACGCAGTATTTAAGCTCTGATTTATAAATACGAAAATGGAATGTTTGAGTTCAATCCTGTCTAAATGCTATCGTTATGAAAGAATATTTCAAAATCAGTATGGGATGTATGATATGGACGACTGTAGTTGTAATGGAACACATATTAATTTTGGAAGGCAGTACCCTACACAGCATCACAGTAGTTAAATAGCTGTGGCAGAAGTTTGGCTATTAGATTATGCGCATCTCATTCCTTTAGACCGCTGGATTACTGAGTATTTTTTTCTTCCTAAGCAAATTGCATTTCGAAATCAGGAGGGAGTCTGTATGCACTTATATCGCATGCAAGGTTTTTGTTCAAATGCAACATTTTTAATGGTGGGATGGAGCACCACACGCAACATCACTGTACTTAAATAGCACTCATTCATGTATGGAAACTATGTGACAGTATCTCGCAAATAATTATTTTTTATATACCTTCAATTCCACATTTATTGCATGCAAAACCTGTTGGAGTAGGTATACCATCTCACAACGAACTGTTAATTTTAACGTAGCAACACGAAGCATAGTTAGTAACAAATACACTAACATGGATGCTGTCGAAGACGGAAATTCTGAGGCAGAATGTGTCATACTTAGCCATCAACTTCCCCTCAATATATATGTCAGTTTGCCACACAGCTTTCTCCACTCAGTTTGAACGAGCTCCACCTAAGTGGATTACTATACATTCTCAGTTTCCCCATAACTTTGAGGTCTTGTCAGCTGATATTCCAACATTAACATGTGTAGACCCATTTGTGGTCAGATGATACATACTATTGAACACCTAACATTGACTTGATAGCTCGACACTACATAGCTGTTGTCTACCAATCCTGTAAGTCCACATCTGTTCATGTTACATGACTGATCTGCAAAGCAAAAGCATCATGTTGATGCTGCTAGAATTGTACAGGTTGGCATACTTCCTTTGAATATGTGGCGGAAAAAAATCTCTGGGAAGGACAAGTTATTTCTCCTGTAAACATAGGGGTGGATCAAGGTCTGTGTGAAGGTATATAGGCAACTTATCACTCGATCACTGTGTGAGGTTGGTATAGAAGGGTAATCGATAATATTCTTGCGATGCACCATCCATCATGCACTGTACAGCCGCTTGTAGTGTATTTGCTTTAGATGTGGGATGTTTGTAGGTGACTGAGTTCTCTGCAAACAGGCGATAGACCTGTGGTTGAGTTGGTGGTTCGCCTGAACATAGCTAAATCTATTGTACATTAAAAGGACTAGAAATCCTGTACACTGTCATTGGAAGCAGTAACTGCCATAAAATGCCTAGCAGTAAGCTTCTAGAGCAAGCTGAAATAGAATGCATGTGTTGGGTTTGGATTCATTTGTAGTAATTTAATGGGAAGCAATACAAACCCTAAGAACTGACAAGTTGGTGAGCTAAATCAGGAAAATATGTCAGTCTCAAATCCATTTGCAAGGGTTTTTAAAGCAGCTTGGTCCACTCACTAAGTGGTGATGGTGTAGGAGGCGAGTTACCGCAAATCCCATCGACATGTCACATGTCACCTAGAGACTCTGTCACTACAATTCGGATCATGATGTAAGAGGTACTAAGATGACTGCTGTTGCTGGAGGAAACATTGACATCAGTTTGGTTCTGCTTGTAATTATCCGTTAACTGGCTCTCGATGTACGATAGAAGTATTGGGTTTGCTTCTAAATAAATAACTACCACTATGCATATGCATCCTACCCACATGCATATACTCTGCACTTGACAGAATATAGTATCATAGTTGATCCACTATAGAACGGTGTGTGGGGGTAAAAAATGAGCAATACTGTGATTAACTCCCCAGTCTCCACCTGTTCTTGCAGTCGCTCTGAATTATGTGTAGAAGTGTGAGGCTGTTGCACCAATGTAAATGTATTGGAAGCTCTTGATATAGTTAGATCCATATTGTGAATGTATGTTCCATTTGAAAAAAAAAGTTATCTATTTCTCACGAAATACTATGACATCAGTGAGGACTCTGACACCATTACATGTCGTATTTCTAATGTAGTAATCAAAGGAATACGATAAAGGAGATTAGAAGAAGTGCAGTGACATACTTAAAGACAATCATTCAATATCAGTGAATTGCATATGTATCAGATTTTCGTTGTAGAGTCCCAGTATAGTAAAGGTGCAGCAGTAAGGCATCGATGGCCATAAAAAAACCTATGTCTCATGTAGTGATAGTAGGGGAGACTACGATATATACAGAGGCATACAGACAATCTTTTTTACTAGATCATTATGCATATGTTTGGGAAAGGAATGAAGAAGTCGATAATACCACAGTGACATAGTCCACACTGTGTAGTGGTTTGGGAAATATGTATTTAGATGTAGGCCCTAGTCTATAGCAGTGTTGCGACACCAGTAAGCTACAGCAATTTGCAAAGGATTGAGGATTGGTAGGCGTAGGAGCTGAATGTCATAAATGTAACTATTGAGTCTAAAATAGCTGTAGACATGTGCTAATGTTTTAGTACACCATTGACTACAAATCATTAGAAGCAGTTTTAATATCTGGACGCAATCATTCCCAGTGTGGTGAATTTCTCCTTAACGTTAGCATGCTATTTTTAATTGTTGTGATAACTCTCTACAGAGACAGTAACGGGAAGAGGACTAGACAGCCTACGAACTAATGGAACAGGGCTGTCGCAACGTGATTGGATTTCTAGAGATTTAGGAGGGGGCTGTGACTTGGCTGGGGGTATCAATCGCTACATATCGAAAACCGTAAGATTCGTGCAAATGTGTAGGGTAAACGATACTGTGACTAAAGGGAGGCTGAGAGATGATTTCTTTACCGCTTCTTGTAGCAAACATATTACTCCCTTCCACACACATCTCTTGAACTGACTGCAGTGGAAAGATTATCTACTATACTTCAATTGATCGACGAACTTATCGAGAAAGTAATCAAATGCTCACAGAAAGAAGGTAATATGGCGATATAAGTAGCTTAGGAACGAGGTAAATAGGAAATACAGGGGAGCCACGGTGATATGGGGGGGGGGGGGATTGTGATGTGCTATTTTTCTTGTTGTGGTAGCTCTGTGCCCAGGCAGTGACTGGTTGGCGAGTAGGCAGTCTTGTAATTGAGGGAAAATTGCTATCAGTTCGAGATGGGACTTCGAGAGAATTAGCAGTGGTCTGTGACTTGGTGGGGAAGAACACTTACTTGTCAAAATCAGGTGGATTCAAATTCTACACATCAAAAAGTGAAAGGTTCGTGAGAATTTGTCGAGTATGCGATACTCTGACAGAAGGGTAGTTGCGAGATGAGCCCGTTACCACTTTTTCTAAATGTTGTGGGTGGACATACTACAGTTTCTCACATACGGTTCGCGATGTGACTGCACAGAGAAAATTGGAGGCTGATGCGAAAGCTTTTACTGAGAGAGAGTCACCAGCAGAAGTTCCGTCTCTTGTTTTCTCGATAATTAGGAGACGTTCTTCCGTGACATCTGTGTGTCTGCAAATGAAACGACTGACATCTTAATAGGTAAATTAAATTTACATCTACAGCTAACTGCATACTTGGCAAGCCACCACACTGTGTATGACAGAGGGTACCCTACACCTATTGCTAGTCATTTCCTTTCCTATCTCACGTCCGCAACTCGTGGTCGTGCGGTAGCGTTCTCGGTTCCCGGGTTCGATTCCCGGTGGGGTCAGGGATTTTCTCTGCCTCGTGATGACTGGGTGTTGTGTGATGTCCTTAGGTTAGTTAGGTTTAAGTAGTTCTAAGTTCTAGGGGACTGATGACCATAGATGTTAAGTCCCATAGTGCTCAGAGGCATTTTAACCATTTTTTTCCTATCCCACACTGTAAGGGCATTAATGTCTCTTGTTTTTTCTTCGTGGTCGTTACGTGAAATGTGTGTTCGTGGAAGTAGAATCCTTCTGAAGTCAGCTTCAAATTACAGTTCTCTAAATTTTCTCAATAGAGTTAATCGAAAAGAAAATTACCTTCTCTCCAGGAATTGTTATTTGAGTTACCTGCCGAATGTAATCCGACTGCAGGAAAAAAATTACTCAACATCCAAAGGGACTCACATGATCTATTTAATTAATCAGTCAATCAATTTGATATCAATGACGTGCCGTCATGTGGTTGTAAGTGAGGGCAAGAATAATACGGATATGATACACGAGCTGAAGTGGTAATCAGGCGTTTTTTCGTTGTGGTTAAATCTTTTAAAGGAATTTCAATTTCCCACCTTCTCAGGAAGAAATAGCTATCGTAATAAAATCAGCTATATTGCCGAATTTATAAAGTGATAAATACTATTAACGTGACGTTTACAACTCCTCAGTGCTGCTATTTGGCCACCTCGACAGATCTTGTGGATGAAGAGGCATTTGACCAGCTTCAGAGAGATCGAAAGTGAGGATAGCATCATGTGACAGAGGTAGACTATGTTCTTAGCACTCCACCATGAGTTAAAAATGGGTTTAATATTTTAGTGCTGTGATGCAGGACGTGGCAGATATTAAGCTGGTAAGAACAGATTTTTCTACCTGATGAGAGAATACTTAAAGGGAATATAGCCTGTGCCATACTGTTGTACAGCACTTTCACAGCAAATAACGATACTTTAGCAATGTGAAAACGCGTGTATAGTTCGATTTCTTCTGTTTTCGAAAACAACTCGTGTAAAAGAGAGGAATCTACATTTCACGCCAGAAATTCGAGATGTATGAACGAAACAATTCCCCATTTCGGACTGGGCGAAGTGGATTTTTTTAAACTGAGGAGTTTATGTGATAGGTAGATTGCAGATAGTACTGCTCATCCAATTCGCGTCTGCTTGTCTTGCTGAGCCGGCCGGGGTGACCAAGCGGTTAAAGGCGCTACAGTCTGGAACCGCGCGACCGCTACGGTCGCAGGTTCGAATCCTGCCTCGGGCATGGATGTGTGTGATGTCCTTAGGTTAGTTAGGTTTAAGTAGTTCTAAGTTCTAGGGGACTGATGACCTTAGAAGTTAAGTCCCATAGTGCTCAGAGCCACTTGAACCATTCTTTTCTTTTTTTTTTTTTTGTCTTGCTGAGTGCCAAGGGCAGCGACAGGAGTGTTAATGAAGGGTTGGTGACCAGAAGCTGCGGTTTAAGGCTATGGCGACTGGCAGCTACAAAGAAAGGGTCTGGCTGGTCGGTTCTTGAGGTACACAGCACACTTGTTAGATGTTGCTGGACTAGACTGGAGGTAAATGGTCAGTTTTTTCGTCTTGAGATGCCGTGTTCAAATAAGATAATGACCACTACACTTGTCAAAATATCGTGGGATGTATTTGCTATGTTTCTATTTGCTAAGATGAGACTTGCGACACCTAAATAGGTATAAGTGTGTTTCATTCCCAAGTGTTGTTGCTACAGGAGTCCTGAAGATAGGGGCAGGGATTTATAAATATTATTACCCGTCCTTATGTTCCTCCAACCAGCTGTTCATTTGTAGATGAGCAGGCAGCTATTCCCTTGCACTTCAGTTGCTGTCCAGTTATCCTTCCCACATAGGGTTACGGGCTAGAGCAACTCTCTACCGCTAGACTAACAGCGAAAACATCCTCTTTACATCCACCAGTTACTGGTGATACTGTATAGAACTACATATCCTCTTTACATCTATCAGTTATTGATGATACTGGATAGAACTACTATCTAGTGCTTGATCAGTGGCACTACCTCTCCCAAAATCTGTTGCTACACAGCCAGAGGAGATAGTTTGGTTTTTCTGGCCAGTTTTTGAACTTCCCACAAATACGAGGAGATGCGTTAGAGTGCGCCAGTGTTCTGGGTCCTCTATCTTCGACTGTGACATCATAGTTAGACTGCATTTGAATTCAATTCCAAAGATGATTAAATAGAGTAGCCTTCATCTTTCCACACCAGCGATATGCGAATTGAATTTAAATGAATTAATATATTATTATTAATATTTTGTCTCTGCAATATGATGTAATTAGCATTTGAATTTACGCCAAAATCCGAATATACCACGAAATTTTGAATTGCCCACCAATAGGGTGTGGGTAGGGGAGTGCAGGGAGAGGGACCGTCCAATGGGATGAGTATTTCCCAGAGGAGGAGGTTGTAAATAATTGATCATATTAATTAATTGATCAATTAATTTCGTATGAAAATTCTCCTCATATCAGTGGAGGGTTGTGGGTTGGGGATTTCCGAGAGGAGTGGGGGAAGGAATGGGTGGGGTGTTTCTCAGAAGGACAGATTATCCGCAGAGGTCATAAATCAACTAGCTTAACAATAGGTTATGGGATTGTGTCATAAATTTAATTAATTAGTGTATCCTTTTAATTAATTAGTGTATCAATTTGATATCAGAAGAGTGTCAGAACGAACTTTGTCCCATAACTCATGTAGACGGGCTAGTGACAGATCAAAGTTGATGAGGCTGACCAGGAAAAGACTGCCTTCATAACTCCAGATGACCTCTGAGTTTTAGTTATGCGTTTGAACTGCATAGTGCTCCAGCAGCTTTTGAATGTATTTTGGGCACTTTGTTCAAACACCTCACAGCCAAGATGTCTTTGTTATCTGGATGACGCTGTCGTTGTATCGAAGGCATTTGAAGAAAACACAAACTGCCCAACACCTGTGCTGTAATGTGTTGAGATAGCAAGCCATCACCTGAATATGAAGAAGTGCCTCTTCAGAACTCAAGAAATAAAAATCTTTGGACATCTATGAAGGATAATGGAATCAATCCCGATTCCCTGGTACTTTCATGATGTGAGAAATTTTCTCAAAATGTGTTTGTACTACCAGAAATTGATAATGGACTTCGTTATCGAGTAACATCCCTTGCTATAAGTACTGGAGGGAGACACCAAGATTTTGTGGAATAAGTTAGAAGATAGATCTTTTCTTGTTCTTAATGTGATGCTAAGATCTCCAGTCCTAGCACTGGATGATGGGAATTCCGAGACAGAACTTCACACTGACACCAGAGGTTATGGGATAGGTGCAGTTCTAGCGCAAATTCAGGAAAGTGCTGAAAAAGTGATAGTTTTGCCTTGCTGCTGTTTGGGCCATCAACAGCTTCCAGCCATATTTATTTGGCAAACAGTTCACCATTTTGATGTACCACGATTCTCTGTGTTGGCTTACTAGCCTAACGGATCCCCATCCTGACTGGCCAGATAGACACAGAGGCTTCAGGTATAGGATATCACAGTGTCACAGTGATATACACAAATGGATGCAAGCACAAGGATGTTGACTGCCTTTCAAGTAATCCCATGGCAGAACACATCAGCAGGGATCAAATCTCAGTCATCACTGCATTAAATGATACTGCTGCTGAACAGAGAGAAGATCCAGCACTGCTGAAAACCACAGAAGCGTTGAAGAAGCAGGAATTGACCAGATGAGAATTCCAGTTAATAAAGGTGCATTATATAAGAGGAACTATGGTTCAATGGGGCGGAAATGGTTGTTTGTTATCTCACTTCATCTAAAACAAGCTATCTTGAAGCATTTCTATGACGCTTGTACATATGGCTGCCTGGGACTTGTAAAGCCTCTACACAGAATTAGAAATTGGTATCTCTGCCCAGGTCTGTACCGATCTGTTAGACACAACTTGACCCACAGTACGGAGTGCCAATGGCACAAGCATGTGCAGGTTGCCCTATGTATAAAGTGGTGGTAAATTCAAAAATAGCTCAATAGTGCTGCAGGGTTTCTCCCACTCCTATCACACTACGTTGGAAGTAGGTCAGTTGTGCTAAGCATAATTTGTCAGGAAATCCTAGATGGTGCATTGTCATGTTAGTGGAAGTAGGTCGTTTCTGCTAAGTATGTTATCCAAGATAGCTACTGCACCAGGTCGTTTCTGCTAAGTATGTTATCCAAGATAGCTACTGCGTCTTCATCTGACATCACTCACCTGAGACAAAGGATGTTTGTTTCTCCTACAGGTTCAAGCCTGTTGACTGTTTCCAGGACATGCAAACATGCTCTCATCGTACAAGTAGCAACCAGTCTGGACTCGCCTCCTGGCCTACTTAACACATTTTCACTATTCTGTTATTCTCCCAGGCATGTATGGTTATTTATAACACCCAGGTCACTTTTACAGTTCAAGACAGCCAGTCAGTTTTCCCCTGATGTCAGAAGACATAATGGTTGGCCTAAGCTGTCAGCCATGTAAGGTCGCACATCTTGTTACAATGAGTGCTGGACATGCCCACTGTTGTCAACTGGCCATGTAGACCTGCCAAGTCCTGCACTTGATTGTCAAACATGAAAATCAGACAGCTATGTCCCACACCAATACAGTGTACACTGCCCTAAGTTAAAACTGTGGGAAACTTAAAAATGAAACTCATAGTTCCGATTTTTGCAATAAGTATGATGTTTATGATGGTTCTTCAGTCACCCTCCACATTGCCTCTAACATCACAGATCATGTGTTCCAAGCTAAAATGGTTAGGAAATTTGAAAAATGAAAGAAAGATACTTATACTTTAACCCAAATTGAGAAATGGGGGATAATTCAAAATAACCAATAGTCCACACGAATATTCTGGAGGAAAATTCAAATAATCTATCACAATTTTTCCTCTCAGAACTTGTAAAAATGATTCAGAAGGCGAAGAAAGGATAATATGCTTATTTTAAAATTCATCACAAAAATTAAGATGTGACTCCTACAACATGTGACGATAAAGTAATGAGACCAGTTGGATCAAATACATTTGCTTATATTTTTATCCAACTACACTGGTATAACTGCCAAAGTAACTACCTTGTGCCTGGACACATTTACTACATTGCTGGTAGCACCTCTACAACTCAACTTCTGGTATACCAACAAAAGCCCTTGTCACAGCTGTCATGTACTGTTGCAAAATAATTTCCTTCTCCTTTAATAACTGACTTCACTTTGAGGGAATAGAACAAATCACACTGGTTCCTATCAGGTGAATTAGGAGACTGTGGTAGCACTGCAATGGATTTTGCTATTAAAAACTGCCCAACGGGCAAAGCAGAATAGGATGCTGCATTATTATGATGCAGGATTCAGTTATTAGTAATGTGTGGACAAACACAACAGATCCATTTTCGTAGCCTTTCCAGAATTTCTTGGTAGGAATATTAGCTCACTGTCTAGTGTGAAGGTAACATGCTTTTTGTGCGCAATACCCGTGGAGTCAAATAAACATACAAGCATGCATCTCACCTATGACTTCAACGTGTGCTTTCTTTGATCTTAGTGATTCCTTCAAATAACATTGTGAACTTTGGCGTTTGATCTCAGGATCATACTGAAATAACTAACTTTCATTATCAGTGATAACTCAGTTCAGTAATTCTGGGTTAATTTCCACTTGTTCCCATAGATCAGTAGGAACAGTCCTCCATTAATGTTTTTATTACTATGTGAGTTTTGTTTTTTCCAGATTTTCCGTCGGTATCAGGGAACAGCTTCCAGATTAATGTTCCATTCGTTTGTAATTATTTGCACAGTTAATCAACTCACACTAGTTCACTCACCATGCCCCATGTTGTCATCTGTTCATGTTGTTGATGGTCATTCGTTATAGTGTGCAGCTTCAACATTGGTTCTGCCTCAGTACGCATTTGTGCCTTTGATAAAATTCCGTTTTCGAAAGACTGATGAACCTTGCCGTATGTTACTGTGACATTATCACTGAATTTGACAAATAAAGAAATAGCATACGGTACTTCTATGCAGTATTATGAGAATCCATTGTTTAATGAGGGGTAAACACAGGACTTTACTCTCGAAGCTGCTACTCTTAACTGAAACATTGTAGGTGCACGCAACTTGCGACTGTGGTGGGGAAAGACCAAGGTGCCTGTGGCAGCAGGTTGCAGGGTTGCCACTCTACAGAGAAATAAATTCAGTCACGTTACTTTATTGTCACATCTCGTATATCTGGACCACTAACTACTAGTCTGCACATTTATATTAAACGTAATCTGAGCTTCAATGTAGGACAGTATCTCGAACAGAATGACCTACTCCATGTCAGCGAACATGGATACTGAAAACTTGGATCATGTGAAACCCAACTCGCACTTTTCTCACTTGAGATACTGAAAGCCACGGATGAAAGCGGTCAGGTAGATCCAATATAGAATACTGTATCTTCAGGTATGACCCAGGGAAGTGCATTGGGACCCTTGTTCTTTATGTTGTGTATTAATGACCTTGTGGACAATATTGACATTAACCTCAGACTTTTCACATATGATGCAGTTATCTGTAACGACGTACAGTCTGAAAGGAGCTGCAGGAACATGCAATCAGATCTTGATAAGATTTCAAAGTAGTGCAAAGATTGGTAACTTGCTTTAAATGTTCAGAAACGTAAAATTGTGCACTTCACAAACTGAAAAAAAAAACTATATGTAATGAATGTAATATGTGTGAGTCACAGTTGGAAATAGTCAACTCATACAAATATCAGTGTTTAACGCTTTTTGGGGATTGCAGTATGAAATGGAACGACCACATAGACTCACTAATAGGTAAAGCAGGAATCTGACTTCGGTTTACTAGGGAAATGCAGCCAGTTTACAAAGGAGATTGCTCACAAATGACTCATGAGACCCTTTGCAGAATACAGCGCAAATGTGTGGAACTCGTATCAGATAGGATGGACAGGGAGAACTGAGCGTATATAGTGAAGGGCAGCACTAATAGTTACAAGTTTGTCTGACCCGTGGGAGACTGTCAGAGAGATGCTGAAGATATTGAACTGACAGACTGTTGAAGACAGACGTAAATTATACCGAGAAAGCATACGTACAACGTTCCGAGAAATGACTTTAAATAATGACTTATCACTGCCATAGGGTTCGTGAGGGCAAGATTAGATTAACTGCAGCTTTCAAGGATTAAGTCACTCTTCTTGCGTTCCATGGGTGAATGGAACGGAAAAAGCACCTAATAACTGCTGCAATAAAACGAACCATCTGTCATGCACTTCACAGTAGTTTGCGAAGTATAGCCACAGTTTTAACATATATTACACTGTGACATAGCTGTATTTGTAAATGGAGACCGCGATTTTCTGAAAATGTATTAGGGTTTCAATTAATGTCGCTGACCCAAGCAACACAAATGTTGTTAAAGGTTGAACACTGGATTAATTTAGTAGAAATTTGTTTACATCTTATTATATATTTAGTAGCCCGCAGTTACATCGAGGATGATGATTATGAGAAAGCCCACGAAATTGTAAAAATTACCTTCTTCTTCCCATTCCATTATTGTTGGCTGCACTGTGGCACATCTGGCGTTTGTCGTTTGTTGTTTGCTGACGTAAAGGAAAGTAGTGAGAAGTCAGCGTATGAGACCGAAATTGATGTGTGGTAGAAAATTGATATGTTTTGAATACTTGTTTTCAATAATTTTACCTTGCCCGGCAAGGTGATAATAATTGACGAGGCTGTCAGATATGAGATCTGGAGGCAAGTGTATCTTGCTGACACTGTTTATTCGCCGATGTAACACCATATTTTGACAGATTTGTAATGTCTGTGTTTTGTGCTTTTACAGGCAGGCGCCAAGGAACTTATTCCAATTCAGCCCTCGTTAGACTCCAATGACAGCTAGGAGGCGACGTGGTGGCTCCGAGTCTGAACAGGCACCGCTTATTATTTCGACTGGAGCATTACACACCACAGAAAGTCCGTGGAATAGACAGTCTACGCCTTACAGAAGTTATGTGTCAAATGCCCGAAGCGCTGAAATAGAAGACACAGAATTGCAAGATAAGGACGCAGCGATTATTAGGAAAATGACTGCACGAGACAGGACTACGGAATTTGTTAATGCTATAAGATCATTGCAAGGACGAAATGTGGCCAGAGCAGTGGCAGTTAGAGATCCAAGGAGAGCTAAGTTTATGCAGAGCTATGCAGAATTTATGATGATAGCAAGGTACAAATTAAATATTTTATCACGCTGTAATGTTAGATAGATTTTATACTGTAACCTTTATAAGGCCAATGTTATGGTGGTTCTAGAGAACACGGCCGATTTCATGGCCGCATCTTTCATGACTGAATTTTTGCTGATTACCTTGTCGTCAGTGTGACTTAAAATAGTACTTTCACATTCCATTAACTTTTTTCGCTATTGTGTGGATGTTTCTTTAAAACATTTTCTTGGAGATATACTTGGAACATGAGCCATATTTCAGAAGAGGCAAAAAAATTGCCAATTGTTTCACAGAAATTAGTATGAACAATGAAAGAAATCACTTTGGTTCTGTGCGATCATTGTTGGAAATTGTTTCTTGCAATGCAGGTGGTAAATGCCCCTTTGGTTGAAAAGAAACAAAGCTCAGGAAAGTTAGTGTTCCTGAAATGGACAGTGTTCCTAAGCAATCTGAATTTCGGTAGGTAACGTAAAATTAAGTTATTGGTGGAGAACCATAAGGTTTCATCAGATAACCGAATGTTTGCAAGGTTTGTAGTGATGCTATACTTAAAGATGTTGCAGTGTTTAAGAAATTCCATACTGTTTCTGTTGCTGCTTTGTAATGGAATGGGGTGGTTAGTGGAGGCAGAGTAGTGCTAAAACATTCACCTGACTTCATAGTTTAGAGGATGCTTGAAACTCTGACCTTGTGAACATGATATATATGTCTTGTTACCTTACACCTACAAATTGACGATGTTATTTTCAGCAAGGTCATAAGTTTTCCATTCCCTGTTTGTATAAGAACAAGGCATATGTCCCATTTCTAATATTTGTGCTGTTGTCACTATGCTAAATCGTAACAGAAAACTGAAGTAAGCATCACAAAAATACAGTTGATGTAAGTCAAGATTTAGTGTTCAGTTCAAAATTTTATTAATAAGTTATATTTCTCTAATAAAGCAGTTTATTAATATTCCCATAGGCCTAAATCTTGAGACTTCAATGAATTTTTTAGAATTTGCTGAGCTCATAGTTGGCATCTCACCTGGAATGCCAGATTTATTAAGACTTCTTTCCGAAGCAATTGAAATTAGGTTGGCAAATAAGGAGGAATTAATTTAAACTTCTTAATGACTATAAATTTTTCAGGGGAAATGTTTCATCATTTTTTCATCCATCACTGTGAGAAACCCTCACATTTCAATAGCACCTCCCTTTTGTAGTAAAGTGTCATGAAGTAACAGTGCCACTCTCATAAATCTGTGAGATGATACATTTTTTGAAATTAGTTTGTAGCATCACACATGTAACGTGAATTTCATTTGTTTACATAAAATTGTTGTGATGTGTTCTAAGCAAATGAAGTTCCATATTCTGTTTTTGTTAGTGTTCTTGTTATTGGGATGTGTCATTTAAGTTTATTAAACATAATCATTCTAATTAAAATGCTGGTCTTTGCAGGACTATTGGCAAAAATATCAGTAGTACTTACACAAAGTTGGAGAAGTTAACATTATGTAAGTATTTAAACAACTATTTTCAACAATAAGTTTTAGAACATTATACTCTAAAGTGGGAAGTTACAAAAAACACAGTTGAAAGCAGTTAATTGGTAACATTAAATGTTCCTGACCTAGGAGCCTATATGTGTGGAGAAATCATGTAATTATCATAACAGTGCAATAACAAAGGTAGTAAGGGTGAATAAATGATACCAGATGTTTCATAAATGTTCATGAGCTTCAAATGAGTACGAAACATGTTACATTTAGGAAATAGGAGTATATGTATCAGGCATGAGCTTAGAAGTGAATTTTCTGTTGACTTTTGGAATTATGCAATTAAGTTCTTAGGGAATGTCTCTTTCTTAATTGTTAATATAATCATATACCCTAATAGAAGGGAATGAGATTAAAAATATGTACGCCAGTGTTTCAAATTGTGTTAAGAAATATCCTGTTATGTTTAATCAGCATTTTTAGTTTAAAAAATTCTGATGAAAAGTACTGGTAACTGTCACAGGTCATGTATATTTATTGACAGGTTGTGCTTACCAGATGGGAGCATCCTCCTGTGTGAACTGTATAGTTGCCACATGTTAGAACCATAAAGCACCACTCGCCTCCACTATCATGACAAACTTTGTGTTGACGATGATGCTCTAAATCTGTGTTTTGTTGCCACCGAGGTAATGAATATCTGAGGATGCTCATGTCGTCATTAACATGGTGACTGACATGAGGCCACAATGCCACATGGCAGTCAATGTGTTATAGTCGATAAATCAAATAGTATGTGACTTACCAAATAAAAGTGCTGGCAGGTCGACAGACACACAAACATACACACAAAATTCAAGCTTTCGCAACAAACTGTTGCCTCATCAGGAAAGAGGGAAGGAGAGGGAAAGACGAAAGGATGTGGGTTTTAAGGGAGAGGGTAAGGGGTCATTCCAATCCCGGGAGCGGAAAGACTTACCTTAGGGGGAAAAAAGGACGGGTATACACTCGCGCGCACACACACACACATCCATCCATGTGTGTGTGTGTGTGTGTGTGTGTGTGTGTGTGTGTGTGTGTGTGCGCGCGCGCGCGCGAGTGTATACCCGTCCTTTTTTCCCCCTAAGGTAAGTCTTTCCGCTCCCGGGATTGGAATGACTCCTTACCCTCTCCCTTAAAACCCACATCCTTTCGTCTTTCCCTCTCCTTCCCTCTTTCCTGATGAGGCAACAGTTTGTTGCGAAAGCTTGAATTTTGTGTGTATGTTTGTGTTTGTTTGTTTGTGTGTCTGTCGACCTGCCAGCACTTTCATTTGGTAAGTCACATCATCTTTGTTTTTAGATATATTTTTCCTACGTGGAATGTTTCCCTCTATTATATATATATATTATTAGACAATCTGTGCTCTAGATTTAACACACATCATTATGGCATCATTTCTAATTTAGGGAAGTTGTATAAACAGCATTCACAACACTTCTCTTGTAATGTCAAAGTCTGGTATTTGCTGAACATCTCCATGGTGGTTTCCTGACTACAAGATAAATCCGTGATGAAATGTGCTGCTCTTCTTTGAATCTTGTATTTTTCCTTTGTCAGTCCTTTCTGGGAAGGATCCCAGACTGACAAGCAGTTATTATGTAGTGATCAAATGAGGGGTTTGTAAGCTGCACCCTTCATGGACAGACCAAACTTCCTGATGATTTTTCCAGTGAAACAGAGTATGCCATATACCTTTTCTGCAATTAGTTTTATGTGGTTGTCCATTTAATTTACCTCTGTATGCATACTCAGAGGTATTTGAAGGGTGTGATTGTTTCCAGTGATTATTAATCAGTTGTGTAATCATAGAATAATGTGTTTTTCTGCCTATTTATGTGCAATATGATACATACCGTTATAGTGAGCTTTAACTACCAATCCCTACACCAAACTTCGATCTTCTGCAGGTCTTCCTGCATTTCCCTGCAATTTTCTGGTGTTGACTTCTCTATATACAATAACATAATCTGTAGACATTCCCATAAAGTTTCAGAATCCTTCAGGTCATTTACATGCATATTGTGTACTAGAATAGTCCTATAACATGCTCTTGGTGTACGCCCTAAGTTATTCTTACATGTGAATATTTATTTCTGTTATTAAGATATGGTGTTTGTATGGTCACTTTATATTCATTAGGCAACAATGCAGAACTATATATTAATACCTTGAAGTCAAGAGCTATGATACCAACCCAGGCGCTGGTGTGTATTGTCTTCGGGATCTCATGGACAGACCAGTAAGCAGGTTTACCTCAACAAATTACAAGAATAGCATAGATCACAAAAAGAAAACTTGAAGTAAAATGTACATTGATAGGGATTCTGGGTGTTAAAGAGAAACAGCTACCAGCAGGCAAGCTCGGGTGCACCTGGTACACATTAGTTATGTCATTCTTGATCAGACGTGAAGGGCTCTGCCTGGATTGACACTTGGTGCATAGCTAAGGTCCAAAATTGAACTTAATTGTTCAACCAGCAAAGCCCCAAGTATGATGAATCTGTGTAAATTTTTTTCTAACATATTAACTGATAATATTTTTGTTGGGCCTGCAGCCAGATCATACAATCATTCTGGACGTATTGGTGTACAAGGAGGATGATAAGACACATTGTTCGTAGAAAACCAGTGCATGTATGTATCTACATACAATAAGTTGTCAGCTGTGGCACAGGTCCCTTTGAGGGTATTGGTAAGGATAACATACCCTGTTTCATTTGCAGGAACTAGAACACGTTAAGCTTGGATTCGAGCAGAGTGGCTAACAGTGATGATGTGACTTACCAAACGAAAGCGCTGGCATGTCGATAGACACACAAACATACACACAAAATTCAAGCTTTTGCAACCAACGATTGTTGCTTCGTCAGGATAGAGGGAAGGAGAGGGAAAGACGAAAGGATGTGGGTTTTAAGGGAGAGGGTAAGGAGTCATTCTAATCCCGGGAGTGGAAAGACTTACCTTAGGGGGGAAAAAGGACAGGTATAAACTCGCTAGTGCGCACGCACACACACCCCAATCCGCACATACACAGACACAAGCAGACATTTGTAAAGGCCGAGCCCATGCGCCGTGCCACTAACGAAGCAATTGCCTTTGGTGACATCTTTTGCAATAACGACTGCGCGAATCGACGGTATCTTGAAAGCAAAGAACGAGCAGCAGATGCTGCTGAGGACTCTCCCTCGAGTGTTTCCGATGACTTCTTGAGCTCTTATTCGTCATGGCATTCAGGCAGTCAAGGTTGCTGTCGATTGTTGCACACGAATGCGAAATACCTGCATTGTGCATTTCCGCAAAGTGATTTTTACGCCACAATGGCGATCGTCCTACAAGTTGTATCAGATGTGGAGGGCAGAGCTTAGCAGTTTCCGTGGTGTAGCGGTTATAACGTCTGCCTAACACGCAGAAGGTCCCCACTTCGACTGCGGGCGGAAACACGTTTTCGGCGCACTCAGCAAGACACTTGCTACGATCTCTACTGTGACCATTTAAATCAAACGTTCCACCAGAAGGGTGCACATGGCTCAAATGAAACATGAAACTGTTTCAGAACTGGTTGTCGGATTTAGCGCTGACTTGGAGGCCTGGAAATGCGCGAAACAGCCGCCGCCATGCGATTTGTTACCACACCGTTGTACAAAACGCAAGGGCTCATCCGGGATTTGAACCCGGGACCTCCAGCCTTTATAAATGTCTGCTTGTGTCTGTGTATGTGCGGATGGATATGTGTGCGTGCGCGCGAGACTCCTTCCCTCTTTCCTGACGAAGCAACCGTTGGTTGCGAAAGATTGAATTTTGTGTGTATGTTTTTGTTTGTTTATTTGTGTGTCTATCGACATGCCAGCGCTTTCGTTCGGTAAGTCACATCATCTGTGTTTTTATATATGTTTTTCCCACGTGGAATGTTTCCCTCTATATTATATACACACACACACACACACACACACACACACACACACACACACACACAAAGATGATGTGACTTACCAAATGAAAGTGCCGGCAGGTCGACAGACACACAAACATACATACAGAAAGAAACATTCCACATTGGAAAAATATATTAAAAAAGATGCTGTGACTTAACAAACGAGAAAGCGCTGGTAGATAGACACAATAAAAAAAACACACACACACACACACACAAATTTCAAGCTTTCGCAACCCATGGTTGCTTGATCAGGAAATAGGGAAGGAGAGGGAAAGACGAAAGGATGTGTGTTTTAAGGGAGAGGGTAAAGAGTCATTCGAATCCTGGGAGTGGAAAGGTTTACCTTAGGGGGGGAAAGCGCGCTCACACACACACATAACTGTTGCCTCATCAGGAAAGAGGGAAGGAGAGGGAAAGACGAAAGGATGTGGGTTTTAAGGGAGAGGGTAAGGAGTCATTCCAATCCCGGGAGCGGAAAGACTTACCTTAGGGGGAAAAAAGGACAGGTATACACTCGCGCGCACACACACACATATCCATCCACACATACAGACACAACCCCTTCTCTGTCCGCTTCCTCTTCCCCCCCCTTCTCTGTCCGCTTCCTCTTCCCCCCCTTCTCTGTCCGCTTCCTCTTCCCCCCCTTCTCTGTCCGCTTCCTCTTCCCCCCCTTCTCTGTCCGCTTCCTCTTCCCCCCCCTTCTCTGTCCGCTTCTCTGTATGTGTGGAGGGATATGTGTGTGTGTGCGCGAGTGTATACCTGTCCTTTTTTCCCCCTAAGGTAAGTCTTTCCGCTCCCGGGATTGGAATGACTCCTTACCCTCTCCCTTAAAACCCACATCCTTTCGTCTTTCCCTCTCCTTCCCTCTTTCCTGATGAGGCAACAGTTTGTTGCGAAAGCTTGAATTTTGTGTGTATATTTGTGTTTGTTTGTTTGTGTGTCTGTCGACCTGCCAGCACTTTCATTTGGTAAGTCACATCATCTTTGTTTTTAGATATATTTTTCCTACGTGGAATGTTTCCCTCTGTTATATATATATATAGGGAGACATGTGTAAAGCAAAGAGTTGGGGCAGAAATGTCAGTCGAAGCGGAAGTACAGAGGCAAAGATGTTGAGTGACAAGTGATGTACGAGGGGCGGCAACTTGAAATTAGCGGAGGGTTACAACCACCTAAGAAGTCTGTGGTGGCAGAGCACTGTGTCCTGCTATTGGGACTGTATTTAAGGGAATAAATTGAAATCATACTGGCTGATGATATTGTAAATAACGGAGACAAGTGCTATTCTTTAAGTAAAATGTGGAATCCTATTTTATGTGATATTAGCTGAATACTCTAACATTGCCCCAGTAGTTATGTGTTTTGTCTTGTACATGCCGCATCATAACTTGTCCTCATTGCACCTACATCCTCATACTCTCTCTGTCTTCCACCTCATTCCCTTTCTCCTATCCTGCTGTGTTCTCACACCCATTTCCTTTTTCATCTGCTTACTACCTCCCTCCATCCTCCACCTGCCTGCCCACCCTTCTCTGTCCACCTCTTCTTCTCCCCTTCTCTGTCCACCTCTTCTTCTCCCCTTCTCTGTCCACCTCTTCTTCTCCCCCTTCTCTGTCCACCTCTTCTTTCCCCCTTCTCTGTCCACCTCTTCTTCCCCCCCTCTCTGTCCACCTCTTCTTCCCCCCCTTCTCTGTCCACCTCTTCTTCCCCCCTTCTCTGTCCACCTCTTCTTCCCCCCTTCTCTGTCCACCTCTTCTTCCCCCCTTCTCTGTCCACCTCTTCTTCCCCCCTTCTCTGTCCACCTCTTCTTCCCCCCTTCTCTGTCCGCCTCCTCTTCCCCCCCTTCTCTGTCCGCTTCCTCTTCCCCCCCTTCTCTGTCCGCTTCCTCTTCCCCCCTTCTCTGTCCGCTTCCTCTCTGTCTGCTCCCCTTCCCCCTCCCCCCCTGTCTGCCACCCCTTCCCCCTCCCCACCACTCTCTGTCTGCCTCCCCTTCCCCCTCCCCACCACTCTGTCTGCCTCCCCTTCCCCCTCCCCCCACTCTCTGTCTGCCTCCCCTTCCCCCTCCCCACCACTCTGTCTGCCTCCCCTTCCCCCTCCCCTTCCCCCTCTGTCTGCCTCCCCTTCCCCCTCTGTCTGCCTCCCCTTCCCCCTCTGTCTGCCTCCCCTTCCCCCTCTGTCTGCCTCCCCTTCCCCCTCTGTCTGCCTCCCCTTCCCCCTCTGTCTGCCTCCCCTTCCCCCTCTGTCTGCCTCCCCTTCCCCCTCTGTCTGCCTCCCCTTCCCCCTCTGTCTGCCTCCCCTTCCCCCTCTGTCTGCCTCCCCTTCCCCCTCTGTCTGCCTCCCCTTCCCCCTCTGTCTGCCTCCCCTTCCCCCTCTGTCTGCCTCCCCTTCCCCCTCTGTCTGCCTCCCCTTCCCCCTCTGTCTGCCTCCCCTTCCCCCTCTGTCTGCCTCCCCTTCCCCCTCTGTCTGCCTCCCCTTCCCCCTCTGTCTGCCTCCCCTTCCCCCTCTGTCTGCCTCCCCTTCCCCCTCTGTCTGCCTCCCCTTCCCCCTCTGTCTGCCTCCCCTTCCCCCTCTGTCTGCCTCCCCTTCCCCCTCTGTCTGCCTCCCCTTCCCCCTCTGTCTGCCTCCCCTTCCCCCTCTCCACCCCTCTCTGTCTGCCTCCCCGTCCCCCTCCTCACCCGTCTACCTTCCCTTCCCCCTCCTCACCCATCCCTGTCTGCCTCCCCTTCCCCCTCCCCACACTTCCCCTTTCCCCACACTACCCCTTTCCCCACACTACCCCTTTCCCCACACTACCCCTTTCCCCACACTACCCCTTTCCCCACACTACCCCTTTCCCCACACTACCCCTTTCCCCACACTACCCCTTCCCCCACACTACCCCTTCCCCCACTCCACCCCTTCCCCCACTCCACCCCTTCCCCCACTCCACCCCTTCCCCCACTCCACTCCTTCCCCTCCCCACCCCTTCCCCCACTCCACCCCTTCCCCCACTCCACCCCTTCCCCCTCCCCACCCCTCTCTGTCTACCTCCCCTTCCCCCTCCCCACCCCTCTCTGTCTACCTCCCCTTCCCCCTCCCCACCCCTCTCTGTCTGCCTCCCCGTCCCCCTCCTCACCCGTCTACCTTCCCTTCCCCCTCCCCACCCATCCCTGTCTGCCTCCCCTTCCCCCTCCCCACACTACCCCTTCCCCCACTCCACCCCTTCCCCCTCCCCACCCCTCTCTGTCTACCTCCCCTTCCCCCTCCACACCCCTCTCTGTCTACCACCCCTTCCCCCTCCCCACCCCTTCCCCCACTCCACCCCTTCCCCCTCCCCAACCCTCTCTGTCTATCTCCCCTTCCCCCTCCCCACCCCTCTCTGTCTACCTCCCCTTCCCCCTCCCCACCCCTCTCTGTCTACCTCCCCTTCCCCCTCCCCACCCCTCTGTGTCTACCTCCCCTTCTCCCTCCCCACCCCTCTCTGACCATGTCCTCTTTCTCGCCCTGTCAACCCCCTCCAGGGCTGCCACAGATACAGGAAATCAGGGAAATTAATGAATGTCACGTAATTTCAAACACATCAGGGAAATTTGATTAAAACACTTGAGAAATCTCGTTTCTGTCTCAGTAGATATTGTTTGTTTACTGAGGTGGTGTGCACAGTCACTGCTCGGTGCAGCTGATTACGTGTGCCGCTTTCGTACGCCCTCATTACTAATGCTTCTTCCTTTCCCAGCACTCCCCTCTGCTTGCAGTCAGTGTTGCCTGCACTTCTTGCCACTAGCCTAGCAACTGCTGACGAGAGGCAGAGAGGTGTGAAGAGCTGTTTGTTTATATATGATTCTCAGAGACCATAGATGCAGCTTCTGGAGATGAGTTATATGTGCATGATTATGGCTGAGCTATGATGTGGATGTGTGCGCGTGCGTGCTCTTGTTACCTGACAATTGTATGGCTGAAATTTTAGTTATGAAAGTGTGATTGTCTTTCCTATGTGCCTGTTTGCGGCTCAACAATCGATTTTCAGAGTATTTGAACAAGTTACCTGTTGCATGGATTGATCACTGTGGTCTCATTTCAACAACATGCTGTCTGTGGCTCATGAATAGCTGGCCACACAAGTGGACTTGTGCAACAGACCAAAACCACAGGCCGCTTCTGTGGAAGTCTGTAATGGATTGGGCCTACCGATCTGAAACCATTTGGTTCCAACTAATGTGCAGGCTCTGCCCGTCGGATCTAGTTGAAACAAGGAGAAAATTGGGAATATAATCAGATCGTGCTTATTTGAATTATGGAGTTGATAATTTCAAAGACTAATACTGTGCTAAGTTACTTATGAGTCATTCCCTTCTTAAGTGGGAAACATTATGTACACGCACTTGATTTAAGATTGAGGACAATAGGAATAACAGTGAACAGGTTTTATTTCATCTGTTTGGAAAATTAATGTTGTATAATGTGACTACAAATTTCTCATAGTATTTTGGGTCCAAAACTAAATGAAAATTTGGCTCAAGCCCAAACATAATCAGTTGCTTTTTTGTTCTGAAACAAATTTAAGCACATTCTGTATCCAACTGTTATAATATCAACATGATATCAGATATGAAAGAAAGAGAGAGATTTGCATACAATTATGTTACTCAAAAATGTTGTATTTGAAAATTAATACTTTGTCATTTTTAACAGTGGCCAAAAAAAAGTCCCTCTTTAATGATCGACCAACTGAAATCCAGGAATTAACTTATATTATAAAAGAGGATTTGAATAACTTAAATCAGCAAATAGCTCGGCTACAAGAAGTAGCTCGTATGCAGAGACAAAATCAGCAAAATGGACATCATTTAATCTCTCACTCTTCTAGTGTTGTGTTGGCACTACAGTCAAAACTTGCTTCCATGTCAACTGAATTCAAGCAGATTTTAGAAGTGAGAACTGAGGTAAGATAAGTCATCACATGATTACATTAAACAACACTGTTTGCTACCAGCATAAATTGACATTGTATTTATGTTTATAACAATATTTTCTTTAAATTGGCACACTTTTGATTTCAGAATTTAAAACACCAAAAATCCAGGCGAGAACAGTTCTCACAGGGCCCTGTGTCGTCATCACTGCCACCTTCAGCAATTTCTGGACCCCATCAGGGCTCTGTACTTCTGGCAGAGGAACAAGTTAGCATAAGCATGGAACCTGGCAGTGCTCTTTTGCCAGCTTCACAGAAACAAGCTATGGTCTATGATGAGACGGTATAGTAGATTTTTGCAAATTTTTATGCATACATTGTCACCTAATGCTTTCCAAATATTCTACTCACCTGAGCGCATCTCCCCCCCCCCCCCTCCTCTCTCTCTCTCTCTCTCTCTCTCTCTCTCTCTCTCTCTCTCTCTCTCTCTGACAGAACACATTGCAACTGAGAATTGTATTTATAATTTAGGCAGTTTACTTATGAAGTGTGAATTCTGTATGTATCTTTATAAAAACGGAAATTTCCCTTCAATAGGCTCTTTGTTTCACAGAGAAAAAGCTGCATTCTTCTGCAAGCACACACACGTCGACTTCATAAACAGATTTATAACTTCACTGTTGTTTTGAATACTGTTGTTTTTGACCCCCAAATAGCAAACTTGAAAACTCATTTCCTCAACAGTAATAACTGAATAAAAAGAGAGAACAAATAAGCATTAAGAAAGTTCTTACATAAAATGCAGGAAATTCTTCATAGTTATGTCTTCCATTTTGGGAAATTACATTGTAATATTATATAACATCTACAATCACATGTGATGCTGTGCTATGTAGTCAGGAAAGCATCAGCATTGTGTGTTCATAAGCTACCATTGCAAAAACAATGACACTTCTCCTGTGACGTAATTTTGATTGGTGTGCTATATGTATTTTATTGCCTCATATATTTACAGGACTCGTACCTTCAGAGTCGAGCAGAAACTATGCAGAACATTGAGTCAACAATTGTTGAGCTCGGGGGTATTTTTCAGCAACTTGCACATATGGTGAAAGAACAAGAAGAAATGGTTGAAAGGTAAACATCATGTAACAGAGAAATTGTACTGATCTGTTTTAAAATAGTTATAACTAATTTTATTTTGTAATTCTTTCAGGATTGATACCAATGTGACAGATGCAGAACTCAATGTTGAAGCAGCACACGGGGAAATTCTTAAATATTTCCAGTCAGTAACATCAAATCGTTGGCTGATGATAAAGATATTTGGTGTGCTTATTTTCTTCTTCATTTTTTTTGTGATATTCTTAGCATAAGCTGGAGTGGTGCAGACAGAAAACCAGCACTGTATTAATCCTCATCTGCCGTGCAGTGGAAATGAAAGAGATTAGACACAATTTGTGCACTGTTAGAGCACTTGAAAAAATGTGTGGAATGGCAACATGATTGTTGTGTTAGCCACTCTTCTGCTCGAGATGACACTGGATGACAGTGGTATTCTGAAGACAAATCACCAGAAAGTTTTGTTACAAGAAAAGTAAAGTGTCATTTTATAGAAACGCAATGTTGTTTCCCTGTTGAATTTATATCAAGTCTTAATGTGATATTTCAAGCTGTTTTTTTATTATAATTATATACTTGCAAGTATTAAAAGCTTGGAATAGAGAACTGTGAAAGAATTTCTTTAATAAAAAGACTGTATTTTAATATTTTTATTAATTTTAGAAATTTTTTTGCAGCATTTCCTGCAGGGTGATACCTACTCAGACAGGTTCTGATGGACAGCTCTATCAAACTAGTGAACTATCATTGATAACAAGATCATTGTTTCTCTGTAGTATACAGATATTATGGAGTCATAGCTAAATTTACTCTGAAAGTGATTCCTGAAGATTGTCAGTACTTTGAAAACATTAACTTTGGTTAGATACAGTGATACTTTAACGATTTTGAGAAAATACTGCACAAGCTATATTTTCAGATATATTTAACACTGACTATATTACCTGAGTAAGAATGGATGTTCAGCATTGACATTAGAAAATATTTGATTAGATATGTTTACGGAGAATGGGCAACTTTAGACAAGCAGACCTTTTGTGTCGTATGTAGGATTGACAATAGGCCTAATATTTTACACATTTTAGATTCCTTTAACTACTACTGGGGACAAATATGTTTCAGTGCAATACATGTCACTGTTGAAAATCTCAGCACAACCTCCAATGGGCTCAACACACTTGGCTTGGTGACATATCCTTTCTTTTTGTTCCCTCTGGCAATACTGCTTCCAACTCGGCATTACATTCTTTTAAAGCACAGATAGTATCTTCAATTGACAATTTTTTTCCTCTGTCACTTTGAGGCCGAGAACCCTCGTACTAATGGGAACAAATGTAAGGTATTGAGCGAGTGAGCAACTGTTTCAAAGGCCAGGGTATGGATTTTCACCACTGCAATGTGCAACGGATGAGCTGGGCATTTTTGTGTTGGAAAAGCAATATTTTACCATGGTGGCATCTGCTACAGGTAGTTGCACAAACAGTATAAAAACATTGCACAATTAAGTCCAGTATATTATTCTTATCTAAATAATCAGTCACAATGGTATCCATGAGTATCAAACAGATTTTCCCTTTTTCTGCTGACAAATGGGTTTTACTTTCCATACACATGTACTCATTGTGGACTGGTTGCACTACTGAGTCTCACGAACAGGGTGTAACAGCACATACATGTCTAAGACACCAGAAATCCTTCATCAACACAATCTACATCTACAGCCATACTCCGCAAGCCACCTGACGGTGTGTGGTGGAGGGTACCCTGAGTACCTCTATCGGTTCTCCCTTCTATTCCAGTCTCGTATTGTTCGTGGAAAGAAGGATTGTCGGTATGCTTCTGTGTGGGCTCTAATATCTCTGATTTTATCCTCATGGTCTCTACGCGAGATATACGTAGGAGGGAGCAATATACTGCTTGACTCTTCGGTGAAGATATGTTCTCGAAACTTTAACAAAAGCCCGTACCGAGCTACTGAGCGTCTTCTCCTGCAGATTCTTCCACTGGAGTTCATCTATCATCTCCGTAACGCTTTCGCGATTACTAAATGATCTTGTAACGAAGCGCACTGTTCTCCGTTGGATCTTATCTATCTCTTCTATCAATCCTATCTGGTACGGATCCCACACTGCTGAGCAGTGTTCAAGCAGTGGGCGAACAAGTGTACTGTAACATACTTCCTTTGTTTTCGGATTGCATTTCCTTAGGATTCTTCCAATGAATCTGTCTGGCATCTGCTTTACCGACGATCAACTTTATACGATCACATTACACTTGTCTACATATAGATTGAATTGCCATTCCCTGCACCATGCGTCAATTCGCTGCAGATCCTCCTGCATTTCAGTACAATTTTCCATTGTTATAACCTCTTGATACACCACAGCATCATCTGCAAAAAGCCTCAGTGAACTTCCGATGTCATCCACAAGGTCATTTATGTATATTGTGAATAGCAACGGTCCTATAACACTCCCCTGCGGCACACCTGAAATCATTCTTACTTCGGAAGACTTCTCTCCATTGGAATATTTTAATTTGTTTACATGAATGAGTACCCATGGCGAGGGAATGAATCAGGATATGATATTAAATCGGGAAAGTTAATAATAAAGCAGAATATACACGTATCCTTTGCAGACAAATTGCCAAGTACATATTAGTGCAATGAACAATATAACAGACGGATTTACTTAAGTTTCTTAGGAACACTCTGACAGAACAGGAGTGAGTAATGAGGGAATTCTTCAATTTAGACTTGAAAATGTGAAGGTTATGGCTAGTTGAAAAAGAGACAGCGTAGGAGGGAGAGATGGTGAGACATACACTATGTGATCAAAAGTATCCAGACACATGGTTGAAAATCACTTACAAGTTTATGGCACCTTCCATCGGTAATGCTGGAATTCAATACGGTGTTGGCCCACCCTTAGTCCTTGATAACAGTGTCCACTCTGGCAAACATACGTTCAATCAGGTGCTGGAAAGTTTCTTGGGGAATGGCAGCCCATTCTTCACGGAGCGCTGCACTGAGGAGAGGTATCGATGTAGTCGGCATTCCAAAACATCCCTTGGTGTTCTATAGGATTCAGGTCAGGACTCTGTGCAGGCCAGTCCATTACAACAGGGATGATATTGTCGTGTAACCACTCTGCCACAGGCCGTGCATTATGAACAGGTGCTCAGTAGTGTTGAAAGATGCAATCACCATCCCCGAATTGCTCTTTAACAGTGGGAAGGAAGAAGGTACTACATCTCTGTAGGCCTTTGGTGCAATAGTGCCACGCGAAAGAACAAGGGGTGCATGCCTCCTCCATGAAAAACACGGCCACACCATGACACCACTGCCTCCGACTCTTACTGTTGATGATCACCGGACATTCACCATACCCACACCCTGCCATCGGATCACCACATTGTGTACTGTGATTCATCACTCCGCACAACTCTTTTACACTTTTCAGTCACGCAATGTTTCCACTCCTTATACCGATCAAGGCATCGTTTGGCATTTATCGGTGTGATGGGTGGCTTATGAGCAGCTGTTTGACCATGAAATCCAAGTTTTCTCACCTCCGGCCTAACTGTCATAATATTTGCAGTGGATCCTGATGCAGTTTGGAATTTCTGTGTGATGGTCTGGATGGATCTCTACCTATTATACATTATGACTCTCTTGAACTGTCGGTGGTCGTCTGTCAACAGACCGCCCTGTATGCTTTTTTGCTGTGCGTGTCCCTTCGCATTTCCACTTTACTATCATATCAGAAACTGTGGGCCTAGGGATGTTTAGGAGTGCGAAAATCTCACGTACAGACGTATGACACAAGTGACACCCAATCATCTGACCACATTTGAAGTCTTAGAGTTCTGCGGAGTGCACATTCTGCTCACACATGATGTCTAATGACTACTGAGGTCACTGATATGGAGTACCTGGCAGTAGGTGGCAGCACAGTGCATCTAATATGAAAAACATATTTTTGTGGGTGTCCGGATATTTTTGATCACGTAGTGTACATGTGTGATCAGTTTGTTTATATGGGATGCCAGTTATTAGCAGCATACTAGAAACTGCACAATTACATTCCATTTTAGCCACAAATAATTTCTATTCTTTAACAAACTAATGTGTCTTTCTGTAACTACACCAATTACATTTACTAACTAGACATTGCAAAGTTAAGTCTTAAATGATATTGCAGCAGACAAAATTTCTGTCCTCTGACACTGCTGAACCAGCTCACACATTTACAACCCCCCTGCATCGCTGACACCAACCGTAGAAGACATGATGTCTGTCCTCAAAGACTGTCAGTCCAGCTCTGATCTTACAGCCAAACTGCTTCGCATGCCACTCAGGCACGATCCAAAGATCTCTGAAGTGCTTTGTCTGTCATTTTGTTTAGCAGTTGTATATTATTGTACTGGTTGTTAATACTTATGAAATAATGGAATGAGAGCACACTATTGAGAGATGCTTTAATTTGAAATGTAAGTAAATACACTGTTTAGTTTGTCTAATATTCACAGAAGATTATAATTTTGGCGTGTAACTTTCGAATGCAGCAGCCTATTGCAGAGGAGGAGCACAATTTAGGGCGGTCTTACTCATGATACCCATACCGAAAAATCATCTGTTATCGGTACCTCACACCACATTACGTCATCTTGCCACTGCTGCCTTCTCCACTGATCTAAGAAGAGCTTCTTGTACCTGAATATGATGGCAGAAAAGCCAGAAATATTACAAGGTTTCTGCTAATATTTTTTTAATTCTCTTGGTAATTTATTAAAAATGGATGCAGCAAAATAGTGCATGCCTTCCTGCACAAGAGTCAGAAGGTGTGATCCAATTGCAGTTTGGATTCCTGGCTGATATTAACTGAGTCAATGCTACTAATTCTTGAGAATAAGCTCATATGACATTAAAGAGAATATATAGAAGAGCCAACTCCAGAATTCTCAGACTCTTCAACAGAAGTCAACAAGAGGTTCGTGAACTTACATCACATATTGCTGTAACTGCCCATTTAAAGAAAATAAGCAAAGCAGATTATTTTTTGTGTTGGGCTATCACTTATCGCAAGACACTGTTTTAGGGGTAAGTACAGTGGCACTTAGCTTTTAAGCAGATCCAGGACATGGTCTTTCCATGACAGCATATCTTCTATCTGAAAACCTAGGAATTTGGAGTGTTCAGACTGGCTAATCATATGTCCATTCTGTGTAACCAAAATGTCTGTTTTTGCTGAAGCGTGTGTTAGAAAGTGTAAAAACTAAGTTGTATTGTGAATTAGCATAAATTTATTTTCTAAAAGCAACGAACTTAATTTGATATGTTGTCTATGTTGCACTCTTCACTACCAAAGCTAATGTTATCAGCAAACAGAAATACTTTAGAATTACATGTCCTTTTAGAAAACATATTTATATATACAATGTGTTTCAAACGTTTAGGGGTGATGGACCACACCACGGGGAACAACTTTTATTAGGAACAAAATGTTCACTGATGCTTCCTGCTGAGGCTAGGTGACTTTTTATTGATTTCGCTGCCATGAGACGATATTTCACCAAATTAACAGGGTCTACTAACCAGGTCTGCTGTATCTGCCCTAGTAAATATAGTGATTTTCAATGAGGAAGCCTTAACAATGAGTATCTCTTAGTGGAGAAAGATATTTTAGAAGTGAATCAGGAACATGACTTTTGCTTTAATTATCCTGCTTCATGTGGAGCAGATGATTGGATTATAGGCAACACACATTGCATAAGCATACTGCAGAGTGCCTCAGTGCATAACCAATAGCTTCAATATGAGGCATCGGTGAACGTTTTGTCACAGAAGCTGTTCCCCATGACATGATCATCCCTGACATTTGATGCAAAGATTTTGAAATACCCTGTATGAGCAACAGTAATGGTCCCAGCCCTTCAGACTCACCTGCCCCCATATCCCCACTTAACTGTCCCCCAATCAGATGCCTCTTCATCATGGAGAATGACTGTCTATACGAGAGGGACAAATTGTGAGTTACTCCTGTGATTTCATAACGGTCCAAGTTTTGCAATAATATTTTGTGATCAACATAATCAAATGCCTTTTTAAATCAAAGACAACACTTAATGTTTGCAACTTTTTGTTTAATCCATCAAGTACCTCAGAGAAAAGAAAATATACAATTTTTAGTTTTTATACCACTTCTAAAACCAAACTTTACACTTGACAGCACATTGTGAACGACGTCATCAGTTCCCCTTACATATATACCATCTTTTTAATAACTTGTGCAAGTACTGATGACAGAGAAATAGTCTAAAATAGTCTGCATTATGCCTTTCTCCTTTCTTATAAGCTGGTGTCACTACTAAGTACTTAAAGTCTTCAGTGATTTAATTATTGACTCATTCTCTTCTTTTCTGTATAAAGGAGGTATAATTCTGAAAGCAGTCTTGGAAAACCATTTTCTAAGTGTGACATGATTCCCTGTAGAAACTAATATTTATTTTATTCATTTACTATATGCAGAAAGTGATTTTAAAATAATGTACATTTTTTATGATGGAAAGCATGAGCTGTAGTAGGCTGTATTATTTTCATTTTTTATTAGTTGTACTGTTGGCCAATTGCAGTTACATCATTATTAAGCACCTAAAATGAAACATGTCTGCACATCATTTACTAAAACCTACAAGATATAACAATCTTGTTACAGATGTCACAAACTACAACTAAGGACAGGAAAAGAAGTTTTATTTACTGTCCATTTTTTAAATATTTTTTTTCCCATACCAGATTTGGTGTGGTTTTTAGCCAAAATCAGTGTTATGTTTGCCAAATATTGTGGTGTTTGTTTTCATCAAATTCAGTGTTTTTTTTTTATGTCATCAAATCAACATTCACTATGCAGAAAGTGAATTATGTAAGATTGGGAGCCAAAATGCAGGCAGAGCATTCAGTAACTATCAGTTACAAATATTAGTAGTTGCTGTCTCTATTTTTATAATGTTTTTATAAATTACAAATTTCACAATATATTGTAAATCACAAATTTTGAATTATTTCACTAATAACTAATTTCATGCTGCTTTTCATGCTGTTGCTTTTGTGGTATTTTTCCTGTCCCTATCTATAACTAGTTGCATGTGGATGAGCTTCCCATAAAATGTGAGATGTATTTAAAATTTTTGTACCACACTTGAGACCACATTTTACATAGTTGTATCCAACATTACGTGTGAATGAAAGCATGTCATCACATCTGCAAAAATACCCGACAGTGCGTGTGTTCAAGCAGATGTAATGGTATGCTTTCATTCTCATTCTCATGTAAATTTAGATGTGGACTATGTAAAATATGGCCTCAAGTGTGGTACAGAAATTTTAATTACGCGCCATAAATTATGTTGCGCTCAATCACTTGTTAGTAGTTTTAACACCTTGTAACACATAGTTAATGTTTTCAATGTTTACTTGCTACTTTTGTTTTCTCTTTCAGTGTGGTATCTCCAATAACCCTTATATTTTGGTGAAATGTGCAAATTTGTAGGGTTTTCACTTCTGGTAATGCATCCACAGCATTTAAGACGTGTTTCCATTGATACTCAGTACTACGTATAACTGTTTACATTAAATAACCCCCCCCCCCCCCCCCCAAATCTCAACAAGTCAACAATACATTGACTTAGTTTTTTGACAGTTTCTGGGAAAAATGTCATTGATCACCGAGAAAGTGCCAAATACTCAGTGTTCACCTTATAATGTGTTGAGAATACACTGGAGCAGGACAGGCTCTGCACCAGCACTTCTCCGCTCAGTTTGTAGTTATGCTAAACTTTCAGTGTTTATTTATTTCTATGAAATCACAAGGTACTTACTAGCATGTTGCATCTTTGTTAAACATTCATGCTGCACTTCTTTCTTTCCTATTGTCTCCTGCATTGATTGTTTTCTGCAACTACAGGGTTATTACAAATGATTGAAGCGATTTCACAGCTCTACAATAACTTTATTATTTGAGATATTTTCACAATGCTTTGCACACACATACAAAAACTCAAAAAGTGTTTTTTGGCATTCACAAATGTTCGATATGTGCCCCTTTAGTGATTCGGCAGACATCAAGCCGATAATCAAGTTCCTCCCACACTCGGCGCAGCATGTCCCCATCAATGAGTTCGAAAGCATCGTTGATGCGAGCTCACAGTTCTGGCACGTTTCTTGGTAGAGGAGGTTTAAACATTGAATCTTTCACATAACCCCACAGAAATAAATCGCATGGGGTTAAGTCGGGAGAGCGTGGAGGCCATGACATGAATTGCTGATCATGATCTCCACCACGACCGATCCATCGGTTTTCCAATCTCCTGTTTAATAAATGCCGAACATCATGATGGAAGTGCGGTGGAGCACCATCCTGTTGAAAGATGAAGTCGGCGCTGTCGGTCTCCAGTTGTGGCATGAGCCAATTTTCCAGCATGTCCAGATACACGTGTCCTGTAACGTTTTTTTTGCAGAAGAAAAAGGGGCCGTAAACTTTAAACCGTGAGATTGCACAAAACACGTTAACTTTTGGTGAATTGCGAATTTGCTGCACGAATGCGTGAGGATTCTCTACCGCCCAGATTCGCACATTGTGTCTGTTCACTTCAGCATTAAGAAAAAATGTTGCTTCATCACTGAAAACAAGTTTCGCACTGAACGCATCCTCTTCCATGAGCTGTTGCAACCGCGCCGAAAATTCAAAGCGTTTGACTTTGTCATCGGATGTCAGGGCTTGTAGCAATTGTAAACGGTAAGGCTTCTGCTTTAGCCTTTTCCGTAAGATTTTCCAAACCGTCGGCTGTGGTACGTTTAGCTCCCTGCTTGCTTTATTCGTCGACTTCCGTGGGCTACGCGTGAAACTTGCCCGCACGCGTTCAACCGTTGAATTTAGTCCTGAAGTGTCGTTGCACTGTTATGACTGACTGATGTGAGTGTATTTCAAGCACGACATACGCTTTCTCGGCTCCTGTCGCCATTTTGTCTCACTGCGCTCTCGAGCGCTCTGGCGGCAGAAACCTGAAGTGCGGCTTCAGCCGAACAAAACTATGAGTTTTTCTACGTATCTGTAGTGTGTCGTGACCATATGTCAATGGATGGAGCTACAGTGAATTTATGAAATCGCTTCAATCATTTGTAATAGCCCTGTACACCTAAGATGATAGGGTATTTTGTCAAATACACTCCTGGAAATGGAAAAAAGAACACATTGACACCGGTGTGTCAGACCCACCATACTTGCTCCGGACACTGCGAGAGGGCTGTACAAGCAATGATCACACGCACGGCACAGCGGACACACCAGGAACCGCGGTGTTGGCCGTCGAATGGCGCTAGCTGCGCAGCATTTGTGCACCGCCGCCGTCAGTGTCAGCCAGTTTGCCGTGGCATACGGAGCTCCATCGCAGTCTTTAACACTGGTAGCATGCCGCGACAGCGTGGACGTGAACCGTATGTGCAGTTGACGGACTTTGAGCGAGGGCGTATAGTGGGCATGCGGGAGGCCGGGTGGACGTACCGCCGAATTGCTCAACACGTGGGGCGTGAGGTCTCCACAGTACATCGATGTTGTCGCCAGTGGTCGGCGGAAGGTGCACGTGCCCGTCGACCTGGGACCGGACCGCAACGACGCACGGATGCACGCCAAGACCGTAGGATCCTACGCAGTGCCGTAGGGGACCGCACCGCCACTTCCCAGCAAATTAGGGACACTGTTGCTCCTGGGGTATCGGCGAGGACCATTCGCAACTGTCTCCATGAAGCTGGGCTACGGTCCCGCACACCGTTAGGCCGTCTTCCGCTCACGCTCCAACATCGTGCAGCCCGCCTCCAGTGGTGTCGCGACAGGCGTGAATGGAGGGACGAATGGAGACGTGTCGTCTTCAGCGATGAGAGTCGCTTCTGCCTTGGTGCCAATGATGGTCGTATGCGTGTTTGGCGCCGTGCAGGTGAGCGCCACAATCAGGACTGCATACGACCGAGGCACACAGGGCCAACACCCGGCATCATGGTGTGGGGAGCGATCTCCTACACTGGCCGTACACCACTGGTGATCGTCGAGGGGACACTGAATAGTGCACGGTACATCCAAACCGTCATCGAACCCATCGTTCTACCATTCCTAGACCGGCAAGGGAACTTGCTGTTCCAACAGGACAATGCACGTCCGCATGTATCCCGTGCCACCCAACGTGCTCTAGAAGGTGTAAGTCAACTACCCTGGCCAGCAAGATCTCCGGATCTGTCCCCCATTGAGCATGTTTGGGACTGGATGAAGCGTCGTCTCACGCGGTCTGCACGTCCAGCACGAACGCTGGTCCAACTGAGGCGCCAGGTGGAAATGGCATGGCAAGCCGTTCCACAGGACTACATCCAGCATCTCTACGATCGTCTCCATGGGAGAATAGCAGCCTGCATTGCTGCGAAAGGTGGATATACACTGTACTAGTGCCGACATTGTGCATGCTCTGTTGCCTGTGTCTATGTGCCTGTGGTTCTGTCAGTGTGATCATGTTATGTATCTGACCCCAGGAATGTGTCAATAAAGTTTCCCCTTCCTGGGACAATGAATTCACGGTGTTCTTATTTCAATTTCCAGGAGTGTAGCAGTCCAGTGACACTGACACAATTTCAGGCATGCAGCGTTAATTTCTGCTTAAGCATCTGAGAACATCTTGCCATACAAAGTAATGAGAGCTGAGGTTTATTGCAGATTCATGTACAACTGTATTTCACTACATTGAGAAGATGATGTTTTAATGCCAGAGAGAAACATTTTACCAGCAGATACTTGTTTTATTTGTGCGAACGAATCATAAATAACAAAATGAAATGAAAAACCTATTGGCATCGTTGTTACTCAATTCCTAAAATATATCTACAAGTGGAAGTTCATTTATTTATCATTCAAAATTTTTTATTGAAAATTATCCTTTATTCATAAAAAAATTAATTATAAATGAGTGCCCAGTGTTTGATGTCTTTAGCTGAAAGTCTGGTTGAAAATTCACTGTATGCAATAGTATACAAGGTGGTTAAATGCAAGCATTTTTTACTTTGTTTTTAAAAGTAATTTATTCTATGATTAACAGTATGTTTCCAAGACATAAAATAAACAAAAAAGAAAAACGAAGGAAGGCCTTGTTGATAAGTATAAGATCAGCACCTTTATGACAGTCATTCCTAACCAAATAAACAAAATTCTGTGTTGTGGAATATTTGGCCAAGAAAGGTTCAAGGAATCCATTATTAAGAAGTCAGCTTCTTTGACTGAAACATTTATGAACCATTAAGGAGCGTGCTGCCTCTGTAAGATGAGATTTCCTCATGTCACTATGAAGGTATGCTGACATTCTTTTTTCGTTCTCCATTCCTGCATCCATGTGACAGAAGCCAACAAATACAATAACAGAAAAAAATTCCAACACCAAAAAATAATTTAAGCAGAGTAATGAAATTTTGGGAATAGATTTGTCTGAGTAACATATTTAAATGATCAACATTGCAAGATCACGAGTTACTGTAAGCTCGAGATAAGCCACTGCAAATGTGAAATGCTGGTACATTAGTAACCAGTGTAACTACCAGAACGTTGAATGCAAGTATGCAAACATACTTGCACTGTGTCATACAGGTGCCAGATGTCAGTTTGTGAGATGGAGTCCTATGCCTTTTGCATTTGGTTGTTCAATATAGGGATGGTTAATGCTGTTTGTGGATGATGCTAGAGTTATCATCCGATGATGTCTCATATGTGCTCAATTGGAGATAGATCTGGCATTTGAGCAGGACAAGGCAACATGTCAATACTCTGCAGAGCATGTTGGAGTACAACAGTGGTATGTGGGCAGGCATTATCCTGTTGGAAAATACCCTCTGGAATGCTGTTCACGAATGGCAGTACAACAGGTCGATCACCAGATTGACACGAATTTGCAGTCAGGGTGCATGGGATAACCACGAGAGTGCTCCTGCTGTCATACGAATTTGCACCCCAGACCATAACTACAAGTGTGCAGGCCCTCAACTGACCTCCTAACCAACCAACATACAGCCATCACTGGCACCCAGGCAGAACCAGCTTTCATTAGAAAACACAACAGACCTCCACTGTGTGCTAACTAATTTGTAACAGTTTGCTGTGTCACTGTGGTGTCAATTATGCTCAGACTGCTGCTGCAGATGCAGTATGATGCACTAGAGTCATACACTGAACACAATGGTATTCCCTCTCTGCAAAGCCACGGTGTTCTTACAACCATACATGTCAGCAGTAATGTACAGTGGCTACAATCCTGCAATATCACAGAAGGAACACTCAGTCTCTCATAGCCCTATTACATAACCTCATTCAAACTTAAGGTGGTGTTGATAGTGCTGTCTTTGTCACCTTATAGGCATTCTTGATTAATATCAGATCACCAAATCCAGTCTCAAAGGTAACTAACACACACAGCCATACAGTGTGTAGTGCTACCAGTGGCGCTCTTATGCAACTGGCACGAAATTTGAATAGAAACTCGCCTAATGGCTTTCGTTTGTCGAACAACTCCTTGGTTTTGTGATTTCTTTTTCTGTCAGTGTGTTTGTTTGGAGATAGTCACTTAAACCCAATAAATGCCCTGAGCAAAGGACTCACTTGTTTTTCTGTGAATTCCAAAGTCTGGCCCAGAGAGAGGGAGAGAGAATGCTTATTTCAAAATTGGCATGAATTGCAGGAACTGCAATAAAAGAAAGTAATTTAGATTCCAGTACACTGTGAACATGTCTCTCAGATTCTGTATTTCTTCAGTTACAGAATACTTTGTTACAGTTCGGTACTATTACATGAGCTTCTTGACGCCCAGTTGGTGTAACTCCATCTTTCCTTATTCTTTCCAACAACGTCAGGATCTTGTTTAGTAAGTGGCATCCTGATACCAGAGCAAATGGTGTAATTCATAACTCACATACCAGCCACATAGGTAGCAGTAAAAGTTTCTGCTGTAAACAGACACGTCCTTTTGTTGACAGCTAAAGTATAGTAGTTAGGAGTCACACCACTGTGCCTGCTATTGTTTTGTTCAATATGTTGATGTTCAATCTTCTGAGAATTGTAATAATATGATTTTAATCACCTGAATTGTGTTCACTGATTCATGATGACTCATAGTAGTAACGACAGCATTGGGGAAGATATGGACCCAGCAGAGAATATCATTCATTCAGTCATCTATTGTTGGTCAGTGATTTGTATTTTCTCATTAGCTTACTACTTTACATCAAAATTAATAGTTTATGTTTGGATACTTTTACTGCACTGAAGTCAAAGAAACTGGTGTAGGCATGCATATTCAAATACAAAGATATCTAAACAGGCAGAATACGACACTGCAGTCGGAAACACCTATATAAGATGACAAGTGTTGTTAGATTGGTTACTGCTGCTACCATGACAGGTTATCAAGATTTAAGTGAGTTTGAATGTGGTGTTACAGTCTGTGCATGAGCGATGGAACACAGCATCTCTGAGGTAGTGACGAAGTGGGGATTTTCCCATACAATCATTTCACAAGTGTACCACAAATATCAAAAATCTGGTAAAACGTCAAATCTCTGACATCCCCGTGGCCAGAAAAAGATCCTGCAGGAATGGAACCAACAACAAGAGAAGAGAATGATTCAATGTGACAGAAGTACAATCCCTTCGCATATTGCTGCAGATTCCAATGCTGAGATATCAAGTGTAAGCGTGCTAACCATTCTACAAAACATCATAAATGTTGGTTTTCGGAGCCCAAGGCCCTTTTGTGCACCCTTGACTGCATGACACAAAGCTTTACACCTCGCCCGGACCCATTAACACTGACGTAGGACTGTTGATAACTGGAAACATGGCCTGGTTGGATGAGTCTTGTTTTGAATTGCGTCGTGCGGATGGACGAGTGCGGGTATAGAGACAACCTCATGAATCCACGGACTCTGCATGTCAGCATGGGACTGTTCAAGTTGGTGGAGGCTCTGTAATGGTGTTGGGCATGTGCAGTTGGAGTGGTATGGGACCCGTGATGCCTAGGTACAACTCTGACAGGTGAAAAGTACATAAGCATCCTGTCTGATTACCAGCATACATTCATGTCTATTGTGCATTCCGATGGACTTGGGCAATTCCAGCAGGACAATGTGACACCGAACATGTCCAGAATTGCTACAGAGTAGCTCCAGGAATGCTCTTCTGGGTTTAAACACTTCTGCTGGACACCAAACTCCCTAGACTTGAACATTATTGAGTGTTTCTGGGATGCCTTGCAACATGCTGTTCAGAAGAGATCTCCACCCCCTCGCAGATTTGTGGACAGCTCTGCAGAATTCATGGTGTCAGTTCCCTCCAGCACTTCTTCAGACATAGGTAGAGTCCATGCCATGTTGTGTCGCGGGGCTTCTGTGTGCTTGGGGGTACCCTACACGATCTCAGGCAGGTGTACCAGTTTCTTTGGCTCTTCAGTGTAGTATAAAGTACATCTGCTGAGACATAACAGCTGTAGATAAAATTCTAGATTACAGCAAAATTGGTCAATCAAGTTTATTAGCAAAATTTTTAACATTCGACAGGTAAATAAGAAAGGGCACAGCTTCAACAGGATCACAAATTGCATCGATGTAAGGCTGAAAAAGCTCAGGAACCCATGAAAGTGGACAATGAAAAATCAGTTCCTCCTATGCCTTTTCTTTTCATTTAGAAAAACCTTTATACTTTCCTAGACTGACATGTCAAGTAGCTTATTAAAAACATAATTTATGTTTACAATTTGCGTGCTAAGAAATGTCATCAAAATTACAATGTGTGCACTGCTGGGATGAAGTGACTGGACGTACAGGTTCACAGGAAATTGATGCACGTTTTGTGAAACACATCGAAACATGAGCGCCATCTGCAGAATATGTTGTAATATGCAGTGATACTTGTATAGGACAGAACAGGAATTTGAATAGTCATGACTTTAATGAAACTAGTTTTAAGTGAAAAGAATAATGCTGAAATTGTAGACCTAAGTTCACGACATGGGGCCATTCCTATCTTGCCAATTATGGTAATTTTGCCTCAATAGAAAACCGATATTTTGTCCCAGTGATTGGTACAGTATAATTGCCAATTCAAGGAGAAAAGTCCCTTTCACGTCACTGTAATGAAAGTGACTTCTTGTCTGTGGAAAACTTGAAGCCAATCGCCAAAAGGAAGACTGGCACTGAAAAACTTCCAGTGTCATGGCTAAGGATCCAATGGTTTTGGTTCCAAAAGTGTGATGTATTCACTGTTTTTCAAGGACGCTCAACAGACATTGGATTTCATGCCAGGATCTAAAACAAGTATGCACAGTTTCTCCGACTAACATACCTCAAGGACAGCTGTAAAAAAGGGCCAAAGGTTGTTACAAAAGAGGAGATTATAAGAACTTTTGTTAGTCACCACTACTTTGAGACATCTTTCTTGTGACAATGCTGAAGACACGGGACCATGAATGGAAATGATAATATTGACAATTAATAACAAAGATTATGTAAACACAACGTCCTTGCCTGCCATGTATATTCTTATAATAAATACAATCATTTATCTGTTTATATAAAATGTGGAACTTTGTTTATGCCCTTATAGCCGGTCTACAACTAGATAAAATTTATTGAAATTGTTAATCTGAGTTAGAAAAACTATTCTGATAAGATATGTGACCAAAAAAATTAACAAACAAGTATTTCTAACTTTTGCACAACAATCCTAGTAAACCACAAAATATCTCAAAATGAGACTGATGTGAGTTACACCACTCGTGCTCTGAGGGGCTGTTTTAATAAAGAAGGTACTTGGTCAGACTTTCTGTAATGTGCAAGTGGCTAAACTGAGAATTTTCTGGAAAATGTTAAAAGTCCCATGCTCTTGCTTAATACAGGTACATTTCCGATATTTAAAGAAAGTCTCCACAAATTTCACATCTGGTTAAGTGACTTGTTCACACACACACACACACACACATTCATACTTACAGGACATGTACATTAGTATGTTCTGCAGAAATGATTGGCTTTTCAGTATCTTGGTTCAGCAGGTGTCCTCTTGCCTAGTAGGCACAAGGTCCGCCATCGGCTCTGATAATGAGCTCCATGCATGATGGCATTGACATGTATAAGGTACAAATGGTGTCCTGTGGTATAGCCATCCATGCTGCACACACCTGGTTCCAAAGTTCATCTGTGGTGGTTGGCGTTGGGTCACAGCAATGCACCCATTGTTTCAGCATATTCCACACATTTTTGATTGGTGACAAGTTGGGTGATCCGGCAGGCAAAAGGCTGACATCCTGTGATGCTAAGAACGCATGTATTCATGCAGCAGCATGTGATCGTGCATTGTCTTGTTCGCATCACACCATAAGGCCTTGAGTTGGCACTGTATGATTTGTGCAAATGTGGCCATCACTTTCAATAAACAGAACCTGAATTCATCCAAAAACACTACCTGATACCATTCCTGTCCCCAATGACATCGTTCCACACACTATTGCCGTCTAGCATGTTTCTGCACATTTGTCAAAGGTAGGTGGAGAAGTGGATGATGCATATGTAACCCATGCCATAATAAACGGCAATGGACTGTCACCTTTGATAGTGTATGATGTGTTCCACTGCTGCGCAGTGCCAAGGAGGACGCAGATCTGTCCTGCAATGTCATTTGGATGAGGTGTCAATCTTTTTGGGGGGTAGGGGGGGCGGTCTGGTTGGTGCGACCTGACCCATCCTCTCGTGTTCTACAACCTTCCATGAACCATTCTTCACGCACCCGTTGTACTGTCGAAACACTTCGTCCCACACGAGCAGCATTCTCTCATGTCAATAATGTGCCCTCTTTCAAAGTCACTGGGATGAAGTGACTGGACGTACTGATCCATTACCTTTGCTTTGTAGCAACAATGAGAGCTGCAAGCGCGTTTTACCAGTAGATGGTGTTGTCAGTGATATCAGTGTTGACCTTAAACCCGCAGGCCGACATAGTTCAAATGCTATTCATTTCTGCAGAACATATTAATGTACATGTCCTGCGAATATGAACTTCCTATCTCTAGCCATTCAGGGTGTTCTGTTTTTTTCTGAGCATGAGTGTATGTGGAAAGATTATTAAAAAGAGTTGCTGATCATTATAGTCTGTAAGATATGAGGTAACAGCAGGTGGCCTTGAAGTGTCTGCTCTGACTAATCACATGATTTTACTAATGTTTTTATGGTAATACCTCAGTGTTGGTAAGTTACAGCTTCCAGTCAATTTTGTTGCTGTCATTGTCATTTCACGGCCGAAAGCTGGCCACACATCTGCTTACATCAGGGATGACTTCCTGCTGAATGTAATAGTATTTATATATTGTGATGTGACCCATTGTGACCCAATTCACTAACAATGGCACTTCGAGGCACAGACGGGGATTCCACTGTTGCTGGTTTCAAGCAACAGGTGCAGTATGTATGAAACACACACACACACACACACACACACACACACACACACACACACACACACACACTCTTTGCATTTGAAGAAAGTTTGTATCACGCAAACTGTATGTCTCATTTGCTTGTGTAGAATCTGTCATTTAGCTCCGCCATCAGCAATGACAACTTGTGACAAACTGAATAAAAATTCACCAAATAACTTGCTACAATCACATTTAACGTGCTCGCATTGGCTATGACATCACAGCAGAATGCTACTGAAAGCTCAACAGCTGTCAGAGAATATGTGATGTGTACCTTCAGAACAAGCTCAACCTCACCAGCTATCATGCTCCTGGGAAGTCTACCTTACTGTACACATGTGTGACCTGATCTTGAGGATCATTTGTCTACCATCCAATTACATCGAGTGGAAGGGCCACCAACTGTGTGGTTGCCTTCCTTTCTTTATAAGCAATTGGCTGCCTTGCCTCAATTGTGTTTCATCCTGAAATTTCCATTGCTTGGAATGAGTTGCACCACTCCTTTTCTTGAAAAAACTTGTGGAGCAAAGAGGCTGTGTATCCAAAAAGCTTTGCAATTTGAACACAAAAGGAAAGGAAAATAATCTATTCACACTGAGTCTCACTGTTATGTAATTAAATATTTTCAATAATTCTGAGCTTATATCCATGTTATGTACTATGTGTCTTATGAGGGGCAGTCAAATGAAAACCTAATATCTGATGAAACAGCATTTATATACTGAGAGGATGGCTTCCTGTTTTGTGTAACACTTCTGCCTCTGCCGGATCCACAACTGCACCCACTTTTGCACTTCCTTGTCTGACTGAAACCAACGTCCACACCTGTCTTTCTTCAGACCACCAAAGATGTCAAAATCACATGGATCCAGGCTGTACAGAGGATGCTGCAGTCTTTCCCAGCCAACCTGCTGAAGTGCAGTCTTTGATTGGAAGTGTGACGTGCGTTATTGTGCTACAGGATGATTCTGTCCAACAGCATTCCTGAGCATTTTGACTTCATGGTACACCACAGTTTCTACAAAGTGTCTTCATAGCACTGCACATTAACTGTGGTTCCACGTTCAAGGAACCTGACGAGCAGAGGGGCCTTGCAGTTGAACGAAGTCATAATGACCTTACTGGAACTTGCATAAACAGCTTTGGATTTCTGATGGGGGAGTTGTGAGACGTTTCCACTGTTGGCCATTTGCTCTCGGGCTTGACATAGTGGCACTCAGTTTCATGTCCTGTGACAATACGGGACAGAAACACATACTCTTCCTCATGGTATTGCAGCAGATGACTCAGACCTGACACTATTCTGTCCATCTTTTGTCCTCCATTAGTTAATGAAACACCCACTGCATGCAAATTTTGCAGTAATGCATGTGACCTTTGATAATGGTAACTACGAAGTCATGGTTAATGCCGACCTGAACACTAATTTTTTCCTCCGCAATTTATTGGTCTCTCCGGATAAGGCCATCAGTCCTCCCCATCACATCAGGGGTAATGAGTTGATGGGCCTGTCCTGAGCGTGGATTGCCTTGCAATGACATGTTCACCATACACAGCGGACATGGAATTTCACATACTCCAGCACTATCAGCCGCCAGGAAACAAATGACTCCTCTCTGCTTTCCTTTGCATGCCTCCATGTCAACAGCTGGGCAAACCACCAACAAATATGTGGATCTGTGATGTGGCACTATGCTGTTCACCTACAACAGTGATGACACGTGTCATGCAGACTGTGTGTTATGCTGGTTCACTTGACTGCCCATTAGAAACAAATACTTGTCACTGTGGAATGCCACCAAGCACACTCTTGCATCCTACAGACAAGAAATGAATATCTGTACAGTTCAGCACAAGTATTGTTTCTTATTTGTGTTACAGAAAGAGGATGTTTGTATAATTAATTGCAAGAGAGCACATTGTTCTAAATAATTCTAGGAATATCTGCATTTAACAGTTAAATATATTTTAATACACTTTTAAGATAGTGACTAGCAACAGCATGGAAATACATTGAACTAAATGCAAAAATAAATATTATTCCATTTTCATCGCTGTGCTGGTTCTTGCTTCTCATCATCACTTGAACTCGAACTGGAACTACTTGATTTTGATCTCTGAAAATGTGAAGATTTTAAAGTTATTTATCTGTACTGTCAATGTCACATACAATTATTCATTTCTTTCTTTTTATTTGTCTAAATTTGGTTACATGTGATTACACAATAGTACTGTTTTATTTGTGGCAGTAGAAGTAAAAAAATATTTGCATTAAAATCACGGTGCTTAAAAAAATTCATTGTGGAAACTTGTGTGTTCTCACCTTTTCTGGTATTTTGTGTGGGAAAACTTTGCCCTGACTTTCCACCTGATCTTTGAGCCTCAAAAGTGATGTCCGGTTGAAGTTCTCTAGGCAGATGTCGTTCACTGCAGTATTCAGGACATTCAATGCTTCCTCAATTTCACCATGTTTTGCTGCAAGAATCAGAAATCCAATTATGTCACAAAACTTGATATATGAAAAGATGACACATTAACACTTGTTATAATTGTTAGCCTAGTTATTGGGATTTTCATTACAATTTCACACCATATTAGTGTGTATTTTCCCACAAAATAGTTCATCAGTGTGTTTTATTTTCCTTCTCTGAGACTATGACACTGAAGCTTTTTGTACGGCTCTTTTGCAGTTCTGTCTACTAGTGTGACTGTTGAAAACTATAAGAACATACAATTTCTTTGTTATAAATGGGGTTTTATAAGTAAACTGATTTTGACCAACATTTGACTGACTACATCTGTAGAATCGTCAATCCTTGATTATGATTTCAGCTGTGCCATCAAAGACTGGAAACACAGTTAAGCTTGCAGATTACTTGTAATGTCCGTTGATATGTATGTTTGATGACAGTTGTATTGGTACGTAATAAAAGCACTGACAAAAAACATTAGCGTGTATGCTGCAAGCATCAGCAAAAGATGTATTTTGCTATGATGGAAGGCAGTAACAAATGAGGGAAACCTCATTCAATTTTTTTGTCAATTAATAGAGAGACTCTGTCTTTAGTTCTCGAGTGGAGAAGATGTATTTTTGTATGATGTGTGTGATAGCCATTTGTGTTGCCTGAATAATAATTATTGTTGTTGTTATGGTCTTCAGTCCTGAGACTGGTTTGATGCAGCTCTCCATGCTACTCTATCCTGTGCCAGCTTTTTCATCTCCCAGTACCTACTGCAACCTACATCCTTCTGAATCTGCTTATTGTATTCATCTCTTGGTCTCCCTCTACGATTTTTACCCTCCACGCTGCCCTCCAATACTAAATTGGTGATCCCTTGATGCCTCAGAACATGTCCTACCAACCGATCCCTTCTTCTGGTCAAGTTGTGCCACAAACTTCTCTTCTCCCCAATCCTATTCAATACCTCCTCATTAGTTACATGATCTACCCACCTTATCTTCAGCATTCTTCTGTAGCACCACATTTCGAAAGCTTCTATTCTCTTCTTGTCCAAACTATTTATCGTCCATGTTTCACTTCCATACATGGCTACACTCCATACAAATACTTTCAGAAATGACTTCCTGACACTTAAATCTATACTCGATGTTAACAAATTTCTCTTCTTCAGAAACGCTTTCCTTGCCATTGCCAGTCTACATTTGATATCCTCTCTACTTCGACCATCATCAGTTATTTTGCTCCCCAAATAGCAAAACTCCTTTACTACTTTAAGTGTCTCATTTCCTAATCTAATTCCCTCAGCATCACCCGACTTCATTAGACTACATTCCATTATCCTTGTTTTGCTTTTGTTGATGTTCATCTTATATCCTCCTTTCAAGACACTGTCCATTCCATTCAACTGCTCTTCCAAGTCCTTTGCTGTCTCTGACAGAATTACAATGTCATCGGCGAACCTCAAAGTTTTTATTTCTTCTCCATGAATTTTAATACCTACTCCGAATTTTTCTTCTGTTTCCTTTACTGCTTGCTCAATATACAGATTGAACAACATCGGGGAGAGGCTACAACCCTGTCTTACTCCCTTCCCAACCACTGCTTCCCTTTCATGTCCCTCGACTCTTATAACTGCCATCTGGTTTCTGTACAAATTGTAAATAGCCTTGCGCTCCCTGTATTTTACCCCTGCCACCTTTAGAATTTGAAAGAGAGTATTCCAGTCAACATTGTCAAAAGCTTTCTCTAAGTCTACAAATGCTAGAAACGTAGGTTTGCCTTTCCTTAATCTTTCTTCTAAGATAAGTCGTAAGGTCAGTATTGCCTCACGTGTTCCAATATTTATACGGAATCCAAACTGATCTTCCCCGAGGTCCGCTTCTACCAGTTTTTCCATTCGTCTGTAAAGAATTCGTGTTAGTATTTTGCAGCTGTGACTTATTAAACTGATAGTTCGGTAATTTTCACATCTGTCAACACCTGCTTTCTTTGGGATTGGAATTATTATATTCTTCTTGAAGTCTGAGGGTATTTCACCTGTTTCATACATCTTGCTCACCAGATGGTAGAGTTTTGTCAGGACTGGCTCTCCCAAGGCCGTCAGTAGTTCCAATGGAATGTTGTCTACTCCGGGGGCCTTGTTTCGACTTAGGTCTTTCAGTGCTCTGTCAAACTCTTCACGCAGTATCATATCTCCCATTTCATCTTCATCTACATCCTCTTCCATTTCCATAATATTGTCCTCAAGTACATCGCCCTTGTGTAGACCCTCTATATACTTCTTCCAACTTTCTGCTTTCCCTTCTTAGCTTAGAACTGGGTTTCCATCTGAGCTCTTGATATTCATACAAGTCATTCTCTTATCTCCAAAGGTCTCTTTAATTTTCCTGTAGGCAGTATCTATCTTACCCCTAGTGAGATAGGCCTCTACGTCCTTACATTTGTCCTCTAGCCATCCCTGCTTAGCCATTTTGCACTTCCTGTTGATCTCATTTTTGAGACGTTTGTATTCCTTTTTGCCTGCTTCATTTACTGCATTTTTATATTTTCTCCTTTCATCAATTAAATTCAATATTTCTTCTGTTACCCAAGGATTTCTACTAGCCCTCGTCTTTTTACCTACTTGATCCTCTGCTGCCTTCGCTACTTCATCCCTCAAAGCTACCCATTCTTCTTCTACTGTAGTTCTTTACCCCATTCCTGTCAATTGTTCCCTTATGCTCTCCCTGAAACTCTGTACAACCTCTGGTTCTTTCAGTTTATCCAGATCCCATCTCCTTAAATTCCCACCTTTTTGCAGTTTCTTCAGTTTTAATCTACAGGTCATAACCAATAGATTGTGGTCAGAGTCCACATCTGCCCCTGGAAATGTTTTACAATTTAAAACCTGGTTCCTAAATCTCTGTCTTACCATTATATAATCTATCTGATACCTTTTAGTATCTCCAGGGTTCTTCCATGTATATAACCTTCTTTCATGATTCTTAAACCAAGTGTTAGCTATGGTTATGTTGTGCTCTGTGCAAAATTCTACCAGGCGGCTTCCTCTTTCATTTCTTAGCACCAATCCATATTCACCTACTATGTTTCCTTCTCTCCCTTTTCCTACACTCGAATTCCAGTCACCCATGACTATTAAATTTTCGTCTCCCTTCACAATCTGAATAATTTCTTTTATTTCATCATACATTTCATCAATTTCTTCGTCATCTGCAGAGCTAGTTGGCATATAAACTTGTAATACTGTAGTAGGTGTGGGCTTCGTATCTATCTTGGCCACAATAATGCGTTCACTATGCTGTTTGTAGTAGCTTACCCGCATTCCTATTTTCCTATTCATTATTAAACCTACTCCTGCATTACCCCTATTTGATTTTGTGTTTATAACCCTGTAGTCACCTGACCACAAGTCTTGTTCCTCCTGCCACCGAACTTTACTAATTCCCACTATATCTAACTTCAACCTATCCATTTCCCTTTTTAAATTTTCTAACCTACCTGCCCGATTAAGGGATCTGACATTCCACGCTCCGATCCGTAGAACGCCAGTTTTCTTTCTCCTGATAACGACATCCTCTTGAGTAGTCCCCGCCCAGAGATCCGAATGGGGGACTATTTTACCTCCGGAATATTTTACCCAAGAGGACGCCATCATCATTTAATCATACAGTAAAGCTGCATGCCCTCGGGAAAAATTACAGCTGTATTTTCCCCTTGCTTTCAGCCGTTCGCAGTACCAGCACAGCAAGGCCGTTTTGGTTATTGTTACAAGGCCACATCAGTCAATCATCCAGACTGTTGCCCTTGCAACTACTGAAAAGGCTGCTGCCCCTCTTCAGGAACCACACGTTTGTCTGGCCTCTCAACAGATACCCCTCCGTTGTGGTTGCACCTACGGTACGGCTATCTGTATCGCTGAGGCACGCAAGCCTCCCCACCAACGGCAAGGTCCATGGTTCATGGGGGGAACAAAACCAAGAAGCTATTCAGTTATCTTCTGCGCAATACGTAAATGTCATGTCATGAGTGCTGCCTGTATCTGAGGAAGAAGTCCAATAAATGACAAATACGTTATATTCACGGTCAAGAATAAGAAGTTTTGTGCCAGAAGAAGTAGTATTTACACCAAAGTGTGTTAATCCCAACAACATGGAAGTAAATTCACGTTAAAACAGACTCAAAGGAGAGAAACTATAAAAATCCAAAATTTGAATTGAAAATAATTGTTTTTTGGTAAAAAAAAAAAATAGATTAATCTCTTTACTTATGTACCCTTTATTAATATGTATGCACACAGTTTTCCTCCCAAACTGACTTTGTAAGATTTTTACCAGTGGAAGAATGTGAATATGCACCTGTCTAAAATGCTAAAAAGTGGAGCACCAGCTGCCTCATTCTACCTTCCTCAGAACCTTTAAAAATTTTCCTAAAAGTTTTGGCATGCAAACATATTCATGGTCTTTTTAACATGCAAGTCGCCTCTCACTCCCACAAACACCCCTAACTGTAACTCACTCACACCCACTAGTCCATTCTCACCTCCTCATTCAGCCCAACTCATCGTCATTATCTCTCTCTCTCTCTCTCTCTCTCTCTCTCTCACTCTCACTCTGCCCAGCTCTCGGCCACAATCTCATGTTCTGTCCTACTAATACTGTCTCCTCACACTGTCATTGTCTTCCTCTTGCTCTCTAATACTTTTACTTTCTCATTCATTCCCTTCCCACTGTCACTACCTCTCTCTTCCTCGTTGCCATTGTCAAAGACTTTGGCTCTAACCCACCTCCATTTTTCCTTCTCTTTAGTCCTCTCCCACTGGTGCTGTCTCTTTCACTCTTTTCCTAGCACTGTTCTGCCACTATGAACTACAGTATGTCCCACTGCTACTCTCTCTCTCTCTCTCTCTCTCTCTCTCTCTCTCACACACACACACCCCTCTCCATCGCTCCTTCTATCTTTCTATACCACAACCACTATCTACTATCTTTCAGTATTTATTACTTTTCTGTCTCTTTCTCACTGTCGCTGCCTCATTTTCTCTCAAAATAAAAAAGTGCAGATATGTTCACATGTCAAATTTCTAGAGGTACTAAGGAAAATAGAACGAGGCAGCTGGTACCGAACTTTTCAATCAGAATCTTTTGAACAGGAGCACATTTGCCTTTTTTGTACTCCAATCAGAGCATCTTTTTGCTAGTTCCTTCTTTTCCCTGCCATTACAAGCATTTCCCTCATATGAAAAGAACTTTATGGGTCAGTAAAATTTTTATAGTTTACTTACGTAAAATCGAAGTAACGCAAAACTAATTTTGTTTGAGCTTCAGTACTGCAACATGGGGAGCCTAGAACCCTTCTGATGATAAATGAAACACTTTATAGCATATTTCTCTGTGCTGTGTCACTTCATAAACTACATTTTCACACCTCACAGCTTATTTTTTGTATACAAGTAGAGTTACATTGAATCTCAACATCTCGTAAAAAGATGACACTTTTCTTGGTATTCTTAATGTCGTTCAAAATCAAGATCTTAGGAATATATAGTCAAAATTTCAGCCATTTGCTGTGCATAGCCATCTTGCATTTCACAGCTTGGTTTTGGTACAAAAAATCCTTTCTAAGAAACTGCCCATGCACTAGTGGTGCCCTTATACCCCTTAAGGCCCATTGTAGACTGCACTAAATGCAAAAAGAATCAACTGATTTGTTCCGTTTGCCTAAGCAGAAGTAGTGTATAATATTCATACTTTGGCCCTGTATAGCAGACTAGTGACACTAAGATGTTCCTTCATTTGGGTATACAAATGGTCCCTGGCCCAAGGACTATCCAACGAAACCCCAGGTATGAATTCCAAAGGAATCCCCTTTTGATCCATGTCATTTAGGAACATACGAGGTGTGGCTAGAAAAAAACCGGACTAGTACTGGTGAAACAATAAAACGAATGCAATGGCCTGTCACGTGACTCTCGCTTCGTCTACTGCTCGAGTTTCATCTGCCTCCTGCACTCAGTCTGCCCGTGGCGTCTGTTTTAAGTAGTTGACGTTTTGTCTGTGCGTCGGAAAATGTTGAGTGTACAGAAAGAACAGCGTGTTAACATCAAATTTTGTTTCAAACTAGGAAAATCTGCAAGTGAAACGTTTTTAATGTTACAACAAGTGTACGGCGATGATTGTTTATCGCGAACACAAGTGTTTGAGTGGTTTAAACGATTTAAAGATGGCCGCGAAGACACCAGTGATGACACTCGCACTGGCAGACCATTGTCAGCAAAAACTGATGCAAACATTGAAAAAATCGGTAAACTTGTTCGACAGTTTCCTTGTCAACTCCTGTTAACTCAGACACTGCTCTGATTGTTAAACGGCGTCTTCCACTGTAAACTCACGTAACAAGTTTTGTTGAATGCTTTTATCGTGTCGTCGTAAAACCCACGGCTTCACCCAGATTAGATTAGTTTTTCGTTCCATAAATCCATGCTGAGGAGATCCTCGTGGATGTGGAACATGTCGATTTTTTTTAAGCTGAAATAACAATACTAATAGTATGAATAAATACAATACATCATTTGTTTCTATTAAAAATTTCGCCAATGGAGTAGAAGGAGTTGGCCAGTAGTAAGTCTTTCAGGCTCCTTTTAAACTGATCTTTATTTCTAACTAAATTTTTTATGTTTCCTGGCAAATTATTGAAGATGAGTGTTCCTGAGTAGTGGACCCCTTTTTGAACTAAAGTAAGTGCTTGTAAGTCCTTGTGCAGATCATTTTTGTTCCTGGTATTGTATGTATGAACTGAGTTGTTTGTTGGAAAAAGAGATATATTATTTACGACAAATTTAATTAAGAAGTAAATATACTGAGAGGCAGTAGTTAGTATACCCAGTTCTTTGAAGAGGTTTCTGCAGGAGGTCCGCGAATTTACTCCACAAATAATACGTATTACACGCTTTTGGACCTTGAAAACTTTTGTTTGACTTCAAGATTTACCCCAAAATATTATCCCATATGACATTATGGAATGAAAGTATGCAAGCTTTTTCATTTTTATGTTGCCTATGTCTGCTAACACTCGAATTGCAAATACAGATTTGTTAAGGCCTTTCTGCAGTTCTGTGAAGTGCTCCTCCCAACTCAATTTATTATCAAGTTGTAATCCCAGGACTTTTAAGACTGTCAACCTCGTATGTATGGTTCCATTTTTTCCCCCACTTCTTTTCCGCATGTGCACAAAATGCAATTGGAGTACGTAGAACTGCTGCGGTTAATAACAAGTTGTTGTCAGCCATCTTCAACTTGGATGAAAAATTTGATGACAGTGTAATACCCCTTCTAGCGCTACGTCAAAGATCTTTGTCAAATATATTGGATCACATCATTAATCAAATCTTTGACAAAGAAATTTGATAGTGTAATACCGGCCAAAGAAAGAATGAAGATATCCACTATATTTTGAGGTTAAATGAAGAGGGGGGGGGGGGGGGGGATAAAACTGTTGGGGTAATAAAAGCAACAAATACTAATGACCACATGGACTCAAAAATAATTAATGTTACATGCATACAACTGAACTTCATTCTTGGACTAAATACTACTCATTGCTAGAAATGAAGATAATGTGTGTGTCAGATTGGAAATGTTTATCAAAAGTAAGTACTACAATGATTTTCTTCGGTACATCATCTACATCTACATTTATACTCCGCAAGCCACCCAACGGTGTGTGGCGGAAGGCACTTTACGTGCCACTGTCATTACCTCCCTTTTCTGTTCCAGTCGCGTATGGTTCGCGGGAACGACGACTGTCTGAAAGCCTCCGTGCGCGCTCGAACTCTCTAATTTTACATTCGTGATCTCCTCGGGAGATATAAGTAGGGGGAAGCAATATATTCGATACCTCATCCAGAAACGCACTCTCTCGAAACCTGGCGAGCAAGCTACACGCGATGCAGAGCGCCTCTCTTGCAGAGTCTGCCACTTGAGTTTGCTAAACATCTCCATAACACTATCACGGTTACCAAATAACCCTGTGACGAAACGCGCCACTCTTCTTTGGATCTTCTCTATCTCCTCTGTCAACCCGATCTGGTACGGATCCCACACTGATGAGCAATACTCAAGTATAGGTCGAACGAGTGTTTTGTAAGCCACCTCCTTTGTTGATGGACAACATTTTCTAATGACTCTGCCAATGAATCTCAACCTGCTACCCGCCTTACCAACAATTCATTTTATATGATCATTCCAATTCAAATCGTTCCGCACGCATACTCCCAGATATTTTACAGAAGTAACTGCTACCAGTGTTTGTTCCGCTATCATATAATCTTACAATAAAGGATCCTTCTTTCTATATATTTGCAATACATTACATTTGTCTATGTTAAGGGTCAGTTGCCACTCCCTGCACCAAGTGCCTATCCACTGCAGATCTTCCTGCATTTCGCTACAATTTTCTAATGCTGCAACTTCTCTGGATACTACAGCATCATCCGCGAAAATCCGCATGGAACTTCCGACACTATCTACTACGTCATTTATATATATTGTGAAAAGCAATGGTCCCATAACACTCCACTGTGGCATGCCAGAGGTTACTTTAACGTCTGTAGACATCTCTCCATTGATAACAATATGCTGTGTTCTGTTTGCTAAAAACTCTTCAATCCAGCCACACAGCTGGTCTGATATTCCGTAGGCTCTTACTTTGTTTATCAGGCGACAGTGCGGAACTGTATCGAACGCCTTCCGGAAGTCAAGGAAAATAGCATTTACTGGGAGCCTCTATCTAATATTTTCTGGGTCTCATGAACAAATAAAGCGAGTTGGGTCTCACACGATCGCTGTTTCCGGAATCCATGTTGATTCCTACTGAGAAGATTTTGGGTTTCCAGAAATGACATGATACGCGAGCAAAAAACATGTTCTAAAATTCTACAACAGATCGACGTCAGAGATATAGGTCTATAGTTTTGCGCATCTGCTCGACGACCCTTCTTGAAGACTGGGACTACCTGTGCTCTTTTCCAATCATTTGGAACCCTCCGTTCCTCTAGAGACTTGCGGTACACGGCTGTTAGGAGGGCAAGTTCTTTCGCATACTCTGTGTAGAATCAAATTGGTATCCCGTCAGATCCAGTGGACTTTCCTCTGTTGAGTGATTCCAGTTGCTTTTCTATTCCTTGGACACTTATTTCGATGTCAGCCATTTTTTCGTTTGTGCGAGGATTTAGAGAAGGAACTGCAGTGCGGTCTTCCTCTGTGAAACAGCTTTGGAAAAAGGTGTTTAGTATTTCAGCTTTACGCGTGTCATCCTCTGTTTCAATGCCATCATCATCCCGGAATGTCTGGATATGCTGTTTCGAGCCACTTACTGATTTAACGTTAAGACCAGAACTTCCTAGGATTTTCTGTCAAGTCGGTACATAGAAATTTACTTTCAAATTCACTGAATGCTTCACACATACCCCTCCTTACGCTAACTTTCACATCGTTTAGCTTCTGTTTGTCTGAGAGGTTTTGGCTGCGTTTAAATTTGCAGTGAAGCTCTCTTTGCTTTCGCAGTAGTTTCCTAACTTTGTTGTTGAACCACGGTGGGTTTTTCCCGTCCCTCACAGTTTTACTCGCACGTACCTGTCTAAAATGCATTTTACGATTGCCTTGAACTTTTTCCATAAACACTCAACATTGTCAGTGTCGGAACAGAAATTTTCATTTTGATCTGTTAGGTAGTCTGAAATCTGCCTTCTATTACTCTTGCTAAACAGATAAACCTTCCTCCCTTTTTTTATATTCCTATTTACTTCCATATTCAGGAATGCTGCAACGGCCTTATGATCACTGATTCCCTTTTCTGCAATTACAGAGTCGAAAAGTTCGGGTCTGTTTGTTATCAGTAGGTCCAAGATGTTATCTCCACGAGTCGGTTCTCTGTTTAATTGCTCGAGGTAATTTTCAGATAGTGCACTCAGTATAATGTCACTCGATGCTCTGTCCCTACCATCCGTCCTAAACATCTGAGTGTCCCAGTCTATATCTGGTAAATTGAAATCTCCACCTAAGACTATAACATGCTGAGAAAATTTATGTGAAATGTATTCCAAATTTTCTCTCAGTTATTCTGCCACTAATGCTGCTGAGTCGGGAGGTCGGTAAAAGGAGCCAATTATTAACCTAGCTTGGTTGTTGAGTGTAACCTCCATCCATAATAATTCACAGTAACTATCCACTTCTACTTCACTACAGGATAAACTACTACTAACAGCGACAAACACGCCACCACCGGTTGCATGCAATCTATCAATCAGTGCTGGTCAAGGTTCCTTAGAACGTGTTTTTAAATATCAGGTAAACCCCAAGTGGAGATGCACATCCACACTGACCAGAAGTAGCATAAAAAGAATTCATATCAAATGGGACTAATTAATTACTAGACAGAACTGGTGGACAAATTTTACCTTCAGGAAGCGAACTGTTAGTACTGCCTAGAGATACACACAAAAGTACTGTACATACACTATCCTGACATTGGGGCTAATAGTTCCTTCCTTGGAGAAGAGATACTGATATACTGGGGAAGGGTGAAAAGAAGAGCAGGTCACTCAGAACCCAGGATGGGAAGGACCAAAGGCTCACTACATGTGTGGCCTCCTCTCTGAAATCTAGCATAGTGTGTCACTTTTATATTTGTGTGCTTATAACTGCAGAACTAGACAGTTCGCTTCCTGAAGTACTGGCCAGCAGATTGTCTCATAATTTATTTTAAAAATAATTCTTTGATATGTTAGAGGGAGAAAGGAATACATGTGCACCCTGTTAATCAGTTTCTTGGAGCTGAGAACTACACATCAGCCAAATTTTGAAGCAGACTTTCATGACCTCTTGCTAACATTTGTTTTATGGGCATTTGGCCATTGTTCAAGGCATACTTTTCTGCCTAACATTTCATTTTCCTATGCTGGAGACGTCATAAAAGGCTTTAACAACTCTGTAGCTGCTGTCGCTCACAAGCTCAATAAGCCAAACTGTTTATATGTTGCATGGATACATATAAATAGTTAAATTTGCTGAGGTTGTTTGAGGCTGTAACTGATTTCTCAGTCATTGAAGCCTTTGATAATGTCTCCAGCATTGGAAGAAGGCCCAATGTCTATAAAACAAGTGTCAGTAATAACACAAATACCTGCCATAAAAGTCTGCATTCTATGATTCATGACTTAGGTAGTCTAGTCAAAGATGGAAGTTTTTAGAATCAACTGATTTTGTGAATTGAACTATTCATAATTTTTAGCCTGTCTGGTGACTTTCTTGAAATTTTAAATGAATAACTTTGAGAAAGTATAGATTATAGAGCCAAGGTTAGTTTTTTTCCTTCTTTTTGGCTGAAATTTACTAGCAACTAATGTCTATAATTCAATTATTTATACTTTACAAATAATGTAGCACTAATTATTCTCAAATTGTTTAAAGTAAAATCATTATGTAATAATTAAAACATTCCCCTCTTTTCCATTATACTCTTTTTATCATATAATATTCAGACTCATTCTTCTTTTCCTGTTTTAATTTACCAAGAGAGGGGGCACAGTCAACTCGTGTTCAGGGCGATGATGATTCAAATCCCTATTCGACTATCCTTCATTTAGGTTTTCCATGATTTCCCTAAATCACCTAAGGCGAATGCCAGGATAATTGCTTTGAAAGGGCACGACTGATTTCCTTCCTGATCCTTCCCTAATCTGGGCTTGTGTTCCCTCTCTGCTAACCTTGTTGTCGACAGGACGTTAAACAATAGTCTTTCTTCCACCATAATTCTTAATTGCACTATTCACTGCTCTTCCCTTTAATCCATCTTTAGTTCTCACACTGTCCTCGTCATCACTGGACCGAATCTGGCACAGTGATTATCACAGTCTCATCTCTGACAGCATGCCTCCCACTGTTCACTGACCCACCCACTCACTCTCCCATCCATCCATCCATCCATCCATCCATCATCCACCCACACCGGCTTGGTGCCTCTCAACCTGTGATCTTAAGAGACCTGCAATTCCTTTTTACCCTAATGTATAAAATTAAACTGCACATTAAAACAAATTAGTCAGTCATCCACCCACACCGGCTTGGTGCCTCTCAACCTGTGATCTTAAGAGACCTGCAATTCCTTTTTACCCTAATGTATAAAATTAAACTGCACATTAAAACAAATTAGTCAGTTACTAGTCTTGATTAACAGTTCATGACTCCACTTGCAGATTACACATACCATGGATATCTAAAATACAGCTGTACACAACTCCCAAACTTTGCTCTTTTACTGGTGCAGTTTTCAAATAATCCAGCAGCTTCTGCACAATGCTGAGGTTATCTTCTTTCCTTGCCACCTCTATTACTTTCTGATACATTATTTGGGGATGTTTACTGAGAAAATCATCCCATAATTTTCTTGCTGCTTCATCTTCATTCTTAAGCAACAGGTGTACCCATAATACATTTACAGGAGAGAGAATCCCATGCTTTGCATACTTTTGGGCAACTCTCTCATCTGCAACAAGTAAAAGGTGAATTAATATTGACAAATTCAAATTCCTGACACAAACCTAATAAAAGTTGAGCTGTCTGAACCGTGCTTCAAATATAAACTACAATACTCACATAGTGGTAAAATTTCTGGCTCCTTTTCCAAAATAGCAAAGGCTCCACCCCTTGGAAATGACACGGACAGCTTTGATAAATCATCATCCTTTGCACTATTTATTTCTTTCTCCAGGTTTTCAAGATATTCTTTTGCTTTTCCAGCAGTAGAATATGCTGTACACAGCTTATTATCAAATGACACTATTCTTTTCAGTTCCTGTAACAGAACAAGAAATAATCGTAGTAGCAACTTGCTAATGGCCTCTAATTTGAAACAAAAGTTTCACAAACATTTTTTTATAAAGTCAAGCTTCTGATCTTTAAGATTTGTTCAGCAGGATCACTTAGAAAATGGAAGTGTAATGACAGCATGGCTACAGAGACTGAATCTAAAGCTCTGCTAAAATTTAGAAACTGAGAAGTGTCAGATGAGAAAAACCAGATAGTTAGTCAATTTTAACTTAATTTAAATATATTACCTGAATTTATAGAGCACAATTGAAAAGTTGCACATGTGAAAATAAATGTGATTAAACAGAAATTGCACTGCATTCATTTGATCACAAAAAATGAAATTGCCGAGGTCAAACGACTGCTGTAGTATTACTGAATTTTTCCAAGAGAAATGAGTTTTCATTGTTGAGCAGAATTTGCCTGTTGTTCATATACATGTGTTGTAGATGCACTTCATGGAAAATATCCAGATGCCAACTACGAGCTCAGCCATTCCAACAGACGCTAAACAGGCTGTGGTGAAGAATGTGATTCTGTGGTCACTTCCAAAAGTTTGAAGAGATTATCTGTCCAATCTGTCTTCATATGGTAGAGCACACAAAGCAATGCAAAAGTTAAAATTTCATTAAAATCATGTTTGCAGTGTTCAAAAATTAAAGATGCCAGATAAACAAAAACATCTGGTGGACTGTACATGGTTTCAGTCATTTGTTAACACTCCTGGAAACTCAGAATGGGGAAATGTTTTCTTCACTGATGAAGCACGGTTTCGCCTGCATGAATACATGAATGGTCAAATCACAAGAATCTGGTCAATCAAAAATCCACGTCTTTCACAAAAACACCTTACACTGCAGAAATTTGGAGTGTGATGTGCCATCATGTAGTTGAACAGTGGGCCCTATTTTGTTTGTAACTACAGTTTCTTGAGGAAGATGAACATTATTCTTGATGACAGCAGGATGGCACCACTTGTCACATATCTGACAAAACAACTCAAGTGAATTTTTTGGTCATTGAATCATCTCTAAAGGATTATGGTTATGGCCCCACATTCTCCCTGTTTAACACCTCCAGTCTTCTTCCTGTGTGCCTACCTTGAACGAAGGGTTTATAAAAACAGGCTGTACACATTGGCAGAACTATGTAATAACATAACATCTAAGATTAACAATATCACTGCCAATGTGCTCAGCAAAGTGACATTGAACACAATAAAATGAGCTCATGGATCCATTACTGGAAAAGGCAACCACACTGAAGCAACTGTTCCAGCTTTAAGTACTCTAGTAAACCATGGAAACCTTGTTCTGGGTGACAGAAGATGTATTCTTTATTTCAATCTGCTGCCAATGTGAGATGTTCCAATTGTTCAGAAACCAGTCACTTTGCTTGGTCACTCTTACCTTAAACACCTGCCATACAAAGATGCCTTAATGGTCATAGTCTCCCTCTCCCTGCCCAAAGACTGTGCTGAATGCACTGATACGTAAAACTAAAAGTTTATTGGGATAAGACCGTTTCAGTGCTAAAATAATATAATACCCATACTCAGACAAAAAGCCATTTGGTACAAGATGACATGTCAGTGCTTTCTGGAAAATGGGAAAATGCAGGTACAGAGTGTTCCAGGAGGAGTGGTCAGTATTTGGGAATATGGCAGGAACGATCATTTGAAGCAAAAAAGGCTAGTAAACATCAACTCCAAAAATATATCTTAAGAACTACAAGCACTTGTTCATCATCGCTAATGTGAAACACATCTTTTCTACTGAACAAGTGCTCAGAGCTCTTAAAATATGCGTTTTAGACCCCATGTTCACTAGACAATGTTCTCCTGTTTTGGTCTGTACTACCTCCTTCCAGATTATGGAAAGCAAAGAACTTACAAAGATTTGTTTCACAGTACTGAAGATGAAGAAGTGCTCATAGCTCTTAAGGTATGCAGTTATGAGCCCATGTTTACTAGCCTTTTTGCTTCAAATGATTGTTCCTGTCACAGCCCTGAATATTTATCATTTCTCCTAAGACACCCTGTACACACAAACTATTCAACACAAAATGCACACTCCATAGCATTCTTTTTATTTTGTGCAGCAACCTCCAGCAAAAGTAAACAAATATTAGAGAGGGGTTAAAACCGTTTCCCAACTGTCTAAAATATCAACAACATTTTGTATTCTGCAAATGATGGCTTACATCATGTGAACATGTGAGAAAGTCTATTAAAACCAGTTCTCAGCAACATACAGAATACTACATGCATATTAACTACAAGAATTTAGAAAAATCTCCAGTGAATGAACATATTCTCATAATAAAAAGAGCACAAGATCTTTGGTGTGAAAAGCTTAGGTTAACTGTTACAATGGCCTTATAATATACATTGAAAGTAAAAGTGACTGTAACCAGCTACTAGATGCAATTTCAACTGAAGCACAAGACCATATTTAACCAGACAGATTTTGGCCCAAGTTTCAAATTACTTGGACTTAATCATCAAGAAGACCAGGGAAATCAGAGCTAGCATTAACAGTTTTGAGAGAGACAAGCGTTACATGTCTGGGTGTGCATTCACACACTGTTACTTGGCAGCACAGCCTACAAATAATGTGTCCTTAATTTCGATCATTATCAGAAGAATAACTTTATAGGTAACACTATTACAGTTTTTATATCTGAGGATTCATATCATCTGTGTGGTAGATAATTGCTTCACTGATGGAGAGTACCTCTAATACTTTGAATTAAAAATCAAAATTTAAGCTACAAGTTCACAAAGAAAATTTTACCCAGTAAATCCATCTTTAAAGTCTATGAAGTCATACCCAGTAATGCTACTAATTGTGACTTCACTCACACAGCGCAGTAAAAAGCTGTGGTACAAAATAAAATGTATCAATGTTCTTTTATCAATTGAGTGGGACTACCGTGAAATTCTGCAAAAGTGCAGCATAAAGCACCCAAGGAGATTTTTAATTTCTTTGGAAGCACGCAGGTCTCAAAGATTTCACATTTTACACTGTCCAGAATGTTACAGAATAGAATTGTGGATGACAGCTCTCAGTATGGAAGGCAATACATAATAATGACTCTTAAATTTGCTAAAATAGTGATGTCTCTTGCGTAGAGTTTGGTTCTGATACAGAATTAAAATATTTTCAACCTCCGTGTCATATACAGTGCCCAACCAGAACTTTATAGTTACCCACCTAACACATTGGTCCATCTTCTGATAAGTAAAAATGCAGCAGGTTGTTGTGGCACGGATTCTACATGTCTTAGAAAATGGTGATAGATACCGGACAGTGGATTCCCATGAACAGGTCACAGACTTTCTGTAGATTGTGAGGAGGTAGTTTGTAAACTCTGGGTTGAACTTCCCAGATGTCAATCCTCTTCATCTACTCTACCATGTTTCTGCTGTTCTCGTCTTGCTGGGCAGGCAGCCCACAACGGATTGAAATAGTGCGTAATATTATTAATATTACTTGTGGCTTTCACAGTGCTTTCTTTAACAGTCACAAGTCATAGGGAAACCAATGCCAATATCACCTATACCATCACTGCTTATGTTCATACTGTATGTCCCGAACTGTCTGTTCCTCACATGTTCTGAAAGACAGCATATAAGGCAACCTCCAACTCAACACGATGGAGCAAGTTGTGTGAATAATCTAGCTAAACAACTCATTTCCGTTATCCAATCACAATGTCTGATGCCTACTGTTCTCCTAATACACAACAGTGTTGGCTCAATGATGAGGTGCTAGCCATATGACACAGAACTCTATTTGTGTTATGAGATCAGCTGGGTATTCTAAACTAGTTGTATCTTCTCCAGGATTGTATTACTCCTCCAGTGGCATCACAGATTAAACTGTTCTGTTTTGTAGAGCACACAAGACTCCAACGTTCACATTCTGTGATAAGTACAGTGTCCCAATGTCTTGCTGACTACTATCCATTTGCTGTCTTTCCATACACGCTAATCATGGCACCACTTAAATATCCAAAGGGACTTATCTACTGCTAATGTATTTTATTGGTGCTCTTATATCTCTGGAAATCACACAAATGTACTTCTGTCCCCCACAGATCCATAACACTACACTGCAACTTTTCCAGTTGAGCAAAAATGGAAACCAAAAACTTTTCACTGGTGGACAATATTCCAGTGTTAATGAAGCTTTTAATGCTCAAAACTACACTGGACAAATCACAGGTCGGGTGGCATAACAGTCATGTGTAAAAGGTACAATGGCTCTAGTGTAAAACATACAACGCTTCTAATGAAAATGGCTGGGTGTAAAGAACTGCAAGAGCTACAAGAAACAGTTTTCCATAAAAACAGTAGCTACCAATACAATTCCACAACAACACATATACCATGTTAGACCAGAGGTAAATTCACTTTACTCCAAATTATGAACTGTTGTTCAGGCCAAGGTTTGCAGTATCTACTGTAACTATATAACTTAGCAGTGGTGTGTGTGTGTGTGTGTGTGTGTGTGTGTGTGTGTGTGTGTGTGCATGCACGTGCGCTGTAGTTGGCTCTGAAAAAGGGAATCATCTGAAAGATTAGCAACATTTTACATTTTCAGTGTATTCTCACTGTAATGACTCTGTACTTGCATGTAGTTTGAATCCATGGCACTACATCTGACTTACACTGATGAGCGACAACATTATGACCACCTATGTAATAGCCAGTATGTTCACCTTTGGCACAGATAACAGTGATGATGCATCGTAGCACGGAAGCAATAAGGCCTTGGTAGGTCACTGGAGGGAGGTGGCACTACATTTGCACACACAAGTCACCTAATTCCTGTAAATTGCAGGGAGAGGGCAATGAGCTCTGAAATGATGTTCAATCACATTTCAGATGTGTTCAATCGGGTTCAGATCAGACGAGTTGGGGGACCAGCACATAAATTGAAAGTCGCCACTGTGTTCCTCGAACCACTCCATCACCCTCCTGACCTTGTGACATGGCACCTTATCTTCTTCCCACTGCTGTTGGGAAACATGGTCTGCAACCAGTGTGCTATACTCCATGGCCACCATGGTGCCTTGCACAAGCTCCACTGTGCCCATGGATGCCCATGTGAATGTTCGCCAGAGCATAATGGAGCCACTGCCAGCTTGTCTCCATCCCGCAGCACAGGTGTCAAGGAGCTTTCTCTTCGAAGATGAAAGATTTATGCCCTTCCATCAGCATGATGAAGAAGGTAATGCTCTGCCACTGCACCAATGTCCAGTCCTGATGGTCAAGTGCCCATTTCAGTCATAGTTGCCGATGTCTAGGTATTAACACTGGCACCTGCATGGGCCGAGCATTAAAGTCTGATGTTAGTTCTGCCACAAATCGCCACCAGTCCTGTTTTACCAGTCTGCTCAGCGTAAGGCATCCATCTGTAATCAGGAGTGGCTGCCCAACCCCACGACATCTGGATGTGATTTCACATTGTTTTCACCATGTGTTGAAGACACTCACCACAGCATTCCTCAAACACCTGACAAGTTGTGCATCTGCCGAAATGCTTGCACCAAATCTCTGTCAAACTCAGGTAGATCATGTGCTTTCTCCATTCTATAGACAGACAGCATGCTCACTGATACTGCAAGTGCCATGTGTGTGTCTAACTGACAGTCATTCCCTGCCAGGTGACACAGCTATCACCTTAGCAGGTTCATCCTGATAGTAGGTTGGTGGTCCTAATGTCCTGGCTGATCAGTGTACATACATGCAATTTACTTACAGAATATCAAGGAAGACAAAATCCTACAAAGCAACAGTTATTTTTAACCTGTTTCTATGCCTTTAATGGCATTTAATTTGTAAGTTCGTGAATATTAGCAGACTAAAATCTGATGTACATATTCTTGTTGTAATAAAAACCTCTTTTACACCTTTCAGGGGACTTCACTTCTATCCGCTTTTCTAGTTCACAGATACATTCTAAAGCTTTGATGCCTACACCAAAAATGTAAAGTCTGAAAACGATTACAAGACATGGACATTTGTTACATAAATGAGTTCACCAATGCCCCAGTTAGAAATCTGGTTGGCATCTTAAGGCCTACAGGTCTCAGTCCTTACAACAATTATTCTCAACTCTGGCAGGTGAACGATTCCACAAGGACTAACACAAGAGATTAAACAACCAAATTTTCCAAGTGCAGAATGAAACTACTTATCCAGGAATGATAATGGTCTCACTCCCAACATGGATGGGGCATGGTACGTATCTCACAAAGATACAGCCTTGTCTAAGAATACTGCGCATGGTTACAGTATGGTGGTGAGTGTATCATAATATTTTGTTATTATCATACAGAGGTCTAACGAGGTCAAAAGAAGCTATGGATGCTTCTCGTTAAGCAGAGGCAACAGGAAATCAATTTTGAAACTAGAAAAACTCCAGTTTAGCGCATAAGGACTTCCTACAGAAAAGTGCAATGCCTTAATGACTGTATATTCATCCTAAAAAGACTTCCAGCATTTGACCCCACCAGATCATTTATGTATATAGAAAATAATAGTCCTATCACACTTCACAACACCTTTGTCTCTGACGAACACTCACCTTCGAGGACAACATACTGGGTTCTATTACTTTAAACGACTTCGAGGCACTCACATATCTGGGAACCTATTCCATACACTCATACCTTCATTAATTGTCTGTAGTGGGGCATCGTGTCAAATGCTTTCCGGAAATATAGAAATATGGAATCTGCCTATTGCCCTTCATCCACAATTCGATGCTTTCTAAAATCATGCCAGAAAATTTATTATATTCAAACTAAGAATACATAGAAGTATTCTGCAACTAACCGGTGTTACAGATATTGGTATGTAATTTTCGGGGTACATTCTTTCATTCTTCTTATATACAGGACTGACATGCAGTTTTTCCCGTCACTTGGGTCTTTGCACTTGGCGAAAGATTTGCGATAAATGCAGGGACCAATACTGTAGAGCACTCTTTGTAAAACCGAATTGGAAATCCACCCGGACCTGGTGACTTATTTGTTTTCAGCTCTTTCAGTTGTTTCTCTATGTCACAGACGTTTATTACCATGTCATCCACAAGGGAGTCTGTTCGATAATCAAATAATGGCATGTCTGTACGATTCTCCCGTGTGAACTATTTCTTAAATGTGAAATTTTAAACTTTGGCTTCTCTTATGCTACTTTCAACTGCCAAAACAGAATGGCCAGTAAGTGACTGGACGCAAACCTTAGATATGCTTAGTGAATTTACACAGCACCATTGCTAGAACTGTTATAAAATTTACAAATGTCTGTATATATGCGGATGGATATGTGTGTGTGCGCGAGTGTATACCTGTCCTTTATTCCCCCTAAGGTAAGTCTTTCTGCTCCCGGGATTGGAATGACTCCTTACCCTTTTCCCTCTCCTTCCCTCTTTCCTGATGAAGCAACCATGGTTTGCGAAAGCTTGAATTTTGTGTGTGTGTTTGTGTTTATTTGTGTGTCTATCAACATACTAACGCTTTCGTTTGGTAAGTCACATCATATTTGTGTGTGTGTGTGTGTGTGTGTGTGTGTGTGTGTGTGTGTGTATATATATATATATATATATATATATATATATATATATATATATATATATCCTTGTGTCTGTATATGTGTGGATGGATATGTGTGTGTGTGCGCGAGTGTATACCTGTCCTTTTTTACCCCTAAGGTAAGTCTTTCCGCTCCCGGGATTGGAATGACTCCTTACCCTCTCCCTTAAAACCCACATCCTTTCGTCTTTCCCTCTCCTTCCCTCTTTCCTGATGAGGCAACAGTTTGTTGCAAAAGCTTGAATTTTGTGTGTTTGTTTGTGTTAGTTTGTGTGTCTATCGACCTGCCAGCACTTCGTTTGGTAAGTCACATCATCTTTTTATATCACGTGGGAAAAATATATCTAAAAACAAAGATGATGTGACTTACCGAACGAAAGTGCTGGCAAGTCGATAGACACACAAACTAACACAAACAAACACACAAAATGTCTATCACCTGCCAGCGCTTTCGTTCGGTCGACGTGCCAACGCTTTCATTTGGTAAGTCACATCATCTTTGTTTTTAGATATATTTTTCCCACGTGGAATGTTTCGAAGGTCGAAAGACACACAAACAAACACAAACATACACACAAAATTCAAGCTTTCACAACAAACTGTTGCCTCATCAGGAAAGGAGAGGGAAAGACGAAAGGATGTGGGTTTTAAGGGAGAGGGTAAGGAGTCATTCCAATCCCGGGAGCGGAAAGACTTACCTTAGGGAGTAAAAAGGACGGGTATACACTCGCACACACACACATATATCCATCCACACATATACAGACACAAAACAGTGACATGGGAAATATGTCCGCTTGTGTCTGTATATGTGTGGATGGATATGTGTGTGTGTGTGTGTGTGTGTGTGTGTGTGTGTGTGTGCGCGCGCGCGAGTGTATACCCGTCCTTTTTTCTCCCTAAGGTAAGTCTTTCCGCTCCCGGGATTGGAATGACTCCTTACCCTCTCCCTTAAAACCCACATCCTTTCGTCTTTCCCTCTCCTTTCCTGATGAGGCAACAGTTTGTTGCGAAAGCTTGAATTTTGTGTGTATGTTTGTGTGTCTGTCGACCTGCCAGCACCTTCATTTGGTAAGTCACATCATCTTTGTTTTTATACACACACAGATGATGTGACTTACCAAACGAAAGCACTGGCAGGTCGATACACACACAAACAAACACAAACATACACACAAAATTCAAGCTTTCGCAACCAACGGTTGCTTCATCAGGAAAGAGGGAAGGGGAGTGAAAGACGAAAGGATGTGGGTTTTAAGGGAGAGGGTAAGGAGTCATTCCAATCCCGGGAGCGGAAAGACTTACCTCAGGGGGAAAAAAGGACAGGTATACACTCGCACACACACCCATATCCAACCACACATACACAGACACAAGCAGACATTTGTAAAGGCAGAGAGATTCGGACTCTAGGCAAGATGCTGAGAGCACATCTCAAATTGCAGCAGCTGAATATTTCTAACAAGCAAAATTTCACTGTTGTGCATTGAACATTTTGTGGGTTATCTGACTGAATACATGTTCAAAAAAAAACTGCAACAAGGTGTTGGGGTTTAGAAAAAGGCTGTTGGATTAATGTTTCCAATCTGAGCAAATGGTCGGTTATGGATTGTCCTTTGTGGAAACCACATTGATAGGGGGAGAAAACACCCTGAGATTGCAGAACCCAGCACAATCTGCAGGCAAAAATCCTTTCAAGCAGCCTATGGAGTACGTTGCTCACACTGAACGGCTGGTAACAATCGAGATATGTTGGGTTCTTGCCTGATTTAAGGATTGGGACAACTAAGCTATCTTACCTCTGCGTGGGGATGACACTTTTGAGCCAAAGATGGTTAAAGAGCCTTGGGAAATGTTGTCTTTGGGAAACATTCAGGTGTTGGATGATCTGATTGTGAATCAAATCAGGGCCTGGACCTGTGTCGTGGGACGAGGCAAGTGCCTGGAATAGTTCCCACTTAGTGTAGGGTTCATTATAGGATTCAGCCTGGTAGGGTGTGAAACTTAAGGGACATCTTCAACTTGTTGCTTCTGTTGTAAAAAAGGTAGCTGGATAGGAAGAGGACACTGATGCTGTCGCAAAGTGGGTCGCAAGGTGTTCTGCAAGAATTGATGAATCGGTACAAAGTAGACCACGCTCAAGGACAAGACCTGGAACAGTTGTTGACCATTGGTGGCCCATAAGATTGCGGAGCATGGCCCACACCCGAAGGGAACAGGCATACGTTCTAACGGATGCGACATAGTCCTCCCAGCATTCCTTCTTACTGGGTTTTATTAAATAGTGAGTCTTAACACGAAGTTGCTTAAAAGTGGTAAGTCTGGTCTTCAAAGGATGGCACTTGAATTACTGCAGGGCTCAACGGTGATCCTGAGTAGGTACTGTAATGTCTTTGGTCCATCACGGCACCAGCTGATAGTGTGGGGGAGTGAGGTGGTCATGGGGTGTGGGAAGGGGGGAGGCGGGACCTATAGAAAGGGAAACAGCAGTTCCAATGGCATGGATGATCACATCTCAGACCTCATCAATATAATCTGACAGAGAGGTGGTGAATGTAACAGCAGAAGCATACAAAGGCCAGCTGGCTCTGTGAAGTGCCCAACATTGTAGACGGTCTGTCTGGCAGTGGCAAGGAAACTAAAGGATCACTGGAATGTGGTCACTGTCACAAAAGTCATCATGTGGTGACCAATTTTGCAAAGCCACAATATAAGGGGAAGATATAGATAGATCAACAGCTGAAAAGCTGGGCAGCACTGAAGTGTACAAGAGAACCACCACAGATCATGGTCTGTGAGAAGCTTGTTGATTAAAAGACCTTACCAGACGAAAGGGTCCTCCCCCCCCCCTCCCCCCACAGAGGGTGGTGTGCGGAAGTCACGAAGCAGAAGAATATGGGTGAAAGTTGATGATTTAAGAGGGTCATTTCAACATAAATAGGTAACTGTCTCGAACTAGGTAAAAATTGTAAATGGTAACTGCTGAGGCTCAAAGGGAAATCCATTCACTGATGACACCTACAGGAAGCAAAGTATAGACTCCTTCAGATGCCCTCTCAGCACCAGCATGGTTCCAACAGTATGCACTATAGCTACGGAGCATTGGAGAATGGTCACCAGTGAAGTGTGTTTCTTGGAGAGCAATGTAAACAGCAGAAGAACAGGAAAAACGCCATTGCAGTTTCAGTAGGTGACAGTAGTACCCATCACAGTTCCACTGAATGATCACTTGACACGTGGCCAGGTTTGGCATGTAGGGGTCATATGAGCCAGTCATGCCACAGGATCACTGCTTGTCATCAGTGGAGACTAACCTCCTCCAGAAGGACATTCCCTTCAAAGGCTAACACAAAGGCACCTGTATCTGTATGATTAGCCTTGGGTCCTTTTTGTGCACGTCTCAGAAAATATACACCTCACTGCTGGAGATTAGTCTGGAGCTCATCATCTGTCTGAAGTGTATCTGTGACAGATGATTCCTTGGACAATGTTCACAGTTTTGTGTGGGGAAGAAGGTCACAGGTATGTCACCTAGACAGTGACATGTCAGAAGAGCTGTAGATTGGGCAGCAGAGGAAGTTTTAATTAAAATGAGCCATTTCACATTTTCTTCAGTCTCAACTTCCCCGAACTTTTCTTCAATCTTTCCGACAAAAAAATAATGGTTCTGTTGTAGTCAAAATACACTTATCCGTCCAAGTACATATTATATACTGAGTGAATTGTTCCCCTCCCAGATATCCAACTTCTCCGTCTTTCCACAAATAGCCCAGGAAGGAAACATTGTACAATAGTGTCTCTCTGCATCATAATAATCTTTTCCATATGAAGAGGCTGCTGGGACCTTCCGGCCACCAGTGGAAGAAAATTTAATTCACTTTATGTGTGAATCTTCTGCCATGGTAGCACACTGTCCAAACTTGGGCTCTCCCCACAGGTGCCACACAGCCACAGCAATGGTTATCTGGCCAGTAACCTTTTGCCTGGAGTCCCTGAGCCTCAGTCATGGGAGACCAATAATGCAATCCCTGCATGGTCAGAGGGCTACCACTACGCATGTACTTGACACCCCCCCCCCCCTCCTCCCCCTCACACACACATGATGGTGTGTGACTACCGAGCTAGGTTTTGGGTGCAGTACTTTCACAAGAAAGGAAGCGTGCAAAAAGAGAAAGACCCAAGAGACTGAACATATGCTGCAATGGGGGACATTTCCTGTACATCTGTGGAATAGCTGCCGTGCTTGGTTTTGTGTGTAGTACCTATACAAGAAAGGAACGTTGCATAGAGAGAAAGGAACAAGAGACTGAATATATGCTGCACTGGGTGACATTCCATGCACAGTCTGCACATCTGTAAAATTTGCATGTTAATGTAATTTATTAGACACAGTTCTTCCATTTTCGTCAGTGTCTGCAGTAGAGTTTCACAGCGTGTGTCGATAGTTGTTTGTTCATTTATTTTGAAAGCTAACAATCACTCTTTGGCATTAGTCAGTCAGGCAGCAGCTGCCATCCAAGACAGAGCAGCAACAGGGAAGTAACCGATTTTGTGACATTTTACGAGTTCCTAGCCAGGAGCAAATTATTTAGCCTCACCCGTGTACTATATTACGTTTAATTTCTGAATCTCTGCATATTAATCTAATTTATCAGACATAGTTCTTGCATTTTCATCAGGTCTACAGTAAAGATCCACAATTCATGTCGATAGTCCTTTGTCTGTGTAGTGTAGTTTTACACTGTCTTTAGTATGGATAGGAACTGTGATTGCTGGGTGTGGATGCAAGCCAAGTTGGTAACATTTCACTCTCTGCTCCATGCTGTACTGGCTTCAGTTACACAGCTTGAGGCTATAGTGGATGGGCGTCACAGTTGTGGGCCAGCCATGGGGATCCAATGGATGTCCAGCATGACCCACGAGCACCAATGGCCAGCCCAGTTACTGCTCACACTTAGTCTGAGCCCTCACCCATCGTCGAGTAAGAGGTCATTCCAGGGCACGGTAGGCTGCAAAATACTTCCCAGAGGGTCGAACGTAAGGTCTCCCCAGTTAGTCTGACAAACAGGTTCCAGATACTGTCTGTAGCTAACACTGTCCCTCTACCAGATGCAGTTATCTGCCCTGTTTCAGAGAAAACCTCTCAGCCCGCAAGATCCGGGAAATCACAGAGGGTGGGATTCTTGGTAGTTGGGAGCTCCAATGTTAAGCGCATTATGCAGCACCTTTGGGACATGGCATCCAAGGAGAGAAAGAAAGCCAATGTGCACTTTGTGTGCATACTGGGTAGAGCCATTCTAGATGTGGAACAGATACCTTCATATGAAATGAAGAGCACAGGGTGCAGCCAACTGCAGATAGTGGCTCAAGTTGGTGCCAATGACGTGTGTCATTTGGATCAGAAGAGATTCTCCCTGGTTTTGGGAGGCTGTCAGAAATGGTAAAGGCTTCCAGTCTTGCTTGTGAGGTGAAAGCTGAGCTCACTATTTGCGGAATTGTTGACAGGACTAATTGTGGACCTCTGGTACAGAGGTGAGTGGAGGGACTGAACCAGAGGCTCAGATGGTTCTGCAACAGTGTAGGCTGCAGATTCCTCTATGTGTGTCATTACGGTAGTGGGGTTTCAGGTTCTGCTAAAAAGGTCAGGAATCCATTACAAGCAGGAGGTGGCTACACATGTAGTAGGGGCTGTGAGGTGTGGACTGGGCAGTTTTTTAGGTTAGAGGGTCTCAAGCAAACACAACAAGGGCTTCAGTTTCAAAAGGTGCAGGTGGCTAAAGCTCAAGTTCAGCCGAAATTTCTGCGAAGGACCTAATGTGTTCAGAAAGGACAGGCGAAATACAGTTGACGGTGGCGTGTTTGTTGTTGTAAGTAGTAGTTTTTCTTGTAACAAAATTGAAGTAGATAATTCCTGTGAGTTAATATGGGTTGAGATCATTCTTGACACCTGGAATGGAATAATAACTGCATCTTTTTACCAACCTCCCAAATCAGAGAATACAACTGCTAAAAGGTTAAAAGAAAACTTGAGTCCAATTTCAAACATGTACCTGATTAACACAATTACAGTTGGTGGTGACTTCAATTTACCCTTGATATGTTGGCGAAAATACATGTTTAAATTTGGATGAATGCGGAACGTCATCTGAAACTGTGGTAAACACCTTGTCTGAAAATTATTTCGAGCAAGTAGCTCACGAGTCTGCTCGAACAGTAAATGTTTGTGAAAACACACTTGACCGCTTAGCAACAAATAATCCTGAGCTAATAATGAGCATCAAAATGGATAAACAGATTAGTGAACACAGGGCTGTGGTAGTGAGACTGAATAGTGCAACTCCCAAATCTTCCAAAAATGAACGAAAAATATATCTATTCCAAAAAGCAGATACAAATTCTGCTTGATGTCTCCCTGAGAGACAATTTCCAGTCCTCCCAAATTAATACTGAAAGTGTAGACCAGATGTGGCTTGAATTCAAAGTAGTAGTATTGACAGCAATTGAGAGATTTATACCAAATAAATTAAAAAAGGGTGGAACTGGTCACCCATGATACAGAAAAAAGTCAGAACACTGTTGCAGAAATGACAAAAAAGTGTGCCAAATTTAAACAAACACAAATTACCCAAGATTATTGATCTTTTACAGGACCTCGGAATTTAGCTTGGACATCTATGTGAACGAAACCTTGTCTCAAAACCTGGCAGAACATCCAAAGAGATTCTAGGAAAAGTATGCTAGCAGCAAGATACAATCAATGCCTTCTCTGCGTGGCAGCAGTGAAAATACTATTGATGACAGTGCTGCTAAAGCACAGTTATGAACACAGTCTTCCAAAATTCCTTCACCAAAGAAGACAAAGTAAACATTCCAGAAATCGAATCAAGAACAGCTGCCAACATGAGTGACATAGAAGTAGATTCCCTCATAGTAGTAAAGCAACTTAAATCATTTAATAAAATCAAGTCTTCTGGTCCGGACTGTATACCAATTAGGCTCCTTTCAGAGTATGCTGATACAATAGCTCACTTGACAAAATATCCATACCCAAAGACTGGAAAGATGCACTGGTCACACCAATATTCAAGAAAGGTAATATGAGCAATTCACTAAATTACAGGCCTATACCATTAACATTAATACACAGCAGGATTTGGAAACATTATTGTGTTCGAACATTATTAATTACCTCAAAGAGAATGGTGTACTGACACACAGTCAACATGGAATTAGAAAACATAATTCTTGTGGAACACAACTAGCTCTTTACTCATATGAAGTTCTGAGTGTTATTACAAGCGATTTCAAATTGATTTGGTATTTCTAGATTTCCAGAAGACTTTTGACATTGTACCTCACAAGCGGGTTGAATAAAACTTTACTGCTTAATATTTGTAAACACTACTTGAATGCCAACACCTTGCCAGTGTAAATACTGTTTGCACACTTTTACTTCGCCCCTCTGTGATCGATGGATCGGCAGATTTCATGCCACTCCGTAATGTTTACACTCGCTGCCAACATTAGTACTGTGTGCTGTAACAATAAGCAGCCATTGAGAATATAGTATTGATCAATAAGCAGTTGTTGAGCTTAGTGATTGAGACTATTAATTACAAAAGGGAGCGAAGACGCTGTACCTGGTCCTTGTAGTGACTTGCTACCAACTTTCGTGTCACTTCTGTGATGCATTAACCTATTACATGTCCATTCATTTTTTGGCAAAAAGGAGGCAGGGCTTGTCTCAGCAGCCAATGTGCCATGAGCCCACCAAAAGCTTCTGCTCCCAGCATCATCCCCTCAGGGAACACACAAATATGTGCAATCGGTGTATCTCAGGTACGCGTTTTATGTTTTTTCACTGCTCTCCATTAGCCTTGTTTCATTAAGTTAATGGAGGGAAATATTTCGAAAGTAGAGGCACTACCACAGCTTTTGTTTAGCACTGTCAACTTCACTCCTTTTGTGCCAGTGAGCATAATACTAAATAGAGCTCACTGGTTCAGACTAATACAGAAGTCACCCCAGTATGTATTGATTCAATCTTCTATCAGTCCAGCTCCTACTCCCCCCCTCCCCCTCCATTTCCCCAGGCCGTCTCTGACCACCTCCCACTCCTACGTGTGTCCAGCTTCTCCTCCACCCTTCTATCTCCATGTTATTGATCCTCATCCCCAACCGCCTCCGTACCTTAGCGGTAGCATTACCACCTACCATGCAGGGTGCCCGGGTTCAATTCCCGGCAGGGGACTGGGTGTTGCGTGTCCTTCATCATCATTTTCATTATCATTGACTCACAAGCCGCCGAAGCGGCGTCAACTAAAAAGGACTTGCAATGCGGCGGCCGAACTCCCCCGAATGGGGCCTCCCGGCTAACAATGCCATATGATCATTCCATTTCCTCCTCATCCCCACAGGAGGTTGGTGGTTCTTACTGCACAGTATTTTTTCCCTGATCACAATTAATGTGTGAATCAGATTTTGTTGATATCATTCCAGCTGTTTAGCATGAGCTTTTCACCCGTGGCTTTGACCATGTATGAACACACGAAATGTATTCCACATATATTTCATATGTATTTGTAGACGTATTTCATCTGAAACTCTGGCGAATTTCGGCCTGAAGTTTCATTTTCATGCAGTTCAATGTTTAAGATGTTGCAACTCCTGAACTATGAGTCGTATAATGATATAATTTTGCTGGTACATTCAGCTGTAAATACTCTCTGTAAAATGTGTCACGAATACAATTAGTTGTTAAAAAGTAATAAATTAAAATGTCATGTTTTATGCAGTAGTTTTACTGCATTAACAGTGGAAATTTAATAAGCTATAAACTACTTTCATCATTTTGTGTAGGATGTCAGTGAGAAAAGTTTCGCAAAGGTTTCAAATTATGTATAAAGTTTGTTGCAAGTCAAGTTCTCTCATTCTCAAATAACAGATTTCTAAAGTAAGGGTATATGCGTGTCGTGAGTTATGATGCTTTATCACTCCACCTCTGCTGCTTCGATAGGTGGGTGGTTCTTACCCCTTGTCAAGGGACACCCCCATCTAGCATTACTTTTCCTCAACATAAGTAGTCAATACCAGAAATATTTTGGAATTTTGAACAGGTTAATATTATCTCAGGTGTTTTTCTACAAAATTTCATATGAATTTGTACATGTGTTTTATTTCAAGCTAAAATCTACAAAAATAAATTATTTTCCTTTTTTACAACCAATATGTACTAGCTCTGAATGTACAGTTGAATTTCTTTTTTAGAAATATTTGAAATTATGAAATATTTGGCACACTTGAAATTTCTCTTATTAATTATTCAATCTGATATCATTTATTATGTTTATTTCTGCATTCATTAATAAAATAACATATAAATTAATAGAAGTTCATCTGTCAAGAAAATTTGCAAATGTTTTTGAATATTGTTATTAATGCAGACTGAAGTAGTAGTGGAGTAGTAGTGGGTATGTCTCTGATGTGACCAGATGTCTTTTTATATTTGGGAAGAACAATGTAATTTCGGCTTTGTTAATGTGAAAATTCGAAAGACAGTGTGACACAGAAAAATGTGAGAGAATAAAACATTCGTGGAAACACAAATAAAGTGCAGGAATTCTTCAGAGTTAACTATTTCAATTGGAACCATGAGATCCTAAAATATGAACATTTCAGGATCAAGTCTCAGCCCCTAGATGTGAAGAACTGGAGCTAACTACACGAAAAGAAGATACGTAAAAAGCTTATTGTAAATCTTACTCCTCTCATATTTTTGAAGAAGAGGCTTTACCACCAAAAACAGAAGTGACAACAACAACAAATTGTGGGAGGAGGAGATTACACTCTTCAGCAATTCTTTCCAGACAGTAAGTGATAAGTGTGCTAAGTCTGGTTTAAATTGGCCCAATGGTTTAGGAGGCGATGTGGAACGAACATTCATACTTAATTTTTTATAATGTGTACAGATAATGCATAAGTGCACCAGAATTAGAATTCTAGAGCATCTGAAAGGACCAGTAAAAAATGTCGTAAACAGCGGTAAAACATTTATTCCAAGTACATAGAAGGGAGGTTATACTGGATTATACACTCCTGGAAATGGAAAAAAGAACACATTGACACCGGTGTGTCAGACCCACCATACTTGCTCCGGACACTGCGAGAGGGCTGTACAAGCAATGATCACACGCACGGCACAGCTGACACACCAGGAACCGCGGTGTTGGCCGTCGAATGGCGCTAGCTGCGCAGCATTTGTGCACCGCCGCCGTCAGTGTCAGCCAGTTTGCCGTGGCATACGGAGCTCCATCGCAGTCTTTAACACTGGTAGCATGCCGCGACAGTGTGGACGTGAACCGTATGTGCAGTTGACGGACTTTGAGCGAGAGCGTATAGTGGGCATGCGGGAGGCCGGGTGGACGTACCGCCGAATTGCTCAACACGTGGGGCGTGAGGTCTCCACAGTACATCGATGTTGTCGCCAGTGGTCGGCGGAAGGTGCACGTGCCCATCGACCTGGGACCGAACCGCAGCGACGCACAGATGCACGCCAAGACCGTAGGATCCTACGCAGTGCCGTAGGGGACCGCACCGCCACTTCCCAGCAAATTAGGGACACTGTTGCTCCTGGGGTATCGGCGAGGACCATTCGCAACCGTCTCCATGAAGCTGGGCTACGGTCCCGCACACCGTTAGGCCGTCTTCCGCTCACGCCCCAACATCGTGCAGCCCGCCTCCAGTGGTGTCGCGACAGGCGTGAATGGAGGGACGAATGGAGACGTGTCGTCTTCAGCGATGAGAGTCACTTCTGCCTTGGTGCCAATGATGGTCGTATGCGTGTTTGGCGCCGTGCAGGTGAGCGCCACAATCAGGACTGCATACGACCGAGGCACACAGGGCCAACACCCGGCATCATGGTGTGGGGAGCGATCTCTTACACTGGCCGTACACCACTGGTGATCGTCGAGGGGCACTGAATAGTGCACGGTACATCCAAACCGTCATCGAACCCATCGTTCTACCATTCCTAGACCGGCAAGGGAACTTGCTGTTCCAACAGGACAATGCACGTCCGCATGTATCCCGTGCCACCCAACGTGCTCTAGAAGGTGTAAGTCAACTACCCTGGCCAGCAAGATCTCCGGATCTGTCCCCCATTGAGCATGTTTGGGACTGGATGAAGCGTCGTCTCACGCGGTCTGCACGTCCAGCACAAACGCTGGTCCAACTGAGGCGCCAGGTGGAAATGGCATGGCAAGCCGTTCCACAGGACTACATCCAGCATCTCTACGATCGTCTCCATGGGAGAATAGCAGCCTGCATTGCTGCGAAAGGTGGATATACACTGTACTAGTGCCGACATTGTGCATGCTCTGTTGCCTGTGTCTATGTGCCTGTGGTTCTGTCAGTGTGATCATGTGATGTATCTGACCCCAGGAATGTGTCAATAAAGTTTCCCCTTCCTGGGACAATGAATTCACGGTGTTCTTATTTCAATTTCCAGGAGTGTATTTTGCTGGTGTGTCGTATTGCATATAAGTCAGAATTGCTATAGCACAATAAAAACAGTTACAGCCAAAAGCAGAAAAGTCATCATTTAAATAAATTACAGTCTTTGGACTTGCATTACAAGAAGTTAATTTTATATGTTGTTTATGTGCATATCAACACCTCAGCTATACAATACAGTGAGCTGTTACCCTTACTCCGTCCATTTCTTAAATAATAATAATAATAATAATAATAATAATAATATCACAACAAGAAGTGATAGAGCAATTAGATGAAAAGAAGCAGAAATTACAAGCATTGGCCAAACGACTTAGAAGATACAAAAAAAGTGAAAATAGAAGGAAACAAAACCAAACATTCAACACAAACCAAAAGAAATTTTACCAGACAATAGATAACACACACATTAAAATAGACAATCCACTAAACATAGCAGACATGGAACACTTCTGGAGCAACATATGGTCAAACCCGGTACAACATAACAGGCATGCACGGTGGATACAAGCAGAAACAGACACATACAAGATGATACCACAAATGCCTGAAGTGATAATTTTGCAACATGAAGCCACCCAAGCAATTAATTCTACTCACAATTGGAAAGCCCCTGGAAAAGATAAAATAGCAAATTTCTGGCTAAAGAAGTTCACCTCAACACATTCACATCTAACTAAATTATTTAACAGTTACAGTGCAGACCCATACACATTCCCTGATACACTTACACATGGAATAACTTATCTGAAACCTAAATATCAAGCAGACACAGCAAACCCAGCTAAATATCGCTCCATAACATGCCTACCAACAATATACAAAATATTAACTTCAGTCATTACACACAAATTAATGACACATACAACACAGAACAAAATTATAAATGAAGAACAAAAAGGCTGTTGCAAAGGAGCACGAGGATATAAAGAGCAACTGATAATAGATGCAGAGGTGACGTATCAAGCTAAAACTAAACAAAGGTCGCTACACTATGCATACATTGATTACCAAAAAAGCTTTTGATAGTGTACCCCACTCATGGTTACTACAAATATTGGAAATATACAAAGTAGAACCTAAATTGATACAGTTCCTAAACATAGTAATGAAAAATTGGAAAACCACAATTAATATCCAAACAAATTCAAATAATATCACATCACAGCCAATACAGATTAAGCATGGAATATACCAAGGAGATTCATTAAGTCCTTTCTGGTTCTGCCTTGCTCTGAACCCACTATCCAACATGCTAAATAATAAAAATTATGGATACAATATTACTGGAACATACCCACACAAAATCACACATTTGCTATACATGGATGATCTAAAACTACTGGCAGCAACAAATCAACAACTCAACCAATTACTAAAGATAACAGAAGTATTCAGCAATGATATAAATATGGCTTTTGGAACAGACAAATGTAAGAAAAATAGCTTAGTCAAGGGAAAACACACTAAACAAGAAGATTACATATTGGATAACCACAGCGACTGCATAGAAGTGATGGAAAAAACAGATGCCTATAAATATCTAGGATACAGACAAAAAATAGGAATAGATAATACAAATATAAAAGAAGAACTAAAAGAAAAATATAGACAAAGACTAACAAAAATACTGAAAACAGAATTGACAGCAAGAAACAAGACAAAAGCTATAAATACTTATGCTATACCAATATTGACCTACTCATTTGGAGTAGTGAAATGGAGTAACACAGACCTAGAAGCACTCAATACACTTACACGATCACAATGCCACAAATATAGAATACATCACATACATTCAGCAACAGAAAGATTCACATTAAGCAGAAAGGAAGGAGGAAGGGGATTTATCAATATAAAAAACCTACATTATGGACAGGTAGACAATTTAAGAAAATTCTTTCTAGAACGAGCAGAAACTAGCAAAATACACAAAGCAATCACTCATATAAATACATTGGCTACACCACTGCAATTTCATAACCACTTCTACAACCCTTTAGATCACATAACATCAACAGATATGGAGAAAGTAAATTGGAAAAAGAAAACACTACATGGCAAGCACCCGTATCATCTAACACAGCCACACATCGATCAAGACGCATCCAACACATGGCTAAGAAAAGGCAATATATAGAGTGAGACGGAAGGATTCATGATTGCAATACAGGATCAAACAATAAACACCAGATATTACAGCAAGCATATTATTAAAGATCCCAATACCACAACAGATAAATGCAGACTTTGCAAACAACAAATAGAAACAGTAGATCACATCACAAGCAGGTGTACAATACTAGCAAATACAGAATACGCAAGAAGACATAACAATGTAGCAAAAATAATACATCAACAGCTTGCCTTACAACATAAACTTATAAAACAACACGTTCCCACATACAAGTATGCACCACAAAATGTACTGGAGAATGATGAATACAAATTACACGGGAACAGAACCATTATAACAGATAAAACAACACCACATAACAAACCTGACATCATACTCACCAATAAAAAGAAGAAATTAACACAACTAATCGAAATATCCATACCCAATACAACAAATATACAAAAGAAAACAGGAGAAAAAACTGAAAAATACATCCAACTGGCTGTGGAAGTCAAGGACATATGGCATCAGGATAAAGTTGACATTATACCAATTATACTATCAACTACAGGAGTCATACCACACAATATCCACCAGTACATCAATGAAATACAGCTACATCCAAACTTATATATACAACTACAGAAATCCGTAATTATTGATACATGTTCAATTACCCGAAAGTTCCTAAATGCAATATAACATATACCGTACAGTTAAAAGGAAGTCACGCTTGATCAAGGTCCGCGTCACTTTCCATTTTTGACCAGACATAACGCCTGAGAAAAGAAAGAAAGAATAATAATATTAATAATGGCAAACGTTGCTTACTGGAGTCAAGAAGGAACCAATCCTGCTGATGGTTTCTGTGTCACCAGCTTCTGCCAACTTGTTCAGAAAAAATCTGAAAATATGTGGTACAGGATGAGTTCCAGCTTCTAGCAAATCAAATACCATTTTACTTGCTTCACTTTGTCTCCCTGCCTTCACAAGTTTTTCTATTAACTTGGATATATTCATTGTGGTTATTTTTGGACCAGCTTCATTTTCTGCCCTGTAAGAGATCAATTAAGTATTACTATCTTCATACAATGAGTACTTTTTTTATTTAAATTACTTAAAGATAAAATCAATAAGTAAAATCAGGAAAAGACAATCCCATGCCGACTGACGTGTGGTGCATAGAAACACGTAACAGGATATAGTATTCACATTGGCTTTAAAGCTCTTGCTCTTCTTCTAGCAACAGTGTACACACACACACACACACACACACACACACACACTAACGCAAATGCCACTTTCTCACACGACTGCAGTCTCAGACAACAGAAACCACACTGCAAGCAGCAGCAGCACCAGTGCATGATGGGAAGGCAACTGGGTGGGGGTAAGGAGGAGGCTGGGGTGGGGTGGGGGAGGGTTAGTATGGTGGGGGCATTGGATATTGAAGGGCTGCAGTTTAGACGTGGGCAGGGGTGAGGTGGGGGGGAGGGAGAGGGGGAACAAGTAGCAGAAAGGAGAGAGATAAGAAGTATAAAGACTGGGTGTGGTGATGAAATGACGGCTGTGTAGAGCTGGAATGGGAACAGGGAGGGGGCTGGATCGGTGATGACTAATGAAGGTTGAGGCCAGGAGAGTTACGGGAACATAGGATGTATTGCAGGGAAAGTTCCCAACTGCGCATTTCAAAAAAGCTGGTGTTGGTGGAAAGAATCTGTATGGCACACGCTGTGAAACAGTCACTTAGATGAAGGATATCACATTTAGCAGCGTGTTCAGCAACAGGATTGTCCACTTGTTTCTTGGCCACAGTTTGTTGGTGGCCATTCATGCGGACAGACAGCTTGTTGGTTGAAGCTTAGCTTGTAAATCATATGATTAGTTTCACAGGTAGCCCTGCCTTTGATGGGTTAGGTGACGTTAGTGAGCGGACTGGAGCAGCTGGTGGTAGGAGGATGTATGGGACAGGTCTTGCATCTCGGTCTATTACAGGGGTATGAGACATGACGTAAGGGATTGGGAACAGGGGTTGTGTAAGGATGGAAGAGTATATTGTGTAGGTTTGGTGGACGGTGTAATACAACTGTAGGAGGGGTGGCAAGGATAGTGGGTAGGACGTTTCTCATTTCGGGGCACGACGAGAAGTAATCGAAACCCTGATGGAGAATGTAATTCAGTTGCTCCAGTCCTGGGTGGTACTAAGTTACGAGGGGAATGCTCCTCTGTGGCCGGACTGTGGGACTTTGGGAAGTGGTAGAAGACTGGAAAGATAAGGCACATCAGATTTGTTTTTGTACAAGTTTTTCTCTACTTTGATCTTTGTGACTTCTTGCCAATTTTAGTGAGTTTTTCTCCTTTTGCTATCATAGTCTCCCTCAGATTTCATCTCATTTTTTTCCTCCTTTTGCATACCTTTCATCCTTTTCATGATTTTTCACACATATTTGGGTGCATTTTTGCGTAATTTTTTTGGATGTAATTCTACTTTATATACATAATTTTTCGCATTTTGTGCACCACCATGGATCCTTGCTCCTTCAATCCATGTCAATACAGAAAAGTCTCCTTATCCCTAGGCAGATCCCAGTCCCACATAGTGTTCCTTGTTGTTGCTTGGCTCATGGAATCCCCCCTAATAGACTCATCATCAGATTACCCATCTCTGGCTGCCACCCTTCCTTCCACAATGACCTCCACCTGTTCAGATTGTGCCAATCCTTAGCGTTCACCAACATAGTCCTGCAAAACCATATCAACCAAGCCCAAACCTCCTTGTAGTACCTTCTCTCCATCCACAAAATTCTCGTGCTATGCAATCCCAAATTCCTGGAACACACATTGAAACTCTTGCCCTGCAGGAACTGGAGCAACATGCACAACGCGACCTCAAAAAAATCTCCACCCTGCTCACTTCCTACTCCCATGTCGGAATACCACTGTCCACCACCTCTACAACAACCTCCAAACCTCCCCCACATCCCCCCATAGCTGACAAACCCTGTCTCCCAGAACTAATACACTTACCCCACTCTCCAAAACTCCCTCCCACCACCACATAGAATCCAGAACCTAAACAGACCCACAAAAGCCTTAGTCCCACAGAAATATCAAACCCTTTCCAAAGGCCTCACCTTTTGCCCCACTCCCAAATTTAGTCGTACAGGACTTGTTAAATACCTTCTCTCCTTCTCCCAGTCCCTACAGTGGAAACACTTTTTCGCCAACCCGACCAATTTGACTCAACCTAAGATCAATACTGAACCTTGCCTAACTTAGTTCACTCCTCCATCCAACCATGATCCACCCCCACTACCCCCAAACCACCCCCTGTTCACTTTCCTCAATTTCTAAACCGCGAACCTTGCCTCACCATTATTCCCCAAATCCCTCAACATGCAAACTAACCTTACATCTGAAACTTCCTGGCAGATTAAAACTGTGTGCCCGACCGAGACTCGAACTCGGGACCATTGCCTTTCGCGGGCAAGATGCCAACCTATTCGTGGGCCATCTAGAGGAATCTTTCCTAAAAACCCAGAATCCTAAACCCCTCACCTGGATCAGATTCACTGATGGCTTCTTTGCTATCTGGATCGAAGGTGAGGACACACTATCCACATTCCTCCAGAACCTCAACAACTTCTGCCCCATTTGCTTCACCTTGTCCTACTCAACCCAACAATCCACCTTCCTAGATGTTGACCTCCACCTCAGAGATGGCACAGTACCTCCATCCATACCAAACCTACTAAGCACCAGCAATACCTCCACTTCGACAGCTGCCACCCATTCCATACCAAGAAGTCCCTTCCATACAGCCAAGCCACCCATAGTCGTCACACCTGCAGTGACGAGCACTCCCTCTCGGAATATACCGAGGGTCTCACTGAAGCCTTCACTGACCGTAATTATCCTCCCAACCTTGTACAAAAACAAATCTGTCGTGCCTTATCTTTCTAGTCTCCCACCACCTCCCAAAGTCCCACAGTCCGAACACAGAGGAGCATTCCCCTCATAACTCAGTACCACCCAGGACTGGAGTAACTCAATTACATTCCCTGCCAGGGTTTAGATTACCTCTCATTGTGCCCTGAAATGAGAAATGTCCTGCCCACTACCCTTCCCAGCCCTCCTACCGCGGTATTCCATCGTCCACCGAACCTACACTACTCGTCCATCCTTACACAACCCCCGCTCCCAAAACCTCTTGGTTCATATTCCTGTAATAGACCTAGATGCAAGACCTGTCCCATACATCCTCCTACCACCACATTCTCCAGTCCGGTCACTAGCATCACCTATCCCATCAAAGGCAGGGCTACCTGTGAAACCAGTCATGTGTTTTACAAGCTAAGCTGTAAACACTGTGCTGCATTCTATGTAGGCATGGGGTACGAAGTGTAGACAACCTCCTAGATGGTGTACCCCGGGCAATGCTGTAACATGGCACAGCGGCGAAAAGTCGACACATCCACGGTGGCCGGATGAGACAATGCCTCCCGGCCCACACAGAGGCAAATAGAGCAGAGTCTTAGCATGAAGAAGCTGAACGTATGCCAGTTCAACATAGAAGGCTACACGAGGACCAAGGGAGAAATCCTCGAAAAGATCTTAACGAGAGAACGAGTAAGTGTCGTACTCCTACAAGAGACCCACCTCACAGATGAAACCATCAATCGACTCAAAATACCAGGATTTACAGCTGTGAGCTACACTGGACACGACAAACATGGCATAGCCACCCTAGTGAAGAACGAACTCCTAAGGAATTTGGACACCAAAGTGGTACCAGCAGAGCATGCGATACGCATAAAACTGGGAGAGATGACACTGTATAATGTCTACAAACCTCCATCACAGAAATGGCCCACAGGTATCCTACCCGAGGCTAACCACCCAGCAGTTTACGCTGGCGATTTTAACTCTCAGCACACCAGATGGGGATACCCGAGATCCACAGCTGAAGGGACTGGACTAAGTGACTCGGCAGACAACCGGGACCTACGCCTCCTTTTCGACCCCAAGGACACAGCGACCTTCAAATCAAAGGCGTGGGGCACAACGTCAACACCTGACCTGACCTTCGTCACACGTGGAGCAACAGGTACACCCGTGCGAGCTATAAGAAGGGTCCTCGAGGCGTTCCCCTGAAGCCAGCACAATCCAGTAATAGTGGAGATCGGACTATCAATCCCAGTCATAAAAAGCCCCCCAATCCCCCGGTGGAACCTGAGGAAAGCTGACTGGAATAAATACCGATCCTATGTTGAGAAAACGATAAATCGGATACCACCAAAACCTGAGAACTACAAAAGATTCGTAAACTTAGTACAAAAAGTGGCCCTAAATGCAATTCCATGAGGATCGAGAAAGGAATACACCCGCTGCTGGACGAAAGAGTGTGAAACACAACTGGAGGAATATGAGAAGACTGGGGACGAGGAGACTGCAGACCAACTGATCAACGCCATGAATGAGGAAAGTAGGAGTAGATGGAAGGAGGCGATGGAGAATCTAGAGTATACCCACTCCAGCAGGAAGAGCTGGGGCCTGCTGAGGAAATTAGGCGGTGCCACAGCGCCTAACAGGCCGACTCTTGGAACCAGCGCATCTGAGATTGCAGCTGTCCTGAAACAGACCTCCAAAATCCAGCTAAAAACAGCCGAAAAGAGAGAAATTTCCCAAGAGCTAAGCAGTTTATTGCTTAATAACCCAACCAACATGGGCATTGTAAAAGAAGTGGAGACAGAAGAGATATCCCAGGCCTTGAAGCTAATGAAGACAGGAAAAGCAGCCGGACCTGACAACATCCTATCAGAATTCTTAAAGGAATTGGGAACTTTAGGAAGAAGGTGGCTGGCCAAACTTTGTACGGATTGCATAAGCACAGGGGTTGTGCCTAAGGAATGGAAAGAAGCAAAAGTCATCGCAGTGTTGAAACCCGGAAAGACTGGAGATAATCCTAGGAATTACAGACTAATATCCCTGCTATGTACCTCCGATAAATTATTCGAGAGAATATTGCCGACTAGATTAACTCCACACATCAAAGCCAACCTCCCAACATACCAAGCGGGTTTCTGAGCAGGTAGAAACTGCTGTGATCAAGTGCTGTCCCTCACAACCTATATTGAGAAAGGCTTCCAGAACAAGATGAAAACTGCCCTGGTCCTCATAGACCTCACATCAGCTTACGACACAGTATGGATTGAAGGGTTACTGCTTAAGCTAACTAGAATCATAAATTGCAAGCAGACTTATAAACTACTCAAGAACATACTAACGAACAGGAAAATCAAGGTCTCACTCCATGGCACGAACAGTAAGAGCATGGTTCTGAATAATGGTCTGCCACAGGGTTTGGCACTAGCACCCGCTCTCTTCAATCTATATATAGCTGACTTGCCAGAAACTAAATCACGCAAATTTGCATATGCAGATGACCTGGCCATCGCATATCAGAGTAAAAACTACAACGATCTCGACGAAACACTGAATGCAGACCTTGAAGTCCTGAACACCTATTATTCCAAGTGGCACCTACTTCCCAACCCCAACAAAACAACCAGCACTATAATGCACCTCAACAACAGAGAGACACACAGAAAATTACAGATCTTTTCAAATGGCCAAAGCATAAGACATGAGGATAAGCCTAAATATTTGGGAGTGAAACTAGACCGGACCCTAACGTACAGCTCACACCTCAAAGACACAAAGCAAAAACTAAAATCCCGCAATGCTATCCTTTCAAAACTGGCTGGAACAACATGGGGATGTGGAGCGAGCACTTTGAGAACTTCAGCACTAGCCCTTGTCTACAGTGTAAATGAATACTGTTCACCAGTCTGGAGGAGAAGTGCACACGTATCTAAAGTGGATGTCCAGCTGAGGGAGACAATGCGAATAATCTCGGGAACACTCAGAGCCACCCCCTGTGCATGGCTCCCTGTACTAGCGAACATAGAGCCTCCAGAAATCAGGCGATCACAGCTAGCCCTAAAAACCTACAGGAAAATTATACACAACCCGGACCTCCCTATCCACCAAGATCTGACACCGACAAACAGGCTTAAATCCAGATCACCCTTTTGGAAAATCGGTGAAGAACTACAAGCCTTTGAGCCGAGAACGGCCTGGAACGAAGTATGGTCGGCAAGTGAATCTAAGAACAAAAATTTAGTACACGATCCGAACAAAAAGATTGATGGCTTCAACCTACCAAGAAGAGTGTGGACAGCTCTAAACCGGGTCAGAACGAGTGTTGGGAGATGTAAACACCTGATGAACAAGTGGGGCCTGGCAGACAGCGCTGTATGTGTGTGTGGTGAAATACAGACAATGGACCATCTACTCGTGTGCAAAGTGTATGGCTATGGTGGTGAACTCATGGACATACATAGACTCAGTGACTCAGCCATAGAGTGGCTCAAAAACATATCTAATATAGTGTAGAATTATATTGTTTTCTTTTTTAGTATATAGTGATAAGAATATTGTAAATTATGCCTCTGTGATGCCGAACGAGTAAATAAATATGTAGGCATGACAACCAACAAGCTGTCTGTCTGCCGCATGAATGGCTACCGACAAACTGTGGCCAAGAAACAAGTGGACCACCCTGTTGCTGAACACGCTGCCAAACATGATATCCTTCATAGCCTGTGCCATATGGATCCTCATCAACACCAGCTTTTCTGAGCTGTGCAGGTGGGAACTTTCCATGCAATATATCCTACGTTCTCGTAACTCTCCTGGACTCAACCTTCGTTAGTCACTGAGTCACTGTCCTCACCCATCCAGCCCCCTCCCTGTTCCCATTCCAGCACTACACAGCCGTCATTTTACCGCCACACCCAGTCTCTTTATTTCTTTTTATCTCTCTCCTTCCGCTACTCCCCCCCCCCCCCCACCTCGACCCTGCCCGCCGCCCAAACTGCAGCACTTCACTGTCTGCCATCCCCTCCACACATCCCTCCCCCAACCTGCCCCAGCCTTCTCCTGAAAGCTATAATTGTGTGAATCTTTTTGTTGTGCCTATTGCGGCTAGTATCTCTGCTATATGGTGAGTAGGAACTTTGCTTCTCTAATATTATTACATTCCATTCTGGATTTTCCATTTTTTGATTTCATTATTGTTAAAGATAATATCACCTGAACTTAAATTGAGGATTAGCAACCACCAGCTATATAGTTAACAAGATTGAAGGCATGCCCAATGGCATAGTCAGACTGGAGAAACATGCATAGAAAATATGGTAAAATTATACGATCAGTGCTGATACAAAAAATGTGCTGTAACCTCACCCTCAAAGATTTTGTATGAACAGGTATCTTAGCCAGAATTTATGATGTTTGGTGACAAATTTTCCATGATACCAATTAAACTGAAAGTGTAATAACTGGCAGTCATATTTTAGTGTGACAGACTCCCACATGAGCCCAGTCTGTCAAATAAGTGGCCATGCCATGAATTCCAAAAATTTTTCTAGCCATAAGAACAGTACAGCTACAAATTTCTTAACCATTAAAATAAAACATAATTAACAAAACTCAAAAACCTACAACAGAAAAACCTCTCCATACTGTTTGTTTGCGTTATAGCCAAACAAAAAAAAAAAAAAAAAAAAAAAGCTGAAGAGGTGACGGAATGACTCCGACTCTCTTCTACAAACTTACGAGGAAATAAGTGATAGGACGGAAAGAAGTCCTATGTGAGATCTCAGAGACAGAGCACGAGAAGCTCTGGCCATCTAAAGTAATCATCCTAGCATCCACCTGAAATGATTAAAGATGACCATTGGAAAACTATCTGTATTACCAAGAGAGGAGGTGCAGACTTCCATGTACCTGCCGTTTGTCTAAAAGGATCAACAACTCCTCAGACACTGAAGCATCATAGGGTTGCATATGTATAACGTGTTGCCTCCTTGGACTGCGTGGATCACAACAAGGCCAACAGACGGCTGGACAAGCGTCACCAGAAGTCCTCTGTGCCGGGGACGTATTTCCTCTGCCATGTCACATGTGCAGAACTGGCTTATTATTTCTTATTAAACACCTCTCCATGAGAGAGATAGCACAGAGGTAAGACAATGGACTTGCATTTAAGTTTTCAGTACAATGGTGTTTCAAATTCTCACACGCCATCCAGAGTTATTATTCCCATGATTTTCTTAAATCACTTAAGGCAAATGCTGGAATGGTTCCTTTGAAAGGGAAGAGGCAATTTCCTCCCCCACCCTTCCACAATATGAACCTGTGCTTTCATTATTTTGGTAGAGATATTTGATTAGAGCTTCCAGGACCCAGAACAGGAACACTTGCAATGTGGAAGAAGTCCATGTCAAGAATGGCTACACAGTTTGTCTGAATAGTAGTCCAGAGACAGCAATTCACACTGACAGCACTTGCAATCTGAACATGATCTCTAATGACACCATCACGGACAGAATGTTAAAGCCTAATTTTCCTTCCTTCCTATTCTTCTGAATATCATTTGGGTATTTAGTTGAACACTGCTTCTACATTTTATGGTGTGTAATTTTATGTGTAAGTTGGCATAGTGAATGTAACCGATTCCAAAGGTATGATATGAGGTGAGAGTCACTGTTAAGTGAGCAGCTGAATGGATTTATTATGAAAATGATGAACTTACGTGGTAAAGATGTCAAGATGCCAGATTTTCAAACTGCTCATAAAGCTTAACCATTTCACAAGTTTGAAGTGATGCATCACGAAGCGTATGTGAGTCTGGAATTGTGAGCAGTCATCACATTGTGTTGTAATATGTACTTAGGCAAAGTGACTTGTTACTCAACGTCTACTTGGCTGACGAATGATGACACTCCCAGTGAAAGTTAATTTGTTTGACTGTTAAGTGTTGCGAGTTGTATCAATTGTGAAAGTATCTTAGCCTTGATGGACGCTGTGTCACCAATGCGGTATGGCGCACTGAGAAAATGGGTGAGCCAAGATAATCATGCTCACATTAGAGAGAGAGAGAGAGAGAGAGAGAGAGAAGGATTCATTCTATTGTAGAGATAGTACAAAACTGTCACTAGTGAACAATATAGAGGATTAATGTCAAATCACACATCGATATACACCCACAAATTGTAAATGAAAAGTTATCTTGCTTGCGATACTGTAACTGAAAATGCAATAAACTATACTGAACAGAAGAGCTTTCATTATTTTGGTAGATATATTTGATTAGAGCTTCCAGGACACAGAACAGGAACACTTGCAATGTGGAAGAAGTCCATGTCAAGAATGGCTACACAGTTTGTCTGAATAGTAGTCCAGAGACAGCAATTCACACTGACAGCACTTGCAATCTGAACATACACACTATTTCAAATGAAAGGTAAAGATATTTTGGAACACCAGATACTTTTGAACTGGTTAAACCAACTGACGTATACACATGAAAAAAAGTTTTGCATCACCCTGGTTCCCAGAACTCCTGAAGACAGACGTTGACTGTGGATATTGCATCACAGACACAGTCCCTTTGACTTTTCAGAGATGTCACTAAACCCGCCAAAATATGTAAACAACCATGCATGAGCAGCGACTATTAGATGGACGAGGTACGATAGCTGATCAGTTCGTCATTCCACCAGGAAGGAGGCACACGGCTCGCATTGTCTGTAGTTCAACCATGGCTGGATGGTCAATACTGCAGTTCGATCACGTCTGCATTGTTACTTTGTGCCAGGAAGGGCTATCAACAGGGGAAGTGTCCAGGCGTCTCGGAGTGAACCAAAGTGATATTGTTCAGACCTGGAGGAGATACAGAGAGACAGGAACTGTTGATGACATGCCTCACTCAGGCCGCCTAAGGGCTACTACTGCAGTGGATGACTGCTACCTACGGATTATGACTCAGAGGAACCTTGACAGCAACACCACCATGTTGAATAATGCTTCTCGTGCAGCCACAGGATGTCGTGTTACAACTCAAACTGTGCGCAATAGGCTGCAGGATGCACAACTTCACCCTTGACGTCCATCTTTGGAACCATGACACCATGTAGCGCAGTATGTATGGGCCCAACAACATGCTGAATGGACCGCTCAGGACTGGCATCATGTTCTCTTCACCGATGAGTGTTGCATATGCCTTCAACCAGACAATCGTCGGAGACATGTTTGGAGGCAACCTGGTCAGGCTGAATGCCTTAGACACACTGTCCAGAGTGTGCAACAAGATGGAGGTTCCCTAATGTTTTGGGGTGGCATTATGTGGGGCTGACATATGCCACAGGTGGTCGTGGAAGGCACAGTAATGGCTGTACAATATGTGAATGCCATCCTCCAACCGATAGTGCAACCATATCAGCAGCATATTGGTGAGGCAAAGGTCTTCATGGACAACAATTCGCGCGCCCATCAAGCACATGTTGTGAATGACTTCCTTTAGGATAATGACTATGCTCAACTAGAGTGGGCAGCATGTTCTCCAGACATGAACCCTATTGAACATGCCTGGGATGGATTGAAAAGGGCTGTTTATGGACGACGTGACACACCAATCGCTCAGAGGAATCTATGCCGAATCGCAGTTGAGGAGTGGGACAATCTGGACCAACAGTGTCTTGATGAACTTGTGGATAGTATGCCACGACGAATAAAGGCATGCATCAATGTAAGAGGTTGGGCTACTGGGTATTATAAGGTCTTGTATGGTGGTACAACATGCAATGTGAGGTTTTCATGAGCAATAAAAAGGGCGGAAATGATGTTTATGTTGATCTCTATTCCAATTTTCTGTACAGGTTCCGGAACTCTCAGAACAGAGGTGATGTGAAACATTTTTTTTAAGGTGTGTGTAAGGAGCAGTCACATGAAAATGGGACTGATGGGGAAAAAAGTAAATAAACTGTTTATTACTTAAAAATTAATCTCTACAACTTTTAAAACATTTATATCACTGTGAGACCAGATGCCTTCATGGAAAAATGTTCGCAGCTGCCTACAGAACCATGGTTACACCCAGGTGTGCACTTCTTTGTCTGAAGCAAACTGACAGCCATAAATGTCCTCCTTCAGGGTTCCAAATATATGGAAATTCCATGGTGAGAGATAGGGACTGCATGGAGGATGTGGGCGGGCCCACATGTGGCCAACATTATTTAGACTAGACTACAGAAGTTTCGCTGGGAAGCTCTTACACATCCACCATACAGTCCAGATCTCTCCCTATGTGATTCCCTTATTTTTGGAGCCCTGAAGGAAGACGTTCATGGCCGCTGATTTGTTTCAGACAAAAAGGAACATGCTTTGGTACAATCATGGTTCCATAGGCAATCAGAAACATTTTTCCATAAAGGCATTGACCATCTTGTCTCACAGTGGGATAAATTATTACCAGTTATGACAACTACTTTTAAAATAATGAACAGATTACTTACTTTCTTCCATCTGTCTCATTTTCATCTGACTACCCCCTATAACAGTTGGGGTAGTTATAAGAAATATACTGAATGACACCTAACAAGATCCAAATACTTGCACAACCCTGTAGAGGAAAGTCAATTAATTAATCTTTCGCTGCTACAGATGTGCTCTCTATATTCTGTGCTAAGTGCTGCATTATTATACCTGTATCGCTCACCGAATGCTGTGGTCCATTCTGAGAGACGGCATTACGGCTGCTAGGAAACACTTATCACTTGATTTTCAGAAAACTATAAGGTGAAAAAAAATTTGACTTTTGCACATCTTACAGTCCAATATCTTCCTAAGATAAAGGGTGGAATTTTGTTTCATTACATGTCATAGTTACAGCACTGCATCAAATTCAGTAAACATTGCACAAAATTTTAAAGGGTCTGCAGAGGTAAAACCACACTGTGTGTGCACGAAATGCAGATAAGATATCGTAATTTCATTTAAACCTGAGGGCAGAATGATATCTCATTTCATTCTCAAGGTACTGATTTTTACATCCAACGGATAGTACTATACGATGCGCCCATTTTCGTTCCTGTGCCTCATGAATCGTGTAATTATAACAATCATCAATCTTCATATTTCTTAAATGGTTCAAGATATCAAAAACAGTTTTTTTTTCTTTTTTTGCGCACAGACAGATACATATGTTGAGTGATAAACACTTAAAACTTTTTTTTCCGTAGGGACATATGCACGTAACTCCTCTGCAGCAGTGAGAGATGGGCAGAATGGGATGTGTAAACACTTCAGTAGTGCTTCAGGCAAACCCAGGGACTTTGTTTAAACCTTCTTCGGTATCTGGAGAGCGGTGGAGCATGACGAGTTAACTCGTCTGTGAACCAGAACTTTGACGCTCCAAATGCTCCTCTAGCAAGTGGAGGGTTAGAGTTCTAGTTCACAGATTATGTTACCAGTGAGAGAGGAAGTACGGTATCGAGAGTGGATGACTCTGAATGATTTGTTACCACAGTTTCTGAGAAAAAATGGCCAGCAAATATGGTAAAGTAAGGAAACAAAATAATGATAAGAGAAGTAATGAAAGAGTAACGAGGCACACACATTTAATTTGAAAAGTGTACACGAAAAGTGTACACAATGCCTGTCCTAATGTGTCAACTGACTGGTCATTTACACATCAGTCCTTGCAAACAGTGGGACTCCCTGGGGCAGGGGCCAGGCTAAAGGACATAACTGAATGGTAGGCCCTGGTGGAGGACACAGTAGACAACTACTCCTGAGTGTTCATTCAAAGAGGAGATAAAATCTGTGAAGGAACAACAAACATCTGTTGCAATGTGTGATATTTTTGAGATGAAAGTTGATAATCACTTAGATTCTGGTAGTGAAATATTATTAATCTCACCGGAATTGTTATCAGTAATGAGAAAAAAAGCATTATTGTCCCATACTACCAGTAACAGGGGTTTTTGTTATCGAAATTAACAATCAGAAGTGAAAGCAAATTAATCCATTGACTTGCCAATATTTTTCCCTTTAGTCGTCCCTCTATTTACATTTATGAAAACCAGTGTATTCACATTTTTCTCAAAATGAAATAATTTTTTTAAGACAAATTCTTTATAAATCTATCCTTACTATTTATTGAAGTGATGAGGAGTGAAGATAATACTGTTTTATAAGTTTTTGTTGGCATGGTATTCCCTTAGATGTTACTCTCACACATACATGTTCCACATCCACGAGGATCTCCTCAGCACAGATCTATGGAGCGAAAAACTAATCTAATCTAATACCGCATATCACTTTTCTTCTTCCTTGCTTTGCACACTTCACAGTTTCTGGAGGCTGTTTCCTTGATGGGAAAGGGGGGGGGGGGGGTAAACCTAAGAAAATCTATTAACAGAGAAGAAGAAACATAAAGAAGAAGCTTTAGCTGCTCAGCCCGTCTAATGGCTGGCAGTGTAATAATGGACTTGAAACCTGTGGCCAACTGTGAGCCAGCAGTATAAGCCAACGGGTTAAGAAAGAAACATATCTACCAATTAAAATTAATTTACTCATCTTTTATCAAACATTGCTAGTTATACTTAATTTAAACCTAGATGTCTTATTAGGCTTGGACTGGTTAACTTATAACAGGGTATTGTTAGATTTTAACCAGGAAAGAACTTTATGGGAAATACCATAGTTAAGCAAGTATAAGATGACCCTGAATATAAGACGGCCCGGAATATAAGACGACCCTGAATATAAGACGACATCCTTTTTGCAAGAGGCTTCTTGAGAAAAAATTATTTTTAACATATTCTGAGTAATCAACATTATAAAGCATTTTAGCAACATAAAGTACCTGCCTAAAAAGTTAACACTACAACTGTTCTAAATTTATGCTATTTATTGAGTGTCTATATTTTGACAATACAACAATGAATAAAATAAATGAAAAGAAGTGGTTTACATTAATTTGACCATGTCGCCTTTGATATCACTATTTTTAATTATCGTAATACTAATAGCGCAGCTGTGAAATTTATGTCTTTGTTGTCACAAATATTTGACTGTTTTTGTGATTTCTGAGGTTGTGGTAAGCGTGGGATCTGAGAAAACAGCTGTTTCTATCCGAATAAATATCAGATTTCGCTTCCGTGCTGACGTAAGGATGTGACAATGTCTCTTGTTTCCAAAGTTATCGTCTGCCCGCTGCTCTCTCATTGGCTGGGTAGGACCACACATCCCCTTCCGTTCCCGTCACACATCACAGTGACTGTCGACAACATTACTGCATGAAAAACCTACGTATGCCACTGGCCCCTATCTAGACTTTTACCATCTTGCAGAAATGAAGACTATTGTCCAATTTTAGTCAATTCAGTTCTGATTACAAGTGTATTCAAGCAAACTGCAGTTTGAAAATGTGAGATGTTCCAAAAAAAGGCCAAAGTTTGCGGTATAGATTCCCACAGTTGGCAACATGACGTAATTTGCTGTTGGTTCATACTCCCCTCTCTGCACTCATCTAGTTTTTAGTCAAGCTGGTATCACTGTTCCCCTTCCAACCCTTCCGTAGTGCTGTGCTTGAGCAAGTGCGAAAGATAGATTTCAATATCTTCTAGGGTGCAAGTCATGTGTAATAACAACAACTAGCGCATAAATAAAAGATCACAATCATGATTAAGTAAAATTTATTTTTTGCTTGTCTTGTGATCTAGTGACGTCTGTTGCTACTATCTCCATGATGGATTTTGCTGCTGTAATTTATTCTCCTGACAACAATGAATCAATTCTGGATTAATTTTCCTTCTTGTTTCATCTTAATGTCACCATTATGTTCTAAAGCTGATTAAAAGCTGGTAACATTTTTACCCGGTATTCTAATATGTTAACGGTGACTGAATATCTGATGTGCACACCCCTTTGGTAAATCATTACATTCTCTCAGTATGAGAACTTTTGTTGTAAACCTGTTCAGACACAAAAGGAGTTTGTAAGAGGATAGAATTTAGTGCTGTTTCTTCCTGCATTTCACAAAATTGTCAAATTTTAAGCAGAGCAATTGATTGTTGTAGTATCCAGTTCATAGTTTCTCACATATCCCTTGCACTAGCACCGCATGAGGCAAAATCACGTGGTTGTTCGAGTAACGTCGATCCTGTACAGAGCGCTTAGGCATATCTGGAAGTCTTGAGCCTGTTCCAGTGCGAAAACCGACTGCTGACTCCGCCCTTCCGAATTTTCCAAAATAAATCTGTACATGATAACAACAGCCGAAGCTTCATCTGAAAATGTAAGATGACTTAATCTGCAAATATATGACAACTCTCCATTTTTTGAACGACACATTTGGGAAAAAACCTCGTCTTGTAATTGGATAAATATGGTAGATAGTAAAATTGCTAGCGTAGCTTTCCAAAATAATATATTAGAATTTATAGAAGAAGATTGGTGAAGCGTATTTATTTACCATCTTCTACTAGTATTGTTATGGTAGACGAAATGAAACAAGCAAAAGAGGAATTACTAAGCAAAATTAAGTCAAAAGCGAGAGAATCGCTCGTATAACCAAGAGAACAAAACCTCAACTAGATAGTATTTCATTAAAATACAAAGATGCATCTTTGGATAGACCAGGAATCATTAAGGAATACATGTGTAGGTTCATAGGAAAAGATGAGAAGCCTTTCTTTTGTAAGCTCTATCCAAGACCAATGCAGTGAGGGAAGAGATACAAAACATGATTAACAATGACATAATTGAAAGTGGCCTTAGTGTCTACAATAATCTGTTATTACTGGCTAAGAAACATGCAAGAGTTGTATGTTTACTTTTGGATGAATGAATACTTAATAAACATGTAGAAACTGAGCAGGATAGACCCGTGAGTATAGAAAATTTATTATCTGGGTTTGAAGAAACAGAATGTTTTAGTTCAATGGATTTAATGGACAAATATTGACAAGTCAAATTACACAAAAAGTCAAGACAATATGGCTTTGTCGTTTGAGAGTAAATCTTATCCATTCAAGGTTTTACCATTTGGTTTGAACATTTCAGCAACATATTTCATGGGTGCTTTAGGTAAACTGCTAGTCCATACAACTTGGGAAGACCTTTGAAAATTTCTGGTACATACCTTTAGGCAATTAGAAGAAAAGAGGATAACAACAAAACTTTCTAAGTAGTATCAGGTACGAAAAGAATTGAAATTTTTGGGAACTATCATCAGAATACAAGGAAAAAACAAGCTGATCCAGAAAGAATACAAGGTATAAAAAACCATCCACATCCAAAGAATGTCAAACAATTGTGAAACCATGTTATATAAATTATATACAACAGGCTAGCAGATGAATGATCCTCATTTATTAATTTTATAGAAACAAAGATATACCTGGACCTGGGATGATGGTAAATCTGAAGCATTTAATATCAAGCAAGCTGTTCTACATGTTACTATTTTACATCATCCTAAAATGACCAAACATTTCAATTGGTCACAGAGACATGGGAATATGGGTAGAGTTGTGAGCTGTTCCAAGAAGAGTGGGACCCAGACGAGAGTAAATAGCATTTGTTAGTTGAAGACTTAATAAAAATTAGATGAATTACTCAGCAACTGAGAAAAAGTTGTTATCGACCATACAGAGTCTACAAAAATTCCAGACCCTAATGAGGAGCTCAAAAATAGTAATATACAGGGTGGTCAAACCTGAAAAGCTTGTAAGGGTGTAGCAGGGTAGGTTATGCTGAGAGCTAATGGTTAAGAAAAAAAAATTTGAGATGTTGCGCTGTCTCCATGTTAATTAGGATTGAAGTTAGGCAATCAAGCCACTGTGTGAATTCAAGCAGCCCATCAGAGATGGTGTTACCAAATGTGTTCTTGTTTGGTTTCCTAAAATCAAACAAAAGTGCATTTCAAAAATTGCGGGACCAATGACCTCGTTGTTTGGTCACCTCCCCCAAATCAACCAACCAACAAAAATTGGACATGGGTTGATAGCAATGATCGAATCTGAGCTAAAGGATGAGCAGTGTCATGTGCTATGATCTATCCTATGGGAAAAACTGACATTAACTGTACCTGATGGGCCACTTGAATTTGTGTGCACAATGGTCTGATTGGCTACCTTCAATGATAATTAGCTAAGGAACAGAACAACACATTGTGCTTTCAGCACAACCTACCTGGCAACACCCTTACAAGCTTTTTAGACTGTTTCTGACCACACTGTATGCAGCCCACCAGGCCATGTCTTTCCTAAAGGAAAGCAGACTGTTACACAGTAGATGTGAGATTTTTTCTTTTCTTTTCCTGCTAAGGATCACATGAAATAACTTATGTCTTCCTTTTTTCTCCTTTCTTTCTTTCCAATAGTTTCCATTCTCTTCCTATGTTTTTTTCTTTTTTCTTCTGTCCCTACTGTGCCTTTCATCTTCTTTGTTTTCATCTGGCAAACCCTTAAAACCTTTTATTTTTATTTTGAACTTTTCTCTTTTTCCTATTTCTTCCTCCATTATTTCCATTTACCTCAGGACTGTTTTAACTTCTCCGATAAAAGTCGCCAATGATTTTGTGTTTCTGTCAAAGTTAAAAATTACAATTATTATTATTATTATTTTCATCTAGCCTTTGTAGGCTTCCACAGAATACAACCCTCTCTTCCTCAATGTTTCTAATACTTGTTCTGTTTTTTGGTAAACTCCTTTATTAATTCTTAATTTCCATTTCCCACTGTCATATTTTTGTCCCAAGCTGTGGGAAAACCAAGATGATTACTTACGGAAAAATTGTCCGCAATTTATAGGCACTTTTAAAGAATTTTTACCATGAGATGGCTAATCCATCAGCAAGGGTGATGAATTAGGTTAGACTTTGCCAATATTGTTCAGACAAATGTGCTACATGAGCTCAAATGATTTCAGAGTTCCAAGTTATTTTAAATGAGCTGCCTCATTTGTCTACAGGTCTTTCACCAATGGAGCTATTAAATAGAAAATTTATCAGAGAAATGCTGTTAAAATTATTTAAAAGGCCAAAAGATACTATCCAACATAGGAATGATGTACATTAATGTGTGGAAAAGGAATTGAAGAAAAGTTCTCAAATTAGAGTAAACGAACACTTCTGTAAAACTGCAACACCAAATTAGAAGATGGGCAACATGATGTTGATTAAAGCTTTTCACCCAAATCTAATTTAAAGAAGGAAGCTACCAAATTTTTTCACAATTATGTAGGTCCATATACGGAGGTTTGTATTCAACATCCAAAGGCAGTGTTTCTTGTAGATCCTTCAAACAGTGGACAAGAGATTACACAAGTTGGTACAATAAAAAGATTTATAACTTAAAAAATTGATTTCAGGGGAGTTCATATTCTGTATGAACCATGCAGTGTGACGCCAGTAAGAAGCCCAAGTTGTCCATTATAATTTTTCCAAGTTCGATTGGCATACAATGGTCTCTTCCTTGCTTATTATCCTACCTTCTTTAAATTTCGTTTCTTCCATTAGCTTATCAGTAAAAGTCAGGTACTAAGATATAAGTTACACTTTTAGTAACTGCCACAGCATCTACAAAAATCCATCAACAGAAATGGTGATTATGTCGAAAAATAGCTAAATGTTGAAGCTGTAAACTGCTGTAAACCATTGTAGAAATAAACAGGTCTATGTACTTGTAAAAAATAGGAGACCTTACTTTTGGGATTACCCTCGTACTAAAACTGTGATTATGTCGTATACATAGCTGCTGCACCCAATAGACCTCATGGACAGTAAACACAGATTTTGGGGCCAGTCTGATTTAGGAGCAAAGTTTTCTTGCTCTGGTAGGAAATGAGTAAATGACCAACAAGGTAAAAGACACACTATTTTGTACCCCTTGCTACAGATGATACAAAAATAAAAATGAATGGTTCAGAAAATTTTAAAAACCAAAACTGGATGTACACAACCTTCCATACACTCAAATAATTGAGAATGATAATACATGCAAATCTCAAATCAGTCAATGCAAAATTCTGCTGAAAATTTTACTTTGATTTATGAGTATTACTAAAGAAACATAAAAGTTTTTCCTATATTAACCTTCTTTTTATTTCTAGGGCTTTGTCTAAATCATCATTATTTAGGGCTTTTCGAAATTCCTTTAGCAAGATTTGCTCAGTTGCAGGGACCTTATCTACATGTTGCACTTCACGTGTCTTTGTTTTTGTTTCCTGGGAAATCTGTGGAATTACAAAAGGGGCAGTTCTTCCTTTCTGTTCTAGGAATGTACCCAGTGTGAACAGGAATTTATCAGTTGGCTGCACATCCTCTTCTTGCATCCTTGTCCAAAGTCCAAGAGCTTTGTCCACATCTTCATTATTACCTGTAACAATGATTTTTAAATCATTCAGCTAGTAGATTGCAGCCTGAAGATTTGTCATTTTACTATGATGATAAACTCAATGACATGAGAAGAAAAGTTAAAGAATATAGTCTTTTGGAAAGATAAGGAATCCCCTATGCTAAAGATGGAAATCCAGCATTACACTCTGGACAAAGTAGTCAGAAAAAAAGACACCAATAAACAAAAATTATTCATCAGCAGATAAATGACCAATGGAATTACATATATGCTACAGAATGCCCATATTCGAAAGTGTCATTCAGCTCTACTTGACTGTTAGCTGCTGTTTCATCTTAAAAGTAAGTAATAAGTATACTGCTGATTTAATTTCTTATGTCTGATGAAACTCTACAAACAGTTACAGAATTCAACTATTACTCAACAGATTAAAACTGTATTACTATGTGAGTGTCAACTGGAGTCCAGTCTTTCATCTCATTCCTGCATGTAGTTTTAGTCTACTAGGAAGGTTTTTATGCACATGTGTGCATATACTCTGATGACAAAGGAAAGTTTTACAGCAAAGCTGCAATGTTCAACACTTAAATTGTCTACACATTGCTGAATGATTATTTATCATTAGAGAAAGAAATTATCATCAATTATTTGTAGAAAAATAAAAACATCTAATTTAAATGTCTGCAGCTCCTCTGGAGATATCAATAAAGAGTAAAGAACCAGATCAGATGCTTTTAAACTAAGAGCTCATGCATTATTTGTCATTTGAATTTTATCTTGTGAAATACATTAGTTTGTGAAAAAACTGTTCTCAGGAGTTATGTTTTCTTTTATAATTGTAATCCAAAATGTATAAGCAGCAGTTACGTATCAGGACAAAGAGACAAATATACATTTGTTTAAAGAAAGGAAAGGAGATTAGAGTTTTAAGTTCACTGACAAAAAGTTTACAAGTGGATCACAAAATTTGACTGAACAATGATGGACCAGGAAACCATCCACGGACTTTTCAAATGATGGATCCTGACACTCACTCAAGGTGAGTGAGAAAAACCAAAGAGCACATGGAAAGACAAGGATCTCAATTCTGTTTCTCCCAAATATTAGTCCATGGAATTAACCAGGGGCAACATGTTTCTGATTGGAAAAGAAGGTTCGAAGATGTAAGGAGCTATCATGACAGCACAAATTGGAAGAACAAAATAGCCAGAAAGGAGTCTGCAGTGATGATAGGATTGCAGCCAAGACTTAGTTTCAAGAATAGTAGCAACGAACAGTAGACATTCAAAACAATCAAAACATAGCTTTGCTCAAAATAAATCACAGAATGCAAAGTAAAGTGATATATGAAAAGAAGACAGAAGGAAAAGACAAATGTGGAAATGGGTAAAATAATGATCATGTGCAAAACAGAAGTCAAATGACTGCATTCAAATGGCTCTGAGCACTATGCGACTCAACTTCTGAGGTCATCAGTCGCCTAGAACATAGAACTAATTAAACCTAACTAACCTAAGGACATCACACACATCCATGCCCGAGGCAGGATTCGAACCTGCGACCGTAGCGGTCACGCGGTTCCAGACTGAAGCGCCTTTAACCGCACGGCCACACCGGCCGGCATGACTGCATTAATGAAACACACATTTACTAGTGGATGACCAATGCTACAACACATGTAATCTGTCAAATGACATGAGAGTTTTGCCAATGATATATAAATGATATACCACCAACAAGCAGTAACCTGGATCTGCAGAAGTGCTTGTTTCACATTTTGCCATCATTTTGAAGTAGTCTTCTGTCCACCTGTTCTATTTAAAACACACAGTCCATATCATTCCTTATAATTTAGAATGTTTAACATTTACTCTCCCCTGCTCCTTTCACACTCCCTCTTTCCATTCTTTCTAATTTTTTAGAGCCTCGTTCCACAACCTAGGATTCCTTTATACAGTTTAATTATTATCTCTGATCCAACAATCACTTACATATGAGTTCAAAATTTTGAAACCAAATAAGTATTTTTTATCTTTTTTCTGTGTGTCTCTTTGGGAGTGAACAATGAGGTGATGTAGATGATGTATACTTAAGAAGAATACTATTGTTACAGAGAAGAGCAAAAAGATTTACACATGGGTCAGCCACAGAGATTCATGATATGAAGTTTTTGTGCAGCACAAATACCTAGTAATGTATTATCAGTACATAGTTAAATTAATTACATCAGCAAAAGTTATCAAGTTCATAGATGTACATGATGACAATACCAGGAAAAGATTTAACTATTTACAAAAAAGAACATTAAAACTGGCAGACAGAAGCCCACGCATAAATGGCTTGATCTGGTTTCACAAACTACCAAATTCTCTAAGAGCATTTATGGGGAAATGCTTTTAACAACAAATTAAAGTATTTTCTGCAGGAAAGTGTTGATATTCATTCAATGAATTTGAAGACACTGATTGTAACATGAGGCTGTAGCATATCAGCTATAATGTAAAAAATGTACAAAATAGATATAAGGTGCAACACTTACTGTATATAATATATTTTGTAGGTGTAACTAGTGTTGTGCTATTATTTCTCATGTTTGCAAAAGCCATCATGTTGATGGTTCTATGCAAAGAAAATGTTAATAAATAAATAAAAGTGATTCTTCCCTGTCCCTTGCAGCACTTTCAACATTACCCTTTCTTTGTCCATTCCTTATTCATCACTCTCTGGACGAAAAGCCTAATTATAAGGTACAAAACCTTAAAAATCAAATGTTGTATTTCTCATTTGTGGGTAAGTTGACTAATCTGAGTGTAAAAATACTGATCATTGTTATTCAAATAAGTTACCAGCCATCATAATATACTTACAATATGAAAGTAATAACTGATAAAAGATTGCTGACCGATCAATGTATGAAAGGTCTCTAGTAGCTTCTATTAATCCTTCAAGTGTACTAACTTGACCATCTTGTCTGTAGCGCTCACATGCATTGGACAGTCTCTCAGTTCGATAGCGTAGGCCTGGGGTCTGCAAAAAATTAGTTTAAAAATGAATTACAATGTCTACCATTTTGTCAGTGTTTCATTACCTCTATACATATTCTACATGTAAAATCTTCTGTTGTATTGTGCCAGCATTGCTGCTTGACTGGGGTGAGAAGTTGAGCCAGGTGGAGTGGGGGTGGGGGAAGAGAGAAAGGGGATGTGAATTTGTGGAGAGGGTTGCAGGAGAAGGACTGACAGCTGAGAGCAAGAGGCAGTATGTGCATGGGATAAGAATGTGGCACTAGCACTGGAGAACTTATTCTTGCAGTAGGCAGGGGGAGCCATATGTAATGCATGATGACGTGAAGGTGTGGACTGGGAATAGAGACATAATATAGCAAGAGGAAACTGCAGGGAAGAGGTTGTCAGTGCAAGATGGCTGAAGTTAGGGCCCTGGAGCACAGGTAGGAGTGGCAGTGAGACAGGGCCAGCTGAGATTGAGACTGGGGGGCTTATGGTGCACGTTCAGTGACTACTCTCACCTATGTAATTCAGAGAACCTAATGTTGGGGGAATGGATCCACATGGCACGTTGTGAAGCAGCTGTTGAAACTGAGTAAGATGTGCTTAACAATGTGTTCTGCAAATGGGTGGTCAACTCTGATTTTGGCCATAATCTGGCGGTAACCATTTGTTAAGGTGAACAGCTGGGTCATGCACAATGCTGTCCAGAAATTATGGCTGAGCTGATATGACATGAGTGCTTTCACAGGTGTCCCTGTGTCTGATATGGTAAGATAACCCTGTAATGAGAGTGGAATAAGATGTGTGTGTACAATTTTTTTCAAGCAGCAATTGGAGGATGTCTGATGTCATTTGCAAACTGACTATTGCACATGTGCAGACGATGAAGGACTTCCAACTGCAAGTGATTTTTGCACTGCTTGAACAAATATACTGTTATTTCATTGTTTGGTCATCTGTAGAACTAGATGTCAACGCATAATTTCTTTTAATGCCATGTTGGATTCCATGATTCTGAAGCTGAAGTGCCGTATTTGGTAGTTAACGTATTATAACTTGCATGCTAAGAAAATGCCACGCTTAGATGCACTGACATATAAAAGATATACTGAATTCGTTGTGTTTTTGGCACCGCAGGACATAGAAGAAGACAGGAAATATGACATCGGTGTACAAATGTGCTACAGTTAACCTATCTTTGTTTAAAAGTGGCATAATTCAGTACTGTAAAGTAGTAAGGCACAAATACTATGCTTGTAGATATAGCATAGTCATGAAAACCAACAGAAAGCACATCAAATAAGAACACAGTGACTGCACACCAAAACAGTGTCGAAAAATGCATTTTCCCTGTACTGTTACTTATCTTTTGCTTCTCCCAATTATTTTCCAAAAAGGTATGCATATCTTCATACACACAATGGATGGATATGATGGATGTCATGAAAGATTATTAATGACTTGGCGTGAGACAAACAAACACACACACGCACACACACACACACACACACACACACACACACAAAGTAGCAAATAGAAATGGTGACATAGTTAGAGATGGTGTACATTAAAAACATAAAATCCACCACCACCACCACCAACAACAACAACAACAACCAAGCAAACAAACATTCATTCATGAGGAATTTGCATGAATTATTACTTATCCCAGTTATTGTTGCATTTGCTAATGTCATTTCTTTGATATAACATGTAAAAAATAAAGATTCATTTGGAAAAAAGCAATTAGCCTTTAGAATTATAACTAAAAAGGACAAGACAATGTATTTTGTTTTTGTTGGCAAGTTTTACACTTGAATTCCTTGTTGAAAATGACTATTTTTATAAATACAAAGCTTTCTGCTGCATGAACATGGAGATTTATTTTATGCATTTTACTTTACTATGGGCATTCACTGTACTGCTGTTACTTCCACCAGACTTAGATGTTCTCAGTATGTAGACATGCCAAGATGTGAAGATTGGAATATGTTGGCTTTGCAGTGGTCATTGCTCTCATGGCTCTTTTCTAAATGAGATCATTGTCTCAGCTAAATGAAGAGAGTAAGGAGAAGCCTGTAACATACTTTGTTCTTTGTTGCAACTGAATAATATGGGTTTGCCATTCTAGTTTAATCTAGATACAAGAGTCTCAAACAATCTAGTTGTCAACACTAGGTACACATCAGAAACATCAGTTTAGATATTAAATATCAGAGTAGTAGTTCTGCAGAGTATCAAGTTGAAATTAATCTGCTGTCTTACATCAGTACTCCTACACGAAACCAAAGTTGTAGAGCAGTAACATCACAGAAATAACACTCTTAGAATGTGATTTAAAGTTTTTTTCATTCTTTTATTAGTGTCTAATGATGAAAACAAGTGACCGGTAAGGGGATAATGGTATAAAAGGTACTCACAAAATATGTTGTTGTTGTTGTGGTCTTCAGTCCTGAGACTGGTTTGATGCAGCTCTCCATGCTACTCTATCCTGTGCAAGCTTATTCATCTCCCAGTACCTACTGCAACCTACATCCTTCTGAATCTGCTTAGTGTATTCATCTCTTGGTCTCCCTCTACGATTTTTACCCTCCACGCTGCCCTCCAATGCTAAATTTGTGATCCCTTGATGCCTCAAAACATGTCCTACCAACCGATCCCTTCTTCTAGTCAAGTTGTGCCACAAACTTCTCTTCTCCCCAATCCTTTTCAGTACCTCCTCATTAGTTACGTGATCTACCCACCTTATCTTCAGCATTCTTCTGTAGCACCATATTTCGAAAGCTTCTATTCTCTTCTTGTCCAAACTAGTTATCGTCCACATTTCACTTCCATACATGGCTACACTACATACAAATATTTTCAGAAATGACTTCCTGACACTTAAATCTATACTCGATGTTAACAAATTTCTCTTCTTCAGAAACGATTTCCTTGCCATTGCCAGTCTACATTTTATATCCTCTCTACTTCGATCATCATCAGTTATTTTACTCCCTAAATAGCAAAACTCCTTTACTACTTTAAGTGTCTCATTTCCTAATCTAATTCCCTCAGCATCACCAGATTTAATCTGACTACATTCCATTATCCTCATTTTGCTTTTGTTGATGTTCATCTTATATCCTCCTTTCAAGACACTGTCCATTCCGTTCAACTGCTCTTCCAAGTCTGTCTCTGATAGAATTACAATGTCAACGGCAAACCTCAAAGTTTTTACTTCTTCTCCATGAATTTTAATACCTACTCCGAATTTTTCTTTTGTTTCCTTTACTGCTTGCTCAATATACAGATTGAATAACACCGGGGAGAGGCTACAACCCTGTCTCATTCCTTTCCCAACCACTGCTTCCCTTTCATGCCCCTCGACTCTTATAACTGCCATCTGGTTTCTGTACAAATTGTAAATAGCCTTCCACTCCCTGTATTTTACCCCTGCCACCTTCAGAATTTGAAAGAGAGTATTCCAGTTAACATTGTCAAAAGCTTTCTCTAAGTCTACAAATGCTAGAAACGTAGGTTTGCCTTTTCTTAATCTAGCTTCTAAGATAAGTCGCAAGGTTAGTATTGCCTCACGTGTTCCAACATTTCTACGGAATCCAAACTGATCTTCCCCGAGGTCCGCTTCTACCAGTTTTTCCATTCGTCTGTAAAGAATTCGCGTTAGTATTTTGCAACTGTGACTTATTAAACTGATAGTTCGGTAATTTTCGCATCTGTCAACACCTGCTTTCTTTGGGATTGGAATTGAAGTCTGAGGGTATTTCACCTGTCTCATACATCTTGCTCACCAGATGGTAGAGTTTTGTCATGACTGGCTCTCCCAAGGCTTTCAGTAGTTCTAATGGAATTTTGTCTACTCCCGGGGCCTTGTTTCGACTCAGGTCTTTCAGTGCTCTGTCAAACTCTTCATGCAGTATCTTATCTCCCATTTTGTCTTCATCTACATCCTCTTCCATTTCCATAATATTGTCCTCAAGTACATCGCCCTTGTATAAACCCTCTATATACTCCTTCCACCTTTATGCCTTCCCTTCTTTGCTTAGAACTGGGTTGCCATCTGAGCTCTTGATATTCATACAAGTGGTTCTCTTCTCTCCAAAGGTCTCTTTAATTTTCCTGTAGGCAGTATCTATCTTGCCCCTAGTGAGACAGGCCTCTACATCCTTACATTTGTCCTCTAGCCATCCCTGCTTAGCCATTTTGCACTTCCTGTCGATCTCATTTTTGAGACGTTTGTATTCCTTTTTGCCTGCTTCATTTACGGCATTTTTATATTTTCTCCTTTCATCAATTAAATTCAATATTTCTTCTGTTACCCAAGGATTTCTATTAGCCCTCGTCTTTTTACCTACTTGATCCTCTGCTGCCTTCACTACTTCATCCCTCAGAGCTACCCATTCTTCTTCTACTGTATTTCTTTCCACCATTCCTGTCAATTGTTCCCTTATGCTCTCCCTGAAACTCTCTACAACTTCTGGTTCTTTCAGTTTATCCAGGTCCCATCTCCTTAAATTCTCACCTTTTTGCAGTTTCTTCAGTTTCAATCTGCAGTTCATAACCAATAGATTGTGGTCAGAATCCACATCTGCCCCTGGAAATGTCTTACAATTTAAAACCTGGTTCCTAAATCTCTGTCTTACCATTATATAATCTATCTGATACCTTTTAGTATCTCCAGGATTCTTCCAGGTATACAACCTTCTTTTATGATTCTTGAACCAAGTGTTAGCTATGATTAAGTTATGCTCTGTGCAAAATTCTACGAGGCGGCTTCCTCTTTCATTTCTTCCCCCCAATCCGTATTCACCTACTGTTTCCTTCTCTCCCTTTTCTTACTGACGAATTCCAGTCACCCATGACTATTAAATTTTCGTCTCCCTTCACTACCTGAATAATTTCTTTTATCTCGTCATACATTTCATCAATTTCTTCATCATCTGCAGAGCTAGTTGGCATATAAACTTATACTACTGTAGTAGGCATGGGCTTTGTGTCTATCTTGGCCACAATAATGCGTTCACTATGCTGTTTGTAGTAGCTAACCCGCACTCCTATTTTTTTAATTCATTATTAAATCTACTCCTGCATTACCCCTATTTGATTTTGTATTTATAACCCTGTAATCACCTGACCAAAAGTCTTGTTCCTCCTGCCACCGAACTTCACTAATTCCCACTATATCTAACTTTAACCTATCCATTTCCCTTTTTAGATTTTCTAATCTACCTGCCCGATTAAGGGATCTGACATTCCACGCTCCGATCCGTAGAACGCCAGTTTTCTTTCTCCCGATAACGACGCCCTCTTGAGTAGTCCCCGCCCGGAGATCCGAATGGGGGACTATTTTACCTCCGGAATATTTTACCCAAGATGACGCCATCATCATTTAATCATACAGTAAAGCTGCATGTCCTCGGGAAAAATGATGGCTGTAGTTTCCCCTTGCTTTCAGCCGTTCGCAGTACCAGCACAGTAAGGCCGTTTTGGTTAATGTTACAAGGCCAGATCAGTCAATCATCCAGACTGTTGCCCCTGCAACTACTGAAAAGGCTGCTGCCCTTCTTCAGGAACCACATGTTTGTCTGGCCTCTCAACAGATACCTCTCCGTTGTGATTGCACCTATGGTACGGCCATCTGTATCGCTGAGGCACGCAAGCCTCCCCACCAACGGCAAGGTCCATGGTTCATGGGGGGGTCACAAAATATATCTCACATATAATAAATGAAAATTGTATTATGATGATAAAACCTATAGGCTTTCAATCAATAATATACCAAAGATTGAAATTTCTAATTTAAGATGTAAATGTCCCTAACTTTAGAAATAACGTGAGGCCTAGAGAAGGTAGTCCACGTGAGTAGAAATGTGTCTTGTAAACAAAATGATTTATTCAACACAACTGACCAATTTAAACCACTGAGTAAACACGTACTAACATTCATACATATATCAGTAACAGGTAGTACATTATCTGATACAACAAACAGAACACGAGAAAGTCCAACAAGAACTGTGGAATATCGTAACATAAACTGACAGCCTCAGCAGAAAGTAATACTCCATTTTGGTTTATCAGTGAGCCCAAGGATGGGGGAAAAAAAATCAGCTTTATAAAAGCAATTTTTTAGCACACTGAGAAAAATAACTTCAACATTCTGAAAGATGACTAATGGTTTTTTGGCTAATAATGTGCAAATAAAATAAAATAAGGGAATTAAAATAAGTCAAAATAACAAATAATTGTACTTCTGTCTAATGTAACTACATAAACATATTTAAATTCTGTTGACAGTTTCCAAACACAAAAGTCTGATTTGTTTTCATTGGATAGGAGAGCTGTCTCACTGTATACACTCAGCTTTGCACATGCATGCCTCTGCTGTTTTGTGAGATTGGCAGAATTTCCAATGCCATAGTCTGGCTGCTGCTTTAAGTTGAAAACCACAACTTGAACAGATGCTTAGAAATTGCAGAAAGCACTGTTCAAATGCAGCTTTTGTTTTGTGCACACACGCGACAGTTTAAGATTGTTGCTCGGACAAATCTTGTATGTAGTCCACAGCTTGGAGAAAGGATTCATCCAGAAGCTACTAAGTTCTCAGTCAGAGGACACAGAAAACAGTTCAGTCATCATAATGTGGAAATGGAGCGATTTATCTGACACCAAAAACATCGACATCACTGACTTTTGAGCCAAGGCTGGAAGCATTTCCGAAATGGCTACGATTATAAACTGTTCGTGTGCTGCTGTGGTTAAAACAGGCCATGCATGGCAAATGGTACCATCCAAAACCGGCACCAAGGCAACAGTGCTGCACCACAGGTCGCAGATGACTGGGGTGAATGACGGTTGCAGACATGTATAAGGACAAGCAGATGTGCAACTGTTGAGCAACTCACTGTCCAGATGAACCAAGGGGCTACCAACAGTGTCTCCTCAATGACCATTCACTGCACATTGCTACATATAGGCCACAGCACCAGGCGCCTGGTTCAAGCACCCACGCTGACTGCTATTGATTTGCGAAGCAGGCAGAAATTTGCACACCAGTACTGCAACTGGACTGGTGACAGGTGGCCTTTTCAGATGAATCACATTTTATGCTCCATCAGTGGCCAATGGCGTGTAAAGCACGAAACTTCTGAAAGTAAACACACTACAACAGTTGTCAGAAGGGTCGAGGCCAGAGGAGGGGGCATTATTGTCTAGGGAATGTTTCTGAAGCATTCTTTCGTTGATCTTGTCTTTCTGAAAGACACAATAGATCGATACAAGTCTGTATCCATCCCTGGGGACCATGCCTACCTCTACATGCAGTTTGTTTTATCTCGGCACAATGGCATCTACCAGCAGGACAATGCAATGTGTCACAGCTCGCAGTTACAAGTGTGGTTCAAAGTGCACTAGCATAAGTTCACCGTACTCCCTGGACTTAAACATATTCAAGAATCTGTTGGACCACTTCAATGGCATGACTGCGGCAAAAGGTTATTATTCAGTCTTTTGACAGGTGGTCACAGTAATGTGTCTGGACCACATAATCACTATTGTGCAACTATGAAATGCCTTAAAGAGAAACATTCTTCTGTAAAAAGGCAATGTTCAAGGGAGATTTTTTTAAATTTATTAAAATCATTATCTTTTTCAAGAAATAGTTACAAAAAGTGAAAATTTTACAAGCCTATCATTAGAATATAAATGCTTTCTTTCAATTTCAGTACACAAAGAGATACTAACCTCAAGTATTTTTCGTGCAGCACGGACACGACCACACTCCACAAATGCAAACACCAGGTCATACAAACTATTAATTTCACCGTGAACTTTAGTGCTTAGATCAGTCAAGTGCTGAAGCATATCTGGATTCTCAGATTGTATAAGACGGCGAGCCAGCTCATTTTTCCATGGAGTACATGAATGGTGTTCAACACACCATTCAAAAGCCTGCATTGCTTGTGGAACGTCTTCTCTAAATATAAATTGTAATTAAAAAGTATAATTAATATGTTTTAGCATTATAGATGTATCCTTTTAACATTACAAATTCACCAACATAAATAATACAATGGAAACTATTAGAAATTTTATTCTAAGTAATTTGAATTTGGTCACTGTACCTTACTATGCAGGACTTTACAAGAGGTCCCAGCATGATATTGTTAAGTTCAATGAATTTGTTTTCTGCCAAAGTTTCTAGCAGTAGTTTCACATCATCTGTACGACCTTCTTCGGCAAGAGTATTAAGCATTCTCCATGCTGTTGCATTATACACAAATGTCTTCTCCGGTGCTTTGCTTTCACGTGGTAATTCTTTAAGATATCTTAGGGCATCTGTAGCAGAGGCCAAGAGTCAAATAAGAGAGCAGAAATAAGACTTAAAAATAATAATTATTACACATATCTCTACAACATATATCAAAACTAAGGGGAAGTTTTCTACAATATTCAATGTGACAAATGGCAGTTAAACATTTGTTAATTGTATAAGACACAGCAAATTTATGAGAATTATTCACAGATGCAAGAGAAAAACACACAGCTAAAGCTGATATAGCATCTACTGAAACGATATCTAACTATTCCTTCCATGGTTATTCATATATTACACAGGGTAATACTTCATTTGCAAAACACTGGAAGAACCAGGTATATATTAACCGGTCAATTATCTTTGCATATCAAGGTTGAAGAGTAATGACTAAATAAATGACGGCATAGGTTTTTTTTAATGTAAACACAGTAGTGTAATGCAGAGCTCTTTATGATTCTAAAGGATGCTAAGATGGCAACCCATCACAATCAGCATACTGCAAGCAGAGGTACATTCACTACGAAAACTATTTATTTTCTTTTGATTAGTGCTTAATGCAAAATCAACAATGACCTGATACCTAGCAGAGCACTAATACAAACAGGACAAAATGGAAAAAGGATGGTGGTGAAAATTATGGATTTATTTCAATGCATGACACTGAGGTCTTTAGCACCCATACTGAACTGTTATGAGACAAGGGTATTAAGCATTCTCTATGCTGTTGCATTATACACAAATGTCTTTTCTGGTGGTTTACTTTCACTTGGTAATTCTTTAAGATAGCTTAGGGCATCTTTATCAGAGGATACGAGTCAAATAAGAGAGCAGAAAGGTAGTGAGAGACAGGAAAGATAAGGCATGGGAGATTTGTTTTTATACAAGGCTGGGAGGATAATTACGGTCAGTGAAGGCTTCAATGAGACTCTTGGTATATCTTGAGAGGGACTGCTTGTCACTGCAGATACGATGACCACGGGAGGCTAGACTGTATGGAAGGGACTTCTTGGTATAGAATGGATGGCAGCTGTCGAAGTGAAGGTATTGCTGATGCTAAGTAGGTTTGATATGGATGGAGGTACTGATGTAGCCATCTCTGAGGTTGAGGTCAACATCTAGGAAGGTGGCTTGTTAGGTTGAGTAGGACCAGATGAAGCAAATGGGGGAGAAGTTACTGAGGTTCTGGAGGAATGATGTGGATTGTGTGTCCTCACCTTCAATGCAGATAGCAAAGATGCCATCAATGAATCTGAATCACGTGAGGGGTTTAGGATTCTGGGTTTTTAGGAAGGATTCCTCTAGATGGCCCATGAATAGGTTGGCATAGGATGGCGTCATGCGGGTGTCCATAGCCGTACCCCGGATTTGTTTGTAGGTAATGCCTTCAAAGAAGAAGTAATAGTGGGTGAGGATATAGTTGGTCATGGTTACTAGGAAGGAGGTTGTTGGTTTGGAATCTGTCAGGCATTGGTAAAGGTAGTGTTCAATAGCAGTAAGGCCATGAGCATTAGGGATGTTAGTGTAAAGGGGGGTGGTATCAATATTGATGAGTAGGGCACAGTGAGGTAAGGGGACAGGCACTATGGTGAGTCAGTGTAGGAAATGGTTGGTATCTCTTATATAGGGGGTTAGGTTCCGTGTAATAGGTTGAAGGTGTTGCGTCTATGAGAGCAGAGGTTCCCTCAATGGGGGCACATTAACCAGCCACAATGGAGCATCCTGGGTGGTTGGGTTTACGGGCTTTGGACGCACATAGAAGGTGGGAGTGTGGGGACTGGTAGGGGTGAGCAGAGAGATGGACTCCATAGAGAGGTTCTGGGATGGGCCTAAGGATTTGAGGAGTGACTGGAGATCCTGCTGGATTTCTGGGATGGGGTCACTGTGGCAAGGTTTGTAGGTGGATGTGTCTGACAGCTGGTGAGTCCTTCTGCCAGATATCCCTTGCGTTTCAAAATAACAGTGTTGGAGCCTTTATCTGCAGATAGGATTATTAGGTCGGGATCAGCTTTTAGATGGTGAACTGTAGTTCTTTCTGGGAATGTAGGGCTAGTTTGCATGTTGAGGGATTTGGGGAATGATGGTGAGGCAAGGTTCAAGGTCTCCATCTAACCTCCCAGCTACACACAGCTGCCATACCCTCTTTCCACCTCATCTCTGTGTGCTCCCCAACAGCATGTCACTGTCCGCCACCCCTACCCTACTCTCCCTCCTCCTCCCCACCCCAGTCTCCTCCTTACTCCCACACAGTCGCCACTCCCACCATGCACTTAAGCTGCTGCTTGCAATGTGGCCTCAGTTGCCTGAGACTGCAGTCGTGTGTGTGAGTTGCGTTTGTATGAGTGTGTGTGTAAGTGTGTTTTTGTCGTCTAATTTTGATGAAGGCCTTGCTGATTGAAAGCTATATTTGTGACCGTCTTTTTGTTGTGCCTATTTGCGACTCAGCATCTCCGCTATATGGTGAGTAGCCACTTTCATTTACATAATACTGTCATATTTGAAATACATAATCCATAAACTGATGAGTCTTCTTAGCCAGAGTAAGAAGTCATGAGTCAGAGGACAATGACCTACACAGAGATGGGTTGGTGCCACTTCACACCGTGTCACAACTAGAAGGAAGATTGCCATCGCTAGGCTGTTGGTTTTACTGACACCTTATTTTCAGATACTTCTGCCCAGTCTGACTCCCAATGGCTTTTGATCTCCTGAGTCAACAATGAGCAAATAGTCTGCAGGTAGACAGCATATTTTTTGCAGTGTGTCTCTGGCAAGTTTTCATGGCTTCCCCATTTCCCTGGGTTTCGACATATCCTGGTGTCTACCAGAATACTACTTCCTACTCAAGCTCTCCTGATAATCTCTCACATTACTGACAACTGAATGGAATGGTTTACATAACTCAAGAACACATGCCATGATCTTCATTTGTTCTCTTTCATAAGACAAAGGAATATTGCTATAGTGAACTGAAAAGGTGTGAGATTCTCACTATAGTCTGCACTTGAACCCATGCAAGACCCCAAGTTTGACCCTGCTTATGGAGTAGCATGCTTCATCCCACCAGGAAACAGTTTTCCTGAAGTCTTGGGCACAGAAGTAAAACAAGTCTCATGAAACATGCTGTCGATGTGATCTGCTCATTCCTGACACTGTCTGTACACTGATACGCAGCCATCTGACTATACAGTGCCCGGTTTGCCTTGGTCAGCATCCATCTTGGCAGCTGTCTTCTAGGGACTGTGCTTTCAAAGACCAGTGTGTGAATGAAAGAGCTGTAGGGCATAATAAAGATTGATGGCAGTGTCAAATATGTGCTCTGTCCCACTTTCGTAAGACACAAATCTTCTGCTAACAAGAGGCTATCAAAAACTCAACCACATGGGCAGGTGGTAAAATAATACTTTGTTTTACAAAATGGCTATGGCTGTCATGCGTGTTTTTAAACACTTTTTAGGCATTATCAAATAATTCTTGATAGCTTTACATTTTGTAGATCACTTTTTTGTATTTTGGTGATATTTGTTTTATGAGTATTAAGTCATGGTCCAAGGCATATTTCTCTGCTTAACATTTCATCTTCCAATGGAAGCCAAATTGTTTATGCATATACAAGCAAAGGTCGGTTGTGACATTATCAGATCGCTGCCTAAGATCATGGAGTCGTGCCAAAATGTGTTACGGAGCTTTATTTTGTACTACAGCTCACAACTTGTCTAATTTCAAACCTGGCTCTTTACTGTGAAAGTTATTTCTGTGCTTTTTTTTTTAAATTTCTACAGCCTAATGTACATTCTAACATAGTAATGATTTGATCTTGAGAAACAAATTTGATGGTTCCTTGGTCCAGTGCAAGTTTTGGTACTGCCAATTTACTCATATTGTGGCCACGAAAGTCTGCACTTTTATACACTATTTTATGTTTACTTAATTCCGATTTATGCACACAAATCAAAATGTAGTACCAGAATGAAATTTTCACTCTGCAGTGGAGTCTGCGCTGATATGAAACATCGTGGCAGATTAAAACTATGTGCTGGACTGAGACTCGAGCTCGAGACCTCTGCCTCTCACAGCCACATGCTCTACCGACTGAGCTACCCAAGCATGACTCACAAACCATCCTCGCAGCTTTCCTTAGGCCAGTAACTCTTGCCCATGAAAGGCAAAGGTCCTGAGTTGAAGTACCGGTCCAGCACAAAGTTTTAGTCTGCCAGGAAGTTTTCAAAATGTTAACAGCTTCCACAGCTGTGTCTGGCTATATAAGGTGTTAGTAACAGTTAATGGATTTGTGGCACAACTTGACTAGAAGAAGGGATCGTTTGGTAGAACATGTTTTGAGGCATCAAAAGGTCACCAAGTTAATATTGGAGGGCAGAGTGGACGGCAAAAATCGTAGAGGGAGACCAAGAGATGAATACACTAAGCAGATTCAGAAGGATGTAGGTTGCAGTCGGTACTTGGAGATGAAGAAGCTTGCACGGAATAGATTAGCATGGAGAGCTGCATCAAATCAGTCTATCGACTGAAGATCACAACAACATCATTTACATAAGTTAATTTTTGAAAATATACCATAGTTGGATAGATAAAAAAAATCTACTCACCAAGTGGTGACAGGACAACACACATATAAAAGGCATTACAGAAGGAGGAGGGGGAAGGAGAAGGACTGGTGAGGTTTAGAAAACGGGGTATAGTTCGGAGAAGTCACCCATCACCTAAGGTCAGGGGAGACTTACCGCACAGGATGAGTAGGAAAGCAGTTCCAGGAGAACACATATATAGAAGGTATTACAGTTTGCAAACTTTCAGAGACAGTGGCTCCTTCATTTGGCAGAGGGGTTGAAGGGGAAGGAAGAGGGGTGAAGGAAAAGGACTGGTGAGTCTTTCCTTCTCATCCCGTCTGGTAAGTCTTCCCTGACCTGTGGTTCCAGGCGACTTTTCAGAACTCTACTCCTTTTCCTAAAACTCACCAGTCCTTTTCCTTCACCCCTCTTCCTTACCCTTTAATCCTTCTGCAAGAAGAAGGAGCCACTGGCTCTGAAAGCTTGCAAACTGTAATACCTTTTGTGTGTGTTCTTCTACTACCACTTGATGAGTAGATATTTTATCTATCGAATTGAATTATATAATCTACGTGTGTTTTTATTTAATTTATTAATGTAATGTCATAATATGTCTACTGTTCCTTATTTTTATTGGACTAGTGACACTTACTAGCAAGTTGAAACTGGTATAGCCATTAACCACATTATGTGAGGAATAACTGAAATAAACTTTACACCATATTTAACAACACATACAATTCTCACTACACTTTTATCTGCCCTAAAAAGGTTCTCTGTGATTTAGTTTCATCAAAAAAAAGGAAACTCATTAATGATGGATGCCTACAAATCAAATAATTTCTTCATTTTTTAAATATCCTATAGCTGTAATTGTGCATATAACAAATATTTCTAAATTGTGGTGCTTTATTGCACCTTCAGTCCAGCTTCTTCCAGTTCAGGTTCTGATCTACATGTAGTCCTGAAAATTGAACATTTAAACTACTTTTATTCGAGTGTAGCAAAAACTTAAAATAATGTGTTCTGATGGTACCTATTTTACTGTAGCAAAAACTTACAGTTATGTGTTCTGAAGTTACTTAAGAAATGTTGAACTATAAGTATTGAGGCTGTCAAAATTTAACAATATATTTGCCTTGAAACATCTGTTTGCATTTTCAAATATTCCATTAGCTGCCCTTCAGAATGGGAACTATTACTATTTTTATCTATATACTCCATTCTTGTGACACCTTCAAAGAGGGCAAACTTTGCATCCTGTGACACTGCAAGTGTGGTATCTTTAAAGTATATGGTTCAGAATATTTGATTTATTACAATTTAGAAGGAAGACTAGGGTTTATGGTTCCACGAAGAACAAGACCATTAGAGACCTTAGTATCTACACAAGCATGACAACAACACTACATTACACTGTCAATGCAGGTACTTCACAGATCGATGGTGGCTCAAAAACAACTGAGGAACAAAACCCTGTGAGAGGAAAGAAAACTCATCATGCAAGTCAACCTATGGGAAGCATATCTGAAACCGTATACAGATGGGCACGGAAATAAACTCAGCACTTGGCTGGTGTGCGCACCAGATGACCGAGACCTCACAAGAACACTCAGGACGAAGCAAAAGGGAGGGCCTGCAGTGGCTGAACTCAACATAAGCATTGGCCCAATCAGCTTACTGCTGTCTGCAGGTAAACACTCCTGTCAGAGGGTCTGCCCATATGTGCATCACATGTGCCTTCCATGGCCAGTTTCTGCACTATTCCACTGTACTACCTGGGCCAGCTCACCATGTCCACTGGTGGGGATACTAAAGAGATGTAGCATAAGCTCAGATTGGGGAAAGAAATCGGCCATGTCCTTTCAAATTAACCATCTCAGCTCCTAATTTAGAAAGCCTATAAGATGAAAACCATGAACTTATCGTATTTCACTTTACTTTAATGTTTGTGAGAGGATATCATGGTTCACAAATCAAAAGCCATAGTTATGTTATAAAACATTACCAATTTATTAATTGTAATATGCTGTCGGTCAAGAATGTAGCTATATTAAATTGATGGTCCTTGTAGAGTGATCATATAATGTAGACTTTCACAAGATATATGAACTTCACTTTCCTGGCTGATAGGCCATGGTTAATATGTGAAACTTTCTCCTAACATTTTGTCTCTGTTGCTGCTTCATCATTGAGGGCATCTCCAGTGGTCCGAGATGAAACACTAATGGAAAGTTTTACTTGTGAATCACTGCCTTTGGGCCCAGAATTTTAAGTCAAACTGTCAATGATTTTGTAATGTATATGGATAGATAAAAAATCTACTCACCAAGCAGTGGCAGTGGAACGCACACACAGAAGGATTTAACTTTTACAATCTTTCGGAGCTAGTGGCTCCTCCTCCTGGCAAAAGAGTTGAAGGGTCTCCCCTGACCTGGGATTCTGGGTGACTTTTCCGAACTATACCCCTTTCCCTAAACCTCTCCCGTCCTTTTCCTTCACCCCTCTTCCTTCCCCTTCACAACTCTTCTGCCAGAAAAAGTAGTCACTGGCTACGAAAGCTTGTACAAGTGAAATCATTCTGTGTGTGTGTGTTCCCCTGCTGCCACTTGGTGAGTAGATTTTTTTATCTATCGATTTACATTATATTATCAATAATTGATTATTTCCAATGTTATATCAATGGTATTGGTAATACAGGTCGATAGCAACTTATTTGTAGAAATATATCACTGCAAACAGATTCATTACACAAGTATGTAAATTTATTGCAAAGCTCAGGGGAGTTACAGTTTATTATTTTATTACTAACTATCTGTACCTGGTCATGCTTTCTGTGGCCTGGTCTGCTTAAACTGACAAGAAAGGATAAAAGAAAAGAGAAAGTATGTGCTTCTAATATGTATGGGAACTGGATATACTCCCTAATCTCCTTCTCTCACCAGACTCTGTCCCTCTCCCCCTCTACCTTTCTTTGTTTATCTCCTATTCGCCCTCCCTCTGTCCATCTTCTCCCCCCCCCCCAGACACAGACCACCACCTCTTCCCCCTTTTCTCCACCCATATCCTCCTAACTCCCCCCCCCCCCCCCTCTTCACTCTTCATCTTCACCAGCCCTCTCTGTCTACCCATTTTCTATCTTCATTTCTTCTCACCCCTCTATCCATCCACTCTTCCCCTGCCCCCCTTCGCGGACCTGGAGCCTTGTTTATTGTTACTGCAAATTCAGATACTGTAATAGTATTTTAATCATAAACCAATACGGTTGCTAATTGTATATATATAAAGTATGTTGTCTATATGTATCTAAATGTTTATTACAGCAATGTGTGTAAAAACCTGAAGTAAGTCTGAAACATACATTTTGAGCTATTGGTAACAATGTTTTCCCTTTATACAGAGTGTTCCATTTTAATCTATACCGGCCGATATCTCTGAAGTGACACAATTCAGGGAATACCAAACGAAAGAGCTGGCATGTTGATAGACACACAAACAAACACAAACATACACACAAAATTCAAGCTTTCGCAACCGACGGTTGCTTCATCAGGAAAGAGGGAAACAAACACAAACATACACACAAAATTCAAGCTTTCGCAACCGACGGTTGCTTCATCAGGAAAGAGGGAAAGAGAGAGAAAGACGAAAAGATGTGGGTTTTAAGGGAGAGGGTAAGGAGTCATTCCAATCCCAGGAGCGGAAAGACTTACCTTAGGGGGAAAAAAGGACAGGTATACACTCGCGCGCGCCCACACACACACACACACACACACACACACACACACACACACCTGTGCGCGCGCGCTTCTATTCTCTTCTTTTCCAAACTATTTATCGTCCATGTTTCACTTCCATACATGGCTACACTCCATACAAATACTTTCAGAAACGACTTCCTGACACTTAAATCTATACTCGATGTTAACAAATTCCTCTTCTTCAGAAACGCTTTCCTTGCCATTGCCAGTCTACATTTTATATCCTCTCTGCTTCAACCATCATCAGTTATTTTTCTCCCCAAATAGCAAAACTCCTTAATTACTTTAAGTGCCTCATTGCCTAATCTAATTCCCTCAGCATTACCCGAGTTAACTCGACTACATTCCATTATCCTCGTTTTGCTTTTGTTGATGTTCATCGTATATACTCCTTTCAAGACACTGTCCATTCCGTTCAACTGTTCTTCCAAGTCCTTTGCTGTCTCTGACAGAATTACAATGTCATCGGTGAACCTCAAAGCTTTTATTTCTTCTCCATGGATTTTAATACCTACTCCGAATTTTTCTTTTGTTTCCTTTATTGCTTGCTCAATATACAGACTGAATAACATCGGGGAGAGGCTACAACCCTGTCTCACTCCCTTCCAAACCACTGCTTCCCTTTCATGTCCCTCGACTCTTATAACTGCCTTCTGGTTTCTGTACAAATTGTAAATAGCCTTCAACTCCCTGTATTTTACCCCTGCCACCTTCAAAATTTGAAAGACAGTATTCCAGTCAAAACTAACAATAGCTTTCTCTAAGTCTACAAATGCTAGAAACGTAGGTTTGGCTTTTCTTAATCTATCTTCTAAGATAAGTTGTAGGGTCAGTATTGCCTCACGTGTTCCAATATTTTTACGGAATCCAAACTGATCTTCCCCGAGGTCGGCTTCTACCAGTTTTTCCATTCGTCTGTAATGAATTTGGGTTAGTATTTTGCAGTTGTGACTTATTAAACTGATAGTTCGGTAATTTTCACATGTGTCAACACCTGCTTTCTTTGGGATTGGAATTATTATATTCTTCTTGAAGTCTGAGGCTATTTTGCCTGTCTCATACATTTTGCTCACCAGATGGTAGAGTTTTGTCAGGACTGGCTCTCTCAAGGCTTTCAGTAGTTCTAATGGAATGTTTTCTACCCTCGGGGCCTTGTTTCGACTTAGGTCTTTCAGTGCTCTGTCAAACTCTTCACGCAGTATTGTATCTCCCATTTCATCTTCATCTACATCCTCTTCCATTTCCATAATATTGTCCTTAAGAACATCGCCCTTGTATAGACCCTCTATATACTCCTTCCACCTTTCTGCTTTCCCTTCTTTGCTTAGAACTGTGTTTCCATCAGAGCTCTTGACATTCACAAAAGTGGTTCTCTTTTCTCCAAAGGTCTCTTTAATTTTCCTGTAGGCACTTCCTACCTTGCCTCTAGTGAGATAAGCCTCTACATCCTTACATTTGTCCTCTAGCCATCCCTGCTTAGCCATTTTGCACTTCCTGTCGATCTCATTTTTGAGATGTTTGTATTCCTTTTTGCCTACTTCATTTACTGCATTTTTTATATTTTCTCCTTTCATCAATTAAATTCAATATTTCTTCCGTCACCCAAGGATATCTACTAGCCACCGTCTTTTTACCTACTTGATCCTCTGCTGGCTTTACTACTTCATCCCTCAAAGCTACCCATTCTTCTTCTACTGTATTTCTTTCCCCCATTCTTGTCAATTGTTCCCTTATGCTCTCCCTGAAACTGTACAACCTCTGGTCCTTTCAGTTTATCCAGGTCCCATCTCCTTAAATTCCCACCTTTTTGCAGTTTCTTCAGTTTTAATCTACAGTTCATACCCAATAGATTGTGGTCAGAATCCACGTCTGCCCCTGGAAATATCTTACAATTTAAAACCTGGTTCCTAAATCTCTGCCTTACCATTATGTAATCTATCTGAAACCTGTCAGTATCTCCAGGCTTCTTCCATGTATACAACCTTCTTTTATGATTCTTGAACAAAGTGTTAGCTATGATTAAGTTATGCTCTGTGCAAAAATCTACCAGGCGGCTTCCTCTTTCATTTCTTACCCCCAGTCCATACTCACCTATTATGTTCCCTTCTCTTCCTTTTCCTACTATCGAATTCCAGTCACCCATGACTATTAAATTTTCATCTTCCTTCACTATCTGAATAATTTCTTTTATCTCATCATACATTTCTTCAATTACTTCGTCATCTGCAGAGCTAGTTGGCATATAAACTTGTACTACTGTAGTAGGCGTGGGCTTCGTGTCTATCTTGGCCACAATAATGTTTTCACTATGCTGTTTGTATTAGCTTACCCGCACTCCTATTTCTTAGTCATTATTAAACCTACTCCTGCAGCACCCCTATTTGATTTTGTATTTATAACCCTGTATTCACCTGACCAAAAGTCTTGTTCCTCCTGCCACTGAACTTCGCTAATTCCCACTATATATATATATATATATATATATATATATATATATATATATATATATATATATATATATATATATATATATATATATAACCTATCCATTTCCGTTTTTAAATTTTCCAACCTACCTGCCCGATTAAGGGATCAGACATTCCACGCTCCGATCTGTACAACGCCAGTTTTCTTTCTCCTGATAATGACATCCTCCCGAGTAGTCCTCGCCCAGAGATCCGAATGGGTGACTATATTACCTCCGGGATATTTTACCCAAGAGGACGCCATGATCATTTAACCATACAGTAAAGCTGCACGCCCTCGGGAAAAATTACGGTTGTAGTTTCCCCTTGCTTTCAGCCGTTAGTGGAACCAGCACAGCTAGGCCGTTTTGGTTAGTGTTACAAGGCCAGATCAGTCAATCTTCCAGACTGTTGCCCTTGAAACTACTGAAAAGGTTGCTGCCCCTCTTCAGGAACCACTCGTTTGTCTGGCCTCTCAAGAGATACCCCTCTGTTGTGGATGCACCTACGGTACGGCTATCTGTATCACTGAGGCACGCAAGCCTTCCCACCAACGGCAAAGTCTATGGTTGTTAAGTTGATAAATTTATACACATTTTAATTCTAGAATATGTAATATATCTGAACTATGATTTGTGATACAGTCAAACATATGGAGTGATACAGATTAATATCTGTTAAATCTGAATGTTGGAGGGATTCTGTCGATTTAACAACAGGAAAGAAAGGAAATGCGCGCGCGCACTTGCACACACACACGCACGCACGCACGCACGCACGCACACACACACACACACACACACACACACACACACACACACACACACACACACACATTGAAGCAAACACTGACGTAACTTTAGTGGCTTCTCTGTGCAGTCAAAGAAATTGCTCTTGGCATGACATTTTATAAAAGTTTTGTATATTCATAGATTGGACAAACAGGTTGTTGAGATAGGTGTTACATGGTACGTCTATCAGCCCAAGTTCAAAGTAATGGGGCACATTAGCAGCCAAAAGGAAGAACAGGTTAATAAATAAATTGAAATCCGTCTTCAGTTGTGCAATGTCTTGGAATCTCTCCGAGAACTCTTAATGAAATGTTTCAATAACTGAAACATTGTCAGCATGTCTGGTCCACAAACAACGGCCTAGAGTTACGGGGAATGTTCCATGTTATGAACAAGAAGTGGATTTTTCTACAGGGTCACTTTTTGTTTGATAGTATCAATCTCATTTGATGTATCTGTTAGCAAATGATTCTCACCTTGCATTAACATACTTAACGAATTTAAGTAATTGGTGATGTCGCCATAAAATTTTTTGTCACCAGTCTAAATAAATACTCTTTACTCTGTTTTTCCCTGATGGCTGCCTTCAGTTCAGCCAGCATTCACTGTCTTTCATCTGAAAACAAGCACATCAAATTGTCCTTGTGCCTCGTGTTGGAATGACTTTCCAATAGAGTTTTTCCAGCTCATAATAGTGCGATAGTACATTAAGCATTTTGTATGGCCTTTAAACGATATGGAAGATAAGGCAATTTCCACTCGGCATTGAACAATGCGGCTTCTCCACTTTTTCTTTTTTTGGAGAAGTGTGTAGTTGCCATAGTATTTCTAATACACAATATGAATCTGATTTAACACAAGTAGCTTCATCAGCAAACTGCTTGGCATCTGACAAGGTGAATGCTTTGCTTTAGTGGCATCTGGCTGCAGCCTTCATTTTGCCGTTTGTCCTCAGCATTCAGTCCCACTTGCTGCTGTGCTTGGAGCATTAGGCAGGAGCATGTCTGGAGTACTGGTGCTCGCAGAATGCTGCTTGGCCAGTCCTGATCTAGAGAAACTGGTTTCATTCTTGAGTTACATGGTGTTTAAAATATATGCTCCATATACGTGTCAACTAACATGCTACTTTGCTGAGGTGTTGAAGCCTTTCTTAAGCCGGACCTCAAAGCCGATCAATTACTCCTATCTCACACCACTGCTTTATTGCTTTATCCACATCTGAGCAGAGCAAGGTTGAATAATGTATATGGCTGCAGCCTCATGCACACTGAAGCTATCGGACAAGTACCAGATCCTACCAGGACATTATCTCTCGTGTACTGCGTATGCTGAGACATCCTGGCAGCAAATAACTGACTGTCCTATAGCCATCTATGGTGTAATGTGTTATATTCAGCACATCTCTACTATGCTCATGTTATGCATGCAAGACATCAACAAACAATAAAATGTAAGAAACGTATAGTATTGAGGGGATGTGAATCCTAATTACTGCAATGGAATACCAGAGCCTTAAACACTGCCATGTGCCTAACACGTAAATATACAGATTTGCTCTCTTTTGTTTATTCAAGGTACAAGCACCTTGGCATTTCAAACAGATAAATGTATGAGTTATAATTTATATATAACAGGTGATCAAAAAGTTTCCTTTCGAATGCCATACCATCCAGAAACAGTGCGGCAATCAGGTGAAACCTCTGTGAGCACTGAACCATTCATCCCACCAATGCGTCAGGTTGAAGATCCCATTTGTTAAAACACTGTGTCCTGTGTGAAGAAGTCTGTAACTGCATGCTGCACATCCTTATCTGACAGGTATTGTCAACCCTTCAAAGACTTCTTAAGGCACTGAAGGCATGACAGTCACCAGGGGAGAGATCAGGAATATAAGGCGGATGCCCAAGTGTCTCCCACTTAAGTGGGCATAACTTGATGTGGGGATGTGCATTATTATGAAGCAGCAGCACCTCTTGTCACAATTTTCTCAGACATTTTGCTTTAATTGCACACCACAATTTCTCCAGTGTTGCACAGTACTGCTCCCCAGTGATGGAGACACCAGCTTCCTTGAAATCAATAACCAATGGGCCCAGGTAACCAAACAACACAGTGAGCATCACCTTTCCAGCAGATGGCTAGCTCTTGAACTCCTCAGGACGAGGAGATGATGAATGACACTATTCCACTCTCAATGCTTTCCACTCCGGTCCCAAGTGGTGGCACCAAATTTCATCGCCTGCAGCAATATATTCAAGGAACATGATACCTTCAATACTGAAATGCTTCTGGCGGTTCAGGAGAACAGTCATCCAGTTTGATTTTTGTTCAGTGGGGTATCCACTAACTGCAGACCTTACGGTAGCCTAACTCTTGGCGGAAAATGTGTAGCACGCTACCAAATCTAATGTAGAGATCCTTTGCTAGCAAGACTTGCTATGTGCCAGTTTGTCCTAAATGCATCATCAAACCATCCGCCTATTGTTTCGTCTGTAATGGATGAGGCTGGCCTCCAAGATCGACTGGTATATTGTGTCAAATCACGACCAACACAGAATTTGGTGCACTATTCCACAACAGTGGTTTTCGACAGACATGTTACCCCTTACATATTCTTCATTCTCTGGTGAATGTCTACCTGTGTTTGTCCTTCAGCAAGCAAGAAGTGAATAACAGCATGTTGGTCCTGTTTGGACGCATTTGGTGATAACATCACCATAGTTCACATTTCTGCATTTGCCACGTACACACTGGAAATGTCACACTAATCCTTTACATGTCAGCGCTTGTATACCTGCACCGGAGTCACACTGGGTTGCATATATGCTGCAGCAACACCCTCAAGCAGAAACGTTTTTAAAGTTCTTATGTGAAACAATATGCAGTAATTATACACTATCACAGAAAATCAAAAAGGTTTATAAGTAATATTGTTACAATAAGAAGGGAAAAAATGCATTGCTACAAGAGTGTTACATGTGGTGCTGCCACCACTGCCAAAGTCAGGTGTGTTATCACTTGTGAGAGTTGCAGACAACCTAAGGTACCTGGGCTCATCAATACGTGTGAACAGTTTTGTTTTGTTGACTTGCATCTAGTGAGAAGACATTGAAGGTCAAATGGCAGAGATTACATCTCATACAGAGGCTTACAGACAATATCTTGTCCTCCCGCATCATTTGTGACTGGAACAGGAAAGGTGAGAAGTGACAGCAACAGACAAAGGTTCCTTCACCACAAATCATAAGACAGCTTGTGGATCATGGATGTAAGTGTATAGCATGTTTTTTCTCAGTTCATGTTCAGCAAATAGTTCCTGAATGCATTAATTTATTTTTTACTGCAGTATTCCACAACTTGCTATTTATATCACGCATTGTACTACTAAATGCTGGCTGTTGAGCACTAGAACCTGAGAGATCATTAACAATATGGTTTGAACTATGATGATTATTTGCTTATGAAACTATAAATTATTAATAGCAGTACTGCATGTCCCCTTCATCTTGACTGCAAGTTTTAATAGAAGAGTTATGTGAAATGGCAAGGTGTTATTAATCTTTGCATTTTTCAGTAGTTAAAATGTGACAGCCCTTTGCTATTTACTTACCTTGTAATCTGTTGTTCTTTATCAAGAGACCTGCAAGTTTGAGAATTCGAAGATCACCAATAGCAAAATCAGGTTCTTTTTCCTGTAGCCTCTTAAGGCATTCTAATGCTTCATCCAGTTTATCATGGTGGCAGTACATATCAATCAACTGAGACTGCACACCCGCTGTCAACACAAATCCCTGTGCTTCAAGTTCCTGAAAAACAAAAATATTATATTACTTCCATGACTGAAAAGTATAAGAACAGGCAGATTTATTTAGAGTATTATCAAAGCCACTAACCTGTTTCAGCTGTTCAGCTTTATCAATTTCCTTATTTCGACAATAGAGGGACAGTAACTGCCTCTTGACACCATTCACAGATTGTTCTTTGGCTTCCAGAGTTTTAATCTGTTCTTTCAGTTGTTGTTCATCCTTTAACATTTACAAAATACAGTGAAATGTTTCTTTCCTCTCTACCAGAAAATCCTGCACCCTAACTAAAAACTTACAATGCATAATTATGAAGAATATATGTCCTAATTCAATTTCTTAAATTGTTGCCATTTAAAATAGCAATATCTTCAACATTAAAAATTAGAAAAGCAAGGTTCCATTGTCATGAAAAGAAACTGTGAGCAATAACTTGACTTTAGATTGAACTGTCATGAAAAGAAACTGTGAGCAATAACTTGACTTTAGATTGAACTGTCATGATTTACTTGGATGTGGAGATCCTTTTCCAATCAACTGCAATGACTCGACTTTCAATGTCATAGCCTTAAATTCAATACTGTTCTTCTGTGATTATCCTATGCAAGAATGTTCCATCAGCAGCAGCTTGGTCAATAAGTTTCACGCAAACATTAACTCTATATTCGTTCTGATCTTCAGTACAATGAGGAACAAACTTTGTTGCAACCCAAGACACATTTAAATTACTATTTTCAATACTCTTAATGTGTAACAATTAAGATTCCTACTTCTTTTGCAAGTTCTCTGATTAAAGACAGTTGGTGTGCACAGATTATTAATTTTCTGAATCAGAGCGCCACTATTTGAGGTTTAAGGATATACGTAATTGAGGGATGATCATTTTAGAATAGGAGGAACTGTTATCCTCTTCCACCAACTTAACTATCAAATAATCTTGCCCACAACATGGCTAAAAATACATATAGCCTATACACCTGATCACCTTCCAGGATATACATTTCTTAGGGTAGACAGACCAAACAGGCTTAGTGGGTGTGTCAGTGCATATATACAAACTGATCTCAAACCTACAGTCTTAAGTCTGTCAAATCCTAGTGCAGGAAGGCAGGCTGAATTTATGTTATTTCAGTCAGGAGTATTTTACTGGTACCATCTACAGGCTACCAGAAATCAGCTCAATGACTTCCTTCAGTCCGGATTTCATTCACATCAGTGTCAATACGAATGTGTCATCACAAGGAGAGGCATGAACACAGACCTACTGACAGGCACTCCCTCCACAATAAAGGTAAGATGATTGTTTAGTTGTAACAACATGAATATTCTTCCAGTACAACCTACATGCCACACAGTGTGCAGTCACTCTTGCAGACAAAACTGCAATGAAAAAGAGCAACAAACTAAAAGATATAGGTCAAACTTTGGCTCCAGGCTTTTTAGCACATAATATAATATTCCTAGCCCACTTTGTGCAGCACCAAAAGTTCAAATCATGTTGTAGGAAGATTAAACAAACTAATTGTGTTGTTCCAACAGCTGATTGATCAAAAATCATATGGCATCAAATAACCGGAGGGACTACAATCAATGGCAAAATCAAAGATTTTGCTAATAAACTTACTGCTCTCTATGATGAACATGTACAATCTGTGTAAATTAACTTCCTGCTCCATCGTTGACAAATTATGCCAAATGAAGAATGAATAGGAAGTATTGACTCGCAGACAGGCACAGAAAAAAATGGCTAACATGTGAGCTTTTTGCCAAAAAGCCTTCTGCTAAGGCGGCCAGAGAAACTGGCCACATGTGAGTTGTGTTTGCTGAAAGTGCATTTATTGTCTACTTTAGAAGCAGATCTTTCGGCTGAAAGCTCGCACACTAGCACTCTTATTGTTGTGTCTGCCTGCAACTCAAACATCTCCTCTATAAAGTGAGTAGCAATCGATCCTTTTCATAATACTGTCACTATTCCATCCTGGACTTTCCACTGTTTGATGATACCCATACACATTTCAAGGTAAACCCAAAACCTGAGGGTTACAAACAAAACAAAAAGCTACAAAACAGGGTAAAGCGATACATTCACAATGCCAAAATAAGACACACTTGTTCCCATGTACGAGGGCTGTTCAAAAAGTAAGGTGACTTTTCAAATTGCAAGGGCAACATACATTCAATTATCGATCTTTTTAGATGTTGTTTTGTTGGTACATGCATCCCAAACATATGTTACAATTTCACTTGTACAGCATATTTCGTTTGTTTCTGACAGATAGAAAGGTTATACATGTTTTAGTGTGCTCAACAATTTTCAGTTACTATAAGAAATGGAGTAAAGAATTTGCATCAAATTTTGTGAAAAAGATGGAATCAAGTGCTCTAAAACACATCAACAACAGATGATAACGTCAAAGCTGTGAAGAAAATTGTTTTGGACAATCGCTGAATTACTGTAAGAGAAGTTGCTCAGGATGTTGGTATTTTGATCAGCTCGTGTCATGCAATTTTTTCGGATGTTCTGGGCACGAGACATGAGTCAGCAAAGTTCATTCCACAACTTCTCAATTTTTATCAGAAGAACTGTCGCATGAGCATTGCCCAGGAGCTCTTGAATGATGTCAATGATGATCCCATTTTGCTCAAAAGGGTCATAACTGGTGATAAAACATGGGTTCACATTATGATGTCAAAACCAAAGCCCAATCGTACCAATGGAAGCATCCTGGACACACACACACACACACACACACACACACAAAAAAAAGCACGCCAAATATGATCAAATGTCAAAGTTTTCCTCACTGTTTTTCTCAATTACCGTGGCCTGGTGCATCATGCATTTTTGCCTCAAGGTTGTACAGTCAATAAGGTGTATTACCTTGACGTTATGCGCCATTTACGAGAAGCAATATGCAAAAAAGTCTGGAATTGTGGGGAAAAAAAAAATTCATTGCTTTTGCATCACGAAGTTGCACCTGCTCGTTCATCGTTGCTCTTGAGAGATTTTTTTGGCCAAAACCACCGCATAACTGAAGAGACCTACGAAAGGACAAAGATTTTCGACAATTGAGGAAATAAAAACTGCATTGCTGGAAGTACTCAAGGCTGTACCAAAAAGTGCTCATGAGAAGTGCTTCGAGGATTGGAAGAAGTGTTGGCACAAGTGTAGTGTATCTGAGGGGGATTACTTTGAAGGGGGCAACAAGAATATCAATGAATAAATAAATATTTTTTTTTACAAAAATGCAAAGTCACGTTACTTTTTGAACACACCTCGTATGCAGTGATACAGGACCTGAAACTCTGTGGAAGAATCTCTGTAGCTCAGGTGTCAGAAACAAAAACTCAGATCACAGATGATGACTGGAATGAATTATTTTCTACATCTCTCAACCCCTACGCGGCAAGTAACTATCACCCAAAAGAATCCCAAAACACTGTGTCTCGAACACTTAGTAACAAATACAAGGAGAAAAGCAATAATAAGATTCTCTTCTGAAGCAATAGGCAATGACAGTATCAGCATAATGATGATCAATAATACTGCCGATATCTTAATAACTGTCTTAGGTGACATTTCAATTTTTCCCTCCTGAATGGAAAGTGTCCCAAGCCATGGAAAAGAAGCACAGTCTGACCCATCACTAATATTGAAAATCTGTAATCGTGTAGTGAATACTGACTACTTAGAATATTAGCTGCTGCTTCTAGAGACTTAGCATATATTGTTTATGACTAATCACTGAACACTTGCATGAATTCAACCTATATGGCAAGTATTAGTCTGGCTTTTGTAAACACCATAGTGCACACGCACTACACTAATTAAGGTAGCTCATGCCCTGAAATATGCCATGACAACCGAGATGCAACAATACTGATACTACTAGACTTTAGCAAAGCTACTGATAATGTTGATCTTGACAATCTGCTCACAAAAATGTGACAGCTAAATTTCTCAGATAATGCACTGAAGTGGTTTCAAAGCTATCTGTAAAACAGACAGCAATGTGTTGTCTGTGGGAATTAAAACTTTCCCTGGTAATATGTTCCCCCAGGAATGGCACAAAGGTCAGTCTTAGGCACACCTTTGTTTTCGTTATATATTAATGACATTTTGTCTGCTCTGTCTTTCTGTAAATATCATTTCTATACCACACCAGCTTTACCAAAGTCCCAGACCTGAAGATATAAAGATGAATGACGATCTGCATTCAGCAGTAACATGCACGAAAAACCTGGGACTTAGACTAAATGAAAACTGTCACAAATAATCTTAGCAACACATCAGAAATGAATAAGTTCAGAATTCCATGAAAAATAAATTCCCATTCAGCTCAAAAGTATTTCAATACCATATCAGAAAACAGTGAAGGACTTCAGTGTAACATTGGACAAGGATCTCAAATGGGTAGAGAATACTGTCACAATGTGCCAGAAGTGCTCAGCATGCCTCTATGCTCTCAAAAGGTTTTAGAACATATTTCCGTAGGACATGAAACAAACTTGTGCAAGCACTCATACTACTGAACATCCACTATTGTGATATAATTCAACATGACCCAAGTCATTAAAACACAAGACCATTTATGCTTGTGGACATTACGCCTGCAACATCTGTCGATATGGCAATGTTAGTGGTTCAGATGCCCAGTTATACTCCTATTAAAATTACTTTGTGTTATAAGTTTGAGGGAGTCAAGTTGTAGTTCTTTCTTGAGCCCATGTGGTTGCTTTGTTGCCTGTTATGTACGTAGGATGGAACTTAAATAGTGGCAAAACTGCCGTGGAGACACTATGCAAATTGAATCTACTATTGCCGCTGATAGCACACATTGATGACATACGTACCTTACCTCAGAGCAAATGGACTTGCCCGTCTCATGTCATAGGCATGCTCACAATCGAGGGAAACACAGTCACTTGTGAGCGAGCAGTCTAACGTAACGGTGTCACTATGTTTTTGAAACAGGAACAGAAGAGACCATGGCAGACCACCAATGCACAGTATTACTGTTCATTTATGGAACAGCACCTGTGACCAGCTTTACGAAAGAAGCAGTGACACTTTCTGAGCAACCCACCCATCATTTTGCAAGATAATGCGCGGGTGCATACAGTGCAAGCTGTGGCTGGTCTGTTCGGTCGATGGGACTTGGAATTACTGTACCACCCACCATACTCCCCAGACTTAAGTCCTTGTGTCTTTGATTTGATTCCAAAGACGAAGGAACCACTTTGTGGCATTCGCTTCAGGACTGTTCCAGAAATTGGACAGGCAGTAGACAGCGCCTTCCGCACCATCAACAGAACAGGCTCTGCTAACGGTATACTACACATTCCACATCACTGGCAGCGGGTTCTACACAACACTGGTGACTACCTTGAAGGACAGTAACAGGTGCAAACATGTAACTCTTTTGTATCATTGGTGAATAAATAGTTGCCACTAATTAAGTTCCAACCCTCGTATATACATGCAGCACCTAGTTAAGTGTGGCTAGCTGCATACTGGCAACATTGTGTTGTCATCATAAACCCCCGCCCCCTGGGACTATAGGGTGGTTGTGGCCAGACAAACTATGTGACTATCACACACTATGTCTCCTCTGGTTCCTCAGTGTGCAAGCACTTCACTACATCGCATAAGAGATTAAGCACCTTTCATGGCATCAAAATCCAAACACAATGTTCTATTCCTCTAATACCCTAGCTGTGTTCACTCACAAAACAGAAACATATGTGAACTCTTTCGTTGTTCCCTGCCTTTGGAACAAACTGCCACGCAATCTGCGCACAATTCAACGCTATGCTGCTGTTAAGAAATTAAAGCACTTCCTGCTGTCAGCATGATAAAGTTTTCTTCAAAACTTAGCATATAAGGTCGACTTTGCCTCTGTCAAACAGCAAAGCCAATGTTCCTTTCACTTTCAGTCATGCCACCTTCTTCTCCCTTATATTCTTTACCTGTGTGTTAACACATTCCTTTCCCTCCTTCCTCCACCCCTTTCTCTCCTGTACACTTTGAAGGAAGTTTTAAATTGCAGTTTCATGCTGATCTGTTAAAATGGTAAAAACTCACCTGTATTACAGCAGCACGTCCAGTCTGTCGCTGCACAGGTGTGGGTGTCAGTTCACCAGTAGTAAGTTTAGACAAGAGAGTAGATATATCATTTGTCAACTCCTCACCACTAAGTTTCTCTTGCAAGCGTTCAGCAGCACTGTTGCTTATACTCAGGCCCTGGTCCACCAAGCCCTGCAACAAGTTCTCCCTTATTATGATACATTCTAATATGCCTTTATTACAGAAACAATTAGAACAAGCAGAAAATATTGTCATCATCTATGCCCTATGTTACAGCACTAAATAAACCTAAAACAATGATTTCATCGTTTTTATTAGTTTCTTTATGATATCACAGAGTTCTGTGGTTACAGATATGTGTCATTTTGCAGCTTTCACATTAATAGTTTCGCATTACGTGAGAGGTACTTGTCGAATTTTTTAACAATTATGATAACTGGTTTTTTTAACGCCTGGAGACAATTTTGGAGAAAATCTCAACCATATCCTCTATAACCACCATAGTATATATTATTGATATACACCACATGGAGAAGGCATTTCGCATTAGACAAGTACACAGAAAGAATGCTGTTAGATATTAAAAGCTATTAGATATTCATTCTTCAGATCTAGAAAATAAAACGCGTGGGTGGACGCACGCACGCACAAGGGACCACAATTAGCTCAACTCAAAGCGTTTAAGGCCTAAGAGTCTTCTTTCAATGTGCCTGTCTGCTGCTCAATGCCTCCTCTATGTGATAAGTAGCATTCTATCCATTTCATGTTGTTGTCGCAAGGTGAGGTTTGTTCATAACATAACTAAAATACACAGTCCAGTCACACTAACATGATCACCTGCCGAAAGCCCGAATAATCATCTTTTGTAGCACAGATGTGCAGGGAGTGGGTCAATGAGGTTCTGGAAGGTACCAATGGGTGTGCAGCCATGTCAACTTCAGTGCTGTGGCCATCTGCACCGGATTTCTAGGATGAGGATCCACGGCATGAACAGCTCGATCGAGGAGATCCCACAGATTCGGCTGGTTTTAAATCTGAGAAGTTTGATGACCAGGGGAATATGGTAAATTCATCCTAGTGTTCTTTGGACCATTCTTCTACATTGTGAATTATGTGATATGCTGCACTGTCCTGTTTGTATGAGCCATTGTGCCTAGGAAAACAAACCGCACATAGGGGTGGACATGGTCTCCAAGGATAGATGTGTATTTGGGTTGGTCCACTGCGTCCTCCAGAATGACATCACCACCGCGGGAATGTCATGAGAACATTCCCCAGACCATAATACTGCCTCCTCCCACCTGGATCCTTCCGATGATTGTTGCAGCCTGTTGGCTTTCAGACGTTTCACATTGCATGTGCCAATAGCCATCTGTCTGATGGAGCATATAAAATGATTCACCTGCAAAGGCCATCTGTTACCACTCTGTGGATGTCTAGCGGCAGTACTGGCATGCAAATTCCATCCTTCGTCGTCGATGAACAGCAGTCAGCATGGATGCATGAACCAGGCACCTGCTGTTGAGGTACATACACAGCAATGTTCATTGTGGTTAATCTGGGTAGTCAGTTGCTCAACAGTTGCACATCTAAGAGGGTAATACCAAAAGTAAGGTCTCCTATTTTTTTATAAGCACAGAACTCTGTGTGGCAGTTGGTCACATTGTTCTGAAGAGTGCTTGACGCGCTGTGTGTAAACATGCGAATGCCGCGCTGAGGTGCTCAATCTTGGCTTGGTAGCCGTTGAGAATGGAGCTCCCGTCGAATGTTACTGCTTAGTGGGAACTGCGCGCAGTTATTCAGTTTTTGAATGCAACTTGCCAGTTGACGGAAGTGTATGGTGAGTTGTGCATGGATGTCAAAAATGTTCTTAAGTGGTGTAAAGAGTTTGCAGCTGGTCGGACTGAAATTCATGACGAACAAAGGAGTGGGAGACTGTCAATTTCTGAGGAGACAGTGTTGAAGGTTGAGCAAAGCATGGGTGAAGGTCGGCGGATCATCCTGGATGAACTCTGCACATTGGTTCCTGAGGTTTCCCGAAGCACCACTCACAGAATTTTAACGGAAACATTGAACCACTGGAAAGTGTGCGCAAGATGGGTTCCACACATGCTGACTGAGGACCACATGCGGCAATGAGTTGATGCTTCCTGCACATTTTTCACCATCTTGCAGCCGAACAGGACAACTTTCTGGACTCAATTGTCACAGGTGACAAAACATGGGCACACCACTTCACACCTGAGACCAAGCAACAATCACGCCAGTGGCGGCATCCTTCTTCGTCAAAGCTGCGGAAATTCAAACACAGTCTGCCGGTAAAGTCATGACAAATGTTTTTTGGGATAGGAAAGGGGTATTTTTGGTTGACTTTATGCCAACTGGCACCACAATTAACACTGACAGGTTCTGTGAGACTCTGAAAAAACTCAAACGAGCAATTCAGAACTGGAGAAGAGGAATGTTGAGCAAGGGCGTACACTTACTCCATGACAACACTCGCCCACACATCATTCAGCAAACCGTTGCTCTCCTACAACAGTTTCATTGGAACATAATCACCCACCCATCCTATAGTCCTGACTTGGTGCCCAGTGACCTGTTCCCTAAGTTAAAAGAACATTTGGCCGAAAAGTGATTCGGCTCCGATGATGAGGTGAAAGAAGAGGTCCATAACCTCCTGAACAGCATGGCGGCGAGCTGGTATGACATGGGCATACAAAAACTGCCACAGCATCTACAAAAATGCATCGACAGAAGTGGTGATTATGTCAAAAAATAGCTAAATGTTCAAGCTGTAAACTGATGTAAACCATTGCAGAAATAAACAGGTCTATGTACTTATAAAAAAATAGGAGACCTTACTTTTGGGATTACCCTCGAATTTGCCCATACACATCTCTGTAGCCATTGTTCACCTGTCATCTACAGCCCACAGTGCACCACAGTTCTCTCAGTGCTGGTTTTGTTGTTATGTATAGTGTAGGGAGCTTTAACTGCGGTGGCATGCGAACAGTTTGCAAATGTAGCCTTTTCAGAAATGCTTCCACCCTTGACCCAAAACCCATGCCCTTTCAGTCGTCAGATAAATCACTCTGTTTCCACATTATGTGAATGGTTGCGCTTTTTCTGTGTCCCTGAAACACTTTATATACTCTCCACTGCTAGTACTGCCACTTCTTGTCTGTGAGCATTAACTTCACTTTGACATCAAACATTGGTGATAGTCACATTAATGTGACTGGGACATAAATAACTCACAGATCTTGAATTTTTCCCACTGTAATGAGTGTTCCATGAGATCTTGAGATCGAAAGCAGATGATGTTGATATCGTGCCACAATATTTCTGCAGACAACCAGGTAGCCATGTTGAAGTGAGTTTTACACCAGGGATTACTGGCAAATGTTGCTATGTTTATACCGAACATTGGTGCTGTGGGGCATGCACATAGGTTAGTGCTACATGACCACCCTCTGTCAAGTCAGTGTCCTATGTCAAATATTGATCCATCTGATGTGCGCAGGCGCAAATGTAATGATGATATTGCTTGAATGCTCTCTCCTGAATTGCTTGCAAGCCTGTGGAGTTAAAATGAAGTGATCAAAATAATAACAGTAAAGGAGTCATCGGGCTTCATGCGCTGTCAGGTTGAAAGTCATCAACACAATCAAAAAGATTTCCTGCCAAATGTATTTTCATAGATTCCCAGATAATTGAATCCCCGAAGGTTCCCATTATGGCCAAGATTTTCATGGCATAATAATTCGTAGATAGACTGTCCCAAGGAAACAAAATTCTCAGCTATTGCCAACATACTGGATTGTGAAGGTGAGTGTGGCAATCGATTTCCACATGCTATTCACGTATTGAGAGTGCAGTCTGACAAATACAGGCTTTGCCTCGCTGGCATGGTATTCTGTAGACTCATCCTTATGGAAACCCATATCCTTCTTCTCTATATCTTGGAAGTGGTCATGTTTATTCCTCATTAAGGCTGTGCTAATTTGAAGTGGAAGATATCAATTGTCTTAATACAGATTGTAGATGTTACAGTATCTATGCAAGGCTGTCTCTATCAGACACAACATGTGCCCTGTGCAACAGCTTTAGACAGACATCCATAGTTTTTGAAGGGTGGTGGCGGCTAAATCCCGATAAATACAGGAACACTGGAGACTACAGATATCATGCCAGTGTGGCGAAACCTAACACACACAATACGTGAACAGTGCATGGAACTTTATCATCACACTTCCCTTTCACAGAGAGTTAAGCACTCCTGAATAGTGTGTTTCTATGGGACATTCTATGAATTATTCTGGCAGGAAAATTTTGCTCAAATGACCCTACTGCGATTCATTACCAAGGAATCTGCGGAAATATGCTTTGCAGAATATCTTATCAGCTGTGATGTAGCATGGGAATTAGTGATTTGTGTAATATATTCATCAGAAAAGCAAACTTTTACACCCAATGGCACATCAAGACAAAGTTTTGTTATTTTGTCCACTGAATCTTAACTCCACTGGCCAGCATTTGGCAGAGCATGTGCATTCAATGTCATCATTACCCATGCCACTGAGAACCTCAGATGGAACATTATTTGATAGATAGTACTAACTCGACCAAGGTCAGTCATGCAGCGTTAACCTATGCACTTGTGCCACCATGCCAATTTTTGGTATACATATACCAATGTGCACCAGCAATCTCCAGTGTATGACACACTTGGGTATAGCTGTCTGGTGGCAAGATGTCAATCCCAACCAGCTGCAAATCCAAAACATCATGGAATAAAATATAATACAGTACAAATACAATGTGCAGATGATGTGGGCAGATGTCAACAACACTATGCTGGTACATATATTGATCTGTAAATTGTCAAGAGATAATCATATTAACTGTATGTTACCCATCATTGTGCTCTGTAATAACTGTGTGTATGTTGGTGCAAGTGGGAGGTATGTGGTGTGAAAGGGGTTTCTAAAATACCGAGAAACTGTGTGTATGTTGGTGCAAGTGGGAGGTATGTGGTGTGAAAAGGGTTTCTAACATACTGAGAAACCAAGTCACAAAAAAAAATTTCATTAGTCTGAGGACATGCAGTGCAACATGTAATCAGACATGCATGTAAGTATTCCAAGCCTTGACAGGCGCATGACGGTAGTGTCGGTCGTGATTCATCATTGTCTCATTCTCTCTGTTGCAGGAATCCAAGAAATGTTGTGAGTGTTAGGTGACGAATTCAGTGGTTTATGATATGAGGATGTAGACAGCGTGAGATATGAAAGTTTGGTTCAGTCCAGGCGATATGCATTGGTAGCCAAAGTGGTTAAGGCAACTGCTTGCGATAATCCAGAGTTCCAGTCCCAGTCTAGCAAAAATTTTCATATGTCACTATTGGTCAGTAGGTCAGTACCTAGTACAGGTGATGTTAAGGAATTCACAGTCAGTGAATTAATTTTGAAAAAAGCTATGGTGTTTGCAGGTGGCATAGTGATTTGGAATCAGGACAAAATGGAAGTAGAAAGACAAGGAATGTGTAGATTCAAGAGAGAGAAAATTTTGGGGTGGGAATAAGCACAGGGAAGAACAAAACAGTAGTGAGGAGAAGAAGGAGAAGGAGAAGGAGAAGAAGAAGAAGAGGAAGAAGAGGAAGAAGACGAAGTAAGCACAGGGAAAAATATAAAATGGAAAGGAAAATTTTTGGAACTGGGCAATAGTTTCAAGACTATATGAAGTGTGGTCGCAAATGATGGCAAGATAGTTGGTGACGTTAATTTACTCTTGATATGTTGGCGAAAATGTATGTTTAAATCTGGAGGTACACATAAAACATCATCAAAAATTGTGCTAAACGCATTCTCAGAAAATTATTTTGTCCAGTTAGTTCATGAGCCCGATTAAGGGATCTGACATTCCACGCTCCGATCTGTAGATGGTGGTGGTTAGTGTTTAACGTCCCGTCGACAACGAGGTCATTAGAGACGGAGCGCAAGCTCGGGTTAGGGAAGGATTTGGAAGGAAATCGGCCGTGCCCTTTCAAAGGAACCATCCCGGCATTTGCCTGAAACGATTTAGGGAAATCACGGAAAACCTAAATCAGGATGGCCGGAGACGGGATTGAACCGTCGTCCTCCCGAATGCGAGTCCAGTGCCGATCCGTAGAACTCCAGTTTTCTTTCTCCTGATAACGACGTCCTCTTGAGTAGTCCCCCCCCCCGGAGATCCGAATGGGGGACTATTTTACCTCCAGAATATTTTACCCAAGAGGACGCCATCATCATGTCACTGACATGATACGGGATTTGGGGTGGACATAATTAAAACAAAGGCATTTTTCATTGCAGCGGAATCTTCTTATGAAATTTCAATCACCAACTTTCTCCCCTCTGAATGCAAAAATATTTTGTTGATGCTGACCTACATAGGGAGAAATGATAATCATAATAAAACAAGGGAAATCAGAGATCACACAGAAAGATATATGTGCTCATTTTTTCCATGCACTTTTCCGAGATTGGAATAAGAGAGAACTATTGTAAAGGAGGTTTGATGACCCCTTTGTCAGGTGCTTAAGTGTGATTTTCAGATTATCGATGTAGATGTAGGTAGTTGAGGCAACTGGAAAAAGTATATAACAAGATAACAGCTTCTACCAGAGTGTATGGATTATTCTGCAAAACAGAGGTATCCAAAAAGAATGAAAAAATGATCTATATTCAACTTATCAAGAAGTCATTCCAATACACGCAACTAGTATATGAACTACAACATAAACAGATGGGAGTAGAATGCAGGCAGCAGTGATGAAATTTTTGAAGTATCAAAGGGAAGACAAGAATGAACAGAATCAGAACTTGAGGAGGTAGAGAGAGAGAGAGAGAGAGAGAGAGAGAGAGAGAGAGAGAGAGAGAGGAGAAGAGGACGAAGAAGAAGAGAGGGAATGGAATCCTAGAACTTAGTAACAAGATAAAAACAACAAACCTGAAGCGGTATGGACATACGACGAGAATGGGAGAAGTAAATGAAAAAGTGTTTCTTGAAAGTTTAAGCAGAAAGAGATCATGAGGAAATCCCAGAAAGAAATGGACAGGAATAGTGAGGGAATCCACAGAGAAGAGAAGAGAACAACCAGAAGAGGTACTTAAAAGAGGACTAGAGTCGTGGACAGAGACAGCTCAATCCAGGAAGCTGGAAATGGTCAATAATGTTGAAGAAGAAGACGCAGAAGAAGATTATAATGATACAGCCTTTTCTACACTTTTATTAGTTTGTTTACATTGGATCTGAAAATGACCAAGGGCCAAAGCAAGCTACTAATGTAAAATGAATGTACAAATGTCACCTTCCCCCAATAATTTAAATACTCTCTTCAACTCTGACGGAAGTCTGCTCATTTGTTTACAACAGTCAAGTATTGGGTGGCAGTGTCTAACCAAAGCCTTACGAACTGGCAAGACAAACATTGCAGTGCTTGACCAAATTAGGTGCCCGTGTCAGAAGTTGTGAAGCAAATCCACTTTCACCTTTAAAAAAAAAAAAAAAAATATATATATATATATATATATATATATATATATATATATATATATATATATATATATATATATATCACTCTTACTGTGATACCATTACGAACTGTCCATTTTTCTTCTCTCATAGAAATTATTTAAAATCTGTATTTCTAGTGATAGGCCAGTCAGCTCTGCTTGATAGCCAGCATGTAGGCACTACTCTTTAGTCTTAGATATTGCTAATATCACATAGCAAAATCAGACCTTTTTCGAGTCCTTAAAAAATGTTTTTCAAGGTTTCATTCCACCTTTAATTAGGGTCACAGCAGATCTACTCTTCAGACTGTGGCACTGAGTGGTATTCTTCCTACAGAAAAATCAAACTTGGACAAATTAATTTCAACAAGCCGGGAAAAATCACAACAATAATAACTGGACTCTGTGCGTCAAATTTAATGAGAGAAAAGAAAAAGAAAACCACTGTCGGAGGCACAGAATATGTCTTTCAACTGAGAGCTTATTCCAAATGTTAAAAATGGCTGCCTCAATTTGTCTGTAGTGAGTAACATCAATACCGTGAGCAACAATAGAGCACATTAACAGCACCATGAGATGTTAATGATTGTGTCCATAAGATCTACATAACGTTAATGCTGTTCTTGGAAAGCCACTCCTATTATCACAAGGACAGAATAGTGTGGGAATGAGAACTACAAATATCACTGTGATTCCTGAGTGCACCCTAAAAATGATATTCAAGTCAGCAGAGGGAACTGGCTACTATGTAGATGAGCAGTGTCATCTTGCAGGACAAAATCACTGCCTACTGCACTAGTATTAAAATGTACATTGTTGTTGTTGTTGTGGTCTTCAGTTCTGAGACTGGATTGATGCAGCTCTCCATGCTACTCTATCCTGTGCAAGTTTCTTCATCTCCCAGTACTTACTGCAACCTATGTCGTTCTGAATCTGCTTAGTGTATTCATCTCTTGGTCTCCCTCTACGATTTTTACCCTCCAATGCTAAATTTGTGATCCCCTGATGCCTCAGAACATGTCCTACCAACCGGTCCCTTCTTCTTGTCAAGTTGTGCCACAAACTCCTCTTCTCCCCAATCCTATTCAATACCTCCTCATTAGTTATGCGATCTACCCATCTAATCTGCAGCATTCTTCTGTAGCACCACATTTCAAAAGCTTCTATTCTCTTCTTGTCCAAACTATTTATCGTCCATGTTTCACTTCCCTACATGGCTACACTCCATACAAATACTTTCAGGAACTACTTCCTGACACTTAAATCTATACTCGATGTTAACAAATTTCTCTTCTTCAGAAACGCTTTTCTTGCCATTGCCAGTCTACATTTGATATCCTCTCTACTTCGACCATCATCAGTTATTTTGCTTCCCAAATAGCAAAACTCCTTTACTACTTTAAGTGTCTCATTTCCTAAGCTAATTCCCTCAGCATCACCCGACTTAATTCGACTACATTCCATTATCCACGTTTACCTTTTGTTGATGTTCATCTTATATCCTCCTTTCAAGACACTGTCCATTCCATTCGACTGCTCTTCCAAGTCCTTTGCTGTCTCTGACATAATTACAATGTCATCGGCGAACCTCAAAGTTTTTATTTCTTCTCCAAAATTTCATTTCTGTACATGTGTCTCAAACACATTCCTGCATGGAAAGACATGGAAGTAGTTGTATCCACTTAAAGACACACAATACTATATAAACACAAACACTGCCTTTTCTTATGGAATTCTTTCCATTGGTTTTGACAACTGACAACAGATTCCAGCTTCTTAATTGGTCAACATAGCTGTTGACTTTCTTCAAGCTACAATGGCACTCCTTGAAGAGATTGGTATTCCACCGAGTTGCAGTCTAGTGCAATCATTTTTTCATCTGACAATTTTAGAGCAGCACAAATAAGCTGGTCATTTCACATACTTTGAGATGACCAAAGTCACGGGATACCTCCTAATATCGTGTTGGACCTCCTTTCACCCAGCTTAGTGCAGCAATTATTTCAAAAGTGTTGCTGGTGCAGGATGTTGTGCAGGAACTGCTCTCAATTATGTCCCATGAATGTTCGATGGGGTTATGTCAGGTAATCTGAGTGGTCAAATCATTCAGTCAAATTGCCCAGAATGTTCTTCCAACCAATTGCAAACAATTATGGCCCTTGACATGACATCATTGTTTGCAATCATGAAGTCCACGAACAGCTGCAAATGGTCTTCGAGTAGCCAAACAACCATTTCCTGCCAATGATCGGTTCAGTTGGACCAGAGGACCCAGTATGTTCTATGTAAACACAGCCCACATCATTATGGAGTCATCACCAGCTTGCACAGTGCTTTTATGACAACTAGGGGACATAGCGTTGTGGGGTCTGCACCACACTCGAACCCTACCTCAACTCTTGTCAACTGAAATCAGGAATCGTGACCTGGCCACAGTTTTCCAGTCACCTATGGTCCAACCAATATGATCACAAGCCCAGGAAAGGCATTGCAGGTGACATCATGCTGTTAGCAAAGGCACTCGTGTCAGTCACCTGCTGCCATAGCCCATTAACGTCAAGATTCACCGCATTGTCCTAGTGGGTATGTTCATTGTACGTCCCACATTGATTTCTGTGGTTATTTCAGGCAGTGTTGCTTCTCTGTTAGTACTGATAACTCTATGTGCAGACATCACTGCTCCTTATTGTTATGTGAAGGCCCTCGGCCACTGTGTTGTCCGTAGTGACAGGCAATGATTGAAATTTGGTAGCATTGTCACACTTTTGACACTATGGATCTCAGAAGACTGAATTCCCCAGCACTTTCCAAAAGAGTGTGCCCCTTGTGTCTAGCTCCAACTACCATTCCAGTTCAAAGTCTATTAAATTTCCACTGTGTGGCTATAATCATGCTGCAAACCTTTTAACATGAATCACCTAAGTACAAATAACAGCTCCACCAAACCAATAATCTGCCATTTTATGTTTTGTGTGTGCGATTCTACCACCATTTGTATATGTGCATATCACTATCCCATGACCTCAGTGTAGATACGAGGGCTGTCCCAGAAGTACCCAGCCTGATGTGCAGATAGTGATTGTTATTTCACAAAGGACTATGGTAGAAAGTATCAACCTTATAAAACTTAAGTTTGAAACTGGACAACGCTTAGCTGTTTAGCACTGGTTTGGCAGTCATCAATAGTGAACACAATCAGAAAATTTGAAAATATGGATAAAAATGGTCATTGTTATGTAATACAATACCTTCAGTTTCAAGACCTTAGTCCAACTAACATTACAGCTGAGGGATGTTTACAACATTAAAATATTGAGTGGCAGTGTTTAAGCAAGACTGTACAAGCTGGAAAGACAAACATTGGTGTGGTCAATTAAATGAGGTTGTGAGCGTATTGTCATATCGCTCGCTTAGTTTTGGAGTATCTTTGTGGGCAGTCGCGTCTGTAGTGAGTCGAGCACGAGACACTAAACTGTTATGTGGTGTAGCGTGTAGCTCTGCATGTAAAAACATTGTTAATATTCAGGTTGAAGTGTTGCTACAAGTGCTATTATAGTAAAGTGATGACATATGGAAATGGTTCAGAGGAAAGTGCGTCAAGAAGTAATTGAAAATGAGCAGTGGTGTTAATAATGTATTCATGTATCCTCTCGTTGTGTGTCACATAGCATCGATTCCGCGCCGTGTTACAAGGTGATGGTGCCAGAACCTGTGAAGAAAATACACAGAATAGAACAGGATGACTGTCAACTGAAAGTGTGTAAGCTACCACATATCATAGGTATTTCAAAAAGTGGGATATTGGATACTGAGCGAAAATTTGGACATGTGAAAGCTGTACAGGACGTGTGCTAGTGACCTCTAACAACTTGTAAAACCAACATCCCACCTAGTCCTCTCCCTCCCAATTTCCGCACACATTATTTCAAATTTATTATTAAGCTTTGTTTCATAAGTGCTGAATTGCTTTAAAACAAAAACCTGAAGTGTTAAAAAGACTGGACAAGAGAGACAGTGCTACTAAATACTCGAATATGGTGTCAGAAAAGCAACGAATAGTGACCGGAGGGGATGTGGGATAGGGGTGGGAGGGTGGGGGGGGGGGGGGGGATATGCATTAAAACTACGTTCTGCTTCAAATGAAATAACTCTGGAAATGTGGCAGAAAAATGACTAAATCTTCATACGAAAAATCTGATGAGGCATTATTCTTGTGGTTCACTCAAGAAAGACATAAAGGAATCCCCATTTCTGGTCCTTTGGTAAAGGAAAAGGTGCTTCAATTGAACAAGCTTATGAATGATGACCCACCATTTTCAGCTAGTTGGCATTTTTTGGATTGTTCGACGAAAAGACACAGAATTAGACAGCTCACGATTGCTGGGGAAAAACTGTCAGCTGACAATGAAACTGCTGCCGATTACCTAAAAGAATTTAATGACCTTGTTTCTTCTCAAAACTGCTCACCACAGCCAAGTTTACAATGCAGACGAAACTGGACGAATTTTAAGGCTTTGCCTACCAAAAGTCTTCACCAGGTTCAAAATGTACAAAGAACATTGAACTGTATTTGCTTGCAAAACGCCTCAGCAAAAAACAAATTTCCGCTGATGTAATAGGCAAATCGGTGAAACCATGAACATTCAAAAACATTAACATGTGTATTATAATACTCAAAAAAATGCTTGGACAGAGCGAGACTTGCTCAAGGAATGGTTCAAGCACCAATTTGTCCCTAAAGTGATCTCATTCAATAGATAAAATGAACTGCCTAATCGTGCTCTGCTGTTTATAGACAATGATCTGCCCCACCCAGAAAAACTAAATTTGTTTGTGAAGACACAAAAGGAGTTTTTCTGCCACTGAATGTAACTTCAATTCTTCAGCTTATGGACCGGTGCTATAAATAAAAAATACAGAAAAATGCTGCTTTGCTCCTTACTTAAAGAGGATGAAAATGAAATCACAATCCTGCAAAAACTTACAAAAATTACAATAAATGATGTGATTTAATGGTTGGCTGCAGCATGAGATAACACCACTCAACATGCATTACAAAAATTATGGAAAAATCTCTGACCTACATTGGAATTTGTTGACCCAATTTTTACACCAATAAAAGACTGTGGCCTCCTTCCATTAGTCAAGAAAATCCCTTTCTGTGAAGACTAGGGTTGATGATAAAATATCGATACATCAATATTTTTTCCAAAAAAATACTGATATTTATAAGCGATAATTTTATTAGCAATACGTCAATATTGAAACGACTATATCAAGAGCTGATTTTTTATTTTAGGCCTATATTACTTTTTTCAGAATTTCCAGAAAGTATTTGAAATTTTTCTTTTGAAATTGTAGCAGAACATAATTTTACTTTCACTCTGTGAAGGAGTCTTACTACTTTTTGAGCTTTCATCACGTCCAGTCTCTCTCTTTCAGTGTGTTGAGCAAGTACAGTTGGCACAAAGAAGTAGTTCGATTGAACTGGAGGTGGCAGAGCGAATGGAATAACGAGATTTCCGTGAAGAAATAGCACACTAGCTGCATTAAAAAACAATTTTTATCACAACTAGTGTGCTATTTCTTCATATCGGCATTCTTCAAACACAGCTGCCGAAAATAATGAACAAAAATCTAATGAACAAACTTGGTCTTTGCAGTGGGTGGAGGCGTGTGAGGGAAAATGCTGATGTAATCTGCACTTGGCACTACCAATAGAAACTGCAATGTTTATCTTCACCACTAAAACTTAACCACACTAAAACTGCTAGGTCACTGTTGTTTGCAGAAGGGGGGGAAAAAAAAAACAGGGAAGTCAACATGAAGTGTTCCGGACAAATCCAATATGTGACAAAACCGAACGATGGACCCATTTTACAGCTTTTATTGTGCCACTTACATACAGTTACCATTGTTAGCAAAGTGGTTATCGCCATGAGTGAAAGTACATCATTTTCCTTTCAATTCTTGCTCTATGGGGTATAAGCAGGCTGCTAGCCTGTTGATGAACAGAATATCTAATAATAAATCAGTACTTAAATATGGAAGATCCTGGAGATGCTATAAGGTATCAGAGAGATTATATAATGGTAAGACAGAGATTTAGGAACCAGGTTTTAAATTGTAAGACATTTCCGAGGGCAGATGTGGACTCTGACCACAATCTATTGGTTATGAACTGTAGATTAAAACTGAAGAAACTGCAAAAAGGTGAGAATTTAAGGAGATGGGACCTGGATAAACTGACTGAACCAGAGGTTGTACAGAGTTTCAGGGAGAGCACACGGGAACAACTGACAGGAATGGGGGAAAGAAATACAGTAGAAGAATGGGTAGCTCTGAGGGATGAAGTAGTGAAGGCAGCAGAGGATCAAGTAGGTAAAAAGACGAGGGCTAGTAGAAATCCTTGGGTGACAGAAGAAATATTAAATTTAACTGATGAAAGGAGAAAATATAAAAAATGCAGTAAATGAAGCAGGCAAAAAGGAATACAAACGTCTCAAAAATGAGATCGACAGGAAGTGCAAAATGGCTAAGCAGGCATGACTAGAGGACAAATGTAAGGATGTAGAGGCTTATCTCACTAGGGGCAAGAGAGATACTGCCTACAGAAAAATTAAAGACACCTTTGGAGGAAAGAGAGACACTTGTATGAATATCAAGAGCTCTGATGGGAATCCAGTTCCAAGCAAAGAATTGAAAGCAGAAAGGTGGAAGGAGTATATAGAAGGTCTATACAAGGGCGATGTACTTGAGGGCAATATTATGGAAATGGAAGAGGATGTAGATGAAGATGAAATGGGAGATACAATACTGCGTGAAGAGTTTGACAGAGCACTGAAAGACCTGAGTCGAAACAAGGCCCCGGCAGTAGACAACATTCCATTGGAACTACGGACAGTCTTGAGAGAGCCAGTCCTGACAAAACTCTACCATCTGGTGAGCAAAATGTATGAGACAGGCAAAATACCCTCAGACTTCAAGAAGAATATAATAATTCCAATCCCAAAGAAAGCAGATGTTGACAGATGCGAAAATTACCGAACTATCAGTTTAATAAGTCACGGCTGCAAAATACTAACCCGAATTCTTTACAGACAAATGGAAAAACTGGTAGAAGCCAACCTCGGGGAAGATCAGTTTGGATTCCGTAGAAATGTTGGAGCACGTGAGGCAATACCTTTCGACTTATCTTAGAAGAAATATTAAAGAAAAGGCAAACCTACGTTTCTAGCATTTGTAGACTTAGTGAAAGCTTTTGACAATGTTGACTGGAATACTCTCTTTCAAATTCTGAAGGTGGCAGGGGTAAAATACAGGGAGCAAAAGGCTATTTACAATTTGTACAGAAACCAGATGGCAGTTATAAGAGTCGAGGGGCATGAAAGGGAAGCAGTGGTTGGGAAGGGAGTGAGAGAGGGTTGTAGCCTCTCCCCGATGTTATTTAATCTGTATATTGAGCAAGCAATAAAGGAAACAAAAGAAAAATTCGAAGTAGGTCTTAAAATCCATGGAGAAGAAATAAAAACTTTGAGGTTCACCGATGACATTGCAATTTTGTCAGAGGCAGCAAAGGACTTGGAAGAGCAGTTGAACAGAATGGACAGTGTCTTAAAAAGGAGGACATAAGATGAACACCAACAAAAGCAAAATGAGGGTAATGGAATGTTGTCGAATGAAGTCGGGTGATGCTAAGGGAATTAGATTAGGAAATGAGACACTTAAAATAGTAAAGGAGTTTTGCTATTTGGGGAGCAAAATAACTGATGATGGTTGAAGTAGAGAGGATATCAAATGTAGACTGGCAATGGCAAGAAAAGCGTTTCTGAAGAAGAGAAATTTGTTAACATCGAGTATAGATTTAAGTGTCAGGAAGTCGTTCCAGAAAGTATTTGTACTGAGTGTAGCCATGTATGGAAGTGAAACATGGACGATAAATAGTTTGGACAAGAAGAGAATAGAAGCTTTCGAAATGTGGTGCTACAGAAGAATGCTGAAGATTAGATGGGCAGATCACATAACTAATAAGGAGGTATTGAATAAAATTGGGGAGAAGAGGAGTTTGTGGCACAACTTGACAAGAAGAAGGGACCGGTTGGCAGGACATGTTCTGAGGCATCAGGGGATCACAAATTTAGCATTGGAGGGCAGTGTGGAGGGTAAAATTCGTAGAGGGAGACCAAGAGATGAATACACTAAGCAGATTCAGAAGGATGTAGGTTGCAATAAGTACTGGGAGATGAAGCAGCTTTCACAGGATAGAGTAACATGTAGAGCTGCATCAATCCAGTCTCAGGACTGAAGACCACGACAACAACAACTTAAATATACAGCTTTAAATTTGGTATTATATTTACAATGTGCAGATAATATTTTTATAGGTCAGTAGATCGATATTTTTTCTGTCAATACATCAATACTTTTTTCGATATATCAAGGCGCAATAACAATATTTTTTAAAATATTGGTATACTGGATTCCCAATATTTTTAAAAATATCAACAGTCCTAGTGAAGATACAGAAGAAAGCTGTGTTGAGAAGTGGACTGTTGTTGATGGTAATGGTCACCAGGAGTACGGAGATGAAGACATTGTAGCAATAGTGCAGGGCTCATTAGCTAAGATTGACTCGGGAGAAAGTGAGGAGGTAGTGAACACTCTAACTAAACTCATATCACACACAGACATGGCAAATACTCCTGACCTCTCCTTACACTACATCGAACAGCACACTTCATCAACACCAAAAGCTGTTATGTTCATGCAGCGATGGCGGAACATGCATTCTGAAGTCAATTCAGTACTATTCATCAGAAAAAAATGACAACTTTACTTCTTAAGCATGTGTAAATTGGTTATTTTTTGTGCTTGGCAGCGACTAAAAATGATTCTACAGAATTGAATAAATGGAGCTGACTTGTACGTACTGTAAGCAACCGGTTTTCATTTCAATATGGTTTCATGAGCTTTCATCATGCATAGGCTCTTTGTATGTGTCTACTTAACTCCCCTGTGTAACAATAAATGTACATTTTTCATGAATGTCATTTTAATTTCTCCTGTCCTTAAGTTAAAAAAATTGGTATTTTTTCAGAACTATGTTCAGAATAGGGGGATTTTTTGAGTAGCAGGATTTGGAATAGCAGGACTCTACTGTGAGTAGAGAAATAATGATGTTATTTTCCAAAATTTTTTAGTTTTCTTTGTTAGGTCGGGTACTTCTGGGACAGTCCTCGTACTAACCTTGTACAGCCTTCTGTGCGCAGTATATTCAATGATATTTTCCCTCAAATGGCTGCAACAAGGGCCCAATGTAGTTGGGATGGGATTATGTTCTTTACACACCATAACAGTAAATGCAGGTCACTGCCACAGGACACTTCCCTGGTCTGAATACCCTGGATGTCAAATGAATAGTTATAAATAGTTGCCACACTAGAAGAGCATGTTTTACCTTTCTCCAATCTGCAAACGAACAACCTTCACAATTATTACACTAAATAATACCTGAACACCACTCACTTACTTCTACCAGTGATTTTTTTAATTTTATTCTCATAAAATCGGCTGTGGTCTCTTGCTAAAGAACCATTGCCTTCTATGGATAGCTGACAAACAGAACGTAGGATCAGTGGCTTGCATGTGACAAGACCTGAGCAGCATTCTTACAATAACAAAATCAATGTAACATTTGAGACAATGCTAAATTATTTTTCTTGTTACTTTTCTCCTTTGTTTAGTTCATCTATGTCTGCTTGTTAGCCCCTCAGGCACATGTGACAGCTTATACCATCTGCCACCGACTGCTTGCTCAGTGTGTGCGACGTCATATGCCATCTACGATTATTATATATGTTTTTTCTCTCTGTCAATGCAGTTTCAGAGACAGTGTTAGAGTGCAGTCTCATACATTCCTTAGCTTCACGTTGAGGGAGTTTACATTGTTATTCGTACAGTTTACAAATGTTTTTGTCTTTGTGTGCATGCTAATTTTTTGAAGTAGGTTGTGTGCAATAACCCAGCTGACTGAAGATGAAGTTCTGTGACTTTTGATGAAGAGTGATATTAGGAAGAGGAGTTTTTATTGTCTTCTGATGATCTTCAGATGATGAACTGATGGTGCAGGATGCAGTCTCACTTCACTGGAAGGAATGTGACAATATTTCTGCACCAACTGCATTTACGTCTAGTATTGCTGAAGGGCCATTAGCTTACTTTGAATTGTTCTTTGACAATGAAATAACAGACACGAATTTCATAGAAACAAATAAATATGTGGAAAGTTTTTTTACACAAGGATATCTCCTAAGAAATCGTAATTTGCAAACTGGTTTCCAACTGATGCTGAAGAAGTCAGAGTTCTTTTAGCTTTATTTTTACTGATGGGGATAGTGTCTAAACAATCAGCTACAATGTATTTTACCAAAAAGAACATGCTAGAAATGCCCTTCTTCCCTAATTTTATGGGTGAAGAATGATTTATTTCCTGACAATATTCCTATGTTTTTCTAGCAACAGAAAACAAGTACATGGCAGTAAAAATGTTTAGAAAACTATCCCTGTGATGAAGCATTTGAAAGCAAGATTTCAGAGCGCTCATGAGTTAGGAAACATCATAAGTATTGACGAATTCTTGTTATTGTGGAAACAGAGACTCTTGTGGAAGCAGTGCATACCTTTGAAGGCAGTATGCTTTGGGAGGAACTGTGTGACAAAAATTAGTATTTTTTGAACTTTATTTTGCACACTGGAAGAGATAATGATCTTATCTGTCAAATAACAAAAGTTGATGATATTCTATCAAGAAAAGTGGTGTTAAAATTTCGTTAAAATTTGTTAGACATAGGTAGATGTGTGTATAAGGACAATTACTACTCAAGTCCTGACCCATTCAAAAGACTTGCAGACAGGAATACAGTGATAACTCGTAGGAAAGGAATGCCACATATTGTAAATAGGAACCTACAGAAAGGACAAAACAATGGCCGACAAAAGGGGAAATTAGTGGCTCTGAAACTGAAGGATAAAAGGGAAGTTACAATGCTAACAACAAAGCATGATGAATTGACAATAAATGGGCAAAGAGGAGGAACAGGGGGAGAAGTGAAAGTAAACCCAGATACCACACTGTATATCTGACAACAACCAGAACATGAGGGAGGGGAGGGGGAGTGGATGTGAAAGACCATTACTGGAACCTTTACTTGTGGAAAGAAACCAGAGCAAGGTTTGATACAAAAAACTTTTTAAGCATTTGTTAGATGTGGGTTTCTAATGGTTACATATTTTACTGCCAAAATGGAAACAAGGACCATTTAGAGTTTAGAGTGAGCTTATAACTAATTACCACCACAGTGCCATTGAGCAGAAGTAAAGAAGGTCCTCTGACACTGTCAGTGATTGCCAACAATTTACTGGTAAGACACTTCCCAGAAGAAAATCCAGTGGCAAAAAACGGAAAATGGGCCTAAGGAGTTGTGAGCTACGTGCAATAAAACAGCAAAGAAGGCAGACATCATACAGTTGCAAGACTTGTCCTACAAACACAGCACTGTGTATTGTCCAGTGCTTTGAGCTTTATCACTCTCAAAAAATATTGTAAAAAATTGATTTTCACAACATGATTAAAACTCTTCGTGCCTAAAGTGATTTAGCCTATTAAATCTTTACAGTTGCCAGTGTTCACCCTATTTTTTTTCAGAATGTTATTTCTGGTACTTTATTACACACATAATTTGCAGTATGGGAGGGATATAGCACTCACAGACACGCAGGGCAGATGTCACTTTGCAGGCGCTGTCAGGTAGAAGACAGCATCCGGCTTGAGGGGTTCAAGGACCAGCACAAATTCTTGCCTGAAAGTGTATATGTGTGTGTGTGTGTGTGTGTGTGTGTGTGTGTGTGTGTGTGTGTGTGTGTGAGAGAGAGGGGGGGGGGAGGGGGGGGGGAAAGAGATGCCATATATCACATTTAACACAAGTGCGACATGATGTACATGGGACAAACTATAGGAACAGTCAAAGAAATATGTAGAAAGTACTGATGATGTACCTAGTTAAAGAAAACCATTACGTTAGTAATCAGTGATTTCTGCCTGGGACACAATCTTACATTTACCTTATCTACTCCCACTCCCCAAGCGGCAGCAGGAAAACACACACAAAAAAGAAGGTTATACTTATGCAAGCTTTTGAAACCAGTGACTTTTTCTGGCAGAAGGGTTGAAGGAGAACGAAGAGGGGTGAAGGAAAAGGACTGGAGAAGTTTAGGAACAGGGGTATATTTCGGAAAAGTCACCCAGAACCGTGGGTCAGGGGAGAATTTAAATGGACGGGTTCAAGGTAGAAAGCAGATGACATATTGAATGGGACAGACAACAACAAAGACTGACAGGAGGGTTACATATGAAGGAATGATAGCCACATGGATTAACATAACAACAAAAATAATCAATTTTTATGTTAATTTTGATATACAGTATTACAGCACAAGACGACATGTCAAAAAGATTACAACAATAGAAATTTCAAGACAGGAGTCAGCAGCTTGTGGTCTTGTAGTTAGTGTTCTGACTCTTGATCATGGGACCACAGATTCGATTCCTAGCCAGGTCGAGGATTTTCTCTGCTTGGGACTGTGTGTGTGTGTGTGTGTGCGTGTGTGTGTGAGATCATTATCACCATTTCATCGCCACTGACACACAATTCACTGAAGTGGTGTCACATAAAAAGAGATGCACTAGGCGGCCAGAAGGTGTCTCCTGGTCAAAAATGCCATTCAAGACGTAGATGATATTAGGGTTATGAACAGTAGCAAACCAACATTAATAGTTCCAATTTCACCAACAGGATCGGCAGTTTTTACGCTGCTGTGTAATGTCAAGAAAACAGACTCTCAATAACTTAAAAATTGTAAACTGGTATAATGCTATGTGATGCAACAGTCTTAGATTAATCCCCAACTAGCAGACAGTAGTTCATAATTTTTAATACTCACACAAGTCAAATACAAAGTACAATATCAACCTAATTTCACAAAATTACCAGCAGATACAGGAGCTGCACCAGTGTGCAATTGGCACAGCATGTTTCCAGGCAACATTTCAAAAGCCCTAGAACCTAAATCTGCATGAAAGGAGTCTATTTCAAATTGATTCATCTCTCTCTTCATAGTCATACCTCTTTCGTGAAGGAAGTCTGTTTTGAAATCTTGAACAAAAGATTTTTCTGATATCAACCCCTCCCTTGGCGTCCTACTTTTGAATATGCAAAAGTAGTTTACGTTATTCTGCCTTATTCAGTGTGTAATAAACAGCTTCAAATTTCGGCTGAAGTCTACTCTTTGTTTTATATCTCATGTAGTGGCATCTCATTCTGGTCATGTTCATGTAATGAAATCTTCTCAATGAAGAAACATATTGTTACAGCCAGGTAAGAATTTTTGGGAGAGAAAAAAGGGTATTGGCGCAGTCTTATCCGATAAATATCTCAAAGGCACTGAGCACCCTATCGCATATGATTCAAAGACTTGATCTGCTTCTCAGCAACACTATTCTCAAATAGAGCAAGAGTTCTTTGCCATTATTGATGCAGTTTGGAAATTAAAATTATTCCTTTATGGAGAAAATTTCATCTTATCATGATTCATTGTCCATTGCTCACCACCTTTGGCTCCAAACATCACTTAATAGACCAGACTGTTCTTCACCTCCAGTGTTGGGTGCTGTACCAGTCTAATATTCATTATTATATTCACTTTTGAGCAGTGATATTACTTGCATTTGTGGACACACTGTTCCAATTCACTTTGGGACCTCACCCGTCCTTGGACCAACATAAACTGAAGTGTTTACACCTCAATTCAGATCTGGAGCCAACCATTCCCACTTTCCCTTAACAACACGCAGTGTTGTAGCTGCCACTATTTCTCAAGAACTTGACATTACACCACCTTGTTTACTTTGTACAACACGGGTTGCTGGACATACCACTGAGCCCAAATTTCATACCTCATGTGCCTACGTAACATTTCGAGCCAACGTCCTTCCTGTGGCATCTCCTTTGTGCTCCGAATATGTTCTACAAACCTTATTTGTTCTGGCTGCTGTTCTGCTGGCCTTCAGACATTACGGTGTTAAACATGCGGCATTAAAATTGAAGGCTACTGCTTGTAAACATTGCCAAGTAGGGATCTCATGCCAGGCACAGTCATGTTATCTAGTTTTCAATGTTGGCTCTTTTCCAAAAAACTAGTTCACCTGAAAATGAGCATGTTCACACATCTCAAATATTTTTCATGGGCTCCTTTTCAAATGCAAGAAGTTAACAAACAGTTCCATTTACAACAATCGTAGCTGACTATCTGTTTTGTATAAAGATGGGCCAAGGTGGAGTACAGCTTAGTGGCAAAGGCCAACCTTCTTGCTGTATGTAAGACAAAGCTCCGCAAAAGAGCCACAATTGGTCGTTTTTACATTGCACTAACCACCTCCAGCTGTCTTGCATTTCAATTTTAACACATTTCTTCGAAACTTCAGCAAAAAGTTTCGACAACACATTAACAGATTTTATAATACTGTACTCATCTTTTCAACAATTTTGAAACACTATTATGAAAGAATATTGTTCCACTTAATAAACTATACTTGCTTCAATATCTTGGTTGCAATTACTTTCATACTGCTCTAATGACTGCACAAGTTAAAACATGCTGTCATAGTGAGATCACTTTTCATGATCTACATTTCCTATTTTGTTTCCAATGAACTATGTAAGCATTTTAAGAAGTCTTAAAGCTCTTGCATCAGTCATACTCAATCAAACAGGTCTGAATGCAAAGACCTTTGCAAAATGGTCCATTCTGAGATCTCAAGTCGTTTGCCGTGACTGAACACGCTTTTTTGATGCAGAGGGTAGTTTATTTCACTGATTAATGATGAGTGATATTGAGGCAGTTTTGGTTACACAATGCACTGTCACAAATGAATACTGCCCTCAAATGTAGAAAATCAGAAAATTAATGGTGTCCTGTAAGTATACAGCTGGGTAGTTGATTCGTTTGCATCATGATACTAGTCTCATTGTATTTCATTTAATGATTGCATTTGGGGTAGTGCTTGGTTACAGGTGATTTGTTTGTTTTAGTTGGGTGTGTTGTTGTCCCTCGTGCCTGTCCTTGACTGTTATGACAGTCTGCCCACATAAGACATGTCACATTCTCACGGATTGTGGTACCCACCTGGCTTTCAGACATCTAAAATGTATTTAATATTACAAAAAAGACTTTGTCTTTGCTGAAGGGAGTGAAATACACTGTGTGCTTTGTTTCTGTTGGAGTATAACAATCTTTTGGGTGAGGAAGCCAGCATAAGGCAGATAAGAAATTTTTTATTTCTCTTTTTCTGCATCAGTCTCAAACACTTCTTCAGACATTGCTGAGTTTGACTCCAATGCACATTTAATTTGAAAATCTGAGTACCCACTCTTTCAGAACACTATTTATAGGCGTTGTAATTCTTTGATGCGGCTCTCCTTGTATAGCATCCAAGCTCTGTAGTTGTCAAAATATTATGTATAAAATGGAATCAACAACTCTGTTGTGTACCCAAAAATGTACCGTTAATCAATCACACCCAGAAAACCTGGATAAGCATACAGCATTTCACTCTCTGCATTCACTGTTTGTTCACCATTTTAAGACTTCCTAACAGTGCTTGACAGTGTGTTTTGATGAAACATATATTTTCACCTTGCGGCAATGGGCAGTGGTGCTACTGTGTTGCCATATATAGTCACGTGTTACACGTTTTGTTGTGCCAGTTTTAGTTAGAAAATGTTTGAATTTCTATCACAGATCATAGTAAAAAACGCTAAATGACTTATCCTGAAGTGTTTTAACTATACACAACTTTTGTAAAACCATCAAGACGTTCAAATTTCTCGATCAAATGTTGTCTAGAACGTACTTCTACAACTGTCAATTAAACATTACACACAGCTAATAAGGGAAACACATTAGCATTTTTCCTCATTTAAAGTATGTTTAATTTCACCTTCACAATATTATACTGTTTTCATATATACAGCATTGTTATGTACATATTCATAATACTTTGCTTAGTTTCAACATTGCTGTCACTTCTCATCTTCTGACAACCCCTAAGTTGAAACAAGGCGTTTACAATAAAAGTAATCCATGTTAAAGTAATAAACAAACAACACAAACCTGTAAAACATCCCTGATGATAGCAGACCTGTTAGTGCGATATACCATGACAATATCAAGCACCATCTGCCCCACAATTTCTGCTTTATCAACGCCACTGGTAGATATATTGTCTTCATCCAATGTAGGTCTTACATCTACAGCTCTGTCCATGCCATCATGAATAAAGCGTACCATTCTGATGTATGAATCCAAGTCATTTGTAGTGTGGAGTGCCTGCACCAAAGGACGTCGAAGCAATGAAGGTATATAATATGCACGATACTTTGAGGCTGGAAAACAGAAACAACACCATTAACATTTTGACAGATTAAGAAGGCTAAAAATAATGTTAAGTTTACAAATTCTCCCATACTAAGTAATTCAAAGAAATAATGCTGATGGCAAATGAGACTTTTATACCAAGTGAATTTGTAAGTGATGGAACACATATCTGAAGGCACACAAAACAGGTCACACTGAATTAAAAAACACAAAATGTCCATGATGTGTGACAGTTTACAGATCCTTGAAACTCGTGTACACTTTAATGGAAAAGTTTTAGTTGTAGTAGAAGTAGAAGTAGAAGTAGTAGTAGTAGTAGTAGCAGCAGCAGCAGCAGCAGCTTTATTCATCCGTAGATCTTTCTTTAAATGGATATAGGACATGTCTAAGTATGTACACGTTTAGACCAATTTAAAATAAGCTAATTCGTATACACATATATTTACAGACTTTTAGTTAGAGACAATCATTAGATTTACTCCTGGTATACTTTTTTTACAAATAACTTATTAAATAATGTAATGCCACACTGTTCACTCATATCTCACTATCAGTTGCTGCACGCACTATACAAACATTGTTTCATAACACTTCACACACACACACACACACACACACACACACACACACACACATGCTCTGGTGATCTCTGAGCCATTTTCTGTACCGCAACTTCCCATTTGCTATCCTGAAAAACTAAGTCAGAATCTCTTTATAATGAGTGAGATGTTGAGCTCAGAAGGAGGAAGAGGTATTAGTATTGTGCTATGCCCAGCTCAGAGTAAGTTTTTCTAGAAAAGCAAAAAAGAAGGAAAAACACATAGTGTGAAGGTGTTATGTGGAATGTTGGATGTTTTATAATTATTATTTATTTGTATAACATTTTTTACCAAACCCCTACTCTGTTTTATTTAAGTAATCCTTCAATATATAAAATGTACTGCATAACAGGTACTTTTTAGCTGCCTTTTTAAATAAGTGTATTTTTGCAATTTCTTTAATGTCTTTTGATAATTTATTGTACAGTTTTATTCATTGGTAGAAAATGCTATTTTGAATTTTATGTTTATTTTTTTCTTGTTAAATGTAAGTTGAGTCTAGCTCTTGCTCCATGGTCATGGAAGAGCTGTTTGTGCAGTAATTACCAATGTTATTCTTGATGTGAAAAACTGACTGGTAAATGTATTCACACGTAGCAGTTAAAATCCCCAGTATTTTGAACAGATCTTTACACAACGAGCTCGACTATATTTTTTTATTATTCTTATGGCTCTTTTCTGGAGTCTGAAAATTGTGTTCATATTTTGTGCATTTGTTCCCCAAAAAAGAGTGCCATAGCTAAGAACTGAGTGTACATATGAACAGTATGCAACTAAAAGACACAGCATGTTACACACTCATCACAGGATTCCAAGTCTGTTTGCAAGTACCTTTGTGTATTGACGCCACTTCAACTGAGAATCAATATTCATTCCTATAAATTTTGCATTTGTTGCACAACCTATAGAGGTGCCACCTACATTTAATTTAACATTGTTATTTTCCCACTTCAAACTGAAATTCATGGCACTAGTTTTTTTTTAATGTTCAATCTTACTTTATTGCTTATTGACCAATCGTAAACTTCCTTCAGAGTTCTCTTGTTTTCTCAGTGACTATAATATTGCTGTCAACAGCGAAGAGAATTTTTTCACCATGAGTAACACTTCTGGGAAAGTCATTGATGTATATCAGGAATAGTATTGGTCCTAATATGCTACCTTGTGGAACCCCGATATTAATTTATTTTGATTCTGATAAGTGTTTTACTAAATGTTTAGATCTATTTGAAGTATGTGGTATCTCTACTCTTTGTACCCTATCTGCTAGGGATGGTTGAAACCAAACATTCCTTATGCTTCTAATTTATATAATAGAATCTTGTGATCCACTGTGTCAGAGGCCTTGGAAAGATCCAAAAATATGCCTGTGGCACACTCATCTTTGTCAAGAGCATCAAGTATAACTTTTGTCAATTCTATTATGGCTGACTCTGTATTTTTGCCACTTCGGAAAACAAATTGTGATTCGCTTAAAAGACTTATTTATTCAGGTAATTCATTAATCTGTCTTTCATAATTGCTTCTATTATTTTTGAGAATGGTGACAGCAGGGAAATAGGCTGGTAATTTTCTATGTCTTCTGCATCACCTTTCTTAAGCAAAGGTACAACACTTGCCTGTTTTAACTGCTCTGGAAATTTATAGAGTGCAGCAATCAGCCATCCCCCCCCCCCCCTCGTGTTCAGTACCAGTAGATTTGCCAAAGTTGTGATATTTAATGTGACTTTTGATCTGTATAGCATTCTGAAGTAATGCTATTGACTGACCAATGTAACTGCTACCACGTTCATGATGAATTTCACAAATTCAAGGTACACTGAGACCAAGGCTTTCTGGTCCTGGCACAACATCTACTTAATTTTCTTAGGTGGCCAGAACATGGAATGAATACTGTGGCTGCCAAAGGGTCTGTATCTTATCTTTTGTAGCTCCAAAGAAAGGAAGTTCTATAGAATGATCTCTTTCTGATGATTATTCATGTGCTTTCTTTTCTTAGACACTCCTAACTTAACATCTTGTTCAATACAGCTGTTCTTACAGAACACGTTTTTCAGGTAGCTGATATTGGGATCCAGGTGATCCTTGCCAGGAACTGTTTTAGTTTAAAACTCCTCTCTTTTGGATTGCACGATGAAAGTCTTGCACACTGAAAAATAGGTCAGTATGTGTTTGCTTGAAGGAATGGCTGAGCCAACTGTCTAATTTTGTTCAAGAATAACATCCTCCTCTCTCCATCTCAATTGAAATTAGTATGCACCCCTAATCATATGATGAATAAATAGGTGAAGAGCTTCAATCTCATGTCCCAAGACTGTAAAAGTGTTATCAACATAAAAAAACCAGCCATGTGTGAATAGGATTCATGTTCTGAGGGTTCTGTACAAATTTAATTATTTATAAGATAATAATAATAATAATAATAATAATAATAATAATAATAATAATAAAATAAAAATAAAAATAAAAAAAAATAAAAATAAAAAATAAAAATAAAAAAAATAAAAATAAAAATAAAAAATAAAAAATAAAAAAATAAAAAAATAAAAATAAAAAAATAAAAATAAAAAAAATTAAAAAAAAATAACAGGATACCCCAGTCAGAATTAGAAAACATCAAACAACAAGTACAACAAATACTGGAACAAAATAATGTGCAATTAGAAGAAGAAGAAAATACAGTAATGGACTCAAACATCCCAGAGCAAACAAACAAAGAACAACACGCATCAATTAAACAATCAGAGGAAAATGAAATTTTAAGACAGCCACCAGCACAAGCACAAATAGAACACGAAGTGACACACATGTTAGATATAGAAGAAAAATTTCAGTTGACATATGTAGAATACAAAGACACAAATACAGACATTAGACCATTCTTGCATAGACCACCAAATAGCCCACAAGTCGAAACAACAATAAAAACTATCAACACAATCATACACAACAAAATAAATGAATACACAACTATGGAAGAGTTACAACTACTGGTTTATGTAGGAGCACTCACTACACTAAATATACACACTAGGCAGATATCAGAACCAACCAACACACAGAAGAAACCCACAAAACCAGCATGGCAACACAGGCTACAGATCAGAATAGAAAAACTGAGAAAAGACATCGGACAGTTAACACAATTTATAAGAAATGAAATATCAGACAAAAAACGAAAAAGGTTAGGTAAAATCTCACAACAAGAAGCAATAGAGCAATTAGATGAAAAGAAGCAAAAATTACAAGCTTTGGCGAAACGACTTAGAAGATACAAAAAAAGTGAAAATAGAAGGAAACAAAACCAAACATTCAACACAAACCAAAAGAAATTTTACCAAACAATAGATAACACACACATAAAAATAGACAATCCACCAAACATAAGAGACATGGAACACTTCTGGAGCAGCATATGGTCAAACCCGGTACAACATAACAGGCATGCACGGTGGATACAAGCAGAAACAGATACATACAAGATGATACCACAAATGCCTGAAGTGATAATTTTGCAACATGAAGTCACCCGAGCAATTAATTCTACGCACAATTGGAAAGCCCCTGGAAATGATAAAATAGCAAATTTCTGGCTAAAGAAGTTCACCTCAACACATTCACATCTAACTAAATTATTTAACAGTTACATTGCAGACCCATACATATTCCCTGATACACTTACACATGGAATAACTTATCTGAAACCTAAAGATCAAGCAGACACAGCAAACCCAGCTAAATATCGCCCCATAACATGCCTACCAACAATCTACAAAATATTAACTTCAGTCATTACACAGAAATTAATGACACATACAACACAGAACAAAATTATAAATGAAGAACAAAAAGGCTGCTGCAAAGGAGCGCGAGGATGTAAAGATCAACTGATAATAGATGCAGAGGTGACATATCAAGCTAAAACTAAACAAAGGTCTCTACACTACGCATACATTGATTACCAAAAAGCTTTTGATAGTGTACCCCACTCATGGTTACTACAAATATTGGAAATATACAAAGTAGATCCTAAATTGATACAGTTCCTAAACATAGTAATGAAAAACTGGAAAACCACACTTAATATCCAAACAAATTCAGATAATATCACATCACAGCCAATACAGATTAAGCGTGGAATATACCAAGGAGACTCATTAAGTCCTTTCTGGTTCTGCCTTGCTCTGAACCCACTATCCAACATGCTAAATAATACAAATTATGGATACAATATTACTGGAACATACCCACACAAAATCACACATTTGCTATACATGGATGATCTAAAACTACTGGCAGCAACAAATCAACAACTCAACCAATTACTAAAGATAACAGAAGTATTCAGCAATGATATAAGTATGGCGTTTGGAACAGACAAATGTAAGAAAAATAGCATAGTCAAGGGAAAACACACTAAACAAGAAGATTACATATTGGATAACCACAGCGACTGCATAGAAGCGATGGAAAAAACGGATGCCTATAAATATCTAGGATACAGACAAAAAATAGGAATAGATAATACAAATATTAAAGAAGAACTAAAAGAAAAATATAGACAAAGACTAACAAAAATACTGAAAACAGAATTGACAGCAAGAAACAAGACCAAAGCTATAAATACTTATGCCATACCAATATTGACCTACTCATTTGGAGTAGTGAAATGGAGTAACACAGACCTAGAAGCACTCAATACACTTACACGATCACAATGCCATAAATATAGAATACATCACATACATTCAGCAACAGAAAGATTCACATTAAGCAGAAAGGAAGGAGGAAGGGGATTTATCGATATAAAAAACCTACATTATGGACAGGTAGACAATTTAAGAAAATTCTTTATAGAACGAGCAGAAACTAGCAAAATACACAAAGCAATCACTCATATAAATACATCGGCTACACCACTACAATTTCATAACCACCTCTACAACCCGTTAGACCACATAACATCAACAGATACGAAGAAAGTAAATTGGAAAAAGAAAACACTTCATGGCAAGCACCCGTATCATCTAACACAGCCACACATCGATCAAGACGCATCCAACACATGGCTAAGAAAAGGCAATATATACAGTGAGACAGAAGGATTCATGATTGCAATACAGGATCAAACAATAAACACCAGGTATTACAGCAAGCATATTATTAAAGATCCCAATACCACAACAGATAAATGCAGACTTTGTAAACAACAAATAGAAACAGTAGATCACATCACAAGCGGATGTACAATACTAGCAAATACAGAATACCCCAGAAGACATGACAATGTCGCAAAAATAATACATCAACAGCTTGCCTTACAACATAAACTTTTAAAACAACAAGTTCCTACATACAAGTATGCACCACAAAATGTACTGGAGAATGATGAATACAAATTATACTGGAACAGAACCATTATAACAGATGAAACAACGCCACATAACAAACCTGACATCATACTTACCAATAAAAAGAAGAAATTAACACAACTAATCGAAATATCCATACCCAATACAACAAATATACAAAAGAAAACAGGAGAAAAAATTGAAAAATACATCCAACTGGCTGAGGAAGTCAAAGACATGTGGCATCAGGATAAAGTTGACATCATACCAATTATACTATCAACTACAGGAGTCATACCACACAATATCCACCAGTACATCAATGCAATAGAGCTACATCCAAACGTATATATACAACTACAGAAATCAGTAATTATTGATACATGTTCAATTACCCGAAAGTTCCTAAATGCAATATAACACATACCATACAGTTAAAAGGAAGTGACGCCTGATCAAGGTCCGCGTCACTTTTCATTTTTAACCAGACTTAACGTCTGAGAAAGTAAAGAATAATAATAATAATTTTGTGTGGCTTAATGGTCTGGTGCAAGTTTTTCTTTTGGACACCATTCTGACAAATTGTGTGTCTCTAACCTACCCCAGTTATTCAACCACCCCAGTTTTCCAACCAGGGAAAGAGGACCTGCTGTTTAACATGGAATTCGAACCATGAGTTTTTTCTGCATCTACATCTACATTTTTACTCCGTAAGCTACCCAACGGTGTGTGGCGGAGGGCACATTACGTGCCATTGTCATTACCTGCCTTTCCTGTTCCAGTCGCGTATGGTTCCCGGGAAGAATGATGGCGGAAAGCCTCCATGCGTGCTTGAATCTCTCCAATTTTACATTGAAGATCTCCTCGGGAGGTATAAGTAGGGGGCAAGCAATAAATTCGATACCTCATATAGAAACGCACCCTCTCGAAACCTGGACAGCAAGCTACACCGCGATGCAGAGCGCTTCTCTTGCAGAGTCTGCACCTTGAGTTTGCTAAACATCTCCGTAACGCTATCATGCTAACCAAATAACCCTGTGACGAAACGCGCCGTTCTTCTTTGGATCTTCTCTATCTCCTCTGTCAACCCGACCTGGTACAGATCCCTCACTCATGAGCAATACTCAAGTATAGGTCGAACGAGTGTTTTGTAAGCCACCTCCTTTGTTGATGGACTACATTTTCTAAGGACTCTCCCAATGAATCTCAACCTGGCACCCACCTTACCAACAATTAATTTTATATGATCACTCCACTTCAAATCGTTACTAGTGTTTGTTCCGCTATCATATAATCATACAATAAAGGATCCTTCTTTCTATGTATCTGCAATACATTACATTTGTCTACGTTACGGGTCAGTTGTCACTCCCTGCACCAAGTGCCTATCCGCAGCAGATCTTCCTGCATTTCGCTGCAATTTTCTAATGCTGCAACTCCTCTGCATACTACAGCATCATCCGCAAAAAGCCGCATGGAACTTCCGACACTATCTACTAGGTCACTTATATATATTGTGAAAAGCAATGGTCCCATAACACTCCCCTGTGGCATACCAGAGCTTACTTTAACGTCTGTAGGCGCGTCTCCATTGAGAACAACATGCTGAGTTCTGTTTGCTAAAAATTCTTCAATCCAGCCACACAGCTGGTCTGATATTCTGTAGGCTCTTACTTTGTTTATCAGGTGACAGTTTATCTGGGTTTCCAGAAATGACATGATACGCGAGCAAAAAACATGTTCTAAAATTCTACAACAAATCGATGTCAGAGATATAGGCCTATAGTTTTGCGCATCTGCTCGACGACCCTTCTTGAAAACGGGAATTACCTGTGCTCTTTTCCAATCATTTGGAACCTTCCGTTCCTTGAGAGACTTGTGGTACACGGCTGTTAGGAGGGCAAGTTCTTTCGCGTACTTTGTGTAGAATCGAATTGGTATCCCGTCAGGTCCAGTGGACTTTCCTCTGTTGAGTGATTTGAGTTGCTTTCCTATTCCTTGGACACTTATTTCAATGTCAGCCATTTTTCATTCATGCGAGGATTTAGAGAAGGAATTGCAGTGCCATCTTCCTCTGTGGAACAGCTTAGGAAAAAGGTGTTTAGTATTTCAGCTTTACGCGTGTCATCCTCTGTTTCAATGGCATTATCATCCCAGGGTGTCTGGATATGCTGTTTCAATCCACTTGCTGATTTAACGTAAGATCAGAACTTCCTAGGATTTTCTGTCAAGTCAGTAAATGGAATTTTACTTTCGAATTCACTGAACGCTTCACGCATACCCCTCATTACGCTAACTTTGACATCGTTCAGCTTCTGTTTCTCTGACAGGTTTTGGCTGCATTTAAATTTGCAGAGAAGCTCTCTTTGCTTTTGCAGTAGTTTCCTAACTTTGTTGTTGAACCAAGGTGGGTTTTTCCCATCCCTTACAGTTTTACTCGGCATGTACCTGTCTAAAATGCATTTTATGATTGCCTTGAACTTTTTCCATAAACACTGACATTGTCAGTGTCAGAACATAAATTTTCGTTTTGCTCTGTTAGGTAGTCTGAAATCTGCCTCCTATTACTCTTGCTAAACAGATAAATCTTCCTCCCTTTTTTTATATTCCTATTTACCTCCATATTCAGGGATGCTGCAACGGCCTTATGATCACTGATTCCCTGATCTGCGCTTACAGAGTCAAAAAGTTTGGGTCTGTTTGTTATCAGTAGGTCCAAGATGTTATCTCCACGAGTCGGTTCTCTGTTTCATTGCTCAAGGTAATTTTCGGATAGTGCACTCAGTATAATGTCACTTGATGCTCTGTCCCTACCACCCGTCCTAAACATCCGAGTGTCCCAATCTATATCTGATAAATTGAAATCTCCACCTAAAACTATAACATTCTGAGGAAATTTATGTATATGTATTCCAGATTTTCTCTCAGTTGTTCTGCCACTAATGCTGCTGAGTCGGGAGGTCGGTAAAAGGAGCCAATTATTAACTTCGCATGGTTATTGAGTATAACCTCTACCCATAATAATTCACAGGAACTATCCACTTCTACTTCACTACAGGATAAACTACTACTAACAGCGACAAACACGCCACCACCGGTTGCATGCAATCTATCCTTTCTAAACAGTGTGTGTGCCTTTGTAAAAATTTCGGCAGAATTTATCTCTGGCTTCAGCCAGCTTTCCATACCTAGAACGATTTCAGCTTCGGTGCTTTCTATCAGCGCTTGAAGTTCCGGTACTTTACCAACGCAGCTTCAACAGTTTACAATTACAATATCAATTGCAGTTTGGTCTCCGCATGTCCTGACTTTGCCCCGCACCCTTTGAGGCTGTTGCTCTTTCTGTATTTGCCAGAGGCCATCAAACCTAAAAAACTTCCCAATCCACACCACACAACCCCTGCTACCCGTGTGGCCGCCTGCTGTGTGTAGTGGACTCCTGACCTATCCAGCGAAACCCGAAACCCCACCATCCTATGGCGCAAGTCAACGAATCTGCAGTCCACACGGTCACAGAACCGTCTCAGCTTCTGATTCAGACCCTCCACTCGGCTCTGTACCAAAAGTCCGCAGTGAGTCCTGTCGACGATGCTGCAGATGGTGAGCTCTGCTTTCATCCCACTAGCGAGACTGGCAGTCTGCACCAAATCAGATAGCCGCCGGAAGCCAGAGAGGATTTCCTCCGATCCATAGTGACACACATCATTAGTGCCGACATGAGCGACCACCTGCAGATGCGTGCACCCTGTACCCTTCATGGCATCTGGAAGGACCCTTTCCACATCTGGAATGACTCCCCCCGGTATGCACATGGAGTGCACATTGGTTTTCTTCCCCTTCCTTGCAGCCATATCCCTAAGAGGCCCCATTACGCGCCTGACGTTGGAGCTCCCAACTACCAGTAAGCTCACCCTCTGCGACCACCCGGATCTTGCAGACTGAGGGGCAACCTCTGGAACAGGACAAGCAGCCATGTCCGGCCGAAGATCAGTATCAGCCAGAGACAGAGCCTGAAACCGGTTCGTCAGACAAACTGGAGAGGCCTTCCGTTCAGCCCTCCGGAATGTCTTTCGTCCCCTGCCACACCTCGAGACGACCTCCCACTTTACCATGGGTGAGGGGTCAGCCTCAATGTGGGCAGTATCCCGGGTAACCACAGCCGTAGTCCGATCGGGGGATGCGTGGGACGAGCTGACTGTCCCCGACAAACCCCCATCCGCACCCCCACAGTGATGCCCATTGGCAACAGCCTCAAGCTGTGTGACCGAAGCCAACACTGCCTGAAGTTGGGAGCGAAGGGATGCCAACTCAGCCCGCATCCAAACACAGCAGTCACAGTCCCTATCCATGCTAAATACTGTTGTGCAAAGAAAGTCTGAACTAATCTACAGAGAGCACAAACAATTCTACACAAAATTTAAACAGTTATTAAAATAAAAGACTGCCTAGTAAATGCAGTAATGCTGCTACTTGAGCACTGGTGACACACTGCTCGGCGACAGAAGGCATTCTGACTCCTCACAGCATTGAGGAGTGAAGGCTAGGTTAAAACGGACTCTGAAAAGCCCATGGTCTGATTAAGATTTGATCCTGCAACCTCTCAGTTTCCAGGTACACTGTTTACAACTACACCACGAGGTACAACTTGTAGATAGTTCATTCATGTACAGGTTTTGAAGAGCGAGTTTGTGAGTATCAAAATATGTCACATATACGGCAGTATCTTTTGACCGCATTCACTAAGAAGCTTAAAGTATTTACAAAGACAAGGGATGGTCAACTTTAGACACAAATGTCAACTTTATAACTCTACCTGTTCTCAATCAAAGAGATTGTAACAGACCGACAGACAGAAAACAAATGGCACAAAATATATTTGGCCTTTACAAATGTCTGCTTGTGTCTGTGTATGTGTGTGAGTGTATACCTGTCCTTTTTTCCCTCTAAGGTAAGTCTTTCTGCTCCCGGGATTGGAATGACTCCTTGCCCTCTCCCTTAAAACACACATCCTTTCGTCTTTCCCTCCCCTTCCCTCTTTCCTGATGAAGCAACCGTTGGTTGCGAAAGCTTGAATTTTGTGTGTATGTTTGTGTTTGTTTGTGTGTGTATCGACCTGCCAGTGCTTTCGTTTGGTAAGTCACATCATCTTTGTTTTTAGATATAAAATATATTTCTTACATGACATAATTACAAGTTAACAATTTTCAGATTTTTCCTTTACTTTTACTCTGAAGCCTTGCTTCTTGCCAAAAGTTTTATAACTGGTAGCATTCACAATAATGTTTTGAGAGAAAATTCTCTCTTCTGATTGTGAAACAATAAACACAATTTATTGGTAATGAAAAGAAGAAAGCAGTGACAGTGCAGATGCGAAAGGTAATGGAATGTTCCAGTAACATGTTAAAGCCGAGCAAATCAATCATGTGCAAATTACAGCATGTGGGACACTATGCTGAGATGAACAAAATTTAAACACCTGCCCTAATAAAACCCAGCAAACTGCTCACAATAAATATGCTGTGTGCAAAGTAAATAAATGTGTTGTTATTCAGCAACAATATGAACAATATAAGCAAATATCAACTTTGCTGGACCTTTAACGTGTTATGTTGTACAGCACTCTACTTAAAAGCTGGCAAAGAAACTTGGACACTGAGTCGATTATTGGGATTGGAGAATAGACTGAATGATGATGTGCTTTAAAGTGTCTAGTATCTAAATAACTAAAAGCTAAAACAGCGAAGAGTCACTGCTGCAGGTTACCTACCTAATGGCTTCCAGGTGTGTGTGTGTGTGTGTGTGTGTGTGTGTGTGTGTGTGTGTGTGTGTTTATAAACTTACGTTAAAGGATATACACAATAATTCAAGTATTAAAGTTAGAAACTGTGTACATGATTTGAGGCAGCATAACACATGAAGTGCAAATTACCTGAACTATATTCATCCAGTATTTAATAATGAGAACACTTAGCGACTTCCAGCAAACTTTACATGTAATGTCAAACATTTTAGGAACTTTTCCTCACCAATATCACCCAAAAAATAATGAAAAGAAAAAAGTTTATTGCTTACTATATTTTGTTGTTCACATAGTCAAACTTCAACATTAGGCATGAGGTTTAAATTTTTTTTTTTTTTTTTACTGCTAACTTTATTACAATACATTTTACTGACAGTATTCACATGATGTTGTAGTAGTAGTAGTAGTAGTAGTAGTTGTCGTCGTCGTCTTCAGTCCAAAGACTGGTTTGATACAGCTCTCCAGACTACTCTACCCTGAGTAGGCCTCTTCATCTCCGATTAACTACTGTAACCTACATCCTTCTGAATCTGCTCACTGTATTCATTTTTTGCCCTCCTTCGACAGTTTTTACCCCCCACACTTCCCACCAGTATTAAATTGGTGATCCGTTGATGCCTTAAAATGTGTCCTACCAACCAATCCATTCTTCTAGTCATGTTGTACCACAAATTTCTCTTCTCCCTCATTCTATTGAGTACATCCTCATTAGTTACATGAACTACCCATCTAATCTTGAGCGTTCCTCTGTAGCACCACATTTCAGAAGCTTCTATTCTCTTCTTGTGCAAACTATTTATCTTCCATGTTTCACTTCCATACATGGCTACATTCCATACAAATACTTTCAAGGAAGGACTTTCTGACACTTAAATCTATACTTGATGTTAACATATTTCTCTTCTTCAAAAATGCTTTTCTTGCCATCGCAGTCTACATTTTATATCCTTCCTACTTTGACCATCATCAGTTATCTTGCTTCCCAAATAGCAAAAACTCATCTACTACTTTAAGTGTCTTGTTTCTTAAGCTAATTCCCTCAGCATCACCCAATGTAATTCGACTACATTCCATGATCCTCGTTTTGCTTTTGTTGATGTTCACCTTACATCCTCCTTTTCAAGACACTGTCCATTCTGTTCAATTGCTCTTCCAAGTCCTTTGCTGTCTGTAACAGAATTACAATGTCATCAGCAAACCTCGAAGTTTTTATTTCTTCTCCCTGGACTTTAATTTCTACTCCAATTTTTTATTTGTCTTTACTGCTTGCTCAATATACAGACTTGAATAACAATGGAAATAGACTACAGCCCTGTCTCACTCTGTTCTCAGCCACTGCTTCAATTTTTTGGTCCTTGACCCTCATAACTGTCATCTGGTTTTTGTAGAAATTGTAAATAGCCTTCTGCTCCCTGTATTTCACCCCTGCCACTTTCAGAATTTGAGAGTATTCCAGTGAACATTGTCAAAAGCTTTCTCTAAGTCTACAAATGCTAGAAACATAAGTTTGCCTCTCCTTAACTTATCTTCTATGGGAATGTGTAGGGTCAGTATTGTGTCGTGTGTTCCTACATTTCTCCTGAATGCAAACTGATATTCCCCGAGGTTGGCTTCTACCAGTTTTTCCGTTCTTCTGTAAAGAACTGGTGTTAAGTATTTTGCAACTGTGACTTATTAAACTGATAGTTTGGTAATTTTCATATCAGTCAGCACCTGCTTTCTATGGAATTGGAATTATTACATTCTTATTGAAATCCGAAGGTATTTTGCCTGTCTCATACATCTTGTTTACCAGATGGAAGAGTTTTGTCAGTAGCTCTAGCGAAATGTTGTCTACTCCTGGGGCCTTATTTCGACTTAAGTCTTTCAGTAATTTGTCAAATTCTTCACTTAGTACCACATCTCCCTTCTCATCTTCATCTATGTCCTATTCCATTTCCATAATACTCCCCTTGAGTACATCTCCCTTGTACAGACCGTTTATATACTCCTTCCACCTTTCTGCTATCCCTTCTCCGTTTAGGACCGGTTTTCCATCTGAGCTCTTGATATTTGTACAGGTGGTTCTCTTTTCTCCAAAGGTCTCCTTACTTTTGGTGTAGTCAGTATCTATCTTAACACTTGTGGTACATACTTCTACATCCTTACATTTGTCCTCTAGCCATATCTGCTTAGCCATTTTGCGCTTCTTGTCAATCTGATTCTTTAGACATTTGTATTCCCTTGCACCTGCTTCATTTATTGCATTTTTATATTTTTTCCTTTCATCAATTAAATTCAATATCTCTTGTTTACCCAAGGATTTTGTAAGGGATCCGTGATCCCACGAACATAGATATTAGTATCCGACACCCAGGTCGATAGCACACAAGAGTCAACTGTCGAGCGCTGCAGGAGGCAGTGAGACGAGTGTCGAGTGAGCAGTAGTACTGGAGAGACGGGCAAGAATGGTGGCTGAGTGAGTAGTGAACGGTAAATTTACCAGAGTATGACAAATGAGTGCGTCCCCCTAATCGTCATGGGGTTGACCATCATCAACATTGATATGTGAGTGATATGAAACCAAAAGTGACAAGTGCTGAATTACGTGTTTCGTTTCAACCGCGTCAGCCAGCAACAACCATGGATTGCAGTGAGGATTGTTGTGAATGTTAACCATCATTGTTGCGTGGGAAGAAGTAATTAAAAGCCACAATTAATAAAAGATATAACCGTAATTAGACGTGTAAGGTGAAGGTAGCAAATGCCTCAGAATTTGTGTGTTTGTAGAAAATACATATCAGTTTGTACATCGCAACCTTTATGGTCTTTAATAATAGACAAACTTTCAATCAATAACTATTCCATCTCAGAACAGCCGCACTCGGTTGAAATACCCCCGAAATCACAGCAAGAAAACCGATAGCCTTCATCCATTAAGCACATGGTCATATAATTATAATAATTAATTGTTTGGCTGCTTCAGTAAATTATCACACAAAACCCAATTAGGAATTTAAACGGGGGTGTTTCAATTTCTACTAGCCCTCATCTTTTTACCTATTTATCCTCTGCTACCTTCACTATTTCATTTCTCTAAGCTACCCATTCTTCTTTTACGGGATTCCTTTCCCCTGTTCTTGTCAATCGATCCCTAATGCTCCCTCTGAAACTCTCTACAACCTCTGGTTTTTTCAGTTAATCCACGTCCTATCCTATATCCTTAAAATTCTGCCTTTTTGCAGTTTCTTCAGTTTTAATCTGCTGGTCATAACCAATAAATTGTGTTCAGATTCCACACCCACCCCTGAAAATGTTTTACAATTAAAAACCTGGTTCCTAAATCTCTGTCTTACTATTATATAATCAATCTGAAATCTTCCCATGTCTTCAGGTCTCTTCTACATATACAAACTTGTCTTTTCCTACTATCAAATTCCAGTCTCCCATGACTATTAAATTTTCATCTCCCTTGACTATCTGAATAATTTTTTTTATCTCATCATACATTTCCTCAATCTCCTCCTCACCTGCAGAGCTAGTTGGGGTATAAACTTGTATTACTGTGGTGGGTGTGAGCTTCGTGTCTATCTCGGTTACAATAATGCATTCTCTATGCTATTCATAGCAGTTTATCTGTGTTCCTATTTTTTGTTCATTATTAAACCTACTCCTGTGTTACTCCTATTTGATTTTGTATTTATAACACTGTATTCACCTCACTGAAGTCATTTTCCTAAACACACACACAAACACCCACCCACACACACACACACACACACACACACACACTGTGACTGTACCTGCAAAATTTTATCACATAGTTCAGGAGAGACAATGTTTTATACATGGGGTGGGGCAGTTATTGGTGTTACCCTAATGAAGGTGTCGAAAAGATTAACTTGCTTAAGGTCCATTGAAATGACCGCAATTTGGGAAAAAGCACAATAGCATATTGTGTAAGCTCACAAAGTAATATGAACGGGACATGGCTATCATCCTACTATAAGTATACAGTATTCTCACAGGCAATTCACATGATATGATTTCACATATGTTACCATTTACTTAAAACAAAGATATTGTAGACATTACTGATACTTAATATTCTACTCTCAAATAGTGTCTGCAAGAACAAGTTAAAGTTTATCACTGACATTAACAATGACACACAAAGATGCCATAAACATTAGTTTGGAGTGAGTCTCACATCAATTACAAGGACTGTATTTTTAAATGTTTGAGAGATTGTGAATGGAGTTATATAAACAAATAGTGTTAAATTTAATACATGGCACTTATCAATTGAAGATCCTGAATGGTAATGCAACATATAACATGGAAACAAACATAGAGTTTCCACAGGAAATATAAATGTATAGGTTGGAACCAGTGAAGTTGAGGATGACATTTCACTACTATAAAATGAATTTCATTGTTCTTCTCTCTTTATTCTTATTCTACTTTTGCAGCTGATAACAACTGAAAAATCCTTCACTATTTTGGTTACAAAACAGATGATGAAACGATAAAATACAACTGATTTCATATTTAATATTTGAATAAAAACTTATTTATTATGTTACCATTGACAAGAGGAGCGTTCAGTAGGTAATGCAACACATTCTTTTTCTCAGCCAATTTGATTGAAAATTGCAGAATCTGGTGTGGGGCATTGTGGAATATTCCCACTTCCACCCCTGTAGTCTGAGGAAGTTCTGATCCAGGGTGGCACTATACATAGCCTTCAAAATGGCGGCTGTAATGGAGGTGCATTCCAAACAGAGAGCTGTCACAGTTTCTTATGGTGAAAAACCACAGCATCACAGATATTCACAGGCCCTTGCAAAATGTCTATGGAGACCTGACGGTCAACATATGCTCAGCGAGACATTGGGCGAGACGTCTATCACCACACAACAGTGTCACGCAAAACTGTCCGATCTTCTGCATGCCAGCTGGCTGCACACAGCTCTGACTCCTGCTGTGTTGGAACATAGGGACCATCTTATTTGAGGTGACCATCACATCACAATCAAACACCTCAGTGCTCAACTGGATGTCTCTGTTGGTAGTCCAGATAAACTCAAAGGAGGGTACTTAAATGAGTGTGCCTGCTGGGTTGCAACACTGCTAAACAGAAAATGATAAAGAGCAACGAAGGACCATCTTTGTAGAATTACTTGCGCGTTATGACGCTGACTGTAACAATTTTTTGTTAACAATCATCACAGGTGATGAAACGTGTTGATCACTTCAAGCCACAGCACCTCTCTGGAGAAAAATTTCAGAGCCACACCCTCAGCTGGTAAAGTCATGGTGACAGTCTCCTGGGATTCTGAAGGGGTTATTCTGTTTGATGACCCCCCTCATGGTGTGATGATCAACTCTGAAGTGTACTGTGCTAACCTCAGGAGATTGAAGCGACTTCAGTGGTCAGTCGCCACAAAAATGCAAACAAACTTCCCCTTCTTCATGACAACGCAAGGTCTCATGTAAGGCAGTGCACTCAAGAGCTCACAAAACTTCACTGGACTGTTTATCCTCATCCACCCTACAACCCAGATCTCAAACCTTCCGACTTCCATCTGTCTGGCCCACAGAAGGGTGCAGCATCGTCGCCCAACACCGAAGGTAGGAAGCTGGGAAAGTTAAAAGTCCGCCGAAGCGTAGCTAAAAGTGGGCAGTCCAGCAAGAGGTGGACTACTTTCATTTGGGCGCCACAGCAACACAGAGGTGGGTCCTCGTGACGGAGTAGGTAACCATACGTTAGCTGTGTATGGCCAATGTGCAGCCGGCAGAGGACAAGTTATTCCCTGCGAGAGGACTGCATGGAAGACTTCCATACATTCATCGGCTCCTTAATGACACGCAGCTTGTTGTGCATACTGTTATGCCATTCTGTCTCCCAAAGCCTGAAAACCCTGCGGCTTAAGACAGAACACAGGTCAGCTTCGGAGATGACCATCTCCAGAAGCGGTTTCCGCGTCTCCTGTTTAGCCAGCCTGTTGGCAAGTTCGTTACCTGGGATTCCGACGTGTCCTGGGATCCACACAAACACCACTCAACGATGGGACCATTCCGGGGCATAGATGGACTCCTGGATGGGCCCTAACAGAGGATGGCAAGGATAGCACTGGTTGATAGTTTGTAGGCTGCTCAATGAGTCAGTACATAGGAGAAATGGTGCGCCAGGGCATGAGCAGACATGCTCAAGAACACGAGATATGGCCAGCAGCTCTGCAGTGAAACACTACAGCCGTCTGGCAAGGAGTGCTGTTCAGTATGTCCATGAACATACGTAAAGCCTACGTGACCATAAGCCACTGAACCATCAGTGTAAACCACGTCAGAGCCCCAGAACACGTAAAGAATCGAGAGGAAGTGACAGCAGAGAGCAGCGGGTTTAATGGAGTCTTTAGGGCCATGTGAAAGGTCCAGACACCATGGAGGCGTACTTGAACGGACCGCAAGTACAGGTGGTAAAGGGAAGGACTCCAGTTCAGAGAGAAGGGACAGCACGCGAACCGCAATCGTTAGCCCCTGACCTGGGCCGCCGATGTAGGAGATGGACCACTGTGGGCATGAAAAGGAGGCGGTAATTTGGATGCTCAGGAGAACTACGAATGTGTGCAGCTTAACTGGAGAGCAGTTGTGCATGTCTGATCTGCAATGGAGTGACCCCAGCCTCCACCAGTACGCTGGACACCGGACTCATTCTGAACGCTCCTGTCGCTAGTCGAACCCTGCCGCGGTGCACTAGGTCGAGTAAATGCAATGCTGAGGACGCTGCCAAACCCTAAACCACACTCCCATAGTCAATTCGGGATTGGACAAGGCCTCTGTAGAGCTGCAGCAGTGTAGAGCAATCTGCTCCCCAACTAGAGTTTCTCAGGCAATGGAGGGCATTGAGCTGCTGCCAGCAGTTCCGCTGAAGCTGACGAAGATGAGGAAGTCACGTCAAACAAGCGTTGAAAACCAGTCATAAGAATCGATATGTCTCCACTACAGTGAGTGGATCGTCACAAAGGTAAAGTTCTGGGTCCGGATGAATGGTACGATGCAGACAGAAGTGCATGACACACGAATTTGCGGCTGAAAACTGGAAGCCGTGGGCTAGGGCCCATGACTGTACCTTGTGGATGGTTCCCTCTAGGCGTCACTCAGCAACACCAGTACTGGAGCAGCAGTACAAAATGCAGAAGCAGTCTGCATACAGAGAAGGTGAGATGAAGGGCTAGCTGCTGCTAGACCGTTAATGGCCACTAAAAATAGAGAGACAATCAATACAGAGCCCTGCGGTACTCCATTCTCCTGGATATGGATGGAACTATGGGAGTCACCAACTTGGACACGGAAAGTATGGAGCGACAGGAAGTTTTGGATAAAAATCAGGAGCAGGCCCTGAAGACCCCATTCATACAATCTGGCAAGGATATGATGTCGCCAGGCCGTGTTGCATGTTTTACGTACGTCAAAAAAGACAGCAACCAAGTGTTGGTGTCTGGAAAAGGCTGTTCGGATGGCAGACTCGAAGGACAAAAGATTATCAGTGGTAGAGTGACCCTGGTGAAAGCTGCCCTGACATGGAGCCAGTAGGCCATGTGACTCCAGGACCCAACCCAACCGCCAACACAGCATACGTTCCAGCAGCTTACAAAGAACATTGGTGAGGCTGATGGGCCGATAGCTATCCAAATCAAGCGGGTTTTTACCGGGTTTGAGCAACGGAACGCTGGTGCTCCCCTGCCATTGCTATGGAAAGACGCCATCACACCAGATCCAGTTGAAGATGACAAGGATATGTCATTTGCAGTCAGATGAGAGATGTTTAATTATCTGGCTGTGGATCCGATCACGCCCAGGAGCTGTGTCGGGGCAATGTGGAAGGGCACTGAGAAGCTCCCACTCTGTAAATGGCGCGTTATAGGATTCACTGTGGCGTGAAGGGAATGAGAGGACTTTCCCTTCCAGCCACCGTTTGATTGCGCGAAAGGCTGGGGGGCAATTCTCTGACACAGAGGCTCGAGCAAAGTGCTTGGCAATCGCGTTTGCGTCGGTAGATAACACGCCATTTATGGTAACACTCGAAAAGACGTTTGATCTTTCCCCAGACTTGGGAAAGTGATCTGTGGCACCCAATGGTTGAGACGTATCTCTCCCAACAATCCTGGTTCCGTCGTTTGATAAGTTGGTGAACGTCGCCATGCAGCCATTTAAATGCTATGAGGTGCTCCAAGGAAGTGTGCTGCTTATGCTGCTGTAGAGCTCACTGATGCTCCGTAACTGCTTCAGAGACTTCCAGTGACCACCAAGGGACTGCCTTACACCGGGGGCACCCTAAGTTGTTTCTGCTGCAGAAACAATTCTTGTAGTCACTTGCTCAACCATGACATTGTTGTTACCGTGTGGGGGAGATTCAACGATGACAACAGAGGTGAAAGTTTCCCAATCCGCCTTGTTTAAAGCCCATCTGGGCAGGTGTCAGTGTGTCTGACACCGGGTCGGTGACAGGAAGATGGGGAAATGGTCACTACCACACAGGTCATCATGTGCTGTCCAGTGGATAGATGGGAGAAGTCCTGGGCTGCAAATTGATAAATCAATGGCTGAGTAACTTCCATTAGCCACACTGAAATTTGTGGTGGCCCCAGTATTTAGCCGGCCGGTGTGGCCGTGCGGTTCTAGGCGCTTCAGTCTGGAACCGCGTGACCGCTACAGTCGCAGGTTCGAGTCCTGCCTCGGGCATGGATGTGTGTGGTGTCCTTAGGTTAGTTAGGTTTAAGTAGTTCTAAGTTCTAGGGGACTGATAACCACAGATGTTAAGTCCCATAGTGCTAAGAGCCATTTGAACCAACCCAGTATTTAAGAGGCAGAGGTCGAAGTGAGACAGTAAAGTTTCTACATCTCTGCCTCGGCCAGTAAGCATGGTGCCACCCCACAAGGGGTTATGGGTGTTAAAATCTCCCAAAAGTAGGAAAGGTTTAGGGAGTTGATCAATTGGTGCAGCTAATACATTCAGGGGTACTGCACCACCTGGAGGAAGATATACATTGCAGACAGTTATTTCCTGTGTCATCCTTATTCTGACAGCCACAGCTTCAAGAGGCGTTTGAAGGGGGCACAGTGTCACTACAGACTGAGTTTAGGACATAAACGCAAACTCCACCTGACACTCGATTATAGTCCCTACGGTTCCTGTAATATCCCTTATGGCCGCAGAGGGCAGGGGTCCACATTACCGGGAACCAGGTTACCTGGAGGGCAATGCAGATAGTAGATGTAAGGCTTAACAGTTGCTGTAGCTCAGCCAGGCAGTGGAAAGAACTGCCGCAATTCCACTGGGGAACGACATCGCGAGACTGGGAAGGCATGGAACATTCAATGAGGCAGTTTACGCCTCAGAGTCACCTGCTGCCACTGATTTATTGCCTGAGCAGTCTGTATCCATTGTCTCTGAGGGTCTGGCGACATCTAGGTCCTCAGCGTATGCCAAGATCTCCACCCCATCCTCAGACACAGAGTTTGTAGGTTGCGGTGGTGTGGGTGCCACCGCAATTTCCTTGGTCTTAAGGGTCTTCTGTTTGGATTTCTCTCACTGCTCCCTGGGTTTCCCTGGCTGGGAGGACATCACTGGCTCAGTCCCTGAGACTGAGGATGAGCATGAAGCCCTACGACGAGCTACTTTTGAGCTGTTCAGCCACTGGTGGGTGTCATCTTTCCCACAAGCAGAAACATGGGAAGGGAGTGACCCAAGGGACCCCTTCCTACGAGAGAAGCCAAAGAAGACATATGCTTCTCCAGCTTAGAAGTGGGGACAGACATCCCTGATGGTTGGGAGGGCGGGGGGGGGGGGGGGGGTGTTGCTCCCGAAGTAGGTGGTGTGGGAGCAACAGGGAGGGAAATGACCCCCACCATAAAGGGGGCAGGTGTAGTCTTCCAGCTCTGAGAGGTGACTGGGGTTGGCGGAGCTGATGGTGCCAGAACTGTTGTAGCAGTGGCGTAAGACGATGTCATATGTACAGGATGCAGGTGTTCAAATTTTCTCTTATCCTCAGTGTAGGTCAGTTGGTCCAGGGTCTTGTACTCTACGATTTTCCTTTCTTTCTGGAGAATCCTGCAATCTGGCGAGCAAGGCAAATAGCGCTCTCCGCAGTTGACACAGATGGAAGGTGGGGCAGATGGAGTATTGGGATGTGATGGGCGTCTGCAATCTTTGCATGTGACGCTGGAAGTACAGCGGGAAGACATATGGCCAAACTTGCAGCACTTAAGGCACCACATTGGGGGAGGGACATAGGGCTTTACATCACAGTGATAGACCACCACCTTGACCTTCTTGGACAATGTATCGCCCTCGAAGGCCAAGTTGAAGGCACTGGTGGCAACCTGATTATCCCTCAGACCCCGGTGGACACGCCAGACAAAATGTACACTCGCCACTCTAAATTGGCGCGCAGCTCATCGTCAGACTACAAAAGAAGGTGTGAAGTATGATACCCTGGACCATATTTAAGCTCTTATGGGGCATGATGGTTACAGCAACATCCCCCAGCTTGTCACAAGTGAGTAACATTCGTGACTGGGCAGAGGATGTTGTTTTGGTCAAGACTGACCCAGATCTCATTTTGGACAATCCCTCCACCTTCCCAAAATTGTCCTCTAAATGCTCCACAAAAAACTGAGGCTTCATCGTTATGAAAGTTTCCCCATCAGCTCTTGAACATACAAGGTACCAGGGCGAATAAGATCCGCTGCCATCCTTAGCCTGATGTTCCTCCCATGGTGTGGCCAGGGAGGGGAACGATTTCAAGTTTGTACTTCTATGCGTTGAATTGAGCTCGTGAACACTTAGAGACTGCTGGTGTTTCATCACCAGCAAGAGATGATGGACTACGCTTCATCACGTGTCATCCGCCATGATGCCATCCACTCCGATCAGTGGCACTCCCCACGGGTGCCACCCAGCCACAGCGAAGGCTACCTGGCAGGATAGCCATTGCTGGGAGCGCCAATGCCCCAGGGGAATGGGCGTCTACCCACTGGCATACGTGGGGAGTTAACAGCACAGGCATCAGCAGAGCAATCCCTGTGTGATCAGGGGGCTACAACCAACAGGGTACATGGCGGCCCCACCAAAACGGACTGACTGCCATGCTGGATATCAGGTGCCAAGAAGTCCACGGTCATCGTCAACGCAGAAAGCGACACTGCATAGTGCACGGTGTAAAACGCACCCAGGAAGGTGTCCTTGCCCAAGGGATGGAGGATGAGTGGGATTATGATGACGAGGAAGTAGCCTAAGGATCTCAATGCACGATGGACATGATGCACCATGTAAGGCACCCTTCCCCAATTGGCTTGCACTTCGGGGAAATTTTGGAAAATGGAGGTCAAACCCTACAGAGGACCATCACATAAAAGCTGAAACGTGTTAGACTCCTTTTAGTTGCCTCTTGCGACAGGCAAGAATACCTCAGGCCTATTCTAATCCCTAACTCGCAGGGCGGTGTTTACTATTTCAACAAGGAGATTTCATTCTATGGATGTTGCTCCAGCAATGTACAAAATTTTAAAATTTCAGAGTGATTTTTATCAGAAAAAAATTGATAAGATGAACTGCTCTCGCACCATGGACGTTGTAAGAAGGATACCTTACATAAGCAGCTTTCAATTTTCTATAAATTTAAAGGGGAACTTACATCATTAACATTCAGCAAAACTGGTTTTTCATACAAAAATTTTGCAGCCATAAACCAGTGTCTACCTTAAATTCAGTAGTCTTCACGCTTAATTTTGGACGTGTACACAAATGCATTTCAACTCCCAAAAAAAGGCTAAATTATTATATGACTAGCACTGAACCTTTGACCTACGGTGTACCAGTCTGATGCTAAACACTACTGGTTCATTCTTAAAGTGGAAACTGTTTTTAAAAGGATGGCAGGTAAATTAACCTCGCCTGTTTATCAAGGAAGAAGCTCCTACACAAAGACCCACAAACGCAATTGGCTTTACTGTGAGATAGCTGGCATCTTAAGATACATCATCATTCAACCTGTTCGTTCCCCATCTCTATCTGTATCCTGTATCTGTGAGAAAATTCTCCACTTTATGAGGTTTATGGCTAAAATGTGGAAAAAATAAGCAAGTTATGATGTACAAATGAGAGAATATTGTTTCACAAAAGAAAAATACATTAAATTTTTATGACAACATGCGGCATTAGATTTACATGAAATGTGGATCCACACATATTACTCACTGAATAAATGCTACGAAGTGATAGCATCCAAGGACTACTGTCAAACAAAAGCACCAGACCACATTCCACTGTTGTGCTTTGCAAGGCTCCGACATACAGATGTGTAGTATGTGGCAGTGCTACACTTGCAAGGATACCCGAGTATATGTTGTCACTGCCTCCCCTACCTGTTTCTCTAACATAAACACAATGTTGCTGCCACCCTAGCCAGGCCTTCAGTTTGGCTTACTGGATAATAACTGCAATGGTCATTTTATCATTTGCTTTGTGTCTTAGTGCATTTTTTCCTTTATAATACACAAAAGAATGTATGCAACTAATAGCGAAGGTAAGCAGAAATGCGGTAAGGCTATTACCATCCTGCAAGGCACATTCATTACAGTACGTTATGGCGAACCAATATCACACCTTTCCATGACTAACTGGTAATCAATTTGTCATTCTCACAATCAAAAGTTTATCATCTACAAACAGAATTTAAGTTGAACAATTCACAGCAAATCTGTAGGCTTACCTAGATCTGCTGCATCTGACAGCTTATTTGCCTGCAGTAGGCTGCAAACAACAGAACACGCTGCAGCTGCTGCTGTTACACCAGCTGCACTTAATTGACTCACTATTTGCTCTGGCTTCTGATCTTTCAGGTATGGAATTACATAGTCTCGAAGTGTTTCACCACCGACAGTCAAGCCAAACTGCACATTCATGCGTCTCAGAATATCTTGGATGCCTGTTGATACACAAGGGTCCTTTACAAATAAATGCAATTTACTTGCAAAATTATTATCATTTCTTTCAGCAATAGATAGAAATTGATAAAGAATGTAAGATTGTGATGTGTGCACAAAATTAACTGAAAAAGATCTTTAATATAGACCGTATATTAGCATTAATTACTTCACCATTACTAATATGCTGCTAAGCAATGACTACTAATACTGTTCAGCTTTTAGTGATACTTACTTCTGACAAGTCATTGGGAAAAGTCCAGAATAATTTAAAAACATAAAAACAAAAGCGTTCAGGTAAAATGTCAATGAATCATATAAATAAATGTGAATGTAAAATGAAAATTTGCCAGGGCTCATCCACATCATATGTTAATAAGCCGGTAATACTCTTAAAATTACATGAAGCTGAGGTGCCCTAAGAGGTACCATGTAAAGTGTTAACAGAATGAGTGTAAATTCAAGACATAAAACATTTCACTATAATAATCATAAGAAAATATAAAACTTGTACAAACCTATAAAAGTCTGAAGATAAAATAACTGTACAACAAAAAACTGATTTATAATCATTTTTTATCCAGTAAAATGCTGATAAATGTCATATTACTTCAAACATAGGTGCTGGGAATAACAGCTACAGCAGAACAACAACAACACTCAAAACGTTTCTTTTCTTTGATATGGTGGCCATTTCTGTAAAACACACTTTACATTTCACCTCAAGCTTCAAGGGATTACTTTAAAGATCTGAACGAAAAACTCGCTAGTTTTATACGAGCGGACTTAAAAATGTACATTATTATTATTATTGCAGGTGAAGTATCTATCATTGAATGCTGTACCACCTCAAAGTGACATACATTCATGACATCATTTTTCAACATAGTCCCAAAGTCTCTGTAAATGTTCTACCATTCATTCAATTTCTCAACGATTGAAATCCTGCCATGTCCATGAGACCTTGGTCAAATTGTTGGCACCCTTTTACTACAGTTGGATGCAACATTGCATTTGGTCCACAAACCGCCAGAATTTCAAGGTGAATCTATGTGCAATTTAGTTGTTGACAATAATCATACTGTCCTGTGTACTTCAACTTTTGGGTTTGTTTCCAGTTGCCACACCATTTCACTTTCAATGGGATGAAAATGTTGTGTGTACCACAGTGGAACTGTCTCTGCAGGAAACCTGGACCATGTTCTCTATCTTCTGACAATGCAATACTCTTGTTGTGCAATGATCTCAGCATCGGACAACATGTGGACATTACTATCTGAAGTTCTACATACACAGTAAAAAAAGAGTATGAACGGGTACACCGAAAGTCATGTCAAAGGATATCACATCAATAAACTCATTATGACAAAAATTACAAAAAAATTATTAATTATAAACCTTAAATATCTTAATATCAAAACAGGAGGCATTATATTTATGTTCTGCAATTATGATTTATTTATTCAAACTGTTTTTTTTTTCTTTTTACGTCACTGTCTGGTGATAAGGAAAAACCAGAAACCAGTTTGTGAGTAAATAAATACCAGTGGCAAAACATTAAGAAAATGTTTTCTTTTTCTTATTTCTATTATGTTTTGCCAATTACTGACATAGTAATTGGGGAATATTATCCATGGGTGAGGAACCATTGTGGCACTTGAAAAAGGAGGCAAAATATTTGAAAAATGTGATTAAAAGGTGACATGATATTTTAAAAAGTGATTTAAAGGTGAGAAATTATTCCAATAAACATATAACACAAATGAACTGTTTTCATTTTTCATAACCCCCTGCCAAAAGGACTGGTTAAGACCATGATCAATTTCTCTATTATGATCCTGGCTGGGATAATGCCAGTTTTTCCTTCATATGAATTTATTAATATATAGAAGTACATTGGTAATTCAGCATTGGTTTCTTGATATTCATAACAGAAATCTTAATTCACAAGAAACTTCTACATCACATTTTTACAACTAATGATATTCTATGTTTCAACAATGGAAAAAGATAAACAAAACATTTCTGGATTACTGTTTCTTAGGAATCTTTGTAAAATAGGAAGTAATGATGATAGATTTTCTTTTCTCAAGATTTTTTTTTTTTTTTTTTTTTTTTTTTATTTCCACCACGCTTCCTTTCACTCTTTCTTCTACTTTCACGATTTGTGCACCCTCAGGCAAGCCTTGGCCTGATTTTGCTGCCTTTTCCACTAACAACTGCTTGTTCAAAAGCAAGCAGATTGCCAATATAAAGAGTTCACTATGAAGAACTTCAGAACTACTCAATTTTTTTCAAAGCAGAAATCTTCAAAACACAAGCCAAAATGGTCTGAGGCATTTTCTATTTCTCTATGCAACTTGTGATTAAGTTTTTAAAATGGTGTGTGAACTTAGTGAATAGCTTTTCAGATGAAACAAAATTCTGCTTTCATTGATTTTTTTATTATTATTTTTTATTATTATTAGTAGATAGATAGAATGTCCGCAGCTCGTGGTCTTGCGGTAGTGTTCTCGCTTCCCACACACGGGGTCGATTCCCGGCGTGGTCAGGGATTTTTCCTGCCTTGAGATGACTGGATGTTGTTGTGTCATCTTCATCATCATCATTCAACCACATAATGGTCGGAGGAAGGCAATGGCAAACCACCTCCGCTAGGACCTTGCCTAGTACCGCGGTGCGGGTTTCCCTCATCGTCCCCTATGCTCCTCGGAGTATGGGACCTCATCATCATCATCAGTAGATAGAATATCATTGTAGGATTTGAACTGAACACTAGCACAATTCTTTTTTAGAAGTATGTGCTTAAGAAGATAATATTGAATACCATCCTACTGTTTCAAAATCATGTTGGCTAATGGTCCTAAATTAAGTCAACTCATGGTTGCATGCCTCAAAAACTTGTGATGTCGAATGTCAAACTTTGACTGAATTCCTTCATATTCTTCCCAGCAAAAATGCAAAACTTCAAAATAAGGTAAATTCAGATGCTTCTTAACCTAAACACTCCAAAGCCTTTCCATGGGCATCATACATCATATGAATGCTGTAAGTTGTCTGCCATGGATCTCCTAGACATCACTACCTAGAAGCCTCAAAGCTTTTCTATTGACATTTGGTCATCTAATCGCAGCCTAAGGCATTTATTTAGCAGCAAGATGGCTTCAGAAAGTGCTTCGCATGATTTCTTATGTAATATTTCACTGTCTACTTTGCCAATAAAGAAAGTAGGACCATTAGCTAACATGATTTTGAAACAGTAGGATGGTATTCAATATATTTGTTCTCTGATCAAATTTGTAAATTGTAATTCTCTTTTATCTTTAACATAGGTTGTCTTTTCCATCAAAACTTAATCTGTAAAATGATGAACATGCTTCCTCTAACATATTTTCCTGAAAAAATAGTGTCAGTTTATCATTTACTGCATACCCCATTTTTTTAGATGAGACTGAAAAAAATGTTTAAAAATACTACCATGGAACATAATAAAAATGTTACACATACAGTTGACATATCCAAAGAGTAACTGGAAGTCACTGATTTCACTTTAAAAATCAATCCAGTGGTGGAGGAACTATCCTCGGTACTTAACACCCATATTGTTGGCACACATACCAAACTTGAAGGAAGAGTCTGATCTGAAAGTTCTAAAAGTTACACTTACATTTTGCTGTAAGTGAGTGGTTAACTGAACTATTTTCCTCCCTTGCAGAGACTACTTTTCAAACTATCTGTCTTCTCAAGCCAGTAACTACAGGTTTTGCATTTTCCCATATCAAAAAGTTTATTTTCAAAAGTGAACAGAGTCTCACAGGAGCAGTTGTGTTACAACAGCAAAAGTAGATTCTGGGACAAAAATTGAAGCAGTAGTAGTAGGGGAATAAATGACACTAATAACAGTTGCACAAAATATAAAAACCACTCAAAAATTCAACAAGGAACAATCTACCTCAAATTTCAAAACCCCCTCATCAGGTTAGATCTGGTCTCCGGAGGAGCCAAGGTGGAGATCTGCTCCAACCGCGACGTAAAACACAAAGACCAGCCATAGACATCGCACCGAGGCAATCCTGTGCGCGAATCCCATAGGGCTGCGTCGCACGTTGCCGGTTATGAAACAATCGTGCCAGAGGAGGCTGAGCAACGGTATGGTATGCAGGGGTGTATGGTGTGGACAAAGTTTTATACGCCTGGCGCACTGTAAGTAGCCGTCGCCGCATTCACCAACCTCTGCACAGAAGCTTGGTATGGGGCTAGTTCGGAATGCCCCAGTGGCCAACCGAAGCCCTTCATGGTGCACAACGTCCAACAACTTTAAGTAAGAAGGCCTCGCAGACCCATACACCGTGCACCCATAATCGAGCTGAGATCGCACAAACGCCCTGTAAAACTGGAGCAGACAAGTCCTGTCAGCTCCCCATGTACTGTGGCTAAGACATTTTAAAATACTTAAAGCCTTAAGTGACCGCCGTTTCAGGTCTTTAAGATGAGGTAACCACGTGAGCTTCGAGTCAAAAATGAGCCCCAGAAATCTCACCGTGTCTTTAAAAGTAAGAATAGTGTCCCTCATCCTCAACTCAGGAAAGGTTAAAATCGAACGAGAACGGTTAAAAAGAACACATACAGACTTCTCGGTGGAAAACTTAAAACCACTCTTTTGCGCCCAGTCATCCAAACGCCTAATCGTAAGTTGCAACTGACGAGTTGTCGTTGCAAGGCTTGAAGAAGAGCAAAACAAAGAGAAATCATCCACAAACAAAGAACACTGGACAGGACTTTTCACTATGGACGTAATGCTATTAATAGCGATGGCAAAGAGAGTCACACTTAAAATGCTACCCTGAGGGACACCGTTCTCCTGCGCAAAGCGATCAGACAGGACATCACCAATTCGGTATCTAAAATATCGTGGCGAGAGGAAAGACTGAATAAAAAGAGGAAGACAACCACGAAAACCCCATTCGTGAAGCTGCTCCAGGATGAGACGCCTCCAAGTGGTATCGTAGGCCTTCTCGATGTCGAAAAATACACCTAGAAGGTGATGACGGCGTAGGAAAGCTTGTTGTATAGCCGCCTCCAGGAGGGCAAGGTTATCGAACGTGGAACGAAACCTCCTGAACCCACACTGAAAGCGACTAAGGAGTTGCCGGGATTCTAAAATCCAGACAAGGCGGCGGTTGACCATCCGCTCCAAGGTCTTCCCTATGCAACTAGTGAGGGCAATACTACGGTAGCTACTTGGGCTCGTGCGGTCTCTCCCAGGTTTTAAAAAAGGGATTAAAACTGCCTCACGCCACGCATCAGGAAAGTGACCCGACGCCCAAATGGCATTAAAAAATGCGAGGAGTATTTCTCTGTTGCGCATTGTGAGGTGCCATAGCATACTGTAATGGATCCTGTCGTGACCAGGGGATGTGTCACGAGATCCAGACAATGCAGAATCCAGCTCCCACATAGAAAATGGGCAGTTGTAAACTTCATGAGAGGTGGACTGGAAGTTCAGACTACATCTCTCAGCAACCGCTCTATGGCGCTGGAAACCTGGATCCTGACTGGTTGTTGCAGTAACTGTGGCAAAATACGCTGCCATAGTCTGGGCAATGTCCCGCAGATCCGTGTGGGAGTGCCGTTAGTCATTACAGCAGCTATGGGGCACCTCCCTCCTCTGCCAGAAATTTTCCTGATGGTCTCCCACACAATGGAACTTTTGGTGGAACGATTAATGGTGTTCAGGAACGTTTGCCACGACCTCTTCTTGCTCTCACGGATAATGCGGCGACATCTTGCCCTCGCCACCCGAAAGGCTGCAAGATTCTCAGCAGTCGGCCGACACTTGAACCGACGCAGAACCGCACGCCTGGTCCAGATTGCAGAGCGGCATTCGGCACTCCACCAAGGCACAGGTGGACTCTTCCAGTGGCCTGTGGAATGGATGCTGCAGCCATATTACCGTTTTGGTAATATGATCCACCCACACCTCAACATTCGCACAGTGTTCGAATTGGGCCAACTGGCTATAAAGCGTCCAGTCGGCTCCACTGAGCACCCATCGTGGTGGTCTCCTTTCGGGGCCCACACCTGGCAGGTGAATCCAGATTGGGAAATGATCACTGCCGTGCAAGTCAGCAACCACTTCCCAGTGAGCACTGGCGGCAAGAGCTGGAGAGCAAAGCGAGAGATCAATGGCAGAGAACGACCCAGTCGCCGTGCAGAAATGAGTAATCTGTCCTCCATTGAGCAAGTAGGCACAGGATGACAGGAGAAGCCTCTCAATTGCTCTACCCCTGGGGCAGGTAATTGCAGAGCCCCAAAGCACATTGTGGGCATTAAAATCACCACAAATAATGAATGGCTGGGGGAGCTGTGTAAGAAGGTCGGTGAGGGCCGCTTCATCAAGAGCATCGTGTGGGGGCAAGTAAAGTGAACATACAGTCAATGGATGACGCACATGCACGGACACAGCGACGGCCTGTAAAGTCGTCGTAAGTGAGAGAGGCGAGGAGTGGTAGTCCGTCCTGATGAAAATACCTACGCCGCCTCTAGCTCTCTCTCCACGCAGGTCGTCCTTTTTGTGGAGTGAATAGCCTCGTATCTCAGGGGAGTATGATGGATGGAAATACGTCTCCTGGAGACAGAGACACAGTGGTCTACCCTGAGAGAGTAGACAAAGTTCCTCCACATGCGTCCTGAACCCTTGCAAGTTCCACTGGAGTATGGGAGCCATCTATGTTGGGGGTAGCACCTTCATCCTGTCTCTCCGACGGGGCGGGGAGACCGCAGCAGGTGGAGGGGCAGGCATGGGACGAGATGATTGCCCCACACATACATCGTACTCCATCAACTCTGGGGAAGAGTCAGATGAAGGCTCACGTAAAACAACATCGGCATGGTCAGATGGTTTACCACGGGATTTGACCCGCTGTTGGTGCTGTACAGTAACTTTCTGTGATTTGGTGGACTTTGGGGGAGCTGATGTGGGAGTGGTAATTGGCGCACTGGGCTTGGGAACAACCTCAGCTGTGGGAGGCGCGAGGGGCTGGACCAAGTTCGCCACTGTACCTTTGTCTGCCGTTCGAATAGGGGCTACTGGCTCTGAAACACTGGCTGCGTTGCAAGTGCACTGACAGCTGCAGGTGTTGGTGCCAACACTCACCACCTCAGTCTGCGTTGAGGCATCGACTTTTGGAGTAGGCTTCTGTACCAGGGATGCAAAAGATGTAGCAAATGTGGGAGGTTGCATCGACTTATAAATCTTCTTGGCCTCACCATAGGGGATACGCTTGGTTGTTTTTATTTCCTGGACCTTGCGTTCCTCTAAAAATATTCGGCAGTCCCTACTCCAAACAGGGTGGTTCCCAGAGCAATTAATACATTTAGCCGGAGACGAGCAACCAACTCCTTCATGAGCAGCCTGACCACAGTTTCCACAAGTCACTTCGCCTTTACAGCCTAAGGTGGTATGCCCAAAACGCTGGCATTTAAAACAGCGCATTGGGGTCGGGAAATAAGGCCTCACACTAAGGCGAAGGAAGCCAGCTTTAACATGATCAGGAAGTTTTGTGCTACTGAAGGTTAGAATAAAGGAGTCGGATTTGACAAGAGTGCCATCAACCCTCTTCATGATGTGTTGGACATCAACGATACCTTCTGGAGCCCACTCACGTTGCAGTTCTTCCTTGGGAATATCAACTAGATGCCGGCATGTCACAACACCTTTGCTGTAGTTCAAGGTGCTGTGCAGTTCAGTGTCTATGGCATACTCTCCAAGGCATTTAACAGATTGGAGGTTAGTTGCTTGCTGGGAAGTGGAAGTTTCCACTAGCAAGGTCCCATTACGTAAGCGCTTCACCGATTTTAAGGAGCTACAGATTCTCTCCAATCCCTTTTGTATATAGAAGGGCGAAACCTTCTCAAAACTACCCTCCTTCCGTTTCACAATGAGAAACACATTCGGATTACGGGTCATTCCATATCAAATCACCCAATAAAAAATAAATTTTACACCCACCTCCTTAGATTTTCATGAAATTTGGCTCAAATGGTTCTAATACCATCCTGACAACACCTGCAAATTTTTTTTGCTGTATCTCTTACAGTTTTTTTTTATAAATTTTTAAAGTTTTTATGTTTTGCGTTTTCTGAACCTTCGGAAATGGTCAATTTAATTTGTATTCAAAACTTTAAATTTGCTTATCTTAAAAACTCTTTTAGATAACATCATGAATTTTTGCAGCAAGTTTATTTATTATAGGTATTTGAAGATAAAAATGATGCTATTAAAATATATTAATATTTTCTATGAAAAAAATATATATATGTATTTTTTTCTTTTTTTTTAACGGATGTTTTGTTTTATAAGAATTGCAATATCTAGAGTCTCAGACCTGATAGAATGCTCAAATTTGTTTTAATTTACTCTTAAACATATAGGCTACTTGATAAAACAAAAATAATGATGGCTTTTTAACATGTTTATTAATTACAGTAGATTACATTAGAATTATGTACGAAGATAGTTTACTTACGACACTTATGTATAACCCAACTGATTGCTTGAAACATTGAATTTTTTGAGTAATTTTGTCTTTTTAATAAACATTAATGCTGATTCAAACTGTTTTTCCACTTCATCCAAGAGCTTTCAGTTCTTTTGATACAGTCTTTTTTGAAGTAATACATTCTCCCAGTGCCGCTTGATTGAGGTGCGTCTACTACACAGACTATGTGCTCCAAAGGCACTATGCAGGAATCTTCTCTTTCAGGCCAATAAAATGATGCAGCGGGTCCTGAAGGATGTAGAAATAGAGTTTCTGCATCTTCTTCATCATTGAATATTGTTTTTACCAGTCCAAAGTACCAGTTACCATCATAATTTGCAGCCACATAGCAATTTATGGATGGTTCAACACGAACCCAATCAGAAGAAGAATGGAAAGAAAAGACTAAGGAGGGTTTTACACTATCTGTAGTCCTTCTAATTTCAAGGTTGTTTGTTGGAAGTGGTTTGAAGTTATGAAAACTTCTAGTTCCAGGAATGGTTCGGGTTGCTGAAAAACGTTTTTCTAGTTTTAACCGTAGCAAATCAGCTTCTTTTTTGTCAATAAAGTGAAAATGAATGTTCTCAATATTTTTTTCACAAAACTTATACACATCGATTGCTGTCATTATTTGTTCTTTGTCTGAAAGCTGTAGACTGGCTTTCCTTAAAATTCTTTTAATAGTTCCTCCTAGGCCATCACAAATTGACTTTCCATGACTTGTTGCAAAAAAAGAGTGTTGGGCCTTCAAATTAAAGTCTGTCAAGTGTTCAGTCAAATTTTTAAAACTGTTTCTATTTTTGTACTGCCCAGCACAACCATCTGTAAAGTAGTGAACTGAGTCAATGTCAGTATGATGTAATGACAGCCACTTTGTAATTTCTTTTTGTACAAAGTTAACAAAACCAGTGTCATGTTCTTGGTCATCACTAATAAAACAGTGGTTGAAACAAAAACATTGTTTTCCTCATTTCTTAGAAAAACTCCAACTGGGTGTAGAGTACAACCACCTCTATTCCAGTGGTAACTTTGGGTCTCATTTTGTATAACAAAGGAATAATTTTCACTGAAATCCATCACAATAATTGCTGTTTTGGGTGGTGGGTCTTCTTTCAATCTTTTAAAGGCTGCTGATTGGGATTTTGCTATAAACGAGTGTGGGGTGAGCTTTTCCAATGACCTAACCAATAAAGAAATGTAGTCTTCAACACTGATAGACTGTTTGATCATTTCTGCCCTGTCTGTGTTAACCCACTGACTGATTACAATTTCTTCTTCTAAATCATAATCTTCACTTAGTTTTTCAGTTAAGTACTCAGTTAGTGCAGTATTTGCAGGACAACTGTCGCAATTATGTAGCATGCAGTTTTAGTTTTCCGTGTTGCACACAAGCATCTTAATTAGGTCTTTATAAGATTCTTCAATTTTCACAGCATCCAGTAATAGTTTAACATTCTGGTGGATACTGCATACACATACAGTGTGTCTTTTTTGCATGTACACATTTTTTTGAACACTTACTTTGTCTTTTGTTCCAGGTAGCACTCTGGAACTTTCATCCTTTTCATAAAAATCTGTTACAAGTCTTACTGTATTTTCAGAAAGAGTTTTACCTTTTTTTGGACCAGGAGTTTCCAAAATACCCTTTTCAGATTTTAGCTTTCTAGCTTGTCGCACCATGTACTCACTTACATTAAATTCTTTCATCACTTTATTTCGAGTCCAAGAATCTGGAGCCAAGGTCAGAATCTGGATTTTTCTAGACCTCCCAACAGATGAAATCTTCTCTTTCATAAGAGAAATCATTACATCAAAATCCTTTGCTTTCTCAACCATACTTTTATCTTCTTCGTCATCATCAGAACTTGGTGCATCATATTTTAATGCTTTTGAAACCGCCTTTTTTGCAGTCTTTTCTATACTGCTAACCTTCCTTTTAAAATAAGACCCTTTACTTTGTTCTGACAAGCCATGAAGCTTTATCGGTGTTAAACCTAAATAATCAAGAGCAATGTTTGTTTGTATGAGGGATTCATTTCTGGATTCCAATGATTCTAATTCAACCATGACTTCATCATCTGTTTCACTTTCATTGACTTCAACTCTTAATTTTTCCTCACAAAAGTTACGGCATGTTGAGCAAAGCTTTTGTCCAGGTTTTATGCTAATATTTTTTGTCAGTAATTGTTTAGAAAGATCCAAGCCTACACTTCTCAACGATTTTTTGATGGGCTTTTTGTGTTTTTAGTGGGTCTACACATGTTGTTTGATACTTTTCAAAAACATTTAAAAAGTAGTAGCTGTGGTGTGAACATATATTCTTAAATTCACACAGATTAATTCCAGATCGTAAGTGGATCAAATCTTTTTCTTCCTCACTCAATTCTGATACCGGTTGTAACTTTTTTGAAGGTGTGTAGGTTGTTTGGAAACAGTCTGATTTTTTAAATAACCCTACACTACATGTTTCAATATCTGACATACTGATTTCACTTTTGGTCTGATTACTGTTCTGGTTACTTTTATAGGATATTGGAAAAGAATCTCTGTAAACTAAGTAACAGTACTTAATGAGAGTTCGAATAAACTTAATAAAATACTATCCAAGCACTATTTAACACTGTAATAATTTTTTACTTCAAAACACAGGAGTAACAATACAAAATCCAAGTGTACATTGTTACTCCAAGAAGACAAAAACTTATTTTCGGTGTCTAAGTCACTTGGTATTTTTTATTTTTAAAATATAATTAATATTATTTTAAAAATTAGATAACTATTAAACAGGTTAAAAAGCCAACATAATTTTTCTTTTATCTAATAGCCTATACAATTAAGAGTATTTTAAAACAAATTTGAGCTTTCTATCAGGTCTGAGACTCTAGATATTGCAGTTTTTGTAAAACTAAACATCCGTTAGCTTAAAAAAAAAAAACTTGAAATTTTTTTTTTCATTTGGAAGAATTTAATATATCTTTATGGTAATTTTTTTTAACATTTAGATATAATACACAAACTTATTCCAAAATTTCGTACTGATATCTTGAGTATTCTTTAATATACAAATTTTTTTAGTTGTGAGGACACGTTTAAGTTACAGTTTCCGACTGCTGAAACAACGCTAAATCTAAAAACTTTAAAAATTTATAAAAAAAAAAAAACTATAAGAGATAGAGCAAAAAATTTTTACAAGTGCTTTCAGGATGATAAAAGAAGTAATTGTACCAAGTTTCATCAAAATCTGACATGGTTGGTGTCAAGGCCTGGGTGACTTGACATGGAATGACCCTTACCAGAATGCATTCTGTTACCTAAGACTGGACTTTTTAAAGAAGCGCCGGAGTCAGGGGGACTGACTGCACGGGCCCTCTTAAGAGACTGGGTGTTAGAACCTTCCAGCAGCCCACCCTTTCCGCTGGGAGGAGAAAAGAGGATTTCGAAGGATCCATCGCGGTCCCATGAGCAGCTAGGGAACTAGAAGTCCACCTAGACAGAGCCCCGCGTGCCTAGGTAAGCCTTATACAACTGAGGTGCGGCAGGTTCCCCAGAGGTTGCCCGCTATCGACTGTTCCACCTCAACAGCCATGCATCTCATCAGCGCGCAGCACACCTTGAGATTGAGGGTTTTTTTATAGAGGTTTATTCCATCCTCGCGATCCAGGTGGTCAAGCCAAGATCCCCATTCCCTGAGACACACAACGTTCCACCGCCACGCCGCACGGTGGTCGCTGAAGTATGCTCAGAGCTTACGGTGACAGGGGACTGGCGGCGCTTACCAGTCCCCAGCTCAGGAACCCCGGGGTCGCCAAGCCCGTACCCAGCAAATGAATGCTGAGCCCCTGGGGGCAGGAGGGAGGGAGTCATTAACAACAGTATTAGATGAGGTGACTCTTTGAGCCAGCTTCATTTTAATATAGTCATGGGTGAGGAGATAAAAAAGGTATTGACTGGTAGTGGTTATAGTACGGGGATGAAGAAATAAAAATCATTTGTTACGCTGACGATGCAGTTCCACCAGCAAACAATGAAAATAATCTGCACACATTTTTACATATATTTAATGTTGCAGCCAAAAACATAAATTTTGTCACATACACTTAAGAAAACATGTATGACCACATCTGTGGAACCAATTAGATGCAAACTAAAAACTGGTGGAAAAATTATTCAGCAAGTATTTAAATATCCTGGTACTGAACTGTAAAGCACTGGGAATGTTGAAAAGAAAGTTAGAGAACAAGTATCAAAAGTAAATAAAGTGGCAGGGTATATAAATTATACTATTTGGAAAAACAAGCATACAGGAAAAGATGTAACGACAAGAATATACAAAACAACAGTGAGACCAGTTATAGCGTACACAACTGAGACAAGACTGGAAACATCAAAAACAAAAAGACATCTGGAAATAACAGAAATGAAAATTCTTTGAAGGATTACATGGAAGACATTGTAAGATATAGACAGAAGTGAAAACATTAGAAAAGGATATAAAGTGGACTCTACTAATGAGTGGGTTCATAAGAAAAAAACATGAATGGAATGAACATGTAGACAGGCTGGATTATTGGAAGATTGTGAAAACTGTAAGAAATAAATTACTAGGTGTTAAAAGATGTCCAAAGAAAAGATGGAGTGACAACTTCAGGGTAAATTTACAGGTACTGAAGGAAACAGGCTTTAGCTTAGGATGAAAGGAAGAAGAAGAAAAACAAAAGAAGAAGAAGACCTATTGAGAGATTATGTGTATCACTGCTGGTTTCCAAAGATATTCAACCAACTGATTATAGAACAGGGACGAGCCTAGTGCGAGACAGGTGTATTATAATATCACAAACCACTTAATCAGCCTAAGAGTCCCACCACTTAGCCTCGATAACAAACTGGCAATGATGTCTAAGCCCATGAAGTTCCGTTCTGTAAGATTGATGAACCTGCTTTTGACAATGGTAGAACTCAACATGAGCAGCAATAACAGGAGTCTATTTTCAGTGATAAATTGAAAATAACTGACACATTTCATCATATGGGAGACTGGCAGGTTCTTCAAGAGGAGCCAGGTGACACAAAAGGTGATAAACACGAGGAGAAATGCATGACAGAAACAAAGTATTACACACATTGGGGCTGGCAACTCCAAAAGCTTGGAAATCTTGCCAAACATGTATTTCATATGCAATCTTCCACAGAATCATCATGCGGAAGAAACAGTGGGGGTTGTATCAACTGCAGTGAACTCTGGTGTGTCAAAGATGCAGCCATATAGTTTAAGCCACGAAGAGAGCCTGCTGCTGGTTGGTGTGAGCTCACTGCTGTTTTCGACAAGAGACTGAAGAATTTCTTCCACTGACATATTGGCCATAGCGAACCGAGACGTGAAACACGTGGAGTGATATTGTAATGCTGCACAAACACAATATCAGAATTCCAAACCAACAAACTTTTATTCCGTTTCCACATGCAGGAATGTACTGAGACACTGAATGAAGTAGTACTTAGTATGACACACATAACCAAGTAGAACATTAATGCACAGTCTAACCTTGAGCATTCATCTGTAACATAAACATTAATCTGATGAGTGTCCCAGTGCCGGACTATATAAGGCTGTTTGGTACATGGTGAAGCACTTGCTGCACCATCTGTGCCAATGTGCAGTGGCCTCTTTAGGCTGGCCATGGAGGCACATGCTGTTTAATTTCGCTTGCTTACTGTATAAGGTTACAACACATTATGTATATTTTTTGCACTGAAATCCATTAAGTGCACTTGATGGATTACTGTTGTTCACATAATTTCAACAAGCCTATCAACAAAGTGCAGGAAAAATCATTTAAGTGCACCAAAATGATTTTTATTGTATAGAATATTCCACTATGCACTTAAAAGATTTCTAGCACATTTGTTTAACTTCTGAGAGTGATAACTGCACTTGACTGGTTTTCTCCACACGAAAGATATTCATTTTCTGATACAGAACACATAAATAATCAAAAATGACCACATTTGCACTCAACAGGTTTTTGCAGTACGCCTGTAATAGATTCCTCAATATATAATGCTGCTGCTATTACATAAATCAATCTGCAGTGAGAGTTATTTGAAAATTCAGAAAGTTCTCAATCACCTGGGTGTGGATTACCTGGTTTGTGGGTTGACTGTGCATAGTACAGTGATTCTTGAAAAATGTAAAATGAAGCCAGGAGCATTCTTTTTTAATTACAAAAAATATTTTCATTCAGGACACACTATGATGCAAGTGGCTAATCTCTTATTGCCAGAAGATGATGCAGGTTACAATACCACAGTCTGACATCCTTGAAACAATTTTCCATTGTTTCCCATTTCTCTTCAAGGAACTACAAACATTATAACATGCTCATGGCAATTTCATGTCTATATGTTTGTCTAGCCCTTTCCTTAGGAGCTACTGCTTGATAATTTCCAACATATCTAACACAACACTAAAAGAATATGATGGTTTCCCCCCCTCCCTCCCCTTTTCACCACCCAGCCCCTTCTGGGTTGTTCTCCCCAAGTTCTTGGTATGAACTGGTATGAAATACAATCATACTGTTAAATGTTGTCAGCAGGAATGCATTGTTGGCTGTATCTTTTTTTTTTTTTTAGCCACTAAACAGGTCTCAATAATACTGTAGCTTCTAAAATGAATCACTGACAATGTGTATTAAACTACAATCATGCTCATAAATTAAGGATAATTGCAGAATGTGGTGCCACACAATGTGGCACTAAACAAAACTGGTGCTAATAGCATAGGCACACAGGGAACACACACGACACAGATCTTTAAGGCCACGGTATTGGTGATAAGTTGAGAAAACCATCCCAAAACAGATGTGCTACAAAACGCCACTGTTTCCTGCGTATGTACCCAGACATCACTATGGGATATGATCACCATGCACATGTACACACGCTGCACAACGGGTTGGTATACTCTGGATCAGGTGGTCAAGCAGCTGCTGGGTTATAGCCTCCCATTCTTGCACCAGTGCCTGTCTGAGCACCTGAAGTGTTGTAGGGGTTTGAAGACATGCAGCAATACGTCAACCGAGAGCATCCCAGATGGAGAACAGGCAAGCCACTCCATTCACCTGATATCTTCTGTTTCAAGGCGCTCCTCCACGATGGCAGCTATGTGGGGCAGTGTGTTATCATTCATCAGGAGGAAGGTGGGACCCACTGCACCCCGAAAAGGCGGACATACTGGTGCAAATGACGTCCTGATACATCTGACCTGTTACAGTTCCTCTGTCAAAGACATGCAGGGGTGTACGTGCACCAATCATAATCCCACCCCAGACCATCAAACCACGATCTCCATACAGGTCCCTTTCAAGGACATTAAGGGGTTGGTATCTGGTTTCTGGTTCACACCAGATGAAAGACCGGCGAGAATCACTGTTCAGACTATACCTGGGACCACTGCTCCAATGACCATGTACTGTGTTCTTGACACCAGGCTTTACGGGCTCTCCTGTGACCAGGGGTCAGTAGAATGCACCTTGCAGATCTCTGGGCGATAAACCACGTCTGCTCAGTCGTCTGTAGACTGTGTGTCTGGAGGCAACTGTTCCAGTGGCTGCGGTAAGGTCCCAAGCAAGGTTACCTGCAATACTCTGTGGCAGTCTGCGTGCACTGATGGTGAGATAATCGGTCTTCTTTTGGTGTTGTACACTGTGGACGTCCCGTACTGTAGTGCCTGGACACGTTTCCTGTCTGCTGGAATCGTTGCCATAATCGCGAGATCACATCTTGTGGCACATGGAGGGCCCGTGCTACAACCCGCTGTTTTTGACCAGCCTCCTGTCACCCTAGTATTCTACCCCTCATAACGTCATCATTAGCATGTCTGAGAACATCTGCACACTTACTTGCTGCACCGTACTCTGACATGCACCAACACACCTCTGCGTATGTGAACTGCTGCCAGCGCCACCGTGCAACTACCGCAGGTCAAATGCACTGCATGGTCATACCCCGAGGTGATTTATACCTGCAAACCGCCCACCAGAATGTTGTTTCGCCATGTATCAGCATTATCCTTAATTTAGGAGCATGAGTGTATATTACATTTCTTGTTTTTGTTGAAATTACGTATGGTTTACATGTTTTAGGAAGATGACAGATAAACACAAACATATTGACCTAATGACACAAATCATTAGATAAGGAAAAAATCTGCGAGAGGTTAATTAGCAATGTCTATGAACAGAGTTTTGAATTACTAAGTGACACGGATATAGTGAACAAAGTGTGTTAGGCAGCGGAAGAGAGCAAAGTCAAGACAGCTGAGGAACCTATTATCATGCACGCAGACTGAAATGCATTGATTTCTTATCTGAGAGGTGCAAGACAAAATCTGTTTGAAAATACTGACATTTTGACTCTGAAAAACAAAAAACATAAGCAGAAAAAAAGTGAAGTAACAGCAGAAAAAATTAGAGTTTCTCTATGCACACTGAAAGCAAGTTAATATGAAACGCATTATGTTTTGAATGTATTTTTTAAAATAAGTTGTTATTTTTTGTGTAAGTAATGAAGTGGGTTTTCAAATGTGGCATGTACAATATTTTCTAAATAAAATAAATTGTACTTTTGAATAGAGACATGTATTTTGTATTACCAGAGTTTTTTGTTTTCCATACAGTCTCAGGTCCACATAAACCTGGATACCAGGACTTTGTTGCATTAAGGAGAGTATAAATGACAAATACAATTGCACAGTGGTTTACAACTCCCTCATTTCAGCATCACCTCATTCTCTTTCACAAAAATAATACATTACAATAGCTTATTCCAAAAGAGATTCAAAAATTATTATAGAATCTACCTTCTGTGTCCCCTTTTCTGCCACAAGAAGTCAAAAGTGGCCAGAAATAATGAGGTCTGATGGGAAACCCATCCTGCCTGAGAAGAGAGAGCAGACAGCAGGCCTGTTCCACATTGGAAGACTGTATACTCATCTCTGCTGCCAGAACCAGTGCCTTGTTGTTTAAGCCACTCTCCTCCATTTCTCTGCATATAGACACAATTTTCTCCACTGGCTGAAATGGCAAATTCTTTGTTATTAACAAACTCTCCAGTTCTTATTAAAAAAAAACACATAGAAAAATGAATTTTGGAATGTTGTAAAACAACATACTTAGCAGAAAAAACAGTTTGTTTCTGAATAAAATTAATAATGTGATATAGAGTGTGTGACAAAATTCAGTGCTGAAGTACAAAACATTGTTGTGGCCTTAAGTTCAAAATACCGGTTCGATGCAACACTCCATACAGCATCTGAGTGTGCAAATCGTGGAGGTGCACACAGGAATAACAGCAGTCTTGAAGACTGGAAATAACAATTTGTTTATTCTGGATATAATTACAAGAAGAGATAGCATTACAAGTTGCAATATAGCTCTGATGTGAGTTGCAGGAAGAGATAACACTATCAAGTAACCATATACAACTGATGTTCCTGAAACACCTCACCTTTATCTATGATAATGATATAGCCCGAAGCAATGAATTAAAATTTGTACCAGCTCCGGGATTCAAACCTGAAGCTCCTGCTTATTAGGCAGACACACTACATCTACATCTACATCCATACTCCGCAATCCACCATATGGTGCGTGGCGGAGGGTACCTCGTACCACAACTAGCATCTTCTCTCCCTGTTCCACTCCGAAACAGAATGAGGGAAAAATGCCTCTGTACAAGCCCTAATCTCTCTCATCTTATCTTTGTGGTCATTCCGCGAAATATAAGTTGGCGGCAGTAAAATTGTACTGCAGTCAGCCTCAAATGCTGGTTCTCAAAATTTCCTCAGTAGTGATTCATGAAAAGAACGTCTCCTTTCCTCCAGAGACTCCCACCCAAGCTCCTGAAGCATTTCCGCAACACTTGCCTGATGATCAAACCCACCAGTAGCAAATCTAGAAGCCCGCCTCTGAATTGCTTCTGTGGCCTCTCTCAATTGACCTGATAGGGATCCCAAACGCTCAAGCAGTACTCAAGAATAAGTCGTATTAGTGTTTTATAAGCGGTCTCCTTTACAGATGAACCACATCTTCCCAAAATTCTACCAATGAACCGAAGACGACTATCCGCCTTCCCCACAACTGCCATTACATGCTTGTCCCACTTCATATCGCTTTGCAATGTTACACCCAAATACCTTTATACGAGGGTTGGAACTTAAATAGTGCAACTATTTATTCACAACCAATACAAAACAGTTACATGTTTGCACCTGTTACTGTCTTTCCAAGTAGTCACCAGCATTGTGTAGAACCCATTGCCAGCGATGTGGGAGGTGTAGTATACCATTAGGAGAGCCTGTTCTGTTGATGGTGCGAATGGAGTTGTCTACTGCCTGTCGAATCTCTGGAACAGTTCTGAAGTGAACGCCACGAAGTGGTTCCTTCATCTTCGGAATGAAATCAAAGTCACAAGGACTTAAGTCCACGGAGTATGGTGGGTGGTACAGTACTTCCCAGACCCATCGACCGAACAGAGCAGCCATAGCTTGGGCTGTGTGCACCCGTGAATTGTTGTGCAAAATGATGGGTGGCCTGTGCAGAAAGTGTCGCCGCGTCTTTTGCAAAGCTGGTCACAGGTGATGCTCCAAAAACAAACAATAATACTGTGCATTGATGGTCTGCCCTGGAGGAACGTAATGCATACACGAGAATCACCATAGCTTTAGACTGTTCCATTCGCACCATCAATAGAACAGGCTCTGCTAACAGTGTACTATGTATTCCACATCGTTGGCAATGAGTTCTATACAATGCTGGTGACTACTCTGAAGGACAGTAACAGGTGAAAACATGTAACTCTTTCGTATCGGTTGTGAATAAATAGTTGCCACTATTCAAGATCCAACCCTCGTATTCTGCATGGTTTCGACATTAACAATTTGAATGGGTTATAAAAACAATTGCAATACCCACACCACACTTATTTAAGACAAAACAAACAATGGCAAGTCCAGGGTGGAATAACAACAATATGGAAAGGATAGACTGAATTGAAACTTACAGCTTATTGCTGCAGATGGTGACACATCCTTGTGCTCCTCTAACAAGCGTACGGTGCAGGATGGGTCTCACTGATTTGGCTCAAATTGTGCGAGTAGAAGGAGGTAGATAATCCTACCAAGTGCCAAGAATATCTGGCCTGAGTGAGCCATAGGAAAAGAGAAAATGTTCTCTAAAGATTTTTGAATAGAGTGTATGGGATTTTAAGCAACTTTGTTCTTGTCAGTGCCTTAGCGCAATGGTGTAGCACACCACTGCCAATTTGCCGAGGTGCCTGATTCTCGCTGCACCACCCTCCACTTTTTTTTTTTTTTAAAAAATCCTTGCAATGTTCATTATTATGGTCTAGCCCCAGTGGCCAGAGACAGTGGTCATGTGTGAGTGTGAGTTGTGTTTGCGTGAAAATGTGTGTTTCGTCTACTTAGAAAAAGGCCTTGCGGCCAATAGCTCAACATGTATGGCAGTCTGTTTGTTGCATCTGTCTGCATCTCAACATCTCTTCTAAATGGTGAGCAACAATCTTTCCTCTTCGTAATATTGTAATTATAGAATTCAAATATATTTAAATAATTCAATTTATATAAATACAATTAACACATTCAATTCAGTTATGCATTCCCATATTTGTCACATGAATTTCATTTTATTGGTAGTGATGCCTGAGTAAAGAAAACTTCAAAGATACATTCAATAAGGCAGCAAAAAATCACCAAATTCACCAGCAAAAATGATGTTGCAACTTTGGAAGAAATAGTCATAGCCACAGAGAAGTTCTGTATACAGACAAGACATACAATGTCTGTTCTAAAAATTCCAGAACTTTGTCCACAAAATTTATCTTAGCTCGCTTACCTTTTACTTATTGTACATGGTTCTCCCTCAAAATACTCTCCTCCACAATTAATATGCCACTCCCGACACGCATTTCCACTTCCGGAAGTAGTCTCAATAGTCCTCTTGCTAGGTCGTGCACATCGCCATCTGCCAATTTTCTTTAAGCTCATCTATTTTGTAAATCTTCGTCCTTTCAATGGGGTTTTCAACTTGGGGGGGGGGGGGGGGGGGGGGGTGCTGCGCAGCTGCCAGGTCTGAATGTGCCGGTGCATTATCATGGTGCAAGAGACATGAATTGTCTTGACACATTTCAGGCTGCTTCCTTCTCACATTTTCTCGCAGGCATCGCAACACGTCCCGACAGTACTGCTGGCTAACAGTTTGTCCTCATAGCACGAATTCATGATGAACTAATTCTTCAAAGTCAAAGAAAACTATCAGCATGGCTTTGAAATTTTGGTCTGACCTGATGACGTTTCTTTGTTCTTGGAGAAACTAATCCGACCAATTGTGAAGATTGACCCTTGGTCTCAAAATAATAATCGTAGACCCACATCTCTTCAACAGTTACGATTCTCTTAAGGAACATCTCGTTCTCATTTGTGTGGTCCAAAAGCTCTTCACGGATTGTGAGGCAAAGGTCTTCTTCATCTTGACTCATGAGCCATGGGATAAACTTGGTGGCAACATGATGCATTCCAAGATGCTGTGTCACGATATTACATGATCCAACTGAAATGTCACATTCTTCTGCAATCTCTCGGACAGTCAATCTTCGATTGGCATGCACAATTTCAATCATGTTTCTGACACAAGTGTTGTCCGCAGACGTTGAAGGGCATCCTGAATGAGGGTCATCTTTGGCTTCCATCTGGCCATTTTTAAACCACACGAACTATTCATAACAGCGAAAATGGCTTAAGCACTGATCACTCTAGGGTTCCTGCATCATTTAGTGTGTCTCTGTAAAGGTTTTCTTGTGTTTCATGCAAAATTACATGCAGATGCATTGCTTCTCTAACCCTGCTACCATGAAATTCGCAAACTGTGTGACATAACATTCTACTCAATACAGCACAGAACAATAGCTAACAGATGTACAACAATGAACCTTCTGGCAGTTATGCATTAAACACCCAAATGCACAGCAATGCCAACCGCATTTCACTCCAACACACCACTGGCGAGAAATAATGAATGTTCCAGAATTTTTTAAACAGATCTCATATAATGCCAAATTTCAACTTTTATTACATAATTAACACTGAATAGAATGAATCTCAGTATGCATCAACATATAACAGATCACTGAATTCCAAGGATGCAAACACAATTTGGCAAAAAAGCTCAGTCCCCAAAACCATTTGCTCTTACACCATGCATTAGGAGTGCTTCAGGTAAACTGTTACTCCTTGTATTTTTATGTATGCAAGAGCCTGCCAATATACTGGGTCCTCACGTTGCTAGTACCATCAAGAAATTAGAGAAAGAATGTAAGAATGTTGTTGTTACTTCACCCACGCCAGGGGAACTAACAAAAGAGCTTTAGGCAAAATTCTTAGAAACAATATTAACACCAAAAGTCGCCAAGACCAAAGTCATTCTTTTGGTGGATTCATGGGGTGGCCGAGTAGATTTGACATTGTACGAGGAGACATTAATCAGTGAAGAAGACAAAGTAATGTCTATAATGAAGATCATTCCACCCAAACGTACTCCTCTTGCTCAATCCTGTGATGTATATTTCTATCATCAAGTCAAAAATCTAATTAAAAGACTACAGAGTGTTCCCGAGTTGCTACAACAACTGTGAGCATTATTGAAACTTCCTGGCAGATTAAAACTGTGTGCCGGACCGAGACTCGAACTCGGGACCTTTGCCTTTCGCGGGCAAGCGCTCTACCGACTGAGCTACCCAAGCACGATTCACACCCCATCCTCACAGCTTTAATTCCGCCAGTACCTCGTCTCCTACCTTCCAAACTTCACAGAAGCTCTCCTGCGAACCTTGCAGAACTAGCACTCCTGGAAGAAAGGAAGCATTATTGTCAACAGAATATGCAATTAAAATACACTACTGGCCATTAAAATTGCTACACCACGAAGATGACATGCTACAGACGTGAAATTTAACCGACAGGAAGAAGATGCTGTGATATGCAAATTTTTAGCTTTTCAGAGAATTCACACAAGGTTGGCACCAGTGGCGACACCTACAACGTGCTGACATGAGGAAGGTTTCCAACCGATTTCTCATACAAAAACCGCAGTTGACTGGCTTTGTCTGGTGAAACGTTGTTGTGATGCCTAGCGTGTAAGGAGGAGAAATGCGTACCATCACGTTTCCGACTTTGATAAAGGTCGGATTGTAGCCTATTGCGATTGCAGTTTATCGTATCGCGACATTGCTGCTCGCGTTGGTCCAATGACTGTTAGCAGAATATGGAGTCGGTGGGTTCAGGAGGGTAATACGGAACGCTGTGCTGGATCCCAACAGCCTCGTATCACTAGCAGTCGAGATGACAGGCATCTTATACGCATGGCTGTAACGGATCAAGCAGCCACGTCTCGACCCGGGGTCAACAGATGTGGATGTTTGCCAGACAACAACCATCTGCAAGAACAGTTTGACGACGTTTGCAGCAGCATGGATTATCAGCTCAGAGACCATGGCTGTGGTTACCTTTGACACTGCATCACAGACAGGAGCGCCTGCGATGGTGTCTCAACGACAAACCTGGGTGGACAAATGGCAAAACGTCATTTTTTCGGATGAACCCAGGTTCTGTATGCAGCATCATGATGGTCGCATCCGTGTTTGGTGACACTGCGGTGAACGCACATAGGAAGTGTGTATTCGTCATCACAATACTGGCATATCACCCAACATGATGGTATGGGGTGCCATTTGTTACAAGTCTCGGTCACCTCTTGTTCGCATTGATGGCACTCTGAACAGTGGACATGACGTTTCAGATGTGTTACGACCCGTGGCTCTACCCTTCATTCAATCCCTGCAAAACCCTACATTTCAGCAGGATAATGCAGGACCGCATGTTACAGGTCCTGTACAGGCCTTTCTGGATACAGAAAATGTTCGACTGCTGCCCTGACGAGCACATTTTCCAGATCTCTCACCAGTTGAAAACACCTGGTCAATGGTGGGCGAGCAACTGGCTCGTCACAATACGACAGTCACTACTCTTGATGAACTGTGGTATCGTGTTGAAGCTGCATGGGCACCTGTACCTGTACGCGCCATCCAAGCTCTGTTTGACTCAATGCCCAGGCGTATCAAGACCGTTATTATGGCTAGAGATGGTTGTTCTGGGTACTGATTTCTCAGGATCTATGCACCCAAATTGCGTGAAAATGTAATCAGATGTCAGTCCTAGTATAGTTGTCCAATGAATACCTGTTCATCATATGCATTTCTTCTTGGTGTAGCAATTTTAATGGCCAGTAGTGTACATCTGAACAAGGAGCATCAATTCAGCACTCCTGTTTTCACCCCAATGACTTGCCATACTTGGAATGCTTCAAAATTGCAGAGGAAAGACCTTAATTTTAAAACTTTTGAATGAAGTATGCTTTCCGCTGACGCATATTTCAGAAAAAATGTTTCTGCTCAAAAAATGCTTTCCAAAATTGTGTACAGTGTGAACAATATTTGTGTTTCAAATGTTTCTTCAACGAATATCACCATAAAAATTTTATCTACTAATAATAATTAATTGCTACAATTCTCGGAACTTTTACTTTCATTCAAAATTTCACACAGTTATGTGAATTAATTGCACAAACATACTAATTAATTAATCTTAACTGAATTGGCTGGGGGAATTAGATTAGGAAATGAGACACTTAAAGTAGTAAAGGAGTTTTGCTATTTGGGGAGCAAAATAACTGATGATGGTCGAAGTAGAGAAGATATAATATGTTGACTGGCAATGGCAAGGAAAGCGTTTCTGAAGAAGAGAAATTTAGTAACATCAAGTATAGATTTAAGTGTCAGGAAGTCGTTTTTGAAAGTATTTGTATGGTGTGTAGCCATGTATGGAAGTGAAACATGGACGATAAATAGTTTGGACAAGAAGAGAATAGAAGCTTTCGAAATGTGGAGCTACAAAAGAATGCTGAAGATTAGATGGGTAGATCACATAACTAATGAGGATGTATTGAACAGAATTCGGGAGAAGAGGAGTTTGTGGCACAACTTGACAAGAAGAAGGGACCGGTCGGTAGGACATGTTCTACAGCATCAAGGGATCACAAATTTAGCATTGGAGGGCAGCGTGGAGGGTAAAAATCATAGAGGGAGACCAAGAGATGAATATATTAATCAGATTCAGAAGGATGTAGGTTGCAGAAAGTACTGGGAGATGAAGAAGCTTGCACAGGATAGAGTAGCATGGAGAGCTGCATCAAACCAGTCCAGAACTGAAGACCACAACAACAACAACATGAATATGTTAATTTTACGTGTATAAACTGAACTGTTGGAATTTATTTAAATGTTATAAGTAATATTTTAACAGTGTGACAACAAAAAAATAAAAAGGAAGCAGTGATAAAACTGAGTTGGGAATTGGCAATCGATCATTTGACCATTGTGCTACAATACGGACACTAACAGTGTAACTTAAAATACTTTCAATTTTACTCCAAAATCTTTAGAGAGCATTTTCTCTTTTCCCATGGCCCACTCAGGCAAGATATTCTAGGAATCTGAAAGGGTCATCTTCCTGCTTCTACTCAGTCTGAACCAAACCAGTGAGACCTACCCAACACCCTCCCCCTTGTAAGCCAATGGCCAGCTCACTAAGACAACTGTACAAAGATCTGCAGTTTAACGTGAAATACCAATCATAGTGCAGCTTCACATTTACCAAATATACCACTCATGAACTGAGTAAAAATTAAATTAAATTCTAGAAAAAAAAATCACAAGAACACTTCAGGATTGAGTCTTTTAGTTTAAGTGTATTTACTGTGCTACAAAGTACATTAGTACATAAAACAACCACCACACACTTCTCTCCAGCTCATATTCAGACATGAAATTAACTTAAAAAAAGATTTTACGCCACTTAGATGATTTTCTTTAAAATATAATTGCATTTAGCTATCTACACCTCACCCAACAATGCACCCCCAAAATTAACATCATGCTTGTCTCTCTTGATTTCATAGAAAGACAACATTTGGTGAATAAAAGAAGTACTTCGGATAACTGATCTCTTCAACTTAATACAAAACTATTATGACACACTATTTTCCATTTTTTTCCTTACATTTTTGTGATTTTCTCAATCACAATGTACTACCAAAACCCTCCAGCAGCTTCTTTATGTATGAATTTCTCATTCATTTCTTCTATGTGCACATTCTTGTCAGCTTACCCGGTTTACATGAATTAGCTGCTTGATGAAAAAATTTCCAGCCGAAAATGAGTGTCCTTCAGGAACCACTGGTGGAGGCATTGTCTTCAATATCTTCATGGCTATTTCTTCCTTGCCATGATTAACTAGCCGTAGAATTAAATTAATAGCATCTTGGTTATAGCCTGCCAACTGCTGCATCTTGTCAATGATCTGCATGAAAACAAAACGAACAGAAACTGCCGACCATCTTTAGAGGTACAGTGTACTTAAACTGCATTACATGGACATGATCATCTAAACATTTACCAGTACAACATTTACTAATATGAATACCAACTGAATACGAAGACACAGGTGAGTGCACATAAGTATGTTTGTAACATAAGATGTATGAGTAACTTTGAAAAAAAGTTATACATTTACTTGAGGTTTTGGGCATACTTACTTCATCAATAAATTTGTCATGCCCATTGACAGCAAGTTCGTAAATTATTTCCATAAAATCTTTATCTAAAAGAAACACATTTTTTTCTTGATTTTCTGCAAAGACTTTTCTTATGGAGTCAATGTCTCCACGTTTAGCATATCCACACAACAATGTAGTGTATGTGTCTGAGCTAGGTTCAAGTCCAGCCTGTCGCATTACACCCAAGATACCAACAGCACTCTCCATATCGCTAGAAAACACAATCAAATAATTTGAGAGGATTTTTCACAACATAAATTTCACTGTTATAATTCAACTTCTTATATATCAGACAGCAGGAGGAAAAATGATAAAAACAAAAAAGCTCTTACTCAGCCCTGGAATGTCCCATGATAAGAGCATTAAATACATTTTCATTGACTGGAAGCTGTTTTTCCCTCATGAATTCTAAAATTCGTGTGGCACCTTCAATGTCTCCCCGTTGGCAATATCGAGCTATAAGTCTCTGATAAGTAACACGGTTTGGCTCAACACCCTTCTGCTCAAGATCAGCCAGAAATTCAGTAGGGGAAAATTCATGTTCATTCTCCAAATAAACACGAAGCAATGCATTGTAATGGCTGATGTCCAAGGGTACCCCTAAGACAGAGAAAAAGGAAATTACAAAACTGAAAGATAAACTATTTCTGACAAGGAACTGGACAATGAAGATAAAATATAAGCAATGTTATGAAACTTTGAATATTAACTTGCACAAATTGTCCAAAATATCAGTTTGTAAAGAATGGAAATTTAAATGAAACTAAAAGTTCATATACAAAGTGTAAGCAGGTTGACACAATGCCTGCCCCAAATGTTTTGAGTGTTGTGCAAAACTCCAACAGAGGGGAATGAAATATTTAAAAAATTACAAACACTATGTCACAGAAGTGTTGTGACTCACCGATCTTTCAAAGTGCCGCCGCGCAGTTACGCATGTCCTCTACATGCAGCGCTGTCTGCCAGCCATGCAGCAGCAGCACCACCACCTAAGTGGCCAACCAGCCATCGGCCGCTAGACTTGGACTGAGTTATGATTTGACTGTTAAAGTACACACACGTCTTACTCTGATTACTTGATCTGTGACTTTCACATATTGCGTCTTCCTTGAAATATATTTGTTCAACTTGAAGTTATTACAATTGGCGACGAGGTAGTGATTTTTCTTTTCCATCGTTGACCCACATGTTTCCATGGCTACTTTAGAGCAACTATTGCAAGGTCTCATAGAACAGCCAATGTTTCTCACAAATGCGATTCGTGGTTTAGTCGCGGCATCAAATGCGGGGCGTCTCTCGTCGTCGTCTCTACCTACTTTTCCTCCTAACGACGAGACGGCGGAAGAATGGTCTGATTACGAAAAACGTCTTCGACACCACTTCTTGGCATTTCATGTCGCGGACGAACAAACATGTAAGTCTCTATTCCTTTCATGGATTTCACCTCAAATGTATCGGTTGTTGTCGCAATTGGCTCCTTTGAAAGATCCTGCGTCTTTGTCCTTTGATGAAATGTGCTCACTTCTGTCCGTCTATTTTCAAAAGCAAACGCATGTGGTAGCCTCTCGTGTTGCCTTTTATCGTTGTCAAAAACAACCGAATCAATCCTATCGCGCTTGGGCTGCTGAACTTCTTGGCCTCAGTAGAAAGTGTCAATTTGTTACTGAAGTTCACAAAGAATCCTACGCCGATTCCATGGTACGGGATGCTATTATCCGATCGGCGCCTGACAAAGAAGTTAGGCAACATGCCCTTCAGTTGGCAAATCAGACTCTAGATGAAGTCCTATCCATTGCTCAGTCTTTTGAAATTTCTCGCACCGCTGGAGCGCAAATAGAGGCATGGGGTGACAACGGGGAAATACAACCTCTGTGGGATGTTGACGAAGCGTGTGGCGTGTCCCAGCCGGCCAACGTGGCCGCAGTACACTTCCAAGTGCAGCCTCGGCCTAACCGTAAACAAACCTCTAAGAAACTGCAGCAAAACCCATGGCAACTTCCTTCATGTCCGCGGGGTTTTACGAAACATTCACAAGAAGATGTGTCACAAATGCAAAAAAAAAAGGGTCCTGTGTGATCCGTTTGTAAATCCGACCGCATACATGATGTTCATAAACATGCCGCTGATTCTGATTCTGTGTTGTCTGTCAACTGTACTTCTTCCCTTTCAGGGAAGTTATTCCTCACTGTCCAAATACTGCATCGAGATGTTCGCATGCTGGTGGATACTGATTCTGTTGCCACTATCATCAGTTCTCAGATGTATCTTCAGTTGGGTTCTCCAATCCTGTCACCTGTCACTAGGCAATTACGGACTTACAATAAACAGAAGATTTCTCTCTTGGGACAATTTGATGCTGAGGTATCTTACAAACCTGTCGTTCGCACTGTTCCCATATTTGTGGTCGACCATAGTAATGCGGAGAACCTTTTTGGTTTCGAGGCCTTTCGGGTTTTTGGGTTCTCCATAGATGACTCTGTCAATATCGTCTCTGATGCTATTCCTTATGCTCAATTGGATCCCTTGTCAACGACATTTTCGTCCCTTTTTTCTCCTGGTTTAGGCCGTGCAAAGACTTTGAAGTTCATATCACGCTCAAAGTTTTTTTGGGCTCAGCCCATTCCTGTGGCCCTTCATGATCAGGTCAAACGGGAGCTGGATCGTCTCATTGCTTCAGGGGTCTTGCTTCCTGTCGCTTCCAGTGAGTGGTCCTCTCCTGACGTTGTCGTTGCTAAGCCAAATGGTGGTATTCGTATCTGTGGTGATTTCAAAGCCACTGTAAATGCTCAATGCCTTATCGACACTTACCCTATGCCTCGACTTGAAGAATTGTTCACTAAACTGGCTGGAGGCCAGTATTTTTCTAAACTTGACCTGTCAGAAACTTATCATCAACTTCCTCTCGACGCTGCTTCCCGGCAGTTTCTGGTCCTTAACAGGCCTTTCGGCCTCTATCAATACCAAAGATTGCCATTCGAAGTTGCCAGCGCCCCTGCTCTCTTTCAACGATTCTTGGAACAATTATTGCTCATTGTTACTGTGAGTATAAATTATCAGGACGACATTGTTGTCACTGGCTCCACCACTGACGAACATCTTCAAAATCCCCGCACACTTTTTCATGTCTTACAGACTGCCGGTCTTAAGTGTATCTTCAGAAATCAAAATTTTTTCATGCATCTATCACGTACTTGGGGTTTCAACTCTCTCGGGATGGTACTTGTTCACTTCAGCAAACTGTTGCTGCGATCGATGCCCTACCTCACCCTACATCTGTTAAGGAACTACAGGCCTTCTTGGAGAAAATAGCATACTATCACAAGTTTTTACCGTCTGCTGCTTCGGTGGCTCAGCCGTTGCATCGCCTGTTGCATAAAAACGTGCCTTTTCACTGGTCCGTGTCATGCGATGCGGCTTTCCAGAAATTGAAAACTATGCTGAAACAGACCCTGTGGCTGGCTACTTATCGACCTGGCCAACATCTTGTTCTTGTTCTCTACATGTGGCGCTGTCTGCCAGCCATGCAGCAGCCAGCCAGCCAGCGGCCGCTAGACTTGGACTCAGTTATGATTTGACTGTTAAAGTGTACACACATATTACTGTGTTTACTTGATCTGTGACTTTCATGTATTGCGTCTTCCTTGAAATATATTTGTTCAACTTGAAGTTATTACAAGAGTCTCTGACCTCAGTTTAAGTTTTTCATTGGTATAAAGGGCTTCATAAAAGAGCAAGAAGCCAAACGATTGACTGAATGTCTCTCAATACCGACATCAGATAAAATGTATTGAACTAAAGAGCTCTTACCAACAGAATCATCAGTAGTAGAGTGTGTCTCATTCTACTCTTCAGACTGAAAGGAAGCGTATTGGATACCTGCTAGAAGCAATATTGTTTTTTTTTACTTTTTGAAAAAATTCTGTTTTTTTTTTCAAATTGGATTGTTAATAACAAATGCTGAATCATAATTTTTAATAATTATTACATGTTTCATAGTTAATTATTAACTGCATGAAAATTAAAGTATTCACAATAAATTAAAACTTGATACAAAAATCTAAAACATCAAATACAAAATTAAATACTTTTTCGTTTTATACTTTTTCAAAAGTATATGATCAAAAGCGTTATTGATATACAACATTTTTCATTTAACGATAAGACATTCTGTGGTTTTGTTACCAATTTCAATGAATAATGAATGTGATTAATAAATAAAAACAAAAAAGTTACTTTTATTTTAAAAATGTGGATCAATATTTGCTATTAACTTCTCAATTTGATATTAAAAAAACTGAAGTTTCATGTGGGAATATCAACAATATCAGGAAAACGACACATTGCTACTCACCGTAAAGATGACCCACTGATTTGCAGACAGGCACAATCAAGACTGTTACAATTTAGTTTTCTGTCAAAACCTTCTTCAGTAAAGAAATCACATACACATTCACACAAGCAAGCACATCTCATGTACAAATTACCGCTACCGCTGGTAACAGTGGTCAGACGTGCACGAGGTGTGCTTGCTTGTGTGAATGTGTGTGTTTTCTTTGCTGGAGAAGGCACTGGGCAAAAGCTGTAATGTGTAACAGTCTTTTTGCTGGGCTTGTCCGCAGCTCAGTGAGTCATCTTTACAGTGAGTAGCAATCTACTCTTTTCCTAATATTGTCAATTTGATACTGCAATTAATATAAATTCAAATAAAAGAAAAAATATTTACTTTCTGGAAGAATCAAACAAATGTCATTGTGATTTGAAGACTAGGATGATAACACTCGGCTAAGCAGTGGACGATTCTGTTAGCAGAAGAGGATTGGTGATCTTCAAATCAAATCCTACAAGCCAGAAGAATATTAAAGAAGGCCATTCCATAACAACCCCTCTTAAGAAAAAAGTCTCAGTCTTAGAATGATCACTAATATTGTTGTATTGCCAAAAAAATATGCTAAGTGCACCTTTTCTAAGCACTTTCACATGAGAAATAGGTGTACTTAATGTATTCCCCAAGTTTTGACTGACAATCTGAAAAATGTGTACAACTCGGTTTCACAAGAATAGACTGATTGTTTGACAAATAAATTGAATTTTCTTGAATATTTCATAAGCATTAATGAAATTTGTTTACTAGTAGAACCAGGAGTAACACCATGCTCACTAACGTTTTTTGACAGTAGAGAAGTCATCATGGAATGCACTGGGGAGACAAGTATTTGAACGTGTGACAAAGCAAGTCATGCACATACATCACTCAATCCAGTGTGGTTGTATCATTCATCATGACAATGTGTGGACCCACGCTGTGTTTATGGCAGGTGAATGTTTGGCTATGAAAAACATTTCAGCACTTCCCCAACTACCTTACAATACAAGCATAGTCAACTGAATCAAATTCCATTTGAATGGAAACAATTCTTGGATCACTGAAATTTTCCAGGAGTCTGTGACATGGAACTCTCCTTTATTTTCGACCTTCGTGACACAGTTCACAACTTTTCTAGTCACCACTTCTATTTTCTTGTTTCCTAATGTTGGAAACTCCATATCCCCATCACAAGCCTCTTCAGTATCAGCACCAAAAACAAAGTTGCCTCAACTCTTTAACTCTTCCACCACTGTTGCCACACATTTCACAGCCACCACGGCTTTCATTAAATGGTGTTAAATTACACCTTGACCATTAATATTACTACTACTGATTGAGTTCTTCAAATTTGCATTCATAGGCTTAGCAAAGTATTTACCAAATCTTTAAGCTTTAACAGTATTTCCATTTTTCATTCAATAAGTCCGTTTCCTATTTTGAACACCGTTTAGCTTCTTCAGGCCACTCACTGTTGGATAGCCTACTTTTTTAAGACAGAATAATATCTAACAAGCACAGCAATGAATACTGATAAAGCATTGTCAAATCATACAGGAGTTGATGTGAAACGCAGATGTACAGCTGTTGCAACTAGCGACATTATCAATCACACTCCAACTGAACTCAACTATGAACTAAATTCTATGCTAGCATCAACACTACTACCCTGACTTCCATATTTTCAAATTATGTAATTTTTTATAGTTCTCTCAGTGCCTACACCCAAGGCCTACCTGACCTACAGGTAAACATAGCTGCCAACTTACGGAAGATGTTGTCAGTAATCACATGGTAAATATGGAGGCAGGCTTGGGGGGCCTTGTCCAGAAAATTTTAAAAATTATACCTGATTTCAGGCTTTAAATGCTGTTCCAGACACTTCCAGACCATACATAAAGATTTTCCAGAAATAAAAAACATTGTAAATGAAAAAAATCAAGTGTTTTTTAATAATTCATCATCTAGCAAAAGTAGTTCTTTGATGTGGCTGCATAAGTTGATGAAAAGACTCCTGATATTTTGTAAAATTTTTATAAATGCCAAATTTTTCAAACCCGGTAGCTTCTAGTGCCTACATCGAAGACAGTATCTTATTCTCTTTGACATATATACCGCGCAAGGTTTGATAAATCTCACAATGAAATCTGTAAAAAAGGTATTTACGATGCTGTGAAGTTCATGGATTACTGGCTCATTTTTCTGAAGGATTCCATGTGCTTTGGTAAATAACAAAAGAATATTCTGCAAAAAAGAAAGAAAAATATAGTTTAGTAACTGGATCATTTGCCTGGCTAGCCGTGCGGTCTAACTTGCTGCTTCCCGAGCAGGAAGGCAGTTACGCTACGTCGGTGATTGTTGCGCAAATACAGTCTCCACATACGTGTGCACCATCATTACTCAACCACGCAAACATTTGGGGTTCACTCGTCTGGCATGAGATGTTCCCAGGGGGGCCCGCTGGGGGCCGAACCACACAATAACCCTGGGTTCGGTGTGAGGCGACGGTGGGGTTGGGGGACTGCTGTGGCCTGTTGTGGGGTTATGAACCACTAAGGACTCTGGCGGGACGAAGCCTCTCCATCATTTCTAGGTCCCTGGTTCAATACACAATACAACGGAATCATTTAGAATAGGGTGTAGTCTACATAAGTGAGAAATCTTGTATTTTTTGCAGTTTCCTCATTGACAATTTTTTGCCAGAGGTTTCCACTGTTCAATTATTCTTTATACAGGTTGGAGCAAAGGGGGCCATCTTGTACACAAAAATCAAAGGCTGAAAGATTAATGTATTTTTGAAAATACAGAGCAGTCAAATAAATGAAGTACAATTAAGAGCCATCTATTAGGTTTTACTGAAATGCTCATTATGTGAAGTATGAGTATGCTGCATAGTCCAAAAACATCCGATTTTATAGAGTTCAATGTTACGCATATTTGAGTTTAACAGTAGTGCCTTTTTGAACTTTTTTCAGACAGTAGTGAAGATTCATTACAAATTCTTCAGCATGAAAATGTTCAAGGCTTCACACACCTGTTTGTGCAGATATATATGAAGCCAGTGGCGGGAATAAGTTTGTATCATTATATGTGGTTGTACTTTCTTCAAGAAAGCAGCAACTCCTCTTGTATGTCTCACCACTGTATTTGCAGTGTCACATGTGGATGAAGTGCATCTTTTCCAGGTAGTTCTTTCCTTAGCAGCTGTTTGCTCAAGAGATTAAGAATGTCATCTGGTTAGAAAAACTGCCATAGCTTACAGACAAATGCCTTGAACCTTGTGACATCACTTTCTTTGAAATCAGGTTTTTTATTCCTATCCTTTAAGCTGGCACAGGCAGAACAAAACATTTTCTTCGCCACTCAATGTAACCTATCTTAGTAAGCTGTGGTGATGAAATTATTCATAGACAGCTTTATTATGTTCTCAGAAAATCATTATGCACATTTAACGAGTAGTACATTTTCTGATTTGTGAAGTACCTACCTCTGTAATTTTTAGTAATTTCCCATAACTCCATGATAAAGATGATAAGTTCGCAACGATTACAGACAATCCTTAATAGTTGGCAGCCATGTCTAAATCCAGCCCTCATCATACGAAAAAGAAAGAGAATGGGGTTGGAAGGAATGAGACCATTCAAGGAAAGGAGAGTCACAAAGAGCAAGAGCCGGTGGAATGTCAGCAGGAAAAGATGGGAGGGAAACATCTCACCTTTTCTACGTATTTCTCAGTCAGCTTCTGCAGAAAAAGTAGTCTTTCGCTATCATTACTTGGTTGTAGCTTGATATTCCGCAATGGAGAGGAACAAAGTTGCAAATTGGAATGAATGCACAATAAAAACACAATATTCTTGAACTTACCTAGGTTTTCTAATGTTTTCCATACTTCATTCACAATTTTTGTCCTCACCTCAGGAGATTCTTCAGGTACAAGGTTTCCACAGCATCGTATAATCAGAAGAGACTGAGTGCTTGTGGCGCAACCTGTGCACACAATACTCATAAACACAAATGTCATTACTCATAACACAAATGTCATTCTGAATTTCAATATGCAGTAAACAGCAAGAAATAAATAAAACTTGTAGATTCATACGTATGAAGTTTGTGTGAAATGATACACACAATTCTTGACAACCAAAAGTTTGCAATACTCTGACAACAATTGCCAGAATGAGATCTATTTTGATCCACACACTATAATTGTTGGTTCAAGCACAAATACTTCAAAATGACTTCAGTTACCTCACATGATATCACGAGGTGTGTGAGAAAAGTAATCAGACAGATTTTTTTATCAACCAAAGTTTTATTTTTTTTTTTAATAACAATTTTGTACCCTTCAAAGTAGTTCCCTTTGGCAGCTAAACACTGGCAGAGCCATTATTCCCAGTCTTGGTAGCAGTGCTGAAAGGCTTCAACTAGTAGGGCCTATAAGAAGTCAGTTACAGTCTTTTGAATGTTGTTCAGAGTTCCAAAATAACATCATTTTAAGACTTTTTTAAAGTTCACGAGTGGGGGAAAAGAGAGAAAGAGAGAGAGAGGGGGGGAGGAGGAGGGGGGGGGGGAGTCACAAGGGCTCAGATCAGGTGAATAGGGGTGCTGCGGAACAACACTAAACAACCCTAATGGCTTTTGACGTCAAAAATTACATGACAGATGTGGCCATGTGACATGAAGCTTTGTCATGATGCAGCATCCACTTGTCTGCAATGTCCAGTCTCAATCGATTCACCCTTTTCCTGAATCTTTCAAGGACATCTTTGTAAAACATTTGGACAACAGATTGTCCAGGAGGAAAAATCTCACAAGAGTGCACACATGTTTGATGATTTCATTGCTTTTTGAAGTTGTAGGTCTCCCTGAGCGAGGTTCACCTTCAATGTGTTCTTGGCCTTTCAAAGGTGATTTGTGCCAGTGGAAAGCTTGTGCTCTTAACCCATTACTGGCCACTGTCCCTTTTTTGGGACGCGTATATTTTACTTATTTCTACGTAAGCAATGGAGCTTTTAGCCTTTATTGTTGCACCTGTAGGTTCAACTAACTGCTATAATGCCTGTAAATGTAAAATAAATAACTTTTTTCTAAGTACTTCATGTCAGGAAAATTATAAACTTGCCGATTTTTTGTTCTTGCACTGGGCAGCACTGTATGTCTGCTGGTAGTTCGTGGATGACAATGAGCTGTGATTTAGTTGTCTGGGTGTGTTTATTATGAACATATGGATGTCCGTGTAAGATTAAGTATACTTCAAATTTTTTCAAGTAAGTGCAATTTCGATATATTTTATGCGTCCCAATAATGGGACAATGGCATGCTACATTATCATTTATTGTTGATGTGCCCTATTCTTGTATACACGTATTATACAGAGAAGAATTGCATTTTACTTTCTTTATATCTGCTTTTTTTTCATATTCTATTCGAATTTTACGATTCCAACAGGATAAAAACATGCCGCGTGGGCTTACACTTGAAGAAATTCTAGCAGAACTAGAGAAACATCAAGGGAGTGATGATGAAGATGATTACGTAGAATTGGAGAATATTCCACCCAACACAGATGTAATAACAGATGAAGAAGACATTCACGAAAATGTACTGAACAATGAGTCTGTTGTACAACATGTAGCCAGTACTTTAGAGCTCATAACCAGCCGAGATGAAGCTAATGCTACAGGTGTACTTCCAGAAGCCAAAAGAAGGAAAGCATTACGAGATGGAGCAGAAAGTGGTAAGTTATCTACAAAAAAATATAAATGTAAGTGGTATTAATGTCAACAAATGTACACAAACACTAGTGAACCAGGGAAGAGCAACGAACATTATGTTGCAGAATGTCTAGCAAATAAGACAGCGCCCCAGGTGTTTGAAGATTTTTTTTTTCTGAGAAACTAATTGATACTATTATTGAAAAAAGCTAAATCTATGCTTGCCAACACAACAAAATAAATTTTCTGCTAACCAAAGAAGAACTAAAATCATTTATTGGCACACTACTTCTGAGTGGTTATCATAAGCTTCCCCATCAGAATATGTACTGGGAACAGGCTCCTGATGTCGGTGTTCCTTTAGTCTTCAACTCCATGTGAAGAAATAGGTTTCGGGAAATAAAGAGATTCATTCATCTCAATGACAACTCCAAAATAGACAGAAACGACAAGATGTACAAACTGAGGTTGTATTTTGAAATGCTGAAGAAGAAACTTGGTAAATTTGGCGTATTTCATTCAGAACTCTCAATTGATGAAATGATGGTACATTATTATGGCAAACATTCAGCTAAAATGTTTCTGAGGGGAAAGCCTATCAAATTTACATATAAAATTTGGTGTCTTACAAGTTCCAATGGCTTTCTTTATAATTTTTCGCCATACTGTGGCAAGACTGACAACAAACAGGAGCCTTTAGGTGCAAGGGTAATAAATGGGCTAACCAGCATGATTCCAGAATCAGAATATCCGAATTATAAGGTTTTCTTTGACAACTTTTTCACCAGTGTTGACACACTGATCACACTCGGAAAGAGTAAAATGAAAGCTATAGGAACAATAAGAGAGATCCGAACTAATGCATGTCCTTTGATTGACTCGAAAAGAATGGCAAAATAAAAGGAACGAGGATTTTATGACTACATGTTTGACAAAGAGAACAAAGTTCTGGTTGTGAAATGGAGTGACAACAAACCAGTATGTGTAGCGACAAATTAGAGTACTATTACTCCTCTGAATTCTACTAAAAGAAATATCTGTTACAATGCCACATCTCACTGAAGAATACAATGCCCATATGGGTGGCGTAGATATACTGGACAGGCAGATATCACTTTACAGGACGAGGATAAGGTCATAGAAATGGTGGTGGCCATTATTCACACAGATGATAGATATCTGTGTAGTAAACGCATAGCGTGCATACCAAATTGCTAACTCTAATGAGAAGCTCTCACTTTTGGATGTCCGACGGAGAACAGTGACGTTCTACCTTTCAAAGAAAACAGGATCAGTACCAAAACGCAGAGGACCACAAGGAAGCAAACTGATGGGAGGACGAGTGAGCACAGATGTACGACTAGATCCAGGAAATCATTTCATTGTGCCAAGTAAAACACAGAAGAGATGTACTTACTGCAAGAAAAAAAACAACAAAAATTTGTGATAGGTGCAATGTTGGTGTACACGACAAGTGTTTTGCTTCATTTCATACTGAATAGACATTCAATATAATAGAGGGAAATATTCCACGTGGGAAAAATATATTTAAAAACAAAGATGATGTAAATTACCAAACGAAAGCGTTGGTATGTTGATAGACACACAAACAAACACAAACACACACACATTCAGCTTTCGCAACCCACGGTTGCTTCATCAGGAAAGAGGGAAGGAGAGGGAAAGACGAAAGGATGTGGGTTTTAAGGGAGAGTGTAAGGAGTCATTCCAATCCCGTGAGCGGAAAGACTTTTCAATAATATTAAAACATTCTTTATTTATTGTTTGTGTTGTTTCTTACAATATTATGCATGGAGAATAAGGTTGTGAATTTGGATAGCGCATTTGGCCTATGTCCCAAAAATGGGACGGTCTGTAGTTTTTGTTCTAATAAACTGAAAATTTTCAAAACAACTTTTTAGCCAATTAATCACTCAATGTAACGTATTTATGTAGATAAGTTTCCAAAAAATGGTCCGATAGCGTTTTGGCCAGTAATGGGTTAAGGAATGTTTCGCATAGGTCTGTTTCAAATTTTCGAAGGTCTCGCTAGCAGATTCCCTAAGTTCAACACAAAACCTGATGGCATAACGTTGCTCTAAATTCTGTGCTCCATCCTCATAAGACACAACAAAAACACAGCTTCACTGATGGCACTCTCCAAAATCATGTCATGGCTGTACAGAGCTGAAACTTGGACTGAGCATCTGGAAGGAATGAACACACTGGTTTACAGAAGTAAAACAACACTGAGTTGCCAGATCGCTTGCAATGTTGTCACTCTCATTACTTTTCTCACACACCTCGTAGATCACACATAGCATTAAGGAACATAAAAGATTCTCCTTTTGTTTACAACCAAATTGATGACAGTTTAGTTTCCACATTTTATATGGACATAAGTGTACCAGCTTTAATATTATGAGTAGTAGTAATAAATGTGTTGGTTAACAATCAAGTGTTATTTTGACTGGTTAATATATGGCTATTATGAACAAATTTCAGATTACAACTGGAAGTTCAACAAGTCCTCATGCAGATGAAATATTAAGATTCAAAAGTCAATCTGCAGATTTTAACAAAATCTGGCAATAAACAGTTCACCTAGAAAACTTGGGAGGGAAACACAAAGAAAGGAAGAATCCTGTCAGTAGTTCCTTTGTCTATACTCCCTGTACATCGTGTTTCTCCCTCTCCGAGGCTTGGAATAGTTTACCTCTCCTCCTCTGGATCTCTTTCTATTTCCTCTGCTTCTGCTACTGATAAAAAAAAGCCATACAAAATTGAAGTCTTTTAAAAAATATATATAACAACCTATATGCCTATCATCGCCAATACAGTAAAACCAGTTTTAACAGTCAGTAAATAAACCCTCTACTTGTCTCTCGGTAATAACAACAATAATAAAACAATAATTATGACTATTACAATTATGGTTTTTAAATTTGTACATGTTTTATTGTATAGCAATGAATTTATTTTGCCTGATTAATTCAATATGAGAGAGAGTGTGAGAGAGAGAGAGAGAGAGAGAGAGAGAGAGAGAGAGAGAGAGAGAGAGAGAGAGAGAGACAGATATTGAAGTGGGCACCCAAAAATGTTCTACACATTACAAAAGGACCAACAGTGAATACCAATATCTGGGATGATACGATAATCAACTTTGCTGAAGTCTCAGAACTCCTGGGCATCAGTTTTGAATCAGCAGTCTGCCCTCCCCCCCCCCCCCCCCCCCCCCCCCCCTCCTCCTCTCCCATACACCATGGACCTTTCCCTGATGGAGTGTTTTGCAGGCCTCAGTGAGGGGCCAAAATAACCTGTGATTCCTCAAGACGGTGAGCAGCATTTTCAGTAGCTGCAGGGTCAGCAATCTGGATGACTGACTGATCCAATCTTGTAACACTAGTCAACATGCTCTTGCTGTGCAGGTACTGTGAACAACGAAGCAAGGGGAAGCTAGTGCCATTATTATTATTATTATTATTTTCTGAAGCATGCAGTTCCACAACAAGGCTTAATCATGATGGTATCCTCTTGGGAAAAATATTCTCAAGCTAAAATTGTACTGCATTTGGATCGCAAGGGAGAGACTGCTCAGGAGTATATAGTCATCAGGAGAAACAAGACATATTCCATGGCTCAGAGAACGGAGGAGAATTTAAAAATGGAAATGAGGAAATTGAATAAATCATGTCTCAAAATGATATATGCATTCAACAGTATAGATTACAGTGGAACTGCCGGCCGCGGTGGTCTAACGGCTCTAGGCGCTCAGTCCGGAACCGCGCGACTGCTACGGTCGCAGGTTCGAATCCTGCCTCGGGCATGGATGTGTGTGATGTCCTTAGGTTAGTTAGGTTTAAGTAGTTCTAAGTTCTAGGGGACTGATGACCACAGATGTTAAGCCCCATAGTGCTCAGAGCCATTAAAGTGAAACTAGCAATGTTCTGGGACACAAAAGGACTGATCCTGGCCGAGAACCATCCAAAAAGTTAAATTACAAATGGTGCACATTTTTATGTCTCCTGGCAAGATAAACTGACAGTCACGATTCATAAAAAAGTGACAAGGACGACTAAGGGTGTGCTTGTACTTCCCATTAACACCAGTTCTGTGAAACCAGGCCGTTTGGTCCTGCTAAGGAGACCTCTGCATTGGATTAGATTACAAAAGCAATGTCTTGTTCACATGCTACTTTGTTAAAACTGGCTACATGTTTCAGCCTTACAACCATCACAAGATCTAAAATCACAGCAGTGACAAATAGGCACATAGTCAAGTATGTGATGTTATAGTTTTTAATAAAGCAGCATGTGAACAAGACAATGACCTTTATAATCTAACACCAGTTTGCACACAGCAACAGCCACAATAAACACTGTGCACATGCTTGGCTCTGAATTGTTTTCCCATGCTCTTTACAACCCTAATCCGACACCACTGCATTAATATATCTTTTCTCATTTGAAGGACATGCTAAATGGTTAATAGATCAGGGGTGGAACAGTGAAATTTGTTGAAACTGGTCGCAGTTTATATCAATGACCCGACAGACAATATCAATAGTAACCTCAGAAACTTCACACTTTTAGCATATGATACACTTACCTATAATGAAATACTAGCCTATTAACATGAATGAGTCACAAATGGAGTCAGTAAACTCACATAGATACCTAGGGGCGACGCACCCTGATAGCCATGCAAGTTAGCACACTGATTTCGGGATTCAGGGAGACACGATGGCCCTCAAACATATCTGCCTGACAGATTAACAACGAGGGTCGGTGTGCTGACCACACTGGATGTGGTTTGTAAGCAGTTTCCCACAGCCGACTACACGAATACTGGGCTGGTAAGCACACTCTGTCTCAGTTACACTATTTGCAGATATTTTGAAAATGTTCTTACACCTTCACATGGCATAACACTAGACGCAAACACAAATTCTGTCTCAGAGTGGATGAGGTGGCAGAAGGAGGAGCATCTGGCCACCTATTACCATGAATAATGCCAAATCAAGAATAACATGCCTAAGCTTTGATAACACGGGATAAGGCCACGAAAAAAAAGAAAAGATACAAATATCTGGGGGTATAACAATTTGTAAGGATATCTATATCAACATGATCTCTCTGCAATTCACAATTAAGTGTGTGGCAGAGGGTTCATCAAACCACTTTCCAGCTATATCTTTACTGTTCCACTCCGTAACAGCATTGAGAAAAACAAAACATTTAAATTTTTCTGTGCAAGCTCTCATTTATCTTATTTTATTATCATGATTATTTTTCCATATGTAGGTGGGTGCTATCAAAATATGGAATGGAGTGATTGCCTACGCCCAGTCACAGGTATAGCAGATGGCACACTTCCGTTAAGTAGCAGGATACTGGGATGGAACAGTCAGTCCACAAAGGGGACTGCTTATAAATCACCTGTGTCCCCAACCACAGAATATTGCTAAAGTATGCAGGACCCATACCTAATAGGACTAACAGGGAATATTGAACGTACACAAGCCACTTTCTTCATTGATCGGATACAGAAGCTAACTGCATGGGAGCTAAAGGGTATTATCTTGTGAGGGATATGTAAAAAAGCAAAGTGTATTTCTTCTTCCTTGTGTGGAAGCAGATGCATGATGTCATGTAAAAACTGCCATTATTTTTAGGCATGGTACTATAATATTTCCATTTTCTTATTTACTGTGTGATGCTAATATTTCAACTCGTTCATTCATGTATCAATCTTGTGATGTCAAGGATGCATACAATAGGAAGATATGATACTGAAGTAACGTGACAGGATTTTTCAGAAGATCTTCCTTCCAAATTAAGCAGTCACATATTTCAATTATATAGACTACCATTTTACATAATTACCATTTTGTTAACTTATTATAAATGGGAAATGAGCACCGTTTAGCTCATTACACTATATAAAGTCCATGTATTTCCTTAAGTACGCACAGAATAAATAAAGGAAACTAAATAAAGATGTTCATGGGTCAAACAACAGTACACGGTGAACAATTTTTTGCTTTCCTCCACTTAGTATAATTATCCTATTCTCCTCCACCAGCTAGTTTCTAAATTTACATGCATCCAGAACCCTATGCAGTTTTTATCATTTTAGTTCCACTGTAGTATCTGCTACGCAGTTGACTGCTGCTGCTGTGCTCGACTGTCAAGTCCCTGCCAACCAGTGATGCTCAAGTGTTTAATGGTGTAGTGTCATGTGTACATGATAATAAGTGAATCACAACTGTCAACCAGCTTCTGTGTCAGCTGCCAGAGGCACTGTGTTCTCTAAAAAGTTTTTACATCTCTGTGTATTGTTTATTCCTCGCTATGACTTTTTATATGTTTTGTATGTTCCTTTCTTGATTCTGTCACTCCAGGTTACAGTAGTAACTGCTTAATGACTTCCTCTTGAGTATTTGTACATTCAAGAATGATTTACTTCAGAGAATATGCTCAGAGGACCAGTCAACAGACAGTAATAACTGCTATGCTCCCTGTTCACCTTGTTCGCTGAATACAGTTACTGCAATAAAGTATTTTGATCCAGTAAACTTCTAGTCTCAGTACGTTCACATTTTGCAAAGGTCAGACAGCACAAATTGAGCTGCACCTGACACCATTATTATCTTAATCAGTCTATATACTCATAATCAAATAGATTCTTAATAGATTATAAATGTGGGAGCAAATCAAATAAAACTTGATATTTTCAATTGCAGTGTCATGTGGTGAACAGACTGGTGAATGTCTTTCGATTGATAATGACTGAAAAAGGGGGGGGGGGGGGGGTTGTCAAGAACTGTGCGATTTACCTTACTCAGAAGCACCTAACAACTGAAACAAAAGAACACTTGCAACTTGGAAAATGGCAAAAAAAAAAAGAAATTTCAAATCAAGAGATTATGTTTGAAAGGAGGCATGTATTGGCTAGTTTGGGGAATGTGTGTGTGTGTGTGTGTGTGTGTGTGTGTGTGTTTTTTTTTTTTTTACGGATTTCACAAATTTGCAATTTTCAGGATTATATTAACATGTGATCATTGGAGGATGTAATCAAACATTTATTATGTAAGATACCATTATTATAATAGAAATATCAATCATAACAAGGACTTGTCTCATACGAGCATGTCGTAGGTCTCCCAGTACGTCCTCCAGCTCTTTCCTTGTAATTCTTCCGGTCCTGCGGACATCCTGATCAAGTCTTCGTAAACTACGGTCCAAGTTCACCTCTTGATTCTCACGTGTCTGACCAACTTGTGTTGCTAAGACTCTGTAAAAATGAAAACAAAAAAATTACAAATATTTAACAGAACTTTACTACAGTGGAAATTCCATAATGGAAACAGAAAATGATGAACAACAACCACTCACCTTGGACATACGATTGGTGCATACAGATACACTTAATAGATGAATACACTACATTAATTTTGAGTTTTTTCTACCTTATACTATGAACAGAGTGAAATTTATTGCAGTTGTCTGATCTGAGGAGCCCTAACAGTTATTTTACTACTTATAATAAACTGTGCATGTTTGACAACAGAGGGGTGTGAAGGTTTTCTTAAAGCTAGCTGTATCTAGTGTTTCAAAAGGACCACCTGCCAATACAAATTAAGAGGAAAAGAAATTACGAGAACGAGGGAACAGAAATCTCTTTCTTGGAATAAGGTACACTAAATTGAGAGTTGTAATGGACAAAATTCTGTACTAATAAAAAAAAACATTTTAAACTTTAAAAATCATTAAAATTTAATTTTAGTACATACCTCTAACAAATAATACCTGATCGCTGACTTCATACAAATGATGGCGATTTTTTATAATTTTCTGTAAAAGTACTTTTACATGAGCAACTTTTTTGCACTGGTACCAATAAATTGATTAATTAGAGCTTAGGATGACAGGAAAGTGGCCTCACAATTGATTGGTTGCAGGGTTCAGGAAATAAATAGAAAGGCAATCAGTCCTCTTTCATGGAATTGTCCTTGTGGAGTTATTAACATCAGCCAGAAATCTGATCAAATTGTTACAGTGCAGTAGTAGAAGCAAAACTGAGGCACTGAAAGCAATACTGATGCCAGATACAAGAAATAACTGTGTGTGAAAGAGAGGGAGGGAAGAGAGAGAGAGAGAGAGAGAGAGAGAGAGAGAGAGAGAGAGAGAGAGGAAAAATGGTCCACCAGGCCTCATCTGCAGCAGTTGGCACTCCCATCTCCCCCCCCCCCCCGCCCCCTTAGCACTTCCCTCCCCTGGTAATGGAATAAATAAGTCCTCTAGCGGGTGGTGACGAGGTACATAATACTAAAAGTCAAAAAACATAATGAACGCCAGTTGCACCAAGAACTGTAAAATGAAATGAGAAAAATAATCAAGTCGGTAGGTGGGACAGTGCAGTCGAGTGTCACCCGAGGCTCAGCCTTCAGCAGATGTCCTTCCCAAACCCATCTCATCTGATATAATTAAAGTGTGACACATGCGAATAAAGCCCACTACCTTGAAATAAACAGAAAAAACTGTTCAATTATTTTTCATGATCAGCTAAAATCAAGGATAAGGAATCCTTTTGTTTTACATTCCCCAGTGTGCTTTTTGAAGGAGCACTCTAAATAAACTAAAATAGTGTGTGGCACAAAAAAAGGCTAAGCACATCTAAAAGTAATTAAAAACAGTGCAAAAGAGTGATTGTGTAGGAGGTAGGGTTGAGAGTCTTTAGCTCAGCATGCAGCTGAAGCCACCCCAACCACCCCATCCCAAAAGCAGTTTCAAACATTAGATCTGAGAATAAGTCACTTCGTCAGACAAAGCAAAGAACCAGTTCAACTGTCCATACATCACCTGCCAAACCTAGAGGCAAAGAATAGAGAAGACCTGGATTGGCATAGAGTACTTGCAGAATTGGACATTCCATCTGGCTGAGACTACTGTCAGTACAGCTCCACAACCACAATGTATAGGTAGTTCATTACATATGATAAAAATATGGACTAATCCAGCATTATAGATGTGGAGATGACAAGGGGCAATGGATTTCTTCCGGAAGGAACAGAAGGATAGAGACAGGCAGCGGACGTCTCATTGACAAGAGAGGAGTAGAGGTCTTACTTGCTTGTGCAACACACACTTGGGATCATCAACGTGAATGTTGGGTGAGCAATCACTTATCTAGCCATACGGTCATACAGTTCACTCCACAGGATAGTCACGTGACTCATGACCAAAAGAAAGACAACTTAGCAGCAAGTATGACTACGGTCAGAGAGAATACCGTGAATAATAGATACCTTAGGGTGACATAAGGGTCATTACATGTCAAATCATCCACAAATTTTGTGTGACTAAAGTTTAGAAATCCCTACGACAGATCTGAAAATTGTCCATAATTTTTGCAGTAGAATATTGATCTCAACCCCCCCCCCCCCCCCCCTCCAAATGAAAGAAGATACTGCGGTCTTTGAAAGCCACTTACTAACAGAGACATTGATTTCTTTTGTCTTACATTGCTTGTTTTTATGAAGATGATATAAAACCACTGCCTACAAATCAATTCATTTTTCTCCAATTTGCCACCTTTGAAATTTGTTCTAACTTTTACAGGATCATTAGGAATCAATGTAGACACCATAGGGGGAAAAAAAACTGTTTTGGAGAAATAAAAGACAATACCAAAAATGCCTCAATAAAAAACGGTTGACTGCAGTAAACAGTTTGTGGGTTCAATAAAATCAATTTTCATTCATACCCTGATAGTAATAACTGTGGTTTTTACATAATGTTACTAACTGCTGACTTAAAAATTTTTAGCTGCCAAAACTTTTCAGTTTCACTTAATAATTTCTCACACAAGTGCTTCTGCAATGTATGTTCTGAAAGACAAAGATTCCTGATTTTTTGTGGTTTCTATCAGTTTACTGACATAAATGAAATATAAACAGTGATGTACATAAAGTTATCTACATTTTGAAAATATTGGAAATATTTCCTTGTTGTGAAAACGTTTCACTGGGAGAAAAAATTTACCAACAGTAGACACTGATCAATGATCAACAATAACACTAATAATAAAAATGCACTCCAGTTATGAAGTATAGGAGATTTTTTATGGTCATGTTGATTAATCAGATTTCTGCCAATAATTCACGTCTTTCCTGCATGATATTTCAACTGCGTGACTCACAGTCTTCTTCAAGTACTCTCCGATACTGATTCCAGTGTGGAACGAGTCCGGTATTTACGCCTACATTGTGTCAGGCGTGCCCTCTGCGGTCCGCACTGCGCCTGGTGCTCTGTCCGCAATGTGTGCCGACTGCTGAGGGAACGCCTGACACAATGTAGGCATAAATACTGGACTCGTTCCCCACTGGAATCAGTATCGGACAGCACCTGAAGAAGACTGCGAGTCACACAGTTAAAATACCGTGCAGGAAAGACGCGAATTACTGGCAAAAACCCGATTAATCAACCTGACACTGCCTCGCTGGGAAAGCCTGAAGAATTACATTAGAAGACTCTACGGGCAGGATATGCACGTAAGTATTAGAAAGCTGGACAAGCTTCGACAAAGGATGGGAAGACTGTTCAGTTCTCGCTGTTTCATGCTGCGATTCCGAGAAGATGACGTGGTTCCAGTCTTCGCTAGAATTAAACATCACATCACATCCAGAGCGGCCAACAGAACTGGAGAAGGATGGACTACTCCCTTTCCTAGATGTACTAGTTAAGAGGAAGGGAGATGGTAACTTCAGTCGTGGTGTTTACCACAAACCCACTCACACCAACTTGTACCTGCAAGCTAGCAGCTGCCACCACCCGGCACAGAAAAACGGTGTACTCAGAACACTGGTTCATCAGGCACGAACTCTGTCAGATCCGGATAATTTGGTGATAGAGATAGACACTCTTCTCAAAATGTTCCAAAGGCAATGCACCCTGTTCCCCCACCAGCAGTTCCTGAAGAGATACAAGAAGAAACGCAGAAGGTTGTACATTTGCCATATGTTGGGACACTATCTGCCAAAATCAGCAGAATTCTCCTCAAACATAACATTAGAAGCGTGCTACATCCACCAACCAAGATTAAGGCTCTGCTAAGGAGTGAGAAGGAAGACCTGCATCTACAAAACCAGGTGTTTACCACTTGCCATGTGAATGTGGTATGGCATACATCGGCCAGATGGCCAAGACCATCGACATCAGGTGCAAAGGACACCAAGGGCACACCAGACTGAGACAGCCAACCAAGTCAGCGATTGCCAAGAATTGTTTAGAACTCAATCATTCTATGAAGTATAATGATGCCACGATTTTAACACAAACAAGATACTGGGACAGTGTCATCAAAGAATCTATTCAGATTAAGGTCGAGGAGAATCTCATTAGCCGGGACACCGGTTCCCAGCTGTGCTCGGCTTGGAACCCAGCACTCGATCTTCTGAAGACACAATGTACGCAACATCCACACCCCAAGGGACAGAAGTATAAAGGTGGAATTAGAGATAACAATTCAGTACATGTAACAAAGGACGTACGTGACATGGTGCCTCAGATACCAGACACATTACCTGAGGACTTTCTTACGAGTCTCGAGCGACAATCTGAACATAATCAGCCTGAAAATAACACTGCAGCCTCCCCTGGGGGGCAAGAACCTTGAACAGAACGCCTAACACGGCACACCACGGTAACAGAATGTCCTAATTCATAGAAGGTCTCAAATGACTACAACTGGAAGATAAAATATCTAGTGCAGCTTGGATGCCATTCAGAACTTAATTCAGCTATATTGACAACGGGTAATAACCAAAAAGTACGCACACAGCATTCGGGACAGCTGCGGCTATAAGAAAATGCTACAGCCATTGCTATTGGTCGGCGCAAACTGCGGGCAGAGTGCCAGGCATGGCGCGAACCGCAGAGGGAATGCTTAGCACAACATAGGCATATTGGACAGTAACTGAAGAAGACTGCGAGTCACGCAGTTGAAATATCGTGCAGGAAAGACGTGAATTACCGGCAGAAACCTGATTAATCAACATGACAATGCCTCGCCGGAAAAGCTTAAAGAATTAGATATTTTATTGTTTTAAATTTACAATTTTATCGTATGCCATTTATTCTCATTAGGTTAGCAACATTCCCCTGCTGTTATAAACATTCTTTGTCCTGTGAAAGTAATCAATGCTCATAATGTCCCTATACATTAGTGAGTCTATGGATAGTCTTGAGCAGTATTGTACGAATATGTAATTTTCCACCTTTCAAAGCTTTTATTAACAGACTGAAAAAATACTGGCATATTATTTTACTAAATTAAGACTATAATACTCATGTCTAGGTTAAATAATTGAAGGCTGCTGAAGCAGAGAATGTTCTCAGAGATGTTACATTGCACATTAATGTGATGCTTCCCCGACAACTAATTCTGAGCTAAATGAAGAAGAGCAGGGGTAATTATTATGGTGATCTTTGACATTAGATCAAGTGTACTTATGTTCTAAACACAAAGGAATACATTTACTAAGACTCTCACTAAACGAAAAGTGATTTGTTGGCCCTTTCAAAAAAAAAAAAAAAAAAAAAAAAAAAAAGAGAGAGAGAGAGAGAGAGAGAGAGAGAGAGAGAGAGAGAGAGAGAGAGAGAGAGCTATGTCCAACTTGCAGAAGGATGGTTACAGAATATAAGGAAATGAAGTAATTTCTTCAGAGGATACCAGTGGAACTGGAGACATTACGAGGGGACTTTGAAAAGTCCATGCAAAAATAAAAACTACTTACGTGTTTGGGGTAAACCTTCTTTAATTTTCGTCATAGTCTCCTTTTGGATTTATACATTTCGTCCAACACTGTGCTAATTTGTTCATCCCTTCCGAATAATAGGAATTGTCCAAGTCTGCAAAATAGCTATTACTTGCTGCAATCACCTCCTCGTTTGAATAAAATCATTGTCCTGCCAGGCATTTCTTCAAATTGGGAAACAAATAGTAGTCCGAGGGAGCCAAGTCTGGAGAATAGGGGGGATGTGAAACGAGTTGGAATCATATTTCCATTAATTTTGTGACAACTGCTGAGGTGCGTGCTGGTGCATTGTCGTGATGGAAAAGGACTTTTTTGCAGTTCAATTGCCAGCATTTTTCTTGCAGCTCGGTTTTCAAATGGTCCAATAACGATGAATAATATGCACCTGTAATAGTTTTACCCTTTTCCAGGTAGTCACCATAACCTTTCCATCCGAAGGAATCGGCTTCGCCTTTTTTGGTGCAGATTCTCCCTTGGTAACCCATTGTTTAGATTGTTGTTTGGTCTCACGAGTATAGTAATGTATCCATGTTTCATCCACAGTGACGAAACGACGCATAAAGTCCTGCGGATTCTTCCTGAACAGCTGCAAACCAGCCTTGCAACACTTCACACAATTCCGTTTTTGGTCAAGAGTGAGCAATCGCGGAACCCACCTTGCGGATAGCTTTCTCATGTCCAAATGTTTATGCCAAATATTATGTAGATGTTCATTCGAGATGCCTACGGCACTAGCAATCTCACGCACCTTAACTCTTCTGCCATCCATCACCATATCATGGATTTTATCAATGATTTCTAGAGTCATAACCTCAACAGGGCGTCCAGAATGTTCAGCATCACTTGTGCCCATAAGTCCACTCCGAAAATTTTGAGACCACTTATAAACTGTTCTAATCAAAGGTGCAGAGTCACCGTAATGTTTATCAATCTTCTCTTTAGTCTCCTGAGGTGTATTGCCTTTCATAAGCTAATGTTTAATCACCACACGAAATTCTTTATCGCCCATTTTTTGACAATCACTCAACTTCCTTGATTCACACGAATGCCAAACACAAAGAAATAGACCAATATGACTGAAACTTGTTGTGCATTCTTTCCAAAGAGGCTATTAACTAAAGATAACCTCAATACATGCCAGTGGTGCTATCTCAAGGACTTTGCATGGACTTTTCAAACGCCCCTCGTACTATCCAGCCTCAAAAAAAAAAAAAAAAAAAAAGGCACAAGTTTAACAAATTTGGGACTGTCTCCAGCTAAACATATACTGGAATCTGCAACAGAGCCATTACAAAACAAATATTCATGTTATACGATGTTGAATTAAGAAATACGAGCAAGAAAACTATGAACATGAACAGTTAGTAATCCATTTTGACAAATTAATGGGACAAATGAAAGAGAAACTGAAACATTCCAATAATCCAGCAAATAGTCAACTTTTGACTCTTGTGCCAGAGGCTTGTGCTCAACAACAAGTATGTGAAATGTTGCAAGTCTCTGAAAATTTGGTACGTCAGACAATTTCTTTAAAAAAAAGAGAGAGAGAGAGAGAGAATTTTATCACTGCCTCGACAGAAAAGAGCAAATATATTACCAATATTACCAGAGGAAACAGCTGACAGAGTAACAAATTTCTATTTGTATGATAAAAACTCTTGAATAATGTCAGGAAAGAAAAACAAAATGAGTGGCAGGAAAAATGTAAATGAACAGGTCGAAACAGTGTGTACTAGCAGGAGCATCTGGTACTCATTTCTGTTTATGTGTGCACCATTCATCAAAATGTTCAGTTGCTACTACATACCATTAATCTTTCTTTAACTATTATTATCTAAATGGGAGCAATAACTTGCAGCATTAATCACAGAACCTGTATGCTTCATCTCTGTGACAAACATTCTCCTACATCCCTCCTTCAGGAATATTTGTAAAATCAGATATAAGATTTTGAGCCTGACAAAAAGAGTTTAATACAGCCAGTGGGTTTCAATGGATAGGATGCACTTGGTTCCGTTACAAATTTGTTAACTGCTGGTAAAGAAGCCAGAGAAACTTGCACCTCATTCCTTAATTGCAAAATCTCAGTGCAATTATTTGAAAAGGTGGAAAGAAAATCTTCGAGTTCTTTAATGTTGATGGACTTCAATGAAAATTTCCGTTTTGTTGTGTAAGACTAAGCACAGGGTTATCCCTGGAATACTGGCAGTTGTAGTCTTCACACAGTTTATGTACTATATGAAAGACCACTGTCTGCAATCTAAAAGCCTCTGAATTATTGCTGTTGATTTAGAGCATGATGTGGCCATGGTTCAACAGATGCACAACACTGTATTGCAGCTCTTGAAACAAGACGGTGAACTGCCTGTAAGTACTGAATATTTCAGGTGGGTGTGCTGCCTGGCAGACACACTGCAAGAATGTTTTTGAATATATGTAATCACCATTCATCATTTGCTTTGGGCCTTTGTCCCACTTCAACACAGGGTCAGCCTAGTTACTATGGAATTGGCGATTTTAGTGTCAGAGGGTGGCTCAATGCCATTCCTGTTGCCAATTTTGAATATATGCAATCATGAACATAAAATCAAAATTAAATGCACATGGTCATTTATTGCGACTAGCAATGGTAATTCTCCCGGTGATAGAATTGATGACACTTTGAACAGACTTGTTACAAAAGCAAGTCTGCAAAGACCGTTTCAGGGACAAATATTTCGTGCCGTGCGAGTTTTTCAATGCTGTCAAGAAAACCTGAAACAAATGTCAGTTTTCTTCACCTCAAACCAAGAGCTAGATGAGGTTTGTAGTTGTCTTTCTGCACATTTTTACCTGCAAGAACTGTTCCTGGAACTAGATCCATGCACCAATTCTTAGCAGTTTCACCAACTCAGATTGGAGCCAAACACTTATGCTGTGATTCCTGTTTCAGTGTCATTTTTGATTTCTCTCAAAGTGAGTTGTTAATGGCTGAAGCTCATTGCTATGGTGCTTGTGTGTGTGTGTGTGTTGTCTGATTCCTTCTGGTATCTAGATATTGTTTTGAAAGTGAATGATGTGGAAAGTGATACAACAGTTAGATTTACGCATCCACATGGGTCATCATCCATTTACTGTTCTGAAAATGACACTTATATTCCATTCTCCCACACTTTATGTCAGGTAGAAATCAGCACAATGACTGAATGTACGTTAAGTCAAGTCTCTTCTAAATTGGTGGAAGCAAAATGGTTCTTATTTAACAGTAAAATGAATTTTCAATGAGACACATTACAGATCACTGTGTTGCTAAATGGTTTGAGGTTTTAATGTAAAACTGACCAACAGTTTACTTATAATATGCCTAATCATTGCACTGATATGTAAGATGAAACTGATTGCCTGCAGTGATTTGATTATGATGAATGACATATCTGAACAATATGTATGAAGGGCTTAGATACTGATAAGCCACATTTTTGATATATAATATGATTTTTGGTATATATATCAAAACAGGCAATCACAACTTACAATGCACTCTCCTGAAACAATTTACATTTTGTGCCATGTCATTATCTTTCACGAAGCACTTCATATTATAGTTTAATTTTTTTTTATTTATCCCGTTAAAAAGACAAAATTTAGATCTACATCTACATCTACATCCATACTCCGCAAGCCACCTGACGGTGTGTGGCGGAGGGTACCCTGAGTACCTCTATCGGTTCTCCCTTCTATTCCAGTCTCGTATAATTCGTGGAAAGAAGGATTGTCGGTATGCTTCTGTGTGGGCTCTAATCTCTCTGATTTTATCCTCATGGTCTCTTCGCGAGATATACGTAGGAGGGAGCAATATACTGCTTGACTCTTCGGTGAAGGTATTTCTCGAAACTTTAACAAAAGCCCGTACCGAGTTACTGAGCGTCTCTCCCGCAGAGTCTTCCACTGGAGTTTATCTATCATCTCTGTAACGCTTTCGCGATTACTAAATGATCCTGTAACTAAGCGCACTGCTCTCCGTTGGGTCTTCTCTATCTCTTCTATCAACCCTATCTGGTACGGATCCCACACTGCTGAGCAGTATTCAAGCAGTGGGCGAACAAGCGTACTGTAACCTACTTCCTTTGTTTTCGGATTGCATTTCCTTAGGATTCTTCCAATGAATCTCAGTCTGGCATCTGCTTTACCGACGATCAACTTTATATGATCATTCCATTTTAAATCACTCCTAATGCGTACTCCCAGATAATTTATGGAATTAACTGCTTCCAGGTGCTGACCTGCTATTTTGTAGCTAAATGATAAGGGATCTATCTTTCTATGTATTCGCAGCACATTACACTTGTCTACATTGAGATTTAATTGCCATTCCCTGCACCATGCGTCCGAAGACACTCTTCTGTTTGCTGTTGCACTTCTTTGTTAGAAACAGAGGTTCTGATTTGTTTGTTCTATTTTCAATCTTCTAAATAGAATATTATAGCCTCTCATTTCTCCATCTTCAGTTTTTTTCTGTAAGATGTGCACTGTTTGTGGAACATGTACAAAAATTGTTACATTTCATAAGGGGGAACTTTGAAGGAAAAAAAAATTTTTTTTTTCTTTTGAAAAATAAATTAAATAAAAATAACCACATTTATATTATACCAATAATTTTTACTTTCTATTACATCTCAGCTTATGACAAACCTACAATGCATGTTCCATAATTTTAGAATAATTTATATCGAAACTGGTCATTTTAAATTAGTTTCTGAATTTTCAAATGAATTGTGCAGCACATTACACTTGATTTCTTTACTATGAATATAATTAAGATGCTATTATAAAAACTGGAAAAAATCAATGACATTACATATCAAACAAGTGTACAAAGTTTTAACATGATACCTCACACATGAGTGCCACGACCTGGATGATTTGACATGGAATGACCAAAAAGTAACACCCAGTAATAGCCTGCGGACTGCTCACTCAGCCACTGCAAATAAATGAGTGGTCGAGAGAGGTCTGTTAAATAAAACATAGAGCTCTGTTAACAGCTATCAGATGTTTGGAGAGTAGGAGATGAGGTACTGGTGGTATGAAACCTGTAAGGGAGTACTATGAGGCATGCTAGCTCAGTCAACCTTTGCCTGCAAAAGGTAAAGGTCTCAGATTCGAGTCCGAATTTGGCACACAGTTTCAATCTGCCAGCAAGTTTCATGAAAGCTAGGTCTGCTGTAAAAACACTAAGTGTTTCCAGGAACAATACTGTCCCTGAAAATAATTATATAGGGTTTCAGAGCTGCCAATGTAATTGATGGTAAATCCTTATACTTCTGAAGAACCGAGGGGAACAGACACGGAGAGGTCAAACTTAAGAAAAATTTTAATATTAACCAAGGAGTGCATGGGAATACACAGGGAGCACATTATAAAGGGGATAGGTGGAGGTCCCAGTAGAAGGTCGCAAAGTGCATTCCAACTGGGAAACACACCTGAGGGCACTGTATGAAAAATGAATTTCAAAACTCAGATGATAAGGAAACTATCATATGGCAAGTGTGTATGTGTGCAAGAGCTGGTACTGCCTGAACTGAAGAGGAAATATCCCCACTTTGGCAAGCAAACTGTCTATAGGCCTAGTCCGGCAGCTTGTTACTCCACAATGATATTCTGGATCCAGGATGCTGAAGGGGTGGTTGCGCTGTAAACATAGCCTGGTTGGTACAGACTGTGCTACATTAAATACAGAGTATAGTAGCATGATCCACACCGTAAGAAATGCAGGCTAGTAGGCAGTAAGGTCTCGTATCCAGCTATAATCTGTACAGCAAGATGGGAGCTAGCACAGCTGCCAATATTTGACAATGAAGTGCAGTGGGCCAGCAACTGGTGGGGCAGGGTGACAGACCATCCCCTTCCACCATTTGGCAGCCAGGGCTACAGAGCCTAACAATGCCATACGATTCATTGCAGCATTTTATTTCTCATATGCCAACAGTGTTTGGCTCCTTAAACAAACACACACGAACAAACTTTCAACCTTAACAAGGTACAGCACAATGCACAAATGTTACGTATAACATATTGAATGAAGACATTACTTTTATTTTTAGAGAGGGAGAACAGAAACCCCAAGCTCACCTGATTCATCATCTCTCATGACACCCACAAAAGCTCAAATAACTCTGCTGCAGTGGTCCCCATACCACGATATTTTGTATGGATTCATCTCTTATGCCTTCTTCTATGTTCAACATTGCAACCTCTTTCAGCTTGTGGTTCCGACATTCTTCCAATCGCCTGGCATTTTTTGTCTGACAGCGCACTTACCAGCCTCTCTATCCCTGGGAATGTAGGTTTTATTTCACTTCACGACATCTGCTTCTATTTGAACCCAGACAAGTTTCACAGCATCATAATGGCAAGCACTACAATGGAAGACGTATAACTTTGTGATCATGGTTCTCTGGTAACATATCAATTGCAAAAGTGTCATCTGTGGCTTGTATCATTTCGTGTCAGTCAAGACCACAACCTCGAATATGGGAGGGACAGGGAATTCAGCCGTCACCTCTTCAAGGGGCCCATTCTGAAATCTGTCTTAAGCAAAGTAGGGAAACAACAGAAAACTTATATCTGGACAGTTAGATATAGATCTGAAGCATCATCCTTCTGAATACAATATAGTAAGTTAACCATTGTGTTAACTCACCTGGGAGAAAGGGCCCATTAAGTAGGTTGAAACCACTACTTGGAAAGGTTTTCTGAACATAGAGGAATGTACGAGACGAGAGTCGGCTTTGAACAGCAACACAGTAAACATTACAGCGACTACTATATAGCGTGATGTTATTTCTGCGATTTTATCAAACGGGCTAAACTACAGATCAGTCTGGCACCACAAGCACATTTATTTAGTTTCACACTTATTAGCTTCACCAACTCACAAATTGTTACCTTCCAACCTAACTTATACCTCAGACAAAGCCATAAATCAGTCTGCCATCACAACCAGTTTTTTATGCTTTTACATTCATCGAGGACAGCTTCACCAACTAACAACAAAAATGTGAATATATGCATCAAATCATGTTTAACAGCAGCCATTAACATTACGTCACTGCCCAAAGCCAACAACACATATCAAACATTTCTTTTGGGATGGTTTTGTTTCTATGCGAGGTTTGAATACTGTTTCTTAAGCTTAACAGTTTAATGTATGCTGATCATTGGTTGTTTTAGTTGCTGGTGAATCTTACATGTTGTATGACTGAGGTCTATGAAACAACCAAGTCCCATAGACCACAACTATACAACCCAGATGATTCACCAGCAGTTAATGTAAACTGCATAGTGTAAACAAATGTGGCATGTGTATGTTGTCAATTAGTATGAGGGCACAGAATGGTAAAAGCCTACTTTTACGAGGTGGATATTATTTACTGACAGTGTCTTACCATCAGTCAAATTCTGGTGAAGGACAAGTGAAATAGCTGCTGCAACAAAATCAAAACTTCTCCGATCAGCAATAAAAATTAAATTTTACAGATCACCTGCAAGCATATATTTCTACTTAACAAGCCACTGGAAAAGAAAACTTCTGATATTCATCATCATAATACACAACAAATGATTCATACTACTACGGAGAAGGTGGAAGAGTAATGCAGAAACTCACTGTGATCATAAATATCACTGTAAAATGTAATTGCACATCTGATACAGACTCACCAGAATAAGAAGTAGAAATCACGTAGTGGCAGTCAAAACTCAAAAAACCCGAAAGATTCGGCACCAAAATTCATTCGGGCAAGAAGTGTTACAAACAAAAAGTTTAGTGGCTGCCTTAAGTGAGTATAAAAATGGAAGCAAAATACAGTAACGAAAATGATGTAAACGCAAAGGATGGTTACTTTCATATTTAATGTTTTCCAAACACTGGACAGAAACATGGCCAATGCAAACTGTTTAGTAATGTGGTACCATTAGTTTTCTTAGTAACTCATATGTGTGCGCATACATTTACAACAGCAACAGTTAAGTGCTTATTGCCAAAATATTTGATGAGTTTGATATAAACACCAACGAGTACATGTAACTATTAGTCATAGAGGATGGGGGCTTACGACTTTTAAATGTGCGATACCCAAAAATTTATTGAACAAAGACAGGTTTTAATAAAGTGTACGTTTTATAAATTATGTTGATTTCATATACATCAATCCATTCCTTTAAGCAGAGAGATTCATCTAAATCTACATTATACATAAAAGATAATCAAGAAATTTCACATTTTCTGACATATTCCTCTAGACATTGTGCATCATGTAAACATGTTACATGCCTTGCGAACTGGCTGTTGATGTAGTAGTTCACGGTGCTGGAACTTTGTGTGCCATCTTTTCTAACGTGTTTCAGAGGCAAGCCTCGCACGGCACTGGTAAAACACCGAGCAAAACGTGCAGATCTCAACAAAGTAGTCATCCTCAACAATGCTTACAAAAAAAAGTCCCTACAACTCACGCCGGCTTTCGGCAACCACATTAACACAACATAACTCATCGAATATCGATTGTTTGGAACGACATTGGATCGATAAGAGGAAGGATCGATACCTATATAAATCGGAAAAAAGTCGGATAATCATCAAGATTAGTTGACTGACTATCTTTCTCCAGTTTTCAAACCACGGATGTCATGTCGGCCGTGGTTAAACAGCCAAACTAAGTACTAGTTCAGTTTGTGCACTATAGCACTGCCAGACCTCTTGCTCACTTCAGTTTTTTTTCATCTATTGAGATAGGAGCAACCTCAGTCTCTTCTCAACATCACCGCAGTGGTTTTTTGTATTGAGTCCTGTTTCACCCACGTATTTTTGTAGTCAGCTCAAAAAAATGAAATGATCGTATGGCATTCGGCTACCTGGTGAGAGCCTCTCCATTTAATCCCACTTCGGAGTCTCGCGCCCCGATGGAGGTGAAATAAGATGAAACGATGAGGACAACATGAACAATAAGTTTCGGAGTGTACAAAATCTCTGACGCGGCTATAAAGTGAACCTAGGACCCCGCAAAATAGAGACAGTGACGCTAACCACTTTTTTCCGGTCCTCCTTCCACCCCGAATACGAGCTACGGACTGTCAGCTCAACATCTCATCATTACGATGGAAACCTGATGCAATTTTACAAGCAATCAAATTGATAGTTGAGTAACAAAATGAAAACCATACATCGTCGCTATGGTACTGATGTTAGCTGATAATGTACGTATGTAGTGTTAAATTGCAAAATAATGCGTACCAGTATTTATTGCCTGCAGTGTTCAGTAGTGAGAAATTAATGACCATTGTAACACTACCTTTTTTATTGTTTGTGGTAACGCCTTTGTAGAACTGTTGCACACTACGAATAAACCGAATGAGATTGTTATTTCAAACAGACTGACCTTGTACTGAAGAGGATGAAGACTCCAGTCTACATCCAGCCTTCCTAATGTAGGTTTTCGCTGGTTTCCTCAGGTACTTCAGGCAAATGCTAAAATGGTTCCTTCTTTAAGGCCACAGCCAACTGTTTGCGCCAGTCTTGTCGAACTACCACTATAAGTGCATAAATGTCAGTATATAGACGAATTGTTACACTCTTAAGACAAAAAATCACGCTCCATGAAGGAATTATCCGAATAGGACGGAAATTCGGCAGATATTATGTACTGACAAACAAATTATTAAAATTTCAGAAAAATTGAATGAATTATTCAGGAGAAGGAGTTTCACAATAACGCATTGGTCCACCTCTGGTCCTTATGCAAGCGTGTGTTCGGCTTGTCATTGATTGATAGAGATGTTGTATGTCCTCTTGAGTGATATCGTGACAAATTCTGTCCAATTTACGCGAAAGGTCGCCAAAATCTCGAGCTGTTAGAGGACCATGTCTATAATGCTCCACACTTCTCAGTTTGGGAGAGATAAATAAGATCAGTCAACCTTGCTGGGCAAGGTAGCGTTTGTCAAGCTCGAAGACAATCAGTAGAAACTCTCGCAGTGTGTGGGCGGGAATTAACTTGTTGAAATGTAAGCCCAGGATGTCTCGCAATGAAGGGCAACAAAATGGGGCGTAGAATATCGTCGACATACGCTGTGCTACAAGGGTGTCACGGATGACAAACAAAGGGGTCCTGCTATGAAAAGAAATGGCACTACTGGTTCATCACACCTGGTTGTCAGGCCATATGGCAAGTGACAGTCAAGTTGGTCAGCAACTAATGTCCGCGCCATTTTCAGTTCTTCGCCAGTCATCAGGGCTCAGTTCGAAGTGTAATTTATCACAGAAGGCAATTCTAGTCCAGTCAATGAGATTCAATTTCGAAAACTTCTCTGTAGACACCTCGGACAGTGGTGAGATATCAACCCAACTGTCACCAACCACACAGCCTGACAACCAGGAATGATGGTCTGGGGCGCTGTTTCTTTTCGTAGCAGGACCCCCTGGTTGTCATCCACGCAACCCTAACAGTACAATAGCACGTCGACGATATTCTACACCCCATATACACTCCTGGAAATTGAAATAAGAACACCGTGAATTCATTGTCCCAGGAAGGGGAAACTTTATTGACACATTCCTGGGGTCAGATACATCACATGATCACACTGACAGAACCACAGGCACATAGACACAGGCAACAGAGCATGCACAATGTCGGCACTAGTACAGTGTATATCCACCTTTCGCAGCAATGCAGGCTGCTATTCTCCCATGGAGACGATCGTAGAGATGCTGGATGTAGTCCTGTGGAACGGCTTGCCATGCCATTTCCACCTGGCGCCTCAGTTGGACCAGCGTTCGTGCTGGACGTGCAGACCGCGTGAGACGACGCTTCATCCAGTCCCAAACATGCTCAATGGGGGACAGATCCGGAGATCTTGCTGGCCAGGGTAGTTGACTTACACCTTCTAGAGCACGTTGGGTGGCACGGGATACATGCGGACATGCATTGTCCTGTTGGAACAGCAAGTTCCCTTGCCAGTCTAGGAATGGTAGAACGATGGGTTCGATGACGGTTTGGATGTACCGTGCACTATTCAGTGTCCCCTCGACGATCACCAGTGGTGTACGGCCAGTGTAGGAGATCGCTCCCCACACCATGATGCCGGGTGTTGGCCCTGTGTGCCTCGGTCGTATGCAGTCCTGATTGTGGCGCTCACCTGCACGGCGCCAAACACGCATACGACCATCATTGGCACCAAGGCAGAAGCGACTCTCATCGCTGAAGATGACACGTCTCCATTCGTCCCTCCATTCACGCCTGTCGCGACACCACTGGAGGCGGGCTGCACGATGTTGGGGCGTGAGCGGAAGACGGCCTAACGGTGTGCGGGACCGTAGCCCAGCTTCATGGAGACGGTTGCGAATGGTCCTCGCCGATACCCCAGGAGCAACAGTGTCCCTAATTTGCTGGGAAGTGGCGGTGCGGTCCCCTACGGCACTGCGTAGGATCCTACGGTCTTGGCGTGCATCCGTGCGTCGTTGCGGTCCGGTCCCAGGTCGACGGGCACGTGCACCTTCCGCCGACCACTGGCGACAACATCGATGTACTGTGGAGACCTCACGCCCCACGTGTTGAGCAATTCGGCGGTACGTCCACCCGGCCTCCCGCATGCCCACTATACGCCCTCGCTCAAAGTCCGTCAACTGCACATACGGTTCACGTCCACGCTGTCGCGGCATGCTACCAGTGTTAAAGACTGCGATGGAGCTCCGTATGCCACGGCAAACTGGCTGACACTGACGGCGGCGGTGCACAAATGCTGCGCAGCTAGCGCCATTCGACGGCCAACACCGCGGTTCCTGGTGTGTCCGCTGTGCCGTGCGTGTGATCATTGCTTGTACAGCCCTCTCGCAGTGTCCGGAGCAAGTTTGGTGGGTCTGACACACCGGTGTCATTGTGTTCTTTTTTCCATTTCCAGGAGTGTAGTTGCCCTTCATGGAAAGCCATCCTAGGATTACATTTCAGCAAAATAATACGGACCCACACACGGCAAGAGTTTCTATTGCTTGTCTTTATGCTTGACAAACCCTACCTTGACCAGCAAGGTCCCCAATGGAGAATGTCTGAAGCAGTATGGGCAAGGCCGTTGTAACAGTTTGGAATTTTGAAGATCTAACGTGTCAGTTGGACAGAATTTGGCATGATGTCCCTCAGGAGGACGTCCAACAACTACCAAATAATGCTTTAAAGAATACCTACTTGCATAAGGCCCAGAGGTGGAGTTGCTCAATTTGTGAAGCTCTTTCTCTTGAATAGATCATCCAATTTTTCTGAAATTTCAGTCATTTGTTTGTAGATTTATGTAAGATCTACCTATTTCCATTCTGTTAAGATAATTCCTTCATGGTGATTTTTTTTTGTTTTGTTTTGTTTTTGTCTTAGACTGTATTAATATGTTAGAATACTGTGGAAATACATAAATACATTTTCTTACAGAATAAACACATGTAGTAGCACACAAGATGGAAGTTGTGCTGATCTGCCTGGAGACGACAGTAAGGGGGCGACAGTCGTTCATAAAGGATTAGACTATCTTCCGGAACTATTTCCGCAGAGATGCCTCAGAGCTTAGAGATTTACTTCAGATTTTCACAGCACACTCTTATAAACGTTCTGACATACAAGCCGTTGCTTAACTCAAATAGTTCTTAACCGTCTTGATTCTCAGTCTCTGATGTAACAGAAAAATTGTGTATTATGATTCATGAAAAACATTACAAATGAATACATTTATAAACTGAGCTGGCAATCATGGTAGCACATAATGAAAGAATGACACAGAAAACACTATGTTGTATAAACTTGCTGTTCAAGAAGAAGTGGATTAAGCATGCCGAGATAAATGGTTATAATGAGATAATGATCGTGACTGACAGGTGGTAACAGAAACTCATACAAAATAGTAAGTACTTTCGTTGTCATAACAGGGTGAAGCCTGGAATATGTATAAATAATAGTATGCTGCATAAAAAAGAAGTTAATTAAGCGAGGTGCATTTCCACCACAGCTGATTGTGTCAGATATTTATATAGGCAAGGGATTGTCCCACCAATTAAGTTTATAAGGCGACAGGTAAGTTGGCCAAAAGGAGATTTAGGGGAGATTTGGTTAAAGGCGACTTGTAAGTCAGCCTATGAGAGAATTATGGAGGTATCTGCTGGAATTTTAAGGCAATGTCGTTACTGCAAATATTTAAGGATATGTTAGGGACCAGAGATACACATTTGGTTAAATATGAAATACAGAATTAACAAATAAAGGCCACAAATAAGATTTTATATAGTACATAACAGATATTCATTATCATGTCACCTTACATAACACATACATAGAGGAATGTAATGCACTTAACGGAGGTCATAACTGCACCAAAAAATAAGGTTAACTCATCGACAAACAATTCACTTAGCCTCATGACAGATAACACATTTTCATAAGAAAGGGCTTTATTGTCACTAAATATAATACGAGGAGAATATTGTGAGATGTTGGGCCACAGTTGCACACAGAAAAACACATTAATTACAACCCGTTCCACAAAGCTTAAAGCTAAGTAATAGGTAAAGCCATAAACACATTATGGATTTGAGACAATAACTAGGGATAACAGAAAATGACAACATAAGGAAAGACTCTCTAACTGCTGAATAAAAACAGTAATAAATTACACTGGTAACTGATTTTTCATTCAGGTTACGTGAACATCATTGGCACTGATTTTATGTGCAGAGTAATGTTGTTTCAGAATAACTATGAATTACATTTGTATATATAAGGAACTCATAAGACAAACTACTGTTCTTAAGTGAAATACACAGACAAGATGTAAGAAGTTATAGAAACACTGAATGACATGCCAAAAGGTGAAGTTTGTAACTGTCGATAGCAAGATTTGTTAATGATGGTTCAAATGGTTCTGAGCACTATGGGACTTAACATCTGTGGTCATGAGTCCCCTAGAACTTAGAACTACTTAAACCTAACTAACCTAAGGACATCACACACATCCATGCCCGAGGCAGGATTCGAACCTGCGACCGTAGCAGTCGCGCGGTTCCAGACTGCGCACCTAGAACCGCTAGACCACCGCGGCCGGCATTTGTTAATGAACAATGGTTATTAACATTATATTTTGATGTATGAAACAACTGATGCAGGCAGTGTATGCTGCAGAATGTGAGGCAAGCAAGCTAGGGTGAGAGGTAAGTTGAATTTAAAGGACAAGTGAGATGGAGGCAGAGAAGGGAACTCGTATGACTAATGAGCAGATGGTGCTACTGGCATCAGCTGTCAGCTGACACACCGATTCAGGCTTTAAGCACGAGAATGAAACCAACATTTCTGAACTGCAAATTTAGATTGCAAGGTTAATATAATAGTTGAAACACATGATATTGGTTTATGTCACTGAATGATGGGTACATTGTTAGTAGATGTATTATCAGAAGTTAATGTAATTTATTTCAATTTTAAAAACATTTATGTAAACTAGGTGACAACTTATTGATATTATTTAATAATTTTCATGTAACTGTGTGCAAATCCTCTATGTTGAATTAGGAAATGCGAGGAAGCAATTGGAACAATGAATCTGGCTGCAGCCTGAGAAAAACGAATGTCAATCAGCAGTACGTAAGGCTGCAGATGGTAGGATCATGTTTAAACGCCACTGTTGCTAGTCTGTACACCCCAGTTCCCAGGTGTTGTGTAGGTTAAGGAAATCCTTCGTCTCCATGTCCATGAAAGATAATGATGTGTAAAAAGTTTATGGAATAAGGAGGTTAAAGAAACGTGTGCAAAATCTTAAGTAATCTGTCTAAAGGTAGTCTTTGACATAAAATTCGACCATCAAAATGATGGAAAAATTTTTACAATAATGTTAAGAGGAAAGCACTACACTGAGAAATCATTTAACAGTCTCTTTACATGTAGTATTTTACAAAAAATGGACCATTAAGGTGACGGAATATATTACACTGAAGTGCCAAAGAAAGTGGTATAGGCATGAGTGTTCAAATACAGAGATATGTACATATGCAGAATATTGCCATATTCTGCATATGTACATATCTCTGCATTCGGCAACAGCTATATAAAACACGAGGAGTGTCGTGCAGTTGTTAGATCGCTCACTGCTGCTACAAGGGCGGGTTATCAAGATTTAAGTGAGTTTGAACGTGGTGTTACAGTCAGTGCACGAGCAATGGGACACAGCATCTCCAGAGGGATTTGCATATCAATGAAGCTCCATTTCCGAATGAGGAAAAGTTTCAGCTTGTGACTAGTAAAGGGATTTTCCCATATGAGTATGTGGATAGTATGGCAAAACTCAACGAAACCAGGCTACCCAACATAACCAAATTCTCTAAAAAACTCACAGGTGATGCTATAATGGATGCATAATATGAGAATGCCGTGAATATCTGGCAGGAATTCAACATCTCCTCCTTAGGAGAGTATGCATGGCTTTACATGGACACAGATGTGTACTTCCTTGCAGACGTTGCGAGAAATTCCGGAGTCTATGCATGACCACATATTCTCTAGATCCCAGCTTTTATTACATGGCACCTGGGTTGTCTTGGGATGTAATACTCAAGAAAACAAAGAGCAGCATCGAATTATTGACAAATGCTGACAACTTCTTTTTTTTTGATTGAGGGATCCATAGGGACTTTGTCAATGTGTTCATTGGTATCTGAAGGCAAATAACCCACAGATGGGTGACAGGTTCAATACATCCCTTGATTCGAGTTATATAATGTACTTGGATGTAAGTAACTTATACAGGAAAGCCATGCAACAATCACTGCCAATTAGTGAGTTTTGATGGGTGCCCAAAGACAAAAATGCAAGGAATTAGGTGGAAAAACCTTGGGAGGTGGAGTGGGTATGGCAGCTGATTCTGACGTAGGGTGTGGAGGCAAAACTCACATACCCTATTAGTTTGCTGCTGTGTCCAGAGCAACTAGTTTCACAAGGAGGCTCCACCCCAAAACTGATGATAACTCTGGGGAATAATCAGAGATAAATAAATTATTCATTATCAAAGTCTCAAGCAATGTCTCAGCTTGGGGAGGGAGCTGGTTAGAATCACTTGGGCTATCTTCTTCACGCAGTCCCCCATAGTGGAATGAGTATATTGATTTGAATACAAGAAAGAGAGCATCTGCGAAGTGTGACTTTGAGAAAATTTTTATAATTAATGAATAACTCAATTTTTGGTAAAAAATGGAGAATTTGAGGGAACGGCATGAAATTTTGATTAGAACCAAATGGGATGGGTGTTATGGCGTAAGAAAATGTATTTCCAGACCAAATATTAAGCAGGTCAGCATATTCAGTAAGAACCTCATTGCTGTGGAGATGGCGAAGATTCCAGTGGAGTTTACAAAACCTGTTTATGAGGGGATGTGCATGCTAGACCTGTCCAAATTGCACTTGTATTGCTTTCATTATGAGATTGCGAAAACTCATTTTGCAGATCCTAAATTACTTCATACGGATACAGATAGCTTCATCTACTGGGTGACGAGCTGCAATCCATATGAAGTAATGAGGTACCATGGTAATAAATTCAACTCGTCCTCATACACAGCCGATAATCCTTTTGTTCCACAGAACAAGAAGGTTATCAGCCTTATGAAAGACGAGGTGAATGGATGCTATTTGTGCAGTTTCTAGGTCTACGTTCAAAAGTGTATGCGTTTCTCATATTGGAAGGTACCACCCACAGGTGGGGTAAGGGTGTGCATCATATGGCTCCGAGAGCCCTCTGTATCGAAGACTATTTGCAGTGCCTGTACAGCAGTGTTGCATTGCAGCCGCCGCATATTGTACGGAAACTAGTAATCAACTGAGAGGATACGAGGTATTCTTTGTGCTGCAATTTAAAATTGCCCTGTCGTCTCATGATTTGTGATAATGAGACTGAAACTCTCCTGTGCTCACACTACTCACTTGTCATGAGAGAAGGGGTGGGTAACTCTCATTGTGTGAGAGTGACACAGTGAGGGAGTGAGTGAGAGAGAGAGAGAGAGAGAGAGAGAGAGAGAGAGAGAGAGAGAGAATGCCTGCAGAATAGTAGTATGACACTTTTATCACAGCGTAAGTAATTTGTGTGTGTATGTGTGTCATGTAATTATTTATTTATATGTACAAGTGCATACACACACACACACACCATGTGTGTAATATATATATATATATATATATATATATATATATATATATATATATATATATAGAGAGAGAGAGAGAGAGAGAGAGAGAGAGAGAGAGAGAGAGAGGGAAACATTCCACGTAGGAAAAATATATCTAAAAACAAAGATGATGTGACTTACCAAATGAAAGTGCTGGCAGGTCGACAGACACACAAACAAACACAAACATACACACAAAACTCAAGCTTTCGCAACAAACTGTTGCCTCATCAGGAAAGAGGGATCCCTCTCCTTCCCTCCTTCCTGATGAGGCAACAGTTTGTTGCGAAAGCTTGAATTTTGTGTGTATGTTTGTGTTTGTTTGTGAGTCTGTCGACCTGCCAGCACTTTCATTTGGTAAGTCACATCATCTTTGTTTTTGGATATATTTTTCCTACGTGGAATGTTTCCCTCTATTATAATTATATATACACAAAGATGATGTGACTTACCAAACGAAAGCACTGGCACGTCGATAGACACACAAACATACACACAAAATTCTAGCTTTCGCAACCAGCGGTTGCTTCGTCAGGAAAGAGGGAAGGAGAGGGAAAGACAAAAGGATGTGGGTTTTAAGGGAGAGGGTAAGGAGTCATTCCAATCCCGGGAGTGGAAAGACTTACCTTAGGGGGGAAAAAGGACGGGTATACACTCGCACACACACACATATCCATCCACACATATACAGACACATCATCTTTGTTTTTAGATATATTTTTCCCCAACGTGGAATGTTTCCCTCTATTATATATGATGTCACTTACCAAATGAAAGTGCTGGCAGGTCGACAGACACACAAACAAACACAAACATACACACAAAATTCAAGCTTTCGCAACAAACTGTTGCCTTATCAGGAAAGAGGGAAGGAGAGGGAAAGACGAAAGGATGTGGGTTTTAAGGGAGAGGGTAAGGAGTCATTCCTATCCCGGGAAAGGAAAGACTCACCTTAGGGGGAAAAAAGGACAGGTATACACTCGCACACACACATACATCCATCCACACATACACAGACACAAGCAGACATATCTAAAGACAAAGAGCCTGGGCAGAGACGCCAGTCGAGGCGGAAGTGAAGAGGCAAAGACGACGCCGAATGACAGGTGAGGCATGAGTGGCGGCAACTTGAAATTAAAGGTGCCGCCACTCACACCTCACCCGACACCCAACACCATCCCCGTCCCCCCACCCCGACCGACATCCCCGCCCAAACACCCCGTCCCCAAACACGTCTGCCTGCGTCTGCACATGTGCGGATGGACACGCGCGCGTGCGCGAGTGTACACCCGTCCCTCCCCCCCCCAAGGCAAGCCCCCCCTCCCCCGGGACCGGAACGACTCCCCACCCTCCCCCCCAAAACCCACATACCACGGTCCCCCCCCGACGAGGCAACAGTCCGCCGCGAAAGCCCGAATCCCGTGTGCATGCCTGCGCCTGCCCGCGCATCCGTCGACCCGCCAGCACCCCCACTCAGCAAGCCACATCATCTCCGCTTTTTATATATATATATATATATATATATATATATATATATATATATATATATATATATATATATATATATATAGAGGGAAACATTCCATGTAGGAAAAATATATCTAAAAACAAAGATGATGCGACCCACCAAATGAAAGCACTGGCAGGCCGACAGACACACACACAAACACACACACAAAACTCAAGCCCTCGCAACAAACCGCCGCACCACCAGGAAAGAGGGAAGGAGAGGGAAAGACGAAAGGATGCGGGCTCCAAGGGAGAGGGCAAGGAGCCACCCCAATCCCGGGAGCGGAAAGACCCACCCCAGGGGGAAAAAAGGACGGGCACCCACTCGCACACACACACACACCCATCCACACATATACAGACACAAGCAGACACATTCAAAGACAAAGAGCCTGGGCAGAGATGTCAGTCGAGGTAGAAGTGCAGAGGCAAAGATGCTGCCGAATGACAGGTGAGGCACGAGTGGCGGCAACTTGAAATTAGCGGAGATTGAGGCCTGGTGGATAACGGGAAGAGAGGATATATTGAAGAGCAAGTTCCCATCTCCGGAGTTCGGATAGGTTGGTGTTAGTGGGAAGTATCCAGATAACCCGGATTGTGTAACACTGTGCCAAGATGTGCTGGCCGTGCACCAAGGCATGTTTAGTCACAGGGTGATCCTCATTACCAGCAAACACTGTCTGCCTGTGTCCATTCATGCGAATGGACAGTTTGTTGCTGGTCATTCCCACATAGAATGCATCACAGTGTGGGCAGGTCAGTTGGTAAATCACGTGGGTGCTTTCACACGTGGCTCTGCCTTTGATCATGTACACCTTCCGGGTTACAGGACTGGAGTAGGTGGTGGTGGGAGGGTGCATGGGACAGGTTTTACACCGGGGGCGGTTACAAGGGTAGGAGCCAGAGGGTAGGGAAGGTGGTTTGGGGATTTCATAGGGATGAACTAACAGGTTACGAAGGTTAGGTGGACGGCGGAAAGACACTCTTGGTGGAGTGGGGAGGATTTCATGAAGGATGGATCTCATTTCAGGGCAGGATTTGAGGAAGTCGTATCCCTGCTGGAGAGCCACATTCAGAATCTGATCCAGTCCCGGAAAGTATCCTGTCACAAGTGGGGCACTTTTGTGGTTCTTCTGTGGGAGGTTCTGGGTTTGAGAGGATGAGGAAGTGGCTCTGGTTATTTGCTTCTGTACCAGGTCGGGAGGGTAGTTGCGGGATGCGAAAGCTGTTGTCAGGTTGTTGGTGTAATGCTTCAGGGATTCCGGACTGGAGCAGATTCGTTTGCCACGAAGACCTAGGCTGTAGGGAAGGGACCGTTTGATGTGGAATGGGTGGCAGCTGTCGTAATGGAGGTACTGTTGCTTGTTGGTGGGTTTGATGTGGACGGACGTGTGAAGCTGGCCATTGGACAGGTGGAGGTCAACATCAAGGAAAGTGGCATGGGATTTGGAGTAGGACCAGGTGAATCTGATGGAACCAAAGGAGTTGAGGTTGGAGAGGAAATTCTGGAGTTCTTCTTCACTGTGAGTCCAGATCATGAAGATGTCATCAATAAATCTGTACCAAACTTTGGGTTGGCAGGCCTGGGTAACCAAGAAGGCTTCCTCTAAGCGACCCATGAATAGGTTGGCGTACGAAGGGGCCATCCTGGTACCCATGGCTGTTCCCTTTAATTGTTGGTATGTCTGGTCTTCAAAAGTGAAGAAGTTGTGGGTCAGGATGAAGCTGGCTAAGGTAATGAGGAAAGAGGTTTTAGGTAGGGTGGCAGGTGATCGGCGTGAAAGGAAGTGCTCCATCGCAGCGAGGCCCTGGACGTGCAGGATATTTGTGTATAAGGAAGTGGCATCAATGGTTACAAGGATGGTTTCTGGGGGTAACAGATTGGGTAAGGATTCCAGGCGTTCGAGAAAGTGGTTGGTGTCTTTGATGAAGGATGGGAGACTGCATGTAATGGGTTGAAGGTGTTGATCTACGTAGGCAGAGATACGTTCTGTGGGGGCTTGGTAACCAGCTACAATGGGGCGGCCGGGATGATTGAGTTTGTGAATTTTAGGAAGAAGGTAGAAGGTAGGGGTGCGGGGTGTCGGTGGGGTCAGGAGGTTGATGGAGTCAGGTGAAAGGTTTTGTAGGGGGCCTAAGTTTCTGAGGATTCCTTGAAGCTCCGCCTGGACATTAGGAATGGGATTACCTTGGCAAACTTTGTATGTAGTGTTGTCTGAAAGCTGACGCAGTCCCTCAGCCACATACTCCCAACGATCAAGTACCACGGTCGTGGAACCCTTGTCCGCTGGAAGAATGAGATGGACTGGTCAGCCTTCGGATCACGGATAGCCTGGGCTTCAGCAGTGGTGATGTTGGGAGTAGGATTAAGGTTTTTTAAGAAGGATTGAGAGGCAAGGCTGGAAGTTAGAAATTCCTGGAAGGTTTGGAGAGGGTTATTTTGAGGAAGAGGAGGTGGGTCCCGCTGTGACGGAGGACGGAACTGTTCCAGGCAGGGTTCAATTTGGATAGTGTCTTGGGGAGCTGGATCATTAGGGGTAGGATTAGGATCATTTTTCTTCATGGCAAAGTGATACTTCCAGCAGAGAGTACGAGTGTAGGACAGTAAATCTTTGACGAGGGCTGTTTGGTTGAATCTGGGAGTGGGGCTGAAGGTGAGGCCTTTGGATAGGACAGAGGTTTCGGATTGGGAGAGATGTTTGGAGGAAAGGTTAACTACTGAATTAGGGTGTTGTGGTACCAGATTGTGTTGATTGGAATTTTGAGGTTTTACCCACCAACAAGCAACAGTACCTCCATTACGACAGCTGCCACCCATTCCACATCAAACGGTCCCTTCCCTACAGCCTAGGTCTTCGTGGCAAACGAATCTGCTCCAGTCCGGAATCCCTGAAGCATTACACCAACAACCTGACAACAGCTTTCGCATCCCGCAACTACCCTCCCGACCTGGTACAGAAGCAAATAACCAGAGCCACTTCCTCATCCTCTCAAACCCAGAACCTCCCACAGAAGAACCACAAAAGTGCCCCACTTGTGACAGGATACTTTCCGGGACTGGATCAGATTCTGAATGTGGCTCTCCAGCAGGGATACGACTTCCTCAAATCCTGCCCTGAAATGAGATCCATCCTTCATGAAATCCTCCCCACTCCACCAAGAGTGTCTTTCCGCCATCCACCTAACCTTCGTAACCTGTTAGTTCATCCCTATGAAATCCCCAAACCACCTTCCCTACCCTCTGGCTCCTATCCTTGTAACTGCCCCCGGTGTAAAACCTGTCCCATGCACCCTCCCACCACCACCTACTCCATTCCTGTAACCCGGAAGGTGTACACGATCAAAGGCAGAGCCACATGTGAAAGCACCCACGTGATTTACCAACTGACCTGCCTACACTGTGATGCATTCTATATGGGAATGACCAGCAACAAACTGTCCATTCACATGAATGGACACAGGCAGACAGTGTTTGTTGGTAATGAGGATCACCCTATGGCTAAACATGCCTTGGTGCACGGCCAGCACATCTTGGCACAGTGTTACACCGTCCGGGTTATCTGGATACTTCCCACCAACACCAACCTATCCGAACTCCGGAGATGGGAACTTGCTCTTCAATATATCCTCTCTTCCCGTTACCCACCAGGCCTCAATCTCTGCTAATTTCAAGAGGCCGCCACTCATACCTCACCTGTCATTCAACATCATCTTTGCCTCTTCACTTCCGCCTCGACTGACATCTCTGCCCAAACTCTTTGTCTTTAAATATGTCTGCTTGTGTCTGTATATGTGTGGATGGATATGTGTGTGTGTGTGAGTGTATACCTGTCCTTTTTTCCCCCTAAGGTAAGTCTTTCCGTTCCCGGGATTGGAATGACTCCTTACCCTCTCCCTTAAAACCCACATCCTTTCGTCTTTCCCTCTCCTTCCCCTCTTTCCTGATGAGGCAACAGTTTGTTGCGAAAGCTTGAATTTTGTGTGTGTGTTTGTGTTTGTTTGTGTGTCTATCGTCCTGCCAGCGCTTTCGTTCGGTAAGTCACATCATCTTTGTTTTTAGATATATTTTTCCCACGTGGAATGTTTCCCTCTATTATATTTATATCTATATATATATAGAGACACAAACACACACACACAATGCATGCAAAAAAAGTTAAGAAAATAATAAACAAAACAATATTTATATTTATTAAAAAAGCATAAACAGAGAAAAATACTTGTGTAATTATTTATTCACATGAAATGTAATCCAAGTCAGATTAGTTTTTAAGTGTATATAGCTATATAGCTCACAGTCCATCAGGATTATTATAAAAATCTTTGCTATCGGGGCTGTGGATATTAGTTTCTAAGTGCACACAATCCATCAGAATTACTGTAACAGCCACATTACTGGGACTATGAAATTTAGTTGTAGTGGTAAAAAGAAGTATCTCTGCATCAGTTTTTAGCGTAGATTTATACACCTGGAAAAATTGTAAACATTATCATCCAGTGATACTGGAAAAAAAACATGTAAAATTAATTCTCAACTGATGTTAACTGTTGTAAAATGTAAGTTAAAAGTATCTATGCATTGGAATAGCAGAATCAAATTGTACCTCAAGAACTATATTGCACCTCAAGAACTACATTGTACGTAAAGAACTGAACTGCAGCTCAAGAACTGAATTTCAGTCTCAAGAACTGAATTGTATCTGTGTGAACTGAATAAAAGAAAAAAATTGTTAACTCATGCCTTTGTTCTTCTTGTTATTTACAAAAAACCTATCCCCTATTGCATTATGTATGTATATACAGGGTGAAGTGAAATTTGCCCACTCGAGCTTTGCAGTGTGACTCCTCACATGCCAGTGATAAAACAATGCCTCCCACAAAAATTCGTGCGGTGAGAACATCTGGCAGAAAAAGGCCATTAAAGAGTGACAATGTGGCAACACTGTAACCACATGTATGGTAACTACCTTGGTCAGCACATATCAACTGTGATGTTCAGTGGATAGAGTTTTGGGTTAGCGTGCAGGAGGCCAAGTGTTTCATCCTGGGCTGGGGTGCATTTTTTTTTTATTTGCTGTTTTCATTCTGACATTTCATACTTTATATATATACCATTTCTTAGGTCACATGTAATCTAAATTTACAACATTTTGTAACACTGAAGATAACAAATACGTGGTTAGACAAATAACAAATAAACAGTTGAAACAAATGACCTGTCATAGGACAGAATAACTACAAAAACAATATCAAGTTTGAGATGCTAAAGATGATAGCAGAGTACAGTAACACAACACCTACTTGTCATTTATACTACATGTAATATGAACACTCACATGTCATGTATTAGCAACCAGTCACAATAATAATGTCCATATTAATGACTGCATGACCTTCACAACAGAATACATTGTCTTCAGAACAACAGATGCTCAAAGCGACCTCCGTGCACGTCCAAACATTGCGCTACCTGCCGGATCATAAAGCTCTGAACCCTTCGAAGCAAAGCTGCATCCACAGTAACAATAGCAGTATGAATATGCACTACCAATTCTTCCACATTCGTTGGTGGAGCAGAGTACATGTGCTCCCTAAGGTGCCCCCACAGGAAGAAATCCAGAGGATTTAGGTCAAGTGAATGTGGTGGCCTACAACTGGATCTCCACATCCGAGCCATTTCCCTGGAAATTTTCTGTCCAAATACTGTCGCAAATTAATTCCAGAGTGTGGAGAGGCACCATCATGTTGGAACCATATCCTCTGGAACATCTTCCAGTGCATCAGGCAGATAGTTTGAGAGGAGTGCATGATACCTTTGTGCAGTCAACCAGTCAGGCAACATGCAGTCAGCCAAACACCTTCACCCAATATTCCAGCCCAGACATTGATACCAAAGTGAAATTCATAGCCATGGTCGCGGTGACATGCAGGTTAACCTCACACCTATGGTGGCATTACGAATATGCATGAATGCTGGTTCATCTGACCATATTATAGTGTTCCCGAAGTCTTCGTTGGCTTCCTGTTGTTTTTGGAACCATTCACGGATGACGATCTGCAGGCTGCAAGTGTTAAGTGAAAGCATAATGATAGGGGTGCAGCCCATGATTCTACAGCATGTTAACAGCTGTGCATTGCGAGACACGCAGCTGCCTTGCTATGCTACATGTACTTTGCTGAGGTTCTTGATGTATGACCTCCAGGATAGCTTCCTCAGTAGCTGAAGTACAACAAGTCCATGGATGACCTTTGTCACACAATGGTGGAAGGAGAGAACCTGACTTCTGAAGGTGAAGCTGCAGGTGATGAAGCACGCTTTTATATGGATGGCACTGACGCGGATATCTAGCAGTATATTCATGAGTGGCAACACCAGCCCAGTTATCAGATACACCAAGGATCAGAAACATATCCACATATTCATCATTTGTGTATGCCATACATCTATGACACTGGTTTAGAGGTTTACAATGAGAAAATTCAATATATGTACGCATGTACATTGGAGTCTGTCACAGGTGCATTACCCACTTGCAACTAGTCCGTGTCTGATGAACAGAGCACACAGTATAAACAGTCCTGTGTGCTGTTCCACCTAATGTGCATTACCCCTCCAACAGATATTGTTCTGCATGATTCATCCTGACTCCGCTAATTGTGAAATGTTCGGTATCAAATTACACAGTTTCTCTAATAGTAACAGACATGATGTTTCCACAATCCCATCGATATAATAATAACAACAACAACAATAATAATAATAATAAAATAATTAATTGAGATACATGCTAAACAGCATGTGGTTACCAGACTCAATATTGAAAGGCATAATTAGTGGGACCATTTGCAAAGCACATTGCTAGTCCTACTGGTAATGTAAGTAATGAAATGTAATGGACCTGAAGGGTGAGACTAGAATAATAGTTGGTACTTATCTATGGGACCATTGGAGAACGGTACAAAGAAACCAGGTTTTGCATCTAGTAGATGAGCTGGTACAAATAAATTCGCACCCATGACGTGGAAAGGGCTTTTTCCAAAGCTGACCAATCTTCCATTTCTATGATTGCAGTATGTAAGTGCTGTAATTGCTGTTGAAGATTAAGATACCAGATACTGTCCCACCTGCACTACATTTACCAAATAAAAATATGCCTGAACCCAGGATCGAACCATTGACCTTCTGCATGCTAACCCAACTCTATCCTCTGCACCAACTGTACAGCAGGACTAATATGTGCTGACAGAGGTAGTTACCATACATGTGGTTGCCAGATTGCCACTCTTATCATCCTTTTTCTAACGGATGTACTCGCTGGAAGAAATTTTGTGACAGACATTTTTTTATCGCTGGCACCTGAGGAGTCACACTGCGAAGCCCAAGTGTGCGAGTTTTGTTTCACCTTGTATAAAGGCTGTGCAGGACACAAATGACATTAGTTTTTATGAAGATGAGTGTTATTAAGGAGGTGAAGTTTAAGACAGTGAATAACAAAATATGTGGAATGACTGTATGGAATTACACCTATCGTGCAGCATGTTCTGGGTTATGGGAGCAGGGGGCACGCGACCGCATGTGCTTCTCAAGACATATAGCAGACATGTTTAAAATTATACCTCCTGTGCTTGAAGAAAACCACAGACATATTTCCTGGATGAAACTGTATACTATCACAGTGAGGAACAGGGTGAAGAGAAATTATTCACATGTTATGAGGTAAAAATTCATTTATTTTTCATCCAACTTAAAAGTAATTTTACAGTTTCATAAGCAGACACAGCAACGCTATTTTCACACAACTTCTTCTTGAGTCAACAGAGAGCAGGACACCAATAGAATAGCAGCAAAATTGGAAGATTCAATGCTTCCATGAGATCTTCTCCTTCCCCTTCACATAGATGATGGTGTCCATGCGGTCGAATAATTGAACTTTATACGGGGTATGTCAGGATCATCCCAGTGAATTCCATGGTAGAAATGTGTTAGCCACTTTGCACTCTTCCATGTTTTAGCGTTCTTCACATCCTTGAACAGCCTCGGTGATGCAATGATTACTGAGAATATCTCTATTCTTCCGGCACCTTAGTGTGTGCTATAAATGCAACATCTATAAATATGAACTTTCTACGCTCATCAAAATAGAAACCATGAGGGTCTGCAATGATGTTCAAACCTTGAGATACCATTGTGGAATGCTCTGGGTATGATGCAGCACTTGTTCATTTATACAGCTCATTGCACAACACGAGTGAATGGGTAGTAGTTAATCACATGATCATGTAGAACTAGAACATTCACTGTGGTGTGTCCTGAAAAATTTGCTGAGGGTTCAAATTCAATTTGTACATCTATAGGTCCAGACTTAATTATCTCGTTCTGTTTTGAGCAGTCTATGATGATGATCAGTGACAGCTCCTTGAATTTCCTTGGACTGGGTAGACATCCCCCTCCTTCTTCAGCACTTTCACAGTAAAAAGCACAAAACCTCACATTCATGTCATATGCTAGACTGTACACATTTTCATCCCACTGCAGGTGTAAATTATCTTATGGATAGAATTTGGGATTCAGGTAGATTCTGGCATTAGTTAACTTGCTGTTGTCAAATGCAGTGGGATCATTTGCTATATCCCCTCCTCTATCAGTCTGAAATGCAATTATGATAAATCTAGGCGTCTCTAGCTGTGAAGAGGTTTTAACAGCCCATGTTTGTCTGCTTGCAGTCAGTAGTACTGGGCACTTGAAAACCTCCCAAGAGCAGAATATTATTGATGGATATGTATTGGAATTTAGAAGTTTTAAAAGCTCCAAATGCTCCTCATCTGATACACCAATGTGAGGCATTTTCCATATCATCTTGCTGATTGTGATCATGTTCTCCTATTGAGCTCCTTGAGTGTATGACTAATTATCCATTGCACTCTGTACCAGAATGAGTTTCTGTTTAGCATTCATAATAATCTGCTTCATGTCCTCAATGTAGCCCATAAAAGTTTTTAGAGGTATGCATGCAGTAAATTGTTTGTACTCTGCAACTGTTCTATCCACCAGATCATCTATGAACTATCCCTCATTTTTTAAACCATTCAAATCCATGGGTCATGCAGAGATATATGTTTTAAGGGTTGATGTTATATCAAAATTGTGTGTATGGTTGAACTGACTCACTTAGTTCACAGCATATCTCTTGAAACAGCAGTGTTAAAGCATTACATGTAAGCTTGGATCCCACTGTAGCGGTGCCATTGGTTTTCTTGAATGATCCCTCCAAATATATGAAACTCCTGCATGGAAGTGTCAGAGCATCTTTGTGCTGGATGACAATTCTAATTTCATAATTCTTGTTAAATTTGGTTGAAGTGTAAGGTTTATGTGAGAAGTATTCCTGACACATAATTCGCTCACCATACTCTACTGGACTTTTTATATTTAGTGAGGACATCATTGCAAATTTTCAAGCCAAGTAATTTAAGAAACTAATAGTTTGCATGTGTTATCACTTTGCGGTTCAGCAGCAATGTGATGTGCTGTGGACAGTGTGCACTAGCGTTTATACCATACATCCATCCTGCCTCATTTTAGTTTTAACAGGTAATGCCCAGGAAAATTTAGAGTATGTATCAATAACCATTAAAATATATTTGAACCATTATTCTCATGTGAATATTCTCTCAGATCTACAAGATTGCCTGCCATAAGTCACTCAAACCTTTAATCACAACTTGCTTATGAGAGTATGTTTTGCATGCTGGATTGTGCAGCTCACGAACCACTGTCCCCATGCTTATTTGATGATACCTCTCTCTCTAAGCTCAGAGATTACTGAAACAGCCTCATTCGAATGAGCTATATTACCTGCAGCAGCTGATGCCATGAGCAAATGTAGTTGATCTGTTAGCTCATTGGAGCTCATCATAATAGATATATTTATACTGCGGGATTCGATTGTTCATGTCATTGACTTTGATGCACTCATCTGAGTGCAACATCATGACGCAGAAATCATGAAATTACTCATGAACAATTCCACGGCTCTTAAGATCAGGCCTTGCGTGCTCCATGGGTCAAGCGTCCCACTCCAGGGTGATGTCTCAACCTTTTCAGCCCACCCACTCGTCCCATCATCCATGAGAAACAGATTTTTGACACCATACACAACCTTGCCCACCCAGCCATTAAGGCCATGACCAGGATTATCACCAAACACTTCATGTGGCTGGATTTAAAGCTCAGTGCCACAACTGGAAATGAGTACGTGTTGCATGCCAACGCTCCAAGGTCAGTAGGCACGCACAATCCCCTACTGCCACATTTATGTATCCCCAGGTCGCTTCAGACAGGTACACCTCGATTTGATCAGTCCACTGTGCCCCTCACAAAACTATAGATACATTCTGTCAATTATTGAAAGGGCGACCCGTTGGGTGGATGCTACCCCTATGATGGACATTTCTGCAGACTCTGTTGCTTGTTCTTTCATGGCCACATGGGTTTTTCGCTTTGGCTGTCCATCCTATGTTACAACAGATCGAGGCTGGCAGTTCAAATCTATACACTTTTCCAAATTATGTGAACTCTGCAGAGTGGCACGATTCCAGACTGCTGCCTACCACCCCCAAAGTAATGGCCTTGTGGGGCAGTGGCATCGGATCTTAAAAGCCACCCTCATGTGCCACAACTCCTCATGGTCTGACACATTACCCTGGGTTCTCCTGGGTATCTGCGCACCCTTCAAGAAGGACCTCAAGGCCTCTTTGGCCAAAATATTGTATAGTGAACCCTGGGGCTTTTGGCCCAGTTTGTTGAGGACTCACCTCTGCTTGCAGACACTGAACTCCATCTGCTAGTAGAGCAGGTGCGCTCCCATATTTCTCAACAGCATGTTCCGCCTCCTGGTTCTCACTCCACTCTGACTGTGTTTATCCACAATGAGATAAACAAGTGTGATTATGTGATGTTACACAATGACTCAGTGCACATAGCTTTACAATGGCCATATTCTGGCCCACATAAAGTGTTAGCATGTGCAACGAACACATTTGACATCCTCCTACACAACCGACATCTCACTGTTTCAGTTCACCGACTGAAGCGAGCATGGACCATTGCAGAGGACGCTGTGGACGATACTGCTTCTGTTGAGCTACCTACATCACCGCATGAGGTCTCTGTCAAAACCGACATCTCGTCGCCCAACGGCTGCTCAGCACTGGTGCCAATTCCAGCCTGCCCAAGTCTGACCCCTGATGGCAAGGGTTCCCCTTCCTCACCCCCCACCCACTTTTCCCCTTCCCCTCCTGGCTCTTTTACCCTCCAAACAGAAGTGTCCCATTTCGCCCCAGATGATGTCCTTCTACAGGTATGCGACAATTTCATTTCCATCCTTTACTCTCCTCCAAACTCAGCCAATGACTCTCCCACCTCTTCTGTTTTTGCCATCAAACACCTCAAACTTCCCACAGGTGTGGAGATCAATGCAATCTCTTTTTTCATCGATGCTACAGGCCTCCTAACTGTCACCATCCCACTCACTCCTCCCCCTCTGACCAATTCTGATGATCCACCCTGCTCAAATGTGGGCCACTTATTACACCTATCCCTGTGGCACAAGGACCATGTCATTCCTTCCCCAGCCCCTCTCTCCCTTGCCTATCAGCAGCAACTTGCACGGTCCCTTCCTGGGGACCCAGATGTACCTATGGCTCCTGGATCTTTGCCTGTGTGCAGTGTCCCTGATGCCTTCCCCTGCGTAGTGCAAGTGCTCTGCAATGCCAGGAGGGGTGAGGGGGGGGGGGGGTCACTCTGTGGCGGCATGTAATCAGTCATCAGTATTTGGATTGCCTTCTTTGGGGTTTACGGCTGATAGCGCGTGGCGCTTAAGTTCATTCAAAGATTTGAAATGGAGTGACTGTGTGTTGATGTATAGCAGTATCAAGCCGATCATTAAAGTACTTATCTCTACACGTGGAATCTTAGTGTATTCATTTAAGCCATTGTATCTACTTCCACAAAACAATTATGGTAATAGCCAGGGAGATCAGGAAATTATTAGGGCAGTACATGAAAGACAGATGTTACTTGTTGACATCAGTTCAACAGTGCACACTTGCAAAGATAAAAAGGGAGAAGTGAAAAGTATGATGGTGAAATATTGAGGGTAACTTGGGATAATTATAACAATGTTTCTAACTGTAATAAATAGGGGCAAGAAAATTTTGTAGATACTATAATGGGAAAAATAATGCGAAATTAGCAGTGTTTACCGAAATAAAGTGAAATTGGCGACTTTTACAGCATATAGCAAAATTTGTAATGTTGCAAAAATAAGTACAGCAGTTTACTTATATTTATAACTGATAATTACTGAATGGCAAAACAGGATTTCAGTTTCTAATCTCCTCAAGTCTGGAGGTTCATGTATAATCTTAAAATAACAGTTCATTTCTTGCCTAACGAACTTTGATTAGATGTTGTAAACAGCACTGAAATTAACAAAAAACAACACCAAACTTGGCAAAATGGCTGAATGTGATAAAAGCACCTAATTTGGCAAAAAAGCACAATAGGATATGGAAAAAAGTACCCTGGAATTTGATTAAAAACATCACCAAAATTGGCAAGAAAACAGCTCTGAATCTGATAAAAAAAACATCGAATTTGGTTATGAAACAATAACACAAAACTTGGCAGAAAACAGCACCAAATTTGGCAAAAACAAAAAACACCAAATTTGGTAAAAAGAACAAAACAAACAATACTAAAGTAAAAAAAAGGACAAACACAGAATTTAGGGCAACACCAATACTGGCGAAAAGCAACAAAGAATTTGGCAAAAGCAACAGGGATTTCAGCAAGAAAAACGGAATTTGACAACAAGGAATTTGGCAAAAAGCAACATCAAATTTGACAGGAAAAAACCTTATATTTGGCAAAGAAACAACATAGAACTTGACAAAAAATAACACCAAATCTGACAAAAAAACATAAAATTTGACAAAAAATAACACTGAATTTGCCAAAAAACAGCACCAAATTTGGTTATGAAATAAAAGGATTTTTTGCTGTCCCTAGTAATAAAGTTACTGATTAATTACAAGCAATCTGTGAGAGCTTACATCCAGTCTAGTGGGAGGAAGCAAAAAGTAGATTGAATATTGTAGAGGAAACAGGCACACCTGTTAGTGTGAAAGATGGCAGTGCCTTCCAGACAGGCCACTGCCAAGCACTTCCCTTTCATTTTGTTTTGGTGATTATCATACAATTTCATTCACCTTTGGTGTATCTAAATTTTCCCTGATTGATTTTAATCTGATGGGCTCTTAGGTTTAGGCTAAACCACTGATTGATCTCACAGTACTTGCACGACTTGCATAGCAGTAGTAAAATTAAACTTGGCTGTAGAGACAGATTTTTGGATGCTGGAGGTGACCATTGCATTATGGGTGGCTTTAGAACTTTCCCCGAGCAGCAAGCGAATTTGCCGAACCTCCTCATTGCTAGCCTGCCTTTGTTGTCACCGAAACTGGCAGTGGGCCCTGAGGGGCAGTGGTTTATGGGTGACCATTCTGGTGGTTGGCCTTGCTCTGGTGGTGGCCAAGCAAGAGGGTGGGAATTTCATGGCTGAATGCAAAATAACACTTCTTTAGAAACTGGCAGCGTTGGGCATCCTGATGCCGGCCTAACTGCTTTATTAGTGAGTGGTCATTGTGTGGGAGTCTGGTATCCTTATCTCGTGTGTGTCCAGGTAAAGTGACATTGGGCTGGTGCCTGGCTGATGTGTTTATTACAAGAACAGTGTACCTTGTGAGACGGGATGATGAATTTTCTCCAGATGTCAAGTTTCTTAGATACCGCCATGCATCGCCAAAATGGCACGCACTAAGTCATTTTATGGGTGAGATGGAGCTTGTTTCCACTAGGAAGCTTGCCTCTTCTTGTAAAATGGGCTGGGGATTTGGATGCAGTATCTCCAGGCATTGTGTGCTGTGTTTTCGGAGAACAGAGTGTGTACTGCACTGCAGTGATTTGTTGAGGAAGATTGAGTCTCATTGCTAGAAAACATTATTGTCATGGTAACCACTGGTGGGCCTTGATAGGTTTCTCTGAGAACATTGGGGGGAACAGCTGTTTTTTGGAAGGTTTTGAGCAATGGATGGGAGGACTTGCTTCTTGACTGTCATGAAGTACAGTCGCTAGAGCTCTTCCATTTCTACGGAGAGAGCAGTACGTGCCTTGCTTGTTTGAACCAGAGTCTAGAAAATACACACAATTTTTGCATAAAGGCAGATGTCATTAGTACTGTGTTATTTTATTTGGTTTAAATGCTTCAGTGTCACAATTAATATAGGCATTGGATTTTGTTCTGGGGAAGAAGTTATTACTTAAACTGACTGTTTATGTAGATGACATACTGGTTACAGGGGAAAGTTGGGAAGAACATTTGGAAATACTATTGAAAGTAGCACAAAAATTAAGGGAAGGAGGCATGATATCAAAGTTAGAAAATTGTAAGTTAGCTGTGATACAATTATAATTTCCTGGAGACAAGATAAATGGAGAAGAAATGTTACCTGTCAAAGAAAGGATCTTAGTCATTGCAAAATTTCCAAAACCAAGAGATCAGAAGGAATTAAAATAATTTTTGGGTTATTAAATTCTGTAGTAAATATATTAAAGCTCAAGCACTTAATGCTCCATGTTTAAATAATTTAGTGAAGAAAAATAGCACACAGGAATGGGGTAAAGATTGCCAACAAGTTTTTGATGAGATAAAAACATAGTTCTGCAATAGTGAAAATTTACGTAGGTAAGATCTTGGATTGCCTTTCTGCCTAATGACTGACAGCAGTGATACAGGGGTGGGGCCTCATCTGTTCCAGGAGAAGAGGACAGATGGTAAACTAGAACATCACTCTATAGCTTCTGCAAGTAGGACTTCACAGAAACATGACAGAAAACTTATGCTGCGACTGAGGAAGAGCAGTTAGCTGTCTACTGGGTTTTTTCACAATTCAGAAACTATTTCCTGTGGTATGAGATTATTATTTACTCTGATCATAAGGTTTTATGTTATGTATAAGAATCTAAATTGTATCATTGTAGAATCACAAGATAGCCACCATATTCACAAACATTTGATTACACAGTGAAATACAGGGGTGTCCCACATAAAACTAATATGCCTCAGATTCAAGTACCAATGAAGTAACTGAAAAAGAATAGATAATAGTAAGATTAAAAAAACATGTAGTTACCTGTTTATAAGAGATGCTGGTAGTGGCACTTCATGTGATAATGCTACCAGCAATACAATGTATTTCTACAGGCGTGATGATGTTAATTTCTCTGGTAATGTTCTGTTTGAGATCATCTATTGTGTGAGGCTTGTCAGCATACACTTTGCTTTTTAGTGTGCTTCATAAATAAAAAAACACGTGATGTTAAGTTTGGGGACCTTGGGGGCCAGAGAACTGTACTGATGAGTCTATCTTTAGGGAACATGTTGGCAGTGTGGGCCATACTTTGGTTGGATACGTGACTGGTTGCTCCATCTTGCTGGAATTCTGCATCTGGTAACTGTGGTTAAAAAGAGTCAGAGATCTCTACATATCTGGCACTGTTTAATAGGCCAATAACATGCACACTGGACAACACACACCAAACACATACCTTCTGTAAGTGGAGAGGTTCTGCATGTAGAGTATGTGGGTTGTCCTGCAACCAGTACCTGGAATTCTGGGAGTTTACATAATGCGAAAAATGAGCTGTGTTACTGTCCATTTGTATTGTGAAATTTTGAATATCCACAAGTGCTGCAATAAACTTGTCCTTTTATCATAAATTACAAGCTTAGATTTAATTATGCTCTTTTAAAATTTTTGAGAACAGCAGGCCTATTTTTATTCAAAACAGTTGTTCTCTAATTTCATTGTACAATTATGTGAGAAATATGTTATTTTTGAGAATAAAACTATATTTTCATAAGTTAGCAGTATGAGTGTTTTGGATATGTAATTTATTTTGTAGCAAATCAGTGATAGCAGTTCACAGTTCTGTCAAAGATTACATCACCCCTGAATTTCATTGTACACCACTGCAAATAATAGTGCATGTTTGAGAATTTTTGGAAGCTACGATTATCCTTTGCATAATCTATGAGCAATTTGTAGTAAATCAGCATTTGTGATTTAGTTACTATAACAGATGTTCTAACTAACATCTTGTGCTACATCTAGTTTTACCTTAAAGAGGAGTAGCCCTATATATTATTTGTATTTATCATAAATTAACTATTTGAGTTTGCAAACAACTATGATTAATCTCAAAATGTTTTAGGAAGTTAGTAATTTTACCACAGGTTTTTATGTTGCCTTAATAGAAATCATGTTTTGTGTATTTTCTTCAGTTCTTGTAAGGAATTAGCAATTTTTAGCACAACAGATCAAAAGATAATCAGCGGGCTTAACGTTATTTTTTCTATGCCTTGTAATACATTGCACCAGCCAAAATGCAGCCCCACTCTGAATGCTGGTCTTGAACATGGGATGAATTGGTTGATGTTGTAAGCAGTTTGGAATCACCGTCACTACAATCAAATGATTGGCAGCTGCTGCAAATCTCTGTGTGTCAGAAGAGCTCTTGAGAGTCATATACCTGTGATACTGGTACCAGAGGTCCCTCAAATACTATCCTCCCCTATGGTCCTGTCTCCTCTGCAGAAAGTACAGGATCTATCATTACTCATCCACTTGACTGTGAATGGCATGTCAGTGGTAGATCTAGGTGTCCTGTGCAGAGGGATGGGGACCAGCGAGGACTCAGGGTGTTGTACTGATTCCCTTAACCAGCTCATTTGAGGTGCTGTCTCAAACTGAAACTGAGCCAATGGAACTCACTTCACCTGTTTTGTCCATTGTCAAGAGGAGGCAAATGCAAAAGGGTAGGGATCTGTTAATCATTGGCACTTCAAATGTATGGTGAATGATGGTACCCCTTAGGAAAATGGCAACAAGGAACAGGAAAGGACCAGGTGCACTTAGTGTGTATGCCTGGGGACCTCATTCAGCACGTTAAACAAGCTATTCCAGCAGTCATTGAAGGAACAGAGAGAGAGAGAGAGAGAGAGAGAGAGAGAGAGAGAGAGAGCATAAAATTTTAAGACAAAGCTTCTCATACAAACATTACTCTAATTGAATATAGAAGTCTCTAATACAAATTACAAATTCAAACTGACAAGTAAATGACTTTAGAATTAACTCTGCAATAGTTCAACACAGGATTATCAAACAACATTAAACTTGTGGTTTTAAAATTGAGCCACCACTCACACAACTATAAATGCATCAAGAGATAACAGTTATAATTGGAGGCTCATACTTAAAGGAGGATTACACAGCTTTCCTTTCATTACACATGAACTGCTGTTCTTGGTATGAGCCCTTTTACTCTCCAACAATCAACAGGCCCAGCTCATACCATCTCCTCAGGCAAGTCGAGAGAACGCAAAGTAACAAGAGAAGCTTCTAAAACACACAAACAGGTGGTGTTAATTCAACAAACCTCAAAAACATGTTCATATGTCCTTCAGGGAATACAGGCCAAACAATAATGACAATTTAAACTATGGCCTGGAAAACTTCAAGCAACCAATTGGTCCAGTAAATAAAATAATAATGCCGGCCGCGGTGGTCTAGCGGTTCTGGCGCTGCAGTCCGGAACCGCGGGACTGCTACGGTCGCAGGTTTGAATCCTGCCTCGGGCATGGGTGTGTGTGATGTCCTTAGGTTAGTTAGGTTTAAGTAGTTCTAAGTTCTAGGGGACTTATGACCTAAGATGTTGAGTCCCATAGTGCTCAGAGCCATTTGAACCATTTTTTAAATAATAATAATAATAAAAAAAAACCACACTTGATAAACCATCAAAACACGGGCATTTCACTACTAAGGAAATCGTTCAGGACTGGCAGTTGGCAATGTCCATAAGCACAGATTGAAGTAGCAGATGAGAATTTTGGATGAGGCAGCAAGAGGCAGCAATACATTAAATCACGTTGTTCACACAGTTCGTGGGCTGAAATTTTTCCTCACCCAAAAAAACTATCCATGGTTCCAATGCCATCATGAGCAGAAACAAGGCTGTCCACTCAGAGTCCTGTCAACCAATGAACATCAGAATGACCAACACCAGTATCAACGTCTCAGTTCTACGCTTTGCCAGCTCATACTGCCGCACAGTGTGCTTCCAAACACAGTGCATGCGTGACTCACACCTCCTAGCAGCTATGTGTTCACTCTCATTCCCCGTCCCTCACCCCAGGCATGCGCTATATAGGCAAACTTTACACCAGATGGGATCGATAACTGCTAGGTCAATGTGCACACATCACATTGGAACAAAAGATGCCTGTTGTCTGGGCTCTCAGGTCATACTGGCGTCATTCCAGTAACTTGCAGAGAAGATTTAGTGAGGCTCACACATCTACATAACAACAAGTTAAGTGTTTATTTTTTTCTGTGTTGTCATAATAGTACATTTATTAAGTTTCATGGGCATTTTACTGTTTAAGAGGTTCAATCTCGCATTTTTGTAAGCGTGAATTCCTTCAGTTTGTAGTGCAATAGTTGCTCACTAAACAGCCAACTACATAGCTCATTAATACATCAGCCTCCGTTTGAGACACATCAGGAGGGTAGCAAGGGTTCTGTCTGCTTTTGTGGTTTACTTCTTCAGTTAGTCTTGCTAGGATGGTTAGGATGTGTGCATGCTGTGTACAGATGCAGCAGGAGCTGGCTGCAGTTTGAGAACAGCTCAATGCATTTTTGGCTACAGTCAGTCACCTTCAGGCTGCTGCCTCAGGGTGTAGGGGTGGTGGAGAATCTGGCATGTCACATGGTAGGCCTCATGTGTTGTTTGTTTTGCCCACAGGCTGTGCTTCTGAGGCACCTCCTAGTGTACCAGAGACAATGGATCTGCACTCATTACAGGGTGAGTGGTGTGTGGTAAGCATTTGCATCGCTCAAGGTGGAGGGCCAATGTGGAGACTAGCTGCCTGGCCTTCCCCATTCACCCTGTGAGGGGACATGTGGCCACTTCTTCAGTAGGGTCCTATCAGGCACATGGGGGAGAGTTTACTTGTTATCAGGAGCTCCACTTTCATGTGTGTTATGGAACCCCTTATGCACATAGCATTCATAGCTGGAAAGAAAGCCAACGTGCACTCAGCATGCCTGCAAGGTGGCCTCATCCAAGATGTAGAGGCAGCCTTGCCTATGGCTATTGAGCAAGCAGGGCACAGTCGTCTGCAAGTTGTGGCTCACTTTGGCACCTATGACTACTGTCATATGGGTTCTGAGGCCATCCTCAGTTCATACAGGCAATTGGTGGAGGTAGTGAAGACTGCTGGCCTTGCGTGTGGGGTGAAAGCAGAGCTTGCAATTTGCAGAATTGTTCCCAGTGTTGGACAGGGTCCTTTAGTTTGGAGCTGAGTGGAGGGCCTCAACCAAAGCCTCCGTCGACTCTGTGACAGTCTTGGCTGCAGATTTCTAGACCTGTATTATAGTGTGTGGATTTGTAGGACTCCCCTGATAGGTCATGGGTGCACTACACAAAGAAAACAGCTATTCGGGTAGCAGAGTACTTGTGGAGTGCACATGAGGGTTTTTTAGGCTAGGTGGTAGTCTGATATTCTCTCGTGAACACTCGCCAGTTGATATGAAGCAAGGCACGTCAGATGGTTATAAGAATAAAGACACTTCAACTGTCAAAATTTTATCAATAAACTGTCAAACTATTCCTAATAAAGTTCCTGAATTTACTGCCATCCAGGAAAGTTCTCACTCTCATACAGTGTATGTTGGATTGGCAGCAGTTAAGGTCATAAGTTAGGCTCTTCTGTAATTTCAAAATTATTGTATACACTAAAACTGAAGATATCTGTTAGAAGTAATCATCACAGTACATGTTATAGCTTATAGAAAATGTTGCACTGTTATGATATAGGCCCACAATGTTTGAATAATTTGGACTGAAAATGGTCACACAGTGACCAAAATCAATCTGTGAAATTAAAGGACTTTCATCTTTATGACTGATGCTGTCATGGTGAACAGAGTTCCCAATGGAATTAGATATACTAGTTGTAGGTGACTTGAACCTAGCAGATATAGACTGGGATGTCTATGGATTCATTACAAGGGGTACAGACAGACAGTCATGTGAAATACTTTTGAACACGTTTTTTGAAAACTATCATGAGTAGATACCTCAGCAGCCCACATGCAATGGGTATATCCTAGACCTTTTAGCAACAAATAAGCTGGACCTATTGAAAATGCTGGTATAGAAAGTGGATAAGTGATCATGATGTCATTATAGCAACTATGGTTACGAAAATTGATAAATCAGTCAAGAAAGCTAGAGGACTGTTTCTGCTAGGTAGAGCAAGTATGCAGTTGTTAGCAACTCACTTATACAGTGAACTGACGCCACTTAGTCCCAGTAAGATGGACACAGAGGAATTATGGGCAAAGTTTAAGCAGATTATAAAACATAGTCTGGAGAGTTACGTGCCCAGTAAGTGGATAAAGGATGGAAAAGACCCACCATGGTTTAGTAATGACGATTGGAATATGGTGACGAAGCAGAGGTGGCTGCACTCGTGGTTCAAATGAGAATGCACAAATGATGACAAACAAGGTTAGTACAGATTCATGTGAATATGAAAAGATCTATGCACAAAGCATACGACAGCTACCACCATCATACCTTAGCAAAAGATTTAGCAGAGAACCCAAGAAAATTCTGGTCCTATGTAAAATTATTAAGTGGGTCTAAGGCTTCCATTTAGTCCCTTGTTGACCAGCCTGGTGTGGCAGTTGAAGGTAACAAAATAAAAGCTGAAGTTTTAAATTTCACATTCAAGAAATTGTTCATACAGGAGAATCATACAAACTTACCATCACTTGACCATCAGACTCCTGTATGGACAATATAGTTACAATCATCCCTGGTGTAGAAAAACAACTGAAAGATTTGAAAGCAAATAAATCACCAGATGCAGATGGAATCCCAATTCGATTTTTCGAAGAGTAATCTATGGCTTTAGCCCCTTGTCTCACCTGCATTTAGCATGAATCTCTCACCCAGTACGAAGTCCCAAGCAAATGGAAAAAAGTGCAGGTAACTCCAGTATATAAGAAGGGTAGAAGAATGGATCTGCAAAGTTACAGATCAATATCCCTAAGTTTGGTTTGCTGCAGTATCCTTGAACATATTCTCAGTTTGTAATATAATAGATTTTCTTGAGACTAAGAAGCTTTTGTTCATGAATCAGCATGGTTTTAGAAATCACCACTCATGCAAAATTCAGCTTGCCCTCTTCTCACATGATATACTGTGAACTATGGATGAAGGGCAACAGTCAGATGCCATATTTATAGATTTCTGGAATGCCTTTGATACTGTGTCCCATTGCAGGTTGTTAACAAAGCTACAAGAACATGGAATAAGTTCATAGATAAGTGAGTGGCTCGAGGAATTCTTCAGTAATAGAACTCAGTAAGTTTTCCTCTACAGTGAGCGTTCATCAGAGACAGGGGTATCATCAGGAGTGCCCGGGGGAAATGTAATAGGACTGCTGTTGTTCTCTAAATACATAAAGGATTTGGTGGACAAAGTGGGCAGCAGTTTGCAGTTGTTTGCTGATGATGCTGTGATGTATGGTAAGTGTTGAAATTGAGTGACTCCAGGAAGATACAAGATGACTTAGTTGGTGTGATGATTGGCAGATAGCTGTAAATGTGGAAAAATGTAAGTCAATGAGGCTGAGTAGGAAGAACAAACCTGTAACGTTCAGATACAGTATTACTAGGTCCTGCTTGACTCAGTCAAGTCATTTAAGTATCTGGGCATAACATTGCAAAGCAATATAAAATGGAATGAGCATGTGAGAATTGTGGTAAGGAAGGTGAATGGTTAACTTCAATTTCTTAGGGGAATTTTAGGAAAGAGTGGTTCACCTGTAAAGGAGATCACATATAGGACACTAGTGCAGTGTATTATTGAGTACTGTTCAAGTGTTTGAGGTCTGTACCAGGTGAAATTGAAGGAAGACACTGAAGCAATTCAGAGGCAGGGCTGCTAGATTTGTTATCATTAGGTTTGAACAACAATTACATGTTGCAGAGGTGCTTCAGGAACTCAAATGGGTATCCCTGGAGAGAAGGTGATGTTGTGTTTGAGAAACACTATTGAGAAAATGTAGAGAAATGGCATTTGAAGCTGACTGCTGAACGATCGTACTGTCGCCAACATACATTGTACGTAAGGACCTTGAAGATAAGATATGAGAAATTAGGGCTCATACGGAGACATACAGACAGACATTTTTTCCTCATTCTATTTGCAAGTGGAACAGGAAGAAATATGACTAGTTGTAGTATGGGTTACCTTCTTCCACACTCTGTATGGTGGCTTGTGGTGCTTCTATGTAGCTGTAGACTTGCCTTGTGCATGGAGTTTCAACGAAGCTCACAATTTGCAGCATAGTTCCCAGAACTGATCGTGGCCCTTTTGTTCTGAATTGAGTGGAAGTACTGACCCAGAGCCTTCAAAGGTTCTGTGACAAACTAGGTTGTGACTTCCTGGACTTGCACCTTAGGGTTGACAACTGTAGGGTCCCCCTAAATGGGTCAGGTGTGCTCTACACATCACAGGATGTTACTTAGTTAGATGACTGGGTGTGGGGTGTGTGCAAGGGTTCTTTAGATTAGGTAGTTCTCCATCCAATTCAGATAATGATAGCTCTGAGGAACCTAGAAGTATTAGTGTAAGATCAAAAGAAATGCCTTGCACATGTGAGAGTATTAAAATCCTAATGGTAAACTGCTGAAGCATTCGCAACAAAGTACCAGAGTTTGAAGCACTCATGAAAAGCAGTGAAGTTCCCATGGTACCAGGTAAGAAGGCTGACTGAAACCTGAAATTGATAGCAGTGAGATTTCTAGGGAAAATTTAAGAGTGTATCAAAAGGATAGGCGAATTGGAAATGGAGATGGTGCATTTGTCGCATTAGACAAGAAACACAAAAACAGTGAGATAGCAATTGAACCATCATGTGAGATGGTTGGGATAGGACTCAGTATCAGGGGTGGGCATAAAATGATAATTGGACCCTTCTACCATTCACCAGACTCATCTCCTGATGTAACCAAAAACATTAGAGAAAACCTCAGTTCACTTGTATATAAGTTCCCCAATCATGTTGCAATCATTAGTGGGAACTTTAATCATTCAACAATTAAATGGGAAAATTACTGTTTTGTTAGTGGTGAGTTTCATAATACATCCTGTGAAACATTACTAAATGTCCTCTCTGAAAGGTACCTAAAAAGAGATAGTTTGGATTGCCACTCCTGATGAAAGTATATTGGTTCTAATGGCAACAAACAGAACTGAGCACTGTTCTCAGTGACTGTGAAGCAGTTGAGTCTACAGTGATTACCAAAGTTCAAAGACGCAGAAAGATGTATATTATCAATAAACTAGATAAAAATCGGTAGTGTCATCATTCAATGATGAACTTGAAACTTTCCAGCACAGGGCAGAGGAACTATGGCTCAAGTTTAAGAGAATAGTTGACCCTGCACTGGATAAGTATGTACCCAGTGAAACAGTTTACAATGGGAGGGAACCTCCATGGTATACTGTCACCATAAACAACTTCTAAGGAAGCAGAGATCGCATAATAGATGTAAAACAAAGTGTAGGACTATAGATAGAGAGATGCTGAATGAAACATGTTTGACTGTCAAGAGGGCAACGCATGATGCCTTCAAAGACTACTGTAGTATAATATTGTCAAGTGATCTTTCTCAGAACCCAAAGAAATTCTGATTGTTTGTAAAGGTTGTAAGTGTCACCAAAGTTTGTATCCAGTCCCTAGTGAATGAGATATGAACTGAAATGAACTGAAACTGCAGGTAGTAAAGCAAAAGCTGAAATGCTTTACTCCATTTTCTAATATTCCTTTACAAAGTGAAACCACAGAGAATTTTCCAATAATCCTCATGGTGCAACAACAATGGAGGGGTATCTGTTGAGAGGCCAGACAACGTGTCATTCCTGAAGGTGGGCAGCAGCCTTTTCAGTAGTTGCAGGGGCAACAGTCTGGATGATAGACTGATCTGGCCCAATAACATTAACCAAACCGGCCTTGCTGTGCTGGTACTGTGAACAGCTGAAAGCAAGGGAAAACTACAGCCATAATGTTTCCCGAGGGCATGCAGCTTTACTGTATTGCAAAATGATGATGGTATCCTCTTGGGTAAAATATTCTGGAGGTAAAATTGCCTCCCATTTGGATCTCTGGGTGGGGACTACTCAGGAGGATGTCATTATCAGGAGAAAGAAAACTGGCATTCTATGGATCAGAGCATGCAGTGTCCGGTCCCTTAATCGGGCAGGTAGGTTAGAAAATTTAAAAAGGGAAATGGATCGGTTAAAGTTAGATACAGTGAAGTTCGGTGGCAGGAGGAACAAGACTTCTGGTCAGGTGAATACAGGGTCATAAACACAAAATCAACTATGGGTAATGCAGGAGCAGGTTTAATAATGTATAAAACTATAGGAGCGTGGATAAGCTACTATGAATAGCATAGTGAACATATTATTGCAACCAAGACAGACACGAAGCCAATACCTATCACAGGAGTAAAAGTTTATATGCTAACTAGCTCTGCAGATGATGAAGAAATTGAAGAAATTTATGATATGATAAAAGAAATTATTCAGATACTGAAGGGAAACGAAGATTTAATAGTCATGGCGGACTGAAACTTGATAGTAGGAAAAGGAAGAGAAGGAAAAGTAATAGGTGAATAGGGACTGTGTGTAAGGAATGAAAGAGGAAACCGCCTGGTAGAATTCTGTGCAGAGCATAACTTAATCATAGCTACTACCTGGTTTAAGAATCATGAAATAAGGTTGTATACGTGGAAGAGGCCTAGAGAGAATGGAAGATTTCAGATAGGATATATTATGGTAAGACAGAGATTTAGGAACCAGGTTTTAAATTGTAAAGCATTTCCAGGGGCAGATGTGGGCTCTGACCACAATTTATTGGTTATGAACTATAGATTAAAACTGAAGATACTGCAAAAAGATTGGAATTTAAGGAGATGGGACCTGGATAAACTGAAAGAACCAGTTTTAGAGAGTTTCAGAGAGAGCATTAGGGAACAACTGACAAATACAGGGGAAAGAAAAACAGTGGAAGAAGAATGGGCAGCTTTGAGAGATGGAATAGTGAAGGCAGCAGAGGATCAAGTAGGTAAAAAGACAAGGGCTAGTAGAAATCCTTGGGTAACAGAAGAGATATTGAATTTAATTGATGAAAGGAGGAAATATAAAAATGCAGTAAATGATGCAGGCAAAAAGGAATACAAACGTCTAAAAAATGAGATTGATAGAAAATGCAAAATGGCTAAGCAGGAATGGCTAGAGGACAAATGTAAGCATGTAGAGGCATATATCACTAGGGGTAAGATAGATACTGCCTACAGGAAAATTAAAGAGACCTTTGGAGAAAAGACAACCACCTCTTTGAATATCAAGAGCTCAGATGGAAAACCAGTCCTAAGCAAAGAAGGGGAAGCAGATAGGTGGAAGGAGTATATAGAGGGGCTATACAAGGGCGATGTATTTGAGGGCAATATTATGGAAATGGAAAAGGACATAGATGAAGATTATGGTTCAAATGGCTCTAAGCACTATGGGACTTAACATCTGAGGTCATCAGTCCCCTAGACTTAGAACTAATTAAACCTAACTAATCTAAGGCTAAGGACATCACACACATCCACGCCTGAGGCAGGTTCGAACCTGCAACTGTAGCAGCCACGCGGTTCTGGACTGAAGTGCCTAGAACCGCATGGCGACAGTGGCCAGCAATGAAGATGAAATGAGAGATATGATACTGTGTGAAGAATGTGACAGAGCATTAAAAGACCTAAGTCAAAAAAGGACCCAGGAGTAGACAACATTCCATTAGAACTACTGATAGCCTTGGGAGAGCCAGCCATGACAAAACTCTTCCATCCGGTGATCAAGATGTATGAGAGAGGCACAATACCCTCAGATTTCAAGAAGAATATAATAATTCTAATCCCAAAGAAAGCAGGTGTTGACAGGTGTGAAAATTACTGAACTGTCATTTTAATAAGTTACAGCTGCAAAAAACTAACATGAATTCTTTACATACAAATTGAAAAACAGGTAGAAGCTGATCTCAGGGAAGATCAGTTTGGATTCCATCGAATTGTTGGAAAACATGAGCCAATACTGACCCTATGACTTATCTTAGAAGATAGATTAAGGAAAGGCAAGCCTATGTTTCTAGCATCTGCAAACTTACAGAAAGCTATTGTCAATTTTGACTGGAATACTCTCTGTAAAATTCTGAAGGCAACAGGGGTAAAATACAGGGAGCGAATGGCTATTTACAATCTGTACTGAAACCAGATGGCAGTTATATGTGTTTAGGAGCATGAAAGGGAAGCAGTGGTTGAGAAGGAAGTACGACAGGGTTGTAGCCTATCCCCGATGTTGTTCAATCTATGTATTGAGCAAGCAGTAAATGAAACAAAAGAAAAATTTGGAGAAGGAATTAAAATCCATGGAGAGGAAATAAAAACTTTGAGGTTTGCCAATGACATTGTAATTCTGTCAGAGACAGCAAAGGACCTGGAAGAGCAGTTGAATGGAATGAACATGTCTTGAAAGGAGGATATAAGATGAACATCAACAAAAGCAAAACCAAGATAATGGAAAGTAGTCACATTAAATCAGGTGATGCTGAGGGAATTAGATTATAAAATGAGACACTTAAAGAAGTAAATGTGTTTTGCTATTTAGGAAGCAAAATAACTGATGATGGTTGAAGTAGAGAGGATATAAAATGTAGACTGGCTATGGCAAGGAAAACGTTTCTGAAGAAGAGAAATTTGTTAACATCGTGTATAGACTTAAGTGCAAGGAAGTCTTTTCTGAAAGTACTTGTATGGAGTGTGGCCATGTATGGAAGTGAAACATGGACGATAAATAGTTTAGACAAGAAGAGAATAGAAGCTTTGGAAATGTGGTGCTACAGAAGAATGCTGAAGATTAGATGGGTAGATAACATAACTAATGAGAAGATACTGAACAGAATTGGGGAGAAGAGGAATTTGTGGCACAACTTGACTAAAAGAAGGGATTGATTGGTAGGACACATTCTGAGGCATCAAGGGATCACCAATTTAGTACTGGAGGGAAGTGTGGAGGGTAAAAATCGTAGAGGGAGACCAACAGATGAATACACTAAGCAGATTCAGAAGGATGTAGGTTGCAGTAGTTACTCAAAGAAGCTTGCACAGGATAGAGTAGCATGGAGAGCTGCATCAAACCAGTCTCTGGACTGAAGACCACAACAACAAGATGAATGAAATAAGGATTAGTGTCAGTGGTGCTGAGAAACAGCTGAAATCGTTAAGATTGAACAATGCTCCATGGCTCAATGGAATCCCTGCCAAAAAAACCCTGTGCCCAGTTCTTGCAAAAAACCCCAGGTCACCCCGTCTACAAGAAATGTAGTAGAAGTGATCTACAGAACTACTGTCCAGTATCCTTGACGCTGATTTGTTGTAGAATCTTAGAACATATTATGAGGTCAAACATAATGAGGTATCTTGAACAGAATGATGTCCTCAATGCCAGCCAGGATGGATTCGAAAAACATTGATCATGTAAGATGCAATTTGCAGTTTGCTCACATAACAGACTGAAAGTTCTGGACCAAGGCAGTCAAATAGATGCAATATTTCTTGATATATGAAAAGCATTTGAGTCAGTACCGCGCCTATGCTTGTTGTCAAAAGTATTATCATATGGGGTTTCAAGTGAAATTTGTGACTGGATTGGGGAAGTTTTGGTAGGGAGTAAGCAGCATGTTATATTAAATGGAGAGTCATCATCAGATGTAGAACTTTGGGTGTGCCCCAGGGAAGTGTGTTGGGACCTTTGCTGTTCATATTGTATATTAATGGCCTTGCAGGTAGTATTAATAGTAACATCAGGCTTTTTGCAGATGATACAGTTATCTATAACAAAATATCTGAAAGAAGCTGCATAAATATTCAGTCAGATCTTGATCAGATTTCAAAGTGGTGCAAAGTCTGGCAACTTGCTTTAAATGTTCAAAAATATAAAATTGTGCACATCACAAAATGAAAAAACATAGTATCGTATGACTATAATATCAATAAGTCTCTGTTGGAATCGGCCAACTCATACAAATACCTGGGTGTGACACTTTGTTGGGATATGAAATGGAATGATCACATGGGCTCTGTTATGGGTAGAGCTGGTGGTAGACTTTGGTTTATTGATAGAATACTGGGGAAGTGCAATCAGTCTACAAAGGAGATTGCTTACAAATCACCCATGTGACCCATCCTAGAATGCTGCTCAAGTGTGTAGGACCCATATCAAACAGGACTAACAGGGGAGATTGAATGTATACAGAGAAGGGTAGCACGAATAGTCACAGGTTTGTTTAATCCATGGAAGAGACACTGAAAGAACTGAACTGGAAGACTCTTGAAGATAGACATAAACTGTCCTGAGAAAGTCTGTTAACAAAGTTTACACCCTTGAAATTATGACTCTAGGAATATGCTATAATCCCCTATGTATCACTCACATAGGAATCATGATGATAAGATTAGAGTAATTACTGCATGCACAGAGGCATTCAAAGAATTATACTTCCTGCACTCAATACATGAACAGAATGTGAAGAACCCTCAAAAACTGATACAATGGGATGTACCTTCTGCCATGCACCTCATAGTGATTTGCAGAGTATAGATGTAGATGCAGATGAAACCAGATCTCACCTGGCATGAAATAAAGCAAGGGGTGCAAGTAACTGTTCGCAGTTGATGTTAAGAGCCAGTGACAATAATGAACTCTCTTTTTTTCTTCCTGACCTCAAATTTTCTCTCTTGCACCACACTCATATGATAGGCTTTTAATTTCATATCTTTTAGTACATGATGACACGAGGTATGAAATAGACCAACCTGCTGTGATAACCTTCTTACCAACTTGCAGGGACTTCTCATTAGGTCCATGCGAATTCTGTCTGTAATTTCAGGGGTCTCCACTATCAGTCACCTATTCCTCTGCACATTGTGAATGAGCCCTACAGCCCTCCATTTCTTGTACAGATCTATAATAGTGCTGGTTTTGGGGAAATTTCTACCCGAATACTTCACTTGAAACATTTATTTACATTCCTTGATGGAGCATGTCTTTGTGTAACACTCCACAGTATCAATTTACTGATCTAATGCAAACTGCCCACTTTTGTAACAACTCAGTGATATGAGCTTATCCCGTCACTAATGCATGAACACACAGCTGCTCTAAACTTTTCGATAAAATGCAGTGTAGCCAGATTTCAAGGCAGTGTTGCAACGTCACAAGCAATGCATCATGAGATAATTAACTGGTATGCCAGGCATATCAGTTTTATGTGGGACGCCCTGTACGTTAAAGGGAAAAGAAATCTTATTGCTGACACACTGTGTGGGTTACCAGTTTGTGGGAGGAGGAGGTGGAAATGAAAGCGGCAGTCAGGAATGTGAAAGGAATTTTAAAATTATGTACATACAGGGAATCAAGGATGAGAAGGACATTAGAAAGATAAGTAATGCCACACAGAAGGAATCAGAATCATGAGGAGAATTGGAGGCATGTAAAAAGTTACTTGGAAATGAAAGGGAAAGAAAAAATTGGGCTGAACTATAAAGTTTATAAGGGAATTATTTTTTGGAGAATTAGTGCAGACAGTGATAACTAGAAATTGTGTTGGTCAGACCAATATACTGAAATTCTTATAAAGTGTGTTCATGAGAGTCTTGGGCATTGTGGAGCATGACAGTATATTCAGAAAATTCAAGAAAACATATATTTCTATAACCTTATCCAAAGAGTTAGATATGAATTACCTACTTGCAATAGAGGTCAACATGTCAAAGTTAATAATCAAATACGTAGAGACTTTGTGTAGAACATAATGCCAAAAAGCCAGATGCAATTAGTAGGATTGGATTTATTTAGACAACTGCCTAGGATGAAAGGTAGGTACAGTTACATTTTTGTAACTATTCTGTAAACTTATTAAGTTATACTTATTGATGGAAGCCACCAGCAAAAGCATTATCTTGATATCAGTAAAGACTACTTTCAGAATGCACGAGCTCTAAAAGTTATACGTCTTAAACCTGAAAAAGATGAAAACATAAAACATATACTGTACTTATTTCTGCATACCAATCAAGTAGTAACCCAAATGAGAGATACTGGGTGGTTATAACTGAAGTGCAGCTACTGACAGAGGTCCAGTGTGGGCTGTAATTATTGTATGGCAACAAAACTTGGTAGATATTTAAATGAGCTAAAGCAGAACCAATTTACACTGGAAAATAATTTTTTCCAGTTTTGGTCACCAGGTGCAAATCTAACAGTGTGAATGCAAGCAAGATGTACAGAAATGTTTCCACATGTGGTGGCTTAGGAACAGGAAACGGGCAGAAAAAGGTTAGACAAGTGAGAAAGGCATAATGTTGATTTCATTATTAATGCTAGTCATACAATTTGTTCAATATGAGCACTGGAGATGTCAGTGAGATGCGGCATCTGTAAAATGACATGATCAACAGTTCCCTGCAGCAGTTCTGTGTTGTGACTCGCCAATCTTTCAAAGTGCCGCCGCGTAGTTACGCACGTCCTCTACATGCGGCACTGTCTGCCAGCCACGCAGCAGCCACACCATCTAAGCGGCCAGCCAGCCAGCGGCCGCTAGACTTGGACTCAGTGCTGATTTGACTGTTACAGTGTACACACGTCTTACTTTGTTCACTTGATCTGTGACGTACATGTATTGTGTCATCCTAGAAATATATTTGTTCAACTTGACGTTATAACATTCTGGTTGAATCTGACCAATGTGTCATTGTATACTGGCCTTCAAACCAGGTAGAGACCAAACAGGTTCCTGGTAATCATGTTCTTTTAGATATCCCCAGAGCAAAAAGTCACATGGATTCAGAGCAAGTGATCTTGTAAGCCATACATCTGGAAAACCTGTGGAGATGTTTGTGGAAGGTTGTACTAAGCAGATCTTTCACTGGGAGAGCAACATGAGGGGTTGCCCATTTTGCATGAAAACAGTGGTTTCCACACAGTTGCACTATTCCAAAGGAGGAATTAGATGCTGTGCAAGCAAGTCTCAATAATGTCAGACATCATAGTAAACCTATAAGGCCCTCTGTTTGTATTCTTTTTAAGAAGAATGGACTGAGAATAAAGATGCTTGTGAATCCACACGACAAAGTCACATACAGAAAGTTCAGTGGCTATTCATGCACAACATATAGTTTAACGGTTCTCCAAATTCTGCAGTTCTGTGTATTCACTGTACTGTGCAGTCTAAAAGTCTGATCACTATGTAGAATATTGCCCAGCCACATGCCATTTCCTTTGATCCATGCCAGAAAACAGAAAACAAAGGGAAAATTCAGAATATTATTGCAGATCATGAGGTTTGAGTTGCTGAACCTTCTGGATCTTGTATGAGTACCAGTGTAAAATAGGTCACAAAAGTTTCTGTACTGTTGACCATGGAATGGACAATTCTCGTGACTCTACCACTAGCACTAGCACTACCTGGGGGGACAATGATGCATGGTCAATTACAGCAGCAGTAATCATGTCAGCAACTTCCACTGGGATAGTGCACCTTTCACTTCCAGGTGTCACACCAGGCTCACATGTGTTTTTGATTGTCATTATCATCTTCTTTAAACCATTTAATGACATTGGGTGGGTCTCTCCACAGACCTCTCAGTCTGCAATACTCTCTCAAGGTAGCATTGTAATTGCTACTGTTCACATAAAACAGTTTTACTAACAGTGCATGATCTCTCTCCTCAACAGCCTTACTGTTCACTCACGCTATGGTTTATCAAATGATGGCATGGATGTGATAGCATCATATCAAACTGCGTACAGAACCAGATTTACACCTAATGGCCACAATTGGAACTAATTTGTTTTCCAGCATAAATGGATTCCACGTTATCGCCTTACATATCTACCAAGTTTCGCTGCCATATGATAATTACAGCTCACACTGGACCTCCGTGAGTAGCTGCACTTTAATAATAACCATATGAGAGAGCTAGGAAGAATACATATGACTTACTGCAATAAGGACCATACTAACTGAACTGTATGTGTGAATGGCTTTGAGGATATTTTAAACAGTTTACAACATCTGTCTACTAAGTTTTCACCTGATAGAATTTTATATAATAAGAAACCTACCAACCAATTTAATGGACTGACAGAATACCCTTAATGTCTCACTACTCAGGAAAGAGGAGATACGTAGGAAAACCATGGAACAGTAATGCAACAAAAGAAAACATAGATATAACAAGAGGGTAAAGGTGAGACAAATTAGGATAGGGTATCTGATTCATGTGAAGACTAATTAGAAATCCAAGCTATTAGTAGTGAAATTAAGAAATTTCTTGACATTTATACTGGACTATTTGAAATTATAGAAAATCCTCATCCAGATGCTTACAGACTGGTTTACTGAAAATCAAAGAAATTGTTTGGACTCACAAATGTTACTTGTTGAAACCTTATAAGCAGGTGGGCGATCATGCTGTCAAAATCTAAATATGTAAAGTATAATTCTTGAAAGCTAATTATGTGTGCATACCAAATGAATTTATATTTAGTTAGAAAGACTAAGTCTCTCTGGGGACCACATCAGCTTTGTGTTTTATGTGTGTGGCATGCACACGAACCCCACTCATATGATATTTACTTCTGAATTACGATTTCCAATATCACATCTTTACTTCAGCTTATCTTTATTTCTGTCCAATTCTTACAGTCTGACTTGCTTCAGGAATATACTGTAATACTTCGGTAATGTTTCCAGAGTGACTGGACATATTGATTACATTAAATCTGATTTCATTTCACTTGAGAAGGTTACTACTTAAGTGGTCTGTTGAAAAAATTTTAGAACTTTATATACAAATCACGGCGGTAAATGCCAAACAATGCCTTGCTTGGTGTAAGGAGTGTAAACATTGGACAACTGAACAGTGGGAAAATCGTTGTGTGGAGTGATGAATGACATTACACAATGTGGTGATCCAATGGCAGAGTGTGGGGTATGGTGAATGCTCGGTGAACGTCATCTGCCAGTGTGTGTATTGCCAACAGTAAAATTCGGAGGTGGTGGTGTTATGGTGTGGTCATGTTTTTCATGGAGGGAGCTTGTACCCCTTGTTGTTTTGCATGGCACTATCACAGCAGAGGCCCACACTGATGTTTTAAACACCTTCTTGCTTCACTGTTGAACAGCAATCCGGGGATGGTGATTGCATCTTTCAATACGATCGAGCACCTGTTCATAATGCACGGCCTGTGGCTACATGACAATAACATCCCTGTAATGGACTGGCCTGCACAGAGTGCTGATCTGAATCCTACAGAACACCTTCAGGATGTTTTGGAATGCCAATTTCATGCCAGACCTCACCGACCATCATCAATACCTCTCCTCAGTGCAGCACCCCATGAAGAATGGGCTGCCATTCCCCAAGAAACCTTCCAGCATCTGATTGAACATATGCCTGGAAGAGTGGAAGCTGTCATCAAGGCTAAGGGTGGGCCAACACCATATTGAATTCCAGCATTACTGATGACACCACAAACTTGTAAGTCACTTTCAGCCAGGTGTACAGATACTTTTATCACATAGTGTATGTGGAACAAGAGACTCTTTTTTTCTGCAGTTGTATAACAGAGATCACTGTGGATTTTCATGCTCTAAAAGAAGAATGTCTCATACATAAGACCAAAAAATCTAGATTTAATTTGAACATATTGTTTCCTCTTAACATTTTGATTAGTTGTAAATATATGTACTAAACTACAAGAAACTTTGATCCACATGCACTTTGATAAATCTAATATGCATCTCAATTGCTAGAATAAAGAAAGAATCTATTGATGTTATAATACTATGACTATTCTACTTATGAACTGAAATTCTGTCTAAATGATTTATCTTGAGACTATGTGTAATCATTATCCTGAGCATCAACTGTTGGATGAACTTGTCTATGATGTTTGTTTTGTGTTCTGTTTGACCATTTAGTAATAAGGACAAGCTGTAACTTCAGAAACTGCATAGTGAACTGAATCTGGGTGTACCTGGTCACACCCTGCCCCCCCCCCCCCTCTCTCTCTGTCACACACACACAAAGACAGGTGATTGCATGTAGGATAGAAGGACTTCTGAGAGGCACCATGGAAAACTTAAGTGCTAATGCAAATGAACTTTCTAACACATTTAACAGAAAGATTTTAATGATACTAACTATTGCATCAATTACAGTGAATCATTAAGTTACTGATATATTAAAACAAAATTTTGTGAACTTTCACTGTAAGGATCTATATATAGTAGCTGTATTGTGATAGTGAGGAGACACATTGGCAGATCCTACCACAACAAACACTGTTATCTCAAATTTTGTAAGCTTTAACACTCTGCTTATTTTTGCTTGGTGCATGGCTCAGAATGTAAAATTGTATGTGCAGTGCTCTGGGAGTGTGAGAAGTGTAACAGTATGGGGTTGAATGAAACAAATCTATCAATGCCTCTTCCAGTCAGAGATTATGATACTCATATTGCATATTCTGTTTACTCATAGGAGACAACTTTTGGTGCTACATACAAATGGGTATAATACAATAAGACACTTTTACTCTTGAAAGCTTCTAATTCAGCTATTTAGTGATGAAAATGATAAAATATCCATGAAAATATCAGAGTAGAAAATGTTTGATCATTGTCAGAATATAAACAGCAGAATACTAATCTCAAGATCTTTCTTTGTAAAAACAATTAGCTCAGCAAAAGTACTGAATGTAAAATATAGGAGAAAATGCTAGAAATGTTTATCTCCCTTTAATGTCTTAGTAATTCATATTTCTATTCCTGTCATTGCTGTTGTAATTAACTTGATATAACTGAGTAATGCAACTTTGATGGATTCACAAAATTTTTGTATTGTAAAGAACTTTGGGAACTGTCAATGATATTTACATCAAGAAATTAACAAAACTGTATTCATATTTTCATGAAAAGTTTGTAATCAATGATTTAAATAAGAGCAATTCATTGTTGTAACATTATTTAAGAGGCTTGATTGAAGCCACATCAGTGGCAGTATCGGTTAAATTTTAGGAGACAAAGTCTGCATTGTTTGGCTGTGTAAATGATTTCAGAAAATATAACAGCTTTCAAAATCCTAAAACTTGTGTCCAGGTTGATTCCTGAAGCTGTATGGAGAATCCTCTTTATCAAGATTTCTGCAGTGAAGTAGAGTTATGTCCACAAATGCACAAGACAAAACCCAGTCACAAAGTTAAAGTGTGCTCATTGCAGTGGCATTTTAAAGGGACAGGAAATGATATTCTTCATTGTGATACCATTTCATTGATGTTGACAGTCTGCTCAACTTCTGCTCCTAAGTCAGACTGTGAGGAACTGATTGCACACAGATTTTCCAGAACTTGAGATCCTACGTCATGATGGTGTGAGTGGTACTGTGACTGGTTCCAATATGACCCAAGTGTCTGTCATTTCTAATGGCAGAATCCACCACAGCATCAATGTGATGAGCTCATCTTGGCCAACTGCTGGCTTTCAACAACACCAACCTTCTCAAAATCAATTATTTTGTGTAGACACATGTGCTTTTTACATAGTTTGTTCGCCAAACGTGGCAGACATTTGGACATGACTTTCATTTTTTTAAACTATTGCACAGTTGAAAATCACACTACACCTCACTCTTTTTCTTTCCCAGCCTCCAAAGTGAAGTAGGAAGCATACACAACTTGCTGACCTCATTTCAGTTACCTGCATTGCCAACATCTATGCCATGCTCATAATGTAGTATTCTTGTTTCCATATATCTGCCTTTTGTATGTTGATTCAACACACGTTTATTCTTTCCTGGTAGTGGTGACCAGTTAGTCAAATAAGAAAATTTATAAGTGCATGAACCAGATCAGCCCCACAATTATGGTGGCTAAGTTAACTGTTCTATTGTGGCATACAAAATATAATTAAAATTTGCATAAAGGTTTCACATTTTTGCACTTAGCACTGTCCTGCAGTAATTTATCAAAATGTTTACACTTTGGCAGCTCATTTATGTCAGTCTGTAACACCAGTCCTTATGTCCAACATAAACTCACTCTGACAATCATTGTGGATAATGGCATCCTATTCAGTTATCAAGAATTCAAGTCTTTCTGCACAGCCCATGGGATACAGCACTTCCGCAGCACACCGTTTTAACAAAGATTGAATTGTGTCAGTAAATGCTTTATTTGGACATTCAAGGGGCAAAAGAAGAAACTCACTGCTGCCTACTCATTTTAAGGACACTCTACTAATGTTTCTCTCTTCTTACAAAAGCTGGCTGCATAAGGATGCATGCCCAGGGGAAATGTTGCAGGGTGGGTGGATGAGAGTTCTTCAGTCCCTCACAGTGTGACTTGTCTTTCTTCTGAGCGTATAGTCATGTTTCAGTTCCAGATGCTGGCAGTGCATCTACCCAGCAGGAATAGGGGGAGCTTCAGCACTGCAGCAGCTGACGCCAACCACCACCTGATCTGATGGATGCAGAGTCCAGCAACTGACACGGAGGCCAGCATGGAGGTGGACTTCATATACAACACCACAGTAGCAGCTGATGAAGAAGAGGTTTCACCTCCCTCCGTTGGAGGGGAGGGGGAGGGAAGGATGTTGTATCCTATCTCACTACCCCATTGCTGACCACACTATTTTGTCACTCCTCGTCATGTGTGCCAGTCGCGTACAATGATATATACCGCTGAAAAAGGCCTTAATGGCCGAATGACCAAAAGCTACAATTGTGTTAATGGCCGAAAGCTACAATTGTGTGAATCTTTTTGTTGTGCCTTTCATAACTCAGCATTTCTGCTATATGGTATTGCAATAAACAAATGTTCATGTACTTGTTGGAATTATTCATGTATAGTGGCGTTGCAGAACATACAGCAGTATGGATCATTAATTAGATTACTAAATCTGACCCAGGGTTCTGGGTGACTTTTCTGAACTATATCCCTTTCCCTAAACTTCTCCAGTCCTTTTCCTTCACTCCTCCTTCTTCCCCTTCAACTCTTCTGTGAGAATAGGGAGCCACTGGCCCCAAAAGCTTGAAAAAGTTAAATTATTTTATGTATGTGCTCCCCTGCTACTGCTTGGTGAGTAGATTTTTTATCTATCCTTTTGCACTACATTATCAGTAATTGATTAGTTTCGTTTTTACATGCAGAAAGAAATATTTTGTTGACACTGAAGAAGCAAAAAATTACAACTGACAGACAGGATTCATTGTTCTGCACATCAAGAAACACTTTATACTACATTTGCAGGCATGTAGCACATGAAGAAATTGGAGATGTGAACAGTAAAATTTCTGAAATCTCGCGTATTATTCCATTGTCAGTTGCAACAGTTTACAATGGAACTTAATGAAGACTATAGAGACATTATATATGACTGCAAAGTATTTTGGTCAAATCAAGGGGCATGCCTGGAATGATTTTCTGATTTTAAACCCACTATTGTTGAATTTATGAAGGAGAAAGGGGTGCAGGAATGAAAATTAGAACATCTGGAATGGATTGCAGACCTTACATTTTAAGTGGATTTGACAGTACATTGCCCACAGGAGACAATGTAAAGTGAGAAACAACTTCTTTATGATTTGATGTGGATGCATATAAAAGGAAAATAACATTGTAGAAGAGACACATTCTGACAAACACAGTCCAGTTCCCTAAGCTCACTGGCATTAAAGAAAGCGTGAGGTGTGGTCTTGAAAGACTTAGAAGGATAGTTAAAAACATTCTGAAGATACTGCCAATTTAACATCTGCTTTTGAGCTGTTTTTAAGACTGTTTTCTGCTTCAGTTAAAAGTGCCCGTGTGCATGTGCTGATGTAATTGGTTGATCTGCAAGGTAATTCCTGTTTTAAAGACAAATCCCTGTAACATTAAAACTATTCAGGATGTCTACATTACTTTTCTTGGGTAGAGTTTCCACATCTTCATAATGATGTTGCAAAAGTGCTACAATATATCAACTAACATATGTGCATGAAAGACCTTTTCTCAATTATGAAACTAAGTAAGTCACTACTATGTGGCAACATGAGTACAAAAACCTGTGCAATTGTCTACATCTGTCCCTCTGCAGACAGTTCATATAAGATATTATTTTTATCTTTGGTGCACCAAAATAATTAAATAATACTGAAATTTTGTTTGGTTTTTGATCTGTGTTGTTGAGACTGTGAAATATATAACCAAGTCATAAGCAGTGCAACTGCATTGCCATTTAAATGCATTGCATTCACACTCTGACAGCGTGGTGGTGTGATGGGGGATATGTGCAGCCACGCTGAGTGCTGTGGCACTCATGCCAGGGCATGGACCCCGGGCCACCCTGATTTAGAGGTTACACTTGTAAAATATACTAACCACAAATTAAGACTAGTGCTAATTTACTTCCACTGATAATTATGGGAATTACTTATAGATTACACAACATAGGTGCAGATATATTAGGAGAAAAACAGGTACTTTGAAAAAAGCCACTGCTCCTACTCCTATCACAAACTACTGAGTTTTTGTTGCACTGGTTGAGACATCTTTCATATGTAATATCATTTGGTAGATATGTCTGCATATTTTTTGTACTGCTGTTACTATCTAGAACTTCAAGCAAAGCATTTGTGTAACTTTACACAGACTGCTATCAGGTTTACACACCCACATAGTCAAAATCTGTTTAATACAAGCATTATAGTTATGGGGAATTTCCATTCCTAAGTCCAGATGTTCTGATAAACTGTTAAAGGAGTTGCTAATGAAGTATTCTGTTTCCTTGCTTTCAAGTTTATGGAGATGTTCAATTTTCATCCTGAGATCTTCCAGCAAACTTTTACATCAAAATGTAAAACTCCATTCTGAACCCTGGGTCAGGATGTATGGTCTATATGGAAATTATTCTTAGTTCCAGTGCTGTGTGAATTGTACAGTTCATCCTAAATTTACTATTGTTATTAACCATGAATACTATTAGTGCATATACGAGGGACGTTTGGAAAGTCCGTCCAAAGTTCGAGATATGGCACCACCGGTACGTATCGAGGTCATGTTTAGTTATTAGCATCTCTGGAAAGAATGCACACCAAGTTTCAGCCATATTGGTCTATTTCTTTGTGTTTGGCATTTGTGTGAATCAAGGAAGTCGAGTGATTGTCAAGAAATGGACAAAGTAGAATTTCGTGTGGTGATTAAACATTACTTTATGAAAGGCAAAACACCTTAGCAGACTAGAGAGAAGCTTGATAAACATTACAGTGTCTCTGCACCTTCAATTAGAACAGTTTATAAGTGGTTTCAAAATTTTTGAAGTGGTCATATGGGCAACAAGTGATGCTGAACGTTCTGGATGCACTGTGGAGGTTACAACTCCAGAAATCATTGATAAAATCCATGATATGGTGATGGATGACAGAAGAGTTAAGGTATGTGAGATTGCTAGTGTTGTGGGCATCTCAAATCAATGGGTACATAATATTTTGCATAAACAATTTGGACATGAGAAAGCTACCTGCAAGATGGTTTCCGCGATTGCTCACACTTGACAAAAAACGGAATCGTTTGAAGTGTTGCAAGGATGGTTTGTAGCTGTTCCGGAAGAATCCGCAGGACTTTAAGCATCGTTCATCACTGTGGATGAAACATGGATACATTACTATACTCCTGAGACCAAACAACAATCTAAACAATGAGTTACCAAGGGAGAATCTGCACCAAAAAAGGTGAAGACCAGCCCTTCGGTCAAAAAGGTTATGGTGACTGTCTTTTTGGATTCGCAAGGGATAATCCTCACTGACTCTCTGGAAAAGGGTAAAACTATTACAGGTGCATATTATTCATTGTTATTGGACCATTTGAAAACCAAGCTGCAAGAAAAACGCTGGCGATTGGACCGCAAAAAAGTCCTTTTCCATCGTGACAATACACCAGCACACATCTCAGCAGTTGTCGCAAAATTAATGGAAATAGGATTCCAACTCGTTTCACATCCCCCCTATTCTCCAGACTTGGCTCCCTCGGACTACTATTTGTTCCCCAATTTGAAGAAATGTCTGGTGGGACAAGGATTTTATTCAAACGAGGAGGTGATTGCAGCAAGTAATAGCTATTTTGCAGACTTGGACAATTCCTATTATTTGGAAGGGATCAACAAATTAGAAAAGCATTGGATGAAGTGTATAAGTCTAAAAGGAGACTGTGTCGAAGAATAAAAAAGGTTCACCCCAAACACATAAGTACTTTTTATTTTTGCATGGACTTTTCAAACGCCCCTCATATTTATTCACATATAGGTGTAACAATCCATAGCTCCCTGCAGAGGCGTCTGCAAACTTCACAGTGTGTTGCACTCAGTTTATTGAAAATATTGTATCTAGGTCTCTAAACATATATGACTGCCTATACCATATCTCCTACCAACAGAGGCTTCAACTGATAAATAGCTCTGCCATTCCCTCATTTTTTAATTTCACAAAAATAATACAAACAGCAGAATGTATTAGTATTTATTGTTCTATGATTGATGCAGCTCATTGCAGCATGCCCACATTTCTTGGCTGCCTTTAGAGGGCTGTGGAGAGTAGAGAAAGAATTATTCCTATCACTGAGCTAGGCATGTCTACAGGAGAGGAGGAATTCAGATTCCATCTCTCTTTTGTACCCACTACAGAGATATTATCTTGTTTTTACTACTGAGTATCTATTGAAGTAGACCAATGAGTGGATACTGAACTCTTTCCCAGGAGTGTTTACATCGTGAAACCAAATTCCACCAACAAAATTTTGGAAATTGTTTAGGGACATTTTCTGAATATTTTGATATAAGAGATCTGTGGTATGTAGGAGTTTATTACAGAATAATAATGTAATTATGATTTATTTGGTTTGTTATACCAGACAACTTTGTTTCCCTAAAAATACTTTTCCAATAATGAAAAAGATTGCAACATGCAATAACCAAAATGCTCAACACAAAAGACAGAGTAAGGCAAAAGTACAGTGATATTGTTGCTGTTGCAGCAACAGCACCTCAGCTGTGGTACTTTTTCGTTGCAGTCAGTGAACCTATACATGGTTTGCACTTTGGGCATTTCTTCATTAGTAAACTTATCCGTACAGCTGTGACTTACTGTTAACATACAACTGACATATCCAAAGAAATGAATCCAAGATTCAATCAAATCATGTCTCAAGCCTGAGGGCAAAGAGTGAAGTGGACATTACTGTTGTCAGTAGCAGGTACCATGAGTGAATGGAAGAAATTTGTATCCAAACGAGACACATCACATACTATCAGCATCTGCACTGTTGTATGTATATTTTCAGTGCAATTCAGATACAAGGCAAAATAGGGTTACAAGATCAAACAAAATGCAATTACTCTGTAACAAACTGCCAAAGATAAGTTCCTTATACCAAAACACTCAGAAACTATCCCTAAGCAACTTTAAAATTTTGCTGGTGCAGTGGAAGTCCATCCAGTAAAATGAACCAGGAACTGATAATTATTATGAAAAAGAAGCTGAACACAACACCGATAAACGCAACATGGCATATTTCACAAGCCATTTCAGAGTGCATGGCAGACAGTACTTTGAACCAATATTAGCCATTGCTTACTCTGCTAGTTATAAATCATATGACTTCTGCAGATCCCTCTGCCTGTAGCACACCTACTGAAACTGACAAGTCATAGCTGACACACTGTAAGCAAGGGTATGGGGTATGTTAATCAACTTGTTTTAGGGAAGGTATAATCTACTAGAGGATGGTTGGAGAGAAAACACACACACACACACACACACACACACACACCAACTGATATAGTAGATACATGCTGAGCATATACATTTCAGATATAAATAAATTCCATTTCTTCAGGAGGCTGGGCAGAAGAGTGTAAACATTATTGAGGACCTGCCAGAGTGTGATCAAGCCATTCCTAAAACTTGATAAGCTTCAGTCATATTCAAGGATGGGAAGTAGTAGCAATGAAAACACTGGATGTATCAAAAATACTTGGACAACAGAGGTGACTTAGTTTTTGAGTTCTTACGGCACGAACATTGAAGAATTGTGTATTACCTATTTGCAATAGTCTGCTGCTCCCTTCAGGATTTCAAAGTGTGTATCCCAGTCAACAATGTCAAAAGATTTCTCTGAATCTACAAATGCTGTAAATGTAGGTTTGCCTGTATTCATTCTGTCTTTGGAGATAAGTTATAGGCACAGTATTGCCCAATATGTTGCTACATTTGTTTCGAACCTGGACTAATCTTCCTCGAGGTTGCTTTCTATCAGTCTTTGCATTCTTCTGTAAATTGGGTGTTTTTATTTTGGGATTCTGACTTATTAAAATGATGGTTTTCATACCTGTCCCACTTGTCTCCTTGGAACTCGAATTATTACATTCCTCTTGAAGTCTAAGGGAAGATTGCCTGTCTCATATATCTTGCATATCAGGGGAATAGTTTCATTATGGCATTCTACGGATCGGAGATCCGTTAATCGGGCAGGTAGGTTAGAAAATTTAAAAAGGGAAATGGATAGGTTAAAGTTAGATATAGTGGGAATTAGTGAAGTTCGGTGGCAGGAGGAACAAGATTTTTGGTCAGGTGATTACAGGGTTATAAATACAAAATCAAATAGAGGTAATGCAGGAGTAGGTTTAATAATGAATAAAAAAATAGGAGTGCGGGTTAGCTACTACAAACAGCATAGTGAACGCATTATTGTGGCCAAGATAGACACAAAGCCCATGCCTACTACAGTAGTACAAGTTTATATGCCAACTAGCTCTGCAGATGATGAAGAAATTGATGAAATGTATGACGAGATAAAAGAAATTATTCAGCTAGTGAAGGGAGACGAAAATTTAATAGTCATGGGTGACTGGAATTCGTAAGTAGGAAAAGGGAGAGAAGGAAACATAGTAGGTGAATATGGATTGGGGGGAAGAAATGAAAGAGGAAGCCGCCTTGTAGAATTTTGCACAGAGGATAACTTAATCATAGCTAACACTTGGTTCAAGAATCATAAAAGAAGGTTGTATACCTGGAAGAATCCTGGAGATACTAATAGGTATCAGATAGATTATATAATGGTAAGACAGAGATTTAGGAACCAGGTTTTAAATTGTAAGACATTTCCAGGGGCAGATGTGGATTCTGACCACAATCTATTGGTTATGAACTGCAGATTGAAACTGAAGAAACTGCAAAAAGGTGGGAATTTAAGGAGATGGGACCTGGATAAACTGAAAGAACCAGAGGTTGTAGAGAGTTTCAGGGAGAGCATAAGGGAACAATTGACAGGAATGGGGGAAAGAAATACAGTAGAAGAAGAATGGGTAGCTCTGAGGGATGAAGTAGTGAAGACAGCAGAGGATCAAGTAGGTAAAAAGACGAGGGCTAATAGAAATCCTTGGGTAACAGAAGAAATATTGAATTTAATTGATGAAAGGAGAAAATATAAAAATGCAGTAAATGAAGCAGGCAAAAGGGAATACAAACGTCTCAAAAATGAGATCGACAGAAAGTGCAAAATGGCTAAGCAGCGATGGCTAGAGGACAAATGTAAGGATGTAGAGGCTTGTCTCACTAGGGGTAAGATAGATACTGCCTACAGGAAAATTAAAGAGACCTTTGGAGAGAAGAGAACCACTTGTATGAATATCAAGAGCTCAGATGGCAACCCAGTTCTAAGCAAAGAAGGGAAGGCAGAAAGGTGGAAGGAGTATATAGAGGGTTTATACAAGGACGATGTACTTGAGGACAGTATTATGGAAATGGAAGAGGATGTAGATGAAGATGAAATGGGAGATAAGATACTGCGTGAAGAGTTTGACAGAGCACTTAAAGACCTGAGTCGAAACAAGGTCCCGGGAGTAGACAACATTCCATTAGAACTACTGATGGCCTTGGGAGAGCCAGTCATGACAAAACTCTACCATCTGGTGAGCAAGATGTATGAGACAGGCGAAATACCCACAGACTTCAAGAAGAATATAATAATTCCAATACCAAAGAAAGCAGGTGTTGACAGATGTGAAAATTACCGAACTATCAGTTTAATAAGCCACAGCTGCAAAATACTAATGCGAATTCTTTACAGACGAATGGAAAAACTGGTAGAAGCGGACCTCGGGGAAGATCAGTTTGGATTCCGTAGAAATGTTGGAACACGTGAGGCAATACTAACCTTACGACTTATCTTAGAAGAAAGATTAAGAAAAGGCAAACCTACGTTTCTAGCATTTGTAGACTTAGAGAAAGCTTTTGACAACGTTAACTGGAATACTCTCTTTCAAATTCTGAAGGTGGCAGGGGTAAAATACAGGGAGCGAAAGGCTATTTATAATTTGTACAGAAACCAGATGGCAGTTATAAGAGTCGAGGGGCATGAAAGGGAAGCAGTGGTTGGGAAAGGAGTGAGACAGGGTTGTAGCCTCTCCCCGATGTTATTCAATCTGTATATTGAGCAAGCAGTAAAGGAAACAAAAGAAAAATTCGGAGTAGGTATTAAAATCCATGGAGAAGAAATAAAAACTTTGAGGTTCGCCGATGACATTGTAATTCTGTCAGAGACAGCAAAGGACTTGGAAGAGCAGTTGAACGGAATGGACAGTGTCTTGAAAGGAGGATATAAGATGAACATCAACAAAAGCAAAACGAGGATAATGGAATGTAGTCAAATTAAATCGGGTGATGCTGAGGGGATTAGATTAGGAAATGAGACACTTAAAGTAGTAAAGGTGTTTTGCTATTTAGGGAGTAAAATAACTGATGATGGTCGAAGTAGAGAGGATATAAAATGTAGACTGGCAATGGCAAGGAAGTCGTTTCTGAAAGTATTTGTATGGAGTGTAGCCATGTATGGAAGTGAAACATGGACGATAACCAGTTTGGACAAGAAGAGAATAGAAGCTTTCGAAATGTGGTGCTACAGAAGAATGCTGAAGATAAGGTGGGTAGATCACGTAACTAATGAGGAGGTGTTGAATAGGATTGGGGAGAAGAGAAGTTTGTGGCACAACTTGACTAGAAGAAGGGATTGGTTGGTAGGACATGTTTTGAGGCATCAAGGGATCACAAATGTAGCATTGGAGGGCAGTGTGGAGGGTAAAAATCGTAGAGGGAGATCAAGAGATCAATACACTAAGCAGATTCAGAAGGATGTAGGTTGCAGTAGGTACTGGGAGATGAAGAAGCTTGCACAGGATAGAGTAGCATGGAGAGCTGCATCAAACCAGTCTCAGGACTGAAGACCACAACAACAACAACATGGTAAGTTCTCTCAAGGATCTCAATAATTTTGTGGGAATGCCATCTACTCTATGGACCTTGTTTCAGCTTATGTCTTTCAGTGATCTGTCAATTAATTTTCCTATGCAACACATTTATTTTCCTCATATGCACACTTGCTTCTACAGTGTTGAATTTTTCTTCTAGCCATGCCTGCTTTGTCATTTTGTGCTTCCTGTCAATCTGTTTTTAAATGTCTACACCAATCAGCTAGAACATTATGACCACCTACCTAATTGGTGGTACATCCACCTTTGGCATGGATGACAGCAGCGATGTGTCATGGCATGAAAGCAATAAGGCCTTGGTAGGTCACTGGAGGAAGTTTGCACCACATCTGCACACACACGAGTCACCTAATTACTGTAAATTTCGGGGAGGGAGGGGGAGATTATGGGCTCTGGTGCCATGTTCAATTACATTCCAGTTGCGTCCGATCTGGCTGGTTTGGGGCCAGCACATCACTTGGAACTCACCATTGGGTTCCTTGAACCACTTCATCACACTCGTGACCTTGTACATGGTGCATTATCTTGCTGAAAAATGGCACTGCTGTCGGAAAACATGAATGTCATGAACGGGTGCACATGGTCTACAACCAGTGTATGATACTATTTTGCCTTGCACAGGCTCCACTGGACCCATGGATGCCCACTTGAATGTGCCCCAGGGCATAATGAGGCTGTCACTAGCTTGTCGCCATTCCACAGTACAAGCCAACGAGCTGTTCTCCTGGAAGACAACGAATTCGAGCACTTCACTGGCATGATGATGAAGGTATTGGGATTCATCACCATGCAATGCTCTTCCACTGTGCCAACATCCAGTGCTGATGGTCACGTGCCATTTCAGTTGTAGATGCTGATGTCGTGGTGTTAACATTGGTACATTCGGGGGCCATCGGATGTGAAGGCCGACTGTTGGGAGTGTTCAGTGCACAGTGCATTCAGACACACTTGTATTCTGCCCAGCATTAAAGCCTGATGTTAGTCCCACTACAGGTTGCTGCCTGTCCTGTTTAACCAGTCTGCCCAGCCTATGACATCTGACAGCTGTAATGAGGGATGGCTATCCAACCCCATGACATCTAACTGTGGTTTCACCATGGTTTTGCCACTTGTTGAAGGCACTCCTCAAACACTCATGTCATGCTGTTTCTGAAATGCTCATGCCGAGCTTCCAGGCCATCACAATCCACCCTTAGTCAAACTCAGATAGATCGCACACCTTCTGCATTCTGCACACAGACAGCATGTTCACTGATATAGTGTGTATCGTGCACGTGTCAGACTAGCAGCTATTCCTCCCCAGGTGATGCTGCTATCACTTGTACAGATTTATATTGGTAGTAGGTTGGTGATCATAATGTTCTGGCTGATCAATGTGTATTGCATTATGCCTGCACCACTTTTATATTTTCTCCTTTCACCATTTACATTCAGTGCTCCTGTCTTATACTATGATTTCTGTTGATATTGTTTTGCCTACTTGATCCTCTGATGCCCTCACTGCTACATCTCAAGAAGCTACCCTATCATCTTCAATTGAATTTCTTTTCCCATTATTATCAACTGCTACATAATGCTCCATTTGAAGCTCTCAGAAATCTGAGGTGCTTTCAATTTAATCAACCCTTATCTCCCTAATTTAATACCTTTTTGAATTTTCTTATGTTGTAACTTATGGTTCATAACCAATAAATTAAGTAAAAACTTGTCCCTGATCATCTCTGTTCACTATAATGCAGTATATGTATACTTGTGGGAATAGAAGAGCTAAAATTAATGAGTTATTCTGAATTTAAGCTTACCCCCTACATGTAGATTTTCATTTATTGAACAAAGGACAAATATCGAAACATTCTGCATCAAAGAGATATCAATGATTTAAAGAAAATTTGTTTAAAACTGGATTATATTTGAAGGTTACACTAAAGATAATATGCAGTGAACTACACTAGGTGGTCAGAAGTATCTGGGCCTGGCTAAAAATGACTTACAAGTCTGTGGCGCCCTCCATCGGTAATGCTAGAATTCAATATGATGTTGGCCCACCCTTAGCCTTGATGACAGCTTCCACTTTCGCATGCATACATTCAGTCAGGCGCTGGAAGGTTTCTTGGGGAATGGCAGCCCATTCTTCAAGGAGTGCTGCACAGAGGAGAGGTATTGATGTCTGTCAGTGAGGCCTGGCACGAAGTCGGTGTTCCAAAACATCCCAAAGGTAACATATGCTATCATCCCAAATGTGTTCTATAGGATTCATGTCAGGACTCTGTGCACCCTAGTCCATTACAGGGGTGTTATTGTCAGGTAATAACTCCGCCATAGGCCGTGCATTATGTGCAAGTGCTCGATCTTATTGATAGATGCAATCACTATCCCCGAATCGCTCTTCAACAGTGAAGCGAGAAGGTGTTTAAAACATCAATGTAGCCCTGTGCTGTGATAGTGCCATGCAAAACAAGAAGGGGTGCAATCCCCCTCCATGAAAAACACACCACACCATAACACTATTGCCTCTGAATTTTACTGTTGGCACTGGACACAGTGGCAGATGACGTTCACCAGACATTCGCCATACCCACACCCTCCCATCAGGTCACTACATTGTATACCATGATCTGTCACTCCACACGACATTTTTTCACTGTTCAATGTTGATGCTCCTTACACCAAGCAAGGCGCTGTTTGGAATTTAGTGGCATGATGTGACTTATGAGCAGCTGCTCGATCATGACATCCAAGTTTTCTTACCCCCCGCCTAACTGTCATAGTGCTTGCAGTGGATCCTGATGCAGTTTGGAATTCCTGTGTGATGGTCTGGATAGATGTCTTCCTATTACACATTACAACCCTCTTCAACTGTTGATGGTCTCTGTCAGTCATCAGACAAAGTCAGCCTGTATGCTTTTGTGCTGTATGTGTCCTTTCATGTTTCCACTTCACTATCACACCGGGAACAGTGGACCTAGGGATGTTTTGGAGTGTGGAAACCTAGCATACAGATGTATAACATGAGTGACACCCAATCACCTGACATTTTTCGAAGTCCATGAGTTCCGCGGAGTACCCCATTCTGCTCTGGGTTGGGTTGTTTGGGGAAGGAGACCAGACAGCGAGGTCATCGGTCTCATCAGATTAGGGAAGGACGGGGAAGGAAGTTAGCCATGCCCTTTCAAAGGAACAATCCTGGCATTTGCCTGGAGCGATTTAGGGAAATCACGGAAAACCTTAATCAGGATGGCTGGACATGGGATTGAACCATCGTCCTCCTGATTGCGAGTCCAGTGTGCTAGCCACTGCGCCACCTCGCTCGGTCATTCTGCTCTCTCACGATGTCTAATGACTACTGAGGTCGCTGATACGGAGTACCTGGCAGCACAATGCATCTAACATGAAAAACGTATTTTTTTCAGGTTGGCCGGATACTTTTGATCACATAGTGTATGCAGATTAGCGTGTGAAGTAATGTACTTGTCTGCACCATCCAAATCAAGAATTATTAAAAGTCACTGGTAACCACACACCTTTTTAACTGTCTTTGTGAGTCACAAAGCATTCTTGGCAGTTTTTAGGATCCTTGATGCTCCATATTGAGCAATAGTTTGTCCAAATACACATGTAGTTGCTTAAATGTGAGTTTGCCTTTATTCAGTTTATCTTTAGAGATAAGTTGTAGGCACAGTCTTGTCCGAAAGCTTTCAAGTTGACTAAAGTGAGATGATTGTTTTTGCTTTAGGGAAGTCTCTTCACTTATGTTTTGAGCAGTACAGCAATGACTTCCACTCTGGTACATACCGGTATATATTGGATTGACATATGTTGTAGCTTGCTGTGTTAGGTAACTGGCAGCGAAACAGACCATTTATGATTTTGTATGCACTAGCCTATTCTTGTGGACAATCTGAGGTAGCATGTTTTTCCCCAACATAAGTCTCCATCGTTTGCACACAATATCTTGTTTTTGTTCTTTACAGTACCACTATTCACCACAGCACCCACCACTCCAATGCTTAGGCCAATTGGTGACAATGACTTCTGATAAAGTCATGAAGACTGCTGTAGATCTTTCGAATCAGTATAATTTGGTGGAAGAAATCAGTCAATACCATGGTCCAGTTTCGAATTAAAAGCCTATTGTGCATCATTTAAGGTTTATTCTTCAATTTTATAGAATACTGCAACACAATTTTTGAATGAATTGGTGCTATTAAGAAATGAAGAAAAATTAACTTACTTAGGTACTCAACACACTTTTCTAACATCACTGGGAATAACTATATACAGAGAAAGATGAGGGTCTGAGTGAGATTCATGCGAAAATTAGTATTTCAGTTTTTTTAAAAACATATTGTAACATGTCTGTCTGGCAAAAGCAGGATGACAGAATGAAAAGAACAAGCTAGAAAATTTTACTTAAATACTAAACAATGGAAAATCCATGTTGGATTATCAACAATTTTGCAAAGGATAGATTACTACTCACTGAAAGAGTTGCAAACACACGCAATGAAAATACTGTTACACATAAGCTGTCAGCCAAGGCATTTCTTGGACACACACACACACACACACACACACACAGACAGAGAGAGAGAGAGAGAGAGAGAGAGAGAGAGAGAGAGAGAGAGAGAGAACAACTCACACACACGACTGCTATCTCTGGCTACTCAAGCCAAACTGAAACTAAACGCGTCGAACGCAACAATCCGTAGTGGAGAGGGGAAGGAGGAGGGATAACATAATAAGGGTGGGAGAAGAGGAAACAATGTGGCCTGGCGGAATGTGCAAGGATTAGAGGTGGTAGACAGGGCTACATAGTGCAGCAGAGAGGCTGTGGGGGAGGGAAGGGAAGGGAACGGAAAAAACGGCAGCAGAAAGTGAGACCCTCATCGTACTGAGCAAGGGAGTTCCTGTCACAGAACATTTGCCATTCCCGGGTGGCTAAGCTGTATGGGAAGGATTTTTTGGTGTGGAAGGGACTGCAACTGTGAAAATGCTGGTACTGTTGGTGGTCGGTGGGTTTAATGTGGATGGATACCTCAGAGAGGAGGAGGTCAGTGTCCAGGAAGGTGACACACTGGGTTGAGAAGGGCCAAGTAAAGTGGATGGGAGAGAAGGTGTTGAGATTGTGAAGGACTGAGGATAGGGTAGGCTCTGCGTCATTAAGATATCATCAATGAATCTGAATCATATCAAGGGTTTGGAGTTTTGGCAGATTAGGAAGCTTTCCTCTAGCAAGTCCATGAACAGGTTGTAATAGGAGGGTTCCACGCAGGTGCCAATGGTGGTGCCAAGGATTTGTTTGTATAGCTTCCCTTTCAGAAGCAGCAGTTGTATATAAGGAAATAGTGAGGTGTATGAGGAATGAGGTAGTGGGTTTGGAGTCTGAAAGACATTGGAAGAGGTAACATTCAACAGTGGTAAGACTATGGGCATGAGGGATGTTGGTGTGAAAGCATCCATGTCATGTACCAGCTCTGATGCAATCTTTGCTCAGTTTTCTTCTTCTTTTTAATATTAGTATGACTTCCAACCTACTATACACCAGGATGAATGGCCACTGCCAAACTGAGGCCAAGAGAAAATTGGACCACCCTATTGCACATCATGCAGCTTTTCTGGACTGCATAGATAGGAGTTAATGCTTACAGCAGACTCTTCGCTCCCAAAATCAGCCTTGCCTCTACACAGAGTACGCGAAAGAACTTGCCCCCCTTCTAACAGCCGTGTACCGCAAGTCTCTAGAGGAACGGAGGGTTCCAAATGATTGGAAAAGAGCACAGGTAGTCCCAGTCTTCAAGAAGGGTCGTCGAGCAGATGCGCAAAACTATAGACCTATATCTCTGACATCGATCTGTTGTAGAATTTTAGAACATGTTTTTTGCTCGAGTATCATGTAGTTTTTGGAAACCCAGAATCTACTATGTAGGAATCAACATGGATTCCGGAAACAGCGATCGTGTGAGACCCAACTTGCATTATTTGTTCATGAGACCCAGAAAATATTAGATACAGGCTCCCAGGTAGATGCTATTTTTCTTGACTTCCAGAAGGCGTTCGATACAGTTCCGCACTGTCGCCTGATAAACAAAGTAAGAGCCTATGGAATATCAGACCAGCTGTGTGGCTGGATTGAAGAGTTTTTAGCAAACAGAACACAGCATGTTGTTATCAATGGAGAGACATCTACAGACGTGAAAATAACCTCTGGCGTGCCACAGGGGAGTGTTATGGGACCATTGCTTTTCACAATATATACAAATGACCTAGTAGATAGTGTCGGAAGTTCCATGCGGCTTTTCGCGGATGATGCTGTAGTATACAGAGAAGTTGCAGCATTAGAAAATTGTAGCGAAATGCAGGAAGATCTGCAGCGGATAGGCACTTGGTGCAGGGAGTGGCAACTGTCCCTTAACATAGACAAATGTAATGTATTGCGAATACATAGAAAGAAGGATCCTTTATTGTATGATTATATGATAGCGGAACAAACACTGGTAGCAGTTACTTCTGTAAAATATCTGGGAGTATGCGTGCGGAACGATTTGAAGTGGAATGATCATATAAAATTAATTGTTGGTAAGGCGGGTGCCAGGTTGAGATTCATTGGGAGAGTGCTTAGAAAATGTAGTCCATCAACAAAGGAGGTGGCTTACAAAACACTCGTTCGACCTATACTTGAGTATTGCTCATCAGTGTGGGATCTGTACCAGATCGGGTTGACGGAGGAGATAGAGAAGATCCAAAGAAGAGCGGCGCGTTTCGTCACAGGGTTATTTGGTAACTGTGATAGCGTTACGGAGATGTTTAGCAAACTCAAGTGGCAGACTCTGGAAGAGAGGCACTCTGCATCGCGGTGTAGCTTGCTCGCCAGGTTTCGAGAGGGTGCGTTTCTGGATGAGGTATCGAGTATATTGCTTCCCCCTACTTATACCTCCCGAGGAGATCACGAATGTAAAATTAGAGAGATTAGAGCGCGCACGGAGGCTTTCAGACAGTCGTTCTTCCCGCGAACCATACGCGACTGGAACAGGAAAGGGAGGTAATGACAGTGGCACGTAAAGTGCCCTCCGCCACACACCGTTGGGTGGCTTGCGGAGTATGAATGTAGATGTAGATACGGTAACCTACTGCCCCACACTCTCCAGTCAACAGTCTCTAGCCTCTGTGTCCTATCACCTACTCCCAACTCATGTCACCACTCTAATTGTGCATTGCTTTCTGCCAGTGCACCCATTGATCTTTCCCCCGTCTCTGTTTTTGTCTTTTCCCCTTCACCACAGCTTCCTACACTGCACACACCTGACAGACTTGTCCTGTCATCATCTGTTCCATGCAAACATTGGCAGGCCGCATTGTTTCCTATTTCCCCACCCATACTCTGCTATCCCTCTCCCATCCCCACTCCACTACAGATAGTTGTTCCTGTTCAACACATTTCAGTTTGTCTGATCTGTGTTGCCAGAGATAGCAGTTGTGTGTGTGAAGTGAGCTTGTTTGTGTGTTTTCCTTTTCTGATGAAAGCTTGACCGACAGCTTGTGTGTGACAATCTTTTTGGTGTGCATCTCTGCAACTCAACATGCTATCTTTACTGTGAGTAGCAATCTATCCTTTCCATAATTGTCGTTACTTAAATATTAAACTGAAATACAATACTTTCCCATAATATCTCGTTAATGAATGAAGTTATCTGAAAATGGTTTTCCTCAAGTTAAAGAACTCAGAAAAAAAAAGAAAGAAAGGAGCTCCTGTTTGGATGAAATGAGGTATGGTAGAAATCTGTTTTCTAAGAAACTGAACTCATTTAAAGTGGCCAAAATTTAATTAACTGTTAATTTGATAGTCTTAACAATTTTACCAACTGAAATGCGAGAATTTGATGTGAGGAAGTGTAAGGTTTGTCAGGTAAGTGCTAACTTAATTCATATCAGCTGTCCTCCAAAAAACATTGCAGAATATGCCCACACAAAATAATAACGTCTATGTCTTTTATGAGAGCCTCCACCATAGTATTAAAACAGAAATATTTTATTTTCTATTTTTGTTGCATGTGCTCCTTAATGGTAGACAACCCTGGGCTGCAGTCTATATAACTTACACATACATGGGGCCCTAATGCTGCCCACAGACACTAATAACAGTTCAAGAACTTTCTCATCAGGGAGGCGAGATGGATGATTGGGGAAGTTTAAAAAGTGGGGCGGGTCCCTCTGGCCAGAGCACGAGAGGGACCCACTTGTTGTGATACTGACAAGAAAAGCATCAAAGTGAAATTTAGTTGTGTATCAAGTCACACAATGCTCTCATGATGTACTCACCTATAAGAATCCTTAGTGCCAAAGAGTGTGTGTTCATAACATTCTGTGAATAAATAAACTTGACATTCTTGTGCAAACAACTATTAACTTCTGAAGCATCACATAGCATTAGATTTTATTTCACGCCTTAGAAAATTTTAGCCATTTTTTGGCTGGATATTTTAGGATCAGTCAACTAACTTGTCACTTGAAAGTGCCACTCACTTAGCTAGAAAATTTCTGTTTTAAACCTTTGTCTACTAACAAGATTCAGTGTTGCATCATGGCCAAGTTCTATGAGCAAGAAGCAAATGCCCATTCCTTGTCTGTGGTTTGTGTAATCTCTTTTCAGGTCACGAATTTGAGGTGGGATTTTTTTTTTAACATTTTCTAGAAGCTTGAATGGACGACGAAAAAATTCTACCCTAATCAACAGAGACTATGCCTGCAATACAATGAAAAGAATGGATTGCTACTTGCCGTAAAGGTGACACATTGAGTTGCAGACAGGCACAACAAAAAGACTTTTACATATTGAGCTTTTGCTGAATCCTTCTTCAAAGTGGAAAAGAAAAACACATACACATTCACACAAACAAACACACCTCACACACATGAACACTATCTGAGATAGTTCTGTCCAGAATGCAAAAGCATTACATTGAACAGAAGCAGCAATCCAGAGTGGAGCAGGGAAGGGGTAGGGCGAAGAACAGGCTGCAGATTTGGGGGGGGGGGGGGGAGGAGGAGGAGGAGGAGGAGGAGGAGGAGATGTGAGCACTTCCTGGTGGAGTGTGCAGAGACTAGATGATGGAAGGACTAGTCTGCCAGGGGCAGGGCCATGACACCATGGGGCAGGGAGGATGGAGGGGAGGGGAAGGGAAGAGTGGGAAAGGAGAGGAGCGGAGAAGGTGGAAACACCTGTGGGTGCATTGGCAGAGAATGGTGCACAGTGAGATGAGGGGACATGTATTTGGAGGAGGGTACAGGACAGATGGGGGCATAAACAGCTGGGTGTGGGAACAACAGGTTAGCATAGGTTGATGCTGGGATGATTTCGGTAGCGGAGAATGTGTTGTAAGGATAACTCCCATTGTGCATTTCAGAAACGCTGGTGTTGGAGGGGGGTGATCCAGATGGACCTGGGTTCTGAAGTAGCCACTGAAATCAAGCATGTCATGTTCAGCTGCATGTTGGGCCACAGGGTGGTCCACCTTGCTCTCGACTACAATTTGTTGGTGGCCATACGTCCTGTCGGACAGTTGGTTGGCAGTAATACCAATATAAAAAGTTGTGCTATTTCAGCAAAGATGGAATAATATATGACTGCTTTCGAATGTGATCCTCCCTCTGATAATGGGGTAGGATAGCCTTTTGACAGGATTGGAACAGGATGTGAGGGGTGTGTGCACTGTGCAGGTCTTGCGTGAGCCAAGAGGTTGGATGTTATGTAGGTTGTGTGGGCAATGGATCATTACTTTAGGAAGGGTGGGAAGGATTTTGTGTGGAATCACTCATTTAAGGAAATGACAATGAAAGCTCTGACGAAGGATGTGGTTCAGTTTCAGTTAGAAGTGGTACTCACACAAAAGGCTACTCTCTCGGGGTGCTAGAACCCAGCAGTCAGGCCCTAGTGCCCAGTGACAGTGGCCATGTGTGAGTGGCTCACGCTTGTGTGAATGTGTGTGTCTGTTTTCGACTACAGGAGGACACTGTCCAAAAGCTGTAATATTTTTGCCGTCTTTCACATTGTGCCTGTCTGAGACTCAGTACCTTCTCTATATGATAAGTAGCAATCTATCCTTCCATACTGTTGTTATTCCGTCCTGGACTTATGTTTTTTCATTTCAAGAAAAAACTTCCTTTCGATAGCTTTTCTGTGACAACATTCTAGCAGTGAAATGAATCAATGAGCTGTCTCACTTTCATATTTTTTCCAATCAAATCAACAAAAATCAGGTCACACTGGGAGACTTTTTAATAAAAAACAGGCCATTATAAACAATATAATATTCTATTTACACAAGAAATTCATGTAAAAACATACACACAACAATTTTTCATGTACAGTCTTCACTAAAGGAACAGGCTATTCACTGTTTTCACATAATTAGATTGTAATCACCTCAACACACATGCTTAGATGTTTTGAATGATCTAAAACATTCCATTTGGCTGAGTTAACTTCTTCCCCATGTTATGTACGTTTTCAAATTGACATAAACACCCACAACAATTCTTTATCATCCAATTCGGCAACTGTTGAACATAAAATTCATTCAGCATAAATTATATACAAGAATTTACAATAAATATTAACAACATAATTACAAGATGCAGGTCCCAAATTTCTATCATCATTTTCTGTAATATAGTTACAGCCAAAAATGGACAATTAAATTTTCTTGAAAACATGGCATGTTTCAACAGCACTAGTGATGTGACATAATAAAAACACATTTTTTCTGCATGTACATCCTCTTGAATCTTACATTCTCTAATAAAACTTCATAAGAGGGAATGCACAAAAAGAGCTTGTTACCTATCAAAATAAACTCTCACGAAATAAGAATACAGCACAATGTATCAATTACGATGTTCAACATGCAATCACTTGTTTTATACTTCAACAAGTGAAAAAATCATGTCATCCCTTTTAATGAAAGTATAGCCATTCTGATATAATGCTGCTCAAGTCTGCATATTATCACCAAAATCTGTGACCTCCCGGCACATTTAACTTCGCTGATTCAATATTTTATTATATTTTCTGTGAACAACAAAAACTAAAATCTCAATCTCATTAAAATTGGGGAATAAAAACTATTTTGTTATTTTAAAAAAAGTATAAAACAGTAGCACCTATAACAGAAACTTTCAAAATTGCTGTTGTGTTTATAAAATAATACAGAAAGGATGCTCTCAATTTTTTGCACAAGAACAAAAAGTTAATGTGTGTCAAAAACATAACAAAAATAAATGTTTGTACTTTTCAATACAAGTCACAGCTATGATATTGCAAAAGTATACTCAATCTTCAGGGCAATGGAAAGTTATTTAGATGATACAGAGAGATGTGGTGCATATTGTACTGTCTACCAATTAGCACTGAGACAGGCTTTCCACAGGACGCAATATTTCATTCTATTTCATACATGTGACAAGTTGAAAGCTACAAATATTCCACAACACATGCCCACAACAAACCAACTTCTCTCAAATTTTACACCATCCAACATCACAGAACTTCAGTCATACAAAACTCAATGTATTATTTAACCGCAATGCAACTTTAGGTAGCACAAGGCACATTTTAAAACTAATGGCAAACTGAAACAGTATATATTCCAACACATACACACTTTCAAAAAAACATTTTGAAGTGATCTGCATCACAGTTAAAATTCCTGGGTGGTTATTCTTGCAACACTTCCAGTATCAATACAATATGCAACAGCCTATGAGCATCCTAAAACAATGCAAGGCCAGATTCATAAATTTATTTCTTTTCAACGAAGGAATGAATGTTGTTGTTCTTATAAATCTCAACAGCTGCAGTAACAGCAACTTTTAGACATGAAATATTTATGTTATAAAGTTCCTGGAAATGTGTCACAAGAATATAAGCTGATACATTTAATGGATGTCTGATCACCACTTAAAATAATTTTGTTGTGTAACTGGCTTGCAGCACGTGATAGTTTGCATCATCAATATCTGGATGTATCACTAATAACCATTCTTCCATATAAGGAACTTTCTTCAGGAATTTCTTCAACTAATTCTACCACTGCTATACTCTTCCACTATGTCGACTTGACTTATCCAATGATTCTGATGAATGACCAGAACTCAGTGCTGATCCTGAAAAGTTAAAATAAACTGTTCATTTACATGCATAGTGCAGTCCAAATGTTTCAGAATATGTAACTGAAAATGACAGATCTAGTGAGCACACGTTTAAACTAATAATAATTCAACTAATAATTGCTCACATCAATAACTTTAAAATAAGATATTTAAGAAGGTAAAAGCATACATCTCCAAGAGATACAGACACATGCAAAAGAAAGAGAGGCACAATGTGGTAATGGATTGAGAGCTAGGGCTTTTTAGACTACAAAAGGACATTCAATAGGTACAATGTTGTATCATTGACAGTGGTCATTCAATTCCAAGCAAGTTTCTCATCTATAGTTTCTCAATATTATTGCATACGAGATGTGCTTGGAAAGTTTTAAGAATGGATCCCTACTGCTTACTGGTTGGGCGGGCAAGTTCACGGAGGGTGGGGAGTGAGTCATTGCCTTGTCCTTGAACACCGTCTCACAGGATACTGCATTTCCTTTATTCAGTTCATTGAGGCAGCTGGTTGAGTGCGAGTCTGTTAGGTCTTGTTGCCAGATTCTGTCTGTGTGAAAACGGATGTAAAAACGATGCAACGAGTTTGTGTGAAATTTTGTTTTAAAACCAGGAAATCAGCTTCTGAGACTTACAAGCTATTAAAAACAGCCTTTAGAGATAATTGTATGAGCCAGTCAAATTTTTTTGTCTGGTTCAACAGATTTAAAAATGGCCACAAATCATTTGAAGATGAAACACAGTCCAGCCATCCTTCCACCTGAAAAACGAATGAAAATGTTGTGAAAGTTTGCGACAGTGCGCACTGATCGTAGACTTACAATTAGGGAGATTGCTGATGAACAATTTAAATTTCTATGCAGTTCAGTCAATTTTAACTGAAGATCTGAACATGCGTTGACTTGACTTATCCAATGAGTGTCCGCAAAATTCATTCCAAAAGTGTTGTCAAGTGACCAGAGACAATACCAAACTGAAGTGTGCCAAGAACCGATTAATTGGACTAAAAATTACAGATTTGTTGAATAGGGTAATTACAGGTGATGAATCATGGGCATATGGATATGATCCTGAAACCAAAGTGCAGACTTCGCAGTGGAAGGCTCCAGGTTCACCACGATTGAAAAAAGGACAGCAAAGTCGGTCAAACGTCAAGAAAATGTTGGTGATTTTTTTTCCATTCTACTGGTATTGTGCAACATGAATTTACCCCCGAGGGACAGACCATTAACCAGAAATACTGTAAATATGTCCTTGAGCGTTTGTGCGAATAAGGTGCGGTAGAAAAGGCCTGCATTGTGGAAAGACAAGAGTTGGGTGCTACACCATGACAATGCTCTGGCTCATTGTGCCTTCTCCATTGTTGAATTTTTGACCAAATTCAAAATTCCTGTGCTTCCACAACAGCCATATTCGCCTGATTTGGTCCCTGCGGACTTCTACCTGTTTCCTAAACTGAAATTTTCACTAAAAGGGAAGCAATTTGACTCCATTGAAGACATCCAGGCAAATACGGAGAGTGTCCTTAACACACTTCAGGAAAAAAAATCCAGGAATGTTTCCAAAAGCGGAAACACCGTTGGAGTCAGTGTGTTCAGTCAGAAGGGGACTATTCTGAAGGAGATTCATCACAGTAGCATGTAAGTATCACCTTTGTACAATTGCAGGCCCATCCTTAAAACTTTCCAATCACACCTCGTATGTACATGCTATTAGTGGCTTAGGAGACCAATCTGTCCATAAAACATGCATCTACATATTTTGCACCAAACCATAGATAGGAGATGATGTGGCTGATTTGTCAAGGTTTCTCTTTCTCAAACTTCTACTTCCCTTCTTCTTTGATCATGTTAAAACAGATCAATTCCAACTGATGTGGTTCATTGCCAGTGGTTGTAATCTTCTGTTGTATCATCACAAGTATTTGGAATTATGTCTGTATTCTTCATCACCACCACCACCACCACCATCATGAGTCAGTTTTTGTAGTACTTTAAAGGAGCATCATAATATTTTCTGAAGGTGCGAGTTCACCATAGTGCATTTGTTGAGGAAGTGTGCCATCACTCATGTTCGAGATAGCCAATCCATCTGGCCTGTGACTAATAGTGGTGAATTCTATACTATTTATCTGTAACTTCATAACAACAGTAATATTAGTTATGTAGTCCTTCCATTTGAACACAGACAGTTTTGTTCTGCTGGTACTCTGTAATACAGGGTGTCCCCACAAAGGTGTTTACTCTCTGAACTTTAATAACTGGAGAGGAAATTGTGATTATATGTGCTCTCATGACTAGTGTGTGTAGCCAGTCATTTGTTTTTCTTTTGTTTATTTCAACTGCTAGCAACTACACGTAAACAAGATGACTGGACACTTGTCTTGGAGCAAGGAAAAGTGGATTGTAAAGTATTACTGGAAAAGTGTAAACATGCACAAAGTGCAGAGACAATAGAGGGCACAGTTTGATACTGTGCCACAACAAGTGTGAAAATAATGAAATTATGAGACAAATTTGAAAGGGAAGGGTGTGTGCATGATCTTCAGAAGGGATGGTGTGGCAGGAAGAAATCAGTAGAGAACAAAAGAGGAGCTGTCACAAGATCCCAAAAGAAGTCAATACGGAAAGCTGCGAACAATGTGAAAATCCTACTTTCCCAGGTTGCTTCACACAATGAATGAGGATGATCCAGATAGCCACCTCAAATTTTGTGAATGGATCTGTGGTGATGAACAGGTGACTGAAGTCATTGTTTGGTCTGATGAGGTGACATTTAAACTTATTGGGACCATCAAGTGTCATAATTGTGTGTACTGGGCAGGAGATGATCCATGTGTTGTGGAAGAATGAACTGTTAATCTTTCTGTGTTATCAGTGTTTGCAGGAACAAATTGTACACTTTCAACAGTAAAACATCATCAGTAATGTCACGACCACCTAAGTGACTTAAAGATCAATAGGTTCTGTTATTTTTGTTTGAGTTATTAACATTGAAATACTGTAAACTCGTTTGAGGGACACACTGTATACAATACATTATTAAATCATCTTTGGTGAAATACTGAACAAAAGTCTCAACCACTGTCAGCTTATGTTTAAATCATTCCTTTTTTTCCTTGATTAGCTGACATTCAATCATTTCAAACCTCAACATACATTTATCTTTTCTTCGAGTGTCAATGAGAGAACTCAGTTCCAAATAACATAATGTACCATATATTACCTCCTGAGTATCTAAGAAGCCTATCCTTCTACATAATTGCCCAATTACTTTGCTCCCATCTTTCATTTCATTATTCCAGTTCTGTCAATTTTACTTTATTAAACTCATCTACCTTTCTCCATTCCTAAGAACTTCTTTTCTAATTTCATCTCTTATGAGTAAAATATGATTGTTTTTTAATACAAGCTGTGTGACAAGTATTTCTATACAACCAGCTAGAATTAACATATTCTGACATGTAGCATGAAGTCATTTTTGTTTGTCATGGTAATTTGTTGACAGAGAGAAGTGAATTTAACAAAACATTCTTATGAAGATACGTCAAAATGTAATTGAACTTATACCTTATTTGAAAAATTGTACAGAAAATAATATCCAAAACTTTTCAGTACTGTTACCTTGCCTTTGGCCTATGTGTTTCTGCCTTCTATAAACTTACACAAACTGGTATACCATTTTTGCATTTTGGCATGTGGCAAAGCAATCAAGTGCCTTTAAGAAAAATAAATAATTAATAATCTAATGAGAAAATGACTTTGTTACATTCCAGGGTGCTTTAGAATCTCAAAATCCATTTTATGAAGTGACTGGTCATTGTAGGAGTTAGCATATGGAAGTTATAAATGAAAACAATGTTCAAAAAGTCGCCAGAACTGCGAGTAAACTCCAAACTACTAACTGCCAACAAGTTCCCTGTTATAAAGTGTGAATAACCTTTGAATGCAAGTTTCAAAGAACTGTAAGCACCACTGCTATTGTAGAAGGTGGAGTCAACTTTAAATAAAAAAAGAAGATAATAAAAAAATGTTTCTTGGGTGAGCAATAACAATCCATAGAATGCTGGCAATAGTATCAATTTGGCACTCATTTACTAACACATAGCCACACAATTACCATTAATAGTACCTTGTTTCCCTAACCAATGTCACTATACATTTCACACACCTGCTCTTCTACAAGTTATTGGCAGCTACATTCCAAGCATATTTTATGAAACACAAACCTGTTAAGTACCATATATTATTATAAATGATGAGTACTTCACAAACCAATTTCATACACAGTAATATGTTACTGTGTTAAAATCTTCGTATGGAGTTGTTAGATATTACTTTAGCAAGCTGGGAACTGAACTGTGAACTTTAATTTATTTAGATCTTTTTTACTCTCACATTCATTTTGAAACTCTTGTTAAGTTCACATGCAATTGATGAAGACAAATACCAGCTTCAAATCCAGTTAAAAGCCTTTGATGAATATCTTTTTCTAATAAACATCCAGGCGACAACTAGACCACTCTTCATTTTCCTTCTTAGTTGCATACTGAGAACGGCACAGCCACACTCACTCTGCAATTGCAACAAAGTGAACTGAAACAGCAGCTCACACATTTTATAGTTGGAACAAAATATGTATCTCAGAACACACATACACGAAAATAACATTTCTGCTCCGAACCTGACAAGTGAAAATAATAGTTAAATTATCTTCTAGGTCACTTTCAGTAAAAAGTGACAACTAAAATCAAGACTGCTTCAATAATATTGTGGCTTGGTGTATTATTTATTAATCAACTGCATGCATGACTACTGATAAAGGTCAATGTAGGGAAAGCTAATGACAGAAAATAAATTGTCTCCTGAAATATACGGTGGCAAAAAGCACTTTTAGAGATGTCAGTGTAATTAAATTTGGATTTTCTTACTTCAAAGGGTAAAAGTTAAAATGCAGTGTCAGATGAGTTTAAAACAAATTACGATGACATTGTTGTTTATATCATAACACTACAGCCATATCTTACTATTTAAAAGCATTTATAACATAAAGGATCATCAAAATAAAATCAAAGTCAAACACAGAAAAAAAGTTATATCAGGCAGCAGCAGAGACAGTGCAAACAACAGGTGACACAAATAACAGATTTCAAAACCTGAGGCACCTTCCACTAGGAAGGAAGGCAGGAACAAAAGAACGAATGGAGGTAGATTATGCGTTGATTTCCCATTGGCAACAAGGTCATTGGAGATAGAACACAAGGATGACATAAGTAGTTGGATGTGTCCTTTTGATGTCCTTATAGATGTAAGTTCACTGCCTTAACCGCTGGCGCTTCTTGCTAGGTAAAGATTTATGTAAATAAAACTTTCAATGGCCATTTAATAGCATGATTCAGCACATGTGTGCAAGGGAAATGAGAGAAACGGATGCATGGGAAAAAAATTAAAAGTTGGCACCACATATGATAGGAAAACAACAAAAATTAGAAGTGACACAGAGAACAGTTGAGAAGTATGAGATCAAGAGATGGGCAGGCTGAAAACATTAAAGTATATACGCCAAAAATTGCTAGAAAAGGAAGAAAGCAAAGGAGTTGAAAAGCTGGCGGTGAAGCTGGAAAGGAAACACAAGGGAAGCAACATCATGTAAAGAGAGACCAAACAGAAATACGGGAGAAGGGAGATGAAAAGAAGATGGATTTTGACATGAGCAGTTAGCAGAAACTGGAATTAGATAGGTGGTGTGTGAACAGAATGTGCCACATAGGAAGTTCTCACCTGAGAAATTCAGAGTTCTGTGGTATGGGTGGTGGTATCAAGAATCCAAATGACCTTCACAGTCAGACAGGAACTAAAGGACACTGCTAAAAGTTGAAAAAAAGCACTTCATTGCAGAATGCTGTGTGTTACTGTTACAGACTGTTTTCGGACATAAGTTCACCACACAACTTTGCAAGTAGAAATTTCATTTCCACCAGTTTACAGTATCATGGTCTATTTGACTTATATTCCTTTCTCCTTGTACATTTCTCTTTTGTATATGGGACTCCTCTTCTTTACTTTGCACTTGTTGACTGTTCTCACTGTTAACTTCTAACTTCAAGGTTTATGACAGTTAATATCCGTCTCAACATTTCCTGCCACATCTCTATCAACCTACAATCCTACATGACTTTCTTACATAATCCCTTAATAGTCTCATTTCTCCCAAGCCTCTCTCTTCTTTTACACGGTAATGGAATAGTTCTTTTGTCCTGTGTCTGCTGCAGCCTTTCAAGTTGACTTGTTTGATATAAGGCTTTAATAGCAAAATTAAGCATTTAATTACTTTGTGAAAGGTGAGAAAGCAAAATCTTGATTAGCACGTGCAATTTAAAGAGAGTAACAATAGTATTAAAATATTAGTAACCTTGGAAAGAAGTCATCAATCTGTGGCAGTTTCAAGAGTGCTCCAGAATTGACGAATTTTTGAAAAATTCTTCCTTCCTTCATGCAGCAATACAATAAGAAAAAACATTAACATGCAAGATATTTTAAGTATAGACTAAATAAAAATAAATTTTCAAACCTTTAGAATCACGAGGGCTTTCTCTGTGTACAGGAGGCAAGGGTCTAAAGCCAGAATGTGGGTCATCCCAGCGACTAAGTTGTCGTGGCGGTGGTGGATAAGGTGCAAGTGGAGGAGGTGGTGGTGACCTATGGTGAAACCTACGAGGCGGTGAATCATCATCGTCATCATACTCATGAGGTGAAAGGGGGGGAGACTGGTCATAAGGTGAAAAGTCACCTCTAGCCTCAGGAGAATAGCGATGTGGGGGCGGAGGTGGTGAGGACATGCGCCCTAATGGTGGAGGTCGTCTATCTCCTGGAAAAAGGGGCGGAGGTGGTGGTGGAACAAATGGTGCACCTGGGAGGGGTGGTGGGGGCATGAAAACTCCTGGGGGAGGAATGCCCATGAAAGGAGGTAGTGGCTGACCAGGGATCAGCGGCGGGGACACAGGATGTCCATCGCGGTCACGATGCTGGAATGAGGGATCCTGCATTTCTTGCATCCCCATGTGGAGAAACGAGGTAGGAAGCTCGCCATTTGAATCAGCTCCTTGCAATCCTATGAACATAAGATGGAAATGATTTATTATCATCAAAGAAATTATATGTTATTATTTGAACACTTGTAGTGTGCTATTTTTATGTAATGAAGTACATTTAAGAATAGCTATATCTTATAGATTTATATGAGTGAAATGACTGGAAGCTCAAATAATTTGTGTCCCATGAACAAGAAATATTGAACTTGCTCTCCCATACTGGCAAATTTTGAATGAAGGGCCTTTTACATTATAAAGATGACACTCATAGTATGAAAGGTTTCTGAAGTCAGTTGAGTGCATTTCTGAAAAGGTTCTTCTTGAAGGCAACAATATTTAAAGCCTTTCTTAAGAATGTTTAACTTCTAATATTAAGATCTACACAACATTTTATCAGAAAAAAAGCCTGCACCATTTCAACACTTCTCTTGGTCTATTCATTATTCCATAATCCAATGTTAGTAGGTGCTTACAGGATGCTGAATTTTACGTATCCATAAAGTATTACTGCTAACACACCCTTTTTTTTTTTTTTACTTACCAGGTGGTAGCGAGCCGACTTAACAAATGTGCAAATGCTAAGGTATACTAGTTTTCTGAAAATTCTGTTTTCATTTGATGAAAAAGGAGAGTAAATGGTGGGATTAAATGCAACGTTACAAGTATTGGACAGAAAAGCCACCCAGAACCCCAAGAAAGGAACAGTGCAGAAGGAATGGCTATCGATCAACCTGAAGTATTGTACCTTACAACTAGGTAAATCTATGGAAGACAGGTCTTTGTGTAATAAACTGTCAAACTTTGACACCTCCCGAAGTACTACTTGAACATTAAACATAACATGCGGCAAGATATTCTACACGATAACAAGAGGATATTGCTGGGAACAACGCTTACTATCAGTAAAGCTGGTAACAAGACATACAGTATGTGTGAATAGGAACTGCATGTTAATGCGTCCCGAGGTGCTTACACTGTAGGTGAGGGACGCTTTGTTGTGAAAAGGTAGCAGCTATGGAGGTACTGACAACTTTTGTGGGTTTCCTCTGGTTATATGGTTTAACAGAATTATGAGAGGGGTGGAAGTTAATTTCGAGGAAAGTGGATTGTAGAGTGTGAGGAAGTGAAATGGATATTAGAAAAGATGCGGTTTGGAAGGACTGACTAAGGAAACCATTGACGGCGATCTGTAATTTGCTTCATAAAGGATATATTCTTCATTTACATGGTCAATATTTTTGACATTTAACAGGAAAAATATGAACAATATTTAGCAGATATTTACAAGAAATTCACACTGAAGCCATTACATTAGCGCCAAAAGCAATTACAACATCTTGTTTTAAAGTCTAAGAGTTGCAATTTTACACTGTTTATGTTTTTGGACTACATACAAGACATGGTTTATTAAACTATTTATTCTCTTTTATTTATAGTATTTATTAATTCTATTGTCAATCAATTTAAAAGAACAAGAATCTTTGCCTATCTTGGGCTAACCAATGTGTTATACATCTACATGTGTATTATATTGTCATAAACCAGCATCATAGGAGACGAAGGCTTTTATGCTTTGACATAAACGCAACACATTGGAGATATAAAGAATAACTAAGGGAATAAATAATTTTTATTCACCATACTACAATATTTAGACCTGATTGTCATCTCTTCCAGCACTATGTAAACAACACCAAATACAGCACATTAGCTTCCGAAGCAGTGACATCTGGACTGTGAAGCCTTTTTGTCAGCCATTACAGCTCATGTCACACTATCTTGCCAGCCAGTAACAGCAGATATTCAGAGTGATAGGACATGTAATGCAGTCGGGCAATAGCAATATCATTGGTAAGTAGAGCAAATATACAAATAACACAAGTTAATGATTTAATTTAATATGCATACATATAGCTACAAGAAAGGCTAAGTTTTCACATATAATACTTATTGTCAAAAAGTTTTTGCTTTTTTTTTTCTGAGCGTGTTGTTAGGAAGGATCCTACAAGCACAGCTTAAATTCTAGTAGCAGAATATTTCTGAAGAGCACGATTATAGGAGGAGGATATTGGTGTTTAACGTCCCGTCGACAACGAGGTCATTAGAGACGGAGCGCAAGCTCGGGTTAGGGAAGGATGGGGAAGGAAATCGGCCGTGCCCTTTCAAAGGAACCATCCCGGCATTTGCCTGAAACGATTTAGGGAAATCACGGAAAACCTAAATCAGGATGGCTGGAGACGGGATTGAACCGTCGTCCTCCCGAATGCGAGTCCAGTGTGCTAACCACTGCGCCACCTCGCTCGGTCAGCATGATTATAAATTTCACTGATGTGCACTGAACATTTTGTAGATTACCTGGCTGAAAACATGTTCCATCAACTTTTGTGTAAAAAGGCCAGTTACATGTGAAATTGCTCAAGAACTCACTTTGCACTTGTTTTTTGAAGGATAATACTTTTGCCAACTTGTTACACAATTCGTAATAAGCCAGTAAAATTTTAAGTAATGGCATAAATTGCTGGTCTTTTTGGCCCAGATTTTTTCTAAGTGCCTGGTCCTCAGTATTAAATTTTGAATGAGAGTCTAACACTCCGTGATTTAAGAAATACATTGCACATTCTCACACCTAACATAATTCATCTTGTTTAAAATATTCGTAATATTTACCCACTGCCCGTTTGAAATGTAAACAGTTTTGACGTCACGCTCATGGAAACAAGGCCCTATGAAAAAGATGCATTGAAAGCAGTTTGGTGTTATGAAGTGCTGCACAGTCTGTGGCACAATTTGCTGTCGGCAGACGCTTGTGTGTGCACTGTGTTTTGTTGTTGTAAATGGCACCTTTTCTTTGTAACTGAAGTTTTATTTCAGTGTTATTCTCTCGTTTACGTTTTATTGCTGCAGTAGAGGCATAAAATAAAATTCTTTGTTAGTGTATCGGTTCTTAGCAGTCAAAATTCTAAAAATTTAACTGAAATCTAAAATAATGAAGATTTCCTGGAATTCTACAAAAGTCTTCCATTTTTCCTGGAAATCTCCCGGATGAAAAAAATCCCCGGTTTATCCAGATTTCCCAGTTGTTCCGGGGTGTATACACACTGTCAAATTTGCTTCAACTCAATACATGGTAATTTGAAACTTTTCAACATGACAAAACTACATTGAAAAAAATGTTCTTATTTTCATCCTCAATCAATAGATGCGACGATACTACAAAAAAATCTCCACAATAAAAATGAAACTAATAAAAATACTCCCAAATTGCATGAAACAAAGGGCACACATTATTTCTCTTATACCCTGTCCTGTTCCTTGACTGAGTATTTTGGATGATGTACCTACTTAGACCCATAACAGTCTCATTTCCTATGATCAATTCCTTCTATCTTAGACTAAAGCATTCCTGGGTGCTTACACTGGTATCCACTTTTGTTTGTGTGTAAATTGATATCACTTGACCAACAATGGTTTCTGTTATTTGCCAATGATGTTGATTAAGAGATTCTGTATCTACAAACTTTTCTTTTACGGCAATAGTTAATTACATACATCTCAATACTCTTATGCTGAAGCTGAAACCTACATTATACAGGTTGGCCTACTTCTCCACTCTAATCTGTTATAATACAATACAATGTGTTCCCAAGCAATGCCAATGTTGAAAAACAGCTGAAAAAGTTAACAATTATTTGAATGAAAACTTATTTGTCCTAGAGTGTAAATTTCATTTATTTATACTTGCAACTTTGAGTTATTCTTAAGTGGAGTACTGTACAATCTATTAAGTCTATGGTGGAACATAAATAACAGAACAAGTAAAGCCAACAGCTTATGTGGCATGTGTATTGTGTAGTGTGTGTGTGTGTGTGTGTGTGTGTGTGTGTGGGTGGGTGGGTGGGTGGGGGGAATAGTTTTAGAATGTACAGTACAATTTCTACTGAGCTTCATGTACCCATATTTGATATTTTGACTTAGTGTATAGAAAACATACTGCCAGTGAGACAACCAAGCAGTCTTTGGGCAGGATGAAGGAAGGTGACATGTAAAAATAAACAATATTAATGACGAATCCAGATTTTTTCAAGGTCAAAGGTCTGACTGGTGATATTCCTAATGGCATTTAACCCCAAGGGGCAGGGACTGTGGTAAGACAGGGAGACACACAAAGCACAGCCTTGGAGAAATTTGAAACAACTCACTAAGTACTTGTACCACTTTTTATCTTATCTATGAAAAGGCAACCTAACATACCCTGGCCAAATACTATTCTTTAAACTATTGTCAGTGATATAACTACAGAAATAAAATAGGTGGTAATGGGGACTGCTGTACTTCCAGAGGTTAACAGGTCAGTCAATGTAGTTTTTTGACTTACACTTTGCTGATTTTCTGTACTTCTGCTGCTTATAATACATGAAAAATATCTCATCTCCTCTGTTTTTATCTTGTTTTGGGATGCTGTGCTTGCAGCTACCACTTTCCTTCAAAATATGTACACAAAAATGGCACGATTCTCGATAAGAATGTTCTGATTCTCAATAAGGTAAGTAACGCAAATATGGCAGAAACTTATATTATTTCAAATGAAATGAGATACAAATGTTAATGCACTGTGACTTAAATCTGCTGTATATGACTGTTACCAGACAATAGTACACGGTAAAAACCTTTATTCATTGTGTGACATGTGAAAATTATTCAGCAGCAGAAATATACTTTGCTCAACTGAGTATCTAACTGATAGCAAAAGAGACTTGAAATAAAGACTATTGAAAAATAATGTTACATTACATCTATGAAAATAAACTGACTACATTATGTCACAGGTGTGATATTAAATGCTCCTTATTTTTATAATTGCATCTCAAAAACTGTACTTGTTATACCGAATTCTGAAGTGTTACAACTGTTGTCAGCTATCTAAACCATATATTATCAATATTTAGATTTATTTTATTTTATGGGTGAGTGATGGGTGGAGGGGCAAATACTCTAACTGGTAAGGGGCACTAAAGATACCACATGCACTTCATCTGTGAAAACTTATGTTATTTCCTTATGGAAGAGTGCAATGTCACAGTTGTTGGGTGGGTGCCTATTACAAATAGGTACTTAAAGCAAATTTTCGCTGTTATCCTGGAACACTCTTGCTACGGAGGAATCACCTGTTTGGTCTAATTCTTGAATTATTGGAAGTACTCTGACTTGAGGATAGTATCATGTCACATTCCAAGGACAAAACTGAGTGAAACAGACAAAAGCTGCTGTTCCCTTTATAATAGATTAAGATTTTCAGACAGCAGGTGCACCCTCAAATATGAACAACTTATAATTGTAATGCTCTCTTGCATGTAAGTGTGGCCTGCAGGGGCATGCAAGAGACACGTGGCCTGACAAGCACTGCTCTTCTGCCAATAGTTTCTTTATTAGTACAGCACATCCTTCAGTTACTGATGAAAGGAGCCACTCTTACTATGAAGCACAGTCAAGACAACTGTTACTCACTGAAATCAATACACATCCCTCCCATGCTGGATTCATATACAGAGTTTCTCCAAGCAGAGGTCACTGTCCACAAAACAATGATTCACTAGCAATACTGATGAACCATGTTAGCCCAAACTTTCATTTCTATGACTCAATATTAGGTGGCACTAAAGAAGTGCTGGCGGTTGGATACAGTGGATGAATGGCTATGTTAATGTACATGTAGCAGCATGTTATGATTTGTCACGAAGAGCCTCAATTACAAAACTGTCCAAGTTCCTTTTGTTTCTTGATCCAATGTATTAAATCCACTAACCACTTGTGGTGGAACATATGCTCACTTATCATAAGAGGAGCTACAGCTCAAAGTGCAGCACGAATATATTGGCCACAAGAACTGTATTTCTTGTCTACAATGTCTGAATAGTGATCTCCTGAATACTATTCTTCATCTAAATTCTATTTAACTGCTTTCTCTGTCACTTTATTTAGGATTGTATAATCATTACATTTTTACAAAACAGTTTATATTTGAAGCAGCTCCAGTTGTGGAAATAAATCTTGATAAATGAAGTAACGCAATACTGATAAATGGTCATTCATTGGAACAAAAAGTTTCGCAGCTAAAAACTGCATCTTTAGGTATACACAATCAATCCTACAAAGTCCACACCAGGATTAATTGGATGACCCAAAATTCTCATTTTTTGTTTATGAATGAAACATATGTCAATGTATTGTGGAAAAAAAATTAAGTTGCAGTCACATTATAATATTTTATCATTCTCTTTGGGAGTAGGACTAGTTATCATGTAAATGTAACATTAGATTGGTTGAATTTCTATACATGACGACACACATTTCTAATAACATTGCTATCACCCCCTCAAACACAAAGTTTGAATTTGAAAAGAAACTTTAATTAAAACTTAGTGCTTGTAGCTGGTCATCGTTCACTTCATTGCATGATATTTCAAATGGGCAAGAGTGATCATGATATGGTGAAGCTCTTAACCAGTCCATTATATAGCTTGCATAGTGCAACTTGTAGCGTATGGTCCCAGAAAGGTAAGAATATGGGTTAGAGCCCTAGCCTGGCATGTATTTTTAGCATATCACGTAAACATTACATGATATTAGTTCATATCCTCATGATAAACCCACCAATTCTCTGCTTTTTTTCAAGGGATGCTATACTAAGCTAGCATAACTACATTTGTTTTCTCACATTGTTAACTGATAGCACACACTTTCATTTCATTTATTATATTTTGATCAAATTAATAAGTTTGTACTCATCTATACTGTTTGTTCTATCCAACATGTAGTGTTTTAGTCTATGCTACTGAGTAATTATTTTTAAGTGTATCTGTGTATTTAGTCTTTTTCAAAAAAAGTCAGAGAGAAACAAATTAAAATATGAACTGAAGGAGTATCATATTTGTGAAGCAATGGAAAATCCAGGACTGAACACTGACAATATTATGAAAAGGACAGATGTTATTAACCATATAGTGGAGATGCTGAGTCACACACAGGGACAACAAAATTTTTGTTGCACTATCTATGGATCAACATCTTCACTATATCGTGAGCAGCATCTCTCTTTTCCATAATACTGTTATCATATTTATTATACATTTAATAACACTAATATACGTAAAGTCACTGACTGGAAACTGGTGCATGGCACTATCTACTCGTATAATATTGTTTAGTATTTGGAAACTTAATTTCCTGTATCCAAAGGAAAATTCACTCGAAAACACTATAAAGTTAAAATAAATAAATAAATAAAAATAACTAGTTAGTATTTATTATGTTCAGGAAGTGAAATTCCAGTACTTCTGACAGAAAAAAAAAACTATTTCTAGCTTTGAGGTCTATTAGATACTTCTCCAGAGAGGAAAGAGGGATATGTTGGTGAAGGTTAGAAAAGGAAGCGCAGATCTCACAGCATATTCAATTTTAAATGTATCTACTGACAGCTTTGGAATTTCAACTTCTGAAAGTAAGTACTGGTCTGTTGTTCTGTATCTTTGTAATTTCACAGAAACTCAACTTCATGAAACCAACCCTGGTAGCCAATGTGTTCATATGAAATGGACTGCTTGCTCTTATACAATATGCTTACCATGACCAAAATCTAAGAATGTATACGTACTGTCACCAACTTTGCCACTTTCCGAGCTGTTTTGTGATGTATTTGTAATGTTCTTCTCCACTACAGTGAGGCGGTTCCTTAACTGTCCAGCCTCTTGACGGCTTTCTTCCAACCTTCGCTCTGCTTGGCGCGCTGCAACCTGTTCACAAGAAAATAATGTTTTATCACTGTTTATGTCATACCATTACTTTTACTTAAAGCTCTTCAACTTTTTTTTCATTTTTTGTAATTACATTTAGGTCTCAACTGCAAGAGATTGTTCAAACTAATTAAAAACTCAATTAACAATCAGTAAAAATAGAATTTTAAGTGTGGAAATCTAAAAATCTGACCAATCAGCAGGTGTGGACAAGGATCAGGAAATTCCTAAAAAAGCAAACACACATCCTTCAGGTAATATAACCATGATGAACTTACCCAATTCTCATGAGCTTTCTTTTCAAGAGTTGAAATCTGACTTTTCAGACTTCGTTCCTGATCAATAATTTCCTTCTTCAACGTATCATTCTGCGATCTGAAATTTTAAATAATTTTTTAGCAACAAAAAGTACTAGCATAAAATCAGTTCACAAATTACAAATATATATTAATTCAAACAAGTTTTGTCAAAACTAAAAGCACACACTAAAAAAACTGGTAATCAGACTGTGAGTGTTTAAATTTGCACACCTCGAATGACAAATTTGCTATCATTCACATATCGAAGTATAATTTGACACTTCTGGGAAAGTGGGAGGGGACAAACTTAACAGACTCTGCAATCACATTGAAGAAAAGATACTCAGATCCCACAAAATGGGGGTATGTTCAGAATTCCAGTTCATCCTAATTTTTCTGGAACAATTTTAATTTTGCACAAAATTAACTGGTGTCCCCGAACTCTTTTTCAGAACAGCAAAATGTCCCAGATTTTGATTTTTTGTGGTGAGACTTTTTTCTTTTCAAACTAACCACCTGCCATGATACTATGCTTTATTTGCCCCAACCTTTTGAACTTTGGCATTATACTTTACTTGCACAGAAAAATTTTATTGGTCCTCAATGTCGATATACTGACTTTTTCGCTAACTCATTTTGAGATGGTGTACCTCTTTCTTGGAGGTGCTACTATTTCGATGTACTGTTTGTCGGTGGCCAATGTTTTATATGTATGACCACCACTAGAAATGTTTGAGAAGGTATGCTGCATCAATGGGAACAACTTCCAGTAAACAGGACCATGTTCATAAAACAGGTAGTGTCAATCTTCTCAAGACGGACAAAAGTTGTCCGTACTATAGTTCCACTTAATGTTAGATACTTAGAGGAGATAAAGCTGTCATCTTTATTAATGTAAATGGAACTATAGGAGATCCTTGAGCAGCTCTTACTCCCTTTGAAGAATCTGGCATTCAAATAGTGAATGTTCTTTGCAACTCATTTACACTGTTGATTTGTTGCTGATTTGCAAATGTGGACAGTACACATGATAAATGTGTTGACAGTGTATTAGTTTGGAGTTGAATGCTGTCTTCTACAACAGTCCACCTATGCATTATCATCATCATCATCATCATCATCATCTGCATCTACAAGGGTACTCTGCAAATTACACTTAAGTGTCTGGCAGAGGGTTCATCAAACCACCTTCACAATAATTCTCCATTATTCCACTATCAAACAGCTTGCATAAAAAATGAACACCCATATCTTTCCTTGCGAGCTCTGATTTCCCTTATTTTATTATGATGATTGTTTCTCCCTATGTAGGTTGGCATCAACAAAATGCTTTCGTATTCAGAGGAGAAAGTTGGTGATGGAAATTTCACGAGAAGATTCCACTGCAGCAAAATATGCCTTTGTTTTAATTATGTCCAACCCAAATCCTGTATCATTCCAGTGACACTCTCTCCCCTACTTCGCATTAATACAAAATGCGTTGCCCTTCTTTGAACCTTTTCAATGTACTCCGTCAGTCCTATTTGGTAAGGATCCCACACTGCACAGCAGTATTCTAAAAGAGGATGGACAGGCATAGCGTAGGCAGTCTCCTTAGTAGATCTGTTACATTTTCTAAGTGTCCTGCCAATAAAACGCAGTCTTTGGTTAGCCTTCCCCACAACATTTTCTATGTGTTCCTTCCAATTTAAGTTTTGTAATTGAAACACCTAGGTATTTAGTTGAATTTACAGCCTTTATATTACACACATTAATCGTGTAACTGAAGTTTAACGGATTCCTTTTAGCACTCATGTAGATGACTTCACACTTTTATGAATTGTTTTGCAATTTGTTTTGATCTTCTGATGAGTTTACTGGATGATAAATGATAGCATCGTCTGCAAAAGCAGAGAGACTATAACTCAATCTTGGGGAAATGCCAGAAATCACTTTTGTTTTACTTGATGACTTTCTGTCAATTACTATGAACTGTGACCTCTCTCATAGGAAATCATGAATACAGTCACATAACTGAGACGTTATTCTATAAGCATGCAATTTCACTACAAGCCACTTGTGGGGTACAGTGCAAAGGCCTTTTGAAAATCTAGAAATATGGAATCAATTTGGAGTCCCTTGTATATAATCATAATCATCATCATCATCATCATCACCACCATCATCATTATCCTCATCTTGTGCTCAATACCTCCTACCATCTGAAGCATATTTCTGTACCACCCACACTATGTGTTTTTCTGATGGGCAATCTGATGTGTCTTAGCCTGTAACCAGACTACTGGAAGGTCATTACAATTCACTATTCAAGTCTTTTAACAGAATGGTTCACAATCAAAACTAAAAGCCTACAATACATAGTAGGGAGGCAATGTTACAACTGCTATGGTTGATTTCTTCAGAATTTCCACCTTAATTGTTTTATATTATGATTTTCAGCAAGTTGCTTTTCTGCAAATTTATTACATACAAGGAAGTTATTGACAAATAATATCTGCCTTGGACTTATGTGTAGTTTTGTATGCTTCAATGTAAGGGTTGGTAAATCAGTATAACTGACACTAAATGAGAGGACTCCACATATGTCAACTGAATAGGTCAAGGTATATAGAGACAATTTACTGGGAAAAATGGATAGAATACAGGCTGGAAGGACTTGTTATGACCACAAAGAAAAGATAACCAAGGAAAAAAATTAGCATAAATTGTGATTTCTATCCCTATACATGAAGTTTTATCATTGAAAATTCTATTACAAAAACATTTTACAAATGAAATTTCACAATATGAAACTGGGACAAAACTAACTGTTAAAACCATTTGTATGTACAACAAAGTATGACTTTCTCAAAAATATTCTAGTAAAAATTATTTTTACCAAAAATCACTCACATACAACATTGTTAAGAATGGTTGTGTAAAGATTATATGAAACAAGTGAGTCCCTCTCCAGTTTATTAAATCATCGTGACAATGCTTATGTCACAACTACATCATCATCTCACCAAACGGTTACTAAGGCATTATGGTTAGTTTGTAAGTAGAAAATAAGAAGTCTGCTCAGGGATACAGTGAATACAGGCACTTTTTAATAGTGTAAGCTTACTATTTTATTCCAGTTTATGGAAGTTATTGATGCAGAGTATCTCTGATGCAGCATTAGTCAACTTTTTCAAATTTTTGGTGGTATCATGACAACTTTGCATTTTACTATCAAAATTTTATGCATCTTTACACACACTCCAAGATTTATGAAATTTCCTGGCACATTAAAACTGCGTGCTGAACAGGGCTTGAACCTGTATTTTGCATTTTGTGGGTAATGTTTACACAGTTTTAATCTGCCAGGGTGTTTCAAAATAGACCCACTTGTTGAAGAATGTCATTATTTATACAATCAGTCTACAATTTTAGCAGGGATATAGTGCTATTGTATCTTCTTTCTCCTCCTTCATAAGATGTGTGCACAAATGTCTCACAGAAACATATTATTCTGAGTACAGCATTGCATATATAGTTGCCGAATCGGAAGAATCAGGAAGGAGTAAATCAACAATAACAGCAGCATTTAACAACATACACTTTTACAGCACTACAATCACTAGATGCATTTGAAACATACTTCAGTACAAACATATGCAAGTTACAAACATAACACATGGCTGCAGGTGTGTGTGTGTGTGTGTGTGTGTTTGTGTGTGTGTACAAACTTAGTACTATTTTGTCCTGGAATTGCTGTTATTGTAGTACCCTTCAAATGAGCTTTCCTCACATTATGAACCATGATAGGTACCGTATTTACTTGAATCTAAGCAGCACTTTTTTTCCGGTTTTTGCAATCCAAAAACCCGCCTGCGGCTTAGAATCGAGTGCAAAGTAAGCAGAAGTTCTGAAAAAATGTTGGTAGGTGCCGCCACAACTAACTTCTGCCGTCGAATTATGTAGCGCTACACAGGCATGCTTTGCAGGCACAAAGATAAATACTGGCGACAAAACCTCTGCGTCAGTAAATAAAATAAATAAATAAATAAATAAATAAAAAATTAAAAATTAAAAAAAAGGGTGGAAGACGAGCTTTTTTTCACCGTCCCGAGTTTCGACCACTGCATTTTCATACACCATCCAACGAAGTAAATACAAATTCCGTATTGTTCATCTTCGAATGTAGCAGAATCTCAGTGTACTACGAAAATCCGACTGGCAAGATTGTTTGGGATGTTTGTCAATATGGCCAACTCTACGTTCTGAATTTTTTCCTACTTGTGACAAGAGATCGTTGCTAATAAGAACTTTTATGAATTGTGAATCGCATGCAGTATTCTTTTCACCATAAGGATAATACCGTACGAATATAAACATTTAGCCATGTATTCTTTCGTGTTTGCTGCTATCTCATTTAAATCCTGTCTGCCTAATAAACTACGAAATGCGGAATAATATACATATCATGTCATGTTTATATTTGTATTGTTCTTATGCCTAATAGTGATACAGTCAGAAATGTAGCACGGCAATTGACTAGATTTTTAAATCTAAGATGACTTGTGCAGAATGTAATGTACTACAGAGGCGTCTGCAAAGATTTTCAACCGGAGAAAAATTTTTGCTAAACTCTCGTTCAAAACATCTTCTATCATACGCAGTCTATTATTTGGTTCTTGTTGATCATTATCAAAGAAAGCAGCAGTGTACGTAACAGCAAATAGCAAGCAGTCTATTGCCATTGTTTCGCTAATGAGACGATTCCTCCTCTTTTTTTTTTTGTTTAAAGCGGCGGTAGCGCGCACAAAAGCAAGCCACGCCGCGAGCGGCGACAGGTCGTAAACACTCACTACAGAATGCGACAAACAATGCATGACAAAGAACAGTAATGCATTATCAGCTTAGAGTGACGTAAACATCTATAACAAAGAGAACGGCACTTACCAGATCAAAGAAAAATAAGCAATCAATTCAAACCAGACGAAGCACGTAAAAAAGGAAAAAGGAATGGTACCCATATAAATACGGACGGAGCACCTGACGCATAGCAATGGCTACATGGTAAAGCTTAACTGCTAAGCTTAAGACTCTAACCAAACTACTGTAGCTGTATAGTCATTCATTCGACCTAAATTGTGTCTCATATTACAGTGGACCAACTTTGTTTCGATTTGGATGTGCGGCCTAAAACTTTTGTCTCCCTTGGAATTTCGAGTCTCAAATTTCAGGTGCGGCTTAGATTCGGGAAAAATTTTTTTCCTTGATTTCGAGTCTCATTTTTCAGGTGCGGCTTAGATTCGAGTGCGGCTTAGATTCGAGTAAATACGGTAGTCTGATTGTTGAGTGAGTGTCACTGTTAAATTCATCACGCATATGACATTTTCTTTCATGAATGATTTGGAACATATTACAAACAGTGAAAATAAATTTAATTTTTTTGAGTGAAATATCCACTTTGCAATATGCTTCTTCATTTTCATGTTAGTATGTATTCACAAGATTTGCCATGAAGTAATAAAATCAAACAATGAAATTTATTGAGAATCAAAAACTTGATACTGAACATGTATATCATTTCATCACTAATATTTGATTATTTTGAGTAATAGTTACAACAATCAACATCATTCAATAATTAGATATATACATCCACAATGTCTACATTTCCTGCTTTGCACTTTGGTGATTATCTGCAAAACTACACCAATATAGCAACCAATGGTTGGTACCGAAAAAGCAGGTCATAGCACCCTGCTGCCTGGGAGACTAACGGCAAATTAGCATATACAGGGTGATCTGTCCTTAACGCAACTGCCTCATGGACAATTTTTTGCCCCACCAGCAGCTAGCTGGCATTGGTGCAGGGTGGGAGTATATTTCCCCTCTGCTGCAAGGCTCTTGTTTGTGTAGGATTGGCATGCAGGTAGCACATTTGTTGGACAACGGAATGCAGTGTATTGAGTGAACATTTTCATGTGACATGGCAAAATACGAGTATTCAATTCCCCAAAGAATATTAATGTACGATTCATATGTGTGTACAGAATCAATGTGTGCCACGAGCAGATTATTTCAAAAGGTATTCCCCATTGTTGAAATCCTAATCAGAATATAACTCACCGACTGATAAATAACTTTCGTGAAACAGGAAGTCTTCTTGATAGGAAACATAGGCAAGCACATACATTGCTCAAAGAAGAAACTTTCGGTAACATTGGGCATGCTCTGGGAAGGTATCATAGAAAATCAGTTCGACATTTTGTTCAGTAAATGGGAATTGCCTATGGCTCTGTTCAAACAGCAACAAAGTTACTGAAGTTACAGCCCTATAAAATCAGTGCAATGCAAAAACTTAAACCAGGTGATACTGCAAAACGGGGTTCAGGTTATGTGGATAGATTCTGAATAGGAAGCATGACAGAGAGATCAACCCTCACCCAACTTCCTTTTTGGACGAATCATTGTTCCACCTAACTGGATAAATTAAGACACAAAATTTTCGTTAGAGTCCTGAAAAGAAGTATGGTGCCCTTTAGCGGTGAAAGAATAATAGAACCTATTTTTTTTTCCAGAAACACTTACCAGCAAGAGATTCAAGGAAAACATTTTGCGGCCTTTTCTCTGACCAATTAACTGAGAGAGAATATGCTTTTGCAACCTTTTAGCAGGACTCTTGTGAAGGCACATATAGCCACTTCTCATTATAGCAAATTCATGGCATGTTTCAAAGACAGAGTTATCAGTAACAACATATGACCTCCTCATTCCCCGGATTAACTCTTGTGATTTTCATCTTGGGGGGTACTAAAATATGAAGTGTACAAGTGAAATCCAAACACTTTAGACGAACTTAAATATAACATTTATCAAGAAATTGCTGCCATTTCTCAGAGGGAACTACAGAGTGTACTGACAAGTTCCTACGCAAGTGTTGGAATTGCTTGAACAATGACGGAGGCAGTTCCAGCATCTCCGCGCTTAATAAACGTGAGTGATTTACTTTTCTTTTCAAATGTTTAAAATAACTTATGAGACAAATCGTATTGTACTCAAAATATTATGAGAAGAAAAGTTGCAACTCACCATATACCGGAGATGCTGGGATGCAGATAGGCACAATAAAAAGACTCTCACAATTAAAGCTTTCGGCCAAAAAGCCCCCCCCCCCCCCCTCCCCCAAACACACACACACAAATGCAACTGCAGTCTCAGGCAACTCAAACCACACTGTGAGTAGCAGCACCAGTGCATGATGGGAGTGGTGACTGGGTGGGGGTAAGGAGGAGGCTGGGGCTGGGAGGGGGAGGGGTAGTATGGTGGGGGTGGTGGACAGTGAAATGCTTAAGTGCTGTAGGTTAGATGGAGGGCAGGGGAGAGGTGGGAAATGGGGGGGGGGGGAGTAGTGGAAAAGGAGAGAAATAAAAAGACTGGGTATGATGGTGGAATGACGGCTGTGTACTGCTGGAATGGGAATAGAGAGGGGCCTGGATGGGTGAGGACAGTGACTAACGAAGGTTGAGGCCAGGAGGGTTTTGTGAACGTCAGATGTATTGCAGGAAAAGTTCCCACCTGTGCAATTCAAGAAAACTGGTGTTGGTGGGAAGGATCCATATACCTGTATGGCACAGGCTGTGAAGGAGTCATTGAAATGAAGGATATCATGTTTGGTAGTGTGTTCAGCATCAGGGTGTTCCACTTGTTTCTTGGCCGCAGTTTGTCAGTGGACATTCATGCGGACAGACAGCTTGTTGATCGTCAGTCCTACATAGAATGCAGTACAGTGGTGACAGCTTAGCTTGTAGACCACATGACTGGTTTCACAGGTAGCCTTGCCTTTGATGGGATAGGCGATGTCAGTGACCGGACTGGAGTGGGAGGATGTATGGGACAGGTCTTTCATCTAGGTCTATTACAGGTGTATGAGCCATGAGGTAAGGGATTGGGAGCAGGGGCTGTGTAAGGATGAACGAGAATTGTCCTGCCCACTATCCTTCCCACCCCTCCAACAGTGGTATTCCACCATCCACCGAACCGCTCCCAATCCCATACCTCATAGCTCATACCCCTGTAATAGACCTAGGTACAAGACCTGTCCCATACATCCACCCACCACTACCTACTCCAGTCCAGTCACTAACATCACCTTTTCCATCAAAGGCAGGGCTACCTGTGAAACCAGTCATGTGGTCTACAAGCTACACTGCAACCACTGTGCTGCATTCTATCGAGGCATGAAAACCAACAAACTGTCTGTCTGCATGAATGGCCACCAAGAAACTTTGGCCAAGAAACAAGTGTACCCCCTGTTACTGAACACGCTGCCAAACATGATCTCGTTCATTTCAGTAACTGCTTCACAGACTGTGCCATATGGATCTTTTCCACCAACACCAGCCTTTCTGAATTGCGCAGGTGGGAACTTTCCCTGCAATACATCCTACATTCCCGTAACCCTCCTGACCTCAACCTTCATTAGTCTCTGTCCTCACCCCTTTAGCCCCTTCCCTGTTCCCATGCCAGCACGACACAGCCATCATTCCACCACCACCACCACACCCAGTCTTTCTACTTCTCTGCTACTTCCCCCCCCCCCCCCCCCAACCTCTCCCATGCCCTCTGTCTAACCTGCAGCACTATTCTGTCGACCAACTCCATCATACTATCCCTCCCCCTCCCAACCCAGCCTCCTCCATGTGCGTCCATTGTTGACAAATGACTTAATGACCAAAAGCTTTAATTGTGAGAGTCTTTTTGTTGTGCCTATCTGCGACTCAGCATCTCCTGTATATGGTGAGTAGCAACTTTCCTTCTTATAATATTGTTATATGCCATCCTGGATTTTCCATTGTTTGATTTTCGTACTATACTTACTGCAGACCTCCTGTCACCCACACTGCGGACACAGCAGCCAGCCTTGCTGTTGCGTTAACGAATGATAACCCTGTGTATACTGCGTAAGTATTTGTTATTCTCATTCCACGTGATAACAGTCTTGATTAAAAAAAAAAGAAAGAAAGAAAGAAAGAAAAAATAAAAAAAAAATTAAACCTCCTGAATGTTACTTGTGTACACTGATCTGCAGTCTCAGCAAATTGCATGAAGTGCACCTGTTGTAATAATATCTACAGATTGACAAACAAAATATAAAAAAGCAGTTCTGGTGGATCTTATTACAACAGTACATGTTTCATAAAATAAAACCTCTGATGGGTATGGATAAAATTTCCTCAAGCTCCCAGCCACGTCAAATGGTTTAGCCCTGAGCTATCAACTGCATGTTCTTCACTCATTGTCAAGTGGTGACTGTTGTGTGGCCATTGCTGTCATCCTTACTTATATTGCTCTGCTACTGCCTGCAACATAAGTGGTGCTCACTACAGTAACCCCCCTCCCCATCCTTTTTAAGTAATCAGTCTTCTGAGTGGTTTGATGCGGCCCACCACAAATCCTTCTCCTATGACAACCTTTTTATCTCAGAGTAGAACTTGCAACTTATGCCCTTAATTATTTGTTGGGATGTTTTCCAATCTCTGTCTTTCCCTACAGTTTTATCCTTCTACAACTCCCGCTAGTACCATGGAAGTTGCTCCCTAATGTCTTAAAACATATCCTATCATCCTGCCCCTTCTGATTGTAAGTGTTTTCCATATATTCCTATGCTCGCTGATTCTGTGGAGAACTTCCTCATTCTTTACCTTACCAGTCCACCTAATTTTCAACATTCTTCTGTAGCTCAACATCTCAAATGCTTTGGTACTTTTCCATTCCAGATTTCCCACAATCAGTGTTTCACTACCATACAATTCTGTTCTCCAAATGTACATTCTTCAGAATAATTCTTCTTCACTTTCACTAAGGATAGCAACATAATCAGCAAATCTTAACAATTAGATACTTTCACCTTGAATTTTAATTCCACTCTTGAACCCTTCTTTTATTTAAATCACTGTTTCTTCAATGCGTAGACTGAGCAGCAAGCGAGAAAGACTACATTACTGACTATAAAACATTTTTAATCAGCGCACATTGTTCTTGGTCTTACACTTTTATTGTTCCCTCTTGGTTCTTGTACATATTGCATATTACCTGTCTTTGCTTACAGCTTACCCTTATTTTTCTCAGGATTTTGAAGATCTTGCTCCATTTTACACTTTTTCTGTATCTTGCATTTTTTGAGTCTTACTTCCATTATCAATCGTAACATCACAACTACCTCTCTGGTGTCTTTACCTTTCCTAAAGCCTAACAGGTCATCATCTAACAGATCCTCAATTGTCCTTTCCATACTTCTGTACATTATTCTTGTCAGCAACTTGGATGCATGAGCTGTTAAGCTGATTGTGTTATAATTACTAGACTTCTCACAGGTCTTGCTATCTTTGGAAATGTATGAATGATGTTTTTCTGAAAGTCTTATGGTATATTGCCAATCTCATATATTTGACACACCAATATGAATAACCATTTTGTTGCCACGTTGCCCAAAGGTTTCAGAAATTCCGATGGAATGTTATCTATCCCTCCTGCCTCATTTGATTGAAAGTCTTCCACAGCTCCTCTAATTTTTGTTTTAATATTGGATCCACTATCTCTTTCCTACTAACTTCTGTTCATCACATCATCTGATATGTCCTCCAACTCACAGAGGCCCTCAAAGTACTCTCTTTCCACTTATCTGCTCTGTCTTCTGCATTTAACAGTGGAATCCGCATTGCACTCGTAATGTTACCACCACTGCTATTAATTTTGCCAAAGGTTGTTTTGACTTTTCCCTATGCTGAGTCAGTCTTCTGACAATCATTTCTTTTTCAATTTCTTCACATTTTCATGTAGCAATTTCACCTTAGTTTCCCTGCGCTTCCTATTTATTTCATTTCTAAGTACTTGTATTTCAGTGTTCCTGAACATTTCTCTATTTATTTATTTCGTTGGTCAACTGAAGTCTTTCTTCTGTTACCAATGATTTATTTGCATACTTCCTTCCTTGTACCTACGATGTCTCTCCAACTTCTATGACTGCCATTTTCAGAGATGCCCATTCCTCTTCAACTGAACTGCCTACTGAGCCATTCATTCATTATTGCAGCATCTCTAGCTTCAGAGAACTTCAAGCACACCTCTTCATTTCTTAGAACTTCTGCAGCTCACTTCTTTGTGCATTGGTTCTTCCTGACTAGTTTCTTGAACTACAACCTTCTCTTCATTACCAAATTCTGATCTGAGTCTGTATCAGCTCTTGGGTCTGCCTTATAATACAATATCTGATTCTGGAATCTCTGCCTGATCACGATGTAATGTAACTGTAATCTCCCTGTATACTGTCTGCCTCCATAGCGCAGCAGTAGTGTTACTACCTACCAAGCAGGGGGCCCGGGTTCAATTCCCGGCACGGGATTGGGTGTTGTTTGTCCTTCATCATCATGGACAAGCAAGTCACTGAAGTGGTGTCAACTAAAATGACTTGCAATATGGCGGCCAAACCCTGAAGGATATATTCTGGCCAATAAATGCCATATGATCATTTTCATTTCCTGTATACTACCTCTTATTGTGATTCTTTAACAGAATATTCACTGTTACCATCTGACATTTACTGCAGAACTCCACTAGTCTTTCTCCTCTCTGATTCCTACTACCAAGCCCACATTCTCCTGTACCCATTCTTTTACTCCTTCCCCTACAGCAGCATTCCAATCCCCCATGGCTATTAGAGTTTCATCTTCTTTTATGTATGGAATTACCCATTCAATACCTCATATACTTTCACTACCTATTCATCTTCTGCTTGCGACATTGGTGCTGTCAATTCTGATGAGAACAACCCTGCACCTTAACTGTTCACAGTAACCTGTCCTATCTTCCTATAGATATGAATCCTACTCCCATTATACCATTTTCTGCTGCTGTTGATATTATCCTATACTCATCTGACCAGAAATCCTTGTCTTCTTTCCGTTTAACTTCACTGACGCCCACTATACCTAGATTGGGGGAATACTGCAGAATCTTTTGCCAATGGAGAGATCATGATGACAATTTTTCAACTACAGGCCACAAGTCGTGTGGAAACACGCTATGCATCTTTAATGAATGTTTACTATTGTCTTCTGCATCCTCATGCCATAGATGACCTTTTAGAGGCATTTCCACACACCAAGGGCAAGAGAGTGCCCTGAACCTCCATCCTCTTTGACAAGGCCACTGGCAGAATGAGGATGACTTCTTACGCCAGAAGTCTTCGGCATAACCTGATTGTTTGATTGCAAGGTCACCATGTCTGTTTCAACCTTCTGATGGTCAGTTGCTATTTAGCTGCAGACTGCCGTCTGTATTGGAGGTGTTGTCAAAAATGTATGTTGGACAGACTGCACTACTGCACAGCACCACACAGAGCACTAGATGTATTTCCACCTACAGTATCCTAAGAAATTAGCAGTAGCGAAACGTGCTCTGGAAAATGTACTTCAAATTGATTTCAGTGAGACATCTATTGTCAGACAGTTTATGGGATAGCATTATAAAAGAGGCACTTAAGCCGAAACTTCTGAAAACACCTTGAATAAAGACAGCAGTCTGCTGCTAAGAACCACTTGAGACATGGCCATCAAATAACTGACGTGAGTGTGATAGTCTTGCAACTGAAATATTACTTTATATGGCACCAGATGGGGTATCAGTGACATCACAGGCAGTAGCACTACTATGTAAGGGCAGCAGCAGCAGCAGCACAAGTAGCAGCAGCTACATAACAGCCACTACTTGACAATGGCTGAGGAGTATTCAGATGAAAGTTCATGAGTTCTTAACCACTTGATTCAGCCTGGAAGCATGAGAAAATTTTGTCACTCTAATATTGCTGTGAAACTATGCATTTGTAATCTGCTGAGTATTCCGTTAAAGAAGACAAAATAGTGTAAAAATAAGAGTATTCCCAGGCCGTCACCTCTCAGTCTCCCACCATTTCATTTCTCATATACTCCACCCAGTACTATATGACAGATGATCAGTTACTTTATCATTTTTTGCAATCAACAGCATACTTTTGTCTCAACTGTATGCATTGTTAACTGAAACATAAGTAGCATGGTTGCAAATTATTTTGTGTTGGCACTTTTGGATAGGAGACTGTGTGTGTCAAATATGGATATAAAGTCGAAGTTTCATGCCCAACTGTTAGCTGCTTCCCACAAGAAACACAATACAGCCAACTGTTAGAGGCTTAGGATTTTATCCAAATTGGGAGGAACTACAAATCATGTTTTATTCAATCAGCCTGTTAAGGAGTCATGATTTTATTGTTTAATTGTGTGATAAAAAAGATCCTTACCGTATTTCCACACTTGAAGAGGAATTTGGAACAAATTAGCGCTGTATACAGGACTGGACAATCTAAGGTACAAGTGTAGTTTGAAAAATTCGTGGAATCACCACCAGGTGTCAGTGCTAGTGTAACAAGGTTGCTGTGTAATAGTAGGTCATCTTTTATGGGTAAACATGTGATGTGTCCATGATCTGGGTAAAGATCTATGGTGCAGAAGTCTCTCTGTCATTCCTTGTAGTGATTTGCGATGATCGGGGAGAAAAGAGAGAGAGACAGAGAGAGAGAGAGAGAGAGAGAGAGAGAGAGAGAGAGAGTCAAGCAGAGGTTAGGTACATCATAAAGAACGATTTGAATGCAAAGGAAATTTATGTTCATATTCAGAACAGGCTGGGGCTCTGCTCTTTCAATTATTTAAAATGGTCATGGAAGATTGGCAACTGAAAATGGGAGAAACTGCTAAAACAGTAGTCATGTCATCGGAATGAGCCTATCACATTTTGACAGTGGAATTGGATATGAGAAAATTATCTGCTTGATAGCTGCCATGACTCTTAATGCGTGATCAGAAATGCATTAGAATGGAAATGTCCGAACAATGTTTGATCCATTTTCAGAGCAACCAACCAGATCTTTTGCACTGGTATGTAACCACAGATACAACTTGATTCCACTACTATACCCCAAAGACAAAACAACACTCAAAGCAGTGGAAACACTGATTCACCACCACCATCACCACCAAAGAAAGCAAAGGGAAAATGGTCAACCAGTGGCATCAGTTCTCTGGGATGCAAAAGGGATTTAGCCAATAGATGATCTTTCCACTGGTCAAACAATTATGGGGCAATACTATTCTAACCTCCTGGACCAACTACAGAAAAGAAATTTGAAAAAACACCAAGACTGGCAAAGAAGAAAATCATCTTTCAACAAATAATGTGTGCCCTCACACAAGTGTTGTTGCTATGGCTAAAATACATGAAAATATGACTTGTTGCCACACCTGCCTTGTTCCCATGATTTGAATCCATCAGACTTCCAACTTTTCCCCAAGCTGAAAATTTTTCTAGGTGGATGGAGATTCTCTTCAAATTAAAAACTGACAGACAAAGTTGATGGGTATTTTGCAGGCCCAGAGGAATATAATTTTCAAGATGAGATTAAGGCACTGGAACATTACTGGACCAAGTGTGTTACTTTACATAGAGACCATACTGAAAAATGAAAAACAGTTTCATTGACATACGTTACTTTTTACTCCATTCTGAGAACTTTTCAAACTACCATTGTGTGAGGTAAAAAAATGAAGCCTGTATCACAATATTTGGAGCAAAAGCTGTAATATAACACTACCTTTGTGTGATCAAGCAGTGTAAGTCTACAGGATGATAGCAGTCTAAGTTCTCTTTACAGGGAAATAAAAATTCCAAAGTACCCAAGGCAATCTCGCATTATTTTGTCACTTTCCATCTTCTTCTCTGGTGAGTGCACACAGTTTTGAGCAACTGCCATTTCCACGGGTGACACCACACCACTGAATCATACATACAAAAACTATTGTCATAAACAATGTAAAATTATTAGTAGGAGTACAGCGGACATCATAAAGAAGCACTGCAACTGATTTTACACATGAAAGTTATTCAAAGAGTGAGATTCCATATTTTCTCCCTAAGAACATATCCAACAAAAATTTAAAAAAATAAATACAATAGTGTGTATATCAATGCATTTTTGTTATGTTTGTTATCTTCTTTTCTGAGGTTTGGGAACTTACACAGTCACTGCCTGTATGGAACATATCACATTATAGACTACATCATTAATAGTACGTTTTTCGCTAACCACCTGTCTGCAATAATGATATTTTCTTCACATCCTTGGGACTTCTATAAATACACAGAATGCTTGGCAGAATAAAATGATCATCCATAAAAATATAAAATTGTCTTCCTGAGAAACTATTCTCTGTCAGGCTTTCAGAAACAATTTTGCACAGACTATTGAATATTAGAAGAGCTCAATAACTAAACACACACTTTATGTCATAAAAAGTTGTTTCAACAATACTCTTGCTGTGGTGGGGTAAACCATACAAATAATGAAATGTGTGTTGCTCAGCATGTCAGGAGCATTTTTTTTATCTGGATGTTGAGCACAGGGCAGATCTTGCAGCTTTGATGCTGATTTTTCTGTTGTCTTAATTTTCTGAAACTACTGCCCCACAGCACTTGTAACAGCAGCAAGATTCTGACAAACTGAATATCAATATTTTTGACATATCAATACTAATTTGTTTTGATGCTGCTGCTAGTAATCTGACATTGAAACTGATATCCTTCTTAACAAGTCACTATTGGTACAAAATCTGCTGGAAACATCTGAAATTGTAAGCACACATCTGCCATTTAAAAATTTTAAATCCTAATCTTTGACTAGATAAATGAAATTGTGTAACATTACTTCCTAAACTACCTTAACAATGATAAATAGCTAAGCATAAAAATTTTAAATTGTAATTAAAATATATAGATGTTGTTGTTGTTGTGGTCTTCAGTCCTGAGACTGGTTTGATGCATCTCTCCATGCTACTCAATCCTGTGCAAGCTGCTTCATCTCCCAGTACTTACCGCAACCTACATCCTTCTGAATCTGCTTAGTGTATACGTCTCTTGGCCTCCCTCTACGATTTTTACTCTCCACACTGCCCTTCAATGCTTAATTTGTGATCCCTTAATGCCGTAGAACATGTCCTACCAACTGGTCCCTTCTTCTTGTCAAGTTGTGCCACAAACTCCTCTTCTCCCCAATCCTATTCAATACCTCCTCATTAGTTATGTGATCTACCCATTGAATCTTCAGCATTCTTTTGTAAGACCACATTTCGAAAGCTTCTATTCTCTTCTTGTCCAAGCTATTTACCGTCCATGTTTCACTTCCATACATGGCTACACTCCATACAAATACTTTCAGAAACGACTTCCTGACACTTAAATCTATACTCAATGTTAACAAATTTCTCTTCTTCAGAAATGCTTTCCTTGCCATTGCCAGTCTACATTTTATATTCTCTCTACTTCGACCATCACCAGTTATTTTCCTCCACAAATAGCAAAACTCCTTTACTACTTTACGTGTCTCATTTCCTAATCTAATTCCCTTAGCATCACCTGACTAATTCGCCTACATTCCATTATCCTCGTTTTGCTTTTGTTGATGTTCATCTTATATCCTCCTTTTTAAGACACTGTCCATTCCGTTCAACTGCTCTTCCAAGTCATTTGCTGTCTCTGACAGAATTACAATGTCATCGGCGAACCTCAAAGTATTTATTTCTTCTTTATGGATTTTAATACCTACTCTGAATTTTTCTTTTGTTTCCTTTACTGCTTGCTCTATATACAGATTGAATAACATTGGGGAGAGGCTACAACCCTGTCTCACTCCCTTCCCAACCACTGCTTCTCTTTCATGCCCCTCGACTCTTATAACTGCCATCTGGTTTTTGTACAAATTGTAAATAGCCTTTCGCTCCCTGTATTTTACCCCTGCCACCTTCAGAATTAGAAAGAGAGTATTCCAGTCAACATTGTCAAAAGCTTTCTCTAAGTCTACAAATGCTAGAAACGTAGGTTTGGCTTTTCTTAATCTATCTTCTAAGATAAGTTGTAGGGTCAGTATTGCCTCACGTGTTCCAATATTTTTACGGAATCCAAACTGATCTTCCCCGAGGTCGGCTTCTACCAGTTTTTCCATTCGTCTGTAAAGAATTCGCGTTAGTATTTTGCAGTTGTGACTTATTAAACTGATAGTTCGGTAATTTTCACATGTGTCAACACCTGCTTTCTTTGGGATTGGAATCATTATATTCTTCTTGAAGTCTGAGGCTATTTTGCCTGTCTCATACATTTTGCTCACCAGATGGTAGAGTTTTGTCAGGACTGGCTCTCTCAAGGCTTTCAGTAGTTCTAATGGAATGTTGTCTACTCTCGGGGCCTTGTTTCGACTTAGGTCTTTCAGTGCTCTGTCAAACTCTTCACGCAGTATTGTATCTCCCATTTCATCTTCATCTACATCCTCTTCCATTTCCATAATATTGTCCTTAAGAACATCGCCCTTGTATAGACCCTCTATATACTCCTTCCACCTTTCTGCTTTCCCTTCTTTGCTTAGAACTGTGTTTCCATCAGAGCTCTTGACATTCACAAAAGTGGTTCTCTTTTCTCCAAAGGTCTCTCTAATTTTCCTGTAGGCACTTCCTACCTTGCCTCTAGTGAGATAAGCCTCTACATCCTTACATTTGTCCTCTAGCCATCCCTGCTTAGCCATTTCGCACTTCCTGTCGATCTCATTTTTGAGATGTTTGCATTCCTTTTTGCCTGCTTCATTTACTGCGTTTTTATATTTTCTCGTTTCATCAATTAAATTCAATATTTCTTCTGTTACCCAAGGATTTCTACAAGCCCTCATCTTTTTACCTACTTGATCCTCTGCTGCCATCACTACTTCATCCCTCAGAGCTATCCATTCTTCTTCTATTGTATGTCTTTCCCCCATTCTTGTCAATTGTTCCCTTATGCTCTCCCTGAAACTCTGTACAACCTCTGGTTTGGTCAGTTTATCCAGGTCCCATCACCTTAGATTCCCACCTTTTTGCAGTTTCTTCAGTTTTAATCTGCAGTTCATAACCAATAGATTGTGGTCAGAGTCCACATCTGGCCCTGGAAATGTCTTACAATTTAAAACCTGGTTCCTAAATCTCTGTCTTACTATTATATAATCTGTCTGATACCTTCTAGTATCTCCAGGATTCTTCCATGCATACAACCTTCTTTTATGATTCTTGAACCAAGTGTTAGCTAAGATTAAGTTATGCTCTGTGCAAAATTCTACCAGGCGGCTTCCTCTTTCATTTCTTACCCCCAATCCCTATTCACCTACTATGTTTCCTTCTCTCCCTTTTCCTATTCTCGAATTCCAGTCACCCATGACTACTAAATTTTCGTCTCCCTTCACTACCTGAATAATTTCTTTTATCTCATCATACATTTCATCAATTTCTTCATCATCTGCAGAGTTAGTTTGGCCTATAAACTTGTACTACTGTAGTAGGCATGGGCTCCATGTCTATCTTGGCCACAATAGTGCGTTCACTATGCTGTTTGTAGTAGCTTACCTGCACTCCTATTTTTTTTTATTCATTATTAAACCTACTCCTGCATTACCCCTATTTGATTTTGTATTTATAACCCTGTATTCACCTGACCAAAAGTCTTGTTCCTCCTGCCACCGAGCTTCACTAATTCCCACTATATCTAACTTTAACCTATCCATTTCCCTTTTTAAATTTTCGAACCTACCTGCACGATTAAGGGATCTGACATTCCATGCTCCGATCCGTAGAACGCCAATTTTCTTTATCCTGATAACGACGTCCTCTTGAGTAGTCCCCGCCTGGAGATCCGAATGGAGGACTATTTTACCCCTGGAATATTTTACCCGAGAGGACGCCATCATCATTTAACCATACAGTAAAGCTGCATGCCCTTGGGAAAAATTACAGCTGTAGTCTCCCCTTGCTTTCAGCTGTTCGCAGTTCCAGCACAGCAAGGCCGTTTTGGTTTGTGTTACAAGGCCAGATCAGTCAATCATCCAGACTGTTGCCCCTGCAACTACTGAAAAGGCCGCTGCCCCTCTTCAGTAACCACACGTTTGTCTGGCCTCTCAACATATACCCCTCCGTTGTGGTTGCACCTCACTGTACGGCCATCTGTATCGCTGAGGCACGCAAGCCTCCCCACCAACTGGCAGCAGACAGAATAATACTCAATATAAACAGCAAAAAAAGATGTTTTGAAAAGAGATTCATTCCTTTGGTGAGGAAAAAGAAAGCATTTGAGGGAAAATGAATAACTGGAAATTAATCATGGAAGTTATTCAAAAATGCAGAAATGGAGACACAGAAGAACTGGACAAAGGTGTGAAATGAAAACACACAATCACATGTTGGTGAAATGTAAGATTTGAAAACTAGTTGAGTTACAAGTAGCACAGAGGGCAGCACACAAGTCACTGATAACAGAAGATATTTCAAGATAAATGAGAGCTCAGATGAGATGAAGGAGACAACAATAGAGAAACTGGAAGATGGAGAAAAGGTAGCAGATCGTAGAAAGAAACAGTTAAGGACAGAAAAGAAATAGTTTATTCCAAATTATATGGAAGGGCCAAAACTGGAAATAAATAAATAGACAATGATGACAGTGAAAATTATGATAAGGCTGATAAAGAACTAAATAGTACCGTCAAATGGGGTGATTTCAGACTGTTTTGTCGTTATTTTGATTTTAACTTTCACATATATTGTTAGATTAAACTGATTGTTATGGAAGTGGTAGGGTATATAAATAAAATATCCCAGAACCAGAAAGTGTATGTGTAGGTATATTTATCTGCGGCAGTTAAATAAAGTGTCTGAAGTCACCAATGGATTGGGGTGATTTCGGACACGTGTTTTTTTAATCTCTGTCCAAAGTTACAGTATATAGAGGGCAAATTCGGACAGTTACTGCCTTTTTAAAAAATTCTACATGCTTTTTATTTGATTTTGGTGACATTTTACACATTTTAAGGGAGCCCTTTGTTACGAATAAGTGATATGGAATGATATAATGAATTTTATATATTACACATAAGTTTTTATTTTGCAAGAATTTAAATAAACAGTCTCTTTGTTCACTTCTGCACGAGCTCATTTAGTATTTTGACTTAAGTGAACGGAAAGATCTTCTGACTGTCGTTTGAGGAATAAATGCACCCATTCTTCTCCTGGCAAGATATTACGAAATTTCTTCTCTTTTCTGCTGGATTTATCAAGGTAGCCTTTATCTAAATATCTAATATCCAATTTAGTGAAGGGAAATCTCCCATGTGCAGCCCTCAAGATACCTCGTTTCAACATTTCTCCTTCTTCTTTATTTAGCACTGGCTGTCCTCACATTTTTTTTTCGGATGTGCTTCCTGCACTTTATTTTGTAGGGTTGACTTAGGTATACCATACAAATCACATGCTTTTCTGTATGATAATTTACCACTCTCAATACCACGAACAGATTTATCTAAAAGTTCCAGGTCATAATTACACCGTACTGTAGCACCTCTCTTGCTCTTATACGTTCTTGGCATCGTCCGAAATCACCCCACACAGTACACAGTTTTACAAAAATCGTCGTTATTTTATAACCTTGCACAAGAAACTCGACAAACTTGTACAGAAATTGTCTCAATGCTGTTAGCTTCTGAGCGCGTCGACAATTATGGTTACAATAACTTCCCGCTCGGTGCAACAACAGGAAGTTTCCACTTAACGATAATGCATGGATTTTTAACACTGAGACCGTTCGTCAATCATTCACCTAGGGAAACAATTGACGCAAAATAAAAGTTGTGGAAAGCAATAAATGCAATCTTGCGTTTAAAATAACTGGCGCACAGACGTTAAAATAAGTAACTCTTTGTTTCTATGTAGTATCAAAGAACAAATAAGCCATACTGTCCAAATTCACCCCAGTGTCCAAAATCACCCCGTTTGACAGTATATAAAAAATTATATGGGGGTGATCAGGGTAAAGTGGTGCTGAAAGGATGCTGGAGACTTAAGAATATCTTATGAATCAAGTTTCAATTCGTGAAGCTCCAATGTCGTGGTGTCAGGAGAAAGAATAGCATGCTTTGTGATTGAAACATCAAAGCCAGGGATATGGTGCAATAGGGCACAGTCTGTGACAAGGCACTGATTGACTATTACCAATGCAGGCACACTACTAATCTTCATAATCATATGCTCACTAGTAACTTAATACTCGTTATCTTGACACAAAACGATGAGCTGTGAATGCTCGTATATGACATGAGCTGGACGAACTACTTTGCATGAACTATTTTGTATTACAGAACGAAATGTTCACTCTGCAGCAGAGTGTGTGCTGATACGAAACTTCCTGGCAGATTAAAACTGTGTGCCGGACCGAGACTCGAACTAGGGAACTTCGCCTTTTGCGGGCAAGTGCACTACCGGACTCCGTGAGTCGTGCTTGGGTAGTTCAGCTGGTAGAGCACTTGCCCGCAAAAGACAAAGGTCCCGAGTTCGAGTCTTGATCAGGCACACAGTTGTAATCTGCCAGGAAGTTTCATATAAGTGCACACTCCGCTGCAGAGTGAAAATTTCGTTCTGGAAACATCCCCCACGCTGTGGCAAAGCCTTGTCTCCGCAATATCCTTTCTTCCAGGAGTGCTAGTTCTGCAAGTTTCACAGGAGAGCTTCTGTGAAGTTTGGAAGGTAGGAGATGAGGTACTGGCGCAAGTAAAGCTCCGAGGACGGGTCGTGAGTTGTGCTTGGGTAGCTCAGCTGGTAGAGCACAAGGTCCCAAGTTCGAGTCTCAGTCCAGCACACAGTTTTAATCTGTCAGGAAGTTTCATATTTTGTATTACTTCAAAACAGCTCAGTACCATTAGAAAAGCTGAATGATGCTTTTCAACTAAAGATTGTACTGTGTACAAGAACTACATGGTTAAAATCTTTACCGGAATTAAGAGTTCTCAAGTGAAAAGAGGTGGCACAAAAAAACGTCGTTGAAAATCTAACTGTGGGGGTGGGTGGGGAATTGTGGGACGTGGAGACAGTTGTGAGCCTGGGCATGCATTTTAGCAAGAAATCTCTGACTGTTTAGATTTATTTAACCTCGAATTCTGAGGGTGTAAGAGTGGCATTAGTGCACTTGGAAACAAAGGCAACTCTCAGACAGCAAATGCCATTTCTTCTCAGTGGGAATGGAGGAAGATTAGCATTTAGCATAACATCAACAATAGAGTAATTACAGATGGAGGACATACAGAGTAAAATAAGCTGTGAACTTTTCTAATTTATGGAAACCATGGAAAATAGATTGGATGGCATGATGGGGATTTGAACCTTGCTTGCCCCAAATGCCACACTAGTGGTTCAGCCATAGGTGATCTGAAAATGGTTACAAGACTTAGAAAAGTACAAAGTTAATTTGAAGTGTGAACATTAATCCACCTTTTCTAGTAAGTTCAGATTACAGAACAGCTTAGTTAACCTACATTTTGTGAGAACATTTCTTTTCTTCCTACCTACTGCAAATTTTTTAGTAGCCATGAGAACAGATATGTGTTTACATCATCAGGCACCTCTGGAACAAGCTGCAGTGACAATGACACCACCACACAATTACATGAGCATTCATCATGGCTGTCATGATTCCTTGAGAAGATATCCCACAATGCTCATACATTAGGTGAATATGAGCATCAAACAGCAAATGCTGCTAAACCCAACATGTTGGTTAACTCCAAGAAAACTCAAATGACAGCAGATATTTCACAATTTTTCACAGGATTCTTCAACACATTTTCAGTCATGTCATCAACACAAACAAGACTGGGTTGGTGCAGAATACAGTCTAATTCTTTCAGACTAATCTATGTGCAAAGAGTATACAATTTGTATGGAGTTAATTAATTATGTGGTGTCATACAAATTCACAGTCACTGAAAAATTTTGCAGTGTTTTCAATCTCAGAGAAATTCTGCAACTTGTACAAAGGACTGCTCCTGTTTAAATTCACGAGATTATAAGCAGTGCATTCACTCCTGGCAAAAGTAATTATTTCCTTGTTCTTCTAATTTAATGGTGGTAGGACAGAGTGGGCGAAAACTGTTGGCTGGAGAGTAAGGGAATAGTAGGTTACTTTAGGTTGAGGCAGGTATAATTTTGGGAACAGAGAATGTGTTGTAAGGTTAACTCTGATCAGCACAGTTCAGGAAAGCTGATGGTGGAGGGAAGGGTGTCACCCTGTGGCAAAACATGCAGCTGAACATAACATGCTTGATTTCAATGGCTGCTTCACAATCCAGGCAATCTAGGGTCCTGCCCTCCATCACCAACTTTCCTGAACTGCACTGATGGGATTTATCCTTACAACACATTCTCCGCTCTCTAAATTATACCAGCCTCAACCTACAGTAACCTTCTGCCCCACTCTCTTCACCAAATAATTTCTGCCCCCTCTAACCTATCACCTCCTCCCTATTCACATCCCATCACCTTAACTGTGTGCCACTCCCTGCCAATGCACCCGTTCATCTTCCCTGCACCTGTTCATCTTCCCTTTCTCTGTTCCTCTTCATCTCTGCTCCCCATTAACCCCACTCCACAACCTCCCGAAGCTGCACCTGGCAGTTTTCTATTGCCTCCATTTAGCCCTGCATGCTCTACTAGACAGTGTTCCTCTCTCCTCCCACCTATACCTGCTATCCCTCCATTTTCCTGGCCCCACTCCAGATTGTGGCTCAACATGACAGTTGCATTCCGGCACCAGCTGCTAGAGTTGGTGGTCATGTGCACATTACATGTGCTTACTTACATGAATGTGTGCACAGTTTCTTTTCTGAAGAAGGCTTTGACCAAAAAGCACAATGTGTAACAGTCTTTTGGTCTGGTCTGTCTGCAACCCAACATGGCATCTTTACGGTGAGTAGGAATCTATCCTTTCCCTAATACTGTTGATATTACAACCTGGAGCTACCATTGTTTGAAGTTTCCAGTTTGGTCTGGAATGAGACAGTGGCCACAGTGTCTTGGGTGGAAAGATAATAATAGCAGCACATTACTCTGGCTGTTGGAATGCACTGATGTGCTACCACTCTGGGTGCAATAAATGTGAGACTCTGTTGCACATCATGTGCTTGGTTTATATCGCCCATTCAGCAATAGCTTAAACCAGCAATGGCTTTCTACTTTCTTTTTGGTATCTCTATTACTAGCTATTTTTTCAATAAAAGTTTTTTTTCAGTGTGCCCCCATGATGATATTTGTTTCACATCACTCAACAATATGATTATCAGCATACTCTATCCCTCTGGTGGCAACTACTTTAGCCCTCATACATTAAGTGCTCATTACATAATTTCTAGGCCCTAAGGTCTTCAAATACATTTTTATTTAAGTGTCTACATCTATCATCTGCAGAAAACTTCACTTTATGTGGCTTAGATTTCTTAGTCTATTACTATCATTTCCTCCCTTTCCAGTCCCAATTGTAACTGGTGTGCGAGAAGAACAACTGTTGATAAGTTTTTGTATGACGTGCAATCTAATTTTACCTTCACAGTCTCCTCGCAAGATGTGTGTAGGGGCAGCAACATATTAATTGGCTCCTGACTGAGTTCAATAAGTAAGCCACACTGTGATGTACAATATATCTCTTTGAGTGTCTGCCACTGAAGTTGCACGAGCATCTCTATGATACTTTCACTGTCTAACATTTCATTACTGATTGTTCCTTTGCACTGCCCTGCTGTCTCTCACATCACCTATGATTTCTCAGTGCTTTCCTTAATTCCAATTACTTTGGTTTCCTCCCAACATTTTCTCCCTTTTGCTGTGTTAATGAAAATTTGGTTTAAAAAACTAGATTTTTTTATATTTTCTATGACTGGATCTTGCTGCTTGATTTTTTTCTGTCTATATTTGACTAGCATTCTAATCAGGCTGCCATTTTCCCAATACATAATTATGGTGATCATTTAAAGAAAATAGCCTAGTTAATATTAATTCTAGATTTAGCAGGTAGCAAACACCCAAATCTGCAGATCTGAAAAGTTTTATATTCTCTTTTACACACCTACTTTAACAAAAATTACTCTTTTTAATAATGTTTACTTTGTAAAGTAATTGACACGTTATTTAATTTTTTTCTGAGAGCTGGATATACAATTTTATGTAACATCAACAATAATAGTAATAATAATGTATACATACTTGTAATTTTCAATTTCCTCTTGCAAAGATTTTATTCTCTCATATGTAGAGGTAGCATCACCTTCCTTCTGGATGTACATGGCTTCCTGCAAGCCCAGTTCCCTGTAACAGCACAATTGCAAGTTCTATATTTTTCATCAAGAAACTATATTTCCTCTAGAAATATGCTATACAGAAAATCTATAAAAGAATGGCAATCAAATACAAATATTAAAAATGACAGTAAGTATTTTTCCATAATTTACAGTTATGATGAAGCAGAGAAGCTGATTTTGCATTTATCTGTAATACAGGTTTTTTTTGTTTTTATCTGATCAAGTAACTGCCTGCTGGTTACTATAACATGACAGAATTACTAAGCACAAATACATGCACTCAGTAATAAACTGTATAGATGGAACTAATTCAGAAAGAGCAATATCTACTGTTAGAAAATATCACTTCATGTTGTTACATCACTGATGATGTACAGGTGGCGATTTCTTTCCTTTCTCTTGCATAGTTGTAAAAGTTGCCAGGAAACACCATATAAGACAGCTACATCAGTGTGCAGTGTAGGTTGAGTAATAACAGACAACGCTTCAAAAATCTTTTGACAAATCTTTAAGCAAGTATGAACTGCACTTCGGAAGAGAACGCATTGTTGGAGTTAGTAAGGTAAGCTAGTTGTGACAATTTGGAAATTGTGACAACACAGTGGGCATGTACAGTGGGTGGACAAAAATATGGAAACACTAAAAACACAGCACATTATCACCTCTAATACGGTGTAGGGAAACTGTAGGCATTCAAATCAGCTTCCAGTCATCGCAGAATGAATAAATACAGACCTGTATGGTTCTTAAGACGGTCTCATAAGATCCTTCCTGTAAAATAGTGGCAAGTTCAAGTAATGATGATGGAGATGGGTAGTGATCGTACACCTTCTCTCCAAAGTAGACCACAACAGCTTAATAATACTGAGATCTGCTGACTGTGGTGACTACGGGAGATGCATCAATTCGTCGTCAGCTTACAAAACCAGTCCTGGACAATGTGAGTTCTGTGAACAGCGGCCCTGTCGTCTTAGGTCACAGCATCACTACTGGGGAGCAAACATTTTATCGTGGAATGGACCTGATTGACAAAAATGGTCACATATCATGGTCAATGATGCGATTTTGCAGAGTAACAATGAGGCCCATTGTATACCATGATATGGCGCTCAAATCTCTACGGAATCTCCACCATGTTTCACTCTTGGGATGTATATTTGCCCAGAAGTTGCAAACAGTGTGAAACAAGACTCCAGGTTTTATGGCTCCAGCACCATATTTTCCTGTTACGAGCATTTGCATCGATGGTGAGTGGTTCAAGATTTCTCGCTTGCCCTACAATTTCCTATTTATGGGGATCCCTTTGTGCTATTTTGGTGCTGACAGGTTTTGCGAGTAAGATATTCAATTCTGTAGAGATTTCTGAAGCCTATGTAATCCTAATACTGAACTTTGCCTCTCTCAGTTTATAACACCATCCAAACATAAGCCTTCCCCCCTCCCACCTAACCACCCCCTAGTCAGCTTCCATGAAATCCTTGCCACAATTGGGCTCACCATCCTCTCCCAGGTCTCTTCCTAGGAACACTAGTCTTTTGGCAGAAGAATATAGATCCAGACCTAATCATCCTCCCTGCTGACAAAGGCTCCAACATGGTCGCAATGAGTAGGAGTGACTACCTGACATAAGGCCTCTGCCACCTTACTGAACATTTGATCTTCACCTAAAGTACCCGCATTTCAATAGCCAACTGTCGATGAATCTGCAGTGATGAGAACTCCCTTGCCCAGTATGCTGAAGGCCTCACAAAGGCCTTCACAGACAAGGAATACCTCCCAAACCTAGTCCACAAACAGATTTTCCATGCCATATTCTCACACACCTTCAATCCTCCTACCATTCCCAAGAATCAGCCACAAAGGAGTGGCTTCTTTGTCACCCAATATCATCCTGGATGCGAACAACTAAACCATATCCTTCACCAGGGCTTTCAATATCTTTGTCCCTGGCTTAAAGTGACGGACATACTACCGTAGATCCTTCCTACTCTTCTTAAAGTGGTGTTCTGTTGTCCACCCAACCTACAAATCATCTTAGTCCACCCCTATGCCACTCCCACTCCCAACCCCTGTCGACAGAGATCATATCCATGTGGCAGACCAAGGTGCAGGACCTACCCTATCCATCCACCCAGCACCTCCTATTCCAGTCCTGTCTGTATTGGGTCTTATGCTGGTTTATATGGGTATATATTTTATTTTTCTGTCTATGTAAATAAAACTATAGAATAAGAGAGCTGGCACATCTAGGGTATACATAAAAATAAAATTGACCATCAATAAAGGTGTTTTAAACCTTGGTCAGGCCAAACATACAAGTTATAACCAAAAATAAACTTTAATATGTTTGATTGTATGTAGAAAGGGCACCACTACTGTACATTGTCATCCAATAATTGTGGACCATGCCAGTATACAGTACCAGTATACAGTAGGGAGGCAGCTGTATTGGAACTTATGCTAGTTTACCTATATGGGTACATTTTATTTTCTTCTGTCTATTTTTAACTGTCCTTTCACCTAAGTAACTTAAGGCAAAGATTACAATGAGGTATGCCCACAGTAATCAAGCCTGTGAAGTTGTTGAGAAAAGATGAAGAACATTAATTGTAAAAACTCCTATTGGATGTTTCATCGATCTGTCTTTTCCTGCCCATGATAGAGTGAGAATGTGGTTTTCTGTTTAGTTCACTAATAATTTGAAATATTTAATTCTTATGATATGAAGCCCATTTCACTCAACAGTTACTGAGCCATATCCTTAGCTAGGGCTTTCATTGTCTCTCTTCTTGTTCTGAAATGAACATCCTACCCAAAATCCTTTCCACTTTTCTTAAAGTGGCGTTTCATCACTCACTCAACCTATAAAACAGCCTAGTCCATCACTATGCCACTTCCATTCCCAACCCCTTTCCACAGGGATCATATCCATACAGCAGACCAAGGTGCAGTACCTACCCGACGTACCCACCCAGCACCACCTACTCCAGTCCTGTCACAGGTTTATCCTACCCCATCAGAGGCTAGGCCACCTGTAAAAGCAGCCATGCCATATACGAACTCTGCTGCAAACAATGTACAGCCTTTTATGTGAGTATGATTTCTGACCAAGTGTCCACCAGGATGAATGGCCACTGTCAAACTGTTGTTAAGAACAAAGGTGACACAACACTGAGCTGAGTACAACAGACTCAATTTCAATGGCTGCTCATCTGGAGCCTTCCCACCACCGCCAGATTCTCTGAACTACGCAGATGGAAGTTATCCTTGCAACACATCCTGCATTCCCGTAGTTGTCCTGGCCTCAATCTCAGGTAACCCACTGTCCCCACGCCCTCCACCCAACAGTTTTCCTTTCCTGCATCCTGTCACCCCCTCCCAACTCATGTCCCCTGTCACATTCAGCATGGGCTAATTCCCACCTGCCATCCCCATCAGGGCCGTAAGCTACTCCCTCCCCCAGTCCCTCTCCCTGCCTCCCATCTCCCTCTCCCTTCACCCACCCCACATCAGTCAGTGGTGTGCCTAGGCATTTATAAGTTGGGGCAAATGGCCAAGATAAATGTCTGGGCAAATGCCAGAAATACATAAATGCCCAGGCATTTATGCATTTCAAAAAAATGGTTCAAATGGTTCTGAGCACTATGGAACTTGACATCTGAGGTCCTCAGTCCCCTAGAACCTAGAACTACTTAAACCTAACTAACCTAAGGACATCACACACATCCATGCCTGAGGCAGGATTTGAACCTGCGACCATAGTGGTCGCGCAGTTCTAGACTGAAGCACCTAGAACCACTCGGCCACAGCGGCCGGCACGCATTTCAAAGTTTAATTGGTAAGCAGTGCTTATAAAAAAAAATTTTAACTGATATTTTGTATTGGAAAAGATGTTTTGCAACACTGTTTCTGTAGTGGTGTGTGTGTGTGTGTGTGTGTGTGTGTGTGTGTGTGTGTGTGTGTGTGTGTAATAAATTTGTGCATGTACTAATCCATATATTGAGTGTGTGTTTCATGTACAATATGGTGGAATCTGGTCATGTGAGCTAAGCAGTCCCAATCCCCACCGCAGAACTTCACATCACTTCAAGCTGGATAAGGCAAGCACACACAACTATCAGCAATCTCACCTCAGTCTGGTATTTTAAGCTGAATAGTCTCAATCTTTATAGTGAAATATAGGTCTATATTTTCATTTCATTTCCATATTTTCTTCAGAAGTAATCAAGACATGTCACAGAAGCAAATTGATATGTCATTGGTGGTACAAACAGTATCACAAAAGCAAGCAGACTTGTGTCAAAAGCAAACAGACATGTCAGCTGCAATTCAGGCATTAGTTAGCCAGCAAAAACAAATCTTAAATGAGATAACAGAGTTGCAAGATGTGCAAAAGCAGTTTCCTTTGGAAATCAAAACGATTATCGAACAAATGCAAAACATGAAATCAAATGAGGAGGAAGTACCGTATTTACTTGAATCTAAGCCGCACTCAAATCTAAGCCGCACCTGAAAAATGAGACTCGAAATCCAGGAAAAAAAAATTTCCCGAATCTAAGCCGCACCTGAAATTTGAGACTCGAAATTCAAGGGGAGACAAAAGTTTTAGGCCACATCTCCAAATCAAAACAAAGTTGGTCCATTGTAATATAAGACACAATTTATATCGAATGAATGACGATACAGCTACAGTAGTTTGGTTCGAGTCGTAAGCTTAGCAGTTACGCTTTGCCAGGTAGCCATTGCTATGCGTCAGGCGCTCCGTCCTTATTTATACGGGTACAATTCCTTTTTCACGTGCTTTGTCTGGTTTGAATTGATTGCTTATTTTTCTTTGATCTGATAAGCGCCGTTTTCTTTGTTATAGGTGTTTACGTCACTCTAAGCTAAAAATGTATTACTGTACTGTGTCATGCATTGTTTGTTGCATTCTGATAGTGCGTGTTTACGGCCTGTCGCCGCTCGCGGCATGGCTTCCTTTTGTGTGCGCTACCGTTGCTTATAATTTAAAAAAAAAAAAAAAAAAAAAAAAAAAAAAAAAAAAAAAAAGAGAGAGAGAGAGAGAGAGAGAGAGAGAGAGAGAGAGAGAGAGGAATCGTCTCATTAGCGAAACAATGGCAAGAGACTGGTATTTGTTGTTACTTACACCGCTGCTTTCTTTGCTAATGATTAACAAGAACCAAATAATAGACTGCGTATGATAGATGTTCTGAACGACAGTTTAGCGAAAATTTTTCTCCGTTTGAAAATCTTTGCAGGCGCCTCTTTAGTACGTTACATTCTGCACAGAAATTAGAGTCATCTTAGATTTAAAAATGTAGTCAATTGCCATGCTTCATTTCTGACTGTATCACTATTAGGCATAAGAATAATACGAATATAAAGATGGCATGATATGTATATTCTTCCGCGTTTGCTGTTGTCTCACTCTAGTTTCGTAGTTTATTAGGCAGACAGGATTTAAATGAGATAGCAGCAAACACGAAACAATATGTGGTAAAATGTTTATATTCGTATTATTCTTATGGTGAAGAGAATACGGCATGTGATTCACAATTCATAAAAGTTCCTATTAGTAACCATCTCTTCTCACAGGTAGGAAAAAATCCAGAATGTAGAGTTGGCCATATTGACAAACTTCCCAAACAGTCTTGCCAGTCGGATTTTCGTAGTACATTGAAATGCTGCTGCTACATTCGAAGATGAACAATACGGACTTTGTATTTACTTCGTTGGATAATGTACGAAAATGCAGTGGTCGAAACTCGGGGCGGAGAAAAAAGCTTGTCTTCCACCTTTTTTTTTTTTAAAAAAAAAATTGACGCATCGGTTTTGGTGCCAGTATTTATCTTTGTGCCTACAAAGCATGCCTATGTAGCGCTACATATATTCGACGGCAGAAGTTAGTTGTGGCGGCACCCACCAACATTTTTCAGAACTTCCGCTTGCTTTGCACTCGATTCTAAGCCGCAGGCGGTTTTTTGGATTACAAAAACTGGAAAAAAAGTGCGGCTTAGATTCGAGTAAATACGGTAGAAACTTCCGCAATGAAATTAACAGAAACTGTGACTACCATAACTACTGGATGTGATCAATTGATATGGGGGAATTTCAGTACACATCAACAGGATTTCTCAAATAAATTAGATGAATGGGCATCCGCTAAGGAACACCAGGTGGTGCTATATGTACATACAAGTATAAAAGAAGCGGTAAGCAAATTGCCTATTGACAGCTTCCCAATTTCAGAAAATATTAAAGAAGACATTAAGGAGGTAAAAGAACAATTAGGGGTGAGTTTTAAACAATGGAAGGACGAAATAGTCCATTGTGTTGAAAATATGTCCAGAGATATGGAACAGATGCGAGGGGAAGTAAAAGACTGTAGAAATGAGCTGCGTGAAGTAGAACGAATGTAGGGCTAAAGCCATGAATCATGTTATGGTAATGGACATGCTTCGCCGGAGAGAAATATAAATTATAACGGAATGCATGCAGAGCCACAAGCTAATAATTGTATGCTGCAATGCTAATGGAGGAAAAATTGTTGAAATATAGGCAGTTTCAGATGTCCTCACCTGTCCAGAAATCCATAAACCCAGTGGTATTTATACAAGGATCTCGTGGAGTACTACCAAGGGCATGGACTGAAGCACAAAAGATCAGTTACTTTTCAGGATATATTCAAGGTGATGGTGCATTATGAGCCTTGGATATGATGGATACATGCAAAATGTACGAGGAATTTGAGAAAGTATTTCTTGCTAAGTATTGGTCACGGGGTGTGATAGAATGATTAAGAAAAGAGGTCTTTAACCCAGAGCCATTCTGTGTAAAAACAGAAGTCTACGGCGATAGTTTGAGAAGTATTTAAATAAAGCAATACTGGGATGAACCTATAACGCACAAGGATATTCTGTGGATTTTGAAGGCGAAACTTCCAGCTGAGATGAGAAAGAAGTTAATACACGCATCGGAGGAGAATTTAGACGAATTCATGTCACTCTTGGACTCTATTGATTTGATTCAAGAAGATATTAAGGCAAGACCAGACAGACACAGCACGTACTCGCAGTCGAATAATGCTTACGGCAGCCGAGTGAGCAATCAGCTGATTCAGGAGACAAATGCAAAGCGCGCTCCACTGCACTGCAATAATTATGACTAACATTGTAATCCGTGTAGCAGTAATGGAAACACTTTCAGATATGGAAAAAACAGACAGAATCGACATGACAGAAGGTACAATCCAGGTTATAATGTGAATTCGAATTCTACAAATTGGCAAAACAATAATAGGCAGACACAATCTTCTGTGCCGATGGATAATGACTGGAGGCAACGAACACCAGTTTTTACAGAAGTGAGAGAGAGTGTGGTTCATGCAAATGAATCGTGATAGGAAAACTGATTCCGACCGCATTGTGCCCTGGAGGAGCGGTTGAGGTAAGGTATAGGGGCTATGAGCAGAATGTAAATATGATGAGGTACAATGAAGGAAGATCAATAGAAGAGGAGCTTTGTGCTGACACAACTAAATGTATGGAGGAATACTCATCGGAACCCATTTCTGCAATGAAAGTTGAAACAGAGGGTATTACAGTAATGTTAGTTTTGGATATGGGTGCATCAGTAAAGGTAATATCAATGAGTTTATTTAATAAAATAATGAAGAAGACCCCGTTACTGACATTTCCTGTGCAACATTGTAGAATACTAGGAACATTTGGCACACGATCACAACCTGTGAAGACACAGACGATGCTAGAATTGGATCTAGGAAATGCAGCGATAACACGTGCGTTCCTAGTAGTGGATAAAGTAATAGTCGACTGTGTTCTGGGATTAGAAACTATCCGGGAGAAGGACGCAAAATTAGACTTCTCTACTGAGAAAGTAAATTTTTGGATTGACAGATCCCTAGCCAGGTAGATTTGCTATGGTAAGAAGCAAAACATGGAAGATACTGCAGGGGGGTAAAGTTGCAATTGACAATGAAAGAGCGGCAGCAATGCCAAACAAGTCTGATTAAAGTCATCCAAGTAGTACAAATATACGAGCAGATAAAACAGAAGTTGAGCAAGCCGGAGCACCTTAAGGATGAGCATAGGACACAATTGTCCATCCTATTAAGCAAGTATATGAGAGTGTTTGAAGAACAACCTGGTATTATTAAGGGTTATACATGTCATTTGAATGTCAAGCCACGCAGAACATACTGCCATACTTTCTATCACGTTCCTTGGGAACAACACAATGCAGTGGACCAAGAAATATAAGAGGATGTTAGATTGGAATCTAATTGAACCTTCAAACAGTCTTTACTGCAGTCTGCTTCTTGTTGTGCCAAACCCAGGTGGAAAGGTACGTCTTTTACTCCATGCTTGTGTAATTTACACAATTATTGTACCAGTATGTACTCACCCAGAAAGTATAGATAAGTGGACCCAAAAGTTCAATGGAGTGAAGTATTTTACCATAATCAATTTCCGTGTTTCATACTGGCAGGTCAACTTAGATGAAGAGTCGAGAAAGTATACTGCATTTGTATATGCCGGAAGAAGCTATCATTTCAAGGTTCTTTCGTTTGGTTTGAATATTAGTGCAGGAGTATTCATATCTGCAGTGGATGCAGCATTAGGACCTGAAATAAGGAGTCAACTAACATTGTTTGTGGATGACATCTTGATAGCTACAAATACCTGGGAAGAACATGTGAATCTATTGACATGAGTATTAGAGATTTTCTAGTGTGGGAATAACAGCTGATCTCCAAAAGTCACATTTCTGCCTGGAGAAAATAAAACTCTCAGGGCATTTAAAAAATTCAAGAGGCATCTTACCAGATGAAAAGAAGATAAGTGTGATAAAACATTTTCCTGTTCCTAGAACAAAAAGGCAGTGAAAAAAGGTTTTTAGGTCTTGCATCGTTTTTTCGTCGGTTCATAGAGGATCAGTCGACGAATTCTGTGCAATTACTAAATTTATTAAGGAAGAACGTGAATTGGCATTGGACTGAGGAATGTCAATGAGCATTTGAAGCAATCAAGCTTTGCCTAATGCAAAGATTCTCTATCATCCTGATATGTCCTTGGAATTTGGATTAATGACGGATGCTTCATTTGTTGGTTTGGGCATTTGTTTGTTCCAAATTTGAAAAATAGATGGCAAGCCCACCTTTTGCCCAATAGCTTTTGCTGCTAGGACACTGTCAAGTTGCGAGGGATCATACACTACCATGGAACAAGAGGCTCTTATAGTAGTGTGGACATTAACGAAGTTTAATTATTATTTACGCGAAGCAAGAACCACTGTGTATGGTGACCATCAAGCTCTTAGCTTTCTACAAACTTGTAAGCTACTACATGCAAGATTAGGAAGATGGACGGTCTCTCTTCAAGAGTACCAATTTCGTATTATGTACATAAAAAGGAAGGAGAATATAATAGCAGATGCATTATCCTGTCTTACAGAAGAATTAGAAGAAGGCATCATCTCAGATGAAAATGAAGATGAATTTCAAATATTATTAATGCGGGATAAAGTAAACCGAAGATACTATTTAGAGTTATGTGGTGATATGACGAGACTCCAACAAAGTGATCCAAGATGGATGAAGATTCGACAGAAATTACAAGATCCACAAGAAGATAAAATAAACCAGTATTATAAGGTAGTGAATGATGTACTGTTTCATCGTTGGAGTAATATGAGTAATACAAGTCAGAATAGGTGTGTATGTATACCCGAGGAATATGAGAAGTCAATAATGAATAATCACAACACTTAGGGACACTTTGGTGTTGCAAAATGTGTGAACAGAAAACAAAACCAAATAACAGAGGCAGTGAAGGACTGCTACATTCCATTATTTCGGAAAAGCTGCTAGCTATTTTATCACTGGATGTATGTGGACCATTACCGAGGGCTAGATGAGGCTGTAAATACATTGTATCTTTCTTGGACATATTTACAAAATATGTAAATTCTATCCAATGAAAACTGCTACAGCAGTGCCAATTCTGAACCATTTATTCAATGACTACATTCCGTGCGTTGGAAAGCCGAACACAGTGTTATCTGACAATGCTACAAATTTCACTGGATGTAGGTGGAGGCATGCGTTAGCTTGAGCCAAAATCACACAAATATTAACCTCCAGATATAATCCAGGCATGAACCCGATCGAGAGAAATTTTTGGGAATTAAATAGATTTATGGGAACATATTGCCATACGAAGCAGACGCGATGGATAGAATATCTCGATACATTTGAGAAAATCATGAACAATTTGCCTCATATGACCACAAACTTTACAACTGCTGGACTGATGTTAGAGAGAAGAGAAAGAAATGAATGGATAGATAAGATTCCAAAGATATCAGAAGGAGAAACCCAATGGCAAGATAAGATAAGAACAGCTTTAATAAGAATATTACGCAAACAATCCTTTGGCGTTGGCGAAAGAGTATTGTTACGTACACATCCTTGTGCGTCAATGCTAAAAAAGACAAATAAAAAATGGCAACTGATGTACGAAGGACCATTTGAAGTGATTAGGATACCAAATCCAGCAGCATATGTCTTAGGACATCCTGAGACGAGAAATATAAAGGGATTATATCCTCATCAAAATTTAAAAAAGTTTCATTCTTAAGGGAATGAAGAAATATAAGAAAAGGAAGATAATTTTTCTAATAGTAATATAAGTAACTTTTTCATAATTTCAGATAAGATTATGATGGGTCGACAGGGATCCATAAGAGATGAATATAACGTTTATGTAAAATATATGTTTTCTTCCACCAATGTGATTTTGTATATTCTTAAGGAAAAGTAATTATGATGTTTTTTAATTTTACTAAATAATATAGTTATATTGCATATCTTTTTCAGTTTTCATGTAATTGTTAGTAATAGGTACATGGGAATATTCATGTTAAAGGCATAGGAATATATATAAAACAAAGATGATGTGACTTACCGAACGAAAGCGCTGGCAGGTCGATAGACACACAAACAAACACAAACACACACACAAAATTCAAGCTTTCGCAACAAACTGTTGCCTCATCAGGAAAGAGGGAAGGAGAGGGAAAGACGAAAGGATACAACATAGCACCTAGTTGTGCTGAATGAGCGTAGCGAAATAAACATTTTAGAGATTTCAGGCGGAGCAGTTCCGACGAGGAGTATCAGTGAGATTGACGCTACAGGACATATATCTAGCTCTCCTGTGGTATTTAAAACCAAAGACATATTTTTTAGCTTTTAAAAGACTGAAGCTAAAACCTAAATAAAACCACTGGAAATCAGAACTAAAAACACCAAAAATAAATAAGAAGCTGAGAATTTTCTTAAACAAATTTCTTAAATAAATAAATTAATTAAATAAATAAAAATATAATGAAACTTTAGTGGATGAGTATGGTGTATGATTCTAAACCCAAGACAAAGGATCCAAACATGCAGTGTGTATAAGTGGATTCACCATTTCTGAAAAGTATGAAGATTAAACCAGTGTCACGCTGTTTTTAAGGACTATGTGACTAATAGATAATGATCTTCTGGTGGAAATCTGCCACAAGAACATACAATCGAAATCTCTTGATGATATTACAGGAGACAATCAAAATGAAGTGTTGTGGGCATCTGTCCCTGAGGGTGGTTTTGCTTATTCTGCACTGTACACTCACATATGAAACTTCTTTCGGCTATTAAATTTTGCCTTATTTTCCCTCCCTCCACCCCCACCCCCTCCCCACCTCCATCACCAAGTCCTGATATGGTACCAAGGGGCGGTTATATGACAGGCATTTGCAAAATGACAAGCTGATTTTGATGGTGAAACGCTTCCTGAATAACCAAAATGCAGACTTCTACAATTTTTGCCAAAGTAATCCATTGCTTGGGAGAAATATGTCACACTAAAGAGTTAATATGCAGAAAAGGACTAATACCATCAGCAATTTTTTGTGATCAAAGCATATTTTTCTTTTTTTGAGTTGATCTTTAAAAAACTATAGCTGACCCTCATACAGCTGCAGGGCTACATTGTTTCAGCCGACTAGACTTTATCAGCACTGCTGCTCAACTAGGGTGAGGGGCCACATTAGGTGGAGTTGGCAAGAGGAGAAAGAAAGAAAGTGAGGGGGGGGGGGGATGGAAGGTTGTGAGGAAGGATGGCCGATGTTTGGGAGTGGGAGGCAGCAAGCACTGGGGAGAGGAATGTGGTACCAATAAAGCTTGCTCTGGCACACATAGGGGAAATGCATGTGGCACACGACATTGAGGAATGGACTGGAGAGGGGAATAACACAGAGAAAGAGGGAGACTGGCGAGAAGATGACACCAAATTTTACACAAAACCCTCTCTAACTCAACAGTACACACATCAAAAAAAGTTTTGCATCACCTTGATTTCGAGAGTTCCGGAACCTGTACAGAAAATTGGAATGCACACCAACATAAATATCATTCCGCCCTTTTTACTGCTAAAGAGAACCACACATTACATTTTGTATCACCATACAGTGCCTTCAGAGGTGGTGGTCAAGACTGCTGTACACTTCGGTACCTCTAAACCCAGTAGCACGTCCTCTTGCATCAATGCATGCCTGTATTCGTCGTGGCATACTATCCACAAGTTCATCAAGGCACTGTTGGTCCAGATTGTCCCACCCTCAACAGTGATTCGGTGTAGATCCCTCCGAGTGGGTGGTGGGTCACGTCGTCCATAAACAGCCCATTTCAATCTATCCCAGGCATATTCAATCATGTCTGGGGAAAATGCTGGCCACTCTAGTTGAGCGATGTCGTTATACTGAAGGAAGTAATTCACAAGATGTGCATGATCGGGCCGCAAATTGTCATCCATGAAGAAGAATGCCTTGTCAATATGTTGCCGATATGGTTGCACTATCAGTCGGAGGATGCTATTCATGTTATGGCACCTTCCACGACCACCAGCGGCATACAATGGCCCCACATAATGCCACACACAAACAGCAGGGATCCTCCACCTTTCTGCACTCGCTGGACAGTGTGTCTAAGGTGTTCAGCCTGATCAGGTTGCCTTCAAACACGTCTCTGATGATTGTCTGGTTGAAGGCATATGTGACACTCATCAGTGAAGAGAACATGATGCCAATCCTGAGCAGTCCATTCGGTATGTTGTTATAACCATCTGCACCACACTGCATGGTGTTGTGGTTGCATAGATGCACCTCGCTATGGATGTCGGGAGTGAAGTTGCGCATCATGCAGCCTATTGCGCACAGTTTGAGTCTTAACTCGACGTACTGTGGCTGCACAAAAAGCATTATTCAACATGATGGCATTGATGTCATGGTTCCTCCGAGCCATAATCCATAGGTAGTGGTCATCCACTGCAGTAGTAGCCCTTGGGCAGCCTGAGCAAGGCATGTCATCGACAGTTCCTGTCTCTCTGTATCTCCTCCATGTCTGAACAACGTTGCTTTGGTTCCCTCCGAGTTGCCTGGACACTTCCCTTGTTGAGAGCCCTTCCTGGCACAAAGTAACAATGCGGATGCGATCTAACCATGGTATTGACCCTCTAGGCATGGTTGAGCTACAGACAACATGAGCCATGTATCTCCTTCCTAGTGGAATGACTGGAACTGATTGCTTGTCGGGCCGCTTCCGTCTAATATGTGCTGCTCATGGAGGTGTTGTTTACATCTTTGGGTGGGTTTAGTGGTGTCTCTGAACAGTCAAAGGGACTCTGTGATACAATATCCACAGTCAATGTCTATCTTCAGGTGTTCTGGGAACTGGGAAGATGTAAAACTTGTTTTGGTGTATGTATAAAACTCAGCATTATCACCAGCAATCACAATGGTAGTGACCACACACAAAGGGATTATTTATATGGCATTGTATTTGTCATTGTGTGTAGCTGTTAGCGCACTACTTCCTCATAGATGGCTGCAAGGAAAATGAATCACCACATGTAGTCAAGTCGGTCCAAGATGGACCCTGATAGCAGACAGCACTGTTGCCAGCTTTCAAATGCAAAGCACAAGCAGCTACAGGTGAAAACAATGGTTGTGTACATAGCACCAGCACTGTTGTGGTATTGCCACAGAGACGTTTACAAAATCATGTTCTATGAGTTGTTGAGGCAGGCACGCTTAGTCCTACACCCAGCCACTGCAACTGTCAGCGATCTTATGGTGACTCGACTATAGACACCAGTGCGTACCTCACATTCAATTTTAAGAAACAACACAAATGCAACTAATTATTTTTACCCATTTTTTCAATACTGCAGTATACTTAATTATTAATCCTATTCAATAACTTTCTAATCACGTGCCTACAAACCACTCACCCCATGTCATGATCCCTCCTCACCTCCGCATAAATTCTAAAATTTAGAGTGTAATAACATATGGAAACTTCTGGTTGAGAATCACAAATTATTTAGAAATAAAGGCAGAAGCAGAAGGGCTGTGTTGTCGACAGGTACACAGTCAAAAGGTACAGTGCTTTACTTTGCTAGCTTTCAGAATGGAATTCCTTTCCCAAGCTGTAGGAGAAACATGCACGCGCACGTGCACACAAACGCACACACGCACACATACACACACTGTTTGGTGGGGAGTGGGGGGATAGTGAGTTACCTTAGTTTAGGCCAGGGAGGTCATAGGAGCAAATAATGTACTGTAAGTTTAGCTCCTATATGAGCTGGTGGTGGTGGTGGTGGTGGTGGTGGGGAGGATCCGCGCCATCTGGATTCCCCCCACCACCACCAATTTTTTGAGCTGCGCAGGCATGGGTTATCCTTAAAGCACATCCTTTGCTCCCATAATATCTGTGGCCTAAACCTGAGGTAACTCGCTGTCCTCCCACCACCCACCAAATAGAGTGAGAGAGAGAGAGAGAGAGAGAGAGAGAGTGTGTGTGTGTGTGTGTGTGTGTGTGTGTGTACACCTCTCCTCTCTCATTATCCCCACCCTATACATGTCAGCTAAATCTGTGCTGCCATCTCTCACCCTAGTCTGTGAAATTGAGTGGTCAGCTATCTGCCATTTGCCCCCTCTGGCAGTCAAATGAGCACAATCTAGGGAGACAGGTGTGCACATGTGGGTGGGTGAGGGAGTGTGAGTGAGTGAGTGTGTGTGTGTGTGTGTGTGTGTGTGTGTGTGTGTGCGCGCGCGCGTGTGCGTGCGCATTTCTCCTACAGCCTGAGAAAGGAATTCCATTCCGAGAGCTAGAAAAGTAAAGCTCTGTACCTTGTGTGTATCTGTTGACGACACAGCGCTTCTGCCTTTAGGTGAGTCGTCTCCTTTACTCCTAAATAATTCGAAATTTAAAGTGTTTAAGAAAATTAAAGTTTTACAAACTGGTTGAAAAATCATACTGTTTCCTCTTATGCAGCAATTCTCAACCTTCTTAGCTGTGCGGACCACAGCTTTGATCCCGAGTAACTAAATATACAAGTAAAAATACACACACACACACACACACACACACACACACACAGCAGCACACTTAATTAGTAAAACACAAAAATACACTGCACAGGAAGGACTCAAAATATCTTTACATTTTACTTATAAGGAAAAGATTTTTATTGTGTCACAACTGGATGAAAACTCAAAATCAGATGGTTAATGTTAAAAAGAACTCAATAGGCTTTACGACATTGTTTGTCACCCATGACAGAATAACATCTGAATTAAAATTGGTTAAAGCACTATCTACATTCAATCTATTCTTGTATCTCTCTTTCATAAAAAGTAAAGTTTAAAAGGCCAATTGACATACACTGTTTGTCGAAAAATCCCATCAAGTGTTACTCCATGCAAATACCAGGACGGTTCCTTAAAAGAGTCATGATCACTTCCTTCCTCCCCAGTAGTAATAAATCCAATCAAAGCTCTGTCTCTCATAGTTTTAGCCGTGGATGAGATATAAAACACCAACTCCCCTTCCTTCTTCTTGTGGGTCAAGATTTTAAATGAGCAAAATTCAAGCGACGAATTCTTGTGAACTCTTGTGCCCGAAAACAATCAATTCCACAAATTACAATCGGTTTGTTACAAGTAACAGTATAAACTTGCTTTTACATTCCCGGAATTTAATGTTTTCCCGCCATTTACAACATTTTTTATCGCTCCCTTCAACTTTCCTACGTTCACAATGTTAATTCGCATTCGTTTTTACAGTAATTTTCCCACGATTTACGTTTTATGAAACAATGTTCGTGAAGAAAAAAAACTGGCGTGATTGACATAGAATGACACAGGCACAGCGTTTGCCTTCAAGTAGTGTCTATATACGTTTACATTTAACTTTCATGACACCAGTGTGCTCCACTCAGCAAATCTTGTATTTGGGGGGGGGGGGGGGCAGGCAGTTTGTGGGGGACGTATGGGGGGCGGAAGGGACGTGATTTGTATCCTGCTGCTGCCAACCACAACTCCTCAGTGTGGTGGCTGATGGGAGTAACTATTTCGATAGAAGATGGAAGAATGTACAACTTCTGAGGAACATTCATTTGTTTCGAGTCGGTATCAACTTTACCAGTCACAGTACTGTGCGCTAGAAAAAGTAGTACCCTTACTTTATTGTATCCGCTTCGTTTCGGCATTAACTTCACCCTGGGATAATGATCGCATACAGACGATATCCATTTTCCAGTATTTGTAACTTGCTTAAAACAGTGTTTCCTTTATGGTTCGTATACGCATTGTACAGTGTTGTTTGCTATCTGAGGTTGGCAATGCAACAAGCCTGTTCCTACAACCAAAGTGAGTCAATTCCAGTCGACATAGCTGCTCTCGACAACTGCCGTGTGAAGAGTTTGTATTTGTTACTTTGTTTGTGTGTACTGCGTAATGTGTTCATAGTCTTGTGTAAAGTGATTGAAGTCTGTGGTTAGTTGTTTCTTTCACATTGTTGTTTTCTGTCACAGTTTAGGATGGAAAATGCCGGTACTGCCAAAAGAGACAGGAAAACCTTTTCTATGGAAGAAAAAGTCAAAATTTTGGAAAGAGTTGATGCTCACCGTGGAACACATGTTGCAGATATTCTAAATACGATGAACTGGAAGAAATTACGAAGAACTGATTTCAGGCAGCACATGCGTCCAATATTCCAATAAACGGTGTGATGTTAGGAGAAAAGGCACTGAAAGTCGCCAATGTACTTGGAATTGAGGACTTCACAGCATCAAACATGTGGATAGATAGATTCAAGAAGCAATACAATGTAGTGTACAAAACTGTATGTGGTGAAGAAAACAGTGTGGACATAAGATCTGTTACAGAATAGCAGAGTACAAGACCTTTTGAAACAGTATAAACCGAAGGATACCTTCAAAATTGACGAAATAGGTCTCTTTTACAGAGTATTGCCAAATAAAACGCATGCCTTTAAAGGCGAAAACTGACATGGAGGTAAGTAAACACAGCAAAGTTCGCCTGTCAGTAATGTTAGGCACGAATGCGGATGGTTCCGAAAAAATTAAACTGTTTGTGATTGGCAATCCCAAAAAACCATGACGTTTTAAAAACATAAAAACACTAGCAATGGACTGCAGTGCCAATAAAAAAGCGTGGATGACGTCGGAATTATTCGAGAAACAATTGCATTGTCTTGATGCAAGAATGAGTACGCACAACAGAAAAATTCTCCTGTTAGTGGATTGTTGCCCTGTGTATCCCAGAAATATTAGCCTATGTAATGTGCAATTAGAGTTTCTGCCACCAAACTGCATGAGCAAATTACAGCCTTTGGATTTGGGTATCATCCATGCCTTCAAAACACACTATAGGAAGGTGATTGTGCAGAAGGCATTAACTTTGATGGAAGTTGGGAAAAACTCAAGTCTCCTTCAATGTGTCAATTTTAGATGCTTTGCATTATATTGTGAAGGCACGGACAGAAGTTAAGGCGGCCACCATCTTCAATTGTTTCCGAAAAGCGGGATTCATCGAAGCCGACAACGGAAACGGATCTGACACACCAGACATGAGTGTTAGTGACGATGGTGAAAAACTGCTTGCGTCGTCTTGGGAAACAGCTGCAGCTTCAGAATCCGGTTCATGATTTCTTACACATTGACAACGACATTGTCACTGTGGAAAGTGTTTCTGTTGATGATGTTATTGACTTTCACACGCAAGAAAACACAGAAAGTGACAGTGATAGTGATGAGTACAGCGAGGTTCCCTCATTTGCAGTTGTTAATGCAACAGTGGAAACAATTAAAAAATATATTTGAGCTGCAGATGTTAATGACAAAGTTTTCCATTGTGTTTATGAACTTGAAAACCACACTGAAAAATTCACCAGACAAAATTATAACAACCCACAATTTTGGATTTTTTTGCCAGAAAATAGTAACTACTGTACCCATTTGTTAATGTCATGTTTATAGGTTGGTTGGTTGGTTGGTTTGGGAAAGGAGACCAGACAGCGAGGTCATCGGTCTCATCGGATTAGGGAAGGACGGGGAAGGAAGTCGGCCGCGCCCTTTGAAAGGAACCATCCCGGCATTTGCCTGGAGCGATTTAGGGAAATCACGGAAAACCTAAATCAGGATGGCCGGACGCGGGATTGAACCGTCGTCCTCCCGAATGCTCGTGTTTATAGACCAGCCAAATTAAAGGTCAGCATAATAAATATGAATGGCGTTTTAATGTTTTGTAATGTGTGCATAAAATTCTTAAGTGTAGTATAGTTTCCTTCCCTGTAATTTTGGCTGTGGATACAGACCGATCTCTGTCGTAACCCCAATGTATACGCTGATTTGAAAGTGTCAGTTTGGCTGGGAGCTGACTAAATCAGTGAGTGTGAAATAAAGGCTGCAGTGACAGATTGATCTGTAGTGTAATGCCATATTTAACACACTTTACAATATTTCACGCACCTATATATGCAAAATCAAAAACAGCAAGATAAATGGCTGGCACTGTATACATTTGCTGACATCACTTTCGCAGCAAAGTTACACTAAAAATGATGCAGTTTAGAGAGATCTTTAAGGGGCTCCGGAAAGGCTCAAAATCATGAAAAGTTCAATTTTTACTTTTTTGCATTTTCTGAATCTGCAGACTATTACCTTTTAATAGATATATAATTTATTCAATTCCGAAGACTACAACTATTTTTAAATTTTTTTTGAAATGTGTTCTACATGGGCGTGACCCACTGTGGCGCTGTTAAACTGCTGTCAAATGGTGTTATTATTAACGTCCGTGTTCATCAGGTACATTTTAGTGATGTGAGATACAGTATGTGTTGTGGCTAACCTGTGATGGTTCAATATATATCGCTGGTGTGATTGTCGATTGTTTCATGTTTATTCACTCTGTCGTTATCTCGAAAATATTCGTAATTAATTCTGTTTCTTGAGTCTCTGTTTTGTTGAAGTATAATAATGAGTAAAAGTAAAGTTATTAGAAATCCTCTGAAGGCTTTTAAGAAAAGGAGAAATGTTGGAAAGCCAAAGGTATGTGTTATTACTGTAAACAATAAAGACGATAACCAAGTGAGTGAACCTAACCTCTCAAGTACACCTGCCCATAGCAGTCAAAGTGGGAAAGAAAATACTTCACAGAAGAAGCTTGGTTCAATGAGTGAAAACTATGAATGTTTTATGGGCGAATCGGATGTGAATGAAATATTTGATATGTCGGTTCTCAAAGGAATTTTTTCAAACTGTGTAAGATGTATTCATTGTAGTGAAGTTGGTCTGGAACTCTCCATAATAAAGCACTTAGGACTTGCTAGTGAAATACAACTGAAATGTGATAAGTGTTCATACATGACCACCTTTTGGAACAGTGTTGCAGTAACTGCAACTGAAGAAAATGGTAGCAAAATCTACTAACACAACATTATATTTGTTTATTCCTTGCGTTCAGTTGGTAAGGGTGCTACTGCAGGTGCAATTTTCTGTGGCATCATGAATCTTCCAAATCCGCCAACCAAGTTTACGACCTATAATAAATTAACAGGGTCTAAAGTAGAAGATGTCTGTATAGAATCTATGAAGAACGCTGTGGAAGAGGCAGTAATGGAAAATAATGGTAACAGAGATTTGACTGCAGCGTTCAATGGTACCTGGCATAAACGGGGACACACATCTCTTCATGGTGTAGTATCTGCCACCAGTATGTATACAGGGAAAGTTTTAGATGTAGCAGTAATATCAAAGTATTGTAGATGTCCACAAAAATATAAAGGTACACATGAAAATAATTGCAAAGCTAACTATAGTGGCAGTAGTGGAGGAATGGAAGTGGCTGGTGTTGCCAGTATATTCCAGCGTTCTGAGGCGTGTGATAAAGTGCGATATGTTAATTACCTTGGTGACGGTGATTCTAAAAGTTTCAAACATGTTCAAGGACTGAAGCCCTATGGTGATGATGTTGTAGTGCAGAAATTTGAGTGTATTGGACACGTACAGAAGCGAATGGGAACAAGACTTCGGCGACTGAAAGCTTCATACAAAAAACAAAAACTCAGTGATGGTAAAGGGTTGGATGGGAAGGGAAGGTTAACTGACAGTGTAATTGACAAAATACAGAACTATTATGGAATGGCTATTAGGCAAAATACACAAAGTGTCGACGAAATGAAGAAGGCTGTTTGGGCTCTTTTTTTTCATACTTCTTCAAACGATGAAAATCCCCAACATAGCTTGTGTCCCAAAGAAGAAGACAGTTGGTGTAAATATAACAAAGGATTGCTAACTGGTGAAGTGTACACTCATAAGCATAGTCTGCCTCATGCAATAATGGAGGGGATAAAACCTATTTTCAGAGACTTAGCAGCACCTGAACTGGTGAAAAAGTGTATTCACGGAAAAACTCAAAACCCCAATGAAAGTGTAAATAGTGTTATATGGTCGAGAATCCCCAAGACTGTATTTGTTGGAATAGAAACACTTCACTTTGGTGTGTATGATGCTGTTGCGACTTTCAATGATGGCAACATTGTAAGGTGCAAGATATTTAGAAATATGGGAATGAAGATAGGTTCTAACATGGTACGAGCGATGCTTGCTTTAGACAAGGAACGCCTTCGGGCTGCAGACAGGGCTGTAAAGAGTCTAGAAATACAAGCAAGAGTAAACAGGAGGAGGAACAAGAGGAAGCTGGAGGAGGAGTTTGCAGAGGATGAAGATAATCCATCCTATGGACCTGGAATGCACTAAAAAGTTAATCCAATCTTTGTCGCTCGATTCCCAAAACTTTTATTTTCTCATACTAATTACATGTTTTCTAAGGATCTTCCAAACATATTTGTTTCAAACTTTCAGTAAATGTTACACAGTACCTTCTGCATAATTTAACACAGCCCTTTTCCAAAAAACTGTATATTTTTGAATATATAAATAAAAAATTGCAAAAAAATGTTGTGAATTTTCATTACAATTGAAAAAAAATCATCTTTAATAACTGAACTAAAATTTTGTAAAATCCCTGTGTTAAGTTGTAGCCCATATTCCAATAAATAATCTGTAAAAAGTTCAACTTCCTACCTCAAATACTTTGTGAGGAAAGATGTAATTTATAAGCGTTATTTTAACATCGCAAGTATAGGGCGTTCCGGAGCCCCTTAATGCAGTATACACTCGACATGCACTTTTTATAGGCATCAAATATAAATACTAAAACTGCCAACTGCATCACTTTAGCTTTGCATACACGTAAATCAACATGGTGACCGGATGGTTTGCGTTATTTTTAATGTGATTTGTTGTGCTAAAGTGTCGGTGAATGTCATGTCGCCTGCTAAACACAGCACTAAATGATAACATTTAATTTAAAAAAAATTCCTGATGAGTATTTTTTTGCCTATTATCTACATATGTCATACAAAACTACAAACATGGAAAAGGGGCCCCATACACAACCAGTAAAACTTACAAAAGTCATTTCACATTTTCCCGCAGTTTACGCCATTTTTTTCAAGTCCCTTGAAAGTGTAAAAGCGGGGTTTTACTGTGTGTTCCTACACCATGAGCAGTCTGTTAAGCCTGTGCCCCAGCCCTGGAGCACAATCTGTAGGGGTGTGCCTTTACTGCCAGCACATCTTAGAAGGTTCTTTAGATCTATTCTTCCCTTGTGAATGGTACAGGATAGTAATAGGACATTTCAAATCTTATTCCATTCTGTAATCGCAGATCATGATAACTGACAAGTGAAGCCTCTGAAGAGCCTGATTAATTTTCTCTTGTCTTCGACTCTTGACCAGCATTCGCAGCTCAATGCCACACTTCCCATAAGTGGGCCATGGCCCGTGGGTTTGGAACTGCTGCTCTAATGAATGGTAGTGTAAATTCTGCTCAAGCAGATATCCATGTTGTGAATACCAAGGTATATCAATAATCAAAGAGATTTTACCCTGCTTACAGAGTCTCAACCTCTGCCTAGGATATGCTTCAGTAATGTTGATGATTCAATGAAAACCACTTGCATCATATGCCTTTAGGTATGATTTTATTCTGTTTTCTATTCTTGTGTAGGTCATTACTTGGCAGATTTTACAAATTATACAATGATTCTTTGTTTCCTATTTATATCCATTGACAGTCTGAAGATGGCCACTGGCTGGTTGAAATCTATTACAGCATTGTGTTATGTTCTTGTGACAGTGTCAAAAGTATTAAAAATAAAAGGACATAATTAATCACTTAATCTTCAAGACAGTATGCCATTTTTCCATTGATTTGTTCTTTTTACTATTTTGTTGGCATCCCTGTTCCTCCAAGATGATAGGACCTGTACTTCCTCATACATTGTCTCTTCAACAATCCTATGAAATTTACAGTTAATTTGTCCTAACTAAGGCTGCTGTGCTGAGACAATGTAGTTGTCTATATGTTTGTCCCTATGTGTTCTAACAATGATTGGTTCTTCATATGCTGATATTCTATATTCCAGTTCTTGTCTACATGCCCAACTCACTGCTCAATATCTCCACTATTTGATCAACGTCTTTATACAATTAGCTGCTTCTATTCCAACCTGGTTTTTCCAGTATTGCATCAAATTTGTTAATTACAGTTGCATACATGGTGCATATAAGAGCGAAATGTCAATGAGATGTACAAGAGACAGAAAGACAAGTGTCTTTATAAATGTTCTTGTATGTAAAAGGACATTTGAAAAGTTCAATGAATGGTCTCACAAAATAAAAAAAATAAAAAACAAGCGTTACAAACAAAATACCTTTTCTTTACTGCCCTTCCGAGTAATTACAATTAGCTGCAACTTACTTCTGACATCAGTAGCTAAGCTGTTGAAAACTGTCAACAAACACTTCTTGTGGAATCGCTCTAAGCATCGTGGTCATGTGTGTGCATCAATACAGGAGATGAGACCGATGTTACAAGTATGATGCAGACACTAAGCAACAGTCAGTGGTGTGGAACTCACTGTTTCCCCAGCCTTCCAAGAACAGTCAGCTGCCAAAATTCAAGATTGTTGTTGTTGTTGTTGTTGTGGTCTTCAGTCCAGAGACTGGTTTGATGCAGCTCTCCATGCTACTCTATCCTGTGCAAGCTTCTTCATCTCCCAGTACCTACTGCAACCTACATCCTTCTGAATCTGTTTAGTGTATTCATCTCTTGGTCTCCCTCTACGATTTTTACCCTCCACGCTGCCCTCCAATACTAAATTGGTGATCCCTTGATGCCTCAACACATGTTCCCTTCTTCTAGTCAAGTTGTGCCACAAACTTCTCTTCTTCCCAATCCTATTCAATACTTCCTCATTAGTTATGTGATCTACCCATCTTATCTTCAGCATTCTTCTGTAGCACCACATTTCAAAAGCTTCTATTCTCTTCTTGTCCAAACTATTTATCGCCCATGTTTCACTTCCATACATGGCTACACTCCATACAAATACTTTCAGAAATGACTTCCTAACACTTAAATCTATACTCGATGTTAACAAATTTCTCTTATTCAGAAACGCTTTCCTTGCCATTGCCAGTCTACATTTTATATCCTCTCTACTTCAACCATCATCAGTTCTTTTGCTCCCCAAAAAGCAAAATTCCTCTACTACTTTAAGTGGCTCATTTCCTAATCTAATTCCCTCAGCATCACCCGATTTAATTCGACTACATTCCATTATCCTCGTTTTGCTATTGTTGATGTTCATCTTATACCCTCCTTTCAAGACACTATCCATTCCATTCAACTGCTCTTCCAAGTCCTTTGCTGTCTCTGACAGAATTACAATGTAATCGGCGAACCTCAAAGTTTTTATTTCCTCTCCACGGATTTTAATACCTACTCTGAATTTTTCTTTTGTTTCCTTCACTGCTTGCTCAATATACAGAATGAATAACATCGGGGAGAGACTACAACCCTGTCTCACTCCCTTCCCAACCACTGCTTCCCTTTCATGTCCCTCAACTCTTATAACTGCCTTCTGGTTTCTGTACAAATTGTAAATAGCCTTTCGCTCCCTGTATTTTACCCCTGCCACCTTCAGAATTTGAAAGAGCGTATTCCAGTCAACATTGTCAAAAGCTTTCTCTAAGTCTACAAATGCTAGAAACATAGGTCCGCCTTTTCTTAATCTTTCTTTTAAGATAAGTCGTAGGGTCAGTATTGCCTCACGTGTCCCAACATTTCTACGGAATTCAAACTGATCTTCCCCGAGGTCGGCTTCAAGATTATGAAACATTATTATCTTTTTCAACATCATGGGCTTGATATATCATCATGAATTTCTACTCAAGGGAGGTGGGAAAAATGATTAAAACCATTCCACAGGAATCAATTGCTGACAATTTTCTATAGCTTTCCAACCAATGTCAGAAGTGTGTTGTTGCTAACAAAGGCCAGGAAAGGTATTTTGTTTGTAATTATTGTTTCCTTTATTTTCTGAGATCATCCACCTAACTTTTCAGATGCACTTTGTATTCTAAGCAAATGAAATTATACATCGAACTCCAAATATTCAGGTGTGGCTTATCTAGCTTGCAGATCATTCAAACATAGTTTGCCTATTTTTGAGAAATAATAAAAAATGTACCCTGAAGTATTCTGTTATAATTAGCATATTCCATTAAGAACACAACTTTCTGGTTGTGAAGACATAGGTGATGAAAACATCGGTGGGCAGTTAAATAGAGATGTCTATGAACTGGGGTTTGAGCACCTAAGTGATGTGGATATAGTGAAAAATATGTATTCAGTAGACAAAGAGAATAAAGACAGGCAACGAAAATACCTGTTACCACCCACCCTGAAAATTATTTCCCCAAAGCGAACTGAAAGGAAGAGATACAAAATATGATGTTTTATGTGTAATTTTGTAAATAATTTGTCAGTTTCTGGACAGCAATTTGTAACTAATGCAATGACCTGTCAAATGTGACACACAGCATGTACTGTAAATACATTAAATAGCAGCATGATACTCTGCATATTATCCAGGACTTTCAAATCTCATATAAATGGAGCACTGAAAGAAACTGATAAATTTTCACGTATATCACTTTTTCTTTGCAGATCTACTATATGTGTGTATACTCACCTTTGTAACTGTGTTTCTTTCTCTTTGAAATAATTTGACAGTACTTCTAAACGTGTCTGTGCTTCTGATTTATCTTTTTCAGCTTCCTCATACTTTGATTGCAAAGTTTTTACTTCCTCCTTAATGACTCTCACGTGATCTGAATGTAAAGACACCATAAAAAGTATTAATTAATACAATTAAGAAATCTGATTAACATGAAAAAAATGCAATTTGTAATTTTAAAGACAGTTTTATCCAAAAGGTCTGGTTCAATAATGAGACAAAAACATAGCTACTAAACAGCTACTGACAATAAGTGAAGAGAAATGCCTCAAGATTCTGTCTTTGTACAGTTCAAATAAATTTAGTAGTATTGTTTATGGAAGCTGGTGACCACACAACACCCTTTTGCATGACATAATTTGGGACAACAGACATAGTGACAGGGAAGGGTCCGTTTTGGAGAAAGCTTGACACACAACTATTGTCAAAGAATCGTTTTCAAGTCAAGTGAAAGTTTGCTTTCAGCAGATGATGTGCTCCAAGAACGGTTATGGTCTGCCAGAATAATAAAATAAATAATCCACAAAAGTTAGCAATTAAGTGGTACATGTGTTGCATTTCATTGTGAAGTACATTCTGAGATAGTAACTGTCCTGTCAACTTTATATTTGCAGCAAATAAATTTAAAATGTCTGAAATTCCACAAATGAAATGCAGTATCTTTATAAGATTCTCTGACAATTTAGTGGTCAAACAAATTTCACTGCTATCATAATACTTTAAGAATATGGGCAAAGTGATACTGTAAATTAGCCATAATAAATGCACAGGCCCTCCAGTTCTGCTACAACTACTACCAGTGCCAACTGTGACAAGAACTACAGAAAGTCAAACAGCAAAGCATTTGTGGCTGTCGTTGCTACTTAAAATACCTTTTGCCTCGAACAGAGAAAGAAATACATGTTATGATAGTTCTACTGCTTCCCAGTTCCACGTGAGCATTTTTCAATATTCAAAAACCATTCATTTAGTGAGGCCTAGGCTACAGCATCATTCATAGTACTTATATCTTGCCCACAGAAGAAATACAAAACTACCTAATATGTCATATTAGTTTTTCTGTGTCACTTTAACAAACTGTAAATCCGCTTTACTTTTACACCATTTGGAAACAGCACTCTTATGATGTCCACTTAACACAACGAAGGTAGGAACTGAACTTCTATGATTTCTTTACACTTCTTTAAATGCAATGCTACACTGGCATGCTTACTGCAAGGCAATCAAAGCTATCACAATCTATGTTGCAGTTACTTTTCAAGTACACATAAATGTTCAAAGCAGAGGTCTTTTCTGGTAACACATGAAGTTAGTGACTTTCTAGCTTACTCATTGGTATCTTCTGCATTACAAGATACTTGTTTTGAATAGTTCAGTACAATCATAATTCAAAAAGAGTGCAATTATCCATCACAAAACAGAGTCCACCTCTGTAGCTGAGTGGCTGGGGTCTGGGTTCAATTTTCGGCTGGGTTGGAGATTTTATCTGCTTGGGGACTGGGTGTTGTGTTGGCCTTATCATCATTAATTCACAAGTCACCGAAGTGGCATAAAATAAAAGACTTGCACTAGGTGCCCGAACAATTCCAGACAAGTTGTCCCAGCCAATTAGGTCAAGTGATCATTTCATTTCATATCATATCAAAAAACAGACACACTTAGAAAGCTTATTATTTTAATCATGGTTTTAATTTTCAGCAAGCATAGTATATACTTCTCAGAATAAAGTTTTAATCTGAAAAACACTTAGAAAGATTAAAAATCCCCAACTGCTAAAAACTTCTTTGTAAAATTTTGGTGACAAGAAATTTAGTCCAAAATAATTACAACACAAATTGGATGGAAACTGTTTTCTTCATGGGTGGTTTCTTTTTTTAGTTTTCAATATTTTTAAACACAACATGAATTACATATTAAATATTAAGAGAAGAAAACAGTAAGTACTACTTGATTTCCACAGTACAATAAATTTTAATTGTTCAAAACAATAGAGTGCATATTGCTGTGAAAAAAGCCTTTTTTTGACTTTGTCTCCCAATCTCTTCAAAGTTACGTTGTAATATGCCACTAATTTTAGTCTGTAAATAGCAATTCATTCCTTGCTCACAAAGTCATGGGCAATCAGTGTTCCCATAAACTTAATGCCAAAATGGAAAACAAATCTGCCAATTCTGACTGCCAACAACTGGGGTTACTACAATCACCAACATGGGAAACAGGAATTAAGCCCAAAGTGTCTTACACAGTATTTGTAACTTAAGAGATTTTTATGGCATCTAGGAACTGGCTGGTATATATAATGAATTTTCTGACTTGTGAATATCAGCAGTTCTACAAGCTGGTGGATGAAAAATTGTCAAAAACTGATGCTAACTGTGTATTAAAATAGCTCCAAGATTAAGGAGCATATTTCTATTATCAATAGTCAACACTTTACTGAAAATATCAGACTATTGTTTGAAAACTACTGGGTGATTATTTTCAATTACACTGTTGTGTACCAGCATGTGCTTCAATAGCAGTCTATTACCACTGGAATCTGGCCATAGATGCACTATCTCTTACATTAACTTCCTCACTGTGTTTGTCAATACTATAGCACACACAACAAATGAAAACTGCAGTCTGATATACAATCTAATGAATGTAGGTAATTCAGAGCATTGTATCACACAAATTTTTTTGTATCTCAATGAATGACAAAAGATTTAAAAATGTTTACATAACATTATATAACATTACATAACACAAACTGATAATGCTTTGTCAACATTTTTCAATGTGGTTTTTCAGTCAATAATATCATTACTGGGACATAATGAAATGCCCTTCTTTTAGATGAAGGACACCAAACAACTGCAATTAACTATTACATACAACATTATTTTTCAGGTGTTTAGGCAGTTGAAAAACCTGAAAAAATTATTCTGTGGGTAGCCATTGTTTACTGGCCATGAATGCACAATCAATTTGATTAAAATTCAATTTGGATGAATTGAAAACTATTTATTTCATACCTCATTTATCCGATAGTAAGATGAGGTCTTTTCTCCAAATTCATCATTCTAAAAATATGGGGTTGTCTTATATTTGCAGAATAAACTGTTGCTGCTGAGGTCAATGTTTCTACATTGTTAACAGATTAATACAGGAGTTGCCTTACATTTACAGATGAATCATTGGCTACTGAGGTTTCTAACAAATTTATTTTGAAGAATTCCATAGGCTAGGGATTAGTAAACAATGCTTTCATTTGAATAGGCTCGACATTTCCTGATACGCTGAAGCACTTTAAACAGTATAGATCTTGCTGAAACAATCAAGTGACATTTGATTCATGCACTAGTACAAGGGAAACACAAGAAACTACAAACTAGCCACTACAGAAACCTAACACCCTGCTTAAAATTTGGTAATTTTATGAAAAACAGCTGGAAGCAACATTAAATTCTATCAGCTTATAAAATTTTGTTGTATTTGGACATGTTTGCAATAAAAGTTCTTGTACATGCATTGATACAGTACACAAATGAGTTGCAAATGAAAAATTTGGTCACTGTTCATGTATCAGAATACAGGAGAGGAAGTCACCAGCTTCTAATGAGCTTTAGAACAAGATAATGAGATCAAGATGAAATGGGAAAGAAAATTAATCCAGAACTGAACGTCTAACAAAGTGAAGAAATCACATTAAACTGACTGCAATTGTTATCTCAGAATAAATTACAGCAGAAAAACAGCTCACTGGATCACAAGCCAAGTGTAAGTTCAAGAACTGGACTGAATCCTGATTGCAACCCTTTATTTATGAATTAGTTATTGTTTTTACATATGATATGTACCCTAGAAATTATTGCTGCCCATGATTCACTATCCCTCAAGCACAATACTACAGAAGTGTTGCAGGGGTAACACTGACACCAGCTTGGCTGAGAGGGCAGGAAGGGGAGTTGAGAGAGGGAGGCAAATTTCATTGTGCTGCCAACCATGGGAATCAATACTGCGTACTTTGGCTTTATATGAACATCTACCATGTTTGCACTGCAGTTTGCCTGAATCCCTTTGTGTTCAGAATCAAACTGACTTTAAAATTGGGTAAATATTCAACGACACACATATTTCTGCAGGAGATGCTAAAAGCCTACAATGGAGCCAGTGGCATACTTACATATTTTGTGCAGCAATGTTGGCACTCACCTTCAAGAGTGAGGAATGATAGAGCGGGTGTGTGTCAGCTACTGTTTCTACACGGCCAATGAGACAGACAATATGCTTGGAAGCAAGAGACATTATAATATTCTCATGTCAGTATAGAAGTGAAATTTGCTACGTGTTCAGAAAAAAAACCAGCTATATTCTCAGGTCCCACCATAATCACAACCTCGGAAATTGCCGCATATTCGGAAGAAGCAGATTTTTATTTGTGACACCGAAGACATACATTTTACAGCTGTCCTATTAGGTTGATTATAACGATGATTAAAAATTATGATACCACAAATGACCTGCTAAGCAAACAAAAAAGGTAGTGGGAACTAAAACTTAATGTCAACAATTTCTTTTGTTTACCTTATTTCCACTTGTATTATTAAAATGCAGACAATTAGAAAACGTGTAAGTTTAGAATATGTGTAATGTTAACTTTTCAGGCAGTCAATAAAAGTTTATAACTTTGATTAGACAGAATATGTTACAACATGAATTTTTCTCAAGGATCCTCTTTATAAATAAAAGGAGTGGGGGGTGGGGGGAAGGCCATCTTCTATTTAGGGTCATCTTATGCTAAAGTAATTACAGTACATAGGACTACAGGAAGACAAAGGTGTTAGCTTAAAGGTAAGTCATGAGGCTGGGCAACAAAAAGCAATTCACCTTCAAGCAATTTCCTAGCCACTTCTTCATCATGGAGACGATCCTTCAGACTGTCACGATCCATTGAGACGAGTGCAAGTTCGGCACGAGCATGGCCTACATCCAGTAATGTATCCAGCTGCTCTGAACCTTGTCCCTCCTCAAAAGCTTTTAACTGGCGGAGACAGTCTTGCAGTACTGTCAATTCACTGTCACGCATTGCAACAGTTTCCCGGGACTCTTCCAGCTCATTTGTTAATCGACTAATCTCCGAGCGTGTACTCTCAGTTATCTGTCTCAAAACAGTTGAATAAGTTAGACTGTGACAGATTCCTTTATAGGAACATAAATATTTGTCATACAGTATTTGTCTTCACAATAATACACAATTTAAAAATATAATTACTATAAAAATTAATTTTAAATTTTTACTATACCAGGAAGGCCACTTCAACGCTTGCCTAACCGAAGAATTTTAATTGAGAAAAGAAAACGCAATGGATGTATCAATAATTACTTGAGTTTCTACACTCAGCAACTTTTTTTATGCTTATGAAGTAAGGTTAATATTTTCTTTTTCACAAGTGTATTTATTGTGTGCACATTGGCTATATTCAATTGGCAATGGTAAATATTCTACTGTTTCATCAATAATATTCAGAAAGCCATGGCAAACATTTCACAAATATACTCAGCCAGCATGACTTAAGTGTTATCCCCAACAATGCTCTATCAACAACATACTGAAAGGAAAACATAAGAGTTTTAAGTCATGTTGACATCACAGTCTTCAGGGAGAGACCACTGTACCAACTCGGATTTGACAAGTAAGGAAGTTTTAACTGGTGATGTCATTACTGAAGGAGCTATCACAACATTTGACAGAAATGCTTTATGAAACCTCAGAAAACTTCAATAATGACTGTCAGACAAGGATCTGAACTTATGCTTTCCAAGTAGCAGCTAGTTCCTTTTTACATAAGCAGCTTGTTCTGGCAGCATTTTAAAAAAATCTGTATGCTGGTAAGCTGTTGTAAATGAAATGCAAATAGAGAAATTGTGAACAATGTTTTTATGAAATTATTAACTGGTGTTCTTGGTGGGAAACTCAAAAAGACAAGATTTATTCAATTCTATGCCGTGAAAGATAGAAGGCCATCAAGAAAAATAAAATTCATACTGGAATGCCCAAAATTTGTGGAGCAGCATATTGAGAAGAATTTAAACAGTAAAAACTGAATACCTCTACAGTTTTGCTACATAGAAGTTATCAGTGCTCTGCAGCTTTTCAAACAACGATGGCCCACAATGTAATATTTTGTGATAACTCATCACTTTATAAAAAGCTTTCCTTGGAGAGGAGAAAGTAAACTGTATTAGGTGAGACATCTTTTAAGTACACCCCAAAGAGGTATGTGTTTTGTAAGGGACCTATAGAGTTCTCAAGGTGAGATTACAGTTACCTAAATATGGAAAATCCTTTTACTAATTAAATTGCAGGGAGCAAAGGAATAAAAGCAAGGTGCCAAACTGCACAGGGTGTAGACATCACAAGTACTTTTGTCAAAGACTAAATTGATGTGTCAATTGGTACTCTTCATTAATTTGTGACTATGTCTAGCAGACCAGAGTGCAGCCTCCAGCTTTCACTAACAATCTGTCTGCTATTGGTCTTGTGAGGTAGCTTAAATAATGAATGCATACACAGAATGGTATTCAAATTCTTTCCCTGGCCAATTTAATTGAGCTTCTCCTAAGTTTTATAGGTTCTTATCTGCAGATTGTAGAATGTTCCTTCAACAAAGCCATTTCCACTTCTCCCATTCATGGCTGTCCATCTGCACCTGGATATGAATGGCATGTTAAGAAGTGATCCTGATCAAAACTGTGAAGAGGGGTATGGTCCTGATGTGGTACAGAAGTCAACGTGTTAAAATTAATAAATTTCAATACTGATAACATGTGTACAACATGATAATAAGCAATATATATAAAGACCATCATATATGGTTGACTGGCTCAAATTGCTGTAATAAGGTACCTGAGATAGTTGTTGCTGAAGGGCTCTTATCTTTTCTTCCATTTCTGACATCAGGTCAATTTTTTCCTTCTGAATTTTGAGAAGCGAATCTGTTGTCTAAAAAAAAGAAAATTATAAATGTTTATATTTACAACAGCACTCAATGTGAAATAACTTATATTTAGGGTAGACAGCAATAACGTGAAAATTTTTGAACAATTATTTTGTTCTTGTATTAATCAATAAGGATAGCTTCTGTGTATTTAAATTGGGCGTTATGTATTGATTGGTGTATCAATGATGCCAAGAACAAATGGAAGATAATTTCAAAGAATACTTAACTGTTATTTTTAATAGTAATGAAAATAAATCCAAATTGTTAAAAAAGTGTGTGTGTGTGGAGGGGGGGGGAGGGGGGGGGACGAGAGAGAGAGAGAGAGAGAGAGAGAGAGAGAGAGAGAGAGAGAGAGAGCCTAAAATGCTGGAGTGGATGCTCTATATTTCTGTGGGAGAAGCACTTATTGCTGATATCTAATATGCTGTACTGTAAGCACAAACTGACAATATCATTTTACACGTGTGTGGCATGGAGTTAATGAAATTTTTAATAAATTCATCTTACATCAAAAAAAGTAATCTCCAGTTTTGGAACAGTTATGATTGCTGGGATAGCTGCAACTGCCTTGTAAGTGAAAACCACAAGTGACCAATAATGCTCAAGTCAAGGCAGCAAGATGGCCACTATGTTCAAGAATTTACCGCACATTCTAATTGGGCATTGACCATCTGAACTAAATAGAGACGAATACTGTCTAGGAAATTGTCATTGATAGCATCAGCAAAGGACAGAAAAATGTATCTTTGACAAAACACTGAATAGTTTCAGCCAATGTGGAGATTCATATATCAATCAATTTCAGTTCCTGTCTGCACCATAAAAGGAAGGAAGATTGTTATTTAACATACCATCCAAAAGGTTTAAAACCCCCTTGAAAATGAGGTCATTATAGATAGAATGTGCACTAAAGATAGGGAAGGATGGGGAAGGAAATAAGTCTGTGGCCATTTCACTGCACTCCCAAAATTCAACAGTTAGGTTTTATTTTTTTGTTGAAACCTTTTTATGCACATTATACTAAATTGTAATGAAAAATGAAAATGAGAGCAAGGCTGATTAATATTAGTCAGTTTTGTGTTGTTGTTAGACAGATAAGAATGTTTGTTCATGATTTCTGTGAAGTTTTATTTGTTTGGACTTTGGACATATATAATTCAGAAATTCCTGATTAACATACAGGCATATTTTTCATCATAGAATTTCAACATATTCAGCATTACTGCACAATTAACAAAAACTTTAATAATTTCTAAATTAAGTTCATAACTCACAAAACACACCGTAATATGTCTTACCACTAAACATTCATATAAAAAGCATCATACATTGCAAATCGTTGCAAACAAATGCATACCAGATGGGAATAGACAGTTGTGAACATTGCAAATTGTTGCAAACAAATGCAGACCAGATGGAAACAGACAGGTATGGATTCCACAACATTCAGTAAAGGTATCACAGTGGCCTGGTGTTGCAATGCACATCCACGGAATTACAGTCTCCAACCACACCCAAAAACACAGTTGGGGTAGGGGTTCAACAAACAACGTAAAAATGCTGGCAAAATTTCCCATGGTTAAATTGTAACCAAGCAATAATTGGTGCATTAAATTTTGTGAACACTTTTGGCTCCTATACTATGGAGAATCAAGAAATACATGCTCAATGCCAGCAATTGTCTGCCCTTAAGCTAGTAAAGCAATTTCAAAAATTTGTTCTGTAACACATGTTCAGGCTGTAAGAAAAGTTGAGTGCTATTATTTTATCATATTTGCACTTACTGGTCTGGACAGTGTCCTTTAAGCCAAAGCATGACTAGTCTTTCTGGTTTGAGCTGCAAGACGGCACAGTACTGCTTGTATCTTAAAACTCACATGGTTGTTATTTTATTAGTTTTATTATTGTTGTGTACCATGCAAGAGGTACACAAAAAATACCATATCTCTCAAGTCCACACTGCAGCTTCCAGATGATGCACACAAACCTGGACTTTTTTCTGCTTCTGCGCCACTTCTTCCAGCATGTTGTGTGCATCCATCGATAGTGTGGACTGCTAACTGGGAACATTGTCAACCTTGAACTACATTGTATCTGCCTTGTGCTAGCGGACAAGGTGGACTAGTGGACAGGAACCAAAATACGACATGCCATGGACACTCAGACATTTACTAATCAGCAGTCACAAGCAGTTCACTTCAACGCTTGGAGTTAGTTCAGTACAGTATTCTGACAACCATCACCCAAGTCAGTGATCGTTATTTACAGAAAACTACAACCAGTTACGGGGTGTCTGAAAACTTACTATCAATGATGGTTACAATATCTTAAACTGCCAGGAGACAGCACAGTTATTCAGATATCATTATATTAGGTTAGGACACCATGTGCCACATCATCTGACATTTTTCTGACTTGGTAAAACATGAAAGATGTGACAATTTTTGACAATACTCAAGATTTGGTAACTACAAACTGCTGCTCAGTGCAAACCCACAGAACTCTTGTCAACATGGAGTAACAAGAGAAAAGAAACATAATGGAAAAAAGAGAAAAATACTAAGCAGGGCAAGATTTTATTTCCACTTAAACTTAGAGTGCACAAGTTATATTCATTGATTTTTTGTGGCAACACTGTGTGGCTTTATTCTGTGACTGATACATTCCAAGACTGCTAATCAGTTTCATTACCAGAAATGATTTTTTATGAATTTTGCAAACAGTTCTGAGGATATCTTTTGGACATGACCCAATCAGAGCTCGTCCTACAACCAGTAGTAAGCTTACTGCAACAACTGTCTGCAGCTCATGAGCTCATGGTGGCACGCTTCAAGACAGGAAGACCGATGACTAACAAAAATGACCATTGCAGTTCAAGCTGCCACCACTACCCTTTCCAGCATTCCATTAAAAAGCCGAGTCCTTGAACAACTACATCTAGCAACTAGAACAGCATTACCTCACACATCAGAGATCAGGTGATGCTGAACGAAAATCAGTTTTATTAATATATGAAGATCCCACTGTGTTTCAACTTCTTCATAGAAACTGTCCCCTACTTGTGAACCAGTGACTCTCATATACTGACATTAAACAATCGCTTGCAAAATAATTTGACTCTTCAAGTTCATGTTGCTGTTGCTGCCAGGCATAGATTTTTCTCAATGTTCCAAGAAGTCAAATCAAAGCTATAAACAGTAGATTACTCAATTACAGAACCTGACTAGGAAACATATATTTCATTGTGAAAATGGTCGCTGCAAGCAATCTTATGCAGACTCATTAATTTGTGACAGGCTTATCATGCACTCACCTGACAATAAATCAAAGTAGGGCTGTTTGGTTTAACAAACACATCTTTATAAGTTTGTTTGCTGTTGATTTGGCATATGAAAAAAATGCATGTATTTACAGAAGCAATACTGTGCACAGATGCTGACATATTAATTACACATCAACAGCTGGCACGGCCAAGCACACAGCAGGGCCAGATCTGGAAATTGCAGAGTGAGCATGCTATGCTGTACCGTAAACCACACATAGGGTGATTGTGTCTATCGCTGTTGCCCAGTCTTTGAAATTACTGTACAAAGACTGGGCATAGAGCTGAGGCATGCAAAACAAAGTACACTCATGCATATGGAAATGGCAAATTTGAAAACTTGCATGGATGAATCATGAGGTGAATGTTATCTTTCATGGGAATAAAAAGTTGTTAGCTGTTTACTCTTCAAGTCAACAAAGTGGAGAGCAATTTTCAAATTGACACTGGGTTGTCAATTTTAATCATTAACCTGTAGGCCTACAAAAAGTTAGGAATGCCAAAGTAAACAGACTTTCAAAGTTTGCTCTTCAGTTACAGCAATTAGGAGATTCCAGTAAAAGGACAATTTTCAACAGATATTAATATATAAACCATTTATGAAAAAGGCTACATTCGTAGACATAAATTTAAATAAATAAATCAACAAATTTACAAAGACTGGGTCTCTTCAATGCTTTGAGCTTCCTTCACAAGGGAACAAATCAAACTCAAACTGACATTCTAAATGGAGGGTTACATCAGCTATTGCGAAAATCTGATACTTTTCCCAAAGCAACTAGCAGTATTAAAGGTTATAAGACATACATTACACTGAAGGCAAATGAGCTGTCAAAGTTCTGCAAATAACACTACATTCCTTTTGTGATAAAAGGTAAAATAAAGGAGGAACTCGACCGTCTTCAACAGAATGTTGTTAAAGAAGCCATAACCAGTAGCCAAAGTTAGCTGGTGGTGTGTACTTTGGCAAATTGGATCTTAAACAGTCATATTTTCAGATTTCTTTGGATGAAGATACTGAGAGATTTATGGTGATAAATACGCCATTTGGTGTCTACTGTTACTACAGGTTACCCGTTGTAGTGGCCAGTCTGCCATGTTTGTTCCAGTGGAACTGCACCAAAGTTAAGTACCATTTGTAACATACTAGTAATAAATATTATTTGCTCCTTCTTGCTGTGTTGCCACATCTTCGTAATAGTGCTACCCTATCATGTGTTTATTTGGAAGCATGCAAGAACACAAAACCCGTTCCTTTGGCCAATTTTGAACCATCTGTTCAAATATGTCTACCACTGGACCATTCAGGTATGCTGTCAGCCATTAATGTAGTTACCATGAAAAAATTACTGAGCTTGGACACTCAAGATGATGAAAATCATCATCATCATCATCATCATCATCAACCAATTATAAGTTGATTAATACCAGTAGATGACCATGTCGCTGGGAACCTTGTAGCAATTACAACTCCCTATGTACAGCTATGCTGTCAGGTACTAGGACAGGGTGTATATGTGGACGAGTCCTGGATTTCCCGGTTAAAAATACACTTTCTACTGGATGAAAATACACTTTTCCCATGTTAAGTAGCAGCATACTTTTCCTCGGAACTGCAAAACTTTTCAATCCTTTAAATGATTGTGGTTTTATACACCAGCATAGAATTTACCAGCACTTTAGATAACGAAACTCAGGGGAAAAAACACATTCTGGAAAGATGTCTGATGTGCAGCAACACGTACACTGCATATTTTTGTATTACAAAAGTATAAACTCGAATTCCACGAAACACCACATGTTACTTTCTGAAGAATTGAAATTGAGATTGTGATGCGCTTTTGCAAGCCAGTCGTAGCTCATGTCAAGCGATCTCGCCAGGCGATGACAGTGGATATTCAGAGCATAGGACACGTGATGTAGCCAGCCAATAGCAACATCACTGTTAAGTAACGCAAACACACAAATAGGGAAAGGTAATGGTTTGAATTAATATACATAGTGTTGCTACAAGGAAAGAAAAGCTTTTACGTATAATATTGGTCTCTAAAATTAATAAGCTTTCACAAATAATGTTGATCTGTTTTGCGCGTGTTACATTTTAAGATACATCACACAAATGTGCCAGTAAAATTTTTAACGACATAAATGTCTGATCTTCTGGGCTCGAAAATATTCTAAATGGTCGTTGTCAAAGATTTGATTTTTGATGACAGTCAAACGCTCTGTGGCTTAAAAAATTCATCAGATATTCATGCACAGAGTTCATCTTGCGTAAAAAGAAATTTACTTTGAAAGTAACGCTTACCAAACAACCATTCGGAATATTTTCCCACGACCTGCTAGAAATAGATTCGTTTCAGCAGTTGCCAGAGAGCGCTAGATAACAGGCGTCACCGCACTTGCACAGCTACGGTGACGCAGGAAGCCCATACGTTCGTACATGTAAAACATTAAAAGATCTTACATTATGTCATAAAAGAAACAAAACATTAGAGGATACTCCAAGAGCATGGGAATACTGTGAACCATAATAAAATGCATCATTCGGCATAAAGTGCACATTCGTGTGTCCAGATTCATATGTAAATTTTGTTGGTGTCCCAGTACTGTATTATCTCATGTTTGGTTCTTTATTAAGGCATAATGCCATACGTGCTAGAAGATGAAAATGTGAACTTGAAATGCAGCAAACAGTTGAAACTAGCCAATAGTGTGGAATTAAAACACTTCGTTTAAATAAACTGACTGCCTCAGCAGAAAAGATTTCTTTAACAAACTGACAAAAATAAATTCATTGTTCTGCATGGCGATTAACACTTGACTGTCAGAGGGGTGGAAACAAAATAAAATCTGGAACTAATTACATATTTTTGCCTTCCATAATTATGTGCATGTATTTTAATTCACTTGATAGCTCCTGGCCACAGAAATCCGATTTGTTTTCATTTGACGTGAGAGCAATAAACAAAGAGGAAACAGCAAAATCACTTAACATAAACACGGGACACATGTAAGACATGTAATTTGGTCTTAAGTGTGCCAAAGTGAAGTGCCACGCCACTTCACACAGCATTCTTCCATCGCACATCTCTGTATGTCGCTCTGTGGAATTCAAACATGCGATATTTTGTAATGGATGCCATCAAACTATATTCATGCCAGTGCCTCTCCAGCTCCCAGTTGGTCGGTTTGACATCCTGCCCCTCTTGAAAAAAATCTTGCAATTAATACTGGATGTGGTTATTTGTAACCGGCAGAACAAGAACTCTTCAGAAAATTTGCAGTCTTTACTGCCTATTAGCTAATAATTTGCTGTTTTGTGTGACATAAAATTAAATATCAGATACATAAAACAAGTAAAGACAAGAGACAAGCAAGACAGTAGCACACATTTCTTCAATACCAGGTCCTAGTTTTTTTTCTCTCTAATCTTGCCACAGCTTTATATGGCGTACTTTCCTTTCTGGGAAAGAATCTATTACCTCATCAAAGTTCGTCAACGTTTTGCTACATGAAAAATGAAATGTCGTTGTCTAATACTAGAAAAGCTGTTGATACAAATAGTACCAAAGACTGGTGTGGTTTCTCGATCTGATTACGTGTATTTTGTCACTGCTAGATAAAATGAAATAGGCCTGCCTAATATTGCAGCAATTGTTACACACACAAAATACTGTTTGGCACAAATGGTCATTTTTATAACACAACGGAATATAATTCACGAAGTACCAATATCAAATGCCTATTAGGCATACTACAAGCAAAAAGATTTATGTTAGGAAATAGTTTCACATACTCTCTAGCTTCTGAAGCAAGAGATCGAAAAGTAGTAGTATGAAATTTTTATATAAATTTGGAATCATCATATTTTTCCGTGATTTGTGAGAGTCCCCATTTCTTTTCCTTCCACGTTCTAACAATCAATCTTGTCATCACTAATTCTGCAACTATCCTTGCCAGTGTCAAAGCTTATTCTCTGGTTAAGTTCACTAACCCTGCCACAATCACCAGTTTAGTTATCTCGCATTTATTCTCCAGTTAGTCGTTATTACATGTTTGTACAACGCATTTTCCAGGCTACTCCCAGAATAGAACTTTAGCAGCTGCTAGCCGGGGACTGTATGATTGGCCCTTAGAAGTGTAGCAGTCTGGCCAAAAGGTTTCTGTCAAAATTTCATTTTCTTGGATACACGGAGGAGACAATACGCAATCTTTGTTGCCTGTTATTCCTGTTAGTTGTTTATTTCCACTCTGGTAGTCTGAATCTATGGAATTCGCTAGTAGTTATAACAATGCTGATTATTTGCAAACCCAGTCAACCACATAAACAGCGATTGGCATTCACCTGTTCGGTTTTATTCTGTTCAGATTGTATAGACCCATCCTCTTCTGTCTGCTGGAAAGTTTATTTCTAGATGCGATGGGGATTCCCCTGGCAGAGACAGCACATACACTATGCACGCATTCAAAAATCAACTTACGATTCTTTCAGAATTCAACTTAGAATTGTTCAAAAACCAACAGGGATGTGTTCAAAATCATATGAGTAATCGATAGACCAACGTGTGCTGGTTGTTAGGCACTTTGTGAAACAAGGTCTTTTCCCTCAATAATATGAATTTGGTGTCAATTGTATTATTTCTCTGGCTGCACATTAATGACTGTGCTTTGAAAATTTCCTTTAGTTACTCACCATAGTGACATTGGCGAATATATTGTTCTTTTCAAACAATGGCAACTCTAATCTATCTTTTCCTTATATTGCTCTTTTGGCATTTGTTGGGGGTGACAGAAAAGGATGCTGCAGAGTTTTACACAAACAAGCTAATGGTTTAGTGTTCCATGTATATAATTTCTTCAAAAGTGAGCTGGAAGCTGACAATGAATCCCCAAGTCTTGCCTGCCTAAATGTTTCCAACTGCATTCAAGAGCAGCTACATGATGTGGTGTAGGAATGAAAAACTGTACAGCAGATTTCTAGTGAACTGAACACGCAAGTTACAACTAGTGAAAGCATAGCCCATATCAGTAGCTGAGTGGTCAGTGTAGCTGACTGCCATGCAGAGAATCCGGGTACAATTCCCAGTACTGCCAGGGATTTTTCCTTGGTTGGAGGACTGGTGTAGGGGGGCACTCTGTCTCATGAGGCCAAATGACGAGCTACTCAACTGATTACCAGCAGATCCCAGGTCAAGAAATCGGACGACGACCTGGAGAATGGTGTGCTCACCATGTGCCATTCCATATTGCACCCAATGACACCAGTGGCAGAGGATGATATGGCGGTTGGTCGAGCCCATAGGTTCCTCTAGGGCCAGGAAGTGGAACTTAACTTTAGTGAAAGCACATTCTTTAAATCACTACGAAAACAACTCCATCATATAAAAGAAATAGGCAACCTGGGGAACCCTGTTCATGTTGTATATTGTACAATACTCTGTGTGTATTCTGAAGGTGAATATCTGAGTGCAGGCAACTTAATTTCATGCATGAAGGAAGCAACAAATTTTGAAGACAGTAATAGACGATGTTAATAATATTAAATAACATGGGCTCTGGTATCGGTATGATCACTGTGAGGGTTTACTTATGAAGAGGATTGATATTGTGTGTGTAAGGAAGAACGCAAAAGATCTGAGACTGTAGAACATTCAGGATTAATTAAATTACCAAAAATACGAAAACCGTACCCACACAAGGTAAATGTGTTGAAAATGAGTTACAAATTTGGTGTTTCCAAGTTGTGGTGAGGCAAATTATTGTCATTCAAGTATGATCAGCCATGGTAGTATTCCTCATAAACATATATTTATGGCCTAATTTGAGTTCCAAGGAGTACCACAGAAAAATGATATATGATGTGCTCCAACAATGGTTTTCAATCTACATACTGCCATACCTCGTTCACTCTTGGCTAAACCATCAATGCCCCTACTAGACTTCCCAGGAAATTTCATGTTGTCACTTTGTTATTGAACAATGACGACTCCAAAAATTCATCACAAAACAGAGCAGAAATGCAGCTTCTTGTTAGTGCATGTGCATACTGTAATCACAAAATATCTGACTTCAAAAGAATGTGGGCACCTTACAAATACCATTACAATCATATAACACTGATATGTGCTCTGGTAAAATGGTATGTGCAGAGAAAAACAGTATGTTTAAAATTGTAGCACTGAGAGAGACTTCTTGTTTTTGTTGCTGTGATCTTCAATTCAAAGAATGGTTTGATGTATCTATCCACATTAGTCTACCCTGTACAAGCCTCTTCATCTCTGTATAACTACTGCAACCCCACATTCATACTTAGCGTTTGTATACAACTTGCTAGACAAAAGACTATAAAGTTGCACAAGCCACATCAATACTAAAGAAAGAAAATAGGGGTAAGCCCCTGAATTACAGACCCATATCACTGATGTTGATTTGCAATAGGGTTTTGCAAAACACATTGTGCTCAAACTACACACATCAAAAAAAGTTTAGCATCACCCCAGTTCCCAGAACTCCTGAAGGTAGATGTGACTGTGGATATTGTATCACAGACACACTCCCTTTGACTGTTCAGAGATGTCACTAAACCCACAAAAAGATGTAAACAACCATGCATGAGCAGCACCTATGAGATGGAGGGGGCCCAACAGCCAATCAGTTCCAGCCATTCCACCAGGAAGGAGGTACAAAGCTCATATTGTTTGTAGTTCAACCATGGCTAGACTGTCAATACTGTGGTTCGATCATGTCCACATTGTTACTTTGTGCCATGAAGGGCTCTCAACAAGGGAAGTGTCCAGGTGTCTCTGAGTGTACCAAAGCGATGTTGTTCAGACATGGAGGCGATACAGAGAGAGACAGGAACTGTTGACGACATGCCTTTCTCACGCTGTACAAGGGCTACTACTGCGATATGAGCAGCCCTCTTAGATTGTTTGCAGATGATATTGTCATTTACTGTCTTGTAAAGTCATCAGAAGATCAGAATCAATTGCTAACTAATTTAGACAAGGTATCTGTATAGTGCATAAGACAGCAATTGACACTAAACAGTGGAAAGTGTGAGGTTATCCAAATCTGTACTAAAAGGAATCCGATAAATTTCAGTTACACAACAAATTGCACAAATCTAAAGGTATCAATTCAACTAAACACCTAGAGATTACAATTAAAGAGACTAAAATGAACAAGTTAAACTGGAACAATCACATGTTGTGGGAAAGGCCACAAAACGCATTTTATTGGCAGAACACATTGAAAATGCAACATGTTTACTAAATAGAATGCCTACAATATGCTTGACTGTCCTCTTTTCAAGTATTGCTGTGTGGTTTGGTATCCATACTAGATAGGACGGATGGAGGACACTAGAAAAGTTCAAAGAAGGGCAGCTTGTTTTGTATTATAGTGAAAGGACTGGGTGTGCGGTGGGGGGTGAGGGGGGTGGGGGGCTGGGGAGACAGTGTCATGGACATGATATGCCAGTTAGGATGAAAAATATTAAACAAAGGCTTTTCTGTTGAGGGAAGAAATTTTCATGAAATTTCAGTAACCAACTTTCTCTTCCAAATGCAAAATTATTTTGACGACACTGATGTCGATAGTGAGAGATTATAATCACAATAAAATAGGAGGAATCAGAGCTTGCATGGCAAGATTTAACAGTTTGTTTTTCTCGCACACTGTCCGAGAATGAATGGTAGATATACAGTCTGAAGGTAGTCTGATGAATCCTCTGCGAGGCACTTATGTGTCAACTGCTGAGTAGTCATGTAGATGAAGAACCAAGTGTTAGCACTGATTAAGTTATACTGTGTGCAAAATTCTACCAGGTGGCTTCTTCTTTTGTTCCTTTCCTCCAGTCCGTGTTGTATTACTAGTTTTCCTTGTCTTCCTTTTCCTATTACTGAATTCCAGTAAATCAGCACAATTAAATCTTTGTTTTCCTTCATTAAATTTACTCATCATACACTCTTTCAATCTCTTCATCATCTGTGGAGGTAGTTGACATATAAATTCATACTATTGTGATGTGTATTACCCTCTCGTCTATCTTGGCTATGATAAAGCGTTGACTATTCTGTTCATAGTAACTTACTCACATTTCTATTTTCTACTTCATTATCAGACTTACTCTTGCATGACCCCTATCTTTTTTGTGTTGATAATGCCTGTACTGATATAACCAGAAGTTTTGTTCTTCTTGCCATCTCAATTCAGTAATTCTCACTATGATCCATTTTGTTTTTAAATTGACTAACCTACCCAACTAATTAAGGGATCTAACATCCCACTCTCTGGCCCACAGAGTGCCAGTCTTGTTTCTCCTAATGACGACATCCTCCTGAGCAATGTCCATCCAGAGATTCATATGGAGGACAATTTTACATCAGCAATATTTTACCCACAATGACAGGATCATCACTAAGCCGTACAGTGGAGCTGCATGCCTCATTGTTTCAGTTTCCTCCTTGTTTCAGCCATTTGAGTACCAGTACAACAAAGCCACACTGATTAACGTTGCAAAACCAGATCAATTATTCAGAATACTGCACCTGTCACTCCTGAAAAGGCAGCTGCCCCTATTCAGGAACCATGGATTAGTCTGGTCTCTGCACAGATACTTCTCCATTGTAGTTTCATGTGATATGGCTATCTGTATGGTTGAGGTAAGGAAACCATGCGCACTCCAATTTCATGGGCGACAGGACGGGGGGGCGACAGTACGGGTGGCGGCAGGAGGCGGAAGAGGGGGGGGAGAGGGGGATTGAACACACAATAATCAACACAATCACGATTTCCACATGTGCAGATATACAGAAAACTTTTCCAAAAGATTACCAACAAGAATTAACAAGGATATTGTTATAAATCCCTTGCTTTCAGGGGTAAAATGCTTCAAATCTCCATCTGGCAATCCAGTTTTAAGTTTTCTCTGGTGGGGATGGTACATTTGGATAGCACATGGCTAATTTCCTTACTCCTGCTTCTCTCATTCCAAGCTTGTGCTCCAATTCTAATGACCTTATTGTCAACTAGATGTTAAATCCTAGTATTCCTTCTTTTGTTACCACATCTGTAATTATAAATATTCATAAATTATCTTGGTACTACGGTGAAAACGATGACTATATTTATTGGTCTGAACAAGGTAACAAATAACCAATTATTGCCTTGTCTGTTTGGCTGGTAACTCCATAGCCAGATACCAATTTTTTAAGTTCCTTGATTTGCAGTCTCTGTAGTTGCTGTGTAATTATTTAAGGTACTTCAATCCATCTTTGCCACTATTTAAAATATGTGTGTATTTTGTCATACAAGTTTTAATAGTTGCAAAAACTGATTTGAAATACCTTAACCAAAATAGTTCCTTATTCATTCCTCAAACTGAACAAATACATACCTATTTATGCCCAACTGGTTACCAAGGCCCTTTTAATGTATGAAATGCAGGTGTATGATTAACAAATAGCTTTTTCTCGAAAGAAATTACTTTATAGTTATAAACATTTACTTTGACTAGTGTTATTACATATTAATCATTGGACAATTTATTACAAAATTCCATCTTGGGTGTTTGCAAGAATGTCTCTTGGCTGGCAAAGTTGAACTTCTTTAGGATTTGTCACCGATAATTTCTATTCAGCCAAGCTGCTATTAAAATTCAATTGCACTGCCATTAACTTTCACCACCCAGCAATTTCCTAGTTTTTGCAGCTGAAAATCATTATGAACGTATTCACTGGGTTGCTATCTGTGATGGTTCTACCAAGGTAGCAATCTATTGCAGTGTACAGAAAAGCAATACTACTATGTCTACTAGGTGCAAAATATATTCACTACAGCACAGGTAGTCAACCTGTTTTATCATCATCCACTTTTGTACATCTGTTAATAGTAAAATTTTCTAATTGTCCACTTGTTCCACAGTAATAGTGATGAGCATAGTAAGGAAGTAACTTTACTTTATAAAGCAAAGTTACAACAAGTTAAAGGACATAATAATAACTGCTTACCAAACATTTTATGAAAACCTGTCGCTTACCACCCACAATGAAAGTTGTAACACCCGCTAGTAGGCAGTAGGACCAAGTTGACTATCACCGCGTTAGAGTGATGGAACACTAAATCAATAACAATACTGCTTTGCATGCATGTATGAACGAACGCAGACCAGCTGCCAGCCTATTGCTAAAATGACAGCACACTGAGAGCAAACTAGTCACAGTATTCTCCCCCTCTTTCTGCTCTGAAAATTTCATGAAGTCAGATTTTTACCTACACACTAGTCTAATAATGACATTATGGCATATATTACACTGCTGAGTACAACACTATCTCTATTTGCATCGAAGTGGATGGTGGCAATAAGCAGTAACAAATCATGGAATCAGAATACTGATGACTGCCCTTGTATCAGTCACATGCATAGGTGACCAAATAGCCACTTCTCTGTTCATGTAATAACATCACTGTTTGTTGGAAGCTGTAAAAGCATCAATGTTCCACAAATGACTTCCGAAAATATCGATTTCCCCCCCCCCCCCCCCTCCCCAGTTATTTGTAATAGTTTATTAAGTTCTATCTACACTTCACATGGATTATATTATTAATATTATTGTTGTTATCAATGTTATCATTAATGTGTAATCTTACTTTCTGTAACTCCTCTTCTTGTACTGAGAGTTTTTCAGTTGCTGCAGCCAGTTCCTGTTGAAGATTTTCATTCTGGAAGATATCACATGACAGTTAAAAACTAAAATCACCACAATAGACAATCACAATTTTACACAAAATGTATGAGGTCCAAGTCAATTATTAGAAAATTACAGATATTTTCCATGGAAAAGTAGGCATACTTTTACTACGGTTGAAGTAATTAACTGACAAAGAAAACCATATAGTCCATTTAATAACAAAATATATACGAGAAGACAGAACTTGTAGCTGAACCAGCTCATGATTCCAGGTAACAGCAGTTATGCAAATGGTAACGGCACAATTCAACTCAATTAAGTTTGTGCTGAAATTACCTAATAATTGCCAATGTTATATTTCAGTACATTTTTCTCCCTACAGCAAATTTGGTCTCATGCCTCTTCCTATACATGGATGAGTCAAAACATAAGGAGCGAAACATTATGAGAATGACCACCATTAAATTGAATGCTGCCTAATAGCACTGCTGGCAAGTGAAGTGGAAGGGAAGTATACAATCAGAGCACAGACTTAATGGAAAATCATTCTAGTGATGATATGGGTGACAAGTGGAAAAATCCACTGACATAAGTTACTTTGATACATGGCAAAATAAAACAACAGAAAATTCAGGATAGAAAAACAATTATATGAAAAGGACAGACTGCTACTCATCACACAGAGGAGGCATTAAGTCACAAACAGGCACAATGAATAAGAATGCTGGACATATTCATATACTGGACTAAGCCCTTCATCATCAGATGTAGAAGAAATATACACATTCACACAACAACTCAGACACATATGGCCACTGTCATCTGCAGGCACTGAGGCAAATGACAAATGGTGAACACCTGGGTATAAGCATCTCAAAAATAGTGAAGCTGATTGGCTGTTTGCATGCTACTGTTGTGAGAACCAATGGACTGTGGTTGAAGAACAGCAAATCCACGACTGGGTGACAAGGTGTTGGACGTCCACAACCCATATCACTGACTGTGGAGGTTGGAGACTTGCCCACTCTGTAATGCAGGACAGGCACCAACCTGTAGCAGATTTGATGACAGAGAACACTGCCAGTGCAGGCCCAAGTGTTTTGGAGCACACTGTTCAGTGCATATTGTTAAACATTGGGTTCCACAGCAGATGATCACTGTGTGTTCCCGTGTTGACCCAAATATTTCATCAATTATGATTGCAATGGGTACGAGGTGATCAAGATAAACTGTGAATCAATAATGGAAATGTGCTGCATGGTCAGATGAATCACGTTTCTCGTTATACCAGGTTGATGGTTGAATCTGGATACATTGCCATCCAGGTGAATGCCTGCTTGGGGCAGTGTTATGCTTTGGGGAATGATATTGTGGGCTTTCGTGTGATCTGTGGCTGTAATTGAGGGTATCAAGACAGCTGTGAACTATGTGAACATTATGGCAGACTACTGCATTTCCTGCATTTCTTCCCCAATGGCATCTAGCAGGACAACTGTCTGTGTCACAGGTCCAGAATTGTGCTACAATGATTTAAGGATCATGATAGCAAACTCATCTTGATTTCTTGGTGACCAAATTTGTCTGATTGGAACCTGATGGAAAACATCTGGGACACTATCAAGCAGCAGCTCCAGGCCCACAGTCAACAGACCTGTAATTCATGGGAACTGCAGCAGGAGCTCTGCATATACGTCAGATGCTATATACTTCTGGTAACCTACCTCAGACCTGTGGAGTTCATTCAGGCAGAATCAGTGTTGTATTGCATTACATAGGTGGATCAACACACTATTAAGAAGGAGATCAGAATGTTTCTGCTCATCATCCCTTTAACATGCTGTTAAACAATGTTTGGATCACATTTTTGGTAGGATGGGGCAACAGAAGTTACAGAAAAAAGATTCAATAATATATACACAATACTTATGAATGGAACAAGCAGAAAGTATTGATGGAGGCCATACACTTTCGTGCAAGAATAATTTGTGAAAGGAGCTTTTTTCAAACAGATGTGAAAATGTAAAACATGTCAAAATTGTTTCCAGAATGAAATTTTCACTCTGAGGCAGAATGTACACTGATATGAAACTTCCTGGCAGATTAAAACTGTGTGCTGGAATGAGACTCGAACTTGGCACCTTTGTATTTTGCGGGTAAGTGCTCTATTAACTGAGCTACCCAAGTACAGCTCATGACTCGACCTTACAGCTTCACTTTTGCTAGTACTTCATCTCCTACCTTCCAAACTTTGCAGAAATTATCCAGACAAACTACTGGCAGAAGTAAAGCTGTGAGGATGGGTTGTGAATTGTGCTTGAGTAGCTCAGTTGGTAGAGCACTTGCCAATGAAAGGAAAAGGTCCTGAGTTCAAGTCTTAGTCAAGTACATAGTTTTAATCTGCCAGGAAGTTTAATGCCCAACTTGTTTGGTGCTTCATGTAAAAGATTCCCGATTGCTCTGACCTATGGTAGGGGAATAAATTGAGAGAGAATACCCACAAAGAATAAAAAAACCAGCAAATTACGAGAACAGAAACATGAAATTTACTAACTTTACTGTAGAGAGGAAAGTTAGATAACGTCATACAAGAGAGAGTATGTACTTGTTATGTGTGAGGTGAGTTGGGAAGAAACAGTCTGATAAAAAGTGATGTATTTATGCTGTACTACTCGTAAGAGGAAAAACGTTGAGAAAATGGGGCAAAAACATTGTTTGGATGGAAAAAAAGTGGAACATGTAGGCAGATGACAGATCCATGTAAGACCTCACGGAAGTCAAAAGATTTGGTATTCATACAGGTACACATGAAAACCATCCACAGTAAAGATGAGGAGACAAAAGAAAACTATGAAAAGATAAAATATTTTTTCCATAAGAAATGCCTGCATAACTGCTATGAGGACTTGGAATGCTGTGGTGGGTGAAAGGAATGGAAGGAGATATAGTGAGACAATATGGACTATGAACAAGGAATGATAAGAGGCGAAAGACTAATTATTTTTGCAAAAGAAACTCATTAGCTGTTGGCAACATGTTGTTTCAGAACCACAAAATGAGATGATATAAATGAGATTCTAGTCTGAATGGATAGAGGTACCCATATGACTACATACGAGGTGTGATAAAGTTATGGGGATTTTTGTTTTTCTTAAAGAATCTTTACTTATTCATCAACTTTGTCCCCTTCAAAGTAGTCACCCCAGATATAATACACTTGTGCCAATACTTTTTACAATCTTGGAAGCACTTCTGGAAGTCACTTTTCGATATAGTGTTCAGCTCCTTCAGTGATTCTGTTTTTACACATTGATGGTGGTAAGATGACATCCTTTCATGTTTCTCTTCAGCCTCAGGAATAGAAGGAAATCACAGGGGGCCATGTCCAGGGAATATGGTGGCTAAGGCAACATTACAGTTTTTTTTTTTTTTTTTTTTTTTTGCCAAAATCATGAACAAGTATTGAGGTGTAAGCAGGAACATTATTGTGATGCAATTTGCCAAAGTGGTTTGGCCACAATTCTGGTCATTTTCTTCAGATTTCTTCTCACAAATGTGACTTCCAGGTAGTATTCCTTACTGACCGTATGGTCATAAGGCAGGAACTCATGATGGAATATCCCATAGTAATCAAAGAAAACTGTGAGAAGAACCTTCATATGTGACTGTAATTGTTGAATATTTTTCAGTCTTAGCTCTTCAGTAAGTTTCCATTGGGATAATTGGGCCTCGGTTTCAACATCGTATCCCTATACCAACATTTCGTCACCTGTTAGAAGTTCTGGATTGTTGTCAATTTTGTTCAGCAATTCCTGAGCAATGTCTATGTGACGCTGTTTTTGGTTGAAATTCAACAATTTTCACACAAACTTTCCTGCTACACATTTTATGCTTTAAACATCCAAAATTGCTTGTTATGGGCAAACCTCTCTGATGGTGATTCAATGATTTTCCAGAACCATTTTCTTCATCATCAGTAACTGATGTGCTAGGGCAACCAGGGCAGTTGTCTTCAATGTTTTCTTGACCCTCTATGAAATGTTTATACTACCAGTAAACTCTTATCTTACTCATAGCAGACTTGCCAAAAGCCACAATCAACATTTCAAATGCGGTGCTGCACTTTATTCCATTTTCAAGCAAATTTTAATGCAAATTCTTTGCCTGGTCACAGGGGAAATACAAGTAAAGATGCAGAAAGTATGAGGAGGAAAAGGGCAGTCTCATGGCAGCTGCAACATATGTTGCAGAAAACAAAGTCTGAAGTCATCAGGAATGAATGGGTAACAGAATACATGTTGAAAATGATGGAAGAGCAAAGGAAATGGAATAAATAGAGAAGGAAAAATGACACAGGAAACTGAATAATGAATTAAGGAGAGAAATAAAACATGCAAGAGAAAAATGGATGAAATGAAAATGCAAGGAAACAGAGAAAGAATGAACGTATGAAATGATGTTCATATAAGCTATGGAGATAGGGGTTGGGTTGCTTTGGGGAAGACCAAACTGCGAGGTCATCGGTCTCATCGGATTAGGGAAGGATGGGGAAGGAAGTCAGCCGTCAGCCGTGCCCTTTCAAAGGAACCATCCCGGCATTTGCCTGTATCGATTTAGGGAAATCACGGAAAACCTAAATCAGGATGGCCGGACGCGGGATTGAACCGTCGTCCTCCCGAATGCGAGTCCAGTGTTATGGAGATAGGAACAGGATGTTTAATATGGAAATTGAAAGAAAGGAAGAAACAGCAACCCAAGAGCCATAAGATGCGTTAAATGGATGGAAAGAATGTATACTGTGTCTTTATGAGATGGATCAAAGCTCAAGCAATATAAAGACAGCCAGATGACGAAAAAGGATGAAGTGCAAAAAACAATGAATAAGATGAGGGAATTGATTTGCCAGCAGAAGTGATGATTAGCCTGGGAGACAGAGGAAGAGGAGGGAGGGGAGGCAAGTGGGAGTGGGGAGGGGAGGGGAGGGGGGAAGGAGGGGGGAGGGAGAGAGAGGGAGAGAGGGAGAGAGAGAGAGAGAGAGAGAGACCACTTTTGTAGTGAGATGTACAAAATAGGAGAATAGGCAAAGAATTCTATCATAACAGTAATGAGACCAATAGAAACAGGAAGAATACTGAAAAGTGTGAAGGACATAGGACTATTAATTTAATTTTTCATGCAGTTAAAATACAAAGTATTACTGAGAGTAGAGAGCAGAAAGTTTTATGCAAATCTTAGTTGGCTCATTGCAGAACAGTTTTGGGATTAGAAAGTGTAAAGGAACAAGAGATGCAGATGAGTTCAGCTGGAAAAAAGTGGAGTTTGTGTTGGAGAAAAGAGAATAGCATGTATACTATATGATTTGCAGATAATATGGTGTTACTAGCAGGAAATGAAAGAAGAGCAAACATATGTGGACAGATCTGAATGAGACCTGGCAAAAATGTGATATGGTGTTCAATAAGGAAAAGAAACAATATGCGTAGTGATTGGCAAAGGAGATAAAATTAAAATAGGACAAATTAAAATCAGCCACGTGACAGACTTCAAATATATAGGAAGGATAATAACAGAAGATCTATGGTGCCAATAGTAGGTCAAAGCTCAAATTGGGGTAGTTAAGGAAGTTTTCAACATGAAGGTGAACTTCTTATATGGAAAGCTAGATAACGAGCTCACAAAAAGTCTAGCTAAATATTTTGTTTCAGGAGTGTGGCAGACTATGCAGCTGAAAATTTGAAACATAGATAATAAGTAAAGAGGACAGAAGTGTTTGCAAGCATTGGAGATGTGGGTTTGGAAGAGGATGTGAAGGATTAGTTGGTAACAGAGTGTCTAATAAAGAAGTGTTGGAAAGAATAAGGGAGAGAAGATCAATATTGGAAGCTTTGAGAAAAAGAACAAACAATTGACATCGTCAAATGTTGCGATGGGACTGTCTGCTAGTGAGTCCATTAAAAGGATTAGTGTGTTGGAGAAGAATGAAAGGACGAAAAAAATACAAGATTAAGGATCGCATTAACAGAAGTGAAAGCTTTGTGGAAGAGAGCAGCAGAAGACAGGAGGACTAATACATTTGAAACTACGAACTGTAGTCTTTGGTCGCCCTCTACAATTTACATACCCTTCCTCTACACTTCTGTCCATTACAAAATTAATTATTCTTTGATTCCTCAGAATGTGTGCTATCAACTCAAACATTCTTTTAGTCAAGCTATGGCATAAAGTTTGTTTCTCTCCTATTCGATTCAGTTCCTCTACATTGGTGATTCAATCTACCATTATATCTTTAGTATTCTTCTGTAACATTAGTGTTCTTAGATAACACAGTATATTGCTCCTTCTCTTGTTTCACTTTCATTTACGAAGACTTTACAGACAAATATTTTGAGAAGACACTTCGTAACAGCTAAATTTATATGCAGTGTTAATACATCTCTATTTCAAAAACAAAACACACTTATTGCTACTGCAAGTCTGCATTCTATGTCCGCTTTGGTTTTGCCAATGTCAGTTACAGCAAAAGTCATCTACTACTATTAGTGTCTTATTTCCTATTTAACTACCCTAACATTTCCTATAGTACATGTTAGCTAACTTTAATTAAGTTGTTTTCATAGTAATATGTAGTTTAACATGGAAGCATACTCTTACCTCTTGGCTTTTGATGCTGAGATTATTATTCATTTCAGTGATAGTGTGTTGTTGAGCATCAAGTTGTTTTTGTAAATGCTCCACACTTTTCACCAATGTTTCTGAGCCATGTTGAGTGGAGAGGAAATCTGACAGCATCCGGTTCAGTTCAAGACCAGCTTCTGTTGCAGCTTCCAGCTCCTTCTCCAGAGACGCCACCTGCTCCTCCAGTTCAGCTCGTGCAACCTAAAAAACATTTCAAAATATTCTACAGAGGAATGAGTGACATATTTACAACTGATTGTGATTAAGGAGCAATCATTAGTATTCAGATATGGTTAGAACTGAAGAAAAATAAGTAAGTTCATGTTACAAAACACTTTGAACATATAGGTATACACAGTGCTTTGTTAGTGAGGTTCCCACTGGTACCCAATACTGGTATCTCTGAAGGCGGAGGGGCGGGGCGGGGGGAGGGGGGGGGGGGGGGGGGTGGACATCAGAACCACAGGTTTCAAGATGTGGTAAGATAGAAGTTTTGCTGCAGTTGAAGCAATGTAAAATTATGACTGCTTGGTGTGAGACTAGACTCACTTTATCCAGACATACACAGTGTCAGGCAAAGCAGTTGGTTGTGGCCAGCTGACCCATCTTCCCCTTTCAGCCTGGTTCACCACTCTGTGCATGTTCCACTACACTACTGCCAACCACCATATGCCACTTCAGTCAGTTTGTTGGATTGGACTCAGGCTGGTGTGTCAAGTGTCCATGCTACCTGCCACGATTCTGGTGTGCTTGCTCAGATCTCTCAAGTAATACTTTAAACTCAAAGTGCGCAAAGCTTTCGCTCACCATGTATAATGGATACAATTACTATTTATTTCAGCAAAAAACCCAAAGACAAGAACCTAGACGAAGCTGAAAAATGCCTGCCACCACCAATGGAAACAGTTTAATCGGTTTCACCATTACCTGCTTCAGCCAGTGTCACTCTATCTTCTTCTATTCATGACACCAAAGAAGAAGATAAACGGTGGCCACACTGTTGGACTTTTGAACAGAAGAGCAAGTTTTGTAAAAAATAAAAATGGTTTATTGTAAACAACAAGAAACTGGGCAGTGAGGCTTGCCGAAAAGCCGTATCTTTGGGTGTTGTTGGGGGAGGGGGGTTGGGGAAACAGCAATGGATTGGATGTGATACCACTAGTTTTGGGGAAACTCGACACCAGCAACAAATAGCGTTGAGAAAAAAAAAAGATATCTGATCACAAAGACTGTCTGCTAAAATTTTTATAGCTGCTTCAGCGTGCAGAGTTCCAAAAAGAAATACTGGAAAATATTTGTTTGATGAGCATATCAGAAGAAAAAGAAGTTACATCAAGAATTTTTCACACTGCCTGTAAGATCTTTTAATAATTTTGAAGCAGAAATCAATGTGCAAACACTCAATGGATTAAATATGGGCCGAATTCTCCATTCCAATAAAGCATGTGTGAATATCAGCAACCATATCAATCTTTAGTTTTCAGAAATGGTTAGAATAGAAGAAAAATAAGTTATTCATGTTATAAACACAGTGTTTCACTAGTGATAGTACCCACTGGTAACCCCATACCTCTGTAAATGCTCCACACTCTTCACCAAGGTTTCCGAGCCACTATTCTGGTGCGTTTGCTCAGTTCTCAGATTTTGTATGTTTGAGTTTGCCTTTCAAGACTGAGTACAGATCCCACATAAATTTACTTTTTAATTAGTTGAACTCTGAAGTGAGACATCTCATCATTTTTTATTCTGTCACTCAATGTCTTGAAGGCTACAAATTAGATGAAACATTTTAGAAAGTAGATTAATTTCTGTGATGTATGACTGAGCAGCAGTGACAACTGGACTCTTTTTAAATACAAGTTTCTGCCTATTATTGTTTGATATTGCTGTAATCACAGGCTTGAACTATGTGTAAGTGACATAGTAAAGAAAATTACAAGTTTCAACTCATTTAAAGCAGTCATTCAAAAACTTTATGGTTTACACCACACCTCATCAAAGAACAGCCTAGAGATGCACTTGTTTGCAGATGAACGTCTTGTTCAATTGTTGAAAATTTGAAGGGTGTTAGACACAAGACAGGTAGTCTCCAGTTTTCAAACAATTTCAGCTAACCATTTTGTAGCAGCTAATGAAGACCCAACATGTGATGTTTTGGACAGATGCAAGTATGAAGGCTTACTTTGGAAATTGACATCTATGTGATTTGTTTTCTATTTGGCATTGATATGTGATGCACTTCAAGAATTTTCAGAAGATTGTGAGGAACTGCAAGATGTAAACTTATATCAGGCTAATAAATGCAGGGTGTACATGAAGTCAGGGAAAACTTTCAATTATTTATTGCACAAGAACTAAACATTGTATAGATGTCATACATATTGCATTTTGAAGAATGAACTCTGAATGTTTTTTCTACAAACATTTGATACGCGAACCATGAGTGACCTGGCAGACTGTGGCAGTCACTTTCCGTATTCTCTCCCGGAGCTCTGCTACATCACATGGTAGAGGCAGTACATATACCTCATCTTTAATGTGTCCCAACAGAAAAAAGTTACACAGAATGAGATCAGATGATCAGGGAGACAATTTCATGAAACAACTGTCCCCTTCTGTAGAACGCCCAATCCATCGATGCGGCAGATCTGTGTTAAGGTACCCACGAACTTCACGATGAAAATGGGGTGGAGCCCCATCCTGCAGGAAGATGAATGGAGAGTCCGACTGCATTTGAGGCATCAGCCATTTCTGCAACATGTCCAAGTAGGAATATCCAGTGACAGTGCTCTCGGCAAAGAAGAATGGACTGCACAGTTTTCGACGTGACACAGCACAAAAAACATTTACCTTTGGGGAATCACGCTCAAATTTAATGCTTTTGTGTGGATGCTTTGTACCCTATATTCGACAATTATGCTTGTTCACTTTTCCATTAGTGTGAAAAGCGTCTTCATCACTGAAAATTAAGTGATCAATAATGCCATCCTCATTCAATTGTTGCAACTGCGAACGAAACTCAAAACGCTTGTTTTCTGTCATTGTCATTGAGCTTCTGCAAAAAATAAAAGATTTATGGGAATCAAGCTGTATGAAAAAACTAAAGAAGAGCCCATTAATGTAAAAAAATAAAACTGCAACCACTCACTTTTTTGAATAGTTATTTATTATTCCATGAACCAGTTTTCAAACGTTTCAGATTCATCTTCATACGAGTTAGATCACTATTTCTAGCATAATGCTGGGTGCTGTGACAAGAAGATGGAAAGTGCTTTAATGTATCGCCATGACTATTGTTTATCTGTCGATATGGATGCAAAATTTAGTTTTCTACTAACTGCAACAGTATGGGGGCTTTTTTGCATTAGTGTATATCTGTCTGCTTCCATTTTGATGGCCAGTTGGTACATCACTTCACATGCTTTTATACAATCTGTATTCTTTTACAATGTGACAGTGAAACTTTTCCAGCATCCAGCATGTGCTATACAACTGTAGCTTGCAACAAAGATCTTGACAAAAAGATATAGCATTGGCCTAATTTTCACAGAGATGTAACTAGTTTTTGCTTACATGTATTAAAGTCAATATGAAGGCAAGTATTTTAATCCAACTGGTAATAACATGAGAGCACAAAATAAAATAAAATACATAAAATGTTAAGTGATCTGATGTCTTACTTCTATTTGTATATTAATGTATAATACAGTCAATTTATGAGAAAATATTTTAATCAAGATTGGCATTAACATGAATGCCCAGGAATAAAATAATAAAGAGTTATAGTATTTTAAACGAGATATAGCTGTTTGACCATGACCTTTATATTTAAACTTAAAACAATAACAAACTTTCCAAATGAACTGCTGATTTATTTCTTTTCTTACATTAACATGATCTGGAATAATAGTAAGAGTAGATTCTGTTTATTTTAGGTAAAGGTAATATCTAAAAATAACTAAATCCATTTGTATAGCCGTACATTTTATATTTAAAACCAAAAACGAAACTTCAAATGAACAGTTGTCTTACTCTGTACTTATTTAACTACAATGGTGTCAATATAAATATTCTACCACAGAACAAAATCTGTAGTATCTTTTTAAATGGTAACTTAAATGAGTACTTTTATACATATTACCTCTAGCTGAAACAAACACAATCAGCTCTTAATAATATTCCAGATCATGTAAATGTGAAAACAGAAATAAGTCAACAGTTCATTTCAACTTTTGGTCTTGGTTTTAAATATAAAATGCATGGTCATACAAATGGCTTTAGTTCATTACAAACACTATAACTTTTATACATATTACCATTACCTAAAATAAACAGAATATACTCTTATTAATACTCCAGATCATGTTAATGTAAGAAAAGAAATAAGTCAGTATGTCATTTGAAAGGTTTTTTTATTGCTTTAAATTTAAATATAAAGGTCATGATCACACACACATCAAAAAAAGTTTTGCATCACCTCGGTTTCAAGAGTTCCGGAACCTGTACAGAATATTGGAATACAGATCAACATAAAAATCATTTCCACCCTTTTTACTGCTCATGAAAACCACACATTGCATGTTGCACCACCATACAGCGAGACCTTCAGAGGTGGTGGCCCAGACTGCTGTACACACCGGTACCTCTAATACCGAGTATCACGTCCTCTTACACTGATGCATGCATGTATTCGTCGTGGCATACTAGTCACAAGTTCATCAAGGTCACTGTTGGTCCAGATTGTCCCACTCCTCAACAGTGATTCGGCATAGATCCCTCAGAGTGGTCGGTGGGTCACATCACCCATAAACAGCCCTTTTCAATCTACTGCAGGCATGTTCAATAAAGTTCATGTCTGGAGAACATACTGACCACTCTAGTTGAGCAATGTCGTTCTCCTGAAGGAAGTCATTCACAAGATGTGCATGATGGGGGCGCAAATTGTTGTCCATGACGACGAATGATTCGCCAATATGCTGCCGATATTGTTGCACTATCGGTTGGAGGATAGCACTCATGTATCATACAGCTGTTACAGCGTCGACCACCAGCGGCCACCCCAAAACAGCAGGTAACCTCCACATTTCTGAACTCGCTGGATAGTTGTCTAAGGTGTTCAGCCTGACCTGGTTCTCCGATGATTGTCTGGTTGAAGGCATATGCAAAACTCATCGGTGAAGAGAACATGATGCCAATTATGAGCGGTCCATTCGGCATGTTGTTGGGTCCATCTATACCGTGCTGCATGGTATTGTGATTGCAAAGATGGACCTCGTCATGGATGTCGGGAGTCAAATTGCACATCATGCAGCCTATTGCGCACAGTTTTAGTCATAACAAAACATCCTGTGGCTGCACGAAAAGCATTACTCAACATGGTGGCGCTGCTGTCAGGGTTCCTCAGGGCCATAATCTGTAATCATCCATTGCAGTAGTAGCCCTTGGGCAGCCTGAGCGAGGTGTGTCATCGGCAGTTCCTGTCTCTCTGTATCTCCTCCATGTCAGAACATCATCACTTTGGTTCACTCCGAGACACCTGGACATTTCTCTCGTTGAGAGCCCTTCACGGCACAAAGTAACAATGCGGACGCAATCGAACCGCGGTACTGACCGTCTAGGCATGGCTGAATTACAGGCAACATGAGCCGTGTACCACCCTCCCTCCCCCCTCATAGTGGAATGACTGGAACTGATTGGCTGTCGAACTCCCTCCGTCTAACAGGGCTCATGCACGGTTGTTTAGATTTTTGGGCGGGTTTAGTGACATCTCTGAACAGTCAAAGGGACTGTGCCTGTGATACAATATCCACAGTCAATGTCTATCTTCAGGAGTTCTGGGAACCAGGATGATGCAAAACTTTTTTTTTTCTTCTTTTTTTTTATGTGTGTACAAACAGCTGTATCTCATTGTAAATAACATAACTCTGTATTACTTTATTCCTGGGCATTCATGTTAATGCCAATCTTGATTAAAATATTTGCTCATTAATTGACTACATTATACGTTAAAATACGAATAGAAATAAGACATCAAATCACTTGACTTTTTATTTTTATTTTTTTTATTTTGTGCTCTCTAGTTATCGGCAGTCTGACTAAAATATTTGCCTTTATATCGACATTAATAGATGTAAACAAGAACAAATTACATCTCTGAGCAAAGTAGGACTATGTCATATCTTTTTGTCAAGATCTTTGTTACATGAAACAGTTGTATAGCACATGCTGGATGCTGGCGAAGTTTCACTGTCACAATGTAAATGAATCGAGATTGTACAAAAGCATGTGAAGTGATGTACCAACTGGCCATCAAAATGGAAGCAGACAGATGGACACTAACAGAAAAAAAGCTGCTCATACTGTTGCAGTTAGTACAAAACTGAATTTTGAATCCATATCAACAGATAAACAATACATTAAAGCATGTTTCATCTTCTTGTCAGTGAGCCAGCACCCAGCATTATGCTAGAAATAGTGTTGTAACGTCCAGAAAACCATTTGAATATGAAACTGAGAAGGTTCGAAAACTGATTCATGGAATAATAAATAACTATTCAAAAAAGTGAGTGGTTGCAGTTTTATGTGTTTACATTGAATTAATAGTCAAGGGTTCTAAAATGTGTATAATGGATAAGCTTGAACTGCCCATTAATTCTGAAGACTTTTATGAGAACCTTTTACAAGCAACAGAAAAGAGAACGCTGAGTGGGGAAGATGCAGCTTTGGTCGATTCAGCCTGTATAGTTGACACAAGCATTTGGCGCGAAGACATTAAAGATTACTTTTGGGGAAAAAGAGGTTGAGTCAGTTGCAGTTTGCTTTCAGCTGAATAAACAAGATACAATTAAAGCATTTTGTATGTTTTTGACAATTGTGAGATCTTTGATGGAATTGTGAAAACAAAACGAAGTATCTCATGAATTTTCTCCTGTTGACAACTATCATCAAGACAACTGCAGAGCCACCTAGTGAGTCTAACAGACGGTTTTCCCAAACGAATCTGATCATTACTGATGGTAGAGGCTCTCTGTTAATAAAAACTGTTTCTTGAGTACTCTTTTTGAATTGGAATCGTCCACTACCAACTCGTTCTGACCCTTCAAAGTAGATGGAATCTTGGCTGTTCTTGGGTGACACTCCATTATAGACATCCACAGCACGGGAGGGGGGAGGGGGGGGGGAGGAGGGATGTGTAATGGAAATTTTAAACCTTTGAACAGTTTTATAAATGTAGGTACAAATATTTAAGTTTTTTTTTCATTTTTCAACATATTAATAGTTTAGATTTGTGGGTGTTCACCCTACTATAATTTCTGTTTTGTAAATAATCATTATCTGAGAAATATTATTTAACTTAATTAATAAAACATATGATAAAAGATTGTTGGTGCACATGCAAGCTTTATTTCTTACCGGCACAAATGCTGTATTCACACTTTTGAAATGCTCAAGAAGAAGAAGAAGAGTTAAAATAACCTTTTATTAAGTCTCAATCTAACCCCCCCCCCCCCTCCCCAGACAGTCACAGTATCAGAACCTCTTTCGTATAAATCGAGCTCTGGGTATACACAAACAAAGAAGGCCATAATCACACAGGCTGTTAGAGATGGTGAAAAGTAGCTAACGTTTTAAATGTAACCATTCTGTTGGGAATTAAAAAGTAAAATAAAGAAAAGTAATTGCACAGAGTCCAATATGAAAGTAAGTTTCCCAAAATACGATTATAAGGAATAAAAGTTTGCGTATTACTTTTGTGGCAGACTTAATATGTCAAAATTTCACAATATATTTATTACTACTAAAATCTACCTAACGTAAATGTCACTGTGTATTTGTTTGTACCTGCCCGGATAGCTGTGTGGTTAAAGAGCTGCTTCCATGGCAGGGAGGTGCGCTGAGCATGGACTTAATCTGACCGTTAGATTAATGATGAGGGTTGGTGCACCAGCCAGCCTTGATCTACATCTACATCCATACTCTGCAAGCCACCTGATGGTGTGTGGTTGTTAGGCAGTTTCCTAGATCCGACTAGGTGAATACTGGGCTAGTGCCCAAGTTCCGGCTTCGTTACATGATTTGCAAACATTTAGAAAACTGTCACTCACTTTCATATGAATTGTACTACTTGCAGACACTTGGGGTACACACATTCTGCCCCAGGGGTAAAAATGCAGTGACAGGAAAGGATCCGACCACCCCTTAAATTAACCATGCAAAATCTGTCCATACCCATGCTGAACCTGCACCAATGCAAGACAAAGGAACAAGAAAAAGAAACTTGACATTTGTCTGCGTATGGACCCATACATGCCTAACACACAAAATATATAGTAAATAAATAAATTTCAAGGATATGGTATGACTTGACGCACAATTTTCAGAATCTAATAACATTTGTATTGCTGACAGCTAAAACTGATAGCAGATCTCCTGAAACTCTGGTAGCTGTCCATCCTAGTACCAGCAAAGAAGACACTCTACATTAAAATATAATGTTCAATGGGGCATACATTTGATAAGGATGTAGTCCTCTCATATGCAAAGATAGCTGTGAATTATAGGGCAATAGTATTGTTCAAACCTCTCTAAGGTTTTTGTAACATGTTCCACCATAAAGAAGCACTGTACAAACACCAAAGTGAAAATCAGTGTAGAAACAAATTACTCTGCAAACCTGCGGTAGTAAACCATAAGTCGTAAAAGCAACAGCACTGGCAGTTCGCTATTCTGCTTGTGAGTAAGTCTCCCATCAGTCCGAAATCTGCCCAAGCTAAGCAAGTCAATGTTGCACTCAAACTTGAGACTTATAGCCAGCTGTCAGAAACTGCCTCCCACATATAATATCTACCACCTGCCTAGAATTCTTCCAACAATAATTTGAAAGGAGGCACCTGCCTCCAAAAAGATACTGAAATGCTCCATGTCTGAACATAACCAATTATCTGACATTGAAATTGCTACTGAATAGCTAAAATCAAGAAATAGTTTTCTCAGAGCAAGCAAAGGCTATGAACACCAAATCCAATTTAAAATATCTTAAAAAGAGGATATCCAGCACTGCCTAACTTGTGATGCAATCCAGACAATTCAACATGTGTATTCACACCTGACTCTCAGCTTTGAAAGCCTCATGTCTGCAACTCCTAACATAATGGATGTCAACCACTTCTGGGTTAAGCTATCTTAACTTTGGTTTTGTGTAAATTTATGTGGCTTTTTTATTTCTTGTTTGTTATGAGTGCTGTAAGCACCATAAATATACTTATCCATTTTATAATGATAATTTTTAGTCGTTTACTTTAAACTATAATCTGATACTTGAAACATGAGCCAAAGACAGGCTGATAGCAAATTTTGAATCTAGTACTAATTGCTACTTCCCATATTTTTGTTTGGAAGACATGCACTATAATTAAATGGTTTGCTTATTGATTGCATTTAGTCACTTATAATAACTTTTCCCCTCCAATATTCATTAGTTTTCAATGTAACGGTAATGTACATAGGGATATGACTGTTTGTTCACTGCTTATCTGCACAAGCTTCTTTGGTTGTTGTAACCACAACCCTCAGTTCCAAAACAGCTGGCTATCAAACAGAAAGACCTCTTCTTGCTTTGATCTTGAATGTTTAGGATATCCAAGATAACTTCTTAAGATTTTGAATAATTCTTTCTGCCAGGTGTGCTTCCTGTACTGAATGAAGAATACAGAGTGTTCAAGTAAAGGAAAAATTACTGACTACGATGACTTCTCACTAGTGTTGATATTTGACTACAGTTTACTTCTACAGTTGTTTGATCTCCTTCTGACTCACAATTATCAAAGAAATTTTTTGTTCACATTGAACCAATGTTCCTCATAGCTAACCAGTTTGATGAAAACGAGGGAAATGATATACTAAAGTTAAGTTGCTACTGTTATGAAAAACTTATTGTTTTTAGTATACAATGTGAGTTTTGCTGCTTTAATATCTTGTATTTTTGTTCCAAAGGGAATTTTGGGGTTCTATGACTTCAAACTGGACCATTACCTGAGCAATTAAGTCATGACTGCAGGGAAAATATCTTGTCTAGACTGCCTTCCCGTATCTTCCAAAGATAGTATTGCCTTTACATGCCATGTTACTATGGATGAATTTAAGACAATGGAAATGTCAGAATGTCCTTAAAATAAATGGCTATACTTCAAGGAGAATAATATCTGCCAATGGAAAGTCCAGGGTGTCATAATGACAATATTATGAAAAGGATACATTGCTGCTCAACATATAGTGGAGATGCTGAGTCACACACAGGTACAACAAAAGGACTGCTATACAAGTAAGCTGTCAGCCAAAAGGCCGTCTTCTGAATTAGATCACACACACACGACCACTGTCTCTAGTTTCCGAACACATACTCTCTAAGTCTGGCCTCGGCAGCCAGTGACATTAGTCGTGTGTGTGTGTGTGTGTGTGTGTGTGTGTAATTCAGTAGAAGGCCTTTTGGGCTGAAGCTTACTTGTTTAGCAGTCTTTGCCAGGCAGCAGCTCAACGTTAATATTGAATACTATCTGCTTTATAGAACTTGTGTAACATAGGCCTATTGTAAAGTAACAAAGTATTATAAGTCTTTGCAGCTCGGGATCAGTCTTTTTACTTTAAATACCACACTTTTGTGAGTCATTTAAGTTTTCATCATTATGCAGGTGTGCTGGCTCTATATCTATTACATTACAACCCATCACAACACTTACGCTGAAATCAAACGTTGAATGTAGCTCAATTTTACCAGTGTAGTTTTCAAGTTTCTTATTCTTCAATAAGATAGTTATTTGATGAGTTACTGCTGTTCTGAAAAGAAGATATCGTTTCTGAATCACTTAATAGATTTTAGTATGCTAAAAATGCTTGAAAATCTTGGTTGTGTAGGAAGGAGAAACTTTTTTGTAGGAGCCCCTCTCACATTTTATAACTATAAACATGTTCAAGTATTAATATAGTTCTATCAAAACTAGATTAGGCTTAATCTGGTGGGCTAAGTACCTGGGTTTTCAATTTTAAGGACTAACTACATGAGCTCCCGTTTGGGTGTTTATACTCCATGATTATAATCTGTACTACTTTTAATGGAAGCACAATAGGGTATGTCCCACGTAATTTCAAGATTGTCAAATCACCAGATTTTTTAAAGAAGAAAATTGATTGTTTATTAAAATCCTTAATTTCAGTGCAGTGGCTCAAATACTTCATTAGACAACAAGGAATTACAAAATTTCTTTGCCTGCAGTGCTGTACATATTGGTAAATAATTCTGACACTATGTCACCAGTGTTACAACGCTATTCATGCTCTGAATAATAGCAACAAACTGCATACAAAGTGTTTAAGCATGAAATGAATGTGTGCATGTATAAATTACCTGTGATGCCTCCAATTCTGATTTTAACAGCATGACCACTTTATCAGAATCAAATGAGGATGTCTGTATAGAACTGAGTTCCTCTTCTTTCTTCTGCAGTTCTTCTTTCAAAGTGGAATTCTCTGTTTTTAAGCACAGTAACTGCTTTTCTAATTTAAAAATATTTGATGTTAATGAAATGTACCGTGGCTTTTGCTGAAATAAAAAAAAAGAAAAGAAAAAAAAAAGAAAAAAAATAATGTGAAATTTTCTATTTTTAAACAGAATACGTGATGCATAATTGATGAAATATCAAATTGCAATCGACAAGTACAACAAATACATCTAAATGTAGACACACACAATAATGGACACCAATAGTATATATTTTAGTATAAAAATCAATTACTTTTTCAAACACATGTATTTTGGAAAAAAGTATTATGATTTAGCCACACAAGTGCTGATAAAAGAATTTCATACTCATTTTGAAAATGCTGACTACAGTACAAAGAAAAAAGATTAACCATAACAAAGAACTGGCCTCCACAAAACATACAGCTTTTTATATACAAATTAAAAAGCCAATTCAGTTACAAGAAACAACCGTCATAGCACATCTAAAACACTGACCGTGTGAAGAAAATGGGACTGCAACTAATGAGAAAATATCAAAGTTACAATTACTTCATAAAAAGCACATGTAATTTTTGAGGAAAAGATATTGGTTGAAATCACAAGTATAAAGACTGAGACCGAAAAATCGTTCATAACGAGAAATGTGAGGATCAAGTAGTGATATTCCTTATAGTAAAGGATGGAAGAAAAGAAGATTTGGCTCATTATTTTTGTGACTACTATTGGACAAAATAATTTACAAAATAAAATATCTTCTGTTCATGAAGAAATAGACTCAACTGAAATCTTAACTGCATCAAAAGGGAAGAAGAGAGTCATCTGACAAATACTCCTTCAGAATGAGATATGAATGAGGCATTCAAGGAATGAGGAATTTGAACTTAAAGAGTGTCCCGGTTAAAATTACAATTTCCCCCAGGTGAAAATACACTTTTTCCGTGTTAAGTGACAGTATACTTTTCCTCAGAACTGTAAAACATCAATCCTTTGAATGGTTATGGTTTTATATGCTGACATAGAACTTCTCGGACCTTTAGAAAACCAAACTCACTATATATTAAAAAAAAAAAAAAAGTTTTGGATAGATCTTTCATGTGCAGCAACATGTACGATGCATATTTTCATATTACGAAAGTGTACATTTAAATTCCACCAAACGTCGCATGTTACTTTCCGAAGCATTGAAATCAAGATTGCAATGCGCTTTTGTAGCCAGTCATAGCTCGTCACGTGATCTCGCCAGCCGATGACAGTGGATCTTCTAGCGGAGGATACGTGATGTAGTCAGCCAATAGCAATATCACTGTTAAGTAGCGCGTACGCACAAATAGGAAAAGTTAGTGGTTTAAATTAACATAAACAGCATTACTACAAGAAAAGCAAAGCTTTCACATACAATATTGGTCTCGAAGATTAATAAGCAGCAAGAGAAGCTAAGCTTTCATATATAATGTTGAACTTTAAGATACATCACACTAATGTGTCAGTAAAATTTTTAATAAAGACATAAATGTCTGATGATCTGAGCTCGAAATTTTTCTAAATGTGCGTCCTCAAATACTTGGTTTAGAGTCAAACGCTCTGTGATTTAAGAAATTCATCGTCCATTCTCGCACATAATTCATCTTGCATAAAAGGAAATTTACTTTGAAAGTAACGCTTTGCAAACAACCATTCGCAATATTTTCCCGTGACCTGTTAGAACAGGCGTCACCGCATTTGCACAGCTACAATGATGCAAGAAGCCTGTATGTTCGTTGGTGTAAAACATTAGAAGATCTTACAGTATGTCATAAAAGAAACAAAACATCGGAGGATACTCCAAGAACATCGGAATTTCGTGAACCATACTAAAATGCGTAATTTGGCTTAAAGTGCTCATTCGTATGTCCAGATTAGGATGCAAATTTTCTTGAATACCAGTACTGTATTATCTCATGTTTGGTTCTTTATTATGGCATAATGCCATACGCACTAGAAGATGAAAACATTCACTTTTGAAATGCAGTGAACAGTTGAAACTAGCCCATAGTATGGAATGAAACACATCGTCTCAAATAAATTGACTGCCCCAGCGGAAAAGATTAATAAAAGCCAAATTTCTTTAGCAAACCGACAAAAATAACTTCATTGTACTGCAAGGCGATTAATACTTGACTGTCAGAAAAGTGGAGATAAAACCTGAAACTAATAACATATTTTAGCCTTCCGTAATCATGCGAATGTATTTTAATTCATTTGATAGCTCATGGCCATCTGTTTTGTTTTCGTTTAATGTGAGAGCAACAAATGAAGAGGAAGCAGGAAAATCACTAAACGTAAACACGGGTCACATGGAGACTCCCCACTACAACTCAGACTGCTCTGTGGATCAGCCCCGGATCTCCGATATTTCTGAACTGGGGCAATATTAGATAGTGGCACCCAACCACACGTCTGTAGCCAGAAGCAGGAGAAGGTAATTCTCATATGCGACTCAACTGCACATGCACAAGAGCCCTCCGCAACTGCTCAAACGAATCCATAGTAAACACTTGTGACGTCACGTTCATCGGAGACAATTTGTTGTTAGAAAGCTTTGCATAGTCTTCCCAGAGCCTTTGACACACTTTGCAATTGGCAAACGCTTGTATGTGAAATGGGTTTTATTGTTGTATATGGCATATTTCCTTTGCGACTTAAGTTTTACTTTCGTTTTTTTCCTCTCGTTCATGTTTTTTTGCGGCAGTATTATTCTGCAGAAGCGGGATACAATAATATCCCTTGTTAGAGTATTGGTTCTTACCCGTCAAAATGACAAAAATTTCCTGGACTTCTGAAAAATTCCCGTGTTTATCCCAGTTTTCTCCCGGATGAAAAAATTCCCGGGTTTTTCTCGGGTCTCCCAGTTGCCCCGGGTCATATACAACCTTGGAAAACAAAAAAAAAAGAAAGGGAGGGGGGGGGGGGGGGGCTGTGAGAAGGGAGTAGATGAAAAGAAGACATTAATGGAATTAATGAGGACTACAGAATAAAACAAATACATTCCACAAAAATACAATGAGAATTAATGGATATTAATAACAGTACATTGATTTCCATTTTGGGTTTTCCTGCTGTCTCCCATGACAAGAGGTCTGAATAGAAGTAAATACCTACAGCAATAGTGTGGATATCAAAAGGTACATCTGTGGATCTCCACATACCACTCTTACAAGGTGCAATCGACTTTTTGAAACAAACCTATACAGCGATGTAGCTTAAGATCCCAGGTATGAAGCACTGCAGCCATTCACCTTGGTGGGCCCTCCTTTGTGAGTAACTCAAGAAAAAAATTTGGGAATTTTGCACGGTGTTCAATAGCGTTACAAAAATAGTATTACACATGCTGGTTGCAGGGTGTAATGGACAGGGTAGGGACTTGACATGCAGAAGGTCATGGATTCAAGTTTCATCAAGTGCATTGAGTTTTTTCATTTCTAAACCTTTACTGAAATGACTTCAGATCATCATTTTTAGGCAATTAATTGGTTTGAATGTCATTTTTATTTCTACTTCTTTGTCACATCTTTTTAATCATTAACTTTTTCACTTGGTCTCATTTTTCTTCCTAACATTCTTTTTCCACTTGACACCTTTGTTCATGTGATTTTAATTAATTTTATGTATTAATTTCAGTTTAATTTCTTTCATTTTACTATTTTTTTTTCCTAGTTGTTGCATTCATTATTTCTCTTCCTCATTTTGCTCGAGTTTCATTTTACTTATAATACCTTCTTTCATTTAAATCTTCATCTGAATTATCTTGTTTATAGTGCAATAGGAATTAAGACTATATTTTAAATGTCTGCATGACAATTGCCACGCAAAAAAACACACATCTTGTAACAAAGAATGCATCAACAGATCAGCATTTTCAAATAAATGAGTATTATAACAGACAAATATAATTAAATTTACATTCACAAAAATTCCAAGTGACCAAAGAATGAAACCTCCTGGCAGATTAAAACTGTGTGCCGGATCGAGACTCGAATGCGGGACCTCTGCCTTTCACGGGTAAGTGCTCTACCAACTGAGCTACCCAAGCACAACTCACGGCCCGTTCTCCAGCTTTACTTCTACCAGTACCTCATCTCCTACCTTCCAAACTTCACAGAAGCTCCCCTGCGAAACTTTCAGAACTAGCACTCCTGAAAGAAAGGATATCGCGAAGACATGGCTTAGCCACAGCCTGGAGGATGTTTCCAGAATGAGATTTTCACTCTGCAGCGGAGTGTGTGCTGATATGAAACTTCCTGGCAGATTAAAACTGTGTGCCGGACCGAGACTCGAACTCAGGACCTTTGCCTTTCGTGGGCAAGTGCTCTACCAACTGAGCTACCCAAGCAAGACTCACAGCCCGTCTTCCAGCTTTACTTCTACCAGTACCTCGTCTCCTACCTTCCAAACCTTTCGCAGTAGAGCTTCTGTAAAGTTTGGCTTCAGGCGCTCACAGAATCGTCGCGCATAATATTTTGGGGAATAATTCTTCAATGTATTTACGAGGGTGAGTCAAATGAAAACCTTAAATATTTTTTAAAATCTTATTTATTGTGCAGAAGTGGTACAAAGCTGTATCACTTTTCAACATAATCTCCCCCACACTCAATGCAAGTCCTCCAGCGCTTACAAAGTGCATAAATTCCTTTAGAAAAAAATTCTATTGGTAGTCCGCACCCATGCATCATGTGGTGTACCTCTTCATCAGAACGGGACTTCCTTCCTCCCATTGCGTCTTTGAGTGGTCCAAACAAATGGAAATCACTTGGGACAAGGCCTGGTGAGTATGGTGGATGAGGAAGACACTCAAAATGCAGGCCTGTGATTGTTGCAACTGTTGCACAGGCAGTGTGGGGCCTTGCATTGTCATGTTGCAAAAGGAAACCTGCTGACAGCAAGCCACATTGCTTCGATTTGATTGCAGGCCGCACATGATTTTTTAGGAGTTCTGTGTATGATGCACTGGTGACAGTGGTCCCTCTAGGCATATAATTCTCCAAAATGACGCCTTTTTGTCCCGAAAGAGAGTGAGCATAATCTTCCCTGCTGATGGTTCTGTTCGAAACTTCTTTGGTTTTGGTGATGAAGAATGGCGCCATTCCTTGCTCGCTGTCTTCATTTCCGGTTGGTGGAAGTGAACCCAGGTTTCATCCCCAGTAACAATTCTTGCAAGGAAGCCATCAACTTCTCGTTCAAAGCGCAGAAGAAGTTCTTCACAAGCATCAACATGTCGTTCTCTCACTTCAGGAGTCAGCTGCTGTGGCACCCATCTTGCAGACACTTTGTGAAACTGGAGCACATCATGAACGATGTGGTGTGCTGACCGATGACTAATCTGTAAACATGCTGCAATGTCATTCAGTGTCACTCAGCAGTTTTCCTTCACTATGGCTTCAACTGCTGCACTGTTCTGTGGAGTCACAACTCGTTGTGCCTGACCTGGATGAGGAACATCTTCCACTGAAGTCACACCATTTGCGAACTTCTTTCTCCATTCATAGACTTGCTGCTGTGGCAAACACGCATCACCATACTGAACCTTCTTTCGTCAATGAACTTCAATAGGTTTCACACCTTCACCATGCAAAAACCGAATAAAAGAACGCTGTTCTTCTCTGGTGCAAGTCGCAAGTGGGGTGGCCATCTTTATACTGATACTGCAGTGGTATGTGTGCATATGCACTATGCTGCCACCTACAGGCCATTCTGCACGCTGTTTGTAGCACGCTTACCAACTTGCAGGATAACGGCACGAAATTTCGATTTGTTATTACAAATTTAAGTTTTTCATTTGACTCACTCACGTATATAACACTACTTCTTAAATGCTACTGTGTGTCATGTAAAATTCTGAAATTTTTTTAATCACGTAAATGAGGGCACACCAGGGTGAATGGTTGAAGGGTGTGATACCTGGGATCTTAAGCTTCATCACTGTATAGGGGATTTCAAACAAATGGTTCTTCTCGTTAGATGCAGAAAGAAATGAGTTTAAATTTGACGTGACTGACAATGAAATATTTCCACCAATAATTTGGAGCAAAGCAGCTTCAATGGTGCATGCACACTTCAGCTGATGAAAATTCAGACCAGGCACTAGAATGGTGTCAGGGCTGTGGTGCACTGGACATGTTAAAATTATTTACAAAATTTAATATCCATAAGATGTGGATGCGGATGTTGATCAAAAGCCTGTGGATGCACATATGGAACTTGAGGACATGGATAGCATTTCTCTAATCCACACAGACACCTCTACTCATGACTCATGGTCTTTTGTATCCTCTGTATTTTTCTTTGTTCACCTATCTTTCTTTTCAGATACTGGTAAGACAAATCGTGTTCTAAAAATGTTTCTGCATACAACAGAACTTGCTGTCAGCTTTCAATGCTAAAGGTACACACTTTTAGAATCTAAATTAAGTTGTAAATAGATAAACCTTATCTTAAAGGGTACACTACATGAATTTATTAACCAGCAGAAAAATCCTCACAACCCTCATAGTAATGCTAATGATAGTACAGCATTCAGAACAGGGTCATTAACAACGAGAGTGGAGGAGATGAAGAAAATGTATATAAACTAGAAAGAAAGAAAGAAAGAAAAAAAAGGGCAAGTCACTAAAAGACTACATAAAGAGAAATTTAAATACAGAAAATAAGTTGATACAAAGGAGGCACCACAGGACAATTGGAAGTCATGCAGAATAGTGAGTCAGATAACATTGATTCGAGAACCTATCCACATTTCTATGAACAACAGAAAGCTCTAATAGAATACAAGCCTAAAACAGTTAAAGTTGAAGAACAGAGGCGCGGAACATGAGGCAGAGTTAGTGCAGAATAACTATCAAAAGAAGGTGGCACTGGTTGCTTTTACATGAATACAGATGTAAACAGGACCAGAAGGATCAGATAAGTCAACAGAAATGAGGATAATTGGTGTGTGTAAAATGACAGGATGAAAACACAAGAAGAATTAACTGAAATGACGGATTATTGCTTCTAAGTACATTCAATGCTGACAAGGAAGTTCTCACTGAATCTGTACTGAACTAGTAACCACTAGTAGTCTTGATAACCCAAGAAAGCAACCTACAAATATGTTACACAAGAACTGCATTGAGAGAATCAGACAAAAAAGAAAAACACTGCTGTTCTGAGTATCTGGAAGGCAGTAGGGAATATATCTTTATGAAATTAATTATTTGCTTTGTGGAAATTACAGTGGCTTAATTCTCTTCCAGAATTTTGCAATGGTTAACCATTTTCATGACATATGGTTGATTTCTCTTTTTCTGAAAACCAATCAACACTTGTGTTTCAGAAGTTTATTGTTTTTATTGATTAGTGTCAGACTACATCAACTATTGAAAGCAATATTTCAAGTCAAACAATATCTTTGTTTACTGTTATGTGCTTAAGAACAATGATTCTTACCAAAAAATGTGATACCATAACAGTGAAAGCCAAAACACAACCAGTGACAGCTGCTGTTATCATCATATATAAAGCATTATCTGATAATGCATCATAAAGCTTTCCAGTTCCATCACTATTGTGCTGCAACATAAAAAAATCCAGGATTAAATAAATAACTGTTACCTGCAACTAAGAGCATTAAAATTAAAAGTACATAAAGAAAGTGTTGAACACACTAGTCTCTTCGTGTCTGCTTCCCCTACCCCATAGTGACATGAACAATGCCTGTTTAAACAAGTCTGCTGCTTGATAAGTAAAAATTTTTTCTGTTATTATTTGCTGTAATTTTAGTTAGAAGACTGCTCCCTTACATACACTTCATTCAGCAAGGTTATGCTTCACAATAAATATACAAATCTTCGATATGTCTGAACAATGGCTTATGTTACTGATTAATTTACGTAGGTGAAGGGGACGTGTGTACGTGTACGTACGTGTGTGTGTGTGTGTGTGTGTGTGTGTGTGTGTGTGTGGTGATTGGAGATAAAATACTAACAAAAGAGAACAAACATTTTTTATTCCCCATAATCTACATCTATATTCTGCAAGCCACCTTACAGAGTCTGGCGAAGGGTGTTTTGTGTCCCGCTGCCACTCCCACTTTTCTGATCCAGTTGTGAATGGTTTGCAGAAAGAATGACTGCTGGTCATGTGATCCCTAGTGTGATGTCTGAAAAGATAGACTGCTACTTACCGTAAAGAAGACAAGCTGCAGATAGGCACAATTAAAAGATACTCAAATATAGCTTTTGGCAACAGCAGCCTTAATCAGTAAAGACACACACACACACACACACACACACACACACACAAGCAAGCACACCTCACGCACACATGACTGTCAACTCCAGCATCTCAGGCCAGAATGCAACATCACGTGGGATGCAAGCAGCAATCAGGAGGGGATGAGGAAGGGGGAGGATAGTAGTGTATGGGTGGAGTGAGAGACGAATACTCTCTGGTGAAGTGTGCAGGGACCAGAGGTCAGGAGATTGTGAGGCAGAAGGTAGGGAAAAAGGGAACCAAAAAAGGAGAGGAGTGGGGAAAGACAGGCGGATGCGTTGGCAGAGGGCTGCAAATAAACAGGATGGGAGAAGAGAATGGGAAGGAGATGATAGGACAAAGGGGGTGGAAACTTGGGTGGAGGGTGTGGGGACAGTATATTACCATAGGTTGAGGCCGGGATAATTATGAGAGCGGAGAATGTGTTGTAAGGATAACTCCCATCTGCATAGTTCAGAAAAGCTGCTGGTGGAGGGAAGGATCCAGATAGCTCGGGTAGTGAAGCATCCAATGAAATCAAGTGTGTTATGTTCAGCTGCATGTTGTGCCACAGGGTGGTCTACTTTGCTCTTGGCCACGGTTTGGCGGTAGCTGTTAATCCTTGGGGATAGCTGGTTGGTAGTCAGACCAATATAAAAAGCGGTGGAGTGACTGCAGCAGAGCTAGTAAATGACATGGCTGCTTTCACAAGTGGCCTAGCCCCTGATGGGTACAATAAACTTGTGGCAGGACTGGAATAGGAAGTGCTGTGTGGGTGGATTGGGCAGGTTTTGCACCTGGGTCTTCCACAGCGATATTATTCTTACGGCAAGGGGTTGGGATTGTGAGTGGCACAGGGATGGACAAGGATGTTGTGGTGGTTGGATAGGTGATGGAACTCCACTTTAGGAGGGATAGGAAGTATCTTGGGTAGGATGTCCCTCATTTCAGGGCACAATGATAGGTAATTAAAGCCCTGGTGAAGGATGTGGTTCAGTTGTTCCAGTCCGTGGTGGTACTGGGTGACGAAGGGAACACTCCTTTGTGCCTGGTTTTTGGGGGTGGTGGGAGGATTGCGGTCGTGAGGGGCAAACTGCGGAGGAGATCTGCTTGTGGACTAGGTCTGGGGAACAGGGCCTGTCTGTGAAGGTCTGGGTAAGACCCACAACACACTGAGCAAGGTAATTTTTGTCACTGCAGATAAGCTATCCCTGGGTAGTCAGGCTTTTCATGTGAAAGGGATGACAGCTAGCAAAATGCTTGTGCTGTTGTTGGTTGGTGGATTTAATGTGCACAGACGAGCAGATGGAGCCATCAGGGAGGAGGAGGAGGAGGAGGAGGAGGAGGAGGAGGAGGAGGGAGGAGGAGGTGGTCAACATCTAGAAATGTGGCACGTTGGGTTGAGGAGGACCACCTGAAGCAGATGGGAGAGAAGATGTTGAGGTTGTGAATGACCAAAGATACAGTGTATTGGCTCTGGGTCCAGATCGTGAAGATATCATCAATGAACCTGAACCAGACTATTTATTGTTTCGGGGGGCTAGAAAGATCTCCTCTAAATGGGCCATAAAAAGGTTGGCATAGAAGGGTGCACATGGCTGTGCCACAGATTTATTTATATACCTTCCCTTCAAATGAGAAGTAGTAGTGAATTAAGATAAAATTAATTAGGTGTGTGAGGAATGAGGTAGTGGGTTTGGAGTCTGAAGGACGTTGGGAAAGGTAGGGTTAAATAGCAGTAAAACCATGGGAATGAGGGAAGTTGGTGTATAGGGAGGTGGCATTAACAGTGATCAGTAGTGACCCAGGAGGTAAAGGGATGGGAATGGTAGAGAGTCAGTGAAGGAAGTGGTTGGTGTCTTTGACATGGAAAATTCTTTCAGTGGGGGCACAATAACCAACCAAAATAGGGCATCTAGAATTTTTGGGTTTGTGGGTTTTGCTGAGCACATAGAAGGTGGGTGTGCATCGTGTCATAGGGGTGAGGAGTGAAATAGATTCAGGGGAGATGTTCTGGAAACAACCAAAGGCTTTAAGCAGGGACTGGAGTTTGTGTTGGACTTACGGGATGGGATCACTCTGGCAAAGTTCATAGGTGGAGGAGTCAGACAATTGGCAGAGGCCTTCTGCCAGGTAGTCACTGCAATTCATAACAGTGGTGGAACCTTTGTCTGCAGGTCGGATGATTAGGTCAGGATTTGTTTTGAGGTTGTGCCTGGTTGTTCTTTCTTCTTCTGAATGGTTGGTGTTCGAGGAAAAGACATGAGGAAGGATGGTGAAGCTAAGTTGGAGGTAAGAAATTCCTGGAAGGTGACTAGTTTGTGGTTGGGTGGGGAGGAGGATCAGGGTTGGATGATGGTACAAACTAGAAGAGGCAGAATTCAAATGTTGGAATTAGGGTGGGTTTGGTTGGAAGGACTGGTAGCAAAGAAGTGCTTCCATTGCAGTGATTGGGAGGAGGAAAGTAGGTCTTTGAGAGGTCCAGCATGGTTAAATTTGGGTGTATGGCTAAAGGTGAGGATAGAAACTTCTGTGGAGCTGAGGGTTTTGGTGGAAAGGTTAACAACAGTGTTATGGGAATGTTTTGGCTCCGGATTTGGTGGACAGTTGGTAGGGAGTTTGGGGGGATGTGGCAGGTTGAAAAGGTCAGCTATGCAGAGTTTAGCTGCTATCAGAGGTGGACGAGGAGGAACACAGTGGGTACGATAGGGATTGGATAGTGGTGCCCTAAGGTGGCTAGAACATCAGCAGGATGGAGATGTTGTCTGGAATGCTCCTCCAGGTGCTGGAGAGCAAGGGATTCAATTTCAGAGATGTGGCACAAGGAGTACAGATTGCAGAGTAGTAGCATCTTCTGGAAGGAGCAGCAGAGGTGGCCCTGGTTTGACTGTGCCACATGGAGATGTGTGTTTGCAATACCAGGTTTGTGAGGGCCAGGGATTGGCGGAATCTAAAAAATTGTAGGTCATTGTGAAAGGAAGTGTGGGATCCAGAGAAAGGAATCCTTACAGTTACGTCGTTTAGGAGATTGCATCGTTTGGGCAGTATTTGAGAAAGAGGATGTGGGAATGGTTTTAATAAGGGAAAGGGGTACTTTTCTAAACTGGTGGAGAAAGATAGAGCAAGGGTCTATTGTGGCAGGAATGGCGCAAAGGAAATGAGAATGATGCAAAAGAAAAGGAAATGATGCAAAAGAAAAGGAAATGATGCACAAAAAGTGCAAAATAGGTGTTGTTGATTCAGAGAGGAGCTAGATAAGCAAAAAGACGCATAGAGATGGGTAAAAAATACATAAAGACATGCAAAAACACACAAAGATATGGAAAAATATGCACAGATACATAAAAATATGCACAAATCCATAAAAATTTGCAAAAATACATGAAACTGCATGAAACAATGTAAAACCATGCACAAATATGTTAAAACGTATAGACGTGTGTGTGTGTGTGTGTGTGTGTGTGTGTGTGTGTGTGTGAAGGAGAGAGGGAGGGGAGCTGGGTTAGGTCAAGGACCAAAAGTTCATGGGCACAGTTAGGTGTGGGAAAACAAAACTGTGAAGTACATTACAATGAGGGATGAAGTAGGATCAATAGGAATAAATGTAAATAACTATCGGAGGAAAGAATCTGGGTCATTAGGTGCTGTATCAATAATCCACATAGTCATGAAGTCTGTGTTCAGCGCAGACGGTCGTTGATACAGTCTGGCTCGGAAGTAGATGCTGTTTGGAAGGTGGTGAATAAACATAGGAAAGAAGAGCGGACACTGAGAAGAGTAATGCTAATCTCTAATATCTTCCACTTGACATTCAGGGTGTTCTCTCAGGACATACGTATAAGAATACAATATATATTGGTAGATCCTTCTAGAAAAGTAAACCCCACTGTGATGCAGAATCCCTCTCTTACAGCATCTGCCACAGGTGTTGACTGAACGTTCATGTGACGCTTAGTAAATTAACTTGTGACAAAACACACTACTCTTCTTTGGATCTTCTCTCTTCCCTCTGTCAATCCTACCGGTATGGATACCACACTGAAGAGCAATATTCAGTTTTTGTTCAAATGAGGGTTTTGTAAGCTACCTCCTCTGTGAATGGACAACACTTCCTGAAAATTCTTTCAATTAATCTCAGTCTGGCATTTGCCTTACAGAGCATTGCTATTATGTTGTCATTCCACTTTAAATTGCTCTGTACATATATTCCGATGTTATATGGGTGTGACTGCTTCCAGTAACTGTTCTACAAACATGTAATCATACAATACTGGGTCTTTCTGCTTGTTTATGAGCAATATATCACATTTCTTTATGTTGAGGATTAACTTCCAATCCCTTCACCAAGTGATGATCCTCTGCAGTTTTTTGTGCATTTTGGTGTAATTTTATAGCACTGTGATTTTCCCTATATAAAACAGTGCCATCCTCGAAAAGCTTCTAGAATGTCCAACATTACTCACTAGATCACTTATACACAATATACATTGTGAAAAATAATGGCACTGTAACAATCTCTTGCAGTATGCTCTCAGTTATCTTCACATATGAAGATATCCCTCCACTGAGAATGTCGTGTTCCATTTGCGTGAAATTCTTCAACCACACAGCTGATTTGATATTCCATATGCTCTAATTTTATTGATTAGGTAGCAGTATTGACTTCCAGAAGTCACGTAACATAGCATCAACCTGGTAAGCAGTATTTACTGGTTTCTGGAGCTTGTGGCCAAGCAGCAAGTTTCTGGAGCTTGTGGAAGAACTGCACAGAGTGGGTTTTACACGATCACTGATTTCAGAACCATGTTGATTCTTTCAAAGTAGGTTTTAGGTGTCCAGAAATGTCATAATACATTAGCAAAAATGTTTCAAAAGTCTACAGCAGACCAATGTCACAGATGTAGGCCTACAGTTTTGTGTGTCTGTTTCATTACTCTTCTTGGAAACGGGAATGGCCTGCACCTTATTCAAATCACTAAGAACACACTGATCCTCCTGCAACCTACAGTACACTGCTGCTAGAAGAGAAGCAAATTCTTTCACATACTCTATGTAGAAACATACTGAAATCACATTAGACCCAGTGGCCTCTCCACTGTTCATTGTTCAGTGATTTTGGTTGCTTTTTTATCCCATGGTCACTTGCTTTGATACCAGTCATTTTGGTGTGACAATTTAAAAATACTAAGAGCTTTTTGACAGTAATGTTTGCTTTTGCAAAACCTTTAACTTTTTTTCTGAAATTGCCTTTGCTTGTTTTCTTTTTTTGACTCTATGTAAGATTTCAACTAATCATTGTTTCTGTTAAGAAGCAGCGGCGTTTTTCCATCACTGAATGGAGCTGTTCTTTGATTTATGGTGTTTCTACACATTATTTTTCTTTTTCAACCCCAACTGATAATTACAGAATCTGTAGAATAATCATTTCGAATCTGTGGCATGTAAGGTGTGATTAGTATATTGCAGAGCCTTTTCATGGGCATTCATAGACAAACAATCCGTATCTGGTAACGCTACATGTAGAGCTGACAAGGTACTTAGAATAGCAATGAAACTGAAAATACTCTACTCACACATTTCAGAAAGACTCCCAGTGTGGTCAAAATATGTTTATTAGAGTTGTTTTACAATCAATAGTGCAGCAACTATAACATGGAAGTTGGCTGTGAACAAAGATGAATGAGAACTTAACACCATCTGAGGAGAGGTGTGGGCAAACCAGCCCCCCGCCCCCCTCCTCCCTTTTGCAGGGTAGAAAATAGCCATACTACACCAATGTTTTGTGTTTCTGCAAAATGGTCATGACCGTAGCGATCCTTTTGTGTTGTGAGAGCTGTAATCAAACGCCATTCTGAACCAGAATTAATGTCGTCAATCATTTCATACAAAAAAAAAGAAAACAACAATGGTACACAACAGATAACAGAGCTGACTACAGAAAGCATTCAGTAATAGCTATCGAGTAACTGCTTTCTGAGGTTGTTAATGTCATAAACAAGATTGTTCAGACCCAACCTCTAGTGGTATCTTACACAATCCTAATTCGAAACACCTGCCATCTAATATTGTTTCATTAAAGTGTCTGCATAACACACAAGGTGCCAGGTCCCATAGTTGAGTGCTACATTGTCATACATAGCTTGTATATTAAAGAAACCATTCAACCGCACACAACTGATTTGGCACCAGAGGGTAATGTATGCACAGAAGCACAGTGATGTCTTTTCAGTCAAGCATACATGCCCTTTTTATTTTGCAACTTTGTTCTTAGATACATTATCTTTGCAAACAGAGCTTCACCAGATGTTGTGCAATATAAGTAACCAAAAATTGGTTATGGTTTTAATATTTATATGCAGAAAATAAAGCTGTTTGAAACTACCTTTGATAAAATTGTTCATCTGGATACAATTTGCTATGGAACTCATTTATTAGGTAATTTTGCATTTTCAAATTTTGAGGCAAATTTGCTTCTATTTGCAAAAGCAAAATTTTCAGGTTCCTAGCAATGATGCATAAAACTGTCATTTGGTTCAGCATTTTTGACAAACTGAATTTTAAAAAGGTGCATATTACACTGAAGAACCAAAGAAACTGGTACACCTGCCAAATATTGTGTAGGGCCCACGCGAGAAAGCAGAAGTGCAGCAACATGACGTGGCATGGACTCTGCTACTGTCTGAAGCAGTGCTGGAGACAACTAACGCCATGAATCCTGCAGGGCTATCCATAAATCGGTAAGAGTACAAGGGGGTGGAGATCTTTTCTGAACAGCAAGTTGCAAGGCACCCCACATATGCTCAATAATGTTCATGTCTGGGGAGTTTGATGGCCAGTGGAAGTGTTTAAACTCATACAAGTGTTCCTGGAACCACTCTGTACCATTTCTGGACATGTGGGGGCGTCACATTGTCCTGCTGGAATTGCCCATGTTCATCGGAACCAACAGCGGACATGAATGAATGCAGGTGATCAGACAAGATGCTTACGTACGTGTCACCTGTCAGAGTCATATCTAGATGTATCAGGGGTCCCAATTCACTTTAACTGCACATGCCCCACACCATTACAGAGCCTCCACCAGCTTAAACAGTTCCCTGCTGCTATGCAGGGTCTATGGATTCATAAGGTTGTCTCCATACCTATACATGTCCATCCACTCAATACAATTTGAAATGAGACTTGTCCGACCAGTCAACATGTTTCCAGTCATCGACAGCCCAATGTCAGTGTTGACAGGCCCAGGCGAGGCGTAAAGCTTTGTGTCGTGCGGTCATCAAGGGTACACAAGTGGGCCTTCAGCTCCGAAAGGCCATATCAATGATGTTTCATTGAATGGTTCACACACTGACACTTGTTGATGGCCCTGCATTGAAATCTGCAGCAATTTGCAGAAGGGTTGCACTTCTGTCATGTTGAACGATTCTCTTCGGTTGTTGTTGGTCCCATTCTTGCAGGATCTTTTTCCGGTCGCAGCAATGTCTGAGATTCAATGTTTTAGCGGATTCCTGATATTCACGGTACACTCACTCATGAAATGGTAGTATGGGAAAATCCCCACTTCATCACTACTTTGGAGATGCTGTCCCCCATCGCTGATGTGCCGACTGTAACACCACGTTAAAACTCATTTAAATCTTAATAACCTACCATCGTAGCAGCAGTAACTGATCTAACAACTGCGCCAGACACTTATATAGGTGTTGCTGACCACAGCACCATATTCTGCCTGTTTATATATCTCTGCATTTGAATATGCATGCCTATACCAGTTTCTTTGGCACTTCAGTGTAGATTAGTACAGCAGAAACCTTTTAAAAACGTCAACTTGGTCGGGCATTCAATAAAAATCATTTGTTTACATACACTGTTTATGTAGACACTGTGCAAGTAATCAAATCAAGTTTCTGTGTAGGATGTGACTTACACGCATGTGTTATCTATAGTGCAAATGTTGCAAAGGAAAATTAAATGCAAATTATGATAATACCATGTAAAGCACAGTTGGTATTTGCAATCAAATCAAATTTAACATTTGTGAATTGTTAGTTTTTTGATAAGACACTATATGCAACAATTAACAGATATGATTTACAAATATAAATTCAATTTATCAGATCAAAATTGTTCAAACTCCCTTATGTACAAGCTGGTACTGCATAACAAGCTTTTTTTACAGAAATGTGGACTAGGAAAGACAAATATACTGTCTAATATTGTCAGTAGCAGAAAAACCAGCAGGAGAAAAAGAAGGCCAGTAGTATTAAAGTCATAGTTCTTCATAAACAATCTCATCTGCAAACACTGTGTGGATTTCCACTTTTGAGAGGAGAACTGGATATAAGACAGGTAGCAGCAGAGATTGAAAAGAAGCAATAAACAGATCCAAGGCACCCATTGCTTGGAAATCACACTTATTCATGGCTGAAAATCAGAAAAAACTTTCTCTTTACAAAAGCACCACTACCAAATTCAGCAGAAGCCTGCCAAATTGAGCTGTGGAGAACAAAATCTCATGTAGAAGTTTGGACAACAATGAGAAGGTACTATGAGACTGCCATCTCCAATATGGGACCTGGAAAACCCTCAACAGATAGAGAATAGGTGCAACAATTAGCAAGACTAATTTAAAGATGAGGGGTATCAGTGATGATGGGCAGTGTGTGGAACAAGACAGGACTCAGAACACTTGTTGGTTTGTAGTCATCTGAGAGAACCTTGTGACGTGGAGGACTGCGCCATTCTGGCTGCTGAACATTGGGCTCACTATAACCATGAAATTCTGTCATTAATGTTAGATTATACTGGTTTGCTGTTTATTTGGAGTGTGATAAATAAATATAATACAAAAAAAATATTTAACCACCATAATTTTTTTCAATACAAGTATAATTGTTGTAGAGTGGAAGATTAGTTTGAACTTTACTGTGCTTTGCTAAGCATTTCCATAATGGAAGTGGAAGGCTTGTGCCTTCCTCTGATCCAACAGCTAACTGTCTCAGTCAGTCATATGGGACCCTACAGTTTAACCACAGTGCTGCTTATTTTCTCCCACAAACAAAGAATTCCCAGAAGTCAAAGCCACATTAAATTTTGGAAAATATTCTAAGTCCAGCACAGGACTGAACACAGCTTTTAGCATTTGTAGTAGCATACCTAAACAGCGATCAAATCAGTCTTCCTCTGTATGTATTCACTTTATGTATAACCATAAGCTTTAATCTTCTGTCATCATATTCTAAGCACAATATAACAATTTCACAATATAACATTTTTTTTCCAATTTTTGAAAATATTGATTTTCATCATAGTCTGAACATTATATAAAACATAACATTTTTATTTATAACACTGCAACTCAAATGGATTAACATTATTTTCATGTTCACTTCCTCCTTATGTAAGCATTTCTTCAAAAGGGGGATTATTCAAGTCAGGACAGTTAAGTCAAACTGAACTGGGCTCTGAAGTTATGAAACAACCTCACAAAGCAGTTATTCTGTGGCTTGGTTCCCATAATGATACGGGCTCAACTGGGATATAAAGTCATGAGGCAGCCTCACAAAGCAGTTATTCTGTTGCTTGGTTCCCATAATATTACAGAAGTGCATTGCAAAATACTAAATTTCATGAAACAAGATCTTCAATTTCCGTACAGCTGAATAGAAGTTTGAAAATTATGAGCAGCATCATAGTTATTTTGGAAGGTGTTTACCAGAAAGTTAAATATTTTTTGTAATAAAATGGTAAACTGAACCAGTGTATGATTACTTCACTCATATCAGTCAACTCTGGGTTACTTTCCAGAGTTATCTTTAAAATATGTGGCACTTAATGAATTGAGATGAAGATAACAACAGTTTCGGCAGGGGTTTTTGAAGTGCAAATGCACAATTATCCTACACTGTTTACTTCTTCTTATATTCCCTCCTTTAATGGTTTGCCCCATACATTTCCGGTCAATAGTAACAAACAATTAAGCAGTGACTTGTCACACCTTGCTAGAGGAGGAGGAGGGGGGAGGAGGAGGTGCTGAGGGTGGATATAAACGATACCCAACTCACACAGATTACTTGTAAGACACAAGATAAAGGAACATGTACCTATCTATTCTGCTCCTACAAAGGCTGAAGTCATGCATAAAGATGATATTCACTTAAATGTTTTGCATAATTAAACAGAAATTTTATGTAACAAATTACAAAATACTCCTTCACTTCTACACAAGACACAAAATGATATTGATGTGCTGCATGAAGTTAAACCATAGACCCCAGGAAAAGGAAGCAGATCAGCTGGAAACATTCTGCTTATAAACTATCATCTGAAGACATACTCATACAGTTACAGCAATCAAAGCAGAATCAGAATTAGAATTTTGTCTAGTTAGGTTAAAATGTGGAATAGGATGTGCTGGTTATATTTCTTCTTTGAGAAATTATAAGTTTAGAAAAACTAGGCATTTTTACTAGTGCATTGTGTGTCATTATTTCCAATGACAACACAAGAGTGGTTCTATGCAGTGAATGAAAGGCATCTTTTCACCTTCAGTTGCTCATTACTGACAAAAGTGACAGCAAGGACTCAATCATCTATACCGTACAAAGCATTACAAATAATAACTTTTCATAACAACAAAAATAAATTCAAGACATTGTGCAGAACATTATAAATAAATGATAAACTACGTCAGAAAAGTAAATACCATTGCTTACTTTCTGTGTACTGAACAGGATTTTATTGTTTTGAGATGTCTAACCTCTTAAATTCAACAAAACTAGCTATCTTGAAATACAACAAAACAGATACATACTTCCAACATGTTAGTAAGTAGAATATTGAATGGAACTTACAATGTCCTCTGGTACTTCCTCAGACATAGAACTCTCTTGTAGTTGTGGTTCACTTGGTATCAAGCCAGACTGTCCACCACAGTTTATCCCAGTCTCACAGACAGATGCTATTAATAAAAACACAATGGCTGAAGTTATTTAAGTGTAGAACACTTGGTGATAAACACCATCCTACATTAGGAATCCAAAACTATGCCACCACCAAATTCATATCTAAACATACAACACACAAATGAAAAAAAGTGCTGTAAAGTTAATTACAAAATTCACAACATGTCAAAATAAGGGTTACAATCCATCTTGCACTGTGGGTATACTTTCAACTGTATTTGTATGAGAGTTACCACATAAAAGTCAGCTGACTGAATTAACTGCAATGATTTCTGAATAATGATGAATAGGGCTAGGATTTTTATGATAGGGCATATATTTTTCGAAAAGACTAACATATTATATAAATATGTATAAATGCTTGTTATGAAAAAAGCAAATGAACTACTGTAATTTGTTACATCATATTTATGCATGTATGGTCATTTCTCTATGACAGAGCATATTTTAAACTTAAACTGTCATATTTGTTATATTTTCACTTTTTCAAGAAGTAAAGAACTTTTATCTTTGCAGTCTCTTTCACCTGTGTTACATTTCAAAGAATTCTACATTTCAACCTGTTTCCTGGAACATGGCAAATAACTATCTTCCTCCACATTTTGTTTGAATTCACAATACAGATCTTCATCTTTATGCAATGGTGAGATTTTTGTAGCCTACTGTTACATAGGCTTTAATCTGAGGAAGAAATGTCTGAGAATGTACGTTTGGAGCACAGCATTGTATGGTAGTGAAACAGGTGTGGGGAAACTGGAACAGAAGAAAATCGAAGCATTTTAGTTGTGGCGCTATACATGAATGTTGGAAATTATGTGGACTGATAAGGTGACGAATGGGGAGGTTCTGTGGAGAATCGGAGAGGAAATGAATATGTGGAAAACACTGACAAGGAGAAGGGATAGGATGATAGGACATCTGTTAAGACATCAAGGAGTGACTTCCATGGTACTAGGAGGAGGTGTAGAAGGCAAAAACTGCAGAGGAAGACTGAGACTGGAATACATCCAGCAAATAATTGAAGACATATACGTTGAAAGTGCTACTCTGGGCTGAAGAAGCTGTCACAGGAGAGGAATTCATGGCAGGCCGCATCAAACCAGCCAGAAAACTGATGACTAAAAACTGTTACTCTATAAGCAGATTGTTGCTTAGCCATTTTGGACTCTGAACTGCTGACAAGTGTCTCACTGTGTTATTCAGTCTTAAAAGTCTGAAGTACATGCAATATAGTTAAGAAAAAATGGTTCAGTTTACTTAAAGGAATGTCAATAAAAACCTGTTATGGAGTCACCATGTGGACAACATACTGGGTCGACTGAATAGCCTTGTATATATTATGAATATCTTGTATAGTATTACTGATTTAGCTGTAAGAAAAACTGTATATAATGCATATTTTGTTTCAGTCATTAGGTATAGTATAATTTTCTGGGGGTCTGAAAAAACAAATTTACTTAGAGCTTTTAGACTACAAAAAAGAATCATCCGAGCAATGGTGGGAGCAAAACCAAAGCAACACTGCAAACCTTTATTTGTAAAACTGGATCTAATGAGCATTCCTAGCATATACATCTATGAAACTCTCACTTTCACGAAAAGAAACCCACAACTTTTTGAGGGCAACCTCTTCTTGCATCAATATGATACTAGACATAGAACGAGCGGCATGTTACCTACCCACCGTTTAAAATCATATGAAAAAACACCATACTATATGGGCATGAAATTTGTAAATAAAATATGGAAAGATATGGATGACCCAAATGTAAAAGGTACCAAAAGAGACCTGGAAAAATATCTGAAAGATAAATGTTACTATAGTGTAGAAGATTTCATGAATGGTGACAATGCATTATAATTGTAATTAAAATACCTCTTTGAAAATGTTACACCATATATATTATTAGTTTATTGTCTATTTTTAGTATTGTTACATATAGTGTAAAACTGACAAGTCACCTATGTCACAATCTTTGATTGTATAAGGCATGTTATGTGATAATAAAAATTGAATTGAATTGAAAAAGTCAGCGCAACAGAAAGGTGAACAAAGCTCTTCACAGAATGGTGAATAGGATTGGTGAGCTTCCCATAGTAGCTTTTGCTGTTGCATTTTTCCATTTTCAATCTGCTGTAATCCACTTTTTAGTTTTTCTGTTTCCATATGCTGCTGAATGTTAATTTACTTCTCTGCAGTTACTCTTGTCTCACACTGTTTACAATACAGTATTTTACCATCACTCAAAAATACTTTCTCACAATATTGAGATAACTCATTAACATGAAGCGAGAGAACTCACTAACATGAAGCACGGTATTGAAGTAAAATTATAAAACTTCGTGTCTTAATATCATGAGAAAATATTTTTGAGTGACGGTAAACTACCGTATTGTAAAGCACGAGGTAACAGTAACTGCAGAGAAGTAAATTAACGTTCAGCTGCATATGGCAACAGAGAAACGCAGAAGCAGAGTACAGCAGATTGAAAGTGGAAAAACACTACAGCAAAAGCTCCCATGGGAATCCTGAGAAGAACTTTGTACAGCTTTTTGTTGTGTTGACATTCCTTTAAGTAAACTAAACCATCCAAAATTTCACGTGTTCTTAGAAGAATACACAGGCAAATCTCCTCTTGATTCTTCTACATTAAGAAAGGGCTATGTCAGCTGGCAAAAAAAAACCAGACCAAAGGTTGCAAATAAAAAACATTATATGTATATCAACTGATAAAACCACAGACTCTATGGAAAGATATATTGCAAATGTCATTGTGGGAACTTTGAAAGAAGATGATCCAGGCAAAAAGTTTCTTATACGCTATGAACATTCACAAAAACTAAATTCTCCCACCATTAGTAAATTGTTCGACAGATCTACGGGTACCATTAGGCCTGTAGGGGTGAAGCATCACAATGTGCTACTCTTCATATTGACAGCTGATTAATTAAAAGCAAGATACAGTAAAACACTGCATGTGACTGATTTAGCTCGCACCTTACACAGAGTTACAGAAATTCATAGTAAGTTCAGTTAAACTGAGAAATTTATTTGGTGTGTCGAAAAGGTATTTTTGAAAGCCCTTTCATGTGTTGCAGAACTAGTTATTAGCTCTGGAAATTTCCTTACCACCTCCTTTCACTTTGCCAAGATGGTGGTCATGGAATGATGCCTATAACTATTATTGTGAAAATGAATGCTTCATTTGGCAGCAGAGAAGCTGCTTCAATTGGACTAGCCCCAGAGTAAATGTCTAATGCTGCAATTTCAAGCAAACTTTCATATATAAAATCAAATTTTGGATTTATTCCTGCTGTTATAACTGCTTTGGAGATAACTGCTTTGGAGCAATCAGAAGTACCACCAGCAAAGCAGACAGAAGAAGTGGAAAAAAAAAAACCGTGAATAAATTAGAAGTGAAAAAAATGGAAGTGTGAAAGAAAATGGAAAAAGCAGTTAGAAAAATAGTGAATGGTATCACACACTGTGTTCCATTTCAATGATTTTGTTGGGTGAAAAGTTCTTTCTTAATCATTTAGATTCAAATGATATTGTCCATTTTAAATATGCTCCTACTGCGTCACATGAAGCAGAAAGAAGTTCTTTGAAGTACAACAAGAAATCTTTTTTATTCAAAAATTTTCACAAGTTGTTCATTGTATACTGCAAATCAGAGGTCACAAACTGAAGAAAAACAAATAATAATAATAATAATAATAATAATAAGCTAACTAATGTTAATAAAAAAAATTACATTTCATAGTTAAGTTTGCTTTTCATTTGTTTCATTTGCACTTCATTCTTAAATACACTCCTGGAAATGGAAAAAAGAACACATTGACACCGGTGTGTCAGACCCACCATACTTGCTCCGGACACTGCGAGAGGGCTGTACAAGCAATGATCACACGCACGGCACAGCGGACACACCAGGAACCGCGGTGTTGGCCGTCGAATGGCGCTAGCTGCACAGCATTTGTGCACCGCCGCCGTCAGTGTCAGCCAGTTTGCCGTGGCATACGGAGCTCCATCGCAGTCTTTAACACTGGTAGCATGCCGCGACAGCGTGGACGTGAACCGTATGTGCAGTTGACGGAATTTGAGCGAGGGCGTATAGTGGGCATGCGGGAGGCCGGGTGGACGTACCGCCGAATTGCTCAACACGTGGGGCGTGAGGTCTCCACAGTACATCGATGTTGTCGCCAGTGGTCGGCGGAAGGTGCACGTGCCCGTCGACCTGGGACCGGACCGCAGCGACGCACGGATGCACGCCAAGACCGTAGGATCCTACGCAGTGCCGTAGGGGACCGCACCGCCACTTCCCAGCAAATTAGGGACACTGTTGCACCTGGGGTATCGGCGAGGACCATTCGCAACCGTCTCCATGAAGCTGGGCTACGGTCCCGCACACCGTTAGGCCGTCTTCCGCTCACGCCCCAACATCGTGCAGCCCGCCTCCAGTGGTGTCGCGACAGGCGTGAATGGAGGGACGAATGGAGACGTGTCGTCTTCAGCGATGAGAGTCGCTTCTGCCTTGCTGTCAATGATGGTCGTATGCGTGTTTGGCGCCGTGCAGGTGAGCGCCACAATCAGGACTGCATACGACCGAGGCACACAGGGCCAACACCCGGCATCATGGTGTGGGGAGCGATCTCCTACACTGGCCGTACACCACTGGTGATCGTCGAGGGGACACTGAATAGTGCACGGTACATCCAAACCGTCATCGAACCCATCGTTCTACCATTCCTAGACCGGCCAGGGAACTTGCTGTTCCAACAGGACAATGCACGTCCGCATGTATCCCGTGCCACCCAACGTGCTCTAGAAGGTGTAAGTCAACTACCCTGGCCAGCAAGATCTCCGGATCTGTCCCCCATTGAGCATGTTTGGGACTGGATGAAGCGTCGTCTCACACGGTCTGCACGTCCAGCACGAACGCTGGTCCAACTGAGGCGCCAGGTGGAAATGGCATGGCAAGCCGTTCCACAGGACTACATCCAGCATCTCTACGATCGTCTCCATGGGAGAATAGCAGCCTGCATTGCTGCGAAAGGTGGATATACACTGTACTAGTGCCGACATTGTGCATGCTCTGTTGCCTGTGTCTATGTGCCTGTGGTTCTGTCAGTGTGATCATGTGATGTATCTGACCCCAGGAATGTGTCAGTAAAGTTTCCCCTTCCTGGGACAATGAATTCACGGTGTTCTTATTTCAATTTCCAGGAGTGTATATAGTTCATTTTCATAAACTGATGTAGTAATTTATTTTAAGACAGAAATTTTATCTTATTTTGACAATGTTAGGTCATATTTTTTATGTTACTGAGGAAATTTTTGAATCTTTTGGCCAGAACAGCATTTATTTCCTTTTTGGGTTATGTAACTTTTAGGTCATAAAAATCCAGTAGAGAAACTTATTCTTTAAAAAAAGAAAAAGAAAAAAATTCAAAGAAAATTGCTGACAGTTTTGTTGTTGCGTAGTGGTGGCTGTCTCACTGCCAGGGCAGACCATGCCATAGTACCAGGTGCAAGGTCATGCTGCGAGCATGGGCAGTCACACAGTGTCGTGCCCAAGGGTCTGTTTTGGTCGCTGGCATCCCCATGGCAGTCAATGTGTTAAGCTGCATCTTATCCCTTTCATAAATGCAATGATATATCAACTATCTCTTCTTCAGTAAAATTTCTACAGCTTCCTGAGAATTGAACTCTTGGCTGATGATATTTGTTCTTTTCATGTCTTCTTTAATTGCTAGGGAATGGGGGAGGAGACTTTTCTCTCTGTTTATTTTCTGCGTTCAGCTCCTTTCCATTGGTTTCTACGGCATTTATCTCCAAAATAGGTAAAATAACTTTCAAAAAATTTAAACTTTCTTTATTGATGTTTTTACATGAGTCACTGTTGGAGCACAGTGAGATCTCAGCTTTTACAAGCCTCAAGATTTCAGTGAATGAATGAATAAATAGTCTAAAAAAAAAGTGCTAACATCAGTTTACAAATCAATTAAAATATTTTCAGAATGTTGCCAGAAAATAATCATCCAATAATTGTTCTGCATGAACATAAAATGCCAATAATCATCTGAAGGATGGATCTGATAAGACTCGTCAATGATAGAATAAATGTCTCACAAATATAATTTTTTAAAAACCTAGTGTTGAATTATGTTATTTTATTGATTAAAACTTCAAATTAATGATAATTTTTCCTCTTAGATGCTGTAACACTTCATATCATTCAAATAAAATGGTCACATTGCTAACACTCCCTAAGTGAAGACTGTAACAGTAAAAAAAATTTTATCGACATTACAGATGAAATTCAAAATCATACCATGTTTTCTACGAGAAACTTTCTGTAACTCTGGTTCTTTCTTCCTAACAAACTGTCAATCGTGCAATTTTCTTCTGTGATGCTGTTGAAGACAAGAGGTTCAAATGGCTCTGAGCACTATGCAACTTAACTTCTGAGGTCATCAGTCGCCTAGAACTTAGAACTAATTAAACCTAACTAACCTAAGGACATCACACACATCCATGCCCGAGGCAGGATTCGAACCTGCGGCTGTAGCGGTGGCTTGGTTCCAGACTGTAGCGCCCAGAACCGCACGGCCACTCCGGCCCGCTGAAGACAAGAGGTGAATAACAATGTGAAAGGCACTTGTGCTAGTTGCTGAGTACTTGCTAATTTTTAGCTTTTTTTTATTCGTGGTATAAAGGACATTGAGGCTCATGTTCTTTTCTTGTTTTCATAATTTGCAGTTCACATTTTTGTAATGAAACAAGCTGCACATTGTTATCTCAGTCTGTGTGCCAGTTTTTAGTATACATGTGCTAAGTGACTGGCTTGCTCCATAGCTTGCATCTTGCTTTCACAAGTGTTTCGTTAGGCTAATCTGTTTCTAAAAGGAACAAGATGTTTTCTTTTCTAGTTTTCATAGGTTTATGTTTGTAGTTCATATCTTTGTAGTGTAACTTCGTGATACTTTATGTATCATAGTTGGAAATTTAATGTATGTATCATAGTTGGAAATTTAATGATCTCAATGGAAGCAGTCAAAACATACAATACCCTGAATTAGTATAGCACCTAATACAGGCACATTTTTTGATTTATGGCTTTGTTATCTGGTTTTGGCACTGTCATATGATTTTGAGTGAAAAAATGATGTTTCTGGATGATATTAAGTGGCTTTATCTTTTCTCGATTCTTTGAGAGACAGTGGGTTGGAGAGTAAAGCACTGGATTGACGCGGCACAAGGCATGCATATAGCTTGCAACTTCAGATGGAATATGTACAGTCTAATAGTGCAGTGACCACCAGACTGACGCAAGGTAAATGAGTCCTACGTCATGCCACACCACTGCCAGATGAATGCCACATTTCTCACTTTTAACCACATGCCACGCTGTGCTACTGACAGTTTACAAATGTTTGTGCTTTGGTCATGTGACTGTCTTTGAACCCAGTAAAATGAAAGGCAATACTGAGTTCAATATTCCTTTTTGTTGGTCTAGAGCAGAAATATCCATTATTTATAATTACAGCAGTGCTGAGTACAGCAACAGTAATGCTCAAAATTTAGTGAGGGAAAGGGTTGCCAGTGAAATATAAGGCAAAATGATTGAAATTATCTGTGAAAGAGCATGAAGACACAGCACTACATAGAATTATGTAAAGTGGTTTCTATAAAATATTTCTGCGAATCTTTTTATGGATTTGCTGGGCCTAATGTAATATCTGATCCTTTTGATATGTAACTATATACATACTTTACTCTCAAAAGACAATGCTCCACTTGGGCTAAGAAAGAAACTACTGAATAGATTATGGAGTTTCAAAGCATTATTTGTGGGTTGCTGTGGGTTTTCTGGTTTTTGATGCAATTTCTCAATAGGGTGGTCTACATTGTGCTGCAGAGATTACTTAGAGTATACATCATCATAAATGCTTATAGTTATGAGACAAATGTCTATTTTATTTGTGTCGATTTATTGACATATCCAACACCGGTGTCTTTGCCACTAACCCATCAGAAGAACATTCCACAGACCTTCTCCTCCAGGATAATCCATAATCAAATATGCACATTTCATTAACTAATTGTCTACAAGGATATAGTCTCACTGTGTGTCTTGTGAAAGAAACAGCTTTCTCCACAGCAAGACAATAATGAAACTTGCAGTTCTCTTCCATTAAAGGTTTAGGTTCCAGAAGCAGAGTGTGCCTCTAAACAATTATTTACTGAAACAACTTTGTTTTGATATTCCCTATTCCTGTTGAGGTAGTTCTCCACAAATATCGTATTAAAAATCCATCTCCATCTAAAAACAACTAACAAGACAATGGACTGAAATTATCAAATGATGATACAGATCTAGCAGCAGCTTTAGACCTGATGTGCTTTTTGTTGAAGCTATCAATAGAGTTTGTTAGATTCTATAGTTGCCAGTAACAACAGCTGTTTACCTCAAGAATTATTGAGTTTGTGGTGGAAAAAATTCAAGCTGCAGATGTTGTCATATTGCGTTTGATTTTCAGCCACACTTATTAAAATGATAGTGCGTCCTCAGAAACAAATAAATGGGAAACAGGATACGTCCTCAACTCTGACTGTGTTCCCACAAGAGGAATGTCTGTAGAACATCGGCTATGCATACATTTTTTTGAAACTCCCACATTTTTCTTAATGCTGACAGGTTGCACAGTGCCACTTCTGGCACAATCGAGCAAAGAGACAAATTAACTTGCAATTATGACAGAATCTGATAATGAGTTTTTTAACATGCAACTAAAGACAAGACGGATCAAATAACTATGTAAATTCAAAATTTCTAATGTAAGCACAGCGTAATTGATCAATGGTTAGATACTGGCAAACATGTCTCATACACTCATTGTTGGTATAAAGATAAATATACAATTTGTTGATTATTTTATTGTAAATGTGAACAGCAAATGAAATGAATAACGAATAAGAAAGAAGCATTTATTGCAGAATGCATTATAATTTCTTACAGGGTTTGATAAGGGATACTGTTCCCACACTTGTTTTGTGAACAAGCGGCAATAATGGCATTGAATCTTTTGTATTACATGAATTAAGTCACATTATCACCTTGGACAATAATGTTATTACAAACCCATATTCAGTAAGCACGACTCTAAAACAGATTGTTGGATAGTGTCAGGAAGAGTTGCAGTGGCACATTAGTTTCATTTTATTACATTTCACAAGAAGTTATAAATACAACGACCAAAAATAACAATCAATATGGAAAAATGAAATTAACAAACCTGTACATGTAAAAGGAAATTCATATGACGGCTCATATTTTTCCTTATGTATATCCTCAGATTTCACTTTCCTGCCAAGGCACTTTGCCAGCCTCATTTATAAAATACAATAGTGTGCTAAACTTAAGGATGAAAGTAGCTTTCAAACGACATATAACTGCCAAGTACCATAGCTTCATGAAACTTGAACCATACGTAGAAAGAACTATTACAGGATAGTATATAAGGTAACTGGAAGAAATACACAACGAAACAAATGCAAGTGACACTTTTATTCACAGTCAAGAATGACACTAAAGTCATCGTGATTTGTGTTGGGCCCACAGACAATACAATAGGGAGGACATGGTTATTAGTAGGGTGTGAGATCGTTGTGGACAATAATACATGGTCTGTACCATGCTCCTATGCTGGCCACAGGGTTGGTAAAGATTTATTGTAGCAGGGTATTGCATTCCTCTGTCAACGTACTGATAACTGCTGGATGGTCATTGGAGGAGGAGGAGGACAGTAGTGTTTAACGTCCTGTCGACAACGAGGTCATTAGAGACAGAGCGCAAACTCGGGTGAGGGAAGGATGGGGAAGGAAATCGGCCGTGCCCTTTCAAAGGAACCATCCCAGCATTTGCCTGAAGCGATTTAGGGAAATCACGGAAAACCTAAATCAGGATGGCCGGAGACGGGATTGAACCGTCGTCCTCCCGAATGCGAGTCCAGTGTGCTAACCACTGCGCGATGGTCATTGGTACATGTGTATATGCTGAAATATGTCTCCCCAATACATCCCACAGATGCTTGATGGGATGCAACTCAGGGAGAGCAAAAAGGCCAGTTCATTTGCCAAATACATTCACGTTCCAACAGATCCTCCACCTGTGCCAACCGATGCAGTTATGCATTGTCACCCATTAAAACTAAGTCAGGGCCAAATGCACCCAAAAAGATGCACCTGGGAAAGTAGTTCAACATCACCATAATGTTGACCTGTGGGTATACACTGTTCAGAGATTCACAGGTCAGAATGCTCGAACAATATTATGCTTCCCCACCCATAACATCTCAACCACCAATCCAATCATGTTCAACAATGTTCCTGGGTGCCTTACATATCTATGAATAAAAGTGCCTTTTTTTTGCATCTCATTGCATATTTCTTTCAGTTATCTTCTGTAGTATACTGTACAAATTCTTTCTGCGCATAGTTCAAGTTTCATCAAGCTACATTACTTGGCAGAGACACATCATGTGTAAGTTATTTTGGCCATACATTTTGTGCACTAGTGAAATTGCCATTAACATTACTGTTCCTTATTGCTGACGCGTCATCATCTTTTCATGCAAGTCTACGGCAGCTCAAATCCTCTTGCAATAACTACCGCATCAAGTTGGTGATATTCAGAACTCAATATGGCATAGTTATTGTGCTGGATTAAGCTGCCGCCAGCACACTGGTCGACAAAGATGCAGTAAGAAGATTGATAGCAGGCACTGCATCAAGTGCGCGTATCAGGAGAGAGCCCAAAAAAAGATTCGCAACACACCGCCAACGCCCTCTCGTCCAAGTATTTAGATCACTGCCCCAGACCAGTGGGCTGTCTCAGATTCAGTCAGCAGTCGCTAGGTCACTAGCTCAGTCGCTGGCACACTAACTCGCATCCTAACTTGGCGTCTGTCATTTGTCGCTTGGCAGGACTTGTACTTCACCAGCAGGGAGGCTAAAGTGGACTATTAGCGAAGAGCTTGTACCACAACACAAGGACTCTTAAAATTAAGCAGCTTCCTGCTTTTGTAAATAAAGAACTACGTTAATACCTGTGGGCAGTTGTGTTGTAGAAAGAGGATACCGGCCACCAAACATTCTCTCCCTGGATTCCTATGGTACAAGACTCAACAGTTATATCATTAGCAAAATTCAATTCCACTTCATTGTTAGGCGGAATACACGCCACTTGTTTGACAATATGAGACAAAAAGAGTTACTTAATGTAATTTATGGATTTTTCTGTCACTTCTTCACTTATTCATAGAAGAATTCCTTAATTAAGACTGAATAACAAGTAAGCTGAAAATTAGTCGGAAATAAACACAAATCAGTAGAACAAAAACAGTTTATTGGGCCAACTTCCGGAAGAGGGCCCAATAAGCCGAAAACTAGTTAGAAATAAACAAAAATCAGCAGAACAAAAACAGTTAACTTGTTATTCAACCTTATAGTTACTTAATGTTTTGTGAATGATGGTTAGTGCAGAGAATAAATTTTCACACATACAGTATGTAACTAACTGTGCCACTGGAGCTGCAATTATGTTTAGTTTTAAAACAAAAATACCTCGTAACACAATGTTAAGTTAAAATGTGAGCCAACAGACTTAATAAATGACAGATAAAAGAAAAACAAAGCCACTACACTCCTCATGGTGCGGAACCATTTCAATTTGACATCTGTCATTAATTTTCCTACTCGGGTAGTAAAGGACAGCAGCACATTGATAGATAACACTTTTATAGACCAAGATAGGTTTAAAAACATAAATCCTTGTTCTGTTGAGAATGGGCTTTCTGATCATGATGCTCAGCTAGTTACAGTATATGACATAGCTCCATTCAGTAATTCAAAACTACCCTCCTAAGTTGTGCGTTCAATTAATGACTCAACAATTAGAAACTTCAGAGAAAATCTTAAGCAGTTAGACTGGGATGAGGTGTACAAGGAACCCGATGCTAATTTAAAATATAATTATAAGAAACTATGAAAAAACCTTGACTTACTAAAGGAATAAAAATATCTTGTAACCACAAAAGGGAACTGTATCTAACGACAAGAAAGAGTAATGACCCAGAAACAGCCAAATATTATAAAAACTACTGTGCTACATTAAGAAAGGTTATTAAAAAGTCCAGAAGCATGTGCATCATGTCTGAGAGTAATACCTCTGATAACAAAATCAAAACAATTTGGAATATTATTACAAGGGAGACTGGACAACCAAGAGTACAGGATGACGGCATCACCATCAAAGCGAATGGAAACTTGATAAACAACAAGCCGGAATTCGAAAACATTTTTAATAATCATTTTTTAAATGTTGTAGAGAAAATAGGATCTAAATGTTCATTAGAAGAAGCAACACAGTTAATGGAAGAGGCCTTACCCACACCATTTGATACAATTGAAATTCCACCCACCTCTCCGTCTGAGATTAGGAAGATAATAAACTCTGTCTAGAATAAAAGCTCACATGGGTTTGATGGCATTTCCAGCAGGATAATAAAAGCTTGTTCCCAAGAAATAAGTGGGATTCTTAGCCACATATGTAATAGCTCTCTGAAGCATGGTATTTTCCCAGATAGACTGAAGTATGCCATTGTTATACCACTGCATAAAAAAGGGGATACGTCTGATGTCAACAACTACCGCCCAATCTCTCTTCTGACTGCCTTATCCAAAATTCTTGAAAAAGTAATGTATTGTAGAGTAGCTTCACACCTTTGTAAAAATAAAGATTTAACAAAATGTCAGTTTGGTTTCCAGAAGGGTTTTTCAACGGAAAATGCTATATATACTTTCACTAATGAAATATTAAATGCTCTGAGTAACCGGAAGTCACCCGTTGGGATTTTGTGTGATCTATCAAAGGCTTTTGATTGTGTAAATCATGGAATACTTCTAGATAAGCTCAAGTATTGTGGTATGAATGGGACAGTGCTCAAATGGTTTAAATCATACCTAACGGGAAGAGTGCAGAAAGTTGAAATAAACAGTTCACATAATATGCAAAAAACTGGTGATTTCTCAAACTGGGGAACAATCAAGAATGGGGTGCCGCAAGGTTCGGTCTTGGGTCCTTTGCTGTTCTTAATATATATTAATGACTTGCCATTCTATATTCACTAAGATGCAAAGCGGGTACTTTTTGCCGATGATACAAGTATAGCTCACACACCCAACAGACAAGAATTAAATTGTAAATGATGTTTTTGAGAAAATCATTAAGTGGTTCTCTGCAAATGGGCTCTCCTTAAACTTTGACAAAACACAGTATATACAGTTCCACACAGTAAATGGAATGACCCCATTAATAAATATAGACTTCGATCAGAAATCGGTAGCTAATTTCTAGGTGTATGCATTGATGAGGGGTTGAACTGGAAAAAACACACTGAGGATCTGCTGAAACGTTTGAGTTCAGCTACTTATGCTATTAGGGTAATTGCAAATTTTGGGGATATACATCTGAGTAAATTAGCTTACCACACCTATTTTCATTCTCTGCTTTCGTATGGCATCATATTCTGAGGTAACTCATCACTGAGTAAAAGAGTGTTCATTGCACAAAAGCGTGTGATCAGTATAATTGTTGGAGCTCATCCAAGATCATCCTGCAGACACTTATTTACAGAGCTAGAAATCTTCACTCTAGCCTCACAATATATATATTCTCTTATGAAATTTGTTATTAACAATCCGAACGAATTCAAAAGTAATATCAGTGTACATGGCTACAACACTAGGAGAAAGGATGATCTTCACTACTCAAGGTTAAATCTAACTTTGGCTCAGAAGGGGGTAAATTATGCTGCCACAAAAGTCTTTGGTCTCTTACCTAATAGCATCAAAAGTCTGACAGATAGCCATATAGCATTTAAAAGGAAATTAAAAGAATTTCTTAATGGCAACTCCTTCTACTCATTAGATGAATTTTTGGATATAGTAAGTGGGTAATTTCCCAACCTCAATCAAAAAAAATTATTGAGTGTCATGTAATATTTTGTCTAATGTAATATCTTGTATAGACACCTTTTATTAACCTGACACGTTCCACATCATTACGAAGTGTCGTATTCATGATCTATGGAACAAGTACTAATCTAATCTAGTGTGGTATGTCATAGTTCATCACAGCCAAACGTCAAAATATATCACTTATTTACTCAAGGCTGGAAATAGGTATGGCTCCCCTTCCAACATTAAACACAAGTTATATCTTAGCTACATTTCATATACAACAATGTATAACACAAAACACAGCAAACGTAAATTGGCCAGTGACTACATTTTTCACTAAAAGCTTTTTAAAATATGTATCGTGATTCACTTATCTTTGAAGTATCATAATTACTACGAGAAATAACAAAATGAGAACCAGTTCACTGTCAAGCTGCAATGTCAGATTGTTAAGTGTGAAAGAATGATTTTTTCATAAAATGATTTCCTCAAAATTGAATGAAAAGGATTGTATGGCAGAGAAAATATACAATTTCCAAAACAGTGGCTTTTAATTTTTGTGCAAAAATGAGAAACCAGAGATGTAATTTGCTTCATTTACATAAAAAACTAACTAAATTGCTTAAAGCCAGAACACCTCCATCAGCCAAAGAAGACATGGTACCATATTCTAGTGATGTTTAGTCATTCACATGCCACACCACTGGCAGATATCGCAATGCCACATGTCGTGCCTTGTCAGTGAATGTCCTGTCTATATCCAACCACGAGTTACAACAGCTTATATAAGGAAAGGTACAATAAAAGTTAATAAGTCTCAGAGAATACACTGGTATGGCATATGCAAAGGATGGCAGATGATGGTATAATGATACAGTCTCCCCTAAAATTGATATGAAATGTCTGATACCACCCTTTTTTATATGTATCTGGATAGTTATCGGACAATTCAGTGCTTCCTAAGGCCTTGTATGTGTGTCTTTATATATATCATTCTGTCCTATTTGATAAAAAAATTTGATATTCATTGCAAAGGCGTGTGGAATGTTCAGGAAGGACATGCGTTGTCATACTTATCGATGGATTGTTGTCATTGATAAAATTATGTACATATACTAAATTAAGTAATATACTTTGTGTTCTGCCTTATGGCAGGTCTTGTCATGGGGGAAGCCTCGTCAGAGAGATCCACCGCATGAGTGTCTAGGGAAGTGATTCCAGTGGTAGTTTCGCGTTGCCTTCCACTGATGATGATGAAATGATAATGAGGACAACACAGCACCCAGCCCTGAGCAGAGAAAAATCTCCGACCCAGCCAGGAATTGATCCCGGGCCCCTTGGAGTGACAGACCACTGCACTGACCACTCAGCTATCGGAGCGGACATACTAAATTAAGTAACTAATCAAGAAATTGAAGTAGTATGTCTTTAGAAATATATAACTAGAGACTGCAGAGGTGTTAGCATGAAAAATCAATGCTTCTAATTAACAAAATGGTAATCTAAAAATCCAGTTACAGAAGACCTCACTATCTTGAGAAACAACTTAAAAGTTATTACCAAGTGATGTATTTATGTCTTCCTCTGTAGTTAATATTCTTTGTAATTACATTTCTGATTAACAATCCAATTGTTTACATGTCACAGTTTTCCAATTTCCAGAATTTGAGGATTTATTTGTGCATTTTATGTATGTAATCGGATAAAGCATGAGCTCTGTACTACCACTGAATATTAGTAACCAAATCCAAACTGTAATTAATTATACAACTAAAATAATATGAAAGATATTATTGTAGTTAAAGTTCAGAATGATTTTCTTATGGAGAAGATTGTCATTCAATAATGTATTTTATAGCTTATTCGGTTGTGACATCAGTTTCTTACGTTTTATAAATTTTAATTGTATCATCAAAATTGTACAAAATTAATAATGCTTAATTTTGGAAGCTATTGTTAAAATTCTATATAAAGCAATGGAGTGATGCTGTGACAAGTCAGTTTTTAAGTTACTTTTGGAAGTCAAAGAGATCAATGATGAGCGTGCAGATCGGATGTCAATTAATGTGAATAAATTTTGTGAAGCATGAAAATTTCGCATTCATTCATCAATGGATCAGGCAGAAGAAACTTAAGTAACATTCAACATGAATTGTTACAATGGGATGCCAAAGGAATAATGAAAGGAAGATTGTATTCCACTGAAAGGATGGGCCGACCAACAAGATGGACGGACAACGTATTGGCTGACCTAACTAAGACAGAGATTCAAAGCTGGAAGGAAAAGCAGAGAACAGAGATGTATGAATGCAGAATTCTGAGGAGGTTAAAGCCCACCACAGGCTGAAGTACTGAGGAGGAGGAGGAGGAGGAGGAGGAGGAAGAAGAAGAAGAATGTCACCATAGTCAAAAGTTTCATCACGAAAGAGAGTATTTGTGTTTGGTAGGACTGATAGGACAATCCGATGTGCCGACAGTGGAGTTCACCACTGTTTGCAGTTGATGACAGCTTGTCAAAAGAGGGAGCATTACTTGCTGCAGGAACTTGCCAGCTTGCATTTAATGCTTGATGCAGCAAGATATGGCAGAGACCAAAACATCTATGTCTAAATCTACCCACATGCACCCTAAGTTGCCATATGAGACAAGAAGAAAGGTACCCTGTACTACTGTTAGTCATCACATTCCGTGTACCACTCGCAAATGAAGCAAAGGAGAAATGACTGTTTATATGCTTTCATATGACCCCTGAGTCATCTCGTTTTCTTGGTCCTTTTGTGACACATATGTTGGTGGCAGATAGATTGTTCTGCAGTCTATCATAAATATCAGTTGTCTAAATTTTCTCAATAGTATTTTGCAAATAGAATATTTTCTTTCTTTTACAGATTCCCATTTGAGTTCATGAAGCATTTCTGTAATAATCGCATGTAATCAAACCTATAGGTAACATATCTAGAAGTGTGCCTCTCAATTGCTTTGATGTCTTCGTTTAATCTGACTTGATGGGAAATCCCAAATACTCAAGCACCATTATTGAGTCACCCAAGTATTCTGTATGTTGTCACCTTTATACATGCACTACACTTCCCTAGAGTTCTCTCAGTAAGCAAAAGTTGATCATTCGCCTTCCCTGCAGCCGAACTTATGTGCTCATTACATTGCATGTTGCAGCATTTCTCCTAAATATTTAATCAATGTGACATCAGCACAGCACTAATATTGTATTGAAACATTACAGGATTGCTTTTCCTATTCATCTTTGTAACTTACATGTTCCTACATTTAGAGCAACTGGCCATTATCACACCAAATTGGAACCTGTCCAAATCATCTTGTATCCTCTTAAAGTCACTCAGAGAAAACTGAGTGAGGGAAAAAAGGACAGCTTATGTGGCTCCATAAAGATCATAATTTCTCTCATCTTCCTAGTCCTTACACGAGTCCCGACAGGCACAATAAAAAGATTCACATACTCATAGCTTTCGGCCATTAAGGCCTTTGTCAGCAGTACACACACACACACACACACACACACACACACACACACACACAGGGGGGGACGCGCGCGCGCTCACGCAAACGTAACTTGCACACATATCTGCAGTCTCAGAGAGCTGAAACTACACTGTGAGCAGCAGCACCATTGAATGATGGGAGTGGTGACTGGGCGGGGGTAAGGAGGAGGCTGAGGCAGGGAGGGGAGGGATGTATGGTGGGAGTGGTGGACAGTGAAGTGTTGCAGTTTAGACGGAGGGCAGGAGAGAAGGTGCGAAGGGGGGAGGGGGCAAGTGGCGGAAAAGAGAGAAATAAAAAAATATTAAAAGACTGGGTGTGGCAGTGAAATTATGGCTGTGTAGTGCTGGAATGGGAACAGGGAAGGGGCTGGATGGGTGAGGACAGTGACTAACGAAGGTTGAGGAGGCCAGGAGGGTTACGGGAACGTAGGATGTATTGCAGGGAAAGTTCCCACCTGCACAATTCAGAAAAGCTGGTGTTGGTGGGAAGGATCATAAGGCACAGGCTGTGAAGCAGTCATTGAGATGAGGAGTATCATGTTTGGCAGCGTGTTCAGCAACAGGATGGTGCACTTGTTTTTTGGCCACAGTTTGTCGGTGGCCACTCATGCGGACAGACAGCTTATTGGTTGTCATGCCTAAATAGAATGCAGCGCAGTGGTTGCGGATTAGCTTGTAAATCACATGACTGGTTTCACAGGTAGTCCTGCCTTTGATGGGATAGGTGAGGTTAGTGACCCGACTGGAGTAGGTGGTGGTAGGAGGATGTATGGGACAGGTCTTGCATCTAGGTCTATTACAGGGGTATGAGCCATGAGGTAAGGGGTTGGGAGCAGGGGTTGTGTAAAGAGGGATGAGTATATTGTGTAGGACGCCCTATGGATTCCAAACCAACAACCTCATTCCTAGTCTCCATGACCAACTATATCCTCATCCACAATTACTTCTCCTTTGAAGGCATTACCTACAAACAAATCCATGGTACAGCTATGGGCACCCACATGGCACCATCCATGCTAGCCCATTCATAGGCCATCTAGAGGAATCCTTCCTAAAAACCCAGAATCCTAAACCCCTCAACTGGTTCAGATTCATTGATGACATCTTTGCTATCTGGATTGAAGGTGAGGACACCTTATTCACATTCCTCCAGAACCTCAACAACTTCTCCCCCATTTGCTTCACCTGGTCCCACTCAACCCAACAAGCCACCTTCCTAGATGTTGAACTCCACCTCCGAGATGGCTACATCAGTACCTCCGTCCATACCAAACCTACTAACCACCAGCAATACCTCCACTTCGGCAGCTGCCACCCATTCCATACTAAGAAGTCCCTTCCGTACAGCCTAGCCACCCGTGGTCGTAGCATCTGCAGTGACAAGAAGTCCTCCTCTAAATATACCGAGGGTCTCACTGAAGCCTTCACTGACGGTAATTATCCTCCCATCCTTGTACACAAACAAATCTCCCATGCCTTACCTTTCCAGTCTCCTACCATCTCCCAAAGTCCCACAGTCCGACCACAGAGGAGCATTCCCCTCGTAACTCAGTACCATCCGGGACTGGAGCAACTGAATTACTTTCTCCGTCAGGGTTTCGATTACCTCTCGTCGTGCCCTGAAATGAGAAATGACCTACCCACTACCCTTCCCACCACTCCTACTGTGGTATTCTGCCGTCCAAAGAACCTACACAATATACTCGTCCATCCTTACACAACCCCTGTTCCCAATCCCTTACGTCATGGCTCATATCCCTGTAATAGACCTAGATGCAAGACCTGTCCCATACATCCTCCTACCACCACCTACTCCAGTCAGGTCACTAACATCACCTGTCCCATCAAAGGCAGGGCTACCTGTGAAACCTGTCATGTGATTTACAAACTAAGCTGCAACCACTGTGCTGCATTCTATGTAGGCACTGACAACCAACAAGCTGTCTGTCCACATGAATCGCCACCGTCAAACTGTGGCCAAAAAACAAGTGGACCACCCTGTTGCTGAACACGCTGCCAAACATGATATCCCTCATCTCAATGGCTGCTTCACAGCCTGTGCCACATGAATCCTTCCCACCAACACCAGCTTTTCTGAATTGTGCAGGTGGGAACTTTCCCTGTAATACATCCTATGATCCTGTTACCCTCCTGGCCTCAACCTTCTAATTTATTTTTCTTTTTATTTCTCTCCTTTCTGCTACTTACCCCCTCCTCCCTCCGCACTTTCTCTCCTGCCCTCTGTCTAAACCGCAACACTTCACTGTCCGTCACTCCCACCATACATCCCTCCCCCTCCCTGCCCCAGCCTCCTCCTTACCCCCACCCAGTCGCCACACCCATCATGCACTGGTGCTGCTGCTCACAGTGTAGTTTCAGCTCTCTGAGACTGCAGACATGTGTGCAAGTTGCGTTTGCATGAGTGTGTGTGCATTTGTGTCTACTGCTGTCAAAGGCCTTAATGGCAGAGAGCTATGAATGTGCAAATCTTTTTATTGTGCCTATCGCGACTCAGCATCTTCGATATATGGCGAGTAGCAACTTTCCTTCTCTGGTATTGTTACATTCCAGGCTGGATTTTCCATTGTTTGATAGTTCTTACATGAAATGGATGTTAGCAATAGTAGAATCATTCTATATTCAGCTTCAATTGTAGGCTCTCTAAATTTTCTCAATAGTGTTTCACGAAAGGAACGTAGTCTTCCCTCCAGAGATTCCGAATGGAATTCATGAAGCGCCTCCACAACACGTATGTGTTGATCGAACCTACTGGGACCGAATCTAGCAAGACTCTGAACACTCAACAATGGGTCACACTAGCATTCTATACATGATTTCCTTTGTAGATGAACCACAGTTTACTGAAATTCTACCAATGAACCAAAGTTGTCAATCTGCCTACCCTATGACCATTCTCACATAGTTGTTCAATTTCATTGTTGTTGTGGTCTTCAGTCCAGAGACTGGTTTGATGCAGCTCTCCATGCTACTCTATCCTGTGCAAGCTTCTTCATCTCCCAGTACCTACTGCAACCTACATCCTTCTGAATCTGTTTAGTGTATTCATCTCTTGGTCTCCCTCTACGATTTTTACCCTCCATGCTGCCCTCCAATACTAAATTGGTGATCCCTTGATGCCTCAGAATATGTCCTACCAACCGATCCCTTCTACTAGTCAAGTTGTGCCACAAATTTCCCTTCTCTCCAATTCTATTCAATACCTCCTCATTACTTATGTGATCTAAGCATCTAACCTTCAGCATTCTTCTGTAGCACCACATTTCGAAAGCTTCTATTCTCTTTTTGTCTAAACTATTTATCGTCCATGTTTCACTTCCATACATGGCTACACTCCATACAAATACTTTCAGAAAAGACTTCCTGGCCCTTACGTCTATACTCAATGTTAACAAATTTCTCTTCTTCAGAAACGCTTTCCTTGCCATTGCCAGTCTACATTTTATATCCGCTCTACTTTGACCATCATAAGTTATTTTGCTCCCCAAATAGCAAAACTCCATTACTACTTTAAGAGTCTCATATCCTAATCTAATACCCTCAGCATCACCGGATTTAATTCAACTACATTCCATTATCCTCATTTTGCTTTTGTTGATGTTCATCTTATATCCTCCTTTCAACACAATGTTCATTCCGTTGAGCTGCTCTTCCAGGTCCTTTGCTGTCTCTGGCAGAACTGCAATGTCATCGGCAAACCTCAAAGTTTTTATTTCTTCTCCATGGATTTTAATTCCTACTCCGAATTTTTCTTTTGTTTCCTTCACTGCTTGCTCAATATACAGATTGAATAACATCGGGGAGAGACTACAACCCTGTCTCACTCCCTTCCCAATCACTGCTTCCCTTTCACGTCCCTCGACTCTTATAACTGCCATCTGGTTTCTGTACAAATTGTAAATAGCCTTTCGCTCCCTGTATTTTACCACTGCCACCTTCAGAATTTGAAAGAGAGTATTCTAGTCAACATTGTCAAAAGCTTTCTCTAAGTCTACAAATGCTAGAAACGTAGGTTTGCCTTTCGTAAATCTATTTTCTAAGATAAGTTGTAGGTCAGTATTGCCTCACGTGTTCCAACATTTCTACAGAAATCAAACTGATCTTCCCCGATGTCAGCTTCCACCAGTTTTTCCACTTGTCTGTAAAGAATTCGTGTTAGTATTTTGCAGCCGTGGATGATTAAACTGATAGCTTGGTAATTTTCACATCTGTCAACACCTGCTTTCTTTGGGATTGGAATTATTATATTCTTCTTGAAGTCTGAGGGAATTTCACCTGTCCGATACATCTTGCTCACCAGATGGTAGAGTTTTGTCAGGGCTGGCTCTCCCAAGGCTATCAGTAGTTCTAATGGAGTGTTGTCTACTCCCGGGGCCATGTTTCAGCTTAGGTCTTTCAGTGTTCTGTCGAACTCTTCATGCAGTATCATATCTCCCATTTCATCTTCATCTACATCCACTTCCATTTCTATAATATTGTCCTCAAGTACATCACCCTTGTACAGACCTTCTATATACTCTTTCCACCTTTCTGCTTTCTCTTCTTTGCTTAGAACTGGGTTTCCATCTGAGCTCTTGATATTCACGCAAGTGGTTCTCTTTTCTCCAGAAGTCTCTTTAATTTTCCTGTAGTCAGGATCTATCTTACCCCTAGTGAGATATACCTCTACATCCTTACATTTGTCCTCTAGCCATCCCTGCTTAGCCATTTTGCACTTCCTGTCGATCTCATTTTTGAGACGTTTGTATTCCTTTTTGCCTACTTCATTTACTGCTTTTTTTATATTTTCTCCTTTCATCAATTAAATTCAATATTTCTTCTGTTACCCAAGGATTTCTACTAGCCCTTGTATTTTTATCTACTTGATCCTCTGCTGCCTTCACTACTTCATCCCTCAAAGCTACCCATTCTTCTTCTACTGTACTTCTTTCCCCCATTCCTGTCAATTGGTCCCTTATGCTCTCCCTGAAACTCTGTACAACCTCTGGTTATGTCAGTTTATCTATATCCCATGTCCTTAAATTCCCACCTTTTTGCAGTTTCTTCACTTTTAATCTACAGTTCATAACCAATAGATTGTGGTCAGAGTCCACATCTGGCCCTGGAAATGTCTTACAATTAAAAACCTGGTTCCTAAATCTCTGTCTTACCATTATATAATCTATCTGAAACCTTCAAGTATCTTCAGGCCTCTTCCATGTATACAACCTTCTTTTATGATTCTTGAACCAAGTGTTAGCTATGAATAAGTTAGGCTCTGCGCTAAATTCTACCAGGCAGCTTCCTCTTTCATTTCTTACCCCCAATCCATATTCACCTACTACGTTTCCTTCTCTTCCTTTTCTTACTATCGAATTCCAGTCACCCATGACTATTAAATTTTCGTCTCCCTTCACTATCTGAATAATTTCTTTTATCTCATCATACATTTCATCAATCTCTTCGTCATTTGCGGAGCTAGTTGGCATATAAACTTGTACTACTGTGGTAGGCGGGGGCTTCGTGTCTGTCTTGGCCACAATAATGCGTTCACTATGCTGTTTGTAGTAGCTTACTCGCATTCCTATTTTTTTTATTCATTATTAAACCTACTCCTGCATTACCCCTATTTGATTTTGTATTTATAACCCTGTATTCACTTGACCAGAAGTCTTGTTCCTCCTGCCAGCGAACTTCACTAATTTCCACTATATCTAACTTTAACCTATCCATTTCCCTTTTTAAATTTTCTAACCTACCTGCCCGATTAAGGGATCTGACATTCCACACTTCCATTTCATATCACTTTCCAAAGTTATGGCTAGATATTCAATCAATATCACTGTGCCAAGCAGCACATTACTAATATTGCATTCTAACGTTACTCAATTGCTTCTTCTACTCATCTGTGTTAATTTACATTTTTACACATCTTGCGCAATCTGCCATTCAACACACCAACAAGAAATTTTGTCGAAGTCATCTTGTATTCTCCTACAGTAACTCGTGAAGATAGCTTCCCATGCACACACAGCATCATTGGCTAACAGTGCAGATTACTGCTCACCATGTCCGTCCAATTATTTATGTATACAGAAAATAAGAGTGATCCTATCATACTTCCCTGGGGCAATTCTGACCACGTCCTTGTCTCTAGCAAACACTTACCATTGAGGGCAACATACTGGCTTCTGTTACTTAAGAATTCTTCGAGCCACTCACATATCTGAGAACCTAATCCATATGTCCGGACCTTCATTAACTGTCAGCAGTGGAACGCTTTCAAGAAATCAAGGAATATGGTTGTTATTAGGGCTGTGATAAAATATCGATTTTTTTTTTCCAACTGGGAAGTCGTCATAAAGTGTTCCAGAAAATTCTGATATGTGACAAAACTGAATGACGGACACCTTTAATTGCGCCACTTACATGCTGTTACCATTATTAGCAGAGTGGTTATCACTAAGTGTGAAAGTGTACAGTTTTTCTTTCAGTTCTTGCTCTAATGGGGATATGCAGGCTGCTAGCTTGTTGATGTACAGAATATCTAATAATAAATTAACACTTAAATCTAGAGCTCTAAAATTGGCATTATATTTACAATGTGCAACTGATACTTTTATAGATTGGTATGTCAATATCTTTTTCTTCGATAAATAGACACTTTTTCGATCTATTGAGGGCCGATAATGATATATTTTTGAATACTGATATATTGGATTCCTGGTATTTTAGAAGCTATCAACAGTCCTTGTGGTTATCCTTCATCCATAGTTCGCAGGCTACAAGGGGAAGCTGAGTTTCGCATGACTCTCTTCTGCTTCAAGAAAATGTGTTGTATTCAAACTGAGAATATGTTCAGAATTCTGCAGCAAACCAATGTTAAGGATACTGCTCTTTTATCTTTCTCATAAACAGGAGCCACATGTAATTTTTTCCACATGTAATTTTTTCCAGCTGTTTAGGAATCTGTACTGCAAGAGAGATTTAAAATAAAGGGGACAATGCCATGGAGCACTTTCTATAAAACCGAATGAGTCCATCTATACCTGGTGACTTATCTGTTTTCAACTATTTCAACTCCTTCTTTATGACAGGGATGCCTATTACAATGTCCTCCATACAAGAGTCTGTGCAACTGTCAACCTACGGTAGGTTTATACTATTCTCCTGCATGAACGATTTCCTAAATGTGAAATTTAAAACTCCAGCTTTCCTTCTGCAGCCTTCTATGGCTACACCAGACTGGACAGAAAGCTTAGACCCAATTTGCAACTTTATGTAGGACCAGAATATTTTCATGTTCTTGGCAAAATCATTGGAAACTGTTGTCTGCTTCACACATCAATCTATTTACAAACAAATGAATTTCTGCTAACTTCCGCCAGTTAACATTTGTACATTCTGTTTTGAACCGAGAGTGTTACATTTTGAGCTTACCCAGCACTAGGTTATCAAACCACGGTGGGTCTTTTTCATCCACAATCCTCTTACTTCTTCAGAATACTATTTACAATGAGTGTAAACTTTGCCCATAATTCATTTATGTCCATCATACTGGAACTAAATGATGTAGATTAATTGTGCAAGTGGGACGCCAGCTACTACTTATTTGTTCCTTTTGGCAAAAATACTCTCCTAGCCTTCTTGATGGATTTATTAATTTCAGTAACAATTGCCTGATGGCATCATGATCAACCCTGTCTCTATACTTACACTGTTGAAAATATTAGGCCTGCTTGTAGATAAAAGGACCAAAATATTTCTATTGTGTGCAGGCTGCTGAACTAGCTGCTCCAGACAGTTTTCGGAAAATGTGTTCAGAAATACTCTGCAGGGCTGTCTGTCTGTACCACTTGCAATAAATCCAGAGATGTACCACTCGACAGTCACCTCCAACTAATACTGAATGATCTGGGGATTTCCACATTACTAAGTGTAGACTTCATTTGCCCAAATCTAAAATTGTCACAGCAGAATTGGGTGACCAGTAGAAACAGTCAATAATTAATATGAATTTATCTAGGCCTGTTACTCGGACCCAGATAACTACATAGACTCTATTTTGACCTTGGTAGACAGTATTTTTGTCCTCCTGCAATGAACACTCCTCCTCCTACGGTCGCTACTAGGTTTTAGATGTACGTACAATGCCTTGCTAAATATTTCAGGACTTTCTACTTTAGGTTTTAGCCAGCTCTCTGTTCTGACAATAATTTGAACATAACTTCTTTGCAAGAGGGCAATAAATTCAGCAATTTTGTTACGAATACTTTGATTGTCTTCAAATTTAGACAGTCTAAGTGTGTCTATTCTGTATGTGGTCTGACTTCACTCTGTGCATACTGACTGGCAAGTGTTAACTAGAGGAATGAAAATGACCACCTCACCTAAAAAACCACCATGTGCGCTCCATAAGTACTCTGCTACATGGGTTGCTGTTTCCTTTGTGTAGTGCATCTATCACTTATCAAGGGGAATCCTACAATTCTCCACTCCAATGAAGGTACAGAAATCTGCAGCTGACATAGTCACAGAATCAACAGAGCCTTTGGTTGAGACCTTCTACTCAGTTCCAAATGAAAGGACACCAATCAACTTTGGGTATGACAATGCTGCAAATTGTGAGCTCTGACTAAACTCAAATAGCACGGCAAGCAGCTTTCACCACTTCTGTCAGTCACCTGCACAAACTGGGGATGGCCTCAGGACCCACGTGACAGACCTTACTGGTGCTGACATAAGCCACAACTTGCATAAGACTGTACCATGCACCCTTGACAGCAACTGTCAGGGCCTCCCCCCACATTTAGGATGAGGTCCACCAGCAAATGTACTGAGTGCGCACTCAACCTTTTGCTAGCTTTTGACACTATTTTTCTAAGGGGCTCCATAATGCACCTAACTCTGGAGCTTCCTGTAACTAGTATCCACCACCCCGCCCTCTCCGTCCATGTGCCTGCTCAGATCCCGCTGAAAAAGCAAGCACCTGTCCACGCACATCGTGAATGCGAAAGACCATACAAGCAGCCTCCATATTTACTGTCTGCCTTGAGCAATGCAAAAGCATTACAAAGCAACACTCGCTCTGCGGTGAGGGAAGATTCCCCACTTCAGGTGTACTTCAAGGTGCCTCAGCTTGAGGCAGCAGGCTGCAGACAGCTGATCGGAGCCAAAAGCATTTTCATCTGTATTTGAATTGTGACCAGCTCCACCTGCATCTGCACACGGCATGTACACAACCTACCCATCCTAGTACTAATAACTTAAGAATTAAAGTACAAAAGCACACTGCTCTCCTTGTGTGTCACCAACAAAGGCTGTATCCTTACTAAGCTGTGATGAACCATCATTCCGTTGGTCATTCAAAACATATAAATGACAACTGCACTACACACTACATTTACATAAATGTAAGACTACACCTCTTTGAAATTGTTTAAGGAAGTATCCATCAACAAACGTACTGAATGTGCACTGGATTCAAATGGCTCTGAGCACTATGGGACTTAAAATCTACGGTCATCAGTCCCCGAGAACTTAGAACTACTTAAACCTAACTAACCTAAGGACATCACACAACACCCAGTCATCACGAGGCAGAGAAAATCCCTGACCCCGCCGGGAATCGAACCCGGACGCGGGAAGCGAGAAGCGAGAACGCTACCGCACGACCACGAGCTGCGGACAATGTGCACTAGACTTCTTTCTAGTTTTTGACACCATTTTCCTAAGGGGCTCCATATTTGCCTTAACACTGGAGCTCCTGTAACTGGTATGTATGCTTCAACGTATCTCAAATTCAGGCAGCAGCCTGCAGACATCTGATTGGGGCCAAAAGCACCTTCAGCTGTATGTGAACTGTTGCCAGCTCCACCTGCATCAGCACACAGCATGTACACACCCTACCATCCTAGTACTAATAACTTAAGAATTAAAGTACAAAAGCATTGTGTGTTACCAACAAAGGCTGTGTCCTTACAAAGCAGTGATGAACAGTGCCTTGTCATTCGAAACAAATGACAACTGTGCTACACACTACATTTACGTAAATGTGACACTACAGCTCTTAGATGCTTCCTTAAACAATTCCATTCAGTTAAATACAATGTATTACTTCACAGAATGTACGGCAGTGCTGTAACCATTGCTGAAGCACCTCAGTTTTCAAATCTACACCATGGTATTCAAAAATGTGTTACAGACTACTGATCTGTTTGCAGTTTGTATTGGATGTATTTATTAAAATACTCACACTGGTAAGATATCTCACTCAGGTCACTTCCAGAAGGCACATCAACATCTACTTTGTGACCAGTCTGATCTGGGTCAGTTGCCACGTGATGTGCTGCCTCTTGCAATGAATGGTCCCTATCCCAGGCAGAAGGGACTTGCATATCTTCAGAAGCTAATTTCTCTTTGTTTTGTGTATCTTCACCTTCAAACTCTTTACTATGGGAAACTACATCTGCTTCTCTTTCTCCCTCAGTGACTGAAGAACCAAAACCATAACCAGTTATGCTATTAAATGTTGAACGCACTGATTCTGATAGCCCTGCAAAAAAACCTTCATCTTTTATGTCCTCTGCCTTAAATTGCTCTTCTGGCACCGAAGTTTCCTGAAACTGATTATCTTGACTCTCAGGATTCAAAGTTGTCTCCATATGATCATAGCTGACTGTCACTACTTCACTGTCCTCATCTTGCTGCAGATCATAGACAGGGTGAGGTTCTGAGGCAATGCTTGTTTCTGTCACACTCAATTCATGAGAACTGGCTGTTACCTCTCCAACTAAAAAATCAGCACGATATGATTCAGCAGCCGTACCCAACTTTGCTATATCATCTCCTGACATATCTCCTCCTCCTCCTCTTTCTTTTTCTTCTGATGAAATATTTTCTGCACCATAACTGCCTGAATCGCCATTCTCCTGGGCAACTTCTGCAGCATCTGAATCAAACTCTCCAGCAATGTCTGTGACCTTGACATCCTTTGAATTTTCAGTTCTATCATTTTCCAATAGTTCTGGGGAAATCTGAGATCTTATTTCTTCAGGCACTACTTCAGAACTAGCAAACACTTGAGGACTAGCATATTCATCACCTTCCATACTATTATCAACAGTTTCCTGTGAATATTTGGTCTCCACATCACTTCCCTCATCACTATATCTTGTATCTATTTCTTTTGCTGATTCTGCCGAGTCTTTTCTTAATACTTTACTTTCTACTTCAAGATTTTGTCCACTAATTTCTAAATCATTCATATTAAAGTTTAATGAACTACCTCCATCTGGCTCCTCTGAAGACAGATGGCCAGACATGGATGGTTGATCTGTTGTATCTTCCTGCGACAATATCTTCTGGTGATCCGAAATGTCGTGGGCTCCCTGTAGCTCTTCCTGAGTACTCCCTGCAACAACATGGAGTTCAGTACCAGATGACGACACTTGTACTTCAGGTTTCTTTCTATCCATTTCCTGGCCATCTGTCTTCTTTGGAGACAGGGGTGGTTGATCTGCAGTGTCATTTGGCAGCAATACATTGTTCTCCAAAATGTCATGTGATCCCTGTGGCTCTTCTTGAGTACTCCCTGAAGCAGCATCATGATCAGCACCAGATGAAGACACTTGTGCTTCCTGTTCCTTTCTATCCATTTCAGAGCCATCTGAAATGTCTGAATGTACTTGCAAGTTATCAGCAGGACTTTTACTATAATTCATCTCCACTGCAAATTCAGTATCATTGTGTTGTGGGGTTTCTAGTACTGTTCCATTTAATGAATCGACATTTATTTCTTCACTGTCAATCTCTACTTTCTTTCCATCCTCATGTTTCTCAACTGTAACAGTGTCCTTAGCAGAAATAATGGGCTCACTTTCACCATCTTTGATATTTCTATCTGTTTCTTCTCTGCTTGTATCATTACCAGAATAATTATCTTCATTCAGTGCCTGCACTCTATCTGACATCTCATTTATGTCAGTAGATGCTGCATTCACTGTCACTTGCTCAGAATTTGCTGAATGGATAACACCAGGGAGACTCTGATCATCTTTGTCTTCAGCACTCCCATCAGTTATCTCTACACTTTTATATTCAATTTCCTCACTGTCTTCAATGGCGTGAAGCTTCCTTTGAAAATGGGAAACAGTAGAATACTGCATGTAATGTGACTCTGTGTCTGTGTGCGCAATAGAAGGTGATGTGCCAGAAGTGAAAGAGTCCGTTTGGTTATCGGATTCATCCAACACTCTTCCAGGTGAAACATCAAGAGCTGGTGTTGCATTGTGGTGCAATGTGATATTATCTTCCATATGCTCTGCTGAGTTTTCATGTTTCCTGTACTGTATTGTACTGGAAATGTCCTGATCTTTAGTGTCCACTTCTAATTGTTGAGAATCTGTATCCTTAGTTTGTTTTAAAGTTTCTTGATGTGTTTGTGGCCCATTACTTTTGTTTACTAGTTGTGTTTCACCATCATCTCCAATAGGGATAACATGTGAGACATCCTTGGCCTTTACAAGAACCTTTGTTTCCCTGATTAAGCCCCTAGGAATATAGCCTCTTCTATTGTTGATCTGAAAGTAAAACAGAGATTCCATTAGTCTGGTTCTTTATTTATTAGAAAAATATTAGAATTTTTCTGCAGATCTATAAAAACAGTTGCTTTTAGACATGAAAATTACCTTCACATCCAATAACTGCTCTTTGTTTCCAGCTGCTCTTCCATAAACAACAACAGGTTGTCTTGCCTTAAATGATAAAATTTTTGGGTGGTCACTGCCATAATTCATCAAGGTGTAAGCTTCTGCTATTGGAGCTGAAAGAGAAGAAATGCAGGACCAAACCAGTTTAGTAACAAAAAATTCTGAGATGCTTTTTAAGCATGGCACTTCAATACTTTAAACTTGAACAAATCAGCTAAAACTCAGAACAAGGTAGGTAAATGGATAAAGTCAAGAAGAACTTTTTTTTTATTCAGTCATCTTCATTCAATTAAAATAAAATATAAATATCATTTTTACTTTTCTTAATTTTTTTTTTTTTTAATTCAGTAATCTTCATTCCCTTCCCATGAACCACCGACATTACCGTTGGTGGGGAGGCTAGCGTGCCTCAGCCATACAGATAGTCGTACCTTAGGTGCAGCCACAATGGAGGGATCTCTGTTGAGGGGCCAGACAAACGAGTGGTTCCTGAAGAGAGGCAGCAGCCTTTTCAGTAGTTGCAGGGGCAACAGTCTGGATGATTGACTGATCTGGCCTTGTAACACTAATCAAAATGGCCTTGCTGTTGTGGTACTGTGAACGGCTGAAAGCAAGGGGAATCTACAGCTGTAATTTTTCCTGAGGGCATGCAGCTTTACTGTACGGTTAAATGATGATGGCGTCCTCTTGGGTAAAATATTCCGGAGGTAAAATAGTCCCCCATTCACATCTCTGGGTGGGGCTACTCAGGAGGATGTCTGTATCAAGAGAAAGGAAACTGGCGTTCTATGGGTCGGAACGTGGAATGTCAGATCCCTTAGTCGGGCAAGGATGATAGAAAATTTAAAAAGGGAAAATAGATAGGTTAAAGTTAGATATAGTGGAAATTAGTTAAGTTTGGTGGCAGGAGGAACAAGACTTCTGGTCAGGTGAATACGTGGTTATAAATACAAAATCAAATTGGGGTAATGCAGGAGAATGTTTAATAATGAATAAAAAAACAGGAGCACGGGTAAGCTACTATGAGCAACATAGTGAATGCATTATTGTAGTCAAGACAGACATAAAGCCTAAGCCTACCCCAGTTGCACAAAGTTAATATGCCAACCATCTCTGCAGATGATGAAGATATTGAAGAAATTTATGATGAGATAAAAACTATTATTCAAGATATTATTCGGATAGTGAAGGGAGATGAAAATTTAATAGTCATGAAGGACTGGAATTCGATAGTAGGAAAAGTAGTACGTGAATATGGAAGGGGATAAGGAAAGAAAGTGGAAGCCACCTAGTAGAATTTTGCACAGAGCATAACTTAATCAAAGTTAACACTTGGTTTGAACATCATGAAAGAAGGTTGTATACGTGGAAGAGGCCTGGAGACAATGGAAGATTTCAGACAGATTGTATCATGGTAAGACAGAGGTTTAGAAACCAGGTTTTAAATTGTAAGACATTTCCTGCGGCAGATGTGGACTCTGACCACAATTTATTGGTTATGAACTGTAGATTAAAACTGAAGCAACTGCAAAAAGGTGGAAATTTAAGGAGATGGGACCTGGATAAACTGAAAGAACCAGAGGTTGTAGAGGGTTTCAGAGACCATTAAGGAATGATTGACAAGAACAGGGGAAAGAAATACAGTAGAAGAAGAAAAAGAAGAAGAATAAGTAGCTTTGAGAGATGAAACAGTGAAAGCAGCACAGGTTCAAGTAGTTAAAAGATGAAGGGTAGTAGAAATCCTTGGGTAACAGAAGAGATATTGAATTTAATTGATGAAAGGAGAAAATATAAAAATGCAGTAAATGAAGCACGCAAAAAGGAATAGAAACGTCTCAAAAATGAAATCACCAGGTAAAGGCATATAACAATAAGGGTGCGATGGATACTGCCTATGGGAAAATTAAAGGGAACTCTGGAGAAAAGAGAATGACTTGTATGAATATCAAGAGCTCAGATTGAAAACCAGTTCTAAGCAAAGAAGGGAAGGCAGAAAAGTGGAAGAAGTATATAAAGGGTCTATACAAGGGCAATGTACATGAGGACAATATTATAGAAATGAAAATGTAGACGAAGATGAAATAGGAGATATGATACTGCGTGAATGGTTTGACAGAACACTGAAAGACCTAAGTCAAAACAAGGCCCCAGGAGTAGACAACATTCCATTAGAACTACTGACAGCCTTGGGAGAGCCCTCAATCCCAAAGAAAGCAGGTGTTGACAGATGTGAAAATTATAGAACTATCAGTTTAATAAGCCATGGCTGGAAAATACTAACGCGAATTCTTTACAGACGAGTGGAAAAACTTGTAGAAGCCGACATCAGGGAAGATCAGTTTGGATTCCGTAGAAATGTTGGAACACGTGAGGCAGTCCTGACCCTACGACTTATCTTAGAAAATAGATTAAGGAAAGGCAAACCTACGTTTATAGCATTTGTAGACTTACAGAAAGGGTTTGACAATGTTGATTGGAATACTCTCTTTCAAATTCTGAAGGTGGCAGGGGTAAAGTACAGGGAGCGAATGGCTATTTACAATTTGTACAGAAACCAGATGGCAGTTATAAGAGTCGAGGGGCATGAAAGGGGAGCAGTGATTGGGAAGGGAGTGAGACAGGGTTGTAGCCTATCCCCGATGTTATTCAATCTGTATGTTGAGCAAGCAGTAAAGGAAACAAAAGAAAAATTTGGAGAAGGAATTGAAATCCAGGGAGAAGAAATAAAAACTTTGAGGTTTGCTGATGATATTGTAGTTCTGTCAGAGACAGCAAAGGACCTGGAAGAGCAGCTGAATGGAATGGACAGTGTCTTGAAAGGATGATATAAGATGAACATCAACAAAAGCAAAACGAGGATAATGGAATGTAGTCGAATTAAATAAGGTATTGCCGAGGGAATTAGATTAGGAAATAAGACACTTAAAGTAGTAAATATGTTTTGCTATTTGGAGAGCAAAATAACTGATGATGGTCAAAGTAGAGAGGATATAAAATATAGACTGGCAATGGCAAGGAAAGCGTTTCTGAAGAAGAGAAATTTGTTAACATCGAGTAAAGATTTAAGTATCAGGAAGTCTTTTCTGAAAGTATTTGTATGGAGTGTAGCCATCTATGGAAGTGAAACACGGATGATAAATAGTTTCAACAAGAAGAGAATAAAGCTTTTGAAATGTGGTGCTACAGAAGAATGCTGAAGATTAGATGGGTGGATCACATAAATAATGAGGAGGTACTGAATAGAATTGGGGAGACGAGGAGTTTGTGGCACATCTTGACTAGAAGTAGGGATTGGTTGACACGAGACATTTGAGGTGTCAAGGCATCATCAATTTAGTACTGGAGGGAAGTACGGAGGGTAAAAATCATAGAGGGAGACCAAGGCATGAATACACTAAACAGATTCAGAAGGATGTAGGTTGCAGTAGTTACTCTGAGATGAAGAAGCTTGCACAGGATAGAGTAGCCTGGAGAGCTGCATCAAACCAGTCTCTGGAGTGAAGACCAGAACAACAACAATCTTCGTTCATTGCCCAGATACAACAGTTTAAATTGGAGCTAAATGCAGCACGTAAGTGGATGCACAGAAATTGTTCAAGTTAATCGAATAAATAAAAAAGTGTAATCTTACAATGAAGTTGAATGATCAGTTTTAAAAATCTAGCTCTATTTGGAGTTTAGGTGCAAAAACACATTTTTTTAGCTTCTTTGTGTGTGCCACTTTTATGTTTCAAGTTTGTGGGAATCGGTTCAAATTTTATAAGAAGGTAAACAAATACAAGTAATTAACTTGATCCTGTTGTTTTGTGAAAGTTTTGTGTGTTTGTTTTGTTTTGTTTTGTTTTAGGGCACACAATATAAGCAACACAGTTCAAAAGCCAATCAAAAAAACTGATACTCGATCAGTCATAGCCTGAGTCAATAAAAATCTACATCAGTTGCCAAGCTTTTATGGCAGAAAAAGTGTTGGGAACCAGAACAAAAAATGCCCCTGCCATAGAGGGGGAAAAAAACCAAACAACAACGGTGAATGTCTTTGGGGCAGAGTCAGAGATGTAAAAATATGGAAAATAGATGTCTGACTTACCTGCCAGCTTCAAAGAATTTTAAATTGAAACATCTTGGCATATTCATGTTTTTCTCCTTGTTAGTATTAGTTCCCACGTCATGTAACATTACACATTATGTCAAATAAAGTAACATGATACATGATGTCATATCGTAAAATGTGAAACATGCCATCATGTCATCCAACATGGCATTTTTCATGTTGTGCAACGTGACAAAACGAGTCATTAAAGTTTAGTATGCATCCTAACTCTGGAATACTTCCTATTATAGTCCCACCTCCATTTTCAAGACACTTCCTGCTGTAGATGCATCCTACTCTCTGCAGCACATAAAGTTTTGCCCATTTGTTCTTGAACACGTCTCTCCATGCATGTAACAGTAGGTGTGTTTGGGAGAGAAATGGCCCCTTTGGGGAAAATATCCCCCCATCCCAAGCCAGAAATCAAAAAATTGTATTATCATCCCAGCACCCCCTCACCCCTCCCTCTCCTCCACAGGAACAAATCCTAATCCAAAGGATTAGGGACTTTTGCCTATAAATTGCAAGATATGGGTTTGTCAACTCCTTGCAACTGACTGTGTTTACCATGCTCATTGGGCTGAGGAAGCAGGGTTAACTCGTGATGGATTTCCATTATTTCATTGTCAAGATGTTGCAGCATGCTATACTTGGGACTGGGTGTAAAATTCTGAGGCTCCGACAGTCCTGAACAAAACTTCCACATGGGAAAATGACAGTTTTAAGACACAAATTGGTATGATCTGATGTCTCCATAGCCACAGTATAGCTGTATGATGCCTGATACAAACAAGTAATGCCTTAGTGAAATACACTACCACTGTATTGATGGCTAGACAGTGTCTTGGAAACATCCCTCCTTCAGTATAGCTGTTGTGAGTGGGAGGGTTGTTTTTTCTGAAAATCATTCTCTTAAGTTTCTATACTTGTGCTGAGATTATGAAGTGGTGGACTTGATAAAGGAATATTTTCCATGACCCTTCTTTTGGACTTCTTACTGTTTCGTTGGACCTTTGCCCTCGCCAACTGAAAGGCTGCAAATTTCTCTCTAATTGGTCAGCATATGAACCTTCACAGATCTGCGAATTTCCTCATGATCCAGCAATTGTTAGCTGTTGAGCAACTCTCCTCACACCACCAGAGAACGTATGTAGCTGGACACTTCAGATACAGATCACTGAATGTATGTGCCCAGTTGGCCTAGCTGAAGAAACATTTTGGCAGCTTCCTTTTGGGCACTGTCCCACTTGTTAAATGTGTCCACATAAAAAAAAAAAAAGAATTACAGGACTTTAAGCCATTGACAACTTTCAGCTTTTAACAATTCCTGTTACAATGTGTTAGATATTTTGTCCAATTTTACCCTCTATCTGTTACATTATGTAAAGCAGAGTGTAAATGTGTATGTCCAGGACCTCATCCCAAACCCCTGGATTGATTTCAACCAAATTTAGCAAAGAAACAGCAGGCCTTGGAAGTATTAGCACGGAGAAGTTTATAACCTGATGGAGGCAGATGAGATGGACAAAGAGAGGGAGGAGTGTGGATGGATAGGGCATGAGGGGGCTCAGGAGGGAATGAGAGCAGGAGAGGATAAGTGGGGAACAGACAGAGAGAAGGGGATGAGGATATGGAAAGGGAATTGGGGCAGGAAGTGACTGACAGAGAGGTCAGGGAGTAGAAGATGGGGCAGAAGAGATGGGGGCAGGAAATGGATATAAGGAAAGATGGGACCATGAGATGGACAGAGGGGGGAAGAGTGGATAGAAAGAGAGAGATGGGGGAGGAGGAGCTGGAAAGGCAGAGAAGGATAGACAAATGGAGAGAGCGAGGGGGAGGAAGAGACGTACAGGGAGGAGGAGGAGGGAGAAGGAAGGGGAGGGGGGAGGAGGAGCAGGAGGAGGATAATGACTCAGGGAGGAGATGGTTCAAATGGCTCTGAGCACTATGGGACTCAACTGCTGAGGTCATTAGTCCCCTAGAACTTAGAACTAGTTAAACCTAACTAACCTAAGGACATCACAAACATCCATGCCCGAGGCAGGATTCGAACCTGCGACCGTAGCGGTCTTGCGGTTCCAGACTGCAGCGCCTTTAACCGCACGGCCACTTTGGCCCGCTCAGGGAGGAGAGGCGGCTATTATCAGAGAGAGGGCAGTGGAGACTGACAAATGGAGGGGGAGGAGGAGATGAAGAAACAATGAGAGGAAGAGATGAAGAGGCAGACAGAGAAGAGAAGAAGAAAGAGAGTCAGGGACGGAGGAGTAGCACATGTGTGCAATATTTTTCTTCTGCCCCTGTCATAAGTTGCCATGCATGACAGGTATGCGGTTAGGTAATAGTATCGGCCTGCCTTAACGACCTGCATTGCTGGGCAGCCTACATGTCAGGAGCATAAAGGAGATGTGGACATTATATGTGACACACACACACACACACACACACGGATAAAGCAGTGTGGAAAAAGCTAGTTAAAAATAATATTAAATTAGAATGCAAGTTATAAAACCTTGAGTAGTACAGGTGGTGAGCAGGGCTGTGACTGAAAAGCAGCAAATGCCCATTCCCTAAGACAGAGCAATGTAGGCATCATACAGGGTGACAGTTATTGAAATATAGAAATAAAATCATCATAACTTCTGAAAGTTTTGCATTAGGATGTTCAAACTGCACGGTTGGCAGTGGGGCATGATGGGAATTAGTATGGTTTGGTTTAGTGATGAAGCCAACTTTCATTTGGATGGGTTCATCAATAAACAAAATGGGTACATCTGGGGGACTGAGAACCCGCATTTTGCGATCGAGAAGCCCTTCACCCTAAATGAGTGACTGTGTGGTGTGAATTGTACAGTCACGGAATAATTGGTGTGATATTCCTTGATGGCATGGTGACTAACAAGTGGTACATGAAGATTTTGGAAGATGATATAATCCCAATTATCCAAAGTGACCATGATTTCGACAAGATGTGGTTCATGCAGGATGGAGCTTGACTGCATCAATGCAGGAGAGTGTTTGAGGGCCTAGAGGCCACTGGCATGGCTACTATATTGTCTAGATCTGAACACATGCAACTCCTTTTTGTGGGGCTATACTATAGACAAGACCCCAAAACCATCGCTAAGCTGAAAACAGCCATTCAGGAGGTCACTGACAGCATCGATGTTCTCACACTTCAGTGGGCCAAGCAATATTTCTATAGTAATCTGCATCACATCATTGCTAACGGCGGCAGGCACATCGAACATGTCATAACCAAAATCTGAATACCTGTAGACACATTTACAACGTGAATAAAGTGTGTGTACACCATAGTTTGTAACTAATTTAGTTTTTTTTTTTTTCATATAGTTCAACAATCGTCACCGTGTATGTTGCAGCAGATGCTACATTACACAATGAAAAGGTATGTGGAACAGTGGTCCATGTAGTGTAACGAGACATTAAAACATACATGCAGTTTGAACCCCCGAATATTATGTCTCAATAATAAATACTAAATAAATTATGCAACAACCACAAACATGAACCAAAATATAAATATATATGGCCTAAACTGTTTTCTTAATTACGTTTTACTGTTGTATTAGGTAGGTGCACCTAATATCACAGAAAAAATTATCTGTGAATAAATAAACTACCAATTTACTTATTAACAAACATCAAAAATGGGATCACATGAAAGATGAAGTATTTATCCCACTCACCAGAAGGGGGTTCTGTACAGCAACATCAAGACCTTTAATGCCCTCCCATCCAAAATAAATTAAAGATACAGTTAGAAACATACCCAAGTTTGAAAAAGAACTGAGGCAATTACTTCTAGATGGAATTTAGTACACTATATATGAATTTGTTAGTAACAATGCATAATATCATTCCTAGTCAGTGTACCGGAACAGCATAAATTAAACTCAAATTTATGTGTATCTATATGTTAGCTCATATGTTAAACTACTCATAAGTTTCTGTTACTCATATCATTAATGTCTTTCATATAATAAATTCAATGTGATTATATGCTAAACAATATTTTGTAAAACTTGACTAGTTATATATCCTGTGTAATGTTCACATGTCAGTCTATGGAACTCGGAAAAAAAAAAAAAAAATAAATGAAAGTGAGTAATGATACAGAAACCAATCAATACCTATGCTCACTGGTGTTCAAAACTCAATCAAGTGGAAAAATAATGACAATGTGAAATAATGAAAGAAAGTGTCAAAGTTAGGAAAACACAGTAAGCACCTGTCTCAAATATCATTAGGTAGGAATGCTCCCAAGTAAACTTAATTAAAGTATTCCCTGATACCATAAAAATAACCAGCTGGAATTTCAATTTACAAGCAATTGATAGGTTTAGCAAAAAGAAGAGTGGAAGCCTGATTTTAATTTTCTCTATTTTGTGGAAGAAGACTCCAATACAGACCCTATTTTTATTAGGTAATAAAATGCATATTGTGTTCAAATCCAATTTTTTAAGAAAACAGCCTTAGGACCTTTAATGCCTCTTAGTGTGTAGTGCTCAGACATTGGAGATTACTAGAGCAATGTATCATTATACATTAGGAGTATACTGCAGTTGATACGCTAGTAGGTCTGAAGTTACTCTACTCTCTGAAGAAATTTATTATAACAATATAATCAAAGTTCAGAACACGAGTTACATTCAAAGTACCAGAAGAGGAAAATTAGCAGACAGAAAAATATTTAATACCACCTCAAGAAGATAACTGTTCAAAAAAGATCACGAGATGGAACATTTAATGGTCCATCCAAGACAAGGTCAATAAAGATGGGGTCTATAATGCACAACAAATATATTTTAAAGTAATTTGAAGTTATTCTGTAACAACTCAGACTATGAAATAAATAATTTATAAGATAATCAGCAAGAACCAAAAGTAAATACTAATGCAGCGTGTGTAACTGGTGAATGACTGATATCACATGTGTATATTATCTAAAATTTATGTGGACAATATTTTTTGTTCACTAATATCAGTCGAGAAATATTTCACATTAAGTCCACCAGCAGGTGAAAATATTTTCATGTGACTATACGATGTAAAGGTACACAGTACAAAACTTCTACAATGAAATCTACGTGTAGGTGAAAAATGTCCCCAGATATATTTTTGCAGATCCACGAACAACAGCAAAACAGTAAACGATTTTCATCGTTTATTAGTATCTTGCTGAATACGTACAACCGGTAGTAAACGTTCAATAGTATTGGATTACAGTAGGCAGTTCACTATCGCCATCCCGCGAGGCCAGCAAACCATGACGCTGGTATTACTTATGCAAATGCTAGCTGTTAACTATTATTTACAAATCCGCTACGGTTAAAACAATGTTATGAATCGGAAGCTTCGTAAAAAATATAAACAAATAAGAAGGTTTCGCTTACTTTCACATAGCGCATCCGCACATAGCTTTCTATCTGGCATACGTCTTCCATATATTAATGTTATAAACGTGAAAAAAGAATAAAATATAAACAAATAATCCACTCTCATTTTTTTGTAAATTTCTCAGATACCCTTCGACCACAGATACTTGTATTGTCGAAAATTAGACCACATCACCATTAACACCGATTTGACAAAGATTTTCGTGACAGATGACGTACACAACACAGATGTCATCCTCTTCGTTCAGGCGGCAGATTAAATAATCATCACAGAAACCAATTAATCCATTGTACCTACACTTTTACGGAATGCGACATTTTTAGTTTTACACATCATATCCAAAATTTCCACATAAAATTAGCTTTACAAATACTAGCATTTTATAAGCAGTGACAATGTAGATGCTTTGCAAGCTTGCATTTCAAAATATCTCTGTTGTTTACGTTGCCAAGGTAACGCCGTGCGACAAGTACAACTGACAGCCGGACATTAACAATACGGAACGTTTATGGAACATATGTTGTAGTTGCTGATTACTAGTCGTATGCTTGCATAAATGTACAGCCGTAAATTGACGTCCCCATTTCTATACAATAAAACTGATGTTTTGGTGACATCTTTGTAGCTGTACCGTTTATCATATATTTAGGCAGTTCTGTGATTTATGCATCAGTTCTTTTTGCTGTTCCTATTAGTGTTGAATAGGTTTCATTTCTTTAGAATTACCTAAAACTATGTTCTACTGTAGTATTCTTATTTCCAGACAAGAAACAATGTTCGCACACTCGCGGCATGTGAATTGTTCAAACGTACATCGGTAATTCTATTACAGCCCCTAAATTTGCGATATTTTGTTCGTAGTGCACTTAAGGACCGTCCGGCGATAATCAGTTGAAGACAAAATACATAAAAGCAATGGCATTAACAAAGCCCCTTTGTGAAAACACCCTCTAACAAAATTCAACAGATTTAATTAATATTTTAATTGAAATATGAATTGATACAATGACGCAGTGGTTTCATCGCAGTCGAATGAGAAAGATGGCCAGGACGCTTTAGATTAATGATGGTTGTAATATGGCTGGGCAGAAGTTGTTAACTTGTTAATAAATTTTACACAACTTAGTTAGGGTCTCTTAACAATTGAAGAAGATAAGTAACAGTATACTATTACGGAGTACTAGGTTTGAAATTAAAGTTCTGGTACTGTTACCCTCCGGAGGCGTTTAATTTAAACATCGTGAAACATTATTTTGACGCTTTTCTCCTCAGAGTTACTGGTACAGCACATCGGCGCGAACTGTCACAAATCAAATAATGCTCTTACGATTAAAATCGTCATGTTCATGATGTACCTAGAAACACTTCTGTAATAAATCACGACCTTCAGCAGACAAGTGCTCCATATGCACCTTTTTTTTCCGACAAAGCAATAGCATATACCAGTACTAAAAGACGTCTACTTTATTCAGTAATAACGCAGACGTATCGTTGTTGTTGTTGTTGTTGTTGTTGCTGCTGCTGTTGTCATAGCGTTTAAGCGAAGTGTCAGTAAACTAACAATTCTTTAGGTTGGCAAAACAAGAAGAGTCCAAGTGTCACTTGTGAATTGTGAAACTTGGATCAGTGGAAACTAGTACATGTCATCCAAATAGTTGTCCCCTAGCTTGGAACGCATTAGTTCCCATGACAACGTAAACATCAAAGAAATACGTCAAAACATTCGGGAATGAGTCTGTGCAAACGGGCAATGTCAAATACAAAGATAGAAGTGTATCTGAAAAGTAAAATTGAAGCTGTTGCCCGTATCAGATATTCTGCGTCAAAGACTATGACTCGCGACGCAAATTTCGCAATCTCTTGTTTATAATCGCATGCCATATTTGCTCCTCATAAAAAGTATGAGTGAAGTAGACGCACACATAACACGGCTGTATCAAATTGAAAAACGGCTGGGCCAGGGGGTGAGTCATATTCATACTATCACATTTTGAATATGTTACTACTGTTGCCTGTCATGATACCGGTACTAGCTATTGTATTTTAGGCCTACGGGATTGTCTGGAAGGCACTGGATAAGAAAACGAAGAAAACAGTTGCAGTGAAAAAGATATATGATGCCTTTCGGAATAAGACTGATGCACAGCGAACATTCAGGGAGATTATGTTCCTTCAAGAATTTGGTGAACACCCAAACGTCATAAAACTACTTGGTATTCATAAAGCCAGGAACAACAGAGATATATACCTCGTATTTGAGTACATGGGTAAGTGGAATTAATGCTATGGTCGTTTTTATCAATGAATTATTGTAGTGATTGTGGTAATAATGATGATGGTGATGGTGATTGATTTTGTGGGGCACTCAACTGCGCGATCATAAACACCCATATGAAGTCCCAGTGTATTTGAAGACAGTAACTGTTCTCGAAAGAACAGAATACTGTTGAAGACCGTGCAGCTTTTCCCTGGAATAAATGATGACTAACTGAAACCCTCAGCTGCCGACAGGTGTTGTTGATATACCTCGATGTGGACAGTTGAAAATGTGTGTCCAGACTGGGACTTGAACCTGGGATCTCCTGCTTACATGGCAGATGCTCTATCCATCTGAGCCACCGAGGACACAGATGAATAGCGCCACTGCGGGGACTTATCCCTTGCACGCTTCCCGTGAGACTCACATTCCCCGGTCGGGGCACACATTTTCAACTGTCCACATCGAGGTATATCAACAACACCTGTTGGCAGCTGAGGGTTTCAGTTAGTCATCATTTATTCTAAAGTCCCAATGGTTTTCACAGTTCAATGTTTTACACAGTCCAATGTGTTATACAGTCCAATCTAGCCACTGCCATGAATGATGATGATGAAATGATGAGGACAACACAAACAGCCAGTCCCCAGGCAGAGAAAATCCCCTACCTTACTGGGAATTGAACCCAGGACCCCGTGATCCTTTAATGATGGAAATCATCAGATGAGTCAGTTATAATATACGATTTTATACAAAAGGAGTCTCCGATATACAAGACAGATCGTAACATACTGCACCATTTGATGTCCTGGGTGGCATATAACAAAAACATAAAGATTTCTTTAAATGCATTTGAGTGCATTACTAATTTTTCAGCTCAATAGATTAAAATATAGTCAGCAGGCTTAGCTTAAAGTTATTTGTTAACTCTCCTGTAATAGATTACTTTATTACTATATCTTCGTCATTTACCAGCCATGGCTGGACAGACTGCGTCACAAATACAATGTTTATCAACTAACATTTATACACCACCATAAACAAAATTTATATTACAAATAAAAGAAAATATTTATGCAGTTCATAAAAACACATATAACATAGAGAAAATGAAATATAACTAAACAGGAAAGTAAAACTTCATAGCAGCAAATGAAAATACCATAGAGCAAAATGTTTACAAAACCATGTAGATCACACACATTAAGTTTCGTTTTGGCAAAATATGTACTTTAAGTAAAACACAAAATTAAATGTGCAGTTAATTGAGAACATAAAAAGAAGATTAAATTTAGGCAAAATTATTTATAAAACATAACAATATTTATAATTTGGTCCATTTACTAGAACCACTATTGGAAAACTCTTCCAAGGAATATAGTGGATGTTGTTTCAAGTCCTGAGCAATTTTTTTCCAAAATAATTCAGGTGGCAGGGATTTCACTTCTGGAGGCAGTTGATTGTACATTTTTAGGGCGACTGTTGGAAAGCTGTCTTGTGTGCTTGATAGGCGACACCTTGGCACTTCAATGTTCCTCTTACAGCGAGTGTCATGATTATGTATTTCTTGTCTTATGCTAAAATTCCTTTGATTTTCTTTTATATAAATGAGGCAGAAAAACACATACTGGCTAAAAACATTGCACCAGCCGCAATCCAGGCCCACTGTGTAAGCTGTTCTCAAACTGGGATGTGTTGGTTGATGTTCATAATCACCCTGACCACGGTCAAATGATTGGCTGGTTTGTTGTAAGAGCTACAGAGAGTTGTACCTGTGGTACTGGTACCAAAGGTATTTCAAGTACTGTCCTGTACCGTGGATACCATCTCCTCTAATGGAAGTACGGGATCTGACATTACTCATCCGCTTGACTGTGAGTGTGCGTCATTGATAGATCTAGGCATTCTGTACTGGACGGATGGGGACCAAGGAGGACTCAGGAAGTTGTACTGATCCCTCTAACCAACAAATCTGAGGTGCTCTCTCTCACTGAAACTGAAACCGATCCAGTGGGATTCATTTTGCATGTTTTGGGAACACCTGTTTTGTTTGGTGTCAAGAAGAGACAAACGCTAAAGGGTAAGGGTCTATTAATTGTTGACAGTTGAAATGTACGGCAAGTGATGGAACCTGTTAGGGAAATGGTACCAAGGGACAGGAAAGGACACCATGTGCACTCAGTGTGTATGCCTGAGGATCTCATTTAACATGTTGAAGAGCTGTTACAGCAACCACTGAGGAAACAGGGTGCAACCAACTGGAGATTGCGGTGCACATTGGAACAAACAGTGCCAGTTGGGCCTCATTCAGTGTGCTGAAGAGGCTACTCTGGCAGCCACGGAAGGAACACGGTGCAGCCAGCTGCAGATACTGGTGCATATTGGAACAAATGGTGCCAGTTGTCTGGGCTCTGAGCTCATACTTGGGCCATTCCAGTGACTTACAAAGAAGCTTGTTATTCAGGTGGATGACTGTGTGTGGGGTGCACACAGCAGTTTTTTAGATTAGACAACTCTGCATTCAGGCCAGATAACAGCAGCTGTAGTGTAAATGTAAGATCCAAAAGAATTCCCTGCTCCCCCATAGGCAAGAGTATTAAAATCCTAATAATTAACTGCTGAAGCATTCACAAAAAAAACCAGTGTTTGAAACAGTCCTGAAAAACAGTGAAGCTCATGTAATACTAGGTAAAGAAAGCTGGTTGATACATGAAATTGATAGCAATGAGATTTTTGGGGAAAATTTAAGTTTAGATCAAAGGGATAGCAAATGAAAAATGGTCATGGTGTATTTGACACAGTAGACAAGAAACTCAAATCCACTGAGAGAGAAATTGAAGCTGCATGTGAGATTGTTTATGCATATCACAGTACCAGACTCATCTTGAGTTAAACTGAATTGAATTTTATTTTATCTTGTAGGATTACGTGGTGTATAGTGAATGTACATGTAATAAAGGACACACAAAAAATGAAAAAAACATTCATTGTTACATACTTCCTAACATTTTTCTGACATTTTAATGTCAATTATTGTAAGTAACCAAATGTACAAATTGTATGTGATAACTGTAAAATTCCTTTTCTACCAGGTAGTCTTTGAGGTTCTTTGAAAACTTAGTGTCATGTACATGGTCATGCAGTTTTTTAGCAGACTTCTTAGTAATTTTATACCTGAGTACTGGGGTCATTTTTCAACCATTGTCAATCGGGGTGGGATGCTTGTCTTTTTTTTTAATGCAAACACCGTTAATTTATTTCTTGAATGTTTGAGTTTCCCCATTACAGGTATAGGTCAAAGAGTACATGGTATGCTGTGCATAGAAGCTGTTTGTCTCCATACTGTGATAGCTGCCTCATTATGAATATGATGGAGCTGGGTTTTTTACAGACAGAATTAACATGTTGCTTCCATTTCAGCTCATTATCCATAGTAATACCTAAGAATCTAGTGGATTCTTCTTCTCCGGCCGGGGTGGCCGAGCAGTTCTAGGCGCTACAGTCTGGAACCGTGAGACTGCTACGGTCGCAGGTTTGAATTCTGCCTCGGGCATGAATGTGTGTGATGTCCTTAGGTTAGTTAGATATAAGTAGTTCTAAGTTCTAGGGGACTGATGACCTCAGATGCCAAGTCCCATAGTGCTCAGAGCCATTTTCTTATTCTTCCAGTCTCATTTCATCCATCTCTAAACCCATGTGTACAACCTTCTCTTTATTTCTGTGTGACCCTGGTAGTTGAATGGCCAGCATGATGGATTGTCAATCCTCTGTGCCCGGGTTTGATTCCCGGCTGGGTCTGGGAATTTTTTCCACCCGGGGATTGGGTTTTGTGCTGTCATCATCATCATCCTACCATCCTCATCGAGTGCAGGTCTCTGAAGTGGCGTGAAATTGAAAGATCAGCACCCGGCAAATGGCCTGCCCGATGGAGGGCCCTAGCCATATGGTTAAATAAATCTTTATTTCTGGACACTGCATACATAACCTTTCTTAGGTTTTTAGTATTTGGGTAATGAACACGATGTTCACAATGTGCAATGACTGTCAGTGTTACCGATCCACATACACAATATTTATTTATACACATTATATGGACAGATACAACTTAACACTTGGTGTCTCAGAACGCACTACCCAAGGTCCAGAGATACTGTTTTTGCAGCGATATTCTTGGGGATGGAAGTCCATAGAGCTTGTGCCCCCACAGATTTATAATAAGTCCATTTTCCAGGAGCCACTGAGCTGTGATCTTTGCAGATATGTATGCTCTTCTTCCAAGGTATAACACATTTATTGAAAGTCTCTTCGGGTTTGCTGCCGGATCCTAAAATCAACTTGACTCGATATTTCGGCGATCCAGCAGGTCACCATCTTCAGCAAAATGCTGCTTCTGCTGATGAGTCCCACTCAGTAGTGCCATTCCCCCCCCCCCCCGCCCCCCCTCCATGAACCATGGATCTTGCCGTTGGTGGAGAGTCTTGCGTGCCTCATCGATACAGATAGCCATACCGTAGGTGCAACCACAGCGGAGGGGTACCTGTTGAGAGGCCAGACAAATGTGTGGTCCCTGAAGAGGGGCAGCAGCCTTTTCAGTAGTTGCAGGGGCAACAATCTGGATGATTGACTGATCTGGCTTTGTAACACTAACCAAAACGGCGTTGCTGTTGTGGTACTGCGAACGACTGAAAGCAAGGGGAAACTACAGCTGTCATTTTTCCCGAGGGCATGCAGCTTTACAGTATGGTTAAATGATGATGGCATCCTCTAGGGTAAAATATTCCAGAGGTAAAATAGTCCCCCATTCGGATCGCCGGGCAGGGACTACTCAAGAGGACGTTGTTATCAGGAGAAAGAAAACTGGCATTCTGCGGATCGGAGTGTGGAATTTTGGATCCCTTAATTGGGTAGGTAGGTTAGAAAATTTAAAAAGGGAAATGGATAGGTTAAAGTTAGGTATAGTGGGAATTAGTGAAGTTCGGTGGCAGGAGGAACAAGAATTTTGGTCAGGTGAATACAGGGTTATAAATACAAAATCAAATAGGGGTAATGCAGGAGTAGGTTTAGTAATGAATAAAAAAATAGGAGTGCGGGTAAGCTACTACAAGCAGCATAGTGAACGCATTATTCTGGCCAAGATAGACACGAAGCCCATGCCTACTACAGTAGTACAAGTTTATATGCCAACTAGCTCTGCAGATGATGAAGAAATTGATGAAATGTATGATGACATAAAAGAAATTATTCAGGTAGTGAAGGGAGATGAAAATTTAATAGTCATGGGTGACTGGAATTCGAGAGTAGGAAAAGGCAGAGAAGAAAACATAGTAGGTGAATATGGATTGGGGGTAAGAAATGAAAGAGGAAGCCGTCTGGCACAATTTAGCACAGAACATAACTTAATCATAGCTAACACTTACTTCAAAAATCATAAAAGAAGGTTGTATACATGGAAGAATCCTGGAGATACTAGAAGGTATCGGATAGATTATATAATGGTAAGACAGAGATTTAGGAACCAGATTTTAAATTGTAAGACATTTCCAGGGCCAGATGTGGACTCTGACCACAATCTATTGGTTATGAACTGTAGATTAAAACTGAAGAAACTGCAAAAAGGTAGGAATTTAAGGAGATGGGACCTGGATAAACTGACTAAACCAGAGGTTGTACAGAGTTTCAGGGAGAGCATAAGAGACCAATTGACAGGAATGGGGGAAAGAAGTACAGTAGAAGAAGAATGGGTAGCTTTGAGGGATGAAGTAGGGAAGGCAGCAGAGGATCAAGTAGGTAAAATGACGAGGGCTAGTAGAAATCCTTGGGTAACAGAAGAAATGTTGAATTTAATTGATGAAAGGAGAAAATATAAAAATGCAGTAAATGAAGCAGGCAAAAAGGAATACAAACGTCTCAAAAATGAGATCAACAGGAAGTGCAAGATGGATGGCTAGAGAACAAATGTAAGGATGTAGAAGCTTATCTCACTAGCGGTGAGATAGATACTGCCTACAGGAAAATTAAAGAGACCTTTGGAGAAAAGAGAACCACTTGTATGAATATCAAGAGCTCAGATGGAATCCCAGTTCTAAGCAAAGAAGGGAAAGCAAAAAGGTGGAAGTAGTATATAGAGGCTCTATACAGGGGCGATGTTCTTGAGGACAGTATTATGGAAATGGAAGAGAATGTACATGAATATGAAATGGGAGATACGATACTGCGAGAAGAGTTCGACAGAGCACTGAAAGACCTGAGTTGAAACATGACCCCGGGAGTAGACAACACTCCATTAGAACTACTGATAGCCTTGGGAGAGTTAGTCCTGACAAAACTCTACCATCTGGTGAGCACCATGTATGAGACAGGTGAAATAACCTCAGACTTCAAGAAGAATATAATAATTCCAATCCCAAAGAAAGCAGGTGTTGACAGATGTGAAAATTGCCGATCTATCAGTTTAATAAGTCACAGCTGCAAAATACTAACGCGAATTCTTTACAGACGAATGGTAGAAGCCGACGTCAGGGAAGATCAGTTTGGATTCCGTAGAAATGTTGGAACACGTGAGGCAATGCTGACCCTACGACTTATCTTAGAAGAAAGATTAAGGAAAGGCAAACCTACGTTTCTAGCATTTGTAGACTTAGAGAAAGCTTTTGACAATGTTGACTAGAATACTCTCTTTCATATTCTAAAGGTGGGAGGGTTAAAATACAGGGAGCAAAGGGCTATTTAGAATTTGTACAGAAAGCAGATTGCAGTTATAAGAGTCGAGGGGCATGAAAGGGAAGCAGTGGTTGGGAAAGGAGTGAGACAGAGTTGTAGCCTCTCCCTGATGTTATTCAATCTGTATATTGAGCAAGCAATAAAGGAAACAAAAGAAAAATTTGGAGTAAGTCTTAAAATCCATGGAGAAGAAATAAAAACTTTGAGATTCGCCGATGACATTGTAATTCTGTCAGAGACAGCAAAGAACTTGGAGGAGCAGTTGAACAGAATGCACAGTGTCTTGAAAGGAGGATATAAGAAGAGCATCAACAAAAGCAAAACGAGGTAATGGAATGTAGTTGAATTAAGTCAGGTGATGCTGAGGGAATTAGGTTAGGAAATGAGACACTTAAAGTAGTAAAGGAGTTTTCCTATTTGGGGAACAAAATAACTGATGATGGTCGAAGTAGAGAAGATATAAAAATGTAGACTGGCAATGGCAAGGAAAGCGTTTCTGAAGGAGAGAAATTTGTTAACATCGGGTGTAGATTTAAGTGTCAGGAAGTCATTTCGGAAAGTATTTGTATGGACTGTAGCCATGCATGGAAGTGAAATGTGGACGACAAATAGTTTAGACAAAAAGAGAATAGAAGCTTTCAAAATGTGGTGCTACAGAAGAATGTTGAAGGTTAGTTGCTTAGATCACATAACTAATGAGGAGGCATTGAATAGAATTGGAGAGAAGGGAAATTTGTGGCACAACTTGACTAGAAGAAGGGATCGGTTGGTAGGACATATTCTGAGGCATCAAGGGATCACCAATTTAGTATTGGATGGCAGCGTGGACGGTAAAAATCTTAGAGGGCGACCAAGAGATGAATACACTAAGCAGATTCAGAAGGATTTATGTTGCAGTAAGTACTGGGAGATGAAGAAGCTTGTACAGGATAGAGTAGCATGGAGAGCTGCATCACACCAGTCTCTGGACTGAAGACCACAACAACAACAACAACAACAACAATGCCATATCCGAGTGAGGAACTTGAAACCTTTAGCACAGGGACAGGAGCATGTAGAGAAACTATGGCTCAAATTTAAAAGAATAGTTGACCCTGCACTGGACAGATATGTACCCAGCAAAACAGATGATAACGGGAGGGCCCTCCATGGTATACAGTCACTGTAACGAAACTTCTAATGAATCAGAGACTATTGCATAATAGGTGTTAAAGCATAATGCTATAGGCTGAGAGATGCTGAATGAAACACATTTGGCTATCAAGAACGCAATGTGTGAAGCCTTCTGTGACTACTGTAGCAGAGTATTGTCAAATGACCTTTCGCAAAACACAAAGAAATTCTGGTTTTATGCAAAGGTTATTAATGGCACCAGAGTTAGTGTCCAGTGACTCGCGAATGAGGCAGGAACTGAAATTGAGGGAAGCAGAGCAAAAGCTAACATGCTTAACTCCATTTTCAAATGTTCCTTCACAAAGGAATAGCCAGGAGCATTGCCCCAATTTAATCCTTGTACCACTGAAGAGAAGAATGAAATAAATATTAGTGTCAGTAGTGGTGACAACAGCTGAAATAGTTAAAACTGAACAAAGCTCCAGGGTCCAATCGAATACATATCAGATTCTATACTGAATTTGTAGCTGAGTTAGCCCCTCATCTAACTATAATCCATCATAGAGCCCTTGGTCAAAAAAAGTGTGTCTAGTAGTTGGAAGAAAGCACAGGTCACACCCATCTACAAAAAGGATGGTAGAAGTCATCCACAAAATTGCCGCCCATTATTCTTGATGTTGATGTGTTAAATCCTGGAACGTATTCTGAGCTCAAACATAATGAAGAATTTCGAACAGAATTACCTTCTCCATACCAACCAGCATGGATTCCAAAAACATCAATCATGCAAAACCTATCTCACGCTTTTCTCATGTGACATAATGAAAGCTTTGGATCAAGACAGTCAGGTAGATACAGTGTTCCTCGATTTCTGAAAAACATTTGACTCTGTGCCAATTTTAAACTCTTGGGACTGAGGGTAGATCGAAGGCTTTCATGGGTATATCATATTCAAGATCTTGTGCAGAAAGTGAATGCTGCCATCTTCACTATAAGAATGATCTCCACTTTCTCTGACACCGAAACATGAAGGTTATTTCACTTTGCTTACTTTAACTCTGTTATCTTGTATGTTTTATATTTTGGGGTCACTCCATACTCTCACCAAGAACATTCTTAGTCCAGAAATGCATGGTCAGTATGATCTGCAGTATCAGTTTGTAAATGTGTTGTTCAAGTGTCTCACAATTATCACTCTGCCATCCCTGTACATGTTTTCCAACATGGGATATGTAGTTGGCATTATAGACGCAAGAGCCTCTTCCCTGTGCTTTTGCCTGTATATAAGTTCAGTGCATGTATTAAACACACTTCCCCCCCCCCCTCTCCCTGTGTCCACCTCATCCTTTCTCCTCTATCTCCCCACTTTCTCTGTCTCTTCATCTCCACCTCCCCCTCTCTTCACCTCCCCCTCTCTTTGTCCACTTCCCCCATTCCCCCTCTGACCATATCTTCCTCCCCTCCAACTGACCACATCCTTCCCCTCCCCCCCTCTCTCTCCATCTCCACCGCCTCCACCTCCTTCTTTTCCAGTTACCTACCACTCCTCTACACCTTCCACCTGCCTAATGCATCTCATTCTCCCCCTCTCTGTCTGTCCATTTCCTCTTCCTCCTCCTCCTCCTCCTCCTCCTCCTCCTCACTCAGTCCATTCCTCTACCCATTTCAATCTGTCCCCAGCCATAGTCATTGGCACATGTAGCCCCTGCAACACTGTTCAATAAAGCAGGGCAATACTACTGCCACAATAAGCCGGTCATGCAGGGTAGGCTGCTCATCAGGGGCTTGGAAATCATTTTTTTAAGCTGATGTGCAGGCCACAGTGAAAATCAGGTCAATCAAGAAGGCAGCGTACATGTTGCAATCCAGAAAGTCATTTCTTGCCCCTGTCATGTTGGCTATCCTTTGAAGCAGGTTGATTTGACAGGCCAACAGTGTAACCACCCAATGTGCCTGTTGTGCAGGACAGCCTATGTGCCAGGGGCTAGGAAAAACTTTTTTGGTTGAATCTCCACTCCTCTTTGAGTTATGTACCCCACAGTGCTGATACTCATGAGTTCTGCTGTTTCTGTGCCAGATTTGGTTGAAATCAGTCCAGGGGTTTGGGACAAGATACCAAACATAAACTCATATGTTTTGCTTTACACACAAACAAAACAGATGACCTTCTGTCACTGAGTAGAGGCTTTGGCGAGGGTTGCAGCGGCATATCCCAGTCGATGTCATCTGTGGTTTGTGCAATTTTACCCTGGTGTTGATGTTGTATTAATTATACTACATTCATCTTCCTGCGTGCCCTCGATGCTTTGTTGATAGGTGTTCCTGGTACAGCCTACAGTTGATGTGAGGTTGTACACCATCCTGTTACGTACAACACTTGATATAAACTGCTAACATAAATTTCCCTGATGTGTACATAATGCTTACTGAGACAGTTGCATGTACCATTGCCTTTATAATCTTTAAAATCTATTAACCTATGTTTTCTATCCTGATTAGGAGGCCTCATTAACCATGAGGCCATTCTCTAGGTTTGCTTTGTTGTGCCTCCAGGGACTTGTGTATGTGTACTATTCAGTTTCTAATATGTATACCACTGAGGTCTGTACCTTGCTAATCTAAAATCATAATAACTCTTAGCACATCTAGCACAGTTAGGCATAAAGATGTGGTCTCTAAAGCTGCCCCTAAAGTGGCATACAAGTTGTGCTAGATTTGGCTTGTAGAACCATATATCGGTTCGTATAATAGTTCACACAACTAGCCATTACCTTGAATAACATTATCATTGTTACTAATACTAAAATTTAAATTAAAGCCAACAAATATACAAGGACCATCAAGGATAGAGGTGGGCGCAACTCCTTTCAGTTTATTCTTTGCAACACATACTCCAGTGCCACTCTTCACTTCCGTGTTCAGAGTACTCTTGAATACAGCAGTGCGATGACATGCCTGTCAATGATGCACATAGCATGGCATAGCTCAGTAGCTCTTTTCAACACAGTTGCCTGTGCAGCAGCCCAAGACAGACTGTCAGTGTGACTGAATATAACAGAGTCATAAGAAACTGCAACATTCATCCATTGAACAATAGATGGAAAAAAAATGTGCTCTGACAACACTGCATTAAGCATGATACTGAAAGATGTATACCATTCAGCAGGTTTCATTTTCAGTACTCTTCCAACCGAACTGAAAATATTGAGTGATGAACCCCAAGGGTTCAGCCAAAAGTTGAAAGGTTTCCATATGTCACACTCCTCCTATTCTGTAAAGGACATCCACACAATAGCTAAGAACTTTTCTCCGTAACCTGTTATTTATTTTTATACTCTCTGTTTTTATTTTATTTTTAATTCCTTGTTTTTTAATTTTGTAATCAGAATTCAGTAAACTACGTAGTGACTCATTCCATTACCAAGTATCTTTGGTCTGTAAGGTCCCATGAAACCTGATGGACATATAGGTAAATAAAAATAACAAAATGTTGTGTCTTCAAAGTAAATTGATGGATAAAAAAATCTACTCACCAAGTGGCAGCAGGGGAACACACACACACACACACACACACACACACACACACACACACACACACACACACACACAAACTTTCAGAGCCAGCAGCTCCTTCTTCTGGGAAAAGAGTTGAAGGGGAAGGAAGATGGGTGAAGGAAAAGGACTGGAGAGGTTTAGGGAAAAGGGTACAGTTCAGAGAAGTCACCCAGAACCCTGGCTCAAGGGAGACTTACCAGACAGGATAAGAAGGAAAGACTTATTATTCCATGTTGTAAGTCTTCCCTGATCCAGGTTTCTGGGTGACTTCTCTGAACTATACCCCTTTCCCTAAACCTCTCCAGTTCTTTTCCTTCATCCTTCTTCCTTCCCATTAAACACCTCTGCCATAAGGGGCTCCAAAAGCTTGTAAAAGTTAAACCCTTTTATGTGTGTGTTCTCCTGCCATTGCTTGGTGAGTAGCTTTTTTTATCTATTCATTTACATTATATTATCAGTAATTGATTACTTTGCTTGTTAAAATGTTGAGTCTCTTTGAAAGATAACTTCATAGGCATCAAATGAGCATCCGAATGGAGCAACATAATGCATATTCCAACAATGATCATTTCAGGGAAATACTCTTGTTCGTAGTCTACATAAATTATCTTCCAGTGTCTTTAAAGGATGGTTCTGAAATTGTAAAGTTTGTTGATGACACAAGCTTACTAATCAGTGGTTCAAACTCACCATTATCTGACACAGCTCATATTATAGCAGGACAGGTGTATATGTTGTTCACAGTTAACAATTTAAGTCTTAATCTAACAGAGACTCATATTAGTAGTTTAAAGAGTAAAAATACCAACTCACTAAATAACAGGGTCATCAAAAGACATACATAAAACACTGAGAAATTTATTAGTTGTTGGACAAAACCTTTTTTGAGTTAGAGTACACACACACACACACTCACACACACACACACACACACACACGTACTATATATATACACACACATACACACTCATGTATGGCTACATTTTCAGGCACTGATTTTCCCATGCATGGCAGGTGCAAATGCATAAACAAATACCCTCATTCCTTAAAAGTATCACACAGCCCACTGTGCAAGTTCCTCTCGCATTCTCATGTCCCATGCCATCCAGTTGTTATTGTCCTCTTTACAGCTATCTAACATGCTAATTTGTTCTTAATATGTCTACTTTAGGTGTTTACTTTGCATTTTTCCTTTTTGCTTCATCAAATACCACCCAGTTTTGCCTCCAATGTACTCCTGTAGTGTTTATCCACACTTATCACACCGTGATATCATTTACGTTTCTTTTCATTTTCCCTGGTGAAATTCCATCCAAAATGGACTTCTGTTCCATCTAGCTATGTCAGTTTAGAGAAGTATCCCTGTCTTTAGCTAAAGCCCCAGTACCACATCCAAGCATCCCATTCTTTAAATGCTGTCGGTGCCAAGGAATTACCCCCGTCTTTCCTCTACACCAGTGGCCTAATCATAAAAATTACCATCCCTTGATGCCACTCTTCCTTTCATAATGACCTTCAAATATTCAGGTTGCCAGTCCTTGTCAATCACTAACCTAATACTAGAGAAACAAATCTCGATGGGCACAGGCATCCTTAGACCGCCTATGCTCCCCTTGCAAGATACTGTTACTGTACAACCTCAGCTAGTTTCACCCATGCTTCTCAAATTGAAAACTTTGCCCTACAGCATGTGGACATGCACTGCAGATACCATTTCCAAATGTTCTCAAATTTATTGATATCCTGTTCCTACCTTGAAGCACCTCTACCTATCAGTACTTATGATTGAACCCTTGTCAATCCGTCATTGCACCCATACCCTGCCTTGCTGACTTTTGCTATCTCTTACATTCCCCAAACTCCTTCCCAACATTCCATAAAACTTAGAACCTAAACAAACTGAAATAGTATTGTCAAAATATCCACCAAAAACCTCAACCATACAGAAATTTCAATCCTGTCCAAAGGTCTCTCTTTCTACCTCACCTACAAATTCAGTAGTCATGTTAGACTTGTCAGAAACCTACTGTACTCCTTCCACTCCCTACAATGAAAATACTTTTTTGGCACCAAACAACCATCCTCCCTGCAGACAAAGGCTCTGCCACTGCCATGACAAACTACAGCCTCCTCCATCACAAGCCCTTCCATAGTGATTCTAACCCAGAAGTCCAGTATTACCTTCAATCTGCACTCAAATTGTGAGTCCCACTCCAAAATCTCTTCCCTGAGTCTATCTCCTCGCACATTCAACCCCCCCCCCTCCCCCTCAATAAGTAAACAAATAATCCACTTCCCAAAATCTGTAAGCCCTATAATCCTGGACACATTATTGTGGGTGGTCACTGTGCTACCACCGACAGAATGGTCACTCTTGTTGACTAACACCTCCAATTTCCCACAGCTTAGCCTCTCAAATTAAAGATATGAACCACTTCCTTCACTGACTTTCAACCATCCCTGCCCCATTGACAACTTGCCACTATTGACGACTGCCTTTTCCAACATTCTTCCAACTCCAAACACTACACATCATTCCTTATACATGTAACCAACTACATAGTCACACATAATATCTTCTCCTTTGAGAGGTAGATATACAAATGAATGCACAGTGCAGCCATGTGCACATTAATATCACCCTCCTACGGCAACATGTTTGTGGACCATCTAGTGCCCTTGTCTGGTTCAGATTCACTGATCATATCTTCATTGTCTGAACCCAGGGCCAAGACACCCTATCCTTATTCTTCCACAATATCAACACTTTCTCTCTCATTCACTTCATTTGGCCCTCTTGAGCCCAATGGTCAGTTCCTGAGTGTTGACTTCCACCTCTCTGATGGGACTTCCACCTCTCTGATGGCTCTATTCATACTTCTGCCCATGTCAAGCCCACTAACCACATTTTGATAACTGTCATTCATTTGGCACCAATGAAAACATTTCTATATAGTTTGAACATCCTTGAACTTCATGTCCACAGTGGAGAGATTTCTCTTGCCCAGTATGCTAATGCCTTCACTGACAGACACTACCTGTATATCCTCAAACCTAGTCCAAACAGATTTCCTGCACCATCTCCTCACACTCCCTCTATACACTGACTACCTTCAAGAACCAGCTACAAAGAAGCACCCTAATTACCACTCAGTATCATCCCACAGTGGAACAACTGGTCAAGGTCCTTCACCAAGACTTTGACTATTTATTATTGTGCCTGAAAATGAGGAACGTCCTACCCAGAATCCTTCCCATCCCTCCAAAAATGGTTTTCTGCCACCTGTCCAAACTACACAGTATTTTTTAGTTCTTCCATACACCACACCCACTTCCAACTCCTTCCCACATGAGCCATACACTTGTAAGACCCATGTGTAATACTTATCCAATACACTCACCAAGCACATCCTGCTCCAGTTCCACCACAAGCTTTTCCTTTACTATCAGATGTAAGGACATCTGTGAAGCCAGTCATATAAAGAGTCAGCGCTGTTGCAGTTTCATCATGGTACACTACTGGCCATTAAAATTGCTACACCATGAAGATGACGTGCTACAGATGCGAAATTTAACCGACAGGAAGAAGATGCTGTGATATGCAAATGATTAGATTTTCAGAACATTCCCACAAGGTTGGCGCCGGCGGCGACACCTACAACGTGCTGACATGAGGAAAGTTTCCAACTGATTTCTCATACACAAACAGCAGTCGACCGGCATTGCCTGGTGAAATGTTGTCGAGATGCCTCGTGTGAGGAGGAGAAATGTGTACCATCATGTTTCCGACTTTGATAAAGGTTGGATTGTAGTCTATCGCGATTGCAGTTTATCGTATCGCGACATTGCTGCTTGCAATGACTGTTAGCAGAATGTGGTATATGTGGGTTCCGGAGGGTAATACAGAACGCCGTATTGGATCCCAATGGCCTCGTATCACTAGCAATTGAGATGAGAGGCATCTTATCCGCATGGCTGTAACGGATCGTGCAGCCACGTCTCGATCCCTGAGTCAACAGATGGGTACGTTTGCAAGACAACAACCATCTGCATGAACAGTTCGACGACATTTGCAGCAGCATGGACTATCAGCTCAGAGACCATGGCTGCGATTGCCCTTGACGCTGCATCACAGACAGGAGCGCCTGTGATGGTGTACTCAATGACGAACCTGGCTGCACGAATGGCAAAATGTCATTTTTTCGGATGAATCTAGGTTCTGTTTACAGCATCATGATGGTCGCATCCGTGTTTGGCGACATTGCGGTGAACGCACATTGGAAGCATGTATTCATCATCACCATACTGGCGTATCACCCGGCGTGATGGTGTGGGGTGCCATTGGTTACACGCCTCGGTCACCTCTTGTTCACATTGACGGCACTTTGAACAGTGGACATTACATTTCAGATGTATTATGACCCGTGGCTCTACCCTTCATTCGATCCCTGTGAAACCCTACATTTCAGCAGGACAATGCATGACCGCGTGTTGCAGGTCCTGTACGGGCCTTTCTTGATATAGAAAATGTTTGACTGGTGCCCTGGCCAGCACATTCTCCAGATCTCTCACCAACTGAAAATGTCCTGTCAATGGTGGCCGAACAAACTGACTCATCACAATACACCAGTCACTACTCTTGATGAACTGTGGTATCGTGTTGAAGCTGCATGGGCAGCTGTACCTGTACAGGCCATGCAAGCTCTGTTTGACTCAATGCCCAGGTGTATCAAGGCTGTTATTACATCCAGAGGTGGTTGTTCTGGGTACTGATTTTTCAGGATCTATGCACCCAAATTGTGTGAAAATGTAATCACATGTCAGTTCTAGTACAATATATTTGTCCTATGAATACCCGTTTATCTTCTGCATTTCTTCTTGGTGTAGCAATCTTATTGGCCAATAGTATATTTTATGTGACTACGACCACCAGCTGGCTGTCCACACTTATGAATAGTCGTAGCCGTCATAGCCAAACTGTGGCCAAGTGCGATGACCACCCTGTAGTGGAACACGCTGCTGAGAACAGTGTGCTCAGTTTCAGTGGTTACTTCACAACACTCACCTCCACTCCTATCCAAGCACTCGTTTCTTCACTCATCCCCCTCCCCTCCCCTCCCCACCCCTCCCCTCCCCTCCCCTCCCCTCCCCCCACCCACTTCCCTGCATTCTCCCCTTCATTTGCTCCATCTGTCGCTCCAAATCCACTCCTCCATATCATCATAATTATGCAGTGTACAAACTCACCAATGCCTGTGTCACATTCCTACCCTGTGCACCTGCTGCCTCTCCCAGCCAGCTATCAGTTTCCCTTCCCCAACTCTCCCTTCCACTCCCTTTCTCGTTTCGTACTTTGCCCACTCTTCCTGACCCAACCCCACCTCAGTGAACTGCAGAACCGCATTTCTAGCATGGTGAATTGTTGCCTTCACTGTTTTAAATAATTGACATTCCACCAGTACTTGCCATTACCTTAAAGACATATTATATGGTTTCAAACATCAAAGATGATCTGCTAGCTTCCCAAGAACACATTAATGCCCCTGCTGTTGCACTTGAGAATAATTTCATTGGAAAGGTTTAATATTTTGTTAAAGGTCTAACAGGTGATCTTGGAACAGAATAAGTTATTGTTAGGCTTGTGTGTTAATCGTTATGTTAACATGGCTTACCACCAAGTAACAGACTTCGAAACAGGGCAGACAGAAATGCAAGGACTGCTGTGTTACTTTACAGGGCACACTTCACTGACTGAGTGCCGCTACAGAGTCAAACATAGACAGGAAGATTTGAGCACAGTGACTCAGAATTGTTATTGAAATTACCACAGCGAGGCAATGAACACTGATGGGTCCAATAAATGGGGACAGAAGTGCTCATATAATCAGAGCCACTACAGCATAGGTGCAGGCTCAACCTGTTAAATAGTGAGGCTTTTTGAGCTCAAGACACATTCTGTCATGCTGCCATTCTGTTAAGATATTAGGCCCAGAGAGAATGACGGTCTGTCGAGTTTCAGTGAAACCGTGACATGCAGCTCAGTTCGACCAGCCTGCTAATTACTTGCTGACTTCAACACTGAGTTGCAGCAAACCAGATGCATACCACAGCTGTGGTCTGTCAATGCTGCTGCCTACTAGGTCATTACTGATGAGAAGACATGTGAGCAGCCACTCATCTTCACTACTGGGTCGCCACGGATGACTTGCAAGCTGCCATATTTACACCGACCAGGTGATATGCATCCACACCACACCCTGGCCGACTCGTGAGCATCTGCTGCAGGCTTGGTCAGTCCATTTTGGATGACCAGGGCCTAGTGATCACAACAAGCAGCACCCTGTACAACAGTCAGCAGTTTCTACCTGAGTGCACAACGGGCTGTTGTTGAGAGCCCTGAGGTGGTCCTGTAGTGGGTCATGAGAGTACATCTGGGTGGGCAGAGCCTTTCTCATGCACAACAAACAGTTGTGGCGCTGACCTGCAGCGGCAATGTCTCAAAAAGCTGATGAGGCATCAGCATTCTTTTGCGGCATGCGCATTTGCACTTTGGCTGCTGTTTGCAGGTCTGAAGAAAGTTATACATTTATAAACTCTTATCAACCTATACATGTTATTACAGATAATGCTGCGTCACTGATGCCTACAGGCATGCAGTGAGCCAATCACCCTCACTCTTTGCTTGACCTCCTGATCCCGACATAACCCTAGCCCATGGTCACTACAACTAGTGTCAAATTGTTTGTCACCTAATTTTTACTTTGGTGGCAGTGAAGCTATGTCTACAGCACAGTCTAGCAGTACCAGTGCAATGTGTTGCGGTGAATGAACTTTTTCTTCATTGTAGCCTGTGGAGAGCATTTGTATATTTTTTTTTTGGGCCATGTCAATTTGCAGATACATCAGTAGTACCATTAAGGTGTAATTTGGGCATAAGCTATGATGCACCAAGGCTGTGCCATTTACATGTAATATTTGTAGGTGATCTGGACAAGAGATTCTTCTGAATCTTGTTAGGTGATGAGATGGTGGAAAGATTAGAGTGTACAGTGGAACTTTGATTTTACATTCTCCGATTACACATTTTTCACAATTCTACACAATAAATTCATAGATCCTTTGAAAAACCCATAATATAAATGTTAAAATTCCCTGATTTTGTGTTTCTTCCTAGTAAGGTTTACCTTAATTTTAAGTTCTTACTCAATGTCCTGCTTGACTTCATCCTGTTTTCTTCCTATTGACATTTTATATGACTGATCAAGTTATAAGTGGCTCAAAAGAAAGATGGTTTGCACTGTGGGTGGTGGCAGAATCAAGGGAATATTTTGTGCCATTGTGGAGAGGGGAGATGTGAGAGAGCAAATGCTGACGTAATCCAGATCAGTGTTGCCAACACAGCTTTCAGCATGTAGCCTCAACCTAACAATTATGATACAACTACTGTTACGTAGGTTGCAGTTGTAATGGAAAAACAAGAGTCGACGTGAAGTGTTCTGGATCGAGCCAATATGTGACATAGCGGCCCAACCACCACCTTTTGTTGTGCCACTTGTAACTCAGTCTTGTCTTTTTGCATGTGTTTCCGATGTACTGTATTCTGCAACAGTATCAATCATCAACCTTTTAAATTTAAACACTGAATCTCAAAGAATATGCTTGGTCATAATCAAGGAAATGTCGCCCATTTTCGGCTTGTGAACTCTTATGGCTGCCAACTTGTTAAGTCACCCAATAACCAGTGCAGCCACCACACCTCACTAACACACGTCAAATGAGCTCACCTACTGGATGTGTGGGGAGGGGGAATGGCCCTTCAGCAATGGGAGTGCAGGTTGGAGCGAAAGCATTTTGTGAAATGCTGAAAATATGCTTTTTGTGCAGATGATGTGTTATGACAGAGATGTCACATGTAAATAGAACAAAGGTTTTGCGATAGAACATTTTGAAGACTTTCATGTTCAGATCTGACATGATGCAGTTGCAACAACTACATACACTACTCATGTATATACTCGTACTTTGCACCGCACACACCACACACTGTAGGTCATAAAGATTGGCATCAATGATAGAGGGCATGGAGCGAAACTGTAGCACCTGTGCTTTCTTTCAAATTTACATTTTACACAGTGTACAGAAACTCACTGAGCCAACTTCTAATAAGCTTGTAATGTCAATTGGGGGAGTAAACCCATTTTTTTCCGGTCTTTGTTTCTCTTATCAAGAGTGAAATAGCACTTTAAGGGTGGTGAGCATATGAAGTGTGGCTCATAAGAAAAGCATTAAACAATAACAGCGATTGGTGGCAAAGTATGTCATTAAGCAGTTGTCCATATTTATGTTTACGGTTTAATCACTTAGCTGGTGTGATGTTTTTGCTTTAATTCTACATGTTCATCAATTTTTGCTTTTTTTCTGGGTGAGCACAAAGGATGATCTCTCAAAAACCCATGTTTTGAATCTATAATTTGTAGTCATAGCATGTTAGAAAACAGTTTTATTACCGTGTACACTGACACGAATTTCAATTTTTTGCTGAGTTTTTACTTGCTGTTATATGTCTGCAACTTTTAGAAATGATGAAATTCATTACCACAAATTATTATATAAACATTGTATTGTACATTTAATTTCCTTTAATTAGACAGATTTTATTCCAAGTAATGCAGAGGATTGCAATTTTTAATGATGTATGCCAATTACATGTATTTTTGCTCTTTTTTTTTTTTACATTTTCCTCAATTTTGTGATTTCAAGAATGAAAATGTAAAATAGAAGTTTCACTGTGATTATGTTTGTGTCAGAGGTACAGTTTCTCAATTATTTTTTTATTATTGTTGTTGTTGTAAACATCAGCAGTAAATTGCATATAATGCCAGACACACATTCTGCTACTACAGGTAAGACTGCTGCTGTTTTGATGGGGCAGGTACACGTGTTGTCAGAGTACAATTCCCAGTAACAGCAGGAAAAGGAGGATTTAATGCAGGCATGATGAAATTTTACAAGGTGTAGTTCAGCAGTTACAATCAGGGTCTGAGAAAGCCAAGACAGTAGTGTGTGTACGCTCCCCTTCTTCTTTCAGTCCTTTGGCAGCTACATTAATAACACATTTTTATGGCATGTCAACAGAGGACATAACTGCATTCATTGACAATGTTAGAGCTGCTTCAGCAATGAGTGGTTGGTCAGACAAGATTAGTCTCCATATGGCTAATTTATCATTGACAGGTTAAGCAAACACATGTGTATTGTACCACAAAGTTCTTGGTAAGGCAGCGTCATTCCAGCAGTTAGCTGATGGGGCATGACAGCATGATCAGAAACAGAACAGCACAAGGTTTCCCTGGAGGAAGTTGAGTGACTTTGCTCGGAAATACAAGGTGTTGGTAGAAATCTTTTTGGATAGGATCTGGAGGATCAATGCACAGACTTATCAGTGTACACAAAATGTGGAAGCAGACGGCCTTACAGTGCAAAGCCAAAAATAGGGCTTTGGACATTTTTCTATGTGTTATTCTGCAGAGATGTCACATAGAGTAATAATGGAACATCCTGAGTATTGATGTGTGACTCAGGGTGACTAGAGAAAGTGAACATTGCAGTTAGAACACACTTGGACCACAGTGTTTGTTTTGTGGAAGTTAAATGTTATAGATGTGGAAGTAAAGGTCGCGTATGGAAGCAGTGTCAGCAACCTAAACCCTGGGGACAAGATTGTGGGAAGCATAGAAATGGAAAGCAATGCCAACAGAAGCAGCTCTTAAACACAAATTGGATGCTCCAACTGTCAGAAGGCATTCCCAGTCAGATGTCACAGTGCACAAATACATGCACAGATGGAATACTGCTTGTCAGATAGTGTAAAAGGCAAGAAACATAAATTTTGGTGATGCACACATATCAATAGTCAGTCTGGACCTCACCAGCAGGGGGATGCTGGGGCACTCACAATATAAATCACATGGATTGGGTGATAACATTATAGAGTAACTGGTTACGACAATGGTCAGTTTCAGTATTGGAACTAGGAGCTTCCAGGAGTGCATGGAACAGTTACCATACCTAGGTGAGGGGTATTCAGCAATTTAGAGATAGAGTGTCTTGATAAACCTCGTGCTAAAATCAATGTTTCACAGTGTACAGTAGAACTAAATAGGACTAGATGGTTTTCTTTGAGCTGCAAGCAAGGCAGTGTCACAAGGCATGCCACTCATGAAGGTGTTGCCGACTAAACTGCAAACAGCACACACACTAAAGATTGGTTCTCATGATAAAATACCAGTAGATAAGGGGAATTTAGTGTGGATTTCTGTTCATGCCTGTTTACCATGGGAAGCAATTGAAGGAAAATGCAGAATTTGATAGAATGCAATGCTTCATGGATAGAAGTGTAGCGCACATAAGTAGTATTAATGGTGAATTTATGGTTCCTGTAAGCCTGGATAACTTCAGATGGGTACATTTAGTCTGTTGAAAAGCCTAGTGATTGCCCATATTAGAAGTATTAGATGAGGAAGTTACTGTGATAGGTCAGGTGATAACCCAAGTTCAAATAAACCATTGATGCAGCAGCTTTATGAAAAAAAAGGTGCATCACTTGCAAGGTAGCGATCAGCGGACAATGGAAGGTTCGTTGAAACTGTTTGTGGATTTATTTAACATCAAGAGTCCTTTAACAGCAACACTTGTTATGCAGCATTGTATATTTACAGGTAACAGTGCACTGTTGTGTAGCAAGTTGTACCACATACTGAACCCCCTGTGGGTCCGGGGGTTAGAATAGGCCCGAGGCATTCCTGCCTGTCGTACGAGGCGACTAAAAGGAGTTTCACACATTTTGGCCTTTATGTGATGGTCCCCTGTAGGGATTGACATCCATTCTTCAAAATTATCCCGAAGAGCGAGCCAATTGGGGAAAGGCACCTTACAAGGTGCATCGTGGCCATCGTGCATTGAGATCTTTAGCCCACTTTCTCATCGTCGCATTGCAGTCCTGCCCATTCTCCATCTCTTAAGTGAGGACACCTTCCTGGGTGTGTTTTCCACCATGTACTATGCAGTGTTGATTTCTGCATCAACGATGACCATGGACTTCTTTGCACCTGATATCCAGCACCGTAGCCAGTCTGTTGTGATGGGGCTGCCATGTACCCTGTTGGTTGTAGCCCCCTGACCACACAGGGATTGCTCTGCTGATGGCTGTGCCGTTAACTCCCCACATATGCCAAGGGGTAGATGCCATATCCTGGGGCATTGGGACTCCCAGCAATGGCCATCCTACCAGGTGGCCTTTGCTGCGGCTGGGTGGCGCCCATGAGGAGGGCCCATGGTCGGAGTGGGTGGCATCAGGGCGGATGACATGCGATGAAGCGTAGTCAATCATCTCTTGCTGGTGGTGAAACACCAGCAGTCTCTAAGTGATCACGAGCTCTATTCAACGTGCAGAAGTATGACCCCAAATGGTTCCCTTCCCTGGCCACACCATGGGAGGAACATCAGGCTAAGGATGGCAGCAGATCTTATTCGCCCCGGTACCTTGTATGTTCAAGAGCTGATGGGGAATCTTTCATGACGATGAAGCCTCAGTTTTTTGTTGAGCATTTAGAGAACAAGTTCAGGGAGATGGAGGGCTTGTCCAAATTGAGATCTGGGTCAGTCTTGACCGAAACAGCATCCTCTGCCCAGTCATGGGAGTTACTTACTTGTGACAAGCTGGGGGATGTTTCTGTAATCATCATGCCCCATAAGAGCTTAAATATGGTCCAGAGTATCATATTTCACAGAGACCTTCTTTTGCAGTCCGACAATGAGCTGCACGCCAATTTAGAGTGGCGAGGTGTACATTACATCCAGCATGTCCACTGGGGTCCGAAGGATAAGCAGGTTGCCACCGGTGCCTTCATCTTGGCCTTTGAGGGTGATACATTGCCCGAGAAGGTCAAGGTGCTGGTCTACTGGGTGATGTAAAGCCCTATATCCCTCCCCAGATGCAGTGCTGGAAGTTTGGCCATATGTCTTCCCACTGTACTTCCAGCGTCATATGCCAAGATTGCAGACACCCATCACATCCCAATACTCCATGTGCCCCGCCTCCTATCTGTGTTAACTGCGGAGGGCGCCATTTGCCTTGCTTGCCTGACTGCAGGATTCTCCAGAAAGAAAGGAAAATCATGGTGTACAAGACTCTGGACAGACTGACCTACACTGAGGCTAAGAGAAAATTTGAATGCCTGCATCCTGTGCGTATGACATCGTCTTATGCCTCCGCTACAACAGTTCTGGCACCATCAGCTCCACCAACCCAGGTCACCTCTCAAAGCTGGAAGACTACACCTGCCCCTTTGATGGTGGGGGAATTTTCCCTCCCTGTTGCTCCTGTACCACCTACTTTGGGAGCAACCCCCCCCCCCCTGCCCATCGGGGACGTCCGCCCCCACTTCTAAGCCAGAGAAGCACGGAGAAGCATATGTCTTCTTTGGCTTCTCTCGCTAGGAAGGGGTCCCTTGGGTCACCCCCTTACCAAGTTTCTTCTAGTGAAAAGACGACACCTGCCAGTGGCTGAAGAGCCAAAAAGCAGCTGGTCATAGGGCTTCATGCTCATCCTCAGTCCCAGAGACTACATCAGTGAAGGCCTCCCGGCCAGGAAAACCCAAGGAGCAGCGAGAGAAATCCAACAGAAAACCCCTAAGACCAAGGAAATTGCAGAGGCACCCACACCACCGCTACCTACAAACTCTGTGTCTGAGGGTGGGGTGGAGATTTTGGCGTCCGCTGAGGACCCAGATCTTGCCAGACCCTTAGACACAATGGATACAGACTGCTCAGGCAATAAATCAGTGGCAGCTGGTGACTCTGAGGTGTAAACTTCAATGTTCCATGCCTTCCCAGGATGTCATCCTCCAGTGGAATTGTGGCAGTTTTTTCCACCACCTGGCTGAGCTACAGCAACTGTTAAGCTTTACATGTGCTATGCCCTCCAGGAAACCTGGTTCCCACCAATGTGGACCCCAGCCCTCCACGGCTATAAGGGGTATCACAGGACCATAGCGACCATAATTGAGTGTCAGGTGGAGTTTGCATTTATGTCCTAAACTCAGTCTGTAGTGAATATGTGCCCCTTCAAACCCCTCTTGAAGCTGTGACTGTCAGAATAAGGATGGCACAGGAAATAACTGTCTGCAATGTATATCTTCCTCCAGATGGTGCAGTACCCCCAAATGTATTAGTTGCACTGATTAATCAACTCCCTAAACCTTTCCTACTTTTGGGAGATTTTAATGCCCATAACCCCTTGTGGAGTGGTACCGTGCATACTGGCCGAGGGAGAGATGTCGAAACTTTACTGTCACAATTCGACCTCTGCCTCTTAAATACTGGCGCTGCCACACATTTCAATGTGGCTCATTGTAGTTACTTGGCCATTGATTTGTCAATTTGCGGCCCAGGACTTCTTCAATCTATCCACTGGAGAGCACATGACAACCTGTGTGGTAGTGACCACTTCCCCATCTTCCTGTCACTGCCCCAGCATCAGGTGCATGGGCAACTGCCCATATGGGCTTTAAACAAGGCAGACTGGGGAACTTTCACCCCTGCTGTTACCGCTGAATCTCCCCCACATGGTAGCATCAATGTGAAGGTTGAGCAGGTGACAAGCACAATTGTTTCTGTGGCAGAAAACGCCATCCCTTGCTCTTTAGGGTGCCCGAGGCATAAGGCAGTCGCTTGGTGGTCGCTGGAAGTCCCTGAAGCAATTAAGGAGCATCGGTGAGCTCTACAGCAGCATAAGCGGCACCCTTCCCTGGAGCACCTCATAGCCTTTAAACGGCTCTGTGGCCGTGTTTGCTACCTTATCAAAAAACGGAAGGAGGAGTGTTGGGAGAGATATGTCTCCACCATTGGGTGTCATACGTCACCTTCCCAAGTCTGGGCAAAGATCAAACATCTTTTTGGGTACCAGGCCGCAACAGCTGTCCCCGGTGTTACCATAAATGGCGAGTTATGTACCGACACAAACAAATTTGCCGAGCACTTTGCTTGAGTTTCTGCATTGGAGAATTAACCCCCAGCCTTTCGCACTCAAACGGCAGCTGGAAGGCAATGTCCTATCATTCACTACACGCTGCAGTGAATCCTATAACGCCCCATTTACAGAGTGGGAGCTCCTCAGTGCCCTTGCACATTGCCCCAACACAGCTCCTGGGCCAGATCACATCCACAGCCAGATGATTAAACATCTCTCATCTGACTACAAGTGACAGCTTCTCGTCTTCTTCTACCAGATCTGGTGTGATGGTGTCTTTCCATCGCAATGGCTCAAACCTGGTAAAAATCTGCTTGATGTGGATAGCTATCAGCCCATCATCCTCACCAATGTTCTTCGTAAGCTGCTGGAATGTATGGTATGTCAGCAGTTATGTTGGGTCCTGGCGTCATGTGGCTTGCTGGCTCCATGTCAGGGCGGCTTCTGCCAGGGTCACTCTACCACTGATAATCTTGTGTCCATCGAGTCTGCGATCCGAACAGCCTTTTCCAGATGGCAACACCTGATTGCTGTCTTTTTTGACTTGAGTAAAGCATAAAACATGACTTGGCGACATCATATCCTTGTCACATTGTATGAGTGGGGTCTCTGGGGACCACTCTCGATTTTTATCCACAACTTTCTTTCACTCCATACTTTCCGTGGCCAAGTTGGTGACTCCCATAGATCCATCCATATCCAGGAGAATGGAGTCCAGCATGGCTCTGTATCGAGTGTCTCTCTATTTTTAGTGGCCATTAACGGTCTGGCAGCAGCTATCAGGCCCTTCATCTCACATTCTTTGTATGCAGATGATTTCTGCATTTCGTACTGCTGCTCCAGTACTGTTGTTGCTGAGCGGTGCCTCCAGGGAGCCATCCACAAGGTGCAGTCATGGGCCCTAGCCCACGGCTTCCGGTTTTCAACCACAAAGTCGTGTATCATGCACTTCTGTCGGCATCGTACTGTTCATCTGGAACCCGCACTTTACCTTAATGAAGGTCCACTCACTGTAGTGGAGACATATCAATTCTTATGACTGGTTTTCAACGCTTGTTTGACATGGCTTCCTCATCTTCGTCAGCTTAAGTGGGAGTTCTGGCAGCACCTCAGTGCCCTCCATTGCCTGAGAAACTCTGGTTGGGGGTGCAGATCGCTCTACACTGCTGCAGCTCTACAGAGGCCTTGTCCAATCCCTAATTGACTATGGGTGTGTGGTTTATGGTTTGCAGCGCCTTCAGTATTGCATATACTCAACCCTGTGCACCACTGTGGGGTTCGATTAGCAACTGAAGCTTTTAGGATGAGTCGAGTGACCAGCTACTGGTGGAGGCTGGTGTCCCTCCACTGCAGATCAGACGTGCACAACTGCTTGCCAGTTATGCAGCACACATTCATAGTTCCCCTGAGCATCCAAATTACTGTCTCCTTTTCCCACCCGTGGCAGTCCATCTCCCGCATCAGCTGTCCAGATCGGGGTAACGATTGCGGTTCGCATGCGGTCCATTCTCTCCGAACTGGAGTCCTTCCCTTTACCACCTCTACTTGCGGTCCATTCACGTATGCCTCCATGGTGTACGCCTCGGCCACAGCTTCGTCTGGACCATTTGCATGGCCCTAAGGACTCCCTTAACCCCTCCGCTCTCTGCTGTCACTTCCTCTCGATTCTTGACATGTTCCGAGGCTCTGAAGTGGTTTACACCGACGGCTCAATGGCTGATGGTCACGTAGGCTTTGCATATGTTCATGGAGGACATGTTGAGCACCACACCTTGCTAGTTGACTGCAGTGCTTTCACTGCAGAGCTGGCGGCCGTGTCTCCTGCTCTTGAGTACATCCGCTCATGCCCTGGCGAGTCATTTCTCCTATGTACTGACTCATTGAGCAGCCTACAAGCTATTGACCAGTGCTACCCTCGCCACCCTCTGGTAGCGTCCATTCAGGAGTCCATCTATACCCTGGAACAGTCCCACCATTCTGTGGTGTTTTTGTGGGCCCCAGGACACGTCAGAATCCCCGGCACTGAATTTGCCGACAGTCTGGCCGAACAGGCAACGTGGAAACCGCTTCTGGAGATAGGCATCTCCGAAGCTGACCTGGCTTCTGTCTTACACCACAGGGTTTTCCGGCTTTGGGAGATGGAGTGGCATAACAGGATGCAGAACAAACTGCGTGTCATTAAGGAGACTGTGAATGTGTGGAGGTCTTCCATGTAGGCCTCTCGCAGGGAATCAGTTGTCCTCTGCCAGCTCCACATTGGTCGTACGTGGCTAATGCATGGTTACATACTCTGTCGCGAGGACCCACCACAGTGTCGCTGTGGCTCCCAAATGACAGTCGTCCACCTCTTGCTGGACTGCCTACTTTTAGCCGCTCTGCGACAGACTTTTAACTTTTCCGGCACGCTGCCTTCGGAGTTGGGTGACAACGCCTCCACAGCAGCTTCAGTTTTATGTTTTATCTGTGAGAGTGGGTTTTATACTTCTATGTAGGTTTTAGTGCATGTCCCTCTGTGTCCTCCACCCTAGTGCTTTTAGGGTGGAGGTTTTAATGTGTTGCAGAGTGGCTGGCTTTCCCTTTTTATTCTTGTGGTTGACCAGCCACTGTAATCTGCTTTCATATTTTACTCTCTTCTGTTTCTAGCATCTCTGTTGTTTTCTTGTCCTCTTTTGTTTCTTTTGGTGTTTGTTGCCTTCCCTTCATTCTCGTGGCTTTTCCTTTCTTTCCGTTTTGCATTATATGTTTCGTCCATTTTATTCTCACACTTGTGGCATTGTTTTATTAGGAACAAGGGACTGATGACCTCATTATTTAGTCCCTTCTCCCGTCTTTAAGCCAACCAACCAACCACATAGTGAGGCATCTTCAATCCATAAAGGAGGAGTTCATTGCTCAGCAGTGAGTGGAAGATATTGTAGAGTACAGTCATAGCCCACATGGTGCAAATGTTGTCATCATGCCAAAAAATTAAATAGCTTTTAATGGGAAGTATAGATTCTGTTGTGATTACCACTACTCAAATGCAAAGATTGTGACTGATGCATATTCTATCTCCACTTGTCAGCTCTTGCAATCTACAGGGTTGAAGATGAAGAGTACGACTGGAAGACCAAGTACAAAGTGTTTGGATTAAAAAGGGTGTAAGACAGGGTTGTAGTCTTTCACCCCTACTGTTCGATCTATACACCGAAGAAGCAGTGACACAAATAAATAAAAAGTTTACAAGTGCGGTTAGAAATTCAAGGTGAAAGGATATCATTGATAATATTTGCTGATGATGTTGCTATCCTCAGTGAAAGTGAAGAATTATGGAATATGCTGAATGGGAAGAACGTGCTAACATCAAAACTAATGATCATGAAGTAGATGAAGTTAAGGAATTCTGCTATGTAGGCAGCAAAAAAACTCATGATTGGCAGAGTAAGGAGGACATAAAAAACAGATTAGCCCTGGCAAAAAGGGCATCCTGGCCAAGAGAAATCCACTAGTATCAAACATAGCCCTTAATTTTAGGCAGAAATTTCTGAGAATGTAGATTTGGAGCACAGCACTGTATGGTAATGAAACAAGGACATTGGGAAAACTGGAACAGAAGAGAATCAAAGCATTTCAGATGTGGTGCTACAAAAGAATGTTGAAAATTAGATGCACTAAGTTAAGGCATGAGGAGGTTCTGCACAGAGTTGGTGAGGAAAGGAACGTATGGAAACACAGACAAGAAGAAGGGACAGGATGATAGGACATCTGTTAAACCATCAGGGAATAACTTCCATGATACTAGAGGGAGCTGTAGAGGATGAAAACTGTTCTTGTTGTTGTCATTGTGGCCTTCAGTCCTGAGACTGGTTTGATGCAGCTCTCCATGCTACTCTATCCTGTGCAAGCCTCTTCATCTCCCAGTACCTACCGCAGCCTACATCCTTCTGAATCTGCTTAGTGTATTCATCTCTTGGTCTCCCTCTATGATATTTACCCTCCACGCTGCCCTCCAGTACTAAATTGGTGATCCCTAGATGCCTCAGAATATGTCCTACCAACCGATCCCTTCTTCTAGTCAAGTTGTGCCACAAACTTCTCTTCTCCGCAATCCTATTCAGTACCTCCTCATTAGTTATGTGATCTACCCATCTAATCTTCAGCATTCTTCTGTAGCACCATATTTCGAAAGCTTCTATTCTCTTCTTGTCTAAACTATTTATCGCCCACGTTTCACTTCCATACATGGCTACACTCCATACAAATACTTTCAGAAACAACTTCCTGACACTTAAATCTATACTCGATGTTAACAAATTTCTCTTCTTCAGAAACGCTTTCCTTGCCATTGCCAGTCTACATTTTATATCCTCTCTACTTCAACTATCATCAGTTATTTTGCTCCCCAAATAGCAAAACTCCTTTACTACTTTTAGTGTTTCATTTCCTAATCTAATTCCCTCAGCATCACCAGACTTAATTGGACTACATTCCATTATCCTCTTTTTGCTTTTGTTGATGTTCATCTTATACCCTCCTTTCAAGACATTGTCCATTCCGTTCAACTGCTCTTCCAGGTCCTTTGCTGTCTCTGACAGAATTACAATGTCACTGGCGAACCTGAAAGTTTTTATTTCTTCTCCATGGATTTTAATACCTACTCCGAACTTTTCTTTTGTTTCCTTTACTCCTTGCTCAATATACAGATTGAATAGCATCAGGGAGAGGCTACAACCCTGTCTCCCTCCCTTCCCAACCACTGCTTCTCTTTCATGTCCCTCAACTCTTATAACTGCCATCTGGTTTCTGTACAAATTGTAAATAGTCTTTCGCTCCCTGTATTTTAGCCCTGCCACCTTCAGAATTTGAAAGAGAGTATTCCAGTCAACATTGTCAAAAGCTTTCTCCAAGTCTACAAATGCTAGAAATGTAGGTTTGCCTTTCCTTAATCTTTCTTCTAAGATAAGTCGTAGGGTCAGCATTGCCTCACGTGTTCCAACATTTCTACGGAATCCAAACTGATCTTCCCTGAGGTCAGCTTCTGCCATTCGTCTGTAAAGAATTCGTGTTAGTATTTTGCAGCTGTGACTTATTAAACTGATAGTTCGGTAATTTTCACATCTGTCAACACCTGCTTTCTTTGGGATTGGAATTATTATATTCTTCTTGAAGTCTGAGGGTATTTCGCCTGTCTCATACATGTTGCTCACCAGATGGTAGAGTTTTGTCAGGACTGACTCTCCCAAGGCTATCAGTAGTTCTAATGGAGTGTTGTCTACTAAATACTAAAGGGCCATGTTTCAACTCAGGTCTTTCAGTGCTCTGTCGAACTCTTCACGCAGTATCGTATCTCCCATTTCGTCTTCATCTACATTCTCTTCCATTTCCATAATATTGTCCTTAAGAACATCGCCCCTGTATAGACCCTCTATATACTCCTTCCACCTTCCTGCTTTCCCTGCTTTGCTTAGAACTGTGTTTCCGTCTGAGCTCTTGATATTCATGGAAGTGGTTCTCTTTTCTCCAAAGGTCTCGTTAGTTTTTCTGTAGGCAGTATCTATCTTACCCCTTGGGAGATAAGGCTCTACATCTTTACATTTGTCCTCTAGCCATCCCTGCTTAGCCATTTTTCACTTCCTGTCGATCTCATTTTTAAGACATTTGTATTCCTTTTTGCCTGCTTCATTTACTGTATTTTTGTATTTTCTCCTTTCATCAATTAAATTCAGTATCTCTTCTGCTACCCAAGGATTTCTACTAGCCCTTGTCTTTTTACCTACTTGATCCTCTGCTGCCTTCACTATGTCATCCCTCAAAGCTAGTCATTCTTCTTCTACTGTATTTCTTTCCCCCATTCCTGTCAATTGTTCTCTTACACTCTCCCTGAAACTCTGTACAACCTCTGGTTTAGTCAGTTTATCCAGGTCCCATCTCCTTAAATTCCTACCTTTTTGCAGTTTCTTCAATTTTAATCTACAGTTCATAACCAATATATTGTGGTCAGAGTCCACATCTGGCCCTGGAAATGTCTTACAATTTAAAACCTGGTTCCTAAATCTCTGTCTTACCATTATATAATCTATCTGATACCTTCTAGTATCTCCAGGGTTCTTCCATGTATACAACCTTCTTTCATGATTCGTGAACCAAGTGTTAGCTATGATTAAGTTGTGCTCTGTGCGAAATTCTACCAGGTGAGTTCCTCTTTCATTTCTTAGCCCCAATCCATATTCACCTACTACGTTTCTTTCTCTTCGTTTTCCTACTCTCGAATTCCAGTCACCCATGACTATTAAATTTTCATCTCCCTTCACTACCTGAATAATTTCTTTTATGTCATCATACATTTCATCAATTTCTTCATCATCTGCGGAGCTAGTTGGCATATAAACTTGTACTACTTAGGTAGGTGTGGGCTTCGTGTCTATCTTGGCCACAATAATGCATTCACTATGCTAATTGTAGTAGCTTACCCGCACTCCTATTTTCCTATTCATTATTAAAGCTACTCCTGCATTACCCCTATTTGATTTTGTATTTATAACCCTGTATTCACCTGACCAAAAGTCTTGTTCCTCCTTCCATCGAATTTCACTAATTCCCACTATATCTAACTTTAACCTATCCATTTCCGTTTTTAAATTTTCTAACCTACCTGCCCGATTAAGGGATCTGAAATTCCACTCTCCGATCTGTAGAACGCCAGTTTTCTTTCTCCTGATAACAACGTCCTCTTGAGTAGTCCCCGCCCGAGGATCCGAATGGGGGACTATTTTACCTCTGGAATATTTTACCCAAGAGGACGCCATCATCATTTAATCATACAGTAAAGCTTCATGCCCTTGGGAAAAATGACTGCTGTAGTTTCCCCTTGCTTTCAGCCGTTCGCAGTACCACAATAGCAAGGCCGTTTTGGTTAGTGCTACAAGGCCAGATCAGTCAATCATCCAGACTGTTGCCCCTGCAACTACTGAAAATGCTGCTGCCCCGCTTCAGGAACCACACATTTGTCTGGCCTTTCAACAGATACCCCTCCGCTGTGGTTGCACCTACGGTACGGCTATCTGTATCGTTGAGGCACACAAGCCTCCCCACCAACGGCAAGGTCCATGGTTCACGGGGAAGGATAAAAACTGTAGAGGAAGATAATACACCCAGCAAATAATTGAGGCTGCAGATTGCAAGTGAGATGCAAGTGAGATGAGAAGGTTGCCACTTTAGAGGAATTCGTGGTGTGCCACATCAAATCACTCAGAAGACTGATGGCTCAAAGATAGGACACCCGCTGGAATTAAATATGCATTGACAATCATAGATCATTTTTTGAGGTTCTTAGCCATGGTGGTGGTTCGTGATCAGTAGGCTAGTACAGTAGATTAGGCTTCAGTTAACAACTGGATACTTAAATCTGGGGCACCTGAGACCTTGGTTATGGAGTAGGACACAAATTTTATCAGACTTGGTGAAACGATTATGTCATATACTTCATATCAGGAAATTATGAACAAGACTGTTCCATCCACAGACTAATGGCGGTACAAAACGAGTTCATAAGACAGTCCCTGAAATGTTGAGTTATTATGTTAACAGCGGTCATACAGGTTGGGTCACATGTTTGCAATACGTAATTTGTGTGTATAATTCTAAAGTGCATACTGGTACAGGTTTTTCACCTTTAAAGGTGGTGTATGGTAGGAAAATGCCACGCTCATTTAACATCATGATATCTAAGTTAGGACCAGACTGTAAACTGGTTAAGAAATTTGCTAAAATATGGGAGGTATGGCAGAAAGTAAAGTGAGCCAATACTAAAGCTGGGGAATGACAGAAACAGTCCACACAGCATGCAAAATTACTGCAGTATTTACTTAATATCAGGGCTCTTATCATATCATATGTTAAAGTACAGTTTCCAACTAAAGATCTATTGTCCATGTTAGTAGAGTTAAACCCTTTATAGGAATTGGGGTTGCACTGCCATAAATATTGATGATGGAGTCAGGACACATGAAAATGACTAGGAAAGTTTGGAAGCATATATCAACAGACAAGTGGGAGGCACATAGTGTACCCTATGCATCAAGGACACATGACAAATAGTAGCAGTTAAGTTTAGTCGTGTTATGTCCACAACTTGTTTATTCTTGAATGAGATTTTCACTCTGCAGCGAAGTGTGCGCTGATATGAAACTTCCTGGCAGATTAAAACTGTGTGCTGGACCGAGACTCGAACTCGGGACCTTTGCCTTTCGCGGGCAAGTGCTCTATCAACTGAGCTACCCAAGCACGACTCACACCCCGTCCTCACAGCTTTACTTCTGCCAGCACCTCGTCTCCTACCTTCCAAACTTTACAGAAGCTCTCTTGCGAACCTTGTAGAACTAGCACTCCTGAAAGAAAGGATATTGCGGAGACATGGCTTAGCCACAGCCTGGGGGATGTTTCCAGAATGAGATTTTCACTCTGCAGCAGAGTGTGCGCTGATATGAAACTTCCTGGCAGATTAAAACTGTGTGTCAGACCGAGACTCGAACTCGGGACCTTTGCCTTTCGCGGGCAAGTGCTCTACCAACTGAGCTACCCAAGCACGACTCACGCCCCGTCTTCACAGCTTTAGTTCCACCAGTACCTCATCTCCTACCTTGTTTATTCTTGTGAAATGTATTCGAAGTTGTACTATGGGTCAGTATAGGTCTGTAATAGTCTCACATTATTTCTTAGTTGATGTAGTGTGCAAATGCATTTTTGAAGGAGGCAAGGGATGATGGAAGTTCCTTTCTTTAGGTAGCGGATCACCAGGACAACTGGATGGGGTGTGATAATCCCGATGTGCCTGCACAGCATCAGTGGAGGAGCAAGGCTTGAAGTTTACAGTCAACTATTGGAGGCAGGTGTGTTTCTTTCTCTTCAGTTGGATGTGTTGTTTTTGTCACCAGTGGGAACTGAGGTTGAGTACTGATGTGTGGTAAATAAGAAAGAAAGTCCACTTATTGCAGGAAGAATTTTTTGAGCTGCGTAAGAAAGTACAGGGTAACAAAATTCTCACCGAGGCACTGGCTGACTACCATGAACTGAGGCTGTCTTATGGCAGACTGAAAGCTCAACTGATGGAGATCACTGACACTGTACCATGGATGTTAGTTCATATGAAAAGAGGGTGGTTGGATGGAGGGGGGAAAATCTGAAAAACAGTACTTGGGACAGTGGATAATGAATATATCCAGGAGCTGAATAACATGGTTAGATAAGTGCAAATGCTGGCAGAACCTACCAAATCTATAGTAGGATGGCATATGATGCAATTTTTGAACTTAGAGCAAGGCATTCTGAACAACAACAAGATGAAATGCGAGTTAACAATGGTGTTAGACCAATACACCCAAGGTACAATGAAAACAGTGGACAATGATCTACAAGAAATACAAGAACAACTGAACTGAGTGATAGCAAACTAGCACTAGCCAGACTGTTACAAGCATTGGTAGATTGGCTCAATGACGCAAGAATTGAACTGGGGTCACCACAGGTAGCAGTCTACCATGTGGTAGACAAATGGTTCAGTTCATTGTTGCTTCTACCACAACAATTCTTGACAGGGTTGCAACTAACAGAGAAAGAATTCCCTCCAGAGCTATAGCACACAGCAGAAGTGTCAGAGATAAACTTACCAATGTTTTGCCACTTAGTAAGCATAGAAGTAAATACAGAGAAAAGTTATACATATTAGTTAAAGTATCAGTGGTAGGGATGAAAGTGCAGTATAGATGTTACACGGTTCACCTTTATGCATTGAGATGGACAGTGATGGGGTGGCTTCAAATAAAGATGAGAGAGAAGTGTTAATTATGTCTGAGCATTGAGAAACTCTCACTCTTACCTCACTGACTGACCTTTAAGAGTGTTGGAGGGCGAATACAGCCATTTCTCCAGCCAGAGAACTGCAGACTGACATACAGAAGTGAGATTTAACTGTTTCTTGGGAAAACAAAAGAAAGAGAATCCTGTAAAGAAGTATTGGAACCACAGCCTAATTTTCAAAAGTTAGGAACACATTGGCTATACTGAATCTCTGCATCAAAAACTCAAAAACTGTATTTATGAACTGCTATAGGGAGGGAGAACCTGAGGACATGGTTTTAGTTATGTGATAGCTGCATTTTGGTGAATGATATGATTTGTAAGATAGCCGAGACCAACTTCCACCTCAAACAACCATCACAGGTACGATTGTGCTCCAGATCAAGGCAAAATGATTTTTTCAGCAGTAGATTTGGTTAGAGCATACTATAAAGTTCTGGTTACTCCTGAAGACATTAGCAAGACAGCTGTCACCAAGCTGTTTGGTGTATTCGAGTCCACATGATTGCCATTCAGACTCTGTAATGCAGTGCAGACTTTTCAGTGATTCCTGGGTGAGATAACATATGATCTAGAATTTTGTTATGTATGTATAGACTATATGCTCATTATGTCTGCATATGAAGAGGAATATATGCAGAATTTGACAGAGCTGTTTGATGGTTTGTGTGTACAAGGACTAATAGTGAACCATCAAATTGTATTTTTGGTGTCAAGGATGTCCAGTTCTTGTCTACACAGTGGATGCATGTGGCATCTGCTCACCGCAGGCCATACCTGTGTACCCACTGCTAGTTACAATTTGGTAGTTGCAGTATTATCTTGGTATAATAAATTTCTACCGACAGTTTGTGTCACATCATGCATCAGTAGTAGCAACACTAAATGAACTTTTGAAGGGTGTGCATATGCCAAACCATAGGCTGTAATGATCACATGAGGCAAACTCTACTTTCAGTGTTATCAAAGCAGCAGTACCGAATGCAGCTCTACTAGCACGCCCTGTAGCAAATACACTGGTAACATCAATGGTCGATGCTTCTGTTAATACAGATGGAGCAATGCTGCAGCAGAGGATAAACCAGTGTTGGTACTGCTTGCTTTCATTAGCCAAAAGCTATCACCTTCACAACAGAAATGGGCAGTGTACAGTTGTGAGCTGTATACAGCAAAAAATTTCAAGCATTCTTTGGTAGGCCGCCATTTCTGTATCTTTACAGACCGCAATCCATTAACTTATGCCTTAAAAGTGAAGTGAAGTTATGCATTGCCAAGACAACTGTGGCATATTGACTACATTGGCCAGTTTACAACCATCATCATATATGTGCAACACAAATTTAATGTACCTGCTGACAGTCTCTCTTTGACTGGGGTAATGGGCATAACCAAGCATACATCACCACACCTTGAGGTCATAGCTGCAGCTATTGATTTTGATGGCATGCCATGGGCACAAGAAGACCATGAGGAGCTGCATACATTGCTTGTGCAGTGACCACATTCCCAACTATGAAGAATGCCAATTCTTGGCACGAATGCAGAGTTATACTGTGATGTAACAAAGCTAAAGCCTCGGCCATTTGTCCCGCAGCAATTTCAAGCCCAAGCAATCACTTCAAAACACAATCTATCACATGCCAGAGTCTGAAGAACCACAAAGGTTAAACAATGTTTCATCTGGCTCAACATGAATGTTTACTGTAACTTGTATGTCTGAAAAATGTCCAACAATGTATAGCCTTTCAAAAGAACAAAATTACATGACATGTCAAGGCACTGCTAAGAAGATTTATACCATCTAACCAGCAATTTGGCCATCTCCACATGGATGTTGAAGGCCTAGTTTCAACATCCAAAGGCTGCATTGACTGCCTTATTATTGTGGACAGATACTTGAGATGGCCAGAAGCATTACCTTTGGCAGATATCACTGTGGATACTGGTGAAAATGTTATTCAGGGGATGAGTTGCACATTTCGGCATACTGTTGAAAATAATGAAAGATCAAGGACATCAATTTGGGGTGTACCACTCTAAGGCCCTTGTCACATTGTTAGCTGTCAGGTGAATAAGGACCACTGCTTATCATCCCGCAGTGAATGGTGAGGTGGAATGCTTGCACCAGAAGTTGAAGTCAGCCCTTCGATGTCACGCAACAGACAAGTGGACAGAAACACTACTGACTGTTTTACTAGGATTGAGGACATTCTTCAAGCCTGATCTTCAAGCCATTGTGGCAAAGTTGGTGTCTGGCCAATTGTTACGTCTGCCTGGAGAATTCATCCATGATATGAGAGATGAAACTGTCACAGCATAGGACTTTGTTACCAGGTTGTGATCCCACGTACACTATGTAAAAGTATCTGAACACCTCGCTGAAAATGACTTAAGAGTTCGTGGTGCCCTCCATTGGTAATGCTGGAATTGAATATGGTGTTGGCCCACTCTTAGCCTTGATGACAGCTTCCATTCTCACAAGTATACATTCAATCAGGTGCTGGAAGGTTTCTTGGGGAATGGCAGCCCATTCTTCACGGAGTGCTGTACTGAGGACAGGTATTGATGTCAATAGGTGATGCCTTGCATGATGTCGGTGTTCCAAAACATCACAGAGGTGTTCTTTAGGATTCAGGTCAGGACTCGGTGCAGGCCAGTCCATTACAGAGATGTTATTGTAGTGAAACCACTCTGCCATAGGCCATGCATTGTGAACAGGTGCTCGATCATGTTGAAAGATGCCCTTGTCATCCCTGAATTGCTCTTCAACAGTGGGGAGCAAGTCCCCTCCATGCAAAACAGGTCCACACCATAACACCACCACCTCTGAATTTTACTGTTGGCACTACACTCGCTGGCAGATGACATTCACTGAGCATTTGCCATACCCACACCCTGCCATTGGATCCCATTTTGTGTACCATGATTCATCACTCCACACAGCATTTTTTCACTGTTCAATTGTCCAATGTTTATGCTCCTTATACAAAGAGAGGCATTGTCTGTCATTTACCAGGGTGATGTGTGGCTTACGAGCAGCCGCGCGATGACAAAATCCAAATTTTCTCACCTCCCGCCTAACTGTCGTAGTACTTGCAGTGGATCCTGATGCAGTTTGGAATTCCTGTGTGATAGTATTGATAGATGTCTGCCTATTAAACATTACGACCCTCTTCAACTGTCAGCGGGCTCTGTCAGTCAACAGATGATGTTGGCCTGTACACTTTTGTGCTGTGTGTGCCCCTTCATGTTTCCAATTCACTATCTCATTGCAAACAGTGGACGTAGGGACATTTAGGAGTGTGGAAATCTCACTTACAGACAAATGACACAAGTGAACCCAATCACCTAACCATGTTCGAAGTCTGAGTTCTGCAGAGCGCCCCATTCTGCTCTCTCACGATTTCTAATGACTACTGAGGTCACTGATATGGAGTACCTGGCAGTATGGGGCAACACAATGCACCTAATATGAAAAACAAATGTTTCTTAGGGGTGTCTGGATACTTTTAATCACATAGTGTACACCAGTTTCATGCAGTACAGCCTTGGGAACAAACCAGTAACCACCCGTTTGTCTTCCCAGATGTAGCCATCTGTTCATATGTGCTATTACGTAATGATACAGTATTCTGACCACTGCAACCCCCACATGAAGATCCTTATATAGTAATTAGTCGAGGCAACAACACTTTTAAGATTGGCGTCTATGGCATACCTACTATGATTGCACTTGACTTTCGTAAACCATCATTTTGAAGTTCACAGCCAATGGAAAAAGAATTGGCACCGAGAAACATGAAGAAGGGAGAGGTAGCAACTAAAGATCCTCCTCGATGGAAAGCTGCAGAGGAGCCTTGATGAAGATCAGATGCTGCCACACAGTGACATCAGCAGGCACTGCCACTCTGCATCTAGAAAACACACTGATCCAAAGGAGAAGCCCTCAGGTTTCAAGAAAGGTGTGATGATGTGCTCTGGATGATGTGTAAAATCTAACTAGAAGTATTGCTAACACAGAGGGGGGGGGCTATTGTGTAGCACTTACTGTAATGTTTTGAGGAGGCAGCAGTTTTTTTGAAATAACAGCTTTGTTTCTAATTTACATGATGAAATCTAGCTGAATGGCATTAAGCAGTATAGTGAGATTATTGTTAATACAGTATATTGTGAATTGTGGTTTATTAGTCTAATAAGATACATAATCAAAAGATTTGATTCAGGTACAGGAGACACGTCAAAAGTTTGGTAAAATTTGCCATAAACATAGAAAGCTGATGTTTACATACAGCATCATAATAATAACACAATTTTGTTTTATATACACAAAAGGCAGACATAATAATAATAATAATAATAATAATAATAATAACAATAATAAAAATAGTATCTAAAAATCTAATACTAAAGTACCCTAGCTCAAATTATCATGTCATCCTCCAAAACTTCTTCTATTGACTAGTAGCATTTCTTCCCCAGAATCTGATGTAGCGTTATTTTTAGGATCTCTGTCTTAACATTGCCCATTAATTTGTTATATATTGTCATCCTCATATACTGTGGCGCCCGCTCATATAATTTCAATTTGTGTGTGGGAAGCATAAATTATTTTAATTTCTTGTGTTGTATGTGTGGTTAAAATGATTTTCCTCAAATAATTTTTGCCTGCTTTGTAGGAAGATAATAATTTCATAAATGTATATGGAGAGTACAGTTAGGATTTGCAGTTGTAAATAATGGGCGACAATTTCTGTTTTCTGTGTGGTGCACATGTATCTGATAATTTTTTTTTCTGAAGTTTGAGTATATGAGATACTCCACTTGAACTGCCTCAGAAAATTATTCCATACCTAATGACAGATTCAAAATAACTATTGTATGCTATTTTTTTGTGTACTCATGTTGGTAGAATTTGCAAGTATCTGCACTGAAATGCAAAACTGCTTAGTTTATTTGATAAGGGGTCAATATGTGTGTTCCAGTTCAAGTTCTTGTTCACATTTAGCCCTAGGAATTTGATAGTGTCAACTTCTTCCATAAGTTGATTATTGCGTTGTATTTTAAGCTCTCCACATTTTGAGTGTTTGGTTTGGAAATGTTCCATATGGGTTTTTGCAATGCTCAGTTTCAACCCATTTAACTGGAACAAGTTTTTTAGGGTATCCAGTGTGCTCACAGTGAAGCTTGGATTTTTTTCTACATCACCATCTTCAATTAAAACAGAAGTATCTTCTGCAAACAGAACTGATGGGGAATTTATATTTGTGGATAAGTCATTTACATAGAATAGGAACAAAATTGGCCCCAAAATGGAGCCTTGAGGCACACCTTGTGATACAGTATTCCACTTCAAAAAATAATTCACCACATTTGAAGTGATAGTTACCCTGTGTTTTCTGTTCTGCAGGTAGGATGTAAGCCATTTGAGAGTATTGCCATTAATCCCATATTTATCTTATTTAGAGATAAAGAAAGCATGGTTTACAGAGTCGAAAGCTTTAGTAAGATCACAGAAAATACCAGCAACTTTACTCCTCTGGTCCAGTGCTTTTCATATCTTTTCAATAAAGTTATTTACTGCATCCAGGGTGTTTTTTCTTGGTTAGAACCCATATTGATTATTTATGATAATATCATTTTTTATAATAAAATTTTGTACCCGGTTTGCAGCTACTTTCTCAAACACTTTCGACAAGGTTGGAAAAATAGAAATAGGACGATAGTTTCCCATGACTTCCCTTGACCCTTTCTTGAACAGAGGTCTGACTTCAGCTCTGATATTTGAGCTGGTTTTACAATAAGGCTACCATTTACTTTAATCCTAGATATTTCATTTCTATTTATTCTAACAAATGGCTCTGAGCCCTATGGAACTTAACTTCTGAGGTCATGAGTCCCCTATTAATTCTAACACCTAACTCTGATTTGACAACAGGCCACTCTACCTTTGTTTTACTTTTATGTTGTGAAATGAACTTATTGTTTGTCATTTATTTGGCTGTTTTCACAACTTTTTCGAAGGTAGCTTTATAATGTCTAACATATTCAGTAAAATACCTGCTTTTTTTATATTCCAGTTCATTATGTAGTTACCTCTTTGTAGCACTAGAAATTTTTATACCCAGAGTTATCCATTTAACTTTACTAGTGATTTTACACATTACACATTAAGTTTCTCAAATTTTCTTGTCTCGACTCATTCCTCATCTGTGAAGGTTCTCCTTCTTGAACTATACAAACATTTAAAGAAATGTTGCAGTGCTGGTACAGTCTTGTCTCTGTTGTGTGTTACTGTGGTATCTGTTATCTGAACTGAGGAAATATGGTGTTGTAAGTTTACTTACTTGGTTACAGATTGATGTTGCTTGGCAGCATATACAGAATTGAAGCCTCATAATCTCAAATGCCTTTTGTAAGTAGTGATGCAATTCAGTGACAAATGCAACACAGTCAAGTTAAAATTTTCATGATTCAGTGTTTATTCAAATTAGGTAACTGCGGAAAACTTCACAAGCCAAGAGCACTAAAAAAGCATTTTATTGAATGACTGGTTTTGAGAAAGTTATGCTGTCATCATTGGCTCTTATGCTTTAAAAATCAGTTTATTGGATGACTGGTTTCAGCAGATATATGCTGTTATAATTGATCTTATGCTTTAGAATTTTTGTAAGCATAAGATCCAGTGCTGAGAGCATAGCTCTTTTAAAACTGGTCATCCAATAAAATGCTTCTTTTAGCGCTCTTGGCTTGTGAAGTTTTCTTCAGTTACCATAAATTGCAGATCATCTCCAGAGTGACCATGTCAGGTATATATATCAAATTAGATATTCTTGTTTGGAGTGTGACCAGTGTCTATCAATTTAAGGTTCTTTAAGTATTATTCCACTAATAAACTTAGCAGGAACCATTGTGCTAATTTTCATCCAAAACAATGTCACTGAGTAAGAAAGTAAAGCAAACTTACTTCTTAATGTTGGAAAAAACACCACCACTTGATGGTAGAATGTCTATACAGTCCCTTCGTGTTGTCATTACACAGTTCACTTGTGCGTAACACTGGTTTACAGCCCATTAATTTCATTTTGAACAGAATACTTATAATAGTTCATTAACAGAAGTTCAGTATTTATTGACAGTGAGCCTAATTGTCATTCAAGTCATAATCCATTGAAACAGTACAACACATTATCATCATCATCTGCACAAACATGTCCTATTGTTCATCATCTAATAGTTAATAAAACTCTAGCCATATGCAGTGTGAAATAAAAATTGCTGTACACAGTGAGTCACTGATTTATATTAATGCAAGCACCATGAACTTCTTCATGTGATTATACTTGTAAGTGCAGTTTCATCAATCTTTTAGATTGATGATAATGGTATGCAGACTTTTTATATAAGTGTGAACCAAATATAGGACTGGTACACAAACACATTATGCATAGACTTTATCATGTCAAATGCTAGCCGTGGACTTTTTAACATGTGAACGTTCATTGACACATTACCTCTGTGCTCCCAGGGCATGGACTTTGATCTGTGATACACTACACTACACAGCTGTGTACATTTGATTACAGAATGCAGACTTGTTATGAATAGGTCTTATTCTTCAAGTGTTTTGTGGCTGCAGATGGAAGATTTCTGGGAGGGGAACTTACAGACTGTAGGGATTGGGAGAAGGAGAGAGGTCTTTGATAAGTCCAGTATGGTTAAATTTGGGTGTTGAGGTGAAAGTGAAACTTCTATGGGATTGAGGTTTTTGTTATAACCTTTAATCACCAATAATTGCGTGGATATTCAAACACACTCACTTAGAAACAATAGCTGGTTACATGATAACAACTCAGTATCTCTTATTCGACTGCCGTGCCGTGACGTGCGGCCGGCGCCGTTCGTAGCTAGGTGGCGCTCCCGCACTCAGCCGAGTTGCGGAGCGCCTCTATCGCCGTTTGCGCCTACTGTCGTGGTGGCACTGTAAATGTTGTGGCACTGTCACAACAGTTTTTGATGGAAAGATTAACAACTATGTTTTCTATTTGTTAGTTTTCTGGATTTTGTGGAGTGCTGGAAGGTAGTTTTGGACGATGTGGCAAACTGGAACAAATGGGAAAGGTGAGCTAGGCATGGCATGGTTGCTATGAGGAGCTGATGAAGTGGTTTGCTGTGGGTAGGGTGTGTGTTGATTAGTAGTGGTGCTCTAAGACAGGATATCAACAGTGTGAGCAGTACCCGAAGGCTGCATCAGGAATGCTGTTCCAGGCGTTGGAGGGAAAGGGTTTAATTTTGGAGATGTGGTGTACATAATTAGGATTGTATAGTAACAGTATCTTGTGGAGAGAGCAGAGGTGTTTCTGGGATGCCTGTGCCAAGTAGATGTGTTTCTGCAGTGATGGGTTTGTGAGGGAAAGGGACTGGTGGAATCTGAAAAGTTAAAGGTCATTGTGAAGGAAGGGGGACATGTGCAAGAAATTGATAAACAAGACTATTATGTGGCTGTAAAGGGAAGTGGATAACAGAGCATGAGGTTGGGTGTGAAAAGAGCAGAAGGACTTGTGCTGAAGATAATAGGGTTTCTGTTAAAACCAGCTGTAAGAAAGAAAATGATGTGGTATGCTGTATTGTGTAAACTGTGTGGTTTTGGTTTTTTTCCTTACAGTAAATTTTAAGTGCAATATTAGAGCACTTAAACCATTAGCAAAATAATTTCTCCACTATATATTGTTTCTCTTTGTATATAATTTTAAATAAAAATTGTGAACACAACAATATGCTCTTTTGGTTTCTTCCTCAGGCAGTTTTAACAGAAATATCTGTGTATTAGGAAAGTTGAATTTATGGTTAATCAGCTTATGAACAAAATAGTACTCTGCAATATGAAATGCCTGAATATTCATGGATTAGTCATTGAAGTTACTATTCTCAGAAATCCAGCAGCTGGAGAGGTCTCTGTCATACACTGTATACCAGTATCTCTGCTGATTTACCCAATAAATTTAAGCGAATCAAGGTTTAGTTTGCAGTAGCAATAAAAAAATGCTCAGTGTTGGACATTCAAAAATGTTAGAACTGACTTATGGTCAGGGTATTTTTCACATGGCCAACCTCATGTTAGCCCCTCATCAGCTGGTAATTCAGAAAACCAGTTCATACTCGTACCACACTATAAAAATGTATATTGTTAAGTTTTGTTTTTTACGTTGTGTACAAAAAATTAATAAAGCTTAAAAACAAGAAAAACCAAAAGCAAAGGAGTCATTTTCATTGATAGTCTATATAATTTAGAATGTTTTGGAGTTCCATACCCTCAAAGTGGATGAAGTCACAATGGGGAGGTGAGTTTGGTGTCACAATTCCCAGTGATACCTCAGATTAGGATATTTATCCAATTCCCATACATATTTATCAATTGCAAGGCATTGCCAGGTTCACTAGTTGGATATAATATCAACACGTGCACTTTATGTACACTTTCCATTCACTCTGTTGTTTATGGAACTGCTTGTTATAAAGTAAAATAATTGTCAACACAAAGTTATAACATAAACAGATTTGATTTTCAAAATTTGATAGGGACAGAAGGAATAGTAAAGTACAAAGTTGAAGTTTCAAACTGGTTTGAGGCCCTAAGTGATATGGAAGAAAGCCTTGAAATGACCAGTGATGAATATTGGAACATTGTAAAAGAAGTCATCCTCAAAGCTGCAAATAATAAGCTGCAGAGAGCTAAGAAAGGCAGGAAGAAGTGGTTCAATGAAGAGTGTGAAGAAACTGAAGACAAGGTTATGAAACTACGCAAAAAATGATCGCAAACAAAAAAGAATCCAGAAATAGAACTTGCTCATTGGCAGGCTCAAATTCAGGCAGACGAAATTAACCAGAAGGAAAAGAAACAATTCCTAAAACAATAGGTTGAATCTATGCATGTATATCATCAAAATAACATCACCTGGAAAGTGTATGGTACAATCAACAAAATTAGAAAAGGTTTTAATTATAAAACCAAGATGATGAAGGATTTAAGTAGAAATATGATTATTGAACCCAGAACAAAATTAGTGACAAGCAAGGAGTATTTTGACAACCTACTGAATTGTTCTGATCCAGAAGCACCAATTACTAGTTCCAGCAACAGTCCCAACTGTGAGGAAATTCCAAAACCCACACATGAGGAGGTGGTAGAGCGTTTCAAATGCCTAAAAAATGGTAAAGCAACTGGCAGTGACAGCATCCCAGCTGAGATACTAAAATATGGAGGAGAAGGCATTGCACAGACATTTATTTCATCTTATACAGATAATCTGGAAAATGGAGAACATGAGGAATATCATTAGTCAATACAGGTTATAAGATCTTATGTTGTTTGTTGCTATGCTGCTTAAAACCATATGCAGAAAATACGGTATAATTGGGGATTATCTAAATGGTTTCCACAAAAACAGATCCACCACTGATAACATATTTGCAATCAAATCAATAAATGAAAAAGTTTGGAAATACAAACAAAAAATACATTATCTGTTCATCAATTTCATGAAAGCTTGTGACTCCATCTGTAGACAAAGCTTGTGGAAAGTAATGACTGAATTTGGTTCCCCAATTAAATTGTTAAATCCCTGTAAAGTATGCATGGATGAAAATACATGCAGGGTTTTACTAAATGGATTAAAGTCTGACCAGTTTAAAAATAAAACTGGGTTAAGACAAGGAGATGCTTTGTCCCCCCTTCTCTTCAATATAACTTTAGAAAGAGTTGTGAGGAAACTTAAACTGGTACCTGCTGGGATAGAAAGCAAAATGAACATGTTAGCATATGCAGGTGACGTAGTGTTCATTGGAAATAGCGAAATAGAGATTAAGCAATTATTTGTGAAGCTTGCAACAGAAGCATCAAGACTTGGCCTGAAAATAAATGACGAGAATACCAAATACATGATAGTTCTAAGATGTAGAGATCAATGGGATAATCAATCACATATAATTGTTGGTGAACACATATTCAAATGTGTTGAACAGTTCAAATTTCTGGGTCCAGTCATAGATGAACAAAATCAGAGACAGGTAGAAATAAAAGCAAGACTAAAAACTGCTAACCGACCCTAGTATGCAATACAAAATCTCTTGGGGTACAAACTGCTGACTAGGAAAACTAAAATAAAGTTATATAATACAGTCATCAGACCAGTTCTAATCTGTGCGGTAGAAATATGGAGCCTAAAAAAAACAGAATACCACCATTTACATGTCTTTGAGAATAAAGTTTATAAAAAAATCTTTGGTCCATATTATGACAATGAATCACAATGCTGGAAGATAAGACACAAAATAAAAATCCATGAGTTATCATAACAACCAATGATAGTAAACATAATAAATGTTAGAAGATTGCAATGGGCTGGACATCTGATGAGAATGAAAGAATATCAAATTGTGTTAAGAATATTCAGGGAGAAGCCATATGGCAAAAGACCAAGGGGGAGACCCAGGAGTACTTGGTGCAATGAAATTGATTGCATATGCACAAGATTGGGAATAAATAACTGGCAAGAGGCAGCAAAAGACAGGAGCATCTGGAGGAATCATGTGAGATTGGCACAGGAGCTTGGAGTCCCTTAGAGGCCTACTACTACTACTACTACTACTACTACTACTATTACCATACCAAAATTGAGTTCCGTGTACAAAACTGGTTAATAGGTATTTTAGTAAACTTTAATATCATAGTAATCATTTGGATTTTGCTTATGGTTGCTATTGTCATTTTCAACTTTGTGCTAAAACTTCACGATAATGGGGATGTGATAGTGTACGAAATCAGTTAATGAAGAGGAATGTGATACAGCAACCTGACAACAGCACATTAGCTCCTTGTAGGTACCCAGCCTGCAGTATGTCACTGTACTCTGTGAGAGGATGAATTACCTTCCCTGCTGTGGCACTCTTGAACTGTTAGGTATTTTGTATCATGTCTAAGCATGCAGTGATTATTGCTATGCCTCAAGATTTGACACTTCCTTGACAAGAAACTGACATGATAAGGACATACAAAAACTGCTCTGGTGTATACAGAATTTCATCTATTGAAATTACGATTCGCTGGAGAAATGGGAGAAATTTCAAGCTTCAGAGTTGTAGAATTATTGAAAATAAACACTCATTTCTTGTTTTAAAAAGTTAGGAGGCTTTAGTTTTGGGATGAGCCTTGTAATATCTTCCCAATTTTCATCCCATTTGATGATCTCTTATACAGGGTGAGCAAATGAAAGTGACCTGGATGAGTGGATTCAATTGGATGTTAATGTATGCATATAATCACACATCATGTGTATGCCCACCATGTGATCCACAATGGTTCAGAGATATTGCGGGCTGTGTCAGTGTGAGCGGAGTAGTGCAAAGGGGACTATGGTACTCACAGTGGAGCAGCAGGTGTTGGTTGTGGAAAGTTACATGATAACAAAGCCCTGGAAATGGTGTGGTCAGTTGTTTGCTGAGAAGTTTAATGGTGTGAGAGTGTGCCAGCAAAGAGTGCCATGCAGTGGCATCAGACAAGATATGTTTTAAATAACTCAAAAAACATTCTGAAATGTGCCTGCACACCAGAAAATGTGGCTGCCAATCACCAGAAAATACTTCAGAGACCTACCAAATGAACCCGGTGCCAGTCGCAGGAGACCAGCATATCATGTCAATCATGTGGACGAATACTCCACTTGGACCTGCATCAGTATCCCTACCAAGTGTCTGTTGTTCATGCATTAAAATCAGCAGTTGACCCCCAGTGCCTCCAGTTTTGTGAGTGGCTGTTCACTGAGAGAACAATGAATAGCTTGGATATGGATCTGTTCTTTTTGTCTGATGAAGCCTGGTTTCACCTGAGTGGTTACATCAACTCATAGAATCGAAGGTTCTGGGTGGCAGAGAATCTGCATAACTTCCACAGAGCGCCATTGCATGATCAGAAAGTTGGTGTTTAGTGTGCAGAGTCTGAACGCCACATTATTGGTCACATCTTCTTTCATCTGAATTTGGTGTGTTGCATAGCCATTGTTTAGAAAACATTTATGGCAGCATTAATGGAAGAGGAAAAGACCTTCAGTTACTTCCAACAGAACGGAACAACTGCACATACAGCCGGACGAACCTTGGAGCACATTTACATGATCTTTGCAACTGACAGAGTTGTTAGCCGTGGTCAGTCTTCTCTGATCTGTCAGTGTGCAATTATTTCATGTGGGGAGCCCTCAAGTCTAATGCATAACACCACAACCCTCATAGTTTTCAAGAACTGCAGCAGAGCATTTTGGATGAGATTGCAGCAATTCCAGCAGTACAGCTTTGATCTGTCTTCAGCAAGTTGCTGACCAGTTGCCAAAAGTGCCTAGAGATGAATGGTGGTCATGTCCCACATCTGCTATAGTCAGGTTACTGTATTTCCTTTCCTCTTCTGTGTTTCTTTGTATTCTGGAACTCTGTTCTCTGGGCCACTTTTATTTGTCCCACCCTGTATAATGGGAACTATCTTATAAATTTCTGTATTTGTTTGGCTATCTTCGTTATTTTTTCCCACAACTCTTTTATCAGAAATTCTGGAACGCTCCATGCACCACAATTTTGAAAACAGCTTGTCAGAGAGACAAATTTATATTGAAATATTATTCCAGTTAAATGAAATAATCAGAGACAGACTCATCTCTTTGATCTATGCTGACACTGAGTAACATACTGTATTTGTCTATATGAACCAGTGGATTTTATTACCCATAGCATTAGGGAATATCTTGACAAATTGGTATTATGCTCCAGACTAGGATATGGACTGCAACCATAAACAGTTTTGGACTATGGTTTTACCAACAGACCTGCACACGGATGCAATTTTCATTTCATACCTTGTGAGAATTTCAGGGACCTTTACTTATTCTGAACATCTCTGCTTCCCACACCACTCTCTGCGTAGTGTAAAAAAAAGTGAACAACAAGGTCTAAGGTTAAACTAAAAACCTAATGTTTTTGTTATTAAAAAGTCAGTCAGTGGCTTTAGAGACCTTTGTATTTGTTAACCTGTTACTACATGATAAAACATACTGCAGGTAATTTGCTGTCATGGGGGAAAAAAAAACCACCTGTCTCAGTAGCTGAATCTTGTACCCCCAATGTCACATAATGGAATTCACAGCATTTGCTAATGAAATGATACCCTTTTTCTTCTCCCCTCTGTTATTAAGTAATTGTTGTTTGCGGATGATATATTTTCCTGATGTTGTGCACTAAGAAAATATTATGATGGTAGAAGAATATGTAAATAGGATTAAATATAAACCTCATGAGGAAAACAAGCATAGCAATAAATAGCCTATATTGCCCTTTCCTAAATGGGTGGTATCTACATGTTGTTTACGTATTAAATTTCAGATACAGATTTGCACAATGTTATCAAAAGAGGAAATATACTCAAAGATGTTCACAAGAGATACATCATGTACCAGCTGCTAAAAGCCACAAAGTACATTCATTCTGGCAATGTCATTCACAGAGATCAGAAGGTATGTAGAAGCTTTCCGTAGTGCTAATAACGGCATGTTTCAAAATTAACTTAATATCATACAAAGTAATGTAGAAGTGTACTTATTTACATAACAAAGATAAGTGAAAAATTTCAAGATCTTACCTGAGACTTCTGAGAATTTGAGTATGCTCTCCAAAGCAGTAGCTGTAATAAATTTATGCTTCTCAATACCTTTTGTTGGCTGTATACCAGATGGCACTTATGTGTGTTGTGAACATTTCTCAATTTTTGATGGTTTTCTTACAATACAGTTAACTATCTGCAAGTTTTTAAATGGATGACTGGAAGGAACAAGTCATCTGCATTAAATTTTACTTCAAGCTAGAGAAAACAGTAGCCAAAAATCATTAAAAGCTAAAGAAGTTTTTGGTAAAAATAATCTGATTGGTTTGGTCATTTTAAAGCAGACTGGGTGTTTGTGGATGATAACAGATATTTAAGTCAGCTATCATATAATCATTTAGATGGCCACGAAAATATATAATGTCATCTGTAAAGACAGAAGCAGACAATGATGTGATTTTACTGGACTGTCAGCTAAGATATTTGAATCCATTGTAATGTACAAAGACATGATATGAAATGAAGCTGAATGTTCAAGTTCACTTCATCAGACACTGGAGGAGTTCTTCCATTTTTGAAACCAAATTAACCACACTGTGCACCAGTATTTTATCTGGGAATCTGATTTCCTGTTCATTCTTTTTTCATTCATTTTTACGTGTTTCAAAATAACTTATTTGAATCTGTTACCTTACTCTTTCTTCTCACCAACTTCAACAAACTTTTACAGTTCAACAAGATTATTAAATTGTGCTTGTTGGCATTAACAGTTAGTAAAAACTGGTATCCTTATCACTGTGGGGCCATGCCCAATAGCCAGGCAAATCCAGCCAGTGGTGGAAGACATTTTGTAGGTTTCCAAGCCAAGTGGGTCACCTAAAGAAAAGTTCCCAAGCATTGTGTGGATTTTGTAGTATGTTTCCAATCCTTTTGGGTATTTAGCAGGGACTTCCAACCATTATGGGTGGATATCTTTTATGGCTCTAAAGTTGAAACACTGGAAAAAAAAAAAAGGAAACAGTATTGAGTGTTGCAGTGGTTTATATTTTTTGTCAGGTTTTGTAATGATTCTATGTGGGAAACCATACTGCTGATGCAATGATGTTGCAAAAACTATTGGTATAAATGTAATAATGTGCAGATCAGGGATTCAATGTGGGTGCTTTATAACTGGCTAGTGAGACAATTTCGAAGGGCCTGTAGGGTGCATGAAATGCAGTGTGTTATTTTCCCCAAATGAGATTTCCCGAGTATTAACACCCTGCCAGCTGTCATCATACATGTGCAAGATAGTGTCCTGATTACAGTGTTTGAACTAAAAATTGTGGGGATCATCAATTGGTTCTTATATTTTGGCAACCAAACTATCAGTTTGATAAGTCACTGCTGCAAAATACTAACACGAATTCTTTACAGACGAATGGAAAAACTAGTAGAAGCCGACCTCGGGGAAGATTGGTTTGGATTCCACAAAAATATTGGAATACGTGAGGCAATACTGAACCTACGACTTATCTTAGAAGCTAGATTAAGGAAAGGCAAAACTACATTTCTAGCATTTGTAAACTTAGAGAAAGCTTTTGACAATGTTGGCTGGAATACTCTCTTTCAAATTCTGAAGGTGGCAGGGCTAAAATACAGGGAGCGAAAGGCTATTTACAATTTGTACAGAAACCAGATGGCAGTTATAAGAGTTGAGGGACATGAAAGGGAAGCAGTGGTTGGGAAGGGAGTGAGACAGGGTTGTAGCCTCTCCTCGATGTTATTCAATCTGTATATTGAGCAAGCAGTGAAGGAAAGGTATTAAAATCCATGGAGAAGAAATAAAAACTTTGAGGTTCGCTGATGACATTGTAATTCTGTCAGAGACAGCAAAGGACTTGGAGGAGCAGTTGAACAGAATGCACAGTGTCTTGAAAGGGGGATATAAGAAGAGCATCAACAAAAGCAAAACGAGGTAATGGAATGTAGTCGAATTAAGTCGGGTGATGCTGAGGGAATTAGATTAGGAAATGACACACTTAAAGTAGTAAATACTAACAAAGAGATATAGGGGCTGGCCAGTACTTTCCTCAGCTCAGTACAGCCGATAGATACACATAAAACAGAACTGAAAATTTAAGTTCCTAGCTTTCGGAACAAATGTTCCTTCATCGGGGTGGAGAGAGGGGAAAGAAAGGGAAGAAGCGAAAGGAGATTCAGTTACTCACAACCCAGGTTATGAAGCAACAGGGAAAGGAAAATAGGGAGGGTAGCAAGGATGGAGGCATGGTTGTCAGAAGGAAGCCAAAGATATTCTACTGTAATGATTTTCCGGAGCAATACATTCCTCCCCGTCCAACAACAACGTTCCTACCCCCAGACCACACAGAAGCATCCCCCTTGTCACCCAATATTTTACTCCGCCAGGGATATGACTTTCTCAAGTCAACCCCTGAAATGAGATCATCCCTTGACAAAATTCTCCCCACACCACCCAGAGTTGCCTTTCGTCGCCCCCCTAACCTCCGTAACATCCTTGTTAAACCCTACAATATTCCCAGACTACCTTCTCTACCCAGCAGTTCCTACCCCTGTAACCGACCCCGCTGCAAAACCTGCCCCATGCATCCCCCCCACAACCACCTACTCCAGCCCCGCTACTGGCAAAACATACACAATTCAAGGCAGGGCTACGTGTGAAACTACACATGTCATTTATCAACTGACATGCCTGCACTGCACAGCCTTTTACATCGGCATGACAACAACTAAACTGGCTGAGCGCATGAACGGACACAGACGAACTGTCCGCCTAGGAGATGCCCAATACCCAGTAGCGGAGCATGCCCTCCAGCATAATTCTAGGGACCTAGGAACCTGCTACACCGTACGTGCCATTTGGCTTCTCCCACCCAATACCAGTCCCTCTGAACTGCGGAGATGGGAACTTGCACTCCAACACATCCTTTCATCCTGCCATCCCCCTGGACTGAACCTATGTTAAACAACCTCACTCCCATTCACTCTTCAGTCTTCTCCTCTTTCCCTTTCCTCTTTAGCCATTCACGCATCTTTTCATCCTACATAGTTGTGTTTATCTTTATACTATATATCTCTTTACTTCTGTATGCATCCTCTTTGGTTTGAAGCTGGCACAGTACTTACAGTAGAATATCTTTGGCTTCCCTCTGACAACCATGCCTCCATCCTTGCTACCCTCCCTATTTTCCTTTCCATGTTGCTTCATAACCTGGGTTGTGAGTAACTGAATCTCCTTTCCCTTCTTCCCTTTCTTTCCCCTCTCTCCTCCCCGATGAAGGAACATTTGTTCCAAAAGCTAGGAACTTAAATTTTCAGTTCTGTTTTATGTGTATCTATCGGCTGTACTGAGCTGAGGTAAGTACTGGCCAGCCCCTCTATCTCTTTGTTAGTATTTGTTTCACATCTTTATATGAGATTTTCCATTAATCACTTAAAGTAGTAAGTGAGTTTTGCTATTTGGGGAGCAAAATAACTGATGATGGTTGAAGTAGAGAGGATATAAAATGTAGACTGGCAATGGCAAGGAAAGCCTTTCTGAGGAAGAGAAATTTGTTAACATCGAGTATAGATTTAAGTGTCAGGAAGTTGTTTCTGAAAGTATTTGTATGGACTGTAGCCATGCATGGAAGTGAAACATGGACAATAAATAGTTTATACAAGAAGAGAATAGAAGCTTTTGAAATGTGGTGCTACAGAAGAATGCTGAAGATTAGATGGGTAGATCACATAACTAATGAGGAGGTACTGAATAGGATTGGGGAGAAGAGAAGTTAGTGGCACAACTTGACTAGAAGAAGGGATTGGTTGGTAGGACATATTCTGAGGCATCAAGGGATCACCAATTTAGTATTGGAGGGCAGTGTGGAGGGTAAAAATCGTAGAGGGAGACCAAGAGATGAATACACCAAGCAGATTCAGAAGGATGTAGGTTACAGTAGGTACTGGGAGATGATGAGGCTTGCACAGGATAGAGTAGCATGGAGAGCTGCATCAAACCAGTCTCAGGACTGAAGACCACAACAACAACAACATTTTGGCAACAAGTGACAAGAAGTCAGGAAGGCATGAACTGAAACTGTATTGTATCATAGGCTGTTGCTAATTATACATGCTGATGACATTGTAATTCTGTCAGAGACAGCAAAGGACTTGGAAGAGCAGTTGAACGGAATGGACAGTGTCTTGAAAGGAGTATATACGATGAACATCAACAAAAGCAAAACGAGGATAATGGAATGTAGTCGAATTAAGTCGGGTGATGCTGAGGGAATTAGATTAGGAAATGACACACTTAAAGTAGTAAGGGAGTTTTGCTATTTGGGGAGCAAAATAACTGATGATGGTTGAAGTAGAGAGGATATCAAACGTAGACTGGCAATGGCAAGAAAAGCCTTTCTGAGGAAGAGAAATTTGTTAACATCGAGTATAGATTTAAGTGTCAGGAAGTTGTTTCTGAAAGTATTTGTATGGACTGTAGCCATGCATGGAAGTGAAACATGGACAATAAATAGTTTATACAAGAAGAGAATAGAAGCTTTTGAAATGTGGTGCTACAGAAGAATGCTGAAGATTAGATGGGTAGATCACATAACTAATGAGGAGGTACTGAATAGGATTGGGGAGAAGAGAAGTTAGTGGCACAACTTGACTAGAAGAAGGGATTGGTTGGTAGGACATATTCTGAGGCATCAAGGGATCACCAATTTAGTATTGGAGGGCAGTGTGGAGGGTAAAAATCGTAGAGGGAGACCAAGAGATGAATACACCAAGCAGATTCAGAAGGATGTAGGTTACAGTAGGTACTGGGAGATGATGAGGCTTGCACAGGATAGAGTAGCATGGAGAGCTGCATCAAACCAGTCTCAGGACTGAAGACCACAACAACAACAACATTTTGGCAACAAGTGACAAGAAGTCAGGAAGGCATGAACTGAAACTGTATTGTATCATAGGCTGTTGCTAATTATACATGCTGATGACATTGTAATTCTGTCAGAGACAGCAAAGGACTTGGAAGAGCAGTTGAACGGAATGGACAGTGTCTTGAAAGGAGTATATACGATGAACATCAACAAAAGCAAAACGAGGATAATGGAATGTAGTCGAATTAAGTCGGGTGATGCTGAGGGAATTAGATTAGGAAATGACACACTTAAAGTAGTAAGGGAGTTTTGCTATTTGGGGAGCAAAATAACTGATGATGGTTGAAGTAGAGAGGATATCAAACGTAGACTGGCAATGGCAAGAAAAGCCTTTCTGAGGAAGAGAAATTTGTTAACATCGAGTATAGATTTAAGTGTCAGGAAGTTGTTTCTGAAAGTATTTGTATGGACTGTAGCCATGCATGGAAGTGAAACATGGACAATAAATAGTTTATACAAGAAGAGAATAGAAGCTTTTGAAATGTGGTGCTACAGAAGAATGCTGAAGATTAGATGGGTAGATCACATAACTAATGAGGAGGTACTGAATAGGATTGGGGAGAAGAGAAGTTAGTGGCACAACTTGACTAGAAGAAGGGATTGGTTGGTAGGACATGTTCTGAGGCATCAAGCGATCACCAATTTAGTATTGGAGGGCAGTGTGGAGGGTAAAAATCGTAGAGGGAGACCAAGAGATGAATACACCAAGCAGATTCAGAAGGATGTAGGTTACAGTAGGTACTGGGAGATGAAGAGGCTTGCACAGGATAGAGTAGCATGGAGAGCTGCATCAAACCAGTCTCAGGACTGAAGACCACAACAACAACAACATTTTGGCAACAAGTGACAAGAAGTCAGGAAGGCGTGAACTGAAACTGTATTGTATCATAAGCTGTTGCTAATTATACATAAACTTTTGCACCGTATTTGCTTGTTTTCAGTAACATAGCAAGGTCCCTGATGTTCATTGCATTTCAATTTTTTCTTTTATTTTTTTCTGAGTTAATTGGAACAAATAAATGATTTTCTCACATTTGAGCCACTCTTGAAATCCAAGGAAACCTTATTTCCTGATGAGATGTGGGTCAGTCGTAACAAAAGTGAATTCAATTCATTTAAAGTTTTACTCAAAGAAAGTGTACAAAACCATAGCTTAAAGATATGGTTTTCTTTTGAGTGCTGTATGCTAACTCATGCAGCCAGTCATTTTACAGTGCTTCCAGTTTCATCAAATGCAGGTTTCCCATGACTTATTCCAAAAAGTCCCACTCAGCATTTACACCAAAGTCTTTGGGGAGATAGCACAGATTGGTGAAATTCTTGAAATATTTTTATCGAGCTGTATGTCACTTTTTGCTTCAGTAAATCAACAAGTTTTGTCAGAAAGACGTGATATGAAACTGTATTGTTGCTTAGACTGTTGCTAATTTTACAGAAACTTAAGCACTGTATTTGCTCATTTTCAGTAACATAGACAACATTACAATGTGGAGTAGCTTGACTGTTTTACCAGTGAAAACCTTGGACTTCATCCTAGACAAAACAGATCTATTCTGTGCACAGTCTTGAGATGCTTAGTTTAGTTTTTTTTAAATGTGTGGCTGGTCATGAAGAGTTTTTTAATGCCATCTGAGTGACAAACTGATCTGCTGTCCGTTGCTTAGTTTCATGTTTTGGCGAGATGTGTAAACAAACATGGAGTGGGCCTCTGAGGAACCAACAGTGCCACAACATTTTGACTTGACTTCACAGAATTTAGAAAAGCCAATGTCCTTAGTGTTCTCATTTCCATACATAATGAACATCCCTTTCAGATTGCTTATCAAACATTTTTTTTGTTTCTAAACTAGTATTCCCTAAATTTGACAGAAACACAGTGTTTCATGTGAGGGCAAAGCAACCTCTACTCATTATCATGAAAGAATCAAATAGTTTCTTTACTCCATCTGAAAGAATTTTCCTCTGCTTTTCCCCTAGTGCTGATACTGCTCCTTTTCTCTTTTCAGCTTTATATCTGTTTTAACAATTCTGCAGGAGACAGAAAATTCTTCCAATATTTAATGGTTCTCACAAATAGAAGTGTTCAATTTTTCTTTAAAGTGTGAAACAGCTGAGTTTAATCGGGACAGTCTGTGCATTCTATTTTGTGTGAAACTACTGCCTGCTGTACCTTATTAGGGTTGAAGCCACTGCAACATGCCACTTGACTGATTTTAATCTTTGTACCTGATTAACTTTGCATCTGATGAAGTCTTTTAACATCACATTTATTGATCTTCTGAATTTTAAAAGGAGAAGCTCCAAGGGAACTCAGACTGCTGTTATATTTTTCACCTGCACCTGCACATCTTAATCAGAGGATACTGTAACAGAAATCAATCTGTTGGAGATGTGGAACATAGCCTCATGAAAGGACATCCCATCCCATGATTTGCCTAACTAGAACACTGTATTAAAAGAGGTGGTAGGAATTTGGTTGTGCACCACTAACGTGTAACAGAAACAGTGGTTCTAATCTTAGTGGTGCCTGGAACTGGGCAGCAGAATGGAATATTCACAAAGAATCAACATTATAAACTTGATTTCAAATGGAAGTAATGGTACTGTGGGCACTCTCTGTTCTACTTCAGTCCCATAAGTCTGCCCTGGGGAGGTAAGCGGAGAGTCACTCACTTTCACACAATTTGTGCACAAAAATCTCACTGCTGGGAGATGTCACTCAACCAATGGTAAGTCTAACAAAAATACTTCAGAAGAGATGCACATTGGTCCCAGCAGTCAGTCAGCTCATGAAGAAGGAGATAGTGAACATCTCTGCAAGATCAAGCAAAGGGAATATCCAGGCTGCAGTACCATACTACTAATGAAAATGAAGCAGAGTGGCTATTCTGGAAAGCCTGGAATTCTTTGGGAATTACATTTTGCCTGGAAATATCAGGGAATTTCAGGAATCTCATAAAATTTCTGGAAATTCTGTGTTTTTAACCTAGCATTGAAGTTTAATTTTATTGACTGGAATAAATCACAGATTTTAAAACACTTAATATTTCAAAGAGTGTTAATTATTTGAATGTTATTCCATGTAAATTATTGATGTTTAAAAACTGCAGTTAGTATGGCTCAGCTGAGAGGAAAGAAAAGCCATTAGTGTGATGGTATATCCCCCCTGCTCACCATTAATTTATCAGGAGCTTATTGACATGATCTTCATCTTCACATCTGGAATTCTCAGGGAGGGTTTCATTCTTTTCTTTCTTTCTTTTTTTCCAAGTTTGAGTAGCCACCATGTGAAGTGTAGGTGGGTGAGCCAAAGACAGTGTGTGAGGCTTTCATAGAACAACTTAGTAAGTCATGCTGGGACAAAATGAAAGATTGGACACCAGCAACAAACTCAGCTAAAATGAGTAGTTCATTTTTCCTGAGGAGTGTTACAGAATTTGATGTCCTAAAGTGTACAGAAATGATTTAATAAAACTATTAACCCTTTTAATAAAAAGTTCAGGTGGCCAAAGTACTTTTCCTGGAATTTTTGATCAAATGTAATTTTTCTTCTGTAAATCACAGTCATCTCCTTGTAGTTTTCCACCACTGGCAGGATCTGCTTGGAATGTAAAGATCTCCACCTTCTTTGGTTTTCCCACCACTTCTCTGTTACTGCTCTTCTGTAAATATAACATAATAAGTAGGTCACAAAATGGATTTTAAAAAAGGTGATTCACAATAACAGCAATAGCAAAATTTTCTCATGTAGTTTTGAACAGGAAGGATAAAGGAAACAAAGTCAGTGAGACTTGTCTAGATTTGAATGAGAGCTTTAATTCCGTGATTCATTCAATATTCGTATGGATGATTCCATGTCAAAATGGACTAAGAGCCCCACTCTGATTTGTTCAGAGTCTGTGTGCAGGTTTGATAAATGACTGAAGGAATGTATACAGAGTTCTTGCCCACAAATTTTAATACTTTGTCATCAGGAGCCTCTTAAGTGAGAGGTGACAAAATGTCTTGGGGACATGTCAAAAATTTATGTGAATGTCTGTGATAAAGCCCCAAAGCTTGGAAAGTCTGCATTGTTCACATTTTGTAAGTTTTATGCCATTTGACTCACCAATTTTACTCTGAGTGACACTCAAAGTTTTCACTGAATTTTCTCATGACAAATTTTCTCCCAAGTTTAAGTGTCTTGTAACTTGATTTTGGAAGCTCTCCTTTTGTGACCTAGTAGTTTCTGTAACAAGTAGCTTGTTTTTAAACTTGCTTTTCCAACAATTTTGGGATTATAATTTTTTGAAGTACATATAGCTGGAACTGACAAAAAAGAGAGAGTATCAACTATCAGTGTTTGCATTTTCGCCCATGAAGGTCTACAGTTACACTATTTCACATCATTACATTCTAGAAAAGCAGTAGTAAAAGCATGGGGAATTCAGTATGTTGTGAATGAAAAATGGAACATGAGATATAGTTTTAATTTTTCAACATTTTAGAACTGTATTACACAAGGAAGAAAGGTAAAAAATTTAAGCAAATTCAGTTTTTGTACAGGGTAACAATTATTGAACTATATGACATAAAGTTCTCATAATTTGTGAATGGTTTGTGTTACGATGTTCAAACTGCATGGTTGGCCATCAGGCATAATGGGAATTAGTATGTGCTGTATGGTTTGGTTTATCTGTGATGCCCACTTTGATTCGGACGGGTTTGTCAATAAGCAAAATTGGTGCATTTGGGGGACTGAGAATCCTCATTTCATGATCAAGAAGTCTCTTCACCCTCAACGGATGATAGCGTGGTGTGCAGTGTCCAGTATTGGAATAATTGATGTGATATTCCTTGATGGCACAGTGACTGCCGAATGGTACGCGAAGGTTTTGGAAGATGATTTGATCCCCATTATCCAAGGTGACCCTGATTTCGACAATATGTGGTTCATGCAAGATGGAGCTCAACCCCATCGAAGCAGGAGACTGTTTGATGTCCTGGTGGAGCATTTAGGGGACTGCATTCTGGCTCTTGAGTACCCAGAGGCTACTGGCATGGACCTCGATAGGCCATCATATTCTCTGGATCTGAACACTTGTGACCCCTTTTTGTGAGGCTGTATTAAAGACGAGGTGTACCGCAATAATCTCAAAACCACTGCTGACCTGAAAACAGCCATTCAGGAAGTCATCAACAGCATTGATGTTCTGTCATTTCAATGGGTCATGCAAAGTTTAACTATTCATCTGTGCCACATCATCACCAATAATGGCATGCATATGAAACATGTAATAATCTAAATCTGAAGATCTGTAGTGATGTCTAAATGTTGAATAAAGTGTGTGCATGCTGTAGTTTGTAACTAATTTATGTTTTTCTTCATATAGTTCAATAATTTTCATCCTGTATATGAGATGTTTTCAAAATCTGATGGCTTCAGCAAGTGAAGAACACTTTGCAAAGTGTACTTTTCACTAAACAAAAGGATGGTCAGTGGTGACTGTACAGTTTGCCTTGATCACATTTTGATGACAAAATTCGAATCTCAGCAAAGATCACACTGTAATATTTTTTTTTCACCTCATGATGCAAACAACATCATCCAAAATATAGCATGTCTGGCTCCTCCTTTCCATCAGCCTGACAGAGCCACATATAGTTTCTGACAGTTTCCTTTATGACATCTGGCTGGCTCACTTCCCTGACCTGCTGTGGGACCTTCACCTTTTCTAACGTCACTGACATCATTATTGGAGTGGACTTCATTGGGCACTACCACTTGCTTCCTGACGTTGCCGGCCAATGCCTCTTTGACAGCAACACTGGGAGAGTAACAAAGTGCACCACTCATTTCACTATTCTCTTCCATGTGAAGCAGATAATGTAGTCCGGCCGTTATGCTGACCTGGTGGTGCAATTTCGTGCTCCCACATGTCCTCCAAGTGAACTTGAGGAGATCCACTGTTTAATGTCCACTGTGTCAACCTCATCCCTGGGCCACCCATCTCCTGCCAGCCATGAGCCCTACCACCACACAAACTCAAAATTTCCAAGTCCTAGTTTAACAACCTGCTTGCCACCAGCATGCTGTGTCCTTTGAAGAGCCTGTGGGTTTGCTCCATTCATCTTTCCAAGAAGAAGGGTGGCTCTTGGGACCTGTGTGGGGATTACCAGAAACTAAACACCCCTACCATCCCTGACTGGTACCCAGTGCCAATCCTAATCAGCTACAACTACATGCGGGCAGGTGCTACAATTTTCAACACAACTGACTGCACCAAGGCTTTCACCCAGATTCCAACTGCATCTGAAGATGCTTACACAGCATGTTAAACTACTACTGCTGCCATATGAGGAATGCCACTGCTATGTAGGGAGCCACTCACTGCTACCCTTCACAGTACAAAGACAAAGGGCATCAGCTGGTGCTGTGATGCCACAAATTATCGATAGTTACATTTTATCTTTGATTAGTTTTCTCTCTGCTACTATGTGTAAGCTAGACCACGCCCACTTTCCTCGGTATTTAGGCCGCTCTCCGACGCCCGACTCATCAGTCGGCAGGACTCACCAGGACCAGCCATTCCCCTGAGGATGTCCAACGTAGTATTGGACGAAACGTTGGGAATAGAAGAATTCCATGGACCATGGCCATATAACCTGGAAGAATTATCAACAACAGTACCATCCGGTCGTGAAAGCCTTCATTGCATGAAATGGAAAACAGTTTCTCTGCCACCAAGCTTGACTTGATGGATGCTAACCTGGTAGCTGTCACCCATCCCACTGCCCAGTTTGCCATTTTGATTTTGGTTGACGCCAGCCAGATGGCCATGCGCACTGTCCTGTAGCATTATGCTGGTGACATCTGGCAGCAGCTTGTTTTGTTCTCCAGCAAACTCGCTGCTGCTCAATAGCACTGGAACACATATGACAGACAGCTCCTTGAAATCTATGAGGCAGTAAAATACTTCTGGTTGTTTGTGAAGGCCCTTCACTTCATGATCTTCATCGACCACACGTCTGTAATGTTTACCCTCACTAAAGACTTTGACCAGTGCTCCCCATGTCAATTCCAGCAGCTGTTGTTTATCTCTAAATTTACTACTGACAATTGTTATGTTTCTGTATGTGACACTGTTGTAGCCAACAGCCTCAGCTACCCCTGCATCATCCATCACCTCTTCCCTGGAGTACGAGGCACTTAGCGCCACCCAGGAGCACAACTCAGAACTCACCTGCCTACTCCTAGATGCTGTTTCCGGACTCTGGTTTCAGTGCAAGTCATCTTGTGGCTAAAACAACAGTATCGTGTGTGACATATCCACTGGCTCACCATGCCCATTGCTGCCTGCTGCTTTTTGCAAGGCTGCATTTGACCAGTTGCACAACCTGGCACAACATGGCATGTGCACATCCGCTGCTCTGGTGATGCATTGTTTTGTGGGGCCAGGTATTCAGAGCGACTGCAGGACCTGGTCGTACACCTGCCTCACCTGTGAGTGTGCCATGGTTGAACACCACATACATGCCCCCGTCACCACATACATGCCGCCATTGCCACATACTTGCCCCTGTCCCCACCTTCCTAGATGTTAGGCATCACTTCGCCTACATTCACCTTCCTCTGATGACTGCTGCTGCCTCCTCACCATGGTGGAGAGGTTTACTCTATGGACTGAGGTAATGACAATACTTGCTGCCTTTGTCTCCACATGGATTCCCATTTTGGCTGCTTGTGCCACATCACTATGCACTAGGGACGCCAATTCACATCTGCTCTTTTTTGCACACTGACAGACCTATGTGGGGCTGATCTGCACCTGACATTGCACTACCATCCAGCTGCAATAGCACGGTGGAAAGAGTTCACCATACCTTGAAGGCTGCCCTCACCAACCACAACAAAACATACCACTGCCCTGCCACTGACATTTCTCTGCCTCATTGTTGCTCCCAAGGCCAATCTTGAGAAGTTTGCCACCAACCATGTTTACGGCCAGCTGCTGGCTGTGCCGAGTGACTTCACAGAGCCCACTCACCTACCTGTGGATGACTTCATCCCTGACTTCGTTGCCAGCTTGCAGGACTGCATGGCTCATCTGCAACCCACTCCTCTCCAGTATTACAGCAAATAGAAAGCATTCATCTACAGTGACTCTTTGTCATGCACTGATGTTAAGCTATGCATTGATGCCCACCAGCCCCCACTTCATGCACACTACTCCGGCCCCCACTGGGTTCTGAAGTGGGACTCAAAGATGTTAACCCTGCATGGCACCCCTACCAGCATTTTGGTCGATGGGCTGAAGCCTGCATATATGCCACCCAATCCCACATCACCCAGCCTGGCTATCATCCCCATAAAGCACAGAAGAAACATGCTGATGATGATGGCGCTGCCACTGCTGACACCACGCCTAACACACACTGCCAAAGCCCCTGAGATGCCAGCCTACCACACTACAACTGAGGACACTGTAGCAAATCCACCAAGCTATGTCAGCTCCTGGTCCACTGGCCATCGATAACAGGCTCCACCATTCCCGATGCACAGAATGCTCGTGCTACTGCCCCCTACTTAACTTGCTGCATATGCCTGACACAGTGACTTTGCCTCCACTACTGTCAACAACCAGATATGCTCTTGACGTTGCATCACAGCTTCCATCACTTCCACAACAGCATTAATTCATGTGTTCCCAATGCTCTGCCCCAGAGCTGCCATCACCCACCACACACTGAACGCACCTGTGATTCACACACGCTTTCAGCTGTTAGATGCAGCCACCAGGCTGTCAACAAATCCTCACAACCATCTGGCTATATCACTTTGCCTTTGCCTCTACAGCTCCGCACTTGAAACTGTCCCCAGCACCTGCCCACCCCTACGTGCACAGCATTGGACACAGACTAAGATCAGTCCTGACCAGCACCCCCCACCCTGCATGCTTTTAGCTTATGTATTACTCAAGCCCACTGCTGTGACCATGCCACCACTTGCTGTCATGCAGTAGACTGCCACACTACATTTAGACTGCCACCCTGACTGCAACCCACTCCTCTCCAATATTACAGCAAATAGAAAGCATTCATCTACAGTGACTCTTTGTCATGCACTGATGTTAAGCTATGCATTGATGCCCACCAGCCCCCACTTCATGCACACTACTCCGGCCCCCACTGGGTTCTGAAGTGGGACTTCATTGGTCAATCCAACTGCTGCCTGCACCAAAACAGGTGTGGAACAATCTGTGTGTCTCTAGTAAAGCCAATCAATGCCCTTGAACAGTGCAAGGAGATCTTATACCAGTGCTTTGCTAGACACAATTTCTTCAGGTCTGGTTGATCCGAATATTCTGTGTCTTTTAATCTCCAGTGTCTCATATTCGAAGATCAAATGTGATGTGGTTTCCTCGCCCACCCCACATCCTACATTTGGGGTCTTCTTCTATTATCCCCATTGTATGTAGGTGGTTTTTGAAATTCTCATGACCTGTCAATAGTCCATCCATGAGTTTAATTTCTCTCCTGTTCAAGCTCAGGATTGAGAGACTTCTATTAGCACATGGCTTCAGCTTCAATACCTTGCTATGTTTTTGCTTTTGGACCTTAGCCCAATATTCTACATGCTGTCTCCTTGTCCAGTCTCATAGTTTTATTTTGATCATCACCTTGGTGATTGTCAGTACAGGTTCTGGTCCAATAAATTGTGTCATCACCCCTATCCTGGCCAATGGATTGGCTTGCTCATTACCACTAACCCCTGAGTGACCAGGGACCCACAATAGGTTCATCCTATTGCTTTCCCTAGCTTCACAAGAAGCATTCTGCCATGATCTTTGATCTTGTTGCAGAGTCTGCCAGCACTTTCAGGGCTGCTTGGCTGTCTGAATAAACGAAAAAGCTATGACCTCACCTCCGCAAATTCTCCTCCACACACACCCTGATAGCAAATATTTCTGCTTGAAACACAGTGGCCATCTTCACTAGAGAGATTGCACTCTCCAGCCTTGGCTGCACTCTGTATACCCCGGCTCCAACACCTTGGTCTGTTTTCAAACTGTCAGTGGACCAGATTATGTCCCCAGTACAGTATCGGAATTCGTTCTCCCATATCTCTCTGCTTCCAATTACTACATTGAAAGGCCTGTTGAAGCAGCTAGGAGTTGTTATATAGTTGGCCAGCATTTTCCCAACCGTACCTATGTCTACCTCACTCAGTATTTTAGTGTGAGATCCTGGATACCCCAGTGAGTTCCAGTTTTTGCCAGTCTTTAACCTGTGTGCTCCAGCTGTTGCCTCCATCCTTACCCCAGGTGTAATGGGGGCATGTCCAGCAGTGGGTGTGCTGCTAAATCCACCTGTAATGGTTAAGCAGGCCAATCTCTGCACCTTAGCAAGCTCCATAGCAGCTACCTGCTGTTCTACCTTTTTCCACCACACTGTAGCCCAATAAATGATCTTAGGTTGTACTACCGTGGTGTATATCCAGTACATACTCTTGGGGCTTAAGTCCCAGATTTTACCACAAGCTCTTCTGGTACTCATCAGAGTACCTTTCACCTTGGAACAGTTGCTCCTTATGTGAGGGGTCCACGATAGCTTCTCATCCAGGGTTGCCTCTAGATATTTCACTATTCCGTTCACTGGTAGATTTTCATTAAGAAGCTTGAGATTCCAATATGTGTATTGGATGTGCTTCCTTGTAAATGGTATTATGACAGTCTTCTTAGGACTGACCCTTAGATCCTATTTCCTGCACCAATTTTGCACAATGTTCAGTGCTCCTTGTGCCATAGCTCTGACTGTACTTGAAAATTTGCCGAGTATTACTATGACAAGATTGTCTGCGTATCACTGACAAAAGTATTGTCTACACTGTAATTCTACAATTAGTTCATTCACCACAAGGTTCCACAGTAGAGGAGACAGGACCCCTCCTTGTGGACAACCTCTGGTGGTGTTAATTACCATTTTTTCTTGCATCATAGTGGCTTCTACCTTTCTACCACTAAGCATGGCTATAATGCACCTGCAAATGGTGGTCTCCAAGCCATGCACCTCTGCTGCCTTAATAATGGATTCAAAGGTCGTGTGGCTAAAAGCCCCTTCGATGTCCAATAAGATGCAGAGGGCTATTTCCTGGAAGTGTAGTGCTTTTTCCACCTTCCGAACAAGTTGGTGGAGTGCAGTTTCACACAATTTTCGTGGTTCGTATGGATATTGGTTTATGCGTAGAGGGCCCCTAGTTAATCTCCTTTCCATAACATGCACATTGACCAGTTTTTTTAATGTTTTAAGAAGAAAGGGGGACAGACTGATTGGTCTCATATCCTTGGCCTTGGTATGACCAATTCTTCCTGGCTTTGGAATGAAGACAACCTTTACTGCTCCCCAGACACTAGGAATAATTCCTGCTGCTAGGCTAACTCTAAATAACCTGCATAGAAATCTTATTAAGTTCACTCCTGCTTGTTGCAGGAACGCTGGAAAAATTACATCTGGGCCAGGTGAACTGAACGGTTGGAATGTTTCCACTACCCATTGGATTTTACTGTCGTCAACACATTCTCTGGCAGATACCTGAAAACCGATATCTCACAGGGATCTTGTCCTGGTCTATGCTGTCTGTCAAAGTACATTGAGGAAAATGAGTCTTGAGGAGTAGTTCCAGTGTTTCATGTGGTGTCCTTGTATACTCCCCATCCTCTTTCGTTAAAGTTCCTTCTGGATTAGTTGCTATCCTAGCGAGGATTTTGTGAAGTCTGGCCTGAACAGCCGTACCCTCTACCTCCTCACAGAATAGCTTCCAGCATGCCTGCTTTGCTTTCTTAGTTGCAAGATTGTATTTGACACGGGCCTTCTGATATTCTGCCCATTGTCCTTTCCTTCACGCAAGGTTAAACAGTCTTTGTCCCATTTCCTCTGTGATTCCAGGTTGTTGTTCCACCAAGATACATCCCTATTCATGCACTTCTTGGTGATTGAGCAGTTTTCATGATAGGATGTCATGATGGTCACTGCCTCTGCTACCTCTTCAAACTTTACTGGATTCCTTATCAAAGTACTGACTTCTGATAGGCTTCAGTCGAGGTCCCTCCTATATGCCTCCCAGTCCATTTTCCTGGGATTCCTATAGGACATGGTATGTCTAATGCCCATTTCAACCTTGAACTTAATATGCATGGGGTCAGATGAGGATGGCTCTAAAGCCACATGCCATTGTTGGTCATAAATACCCATCAAAGTGGAACTGAAGGTTGTGTCAATTACCTCTTCTCTTCCCATATACGTAAATGTTGGTTCCTTGCTACTATTGAGGTTCTTATTAGCTCCAAGAAATTCTAGAAGGTTCTCACCTCTACTGTTGGTGTCGGTGCTGCCCCACACTAAGTTGTGGGCATTAGCATCGCATCCAACCAATAGTTGGTTGCTCTGCTGTCCACAGGCTTCTGTCAGTCTGATAACCTCCTGGGGATGACTGGCCGTAAAGTCTCGAGGAGGAGGCTTCCCGTACAGATGGAAGTGTCCCCGATGATAATGGGTCGAGATGACAGGAGACGTGGGGGTCGAATCTGCTGAGGCCCCGTGCACCAATCTGCCCGTTGCAGCAAGTCCGGTTGTTATAACAGGAAACATGAGCGATGTGTCCGCATCCGTAGGAGAAGGAGGCGAGTAGAGTTGCTCCGACAGATGATGGTCATCTGGTTCGTGCATGGGCACGTCTCCTGGTGGCATCAGTTCTTGTGCTGGCACTGATATGATGGTGAGAGGACTGCGTTGTGAGTAATGAGAGATTCCAGTATCCTGAGCGTCAGGTAGAGCCGAAGGTGGTGCAACGGCATCCGGAACAGGCATTGCTGGCACACGAGGCCAAAGCTGGTCCGAATGATGCACTGCAACACCCGTGTCTGTCTGGATTTCATACAGGCATCGGCTATGGTGTCATAAGATGCGGCCAGGACTCCATTTTGGCTGCCTGCCATATGCCCGTACCACTACAAGGTCGTCGGCGGTGAACCGGCCAAGTGAAGGGACCCACGGCCATGAGGTGGAAGGCCGCAGAAGATGAAGTAGCGTGCGGGTCTGTCGGCCATGTAAGAGCTCAGCCGGGCTGTGGTCGCCCATGGGGGTGAAATGGTAAGAAGCCAGAAATTGGAGAAGCGCATCATCAGCAGAGTCAGGAGTTTCCTCATCTGAGCCTTAAATGTGTGGACCAGTCGTTCAGCCTCATTGTTTGACTGTGGATGGAATGGAGGGGCCTTGACATGCATGATGCCGTGACGGGCACAAAAATCTGCAAAATTGGAAGAGGCAAATTGTGGACCATTATCAGTAACAAGAGTAGAGGGAAGGCCTTCCAAAGAGAAAATGCGAGCTAGAGCATTGGTGGTTGCCGCAGTGGTAGGCGACGTGCAACGGACAATGAAAGGAAATTTAGAGTAGGCGTCAATAACGAGAAGCCAATAAGTACCTAAAAAAGGTCCCGTGAAGTCAGCATGAATTCACACCCAGGGCTTCTCAGGCGCAGGCCACGGTGACAAAGATGACTTCGGGGCGGCGGCCTGTGACGCACAGGGGCCGCAGGCAGTGACCATGTGTGCGATTTCAGAGTCGATGGCAGGCCAGTACACATGACAGCACACCAGAGATTTTGTGTGAGAGACACCCCAGTGCCCTTGGTGAAGGAGGCGCAAGACCAAAGCACGCAAAGACGCAGGTACCACAACATGCGGCGAAGCATGTTCGGTGGAAAGGGGATAACACCATCCCTAGCCGTGAGGTGGTAATGCAAAACGTAGTAGTTCCGCAATGGATCAGAAGTCTTAGCAGATGGACGATCTGGCCAACCCTTCTGAATACAGCGTAAAACCCGGGAGAGGGTAGGGTGAGAACCCGTAGCAGCTGCCAGCCGGTCCCTGGTGATGGGGAACCCGTCCACAACCCGCTGCTCGGCAACTTTCAGGTGGAAAAACAAAGGTTCATCCCTATCGAATGCCATATCAGGACCCATGGGAAGGCGAGACAGTGCATCAGCATTCGCATGTTGAGCGGTCGGCCGGAAATGAATCTCATAATTGAAACGAGACAAGTAAAGAGCCCAATGCTGGAGGTGGTGTGCAGCCTTGTCAGGAAGTGACGGTGATGGATGAAACAAGGAAACAAGTGGTTTGTGATCCATAACAAGATGAAATTTGGATCCATAGAGAAAAACACCAAACTTATGGAGAGCATAAATAATGGCCAAAGCTTCTTTTTCAATTTGAGAATACTTTTGTTGGGCATCCATGAGCGTTTTGGAGGCATAAGCAATGGGTTGCTCAGAACTGTCAGAAAAATGGTGCACAAGGACTGCACCGATCCAGTATTGAGAGGCGTCCATGGCAAGAACAAAATGTTGGCCAGGTCGATAAGTAGCCAGGTATGGGGCCTGTTTCAGCATAGTCTTCAGTTTCTGGAAAGCCGCATCGAATGACATGGACCAGTGAAAAGGCACGTTTTTATGCAACAGGCGATGCAATGACTGAGCCACCGAGGCAGCAGAATCCAAAAACTTGTGATAGTATTCTATTTTCCCCAAGAAGGCCTGCAGTTCCTTAACAGATGTAGGGCAAGGAAGGGCATCGATCGCAGCGACAGTTTGCTGAAGCGGACGAATACCATCCGAGAGAGTTGAAACCCCAAGTACATGATAGATGCCTGAAAAAATTTTGATTTCTGAAGATTACACTTAAGACCGGCAGTCTGTAAGACATGAAAAAGTGTGTGTAGATTTTGAAGATGTTCGTCAGTGTTGGAGCCAGTGACAAAAATGTTGTCCTGGTAATTTATACACCCAGGGACAGTGAGCAATAATTGTTCCAAGAATTGCTGAAAGAGAGCAGGGGCGCTGGCAACCCCAAATGGCAATCGTTGGTATTGATAGAGGCCGAAAGGCATGTTAAGGACCAGAAACTGCCGGGAAGAAGCGTCGAGAGGAAGTTGATGATAAGCTTCTAACAGGTCAAGTTTAGAAAAATACTGGCCTCCAGCAAGTTTAGTCAACAATTCTTCAGGTCGAGGCATAGGGTAAGTGTCGATAAGGCATTGAGCATTTACAGTAGCTTTGAAATCGCCACAGAGACTAATATCACCATTTGGCTTAGCAACGACAACAACAGGAGAGGACCACTCACTGGAAGTGACAGGAAACAAGACCCCTGAAGCAGTGAGACGATCCAGCTCCCGTTTGACCTGATCACAAAGGGCCACAGGAATGGGCCGAGCCCGAAAAAACTTAGGCCGAGCAGGGGGTTTGAGCATGATATGAGCTTCAAAGTCGTTTGCACGGCCCAACGCAGGAGAAAAAAGGGACGAAAATGTCATCGACAAGGAATCCAATTGAGTATAAAGAATAGCATCACAGACAATATTGACAGAGTCATCTATGGAGAACCCAAAAACGTGAAAGGCATTGAAACCAAAAAGATTCTCCACGTTACCTTGGTCGACCACAAATATGGGAACAGTACGAACGACAGATTTGTAAGATACCTCAGCATCAAATTGTTCTTAGAGAACAAAAGCTAAAGGAAGGAAAAGCCCAAGAAAAGACTGTCCCAGTGTGAAGGGGGTGTACAAACCCCTTCTACATTGAGGGCAGGCAGTAAGAAAACAAGGGAGGAATCTAAGACTCCCACTTCTCAGGATAAGCATACCCAGAAAAGGCCAAGGCAAGAAATAGGGAAACAGACCTATAGTACTGCAGTCTCGGTTTTTACGATGGTGGTTATCCAGCAAGGCTATCCACTGGTCAAGATCACCTCACCTCGCAGCAGGACCAGCTCGTGCAGATGGCTCTCTTTGAAAAGATTGGGGGTGGGACACTGGTCCAGGACCCAAATTCATGAGAGTCTATCTGGATCAGTGTGCTTTTATCTTTGTCTGTGAGGGGGTGGGTACAGCAGACTGGCTTAAGGAAAAGGTGCCCCTAATAACACCATGGGACAATGCAAAGCTGCTGGTAAAGACAGCGGCTCAGCTCTTCAAGATGGCAAAGATATTAATCTGGGTGCCAAAACTCCTTAAGGTTACCTCTCCAGAGACTCAGATTGAGAAAATAGCGACTCAAAATCTGAAGGTCTCTACAGAGGATGGGAAGGTAATCAATCAGAAGGTTTCATTAAAAGGCCAAACCATTGTGGTGGAAGCTGGAGAGAAGTCCCTGAAGGCAATGCAGGAACAGGACCTGAGACCATTCTTGGGGTACTTGCAGCTTGCTGTCAGGGTAATCAAAGACATCAGAAGCAACAATGGCGGCAAGATGGAGACTGAATGTGCTGCATATTTATCTGCAACACAGTAAAGGGGCCACTGCTGCCCTGAGTTGTCTTCTGGGAAGACAAGCGGTGGAAGTGACCCTGATTCAGGAACCCTATTTATATAAAGGGGGTGTATCAGGCCTCAGCGGCACTGGAGGCAAGCTGGTTTATGCTAGAAATATAAGAAACTCCAGAATGTGCATTTATGTAAAAAATGAATCTCCTTCATGCCAATGGCTGACTTTTGTTCAAAGGACTTAGTGACCATCAGTGTTGTGACTTGCCGATCTTTCGAAGTGCCACCGCGCAGTTATGCGCATCCTCTACATGCGGCGCTGTCTGCCAGCCATGCAGCAGCAGCAGCACCACCTAAGCAGCCAGCCAGCCAGCGGCCGCTAGACTTGAATTGACTATTAAAGTGTACACATGTCTCACACTGTTTACTTGATCTGTGACTTTCATGTATTGTGTCGTCCTAGAAATATATTTGTTCAACTTGAAGTTATTACAATTGGTGACGAAGTAGTGATTTTTCTTTTCCATCATTGACCCACATGTTTCCATGGCTACTTTAGAGCAACTATTGCAAGGTCTCATAGAACAGCAAACGCTTCTCACAAATGCAATTCATGATTTCGTCGCAGCATCAAATGCCTCTACCTACTTTTCCTCCTTACGATGAGACGGCGGAAGACTGGTCTGATTACGAAAAACATCTTCGACAGCACTTCTAGGCATTTCATGTCGCAGACAAACAAACATGTAAGTCTCTGTTCCTTTAATGGATTTCACCTCAAATGTATCAGTTGTTGTCGCAATTGGCTCCTTTGAAAGATCCTGAGTCTTTGTCTTTTGCTGAAATGTGCTCACTTCTGTCCGTCTATTTTCAAAAGCAAACGCATGTGGTAGCCTCTCATGTTGCCTTTTATCGTTGTCAAAAACAACCGAATCAATCCTATCGTGCTTGGGCTGCTGAACTTCACGGCCTCAGTAGAAATTGTCAATTTGTTACTGAAGTTCACAAAGAATCCTATGCTGATTCCATAGTACGGGATGCTATTATCTGATCGGCACCCGACAAAGAAGTTAGGCAACATGCCCTTCAATTGGCAAATCTGACTCTAGGTGAAGTCCTATCCATCGCTCAGTCTTTTGAAATTTCTCGCACCGCTGGAGCGCAAATAGAGGGATGGGACAACGTCAGGGATATACACCCTCTGTGCAGTGTTGATGAAACATGAGGTGTGTCCCCACCGGCCGATGTGGCCACAGTATGCTCCCAAGTGCAGGCTCGGCCTAACTGTAAACAAACCTCTAAGAAACTGCAGCAAAACCCACGGCAACTACCTTTATGTCCGCAGTGTTTTACGAAACATTCACAAGAAGATTGTCCACAACGTTGGGCCATGTGTCACAAATGCAAAAAAAAAAAAAAAGGGTCATGTGTCATCCGTTTGCAAATCTGACCACATACATGATGTTCATGAACATGACGCTGATTCTGATTCTGTGTTGTCTGTCAATTGTACTTCTTCCCTTTCAGGGAAGTTATTCCTCGCTGTCCACATACTTGGTCGAGATGGTTCTGCTGCCACTATCATCAATTCTCAGACGTATCTTCAGTTGGGTTCTCCAATCCTGTCACCTGTCACTAGGCAATTACAGACTTACAATAAACAATGGTTCAGGGAATCAGGACTGGAGCAGATTCGTTTGCCACGAAGACCTAGGCTGTAGACCTACAGCCTAGGTGGGAAGTAGCCTAGGTCTTCATGGCAAATGAATCTTCTCCAGTCCTGAATCCCTGAACCATTACACCAACAACCTTAAAACAGCTTTCGCATTCCGCAACTACCCTCCTGGCCTGGTACAGAAGCAAATAACCAGAGCCACTTCCTCATCCCCACAAACCCAGAACCTCCCACAGAAGAACCCCAAAAGTGCCCCACTTGTGACAGGATACATTCCGGGACTGGATCAGACTCTGAATGTGGCTCTCCAGCAGGGATACGACTTCCTCAAATCCTGCCCTGAAATGAGATCCATCCTTCATGAAATCCTCCCCACTCCACCAAGAGTGTCTTTCCGCCGTCCACCTAACCTTCATAACCTCTTGGTTCATCCCTATGAAATCCCCAAACCAACTTCCCTACCCTCTGGCTCCTACCCTTGTAACCACCCCCGGTGTAAAACCTGTCCCAATCACCCTCCCACCACCACCACCTACTCCAGTCCTGTAACCCGGAAGGTGTACACGATCAAAGGCGGAGCCACATGTGAAAGCACCCACGTGATCTACCAACTGACCTGCCTACACTGTGAAGCTTTCTATGTGGGAATGACCAGCAAAAAACTGTCCATTCGCATGAATGGACACAGGCAGACAGTGTTTGTTGGTAATGAGGATCACCCTGTGGCTAAACATGCCTTGGTGCATGGCCAGCACATCTTGGCACAGTGTTACACCGTCCAGGTTATCTGGATACTTCCCACTAACACCAACCTATCAGAACTCCGGAGATGGGAACTTGCCCTTCAGTATATCCTCTCTTCCCGTTACCCACCAGGCCTCAACCTCCACTAATTTCAAGTTGACGCCGCTCATACCTCACCTGTCATTCAACAACATCTTTGCCTCTGTACTTCCACCTCGACTGACATCTCTGACCAAACTCTTTGCCTTTACATATCTCTGCTTGTGTCTGTATATGTGCGGATGGATGTGTGTGTGTGTGTGTGTGTGTGTGTGTGTGTGTGTGTGTGTGTGTGTGCGCGCGCGAGTGTATAACTGTCCCTTTTTGCCCCCAAGGTAAGTCTTTCTGCTCCTGGGATTAGAATGACTCCTTGCCCTCTCCCTTGGAGCCCACATCCTTTCGTCTTTCCCTCTCCTTCCCTCTTTCCTGATGAAGCAACCATGGGTTGCAAAAGCTTGAATTTTGTGTGTGCGTTTGTGTTTGTTTGTGTGTCTATCAACATACCCATGCTTTCGTTTGGTAAGTTACATCAACTTTGTATATATATACATATATATATCATATTACTAAGCTGATTGTTTTATATAATACTGCAAACAAAATATTTACTTTACACTGACCAGTATCTGCTGTCTGTATGCTGACATATCATCATCATCATCATCATCATCATCATAATTACCATAACCATCACCATCATCAATAGCTGTTTTGCCAGTTGAAGGGAAAAAAGCATGGTATTTTGCCACTGCTCCCTGTCTTGAGATTTTCTCTTCAGTTCTTCACAGTTATTGCTGTCCTTCCTGACACTGTCTGTTAGTTAGTATCATGATCTTGACTATCATCATCATCTTCTCCTCCTTCTCCTCCTCCTCCTCCTCCTCCTGCCCCTTCTCCTTCTCCTTCTCCTTCCTCTCTCTCCCTTTGCTTTCTGTTCAATTCCTTGCTGGAGTGAGCACTGGCTTCTCAAGATGTGGCCTAACTAATTGTATTTGTTTTCCTGTATGGTGTCTGTGAGGTTTCTATTCTTCAGAACTCTTCTCAATGTCTCACAGTTCCTTGGCCTGTTTTATCCTCTACTTTCCTCCATATGCACATTAACAGTAGCTCCAACCTTCTGTCATCATCTGTTTGTAATGTCCAGGTCTCAGCCCAGTATAAAGCTATATTTCGTTTGGCCAATCCGTTCCTTAGGTTTTTATTTGATGGTCCACATGGCAATTTCATCTTTTTGTTGAACACATCCTTGCTTATCACTATTTTTTGATCTTATATATTCCCAAGTATTTGAATTTTGCAACCTGCTCTTGTTGTCCATGTATCAGGATTTCGACCTCCTCCCCTTTTCCTCCCAGTATATTGCTTTTGGGCTTTTTCTTATTTATTTTCATTCCAAGTTATTCACATTAGCTAGTTACGTCTTTCACCATTTCATTAAGCACCATCTTGTATCCTGCCAACACCAGCATGTTGCAGGAAATCATATATGCTCCCCCATTTTACCTCCTACTCTCCCTCTCCCTCTCCCTCTCCCTCTCCCTCTCCCTCTCCCTCTCCCTCTCCATCTCCCTCTCCCTCTCCCTCTCCCTCTCCCTCTCCCTCTCCCTCTCCCTCTCCCTCTCCCTCTCCCTCTCCCTCTCCCTCTCCCTCTCCCTCTCCCTCTCCCTCTCCCTCTCCCTCTCCCTCTCCCCCTCCCCATCCATGCTCTATCCTGTGATATTGAGTAGCCTAGGTCAAAGGTCACATCCCTGCCTGATCCCACTTCCTATTTGTAACTCTTTCATCTGATTCCCACCAATTCTGACTCTGGTTTTTTTCCTTAAATTATAACTCCTCAATCAAATTTATTTCTCTCCATTGATGTTGTTGCTTTGTTTTGTTAAGAGAAAAAATGAGGGTTAACGATCAATAACAGAGTGAGTAAAAGTCTAATGTTTGGGTTGCGTGCTTCACAAATCAAGGCATCTCTGTAACATCAGTGCTAAGGGACTTCCCATGTCAGTTCTGTGAGTATGATGAATCTGAGAACTGTGTTGCTCCAGTCACTTTGTAGTCATTGACTTATATTCTTTTACTGAAGCATGCAGTTGTGTAAGGCTAGTCGGGACTTGTTAGTACAGAAGATAGTACATGCTGCTGCAAAGTAGCACTTACAAGGTGGAATGACCAGTTGTTGGGATCAGATGGCCTTTAATGATTGTATTTTGTCAGACTGTTGAGTGTAAGACTTAAATTAACTGATGCAAAGCACTCAATTGCAAATTTGCTCCTTCACAGGAGCAGTGATATCAGAAATAAGTTTCACACTGCAGTCCATGCTCCAGATGAAGAACATACAAATTTCATTCAGTGCAAACAGAATGGTTGTGTTTGTGTTCATTTCACCTTCACCATGAGTAAACATACGAGGTGCGATAATAAAGTAATGAGACTGATTTTCTTTGCAAGATGTGGCAACCCTGCAGGCTTGCGTAGGTACAATATCTTTGGCCTTGGTCTATAAGCTGCTTCTAGTCCAAGCGGCACATCGATGCAACTGCTCAGTCATGAGTTGTGCTGTAATAAGTTAACACGTGTTTGTGTGTCTCATCACGGAAATGGAACCGCATAATATTGCGCAATGGTATGCCATTTCTTTTTGCATTAAACTGGGTGAAAACGTGACGACAACTTACAGTAAGCTTCAGAAGGCTTTTGGAGAGGAGGTTATGTCAAGAGCTCAAGTTTTTCATTGGCATAAAATGTTTAGTGGAGGCAGAATGAATGTTGAAGATGAATACCTCAGTGCACGATCATGAACCTCACGGACGGGTGTCAACGTGGCCAGGGTGCGTGAACTCGTACAATCTGATCGAAGATTATCCGTGAAAATGATTGCAGAAGAACTGAACATCAATCAAGAAATGATTGGTCTAATAATAGCTGAAGATTTGCATCACGATAATGCACCATCCTATAGTGCTCTGTCAGTACAGCAATTTTTAACCCCAAGACAAATTTCAGTACTACCACAGCCACCTTATTTACCAGATATCACTCCATGTGACTTTTTTCTATTTCCAAGAGTCAAAACTGTGGTCAAAGAACGCCATTCTCAAACAACACAAGATGTCCAAAAAACTGTGACGAGGGTCTTAGATGATATTACAGAAGATGAGTTCCAGAAATGTTACCATCAATGGCAGAAGCACTGGAAAAAGTGTGTGCAATCAGAAGGGAACTACTTTGAAGGAGACAACACCAAACTTGACTGAAACGGTAAGCAACATTTAGTTTCACATCAGTCCCATTGCTTTATTGTCGCACCTCGTATATGCTGAGTCAAACAAAAAGTGGGCACAGAACATCATCACTGTTATACGCTTTTGAAAAATGAGCAGGCTATTTCTGTATTCATTTGGCCATGGCAACTTGCGTTTATCTGCCAACATTGAGTTGTGTAACTTATCATTCATTTCTGTAATTTATTTTAATAATTAATCACATTTAGAGATATCGCACTTTATCCTCATGTCACATTTTCTGGTACTGCCGTTACAGCCTCGGTAACACCTCTTAAGTGTTTATATGTCAACATAATTATTAGACATGCTCTGAATAGATATTAAATATTAAAGTAAACTTACAGTAGTCTTCAAAACAGATTTATCTTTACAAATGCATGTATAAACAGAGAAATATTCACTATTAACCAATCAGTTGTAATACTGGTATATAACTTGCTTCTGTCATTTAGGCAGGTTGGACATTTTGTGATGTTTCAACTTGCACCTGAGTATGGCTACAAAACTGAAATCATGATTGTGTAAAATGAATGAATAGTAATTTACTGTTTAATGGTGAAAATGTCTTTCAAAATTGTAGCTTATGTAGCAGGAATGCTCTGAGTCTGCAGTTATAGTTGCAAACTTGTGTGCTCTCCTTTCTGAATGAGTCAAGTTCACTTGCAACCAACAGTAGACTTTTGTGACGAGTGAACTGTGATGTTTACAGGCACATGGAGACTGTGTGAGTTCAGAGATGATATCACAGGACTCACTGACAAGTATATGGATTTCATTTCTGATCTCACCTCACCCTATCAAGAGATTTTTCCAAATTAATAAAATTATTCCTATTCTTTTCAATGTGGCTCTCTCGTAGCATTCATAAGCTTATAGCATCTCTTGTTTGTACCCCTCTGCAGAAACCATACTACACTTCTCCCATTATGCTCTTCAGCTTCCTCTACATCCTCCTATTGATCACATTTCACTAAAACCTTGGTAGAATGTGGTGTCAGTTTTAATATCATATGCTATTTACATTTTCTGGTGTTTTTTTCTTTTTGAGGGGTAGAAAGATTGATTCTAAATAATTGATAGGCCACACTCCTTTTGAATGTATTTCCCTACATATTCTCAATACCTCTTCCTTCTCTTTTCCATCTAAATATTTCTGTTGACAGCTCATCAATCCCTACAACCTTTGGTCTTTCATCTCCTTAAGAGCTGCCTCCAAACCACTTTGTAGGCTATTGTACCTGTTCTCTTCTTCATTCATTATTATATTTTCGATTTGCAGTTCAAATTGTTCTGTCTCCTGTCTCCTTACATCCTCCCTCCTGCCTTATATAAACAGTCAATGTATTTCTTCTACCTCCCCTTTGTTTTGCAGGAGTTGTTTGCCGTCCTATTGCCCTGTGTCTTTATCGCCATGACACTCTTTACGCCCTCTTTCTCTTTCAACCCCATCACGTCTTTATATGTTAAGTCATACCTGCTGTCTCTGTCTAACTATTTAATGTTGTTATTTTTCTCCTCAGTCTGCTTCTATCTGTTTTAATCCAGCTCTCTTCTTAATTAATTATTTAAACCAGTGGTACTTAACTTGGTCCCTATCACCCACAAGTTGGCATTCCAGCTTTCATGTTGGGTGATAGGCAGTATGGGTTTCAAAAATATGTCCATTAGGTTTTCATAATGTTTCAGCATTAAGTGTTTGGTAAGTATTTATTGTTATATGCTTCAACTTGTTGTAACTCTGCTTTATAAATTTTATAATAGTCAAGTTACTTTTGTGCTAGGCAAATCACCATTTCTGTGGAGCCAGTGGGTAGTTAGAAAGTTTTTCTACTAACAGGGATAAAAAAGTGGTCCATAGGTAAAAAAGGTTGATTACCACTGTTTTAGATTCTTGTACATTCTTTTCCCCTTGTCTGTGTATGTATTTTTCCACATGCTTCTTTTCTCCAATTTATTTCTTATCTCATTCATTATCAGCATTTTCCTTACTCCCTTTCTGCTATTTATTCCTAGCACTTCTTTCACCGCCCCTTTTAAGTTATTTTAAAGTTTTTTCATATGTAATTGATTCTACCTGACTTATTCTGCTTGAGTTTTCCCACAAAATAGTCTTCTGCTTCCATGTCTTTTCCCTCTTCTTTTAATGCTTAAAAATGACAGTAACAAGATCTGTTTAATACAAACATTAGAGTTATGTTGTAGAAATGGTTCTTTGGTGATAAATCAGATGTCATAAAATTGCACATATTTCATTGGTGCAACTGGCTGACATCTTCAGGTGTGATAAACACATTCCTGAGCTATGACTGAAGTACCTTTTTTATGTCAGTTTAAGCAGGAAACATGCAGGAGTGAAGAGCAAAATTTGGTGGCCAATTGATTGGTACTGGGGAAGACAGCTGAGCCACCTGTTGGATACTGAACTGAGGGCTTCATCATAGGCACAAAGGCTGTCATTCATACTGTGCACTGCTGCCAGCTGCCCCAGTGCCCTCTGTCAAAAGTCACATCTGCACTGGTGTTTGACCCTGATTGCCATTGTCAACTGAATATTTATGTCACCACCGAAGCATCATCCCTTGTGTGACCAATAGTTTCCTGTGACTTTAATGGTGCCAGTGCTGGATCCCATGCAGTGAGAATGTGAACTATTTCTACAACTAACCCACCAGAAAACCCTTCAGCAACATGCTAGAATTATGAGTAATTGACTTCGTGAGTCAAGATATCCTAATAAACTGTAGGAATAGCTGATGAAGTATTCTTTTATTTTATTTCCAGATGTTTGAATTTTTTAGTTTCCTGCCTTATTTTTACTGGCAGACCCTTGAGATTTTAAGTGAGCTCCTGTCAGATGCTATTTAGTGGGGATGATGCCTGTTGAACTTCCCAATCTGGGCTCTCAAAACTTGCATTTCTGTAGGTAACATTTTAATCTGCTTCCCTGAACATGCTACAAAGATTTTCCAGGTAGTCTTATTTGCACCTTCCTGTTTCTATGATGACACTGAAAGAGTTTGCACAGAGCAGTATGATAAGCTGTTTGAGATACATTTGTAATACCATTAGGACACCTACTACACTAAGCGGGAGGTGTAAATATCTCAAGGACCAAAAGCAGTATTAATTACATTTATATCATGGAATTGTGGATTTAGCAAAAACTGAAAGTAGGTATCTGCCAGTTTTATTTTTGAAAATTATTTATTTCCTACAAATCCTGCCAGTTCTTTTTGTCTAGATTTCGAGCATAAGCAGGACCAGTTTGAGAAATTTTTTTGCACAAGTGACTCTTTGGCGCTCACTCCCTCCTTCCCTGCCCCCCCCCCCCCCCCCCCCCTATATCTTGGCTGGTTGGTTGGTTGATTTGGGGGGGGGGGACCAAACAGCAATTGTACATCTTCGCCCATTACAGTTTTTGGTATTAATTATGATATGCACTGTATAAAAATCTTGCACTTGGATACCTTTTCTGCTTGACATCCCAAGGGGCTGCTACTAATTGTGGTATGTTCTGGATAGAACTCTTACAGTTGTGATGCCACTGGCACCCTTGTCAGCGTAACACTCTAAGTGGTGCCTCTTGGGTCTTAAACCGGTTCTGGGTGCAATTCTGTCAAAGATTTTGTGTTTACTGTGGACTCAAAATCATCACATATTTAAAGAGAAGCTTTAACTTTCATGATAACAACCAATGGCATGGCTTATTTGCTTGATTATGTTACATGGTCATTAATCGCCAAATATTGCAGGCATTTTAACTCATTCTTGATTGATTGCTTTACAGTAATGGGTACAGACCATGCCCTACAGAATTTGCTCATTGCTGAAAGCTTCAAAATAATATGTGCTTCACAGTTACACACCCTAGACTGAGTGTGATTTATGATGCAAATTTGTGGCATAAATCTTTCAGCATGTGAAAGGAAATATCTTGTTCAATGGAATTTTTGGCTTTCAAGATGTGGATATGGAGAAGAATGGAATGTGTGAAATAGACAGATAAAATAAGGCATGAGCGTTCATTACAAAGTATGAACGAAAAAAGACAAACACTGCAATAATTGTGAGGAGGAGCAGATATTGGCTAGGACACTGGATGAGTAGAGCTGCTTAATAAGGGATGCATGAAAGGAAATGATGACTGGAAAGTGGACAGAGTTAGATGCAGATTCCAATTAATTGACAACATCAAGATAAATGAATCATATGCAGTTATGAAAAAGAAGGCAGGAAGGAAGACTGAAGTGTAAAGCCTGCCAATGGAATGCTAATTAGAGATGGAGCACAACCTCAGATTATGAAAGGATGGGGAAGAGGTTTCCCATACACTTTTCAAAGGAACCATCTCAGAAATTGCATGGAGTGATTTAGGAAAATCATGGAAAACCTTAATCAGGATGGCCAGATGGGGATTTGAACTGTCACCCTCCTGTCATGTGAAGAGAATGTTGGAAAACCAGGGGGGCTGGTAATGGTGAACTTTCAATGGTCAACTTATCTAATGGGCAAAAACCACCACCACCACCACCACCACCACCATCATCATCAATGAGATTAATTCATATTGGATGGTGCAAGAAAGAGAATGGAAATTAGATGTGATTAATGTGTCAGGCCCACATGCTTACTTTTTGTGTCTGGAACTGTCAATTTTTCAGCCCAATACTGGGATATGTTAAAAGAGGTGCTTAGCTAGAGGTCATCTAGAGAGCAACATGCAGGACAGTTTTGGCATGTCCCACATTTTGTATTTCTCCACATTTATTATCATCTAGTTCTAATAGGCTCCATTTTATCAGATTGATTTTGATAGGGGGCTACACCAGTTCTGATATGGTTTAGCATTTTACGTGACCTGTAGTTTAATTCAATGCCACCTAGTGAATGTTCTGAAACAGGATAGCCAGCAGGGGGTCGTGCAAAGAGTAATAGAGAAATGATATCTTGATTTTAGTCCTTTTTTAGTAGTTGGTGCTCATAAGCTATCTTTATGAACTGCTTGTTATTTTCATGAGCTACCCTATAAGACTGCTGAAACCTGAAGCTTTGTAGAGCTTTTCCAGTGGAGTGGGCTTCATGCATCTTGTGACTAGACTACATATTTTGTTAAGACTTATGTCAACCTTTATTTGAATGTGCCGACCTAGACCAGACAGGGAATGCATAACCAGCTGCAGAAAAACAAAGTGCTAAAGCTGTGCTTATAAGCACAGTAAGTTTAGCACCCTGCATACTGCCAGTTCACTTTCTAATGATACTGTTCCTTGTATTTCACATTTTTTTGCTGTGATGTTTGTGAGTGAGGGACCTGTCTAGAGCCACATCAAGGTACATTGGATGGTCTGTGTGCTCAAGTTCAAACCCATTCCAGTTAATGTCCAGCTTTCTATTTGCTAGGCATGTGAGCAGTCGTAAAGCACCAACTTTCGTTTTAGTGGGATTGAGAGAGTTGTCACCATAATATGTTGACATATCTTCTAGGGTATTCTCCAACTTCACATCTACTTCCGCAAACATTTTTTCCTTATGCTGTGATACCCAAATCATCAGCATAGAGAAATGTCTCATATCTTTAGGTATTGGCTGATCATTCGTATATATGTTGAACACGATGGGGATTAGAACACTTCCCTGAGCGAGGCCATTTTTCTGCTTCTCCAATGAAATTTTTCCCTTCAGTGGTGATGTAGAATTGTCAATTTTTACTGCTTGATGGTTCCTAATAATATCATAGATTTTAAGTAATAGTTATTGGTGGTTTATTGCATCTAAGTGACACTTAAATCAACGAGAGCAAAGCCAGTTATTAATTTATTTTCATATCCCTCCTCTGTATGCTCCATGAATGCCAAGATCTGGCCAGTACAAGATTTACTTGGCCTGAAGCTAGCTTGCTGCAGGAATAACTTTGAATCACTAATGTTATTGATTTGATTAAGGGTCACCCTTTCATACATTATTTGATATTGCTTATTATGCTTCCTCTGTGGTAGGAATTTCGCAGACCATTTATTTGTCTATTGTGTCTGCCATGAATGCCTTGATTGGAATATCCTGTTTACTATGAGTCTCTAGATTATAATTCACTAGGTACCTTGGTGGGAAGCCAATATTTTGACATGTTTTCAGCATGACTAGAGTAACTGTATAATCATTATCAATTTGTAAGAAAACTCGATGCTGCCGATAGCATTATTTCAGTCTCACAGAGTCTACTGGAACTTCAATAATACTGGATTTATACAAGGTTAACATCTATTGCAAATATATGAACTCTGTCCCTGACTGTGCTAGCTCACTGTTGCATACACTTGGTAAGTGGCCATACTCCTTACAACCCAAGTTGATGCTGTATTCTTTGATTTCCAGAAGGCATTCAGTACTATTCTGAAGTGTCACTTAATAAGGAAAATAGGAGCAGAACAACAGACCAACTTGTAATTGGGTGGAAGAATTTATAGCAAACAGAACACTGCATGTCATTCTTAAAATTAGAGAAGTCTTCAGAGGTAAAAGTAACTTCGGGCATACCCCAAGGGAGTGTTATGGAATTAGCACTTTCTCAATGTATATAAATGACCTAGCAGGTAGCTTCAGAAGCTCCATGAGGCTGTTTGCAGATGATTTTGTTGTATACAAAGAAGTTGGAAGACAAGAAAATTGTAGTAAAATGCAGGAAGACCTGCAGAGGATCAACACTTGGTGCAGGGATTGACAGTGGACCCATGCCATAAACATAGTGTGCATAAATACACTCCTGGAAATTGAAATAAGAACACCGTGAATTCATTGTCCCAGGAAGGGGAAACTTTATTGACACATTCCTGGGGTCAGATACATCACATGATCACACTGACAGAACCACAGGCACATAGACACAGGCAACAGAGCATGCACAATGTCGGCACTAGTACAGTGTATATCCACCTTTCGCAGCAATGCAGGTTGCTATTCTCCCATGGAGACGATCGTAGAGATGCTGGATGTAGTCCTGTGGAACGGCTTGCCATGCCATTTCCACCTGGCGCCTCAGTCGGACCAGCGTTCGTGCTGGACGTGCAGACCATGTGAGACGACGCTTCATCCAGTCCCAAACATGCTCAATGGGGGACAGATCCGGAGATCTTGCTGGCCAGGGTAGTTGACTTACACCTTCTAGAGCACGTTGGGTGGCACGGGATACATGCGGACGTGCATTGTCCTGTTGGAACAGCAAGTTCCCTTGCCGGTCTAGGAATGGTAGAACGATGAGTTCGATGACGGTTTGGATGTACCGTGCACTATTCAGTGTCCCCTCGACGATCACCAGTGGTGTACGGCCAGTGTAGGAGATCGCTCCCCACACCATGATGCCGGGTGTTGGCCCTGTGTGCCTCGGTCGTATGCAGTCCTGATTGTGGCGCTCACCTGCACGGCGCCAAACACGCATACGACCATCATTGGCACCAAGGCAGAAGCGACTCTCATCGCTGAAGACGACACGTCTCCATTCGTCCCTCCATTCACGCCTGTCGCGACACCACTGGAGGCGGGCTGCACGATGTTGGGGCGTGAGCGGAAGACGGCCTAACGGTGTGCGGGACCGTAGCCCAGCTTCATGGAGACGGTTGCGAATGGTCCTCGCCGATACCCCAGGAGCAACAGTGTCCCTAATTTGCTGGGAAGTGGCGGTGCGGTCCCCTACGGCACTGCGTAGGATCCTACGGTCTTGGCGTGCATCCGTGCGTCGCTGCGGTCCGGTCCCAGGTCGACGGGCACGTGCACCTTCCGCCGAGCACTGGCGACAACATCGATGTACTGTGGAGACCTCACGCCCCACGTGTTGAGCAATTCGGCGGTACGTCCACCCGGCCTCCCGCATGCCCACTATACGCCCTCGCTCAAAGTCCGTCAACTGCACATACGGTTCACGTCCACGCTGTCGCGGCATGCTACCAGTGTTAAAGACTGCGATGGAGCTCCGTATGCCACGGCAAACTGGCTGACACTGACGGCGGTGGTGCACAAATGCTGCGCAGCTAGCGCCATTCGACGGCCAACACCACGGTTCCTGGTGTGTCCGCTGTGCCGTGCGTGTGATCATTGCTTGTACAGCCCTCTCGCAGTGTCCGGAGCAAGTATGGTGGGTCTGACACACCGGTGTCAATGTGTTCTTTTTTCCATTTCCAGGAGTGTAGGTTGAAACCTATTATCTGAACACATGATGGCAGGGCAATAACTGGAAGCAGTCACAAATATTACATATCTCTGAGTATGCATATGAAGTATTTAAAGTGGAGTGACCACACAAAACTAATCACAGGAAAGGCAGATGCCAGAATAAGATTTATTGGAAGAATCCGCAGGCATTGTAGTTCACCTACAAAGGAGGTAGCTTACAAAACCCATGTAGGACCAATACATGAATATTGCTCATCAGCCTGGGACCCGTAACAGCTAGGATTGATAGAGGAAATAGAGAATATTAAAAGAAAGGCAGTGCATTTCATCCATGTTACCGAGTGCTAAAGCATCATGGAGATGCTCATCCAACTCTAATGAGGGATGCTGGAAGAGATGCACTGTGAATGACAACATGGTGTATTATTAGGATTCTGAGAGCACATGTACCTAGATGAGTCAAACAATATTTTACATTCTCCTACAAGTCTCAAAGAAAGACAATGAAGGTAAAATCAGAGATTTGAGCTCTCGAGGAAGCTGACCAACAACTGTTCTTTCTGCACAGCATTTGTGACTGGAGCAGGAAAGGGGAGAAGGGACAATAGTACACAAAGTATCATCTGTCATGCTGTAAAAGGTGGTTTGATGAGTATAGATGTAGATGTAAAAACATTGAGGAAGTTTGAGTTATACCACTCATGAGTGTGAAAATACTGACAAGGATATAAGTTTGACTTGAGGCCCTGAGAAGTGTGTTAATGATTGCCTGTGCTTTTTTAATAGAAGTGTTTGACCATGGTGCAGAGGCAGTGACAGGTTGGTCAATGTGTATCTGAAGCTGGTGGGACTGGGCCTGTAGTATTTCTTACTCCAGATATATTTGACAATCTGCATGTTAGACAGGCTCTAAACAGTGCACAATCTATGTGACCACTTCTAAAGCTGCACCTGAAAATTTTAAAACTCTGTAACCTTATTTCTTCTTCCAGTCAATTTGTTTGATACATGATGTCTGGAAAGGTTCTTTTCTTGGCTCTTTCCTGTTATAACATAACGACACCAACACACTGTTACATCAAGTATTCTATGATTACAATATCAGTGATTTGCAATTCAAATCAATCAACTCATAAAAATATTTGGGTGTAAAAACAATTTGTTGGGGGTTTGAAGTAAAATGATCACATAGGCACAGTTGTAAATAAGGCAGATAATAGGCTTCAACAAAAAAATCAGTTTTTGAAAATATAATATAATTGGATAGATAAAACGTCTACTCACCAAGCAGTGGCAGAAGAACACGCATATACACTCCTGGAAATTGAAATAAGAACACCGTGAATTCATTGTCCCAGGAAGGGGAAACTTTATTGACACATTCCTGGGGTCAGATACATCACATGATCACACTGACAGAACCACAGGCACATAGACACAGGCAACAGAGCATGCACAATGTCGGCACTAGTACAGTGTATATCCACCTTTCGCAGCAATGCAGGTTGCTATTCTCCCATGGAGACGATCGTAGAGATGCTGGATGTAGTCCTGTGGAACGGCTTGCCATGCCATTTCCACCTGGCGCCTCAGTCGGACCAGCGTTCGTGCTGGACGTGCAGACCGTGTGAGACGACGCTTCATCCAGTCCCAAACATGCTCAATGGGGGACAGATCCGGAGATCTTGCTGGCCAGGGTAGTTGACTTACACCTTCTAGAGCACGTTGGGTGGCACGGGATACATGCGGACGTGCATTGTCCTGTTGGAACAGCAAGTTCCCTTGCCGGTCTAGGAATGGTAGAACGATGAGTTCGATGACGGTTTGGATGTACCGTGCACTATTCAGTGTCCCCTCGACGATCACCAGTGGTGTACGGCCAGTGTAGGAGATCGCTCCCCACACCATGATGCCGGGTGTTGGCCCTGTGTGCCTCGGTCGTATGCAGTCCTGATTGTGGCGCTCACCTGCACGGCGCCAAACACGCATACGACCATCATTGGCACCAAGGCAGAAGCGACTCTCATCGCTGAAGACGACACGTCTCCATTCGTCCCTCCATTCACGCCTGTCGCGACACCACTGGAGGCGGGCTGCACGATGTTGGGGCGTGAGCGGAAGACGGCCTAACGGTGTGCGGGACCGTAGCCCAGCTTCATGGAGACGGTTGCGAATGGTCCTCGCCGATACCCCAGGAGCAACAGTGTCCCTAATTTGCTGGGAAGTGGCGGTGCAGTCCCCTACGGCACTGCGTAGGATCCTACGGTCTTGGCGTGCATCCGTGCGTCGCTGCGGTCCGGTCCCAGGTCGACGGGCACGTGCACCTTCCGCCGAGCACTGGCGACAACATCGATGTACTGTGGAGACCTCACGCCCCACGTGTTGAGCAATTCGGCGGTACGTCCACCCGGCCTCCCGCATGCCCACTATACGCCCTCGCTCAAAGTCCGTCAACTGCACATACGGTTCACGTCCACGCTGTCGCGGCATGCTACCAGTGTTAAAGACTGCGATGGAGCTCCGTATGCCACGGCAAACTGGCTGACACTGACGGCGGTGGTGCACAAATGCTGCGCAGCTAGCGCCATTCGACGGCCAACACCGCGGTTCCTGGTGTGTCCGCTGTGCCGTGCGTGTGATCATTGCTTGTACAGCCCTCTCGCAGTGTCCGGAGCAAGTATGGTGGGTCTGACACACCGGTGTCAATGTGTTCTTTTTTCCATTTCCAGGAGTGTAGAATGTATTGTAGTTTGCAAGTGTTTGGAGCTAGTGGTTCCTTCTTCTGGCAGAAGAGTTGAAGGGGAAGAAAGCAAGCTGAAGGAAAAGGACTGGTGAGGTATATCAAAATAAATGTGGAAGATAGGGCAATGTGCAAGACAGTGATTACTGCTAAAACAATTTGCATGAGTTAATAGAGCAACAAGCTAACTGCACTGCATGTGGGAGGGAGATGGTGGAAAACAGATAGGGCAGAAAATGAAAGATGTAGAAAACTAAAAGGAAGTGAAGGAAGGAATATTTGTTGTGAAGAAATGCTCAGACTGAAGAAACTAATTTGAATAAGGCCAGATGGGTGGAGAGAACCAATACATCTTGTAGCACTTGTTCCCACCTGTAGAGTTCTGAGAAACTGGCGTCTTTGGGAGAATCCAGTTAGCACATGTGGTGAAACAGGCACCATGGTCACGACTTTCATGTTGTCGAGCATGCTGTGCAACATGATATTGTGCATTGCTAGTGTACATGCTCTGTCTATGTCCATTCATTGTAATGATAACTTGGTGGTAACCATGTAGATGAAAAAGGGTGAACAGTGTTTACGTAATAGTTGGTATATTGCATGTGTCATTTCACAGGTGGTAATCATTTTGATAGTATTTGTTTTGCTAGTTACAGTGCTGATATAGATGGTGGTAGAAGGGTGCACAGGGTAAGTCTTGCAGGAGGGATGGTTAAGGGGTAAGAGCGATAGTGTAGGGAGACAGATGTTATAAAGTTGATTAGGGTGCCAGGAAGTCATAGGTTTGGAATCAGGTGGGTGCTGACTGAGAAACTGTTCAGCATCAGACCAACCATGTGCATCGAGGGTGTTGGTATAGAGAGAGGTGGTATCAGTGGCGACAAGCAAGGCATGTCGTAGGAGTGGGATGGGCACAGATTTCAATGATCTAGGAAATAGTTGGTGTCTTTAATAAAGGAGGGAGATGTTTGATCAACTAAGACAGCTGTGTGTTCAGTGGGTGCTTTGAAGCCAGCAACTGTTGCATGACCAGGTTAGTTGCGTTTGTGGATCTTAGGAAGAAGGTAAAAGATGGGGTAAAAAGCTCAATGGATAGAGGTGTTAGGCTTTGTGAGGTGCCTGATGTTATAAGGAGGGACTGCATATCAGTTTGAATCATAGGGGTGTGATCTTCATGGCAGATAATAGACTTTGATTCATTAGGAGGATACTAGGAAAATACAGCCAGTCTACAAAACAAACTGCTTACAAATCACTTGTGCATACCATCTTAGAACATTGCCCAAGTGTGTGGGACTCATACCAAATGAGACCAATGGTGGACATGGAACATATTCAAAGAAAGGTGGCATGTAATGTAACAGATGCTAATTAATCAAAGGGAAGTTTGCTTACACAATTTCAAGAACCAGTATTAAGGGAAGAATGTAGAGGCATTCTTCAGGCCCCTGTGTATTGCTCCCATAGTGATTGTGAAGACAAGATTAGATTAATAACAGCATGCATTAAGGCACTTAAGCAGTCATTCTTCCCACACTCTGTATGAATGTGAACTGTGAAGAAACACTGACATGCGGAATCATGTAAAAGTACCTTCTGTCGTGCACTTTGCAGTGATTTGCAGAAGATATACATAAATTAAATTTGCAGCATAACAGTGACAAATCAGAATATGAAAACAATGCATGACACCTAGTGGGTAATTGTACTTTGATGTAATCATCAGAATTGCAGACTTTAAAAAAAAAGGGTGTTCAACCAATAGCTGAATGAAGTAAAATATGTGCTGCCTGAATGCTATTTTATGTTCATGTCCTGAGTGGTATGTAATGCTGAACTTCAGTTTTCTTGCTTGTTCAGTGCTTAATGTAAGTACTGGAACCTTATGAATCTTGGCTCAACATAATCATTTGACATAGTGTAATGAAAAATATTGTGAACAATAGAGATTCCAGGTTGTAACATTAACAATGTAAGGAAAAGACAGTTTGCTACTTACTGTAAAGGTGACATGTTAAGTTGCAGATAGGCACATTTAAAAGACACTTACACATTAACTTTGAGCCACAGCCTTTGTTAGAAAAAGAAATATGCTCACATGACCACTGTCTCTGCAAGCTTAAACCAGAATGCAACTGTCATGTGAAATGGAAGCAGCAATCTGGAAGTGGCAAGGAAGGGGAAAGAATAGCAGTGTATGGTTGGGGGGAGAGAAGAATGCTGTCTGGCAAAGTATGCAGGCATCAGAAAGCCAACAGATGCAGTGTCAGGAGGCTATGAGGCAGGAAGGTGTGGAGGAGGGAAACAGAGCAAAAAAGAGGAGCCCCACAGCCTCCCGAGGCTGCACCTGTTGGCCGTCTAGCCTGTGCATACTTAGCCAGTCAGCGCTCTTCACCTTCTTCTCCCCCCACCCCCACCCCTCCCCCCTCTCCCCTCTGCTATTCCTTCCCCTTACTTTCCTCCTTCAGATTGCTGGTTCCATTGTTGCATTCTGATACAAGCTGCTGGAGATGGTGGTAATTTGTGCATGAGGTGTGCTTCGTTGTGTGAATGAATAGTGTGTGTTTCTCTTTCTTTTTCTGACAAAGGCTTGGGCCAGAAGCTAATGTGTTAGTGTCATTTAATTGTGTCTGTTTGATACTTAACATATCATATTTATGATAAATAGCAATTACGTTTTCCTTACATAACTGAAAAATCTTGTGATATTTAAAAGAAAGAAGTTGCATTGCAAAGAATGTAAAAACAATTACATAATTTTTTTTTAAAAAGACCATTTACTATAGATTTCTGTTTCATCATTTATGCACATATGTGTTTCTTTTCAGCCATCTAATATTCTTTTGGACTCTGAGTGTCACTGCAAAGTGGCTGATTTTGGTCTGGCAAGGTCACTGTCGCAGCTGGATGATGGTTCTGGAGAAGGATTGAGTGATCCACCTTTAACTGACTATGTTGCTACCCGCTGGTACAGAGCACCAGAAATACTGGTGGCAAGCAAAAGGTAAGTAAGCATTATTTATACTCACTTAATTGTAGACCTGCTGCTGATGTTCTATATTACTGCTAGTAAAAGAAGACATTTGAGGACTGTGCTTTCTCTTATGTTTTACATGTGGCTGTTAGCTGATTTCCACACAAAGCAATAACTACAGATTTCCAAATTTTTTATTGAAGGCTATAAACAGTCTTTTGTAAACATGCTGAAAATTCTTGTTATACAAAGAATAAATGAACATTTCCGTCTTTTTAATAAAGCCTGTACATGTACACACCATTAGAGAAACTGCAATTTGAAAAAAACATTGATAATATGTACTTCACGAAACAGCAGCAGTTACTATGATTTAAACATTACTCCTCCCCCAGTGTGCTGTACAGTATTTGTTATTACATGAGCGAGTACGATTAGTCATAAAAATGTGAACAGGGATAGACACCCCACAAAAGAAATTACACGTACATATTAAAAAAAAACTGTTTCTGAAAGAGATGTTGCATTAATTAAAGACACTGACTTAATCAGAAGGTGTAGGACTGAAATCCACATCTGGTGATTCTAATTTAGGTTGTCAGTATTTTTTGTAATCATTCAGAGATGACATCTTCAAGAGACCGCTGGTTAATTTCCTGTCACTACATTAGCCAAGTTGAGATTGTGCTCCATCCTTAATGATTTCAGTCTACGGTGTCAGGGGCTAGAATAGACCCGTGGTAACTCCTGCCTGTTGAAAGAGGCACTAAAATGAGTCCTGTACCTAGATACCTAGTCAGGTGATGATGACTCATCTAGTATGAAGGCAACCATCAGTATTAGCTCACATTGCAACCTGTCCCTCAACCTTTCTGGTGTAATTACTTGTGGTCCCTTGTCTCCTTTTAGGGTTTGACCTTCATTTTTCCAGACCTCCACTTTTCCAGATCTCATAGAAGTGCAGGCCATTTGGGGAAGAACACCTTATGTGGTACATAAACTATTGAGTCTCCACTGCAATCCCATGCACCTACTATTAGAGTGGATTTATGTTCACACCACAAATCTAGAACAGTTGCCAATCCATCATGGGCAGGTCATCATGGACCTTCATGGTTGTAGCCCCCTGACAAAAAAGGGATTGCACTGCTAATGCCTGAGCTGCAAATGCCCCATGTATGTCAAGAAGTAGGTGCCTGTCCAGTCTGAGCACTGGGGCTCAGGCAACAGCTTCTTTGCCAGCTGGCCTTTGCTGTGGCAGGTTGGCACACAAGGGGCAGCCTCTGACTGGAGTGGATAGCATCATGGTGGCTGACTCATGTTGAAATGGATCAAAGTTACCCATAGTGCTGGCCTTGCTAGCACTGCTGTATCAGCAAATAGAAAACAAGATTTCTGTGCAGAGACTTACAAACTTATGTCATTTTCATCTTGAGCCACACTATGGAATGAGACTCAGGCAAGAAAAAATGGGGACAGACAGCCCAGTTCTAAGTATGCTCCAGAACCAATAAAGAATGTGTTACAACAGTGAAGCCACAGTTTTTTGTTGGAAATATTTGAGAGTAAGTTTGAAGAAGTTGGTGCAATAGAGAAAATGGGAAATGGATCTCTGTTGATCAAAACTTGAAATGATAACCAGTCCCAGTCACTTCATAACTGTGACAAGCTTGGGGGTATACCAGTTACCATCTCTCCTCATAACAACCTCAACTGGAATCTAGGTATTATCTTCCATTAGGACTTAAAGTTACAAAGAACTGCTAGCTAACCTATCATGGCATGAAGTACATTTTGTTTGTCATATTAAGAGAGGTCGTAAGAATGGTAGAGTGGACACTGTAGCTTTCATCACAGCCTTTGGTCGAAATGTTTGGCGTGTGGAAGGACAAAGGATGAGGGTAGACCTACTGAAAACCTCCCTAAATGTGTAAACTGCCTAGGACACAAACCCCCTCATTCACTGACATGTCCAGTTTTGAGAGGTGGAAGAAAATTCAGGAACATAAAACACTGACTGCGTATCACATCAAAATACCAAATAAAAGTTTGGATAACTCCAGCCTGTAACCTGATATCAAACTTTTGAAACACTGTGACAATATTTCACACCTAGCCTGACAATGGTGGCCCCAGACATCAATTCTTAGTCCTAGGCACAAGTCATAGCTTTTTTTTCAGTTGAGGGAGAGAATATCAGCTCATTTGAACCCCAAAACCACAGCACTCATGGTAACCATCCCAAACGCACAGCTAGAGATACTTTAGCATCTGATGATGATCCTGATTCCTCATCTAGTCAGAGTATCGATATAGAGGACAGGCCCACAATAATTAGGCTTCATATTCTGGCTGCAGCTTGCTCCCATGAGGGGCGCCACTGTAGCTACAGACATATCATGTTGGGTGGGTCATTGCCTTGAGTGTGCCAGTAAATCCCACAGCCCATCAGTTGCCAGTCAGTCTTGCTAGTTCATTGAAGCCTTAGAGACACACCATTGAGTACCAGAATGGTTTGGACTGCTCCTTGGACTGTTTGTGTAAACTTGTGATGAGTTTTGTTACACTCTGGACTTTCTGTTTGTGTAGCTGCTCACTTTGTGAACTCCACAGTTATCAATCTCAAGAAACACAAGCCAAGTTGCTCCCTTCCCAGAAAGAACAGACCAGCAGTCTAACACCAACCAGTGGTTGAAATGGCTACAGGCTGTGAGTCATATAAAAGAGGATCATCTTTCACCCCATACACTCAACACAGAAAACTCCTTACTGAAGCTTTGTTACAGGCACAAAAAGGAAAAATTGAAATGCTACCAGATTTTGCTGTTCTGATCGATCTGTCCCCGTTTCCCCAAGGCTCGAGTCTGTGAATACTGACTAGGCCCACACATTCAGTGTGAGCATGAATCAACAGCATAGTAATTTGTACTCCCGTTTCCCCTTCACCGCTATCCCAGATCTCAGTATGATGTTCTTTCAGTGCAATTTGGCCACCAGCCCAAACTCCATAAACTTGTTGCTACTTTCTCTGCAGTTGGTGTGGCATTTCAGGAACTTAGTTCTCAGAAACCCAACACCCTAATGTTAAAAATTACAAATCCTACTGAAAAGTTTACAAAGCTGGCCGGGGTGGCCGAGCGGTTCTAGGCGCTATAGTCTGGAGCTGCGCGACCGTTGCCGGCCGAAGTGGCCGTGCGGTTAAAGGCGCTGCAGTCTGGAACCGCAAGACCGCTACGGTCGCAGGTTCGAATCCTGCCTCGGGCATGGATGTTTGTGATGTCATTAGGTTAGTTAGGTTTAACTAGTTCTAAGTTCTAGGGGACTAATGACCTCAGCAGTTGAGTCCCATAGTGCTCAGAGCCATTTTTTTGCGCGACCGCTATGGACGCAGGTTTGAATCCTGCCTCAGGCATGGATGTGTGTGATGTCCTTAGGTTAGTTAGGTTTAAGTAGTTCTAATTTCTAGGGGACTGATGACCTCAGAAGTTAAGTCCCATTTGAACCATTTTTGAAAAGTTCACATTAATACCACAGACTCATCTGGAGGAGTCTGCATGCACATGTTGTTTTGCTTTGATATGTGCTTACACAAAAAGAACAGGTTCTCAGGTAGAAAATTAATAATACACACTTGATTAGCAATGACATAAACAGAGACACTTCTTGAAAGTCTCCTTGGGTTTGCTGTCAGATCCTAAAATCTACTTGATTCAGTATTGCAGCACTCCAACTGTTCACCATCTTCAGGAGAAAGCTGCTGCTACTGCTGAGTCCTGCTGAAAACTGATACCAAGGCAGCAGATTGCCATCCTATACAGATGTCTGTATTATACATAGTGCATGTGCCACCCATCACAGTTGCTGCCCTCCAAGAGCGGGCAGGTGGCGCCAACCTTAGTAGAACACTGGCAGCAACAATATATCACACTCGAAGACTATTTTTACACTTGGACTAGATACATAGAAGAACATTCTGTTTTGATGCGGGCTGGTGCAGGGTTCAAAGGTCTGCTAAAAGAAAAGCCATTGTCTCTATTAATGAAGTTATCTACCAAACTAATTACAATGGCCTCTTTATAAACACTATCCCAAAAATTGGAAGTGTTGGCAACTATCATTGTCTTATCAGATTTCATTCTGCGTCCCTTGTTTAAGCAATGTTCTGCCACAGCCGATTTTTCCAGCTGTTGCAGCCTCATATGATGCCAATATTCCATGCACCTGTTCTGAACTGTGTGAATTGAGTGACTGATGTAAACCTTCCTATGTTGACACAGAATTTTATATATGCCAGGCTTCCTAAGGTACAAATCATATTTTACAGAGCCAAGTAGTGTCCTAATCTTGAAAGGTGGATGGAAAACATACTTAGTGTTAAAACTACTTAAAATTCTTTCAGTCTTAAATGATATGTCCCCAGCATTGGGGATAAAGGTAGCAGATCTGTGCTCCTCTTTGTGCACTTCCAGGGATGGTCCAAACTCCATAGCTCAACAAATCTGCTTCTCAGAGTATCCATTTTCCTGAAAAACTGCCATCAAATGTACAAATTTATGGGTTAAACTCTCCATGTCAGAAATGGCATACCGTATTTACTCGAATCTAAGCCACACTTTTTTTCCAGTTTTTGTAATCCAAAAAATTGTCTGCAGCTTAGAATCGAGTGCAAAGCAAGCGGAAGTTCTGAAAAATGTTGGTACATGCTGCCACAACTAACTTCTGCCATTGAATATATGTACATTATGTAGCGCTACACAGGCGTGCTTTGTAGGCACAAAGATAAATACTGGCGCCAAAACCTCTGTGTCAGTAAATAAATTTTTAAAAAAAGGTGGAAGACGAGCTTTTTTTCTCCACCCCGAGTTTAGACCACTGCATTTTCATACATTATCCAACAAAGTAAATACAAATTCCGTATTGTTCATCTTCGAATGTAGCAGAATTTCAATGTACTACAAAAATCCGACTGGCAAGACTGTTTGGGATGTTTGTCAATATGGCCAACTCTATGTTCTGAATTTTTTCCTACCTGTGAGAAGAGATAGTTGCTAATAGGAACCTGATGAAATGTGAATCACATGCAGTATTCTCTTCACCATAAGAATAATATGAATATAAACATTTTGCCATGTATTCTTTCGTGTTTGCTGCTATCTCATTTAAATCCTGTCTGCCTAATAAACTACGAAACTAGAGTGAGACAACAGCAAACGCGGAAGAATATACGTATTGTGCCATGTTTATATTCGTATTATTCTTATGCCTAGTAGTGATACAGTCAGAAATGAAGCATGGAAACTGACTAGATTTTTAAATCTAAAATGACTCTAATTTCTGTGCAGAATTTTATGTACTAAAGAAGCGGCCGCAAAGATTTTCAAATGGAGAAAAATTTTCGCCTAACTCTCGTTCAGAACATGTTCTATCATACGCAGTCTATTATTTGGTACTTGTTGATCATTATCAAAGAAAGCAGCAGTGTAAGTAACAACAAATAGCAGTCTCTTGCCATTGTTTCACTCTTTTTAAAAGCGGCGGCAGCGCGCACAAAAGCAAGCCATACCGCGAGCGGCGACAGCGCGCACAAAAGCAAGCCATACCGCGAGCGGCGACAGGCTGTAAACACGCACTATCAGAATGCGACAAACAATGCACGACACGTACAGTAATGCATTTTCAGCTTAGAGTGACGTAAACACCTATAACAAAGAAAACAGCAATCGATTCAAACCAGATGAAGCACGTGAAAGAGGAAGGGTAGCCGTATAAATACGGACGGAGCACCTGACGCATAGCAATGGCTACCTGGTAAAGCTTAACTGCTAAGCTTACGACTCGAACCAAACTACTGTAGCTGTATTGTCATTCATTCGACCTATATTGTGTCTCATATTACAGTGGACCAACTTTGTTTTGATTTGGATGTGCGGCTTAAAACTTTTCTCTCCTTTGGAATTTCGAGTCTCACCCAGGTGCGGCTTAGATTTGGGAAAAATTTTTTTCTTTGATTTCGAGTCTCATTTTTCGGGTGCAGCTTAGATTCGAGTGCGGCTTAGATTCGAGCAAATACGGTAAACTGACTATCAGCACGTGCTGCACTACTCTACTGCCCATCTAGGTGAATCAATTATATGAATGTCTGAAAGAACGGACACTATGCATTCGTATAATTGATTCACCTAGATGGGCAATGGATCCACATTCTTCAGTGCAGATGCGCAAACATGTATGACCTCCTTAGCTAACAAAGGTACTAATGTAAGTATGACAAATGGAGAAAATGTAGAAAATCTCAAATGAACTAAAGGAGTCATTAAAGAGAAACTCAGAGTTTTAAGTAAATGATAATAGGATGATGAGAGGATATTCTGAATGAAGCAAAACAATTGAGAAATGTCTGTGAGTGGACGTGAGAAGATAAATGACAATAGAGTGTGAAAAAATGGAAAACAGCGACACATGGACTTTTAAAGTGAAAAACCTGGAACAGACATGAGCCAGAGAAATAACTGTGACAATAATGAAAATAAAATGAGAGTGGGCATAATATACATTCAGGAGAATTGACAGTGGATCAACCAAGGATGAATTATGTGCAAGCCATCAGAACTCTTGCAGGCAAATGTTTGAACAATTAGGCACACTAACAGCAGCTTGCCAAAACATTTGTTGCCTTATGAAATTCTGTCATTAACAAACAATGAAAATCTGAAAACAGTTCCTCAGTCTTTAAGTGCCAGATGAGTTTGTCTCTCTCTCTCTCTCTCTCTCCCCCTCCCTCCCTCCATTCACAACATCTAAATCAAATCAAATAATGACAGAGTAGTTTGTGGACATTTGGAACCCTTGAGCATATTGCATTTTATTGTCAGGATTTTGAAATGTACAGAATTGAATGCGTACTAAAGTTCTCCAGGTGTTTGCTAGGTTAGCTAGTGACCCAGTTTTGTAATAACATGTCAATAGCAATGCAGGCTCTGTCTCAAGACACTTGTGTTCTGAAATTTTTCTGGTGTAGCATATCAAACTAAATAGTCAGTCAGAAGTGTCAATTATTGGTATGAATGTGAGAGCATTAGTGCCTCTGAATTAGAGCATGCAAGTGATAAGTGTACTGATGTGTGTCATGCGCATCACATAGTCTGAGTGTGTTTTCTCCTGCAACAGTGCTTGTGGCTCTCCTGTCCTCCCTTTCTCATCATCTATCTAAACTAATCTATCGCCTTCATCGTCGTCATTGTCACCAAATTCTAATGCACGTATGTCCTTACAAAGATTGATTTAACGTTTATCAGAGGTTAATTACACACATTGTTAATGTAAATGTAATGATAAATGTAGTTCACATAGTTTATAACTTATTATTATTATTATTATTATTATTATTATTATTATTATCTTCTTCATCATCATCATCATTATGTGTTCTACCAAGAGGTAGGTCTTCACATGGCTGTTCTTTTTGCCCTTCTGTATTCCGCTACTCTCTTCATTTCCTTGTAGCTTCCAGATCCTTCAGTTTATTTGTTTATTCATTCAACAAAAAAGCGTTTCCAGATACAGGGACACAGAACAAACACAAAACAAAACAGTATCACAACACAGTAAGAATACAGTATTATTTCAGTAGATACATAAATTTTAGCTTTATCTACAAAAGAGCTTGCACTACTTGCAGTAGCTGCACTATCTTGCTTCAAGTCACTTGCATCTCAAATGTTCTAAAAATTCTGTTGCTGAATAAAAACAGTGATCAAATAAGAATGCCCTTAGGGTTTTATAAAAGAGTGTGAATGATGATATGATTTTTACCTAATGTGGAAGGCTATTGTAAATTTGTATACCACTGTTTATTGTGGAACTTTGTAGGCTTATGTCCTTACTGACTGGACATGAACATCTTTTAAACTCTTTTTAACATACATACGGTTTCCTAGTATGTACGCAAAATCTTTAAGTGGGCTTAAGGCTTTCTTCAGTCACTTGTTGACCAGTGTGGTTTGACAGTAGAAGATAGCAAAAGGAAGACCAAAGTTTTATAACTCCACATTTAAAAAATCGTTCACACAGCAGTATCATATAAACGTATCATTGTTTGACCATTACACAGACTTATGGATGACGTAGTAATAAGCAGCCCTGCTGTGGAGAAACAACTGGAAGACTTGAAAACAAATAAGTCACCAGGTCCAGATGGAATCCCAGTTCAATTTTTCAAAGAGTGCTCTACATCATTGGCCCCTTACTTAGTTTGCATTTATCATGAATGTCTCTACCAGTGCAAAGTGCCAAAGGACTGGAAAAAAGTGCAGGTGACTCCTGTGTACAAGAAGGGTAAAAGAATGGACCTCCAAAATTCTGCACCAATATTCTTAGCATTGATTTGCTGCAGAATTATAGAGCATATTCTTGGTTTGAATATAATAAATTTCCTAGAACCCAAAAAGCTCATATCCATGAATCAGCATGACTTTAGACAGAATTGCTCATGTGAAGCCCAGCTTGCTTTTTTCTCACAATATAGTGCAAACTATGGATGATGGGCAACAGGTAGATTCAATATTTCTAGAGTTCCAAAAAGCATTTGATATGGTACCCCACTGCAGACGTGCATATGGAGTAGGCTCCCAGATATGTGACTGGCTCAAAGATTTCTTAAGTAATACAACCCAGTATGTTGTCCTTGTCAAGAAGTGTTCATCAGAGATAGGGGTAACATTAGGAGTGCTCCAGGGAAGTGTGATAAGACAACTGCTATTTTCTGTATACATAAATGATCTGGTAGACAGGATGGGCAGCACCCTTTTGGTGCAAAAGCCAATATTGAAAGTACATTGTCCTGGATGCTAATTCTAAACAAATCAAAGGCATCTCATCCAAATATGTTTTCACTGTCTCTTGATTTCAACACAGTAAAATTCATTGTCCTGGAGTGAGATCTCTGACAGGCAAATTACACTGTCCAAGTACTGGAATTTCCTGTCTGTTGTAAGCAGTGAGGTGCTTGCTAGATTTATAAATATGTGGTGAGCCTAACTGTTTATACATGGCATGATTAAGCAACGTTACTGAGGCACCTGTGTGTAACTGAAAGTTGGCACTATGGCCAGCACTTCATAATGAGACAAACAGTTGGTTTGAACATTGTTGCACAGCACTAGGGCAAGAAGGCGGCACAACCTTAATCTTACTTTTGCCAGAACCTGTTGTAGGTTTTGAAAACACATTGTTCACTGCCTGTACATGAGCCTGTTTTTTCTGGGAGTGGACAAAATTGGCATATTTGTGCCGTTGCAAACAAACTGCTTGGACATGGCTTTTTTTTCTACATATGTAACAAATGTGTTACCTGATGGGCAGTCCTGTCTTTTATGGCAAGCAAAACATCTAGGACAAGACTTCACTAAATTGCCTACATATCTATGTGGCTGTCCACACGGCTGTGTACACGCTTGTTGTTGCGGCTGCTTGGGGCAGTCACAAGCAAGGGGCAACTTGACCCAACAAATCATGCCTGGTCAATTTAAAATACTTGGGAAAGTGGTGGATCAGAGTACTGTAAGACCTGTTCCCATACTCTACTATCTGGGAGATTGAACGTTATAGCATCACGTATCATGAGATTACTGTAAAAGTTGCCGCAACTACACTTAAATTTATGCTTCCTAATAGTCATGACTGTTAATTCTGTGTACCATTGATGGTACGTCTGGTTTTTTTTTTTTTTTTTTTTTTTTTTTTGAAAGTGAAAGAACTGATATCTAGTGACAGTAACTTGGGCTAGCTGGTCATAATACTGAGTTAATGCAGTGATTACTTGGTCATAGGCAAGTTTATTGGGATTTGTGGTTGGGAATAGTTTTTGTATTAACCTGAACACTGGGGGCCCTGCAATCAAAAGAAAGTATTGTAACTTTATGGTACCTTGAACATGATGAACTTGGCAATGTGCTTGGAAGTGAGCCATGACTGTGGAGGAAGACGTTCTTCCGACTGCACCCATCATCTGGCTTGCGAGGCAACAGGAACATCTTCCTGAAAACCGCTGCTAGGGCACACATCTAGGCCTGAGGGTGTGTCCTGGAGCAATTGCTTGTCCTGTCGATGGCAGTGGTGGGTCCAGGTCTATTGGGTTGGAGAGGGGGGGACGGCAGGGGCGAGGGTGCGTCATTGATCCACTCCTCCTGGGGTTCCCTCATGGCACCAGTGGGTGGCTGTGAAGGCCGCGATGTCCCTTGAAGCCCTGAATCTGGGGGAAGAAAAGCTGCAGAATTGTGGAGAAAATGACATGCATAAATGTGATTCTGGTGGTGGCACTGCAAACCATCTGGGCCTGCAATCAAGTACATAAAAGAGCCAATGCATTCCTGGATTATACCTCTTTCCCAGCGCCCATGGTTACCATATACCCTGAAAAAAATAAGATTGTGGGGCACAAAGTGATACTTGTGGACCATTGATGGCACCAGATGCTGTGATGGTTGTAGCAAGTGTAGCAGCATCCAATGGCGGGGGGCATGCAGAAGTTCCGTCTCATGGGTCTCATGGGTGGGAGTGATGGGAAGTGAGAAAGAGTTACAGCAGCTATTCCCGTGTGTGGGTACTAAGTGTTCTGCTTCTCCATTGGACTACGGGTGAAACAGAGCACTTGTTAGATGACGAGGGCCATTTCGTTCACAAAACTGTTCAAAGTCACATGAAGTGAACCATGGTCTGTTGTCCGACACGAGCACTTCTGGCAAACCATCAATGAAAAATATAGAGGACAACACTTTAATGGTGCTGCATGATTTGATAGAAGCCATAGGCACTACAAATGGAAACTTGCTAAAGCAATCCACCACTATGAGCCATCAAGGGAGAAGATGTTGTTTGGTGGCCAGTATCCTCTTTCTACAACATAAATGGCCACGTGGATTAACAGGGTTCTTTATTTACATGAACAGAGAGCTACTTATCTTCAATAGGGTCTGTGTGCTATGGTACAGGTTCAGTACTTGCAGACAGTATCGGCAGTCCTGCTATAGACACAAATCTGGATGTTATGTACTGGCATAGCCTGTGCTGAACTGTGCTACTCTGTGAATGAATGCCAGCAAATGCCAGCTTGGAGTAGTGAGTGAAGTCAGTCCATCTGTGAGCTGCTGATTGAGACTGACTGACTGACTGACTGACTGATTGACTGTGCTGGTGAGACTGAGCCCTCCGGTCAGAGGCGGCAGTCTAAATTCTTGTGGTTGAGAGGGTGTTGGCAGCATGTTGCCTGCAAGTCTGTCTTTGGCCTCTCTCCTGATAGGCGCACTTGATCCAGTCAACTGGTGTACTGGTGACAGCTTATGCCAGCACAATATGTGTATGCCATTTGAAGTTATTTTGAAGTCATGTGCCTAAAAACATTGTTTCCAGAGAAGATGAAATTTTGTTGGTGTTTATTGTCACACTGGTGTTGCATACATCACTTTTTAAACAGAAATTTAGGCATGTTGATTTTTGGTGTTTATTAGTAGCTTATCCCTCTCAAACCGTCTATTCAGCTGTGCTGTAGTTTTATTTGCAGCTGCCTGGAGCTGACTTGGGGCGTTTCTTGTAATAAGGATGCACATGTCATCTGCAAAAAAAGTATTTGTTTGTGACTCAAAATTTAAATCTAAGTCATGGATATACAGGAGAAAGAGGATTGGCACAACTGTGGATCCATGAGGGACTCCTCATTTTAGAAATTATAAACATATCCAGGTACTTTCCTTTAGTTCATGTTTTATTTGTATTTTCTGTTTCCAGTTTGTCAGGTGCAATGTGAACCATTTAAGTGCAGTGCCTCTAATGCCATATACTTGGAGCCTGTCCATCAGTACATTGTGGTCCAGTATGTCAAAGGCATGAGTCTAAAAAATGCCAGTGGCACTTTCTTTTTTGTCCATTGTTTGCATGGCATTGTAGATAGCACTAGTTATTGATTTGTTTTTCCTGAATCCATGCTGAGTATCAGTGAGAAGTATGCTTTTCTCTAAAAATTTCATTAATCTATTATAAATAAATTTTTAACCAAACAATGGAAAATCCAGGATGGAATGTAACAATACCAGAGAAGGAAAGTTGCTACTCACCATATAGCGGAGATGTTGAGTCGCGATAGGCACAACAAAAAGATTCACACAATTATAGCTTTCGGCCATTAAGGCCTTTGTCAGCAGAACACACACACACACACACACACACACTCACGCAGATGCAACTTGCAAACACGTCTGCAGTCTCAGAGAACTGAAACCACACTGCGAGCAGCAGCACCAGTGCATGATGGAAGTGGTGACTGGGTGGGGGTACAGGAGGAGGCTGGGGCATGGAGGGGGGGGGGATAGTATGGTGGGAGTGGTGGACAGTGAAGTGTTGCAGTTTAGATGGAGGGCAGGAGAGAAGCTGTGGAGAGGGGAGAGGGTATGTAGCGGAAAGGAGAGAAATAAAAAACAAAAGACTGGGTGTGGCGGTGAAATGAGGGCTGTGTAGTGCTGGAATGGGAATAGGGAGGGGGCTGTATGGGTGAGGACAGGGACTAATGAAGGTTCAGGCCAGGAGGGTTACGGGATTGTAGGATGTATTGCAGGGAAAGTTCCCACCTGTACAATTCAGAAAAGGTGGTGTTGGTGGGAAGGATCCATGTGGCACAGGCTGTGAAGCAGCCATTGAGATGAGGGATATCATGTCTGGCAGCGTGTTCAGCAACAGGGTGGTCCACTGGTTTTTTGGCCACAGGTTGTCAGTGACCATTCATGTGGACAGACAGCTTGTTGGTTGTCATGCCTACACAGAAGGCAGCACAGTGGTTGCATCTTAGCTTGTAAATCACATGACTGGTTTCACAGGTAGCCCTGCCTTTGATGGGATAGGTGATGTTAGTGACCGGACTGGAGTAGGTGTTGGTAGGAGGATGTATGGGACAGGTCTTGCATCTAGGTCTATTACAGGGGTATGAGCCATGAGGTAAGGGGTTGGTGGCAGGGGTTGTGTAAGGATGGACAAGTATATTGTGTAGGTTCTGTGGATGGTGGAATACCACGATAGGAGGGGAGGGAATGATAGTGGGCAGGACATTTCTCATTTCGGGGCATGATGAGAGGTAATCAAAACCCTGGCGGAGAATGTAATTCAGTTGCTCCAGTCCTGGTTGGTACTGAGTTACGAGAGGAATACTCCTCTGTGGCCAGACTGTGGTACTTTGGGAAGTGGTGGGAGACTGGAAAGATAAGGCACGGGAGATTTGTTTTTGTACAAGGATGGGAGGATAATTACGGTCATTGAAGGCTTCAGTGAGACCCTCGGTATATTTTGAGAGGGACTGCTCGTCACTGCAGATGCAATGACCATGGGTGGCTAGGCTGTACGGAAGGGACTTCTTGGTATGGAATGGGTGGCAAGTGCCGAAGTGGAGGTATTGCTGGTGGTTAGTAGGTTTGATATGGACGGAGGCACTGATGTAGCCATCTCTGAGGTGAAGGTCAACATCTAGGAAGGTGGCTTGTTGGGTTGAGTAGGACCAGGTGAAGCAAATGGGGGAGAAGTTGTTGAGGTTCTGGAGGAATGTGAATAAGGTGTCCTCACCTTCAATCCAGATAACAAAGATGTCATCAATGAATCTGAACCAGGTGAGGGGTTTAGGATTCTGGGTTTTTAGGAAGATTTCCTCTAGATAGCTCATGTATAGTTTAGCATAGGATGGTGCAATGTGGGTGCCCGTAGCTGTACCGCGGATTTGTTTGTAGGCAATGCCTTCAAAGGAGAAGTAATTGTGGGTGAGGATATAGTTCGTCATGCAGACTAAGAAGTAGGTTGTTGGTTTGGAATCCATAGGGCATCTGGAAAGGTAGTGTTCAATAGCAGTAAGGCCATGGGCATTAGGGATGTTAGTGTACAGGGAGGTGGCATCAGTAGTGATGAGCAGGGCACCGTGTGGTAAAGGGACAGGAACTGTGAAGAGTTGGTCGAGGAAGTGGTGGATATATTTTACATAGGAGGATAGGTTCCGGGTAATAGGTTGAAGGTGTTGGTCTATGAGAGCAGACATTCTCACATTTTTCTATGATTTTACTGAAGCCTAATAAGGCTATACTTTTCTATATTTGATTTGTCACCTTTCTTATGAATAGGGACCACTTTAGCAATTTTTAAACAATCTGAAAATATGCCTGTTAGAAAAGATGAATTTACTATATCTGCAAGATGCAGTGAAATTTTTGTAATACATCGCTTTTTGATGCAGTTAAATTATTTGTGATATCTGCAGGGTAACACCTAAAAAGATTTGTGATGTGTTGAGAATCAGTTACACTCTTGTTGTCATGGTTCAGGGTGAGATTTTCTAGTTTAGGGGACACTTTTCTGTTTTCATTTGACAGTAACTGTGAGGTTGAGCAGTAGCTCTTTCCTTTGCTACTTCCAAGAAAATCATTAATGAAGTCCCCACACAGCACTACTGATTTCTTGTCTAGATGGAGCCTATTTAGTACAGATTCAAGCTTATTTAGGATTGACTCAAAATTTCCATTTGGGGAGAGATAAATACCTGCCACTATATTTGCCGCACTGACTTCAATAAGAGCAAGCTCAGAGGTCCTTTCTGCATTGAGATACTGAAACTTATTAATAGATTTATGTTTTAGAACTTGCTTGATAAAAATTAAAGTACCTCCATTTTTATAACTGTTTCTCCAGAAACAATTTGCTAGTATGTACCCTAGTGTAGAAAAAGAGACAATTCAGTTAATATCTAGCCAGACCCTGTAATGCCCAGAACACTAATGAAGTGGAGTTCTGTATTTAGTAAAATCTTTACATTTAAAGTTTTGTTTGTTGTTGTTGTTGTTGTTGTTGTTGTTGTGGTCTTCAGTCCTGAGACTGGTTTCATGCAGCTCTCCATGCTACTCTATGCTGTGCAAGCTTCTTCATCTGCCAGTACCTACTGCAACCTACATCCTTCTGAATCTGTTTAGTGTATTCATCTCTTGGTCTCCCTCTACAATTTTTACCCTCCACGCTGCCCTCCAATACTAAATTGGTGATCCCTCGATGTCTCAGAACATGTCCTACCAACCAATCCCTTCTTCTAGTCAAGTTGTGCCACAAACTCCTCCCCAATTCTATTCAATACCTCCTCATTAGTTATGTGATCAACCCATCTAATCTTCAGCATTCTTCTGTAGCACCACATTTAGAAAGCTTCTATTCTCTTCTTGTCTAAGCTATTTATCATCCACGTTTCACTTCCATACATGGCTATACTCCATACAAATACTTTCAGAAACGACTTCCTGACACTTAAATCAATACTCGATGTTAACAAATTGCTCTTTTTAAGAAACACTTTCCTTGCCATTGCCAGTCTACATTCGATATCCTCTCTACTTCAACCATCATCAGTTATTTTTCTCCCCAAATAGCAAAACACCCTTACTACTTTAAGTGTGTCATTTCCTAATCTAATTCCCTCAGCATCGCCCGACTTAATTCGACTACATTCCATTATCCTCATTTCTCTGACAGAGTTAGAATGTCATCGGTGAACCTCAAAGTTTTTATTTCTTCTCCCTGGATTTTAATACCTACCCCAGATTTTTTGTTTTGTTTCCTTTACTGCTTGCTCAATATACAGATTGAATAACATCAGGGATAGGCTACAACCCTGTCTCACTCCCTTCCCAACCGCTGCTTCCCTTTCATAACCCTCGACTCTTATAACTGCCATCTGCTTTCTCTACAAATTGTAAATAGCCTTTTGCTCTCTGTATTTTATCCCTGCCATCTTCAGAATTTGAAAGAGAGTATTCCAATCAACATTGTCAAAAGCTTTCTCTAAGTCTACAAATGCTAGAAACGTAGGTTTGCCTTTCCTTAATCTTTCTGCTAAGATAAGTCGTAGGGTCAGTATTGCCTCACGTGTTCCAACATTTCTACGGAATCCATACTGATCTTCCCCGAGGTCGGCTTCTATCAGTTTTTCCATTCGTCTGTAAAGAATTCGCGGTAGTATTTTGCAGCTGTGACTTATTAAACTGATAGTTCGGTAATTTTCACATCTGTCAACACCTGCTTTCTTTGGGATTGGGATTATTATATTCTTCTTGAAGTCTGAGGGTATTTCGCCTGTCTCATTCATCCTGCTCACCAGATGGTAGAGTTTTGTCAGGACTGGCTCTCCCAAGGTTGTCAGTAGTTCTAATGGAATGTTGTCTACTCCAGGGGCCTTGTTTCGACTCAGGTCTTTCAGTGCTCTGTCAAACTCTTCACGCAATATCATATCTCCCATTTCATCTTCATCTACATCCTCTTGTTTGTTATTGATTGAATATTTTGACGGCAAACAGAAAGACCTTTGCTTATGACAGTGTTACTACCCAGGGCCCATATTGGTTGAAAGCACCGATGATGGCTGTTAATCAGTTGAAATCAATTTGCAAAAGTGAATAATAAAACATGATTTTCCGACTGGTTGCTGCATATTTGGTAATTTTAGAAAGACTTTGTTGGTGCAATTTATTTGATTGCCATTACAGATTTTTACATTAATATTAGAGTTCCCTAAAGGTATTTTTATTACACCACTAACCTCATTCTTGCTTGGTAAGGATTTGTCCACAAAAAAATCATTTGTGTGCAAGTGTAGAGTCTTCTTCTGAATTGTTGAAGTCCAAATATATTCTTGCAGTGAGCTGTGGATCACTTGTGCATAACAGGGATATAATTGATTTTTTGGTGAATGGAGGCGATGTTAAGATGGATGTGTTTTTTTGATATTGTGTGCCTTATCTCTGATTTCTTGATGACACATCTGTTTATTTTTTCATCATAAGCTGCTTCCCCTCTCCATTTAAATGTGGTCCATATGTAGTATGAAATATATGTCCTATACAGTTTCTGTATTTTCATACTTTGTGCACATTTTCGAGAGCAGTACATTTGTAGCACTTATCTCTTTTTTTACACATGACCACAGAGGAAGATCATATCAGTGTGGAATGGTCATTAACAGGACATTTATATGAGTCAAGTGTCCTAAACACTTTTTTAACTTGTCAGTGACTTTTGAGGTTTCATTTTTAAGTACATCATTTGCTCCTCCAAACAACACAAAAATCATTATGTGTTAAATTACTGACTTCAGGCAAGTAGACAAGTTTTCCTGTTTCAGACACGGGAGCAACAGTATTAACAAATGCTGTTGCATTTCCAACATTTTTGTCATTGATCCAAGTAGCAGTCCCACTACTATGATGTCAGCAATGACAATAAACTTTGTTACTTTTTAATATTCTGACACATTGGGGCTGTACATTATGGCTTTCAGAATGGAGGGCAGATACTTGTGAATTTTCATTAAAAATTGGAGCATCAAACTTTTGTACGACCTTTTCTTTTGTCAATTTTGAAGCTCAATAAGTTTTGTAGTATCAATTAAGGCATCATCTTTTTTCTTGGTGCTGTGTGTCACAGTCGTTTATCTTACCGGAGCTACTTTCGAGATTAGTAACGGTGTATTTCATCTTGTCTGCTGAAATTACACTACAGTTTGTTGGACTTTCCTGGTGAATAGTGTGCATTTTGGAAAGTTGCAACTTTTTGTATTTGTCTTTCCATATTTGTACATCTGTAGTTAGTACAGAAACAATTTCTTCTTTGCTTCTTTCTTGTAGGCTTAATTTTGGGACACAACGCTTCAAGCACAGCCACAGTTTTTTCTTTGGGTCTGCTTTTGCACAGCTGTTTTACATTTTACACATGATTCCTTTGATACTTGTCCCTTTGCAATAATATTCTTTTGTTTTTTCCTCCATGCAGTGAACTTTTTCTGTAGATGATGTGGAGCATATACTTTCACACACTTTGACTCTCTTACCTAATTTTTTCTTATATTTTTCAATCAATTGGTTAATGGTATGAAGTGAAATGCATTTATGATTGTCATACACAATCCTAGTTTCACAGTCTGGCACATTAAAGTCATCCACCATCTTGTACCTTTTCCTGTCTTTCATTCTCAATGCAGACATTAAACTTTCCAATGCATTCACTGTCAAACAGTCGCATCGCAACATGTGGCCAAGGCAGTTTTTCTTTTACTTATAACTTCCAATAGTTTCCTTCTCTTCACTATTCTTTCCAGCACCTATTCATTAGTCACTCTCTGCACCCGACTAATCCTTTTCGTCCTCCTTCACACGCACATCTCAGATGCTTGCAACCTCCTTTTGTCCTCTTTTCTCAATAACTATGTTTTGACTTTCCAACTGCATGGAGTGCCACACTACCTAGTCTTTTCCTGAGCTCTTTATCTAGCTTCCCACATAATAAGTTTGTCTTTCTATTGAAAGCTTCCATATCTACTGCAATTAATGCTTTGGTATCCTGGTGGCATCTTTGATCTTCTATTATTATATTTTCTAGGTATTTGAAAGCTGTCACTTGGAAAATTTTAATTTGCCGTATCTTAATATTAGCTATTTTATTTCCTTTGCCAACCACCACTCTCTTTGTTTCGTTTTTCTTATTTATCTTCATACCATATTTTTCTTTCAGGTCTTTTAACATTTTATTTGCACTACTTTCACTTCCTGCTAGTAACACCATATCAACTGCAAATAATATAAATGCTATTCTTTTTCGTTCAACACAAACTACATTTTTTTCCAATTGAGCATTTCTCAATAATTTCTTCTAGGTATGTCTGAAAGAGCAGAGCAGAGAGACAGCAGCCTTGCTTCATTTTCCCTCTGATCACCCTTTCCCCATTTTGTAATCAGTCCAAGAAAATGACTTGCAGGGGAAGATAAGATTGAGGGAGCATGAGTTCTAGCAAAAAATAATAGTAGCTCAATCTGTTGACATTATTCCAAGATATTTGCTAAACCAGCACATTAAATATGAGTAAGCAGTTAATCATTTCCATGGATTATTTTTTTTGTTATTATTATTATTATTATTATTGTTGTTGTTATTTTCTCATTAAGCAGTAATTTAATTTTATGAGTAACCATTTTAGGAGTTGTTTAAGAAGCTGCACTATGTTCTGCATTACTTTTGACTGCTAACCACATGTTATTTAGTTGATATTGTACTCTGTTGTGACTCACTGTGGATCACTATGGGAAAGTGGTTGATGGGCTAGAACCGATTGCAACAATGAAATTCAAAAATGTATTTATTGAGTGATATGTGTCCTCATTTAGATATTTATATTACATTCTAGATTTACCAGTTCTGCATTTGACGATAACTTTGTTTTACAGATACACACATGGTATAGACATGTGGAGCTTGGGATGCATACTGGCTGAGATGCTTTTGGGAAAACCTCTATTTCCTGGATCATCGACAATCAACCAGATGGAAAGAATTATGAGTGCCTTACCAACACCATCAAAAAGTGGTTTGTTTCTTACAATAAATGATTTCATAAACTGAGAACTAGTTTTTCTGTTTAGTTGGTTACTATATTTTAAACCTAACATTTCTGCAATGGCAGATATGTTCAACACCTTTTATATCTACTAGTTGATCACACTAATGTAAAGATCATCTCACTCTTTGAGCAGTACAAGTAACCCTGGATGAAGTTTTGAAAATATTAATGCAGAACTTAGAGAAATGGTCAGACAGGACAGGCATCCACACATGGATGTGACTGTCATTTTAATGCATCTAGGAAGGGGTGAATTACACAGCTAATTCAAAGAAGCATCCATTCTGGCCAAAGCATTACCCATCCTGTTCTAGTTGTTTTCAATATTTTCACAATACATTTTTAGAGTAAAGTACTGTGTAATATGTAAGTGCAAAGTAAATATAGTCACAGTTAGATGAGCTACTAGTGAGACCACAAAGTACATCTTGGACAAAGCAATGGGTCTGGAAAAGTACCCATTGAGTACCTTTCATCAAATCCTAAGAAGCCTCATAAACAAAAATAATGAACTTCTATTATCAATATATCAATACAGGAACTAGAAGAGTAAGTGAAATATCAGCAGGTGGGTCATGCTTATCAAATGTCATTGGAAATCACTTCAGCTCAACAGACAAATTTAGGCGGACACTTATTTAAGAGGTGAGTTATGAATGAACTAAGGAGACTTGCTCTGATTTATTTACAACAAGAGATGTATGCACAGGATCCTTACCAGAAACAGTGCAAGCTAACTTAAGTCCGTATTCCAAAGTAAAGCTGGGTCCATGCCATATCAAAGTTTTGCATATGGCAAATAAAATCCACAATATTAACACCTAAGTCAAACCAGTAACACATTCGCTGCACACTCCACAGATTGCTTCACAACCGATGCAGACCAACCATGGGCAAACTTGTATGCCAAATGGTCTCACGGTTCTGTCAGAGGGTGCTTGCTTCTAATGACAAGCACTCTCTGAGTTTTTTCGGTAATGACATGACAGCTGTTTGGTTTCCATAGTGACTGTAGGCGGTGCCATATATCATCCCCCGCTGTCTCCTTCCCCCACCCAGCATGACTGCTGGGGGAAAAGATGCAGGCAGTGTGTGGTACGAAGGAGTTGTCACCGGGAAAAGTGACAGGTCAAAGTCCGTGGGCATCACTTTGGAATGCCGAGGCTCGATGGGAGATACATGAGTCACCATGAGACCAGAGGGTCCACTGGGGCAGAGAAACTGTTGGCTGCTGACCATGGTGGTAAAGTCAAAATTGATTTCAATGGTGCTGCAAAATCTATGGGCGGAGGCCACAGTATACATCATGCACCTGTGGCAAATGAAGATCATCTCATGGATGATCCGGGTTAGGTGGTACCAGAACTGCCAGGCCCACACCGAGGTGCTCACCTCAAAGGGAGAAGCCTTGGTGAAGATGTGTGATGGCGGTGATGAAGTGTATCCAAGAGAGTGCAAAGATGGGAGACCATGAAGCTATTTCACTGCATTCTGCATTCTGCAGTCTGGATGGCCCTGTAAGTTGCTAGAAAACCACAGAGGGCATCATTTCCTTACAGGTGACAGCCACAAGGTAGTTCCCAAGTGTTTCAAGTCCAATTTCCAAAGTTTGAATCCAAATAGGTTAGGGATGGTTGTATGAAAATACACTTGTGTGGGTTGGATCTGAGTCCATTTTCCACAAACCTCTAGAACAAAATCTCATCATTGTGAAGGTGACCATCTGGGGTTGCACTTGTGACAAAATGTCATTAAATAATGAGGCACAATTGAGAATATCTTGAACAAGTGATCCATAAAACACTGAAATATGTCAGGGACTGAAGAGATACCACAAGGTAAGCAGTTATAAAAATGTTATGAAAAGGATAGTTGCTACTCACCTTATAGTAGACATGCTGGGTTGCAGAGAGACACAGCAAAAATGTTGTCGGGAATTGAGCTTTTGACCGACAAGACAATCATTGAAAATAGACAACACACACACACACACGCACACACACACACACACACACACACAAAATTGCAGCTCTCACACGCATGACCACTGTCACTGGCAGCTGATGCCAGATGGCAATCAGCAGTGCATGTTGGAAGAGGCAACGGGGTGGTGGGTGTAAAGAGGAGGCTGGGCAGGGGGTGGGGGATAGCAGGTTAGGGGTAAGGGATGGTAAAGTGCTGTTTGTGGGAGCATACAGGGATGAGATGGAGAGAGGGTAGGGCAGCTAGGTGCAGTCAGGAGGTTAGACTGAGGGCGGGGGTAGAGGGAAGAGGGGGTATCGGAAAAGGTGAAAAGTAAGTGGGTTGGTGGAATAGAGGGCTGTGTAATGGGAACAGGAAAGGGGCTAGATGGGTAAGGACAATGACTAACAAAGGTTGAGGCCAGGAGGGTTACAGGAACATAAGATATATTGCAGGGAAAGTTCCCACCATCACAATTCAGAACAACTAGTGTTTGTGAGAAGGGTCCAGATGGCACAATCTGTAAAGCAGTCATTGAAATGTCATGCTCGCATAGAATGCAGCACAGTGGTTGTAGCTCAACTGTTAGATCACATGACCTGTTTCACAGGTAGCCCTGCCTTTGATGGGGTGGTGATGCTTGTGACCAGATTGGCATAGGTGATGGTGGGAGGATAATGTATGGGACAGGTATTGGATCTAGGTCTGTTGCAGAGATTTGAGGGATGGGGCAAGGAAATGGGAGCAGGGATTGTATAGGGATGGACAAGGATATTGTGTAGGTTTGGTGGGTGGTGGAATACCACTGTGGGAGAGGTGGGAAGGATAGTGGGTAGGACATTTCTCTTTTCAGGGCACAACAAGAGGAAGTCAAAACCCTAGTGGAGAATAATGTGATTTAATTGCTCCAGTCCTGGATGATACTGAGTCATGAGGGAAATGCTCCTCTGTGGCTGGATGGTGGGACTTTGGGAGATGGTGGGTGACTGGAGAGATAAGGCATGGGAGACCTGTTTTTGTACAAGGTTTGGAGGGTAATTACAGTCTGTGAAGACCTCAGAGAGATCCTCAGCGTATTTTGAGAGGTACAACTTGTCACTACAGATATGATGGCCACAGGTGGCTACACTGTATGGAAGGGACTTCTTAGTAAGGAATGAGTGGCAACTGTCAAAGTGGAGATATTACTGGTGATTAGTAGGTTTGATATGGACAGGGGTACTGATGTAGCCATCTTTGAGGTGGAGGTCAACATCTAGGAAGGTGGCTTGTTATATTGAATAAGACCAGGTGAAGTGAATTGAGGGAGAAACTGTTCAGGTTCTGAAGGAATGAGGATAGGATATCCTCACCCTCGATCCAGATCACAAAGAAGTCATTAACAAATCTGAACCTGATGAGAGATTTGGGATTCTGGGTGTTTGGGAAGGATTCCTCTAGTTGACCCATGATTAGGCTGGTATAGTATAGAGCTATGCCATGGCTAAAGCTGTACCCCAAATTTGTTTGTAGATAATGCCTTCAAAGGAGAAGTAATTGTGGATGAGGATCTAGTTGTCATGGTGACTAGGAAGGAAGTAGCTGGTTTGGAATCTGTTGGGTGTTGGGAAAGGTAGTGTTCAATAGCAGTAAGGCTATGGGCATTAGGGATGTTAGTCTAAAGGGAGGTGGCATCGATAGTAGTGAGCAGGTCACCATGTTGTAAAGGAACAGGAACTGTGGAGAGTTAGTGGAGAAAATGGTTGGTATCTTTTGTATCAGAGGGTAGGTTTGCACGTAATAAGCTGAAAGTGTTGGTCTACGAGAGCAGAGATTCTCTCAGTGGGGGCACAGTAACCAGCCAGAATGGGGTGTCCTGCAAGGATTTATGTACTTTAGGAAGCATGTAGAAGATGGGAGTGCAGGGAGTGGTAGGGGTGAGGAGAGAGGTTTTTGGGATGGGCCTATGGATTTGAGGAGACAGGAGATCCTGCTGGATTTCTAGAATGAGGTCGCTGTAACAGGGCTTGTGGGTGGATGAGTCTGACAGCTGGTGGAACCCTTCTGCCAGGTAATCACTGCAATTCAAAACAACAGTAGTGCAGCCTTTGTCAGCAGATAGGATTATAAGGTAGGGACCCATTTTTAGGTGGTGGTGGTAGCAGTTATAATGGTATAGGCCATATGACATATTTAGCAAGAGCTATGATGCTGCATACAAGGGGATTTGAAAATATACCTTTGTGATGTAAACTTTACTGAATAAAGTGCTGATGTCTAATTTTTCAAAGGGTGCATATGGGGTTTGTAAGGGATAAATTTGCAATGCTGCCTTTGCTTTGAATGTTACTTTGAAACTACCACAGTCTAACACGCCAACTACCAGAGGAGTGGCCCATTAACTGTGAGGAATAGACATTAACATGTCTTCATGAGTGGATCAGCCTCTGTCACCTTGCAAGTGATGTGAGCTTTGAAATCAATTCTTTTCCTTCAAACTAGTGAGAAAATTTGAACAAATATGCACAGAGAGTCTTTAAGATGGCACAAGGCCCTTCAGGTTGGATGCTGTGCCCTGTTTCATGAACATTAAATCCAAAACATAGAAAGACTAGCAGAAGGGAGGGAGGAAGGGGAAACTGTTGGATAGAGGATGTGGGGCACTGGGTTACTGGAGATTTAGGCCAGGCCAGCACACTTATGGAAGTGAAGGATGTGTTACAAGGGTAACACCCATCTGCAGAGAAGCTGGTGGTGAAGGGAAGTATCCAGAGAGCCTAGATTGTGATGAAGTCATTGAAATTGAGCATGTTATACTCAGTTGTATGTTGTGCCACTGGGTGGTCAACTTTGTTCTTGGCAAGAGTTTGACAATGGCTATTCACACTCATAGACAGCTGGTTGGTTGTGACACTGAGAAAAAAAGCTGCCTAGTGTTTTCAACAGAGTTGGTATATGACAAGGTTGCTTTTACAGATGACCTGGCCTCTGATAGTGTAGGATAAGCCTGTGACCAGACCGGTGTAGGAAGTGCTGGATGGATGGAGTGGGCATGTCTTGCATCTTGGTTTTCTGTGGGGATATAACCCCTGTGACAAGTGGTTGGATACTGTGTGTGTTGGATGGGGAATGGAACATACTTTAGGAAAGGTGGTGAAGATCTTCGGTAAGGTGTTCCTCATTTCAGGGCATGAAGATGGATAATAATGAATGACCTGATGAAGAATTGGTTCAGTTGTTTCAGTCAAGGGTGATGAGAGGATGCTATGTAGCTGATTTTTGGTCATGATGGAAGGATTAGTAATGTTTGATGATATGTTGTGGGAAATCTGTTTGTGGACTAGGTTTGATGGGGGGTAGATGTCACCACTACAAATGTGTCCCCACAGGTGGCCAGGTTGTATGAGAGTGATTTCTTGGTGTGGAAGGGATGACATATGTTGAAATGCAGGTACTGTTGGTGGTTAGTGGATTTAATATGGGCAGTAGTGTGGCTGGAGCCATCCGAGATGTGGAGGTCAATATCCAGGAAGGTGGCGTATTGGGTGGAATAGGATTAGGTGAAGCAAATGGGAGAGAAGGGTTGAGGATGTGAAGGAATGAGGATAGGTTGTCTTGGTCCTGAGTCCAGATCATGAAGACACAATCAGTGAATCTGAATCAGGCTAGGGGTTGGGAGTTTTGGGAAGTATGCATTCCTAAACCATCGACTGCACACTGACCAGTGTAGCGCCACAAAATGCCATCAGGAAGGCATTCATCCGCACATCAATGGAAAGAGTGGGCAGTGCCACACCTCCAGGAAGACACACACACCACCTGTCAACACTGATTTGATTAGCCCCCCATCACTGGTCGGCCCGGTTTGGTCGCAAACTTCGAGAGCATCAGCACTGAGTAATAGGAAGACAACACTTAGCCTGCATTCTGTGAGTAGTAATAGTGGATGACTGTAATTGCATGTAGGAAGCACAAGAAGTTAAGTTTCTTTTCTTTTTAGAAATAATGTGTTCAATTAATCTTAAAGTGTTATGTACAGATCATTTTGGATTCCTGCCACTGGCCATCACAACTTCTCTCCTTCCTTGTTTGTGTCTGTGCTGACTCCCACGGAAGTCAATGAACAGGAAACTAGGAAGGTTTCCTATAGATGAACCATAAACAAGCTGACATACGAGAGTGCCATGCGGGTGCCCATGACTGTGCCATGGATTCCACAGCATACTTTCCCTTCACAGGAAAAGTTATTGTGTAACAGGATATAGTTGGTAAGGTGCATAAGTAATGAGGTAACGTATATGAAGTAAGAAGTACATTGGGAGAGGTAGTGTTCAATGGCTGCAAGGCCATGAGTATAAAGGATGTTGGTGTATAGAGAGGTGGCATCAATAGTGATGTGTTGCTGACTGTACAACACATTGAGGTCATCCAACCTTAGAAAACACTTGTTGAAGACAAAGTTGGTAGTGGTGGTGAATTAAGTCCACAACTTTAGTTGTGAAAATACACATGGTGTGACCTTTCTGGCTGAAGGCCACTACTGGAACCAAGCTAGAGTGATGGCTATCTTGCTGTGCTCAGATTAAGGTGACCATGAGATACTAGTGAACCTGTGAAGGCACCCATTAGGTCTTCCTGGTGCTTCTGCGTTGTGGGGCTTGGAGCTGGTGGCTGTGAAGTATTGTCATGAACCTATTTCCTTCAATAAACTCCCTCCTCTTCATTGTTTTTGTTTCTCATTTATCCAGCATCAGGCTGCTTTGGGACATTTATGGTACTTCTCCACTTCCACGATTCTTCTTGTTCTACAACTGTTTTTTCTCCAGTCCAGATTCCCCCTTCTTAAAGTGGTCTTAATCCGGTCAATTCATCTTGCTCTGAATCTTCATCTTGCTATCAGACTTGGCCTCCTTAATTCATTTTGGTATTCTTCCCTCTACCATTCTCTTTACTGTACATGTCCAAACCATTTTAACCTACTGTCTTAGTCCTATCATTCAACTTTTCTGCTCTCATTTCTCACACTGTCTCTCCTTGTTTTCCTTAACATACTTCTTAGGATTTCGGTTTACTGGCTTGGATTCTGCTCTCCTCTCTTCCTATCATTTCCAGACCTCTCATGCATATGTCGGTATGAGTATTGTTGAGGACAGAGTTGGTTGTGGTAGTGAATAAAGTCCATGCAGTAAGTATTGAAAAACATTGTTAATCTCATTTCTGTGGCTGTGCCCTTGTTGCTTTGAGCATCTGAATTTTCAAGGTTTGTATTATCCCCTCTTCCTGTGTTGTGTGTGACTTCATACACAAAGGTAAGGAGTGGTGCACTGCATAGTGGTGTAGCAACTGCCATCATGAGAAAGCTGGACAGGAGCATAAATGATTAGTGAACAAGTTAATGCAACAGACAGAAGCATTACTTAACTTGTATTTCTCCAAGCATATGAAGTCTCATTACAAATAATGCAGCTAGAAACACAGTGCAGCTATCCCAGTTTCAACCAGGATGAGGCTTGCTGTACTAAACATGAATGATGCTGTCATAGCAATGAGGCTCCAAGTGCAAGTGGGCTGAGCAGCTGCTGCTGGCTGTCATATATTGTGGCAGCAGAGAGTGCTCATTGTATGGAGCTGCTGGAGCTGCAGCTCAGTGTGTGTGCACCATTGGGCCCGCCAGATCCCGCGTGGTCACTATCGGTGCCTAATGGGAACTAGCGACTCCTTACCTATGACACCTGTGGGGTGGTATTGATACGTGATACAACATCCTGTTCATTAGGGAAATTGAAGTTGTATAAGTACTTGGATAAAAGTTGTGGATCATCATCAGAAACTGCTGATATCAGCAGTGTCTTCAATCGTGAATTCTAAAGTGATGTTTGCTGAACATTGAGGTATATTGTATTTGTATTGCTGGGTGGGAAAAATGGAAGCACCTCTTGAAACTGATGCCCAGATTTGAATCCTGTCAAATGAGAATTTCCTAAGCAGAGCTTCATCCATAGATTTCTACAGGAAACAGTGAGCTCAATGTGACTCTTCAAGATCTCATGTGATGAACAGCAGTTGGCCAAGTATTTGAGTAGTTAGATTCATTGCTTCTTGATGGGCATGTTTATCTGGAGTGTGATGAGTCAGAATGTCTTTAATAAGTGCACTTTCTACTGAATCATTGTAAGGTAGCTATGTAAGTAATATAAGTATATATGTATAAGCAGTATAAACATAATTGTAGATGAGTGCTTGTTCTGACATTGAGCTCTCTGAAGCCGTATGGCACTGCTGACTGTAATAATCTTCCAGTATTGTATATAAGAGATCAGATGGTAATGTTATAGGTTTTACCAGACATGACAACTTATAAAGCAACTACAGTTGTTCAGAGTTTGTCCAAGAATTGAACTGAATTGAATGAAATTTTATTGTCGCTTAGCTTTTACAGCAATTGACAAGTCAAGTTACATATATACAAGTTATACAGCATATATACATGGGTTGAAGATCAATATTTCACTATTGGTTTTCCATAAAGTGCAGTATTTAAAATCAAATAATATGAAAAAAATTGCATCATAAATTACTCAGTTAAAGAAATTATGCTGTACTCTCCAAACGGGTACAACTATGATATTTTACAGTCATAAAATTCCTGAAGTGAGTAGCAAGGATTTGCAGCTAACCAACTGAATAATTTGTCTTTAAATAAATCAAATGGAGCTTCTACCCATTCTAGTGACAGTTTGTTAAACATCTTCATACCCACCAATTCGTAGCTGTTCAGTGACTTGGATAATCTGTAGTAAGGTATGTCAAGATGGCTACTATTTCTGGTTCCATGAGAGTATACCTCTCTTCTACGCTGGTATTCTGATAAGTTGGTCTTTATATGCAGTAGGGCAGTGTAAATATATATGTTTATAACAGTTAATATTTTTAAGTTGATAAACAGTGGTTTGCAGTGGGCCAGTTTATCACTGTTTGTGATCATTCGAATTACTATCTTCTGAAGTACCAAAATGTACTGAAGGTGTGAGCTATTGCCCCATATTGAAAGCCCATAAGATATAATGCTTGGAAAAAAAAAGCAAAGTAGGCTGATCTTACATAGGCCGCAGGTACATGGTTTTTTTAAATTCCTTAACAAATACCCCACTCTAGACAGCCTTGCACTAATTTATTTAATATGTGACTCCCAAGTCAATTTACTATCTATAACAAAACCTAAGAACTTAACACTATCCATGAAGCCTGTTACTGGGAGATCTCTTAAACTAAATACAGTCTTTTGAGTTTTACTCTCATTAAGCAGGAACCCATTAGCTCTAAACCAGACTGATGCTTATGATATTGTGTCATTTGCCACAGTTTGGAGCATATCCATGTCTGAGCTGATATTGAAAAAAGTGGTATCATCTGCATAGAGAATGGAGTGAGTATTTATGTAAAATGGTAGATCGTTTGTCATTAGGATAAATAGCAGAGGTCCTAATACTGAGCCTTGTGGCACACCGCACTTAACTTCAGCTAGCTGTGATCTCTGTTTACCAATACAAACAATTTGTTTGCAGTTGCTGAGGAAAGATTCGAAAATGTTGTCAACTTCACTGTTTGTGATTCCATAATAAACTAGATTGTTGAGAAGTGAAATATGCTCCACACAGTTGAAGGCTTTGCTAAGAGCACAAAAGGTAGCCTGAGCAAAATTTTTGCCTTCATAATCATTAAGCACTTTTTTAATCAGGGAGCCAATGGCATGGACTGTGGATTTGCCCTTCCTAAAGCCAAACTGTATCGCAATTACATGTCAGAGAATCACACAACTGGGAGTTGATGTTGGATTCCAAACCTTTAGATAAAATAGGTGTCAGAGATATTGGGTGATAGCTAGATGGGCAATTTTTGTCTCCTTTCTTGTAAATGGGCACTAACCTGGATAATTTTAATACATCTGGGAATACTCCTTCAATTAGACATCTGTTTATACATTTAGTAAGACAATATACTATGGGTCCAATTATCTTTTTTAACATATTATGAGAAATACCACATATGTCTTCACTATCAGAGGGCCTAAAATTATTTACAATAGTTAAAACAACATCTGGTGTGACCTCTGTTAAAAGGAATTTATCTTTCAGGGTGTAGTCTACATTATGATATTGAATGAGATCAGCTACAGTTTCTCGCGGCCTCCCAATGTTTTCCCTAATTTGGTTACCAGATTTTATACAGTAGTTATTAAGTTCATCTGCTGAAATTTCTACTTCAGCTTTCTGCTTGCTTTTGGCCACTGAGTTTATTATAGTCCATGCTTTTTTTGTATTTATTTTTTGATGACTCAATGCTGACGAGGTTGTTTTTTGGCCTCATTTAAAGCATACTTATATTCCAAGCAAGAAAACCAGCATTACTTATATTTCAAGCAAGAAAACCAGCATTCTATTGCTCTGGATTAAGCACCTGGAAGGTGGTGAAGTGTTGGGAGACCTATTGGAGATTTGATTGGCCAGTTATCGTTGTCCTGATTGTACAAAATCAGTGGCTAGTCCTTGTTTCCACTGAAGTAAATGCCAAACTGACCCTGTTAGTGAAAAAATACATACTCAGTATATGTACACATAATGCGAGTCGTTAACTAAGAGTATAAGGCCACTCATGCTCCACTGTAACCCGCATCACATAGGAAGGTACTTTTGCACATAGAGGCATACTGATAAGGAAGCGTGGAAAGGATGTGGTCTGCACATGTGTGGTGGCAGAGAGCAGGCAAACGAACTCTGTGTTGCCGACCTGTGCTGCTGAGGATGACAGTCAGGTACACTTTGTTGTACATTCAAATCTATAAGGGGAACTAATAAATTTAAAACTGGTTTTGATCCATCGTCTGCATGAAATAAATCTTACTTTAACGTCATGACAACATTGCATCGACTGCTCTGCAGCTATAGTCATGTGATGTTGGAAGGCAGGAGTAGCTGCTTCACACCTTAACAATATTGAGGCTACTGCTCCACAGCTATAGCTAATGTGATGTCAAAAGGTAAGAACAGCTGGCAAAGATTTATAAGACATCAAGTACAGTTTTTCTTGATGATAGTTGTCTAATGACAGAGGCATCAGAATTGGTTGTAATAATTGACATTTATTGTGATTTACAATGTAATAGACAACAAAATGAACTTCAGACAAAATCTGAAATAATTATATTTGCAAGACAACTGATTCTACTCCACAGAATTTTTTAAAGATGTGTATAATGCATGTGTGTGAATGTGTTTTTCAGTATTTAAGTGTAAACCACTGTGCATCAAAAGAATTACTGGTAGCAAAGACTATTGCAGACTTGTGTAAATGGCCAGTATGTTGTTATATTTTTTGCTGTTAATGGACATTACAACTATAAACTAACTTGTTAGACATTACAGTGAGAGACCGCATTTATGATGCACTGAACAAGCACCTACTGTGAAAAACTGGAGGGAATGGTAACTGATAACACTGAAAACCACTGATATCTTGACTGATAACCCTCCCTGTCATTTTGAGGTGTTTTCTTATTCATGCCTAGAAAATAACAGGGTTTACTTAATCAAAATACCACAGAGTTTTTGATGAATTTATCTGGTCACATTCATGTGAGTTATTAGAGCATACAGTATGCTGGAAAAATCTTAATATCTCCTTGGGCAATAAGTTGAACATTGCACTCAGGTGACAAAAGTCATGGAATAGCATTATGCACATATACAGATGGTGGTAGTATTGCATACACAAGGTATAAAAGGACAGTGCATTGGCAGAGCTGTCATTTCCACTCAGGTGATTAATGTGAAAAGTATCCGATATGATTGTGACTGCACGACGGGAATTAACAGACTTTGAATGTAGAATGATAGTTGGAGCTAGATGCATGGGATATTCCATTTCAGAAATCACCTATTCTGAGATCCATAGCTTCAAGAGTGTCTTGAGAATACAACATTCCAGGAACCTCTCATGATGGAAAGTGCAGCAGCTGATAGTCTTCACTTAACAACCAAGAGCAGCAGAATTTGTGTAGGGTTGTCAGTACTAAGAGACAAGCAACACTGTATGTAATAACTGCATAAATCAATGTTGGACAATACGACAATCATATCTGTTAGGACAGTGTGGCGAAATTTGGAATTAATGGACTAAGGCAGCAGATGACTGATGCAATTGCCTTTGGTAACAGCATGACATTGCCTACAGTGCCTCTCCTGGGCTTATGGCAATATCGGTTGGACCCGAAATGACTAAAAAAAAAACCATGGCATGGTCAGATGAGTCCTGATTTCAGTGTTTAAGAGCTGATAATAGAGTTTGATTGTGCCGCAGACCCCACGAAGCCATCAAACCAAGTTGTCAACAAGACACTGTGCAAGCTGGTGGTGGATCCATAATGGTGTGGGCTGTGTTCACACAGAATGTAATGGATTCTCTGGTCCAATTGAACCAATCATTAACTGGAACTGGTTATGTTTGACTACTTGGAGACCATTTGCAGCCATTCATAGACTTCATGTTACCAAGCAACTATGGAATTTTTATGGACGACAATGCACCATGTCACCAGTCCACAAGTGTTTGCGATTGGTTTGAAGAATATTCTGGACACTTTAAGTGAACAATTTGCCCATCCAGATCAACAACATGAAGCCCATCGAATGTGTATGTGATGTAATCGAGAGAGTAGTTCGTGCCCAATATCCTGCACCAGCAACACTTTTGCAATCACGGAGAGCTATAGAGGTAGTGTGGCTCAATACTTCTGCAAGAAACTTCCAGCGACCTGTTGAGTCTATGCCAAGTTGAGTTGCTGCACTATGACAGGCAAAAGGAGGTCCGACACAATGTTAGGAGGTGTCCTTTGACTTTTGTCTCCTCTCTGTATGGTTTGCATACTCCATAGGATACAAATCCCTAAATCAGTAAAGGCTAAGACGTTCTGACAGACTATGTAAGTGATATGTTGACCAACACATTTTTTAAAGAAAACCAAAGTCTGCTTGTTAATATAGTCTGATGGTGAATTTTTGATGGTAGGTTCAAGGCTTACATGCATTTTCACCCCCCTACCAAAGTCTTTTTCTTGAAGCTTTTCAGTATACCACACACAGTGTACCCATGCTGAATGAGGGATGTTGTCTATTGATTAATGCATGAGCCATTCACTGTCTGCTATCTTGAATGATTTTTTCCCTACAATATAGTCTTTAACCTGTGACCAAATTAATTCCATTGGGCTGTACTGACAGTGATATGTGAGTGCACCAAAACTGTGTGAGCACATTCATGTGCAAGAAAGTTAAGTTTGTATGGTGTCTCTCATGACTTGTATATATTAATCAGCTGGAGGAATTCAACACAAGTCTGGTTTATACTGTTCAGAATACTTTTATTTTTAAGCCAGAGCACAATATTTGCTTTCCTAGTGTTCATGATTGGTGTTCTCTCTGTAACAGCTAAATGATAACTGGCATGGTACATTACAATGACCAACTTTGAAGCAAGAATTGTTCAGTGAGCCAGTCCTTGAAACTGGAAGTGTCATGTCTGAATGGTAGGCACTGTTGTTTTCCTTACACCTAAATACAAGTTTACTCTGAGGAATAAAATTAGAAGATGAGCTAGTATGCAGAATAATTATCTGAGAACCTTTTGCTATGGGAACTTTCAAACTGCCAGTACTGTCACTCATTTTCCAGCAGGTATTCCTGGAATGATTCTGGTTCACCTATGTTTCATTGAGGTTAAACTACCTCTTTTCTTTTATCTCATGCATATTTATAGGGGATGTGGTTTGTGCTGCACCTGTGTCACTTCTTTCAATTAAAAACTCTGTTTTGAACATATTTGAAAGCAACCTCTTTTAAAATCCTTTGCACTGATGAAGTGCTACCTTTGAAGCCAGTTTTGTCATGATTAATTGTAACAAGTTTTTGTGATGTTGGATATTCACCCTATATATTAGCTGCAACAGGCAGAAGCTGTACTTTGTTGATGCAGCACATTTTAGCAATTTTGACCAAGATGAACTCATTCTGCAGTGTTGTTCTTCAGCACACTAGTGTAGAAGTGTGCACAGAAACAGCTAAGTGAAAAATCCATGCAATGTACATGTTTATTTATATATAAAAGCCAACTGTGGGATTTCCCTTTGTGTATATACAAGATTTGTGTGCTGATTTGAAGTTTTAGGTTTGCATATTTTGTTATTTGTGTCACTTCTTTAATTGATTACATCAATACCCATTTGTTCAAAATTTCAAAATATACCACAATACATTTGTGAGTGCCATGATGAACCTGTTCTGTTATTATGTATTATAGCCTTAAACTTAATTATGCTCTTTTAAAATTTTTGAGAACAGTAGACCTATCCTCATTCAAAACAATTGTTCTCTAATTTCATTGTACAGTTACATGAGAAAAAGGCTAATTTTGAGAATTTTTGAATGCTTCCAAAACCATATTTTCATAAGTTACCGGTAAAAGTGTTTTGGATGTATAACTTATTTTTGTAACAAATCAGTGTTTGTGATTCAGTTGAATACATCACCCCAAATATCATTGCTTTTCAATGCAAATAAATGTGTGTATTTGAGAATTTTGGAAGCTACCATTGTCCTTTGCCTAATCTACGAGGCATGATTAATATGCTTGTAATGTGAGGAAGATGAATATGTGAGCCACAACATTTCAGATGCAAAATACAACAATTGGAAAGTGTTCTGAGGAGCAGTGGGTACTCCACAAGCTATTTTGGAAGTATAACAATGCCAAACACTCAGAAAAGTGGCAAATCAGAAATATATACATATCACACAGTAAATAATGAAATGAAATGAAATGTCCTAATGATAGAGTCTGTCATTATTAGGTGGAAGTCAATGGAACTTACTGGGCAGTAATATCTTGATATCTTCTTAGTATGAGGTAATGATGATTTTAATTTCAACCTGCAATTTAGTTCTCTGCATTTTCACCAAAGTGTGATGTGAATTTGGATTACTTTTATACGTATATCATGCATCAACATAACTGCACATCATGTCCTTCATATACATATTGTCATCTGTGTAAAAAATTATTGTTTGTCAGTATGATCTGTCTTTCATGAATTTCATCTATACTGCTGAGAGAGCACCTTTTTTTCTAAAACTGGGCTAATATTTGTGTTGCAGACTTGAAATCAATTTTTGCTGGTTATGGCAGTTCACTTCTTCAGAAACCACCCCCAGGGCCACATAAGAGCTTACGTGAATTGTTGAGCAATTCATCCCCAGATGCTGTAGATCTTGTTTGCAGACTGGTAGTTTTCAATCCAGATAAAAGACTGACTGCAGAGCAGGCCCTTGAACATCCTTATGTATTAAGGTACTTGCAAATCATTTGTAACTTATGCACAATAGTAATTTAATAATAGCTTGAAGCAGTTGATGTTCCACTAATTAAATTTTGGAATAGCCATTTCATTATATATAAATCCCACTGTTTTAAAGATTTATTGCTCCAAGGATCACTATTATTACTGTTTACTTAATATTATTAATGTGTACTTATCTTATAAAATTCAAAGTTTTCTATGAATCTATGCCTATTGTTACTTCAATATTGTGTCTTGAATGTTATCAAACTGCCAACTGACTTTGTTGGTAGAGTTAAACTATCATTTTATTTCATATTTTTCACTACTAAGTGGTTTTGGGTGTGTAGCCATTCTCAAGAGTTAAATATAACATATTAAATTCATATTCTGTGGGTTACAATCAGTGTACTTGTCTATATTGCACAGTTGTCGGCTGGACGTAAGAGTTACAAGCTTGATTTCAGGTGTCATGAAGTAGTTACATGGCATAGTTGTAGTCCAGTGACTATGCTGCTCACCCAATTGCAACTAAATTATTCTATATTGTGTGTTAAGATTTCTCTTTATGAACCACACAAGCGCTATGATATAAATGACAGATTTTGGTAATAATAAAACAGAATTAAAAACAGGCAGAATGACTTTCATTACTTACCTTCAGGATGTGAAGTAATGCCAGTAGAATTATTTAAAAGCTTTTGGAACTGTTACATACTTCCTCATAGAGGAAAGAAGGGTAGATTATTAGGAAGAGTCAGTAAGTCACTCAGACACCAGGATAAATAGGAACCATCTCTGGGGGACAATGATCTTCTCAGTTGCAAAAGCGAATCAAAGAAGTGTGATTTAACATTTTTCATGTCCTTTGCCTTCATCATTTTTTCAGAAAAACATTAATATTGTCGTATAAATGATACTCAGACGAGATGATGGACATTGTTGTGAAATTCCCACAATACTTCATCAGCAGTGGGGGAGGGGGGTGTTGGTTGGGTTGTTTGGGGGAAGAGACCAAACTGCGAGGTCATCGGTCTTATTGGATTAGGGAAGGATGGGGAAGGAAGTCGGCCGTGCCCTTTCAAAGGAACCATCCTGGCATTTGTCTGGAACGATTTAGTGAAATCACGGAAAACCTAAATCAGGATGGCCAGATGCGGGATTGAACCGTCGTCCTCCTGAATGTGACTCCAGTGTGCTAACCACTGCGTCACTTCGCTCTGTCCTCGGTCTATTTCATCAGGGAAACGTACTGACATCATTAGGTGTGGTGAACACATTGCTGAACTGTAACTGAAACCTCCTATTCATGCTAATCCAAGAAGAAAACTCACAGACATAAATATGCCAGATTTAGTGACCAATAGCTACAGTTTGTTGCTTGTTAGTAGGAGACAACTATGTTACCGGCTGGATGATGAACCAAAGCTTTGGCACACACCTAAAGGCTGTTAGTCATACTGTGCATGGAATGCTGTCAGCCAGCCTAGGGAGCCACATGCTGATATACATGTCCACACTGGCATGTGCCAATCCTTGCCAAATGTCCCTTGTGATCACCGTAATTTTAACATGGACTGTGATTTTAACATAGACAGAACTGGATACCATGCTGTGTCCTAAGCTGGTATCCTGTGTCTCTGTTCAGCAGACTTGTTGAACAGTGAATTTCCACCTCTTCTTTGAGAATATTGTTACAGTATGAAGACATCAACAAGATATTTTTGTGGTTCATATCGTGCCCCATACTAGTACAATGATTGGCCATTGCAGATTTCTCTGGTTGGTCCAGACTTGTTGGTTGTCAATATTTGATGCATCCATCTTCCACAGTGCAGCAATCAGTCCATTGTACAATGTCCTGCAGCCATAGGGAATTTTATAGAAACCAGGCCTTTTAAAACCAAGATTGTCTTCCACTGAGCTTAAAAGAGCTGTGAGTTTCATTGGTAGACAGAAGAAACATTTAACTATTTCTTCAGTAGTTTTCTGATTTTCAAAGAAACACCACCATTGTATGGCAAGATGACCATTCCTATTTGTTCTTCATTTTGATTGATTGATTGACTGATTTCTTCCAACTCCTCACTTTGTGTAACTTGTGCTGGGTGTAAGGCATGGCGAATCTCCTGTTTGGAGTATCCATTCTGTAAGAATATGGTACTGAGGTGGCGTAGCCAAATGGATAAGTTGTCTGGATCTGATGAGGCTTATGCTCTATGGACCAATACCCTAAGTGTCCTACTTCATTGTGCAGGATGGTGACAGCTGATGGTCTGTAAGTATAAGTCCACTTGTGTATGTTTATGGTACTCAGCATGTCACAGTATACCATCCTCTTTTCTCAACATGTCCAGGAACAGTACTTCACCATTTTTCTCTGTCTTCATCATAAACTTGATATTTGACTGAGGAGAATTTAGATATTATAAAAATGCATCCAGCGATTCAGTGCCATGGGGAGGTTACAAAGGTGTTACTGACATATCGTCAAAAGCACATAGGTTTTAATTTCATTGACTAGAGCACACTATCCTCCAAATCTTCTATAAAGAGATTAGTCCCACTCTGTCACTTTAACCACATACTTGCCTCTTTGATTAAAATCATAATTTTTCATGTATTTCTCTCTTGTGTTTTTTTTTTTCACTTCAGTGATGTAAACTTAAATATTTCATAAAAATTACTTTCACGAAGCAGTCAAAAACACTGAACAAAATAATTTGTCATTTAATAATAAAAACTTAATTTTTTAGTAAAATCAGTTACAGTTTGTCCAATTTGGTGAACTAAAGTCACATATTTGACAAAATCTTTTACAGTTGATCTCAGAATTAGACAAAATCATAGCACCATGTACAGAGATTTAAAAATTTAATAAAATTATGTTTAAATGATTTTCTTTACACATTAACTGCTGGTCATTGTTATTTGAAATTCAAGAAAAGTTTATACCACTGTGACTTTTTTCCTTATGAAAGCTGTTCAAGTATCATTGGTTTTATCCCATTTTTTGGCTTTATATGTCTTCCAATTTTATTTACATCATGTAATTTCTTTTGATTTTGTATTTGTTTTTACTTATTCATTACCAACAATTCATTCTTAACACTAAAGAATTTCCATCTCAGTTTTTAGGCCACAGCTCCTTCCACATCCGTTCTTGTGTGTTCTGTAACTCTCAAATGAGTATTTGATGTTGCTTTCCCTTTGCTCCAGCACTAGTACAACTCACATTTTCTGTCTCCTTCTTACCATGTAAGGTGGCACAGTGGCTAGGAAACTGGACTCACATTCAGAATGCTATTAAAATCTGTGAGATAATCCAGGTTTATGTTTCGTGCAGTTTCTCCAAGTTATTTAAGCGCAAATGGTTGGATGATTTCATTAAACAGGCTTATGTTTCGTGCAATTTCTCCAAGTTATTTAAGTGCAAATGGTTGGATGATTTCATTAAAATGCCATGCCTAATTTTCTAGCACATCATAGCTTGTATTCTGATGTCATTGTCAACAATGGGGGCATTGCATTTCGTTCTTTCTTTTTATTTTTTACTTTTTCATTATGTTTCATCATTTCTTGTCATTTACTCATTTAAAAGCAAATAATATTCTGTAAATATTCAGGCATTTACAACTTACCAAACCCAAAATCCACATAAACAGATAATTTATAGTAGTGGTAAAATGGTATGAGTTTAGTTTTGTGAAAAATTAATTTTGCTGCATTATATATGAGGAAGTTTCTTCAGGATGCAGTTACATTTATTCTTTTGGTGGATATCACAGTTGATTCAAAATAGGCTTTTTTTAACTTTTTGTGAAAACTTACTTTATACGTATTTGAAACAAATAACTGCTGCACAAACATTTGAGGATTATTAAATAAGCCAAAAACATCTTTTTTTTTTAAGTATGGGAGTAAAATAATTTTTGGTTTGCTAGGTTTCATGACAAAGATCGAGAACCGAAACTGAAACGTAATGTTCTACTACCTCTCCGTGATGATGTGAAACTTTCTGTGGATGACTACAGGCGCAAATTGTATGAATTAATGGATAGAAGGAAACATCACGATAGGCCCAGGTAGGTTTACTGTACTACTCAAGTGTAACTTAACACTTTATGTGTTATTTATGTTTTGCTGTAAATCAGACCCCTGATTGTGTGAATTACATTCCAGAGTGGTTTAATAGATTCCATCTCTGTTTGTAACTGTGCATCAGAAATTTGAAATCATCATACCAGTAAATACTTGAATTGTAATGACAGGAGACATGGCTGTGGTAGAATGGGTAGAGAAGGTTTTAAATTTTAAAAGCAGGGCAACACACTTTAGTAATTACAAAATAAACTGACTGGCAGTAATTTAGTGTCTGTCTGAATGCCAGGCCCACATATTGGTGGTGACATACACTTTTTAAGCACTGGTATCCAGATATGAAGAAACTTGCATAGGATAGACTAGAATGAAGAGTTGCATCAAAGCAGTCTTTGGACTGAAGACTACTGCAGCAGCAGCAACAATAGCCTACAGTAGTGGTTTTTAGTATGTTGTATACAAAGCGCTGTCCCGTCTTAAGGAGAATGAAGATAATTTGTGTCCCTAATACCTACATCAAAGTAAGCAGGTGATTGATGTTAGAGCATAATAAGGGCAATGTTGCCAGTTCAGAATCATCTGCACACACAATTTGGTTGCAGCAGCTGGATATTTCTGTTCTGGATACATCACATGCTACCTGTTAATGCGCAGTGTAGGGTTTGCTTACCAGGTTGATATTAGTCTCTCTTACCTTTTTTCATACCTTCACAACTAGTTTGGGACATTCTGCTGTGTAAAACAAATACACCATACAGATAAACAATGTAAACAATGAGAACAAATCAATTGTTATGTTCCAAATCACAATGTCATCTGCACCTGTCTGTGGCAACTGACACTTGTGGCAACAGAGTGAAATGACAATGGTGAACAGAATAGCAGGCATGACCAAGCTCATTCTGTGATTGCTGGTTGTTGCTATTTTATCTGTGCTGTAAATAACTAGCTCTCAATTACTTTGTTATTCTGATCCAGATACAACTGTAGCATGTTGTGTCAAACCAACTTTAAACTGTAACAATGAAAGATCCAGAATGGAATAATGGCCATATAGTGAAGATGTCAAGTCTCAGACAGGCACAAAAAAAAAAAAAGACTACTAAAGGTTACGTGTTAAGTAGTCTTCTTGTTGTGCCTGTTTGCGACTCAACATCTCTCCTATATGGTGAATAGCAATCTATCCTTTTCATAATATTGTCAACTTTAAACTCTGATAAAAAAAGAGCCAAATCTGTAGCCATAGGCATAGTGGAACAAGTGAGAAAACATTTATCCATAGTATATTTAACACTAAGTGTTGGCAGTGCCTGGAGTGTAGCAGTATTATAACATAGATTGGTGACCAGTGGATCTGATTCTGGTCACTCTGAAGATGTGGTTGTGTACTATACACTTGTGGTACCTTCCCAACCACATCAGCCTTGTATCCATTTTGATGCCTGGCAATGATTTTAAATCCTTCCTTGCCTTTAATAGGCTCATTGGGGTGGAAGTACCCTGGACAGTATTAGAGCTTTAGAGGGAGGGATTCAGGTCACCATTGCGGTCTCCGCCAGTGACTACTGCATGCTGGGCGCTGGAGAACACATGTAAGTGCTGGGTATGTTTGATTTGTGTTTTGTAGTGGTAGAGCTTCAGTGCTGGTAAGGTCCCACTGATGTTGTTGCCAGAAGTGATATAGTAGTCAGCAATGGTTCCACTGATACCCAGCTCCTGTTGTTTTCCAGATGTTCAACTACTATTTCAGTGGTTTGCAGTATGGACATTAGTTGTGACTGGTGTACAGCAGATGTCAGTGGAATGCTGATTGTTGGCAATTATGTCTAAAACTTGTTACAGTAACTGGCCAGCCATCTGCTTTCAGCCTTGACTAAAACGTATGTTGACACCTTGTCCCAAGACTGTGCCTAGTATGTGCTTGTGAGGATGGGCAGACATGGGTAATTGAGTGGAAAAGTGACCAGTACCATAAGGTCACTGGTGGTGGTGGTGGTGGTGGTGGGTGAAGCAAGTTCAGTACGTACAATGGTGATTCCTGTGTAATATCTCAACTATACCACAGCTGAGTAACAAGTGGCCAGAAACTTTGTGATGGAATCTTATCATGATGCAGTCTCCACTGCTTTCTTCATCTCGTTCTTCAATATAATGAACTGAGTGAAGGATGGAATGTTGAATCCTAATACTGTGGGGGAAAAAAATTAACTACAGAACCAAATAGTGATCTGTTGTTAGTTGGTGTAATACAAAGAGATCCTTAAACTGGAAGAAAAAGAATATCTCCACTGTTATCAATGCTGTGATGGTTTTCTTGGCCATGATTGCTGAAATATTGACAATAAACAAAAAATCAGAAAGAGTATCACTAACCAGCAGTCACACAACAGACTGGAAAGCTTTATTCAAAGATTTTCTTTAATGTCATTGTATCACAACATGGATTTAGAAACCAAAAACAATTACTTGAGTACTGTATGAGTATCTCATTACAACTTCAAAATCACTAAAATAAGGAAATCACATCACGAGGACTTTGATCTTTTTATATGTCAAAAATTTTTGATGTGATGTTTCACACCATTTTCCTATCTTAGTTTGCCAAAAATTGAATGAGAGAAACTACAAATCACTGATTACAATCAAATCTTTCGAACTGACTCCAAAACATTGAAATGAAATTTGAAAAAAAGAAGAGCACCAACATTTCTACATCTATATCTACATACATACATGTCAGGCCATTGTATGGTGGACAGGCGGAGACTGTCTCATATCACTAGTAGTCATTTCCTTTCCTCTTGAATAGAGTGAGAGAAAAACAACTGTGTACGTGCCTGCACACAAGCCTCAGTTTCTCTTGTCTTACATTCGTGACAGATCTAGCGGCTTGCTTTTCAATATTCTTTTCTAATCATACTTGATGGGGATCATACACTTGAGCAGTACTCAAGAATGGGTCACACTAGCGTGTCCTATACAGGATCTCCTTTGTAGGTGAGCTACACTTTTCTAAAATTTTTTTAAAAGACATCATAGTCGCCATTGACTGTATGAAATATTTATTATTGCGTTTGCAATTTCAGCCTTAGGGCCAATTTCAAGTAACTCTGCAAAAGCTAAAAATATTATATGACTGTGAATTCCAACCATGAGAAGATAATCAAATTTTCTAAAATTCTTCCAATAAACCAATGTCAATCATTTGCCTGTCCTACTACCATCCTTATGTGCTTGTTCCATTTTATATCTTTGCACAATGTTAATCTGGATATTTAAGTGATGTGACTGTCAGGCAGCACTGTATTTGAACATTCCTACTCGTCTGCATTAACTTACATTGATGTACATTTGGAGCAGCTGCCATTCATCACACCAACTACAAATTTTGTCTGAGTCATCTTGTATCCTCCTACAGTCACTCAGCAGTGACATTGTCCTGTACACCACAGCTCCATCAGCAAACAGCTGCAGATTGTTGCTCACCATCTCCATCAGATCATTTATGTATATAGAAAATAAGAGCAGTCCCAACACACTTCCCTGGGACTCTCCTGACAGTAGCCTTGTCTCTGATGAACACTTACCATCAATGACAGCATACTGGTTTCTATTACTTAAAAACTCTTCGAGGTTCTCACATGTCTGGGAGTCTAGTCCAGATGCTCATACCATTGTTAATGATCTACAGTGGGACACCATGTCAAATGCTTTCTGGAACTGTAGGAATATGGAATCTTCCGTTTGCCCTTCATTCATAGTTTGTAGGATGTCATGTGAGAAAAGCACAAACTGAGTTTTGCAAGAGCAATAATTTCTAAATCCATGCTGATTTTTGGGCAGTAGCTGTTCCATCTCAAAGAAATTTATTGTATTTGAACTCAGAATATACTCAAGAATTCTGCAGTAGGTTGATATTAAGGATAGTGGTCTGTAATTTTGTGCGTCTATTATTTTACCTTTCTTACACATGTGAGTCACCTGCACTTTATTCCAGTCACCTGGGACTTTGTGCTGGGTGAGAGATTCACATAAATGCAACCTAAGTGCCCTAGAGTACTCTCTGCAAAATCAAATTGGGATTCCATCTGGACCTGGTGACTTATTTGTTTGCAACTCTTGCAGTTGCTTGTTTATGCCAGGGATGCCTATTACTATATCCTCCATAAGGGCGTCTGAGTGATGGTCAGACAATGATGTATTTGTATAATTCTCCTGTGTGAATAATTTCTTAAATGTGAATTTTAAAATTTCAACTTTCATTTTGTTCTCTCCTATTGTCGCACCAGACGCAGTGATTGGATGGATAGGAGCCTTCAACCTGCCTAGTGATTTTAAATAGGATCAGAATTTTCTAGGGTTCTCAGCAACATCTTTCGCTAAGGCATGACAGTGTATGTTGCACGCTTCATGACTGATCTTTCTCATGCTAACTTTTATGTCATCATTTGTGTGTTCCTTTCTGACCCGAAAGTGCAACAGTCTTTGCTTCATCAGCATTTTCCGGATTTGGTACGAAACCATGGTGGATCTTTTCAGTCCATAATCCACTTACTTGGCACATATTTCTCCAGAGCATGATTTACACTCAGTTTAAACTTTGCCCATATTTCCTGTACATCCATCATGTTGGAAATAAATAGTGTTCATTCACCACCTAAGTTGAATTCCAAGAACTGCTTATCTGCTGTTCCTAGCAAAAATACTTGACTAGGCTTATACAAACAGTCACTGGCCATTCAAAACAAACAAATGGCAGTTGCACTGTACTGTTACTAAAATGCCTGATTATGTCTCTGATCACTTATGTCAACATCTACATAAATACACCAGAAGCCGCCATATGGTGCCTGGTGAAAGGTACCCTGTACCGCTACTTGTCATTTCCTTTCCTGTTCCACTCACAAATAGAGTGAGGGAAAGCAACTGTCTGTATGCCTCGTATGAGCCATAATGTCTTCTATCTATCTTCGTAGTCCTTACATGCAATGTATGTTGGTGGCTGTAAAATCATTCAGCAGTCAGCTTTGAATGCCAGTTCTCTAAATTTTGTTGATAGTGTTTCTCAAAAAGAATGTTGCCATCCCTTCATGGATTCCCATTTGAGTTCCCAAAGCATCTCCATAACACTTTCGTGTTGTTCAAACCTACTGGTAACAAAACCAGCAGCCTACCTTTGAATTACTTTGATGTCTTCCTTCAATCTGACCTGGTACGTATCCCAAACATTAGAGCAGTACTCAAGAATAGGTCACACCAGTGACCTGTATGTGGTCTCCTTTACAGGTGAACCACTCTTTCCTAAAATTTTTCCAATAAATGAAGTCGACCATTTGCCTTCCCTACCACAGTTCTTGCATGCTCATGTGTCCCATATTGCTTTGCAATGTTATTCCCAGATATTTAAATGAAACCGAGCGAGGTGGCGCAGTGGTTAGACACTGGACTTGCATTCGGGAGGACGACGGTTCAATCCTGCATCCGGCCATCCTGATTTAGGTTTTCCGTGATTTCCCTAAATCGCTCCAGGCAAATGCTGGGATGGTTCCTTTCAAAGGGCACGGCCAACTTCCTTCCCCGTCCTTCCCTAATCCGGTGAGACCGATGACCTCGCTGCCTGGTCTCCTTCCCCAAAACAACCAACCAACCTATTTAAATGACTTGATTGTGACAAACGGGCCACTAGTTAGTACTGTATCCAAACATTACAGGTTTGTTCTTCCTACTCGTCCACATTAACTTACATTTTTCCATATTTAGGGCTAGCTGCCATGCATCATACCAAATGGAAATTTTGTCTAAATTATCTCGTATCTTCCTACTTCGACACCTTACCATACACCATGGCATCATCAGCAAACAATTGCAGATTGCTGTCCATCCTGTCAGCCAAATCATTTATGTTTATAGAGAACAACAGTGGTCCTAAAACACTTCTCTGGGGCACTCCTGATGATACCCTTGTCTCTGATAAATAGTCACTGTCGAGGACAACATACTCCATTCTATTATTTAAGATGTTTTAAAGCCACTCATATATCTGTGAACTTATTCCATATGCTTGTATCTTTGTTAATAGCCTACAGTGGGGCACCATGTCAAATTCTTTCCAGAAATCTAGAAATATGGAATCTGCCTGTTGCTCTTCATCTATAGTTCTCAGTCTGTTATATTAGAAAAGGGGAAGTTGAGTTTCGCACAAATGATACTTTCTAAAACCATGCTGATTCGTACACATAAGCTTCTCTGTCTCAAGAAAGTGTATTATATTTGAACTGAGAATATGTTCAAGGATTCTGCAGCAAACAGAAGTTAGTAATATTGGTCTGTAATTTTGTGGGACTGTTCTTTTTTCTTTCTTATACACTGAAGTCACCTGTGCTTTTATCCAGTCAGTTGGGACTGTGCGCTGAGTGAGAGGTTCACAATAAATGCAAGCTTGGTAAGGGGCCAATGCTATAGAGTACTCTTTGTAAAATCGAACTGGGATTTGACCCAGATCTGGTGATTTATTTGCATTCAAATCCTTCAGTTGTTTCTCTGTGCCAGGTATGCTTTTTAGTATGTCTTCCATACAGGAGTCTGCCCAATAATCAAATGACGGTATACTTGTATGATTCTCCCGTGTGAATGATTTCTTGAGTATGAAATTTAAAACTTGAGCTTTCATTTTGCTATCTTCAACTGCCATGCCAGACTGGTCAACAAGGGACTGAATGGAAGCCTTAGACCCGCTTAGCAATTTTACATACAACCAGAATTTTCTGGGGGTTCTCTGCCAGATCTTTTACTAAGGTGTGACAGTGGTAGTTGTTGTATGCTTCATGCATAGATCTTTTCACAGATGCATGAATCTCTATTAACCTTCGCTTGTCATCATTCATACATTTCCTATTGAACCAAGAGCGCAACAGACTCTGCTTCCTCAGCATCTGCTGAATTTCATTATGAAACCATGGCGTATATGTTTACTAGGCACATAACTCTCCAGACCACAGGTTACAATCTGCTTAGAGTTTGCCCATAATTCCTCTACATCCATCATATTGGAACTAAGTGATGCCAATTCACTGATTTATTAACTTTCATAGTCATAGTTACTGTAATAACATCATGATCGTTCATCCCCATTTTTATACTGACATTGTTGATAAGGTCTGGCCTATTTGTAGCTACAAGGGCTAAGGTATCTCTGTATCTCCATTGCATGTGGGCTGCCAAGTTAGCTGCTCAAGACAGTTTTCAGAAAACATGTTCAAATGTATTTTGCATGACTGTCTGTATCCCCCACAATAATCCATATCCCAGTCCGGCAGGTTAAAGTTGCCTCTAACCAGTATTGCATAATCTCTTTATTGACCGTAGACTTTCTTTGAGTGACAAGAACTGTCACAGCAGAATCAGATGGCTGTCAAAAACATCCAACAATTAACTTGGTTTCACCTACACCTGTCACGTGTGACCATATGACTTCACTGTCACACTCAACTTCGACCTCAGTAGAGACGATATTTTTGTCAACTGCAATGAACACTCCCCCCTCCTGTGGCCTGTAATCTACCTTTCCAATATATGTCCCACAACTCGCTAAATATCTCAGAGCTTTCATTTCAGGTTTCAGCCAACTCTCAGTCCCAAAAGTGCACCCCTGACTTATCAAGGAGAGTCCTACAAATCCCCCTAAAATAACACAGGTCTAGAAATCTGCAGCAAAGACTGTCACAGAGTCATCAAGGTCTTTGGTTGAGAACCTTCACTTGGCTCCAAACCGAAGGACCCCAATCCCCTCACTGAACGATGCTGCAAATTATGAACTGTGCTTGCACTCCACACGTGAGGCCAGCAGTCTTCACAACCTCCACCAGCTGGCTGTACGAACTGAGGACCACCTCAGAACCCATGTGACAGGCATCGTTGGTGACAACGTGAACCACTACATGCAGATGATTGCACCCTGAATGCTCAGTAGCCACAGCCGAGGCTGGCTCCACATCTCAGTTGAGAACCCCAGGCAGACATACCGAGTGCACGTTGGCTTTCTTTATAGCTCTGAACGCTATCTGCCTGAAGGTCTCTATAACATACCTGACATTGGAGCTTCCAATGACTAGTAAACCCTTCCCTCTGTGTGCTGCTCAGACCCTGCCGAAGTAGCAGCCACCTGTCCACCTGTTTGCAGTGTGAATGGGCGAGGCCAGGTGATGAATCTCCACATTGGCCTTCCGCCTCGAGTGATGCAACGCACCAGATTCTCCGCCACTACTACACCTCAAGGCAGCAGCCTGAAAGTGACATTGCTGTGCTTGGAGCCTCTGAGGAAAACAAACATTGGCAGATTGCGTTTGTCAGTGTCATATGGGCCCAGCACCTGTTGTAATGCTGTCAGGTGTCACTGGCTATATAGCATGATTGCCTGTGGTGGGCATAGTCAGTAATATAGATGTGCCCAGTACCTAGTGTAACAGTATTGGATGTCTTTGGATACACAGCAGCCGGCCGCGGTGGTCTCGCGGTTCTAGGCGCGCAGTCCGGAACCGTGGGACTGCTACGGTCACAGGTTCGAATCCTGCCTCGGGCATGGATGTGTGTGATGTCCTTAGGTTAGTTAGGTTTAAGTAGTTCTAAGTTCTAGGGGACTGATAACCACAGCAGTTGAGTCCCATAGTGCTCAGAGCCATTTGAACCATTTTTGATACACAGCACGGTCACCTGTGGCATGCATAAATGCTAATTTGGACAGGAGCCATTATATTTTTCATTGTCTTCATGCTATCATCTTGAACAAGATAATGCAAGACTCCATGTCACCCCCACTGTCTTGATCTGCCTTGTTACTGTTTGACTGCTGCCCTGGCCAGCATACTCTCCACATCTCTCACTCATTGAATATGTGGTCATAAGTTACTGAGGGACTGGCATGCTACTACCCACCAGCCATCATGATTGATGAACTCTGGCATGGAATTAAGTTGCCCGGAATGATGAAACCATATCTGTTATGGAGTTGGTGCCCAGTGGGGTTGGAGCCATTGTTGCTACCAATGGTGAAACTATGTGTACTAAATTTCACACCCTGTATATCCCTAAATCACCTAGAAAGTTAAGCATGTATTCTTCCTAATACACTGTATACACACAATACATAAAGTTGCAGTGCTAGTGTCGATTCTGGTAGCTCGAGGCACAGTGGACACAGCAGTCTCTCTGGTACCAATGTTGGTAGACTGTCACCAGAAGTAGAACGCTCTTTTTATTTTAGCAGTAGAGCCAGTGCAAACTGTCTTGGCAGGGCAGTACAATTGGGTCTTCTAGGATGTTAGCAAAAGCTAAGTGGGTGGTGAAGGCTACAGTTGCTGCAGTGCTGATAACAACATTGATGGCAGTGGGGGACATGGCAACACTGAGGGCAGTGGTATTGCTGCTGCGATGGTGGTAACTGGTGGGGTACTGATGACATGCACGGTGGCTATTAATGTGAAAATGGTGGCAGCTCTCCATTTGTAGCACAGAGGCAATTTTTCTGTCTGTAATCCATCTATGAATGTAAAAGAGCTAAGATGCCATCTGCTGTTCAGTTTATGCTGCCATATCACTTGCAAACATAACTGTGCCTGTGATTAAGCACTCTTTCAGAACTTTAGGCTGGTTTGGTTGTAACTGTTTCAGGCCATTATTATGTCAGTGCTATTCTGCTCCTGGCATTCTGCAGCGGCCTCTGGTGACTAATTATGGTGGGACACTGGGCTTCCGATATAATGGGCATAACAGTGCAGTTGGCACTATATCAGCAACAGCTTTGCCAGCAACATCACATAAAATCCCCAGGGCTGTTGACCATTTACAGAGAAGTGAGTCTTTTTTATTATGTATGTACAATAGTAGACTGTAAGCATGTATTTATGTATGTATGTACGTATGAATATATGTCTGGGATCACCTCCCAAAACCCTGGATCAATTTCTACCAAACTTGGCACTCAAACAGCAAATTTCTCAAGTATCACATTTGTGAGGTTTATAACCTCCTACCTCGAGTGGAGTGGAGATATGGAGAAACACATTTTTTTTCAGTCCCTGTTGTGAAGGCTGGCCTGCTTGATGAATGTATTGTGTGTGAATAGTATCACCCTACCTTATTGACTTGCTTTGTGGGGCAGCCTACACATCAGGAGCAAGAAACAGTTTCCAACCCCAGATGTGTAGACTGCCCTGTGTGACAAGTATATTATGTTGTACTAGTATTGGTATTTTTTGCTAAATCTTTTTTCCAGTGGCTACAGATGTGGACGGACATGACTGGGGGATGATTGAAATGGATACAGGAGGGGATGGATAGGGAGTAGGGAGAGAGTAGGAGCAGGATGTGAGGGACAGACTGTTGGGGAGGAGTAGATGGGCAGAGAGGGGAGTTGAGCATATGGGCAGAGGTATAGGGGAGAGGACGAGATGGTCAGTTGGCAGGGGGGGGGGGGGAGGGGGACAGAATTGGGCAGATAGAGAGAGAGGGGGGAGATGGAAATGGGCTGAAAGAGGGGATGGAAGAGGAGATGGGCTGAAAAAGGGGGGGGGGGCAGATTAGGAGATGGACAGAGATGGGAGGGCAGAAGAGATGGGCTAGCGAGTTTGGAGGAGAAAATTGGCAGAGAGGTGGTGAGGAGGAGATCGACAGAGAGTGGGGTGAGGAGCAGGTGGGCAGATATGGGGGTGAAAGGGAATTACAGGAACCACGAAGTAAAGTAAAAATTATACTGGGTGCTGTTATTATTAATGGTAAGATATTTTAATACACATGTGATTCTATGGAGCTTGATTTGGAGGTGTTTGAACTGTTTAGTATACTCACAGCCCAGAAAGCTAAATCACTGTCAATTGAAATGATTGACAAATTATGACTATATGCAGGAATGTGTGATATAATTCTGTGTAATCCACTGCTCATTAAAAGTCGAGTATCAACAGCAAGCACTAAATTGGTACCTGATTGCTAGCTTCTGATTGAAAGCTTTTTATGAAAGTAGTGTTCCAATTGTCTTTTAGTTTCTTTTTTAAAGGATTTTGAAACATTTGAGCTATATCTCATGGGGACCATATGGACTGGTCCTCTTTGATATTATTTATATTTATAGAATCAGAAATTCAGTACCCAGATATCACAGTCATGTTACTACAGGGTGGCACAAAAAGTACTAGAGTACTGAGTACTAGACTGATCATTGTCATCTACCAGTTGTCATCTATTGTTTCAAAGCTGTTGTGACTATGTTTTGTATTATCGTTATGAAGGTCATTGCAGCTAGGTTAAGACATGTGAAGTCAATATGTCATCAAAGATTTGCAGAAGAAAGGACTGTCGGCAAAGGATTGTAGCCACCACATTTGCTGGACCTAACCACTTGGAAGTTTTATCTGTGGAGCATTCTAAAGGAAAAGTGCACATAAATAACATAATAACACTACAAAATTTGATGAACCATACTCGTAACGAAATTTTGAGAATTTATACAGCAGACTTTCACAAGGTGTATATTAACATATTAGGGTGCATGTAAAAGTGCATTGAAAGAGATCATTTTCAACACCTAATGTAAGATCAGTTCAGTAAATACAGACCTTTGTATTAGCTTATTTATTATTTCCTTATTCTCCAATTATTACATGTTTATCTGTTTGTTGTTGTATCTGCTTGAGGTGGGCAACACTTCATACATAACTGGGAGGTAACCTGTACTCTGGACTAGTTTTTCATGTGCCACCCTGTGTTAAACTCCCTGATACCTACAATTACTGCATTTCTTTGTAATATCAGTTACTGCAATAAGCATCAGTGTTGATATTTAACTGCTCACCTGCCATTTAGCATTGCTTGAATTATTGGTTTGATACTTGCTAGTAGAGACTGCCTACGATACCATGGCGAATTTTCATCTGAAGGACTGGGTGAGTTCATTTGTTTGTTCAGAAGGGGAGTCCAGTTCAATCAACTGCTGTCTGTTGTCCAGTGCTGTCTAGTCATTGTTCTGCTAAATGCATCATGGCATTGTGGTCTCCAGGTGCTGTAGGCACTGGGAGAGTTCTGCATAGCTAGAAACAATGGATAGTTTACAGTATAATTAAATTTATGATGGGAGAGGGAGATGAGGGATAAAAATCCCATTAAAAAGTGTCATAAAATAAGTTCAGACTGCTACTGGTGTTTCACTACGGATAATGAGTAAAGAAAGAGGGTGAAAAAAGTACTTGCTGATAGCTCTGAGAGTTTCTCTACTCCAGGAAAAAAGTGGAAGAAAGAGAAAAAAATCTTACATTTAGATGATTTTGACGAATAAGTTGTGCGGAGACTGATATACAATTTCCACATCGAGTCATGTTTTCCCATAATAATAGAAAATATGTCTTTTAGGGTAAGTATTTTTTAATTACAGTACTATGTCACAAGTTAGGCTTCTGGTACATCAGTTTCTGTTTTTGAATGTCTGTATATTACTTACACTTTTTTTTAATTAACATGTCTAATATTTACCAAGTGGCCCAAAACAACAGATAACAAGAAGGGGTGAATGGAATGGTTAGAAATATACAGTAAACATATTGACTATGTAAATAAAGTAAAAATCTACAATTTAAAGGATAGATCTATCCTCCCAAGTCTAAGAAAAAATTCAATATTTTAGCTAAATTTCATATGCTGCAACATATGATGTAATATGCACCAAACACAAAATCATAGTGAACCCTGTTTTTCATTGCAAACTTTCCAAATATTGGGCAGTGTGCTACTTAAATATAAAATATCACAGTAACTATGACCATTAACAAAATGTTGTGCACTTTATCATGATGTTGACACATAAAGTTATAAGTAATGCAAAACAGAAATTTTTGTACCAAACAGTTTCTGCAAAATTGTTTGAGAAAGATTGCAGGTTGTGCACATGTCAGTGCAGAAAATGGACAAATAATATCTCTTAATGCTCAACATTTCCCCACCCACAACCTCCACCATTACTGCTCACATCATGCTTGCCCAGCCGACTGCACCTCTACTGGCCATATTGTACTGCATTCACTCTACACTTTTTATTTTACTTACATCCATCGCTAGCATCCTGTAGTCACACATCACATGAAATGTCTGAATGATTTATGACATTTGAAACTTAACATCAGTTTATTCTTATTTGCCACAACATATGTACAAAGAGCACTTTCCTTTCTTTGCTAATGTTTAGTAAAACTCAAAACAGTTCTCGTAATACAGACAGTATGTAGTAGTATATTATGATGTACACCGATGTGTTTAGTTGTGGCCCTTACTCTGCACTGTTTCTCTAGACACTGGCAACACGTGGTCACTCTTCTATGTATCCAGACTCCTCTGTGTCCCAGAGATGCTGACTCGTACCAGGTTTGCCAACCCAGTAGATTACAATCTGACACATTTCAGTAGGGAGCTGTGTTATATTCCTAGTTTCCTCATTTAATACTGGTTCTTGAGACTTTGTAAGAATGCTTTTGTGGGATAGTTGACTTCCGTGTTAGTGTCTGCCAGTTCAGGTTTTTCAATGTTTCTATGTCACTCTACCGGGGATCAGACAAACCAGTGATCATTCATGCTGTCTTTCCTCATATACATTCAAAATCTTTTGTCAGTCCTATATAGTATGGATCCCACATACTTATATTCAAGGTTGGATCACATGATTGTTTTATAAGCCACCTCCTTTGTGTACTGACTGTGTATTCCCTGTATCCTACCAATGAACCGAGGTCTTTGACCTTCTTTACCTATTATTCCATTTCACATCCCCACAAATTGTGACTCCCGTGTATTTTTATGTCTAGACTAATTTCACCTGTGACTCATTGTAGTCATACAATATTATGTTTCTTTGTCTGTTTTTTGAACAGTGCAGTTTCGCATTTCTGAACATTTAAAGAAAGATGCCAGTCTCTGCAACATCTTGAATTTTTATCAAGATCATACTTTTACATATTTCAAGGCCTACATTTCAGTAGAAAGTGTAAAGGGAAATTGTTTGGTTCACTACCAGAATCTATAAGGGAGAACACTGTCACTTTCAAGAATATCCTCATAGTAACTCAGATTTTAGTCTACTAGTATTGAAAGAAGTGTCATAACTGAAAATTTTGAGCCTGAAACATGCAAAGATCAGAAACAAGCTTAAAATAAGTCTTCTGCACAAAAATATTAGAGGGTTAAAAAATAAAATCAATGAACTTCTGATTTGTTCAGATGAATTGACTTACATGTAATATTTGTTTCTGAACATTATTTGACAGCCGATAAAGAATGCCAAGTTTGGATAGAAAAATCATACAATGTAGGCTTTCACAGCTGGGATTTACCTCAGTTACTGAAGGTGGATGGATATAACTCTACATCCAATTACTGCAGATGAGGTATGGAAAAATAATGAGTTGTCATTTACCCTAAGAATGGATCTGAATATATATATTAAAAAAATTGATACTCTTAGATTTTGCAGTTATGAGCATTTTGAAGTTAGGGCTGCACAGTAAAATTTCATGGAAAGTTAACAGTAATAGTCACAGTACATAGGGCTCCATAAGATAAATTTGAGTTATTCATGAATTAGTTGAATGTATTATTAAACCTCCTAACTTATATACAGAATGACGTAATGTCAAGTGGAGATTTTTACTTGTTATCTGACTAGAGCTGTACTTTTGTTTCTTGTCATTCACACAGTTTAACAGCCCTAATTTCCAACAAGAGTTATAGGAATCAGAAGCAATGCTACTGACAAAATTTTATTGCCACATGAAGAATACAAGCTAATAGTGTTATTCTTATAGTTAATGACCCCTCAGGTCACAACTATCAACAGATTCTTTCATTTTATGCTACACAACATAAATAAAAAGAATTGGGAATCGACAGGGATGTTAAATGAAAAAGGGATTTAAGAATTCAAGATGTATTTGCAAGATAAAGACTGGAAAAATTTACATAGCACATTTGGTATTAATGCAAAATGTAATGTATTCTGTTACAATGGAGATTAGAGCGGAAATAACAACAATATAAATTACAATAGATTGCTGTTCGCCACATACAGGAGGCACTGATTGACTTACACCTGTTTGCACTCAATGTATAGGAGGTGTGAAGAAAAATGTAGGGAGGAGGAGATGGCTAAGGAGAAAGGTGGCAGCAGGAGATTGACAGAGAGATGTGTGGAAGAGGAGATGGGCAGGAAGATAGTGGGGAGAGGAGGTGGGCAGAAAGATGATTGGGGGGGGGGGGGGGAATAGATGGACAGAGAGCTGAGAGGGGAAGACAAGGAGATGGACAGAGAGGGGAGGAGGAAATTGCCAGAGAGACATGGGGTGGAGGAGATGGGGAGAGAGACAGATGGAGGAGGAGACTGACTAAGAGAGAGAGGAGGAGAGATATTTTTCCAATATAATGTGTTGAACACACATGTGAGTGTGCCGCATATGTATGTCCACATCTCCTCCTGAACTGGTGGACAGTTTCAACCAAATTTATCTGTAATAAAGTACAATGGGGGTAAGACACAACTAGCTTTCATATTGACATAATTTGTGACATATTACAAGTTACTAATCATGGGTGAATTATTTAGTTTCACCTGAGTGCTTCGGTAGTTAGGTTTATCAATATCTGTGTATTATTAGACATAGTTCCTGCATTTTCGACAGGGTTTACAGTAGAGTTGTGCAGCACGTGCTGATAGTCAGTTTACCGTATTTGCTCGAATCTAAGCCGCACTCGAATCTAAGCCGCACCTGAAAAATGAGACTCGAAATCAAGGAAAAAAATTTTTCCCGAATCTAAGCCGCACCTGGGTGAGACTCGAAATTCCAAAGGAGAGAAAAGTTTTAGGCCGCACATCCAAATCGAAACAAAGTTGGTCCACTGTAATATGAGATACAATTTAGGTCGAATGAATGACTATACAGCTACAGTAGTTTGGTTCGAGTCTTAAGCTTAGCAGTTAAGCTTTACCATGTAGCCATTGCTATGCGTCAGGTGCTCCGTCCGTATTTATATGGGTACCATTCCTTTTTCACGTGCTTCGTCTGGTTTGAATTGATTGCTTATTTTTCTTTGATCTGGTAAGTGCCGTTTTCTTTGTTACAGATGTTTACGTCACTCTAAGCTGAAAATGCATTACTGTACTGTGTCATGCATTGTTTGTCGCATTCTGATAGTGAGTGTTTACGACCTGTTGCCGCTCGTGGCATGGCTTGCTTTTGTGCGCGCTACTGCCGCTTACAATAAAAACACAGGAATCGTCTCATTAGCAAAACAATGGCAAGAGACTGCTTGCTGTTTGCTGTTACTTACACTGCTGCTTTCTTTGATAATGATCAACAAGAACCAAATAATAGACTGCGTATGATAGAAGATGTTCTGAATGAGAGTTTAGCGAAAAATTTTCTCCGTTTGAAAATCTTTGCAGACACCTCTATAGTACATTACATTCTGCACAGAAATTACTCATCTTAGATTTAAAAATCTTGTCAATTGCCGTGCTTCATTTCTCACTGTATCACTATTAGGCATAAGAACAATACGAATATAAACATGACATGATATGTATATTATTCCGCGTTTGCTGTTGTCTCACTCTAGTTTCATAGTTTATTAGGCGGACAGGATTTAAATGAGATAGCAGCAAACACGAAAGAATACATGGCAAAATGTTTATATTTGTATGGTATTATTCTTATGGTGAAAGGAATACTGCATGTGATTCACAATTCATAAAAGTTCTTATTAGCAATGATCTCTAGTCACAGGTAGGAAAAAATTCAGAAACAATCTTGCCAGTCTGATTTTCGTGTAAATACAGTATCTGCATAGTTTAGTTTTCCATGGTCTTTAGTATGGACAGGGAATGTGATTGTTGTGTGCGGATGTGAGCTGAATTGGTGACACTTTGCTCTCAGCTTCAGGCTGTGATGGCTTTGGTTACACAGCTTGAGGCTGCAGTGGATGGGCACCACTGTTGTGGGCCGGCTGTGGGGATCCAATGGACGTCAGCACATCCGAGTCCTCTGATGGGTCCTCACCAGTGGCCAACCCAGTTACTGCTCACTTTGAGGTTGACCCCTCACCTGTGATCAAGTGGGAGATCGCACTGGGGCGAAGCAGGTGGCAAAAGACTTCCCAGGTTTCTGCACGTAAGGCCTCCCTGGTTTGTGTGACAAACAGGTTCCAGGTGCTGTCTGTGGCTGACACTGTCATGAGCCAGATGCTGTCACCTGTCCTGTTTCAGAGGAAACAACTCAGCCTGCAAGATCCGGGCAGTCACACAGGGTAGGATTATTGGTAGTAGGGAGCTCCAACATTAGGCATGTTATGGGGCCCCTTAGGGACCTGGCTGACAAGAAAAGAAAGAACACCAATGTGCACTCCGTGTGCATACCTGGTGGAGTCATTCCAGATGTGGAAAGGGTCCTCCCGGATTCCATGAAGAGCACAGGATGCAGCCAACTGCAGTTGGTTGCTCATATCGGTACAAATAATGTGTGTCACTTTGGATCAGAAGAGATTCTCTCTGGTTTCAAGTGGCTAACAGAAGTGGTAAAGCCTGCCAGTCTTGCTTGCAAGATGAAAGCAGAGCTGACCATTTGCAGCATAGTCGACAGGACCAATTGCGGACCTCTGGTACGGAGCCGAGTGGAGCGTCTGAATCAGAGGCTCAGATGGTTCTGTGACTATGTAGGCTGCAGATTCCTCAACTTGCACCAAAGGGTGGTTGGGTTTCGGGTTCTGCTGAATAGGTCAGTTGTCCACTATACACAGGAGGCAGCTACACGTATGGCAGGGGCTATGTGGCATGGACTGGGCAGTTTTTGTAGGTTAGAGGGTCTCAGGAAAACACAAGAATGGCTTCAGTCACAAAGGATACAGGCTGAACACAGCAAGAACGTAGATACAGAACCATTGATATAACAGTTGTAAATTGCCGTAGCTGTGTTGGGAAAGTACCAGAGCTCCAAGCGCTAATAGAAATCATTATAGGCACTGAAAGCTGGCTAAAGCTGGATATAAGCTCAGCTGAAATTTTTGCAAAGAACCTTATGGTGTCTCGAAAGGATAGGCTAAACATGGTTAGCGGTGGCGCGTTTGTTGCTGTTAGAAGTAGTTTAACTTGTCGCAAAATTGAAGTAGATACTTCCTGTGAGTTAGTATGGGTAGAAATCATTCTTGGCAACCTGAATAAAATAATAATAATTGGATCCATTTACCGACCTCCCAATTCAGATGATACAGTTGCTGAAAAGTTCAAAGAAAATTTGAGCTTGATTTCAAACATGTACCCGACTCATACAATAATAGTTGGTGGTGACTTTATTTACCCTCGATATGTTTGCAAAAATACATGTTTAATTCTTGAGGTACACATAAAATATCATATGAAATTGTGCTAAACACATTCTCTGAAAATTATTTTGAGCAGTTAGTTCGTGAGCCCACACAAATTGCGAACAGTTGTGAAAACACACTTGACTTCTTAGCAACAAATAATCCTGAGTTAATAACAAGCATCAAAACCGATACAGGGTTGTCGTAGCGAGACTGAATATTGTAATCACCAAATACTCCAAAAATAAGCGAAAATTATATCTATTCAAAAAAGCAGATAAAAATTCACTTGGCGTCTTCCTGAGAGACAATCTCCACTCATTCCAAATTAATAATATAAGTGTAGAGCAGATGTTGCTTGAATTCAAAGAAATAGTATCGGCAGTGAGCTGTGGCTGGCTCATGCTATGTGCTGGATTAAACCTCCATTGTGATTCTGTGTTTAGTCTCCCGCGGTTATTGCGATTATGCTGTTATCCTCTCCTTCCGCGGGTGGCAGCTGTGGTGTGTATTGATATTCACACCTTGGACTATCTTTGACCTGGCGCATATAGTTTCAGGCTGGACAGTGTGTGACCAGTTGATCCTTTGGCATAGAGCAGCAAGAAATTCTCTGCGGGACGTAGTTTGGCTGGGGCCGCTGCCGCTCTCTACGTGGTGTTGGAGTGTGTGGAACTGTTCCCATTGCTATGAGGTCCATGGGTCACTGACCCTGGACACGGAAGTTGAGTTTGATTTAATCTACTAGCAAGTCAAGACTGCTCACATTGTGTTGTTTGGAGTTCTTTGTCAGCTGTTGGGATATTCCCGCGAGCAACAACGTGGTTTTCAAATTGGAAAATCCTAGCCACCCTCTGGTGGAGTTTCACTGTATTTGGTTATTTGAATTGAAGTGCACCAGCGGAATCTTCTGCCTTGTGGCTGTAAATGTTGCAGCTACCTGCCCTGGCCATTGACGTAAATTTCAGGTAGTGTAGTTTCCTCATCGTTTGTTGCTGTCCAGCATGATGTGTAGTTTGACATCTTCATGTATGATCGGTTGTGGGTGCCAATATCTTCTACGTTGTTTTAAGTGTTGGGACTTCAGCTGATTTTGAGTTTGAGTTATTTTGCTCCTAAGGCCTTCAGCCTATATTAAAGAACTGTTTCACATATGGCCTTTGGTAATTTTTTTTTAAAGTAATGTCTTGGAGTTTTAACTGTTTGGCCTTCAGCTGATTTGAGTTTAGCTTGTTTGGGCCTTCAGCCTAACTAAGGAACTGTTGTAAGATTAGGCTTGCCTTTTAAATTTCTGATTGAGCTTGCATTTTTAAATTAAAGTGGCATTCAGCTGGTAATTAAGTCCCAAAGATTAAAGCTGTGTGTGTGTGGGGGGGGGGGGGGGGGGGGGGGAGAAATTGGTCTCTTGTAATGTGTGATCAAATAATGAAGTATGTTTGAATGTAACTGACAGCCTCTTATTTTGGCCCCTTTCCACAATTTAAACTACCTGTCGTCTCCTGCGGGTGAAGCTGGGCATTTCACTGGTAGCAGACCATGGATTGCACTTGTGCTTGCCATTCTAGTTTCTGTCAGTTTCACTCTTGTTTTGTTTGTGTTTTGTGGCACCATATTGTTTCGGCTGTTACTTGTTTCACATGCTTACCATAATGGCAGTCAGACAGTGAGTGTCTGGGAATCAGCCTGCTGAGAAAAGACCACCTTGTTTATGAGTTGGCAATAAGGGGCCAACCAATTGAGGGCAGTGTTCCAGAATTGGTAACCCATTTATGCGCTCGCGTTTGTCAGCTGACTGATGTCACGCCGGCGGTGGTGGGTGAGACAGCGGTGGCAATTGAGTTCTTGTTTGAGGCTATTAGAGGCCTTGACGGCACTATTTGTCTTTTGGAGGGTACCCAACTTAGTGACCGTCTGCTGGATAGGGTGCGGGCACAGTTAATGCATTTAACTAATCGGATGGCAGATTTGAGTACGTTTGATTTGAAAGATCATCACAAAAAATTAACTGTTGAGGTGGGAACTTTGGTGAGCGCATTACTGTTTAAGCTTATGTGTTTGGAGTTGGATGGGAGGAAGGTTGATGATAGAGACTTGCACTGTGAGGGAGAGAGTGAGAGCCAGCACAGGGGTGGTACTGTGACAGCCTCTGTCAAGTTAGATGCATTGTTTGCTAAGTTGCCTAATCCTCTGGCCTGTTTCTTTCGAGATATTACTGAATTGTTGTGGAGTGACTTGGTCAGGTAGAGGAATTATTGTGGTTATTGGTTTGCTTAGAACAACACCTGACCACTTTTCGAGTTCTGCACCAAGAAATTTTGTTGTTGGTGTACTCATTAGCAAGAGGCAAGCTGGAGAACCTCCTCTTGTGAGCTGTGGGGGAAGGGTTTTCCTTGCGGCAATTAAGAGAGCAAACAATCTAAACAAGAACCCTAAAAAGTTTTGGTCATATGTAAAATCGGTAAGCGGATCTAAATCCCCTATTCAGTCACTCGTTGACCACGATGGCACCGAAACAGAGGACGACCGAAGAAAGGCAGAAATACTGAATTCAGTGTTCCGAAACTGTTTCACTGCGGAAAATCGTAACACGGTCCCTGACTTCAGCCGTCGCACGGACGCCAAAATGGAAAATATTGAAATAAACGATATCGGAATTGAAAAACAACTGCTATCACTTAGTAGCGGAAAAGCATCCGGACCAGACGAGATACCCTTAAGATTCTACAGTGATTATGCTAAAGAACTTGCCCCCTTTCTATCAGCAATTTATCGTAGATCTCTGGAAGAACGTAAAGTACCTAGCGACTGGAAGAAAGCGCAGGTCGTTCCCATTTTCAAGAAGGGTCATAAATCAGATGCGAATAATTATAGGCCTATTTCGCTTACGTCAATCTGTTGTAGAATAATGGAACATGTTTTGTGTTCTCGTATTATGACGTTCTTAGATAATACAAATCTCCTTCATCATAAGCAACATGGATTCCGCAAACAGAGATCATGTGAAACTCAGCTCGCCCTATTTGCCCAAGAAATTCACAGTGCCGTAGACACTGGCGAGCAGATTGATGCCGTATTCCTGGACTTCAGGAAGGCATTTGATACGGTTCCGCACTTACGTTTAGTGAAAAAAATACGAGCTTACGGAATATCGGACCAGGTTTGTGATTGGATTCAGGATTTCCTAGAAGAAAGAACACAACATGTCATTCTTAACGGTTCAAAATCTGCAGATGTAGAGGTAATTTCGGGAGTACCGCAAGGAAGCGTGATAGGACCTTTATTGTTTACAATATACATAAATGACTTAGTTGACAACATCGGTAGCTCCGTGAGGCTATTTGCAGATGACACGGTTGTCTACAAGAAAGTAGCAACATCAGAAGACTCGTATGTACTCCAGGAAGACCTGCAGAGGATTAATGAATGGTGCGACAGCTGGCAGCTTTCCCTAAACGTAGATAAATGTAATATAATGCGCATACATAGGGGCAGAAATCCATTCCAGTACGATTATGCCATAGGTGGTAAATCATTGGAAGCGGTAACGACCGTAAAATACTTAGGAGTTACTATCCGGAGCGATCTGAAGTGGAATGATCACATAAAACAAATAGTGGGAAAAGCAGGCGCCAGGTTGAGATTCATAGGAAGAATTCTAAGAAAATGTGACTCATCGACGAAAGAAGTAGCTTACAAAACGCTTGTTCGTCCGATTCTTGAGTATTGCTCATCAGTATGGGACCCTTACCAGGTTGGATTAATAGAAGAGATAGACATGATCCAGCGAAAAGCAGCGCGATTCGTCATGGGGACATTTAGTCAGCGCGAGAGCGTTACGGAGATGCTGAACAAGCTCCAGTGGCGGACACTTCAAGAAAGGCGTTACGCAATACGGAGAGGTTTATTATCGAAATTACGAGAGAGCACATTCCGGGAAGAGATGGGCAACATATTACTACCGCCCACATATATCTCGCGTAATGATCACAACGAAAAGATCCGAGAAATTAGAGCAAATACGGAGACTTACAAGCAGTCGTTCTTCCCACGCACAATTCGTGAATGGAACAGGGAAGGGGGGATCAGATAGTGGTACAATAAGTACCCTCCGCCACACACGGTAAGGTGGCTCGCGGAGTATAGATGTAGATGTAGATGTAGATGTAATTAGGCAAAGGTTGACCACCGGGATTCATAAACAGCTTGAGTGTTGTTACATTTGGGAAGTGCAGCGGGGTGAGGAGTAGTTACATCAGTTTGTCGATAAAGTTCAGACAGCCTCTTTGGCCTTGCTGATTGATTTACCTGAAAAAGAATTGGCCTCTATCATTCTTAGGGGAATGTGTGTGGCAAGTGAGCACATTTTGTCTTCTGTAAGCAGCCTTCAACTTGGGAAGAGCTCCGTGACACGGTCATAGCAGCATATGCATTACCACTTGAGAACCGTGTACTTCATTAAGTTAAGGGCAGGACGTTGGCGCTGATGCCGGAGTATCTACATCTGCTGAAGTTATCAGAAGGGAACCCCAGCATTGTTTCAGGTGCGGCAGTATGGCTCATTTGGTGCGCTCTTGTGTTCAGCGTCATGCAGCCAGAGCCAATAGATGATGACAGGTTGGGCCGCGAAGGCCAGTTTGGGCTTTCAGCATTGGTGTACTCCAGTGGTCGCTCCATCATCGCCCCCCTTGCCTTACGTTTGTTCTCGGGTAGGTGGCGAGCCATTTTGTGCTCTTTTGGATTTATTGAGCTTAGAGTGGTTTTTGGAATTTGGGCATCTCACGAAACTTCGGTCAGTCCCTTTGGTGGTGCAGAGATGGCGGGTGGCCAATGGCCATGTGTTGCCTCTGTACGTTTGGGTCCGGGGGAGTATATTGGTTGGCAATTTTTCCTGGCCTGTGTCTGTAGCCTTGGTTAAGGAACTGCCCATTAATCTAATTTTGGGGTGTGATTTTGTCAACAAAACTGGCTTGGTCTTGGGTTATTCTGGACACACCCTTTTTTTTTAAATTCGCTCGTTGAGAGAAGTTTGGCCTTTGCGAGTGCACTAAACCTGTTGTGCAGTGAACTGTTGGGGCATTGGGCATTCAGGCCATATCTAACGAGTTTGATCTGGCCCATTTCTTGCCCCATCAAGCCTCTCAGCTACGTGATTTGTTGCACAGTTTTCCGCAGCTCCTTAGTGATAACCTGGGTGTTACTAACGTTCTTGATTATCATATCCATCTGTCCGACAATATTACAGTTAGTTAGTCCCCATACCGCTTCTCACCCCCTAAGGTGAAGATACTTAAAAGTCTAAGATATCTCAGATGCTACAACAAGGAGTAATTAGGCCTTCTACATCTGCTTATGCCACCCCAACATTTCTTGTACCTAAAGATCAGGGATGTGATTTCAGACCTTTGGTTGACCACCGCCATTTAAATGCTAAGGTTGTCCTTGAATCGGTACCCCTACCTGATCTGCATAATTCTTTTACTTGGTTTGCTGGTGCTAATTGGTTTACGGTTCTTGATTTTCATCAGGCCTATTATCAGATTCCATTGGCTGAAGAGTGACAACATGTTACTGCATCTTGTATTGATTATAACTTGTTCGATTTCAACAGAGTCCCTTTTCGCCTAGCAACTGGAGCGGCTGTGCTTACTCGTTTGTTGGATAATATCTTTAGCGACTTGAAGTTATTCTGCGTGTATAATTATTTGGACGACTTTGTTACCTATAGTCATTCGTTTGAGGATCATTTGGAGTATATTCAGCAAGTTCTTTTGAGATTACAGGAAACCAGGCTGACCGTTAAGCCTAGTAAGATCACACTAGCCAAGCAGCAGGTATCTTTCTTAGGTCATATAGTGTCGGGTCAGAGTATTCGCATTGACCAAGAGCGAACTAAAGCCTTACGTGCTTTGCATCCATCTACTGATAAGCGGGGGATTGCTAAATCATAGGCATGGCAAATTATTTCAGGCGTTTCATTCCAAATTTCACTCAGTTGGCAGCACCCTTAAATCAGTAACGCCGGAATGGCACGCGTTTTGAATGGGGACCCACCCAGGAGGCTGCCTCTGAGGATATTAAAGCAGTGATAGACAATCCTCTGGTTCTTGGGGTACCTGATTTTAATAAAAGGTTTATTGTTCAAACTGATGCTTCTAATGCCAGGGTTTCAGCTGTTCTCCTCCAGGAGTTTGAGGGGCAGAGACAGCCATTAGCCTACGTGTCTCAGCGGTTAACTGATGCCGAACTCAAGTATTCCATCTACGAGTGTGAGGCTTTGGCCGTTTTGTTTGCATTAGAGAAGTACCGCTTCTACCTTGAACATCGGATTTTCCAATTAGAAACTGACAGTCAGGCTTTGAGCTGGGTGTTGGCTAGGTGGGCAGTGTGCATTTCAGCATTTCAGTTTGAAGTTCAACATGTGAAGAGCTATGAAAATATCCTTGCGGATGTCCTCAGCAGGATGTTCAACGAAACTACACCTAATGAGAAAAACCAGCAGGTAGGAGGCGGTCTTAATTGTATGGTGTTGGGTGAAATTCCCTTCTTGTTTGAAGATGTGGGTCAGCATCAGGATCAGGACCCTGTTTTTGCCCCCATTAAGCAATGTGTGTTGGCAGGAGAGCTGTCAGATGAGTATGTTGTTAAGAGTGGTATTCTCTGTAAGAGGGTGGGCGAGGCTAAGCAGTGCAAGATCTGTTTGCCTGTAACTTTGGTGTGCCCGGTTAATTGTTATTTTCATGATTAATTGGTCGGTGGCCATTTTGGTACTTATAGATGTGAGAGAGATGATATCCTAATGCTGCATGTGTAATGTAGCCAAACCCAAGAATGCTCTTCAACAGGGTTTGTTGAGTTCTGAAAGAGAGTCGTGTCCTATTGATTATTTAGGACCTTTAACTTGTACTAAGAAGGGTCATCGATATGTACTAGTTGTTATCGATGCATTCTCCAGATTTACTTGACTCCTCCCGACCTGTAACATTACCACTGCCACCACTATTTATCGTTTAACTAATGTCTTCAGTGTTTTTGGCCCACCCAAGCAACTTATTAGCGATAATGCTCCTGCTTTTCTTTCGGCTCCTTTCAAGGCCTTCTGTTTTCAGAATGGTGTCAAGCATATGACGACCACCCCGTATTATCCCCAGGGGTCTTTCGCGGAGTGAGTTAACCAAAATCTTAAGTCCGCATTCATTATTTATCATCAGAAAACCCCTAGTAAATGGGACTCCAGTCTTCCCTGGCTTAGTTTTGCCTTTAATACCACCAGTCATGAAGCCTTGTGAGCTATGACCACCTCCTTGATCTTTTCCTATCTGGTTAATTCCCCTCTTTCAAACTTGTGGGGAATTCAAAATCTTATTCCAACCAATATTAGTCCTCATGTTATCAAGGAAAACTGGAACCAGGCCAGGTGCAGTATAATCAGAGCCCATAATAAACAAGCTGAGCATTACAATCGAGAAACCTTTAAGGGCAGGGATCAAGTTTATGTCTGCAATTTCCTGGGGAGGCAGGTGCATGGTGGGAATCTTAGTAAATTTACTCCTTGTTTTCTGGGTCCTTGCACTATCATGCATATTTTAGGCCTGGTAAATCTGTTGGTCAAGGAGAACAGTTCAGGTAAGCAGTATCGGGTTCACCTTAGCCAAGTTAAATTCTGCTAGCTCAGGGGTTGAATTACCCACTTCCTGTGTTAAGTTTGAGAGTGGGAGGTTGAGCCATTGCTGGCTCATGCTATGCGCTGGAATAAACCTCCATTGCGATTCTGTGTTTAGTCTCCCGCAGTAATCGTGATTATCTTGTTATCCTCTCCTTCCACGGGTGGCAGCAGCGTGTGTATCGATATTCGCACCTGGGACTATTTTTGACCTGGCACATATAGTTTCGGGCTGGATGGTGTGCAACCAGTCGGTCAGTTGGCATGGAGCAGTGAGGAATTCTCCACGAGATGTAGTTTAGCTGGGGCCGCTGCTGGTCTCTATGTGGTGTCGGAGTGTGTGGGGCTGTTCCCATTGCTAAGAGGTCCATGGCTCACTGACCCTGGTCAGCAAGGAGAAAATATAAAAATGCAGTAAATGAAGCAGGCAAAAAGGAATACAAACGTCTCAAAAATGAGATCGACAGGAAGTGCAAAATGGCTAAGCAGGGATGGCTAGAGGACAAATGTAAGAATGTAGAGGCTTGTCTCACTAGGGGTAAGATAGATACTGCCTACAGGAAAATTAAAGAGACCTTTGGAGAGAAGAGAACCACTTGTATGAATATCAAGAGCTCAGATGGCAACCCAGTTCTAAGCAAAGAAGGGAAGGCAGAAAGGTGGAAGGAGTATATAGAGGGTTTATACAAGGGCGATGTACTTGAGGACAATATTATGGAAATGGAAGAGGATGTGGATGAAGATGAAATGGGAGATAAGATACTGCGTGAAGAGTTTGACAGAGCACTGAAAGACCTGAGTCGAAACAAGGCCCCGGGAGTAGACAACATTCCATTAGAACTACTGATGGCCTTGGGAGAGCCAGTCATGACAAAACTCTACCATCTGGTGAGCAAGATGTATGAGACAGGCGAAATACCCACAGACTTCAAGAAGAATATAATAATTCCAATCCCAAAGAAAGCAGGTCTTGACAGATGTGAAAATTACCGAACTATAAGTTTAATAAGTCACAGCTGCAAAATACTAACGCGAATTCTTTACAGACGAATGGAAAAACTGGTAGAAGCGGACCTCATGGAAGATCAGTTTGGATTCCGTAGAAATGTTGGAACACATGAGGCAATACTAACCTTACGACTTATCTTAGAAGAAAGATTAAGAAAAGACAAACCTACGTTTCTAGCATTTGTAGACTTAGAGAAAGCTTTTGACAATGTTAACTGGAATACTCTCTTTCAAGTTCTGAATGTGGCAGGGGTAAAATACAGGGAGCGAAAGGCTATTTACAATTTGTACAGAAACCAGATGGCAGTTATAAGAGTCGAGGGGCATGAAAGGGAAGCAGTGGTTGGGAAAGGAGTGAGGCAGGGTTGTAGCCTCTCCCCGATATTATTCAATCTGTATATTGAGCAAGAAGTAAAGGAAACAAAAGAAAAATTCGGAGTAGGTGTTAAAATTCATGGAGACGAAGTAAAAACTTTGAGGTTCGCCGATGACATAGTAATTCTGTCAGAGACAGCAAAGGACTTGGAAGAGCAGTTGAACGGAATGGACAGTGTCTTGCAAGGAGGATATAAGATGAACATCAACAAAAGCAAAACGAGGATAATGGAATGTAGTCAAATTAAATCAGTTGATGCTGAGGGGATTAGATTAGGAAATGAGACACCTAAAGTAGTAAAGGAGTTTTGCTATTTAGGGAGCAAAATAACTGATGATGGTCGAAGTAGAGAGGATATAAAATGTAGACTGGCAATGGCAAGGAAATCGTTTCTGAAGAAGAGAAATTTGTTAACATCGAGTATAGATTTAAGTGTCAGGAAGTCGTTTCTGAAAGTATTTGTATGGAGTGTAGCCATGTATGGAAGTGAAACATGGACAATAACCAGTTTGGACAAGAAGAGAATAGAAGCTTTCGAAATGTGGTGCTACAGAAGAATGCTGAAGATAAGGTGGGTAGATCACGTAACTAATGAGGAGGTATTGAATAGGATTGGGGAGAAGAGAAGTTTGTGGCACAACTTGACTAGAAAAAGGGATCAGTTGGTAGGACATGTTTTGAGGCATCAAGGGATCACAAATTTAGCATTGGAGGGCAGCGTGGAGGGTAAAAATTGTAGAGGGAGACCAAGAGATCAATACACTAAGCAGATTCAGAAGGATGTTGGTTGCAGTAGGTACTGGGAGATGAAGCAGCTTGCACAGGATAGAGTAGCATGGAGAGCTGCATCAAACCAGTCTCAGGACTGAAGACCACAACAACAACAACCAGCAAGTCAAGACTGCTCACATAATGTCGTTTGGAGTTCGTTGTCGGCTTTTGGAATATTCCCATGAGCGACAATGTGGTTTTCAAGTTGGAAATTTCTAGCCACCCTCTGGTGGAGTTTCACTGTATTTGGTTATTTGAATTGAAGGGCACCAGTGGAATCTTCTGCCATGTGGCTGTAAACATTCCGGTTACCTGCCCTGGCTGTTGACGTAAATTTCAGGTAGTGTAGTTTCCTCATCATGTTGTTGCTGTCCAGTCTGGTGTGTAGTTTGATATCTTCATGTATGATTGGTTGTGAGAGCCAATATCTTCTATGTTGTTCTGTTGAAGTCCCTGCTGTGCCCTGGTTGGGTGATGTGGAAGATATCTCGTCGGTGGGTCTGTTGATGGTCAGTCGGTTGGGTTGTCATTGGATCGTGAATGGTTGGCCCGACTGCCTGTCTCACCTAAGCGAGCATTAGTGTTTGAATTCCAGGCTGATCTTTGAACATCTGAGCGCCCTTGGGTGTACTGCCTTGTTTTTGTTTATTTGTTCTTGTTGTTTGTTCTGGTATGGCTTGTAGCCGATTTTTGTTTTTATTAACGTTGTTCTGCCCTTAAGTTGTAAGATTCTTTAGGCCTTCAGCCTAATTTAAAGAACTGTTTCACGTAAGACCTTTGGCATTTTAAAGGTTTTAATGTTGTAGAATTTTAAGTGTTAGGCCTTCAGCCGATTTGAATTTAACTTGTTTGCTCTTGAAGTGTCTGATTCTTTGGGCCTTCAGCCTAAACAAAGAACTGTTGTAAGGTAAGGCTTGCCTTTTAAATTTCTGATTACACTTGTGTTTTAAATTATTGGCCTTCAGCCATTTTTAAATTAAAGTGGCTTTCAGCCGGTAGTTAAGCCCCAAAGATTAAAGCTGTGTGATTAAAAAAAAATTTTTTTTTGTCTCTTGTAATGTTTGATCAAATAATAAAGTTGTATGTTCAAGTGTAACTGACAGCCCCTTATTTTGGCCCCTTTCCACAATTTAAACTACCTGTCCTCTCCTGCGGGTGAAGCTGGGCGTTTCAGGCAGTAATTGAGAGATTTGTACCAAATAAATTAACAAACGACAGAACTGATCCTCCTTGTTACACAAAATGGGTTAAAACCCTGTTGCAGAACCAACGAAACAAACATGCCAAATTTAAACAGATGAAAAATCCCCAAGATTGGCGATCTTTTACAGAAGCTTGAAATTCAGTGCGGACTTCAATGCGAGATGCTTATAACAGTTCCCACATTGAAACTTTGTCTCTAAACCTGGCAGAAAATCCAAAGAGATTCTGGACGTATGTGAAGTATGTTAGCGGCAAGAAACAATCAATGCCTTCTCTGTGTGATAGCAATAGAGATACTATCGCAGACAGTGCTCCCAAAGCAGAGTTACTTAACACAGCCTTCCGAAATGCCTTCACAAAAGAAGACAAAGTAAATATTCCAGAATTCAAATCGAGAACAGGTGTCAACATGAGTAACATAGAGGTAAATATCCTCAGTGTAGTGAAGCAACTTACATCACTTAATAAAAGCAAGTCTTCTGGTCCAGACTGTATACCAGTTAGGTTCCTTTTGGAGTACGCTGATGCATTAGGTCCATACTTAACAATCATTTACAACTGTTCGTTCGACAGAAGATCTGTACCCAAAGACTGGAAAGTTGCACAGTTCGCACCATTATTCAAGAAAGGTGGTAAGAGTAATCCACTAAATTACAGGCCCATATTGTTAATGTCAATATGCAGCAGGATTTTGGAACATATATTGTGTTCAAACATTATGAATTACCTCAAAGAAAACTGTCTATTGACATTGGCTTAGAAATCATTGTTCCTGTGAAACACAACTAAATATTTCGAACTACGTAGAGAGAAACGATCACCACGATAAAATAAGGGAAATCAGAGCTCATACAGAAAGATATAGGTGTTCGTTCTTTCCGCGTGCTATACAAGACTGGAATAATAGAGCATTGTGAAAGTGGTTCGATGAACCATCTGCCAGGCACTTAAATGTGATTTGCATAGTATCCATGTAGATGCAGATAAGGGTTTGAATGGAGGTTAGTTTCAGATGACAACTACACTCCCCTGTATGACTGGTCTGTAGCATGGATAGTATCAGTATGTGTTCCAGTAGGTATATGTGCAGATGGGCTTGGCTGAGCCGAGAGAGGACAGATGAACAGATGGATAGTGAAAGGGGGAGTATGAGATGAACAGAGATAGGAGAGGGAATTGGGCATACATAGAGAGGGGAGTATGAGGTCGACAGAGGTAAAGGAGGAGGGGGAGATGAACATACAGAGATTGGGGGGGGGGGGGGGAGGGGGGGTGAGATGGACAGATAGAAGTGGGGGATTTACTATCAGCATGAGGTTGACAATGCCTTCAAATTATCAGTGTTGGCACAAATGTACTGATGCTTGCCAACGGTGGGTCAACTACAAGCTGGGGAACTGTACCTCAGGTAGCGAGTGAACCACAATGTGCGAGTTAACCTGCAGAGGAGCAGAGTGTCTGAACACGGTATAGAGAATGAGCATGAAGGGTAACATAACAAGCAGTCAGCAGAGTGATGGACAATGGAGCACATAGAACAGAGACTAAGGCTTGGTCTGTGGGCATTGAAATGAGCATTAGAACTGTCTGGCCAGACTTATTGCTGCTGGCAGGCCACTTGCAACACCCCCCAACCCCTGGCCCTGCACCCCTTGGCAACACTGTTTTACTGCCCTGCTGTGATACCCAAGTCAGCTGCACTGCCTCCATTTCAGTGTCTGCTGGAGGGGATACTAAAGGGGAGGATGAGACAGACAGACAGAGAGAGGGTAAGGTTGAGGCATACAGAGAGAAGTGGGATGAGGAGATTGATAGAGAGGAGGAGGTGTAGGAGTTGGTCAGAGAAAGGGGTTGGAAGAGATGGACAGAAATAGGGGGAGATGTGGAAGATGGTGAGGGTCATCAGCAGGTAGAAAAGAAGAGGGTTTGTGAATGCAGGTGCAAGAGGTAGAGTTTGGGTGAAAGCAGGCTTCAGAGGAAGAGGGTGTGAGGAGGCAGAGAGAGGGAGGAGCAAGAGATTGACAGAGAGAGGAGGGAGGAGGAGATGTACAGAGTTAGGTGGGAAGGTGGGGGAGAAAATAGACAGTGAGAGATGGGGAGGGGATGTGTAGAAAGAGGGGAGGAGGAGACAGGCAGAGGAGGAGGTGGACAGACAGAGAGAGTTGGGAGGAGGAGATGGACAAAGAAAGGGAGATGAGGAGACTGACAGAGAGAGAGGGGGAAGAGGAGATTTGTGAAATATATTTGACATAAGTAAATATGGGTGAAGCCAGGGGTAAATAGCTAACTAACAATAAACTATCACTGTACTGTTAGTCCTATTTACATCTGTGCTATCTAAATGTAATAGATTATATTAGAAAGAAAGCTGCTACTTCAAAAAAGCTTCTGCCTTTCAATTTTGCTATATAGATGCTGTGTATCTGCCATTAAAAGCTTAATATTTCCTTGATTACACTTGAGTTTCTCCAAGAAAATATTTTCTTGTTGTGTAAATAATGAGTCCTATTTACAGTACATTAATACTTGTCATACAGCATTATAACAAACACTGCCTTTTGCTTTATAGTTAAATGAACTTTTTAGTCACTGAATCTAAATATTCAGATAATTTGTAGAAATACTTCTTATGAGGCATGTTTTTAATTTTCTTTTGAATTCACAGGGATTCCTGATTACTTGCTTTATGTTAGATGGGAGGTCTCTTTGAAAATCTTCCCAACAGCAAAAATAACTGCTGCTTGAACTGTAGTCAGGCAGGGATAGTCTATGTGCAAAGTATTTTTGTGTCTTACATTGTGACTATGTTAATCACTATTCAGCTGAAACTTTATCTTTTTGTGTGCAACATAATAAACATTTATAGAGAAAATTTATTGGAGAAGTGAGTGTATGAATTCAGTGATCCTTAAAAATCTTCTGTACACAATATTGATACTACTTTCTTCTGCCGGGGGCGGGGGGGGGGGGGGGGGAGGGGGGGGGGGGAAATCACTTTATTTACTTTAGGCGTGTTGTCCAGGAGCTAATTACATAAGACACTAGGGAGTGAAAATATGCAGAATAACGCAAGACTCTTGCCTTTAGGTCAGCACAGTGAAGGATGTTTCTCATAGTATAACATCTTGGCACTGAACTTCTTGGTTAGTTTATCCAAGTGTTGACTCCATTTCAACTTGTTCTCCAGTGAAGTTCAACGGAATTCTACACAATGTGTTTCATTTAGTGTATGACAATTTATGTACACATCTTATGCTAACAGAATGCAAATAATTTAGGAGTAAAGGTAAAATGTTACTGAATAGAAGAAGTTGAGTTGTCAATAGGCACACAAAAAAATAATGAAAATTTGGCTAGATTTCAGATGAATACTTTTTCAAGCTAGAGTACTCCTCGTACACCCATGCCCCCTTCAACATCCCCCTCCTCCCCCCCCCCCCCCCCCCCCCACACACACACATACATGCACATGCGCACACACACACACATGCATGTACAGCTACCTTGTACCATCTGAATACATGCATACAAAAGGCTGTGTCTTTAGCTTGGCGGGTATACTCCCACTCTTGTGCTGACAGATCATTATTGCTTGTTTGAAATTAAGGCTTAAAAGTTAGCTGTGAGCCACTTGCAGGTAACTTCAGCTAACATCTTAGCTGTGATTGCTAAGGTTGCGATTGGATGCTTGGTTAGTATGCTTATGTCGTCAGCAAACTTAACAGTTTTTGAGTCACCTGAAGATGACTAAGGTGGTTAGAAACAAGAGTGGGGCTATTACTGATCCTGATGGCACTTTCACATACTTTGTTTCCTCATTCTGAGATTAGTGTCTCTCTTGAGAAACAGACAGTTATTAGGTCCTCTGCTTTCTGTTAAGAAGGTAAGATTCCATTCATGCAATAGGAATGTCATTAATGCCTATTAACTTAGCAAAGTAGTTATGATCCACACAATCAAACTCCCTGGTAAGATCTGAGAATATGCTAGATAAATTTTCTGGGTTAACTCTGCTAGCTTTCATTGGTGAGGCCTTTTATTGATTTCTCGTGGGGAATCCTTTATGAAACCCAAACTGGGAGGCAGTAAACAAAGTCTGCTCAGTTAAATGAGTCAGTATTCTATTATAGGCCACTTTCTGAAAAAAAAATGGGAAAGGAGACAGTTTGCTTGTATCAGTTTTTATAAATGTGTATTCTGCAGCACATTTAAGTCTGTTGGAAAACATGCCCTGAATCATTGGTTGCAAACATAGCCTAAGAACAGTCCTATCAAGTCAGCACAATATTCTATGGGAAACACCACCTTATTCAGCAGAATTACAACTTTTTAGTTACCTAATAAATTTTGTAATCTCCTTAGGGGCTATATTTTTGAAAGTCAAGTCTATTAGTGATACATGTAGTGTCTGCACAATTATATGTAACACATTTATATTTGGTTGCCTAGTAGTGGATGCAATGTTTGCTGCCACTGTGAGAGAGTAATCATTGAATTTGTTGTCCAATGATTTGAAAGTGGTACCACTCCTGTCAGAAGTGTTTTTTTTTTGGGGGGGGGGGGGTCTCAATTTCTTGTGAGTCAATATTTTTATTTTTTCGTGATCCATATGGCAAGGGGTTAGGAGTAGGCATGGTGTAAGAATGGTATAGAATATTGCATAGATTGGATGGGCAGCTGAATACCACTTTGGAAGGAGTGGGAAGTATTGTGGGTAGGGGAACAGAGTACATCTGGCATGCACAAGTGGGTTTTTAGGATAGAGAGATCCCTCCACAGGCCCAGTAAGATGCCTTCTGAATCCAGACAACATAGCATTCATCACAGTAGATCACAGAAAGAAAAGTTGACATAGTATTAGCTAACTGCAGGAGCACCTATGGCAAGGACCTGGAACTAATCTCGCTTATAAATTGTAACAGTGCCCACATAGTACTAATGAAAAAAAGCTGACTGAAACCAGAAAGCAACAGCACTGAAATTTTGAATTCTGATTGGAAGATATATCACAAGGTACGTTGAATTCTGGTGGTGGAGGAAATTTTATAACTATAAAGAAAACAATAATATATAATGAGCTTAGTACAAACATGGTTATTGGATGCCTTTATAGACTGTCTGCATCTGTAGCAATAGTGACACAACAGTTGAGGGAAAACTTGGAAAATATTTCATGTACGTTTCCTGGTCATATTATAGTTTTAGGTGGAGATTTTAATTTATGAGCTATAGATCGTGAGACTCAAGTGATTAGGAAGGATCTTAGCGGACAGAGAATCATGTGAAATAGGTCTTATAGCTTTCCCAAAAACTACCTTGAGCAGTTAGTCAGTGAACTGACACATGAAGATAACTTCTTAGACCTGCTAGTGACAAACAGATGCAAACTTTTCTACTCAGTTAGTGTAGAACAGGGAATCAGTGATCAAAAGGCCATTGCAGCATCATTGATTCCAGCTGTAAATAGAACTACAAAGAAAGGCAGGAAGATCTGTCTGCAAAGCAGGAGCAGCAAGAAACAGATTTCAGATTATCTGAGTGGTCAACATGAAAATTTCATCTCCAGCTCTAACAGTGTTGAGTGTCAATGGACAAAGTTATACAATATGCTTTAGACAGGTATGTGTCAAGCAAAGTTGTAAGGGATGGAAAAGATCCAGTGCAGTTCGACAGCTGTCTTAGAAAACTGCTATGAAAGAAAAGAGAGCTTCTCTGTAAATTTAAACATAGGAAAAGCCTCACAGACAAACAAAAGTTAAACAAAGTCAAAATTAGCATAAAGAGAGCCATGCATGAAGCGTTCAAGGAATTTGAAATTAAAGTTCTCACTACCAACTTGACAGAAAATCCTAAGGAGTTTTGGTCTTATGTTAAACCAGTGAACAGATCAAAGTCCTGTCCAGACACTCTGTGACCATAATGGCAGTGAAACAGAGGAAAACACAGAAAAAGCTGAAGTACTAAACATCATCTTCCAAAACTGTTTCACAGAGGAAGATCAAACTGTAGTGCCTCTTTTAAATCTTTGCATGAGCAACAAGCTGGCTGATATTGAAATAAGTGACCATTAGATGTAAAAGCAACTGAATTCACTCAATAGATGGAACCTGATGGGATGTCAGTATGATTCTACATAGAATATGTGAAAGAACTTGCCCCATTTCTAGCAGCAGTATACCGTAAGTCTTTGGAGGAATGAAGTATTCCTGATAATTGGGAAGAAGCACAGGTCATCCCTTTTTCAAGAAGGGTCATCGAACAGATGCACAAAAGTATATCTCCAATTTCGGTCAGTTGTAGAATTTTGGAACATGGTTTATGCTAATGTAAGATGACATTTCTGGAGTCTGAAAATCTCCTCTTTAGGAACCTACATGTGTTCAGAAAATAATGATGTCTGAAACCCAGCTTGCTCTGTTCATCCACAAGACCCAGGAAGCAGTAAATACAGGCACCGTATTTACTCGAATCTAAGCCACACTTTTTTTCTGGTTTTTGTAATCCAGAAAACCGCCTGTGGCTTAGAATCGAGTGCAAAGTAAGCGGAAATTTTGAAAAATGTTGGTAGGTGCCGCCACAACTAACTTCAGCCGACGAATATATGTAGTGCTACACAGGCATGCTTTGCAGGCACAAAGATAAATACTGGCGCTAAAACCTCTGCGTCAGTAAATAAATTAAAAAAAAGGTGGAAAACGAGCTTTTTTTCTCCGCCCCGAGTTTCGACCACTGCATTTTCATACATTATCCAACAAAGTAAATACAAATTCCATATTGTTCATCTTCGAATGTAGCAGCATTCCGATGTACTACGAAAATCCGACTGGCAAGACTGTTTGGGATGTTTGTCAATATGGCCAACTCTACGTTCTGAATTTTTTCCTACCTGTGAGAAGAGATGGTTGCTAATAGGAACTTTTATGAATAGTGAATCACATGCAATATTCTCTTCACCATAAGAATAATACAAATATAAACATTTTCCCATGTATTCTTTCGTGTTTGCTGCTATCTCATTTAAATCCTACGAAACTAGTGTGAGACAACAGCAAGCGCGGAAGAATATACATATGTAAAGTTAGTAATGATGAAAAAATACATGTATGGATTAAAGGATTTGGTGTACTTGCCGAGAATGTAACTTTAACTGGTGATGTAACTTTGTACTATAATTATTAATAAAGTATGATCCGTAGCGTCAGCCGCCAATCGCTAGACGTACATCTGGTGAACGGGGGCTCAAGGATGCAACAATTTGAAAAAAATCGAAAGCATAGTGCCGCGTTGGCCGCTGAGCGCCTGCGAGGCTGCATGATGCAACCCGCTTGGGCCGTAATATTCGTATTATTCTTATGCCTAATAGTGATACAGTCAGAAATGAAGCACGGCAATTGACTAGATTTTTAAATCTAAGATGACTCTAATTTCTGTGCAGAATGTAATATACAAAAGAGGCGTCTGCAAAGATTTTCAAATGGAGAAAAATTTTAGCTAAACTCTCATTCAGAACATCTTCTATCATACGCAGTCTATTATTTGGTTCTTGTTGATCATTATCAAAGAAAGCAGCAGTGTAAGTAACACCAAATAGCAGTCTCTTGCCACTGTTTCGTTAATGAGACAATTCCTCTCTTTTTTTTTATTGTAAGCGGCGGTAGCGCGCACAAAAGCAAGCCATGCTGCGAACGGCGACAGGTCATAAACACACATTATCAAAATGCGACAAACAATGCATGACGCAGTACAATAATGCATTTTCAGCTTAGAGTGACGTAAACACCTATAACAAAGAGAACTGCCTTATCAGATCAAAGAAAAATACGCAATCGATTCAAACCAGATGGAGCACGTGAAAAAGGAAGGGTACGTATAAATACGGACGGAGCATAGCAATGGCTACCTGGTGAAGCTTAACTGCGAACCTTACGACTCGAACCAAACTATTGTAACTGTATCGTCATTCATTCGACCTAAACTGTGTCTCATATTACAATGGACCAATGTTGTTTCGATTTGGAGGTGCGGCCTAAAACTTTTCTGTCCCCTTGAATTTCGAGTCTCAAATTTCAGGTGCGGCTTAGATTCGGGAAATTTTTTTCCTTGATTTCGAGTCTCGTTTTTCAGGTGCGGCTTAGATTCGAGTGCGGCTTAGATTCGAGTAAATACGGTAACCGGGTAGATGCTGCTTTCCTTGACTTCTGAAAGGTATTCAATACAGTTCTGTACTGCTGCCTAATGAACAAAATATAACTACAGAAAATATCAGACCAACTGTGCAATTTCATTTAAGAGTTTATAGCATACAAAACACAGCACATCATTCTGTATGGTGATGAGTTGTCAGTGGTACAATAAGTACCCTCCGCCACACACCGTAAGGTGGCTCGCGGAGTATAGATGTAGATGTAGATGTAGATATAAAAGAAACTGTAGGTGTGTCAGAGGAGTGTTTTACAGGACCATTACTTTTCACAATATACATTCTAAGAAAAAAAATGATTCACCATGGAGGAATTATACAAATGGGATGGAAATCACTAGATATGATGTACATGTACAGACAAACAGATGATTACAATTTCAGAAAAAATGGACAATTTATTCAAGACAAAGAGCTTTACAAATTGAACAAGTCAGTAACGCATTGGTCCACCTCTGGCCCTTATGCAAGCAGTTATTTGGTTTGGTATTGATTGAGAGAGTTGCTGGATATTCTCCAGGGATATCATGTGAAATTCTGTCCAATTGGCATGTTAAGTCATCAATATTCTAACGTGGTTGGAGGGCCTTGCCCATAATGCTTCAAATGTTTTCAATTGGGGAGAGATTTGGTGACTTGCTGGCCAAGATAGGGTTTGACAAGCATGAAGACAAGCAGTTGAAACTCTTTGCTTTGCATGATTGGGTATCATATTGCTGAAATGTAAACCTAGGATGGCTTGCCACGAATGGCAATGAAAGAGGGTGTAGTATATCGTCAACATACCATTGTGTTACACTGTTCTGTGCAGCAGATGTCAATCAAAGTGGTCCTGCTACGAAAAGAAATGGCGCCCCAGACCGTCACTCGTGCTTGTCTGGCATTACGGTTGACGGTCAGGTTGGTATCCCACTGCCACCCAGGGCATCTGCAGACACACTTTTGCTGGTCATCAGGGCACAGTTCAATGTGGCACTCACCACCAAAGAGAATTCTAGTGCAGTCAATGAGATTCTGAGGCTCAGTGACCAGTGAATACATGTCTGGAGATGCCCTGGAGAATTGGTGGTGTGCCAACCTGACTGTCACCTGCCATACCACCTGACAGCCAGGAGTGATGGTCTGGTGTGCTATTTCATTTCATAGCAGAACCCCTTTGGTTGTCATCTGTTGCACCCTTATACAATAGTGGTATGTCAATGATATTCTATGCTCCATTTTGTTGCCTTTCACAGCAAGCTATCACATGCACTTGGTGAGAGTTTTTACTGCTTGTTTTCATGCTGGCCAAACCCTACTTTGGCCAGCAAGGTCACCGGATCTTTCCCCAAATTGAGAAAATTTGGAGCATTATGGGCAGAGCACTCCAACCAGCTAGGAGTTTTGATGATCTAATGTGCCAGTTGGATAGGATTTGGCATGCTATCTCTCAGGAGAACGACCAAGAACTCTACCAATCAATGCAAATCCAAATAACTGCTTGCATAAGGGCCATAGGTGTATCAGTTTGTTATTGCTCACTCAGTTTGTGAAGCTCTTTCTCTTGAATAAATCATCCAATTTTTCTAAAAAACACACACACACACACACACACACACACACACACACACATTTTCACATTTTGTGGATGATGCTGTTGTATACAGAGAAGTCGTGATGCTAGAAAATTGTAGTGGAATGCAGGAAGAGCTGCACCAGAGTGACAATTGTTGCAGGGGGTGGAAATTAATCCTCAACATAAACAAATGTAATGTATTGTGAATACATAGACAGAAAGATCCTTTCTTGTATTATTACACAATTGCAGAACAATCAATGGAAGCAGTCTCTTCCATGAAATACCTAGAATTATGCATACAGAGTGTTTGAAATGGAAACACCACATAAAATTAATTGTGAGTTAGGCAGATGCTAGACTGAGATTCATTGGAAAAATGCTCAGGAAATGTAGTCCATCAACAAAGGAAGTAGCTTGTAAAACACTCGTCCAACCAGTAATTGTGTACTGTGGCTAATACTTGAAAACTGCTCATCAGTGTTGAATCTGTACCAGATAGGACTGATGGAAGAAATATGGAAGATCTAAAGAGGAGTGAAGCATTCCTTACAGCTTCATTTAATAAGTACTAACTGTAACAGAGGTGATCAACCAACTTCAGCATCAGATACTGCAAGAAAGGCATTATGCATCACAGTGTGGTTTATTTTAGAGTTCCAAAGGCATATGTTCCTAAAAGAGTGAACAAATATATTGCTTTCTTCTACTTACATCTTGGGAAAAGACCATGAAGATAAAATTAGAGATATTAGAGCCCACTCAGAGGATTGGCAGCAGTTGTTCATCTAACAAACTATTCAAGATTGGAACAGCAAAGTGGGGAAATGGATGATGCATGAAGTACATTCTGCCACACAACACAAGGTGGCTTGTGGAGTACAGATGTAGATGTTCCTCATTTCCAGCCATAATGATAAATGAATGAAGCCCTGGTGAAAGATGTGGTTCCATTCCAGTCTGAGCTGATATTGTGTGATGAGGGTAGTGTTCCTGTGCAGCTGGTCCTTAGAGGCAGTCAGAGTGCTAGCAGTGTGTGTGTGGATAGGATTCACCTGAATAACTTAAGGAAAATGCTGGGATGCTTCCACTGAAAGTGCATAGCTGATATCCTTCTCCATCTTTCCCCAATTTAAGCTTGTTGGTGTTATGACTTCAAACCATAATTTTATTTCATCCCTTCTTGAAGTGATGGGTAACCACCTGCCACGAATAAGTCACACAAAATCCTTAGGATAACTCCTTCCAGTTAGAAACAATAAAACAATTTTAACATGATTTTGAATAAGACACTGGCCTTCTCTTACGACCATATTCTACTAGAGGTCACACCAATGTGTCACATTTGTGGCACATTGCTTCCAGTGCACTTCAGTTTATGTGACTGTGTGTCATTTATTAATAAGAGGGTAGCAACTGGCTGCGCAAACAATGACTTCAAAGCCAACA